>NC_141054.1:59879106-62499106 GCF_041138505.1 Cibotium barometz | reverse complement strand
GAAATAATTGGCCTCAATGGTATTTGAAAAAGGATGTGGCTCATAAAAAGGATGGGGGATTCTACTTAAAAATAACTCGTGTGTGAATAGTTTAAACAAAAGAGTCTCTAAAAGGCAACAAGATGCCTTAATACATGAAAAATAAAACATGATGCACTATCTGCAAGCAATGCAATGTTGCATCTTTCATCTTAGCCTCTGAAGGACTAGCATGGGATATTGCCTTCTTCTTGTCTTGCACGGTCTTGGCATGTAGGCATGGAAGGTGGGATCGAGGGAAGATGTTTGTTGGGGAAATCTCCCACCCTATGTTTCTGATAGCAAAGTATGGGGGGTGCCTAGGCTTTATATGGGCACTACACTATTTTTGTGTGTCTCTGCATATATAGCATTGTAAGGGAGGTCACTTGGCTAAGTTGTTTTTGTCATGTCCTCTCTCATCTATGTAAGGTTGTCCTTTGGTAGACAAGTATAGGTCCCTTGTCTTGATGGATATGATAGCATGGCTCATTTACATTTATAGGTCCCTTGTCTTGATGGATATGATAGCATGGCTCATTTACATTTATAGGTCCCACCATGAGCAACTCTCATGCTTGCATAGCTTAGGGGGGAATTGGTGGTTGATGTAGGGGGGTCTCGCATTCCTGAGGGTGATCAGGGTGGTGTAAACAATGTGTGTGTTATTAACTCCTCTACCTCATCTACATTCTATCTCTGCATGAAACCTAATTATGTTTGTGTATCCCACTCAAGGACGGTGCTTAGGGGTGTCCCAAATGGGAATCTAGGCTAGGGAGGGCATGTCATTCTAGAACCATCTCCATTGGTAGAGACATCTAACAATGGGCACTCAACTTGGATAGTCCTATGCCTGAATCATATAGCAAATGAGTGGTTGGGGGGTAGGGCATCCAAGGGTGGAGGGAGCCATAGTTTTTACCAATCCTAGAAATTTAGGGTCTTGGCACAAGGTATTCTCCCATTCTGCCTTGAATGAACCCTCTAGTGGTGGGTAGGATCTTAGAGGTGCATCTATCTGAGGGGGGTTAGTTGGGTTTGGAGTTTTACTTTGCACCTTCTTGGATCCATTGTTGTCCATGCTTATCATGTTGATATAAGCCCTCTTGATATGCCCGGATGGCTAGGTGGTTGTACTATCTGAGGGGGGTTAGTTGGGTTTGGAGTTTTACTTTGCACCTTCTTGGATCCATTGTTGTCCATGCTTATCATGTTGATATAAGCCCTCTTGATAGGCCAGATGGCTAGGTGGTTGTACTAGGTCAATTGGAATGGGCATGACCTCTATAGGTTAGTTCACTCAAATTGGAGGTATAGCCATGGCCTAAGGATTGGATCCATCCAAACATAGACATGTGACCAAGAAGGCCTCTAGAGGATGAAGTAGGTCATGGTGGCACTTGGAGTGCTTATTCTAGCTCTTTGAGCTCCATGTCCATATTAATGATGCTCATTTATTCTTACATGTGTGAGTTGTCCTTGGTAAGTGACCAATGCCATGGGTATGAACTAAATCCTATGTGGGAACTGGTCTGGGGACTTTTGGCTTTTGGGAAAAGTAGCTAAGGATATGGCTAGAAGTAAGGGAACTTTTGATAGGGTCTAAGGGTAGTTTGTTAGTCAAGACCCTGTCAGACCGTAGGTGCATGATGAAAGAAAGCAAGAGAGAGGGAGGATCCTTGCTTACAACTATCTTCGTAACAACATAAGGGAGAAGATATAAGAGGTGAGGCTAAGGCTTTGTACTTCTTACTTTGCAAAAGCAACACATCAACTATACACGAAAGAGGGATATAAACAATATCTTTAACCCTAGAGTACTTGGTCCATAGTGTGAACCCAAGCCTGTGAACCCAAGCCATACATACGTGGCAATCTAACTATGCCACAACTACCACACACAAGAGCAATTGTCATACAACTGTTGTTTGGTGGTGATGTAACAACCACAACCAACCAGGCCGAATGACAATCACCCATGCATCACATGTGAGGTTGAGCTTGATATCTCAGCACTCCCCCCTCGAGCTTAAATCCAATTCCAGCTTACCAAGTAAGCCACTTCCTATTATGCGTCTATACATAGTAACATCCTCCAACAACTCACATGTGTCTGCACTGAGCTTAGTATTATGCTCCAAGGGAACTGAAATTGGCTTGCATCATGTCATCCCATACTTCACAATTCATACTACCTTTGCAACAACTGCATGCCACTTGGTGATCTAATCACCTCAATACCCAATAAATATCACAGCTCTCCCAATTCATTTCAAATTTCTACTTCACTATCTCCTTTGATAATCAAATCATCAATGTAGATGACTATAAGCACAATCCCTCTCTCTATCTTTTTCACATAAAGTGAAAAATCAACATTGGAAATCTGAAATCCAATGGTGATAAGATACTGGCCAACCTTGTCAGACCATGCCTTGGGTGCCTGTTTTAAGCTATATAAGGCTTTGCACAACCTGCATATAAATTGGGGTGTACATCGTCCTCGTATCCTTGTGGCCATATCATATAAACTTCCTTTTGCAAATCACCATGCAAAAGGCATCCATTTGTTGCAATGACCATCATTTTGCTACAGCCATTGCAATGACCATCATTTTGCTACAGCCATTGCAATCACTGCTCTCATAGTTTCCATCCTTGCAATTGGGTTGAATGTCTCTTCTTAGTCAATGCTATGGGTCTGCACATATCCCTTAGTAACTAGCCTTGCCTTATACCTACTTATAGGTCCATCAACATTGTGCTTTATCTTGTAAACCCACTTGCATTCACTTGTCTTCTTATCATGAGGCAATGGTACCAACTCCCAAGTGTGGTTTGCATCCAAAGTTGCCATTTCTTTATCTATGGTTGCATACTAATTTATCTTTTCTACTACTTCCTCAAAGCGTGTAGGCTTAGATTCATGTATCACATGTCATGTATGCATAATGGTGGACTGTGTATCCATCATATTTCAACCTATCAATAGGGTATTTTACTTGTGTGGATCTACATAACTTGGCTCACTGCCATGTGTCTTTGAAGCATCCCTGCTTCTTCTTGTACCAAGTGTAACAACCCTTAGTATCTGCAATTCCTCATCAAGGCTCCATTTTAAGCCACTTGATTTGCCATCAACCTGTGAGTGTCCTACAAACATATTCAAAAATATGGAATGATCCAAATTTTCTTTCCCTTTTGTGATACATGTATACCACTTTCTGCACTTCCATGAGAAGGTGCTCCTAATTGCAACCTGAGAGTCCGTGGAGAAATGTTTAACCCCACTATTAGTCCACTCAAGACTTATGATTGCTACTCTACATGTTGGACAATACGATCATTTCTTGCATCTACATCTTCTATCATTTTCACTAGTGCATACAAGCTACTCATCTCATTAAAGACATCTCTGCTCACCCTCTTTTGTTGAGTCATAGGATTATAACAACTATATTTTGTTTTGCGGAGAGTAACCAATGAAGATGCACTTTTTTGCTTTAGGATTTAGCTTAGTCCTCTTCTCATCTGGAATGTGCAAATATGCAATGCATCCAAAAATCTTTAGATGTGAAAGATATGGCTTCCTTCTTGTAAACTTCTCTTCATGTGTAATTCCATGCACTACTGCAGTGGGGGTTTTGTTTATGATATATGCTACAGTTGCTACTGCTTCAGCCCAATAGTAATTTGGCACATTTTTCTCATTCATCAAGGCATGAGCAACTTCTATAATATGTTTGTTTTTCCTTTCTGCAACCCCATTTTGCTGAGGGGAATGTCTGCATGAATATTTTCTCTAAATTCCTTGATTCTGTAGGTATTCACAAAATTCATCGGAGAAGTACTCTCCCCCTCCATTAGAACTTAGCCCTTTGATATGCATATCCTTTTCCTTTTCCACATTGCTCTAAATTTCTTGAAGTGGGAGAACACTTCACTTTTTTGTTTCATGAAATAGACCCACACCTTCCTTGTGTGGTCATCAATAAAGTTGACATAATAATTATAGCCTCCAATAGATGTTGCCTTGGTAGTCCACACATCACTATGTATTAACTCTAGGGGTCTCTTACTTACTTTTGCAATATGTGAAAATGCATGCCTTGCTTGTTTACCAAACTGGCATGCCTCACATACCTTATGCAAACTATCACCTTAAACTTTAGCAAACCATGCAACAATATTTTGGTCCTGCATTTTCTTTAATCGTTGGATGTTTACATGGCCTATGTGCTTATGCCAAATATCAATATTTGCAACAACCCCTTTTTCATGTGCAAACATTATCACACTATTTCTAGTATCCCTACATCCAGCCTAAATGTCTTAACATTTTTGTTGCCTTTTACAACAAGATAGTAATCATTCTTCATGTCTTCCATAA
Organism: Cibotium barometz; assembly: GCF_041138505.1. Classification (NCBI taxonomy): domain Eukaryota; kingdom Viridiplantae; phylum Streptophyta; class Polypodiopsida; order Cyatheales; family Cibotiaceae; genus Cibotium; species Cibotium barometz. Next base: position 62,494,695 of record NC_141054.1, on the reverse strand, counting down.
AGCATCCATGAGAATTAAATCTCACGTGCAATTGTTCAATCATCTATCCCACAAAAAATAGATTCTTAGTTATATTGGAAATGTGAAGTACATCTCCCAAGTACTTTATTTGTCCATCTTGCATAGGCAATGGAACCTTTTCAACGTGCACAATAGGGTGTGCAATATCATCCCCTATTTTAACATAACCTAGTCTCTCTAGGTCTTGCATTTCTCTAAACCACTCAGCATGGTTGGTCATGTTGTTAGAGACTCTTGAATTGACATACCAAACATCATTTGAACAACTAGCTTCTCATGTCATAACTCCATTAGAGATGCTAATGGAAAGCCAATACATAATCTTTTTTGCTCTCTCATGCTTAGTCTTAAGAGCATGTACTTGTGCTACGGTAGGTGTATCTGAAAGAACAAGTCCTTACTCTCATGCTTAGTCTTAAGAGCATGTACTTGTGCTACAGTAGGTGTATCTGAAAGAACAAGTCCTTGTTCATCTCCTGTGATGAAATCCCAATAGTCTTTACCCGCCAAGAAGTTGGAAATTCTAAACTTCCATGTTGGTAGTTGTTTTTGTCCACCTTCTCACTCACAATCTGCGTGAGACTATCAAAGGCCATCGCAATCAACTACAAGCAACAACCTAAAATTGTAAAAACATAGACTTTGCCTCACAAGGGCAAACAACATAGTTTCTGCAAACTCAACCTTCTGTCACACAAATGGCAAAAAACACAGGTCTGAAAATGCTTGAAACTAGCAACCACACAGTCACACCAAATGACATTTATGCATTTGTCCACCTTCTCACTCACAATCTACGTGAGATTATCAAAGGCCATCTCAATCAACTACAAGCAACGACCTAAAATTGCAAAAACATAGACTTTGCCTCACAAGGGCAGACAACATAGTTTCTGCAAACTTAACCTTCCGTCACACAAATGGCAAAAAACACAGGTCCGAAAATGCTTGAAACTAGCAACCACACAGTCACACCAAATGACATTTATGCATAGATAAGAATTCACCACTGCTCTATGCTTCTCAATGTCTCTACATCAAAGGCATATACCAAAAAATGTAGGTCTATTTCTCCCAATACAATAATTCCTTGCACACAACGAAAAATGGCCACTCCTTTCAAGTGCCTCCTACAAACTTGTGATGCAAAAACGGGGCCCGAAACAGGTCCAAAACCCCAATTTTTACCAAATATTATCTTACTACCTAGTGCATTGTGCGCAAGTAATGTTCACTAAGCTATGTGTCAAATTTCACCCCAATCAAAGGCGACGCACCTTGCACTCATGTTTGTGTACCTATAGAGAATGCTCCCAAAAGTTCGAATGGAAAAGAGACAAAGCTCCTCTTACTAGGATGTCGCAAACTCTAACTTGTTGCTTAAACTCCTCACACCACAAACTAGAATCTGGTACCATGAAAAGAAAGCAGGAGAGAGAGAGAGAGAGGAGTCTTGCTTGCAACTATCTTCACAATAACACAAGGGAGAAGACACAAGAGGTGGAGGCTAAAGCGTTCTTCTTCTTACTTGCAAAAGCAACACAATAACTATACATGAAAGAGTACGTGGTCCATAGTGTGAACCCAAACCATACATATGTGGAAATCTAACTATACCACAACTACCACACATGAGTAGATGTCATGCAGATGTTATTTGGTGGCAATGTAACAGCCACAATCAACCACACCAATGACACAAATAAAAATCACCCAGATGTCACATGTGAGGTTGAGCTTGATATCTCAACACATGAGACATGGCTCAAGGCACTCTGTTTGATCTCCCTAATATGAAAAAGGTTGGAAAAAAGAAGGTTCAAGTAGTTTTTGGGAACTATCAGAGATCTACACTACAATCTGTACAGATCTACATAAGAAGCTGTAGAGTTTTACAAGAGGATCTCATGGCCAAATCTACATAAAGATCTTGAGAAGATCTATGAGCAAAACTTTGTGGTCCTTCAAACCACTAAGTTGGTTCCATCTTTAGCAAGGGGTGTGGGTGATTGTATGGTATGGAATTCCCATAAAAATTTGGTAGCGCTTATGTGTTGGAGCTTCCTGAGGGGAAACTCGGAACCTCTTTGCAAGAGAGGAACCTATAGCGGCTCATGTCGTGGTCTACCACCTTGGTGCCACTTTGTGTGTGTTGATTAGATTTCGATTGGAGAATTAGAAACAAGTTTTTCTAAGATCCATACAATGATCTTCAAAAGATCTACAAGAGGATCTCAGATTTCTATGCATAGATTTGGTAAGATTTACCAAGAACTATGTTCACTAATCGATGCAATTGGTCATTTTGTCAAAGATCTACAAGAGGATATGGAAGATCTATGCTAAGATCTCAATAGTTCTATGCATAGAACTCATGGAAAGATCCACACGAGGATGTGTTCGTAACTTGAGTTCTTTGGTAGAACATCGCGGAAGTGGAAAGTCCCTTTTTTTGTAGTTCTTGGTGCCTGTTTGCTACTGTGATGAAATGGGTGATTGTGGGGTGCATAAATTTAATAGTAAGCATGAAAAAACAAGAATAACAAATGATTTTTTGGGAGGTTAAGGTTTAGGAAGATTTTCACCTAACTTTTTCTCACTCTAGCTTCTCTAAATCATCTTCTACACTAGCCTTGTGGGCAAGGTCTGCATAAAGTGCCGTATTCAGTGAGCCATGTTGAGGGTGACTCCTCGGCTAGAGTTGTTCCCTTCAAGAAGCGTAGAGATAGGTTGGACCTCAATAGTATGTCCTTTGGTCATCGTGCGTAGACTTTGAACTTGTCTTATGCCTCCTCTGATGATCCAATTGCTTGGAGATGAGCTAGCTCCTCACCCTCCATCTCATTGTGTCCGAAGGCCTCCTCAGAGATAAAGAAGTTTATGACATGGCACTGCATCTAGTCAGTCTAGGTTCCTCTGCTATCTCTGTTTATTTTTCTTTGATTTGTCATAGCATCTCTAGCAGATACAAACTGATGTGGACCTAATCATAGAAATGGAGTAGCCGTGTGAGTGGTATCCGTGTGAGTGGGCCAAAACCATACCCCTCTAGGAAGAGGCAATGGTAGCATCCTCTAATCTCATAGTAGGCTGGGCAGAACCACAGAAAAGGCTCCTTTGTCTCGATCTCCCACAAGGTATATAGCTTGCATATCTATCTCTCTCTTGGTATACCTCTTGCTCTCCCTATCTCACTCTCTAGTTGGTGGGAAGAAACTGGCATTTGTCCAATAGAAATCCTCAACAAAAGTGATGCTCCTTCAAGATAATGGGGCCAGATGATATAACCCTCCTCTGATCATGGTAGAACTTAGCCTTGTTGGGAAGCTCGTGATGTCCCCTCCAAGCTTGGGATATGTTATTTGAAGGAGATCTGACCTTATGATACAGTTAATCTTGTCTTGCGGGGAAGTAGTGAAGGCAGTGCATTTAGACTATACAAGGGAGGGAGCTGGTCCATTTGTAATTTATGGTTGGTGAGCCAAAGGCATACTCGTGCATACCATCCTATAGTGTCTCCACTCTTTGCTAGTCACATGGAAGGTACTAGTGCCAAGCTTAAAAGTCTCCATTGGGATAAGGGTTGGATCATGTGAAGGAAGCTAAATGTTTGGAAATGGCATCAATCAGGAGAGGAGTTATGGTAAACGCTGCCTGTATAATCTAGTGAGGGATAGAGGGCTTATTGCAGATCATCTTGGGACCCATAAGCACTTGAAGCCTCGTCTTGTTGGAGAGAGAGAGAGAGAGAGAGAGAGAGAGAGAGAGAGAGAGAGAGAGAGAGAGAGAGAGAGAGAGAGAGAGAGAGAGAGGATGTATTAACATCCAGGCCTATGGGACACAATGCTACAAAATATAGTGACTCATTCAAGCCTCATGGGGTTGAAAAACATGAACCAAAAAAGAAAGGCAAAGGGCATACTAAAACCCTAGCCAAGTACTATAAAATAGAACGATAGTACTAACTACAAAATTGCAGAGCAGAGGACATGTCAAGGATCATGGAGTAGAGTTCAAAGCTGGAGTGGCCTGATGGGTTGTGAGAATCTACTGAATTTGTAGTTGTCGAGTAGTGGTATGTCAGGGCAGTGGTGGGTGAGGTTTGCATAACCGTCGTATCAGGTGAGCCATATCGAGGGTGACTCCTTGGATATGTTTGGTGAACCAACAAGATATTTGTGCATACCATCTAGTAGTTAGTATGCCTATCTGCTAGGCATGTAGAGGGCTCTAAAGCCAGCCTTGGAAGTCTCCATCTAGGTAGAGCTCGAACCTTGTAAAGGAAAGTCACTATTTGAAAAATGGCATTGAGCAAGAGAGGGGTCATGGCAAACTTTGTTTGCATAATCTGCTACTGCGAAACATAGGGCTTACTGTGCAAATCATGTTAGATCCCATAAGCACATGTAGCCACTCAAAACTTGTCCATTCTGTTGTTGTCGAGATGTCACAACCCCAAAAGGGAGTTGTGTACATAGCAATTGGCCTTACTAGTATATCAAGAAGCTAGCCCTTCGTCGATGGATCTTGAAAATATGTCTAGAAGCACTGCCTCTCTAGTCATGCCAAAGCTCCCTGTCCACATGTAAGCACTGCCTCTCTAGTCATGCCAAAGCTCCCTGTCCACATGTAAGCTATGTTGTAGTGGCATGTATCATCTTGTAGGCTGGTCCTGTAAAAACAACCCCCAAATAGTGTAGGACTGCACTATCTCTATTGGCTCCCCGCAATAAATAAAATTGTGGTGATGCATGTGAAGTGTGTTCGAGATCATAACCTTGGTTTTCCCAAGGTTAATTGCCAAATTTCTTTCCTTGTAAAACCCCTCTAATGCATCCAAGGGTCTTTGTAGTCCCTCTGCTAAGGATGAGAGGAGGACTATGTCATCTACATACAATAGGATCTGTCTAATCAAGTCAGCCACCACCAGTAGTGATCCCTCGCCTCCCAGGCATTCAATGAAGGATGTAATCTCATCAATACAGAGCCCAAAGAGAGTCCGTGAAAGGGGTCATCCTTGTTTTACACAAATGTTGCTATCCACCCAATGTGACAAGCCTCCTAGCGAATGAACTCTCCCTCTAACAGACCCATATAGGCTCATGACTTCCTAAATCAAGGCCTTTGAAAAGTGCATTTCTTGGAGTCTCTTGATCATGCTAGAGCATGATACTGTACCGAAGTCCTTTTGAAAAGTCAACAAACTTTTTGATGCCTCGGTATCACTTCCTCAATGACAACCCTCAGTGTGAAGATGTGTTCTAGAGTGGATTGTTGCATCCAAAGCCTGCTTGCCCAATAGCATGTTGTCCATGTGCCTCTGTGTATGTGTCGAGTTTCCCTCAAGAATTGACCCAGAAATCTTTAAAGTCTTTGGAAGACCATGAGAGGTCTATGAGACTAAAGAAACAACAGGTACAATGAACTATATGAGCGTGGCCTCAAAGTGGACCATCAATTCCAAAATACAAATGACTTGCAATGTAATATATATGTATGTCCGTGTGGAGCAAAAAGGGCTAGTGCAAAAGGTATTAAGCATCACCTGAGGTCAATCATGGATGGGCCCCCCCCCAGGATGGGCATGCTACAAAAAGCCTCTGATGAATGGCAGCCACACAACGGTTGCCATTTTGGAAGTGTTGGTCCATCTCATGTGTATTCTATTCCATCCCAAATAGCAGCCACCGTGACTACCATTTTGTAAGTGTTGGTCCATCACATGCCTCCCTTCACCTTCACTGACACATTCACATTCAATTTTGGTCCCTCCAAGATGTGCCATTCATCACCTACTCTATTCCATCCCAAAACAACAGCACGACTGCCATTTTGAAAGTGTTGGTCCATCTCTTGTCCATTTCATATTTACTCTATGATCTATTCCACCCAAATGGCAGCCATGGTTGTCATTCTGTAAGTGTTGGTGGTCAATCCCATGTGTATGCACCTATGCATCCTCCCCCTTCAATGAAGCACATTCCACGTTCAATTGTGATCCCTCCCCGAGATGCACCCTCTGGTAGTGCCCTTCACTTCACTTTACTAATACTAATATTATTTCTAATACTACTATTATTTCTAATACTAATGCTAATGCTAATGCTAATACTAACACTAATACTAATGCTAATACTATTACTATTACTAATACCAATACTAATACGAATAGTAGCACTAATGCTAATACTAATACAATCACTAATATCAATACCAATGATGATGCTAATGCTAATTTGAATAATAATATCAATGCTAATACTAATATGAATTCTTACATTGTACTAATGCATAGTGCTAATGCTAATTCTAATGCCTAATGCTAATTCCTAACTATTACCGAATATCTAACACCCAAAGCCGCATATTAGTGAGCATGATGCATATGACATTAATTAGAAGCGCCACATCGTCGAGGATGACAGGGGCTCTACAGTCATCATGCGGCAGAGGCAACTCATGGTCCTCATGTTCAATCAAAATATTATGGACACATGGTCAAAACAACCTCGCAATAAAAAATAATATGTCCTTAAATTAAAACTCTACATGAAGAGTTTAAGGCCACAAGTTTGACAATAAGTACATCTACAATGCATGTACAATGTGTTGAAACATTGCCGGTTCAAGATTAGAGATGTCGTGCACAAAGGAATACCAAAGCCAAGATATGTGAAGATAAAAGACTAGAATTGCACCAAGAAGGAGCATCATTGAGAGCCACATGAGTGGGACTAATAGTGATAGGCAAAGCAAGAGGCTATGCGGACTAGAGGAAGTTTGCATCTTGGGAGCAGTGGTGGGGTAAGAGGGAATTTCAAGCTTGGGTGGTAACTGATCTCTTTCATCAAGATTTACGTGTGCTTTTATTTGCTTGGCTGAATTTAATCACGTTTGATCAATTTGATTTTGGTAACACCACCCTATATAGATGAGGAGTACTGGTATGCATTCAACAATGGGGTGCATGTAATATTTGAAAAGCTCGAGATTGACAGCAGCGAGAATGTTGATTGGTGGAAGGTTGTGGAGCGCAAGGTGAGTATTACACCCTTTCTGATCTCAAGCCGGTTGTACTCTACTTATGCTTTCATAAATGTGAATACTTTATATGCTATAACATCTGCACCTTCTTTGCCAGGAATGCCATCGCAACTACTATAACGAAAATCGAATTGTAGAGGAGGGTGGGGACAAGGATGAGGACAAGGGTGTGGGTAAAGGCGAGGACCAAGGAACATCAAGATGCAATGAACCGACCGAAGATAGTGAGGATAGCAATAAAATGGCTTACATGATAGCAAGTGGGTCAAGCATCAGATTTGAGGGATTAATCAACCCTAGGGCCAGCAACAACTTCATATCACAACAGGTTTGGAATTCAATACCCCAAGCAACCCTCACCGAATCAAACACAATGGTAAGAGCCATTAAGGAGAAGTCATGGAACCATTAGGGCATGTGGACTTAATTGTTGAAACTAACAGACATAAAGTTGTAAGTTGATTTTATGTTATGCCCACATGAACGTGCAAACATATGGTCTTAGAGAGGACATGGTGTCATCAAGTCAACTGCTAAGTTGATTGGTGGAAAAGGACCGTTACCTTAACAAGTAATGAACGGACATTAGTAGTCAACCTACTAAATGAAGAGACAAGGGAAGGAAAGAATGCAAACACAAACATGATATCACTGCCTTGCAAGACACCATTACATTTACCTTAACCCATGTCAACCACCTCTACAACAAAAGTATGGGTTAAGAAAGACTTGTTAAAGGGACAACAAGAGAGGAAAGAAATATGGATTCCTCTACGTACTCCACAACCTCTCCACATCGACTACATCCACAAACAATGCGTAGGTGCAACAACAAGTAGAACCACAAAACACGACCTTCTCCCAAGAAAATAATATAGCCATCAACTCATACAAGGTGGGTCAATAAGAACCTATTGACAACTCAAGGGTATCATCAAGGAGAATGATTCCTATGGTTTCCAAAGGTTGAAAAACACGGATCCTATCATCTAACACACCTCCAAATCAAAAGACAAAACCTCGTCACATCAACGATTTCAACCCCACACGAATCAACACAAGGGAAGGAAAAATGTATGGGTACCAAAAAGTAGCCTAAACTCATCCCAAGCCCAAGATGTCCCAACCTCTTACCCTTGACAAATCCAAAAGTAAAGTGAGTTATGAAGACACACAAGAACCTTCGACCAAAATCATCTCCATAACACATAGAATGACAATTTAGCTGGAGAGGGTAGTCACACAAGAACCTACCCTAGCACCTCAACACCACAAGGAGAAGCTTGCGAGACAATACCACAAGAACTTGTTGTAAGTACCACAAAAGAACAACCCAAAGTAGGTACCAGAGAAAGAGATGATACACAAGAACCATCTCTTGAGCAGTTAGGGAAAACGAACAAGACAGTGGCAGCTCCACAAGAAACTACCACTAGATTGACTCGAATCATATCAATAGTAGCTGACAGCCGCAACAATATCATTGTACAACTCATGTTGCCTAGCACCAGAGAGGCCTTCAAAGAGCACATCACTCACACCTGGCATAATTACACTATATGGCTATCATCTCAATATGCCAAGTTATCATCACAGTAGGATAGGATCACAAGTGCTAGAATCACACTTAGGCGCTCACATATAGATATGAACTTAGCATGCACTACACTTGTACAAGAATACTCACAATGCACTCCCCAACACATGAACACACCATCAAGGAACTCAAGTATAGACTAGTAGACTCCCTATTTGAAAACATGGGTTATCTCAGTAGTCCAGCCACCACATGGGTTATCTCAGTAGTCCAGCCACCACATGGGTATTGTGTCCACGATGTGGCTACACAAGAAAGTCATTGGGAAATAGTAAAAAGTACATGTTCCAGTGCCTCAAGTCTCACCACATGGGCACATAGTACCACCACGGGGACACAAGTCCCAACTAGACACAAACATAATTAAATTTCTGGAAATCATTGGCCCATTCAACTCAACAATGCCAAGGCAACAGAACTCCAACCTATCAAACTTAAGTGTCCTAGTTCCACCCACAAGGGCACAGAGCTCCACCATGGGGGCACATAATTGAAGTTGGGGAAAATATATGTTAAGGCATGGAAACACCTAAGGCCTCACCCAGGGACCCCATGAATCCGTTAGAGTAGCTGCATCATGGCAAGGAGTTTTAGGAAATTCTCTAAGGCATTATGTGCCCACGTGGTGGCATGATGCCCACGCGGTGCTACATAGACAAATCTATAAATATAGGGGACTTTCCTTCAACCATCGCCCCGCGACTCTATAGGGCATACAACCAGATTCTATCAAATTCTCTTCTTGGGCCCCCAACCCTCCAAAACGACCTAAAAACCACTTCCAACACTCTAAAAATTTCCAACAACCTCCTCAAATTCCTCAAGATTATTATCCCTAATCATCATGGGAGATCAAACACCCCTCCACGAGGTTGAGTCTCAATTTGACTTAGACAACCCAAAAGTGTTTTTAAAGCTTTTTTATGAAGACATCCTTTAGCAATATCAAGTATTGGAGACATCCCAATCATCAAGAACCTTACCTCTGACAAGCCCACCCAGGAAAACCCTTCCTCTTCTACACAACCACTTCCCCATGGAAAAGTTTACAAACCCCAAATAGTACCAAGTGGAGATCCTAACCAAACAACCTTGATCCTAAGGCCGGAATCCAGCTTGGGATACGAATGGATGGCCCAACTCAACGTATCATGTGCCTACGAATATATTACATATCGTCATGATAGGCCCAAGAATGTAGAATCCAATACCCTACTCTAGAGTGCTTGAGAGCACTACATGATCCGCAGGTAAAAGATCATCTCACCAAGATGGGATTGGAGCCAATAATAAAATGCTTGCCTTGAAAATTGGACTTCACAAGAGTGTGCCAATTTGTATTGCATTTCCAAAAACAATCTGCAGGCTACAAGCCCCTACATTCGGGACTGGCATGGAGTAGACTGGGATGGAACTAAATGTCACACTCAATGCACTTACAAAGGCATAAAATTTCTAGGGGAAAAGTTCAAAAGAACTAAAAATTTGGCAAAGGATCTAGGGAAATTCATCACACTCACCAACCATAGACCAAAAAAGGCACAAAAATGGAATTTATTTCCATGAAATACAACTAAGGAGAATTTATAAAGCCCGAAAGATGCCTACCCCTCATACTTCAGCCGGGACATCATGATCACCCAATACAAATACATGGATTCATGCTAAAAAAGTTGTTCAACAAACCTCAAATAAATTGGCCAGAATATTTTTATGCAAGGAAATAAAGATGACAGTGGTTTGGCATATTGAATGGTCAAAGGGGCTATCTTAATGTAAGGGAGTGTATCGCTAAATGTTAAGCATGAAGTAATACAATAGAAGAGAGTACTCTTGGATGCCCACGACATGTGTACCTTATGTGAGAGCTTCTATTGCATGCTCTTGCACTATCAATGGTATCAAAGTTGATAGACTCTTGAAGAGCACCCAAAAGATCTTAAAGAGACATTCAAAGGCTGAGAGTGAAAGAAGATGATAGTTATCGAAGAGAGATGCCACTTGAGGGAATGGCACCAAGAGAGCTTAATGAAGTCTACATCTAGAGCGGGAAGAGCTCTAGAAGGATTGATCCCGAGTATCAAGTGTAATAGGATGTTAAGCCTTCTGCTCAAGTGTAATAGGATGTTAAGCCTTCTGCTCAACTATCATTGGGAACGTGGCAATGAGCCTAAGAGGATGCTTAGCTCTCTTCTAACCCTCTTGGAGAAGCAACAACGTCAGACAATTGGCAAGGGTGTTAGCCTTGCTACCGGTCTCACTCTTTATGCATACATATCGAGAGGGAGGAGAACAGAAGAATAGAAGTGTAAGCATGGTGAAGGGGAAATCGATTCACGTCATTCACGAAGGGAAGTAAAGAACATGGATGCAACAATCACCAAGTACAGAATGTAAACAAAGTAGACAAGAGTGAAGAAAGCTTGAGTTCTCTATTGCTAAAAGTGAGAATGAAAACCAAAGGCCAAAAACTAGCCTTTATACGTAGGCTTTTTAGGGCTCAACCCTAACCCTGACACAATAAGTCCTTTAGAACTCCTCCTTCTCTTCATTATATTGCCAAATTGGCGAGGACTATCTATTGCTGCTACTACTATAGGGAATAAGAATATGGCTTCTCTAATATCCTATACTTGATGCTGGAGTTTTATTATCAGAGTAAAGGTTAAGGAAAAAATGGTTAACATGCCCCCCTTCCTGAAGTACATTCCGTCCTCGGAAGCTCATTTAGCTATTGCGTAATAGATGTTCTTTTTGGACCCAATTAATGAGATTGTGTCGGCTTAATAACTCTGGTACTCCTTATTGCAAAATGAGTAGTATGGCTGCCAAAAATTTGTATTGTGCATGTCTTCAAAAATTGCCATATGATAGCCATGCAAATTTCTAACCCTATAGTACATCTGAAATGATTCGTGCATGTCTTCAAATTTCTAACTCATATGGTCCCTTATTTACATCAAAAACTATTTCGTTGTGGGGACGCGCTACCATTGTTCCTCCCTTGATTCTAGACAGTCTCGAAGGATCATAACAATCAGCTCGAGATAGTCACAAGTGGCCACAAATGCTAGGTCAGGAACCTTATGATAGCGGTCAATCCACTCCTGTAAGCAGGTGCATAAGACCAAGGAGGTGTGGACTTGCCATTTAGGTAACTATGGAAAATTGTAGAGGTAATCGGGATCTTGTTGCCATAGTTGCTTGAATGTGGCCCATGATCACCATCTCCTGTATGGCATAAGCCGAGGATTTGCTTGTATGGAAGCGAGTGCATTAAGGTATCAGGTCCACAAGTACTTCTTTTTTAGATATTGGAGTCACCAAGGTGGATGCAATCCCCAATTTTTTGGAGTCAACTCGAGATCTGTGGGCCATTGCACTTGCACTGCCTTTTGTATTCATTGGATTCTTCATACGAAATTCTTTGAATTTTAAATTCTCTCCAAGCACTGGTTGGTACGTGCTTGCTCGTGTGTCAGCCTACTTGTAAGGAATTTTCTTTCCTTGCCACATCTTGATATCTTCATCATGTCTGATTCTTTTTTGGGATCCTGTGTAGTTGATATGGGCTCTTTTGTGAAGTAAAACAGCATGGTGGCTCTCTTTCTTGATCTAAATCATCATGTGGCAATTCTGCTATAGCAAGTTGCTGTCAGGCGAGAAGGTAGCCATCAACCCTAACTAGTGTAGTTCAATTGGATCGGGTGGAGGTGGTGCGGATGCTTGTGTGGAAGCAGTGGTACAAGTGGTGCAGTATGTGCAGCTTTAGCGGTGAGTGTGAGTGTGGTGGTGTCTGTGTAACCTGTGAAGTGGGTGTGGATGTTGTGGGTGTTTATGATGTGCTAGGGGTGGTGGTTGTGTAGTTTGCTCATCAAGCCCTTGCTCTTCATTTGTGTCAAGGAGTTCTACCTCTTGTTGAGGAGGTGGAGGGGGCTCAAAAGATGTGGGCTAATTCTAGGAATCTAGTGAGTAGGCTATATGGATTTCATCATATATTAACGTATTGGGATCGCCTAAGTATTTTTGGAAGAGGTTAAGGATCCAATCAAAAAGTATAAGTATGTGGATAGACCACCAATCCTTGATACAAGTGATTTTCCTGTGTCTTCTAACCTGCTAATTTTTGCAGGTTTAGCAAAATTGGGTGGAGTGCGAGTTGATAGATATCAACAGGGTTTTCTAAGGTGAGCTCTCCCTAGAAAAAGAGCATGACAACTATTGAGAGGGCGTGATGGGGAACTTTGTGAAGGATTGTGGTGAATGTGTGTGTGGGTATGGGTATGATGTCATGCATAGTGATGTCGAGTGGGTGAATTTTAAGTGCTAGTGCCTTACTATATGAGGTGAGTATGGCAAGTGGTAAGCGCACACCGATTAGGGTTGATGCTAACATTGAAGCAGTTTCCGACATTAGTGCCAATTGCCTGTCCAGTCAGGCTTGCTCATTTAGATATTGCTAAGAAACCACCTCATGTTGCTTTCCCTTGTCTTTGGTTTGTTGACCCTGTTTGAGCTGATCCAATTCTACCTTTTGTGCTGTGTTTTGAGATGTGAGGATTGTTGTTGTTTCCTCTAGCCTTCTTATTCTTTGATTTGCCAATGCTATTGTTGTCCTGTCTGTGAGCTGTCACGTGTGCATCTCTGAAATCTCTTGGTTTTTTGTGTGATGAATGTATTCGCCATTGTGTTGAAGGCTTCATATTTTTCTTTTACTTCTTCTTGAGTTTTTCCAACTGCTCACAAACTTCTTCATGTTCTTGCATTAGCTTGGTTGTTTCCTGTTCATGGTCCTGTGCCATGGTTTTGATCTTCTTTTTGAGCTTCTTAACGGTATTGCTCCTTGTAGCGTGGTGTTGCAATTCGGACCTTAACATTTGTTGATCTTCCTCCAATTGTTGTACCTTTGTATGGGCTTTTTGGATCTCTTCTTCTTTTAGACGGATGCCTTGTTGATACTTTTGTGTTTCTTGCTCCACTATGCCTCGGAGTTATGCAAGTTGTCTTTTAAGGTCTTCAACCTCCTTTGCTTGTTCTTCAAACGTGATATTGGCTTGCTGTAAGAGATATCATGTGCTTGCATCTCTTTCAACTTCTGCTCAGCCTTATTTGCTCTGGTCGTCTCCATGTCGATCCTTAAGCATTGGGTTTGAATCCACTATTTATGATGCTCGTTCTATGTAATTTGTTACTTAATCAATTGGTCTTGCCTTTTGAAGTTTTTTCTGTTGTAGCTGCTGCTATGTCCACTTGGGCTTCAAAGATTGGGCTTCAAAGATTGGGCTTCAAAGACTCCTTCATGTACTTCAAGCATCTTTTGTGGATATTGTTGCAAAAATTATTGGTACTTGGCTTGATTGTCAAACACTCCTTCCTGTACAATATGTCTTAATTCCCTGTGTACTTTGAGTGATGATGTAGAGTGTTTAGGTTGCTTCCTTTGGTGGGGGTATCCAATTATAAGTTGGCTCTATGAGTGGAGCATACTGGCAATTGTCCTAGTCCTCACCCTTGTTCCTTTCACTACATTTTGGGAACTAGTTGACCAAAGTAAACAATTGGGTAGTATGGGACTCATTCCTAATCTTGGAGATCCACTCTCATGACTTGCTCATCCTTCCACTAATAAATGTTTTTGGAGTGCCATTCATGGACCAATCCAAAAATTCCAGTATGATTTCCTAGAATTGGGTTGGTTATGGAAATCCATCATAACAACCATACATGATATGTGAAGCCAAAGGTACTCCAACTTGTTGAGTTGTTGCTTCATCAGCCAATATGCCCACCAAGGAAGTATTCTCAATTTTGGGTCGCTTCTCCATTTCTCCCACCACTGTTTTGTAATAATGCTAACACATGCTTCTCCCTCTAATATTTCTATAAATTTTTGCTCACCATAGGAAATTGGTACACTAGGTTCATGTTATCACCTTTAAAATGCTAGCCTAACTTGTCAATATTCTGCCTTCGAGGGATGTTGAGATTTGGGGGAAGATTTAACTACTTTAGGTTCTAAAGGCTCTTTGTGCCATTATGTGACCATGTCTAGTGTGAGAGATTCCTTGAACATGTAGAATTCTGAAAAGTAACGTCATCAAATGTCTTACTATTTTGTTCAAATCATTCAACATGAGAGATTTTGTCTCCTTCACCAAAGAATTTGGTTGACCAATTTGAAAATCATGATCGATTTGATTCTTAAAAGTTTGGTTCCCGTCCTATATAGGCTAGAAATGTGGTCCTTCTTCCTAGTGGACCCTCATGTCATCATCTATAATTAAGATAAGGTAAACATGGCATGGCAGGACGTGATGCTTGGATCGAGTCTTGCATAAATGGTGAAGGAAAAAGGACTCTGTGGGGTTGCCATATTCGTAAGTCATGCATACCACCTTATCTTTCTTTCACCCAATCATGGCCTCCCAATACTTGATGATCGGCTACATCCATCATGCATAAGTTGATTTGTCTCCTTTATTTTCCACAAAACATATTTGCAAACTCACAAAGGTATTTATGCCTTGCATAACTTGCATTTTATCCTTAATGTATTCATAAACATGCACAACCTTAGGAACCCCTCGAGGAATCATAGATGTCCCTTCATCATCACACTTTCATAGTTCAATTCGAGTTTAAGGTGATCACTCACTTAACTTGGGTTGTATCTTATATTGAATTAGGGGAATCTCTTCATTCATGTAAAACCTAGATTGCAATGGCTTGGAACAACTTACTAATATGTCCGCCCTTGAATGTAACTAGCCTCGCACATAATCTTTGAAATCTTGCACTTCTAACTTAAGAAAATGTGTTGGATTCCTCTTGTGCACTCATTGAAGCCTCTCATCAAGGAAGGGAAGGTGAAAGTTTGATTTGTTCTAGCTTCTTTAAAAAATGAATGTACAGTGCATCAATATACTCACGTGTATGTCCCAACAACAAATATAAATAGGCAAAGACAAACCATTTTTTATTCTTAGATCCACGATTATCCAATTGAAGCAACAATGTATTTGGAAACCTCTTGAATGTGTCAACTATTGGAACGATAGTCGGACTAATCTCAGTTTGTGACATCCTTCGTTTGTCTGCCCTAACTTGTTTCAAAATTACCATCAATTTCTACCATTGTAATCTAAGCTTGAGTGTCCTCATTTGTTTGTGTGGCCTCATTTTACACATCTTTTGCATGACTGTCTATCGTCTTTTGCACTTTTTTTATTCATATGAAGATTTAATGCCTCTCTAGTCATCAAGAACTTCAAAATATGGTGTGACACACATGGGGTCTCACCATGGCCTATTAAATCACCATGCCCGTGACATCATGTTCTCTCCAAGTTTGTAAGACTTTTGGATAGTGAACCAATTGTGAAATTGGGATCACTGTGCCATAACTCCATTGCAAAATGTTAATAAAAAATTTGCTCATCACCATGTGTGAGCATCTTTGTCAAAGATATTGGAAGGGAGACCACTTGGCTAAGTGATTTGAGAATTGGAGTCACTTGTGATATGCATGTCCATATCACATCTTCTTCTGATCGATTTTTCCATGAGTGATGTATATATATTTTGTTGGGTAGAGTTTTAAGTACATCCTCCAACATACTAAACATTTCATGAAGATGTTTATTGCAACATATTTGGTTCTAATGGCATTTGTTTTGTGACATGGAACCTAATTAACATATGATTGACCCACTGCTGAATTATGGATTGTCAATTAAGCTTCTAAGCCTATGTCCAAGAGGTCCCAATTAAATTCAATTGATTACTTTGTTTTTTAGACCATACAATCAATTAACGTATATTCCTCAATAGCTTAATTTTTAGACCATACAATCAATTAACCTATATTCCTCAATAGCTTAATTTTAATTATCACTTATTTTTAGTAATTTTAATCAAAGGGGATTCCCCAAAAGATTCGAACTCAACCTCCCCTTCCACCCATGTCAGTCTTACCACTATGCTACAAACCAATGATATACAACACTTCCTTATAATACCACTATATACTACTTTCCTTACACCCCCACCCCTTTCACATGTCCTCTCCTCATAAATGCTACTCGCTCCCAAAGTTCACCCATCATGCATCCCCCCCTCCCCCCCCCTCTTTAACATGTCCTCTCCTGATAAATGCCCCCCTCCCCCCCCTCTTTGACATGTCCTCTCCTGATAAATGACCCCCTCCCCTTAAAATTAAATCAACCCAATTGCCCTGCGTTAATCGTGCCCTACCTATCTCCTGTTTTAATGAGCACTAATAGGGATTTTCATTAACTAGGGCCCCTATTTCGCTCTTCTCTACGTGAATATCTTTTCACCTCCATCCAGTTCTTAGTTGACACTAGTTTCAACTTTATAGATGTACGTACTACATTTTGAGAATGTGCTAGTTTTCAAGAGAGTAATGTTTTGTATGTTCTATTCTACACTCGAGAAAAAGTTGGTTGTGAAATCACTTTATATTCATGTGAACTAAGAGATGAATTGCCAAACTTATTCTATTTCATGAGTTCTATAAAGAGAAGGCCTAGACTTATGAGGAAAATATTTAGCATTTTGATCTCCCGAATGATGGTCCTGGGTATCTCCACATGTCATGCCATTTTGAACGAGTGCAGTGTTCCCATGTGTCACAATCCTTAGGGTGCAAGGAAAAAATAAAGGCAAAACGTGCGTAACTTCTATAAATTCCTAGACGCAGCTCTTAATTTCCATACAACCGTTTTATGAGTGAGGGAGTGAGTGTGATTGAGGGAGACATGCGAAGTGGCGAGAAGGAGAATGATTGGTTAATTGCCCATTAGGATACCTTGATCAAGAGTAAAAGAGAATTTCGGAGACCCATTTTAATGGAGAGATTTTATGAAAAGATGTCTAGTTTCTCTAGTACTCTTATGACTACGTGGTCGACCATAGATCTCCAAAAGTATGTGCGCAAGTGGGCGGACGAAGCTTTCTTTGAAAAGGGTGGTTTCTCAAATCACGTATGCAAAGCCTGCTCTCCTTTCTCTCCAAGGTGAAGGTGACAAGCTAGGGTTTCACTCTTCAGATGGCGCTTAGATTTGTGCCTGACGATGCGACTTGCTATGGCCAATGATGAAGCCGTCTCCTGAGAAAAGACCAGGGCAGCAGCAGATTTAGCTTGATACCAATCGCAATGCCCCGACCTGCTTCAGCCATTGTTGGTGACTCCTTGCATCGTACAGGTACACACCTCCCCCCTCCGTCACAGAACAATTGGATTGTCGCAGATGATGATGATGGAGTGAAAAACGCGCAATTATGGTGAGAGATGATGGTGCCCTGATCCGCTTATAGTGTCGTGGACATGGGATGTAGAAGCTCTTTTTGCCGATTCTTTCTTCTACATATTCAAGTGGTGCGAAAGGGTTGGGATGACATGTATGTGCTACTTAGGGCACCATTACAGCCGAGTGGTAGGCAAGCAGGAATCTGCGGGATATTATCTTGAGGCTTCACGTGGTTTTTATGGGCATTAGTGCATTGTCGACTAGGAGCTAACCTTTTTGCTGAGCTGACATTTATTGGATTGCCAAGCAGACTGAAAGTTAGGCCCCGGGGTTGATGTGGCCTATATAAGTAGGGTTGTGCACACTTTGCATTCCATTTGCCGTATTCTCTGCTGCAATCAAGAGCACTGGGCGTTATAGGAAGCAACACACAGCAGTGTCCATGTTGGGCATGCGAGTGGATTCTATCCTAGTTCTGACGGTCAGCAGGGCTGGCTACCCATCTTGTATGAAATGTACTTTCATACGCTATACATGCTTGGGCTCTTCAATGTGCAAATTATTTTTTATTCTGTGTTGTAAAGCAATCTTATTATGAAGCAGTTTTTCTATAATACTGTTTGTACCAGGATTCCGCCCAAATGTGTTAGCATGCTCTTTGTGGCAGTTGGTATCAAAGCCATACCTGCTCCAATGCACAAGGTTGCAGTCCAACATAGGAGCACAGGAAGCAAGAGTGACTTTTTTTTTTTCACATTTTTGGATATTTTTCCCCTACCCCAGACTAATATTATCAGCCTGATATTATTAGCCAAGTGAAGCAACATGCTATTTTAGCTCTAAAAGTGGCCCAAAGCAGGCCAAAACCAGGCTCTAACGGGCCCAACAAGGCGTGCATTAGAATTAGTTTGGCCCTAAAACAGTCCAAGGGCCCTCAAGGGGCCCGACTGGCTGTGCCCCCAGGCCTGGACCATAGGGGACTTTTACCTGGCCAACTGCGGCAAGTATGGCTCTATGGCTTACTCACCTTCTGCAGCCTTGGTCCCAGCCTAGTAGGCCCGTCTACAACCCTGTTTGTGCAATCATCTCTAACCCTGATCAGGCATTCTCTTTCGCTGTAAGTGGTTTGGAGTTTGCGCCCTTAGCAGCTCCGTCAGCGTACACGCTCTCTTGTACCCTTTAGCAGCACACTGCTGCCTGGGATCTGCAGCCTCTTCATCGTCATCTCTCTGCCCTAAATGCCTTGGATTTTGTGTCTTTCGCTGCCTTCCCTTCCAGCCCATGTTCTCGAGACCCTGTTTGCTTCCTTCTCTTGCGTTTTTGCCCACTGCATTACAAATAAACTTCTGATCTAGCCTATGCAGCCCGTGTGTCACCGGCTGTTTCCTTGGAGGCTTCATTCATGCCTCTTATATTCCGTTGTGCAATCGCTCTTGCCCGCACATAGCACCAAAGCATCATGAACATTAGCTTTCAAAGGATGCAAAAAGCTAATAACATGGGTTGTTCCTCTGACATTTCCGAGGAGGATGAGATTTTTAATGGGGAGTCTGCTTGCAAAAGAATATGAGATTTCTGATGTGGTGTCTTCATTCTGAGAGCTATTGCTGGAGTCTTCCCAACCAGTTATTGCCGATCCTCCTCCTTCCTGCTTCCATACATCTCCTTTCGTAGATCTTACAGGAGCAACCCAATACCAAGCCGTTAGAGCATTCACGTATTCAACCCTTCTTGGAGGGCGTCGTTGCAGCCGCTGGCTCACCAACTAGATTGTAGGAGGACCTATATGATTTTGGAAGCTCGGTGGTCAAATCGCTATCTATTGAGTTGACACTTGTTAAAGGTACGTATGCACCTTGGCATGCGTATTTTTCTAGACCCCAATTTGGTGTCTTCTACGTCTGATGTGCAAGACTATCATGAGGTTACCAATAATCTTTGGAAGACCGTGAGCCTAACTTGAGGGTCTACGAATAGCATGTCTCAGTAGTCTATTGGTAGGTGAGGAGGTAACTTTGCTTTCTTTTCTGGTTCATTTGGAAATCATGCACAATCTCAAGCAAAAAACCCTCCCTCCACTCCTGTCACCTTGAACGGTGCGTTAGGTCTTGGGTCTGGTTCTCAAATACTCATTGGTTCCTCTCTTATCAAGGAACACCTGCAGTGGCGTCTGTCATGACCCTGTGTTTTTCTCTGGACAGTATGCAGGTGTGCACAGGGAGGTGGTGGACAGTGTGAATGGCATTAGGTTGGAGTTAAAAAGGAAGCCCATGAAACCGGCCTCTGATAGAAACCAGAGTGCGGTAGATTAGCAATCACCCGTCCACTTGTAGTCTAGATGTGAAAACAAAGCAGATTGGAGCTAGAGTGCCCAAATCTGAAAACACAGCGACACCTGTTGGCCCCAAAGCTTGGCGCCCCTTGCGGTATTTCTTTATTCAATTAATATAATATGAATGGCTGAGTACAACACAAAAATCAGCCAAGAGTTTACACCTGTATGTCCAATCTGACGGCCCACAATCCCTCTTAGCACAGAGGATCTATGCACAGAGATCTGTGTTCCACAATAACACACTGTGCCTCCCTCTGATCAGCCAAGACCACTAAGCAGGCCAGCCATGGGCATACATCTGGCATAACTCAAGTGCATGATACATCATCTCAGCTCATACATACATATGCCGTCCAAACTCTGTCTCAACCCTTGTCAATCTGCCATACCCCTCCTCTCACAAGGGGCCAGATAACTCATATCTGCAACAGACATCAAGCAGTAGAAAGAGAGAGAGATGAACGGAAACGAAGCTTACCAAATTCAGCTCGTGACACAGCACTGGAGGAAGCAACGGTACCAATCTGTACTTGCAGGCACTTGTATCCACAACCCTGCTTCACATATGTGCATGTACTTGTCTGTACCTTCCTCCTTGTGTTCACCTCTATGCTGACTTTGAATGTACAGATCTGAAAAACAGCACTGTACCCGTCTGTACCACCTCGGGATACGTGCCAGGAGTTGTACTTGCACAAGCAGCCTGCTGTCCTGATTCTGGTCGCCTGAATCTGTGTAACCAGGCCTGTCCAGCAACCTGTCATGCGCCGCCTGCAGCAGATACTTGCTGTACCTGACTGTCCGTACACTGTACGGCAGTCGTACAGTATGGTACTGGCTGTGTACTTGCTGGTACAGCCCGTACAGGGCCTGTGCGCAGAGAATCCAGCAGAGGAAACAGCGCTTGCAGCAGTTTACAGCAGCAATACAGTACTTGCAGTCGTACAGTGAAGTACGGGCTGCACACGTGGGTAGTACGGCTGGATATGCAGAAGAAAACAGCAGCAACAGCAGTCTTCCACAGCCGCTTCCTTCTTCCACACCTTTTCCACGCTTCTTCTCTCACTTTTGCTCCACGACTCCCAAAAGGGAAGAGAGAGAGAGAGAGGAGAGAGAAAACACTCCAAAAGTGGCTCCTCCCCAAAATAATCCCTAGGGCCCCAAACTTTAATAAGTCCCTAGGGCCACTAAGGCCTAGGGGCAAACTTTAATAAACATTAAAGTTTAATGTTTCTAGTTCCCCCCTTCACACCTAGGGATGTCCACACATCTTAAACTCTGTCCGGGCACCCCCCATGTGAATCATAAAATATTCTGACTCTACAACCACCATGCCCACACTTGTACTGTTCCATTTTCACAGGGCCATGACATACCCCCCTCTTGAAAAATGGCAAGCGTCCTCGATTGCATTCTGGTGATGCATCAAAATATCCAAAGTGAAATATACAATATGGCAAGATCAGCGTCCCAATCTCTCTAAGCCATACACATGTATCATCATTCACTGCAAACCAATGGCATAGTAATAGTCCAAGTTGTATACCACTGTGAACCATACATATCCACAAAAATCTCATGTGACTAGTACACATATATCATAGAAGTCCAAAACAGATGTACTGTCAGCCTCAGTACCTTCGGGTGAGATAAAATCTGCATCAAGCGACCTCTAGATGTCATCTGAGCCTGTCTGTATCAAGGGAGTGGAGGTGCTACCCCCCTCTTGAGCATCAGGTAATGCTCCAGACCCATGCTCTGCTGAACCTGAATGAGCCACAATAAGAGTCGGCTCTAACTCAAAGGCATCGAGATAAAGCTGCAAAACCTGAGGTGAATCTGTTAAGTCACCTTCCTCCATCCACTTCCCATCCATCGGTGAATAGTTCTTGAACTTCACAAGATAGCGACGGGAAACTTTACCTCGTACCTTCCTTTCTTTATGTGCCAGTATCTGCTCTAGAATCAGAACCTCATCAAGTTCCTCAACTTCCGGCTGAGCCTCATCTGATACATCCTCAGGCACATCCCCACGGAAAGGTCTAAGAAGACTCACGTGAAAAGCATTGTTAATCCTCCAGTGATATGGTAACTTTAATCGATAGGTTACCTTACCAATCTTTTCCAAAACCTGAAAAGGCCCATAATATCGCATGCTCAACTTAGGGAATAAGCGCTCTTTACCCTTCATCTTCTTGAGTCTAGCCTTTTCAAAGCGCAAAAGAACCCAATCACCCAATGCAAACTGTAAATCACGTCTGTGACGGTCTGCGGCTTTCTTTTGCTTCAGCTGAGTTTTTTGGAGGGCGAACTTAACTCTCCGATAAGCTTCATCCAAGCTCTCCACATACTGATCAGCCTCAAAGATCTTATCCTTTGTATGCAAAATGGGTGGAACCTTCTTCCCTCCTTCTACAATCTCAAAAGGCGCCTTGTCTGTCGAGCTATGTACAGTGTTGTTATATGCAAACTCCACCAAAGGAAGATACTTTTTCCATTGTTGCTTGTGCTTTGACACATAACACTTGAGAAGATCCAACACTGTAGAGTTAGCCTCTTCTGACTGACCATCTGTCTGTGGATGAAATGACGATGAAAACTTGAGAGTTGTACCCATGTTGTCGAACAACCCTCTCCAAAACAAACTCGTCATCCGTGGTTCACGGTCACTAATGATAGGCGTAGGCAAGCCATGATACTTGAAGATGTTCGCCATGAACAACTTCACCATATGATCCACTTTAATTATTTTCCGCACGGGAATGAAATGTGCCTGCTTACTGAACCTGCATATGATAGTCCAAATGCCATCATTTCCCGTTTGTGTCCGTGGAAGATCAAATACAAAATCCATGGCAATGCTCTCCCAAGGTCTATCCGGAATAGGTAAAGGCTGTAATAACCCAGGTGTCTTCTGACGGTTAAACTTTACCTTCTGACATACGATGCATTGCCTCACAAAGGCATCAACATCTCTTCTCAAGGTTGGCCAATAAAAGAAAGTCTCCACTGTTTTGACCGTGGCGTCAATACCTCTATGACCTGCATACGGTGGAGCATGACTTTCAATCATAACCTTGAGTCGCAATGGCCTGGTAACACACAGTCTGCCATGCATCAATAAAAACCCATCTCTGAGAGTATAGTGCTCATGCCGCTGACCCTCAGACATCTGATCATACAACCTTTCAAAATCCTCATCATGGGCATACTGCTCTTTCATTTCATCAAGATCATGATGATAAGCAAGTGAAACTGCAGAGACCTGTGGCTTGCGTGACAAAGCATCTGCCACTACATTCTTTTTGCCTTCCACATGCACAATCTGAAAGTGAAACATTGACAAAAAGTTTGCCCAACGCATATGCTTCTCTGAAAGCTTAGTCTGCGTGAGGAAATAACGCAAGGTTTGATGATCTGTCTGCACAGTGAAATCAGTCCCACGCAAGTAGTGTTTCCATGTAGAAAGAGCGTGAATTACAGCCAACATCTCTTTCTCATACACCTGTAAATGCTTCTTGGCATCTTGCAAAACTCTACTCTCATAGGCTATCACATGTCCCTCTTGCATGAGAACTGCACCAATGCTACTTCCACATGTATCACACTGGACAACAAAAGCCTTTCGGAGGTCCGGTAACACCAATACTGGGTCCGAAGTAAGCTTTTCTTTGAGCTTTTTGAATGCTGTAATTTCCCGATCAGCCCATGTAAACGGAGTTGCTTTCTTCGTCAAAGCATGAAGAGGCGAAGCAATTTCAGCAAAGTGCCGTATGTAACGCCTGTAATAGGAACACAATCCTAGAAAATTGCGTACATCATGCAGGGTCCTCAAAGCTGGCCAATTAAGTATTGCTTCCACCTTTGCTGGATCCATACGGACTCCATGACCAGACACAATATGCCCCAAGAAATGTATCTCTTGCAAAAAGAACTCACTCTTCTTGCCATTAATCACCAACCTATGGTTTTTGAGTTCTGCAAACACAATGGCCAAATGCTTTCTATGCTCTTCCTCAGTTCGTGAATGCACAATCATATCATCAAAGAATGTGCCTACAAACTCTCTATGAGGCCTGAAAATCCTGTCCATCATTCTGTTAAATGTGGCAGGCGCATTCGTTAAACCAAAGGGCATAACCAAGAACTCATACAACCCAAACGTGGTTCGGAATGCTGTCTTATGCACATCCTCGGGTCTAATGCGTATCTGATGATACCCGCTTTTCAAGTCAATACGATTGAAAACTGTGGAGCCCTGTAAGCGGTCCAAAATGTCATCGATCCTCGGTATGGGGAATCGATTCTTGATGGTATTCTTATTGAGCGCCCTGTAATCAATACACATGCGCCAAGAACCATCCTTCTTCTGCACTAAGAGCACAGGTGAGCAAAAGGGTGATGAGCTAGGCTGTATCAATCCCTTATTCAAAAGCTCCTGCACCTGACTCATAATCTCTTCCTGTTGGGCTACACTAACACGGTACGGCGGTCTATTCGGTGGAGTACTACCAGGAATCAGATCTATGGCATGATCTTTTGGCCTCTCAGGAGGTAATTCTCCTGGCAATGACTCGGAAAAACATTCTTGAAACCCACTTAAGAAATCAGTCCTGTCCTTATCTAACATAGACAAATTAGACTTAGACTCATCATCCTGTGCATCCTTTACATAAATCAAGTACGCGGAAAGATGCTTTTTCATTACTGATGAAATCGCCGAAGCGGATACAATAGGAACAGATTCCCCTTTGAGTTTTACATCCAATACATGCTCTTTCCCTCTATGAGTCAGAGTAATTTTCCTATTGTAAGTATCCACCACCGCATGTACCCTGTGGCACCATGGCATCCCCAACAAAACATCACAGTCATCCAAAGGCATGATGAAGAACTCTTCGCTGTCCACATAACCCTGCAAATGAATCCGAAGCTTCCCAATGATAGGAGTAACGGGTTCTGCATACCCTGGACAAGTCATATTTACCTCATGTAACGGCCCCATCTCCTCTGCGCGAATCCCCAATCGGCCAGCCAAATCTGGTGAAATGAAGTTGGCTCTAGCACCTGTATCAAAGAAGATCAAAGCATTCTGATCTCTTGCCCCATGCTCTGCACAACTCTGTAGCTTCACCACCTAGCTGCTCCCCCATAAGATCAGGAACTAAGCTTGCAGAAGGCTTTGGTTTCTTTGGCTTGGGCTCTCCTTTATTGTCAGGGTCCTTTTGGGACTTTCTTTTGGGACAATTGAATGACATATGCCCCTCTTCAGTACAGTAAAAACACTTTTGAGCATCTCTCAAAGCCTGTCTTTCCTTAGAAGTCCTCTTGGGCATTGGCAACTTCTTATACTTTATCTCTGAAGACCCTTTAGCATCACGAGAAGCATGCCCAAATTTTTCAACTTTCTTGCTCAATTTCTTACTGCCTTTAAACCCAGATGAACCACCTGTGAGTAACACATTAGCTGTCATAGCATTTTCAATCATCTGTGACATGTTCGTTACTCTTGTCTTGATACAATAATCTCATACCTCCTTGGGCAGCCCACAACAATATTTCTCAACCTGCTCAGATAATGGCACAGCACGATAAGAAGTCACTGGGAGTAGAGCTTCCCAAAACTTCTAGGTTCTTTGCAGGCTTCAGGGGTTCTACTGTGAGTGACGGCTGCGTTCCTAGCCTTATTGTAATCAAAGCTCTTAAATCAATTAAAGAAATACCGCAAGGGGCGCCACTGCGTTTTGGGGCCAATCGGTGTCCGTGTACTGTTTGCAAGAGCACTCTAGCTCCCCATGTTTGGTTTCCTTTTCTAGGTCCTCAATGGCGTTGAAGTGTTTTATGTGCGAGTGTTTGTTTCATCGCCCGTCAGGCCGGTTTCAAGGTACCGTTGCCCGGGACAATCGCCAACTTTCCCAAGGGGGCGAGCTCGTGGTTGTCTCATGAGAGTCACATCAAAAGCTTCAACATGTGGAAAGTGAAAAGGAAGTGCAGGACACAGTGCAGGATTGTGTGTCTTTGCCTATATGAGGTGAAGAGCAAGAGCTGAAGATGAAGCTCAGGAGAAAAGACACCAAGGACAAGAAATAGTCGGCCAGGAACAAGAAGCAGTTGAAGTGTTATGGTGCAGGAGATGCGTTGAAGGCTATGGCTTTTGACAGTTTGTCACCGGTGGTATCTTCACGGAGGCTTCATGGGTTCGGAAGACAGTTTCTTTCTATGTTCAGCAGTGGTGATCTACTATGCTTCATCGAGGACTTGTGCTTACCACTTGGGTGGAGTGCAAGTAGGTTTTGGGTGCCTGAGGATGTATCAGATGAGGCTCAGACGGAAGTGGAGGAACTTGACGAGGTTCTTATTCCCGAGCAGATATTGGCACATAAGGAAAGAAAGGTACAAGATAAAGTTTCCCGTCTCTATCTTGTGAAGTTCAAGAGCTGTTCACTGATGGATGCGAAGTGGATGGAGGAGGTTCACTGATGGAGGAGGGTGACTTAGCAGATTCACCTCAGGATTTGCAGCTTTATCTTGATGCCTTTGAGTTGGAGTCGACTCTTGTTACGGCTCATTCAGGTTCAGCAGAGCATAGGTCTGGAGCATTGCCTGATGCTCAAGAGGGGGGTAGCACCTCCGCTCCCTTGTTACAGACAGGCTCAATTGTCATCTAGGAGTCACTTGGTGACATCTTTGTATTCACCCGAAGGTACTGGAGGTTGACAGTACATCTGCTTATGGGACTTCTATGATCTTGTGTTCTAGACACATGAGATGATGGTTGAGTATGGTTCACAGTCGCGCGCACCTTGAACTATAACTGCAACTATGGATAACTCTATGGAGGGCATAAGCCTTGCGAGCAGTCCTAGAGTTGGTTTGGTTCATGGATATATGGATTGAACTCTTTGTGCATGTATGCCTACACTTTTTGAGGTAGAGGTATTTTTGTATTCTGGTGCCATTGGATCCTGGTACCATTGAGAATACATTGGGAAATACTCTCTACTGTGTCGTGTGCTGCATGTATGTTGGTATGATACATCAAGTGCTTTATTATGTTCATGGATGCACCACTGGGTGTGACTCCTGCGGGATGGCCATGAGACATATGTGGGAAAGTACTTAGTGGATGTAGTGTTTGGATGCATTGAATGCTTTCATATGCTCATGTTGTACCATCAGTCGTGGGTCCTGCGGGATGCCCATGGGCATAAGGCTTGCGAGCAGCCCTTAGACTGTTACTTTGGAGTAGGTAGAGCATTTTGAGGAGCATATTGTTTGCGAATGCATATGTGTGTCATATGTAGTATGATGCATGGTATTGTTTTTGGCTAACACAGTTAACGTGTTTCCATTTGGTTTTAGACTTTTGCTGAAGGTTCTGAAGGAACAAGCAAGAGGTGTTTGTCACTTTGGCGTGACAGTGTGGCTTATTGTGCAGGATGATTGTATTATCACCAGATGCATTGGAGGGCCATTATTTTTGTCATATGGGGAGTCTTTACTCATAAGATGCCTTATTGTGCCATTGAGTGCAATCGAGGACGCTTGCCATTTTTCAAGAGGGGGGTATGTCACGGCCCTGTGTTTTTCTCTGGACAGTATGCAGGTGTGCACAGGGACGTGGTGGACAGTGTGAATGGCATCAAGTTGGAGTTAAAAAGGAAGCCCATGTGTGGACAAGCCCAAGTGTGAAGGGGGCAAAGTGATACTTTAATTTAAAAAGGTTTTATAACCTTTGGTGGGCAAAAAAATTAAAGTTTTAAAGGTTTTAAAGCCTTGAGAGACCCCAAGGCAATTTTTAGAGACTACTCCACTTTTGGAGGCCCACGTCTCTCTCTTCTCCCTCTCTCTTGCTTTTTGAGAGGCGTGCAAGTTCTCATGCGTGAAAGAGAGGAGAAGTTGGCTGCTGGTTTTTGGCTGCGCACAGAAGAGCCCGTGTAGATCTGTACGAATGCAGGTATAGTGTACGACTGCTGCAGGTACAGTGTACGGCTGCTGTAGGTACAAGTCGGCTGCGTGGAGGAGAAGATATGGGAGGCCGGTTGATTGCGTGTATGGGTCTCTCCCTCTTCCTTGTGAAAAAGCTGCGCAGGTCTGCAGGGAACAACCGGTGGGCTGGATCGCAAGTTGTGCTGGACCGAGAGCAGGTTTTCTCGTGCTTCTTTCTCTCTCTCATGGAAGCAAGCAATGGGCTGCAGGCAGCTGTAGGAAGCGCACAACTGCAGAGGTGCTGGACTGAACAGGGCATGAGAGTCTCTCTTGGAAAGAGGGGACTGCAGGGGAAACAGGGGCGTACACGTGGGGACAGCCAGTACTGCTCTCTCTCTCTCTCTCTCTCTCCCTCTGCTGAAAAGTAGATAGGCCTGCAGGAAGGTCTGGGCGGGCAGATGCAGCAGCATAGACACGTGCTTTACTGGCTTGGAAGAGAGGCTGGTGGGCTGGCTGCAAGAAGCGCCCAGCCAACAGATTCTCATGCTCTCTCTTGAAAGGAGGCCGGCTCTAGGAAGTGCAAGACAGGTTTCTCTCTCTCTCTCTCTCTCTCTCTCTCTCTCTCTCTCTGTTTTATGTGCGAGTGTTTGTTTCACCGCCCGTTAGGCCGGTTTCAGCTACTGCATTTGCGAAGTTATCCTGCATAACCCACCCAAAGTGGGCTCCGAGGTCCCACGAAGCTCTGCTGCCAAACCAGGGAACTGGAGGTGTGTGGAAATGAGTGTCGAAATCTGAGGCACAAAAGCCCCTATACCATGGGACGAGGGTGATGATCTTCCTGTCTACTACAAGTGGTGAACAAGACACCATATCGCTCGTAGCCCTCATAGAGGAGACCGTGAGCCAAAAAATACCCTGCCCATGGGGGCCACCTCCTCGGTATGATTGTCCTTGAGGAACAGACTGGTTTGGAGCCAATCTTTGATGTCTGCTTGTGAAGGAGAGTAACCTATGACCGGCTCATACACCAAGGTTCCGATGAAGTATGTGGCAGCTCTCTTCACCAAAGTGACCTGTTGCTCTGTCAAGGTGACGTGATAGGCTGAAGGAAGGGGGGGGTCACGAGGGGCCACTAGTTTCCGGCACGATGCTGCCATATCACGAGGACAACCTGAGAGTCCGCCAGAAGAAGAAGGGGTAGAAACTAAACTTGCAAGGGGTTGAAAGAAACTAAACTTGCAAGGGGTAGAAACTAAACTTGCAAGGGGTTGAAAGAAAGTTGGTTTACCCGGGGATGGCGAGGACGAAAGGGAGGAAAATGGATTGAAAGGGGAGCTGTAGGATAGGAGGAAGCGCCAAGAAACTAGCTTGAAGGCCACTACAATGCCGCCAACCTAAATGCTCGGCCAACCAAGGAAGGGGCCAGAAAGCACATGCGAACCCTGACCAAGGGAATGATGAAAACCTGCGCGTGAGGAGCCGGTACTACAGCACGTCTTTGCCCACCAAAAGAAACACAAAGGACCCACCAACAAGCGGCCAATAGGCCAGGAATCAATAGAAACGGTACCCTCTACTCAGCAGTAGCTTCGAATGGCCAGTGGCACTTGTAGGAGGCATTTCCTGCATTACTGGATCACATTAGTGCTAGAAAGCTCTGCCCCCCCCTACAAACTTTCGCTACACTTGCTAGAGGGAAGGCAAAGGGGAGGGGTCGGACCTTCCTAAAGTGTTGGAGGGAGGAGGGGTCAGACCTGCCTTTCTAGTGTTGATAATGACGTCAGAAGAGCTCCCAAACTTTTCATGGGTCTTGGTGGAGATGCATGGCAGATTGGCGATCAGCTCCTCATGAGCAGAACGACGTCAAAGCGTGAGGAGGGAAGCGTGAAACGCTAGATAGGGGGGCGCGAAGAGCGATCAAGAGTAGCGTGAGGTAGAAGGCAAGGGGGCCAGGGGGTAGCGGGAGATCTCAACTATGGCTAGCCTGAAGAACCATTGTTTGTACCTCTAGCCACGAACAAACAGTCATTTTGGTGGAGGATCGGTATTTGATGCCATGATCAATCTGCAAACATCCAAGCAGAATGCACCAGCCAATCGGTTGGCAGGGTTTCAACCAGGAGCATAGACTGCAAATCAGAATCTTATGTATGCTATGACTGGAAGGAATCATGGTATGTAGGGAGAATGGGTGTTAATGTATCTTAATGTGTTTTTTCTAGATCCGAAGATGATTTGCCACGTGTTGGTGGTAATGGTTTGGGCACTGGGGGTAATTGACCTCTTGGACGTATTCCTTTCTCGCATAATCCCGAGTATGACAATGTGGAACCTTGTTGGACTCGGCATCTCCCCATCTGTGAGGGAGAATGGTGTGCTGCAGAACCAGGTTTGGCAGAACAGGAGGATGATTATTGACTGCTTGGTGTCGGGCCAAGATGTGTCGTTGAGGGGGGGTGTCTGTGAGGTGTGCATCGAGGCAGGAGAGATCAGATCGGGGTGCAGAAAGTGTATCAGATCAGGATACATATCTGCAAGACAGTTGGATACTGGGCAGCCATTATGTGGCCAGCAGTTAGGTGGACATGCCAGGAGGAGATCTGCAGATCAGAGGTCAGATCCAGGAGCCAGAGGCAGCAGGAATTGTCAGGTCGGCAGCAAGAGACAATAGGAGCCAGGATTCAAGCAGAAGCAGGTCGACTGTGTGTAGACAGGAGGGTCGGCCAGATTTGAGCCATGGAGCAGGCAATTGGCAGGCTGGACAGGCAGGAAACAGTTGGCAGAGACTTGGCAAAGTTAGGCGATCTGTTTGGAGTTAGTTGGGGAGCCAACTGGGGCAAGAAACTGGATAGAGTCTGGCCGACCACCTACTGGGCAGATTGGGCCCTATTTAATGGGGCCTTGGTCAGTGTTCATTGGGTACATTCATATTGCATCATTGCTGCAGCAGACAGTAGAGTGGTGCACAAGTTTGCAGGGCTTTGCTGCAGTCAACTAGAGCTAGAACTAGGCACATATGTCAGGCTGGTACAACAGCAGATTTTGGGGCAGATCTGGACCAAATCTGGAAGCAGATAGGAGCAGCAGCATACATAATTTGCACTCTTGGGGCTTCCGGCACGAAGGGGCGTGGCTCTTGGAGCGACTCGACATGTTCTATGTGAGTGATTGGGCTATTGGTAGAGGAGGGCAATCAGCAGTAGTGCCTGGGATGACACTCTCAGATCACACTCCGGTGATCCTGATATTGATTCGACGGCACAATCCTTAGGCCCTGGGTTGTGCAGGATTCCGGACTCCATCTTTACCAGGGAGGAGGTGCACAGCCGCCTCATCAGTCTTTGGGACAGAGAGTGGGATGCTTGTGGGGATATGGCAGAGTAGGTAGCGTAGACTTTGACAGAGACCCAGGCATATCTGCCAGGAGGCGGCTTTATAGGTACGGCAAGAGTGGTGGGCGAAGGAGAGAGCCCTTCGCAGAGACTTAGCTTCCATTCAGTGGCTACAGCAGGCAGCACCAGGTTCAGAGGAGCTCCGTCTTCAAGCTCTTCGGGATAGATCCATGCTGGAGGAGACACGACAGTGGCAGCCGGAGTTCTCTTTCCGAACTTCCTCGTCCTACTGGGCTAGGAAAGGCGACAAGATGAGCAGGGAGTCAGATTCAGGAGTTGTTACCACCTTCTCTGCTGATTCCTCCACTTTCGCATGAACACAGGTTGGCTGATTGGAAATTGTGTCCTGTTGGGCTGAATATCCGTCTTGTGCCTCTATGCAAACTTACATCGATTAAAACATATATGCTGCAGCTGCCTAGGCCGTGGATACACACCTATGCAAACAATATTTGGCATTTGTAAAAGCCTCACACTTGGTGGACCAAAAACATGGATGTTTTGTGGAAGACCAAGTTACCTTTAAAGCAAAGGCTTTTCCTCTGGTGATGCATCACAGGCACTCTGCCTGTGGGGGTTACACTTGTTAAAAGAAAGATAGCTACAGCCACAGCGTCTTGTCTCCGCTGTCAGGCCCCTGCAGAGATGGTGCCACGCATGCTATGGTTTTGCTCCTGCTCTTGGCTTTTGATTCGACAACTTTCTCAGATGTTGCGCCTTCGTTTCCCAATGCCACTTTTGGGAAACTTTTTTGGTTTTTTGGCAGATGTCTCACTCTTTTGAGACCCTACTCACGTATGCTATGGTTTTGCTCCTGCTCTTGGCTTTTGATTCGACAGCTTTCTCAGATGTTGCGCCTTCGTTTCCCAAATGCCACTTTTGGGAAACTTTTTTGGTTTTTTGGCAGATGTCTCACTCTTTTGAGACCCTACTCACTACTACTTCATTGGACTAGATTTTGGGCTCTCTAGATCTTTTGGACTGCACATAATAAGGCACATCTGCAACAACAATTCACTCAGCCATATGAGTTCTTCTGAGCCTCCTTAAGGCAATTTATGATGCCTGTAAGGAGGGTGATCTTGATAGGTCCTGTTTGGAGATAGTGTACTTGTGCTTTTGAGTTGAGACTGTAAGGAGGGTGATCTTGATAGGTCCTGTTTGGAGATAGTGTACTTGTGCTTTTGAGTTGAGACTCTGCTTTGGGAGACTCCTTTTGTAATACTTAAACATGTAATATAAGATACTGGAATTACCAACAAAAAAAAAGAAGTGTGTGTGTGTGTGTGTGTACTCTAAGGAGGTGTACACCTCCTATACACCTTTGTTTCCTTTCTTTTTCTTTATCTTATGTTCTATGTTAGTTTGTGGTAGCCTTTGAGCCAAAAGATGCACTACATACTTGTGACAGCTACACAATATACTTAAAGACTTGTGGCCAGAGGGCAGCAGGGGACCAGGTTCGCAGTCTTAGGACAGTGGAGAGATGTATTTGCACGAGCCAGGAGGAGGTCATGGGGATTGCTACTAATTTCTACCGTTCTCTCTTTCAGCAGGAGCCGTCTGCCCCCCGTGCCAGGCGTTGTCGTGAGGAGGTGTGGAGGCACACTCCATTTATAGTTCAGCCCCGAATGGGGGAGGAACTTTTGGCCCCGTTCACTGCAGCAGAGATGTAGGATGCCGTCGTGGCGATTGATGGGCAGAAATGCCCGGGGGAGGATGGGATTTCCAAGTCCTTCTTCACCACCTTGTGGGACCAGATACATCAGCCTTTGCTTGCAGCTTTCCATCAGATTTTCAGTAGTGGATAGATGCCTGAGAGCCTCTCTGCAGGTATGATTTGTCCCCTCCCAAAAGGGGGAGACCGACAGGAGATCCGACAGTGGCGTCCGATCACTCTCCTCTCCATAGCTTACAAAATCCTCGCCAAAATGATCAATGCTCGAGTACGGCCACTTCTCCCGGACCTGCTTCAAGACATGCAGACAAGCTTTGTTCAGGATCGCAGTATCTTGGACAATATCTTCACTTTCTTTGAGGCGATGGAGTGGGCGCAGCACTTGGCGATCTTGCTCCTCGACTTCGAGAAGGCATATGGCAGGGTGGATTGGTCGTTTCTCAAGGGCACCCTTGTGAGACTTGGCTTCCCACTGGCTTGGATCAGGGGCATCTTTGTTTTGTACAGGTTGGCCTCTAGTAGGGTCATCATTGGCGGGTGGATGGGTGAGAGGTTTCACCTAGAGCGTTCAGTGAGACAGGGCTGTCCACTTACCCCTTGTTCCTATTTTTAGCTGAGGCGATAGCTCACTTCCTCTGAGCCCACACGATTGAGCTTCGTGGAGTCCATCTACCTATCAGGGATGACACCGAGCTCCTGGACTCGAGAATGCGGACGACGCGGCTTTGTATGTTCAGGACAACGAGGTGACCTTGGAGAGGGTGAGGTTGGCATTGGAGGTCTTTTGTTTGGTGGTGGGTGCGAAAATCAATTGGCACAAGTCAATTGGTTTCCTTCCAGATCTAGGGGCCAGCTCTTAGCGAGGGATCTTCCTTGATTTCAGGTGGATCTCCGGAGGGTAGACTACGCACTACCTTGGGTTCCAGGTGGGCTTGGACGTTACCCCAGCCTAGCAGTTTCTACTTATGCTTGATCCATTTGAAGGAAGCTTGCATTCTGGAGCACTGCGCGACTCTCATTGGTAGGTTGGGCCCTCATGGTCAACCAAGTTTTACTTGCCACAGCATGGTACGCGGCCTCGTGCTGGTGCTTCTCTTGGTCTTGCGTGGCAAAGCTCAGGAGGTTGATTTGGAATTTTTTGGTCGGGATTTGATGGCACCAAAGGTACCAAAGCCAGGGTAGCCTGGCAAACAGTCATCCTTCCGTAGTCAAAGGGGGGCCTGGGCATCATTGATTCGGAGCTCCAGAGTCTGGCCTTGTTGGGCAAGCTCGATATCCATGGTTTGACCTCGAGGGGCAGATGTGGAAAGTCTTGCTTCAGCAGGGGATCAGCACTTGTGTCCCGAGGAGAGGTGGTGAGTGGTTGCCCTCGGTTTGGTGGATCTTCACAGCTGCCCCGCTCAGTCAGCCACGCTCGCCCTTCCTTTGCAGTCTTCTTGCTGTCTGCAGACGGCTACGACACAGCCTCACTCAGACCCCCCCCCCCCCCCCCCCCCGCAGTCAGGAGAAGATCGATCATCAACCACTCATATGGAATGGCCAGGTGGTGATAGCACATGGCAGCGGCTAAGAGAGTGATCGCACATCGATTGGGGCGGCTGGGCGCGGGGACTTGCGAGATCCCTGCATGTTTGGAGAGATACCTTCAGGCACTTGGAGGCGACAACGCTAGCGAGCTGCAGCAGGTAGGGTACGACGTGCACAGATGAGGCGGACAGAGATTGATGAGGCGATCCCTGTAGAGTGGATGATGCCGTTAGTGATGATGGAGCGCTTACCGGGAGATGAACGGTGGCTAGGACAATTCACCTTGCGTGGCATCCTGCTAGTGGTGGCAGGGCGGTTGGCAGACTCCACAGTCCACTTCTTCACAGTCGTTGAGGACAGCCGGCTTTGGAGGGATGGAGTGGTGATAGACCCCCTTCTCGCCTGGTAGAGGATTCGGGTGGTTGTCCTTCAAGGGAAGGCCTCACAAAGCGACCCCGTGATCAAGCAAGCATAGGTGCAGTAGTGGCGGCTGTGGTTATGGGAGGGCCAGGCCCTAGCAGAGGTTGACTGGGATCTGGGAGAGTGGCGGTGGCCACCAATGAATCCATCTCAGGGGCCGACGGCCCGACCCCTTTCTTCTCCTACAATGTGAGACTT
Organism: Cibotium barometz; assembly: GCF_041138505.1. NCBI lineage: Eukaryota > Viridiplantae > Streptophyta > Polypodiopsida > Cyatheales > Cibotiaceae > Cibotium > Cibotium barometz. Next base: position 62,459,282 of record NC_141054.1, on the reverse strand, counting down.
GGCGAGCAGATTCTTGGGAGGATGTAGAGTAGACTCCCCACTTAGTGGCCGAGGTGGTATGCCCAGGGGATCTCCAGGGTGTTTTCAGGGTGTTTTTGCAGGCGTTCTAGAAGACCCTCTGGGCAAGTTGGCGTTTGCGGCGGATTTCCTACTTTCTCTTGCTGATTGCCCACAAAGGGCTTCTAGTTGGGAGCTGGCTGCGGTAGATAGGGCAAGAGGGGCTGTGTCAAGTATGTCAAGAAACAGAGGAGACATCGAAGCACTGCCTCGGGGGTTGTACACGCGCCCAGGACATGTGGAGGTGGGCTCTTGGGATTTTGGCTCATGTGGTACCCGAGCTAGGTCTGATCACTTGGGGTGCCTTCTGCTGGTGCAGTACGGTGGCAGGTCACTACCAGATCTTCGAGGTAGGGCCCCAGGACCCAGTATACTTCATCACATAGGGGACTTGGGGACCTATTGAGGGTATTCCGCAGCATATTATGGAGATGGATGCAGGCTCGCAAGAGCGGTCTCCAGCCTGGGAGATCATCAGCAGCATAGTGGGTTGGCTCATTTGGATGTCGCGCTGCATGCAGGTCCTTGGAGGCACCACACCCTCAATTGCGCAGACAATGGCTGACATCTGGAGTGAGATTATCCACACGCTCAGGGGTTAGTGGGATCAAATTCAGGGTGACTCCCGTGCTGGCCGGGAGAAGAGGAGGAGGTTTCTTCGTGACGTGGATCGACATGATCTCTGCTTCCAGCATACTTTGCAGGGCCTTCAGTGGCGTTACCCCCCCCCCCCCCCCCCCCCCCCTCCCCCCTTGTGGCTATTTGCCCACACCTAGTTGATTCCGCCCTGAGAGGCTTGTATATTTATTTTTGACATTGTGCAGGGCTGCGTCCGTTTTGTGATTGCAGCCCCCACCGGCTGGAAGGCTGGCCTCTTGTAATCATGTTCTCGAAGTAATATAATCAGCACTACTTTTCACAAAAAAAGATAGGAGCAGCAGCAGCAGCAGCACTCTTCAAGCCTACTCAGGGAGGAAGAATTGGGGCTGTAGCAGATTGAGCTTGCCTGTAGTTGTGCTGTACTTTGGGACAGCAAACTGTACCAGGTCATCTACACCTTTGGGCAGTGAGTTTAATGCAGCTCTTTAGGAGTAACACAAACTCAGAGGTCTAGAGGTGCCAAGCTGATAGTAGAAGAACTTTGGTATTGTATTTGGCTTGGTTTATGACCAGGCAGAAATATAGCTAGTTGCTTCTATATCTTCTCCTGTGCACAATCTATTTGCTAGTTTGCTTTATGGCTGTTTGAAGTAAAGAAAGTTTTGAATTCCTTGTCACCACTGCTATGTGATTAGTCCAGAATTTCCACCACATGTAATTCCGCTGTGTGAGCAGCCTGTGGGGCTAGGTCAGCTTTTCTAACATGGTATCAGAGCCCCGTTTGGTGATCTGGGGAGTTTGGATGGAAGATCACTAGCAAGGAAGCTTGAAGGTAGGAAGACCTCGGTGAGGAGATCCTGATTCAAAGGCTTTTGGGATTCTTGCTTCCACGTCTGGAGGATTGTACCCTTGCGGCAGGGAGGGAGAGGTTCAGGCAAGTATATGGCTTGTGGATATTTTATTACTCAGTTCATTGCCATGGCTACCAGGTACCAAATCTTGACTTTTGGTGAGGCGGGGAAGTTGGACGAAACCAATTACCTGCTTTGGAAGATGAAAGTGAAGAGCCACTTGGTGCCGAGAGAGTCATGGGAGATAGCGACATGGGTGGAAATGGTGCAGTGACAACACCGGCGATGCTGACTGCTCCAGTAGTGACGACACCTCCAGATCTGATACTTATGAGACCATGGCACATTTGAGATGCGGAGGCCTTGGCTATCATAGTGGGCATGATGACAGACAAGGTTTTATGACATATACATATGGCTGACACTTCTTTCGAGGCATGGACTATTTCATATGTGTTGAGCAATGAGGCGAGGATATTTGGAGACTGAGCTCTTTGGCATGGGCATGGATGAGGGAACTTCGGTGCAAGAGCACATAACAAAGATGAAGATTCTACGGAATCAAGTAACTGGCTGCGCTAGGTCAGACCTCGAGCTCGACCAGGATGGCGAGGCTATTGTTGGAGAGCTCCCTCTCAGAGCTATGGTAGTTTCTACACTACTGTAACTGTAGGACATAGAGCAGCACCGATTACTTTTGAGGAGTTAGTGCCTTTGTTGTTGCAGCAGGAAGCTCAGAAAAAGAGGCTGGAAGGTACCGACGATAAAGCCCTAACAACTTAGGACAAGAGCAAAGGTAAGGGTAAGGGTAGGCCTGGCAAAGGCAAGCCCAAATAGGAAAAGAAGACTGATGAAGGAGCAGACTCTTCAGAAGAAGACAACAAGAAGAAAAGGAAACATGAGGGAAAGTGCCACTTTGTGACCAACCAGGACATCATGTGAAAAGTGCAGGAAGAAAAAGGCTGATCAGAAAGGGAAGGGGGCCAGCTTAGGGTTAGAAGATCAGAAGAAAGGAGATCCTTATGTCTCAGAGGAGCTCTTCGTGGTTACCTCTTTGACTGTTGCTGAGGTGTGCTTTGTGGATCCGAAGGTTATAGTGAGGATGGCTGATATAGAGAGATGGTTAGTTGGGGAGATCCATATCTCAAATAGTGTTGGGTGGTCATCGGAGTGCTCAGCTGAGGACACTGACAAAGATGGGGCTTGATCGACAGGATCATAGTCTCCAAAGTCAGCAGAATGCTGGAAACCAGAGGAGTACATATCGAGGCATTTCTTCGAGATCCATGGTCTAGGTAATCTGGAGTTATGCTTGGGTTTTAACTGCTCAAGTGATTTGGTTGGTTGTGAACTATGCCAGATGCAGGACGAGTTGGAATAGACCCTCGCTTTGGTGGACCCCAGGTTGTCCACTCATGGAGAGGGGGGTAGTGGGAGGATGCTGGGAGCTACTGTCCTTAGATGTCATGATAGTGGAGCCCATGGAATCTCTTCAATGTGATATGCAAGTGTATGCAACAGGAAACGTTCTTCTGGGGCTATCCCTTGGACCTTTTTAACTCTTATGTCATTGCGTGGCTTTTGATCTCCAGTGATGTTTGGTTGCAGACACCTTTTTGCAGAGGGCGGTACGTTCTTGTGGGACTACTTTCTCGACTTCTTTGACGATGTTAGACAGCTTTGCCTTGGGCTTCTAAACCCATGAGATGATTGCCTTTGAAGGAGTTCTTCGAAGTCTTGCATGGAAGCTTTGCACAGTGGGGATGGAATGGTGACAATCATAAAACTCTTGGGCCCTAAGGAGGTTTTTTGGTATTGTGGTCTCCTCTTGCATTGTGTCTGGCAAGTTATGTGATGGGGTTTGGATGATGTAGGCTTGGACGCTTGATGGTGAGATTTTTTGGGATTCAAACCTTGATTTCTTCCCGTTTGGTACTTGATGATGTCAAGAAGTCCCCTGAGAACCCACTATGTCGTGGTGCTTTGGAGGATGGTGGTATTACCTTGGCTTTGGGAGTAGAAGGTATCTTAGATGATGAGGATAGGGGGTGAGCTCATAGTTACCTTCTTAAGTGAGGCGTGGGCACCTCGTTGCCCTTGGTGTTCTTCTCACAAAAGTTGATTGTAGATGTATCATTTGGGAAGCACATGGTTGCTATTCTCTTGTAATGAGTTGCCTTAGGATCACAAGTTCTTGTATTGTACTTGAAGGAGTCGCATACTAATGGTATATCAATTCTACCTACCTCACTAGTACTCTGCCCATATCATTCTAGAGGGTGTAGGGTTGAGGGTTACTTGGTGGAAATGTTTGTAAAACACCTTGAAGGAGAGCATGTTATCGATCATTTTTTGTGCTTGTGCCTTCCGTCCCTATACATGCAATTATACCACAAATCTTGCTAGGGGAACGATGCGGTCCTTGTCATCCTCCAAATCTACGAGTTGGGCCATGTTTATGGACTTTGCATAGGATTTATTGTTGCTTTTCTCTCAATTTTCTTGTTGCTTTTCTCTCAATTTTCTTGTTGTTTTTCTCTCAATTTTCTCCTTTTTGTACATTAGCTCAATTGACTATTTGATTGTAAGTATTTATTATATTAAGGGATACATTGGCGTGATGAGTTTGGGCATGTGATGAATTCATCCAGGTATATATTTTTGCCATATTAGCGGACATGCAAATTTCCATTTGTGAAATTTTCGTTTAAGTTATGGCCAGCTGATTTGTGATGATTCTTTCTATCTTCAGTGGTGCGTATGCCCTATCTGCTACCCTTAGTTTTGTAATAATTCTTTCTATCTTTTTTATTTTCATTTGGGAGAGACTAAAATGAATTAAATTTGGACTGTGGTTTGATTAGCCTTCTCCGTTAATTGCTGTTTCTTGTCTTCCGATGACCGGAAGAACACAGTTGTATTATTTTTTTTGTCTCATAGGCCGACTTTGGCCTCTCGTAGACGTTAATATCTCTCTCTCTCTCTCTCTCGTACTACGGGGTTTAGAGGGAGCTCCTATTTTCTTGGATGATGATCTCACGAGGATGCAGCTTGAGCATAGGAGGACTTGCATGCCACGAGTCTTACACGCGAGGAGAGAAGGCAAGAAGGCCTTCTATCGAGATGGTCGGGTCATCATTGATGGCCGGCCCATGGATTAGCGGTTTGGGGTCTATGGGACACAGACCAGGCCACTGACAGAGATACACATGGCAGTATGGAACTGTAATGGTTCACTATGGGTGCAGCCTGGACGACTGGAGCATGTTATGGTGGGGAGAGACATCATACTTCTGACAGAGACACATCAGAGCCCAGAGAGAGGGCTACCTCGAGTAGAGGGATTCCAGTGGGAGTCAGCATACAGGAGGACCACACGCCAGGGTACCTCGAGAGGGTCGGGGGGAGTAGCAGTCCTATTCAGACGGGAGCTACAGGGGAGACTGAGAGTGGTAGCACAGGATCCAGAGGCTAGATACATGTGGATCAGCTTACAGCTCTCACAGGACAGGGTTATATACATAGCTTTATGTTACTTTTCTCCATCAGGATCATCCTATGTCATTACAGAGGACATGCCACAGGAGGAGGAGACAGGAGCCTCGCCATACACTTGTCTGTCAGAGGAGATTATGCATTATTCTACACTAGGGGAAGTATTTCTTACGGGCGACTTCAATGCCCACACACAGAGCAGACAGTGTGAGGTGTATGACTATGATGACATGGAGATCCTCCACCCTGTGGATCCAGAGGAGATAGGGGCTAGTCGGGCATCAGAGGACACTGGACCAGATAGAGGACATTATGGGGACCACTTACTAGAGTTGGGAGCCAGGCATCGTCTCGTTATTTATAACGGGATGCTACAGTGGCCGGGATCAGGAGGGCTGACATGCTTTCCACATGGGGGTCATACACGGACCGGAGGCACGGTAGTAGACTACATTATGGGGTCTTTGGAGGCATCACAGCTTGTCACCTCATTCTCCATTCCACCTCGTCCTATTGGGGCAGATCATACGTACTTGGCATTTTCACTAGCCGGATCACCAGTATCACTGGCCCCCCACATACCGACGCCACACACTACCATCTACTTCACACATGACATGGCAGACATATACACTGGCAGAGTAGAGGATGGGCTCCTACTCATGGATCCCCTGGCACCTATGGATACCATTACAGCCCAGCTCGCATCACTCCTACACACGGCTGCATTACAGAGCTTCCCACATCGTGTACACTCAGGAGAGCCTGCGAGACCTGGGACTATGCCCCAGAACAGATGGTATGATGACGAGTGCAGAGCCCTATACTCACGGCTGCGCATACAGAGAGCCTTGGGAGCCATCACAGAGCAGGAGTCGAGGAGAGAGATGAGGAGACTTACTCGCCGCAAAAGGCGGGCCTTCGCAGAGATACAGGAGCTAGAGATCTTTCATTTCTTCATGAGTAGAGATAGCCCTGTCTCATGGCGGCACTTTAGAGAGCCCCGGACCCCGACACCTATTGCAGACCCACAGACATGGCACACATATGCAGAGGGACTATACCATGCCCCACAGCAGCCACCTATACCTCAGCCACAGGAGCCTCGACCTACCACAGCTAGCTTCTTTACCCACTCGATGGTACAGGAAGCTATCCGCCGCCTACAGCATGGACGGGCCGCCGACCATATGGGCCTGCAGGGTGAGCATCTCATATATGCAGTAGATTCTTTAGCTCCTTTTCTTGCACACCTGTTTAACAGGGCACTAGCAGAGGGTTTGCGTGCAGAGTGGACGATGCATACCATTGTGCCGATTCACAAAACAGGGGATATGCTCGATCCGAGCAACTACAGGACGGTTATGGTTGGCCACGTGCTGGCCAAACTGTATGGTGCAGTGCTGGAGCAGGAGCTTAGCTTATATGCTGAGCGAGCAGGTTTACGCTCATCAGGGCAGGCAGGCTTCAGGAGAGCTTTCTCTACCACCGACCATGTATTCACTTTGAGATGTATGATTGATCAGGCCAGAGTGAGGAAGAGAAAGCTCTATTGCTGCTTCGTGGATTTCCGCAAGGCATTTGACACAGTACCACGAGAGAGGCTCTTTCAGCGCCTGCAGTCTCTTGGCATACCAGCAGATATGACATGGGGCATCTATGCATTATATGAGCAGGTTTTTGGGCGAGTCAGATGTCCAGGAGGCATGTCCGAGACTATTGCTAGCACCATTGGTGTGAAGCAGGGATGCCCACTTTCCCCCACGCTATTTGGGTTATACATTGATGAGGTGGCTGACTTCATTACACGGGGAGGCGGAGATGGAGTTGATTTAGCAGGTACCTCAGTACATATTATGCTCTATGCTGATGATATTGTATTAGTGTCTGAGTCTCCAGGTGGTCTACAGCAGCATTTACATGCACTCCATGATTTTTGCACACAGAGGGGTCTTACTGTGAACCTTGGGAAAACCAAGGTTATGGTCTTTCATACATCGAGACAGGGCAGGAGTCAGCTGACATTTACTCTCGCAGGATGCCAGGTGGAGGTGGTGACATCATACGTGTACCTAGGGGTTACCTTCTCTGCAGCAGCCACACGCTTCACCATGGGTTCAGCAGCCAGAGCTAGATTGACACGGGGATATGCAGCATTGGCTATGCTAGAGAGACAATGCCACCAGGCGCATTTTCAGGAGCCCCGGACGAAGGGGTGGCTATTTGACACATTAGTCACACCGGCATTGATGTATGGAGCAGCGGTATGGGCGCCAGGCCTTGCTACCCATTGGTGGACACAGATAGAGAGACCACAGGCCCTCATGATGGCACGCATGATACGCAGCAAACCGTCAGTACCTCATGACATTATCCGAGCAGAGTTTGCTGCGCCTCCTATGATGGTAGAGGCCATATTTCAGACTATATGCCTGCTAGACAGATTCAGAGAGATGCCACAGGACAGATTGTCATACAGAGCTTTTGAGGCATCTAGACAGCTGGCTGAGGCAGGAGACAGAGGATCATGGTATGCACAGGTCACACATTGGTTCTCACAGCATGGCCTAGACATGGATCATCTACCACCATTCCAGTATGATAGGGATGCACCACATATCCGTCTCTCTCATAGTGAGAGGAACAGAGTATTGAGACAGGATCTATGGCAGCTCTATACACGAGAGACATGGATATCGCCTACACAGCCTCTTCCACCGAAGATGCTATACTACAGAGATCACTTCATGAGTATCACTGATGATGGATTTATAGAGAGGCCTAGATACATGGAGGGCTTTTTATCACACGGCTCCCGAGTGGCTATTGGTCAACTCAGAGTTTCATCACACCGATTGGAGATTGAGACTGGCAGAGCAGCACGGATCCCCCGAGAGGAGAGGGTATGCAGATTGTGCAGAGAGGAGGTGGAGAGTGAGGAGCATTATGTATGCAGATGCAGAGCATATACAGCCATCAGAGAGAGATATCCCATTCTATTCAGAGAGCCACGTTCCCTACGCCAGATCTTTGAGGCAGCAGACCAGCGCATACTGGGGAGATACATTCTAGACATACAGCGCCACAGAGAGACATTATTACAGGCTCAGACAGCTCCAGAGGGGGGGAGACAGACACAGATTACTGCATTTTTTCAGAGATCCATCCCCCTCCCAGCCCCTACACGGCAGGGAATTACTCTCCAGAGAGCAGAGACACTTAGAGCCCGCAGGAGACAGAGGGCACCTGGCTTTCGGACACCACGCCTATACCAGAGAGAGATGACAGAGATCAGAGCTCAGTTTCACAGAGAGGGTGCGGAGCGACTGGCTCGCTTCAGAGCACACCCAGGCATGTTCTTCAGGGAGCTGTGGACACCCCCTTCACTGATGTATACCATTCTATACCCCCAGTATGGTACAGGATGGAGCTAGCTAGGTTGCATATCATGATTGTATACTCCATGCATATAGCTTTGCATTTTTCTCCTAGTAGTAGAGCTCCATCCCCCGCACACCCAGATTCAGCTTTTTTTTTGTTCAGTACTTTTTCATTTTGTTGGGATGACAGAGGATACCCCATACAGGTACTCCGATTTGTCTCATAGGCCGAGTTCGGTCTTTTGGAAGACGTTAATAAAATCTTTCTTTCTTTCTTTCTTTCTCTCTCTCTCTCTCTCTCTCTCTCTCTGGCCTTTTGAAGTTACAACCATAGTGTATCAGATGTCATATGGTTGTAACTTTGGTCTCATAGGTCACTTTGGCCTTTTGAAGACGTTAATATAACATTTCATTTCATTTCATTTCTCTCTCTTCGCCCCCCCCTTTCCCCACCTGCCCCTGCGTCTCTCTCTCTCTCTCTCTCTCTCTCTCTCAGGTGGAGGAAACCGACATTGGATCTTGTGGACCCTGCACGAGCTGCTTTGGACCTACCTCGCTCGAGAGGAGTTACCTCGGACCGAGCCTCTGCACTCTAGTGTGCCCGACGCCCTCGACCCCCCCGTCGGCCACGATCACCTCATCAGCTCCAGATCCAGGACATGCTCCACCGCCATCGAGCTACCTTTCCACGTGACATAGTTGAGGGAGACCTCTCGGCCATACTCGTCAACCCCATGCTTGACATTTTGGAGAGTGGTATACCATCTACTCGGAGCTGATGTTGCTCCCATATTTTTATGTTCTTAGTATTCCATGACGAGTTTCCATGGACAGTTTTGTATTACCCCAGTGAGATAGCTATATTTATGTTTTCATTTTGTTTTATTTTCCATTCCATGATGAGATATGCCATGGACATTATTGTACCACTTTGGTCTCATAGGCGCATTGGGTCTTTAGTAGACGCTTAATATATCTTTCTTTCTAGTGTGGTGTCATTGTGCAAAGTTTCATTTTCAGCATTGTCTTTGTCTTGTGCTGTTTCCATTTCATAACTGTTACGAGTGTTAAATATTTGCGAGACGGTGCTCAAAGAGCGCTCACATTTGATTGGGTGAATTACACTGGTAGGTGGCCTAGGAAGCCCAAGGGAGTGGCATATATGTTGGACACACGCCCGCTTCAACGGAAGAAGCTGTCTCCCCAAGCTCAACAGAACAAACCTCCATGTAGAAAAAAGGCTTGGCAGAGGTTTTTGTGGCCAAACATTGAAGGAAGAGAGCAATGGATCAAGCATACATGAAGATGGCCATGATGTTAGTGCAAGGAGCTTGCACGATGATAATGATGTCTATGGTGATGTCAGAAAGAGCTTACAGGATGACCATGACGTCAGAAAGTCCAAAAATAGTGCAGAATGCCATGTGGAGACTGTCTCTTGGAGAGAGCGACGAATCATGGCCAGCATTCTGGTAGAAGCCAGCCCTCAGAACGTGTGGGAAGTCTTGACAGATTATGAACGGCTCAGCGAGTTCATCCCTAACCTAGTTTGCAGGTGAGTTTTGTTGTTAATATGCAGCACACATGCTTTCACAACACATGTTTCACTTAGCAAGTACGCCTATTGGCATTGGCATATGTCCGATAATGAACTAGAATAATGCATGCCCTTATGCCTTATGAGCTATAATATGAGCTCAAGGATGTTCTCATTGCAACACAAGATTCACTTCACAGATACACATTTCAGCATGCTAGATCACAACACATGTTTCACTTAACAAGTACACCTATTGGCATTGGCATGTGTCCGATAATGAACTAGAGTAACACATGCCATTATGCCTTATGAGCTGTAATATGAGCTCAAGGCAACACAAGATTCGCTTCACAGATACACATTTCAGCATGCTAGGTCACAACACATGTTTCACTTAACAAGTACACCTATTGGCATTGGCATGTGTCCGATAATGAACTAGAATAACAGCTCAAGGATGTTCTCATTGCAACACAAGATTCACTTCACAGATACACATTTCAGCATGCTAGGTCATTATTGTCTACAATGCATGTCCGATTTTAAATTTTTAACATATCTGTAAGTTTGTGATGGTGTCAGTGAGAAGATCCCCTGTCCATATCCCGGGCGTATATGGTTGTTACAACGGGGAATGCAGAGAACAATGTATTGGAACATCGAAGCCCGTGTTGTATTGGATTTGGAAGAGTTTCCAAACCAGGTAAAGCGCACTTCTCCTTTATGGAGTTTTTTAGTTCAATTTATGAGATTGCCTAGAACTTTAACAGATATCCTTTGTTAAGTACGGGGGTTTGATTTTCTACGATCTACAGGAGACAGGCAGTGAGCTCCACTTCTCTATGGTTGATGGTGATTTCAAGCGATATGAGGGTAAATGGTATCTGCAGACTGGTCCAAGGTGCAATAGTAGTCTCTTTGGTGCCATATTTTGTAACTAAATAGAACTGTGTAATTGGTACTAATTTGACATGCCTAGCAGTTTGATAACTGCTTGGCTCTTTCCTTCCAAACAAGCTTGAATTGTTTTTGCAAGATGTCACATGCATCATCCCCAACATGGATGCATGTGCCAATTTCGGGGAACTATAAGAAAGGAAGAATAATATATTAAATGTCTACAAAACACTTGAAGGGTATAGAATGAGTATATGTATTCACGGATAACTGGATGCGAGAACCATGAAAAAAAAGGAAAAAGTCTGCCAAAGAAAAAGTCGCCCATGTAATATGTGGACCTGTATGTTCTGGCATTTACCAGTCGACCATGTCCATTAGCTCTAGTCGGCCTGTTTATCAGCTCCAGTCGGCCAGCATTCCCTCACTATAAATAGTGGGTGCTGGCCTCTCTTGTTTCACTCAGTCTTGTACATATTTTGCTCCCTCACTTATGAGACTTGTAGTGTCTCTTGCTTGGGACTGTTTTGCTTCAGTATATTCAGCATAGTTTTCTCCATATCTCTCTCTCTCTTGCACTCTCTGTTGCACATTCTAGTGCCACTCTGCTTCCGCGCTGTGCACTCTTTCAATTCGAACTCAACCGAACCTTAGTAAGTATGATGGTAAGCGTGATCATTTAGCTGTTAATCAGTTTATTCATCAATTTACTGCTGCTCATTTTCCTTCAGCTAGGATCATTGATTCTCAAGATAGAGTCCACGTAGCAACTCCCCACCTTACGGGTGAGGCAATCACTTGGTGGCAGCATTGGTCTAGTCTTCATACAGACCCAACCACAGGTGTCACAACTTTTCGCTGGGATACCTTTGTCCATGACCTTAAGACTAGATTTCTCCCTCCCTAGTATTTGACCAACTTGGCAGATGAGTTCTATGGACTCAGACAGAACGGGTCACCTGTGCTTCAGTTTTCTGGTAAGGTTATAACTTTAGCACAACAGTTAGGGTTATCTGAGCAGGCCAAGATGGATCAATTCATTCGCGGATTAGATTCTAACATTAGGTTCACAGTTCGTAACTTTGAACCCAGCACATATGATCGGGCTTTGACTGTGGGTCAAAATGAAGAAATTAACGGAGGCAAGCCTAAGCAACGGTAGTCTAGTACCAAACCCCAGCAATAGCAATTAGCTGCGCAGCCAGGGAAAGGTAATGCATCTTCTAAAGATGTTAATAAGGACAGCAATTCTAGCTCTAGTTCAGAAGGTAAGAAGGATAAGGAATCTAAGCCTAAGAAAACCCCTGAGGAAAAGGCTAAAGCAGGTATCACTGGAGGCTATCTTCCTCCAGAGGACCAAAGGAAGTACTAGTCAGAGAACATATGTTTTTTCTGTCATGCCATTGGGCATGGTAAGAAGGATTGCTAGAAATGGCAAGCGGAGTAAGCCTCCAAAACACCTTCTTCTACAATTGCCACAACATCTCTTGCTCCTCTTGTAACATGCGGAAGCTTCGGAGAAGAATCGGTAACTTCAATACTCAGAATTCAGCACTCTTTTTGCGACGGAAATTAACGCACAAACTGAAAGGGGAAGTGCAGAAAATAGAGAGAGAGAGGGAGAGATGGAGAGGCATAGTCACAAGGGACGGGGGACGGTGACGGGGACGGGGACGGGGGACGGCCATAAGTAGGGAACGGGGACGGGGGAGGGAACGACACTCAAAAAATACTTTTTTTAAAAAATTTTCTACTCTACACTTATTCTACTTTGGAAGTACATCAAAATGAGCACAAATTTACACTAAAATGGTAAGCTTTTGAGTCATATTAATAATTAAGTAGATACAAAATGAGTCATGACTCAAGAGTCAGGAGTCGGGACTAAGCCTTAAGAAGGCAGAATACATGGATGGACTCAAATGAGTCAATGATAAAAAAGTGCTGAAGACTAGAGGCTAGAGGCTAGAGCTAAGTAGAAAGGCCCATGAATCATGATCCATGAATGATCATCCACGTGAAGTGCTCGCCTCATGGTCATGGGTAGCTTGTGCCAAAGAAGCATCAAGCTCATCCTCAGTCTCATCCTCACTGGCATGCTGCTCTTGCACCTCATCCTCTTGCTGCTCTTCTTGTTGACTCATCTCCCACTCGGTGAAGGAATCTGCCTTCTTGGTCATGCTCTTGCAAAGCATTCGCAAGTTCGTGCTGACGAAGACAAGGTCATTGGCACGCTCTACCCCGAGTCGGTTTCTCTTCCTAGAGGCAATGTGGTTGTAGGTACTCCAAAGTTGCTCCAAGCAAGAGGAGCTGACGGCCTGGCTAAGTATGCGGATGGCAAGCTGCTGCAGCTCCGGTCCATCTGAACCAAAGTCCTCCCACCATAGAGTAGCACCAACTTTGGAGCGGTCGACCTGTGCATCATGACAGCCATAGGAGCCATGAAATGATGTGTACATCGAAAGTTGGTCCCTGATCTTGCGCCTAACCGATGCATCAGGCACAAGACGATCCAAGATGATCCTCCCTCCAGCGCTCACCTCCCGGTCGCTCTCCTGCTTGTTGCCTTGGAATTCTGGGTCCACCACATAAGCTGCTGCATGCAATGGAGAGTAGTAGGAATTCAACCTTTCTAGACACAAGGCATGGATCTCCTCGTATCTGTCTTCGTCAGGCACGAAGTCTTTCAACTTCTCTATCATGCGATCCATGGCCTCGTAGACCTTGCCTATGCATGGTTGCATAGCGTCTACAATCCTCAATAGGTGGACTATGGGCCTCACCATAGCATCTGTGGTCTTCACACGCTCCCACCAAGAGGCGTCATCCGCCCGTAGCCTACACTCTTGGCCAGTGTTTGTATGGGACTCTTGCGTGGCGACAAACTCGTCGCGAAGGAAAAGCCCCCTCAAAGCACCGCTATAATCCTTCAACCGGCCCAACATGAGAAAGTTGTAGGCAAACCGGGTGTCGGAATATTTGAGGAGAGAGAGACAGGACCTCTTGTTGAACTCATGCCGAAGTCTTTGGTGGTTGAGGACAAAGGAGACCATGGTGTTGGCCTCCTCAATGAGCGGGCTGATCCATGGTAATGCCCCGATGTCCTTGAGGAGGTTGTTTAGGCAATGAGCCATACAAAAGGACACTGTGACATGTCCATACATACCTTGGAGAATAGCTCCCGCCCCCTATTGGAAGGCTCCCCATCCGCAACAAAGCCCACTACATGCTCGGGACCAACAATCTCCATGGTGGTAGCCCGCTCCGCCGCAAGCACATCCGCGCTCTTCCCAGTGTCGGATGCATCATGAGATGAGATGAAGTACATCTCTCCGCGGGAATATGCAACTATGCCGTGAATACTCCTCTTGCGGGTGTCACTCCATCCATCCACAATGAGGGAGACTCCGTTCCTCTCCCATTGCCGCTTTGTGTTGTCGACCGCTTGCTCTACGATGCGCTTCTTCTTCTCGAGCAATGTAGTGCGCAAGCTCTCGGATGAGGGGGGCATATAGGTTGAGCCATACTCCCCAATCTTCTTAACCATGACCTTGAAGTATTCCAACCTATTCAAGAAAGTAATTTACTAATGGGAAGGGGACTAGGATGATGAAAACATGAATGATGAATTGGCAATGATCGATTGCACTTACCTAGCCGCTTGAAAGGCAATGTGGTCGTGGAAGAAGAAGCGGGCCACCGCCATATCCACCTCCTCCTTCAACTTGGGGTTCCAATTCTCCCCAAGTGTAGATTGTCGCCGTGGGCCACGTAACGATTGAGAGGCCGTGGAGATGGAGGGTGCCGGTGTCGTGGATGGAGTAACATTCCGACTTGATGGTGAAGGTGATGGTGTGCATGATCCCGATCCACCACATGACTCCATTGTAGAGGCTTGAGTTCCTCTCCCCATCGTCGCGCAGGATCCACGGCCACTCGTGGTGTCCTTCTTGTCGCTTCGACCGCTTCGTAGACGCTAAGCTTGTCAAGAAGTTCCCGTCTCTTCTCGGGCGTGACATTCATGCAAAACCTCACCTCATGCCCACTCTCATGCAAGAGGTGGGCTCGCACTTTGTCGGCGCCACCCGTTCGCCGGTACGGGCAAAGCTTGCATACCCATGGCCGAGAACCGCCTCCATGAACGGATGTGGTGTAGTTAACCTCCTCCCACCATGTCCATCCCGTTGTCCTTCTACGAGAAGCCCCGGCACGTGAGGAGGATGAGGAATGAGAGAGAGAGAGAGAGAGAGCCTAGAGGCTTGGAAGTTGGAAGAGTCAAGACTCAAGAGGCTTGAGAGAGAGAGAGAGAGAGAGAGAGAAATGAAATGAAATGAAATGTTATATTAACGTCTTCAAAAGGCCATAATGACCTATGAGACCAAAAGTTACATCATGGTGGATCTGATACAATGTCTGGATTAAAAAAAAAAAACCCAGAAAATGAAAAATAAAGATGATACTACAGGCACCTAGAAAATGAAACTGGAAATGGAAGGTAAACAGAAACCCTTATAGGGTGTGAATATAGTGAGGGGGGGGGTACGCTATGGAGGTGAGTGGAATATAGTGAGGGGATACAATATCATGTGGGACGGAGGGGTACACTATGGAGAGAGAGAGAGAGAGAGAGAGAGAGAGAGAGAGAGAGTCTAGATTCTAGAATCTAGATAGTAGGGCGGTGGCCCGCGGGCCTTGTGTGAGAGCTTAGAGCTTGGAACTTGGAAGTTGGAAGAGAGAAGAAGCTTGAGCCTTGAGAGTTGTGAACTTGTGTGTGCTTGTAGCCTTGTAGAGGCTTGTTCTTATATAGATAGGCAAGAGAGAGAGAGAGGAAAGCCTCAAGGGCGAGAGGGCCAAGCTTCAAAGAGCCAACAGCCATAAACGGTTAGAAACGGGAAGTGCAATGGCCAAAAACGGCAGGTGCAATGGCAAAAAACGACGAGCAACGGCTCTCTGCCGTCCCCGCACAGTGCCGTCCCCGTCCCTGCGCCGTCCCCATCCCCATCGCCATCCCCTGTGAGAAACGTGACGTGGGGGACGTCCGTCCGTCCCCGTCCGTCCCCGTCATTGGTCCGTCCCGAATCGCCGTCCCGGCGTTCCAAGCTGCCGTCCCCTCCGTCCCCTGTGACTATGTGGAGAGGACACAGTATTGGGTCCCAATTACCCTCTGTAGGGCCCCCACCACGGATGGTGTATTTGCTTTATTAGAATGATATGAATCTGAAAAGAAAATACAGAATTCTTGACCTTTCTTGGCTAGAAAATCCCTGCCCTTGACCTTTAGTTCTCACCCCTTTGCTTGGCAACTCCCTTGGCTTGTCTAGCCCTTGATTTGCTTGAGCTCTTGGTGAATAATGAGATGATTGAATGGGAACATGGGCTAGGCTATTTATACTACTCAATATGAGCAGTCGGCCAGTATACATCCAGGCAGCTAGCCTAAAAGTCCCACGACTTGTGAAAATCCAGCAATAAATGCTAAATTAAATCCCAAAAAATGCTGCGCTTTTCCCTACAGGCTGAGAAGGTGATGCGCTTGAATTCCAATGGCTGGGCAAGGCCTTTGCACACATCCCAAGGGCTGGGCAGCCTGTATGGGCTGCCCCATACTTGTCCTACAGCCATGTAAAGGCTGTAAACTCCTGGAATTTGCCTTTTTTTTGCCCGAGGGCTGTCCTACAGCCCCTCCATGGCTGGTGGGTTCAGCCTGGGCCTTCCTGGTCCTCATGGGGGTGGTTTCACACCATTCCCATCCCCACACTAAGATCCGGGGTAGCCCTATGGGTTGGCCCCTTGTTCTAAACACTAACTACTCAGTGATCTGGCATCAGGTACCATACCAGATACACAGAATCACTGACATCATTCTAGAGGAAGACTCATAGTGCGGACTGGCACTGTTTCATGTGCAAGACAATGCACACCTTACCTTGGACTCATGTGCATGACAATGCACACTTGACCTCGGACGACTGAGATGGATCCCTGGCTGACTCGTCCCGGACTGGGCTCACATGGGACCAGTTCACCATCCCAGATCCTGCACCTTCTGTACAGAAATGTCTACGTGGCATCCAAGTGCGGGATGCACGTGACATCCCCTTCTGCTTAACTTGACGGAAGATGCATAGCCTCCAAATCATCCGTCAATAACGCCGGATAGTCTTCGAAAAACTCTTTGTCGAGCCATACCGCTTCATGGGTTCCTCGGTCCTGAAACTTTGTGAGGAATTGTCGTAGTCTTCGGCCTGAGCCATGCTTGAAACGGTGCAGAAGGATCTGTTCTGGAACCATAACTTCTGCTTCATCCACAATGTCTGGTTCCGCTTCGTCTTTGACCTCTGAAGGGGTTGGACCTGACCAATTGACATGAAATACATCGTGCATAGTCCAACTCGGAGGTAGCTTTAACTGCATAGTCACCTCATTAATCTCTTTCCTGATGGGAAAAGGTCCGAAGCTCCTGAAAGACAACTTTGGGCATCGCTTGCCCACCTGCTTCAATCTTTGCTTCATAATCCGAAGATAAACCCAATCCCCTTCCGAAAACTTCATATCTCTTTGGTCTTTATTGGCCTATGGAGTGCAGGCCTCTTGCTCTTAGCCAATCTGTCTTTTACTGACTCTAAGATCTCGTGGTAAGACTTCGTCACCTCGTTCGCCTCCGGTATTGAAGACCAAGTCCTGGTTAACAACGACTGGAAAGGTCTTTCAAACGCTGCCTCATATGGAGTCATGCCAATAGCTGAAGAAAAAGTATCATTCAAAACAGCTAGAACTAAAGGCAAATACGATTCCCACTTACCTTACTGATCGTGGACATAACACTTCAGCACATCAAAGGCCAACTGGTTGTATATCTCTGTCTGGCCATCCGTCTGTAGGTGGAATGCACTGGAAAAATTTAACTTAGTACCAAAATTATCAAACAATGCCCTCCAAAAATGACTGGTAAACTTGGCATCTGGGTCTGACACTAAGGTTCTAGGAATCCCGCCAATCAGGTACCTATGCCGAATGAACAACTGGGCAACATCCTCGGCAGTCACATTGGCCCTGCAAGGAATAAGCATAACAAATTTGCTAAACCTATCAACAATAGTTAAGCACTGCGTATTACGCTTACTCGGACTGGGAGGCAGACCCATCTTTCTTCTTGACAAATAAGATCAGTGCTGCGAATGGCGACACGCTGGGGCGGATGAAGCCGGATTGCAACAATTCTTGGAGTTGGCGGTCCAACTCCGATTCCATTGCCTTGGAAAGGCGATACGGAAACTTGCTCGGGGGTTCTGAGCTTGGGAGGAGAGCTATCTTGTGGTCTTCCGGTCTGGACGGGGGGAGCTGGGGAGGGAGGCTATCCCGAATAAAAATCTTTTGAAATTTTTCATGGAGAACCAAGTACTTCTCGAAAGCACTGGCCACCGTCTGGGCTGTCTGGATGTAGATCATCGCACACTGTGTGCCTTTCCTGACTGCTCGCTTAGCCTGTAAGTGGCTTATGATCGGAAAGTTCGGAATTCCTGGCTCACACTTAATGGTCATTGGGGCGTTTGACACATTCCGATTGATCTGGAACGTGTGCTTGTCCCACCTGACATCAGGAAGAAACTTGTGAAACCACCGAATACCCAAAATTATGTCTGCTCCTACAAGAGTGGCCACCATAAAATCACGCACAAACTCTATGCCTTGAATCACTAACTTAGCACCTAGAGCTTCATACTTGACGCTCGTTGTCATGCCTGTGCTAAAACCCTCAACTTGTTTGTCCATTGAAGTCAGATCGAAACGGGCACGCCTAGCGGCCTGTTCCGTGACCACATCCTCCGTGTTGCTGCTGTCAAACAAGACGATGACTCTCTGGCCACCTATGTAGACTCTCTGGCCACCTATGTAGCCAAAGGACTTGAGCAATTCGCTGCTCTCATATTCTTGGTCATGGGCGCCCTTCTGCTTATCTTCGAGCTCCTGGCTAATAATTGCTCGAACTGAAGCACCGGAGTTTGAAGAACTAGGGGTAGCTGCTGGGGTCTGTGTGGGCGCGGAGCTCACCACGGAAGCTGTGGAGGCGGCGGCGGCGGGCTTTGGAACCTTCTTCGGACAATCCCGAGAAGTATGTTCCTTTGTATGACAAAAGAAACATCTACCCTCCTTGTACTGAGAAAGCTCCTCAGCACTCAACTTGTCACCTGTCTTGCCTGCCTCCGGTTTTTGGTCAGGAGTAAGCTTAGACGCATTGTTCGAGTTCTTGGAGCCAGAGGCTCCCGGGCTCTGTCCTGGGGAAGACCCCGTCTGGTTTTGGCTTTTGCCCCCTGAGGCGGTAGCCTTGGGAGAAGCCGACTGGGAAGTCTTGGGCTTGCCACCATTATGTTTCATTTCTGCACTCCGCGCAAGCGAGAGTGCGTCCTCAAAGGTGGCTGGCCTAAACATATGCACCTCCCATTGGATTTGCGTGTCCAGGCCATACAAAAACTGCCCTTTCTTGTCCGTATCAGATAAGCCTAATTGCAGACATAAAGTCGAAATTCTATTGGCAAACTGAAGGATTGGTTGCGCGTTCTAACGCGCTCGTCTTCGAGTCGCTCAAGGTAGTGGGGCGGTAGAAACCGCTACTTAAGGTTGCGGACAAACTCGTCCCACACATAAGCTGCCATACCTGCTCTGGTGTGGGCATGAGTCCACTGAGTCCACCAAGGAATGGCCTCACCTTCCAAGTACCAACTGGCTAAGATCACTTTGTCAGTATCTGTTTTTCTAACTGCGGAAAAGTAAGCTTCAAATTGATGTAACCATGAATAAAGAGTTGTGGGATGGAGTTTACCATTATACTTACTGAAGTTCATTTTCTCGAGAAAATGATTCGAGGGCGCCGTCGGTGTCAATCTGGCGTCCAATGCTTTGAGGTAACGCTCGTGTTCCACACGTCACATGGCTTCGTCTTCTCGTTGTCGGATCTCCAATTGACGAATCTGCAACTCAAGCAAAGAGCTTGGCTGCGGCTGTGACCCTGCTAGAGGGTCCCTGTGACGAGGATCTGGAATCTGGGATACGGAAGGAGAGGGAGGAGGAGATGGAAAACGTGACGCTCGAGAGCGGGTACGCTCTTCCAGAGCCAAGATCTGTGCCTTCTGCTCATCCAACTTGGCTGTCTGTTCTGCGATTGCTCGCATCATCTGTTGGAACATGTCTGTGACACTCAAGCCTGGTGCCCTAGCTGGGCTGCCTGGTGCACTCTGGTCCCATGGTTCTTGGTCTCTCTCGTTGTCAAAGCTTGCCATAGCAGGAAAATGCACTTCCTTTCCGGAATGCAATCTGACCATCCACTATTTGTGTGGGAGACGTCCGGAGGCTAAAAACCAACCGTCCTTCGAGGGACAGGAGTCACTCCGAAAGGGGTAGTCCACCGGCGTCTAAAAACCAACCACACGAGTGAGAAAAAAAAATTCTGGTTTCTTTGCTGAATCTTTGTACTTGAAGTAGGCTCTAATACCACTGTAATATGTGGAAGCTTCGGAGAAGAATCGGTAACTTCAATAGTCAAAATTCAGCACTCTTTTCGCGACAGAAATCAACGCACAAACTGAAAGGAGAAGTGCAGAAAATAGAGAGAGAGAGGGAGAGATGGAGAGGACACAGTATTGGGTCCCAATTACCCTCTGTAGGGCCCCCACCACGGATGGTGTATTTGCTTTATTAGAATGATGTGAATCCGAAAAGAAAATACATAATTCTTGGCTGGAAAATCCCTGCCCTTGACCTTCAGTTCTCCACCCCTTTGCTTGGCAACTCCCTTGGCTTGTCTAGCCCTTGATTTGCTTGAGCTCTTGGTGAATAATGAGATGATTGAATGGGAACATGGGCTAGGCTATTTATACTACTCAATATGAGCAGTCGGCCAGTATACATCTAGGCAGCCAGCCTAAAAGTCCCCCGACTTGTGAAAATCCAGCAATAAATGCTGAATTAAATCCCAAAAAATGCTGCGTTTTTCCCTAGAGGTTGAGAAGGTGATGCGCCTGAAATCCAATGGCTGGGCAAGGCCTTTGCACACATCCCAAGGGCTGGGCAGCTTGTATGGGCTGCCCCATACTTGCCCTACAGCCATGTTAAGGCTGTAAACTCTTGGAATTCGCCTTATTCTTGCCCTAGGGCTGTCCTACAGCCCCTCCATGGCTGGTGGGTTCAACCTGGGCCTTCCTGCACACCATTCCCATGCCCACACTAAGATTTGGGGTAGCCCTTTGGCTGGCGCCATGTTCTAAACACTAACCACTCAGTGATCTGGCATCCGGTACCATACCAGATACACAGAATCACTGACATCATTCTAGAGGGAGACTCACAGCGCAGACTGGCACTGCTTCATGTGCAGGACAGTGCACACTTGACCTTGGACTCATGTGCAGGACAATGCACACCTGACCTCGGACGACTGAGATGGATCCCTGGCTGACTCGTCCCGGACTGGGCTCACATGGGACCAGTTCACCACCCCAGGTCCTGCACCTTCTGTACAGAAATGTCTACGTGGCATCCAAGTGCGGGATGCACGTGACACCTCTAGCCTTGCCTACTACCATAAACGCAGTTCAGCTTTTATCTTCTATGTATCCTATGCCATCCGTGGTATTTCATGCTAAGCAGGAGGGTGAGAGCGATGCTGCACAGAAAAGCCTCATCCGAGCTTATGGCTCTGCCAAGGGCCGCCAGTTTGTAGTCCTATTTGACATGGGCAGTTTTGAGGACGCAATCTCTCCCCGGTTGGCTACCAAAATGAGCTGTACATTAGTGCCATATCATTTGGATGTGGACAAGTTCACACCTGGTCTCCGCACCCACATATCTCAAAAGGCATAAGAGTTTGCCTTTGTAGTTCAAAAGGCATCATTCCAACGAGATTTCATTCTCGCCTCTTTTGGGGTGTGACATGATATTAGGAATCCAATGGTTCTGTCATAATGAGCCTATTCTCGATTGGGGACAGGACACTTTTACTATCTGTAAAGGTTTTCCTGAGCCCGTCATGATTCGTGGGGATAGAAGCATTCTTGGCATTCTGTTGATTTCTCATCTCCAGGCCCGACGAGCTATCCGCAGAGGGAAGCGGAAGGAGCATTGATTTATGTTCGTCCTTAGACAGCCTCTACCTCTTCGATAGTGGCTATCTCATCTTGATCTCCAGTCCCATAGTTAGCAGACCTCCTATCTAGACATCAGGACATTATGCTTAGGGACGATCTTCCGCCCATTCTCCCTCCATCCCGTCTTGAGGACCTTCATATCGATTTGGTCCCTAGATTAGAACCTCCTAGGAGGTTCACCTATCTTTAGAGGGCGAGCTAGAAAAGTAGTTATCTGAGCTCCTCCGAGTCAGATTCGTTCGGCCATCTTCCTTACCATTTGCTGCACCCATCCTATTTGTCCAAAAGAATGACAAGTCTGCACACCTTTTTGTAGACTACAATGCATTAAACAAATTCACCATTAAGAATAAGTTTCCTATGCCAAGGATTGAGTACATTTTGGAGTGGTTAGACGGTGCTAAATTTTTCACTAAGATCAACCTCAAGAAAGAAAGAAAGATACCAAAAACAACTTTCTGGACAGAGTGTTGTCACTACGAGCTCGCAGTCATGCCCTTTGGGCTTACCAATGAACTCGCAACCTTCAATAAAATGATGTCCAAGATTTTTGCAGTTCTCATTGGTAAGTGTGTTTTCATATTTCTTGATGACATACTTATATTCTCAGTCACTGCGGAGTTACCTTGAGAAAGATGTGGAGAAAGTCTTGCAACTTTTGTGAGATAATGGGCTCTACATCAACGCCAAAAAGTCCATCTTCAGCGTTATAGAGGTTTAATACTTGGGCTATATTATCTGTTCCGCTGGGATTCGATTGGACCCCTCAAAGGTTCAAGAGATCTTGGATTAGGACATCCCTCAGACTGCCCAAGAGATCCGTTCTTTATTGCGGAGTAGCATGAGAAAGATGTGGAGAAAGTCTTGCAACTTTTGTGAGATAATGTGCTCTACATCAACGCGAAAAAGTCTATCTTCGGCATTATAGAGGTTTAATACTTGGGCTATATTAGCGGTTCCGTTGGGATTCGATTGGACCCCTCAAAGGTTCAAGAGATCTTGGATTGGGACATCCCTCAAACCGCCCAAGAGATCCGTTCTTTCGTAGGTCTTTTCCAAGCCTATAGCACTCATGTTCACCAGTTTTCCAACCTTGCAGCACCTCTCACCTACTTGCTCAAGGGGGTGAAGACTCGTAGACAAAAAGTCATAGTTACAGGCAAGGCGCGTGATGCATTCTGTGCAGCCTCAGAAGCGCCTGTTTTGAAGTTAACATCTTGGGATGAACCTTTTGAGGTAATTACCGATGCCAACAATGTAGCCATAGGTGCAGTTCTTCAGCAAGACAATAGACCCGTGGCCTACTATAGTAGAAAGTTGGATGTCGCCGACAAGAATTATTCGGTTTATGACAAAGAGCCTTTGGGTGTGATCATAGCGCTCAAACATTGGAAGCCTTTCCTTTATGGACAAGTTTTCACAATCAAAACAGACCACCAAGCATTTACGTGGCTTCAAACCATGCCAAGTGCCCAATGGAGTGATCGGCAAGCCAGATGGAGTCAGATCTTCCAACAATTTGGAGGAATGATCGAGTACATCCTTGGTAAGCATAACCCAGTCGTAGATGCTCTTAATCGAAAGGTCAGCATCCAGACCATGCAGTTAATGATGTCGAGCCATATGCTCCTGATAATCTCAGTCGGCGGAGTGTGTGTACCCTCGATGGCCTCGCTACATCTAGCACGCCAAATGTGCCAGGCTGCTATGCTACTCCAAAGCTCCTAGCAATGGCATGAGCCTGGACGCCCAACACCTGCAGCAATACAATGGTGGGAGACCTGAAGGGCATGGCCTCCCCCATCCTCCTTGTAAGTCCTGACCACTCTAGCCTTGGTGGCCCAAGCGACAGTACCCTAAGTGATAATCCGGGTCGATGCCTTGTCCATATCGAATCTGCGCCAAATCTGCTGAGCCTTTGGGCAATCCCAAAGGCAATGTCGTTGAGACTCCTGGGGGTGGCCGCACCTTGGGCAAGCTCTTGACCGCCCTCCGACTGCTAGCCAAGTACCCACTGCCAGACTCCTATGTGCCGTCAACCAGAGGAAGAGAGCGATCTTCCTCGGCTGAAAGCTGTCCCAAAGCCTCTTCTAGAAATCTGAAAGGAAGTGCTGTGATAGGCCCTGTTACTGCTAGTGTGCTGTTGTTGCTGGTGTGCCATCTATCTCCAACATCTGGATCGTGGGGCCGAGCCTCGCTGTATATGCAAAGAAAGGGGCATCCAGAGTCTCCTCCCGATCTGTGGGATCATGCCACGTCCACTCTCCAAGGTCCCACTGCAACAGAGGTCGGCACTCCCAAATCCATAACTGCCAAAATCTCTCCCTGGCCATCTTGGCCGGTGCTGGATCTATGTGCCATGCACGTGCTCGAAAACCAATCACCCTCACCCTCTGCAACGTGCAGCCTCTGAAATCCTCCAAGGGTTGCTTTGATCTCTCTAATCTGCCATGTAATCCAATAGAAAAAGTGAGCAGACAACTGTCCTCATTTGCTCCATAGACCGCCGCGAGAATATCGTGTCTGGTGAACACGCCTAGCCACATCAAGGGGGTTGGGTCTGGAATAGGAGCGAGCCACTCCGGAGGAATAGCTGAGTCAATGTCGATGTTGAGCCTATCTCTACCCCGGATCCTTGTCAGGCCTCTCTCCTGCTCCTCCTGAGGTAACTGCTTGTGTGCAACCCAAACTCCAAGAGATCTGGCTGGTCCCATGCTCAAGGCGCCCAAGGATATGTGCGGTCGGGCCCCTAGCATGTGGCCACTGGGTAAACGGATCAAGGGGTTCCAGATCAAAGGTTGCCGAAGCTGCTTCTCTGAGGCCACTGGAACAATCTGTCTGAGGGTTGGCCTGAGATGATCCCAAGCATGAAGTAGATTGGCTGCGAATCTGTCCTCAAAGGTAGGACTAAAACCACGGGCTCGCATCTCTGTGAAGATCCATCTAGTACTCTGCGGCCAGAGGCCTCCAAGGCTCAGAGTGCAGGCTGAAATCCGGGCCAAGAGGAAATCCTTCCAAGGCTCACCACCGGGTTGGAGTCCTCTGACAATCAACGTGTCCAACAGGGCACGACTCTGTATAGGTGGATCAATGAGACCTAGCCCCCCTGTGCTACGTGGCTGAATGATCACTCTCCATGCCACCTTGGCCCTGGCTGGCCTCCCATCACTTCTGGCCCACAAGAAGTTCCGGATCAAACGCTGTACCTGGCCAATACAAGCCTGAGAAAAGGCCCAACACGAGGTGATGTACCACATGGTGGCTAGCAATACCTGGTTCGCCACCACCACTGTGCTTGCTAGGGATAGCCTCGCCAAGCTGTAGTATAGAAGCTTCTTCCAAATACTCAGAAGAAGCGGAGCAAGCTGCTGCTCGGGAGAGACATCAATGCCAACGTGGCAGCCGAGGTATCGGACTGGAATGCCCCTCGAGATCCATTGGAAAGCCTCAACTGGTCGCCAAGTCGGGGTGGGTGATAAGCCTACCCAAAAACCACATGACTTGTGCCAGTTGATCTGTGCTCCTGATGCACGGCATAAAATCTCTATCGCCTCCGCGAATCTGTGGAGATTCCCATCATCTCTAGCAAGGTAGGCTGTTGTGTCATCTTCAAACTCTGAGTCTAGCAGCTCCTCCTACGTGCGGAGGGGAAGGAGCAATCCCTGAAGTCCGGTCTCTTGGGTGGAGAGAAAACTACTCATGGCCTCGGCGACAAATAGAAAGAGGTACGGTGCCAGAGGATAGTCCTGTTGAAGCGAGCAGGAAAGGGGGAATTTGTCGCCTCGGGCTCCCTAAATGAGAACCTGGCTGTGAGATGCTGAATAAAGTCTTGAGACTCCACGAATCCACTCTATGGGGAATCCCATCCGGCTCATAGTGCCCTCTAGAAAGCTCCAATCCACCCTATCATAAGCTTTCTCAAAGTCAAGGAGTAGCACAATGAGGTCCAGCAGTCGCATCTTGGCTGAAGCTGTCGCCTCCCAAAAGGTAATGATGTTGTCCAAAATACTCCGAGCCTGAACAAAACCAATCTGAGTGTCATGGATCAAGTCTGGGAGGGAAGGCTGAAATCGCCTGCTGATGGCCTTGGCCAAAATCTTGTAGGCCATCCCTAGAAGGGTGATGGGTTTCCACTGTCGGATCTCCAATCTGTCACCACCCTCCTTGGGAATCAAATGTTTCAAGCCCTCTGTGAGCCTCTTTGGCATGTCACCTGTGAGCATAATCTCATTGAAGGCAGCGCGAAGGCCACCTTCCATGAGATTCCAATGGTGAAGAAAGAAAGAAGTAGGAAGCCCATCTGCCCTCGGGCATTTGCCCCTGGGTAATGCCTTTACCGTCTCCGGCAGCTCCTCTGCAGTGAAAGGGGTCAATAAGAAAGACCGAAGGGAGGGGGAACCACCTCTCTCGTGTGTCTCTAGACTCTCTCGTGTGCATCCATCACCTGGGGGGTAATGGGGCACCAGTGAGAAGACTCAAGAGACTGGAAGAAATCCGTGGCAATGGCTCTCATCTGCAGGGGATCGGAAACAATAACTCCATCCTGGCCACGTAGCCTGCGAATACCGTCTCTCCTCCTCTGCGGGCCGGCTATCTCAAAAAAGTCTCCAGTAACTCTATCACCGGCCTAAGTCCAGAATGAGGCCTTGGCATGGTATCTATACTCCACCCTCCTCTCCTCAATGGATCGGATCTCCGTGCAGGCAGCTGCGATCCGACTCTCAATCCATGGGCTGTCCGGGGAACTCTCCTGAAGACGCTGTAAAGAGGCTAGGCCCCTCCTGAGACTCCTCTCCTGCTCCTGAAATCCCTCCAATCTACTGTAGGCTGCCTCTTGCAAGAAAATATTGACCTCCCCAAGGCCTTCATCCAAATTGCACGCTGCAGATCCTGAGGAAAAGCTCTCCATATCTGCTCAATCCGGCTACAAATCTTGGGGTCCTGAATGAGGCTATCTGGAATCGTGGAGCTCGCATGTCTGTCATGCCTCCATGGGTCCTCAAGGGACAGAATAACTGGGGCATGATCTGAGAATGTAGTGCCTGCTAGAATACCAACCATGCCTCCATGGTTGCAAGCCCACTCGTCAACATAAAACCTGTCCAGCCGAGAGAGGTTGGGGCCAGTGCTCCGCCTATCCGATCGAGAAAAGCTAAGATTCCTAGGGCTGCGCCCAAACTCTGGAATATGCCAAGGGTCCTGTCCCCTAAGAATCAATATCGTCTCTTCCCATGTAGAGTACTTTACCCCGGAGACAGTGGCCGTGCCACCTCCAAGTCTGTCCTCTGCTGCCTCTATCATGTTGAAGTCACTGCCCATGCACCAAAAATCAGCCTGGGGAAGGGCCTGTCGGATAGTGCTCCAAAAGATAGCTCTACTTGCTGCTGCATTCGGGGCATAAATGTTGAGGAAGCCAACGCTATCCTCTCCAATCACAATGATAACCGTTTGAGCACGTCTTGGAACTATGACTCCTGATCTTGTCACAGATGGAAGAAGCTGCTTACTGACAGAGAGAGAGACTCCTCCGTGCGTCCCTGAAGGGACGAAGGATGGAGACCAAAAAGTATGACTGCTGCCTGGTAGAATCTTTGCGTAGCGGTGGGTACGCCCCTCAGTAAGATGGTGCTCTTGAAGGAAAAGAATGTCGATAGATCCCCCCACCATAGCTCGATGCAGCTCTCCTCTAAGGATGCCTCATCTCTGAAAGCACTGAGGTCCCCCTAAGCCGTGAATGTTCCATGAGACAATCCTCATATCAATCTCTGTGTGAGGCGGAACTACTGGAACTGCACTCCGCTCGAAGAGTCTTGGGCACGGGCTTAGATGGGGAATAGTCACAATTTGTCCTGGTGTGGAGTCGTGCCAAGTGGGCGTGGATGTTGCCCTCCATGTACAACCACTCTGCCCGAGCGCGAGAGTATACATACTACGTGCTCCATCGATCACAATGGAGGTATCTGTAAGAAGGGGGGAGAGGTACTGCGAGAGGTATATGCATGAACACAAAAAGCAACACCTCCAGGCTGGAGGTCACCATCTCCCCTCTCTGGTCTCTGTGGGCTGATCCACCAAGCTCCATCTTGGCCAAAGGCCATAGATGAGTAAGAACATCGATGATCTGGAGATCCTGCAGATGATGCGATAGCTCAACTGCCTGATCCTGTATGGTAGCGGCCACCGACTCTGGATCCCACTCTGTCTTGGGGGCTGCGCTCAAGGGGAAAGAGAAGTTCATCGCGCAACTCTCTGGCGTAGAGGGTCTGGAGTGGTGGAAGACCACACATACCCGAATAGGGGCTATGGTCTCCTCGAACCTGTCTGTCCCTTCTGTCGGAAGACACCGGAAGAAACTATAATCCACACTGCACAGGCTGCCCCAAGATCCTGGGGGCCCCGCCTGGGGGCTTAGGTGGGAGAGCCCTCACTGGTGACGCCGCAATGGTCATCACCACCGGCTCTGAGAAACGATGAATCAGGCGGCGAACGGTACTCGCCGTTTGTCTCCTTTCCGGGTCAGGGGTTGCAAGGGGCCGATGGAAATGCTCTGGAGAGGCGGAGGGGGGAGGGATTGTACGCACGGAGAAAGAGGAAGGGGCAAATGGAGCGACTACGGGAAGAGTCGGAGGTGAGGGTTGGGGAGGGGAGGGGAGGCGACGGGGGAGGAGGTGAGGGGGAGTGGGAAGGCGAAGAGGTTGGAGAGGGATGCTGCTGAGAGGTATCCATTGGAGGGGAAGGCTCGACGAAGCGAGGGTGGGGTCAACCTGCCCCACTTTTCTGAAGGCCAGAGGAGAAGTCGTGGACAAGGAATTGGCCGCCACCTCGGGGGGGGGGGGGGGGGGGGGGGGTACTCTCTTCGTGATTGGAGGGGGCCCGTGGTTTGTGGGCGGGTGCTGTGATAAGTGCTTGAAATGATTCTCTGACAGAACCGAATCCTCCTGCATGTTGCGAGCCTGGTGCGCATGGCGGTGACGCTCAGCTCTGGTGCACGCCGGCAACCGGGGCGGGGGCCAAGCGTCGGCTGATAGGTAATCCATGGTCGGAACCTGGTGCTCCGCGGCTGGGAACCACCTCCTCCCTCGGCCCCTTGATGAGGATCTGAGTGGCAGTAGGAGGGGGAACCACTGGGGACGGTCGCCTAGTCTGACGCCGAGGGCAGACTCTGGCCAGATGACCCATCTGTCTGCAAATAAAGCATTGGCTTGGAAGGCCGGAATACTCCACTCGCTGCATAATGGGATCGCCCAGAAGACTGGGAATAGATATCATGTGAGGCATAGAATCCAGCGAGGCAATACAAATGCGGAGAGATGGAACCCCGCTGCTCGTGCGAGGCCGAGGCAACAGTGGGGGGGGGGGTTTCCATCACTCTCTCGATGGCACCATCAATCACTGGGAGAAGAGGAAGGTATTCCTTCTTGAGGCTTGGAAAGCAGACTGTCACGGGAACGCCTGAA
Source organism: Cibotium barometz (assembly GCF_041138505.1). Taxonomy (NCBI): domain Eukaryota; kingdom Viridiplantae; phylum Streptophyta; class Polypodiopsida; order Cyatheales; family Cibotiaceae; genus Cibotium; species Cibotium barometz. The sequence goes on along the minus strand of NC_141054.1, from coordinate 62,429,864 downwards.
ACTCTAGCTAATGGGTCAGATGCCGGGTCGAAGCCGTGCTGTCACCGTGCAAAGAAGGCTTGGGCCGTAAGTAGTGCAACGGGGCTCAGCTGCATGACAAGATCAGTAGCCGCTGGTGAGTTGAACTCAAAATGGTAGTAGCCGCGTCCCAAAGGATGAATATCTGCAATCTTTGCTGGCACACCTAGGAGGCTACCTTGAAGAAGATCTCTAAGCTGGCCACGCGCGGGGTGGCTACCGACAATCTTGCATACCAGAGTGGAGGCCTCTAGGGGTGCGACAGTCGTAGGGAGAAGTTGCAGGTCTGCTTCGGAAAACGAAAGGCAGGTAACGGCAGTCTCGGTTCGGGGAGACGGAGCGGCTGCCATGGAGTCTTCCTGGGGGCGAAGACTAGAAGAGACTGAAACTTGCCGAGACACTGAAGAAATACCCACAACCTGAGGGCTCTGCCAGAGGGACAAGGACGGGCTAGAGATGGCGGAGAAGAGAGGAAAGGAAGGGTCGGAGGGCACATAAAGGAAAAGAAAAGAAAAAGAAAAAAGAAAAAATAAAAAGGAGCGAAAAAAGAAAAGAAAAGAAGAAGGAAGGAATGAAAGAAAGAAAGAAAGAGAAAAAAAAAGAAAAAGAAGAAAGAAAAAAAGAAAAAAAAAGGGGAAAAAAAGAAAGAAAGAAAGAAAGAAGAAAAGAGAAAAGAAAAAAGAAAAAAAGAAAAAAAGAAAAAAAAAGGAAAAAAAAGAAAAGGAAAGAAAGAAAAAAGAAAAAAGAAAGAAAAGAAAAGAAAAGAAAAAAACGGCTACGGGAGAAGGGGGGGTGGGTGCGCGCACATAGAGAGGGGGAGGGAAGCAAACGGAAGAGAGGCTACCGGAATGGGGGGGGGGGGGGGGGGGGGGGGGGGGGGGGGGGGTCTGGCGAGAAAGAAAAAACGGAAGGGCGCAGAGGAAGGGGGGGGGGTGGGCGCTGGGAGGGTGGGGGTGTGGGGCAGGCGTAGCTGCGAAGAAGGGGGGGGGGTGGGGGGCAAGTGCAGCAGACGAAGAAGAAAGGGGGGGAGGGGGGGTGGGGGGGGGGAGAGGCGCAGGCAGCACCACAGGAGGGGGGGAGACAACAGGTCGCACATCTAGCTTTTTCACCACAGACATGGTGGAGAAAGCTATGAGGAGACTCTAGCATGGTCGCTCCCAGCATCACACAAGGATTAGAGGAGAGCACCTCTCCTATGCCTCCAAAACCCTCACCCCACTTATAGCTCAGTTGTTTAATAGAGCACTTTCAGAGGGCTTTCCACACACCTTGTCTCTTCATACTATTGCCCCTATCCAGAAGGCTGGGGATACCATGGATCTAAGCAATTACAGGACCATTATGATCAGCCATATCATGGCCAAGCTTTATGGATCAGTTATTGAGGCAGAGCTCAGTGCCTTGGCAGAGAGGGAGAGGGAGGGCTTCCGGGCACTAGGCTAGGCCGGCTTTTGACGGAACTTCTCTACGTTAGATCATATCTTCACTCTCAGGAGCTTCATTGAGCACGCTAAGGCAGATGGCAGACGCCCTTATTCCTGCTTTGTGGATTTCCGCAAAGCCTTTGACAGAGTGCCAAGTGACCGCTTGCTCTAGAGGTTGCAGTTATACTGGGGGTTCCATCGGATATGATCTGGGGGATCATTTCATTATATAGGTTGGTAGTGGGGAGAGTTAGATGCCCAAGGGGCTTTTCAGGGGAGATCACTAGCACCATTGGGGTGAAACAATCATGCCCCTATACCCCCCACTCTTTGTATCTATATTGATGAGATCTCAGCCCTTATTGATCAGGCAGGCGGGAGAGGTGCATCTTTGGAGGGACTCTCATTGCTATGATTTTGTACACAACGGGGGCTCTCAATTAACCTTGGGAAAACCAAGGTGATTGGTCTTTCACACTTCCTGCAAAGTGATGAAGGATACAGTGATCACATACAGAGACAGTAGAGTGGAGGTGACTAGTTCTTATGTCTACCTTGGGGTTACCTTCACTAGTACGGGGGGGGTGTTTCTCCATGTGGCAGGATATGGTGCAGTAGCCCTCCTGGAGTGCCAGTGCCATCCGTCTCACTTCCAGAAAACCCCGGACAAAGGGGTGGCTCTCTGATACCATGGTCGCTCTAGTGATGATGTATGCAGCCTTCTTTTGGGCACCAGGATTATCCTCGGCAGACTGGCAATGAATTGAGCGGCCTCTGATCCTCATGCTATCACAGATGATTCGCACTGAACCATCTGTTCCACATCATATCATTCGAGTGGAGTTTGCTGCACCCCCCATGGTTATAGAGGCACTCTTCCATACAGTTACCTATATACAGAGAATGAGAGAGACGGACCCCACACGACTCCCTCGCCTAGCCTTGGAGTCTTCACAGGAAATTGTTGCAAGACGCACACACTCATCTTGGTATGGCTCTGTTTTATCACATGGTTTATGGTACATGGGCTTCCAGCTTCCTCCTTAGCAGTACGAGCCAGACTCACCATAGCTTAGGCTTTCCCATGTGTACCGTAACCGGGTCTCCGATATGATTTGCTTCAGGCACACAATAGGGACACTTGGATTACACAGCGTAGCCCTTGCTTGTCAAGATGTTGTATTATTGGGATCACTTCCTTAGGATGGGTTCATACAGAGACCAGGCTACATGGATATCTTTATGTCTCATGCCATGAGGATTGCCATTGGTCAGCTCCGAGTTTCATCCCATTCCCTATAGATCAAGGCCGACAGAACAGTGAGAATACCCAGGGAGGACAAGATTTGCAGATTATGCTGCGGAGAGGTGGAGTCTGAGGAGCATTATGTATGTTGATGCTCAGTCTACTATGATATCAGAGGGAGATACCATTGCCTTTTCAGGAGGGGGGGGGGGTGGTCCTATTAGCAGTATCACGATTATCAAGACGAGAGATGCTTCGGCTTGTTCTTGCTGGTGCTACGATGACAGAGAGAGAGAGAGCCTCCTCAAAGCACAGGCCTCACGAGCTAGTGCAACCCAGCTCAAGATCACCAACTTCTTCCAGCCCCATCATGCTATACCTTCTCGACCAGTAGATCTAGCATTTCATCAGACAAGGACATTATCCAGGAGCATAGAGGTCACTATACCGCGAGCCACAGTGCTCCGAGCTGCGAGATGACCTCGGCTTCCTGGACCACGACCCCCACGAGCCCATCAAGCCCATGTCGATGTGATCCTCACACGTCACCGATGCACGATGGAGGCCTCTTCTTCTTAGCCTCTCTTCACTATTTCAAATCTTGCGGCCACCCTCTCTTGCCCGATGATGGGACCCCTCCCCTCCATAGAGTCTGGATAGAGTGCATTATGATCATTTTTGTATGCTTTATAGCATGCTTCCCTGTTTGTTCTGTTCATTTACCTAGCACTTAGCTTCAGTTACTATGTTTCCAGTTTCAGTTTCAGTTTTGTTTTGGTTTTCCATGACGATGATATTCCATGGATACTTGTAATCATCTTTTGTCTCATAGGCCCATCGGGCCTTTTGTAAGACGTAAATATAACTTTCTTTCTTTCTTTCTTTTTACTGACATGAAAGATTGGATGAACTTTCACATTTTGAGGCAGTTCTATAAGCTGTCTTCCGATCTTAAGGATTCGGAAAGGTCCACAATACCTAGGGAATAACTTTCCCCATCCGTAACGTCTCTGAATTCTTGGGTATTCGAAATACACCAACATTCCCTCGGATAACTACCGAACCTTCCCCATCCGTAATGTCTCTGAACTCTTGGGTATTCGCAAATACAGTAGCATTCCCTCGGATAACTCCCTCCGCGAGCACTATCTATTAGCATAAAACTGTGCTCAATCGTGAGCACTCCTGATAGAACCTCTAGCTATGGCTGGCATCTCTTGCATATTTGCCAAGAAATCCCTAGCCGCATCATTTTGTATACCCTTATGTCCCATAGCTACCGGAGATCTAGGTTGATATGCGTACATTAGCATAAATAGGATGTAACCAATGGCCGCATGCTTAGCACTCTCATGGGTGAACTTCAATATCGAGATGTACCTCTCCTAGTCTGATGGTTTCTTGGAGACGTATTTTAGAAAGGGGAATGGTCGCATCAGAATGCTCCCTCACCGACTTCTCAAGAAAGACAGTGAATTCTAAAAACGAACAAACCTGTCTGACAGTCCGAGGTACCGATCAATCTAAAACCTTCTGGATCCGCTCAAGATCTATGCACATCCTATCTCTAGAAATCCAATGATGTAGGTATGTGATTTCTTCACAAAAGAATTCACACTAAGAGATTTTTGCATACAGTCAACTGTTGACGCCTTAGAATCTCTAAGACGAATTTGAGGTGCTCTGCTCCTCCAAAGGATGGCTATATATCAAAATATCGTCAAAGAATACTACATCGAATTTCCCCAAACAATCGTGAAAGAGATCGTTCATCATCTGTTGAAAAGTAGCAGGAGTATTTGTGAGCCCAAAAAGGTAATACGAGAAACTTGTAATGACCGTATCTCGTTCGGAAATTTGTCTTAAAGACATCTTCCTCTGCCATCCTGATCGGGTGATAACCAATACGAAGATCAATCTATGTAAAATACGTGGCTCCCCTTGAGCCTATTTATCAGATCGTCCGCTTTAAGAAGGGAATGTTTATTCATAATTGGAACTTTGTTCAACTTTTTATAGTTAACACACATCCTCCAAGTTTCGCCTTTTTTATGCTTCAAAAGCATTCGAGCTTCCCAAGGGGATTTACTCTATCGAATTTGTCCCGTCTTGAGATATTCTGACAACTGTCGTGCAATCTCTTCCTCTTCTAGCTGTCTCATGTTGTAAGGCGCAATACTCATAGGCTAAGATCCTAGAATCAAATCAATCCTATGGTCAAGCGACCGACTATGCGGTAAACCATGAGGTAACTCTATCAACAAACTTTGCCTTGATGTTTTCTAACTCACGCGTCTCCCAAATATCTAACTTAAATCAGAAGTAACATTAGGTGAAAGAGGATCAAGAACATATTGAAACACTTCATAATCAACATATGAACTGTGTATTATATTATGAAGTTCTGTAGAGTTTACAAGAGTAGAGGTGGGGCTCTAAAATCACCCTTGAGACAAACTAGAGCATCTTCCAGTAAAAAAGACAACGTATGATTCTTCTAGTCTACATGGATATCATGGTTATAAAACCATACTTTACCTATAATAATGTCTACCCTATCTATTTTATCAGCAAAAACCTAGACTATCTGAAAAACTATGGATAGATATAGGCAATTGGGTCATTTGTCCTAGATTTGTCCATGCCCCATTGCTAGGTTCACATGGTAGACATGATCTTTTGGCTGGGTCTCCACTCCCAATTTTTTCTGCACCAATTAGGCATTGATAAAATTCTGAGTCAGCAGTGAGTGTCGAGAGGGGCAAACGTGTTGAGTGTGGAGAGATGTCGGAAGAGAATACATGTTATCAAGGTCATGATGGAAGTGCACCTGTGTAATAAGAAGAGGGATTAGCATGCGCTGCGGAAAAAGTAGAGAAGGCCAGGTAAGTGTGGTCAGTCCCAAGAGGCATGGAGGGGGTAATGAAATCATGGATGTGTTGGGCTAAGGCCGTGATCGTATCAAGTAGTCTAGTGTGCTGTAAGTTGGAACCTTCACCATGTGGGAAGCAAGTGAGGCTGTGCCAAGCAAGCTTGCTGGTTCCTATAGACCAGAGTGGTATTTGGGAAACAGCTTGCTTGTGAAATGTATGAAGAGGAAAGTTTCAAAGTGTTTTGGATTTTTTTGATTTCCAAGGCGCCCATGTAGGTGTACATTCTGTTTTTTCAATGGCCAGATTGGGGACAACTCCCCAATCCTCCTCCCCCCCCCCTCCCCCCCCCCCCCCCCCTTTTTTTTTTTGTTGGTTTCACATTTGTGGAATATAGAGACATCGGAAAGGTTTCATCTATAAAGTACAGAATGTTCTGTAGGGTGCAGAATGTTTTGTACGGAGCAGAGGGGCTAGAAATGAGTTTGGAAGTAACCATGTTCCATATTTTCCCCTGCCCTTGCTTGTACAAGCAGTGTGCCAAGATTGTACATCCTCTTCATTGGTGTGCAACCCTTGTGCAACTAATTGATTCATTGCCACTCTCTAAGGGTGGTAGCGATGCATGTGGCAGCATGCTGTGCTTGTGTGGTTTTTTTGAAAATATATGCCTTATATTTGATTGTGTTTTTTTTTTTGGCAAAATTATATTTGCAGGCCTCAAACAACCATGCTACATTATGAGGTTAATGTGGTACCTAAGCTTTTCTTTCCAGCAGCTTTTGTGGAGAGCATTATCAAAGCAGATCTTCCAAAAAATCTGTGCGCAATAGCTAAGCGTGCTGAAACAGAATTTGAAGTTGATTCTAAAATACCAGGTGTTCCAGAGAAGGCTGTTTCATTAATGACTGTAAATGAGATCTTTACGGTGAACTTTGAAGCTTTGGCACCATCAACAAAAAACAATCATGTTCTTGAAAACAGTGCGACTTTGCTAAGTAGTAGATCAAAGAAGAATGATGAAGGGACCGTCTATGAATATGGACGCTCTGCTGTTTCTTTGTCGGGAGAAACCAGTGGCACAATCAATGCAAATGTGTCAGACTTGCACTGGAGTGGGTTTGGAAGGGCTTGTCAACTAGGCCGTCATTGCTTGGTCGATGAGATACATTTCAGGCGCTTGGATGATCTACTAGTGAGTCAAATCTGCTCTACTTTGATTTGCCTTGATGGACTATTTAGATGTGTCTTTCTTACTCAAGCAATTGAATCGATTTTGTGCTTGTATTTTGAGGTTAGTGCAGGAAAATGGTGGCGTCCATCGACAGGTTGTTGCTACAATCACTGTAAAGGCCCCTTCAAAAGATGTGTGGGCTGTCCTCACTGCATATGAAAAACTGCCAGAGTAATGTGTCCAAACCCATTATGTAAGATAATAAAAGTCATGTAAAGCTTTCTCTTTTGGTTTGAATGTAGCTTTCCTTTATCATGAGGCTCCCATGCTTGCTATGCTATGCTCGGAGTTTCTTTCTACAATGTCTCTATTCAGCTGCCAGAGGGTCAGAGATGAGCGAGAAGCCATCGCGTTGAGTGAAATACGCATTTGCACACTGCTTAATGCGATTGGTCTGTACTGTAGGATTCTCTCTGTGTTTGTGGTTGAGTCAAATGCCACATATTTGTAGCTCTCTCTTAGGAACTGGAGGTTGGTACACCATCCTTGCTTGCCAACAAGAGCAACTTGTAGGAAATCCAGAATCTGTCCCCTTGCTTGCCAATAAGAGCTGTCTACTGTAGGATTCTCTCTCTGTGTGTGGTTGAGTCAAACGCCACAGTATTGTAGCTGTCTCTTAGGAACTGGAGGTTGGTACACCATCCTTGCTTGCCAACAAGAGCAACTTGTAGGAAATCCAGAATCTGTCCCCTTGTAGGTCTGGTGTCAACTACCTTGCAAAAAAAAATAGTTGCTTTCAAAGAAGCCACAGAAGTAGATGAGAGCAGGTGGTCTGCTTTCGAACATGATAGTTGTGGTTTCCCTTGATTGGGAAAGATGGAGTGGCTGCCATGGAGTCCTGAGATGGGGGGAACTAGAGACCACTATCCAACTGCTGGATGAAGAACGAGCGCTGACTTGAAGCAGCAGAGGAGAAAGAGGCAGGCCACGGTGGGATGGAGAGCACGGGAAGGGTGGCGGCAGCACACCAGCTGTTTTTTTTTCTTTTTTTTTTTTGGGGGGGGGGGGCGGGGGGGTAGGGGGTAAAGAAAGTAATATTAACGTCTACAAAAGTCCCCTAGGGTCTGTGAGACCAAAAGTGATAAAATGGTATCATGGATATACCAAGCCATGGAAAATGGAAAGAAAAGGTAAAAAGTTAACATCTAACACTAGTATATGTACATCTAATCAGTAGATGATCCTTTGTAGAGTAAGATATGTGTCGATCAGCTAATGATCATACCCGCTTCAGCTAGAACTGATCTGATGGCGGAGGAAGTGTAAGGTCTTTGTCATAGTTGCATTTGAAACCACTAGGATCATGGGGAGACACACCATCCAACCAAATACCATCTGGTTCATCACTTCAATCATATTACCAAAACCTAAAAATTAATAAATAATCATAAAAGCATAGCATAGCATGAAAACACAAAAGAGAATCATTGGGTGCAATCTATCCCCCCTCAAGAAGTGTTGGCTTCCTTCCACTCCTTGAGTATTTATGCTTTATTAATAAAAATAGCCCATAAGCCAAAAATAGATGCACGCTAATGCATGGGCTTGCCCTTTACAAAAATGGGGCTTGCTTTTAACACAAGCTTAGGTAAAGTGTTCCTATCTAACCACGAAAGGATAATTACAAAAAGAATCCCAAGGGCTAATTCACGTGCAAATAAACAAGTCCACGCCCAATATAACAAAAGTGGACGGCTTAATAGGTCCACGCCTGAATACATCAAAATGGGGCGGCCAATAATAATACAAAATCTCGTAATAGATACTACGGCAAAAATATCAAAACGAGAACCATCCCAGTAATAGCTCGTACCATATCGCCGCCATCACGTCCCAACCATTCCGGCTTATGAGCACAAGGTCCGTCAATCTCACCAACCTTCAAGGATGTCCATTCAAACTCACTACAAGTTAGCAACACATGCTACAAGTCCATGACAGTACATAAGTAATAAATCCAACACTTAGTTCCAGCTATCCCTAATTTCATATGTCCTACATATAAAATATTCGGAATCACCCCAGTGCCATGCTTCAAACATAGTGGTAATTAGGCGTCCCCAATTAACCACAGAAGGATGGACGGACAAACCGTGACATCCCTCCTGCCCGGGATAGCAACTATTCTCAGTTGCATCATATCAACTGGCCCGTGTTTGAAAGTAAGATTGGATGATGTTGCGAAAGGCGCGAAAAAACCGTTCAGGCATCCATTTAGCATTTTCGCGAGGATGATTTTTGAAGGTCAAAAGATATCTATTATATACAGTACCTGTGCGAGTAGTAGTGGTCTCATGGTCAATAATAGCCTTAGGTTGAAGTTCTTCTACTTGGTCAACAAGACTAGGTGCTTCCTCATATACAGGATGTGTAGGAATTGGTCCCCTATAACGTCTCAAAAGACTAATATGAAAAGAATTATGAATTCTCCAATGAGAAGAAAGTGAAAGCCTATATGCTAGGTCATTAATCTTATGAGTAATTTTAAAAGAACCATAAAAACGAGGAGCTAACTTAACAACAGGGTTAGTCTCAACACTTTTAAGACGTCTCTTTTCAATACGAAGCAAAACATATTGACCTTCTTGAAAAACCATGTGCTTCCTTTTCTTATTAGCTTGTTTAGTGTATTTTCCTTGTGCATTAGAAATAGCTTTACGAACATGATCATGAATGGAAGTGAAATCAATGGTGAATTGATCTGCAGCTTCAATAGTGTGTGACTGTGATATGCAGCGGAAGTCTTTGTATTGGAAGATCCTGTCACACAAATGCTCACACCGTCTTCTATATCCTGAGTTTCGTGAGTTTAGCAATCCACTTTAATACTTCAAACTTTAAAGAGAGATGAGAGAGAGATATGAGAACTGTACACTAGATTGGGTCCCGAATTACCCACTGAAGGGCCCCCTATCCCGATAAACGAGATAGTATTTGCTTTATTTCTTTAGAGAGAATGACTGTGGACTGTAGATAAGCCAAATGCAAGATCTTGGAGGATCGGAGATTGGCTGAACTGTACACGGCTGTAGAAACACCTCGATGGCCTGATCTCGAGTCTATGCACTCTTCCCAAGGGCATGAGGAAGGGTTGCACATCTGAGGCTGAGAAAAGGAGATGGTGGACTGTTCTAAGCTATGTTAGAATGCTGTAAATGCTTATGAATGCTGTGTTACCTTCACCAGATGACTGTTGCATGTATGGATGATGCACAAAAGGCTGGATACTGATGTAAACTGATGATTCAGGGCTGAGAACTGCTGTAGACTGAAACACAGACCTGTAGGGATGATGCTGGACTGAAACGCAAGTGGTGCTGCTGCTGGACAGAAACGCAGGTGACTGTACGGTTGCTGAACTGAACTGTAAACGCAGATGACTGTACGGCTGGTTCATATGCAGAAAACGCAGGCTGTATGCTGATTCAGGGACTGAACTGATAATGGTTGCAGGCGCCTAGGGCTATAGGGACTGCTGAACTACAGGCGTTGGAGAACTAGGGCTGGCTGAAGCAAACTCAAGCACTCCAAGGGCTGGATGAGACTAGTCTAGTGCTGAAGGCAAGGGAACTCCTAGGGCTGAGGAGGAAAGCTTTTAGCACACTGAAGACTGAATGAGAAACTAAGCCCTATGCAAGCCTATTTGATACTAAGTGGAGGTTGGTCAAGTTGGCTAGTCATTTAATAAAGTTTATATTTATAAATGACAAATAATGCTAAATAAATACTATAAAATATGAAAAAAATACCAAATAAATCCTAGTAAATTCCCTAAGGCTTCTGGGATGTTCTAAATGATGCACAGGCATATGCATGCATATTATGCAGGATGCAGAGTGCTTTTTGATGCAAACCCTAAGGCTTCTACTGACTCTACATGCATGAATGATTCTCTCCAAGTGGGTTAAGAGACTTGACTGACTGACTGACCGATCCGCTAAGGCTGAGGATGACCTACGTAGCTCGTGTCTGACTTATCCTGGACTGAGGATGTACAATGGGGTCACGGCGTACGACAATTATCATCCTATTGGATTCTAAAACTGTACAACTGTTGCACTTCTGATGATGAGCTAGTTTGTCACCATGCACTGAGTGTAGAGTGCATGTGACATTCCCTCCTGCTTAGCTTGGCGGCAGGTTCATGGCTTCCAAGTAGTCCGCCAATAACTGGGGGTACTCTTGGAAGAACTCCTCGTTGAGCCATATGGCTTTGTGGGTGCTTTGATCTCGGAATTTCGTATAGAACTGACGAATCCGTCGACCGGAACCATGCTTCCATTGATGAAGAAGGATCTGCTCTCAAGCTAAATCACTTCTGCCTCATCTACCACGTTTGGTTGCTGTTCATTTGAAATATCAAACACTTCTAGACCAACATATGGTTTTAGCCAAGAAATATGGAAAACATCATGCATTGTCCAACTGGCAGGCAACTTTAACTTCATGGAGACATCACTTAACTTCTTAACTATTGGAAAAGGGCCAAAACTACAGAATGAAAGCTTGGGACAATGTTTGTCCACTTGTTTCAATCTCTGTTTCATAATACGCAAATAGACCCAATCCCCTTCCTTGAAGTGGACATCTCGTCTAGACTTATTTGCCTGTCTGCTATATGCTTCCTGAACTTTGGTCAAGTAGTCCTTGACTGACTCAATGATCTCGGAAAATGCTTCCGTGGTTTTATTAGCCTCTAAAGATGGAGACACCATTCTCGTTAAAAGAGAAGAAAAACGGCAACCAAAGGCTGCTTCATATGGAGTCCGTCCGACACTGGATGAATGAGTGTCGTTCAAGATAGCTTGAACCAATGGAAGATAGTGTTCCCATTTGGACTGTTGGTCATGACAGTATGACTTGAGGACATCAAAGGCCAACTGGTTATAAATTTCTGTCTGGCCATTTGTCTGGGGATGGAATGCGCAACTTAGTTCCGAAGTTTTTGAATAATGCCCTCTAGAAATGCGAGGTAAACTTGGAATCTCTATCTGATGTTATGGTGCTAGGCAAACCACAAATTGGATACCAATGCTTAAGAAACAGACGGGCTACGTCCTCGGTTGTGGTCGTATGCTTGCATGGGATGAGCATGGAGAATTTACTAAAGCGATCCACAATGGTAAAACACTGAGTGTTACGAGATCCAGTGGATGCTGGTAGAGGCCCTACAAAGTCCATAGATATGTCGATGAAAGGTCCGTCGGGGATAGGCAAAGGTTGAAGTAAACCTGTCTTCTTTGTATGGGGAACCTTGACTTTTTGACAAATCTTATAGGCTTGTACATGTGCATAGACATCACGCCTCATCTTTGGCCAGTAAAAGGACCGTTCTAATTTCTCGAGGGTACTGTTGATACCCCTATGTCCTCCAACTAAGGAGTCATGGGCATCGTGGAGAAGAGCGGAACGCTTTTCCCGAGTAACATAGAGACGGTTCTTGTAGAACAACCAACCAATCTGTACTGAATAGTGGCCAGGCTCAGAAGTGAGGGCCAAACTATACTGAGTACCAAACTCAGGGGAGTTAACATATTGGTCTTTCATACTATCTAAGTCCTTCCCTGTGATTTCGAGAATGGTAGATTCTTGGAGTGCCTGGATGCTGGACTTTCGACCGAGAGCATCTGCTACTGGGTTATGCTTACCAGGGATGTATTCAATCATACCTCCAAATTGTTGGAAGATTTGACTCCACCTGGCCTGTCAATCACTCCACTGGGCACTTGGCATAGTCTGAAGCCACTTAAGTGCTTGGTGGTTTGTTATCACCGTGAAAGCCTGTCCATAAAGAAAAGGCTTCCAATGTTTGAGTACTGTGATCACACCCAAAAGCTCTTTGTCATATACCGAATAATTCTTTTTGGCGACATCCAACTTTCTACTATAATATGCCACGGGTCTATTGTCCTGTTGGAGGACTGCACCTATGGCTACATTGCTGGCATCGGTGATGACCGCGAAAGGTTCGTCCCATGATGCTAACTTTAACACAGGTGCTTTTGAGGCAACTTTCTGGAGTGCACGGAATGCATCAAGTGCCTTACCTGTATAACTGAGACTTTCTGCTTGCGAGTCTTTGTAACGGATGCTACTAATGAGGGAGAGGCTGTTTGAGCACGAACATAAAGGAGTGCTCCTTCTGCTCCCTTGCGGATAGCTCGTCTGGCTTGGAGATGTGAAATCAATGGGATGCCAAGAATGCTTCTTTCCCCACGAATCATGACAGGCTCAGGAAAACCTTTACAAATAGTAAAAGTGTCCTGGCCCCAATTGGGAATAGGCTCATATTGACGGAACCATTTTATTCCTAAGATCATGTCACACCCCAGCAAAGGTGAGACGATGAAATCTCGTTGAAATGAGGCCTTCTGAACTTCAAAGGCAAATTGCTGTGCCTTCTGGGAAATGTGGGTGCGAAGACCAGGTGTAAACCCGTCCACATCCAGATGATATGGGACTAATGTGCAGTTCAATTTATTAGCCAACTGGGGAGAGATGGCGTCTTCAGAACTACCCATATTGAAAAGGAGGTTCTTTATCCTTCTTACCCCCTGAACTGGAGCTATTACTGCTGTCCTTCTTATCATCTTTAGAAGACGTGTTACCTCTCCCTGTCTGGGCAGCTGATTGCTGCTGCTGGGATTTGGTACTGGACTGAGATGACTGCTTGGGCTTGCCCCCGTTAAGCTTCATTTCTTCATTCTGAGCGAGAGTCAGAGCCCGGTCATATGTACTTGGTTCAAAGTTACGAACTGTGAACCGAATGTTAGAGTCCAATCCACGAATAAATTGCTCCATCGTAGCCTGCTCAGATAACCCTAATTGATGTGCTAAAGTAATAAGCTTACCGGAAAACTGAAGCACTGGGGATCCGTTCTGTCTAAGTCCATAGAACTCGTCTTTCAGATCGGTCATGTAGTGGGACGGGAGAAATCTGGTCTTCAGGTCATGGACAAAGATGTCCCAGTCAAAGGCTGTGACACCTGTGGCCTGGTCTGTATGAATACTAGACCAATGCTGCCACCAAGTGACTGCCTCACCAGTGAGATGGGGAGCCGCTAAGTGGACTTTGTCTTGAGGGTCTCTGATCCTAGCTAATGGAAAATGAGCATTAAATTGATGAACAAATTGATTAACTGATGAATGATCACACTTACCATCATACTTACTGAATTTTGGTTGACTGCGAATTATGGTGGTTGATGCTGCTGCGGACTGCTGGCTGGTGACACCTATGACACCTATGACTGGGGAGACTAGGGAGAGCTGCTGATACGTCAAGTGTATGGCCTCCTTTTCCCGTTGGTGCTCGAGTAACATACGTTCTCGATCAAGCTCACGTTGGTGTTCCCGAGCGGCAAGTTTAGCCTGGCGCCTGTCTTCGTCGATCCTGCGTTGGGCTTCCTCATAGTCCCATCTTTCTGCTTTTTCTCTTTTCCTTCGGGCCTCGTCCTCCCTCCTTTGTTGTTCCATCTGAAAGAAGAGGGAGATGTAGTCGGGTGCTGCTGGAGGTGTAGAAGGACGTGCTGCTGCTACCTCCAAGAGTTGGAGACGCTCCATGAGCAGCTGGTTCTGAGCTCTAAGAAGAGCTATGGTGTCTACTGTAGGCGGAAGAACAAGGTCTCCTTCGGGGGAGACGTCTTCCGGCTGATGAGTACTCTCTTCTGTAGACATGATGCTGAAGTCGGTGGTCGTGCCGGAATGCAATCTAACCATCCAAGGATGCCCCCACGCTAGGATACGGTGTGTGTGGACAATCTGAATCTGATACCAATGTGATATGCAGTGGAACTCTTTGTATTGGAAGATCCTGTCACACAAATGCTCACACCGTCTTCTGTATCCTGAGTTTCGTGAGTTTAGCAATCCACTTTAATACTTCAAACTTTAAAGAGAGATGAGAGAGAGATATAAGAACTATACACCAGATTGGGTCCTGAATTACCCACTGAAGGCCCCCCTATCCCGATAACGAGATAGTATTTGCTTTATTTCTTTAGAGAGAATGACTGTGGACTGTAGATAAGCCAAACGCAAGATCTCTGAGGATCGGAGATTGGCTGAACTGTACACGGCTGTAGAAACACCTCGATGGCCTGATCTCGAGCCTATGCACTCTTCCCAAGGGCATGAGGAAGGGCTGCACACTTGAGGCTGAGAAAAGGAGATGGTTGACTGTTCTAAGCTATGTTAGAATGCTGTAAATGCTTATGAATGCTGTGTTACCTTCACCAGATGACTGTTGCATGTATGGATGATGCACAGAAGGCTGGATACTGATGTAAACTGATGATTCAGGGCTGAAAACTGCTGTAGATTGAAACGCAGACCTGTAGGGTTGATGCTGGACTGAAACGCAGGTGTGCTGCTGCTGGACAGAAACACAAGTGACTGTACGGCTGCTGAACTGAACTGTAAACGCAGATGACTGTACGATTGGTTCACATGCAGAAAACGCAGGCTGTATGCTGATTTAGGGACTGAACTGATAAATGACAAATAATGCAAATAATGCTAAATAAATACTATAAAATATGAAAAAAATACTAGATAAATCCTAGTAAAATTTCCTAAGGCTTCTGGGATGTTCTAAATGATACACATGCATATGCATGCATATTATGCAGGATGCAGAGTGCTTTCTGATGCAAACCCTAAGGCTTCTACTGACTCTACATGCATGAATGATTCTCTCCAAGTGGGTTAAGGGACTTGACTAACTGACTGACTGACCCGCTAAGGCTGAGGAATGACCTACGTAGCTCCTACGTAGCTCGTGCCTAACTTATCCTGGACTGAGGATGTACAATGGGGTCACGGCGTACGACAATTATCATCGTATTGGGTTCTAAAACTGTACAACTGTTGCACTTCTGATGATGAGCCAGTTTGTCACCATGCACTGAGTGCAGAGTGCATGTGACAGTGACAAATGAGTGATAGGAGTAGGTAAAACTTTTCCATACACAATTGCAAAAGGTGCTTTTCCGATGGATGAATGCGGTGTGTTGTTATATGCAAATTGCAAAATATGGATATACTTATCCCATTGTTTAGGTTGTGATGAAACATATGCACGAAGTAAATCCAATATTGTGTTATTTGTCACTTCTGTTTGACCATTAGATTCATGATGAAATGAAGTGGAAAAATCCAATTAATTGCCTAGATTATCAAACAATGTACTCCAAAAATCACTGCAAAACTTAGAATCTCTATCAGAAACAATCACTTGTGGTAAACCATGATGTGTGAAAATGTGTTTAACAAACAAATGTGTAGCTTAATGTGCAGTAAGAGTCTTTTTACAAGGAAGGAAATATGCTTGTTTGCTAAATCTATCAACAATGGTCCAAATCATATCATTATGGTTCGTAGTCAATGGAAAACTAGTGATAAAATCCAGAGAAATCTGTTCCCAAGGAGTGTTAGAAATAAGAAGTGGCATGAGTAAACCAAGTTTCTTACCCTTATAACTTTTCACTTTTTGACAAACATCACATTCAGACACAAATTTAGCTACATCACATTGAGACACAAATTTAGCTACATCATTTTTCATTTTAGGCTAATAAAAGTCATTAGAAATAGTCTGGAATGTAGATGAAACATCTCGATGTCCCGCATAAGGTGGCTGATGTAATTTCTCTAAAATAGAATGTCTAAAAGGTTGAGTAATGCATAATCTTTTCTGGAAGAAAAGATATCTATCATCGTAGGAATACTCAGCAAAAGGGGTCTAATGATTTTCTCTCAATCTCGACCAAATGTCACTATAGTCAGGGTCTTGGTCATAAGTCTCACGCAGAGTCAAAAGATGTATTCTCAATCAGAGAAATATTTTGAATGGAAGGTCTTCTACTCAAAGCGTCAGCAACTACATTTTCTTTACCAAGTTGGTATTGAATAATAGGCTGAAAACTTTGAATAAAAGCTATCCATTTAATGTGTCTATCCGAAATAAGTGCTTGAGAAAGCAAGTGTTTGATACTCTGTTGATTAATCTTTGAATAAAAGCTGTCCATTTAATGTGTCTATCCGAAATAAGTGGTTGAGAAAGCAAGTGTGATACTCTGCTGATCAATCTTTATAAGAAATTCTAAGCCCATCAAATAATGTTTCCAAATTTTCAATGCATGGACTACAACAGACAACTCCTTGTCATAGGTGCTATACTTACTTTCAGCAGGACGAAATTTCCTACTCTTGAAAGAAATAGGATGTTCATCTTTCATTAGTACAGCACCAATGCCCTTACCACTAGCATCGGTTACAACCACAAAGAAAGGACGTGAAAAATTAGGTAATTGTAACACAAGTGCATGAGTAAGTGTATATTTTAATGCAAGAAAAGATTTCTCTTGAAGTTCGGTCCAAAGTTTTGATGTTCAAGAAAGATCCTATTCATCATATGACTAAAAGTCGCAGGAGCATTAGTAAGACTGAATGATAGTACTAAAAACTCAAAGTGACTAGTCTGAGTTCTGAAAGTAGTTTTATAGATATCTTGCTCAACCATTCTTACTTGATGATATCCAGATTTTAGGTCAATTTTGCTAAAGACGCTAGCTCCCTTTAATTTATCAAGTAGATCATCAACTCTAGGAATTAGAAATCTATTCTTGAGAGTTCTTTTTGAGAGCCCTGTAGTCTACACACATACGATAAGTACTATTTTTCTTTTTTACAAGAAGGAATGGTGCTTCATATGGTAAACTACTTGGCCTGATAAGTCCCCGAGAAAGTAATTTCTCGATTTGAGTCTGAATTTCTCTTTGCTCAAGAGGGTTTACTCTATAAGGTGCTCTACAAGGCGGTGCACTATTAGGAATAATGTCTATGTGATGATCTTCAGGACGTGATCTAGGGAGTCCAGGAGAGGTAACTCATTGAGAAAGTAGTCAGAGAATTTAGAAATGAAAGAGTCATGGGATGTATCGCTAGGAGGTGGTTCTTGAGCACTAAGTTGGTTAACCAAAATTAAAAATTTTTTCCCCCTCTTCCTCAAAGCTCTTTTGGCCTGAGTATGGCTCAGAAGTGGTTGATCCTTACCTTTCGAAATTCCTTGTAAACAAACATTCTTACCATGATGTATAAAAGACATTGTGTGCTTTGCATAATCAATATATGGTGTGTACTCATGTCGAAAAGGCCTTCCCAAAATCATGTCAATACCATACAAAGGTGCTACTAAGACAGTACGTTGATCCAAAAATTGTGCAATAGAAAAAGCAAAATTTTTCACTTTCTTAGTGCAATTATACTTTTGGTTTTCAAAAGCAGCCTTTACTTTAAAACGAGAAGGAATCATGTCAAGATGAAGAGCATGTGTAAGACGTTCAAAAATAAAATCGTGTGTACTACCATCATCATGCAAGATTGTGATTTCCTTATCTTGAATTTCTTTCTTCATTTTAAGTAAAGTATGTGGTGAAAAAGAATGAGGATCAAGGTTAGAAGTACCTTCTTGATTAGATTTACCATTGAACTCGTTACCATCAGACTCTGGCTGGTAGTCGTCGTCGTAAGCATCATCATTGTCTCCATTGCCAGTATCTTCATCTCCATCCACCATATTAAGTCATGTAATTGGCTTATTGTTGTTGTCATTTGGACACTTATTAGCATAGTGTCCCCTCTGATGGCAAGTGTAACATCGGACATTGCTTGCTTTTTCATCTCAAGTCAATGAATTTGGAACATCTGTCTTCTTTGGTTCTCCACTCGCTCCATTACTATTGTTGCCAATCTTTGCTTTGTTGTTGTTGAATTGCTAGCTTTTTTCATCTTGACCCTTGTTAAAAGGTCGTTTGAATGGAGAACACTTGTCAAAATCACTAGAAGATGTCGAATCTTTGGAAAATTTAGATGTACGATTCTCCTGTTGGAACCTGGGCACACCATTTTTCTTTTCACAATTTAGAGCAAGAGATTTAGCAGAGGCAAGAGTGTGAGGACAAAACATATTAACCTCCGCTCTAATCTTCGGATCCAACCCTGAGATGGACTTTCTTTTAAGATGCTTTTCATGTACTTTTTCTATAGATTGCATTTGAATGAGAACATTCCAAAATTTTTCAATATAGGTTTGGACATCCTTTCCTTTCAATTGTCTAAGAGTGTCGCAATGCTGTCGGGCTTTGGCCTTGTATTGAGGAGGTAGAAAATGTCTCTTAATTTCGTGCTGAAAATCCTCCCAAGTACGAGGTTTATGTCGCCCATTCTTGGTAGCATTCCACCATAAAGCAGTATTGTGAATCAAATGATTCGCAGCACACATGACCTTGTCTTTCTCGAAAAATTTCTCTCTCGAAAAATATTCATTGAATTGGCTAAGCCAAGCCAAAAGAGTGGGTGCGTCCTTCTTTCCATCAAAATTTTGAAAAGAAAAAGCCTTGCAACTAATGCGAGATTCTTTCCGAGCCGTTTGAGCATCTAAAGTTGCTTTCACGGTTCGAAGATCATGCTATGTCTTTTACGTGATTTCAATTGGTCTTCTAATGCAAGTCTATGAGTGGGTTTATTGACCAATTGTGCTTGCAAAGCTGTGAGTTGCTCTTGAATAGACGGAAGTGTAGGTAAATCAGCCATGAAAAATAAAAGATAGGAAAAAGTTAGAAATACTTATATAATTTTTTGCTCGTGGTAATAATTTTGAAGATCTCGAATCCCGTGGCAATTAGAAGAGCGGTGTGGCCATCCAACGCAATCACCAAAGTGCTTGAAGTAGCCTCGAAGCGTCGAAAGGTCGTCTGGTAGAAAAAATATTGAGAATCGAGAATGAATTTAAGCTTCGGGAAGACATAAAACAACCAAATTTGAAAATCCCGCAACTTTGAATTCTTGTAATTTTTTGAGCCGAACCAAAATAAGAAACTGAAAATATTTCCAGTTCGAAGCCGGGCGAAATTTGGACGAATTCGGACTGATTTTGATGAAGTTTTGGCTTGAAGAAGTTTTGCGTATGAATCTCCTCTTATCTTTTTTAGACCTTTTTGAGTAAAGCAAAGATGTAATTTTTCTCCACTCTTGATTTCTGCAGAGCGTCCTTCACCGTTGCAAACTCAAATCCCTGGATCTTCCACAAAACCCCTCAGACAGGGTACAAGATTTACGCAAGAGAATACGACGGACGCATCTAACGGAACAGATTTTCGAACAGATTGCAGAATTGAGAACCAATTTCCCAAGCGAGAAGCGTCGTTTTCGTGAATTTTAGGTTGGCCTAACGGGCGAAAATTCTAAGCTAAGCTTAAGCTTTGTTTAAGCTTTGTTTTATGCTTAGTATTATGCCTTGTTTAAGACTTTGGGTAAAGTCTTTACCCCTTGGATATGTGCTTGATGTGACCTTTGAAAAAAATACCTTCAACCAAGCCGCCAATCCTTGATTTCTTCTTTCACACAAACCAGAAAATTGCACGTACCTTCTGTCTTTCTTTTGTAAAGCCTTTCTTCCTTTGATTTTTCTCAATATTTTTCACTTTCTCTCCCCCTTTGCTCTGATATCACTGAAACCACTAGGATCATGGGGAGACACCATCCAACCAACCGAAAAATTAATAAATAATCATAAAAGCATAGCATAGCATGAAAAAGCATAGCATAGCATACCAACAAACCGTGACAACATAGCATAGCATGAAAACACAAAAGAGAATCATTGGGTGCAATCTATCTCCCCTCAAAAGGTGTCGGCTTCCTTCCACTTCTTGAGTATTAATGCTTTATTAATAAAAATAGTCCATAAGCTAAAAATAGATGCACGCTAATGCATGGGCCTGCCCTTTACAAAAAAGAGGGTTGCTTTTAACACAAGCTTAGGTAAAGTGTTCCTATCTAACCGCTAAAGGATAATTACAAAAAGAACCCCAAGGGCTAATTCACGTGCAAATAAATAAGTCAACGCCTAATATAACAAAAGTGAGCGGCTCAATAAGTCCACGCCTAAATACATCAAAATGGGTTGGCCATAATACAAAATCTCGTAGTAGATACTACGACAAAAATATCAAAATGAGAACCATTCCGATAATAGCTCGCACCATGTTGTCGCCATCACATCCGAGCCATTCCGGCTTACAAGCACAAGGCCCATCAATCTCACCAACCTACAAGGTTGTCCATTCAAACACATTACAAGTTAGCAACACATGCTACAAGTCCACGACAACACATAAGTAATAAATCCAACACTTAGTTCCAGCTATCCCTAATTTCATAAGTCCTACACATGGAATATTCAGAATTACCCAGTGCCATGCTTCAAACATAGTGGTATTTAGGCGTCCCCAATTAACCACCACAGAAGCATGGATGGACAAACCGTGACAGTATTTCGTACTAGCATGGATCCGTACAGTCCGTACAGCACAGACCCGTACGTTTCGTACGACGTACGGATCAGATTATGTGGACTTAAAAAAAAATTAAAAAATTCCCAAATAGGTTGCTTTCTTGTGCGATAGGGTTCTGTACCGTTTTTTCATTTCGCTTCGTTTTTTGTGCTGCCATTGCATATCCCATACTTGCACGCACCGTACTGCTGCTGGCGGCTGCTGTTGTCGTACCCATACTTGCTGCACCCTGCTGTCGGGTTCCTTGCCCCAAGGTGCACCCATGGCTCTCTGGCTGTGGGAAGTTCTGCAAAAAGTCATGGCCAAGACCGGGTTTAAAGAGGAGCTCGTGAAGGTGGAGGACAAGCTCGGCACAATTATCAAAGAAAACAAGAAGATGGTCGACTCTTCTGTTACCGCAATCATAAACCGCCTCTTCAAACTCGAGAAGGGATTTGACAAAATCCAAGAGCTCGAAGAGAGATCTTCCAAGCAAGAGGCTGAGATTCAGCCTTAAAGGAGGAACTAGTGGAGGCCAAATTGCATGCTAAAAGTCAAGCAGCTGAAATCTCAGCCCTCAAAAAGGAGTTGGAAGCCACTTCAAAAAGCAAGCTTGAGGATGGAAAATTTCAGCCTTCCTTTATTGAAGAGCTGAATACCATCAAGGAACAAATGAGGATCATTCGAGAGGAGGAGGAGCAACATAACGAGAAGACATCTTCATGGGTGGAGGTGATCACAAAGACACAAAAGAAGATGGAAGAGGCGGAGAAATGGATCGAGGTCGCCAAGAAAGGGAAAGGTAAAGAATCGCCACCCATCCCCACTCCCACCATCATCAACATGACCCTTGAAGAGGAGCAAAGGAGGAAGACCCGGGCCTTACATGTACGAGTGTCCAGTCTAAAAGACCGTGATGATGCGAAAGGGGAAACCAAGGAGCTTTTCTCTATGATGGGCATTGAAGCCACGCACACAAAGGCATGGAGAGTGGGAAAGAAGAGAGAAGATAGTGGCGAATCTTCTAAGGAGAGAGCACTTATCATTCGTTTTCCCTCCATGGAAGCGAAGAAGGACTTCTTGAGGAGACGTCCTACACTCAAGAAGACGAGAATATTTCTTGGAGATGACCTCACACTCTCACAACTTGCCCACATGAAAGAAGTTATGCCCGAGATAAGGGCACACGGACAGAAAGGGAAAGTGGCCTTCTATAGAGATGGTAGAGTGGTGATTATGGAGAGGTGCTCTTCATGGCGGCGCGAGACCTATGGGACTACACTCAAAGTTGCTACTTGGAATTGTAATGGATCTCTACGCCTTGATGTAGGGGCTTTTGAGGATAGTTTCACTGGTCTTCTACTGTGAGACGCATCAGGCTCCTGGACAGTCCATGCCACATGTTAGTGGATACCGATGGGAGACAGCTTATAGACAGGAGACTCGTTCAGAGCATAGAGGACGGGGCTCAGAAGGAGTGGCAGTATTGTTTAGAGAGGAGCTGCAGCCATTGATACATATAGTCCGCAGAGATGAGCAGGCTAGGTACATGTGGGTTAGACTGAGGGCAGAGACGGGCAGATATCTCTACATTGCTATATGCTATTTTGCTCCTAGTACATCAGTGTATGCATCTTTAGCGGGCAGTCTCCCTTTTCTATTTTGGATGATGACATTTGGGAGTTCTCCAGGGATGGTGACATCATTCTCCTGGGGGACTTCAATGCCAGGACCGCCCATAACCAGATAGTATTTTATGATACCTCAGAGGAGATGTTGAGAGAGCTTGATGTCAGGGATATGTGCCTATCTAGACTCTCAAAGGATGAGGAACATATAGTGTATGGGTGGTGTTTGATAGACATGGGGGCTGCACATGGATTGGCCATCCTGAATGGCCTACAGAGATTCCCGACATCGGGCGGTTTCACTAGCTTTCCACATCGGCATGGTGCTAGTACAGTGGACTATGTTATGGCTCAGCCCAGTCTCATTCCCTCTTTTCAGGATTTTATGGTAGGCACTAGGCCGGTTGGAATAGCAGTGGATCATGCTATCTTGTCCTTCACTCTCACATCTCAGTTCAGCACCGCTCCATTGGGACAGGTCTCCACACACACTCGTTATACCTTTACGAGGGAGACTGACACCGTGTACACAGATGAGATATACAGACGCTTATGTGCCGAGGAGCCGGGACAGCCATTAGATGAGCTCACTCAGATATTGATAGAGACATTTCATGCTGCAACATCAGAGGCATATCCCCATAGTCAGCCTACACGGAGACACGATCTGGGAACATGCCCCAGAACAGTTGGTATGATGAGGAGTGTAGAGAGATGAGGATCAGATTACAGAGAGAGGTGCTCATGGGTGTTACCACTCACAGACAGTCACGGATTACCTTCCGACACCTAGTGCGACGGAAGAAGAGGGCTTATCTTGCTCAGTTAGAGAGGGATTTGTATCAGTTATT
The DNA here is from genome assembly GCF_041138505.1 of Cibotium barometz. Classification (NCBI taxonomy): domain Eukaryota; kingdom Viridiplantae; phylum Streptophyta; class Polypodiopsida; order Cyatheales; family Cibotiaceae; genus Cibotium; species Cibotium barometz. Next base: position 62,406,257 of record NC_141054.1, on the reverse strand, counting down.
TATGAGTCAGGACTCAGGCGAGGCATGGAGACTATTCCATGAGCTTTGACCATCACGAGCCATTACCTCCACAGAGATTTGGGGTGAGTATGCAGCATCCCTGTACACAGCACCAGAGCATGTGATCATGATGGTTTGGTAGCAGAGCACTTTATTCATGCCAGAGATATGCTTGCAGAGCTTATTGCTATGATGTTTAACCAAGTCATGTGTGTGGGTTTTGCTGCTGAGACTTGGAATATGTCCATGATTGTGCCTATCTTCAAGTCAGGGTGAGGTACACTGATTGATCGAGCTATAGAGCTGGGGCGGTCTAGGCGCCCCAAGATGAGAGGCCCATCTCGACATCGGCGGAGACTCAACAGAGGATCAGGACCATACTAGCACGGCATGGGAGACGTCCAGTCAGAGTACTCACCATGGAGGACATTGAGGATGTCTTACATCGACCGATGAGAGACATCTTTGGATAGTGAGGTGTATGATGCTTACCTTTGTTGCTGGAGTTTTCCTCCCAGATGTTATCCATTAGGAGCTCCTAGTACCATGCTTTTCCTCATAGTTGTTTCAGTTTCAGTTAGTTGTTTAGTTGTTTTTAGCTTTTCTTACACAGACATTGTATTAGATCCACCAATTGTCGTAACCTTTTTGGTCTCATAGGTCATTTTGGCCTTCTGAAGACGTTAATATATCATTTCATTTGATTTCATTTCTCTCTCTCTCCCGAGTCTCTCTCTCTCTCTCTCTCCTTTGGAGCTCCCCACGACGATGAACTTCTACAGAGATCACTTTCTCACACTCACTGAGGATAGATTCATCTAGCAGCCAGGCTACTTGAGTGTTCACATGTCCCATGCCATGTGGATTGCGATTGGCCATATACGGGTTTCATCTCACCGCCTCAGAGTGGAGATAGGTAGAGTTGAGCGCATCTTCAGAGTTGGAAAGCTCATACGGAGACGAGGGTTGTTACGAGGCGCGCACCTATCCGAGTGAGGTGTTTGAGACGCACGAAGCGTTCGAGGCGAACGGACGGCTGATCGAGGCGTACGGACCTCAGTGATTCTATTTTTCGCTGAGTGCGTTGTTTTCGTTGAATGCGTTGTTTTCGCTCGTTTGGGAAACTTTGGGATTATGCTTGTTTATGCCCGTTTTTGTCCGTTTATACCCGTTGGGTCGACTCAGTCTGGTGAATGGTCTCGGACGGGTGTGGGGCTATTTGATACAGCTGGCAGCACACTTTCTCCCCCTCTCGACTCTCTCATACCCGTAGCCCCTCTAATGCTTAAGCCAAGGCCCAACAGATTCTCTCTCTCTCTCTCTCCCCCCCTCAAGGGAGCCCCTCTCTCTCAGATGTTATCCATTAGATGCTCCTAGTACCGTACTTTTCCTCATAGTTGTTTCAGTTTCAGTTAGTTGTTTAGTTGTTTTTAGCTTTTCTTACACAGACATTGTATCAGATCCACCAATTGTTGTAACCTTTTTGGTCTCATAGGTCATTTTGGCCTTCTGAAGACGTTAATATATCATTTCATTTCATTTTCATTTCATTTTCATTTCATTTTCATTTCATTTTCTTTCTCACACCCTCTTTCTTTCTTTCTTTCTTTCTTTCTTTCTCTCACACTCTCTTTCTTCCTCTCACACACACACCCTCTCTCTGATCCCCTCCTGAGAGGGAGGGGATCAGAGAGGGAGAGACACCTACAGAGGCAGATTACAGACTTCTTTCGACCAGAGATTGAGCAGTCAGGTCAGCAGGCATTGCAACTAGCCCCAGAGTACAGCCGCACCAGAGGTACACTGATTGATCGGGCTATAGAGCTGGGGCGGTCCAGGCGCCCCAAGATGAGAGGCCCATCTCGACACCGGCGGAGACTACAACAGAGGATCAGGACCATACTAGCACGGCATGGGAGACGTCCAGTCAGAGTACTCACCATGGAGGATATTGAGGAGATCCGCCAGCGTCCGATGCGGCACATATTATGAGATGGAGGCACCTCCATAGTGTACCCCTCCGTCCCACATGATATTGTATCCCCTCACTATATTCCACTCACCTCCATAGCATACCCCCCCCTCACTATATTCACACCCTATAAGGGTTTCTGTTTACCTTCCATTTCCAGTTTCATTTTCTAGGTGCCTGTAGTATCATCTTTATTTTTCATTTTCTGGGTTTTTTTATCCAGACATTGTATCAGATCCACCATGATGTAACTTTTGGTCTCATAGGTCATTATGGCCTTTTGAAGACGTTAATATAACATTTCATTTCATTTCATTTCTCTCTCTCACACACACACACACACACACACACACACACACACACACACAGAGACATTGTATCAGATCCACCAATTGTTGTAACCTTTTTGGTCTCATAGGTCATTTTGGCCTTCTGAAGACGTTAATATATCATTTCATTTCATTTTCATTTCTCTCTCTCTCTCCTCGTAGCCCCCTCCCGCCACTCTCTCTCTCTCTCTCTCTCTCTCAACGCAGGACTTCGCTTGAGACTTCTTTTTCTCCCAACGCTCATCTTCTCTCTCTCTCTCTCTCTCTCTCTCTCTCTCTCTCTCTCTCTCTCTGTTTCGAACCTGTGTCGCATGTTCGCCTTAGCATATCTGCGCCAGCCCCCTCTGCGCCTGCCTCCCGCCCTTGCTCAGTTCGCCGCCCTTTCCCACCCACCTATTGTTTCGCCCCCCTTTCCCACCTGCCTACTGTTTCGAACATGTGTCGCCTGTTCACCTTCGCATATCTGTGCCTTTCCCACCTACCCTTGCTCAGGCCCCCAAGGCAGCAACATAACTCTCCCTCTCTCTCTCTCTCTCTCTCTCTCTCTCTCTCTCTCTTTCCCGTTGCCCATCTCTCCTGCTACTCACATACGGACCTGTTGCCCACCTGCTCACCCTAGTTGTAGGGTAGGGTTGTAACCCACCTCCAAGCAGGTAAGGGCTTGCACCTCATGGAGGTGGGGTTCGTGAAGAGCAACCTCTCAAACAGTCCAGCAGTTTGACATGGCTAGCAAGAAAACCTTCTCCGAAACCCTTATCTCCCCTCCTACCAAACCCAATGAAAAACCATCACCATGGGAGCGGTACCTCCTGAGCATGACTCAACATCTTCAGCAAACAAATTCAGCCTTGCAAAATGAACTACATCAGACAAAACAACATCTTTCAACCCTGGAGAAACAGATTAAGGAACAACAACACGAAAAAGAAAACAGGGAGGAAATCACACAGGTAAATTTACTTGATCCACAGCCTAAAGAAATTCTCATTAAAGAAGTAATATCACAGATTAATGAAGAGAACGAGCAGCAATGGATTGCAAAAGAAATTAGGGTGGGTGGTTTGTCAAAGGGTTGGGAACAAGTGGAGGTATTGGAGGACGAGGAGATTGTGAATGATACTTATGTCCCGGAATGCGAGATTCTACAAAGAAAGCTGTGCAGAGCTATCCCTTTCATCGACATTGGAGATCCCTCAGTGGCAATCAAAGGAAAACATGTGGTTTTGAGGTACACAGATATGAAAGACAAAATTAAAGTCATGAAGCAAACAAGGTCACTTAAGGGAACGAAGGTGTGGATGGCGGATGAACTCACAGCCACACAACTAAAAAACAGGAAACAAGAACTCAATAAAGTATACGAAGCAAGGAAACAAGGAAAATGGGCAGTCTACCGTAGAGGTAGAGCTGTTATTGCAGATTTCAGGACAACCAAACATGGTAGTAATGAAGAGTAGCTGCTAGAGAAATCCTTCATGTTATCTAGAATTCTCCTACGGTCATGTAGGGAATTCGAACTATTTTCAGTTTTATCTTTATTTTCATTTTGTTGCCCGCGAAGTGGAATGTAATCACATGGATGTATCTGATTAGTCCTATAGGTTAGATGTGGCCTCTAAAGGACGTTAATATAGTTTTCCTTTCCTTTCCTTTCTCTCTCTTCCTCTCTCACCAACATCTTCCATACCAGCATGTTACGCTTTCGGGAGAACCACGCTGCATAGATCGTTCTTTCACCGTAGCTACCCTTTCCTACGATGGGGGAGGAGACTCATTGTATATCTGAAAAGGTCCCATGGGTCATAATTTGGCCTTCTGTGGACGATAATAAACTACTCTACTCTACTCTACTCCCTCTCTCACCAACATCTTCCATACCAGCACTCCGAGGGCCGATCCACCCATCTTACCCTGACCACAGGCTAGTGCAAGAGCTTGGCCGAGAGGTGTGACACTCGACAGAGCCTATGAGTTATGCAGAGCTCGACTCCCCAGACCCCATGGCCCTCGCCCATGGCCACGCCACCACAGGAGGATCCGGGCCATCATCTCCCATCATCGCAGGACCTTCTCGCGCCACTTCTCGCGCCAGCTCAGTTTTACCACCTTGAGCACCATGTCACAATGGCCCATAAGGGATATATCACAGAGATACGGGCTCGACATCAGCACCATATCCAGGAGCGGCTAGCTCACTTACACTCACCACCGGAGATCATGCTCCGAGGGATTTTTGCCTCGCCATCGCCCATGTATCACATATTACACCCCCATTATGGTGCTGGTTGGAGGTAGACAGATTTGCATTGCTATTTTGGATGATACCATTTGGGAGTTCTCCAGGGATGGTGACATCATTCTCCTGAAGGACTTCAATGCCAGGACCCCGCCCATAACCAGACAGTATTTTATGATACCTCAGAGGAGATGTTGAGGGAGCTTGATGTCAGGGATATGGGCCTATCTAGACTCTCATAGGATGAGGAACATACTGTGTATGAGAGGCCCATCTCGACACCGGCGGAGACTACAACCGAGGATGAGGACCATACTAGCACGGCATGGGAGACGTCCAGTCAGAGTACTCACCATGGGGGACATTGAGGATATCCGCCATCGACCGATGAGAGATATCTTTGGATAGTGATGTATATGATGCTTACCTTTGTTGCTGGAGTTTTCCTTCCAGATGTTATCCACTAGGAGCTCCTAGTACCTTACTTTTCCTTATAGTTGTTGTTTCAGTTTCAGTTAGTTGTTTAGTTGTTTTAGCTTTTCTTACAGAGACATTGTATGAGATCCACCAATTGTTGTAACCTTTTTGGTCTCATAGGTCATTTTGGCCTTTTGAGGATGTTAATATATCATTTCATTTCTCTCTCCCTCTCTGATACACACACACATTCTCTCCCTCATAATCCATCATGCCTAAGCCGGCCAATCCCGCATGGGATCGTTTCACCATAGTGCTTGGACCCTCCACCGCCGGTTCCGTCGGGGGGGGGAGGGGGGCGTTGGAAATGCTGGTATTGCGGCTTCGAAGGGAGTAGCACCATCACCCGAGGGCTTCGTTACATGGCAAAGTTGGGAGGAGGTGGAATCTCCGGATGTCAATCCATTCTAGAAGCCATTGCCGATGAGGTGACTAGGGAGAACTCTCATTTGCAAGTGGATAACACAAGGTCAAGCCCACCTCTTCGACAACAAGAGCTCGAGGAAGAGACACTCATGTCCTCTTTTGCATCCGGAAGCGCGAGTGTCAATATTGGGGATGGATCGGGGTCAAGTTCCCAATCAAAGTGACCACGACATCCCTTCGATGATGCCGGTGCTAGAGGGCTTGTACAACCCACTCAAAACACGAAAGCCTATGTCAAAGAGCGGCAACGAGTGGCGGAGATCTAGATTGCACGCACCATCATTGAGTGCAATCTCTCTTTTCATGTTCTTCAAACCCCGCAATGGAAGAGAGTGGTGAAGGGCATTGCCACCGTCGGTCCATGCGATGGATGGATAGAAGTGAGCTATGCCGACATGAGGACGAAGAAGCTCATTGAGGAGAAGGAGAGGATTGGTAAATCACTTGAGCCTATTCGTTTGGGATGGGCCAAGTACGGATGTAACATTCTCTCCGATGGATGGAGTGATCGGAAGAGGAGAAGCATTATCAACATCCTCGTGTCTTGCCCTCTTGGCATGTATTTCCTACGGGCGGTGGATGCCGGGAATGTGTGTAGAAAGACAAGTGGGAGTTTCGTGTTCCAACACATCCGCCAAGCAATCATCGAGGTAAATTATTCATTGTACATACTATAAGTCTACATGTTCATGTAACATAGTACATGTCACATAGTACTAATTACATGAGTACTTAGGGTTGTAGGTTGGCCATGCAAATGTGTTGCAAGTCATCACCGACAATGCATCCAATTGTCGTGCAATGGGTCGCATGGTGGAGAAGGAGTTCTCGACAATTGTTTGGACTCCATGCGCATCCCATTGCATTGACTTGCTCATGGAAGGTATCGGCAAGTTGGCTTTGGTCAAGGACATTTTGGCCCAAGCAACCACCATTGTGACCTTCTTCACTAAGAAGGTGAAACCCTTGGCCATCTTCCATGTTCATTAACGATTGGAGCTCGTGAAGCTCTCCAAAACAAGGTTTGCCCACATGTGGATTGTTTTGGAGAGACTACATGCCATTCGTAGCGAGCTTCAACGCACGGTGGTGTCCCAAGAGTGGGAAGAATGGGATAATCATCTAAGCCCTGATGTGATATGCAGCGGAAGTCTTTGTATTGGAAGATCCTGTCACACAAATGCTCACACTGTCTTGTGTATCCCGAGTTTCGTGAGTTTAGCAATCCACTTTAATACTTCAAACTTTAAAGAGATGAGAGAGAGATATATGAGAACTATACACCAGATTGGGTCCCGAATTGCCCACTGAAGGGCCCCCTATCCCGATAACGAGATAGTATTTGCTTTATTTCTTTAGAGAGAATGACTGTGGACTGTAGATAAGCCAAACACAAGATCTCGGAGGATCCGAAGCTTGGCTGAACTGTACACGGCTGTAGAAACACCTCGATGAACTGATCTCGAGGCTATGCACTCTTCCCAAGGGCATGAGGAAGGGCTGCATACCTGAGGCTGAGAAAAGAAGGCGGTGGACTGTTCTAAGCTATGTTAGAAGGCTGTAAATGCTTATGAATGCTATGTTACCTTCACCAGATGGCTGGAGCATGTATGGATGATGCATATAGGAGGAGGAACTGCTGTAGAACTGCTGTAGGACTGAAAACGCAAGGAAGAACTGCTGTGGAACTGTCGACGCAGGGCTGTGCTGATGTTGGACAGAAAACGCAGACTGTAGGGCTGTTTTAGGGACTGTGGAGGACTGAACTGCAGGCGGCTGTGTACTATGTAGGAAACGCAGAGATGCCTGCTGTTGGGGCCTGAATAGGTGCTGAATACAGGCGCCTATGTCATGAATGGCTGTGTGGAACTATAGATGCTGATTGGAAGCAAAACGCAAGACCTCCTGGCTGGAGAAGCAAACGTAGAAGCTCCAAAAGGGCTGGATTAGTCTAGGGCTGAAGGTGGGGATGCTCCTAAGGCTGAGGATAAAGGTGCGTAGCTCATTGAAGACTGAATGGGAAACTAAGCCCCATGCAAGTGTAACTCGCGGCGGTGCCCGGGGGACTAGGGCCTTTGACACACTTGTTGATACCATCAATGCATATTAAAACATTTAAACATGGCCACAGCCTTAACACATATCCATCATCACTTTGCATAGAACATAAAGCTGGACAAAACATCCACAAATGCTGAAAATGGAGCTTGCACATGTGACACCGCATAGAGGCCGGAATGGGCCGACAACCCCCCCCCCTCCCCCCCCCCCCCCCCCCCCCCCCGGGAGTATTTTATTACCCAAGGAGAATAATATCATGTACAAGCTTTGAGGGCCTTACTCTCCCCACGGGAGATGCCGGATTATCCATATACAAATGCCATAACACAGCCCAACACGAGGCAACCAAGCCGGAACATAGGCTGTAGAAATGCCGAGCCAATAATATAATCCATATACCTCCGTGTGGGTACTGATTCTTCCCCAAAAACCACGGGTCTTCATGCAATAGAGCTGGTACAACAGGTTCAGCTCTCCATTCAGCCGGCACAATAGGTACAATGGCTGGTACAATAGATACAGTGGCTGGTACAGCCGGTACAAGGGTTGGTACAGCCAGAATAGTGGTTGGTATAGCAAGTACAATGGTTGGTACAGCAAGTACAACAAGTACAAAGGTTGGTACAGCCAGTACAGTGGTTGGTTTAGCAAGTACAAGGGTTGGTACAACAAGTACAATGGCTAGAAATCATAATAAATGATTAAATACCCTTGCCTTCAGTATTTTTTCGCGATGGAAGCCTCCAAAACAGTCCCGAACAGCCGGTATTCTTCATGGGCAGCCTTCAAGAGAGAGAAAAAGAGAGTAGCTATCCTTTGGGCAGCATGTAACGGTGGCAGAGGCTAGTGTGCAGCAAGAGAGCCTCCATTAATGAAGAGAGAGGGCTCCAATTTATAGATTTGGGCCTTCCATGAGCTAAAATGGCAAGAGAAGGCTACAATGACAAGTGGAGAGCCACACAATAGCTGAAGTGACAAGTGTGAGGCCACTTGTCTCACTTTGATCCACTTTCTTGCCACATGTCCCAATCTAAGAGATGGGTTCTCCCATAATCTTTACCTCTAAAAATATCCCAACTAGTAGACATTCTGTCATAGGCACTTTGCCAACTCTTGGTATCTGCTCAATTCCAGATGTAATGACGCGAATAGAATTTCCATCGGAGTCGGGCCAAAAATAGCAACTCTTCTAAATTTTAGGAGTGTGGTCCTTTGTATTCTAGGACAATCTCCCATTCCCAAAGCTTGTACTTTCCAAATATTTAGACATCCTGGAGTCCACCAGACCCCTTTCATACTCGGAAATGTCCAGGCTGGTGACATCCTCCCGAGCTTCTTAAAAGTTGTCTGCAGAGGGATGGGCGGCGGCTAGAGCAGAGGGAGGGCGACGGGTGAAAACAGAGGGCGACAGGCGAAAACAGCGAGAGAGAGAGAGAGAGAGAGAGAGAGAGAGAGAGAGAGAGAGAGAGAAATGAAATGTTATATTAACGTCTTCAAAAGGCCATAATGACCTATGAGACCAAAAAGTTACATCATGGTGGATCTGATACAATGTCTGGATAAAAAACCAAAAAATAGAAAAGAAAAATAAAGATGATACTACTGGCACCTAGAAAATGAAACTGGAACTAAAAGGTAAACAGAAACCCGTATAGGGTGTGAATATAGTGAGGGGGGGCTACGCTATGGAGGTGAGTGGAGTATAGTGAGGGGATACAATATCATGTGGGACGGGGGGGTACACTATTGAGGCGCCTCCATCTCATAATATGTGCCGCATCGGACGCTGGCAGATCTCCTCAATATCCTCTGTGGTCATCACCCTGACTGGGTGTCCCGCATGTCTCGCAAGAATAATCCGAATCCGCCGCTGCAACCTCCGTCTATGCTGGGATGCCCTCCTCCGTAGTCGTGGGCGTCTGGACCACCCAAGCTCAATCGCACGATCAATCAGTGTACCGCTGGTGTGGGCGGTCATGTCCTGCTGCTGCTGCTGTGGTCCATCTGGCGCAGTGATGGCTGGACTAAAGAAGTCTGTAATGTGCCTCTGAGTCTGGCTCTCTGTGCGCCTAAGCAGGCTATCTCTATATCTCCGCAGCTCAAGCAAGAACAATCCCAAACACCTCTGGTCATGGTACCCCATGGTCCTGGTACCCCATGACTCTGGAAAGTGGTCCAAAACCCTCTCTGAATAAACAGTGGAAACGACCATGTATCTCATAGTATGCAGTACAATGGCATATATAATGCAGCTCTGTCTCTGGCTCCCCATGGCATACTCAGCATATCCTGGCCTCAGCTGGTATACCTCTATATCGGCCAATCTCAATCTCAAGCTGGTGTGAGGATGTGCGAATCTGACCAATAGCACATCGTACTGCATGAGACAAGTGTACATCCATGTAACTGGGCGTGATCACAAAACCATCTGCTGTGAGCTGAAGAAAATGCTCTCTGTAGAAAGCCATCTTCGTGCCCAGCTCCTCAGTCGGCTGTATCCATGTCCTCCTAATGTCCAGCTGAACTAATCCTGACGGATGAGTCTGGTAATCTCTGTTCGTGTGAGAGTGAGAGAGGGTGCCTCTAGAGAATACTGGAAGGGAGGCAATCTGTCCATGCTAAAACCATGTGCCTGGAACCAAGATGTCATTTGTCCATACCAACAAGCCGTGTCTCCCTGTAAAGCTAACTGTCGGGAGGACTCAAGGGTGAGGCGTGCATATCTGTCTCGGGGGAGATCCCACAAGCCATGTATGTAGGAGACTAATCTCGTAAGAGCCTCAATCACCAGAGGGGCAGCCGGCCAGCTCTGCTCGAATAATTTCATGAGGTACCACGGCCTTGGCTCTAATAATCCTAGCAATCATAGATACCAAAGGCCTCTCCATAGCGCTGTGATGGCCCACTGAAAGATATATTAACGTCTACGAGAGGCCAAAGTCGGCCTATGAGACAAAAAATAATACAACTGTGTTCTTCCGGTCATCGGAAGAAAAGAAAGAAAAGAAAAAGTGTGCATGTGTCTGGATACAACTGTGAATCATCATGGATCGGTGGAGCCCATATACAAACAATATAAGGGGGGGGGGTGGGGATGTGGATGGAGTGCTAAGGCAAGATGCATCTCTATATGCTGAAGGGGTAGTACAAGCATGCTATGCAGATCTATGTCTAACTCCATCCAGTGCCATAAGAGGGATATAAGATATCATACATCGCCGATGCCGAGGCTGTGAATGGCATGAACATGTACCCTGGGTCTGAATGAAAGCGAGCTAGCCTCTCCTGTGTCTCCATCTGGTGTCTCATTCGGATAGCTGCTGCTATCTCTCGGTGACGGAGTCGGGGTGCTCTATGTCCAGTCTGTCTAGGTCTACTCCTAGCTCTCAATTCCTCTGCTCTCTGTGCGGTCACCCCACGTGGTACATCAGCTGGCACTGGCATAGCTGTCTGGAAGAAATCTGTGAGCTGGGACTGTCTCTCACCCCTAGTGGGAGGGGTGTCTGGAGGAGTCTCTCTCGAGAACTATGAAGCTCTAGTAGTAATCTGGTCCGAGGCCTCCATCAACTGATGTAGTGAAGAGTGCTCCTCAAAAAATCCTGCATATCTATCTCTGACCCCCTGGTGGGCTCTACATCTACATACAAAGTGATCCTCAGTCTCCACCTCCTTGCGGCACAATCTGCATATCCGCTCAGCTCTGGGAACCCGTGCCGCTCTCCCAGCCTCTATCTCTAGCTGATGTGATGAGACTCGTAGCTGTCAAATAGCAACGCGAGAGCTCTGTGGCATGTATACATCCATGTACCGCGGTCGGTGTATAAACCCATCCCCTGAGATGCTCATAAAGTGGTCTCTGTAATACAACATCTTCGGTGGTAGTGGGCTCTCTGGTGCTGTCCATGTCTCCTGTATGTAGTGCTGCCATATGTCCTGTCTCATCACTCTGTTCCTCTCATTGAGAGAGAGGTAACCCCATGGAGTAGACTAATCATATTGAAAAGGTGGCAACCGCTCAATGTCTATCCCATGATGTGAGAACCACTGTAGCATCTGTGCATACCAAGATCCACTGTGTCCAACCTCGGCTAGCTGTGTGGATGCCTCAAAAGCTCGGCGGGATAATCTCTCCGTGGGCATCTGCCTCATCCTGTATATAAAGGAGATCGTCTGGAAAAGGCCAAAGTGACCTATGAGACCAAAGTTACAACCATGTGACATCTGATACAGTGTCTGGAAAAGAAAAGAAAGATCTGAAGGTAAGTATCTAGCCCCACAATACATCAGTAGGGGGCATCCGGAAGCAGCAACTAGGGAGAGTGGGAAGCTAATGCTAATAGTCAAAATGGGGTACATGAGTACATGGATACATGAATACATGAATATGGGAGAGTACAAAAGTGAGAGTGAGTACAACAGTATATGGCTGGAGTCATAATCATCCTAGGAGCTCTAGCATGGGTCTCTGCCGGATGGCTTGGATATCTGCCATAGTGAGATGCCTGGTTGGGCGAGCCCGATGCCTCGCAAAAGATGCTCTCAATCCTCCGGTGTAGGCACTGTCTCTGATGTAAGGATCCGTGAACCCTCGGGCGAGAGAGAGAAAAGAAAGAAATAAAGGTATATTAAGTGTGTACTAAAGACCCAATGGGCCTCTGAGACCAAAGTGATACAATAATGTCCATGGCATATCTCATCATGGAATGGAAAATAAAATAGAAACAAAACCCAACTGTGCATAGTCTTCGAAACTCTAATTTCATACAGCACATTAGATGACGAAACCCTAATTGGTGTAGCAGATGACATGAGGAGGAGAGAGAGAGAGAGAGAGAGAAAGAAAGAAAGAAAGAAAGAAAGCTGTATTAATGTCACTAGAGGCCGAACTCGACATATGAGACAAATCAATGTACAACTGTCAATGTCTTCTGGATGTCCAGAAAAAAAAAGGACAAAATGAACATGAAATAAACTATGAAAGTATTGAGCTAGTGGGGGGGTGTGATGGATGGAGCACTATTGCTAGAGGCTCAGTATGCAACCTATATGCGCAGGGTATACAAGAATGCAATGCAGATCTGTCTAGCTCCAACCAGTACCATAATTGGGGTGTAATATGTGATACGTAGGCGATTTAACGTCTCTCTCAGGCCAAAGAGAACTGGCCTATGAGACAAAACCATGTACAATGTATGTGGTATCTTTGAGTATCAGATGGTGCTTAGTGCACAATACAACAACTGGAAGAAAATTGCTAACGTGAGGTCGGGATTTATGTACATATACAAGGATGGAGCACTACTGGGGTAAATGCACAACTATATGCCAGGGTGATACAACGATGCTCAATGCAGGCATGCTCCTAGTCAGCTCCATCTTGTGGTGAGGGGGGGGGTGTAATATGTCATACACGCTAGCGCCAGTTGTAATGATATGCAAGATGGTCGCCAGATCAATGGTTCCCGGCTGTCCTCTCCCCCGTAGTCGCCTCTTGTGTCGTGCCCGAATGTCCATGATCATATGTTGATGTCTGTGGGAAGGGCGGTATCCGGGCGCTAGTGGACGCCGCAATGCTTGAATCTCCTCTGCTCTCCTCAAAGTGACCCCTCGGCCCATCACTGTGGGATCTGGCATGGCTGTCCTCTGGAAGAAATCGGTCAGCTGAGTCTGTCGGGTCTGGGCTCTCCTCTCTCTTGGCTGGAGTAACTGCTCTCAATGTTGGTATATCTCTAGTAAGAAGTGCCCAAGTACTCGTTGGTCTGATATCTACATGATGGACTGAAAAGATGTGTTTGCTCCTCTGAAGAGAGTAGGGTAGGTGGTTCTGATCCCATCATAATATGGACATCTGCATACAAAGTGTGACTTGCTCTCCACATCCTCTTTGCATTATTTGCGTAATCTCTCCTCTCGCGGGTTGCGGGCTGCTTGTCCAGCCTCAATCTCCAGGGACTACTCTAAGAGCATGTGGAAGATATAGATCCATGTAGTGCGGTCTCTGAATGAAACCATCATAAGTCAGCATCAAGAAATGATATCTGTAGTATGCCATCTTTGTACGGAGAGGCTTTGATGGTGTCACCCATGTGCGCATGATATGTCTCTGAATTAGCTCCTGCCTGATGACACTATTCCTCTCAGTGTGTGAGAGGGAGAGGTGTGGGGCATGTAGATCATACTGGGTAGGTGGTAATCGGTCCATATCATACCCAAAACTTTGGAGCCACTGGACTACCGTGTATACCATGAGCGACTGTCCCTTGACTCTGCAAGCTGCCTGGATGCCTCAAAAGCGATGCGTGGGAGTCGGTCCACTGGCATGTCACTGAGTCTGTGCAAGAAACATAGTGTCTGAAAGAGTGCCTCCACTAGCATCGGTGGTGCAGCAAACTCTGCTCTCACAATGTCATGGGGAACGGATGGCTTGCTACGAACCATCCGGGATAGCAGTATGACCTGTGGGCGCTCTATCTGGCTCCATGTGGAGGCTACCAAGCTTGGTGTCCAAACTCGGGCTGTGTACATCAGGGCTGGGGTGACTAAAGTGTCAAAAGCCACCCTTTTGTATGGGGCTCATGGAAATGTGCCTGATGGCTATGTCTCTCTAGCATAGCCAAGGCTGCATAGGCTCGGGTGAGTCGATCATGGGCTGCCTGTGTCATAGAGAATCGCCGGGCTCTGCTGGTGACTGTAATCCCCAAATATACATAAGATGTAGAGACCTCTACTTAGCTACCCTCAAACATAAAAACAGATCTCCTCCTTATTGCTGGCGATGTATGGAAGATTATAACCTTGGTTTTCCCAAGGTTCACTGTGACGCATGTGTCTCTGCAGAAAAGCTCTAGAGCCCCTAGATGCTGCTGTAGTCCCTCCGGTGTCTCTGAAATACGGATAATGTCATCAGCATATAGCATAATATGTACCTGTGTGTCCGAGATTTGCCCGCCGACTCCACCTCCTCGCTGAATATAGTCTGCTACCCCGTCGATGTATAGCCCGAAGAGGGTGGGAGATAGTGGGCATCCTTGCTTCACACCAATGGTGCTAGCAAAGTCTGCAGACATACCTCTTGGGCATCTGACCCTGCCTGCCACACGCTCATAAAGAGCATAAATTCCCCACTACATCTCTATAGGTACTCCCAGTGTCATGAGTCTTTGAAAGAGCCGCTCTCAAGGAACCGTATCGAACGCTTTGCAGAAATCCACAAAGCAGCAATGTAAACGCCTGCCCTAGCTTTTGGCTTGTTCAATCAGTATCCTGAGAGTGAAGACATGGTCAATGGTGGAGAAGCCTTGCCGAAAACCTGCCTGTCCAGGGGCTCGGAGAGTGTGGGCCTCTGCATAGTGACTAAGCTCTGCCTCCAATACTGCCCCATATAATTTGGCCAATGTATGACCAACCATGATAGTCCTGTAGTTGGTTGGGTCCATACAGTCCCTAGCCTTATGTAAAGGCACTACAGTATGCATAGTCCATGTCTCAGGCGAACCCTTTGCTAGAGCTCTATTAAAGAGCCAGGCAATGAAAGGTGACAGAGTCCCTGCTGCATATATAAGGTGCTCTCCCTGGAGGCATGTGTTATCCGCGTCTCTCCCACGCTGTAATCTCCGTATAGCTCTAGTGACCATCTCACTGGTGGAGAAAGTAGGGGTTGTGGGGCGCTGCTCCGATGGATGAGAGATAGGTGGCTGGGCCAGGATCTGGTATAGTCTCTCCGCGTAAGCATGCCATGTAGCAGGGTCCTCTATCGGTGTGGGTGGGGAAGGCTCCCTGAGCTAGCGCCAGGCCACATCTGCATCCTGGCTCATCAGCAAGTGGTGGATGTCCCAATACTGTGCCTCCTCATATGCCCGTCTCTTACGTCTAGTAAGGGCGGACATCTGTTGTCCAGCCTGGCGTAGTGTAATTTGGCCCAGCTCTCTCTGTAGTCTCAGCTATCTGCGTAACTGGCGGCACTCATCATCATACCAGCGGTTCTGGGGCATAGTCCTAGAACGGGTGCTCTCCATGCCCTGTGTAGTGTGGGGGAAGCTCTCCATGGCTGCTGAATGCAATATTGACGTAAGTCCATCTGTGATTACCGATAGAGGTGCTGATGGATCTAGATGTAGTATCCCCTCATAGACATGGTTTGTGTTTATATCCTCCAACTCTTTAGTGAAATGGATGATGGTGCGAGGTGGTCGTGAGGGTGGTTCTAATGGTGTGTGGCTGGTTGCTAGTGATAGCACAAGATGTCAGTGGTCAGCTCCAATAGGGCACGGGGGGATAGTAAAGTCCTGAACAAGATGCATGCCTCCTATGGACCCCATGACATAATCGACTGTGCTGCCTCCACCCGCTCCTCCCTTTTGGAAGCATGTAAGCCCTCCAGAGTCCGACCGGTGCGTCATACCATTATAGATAAGGAGCTAGTGTGCTGCACCCAAGGCCAGTAGGTGTGATCCATAACTTCTGTTGTCAGCACCTCGGTCAGATGATACTCTTCCCAACCCGATTGCATCCATGTCAAGAGCATCTAGTAGTATAGGATCTTCAAAGTCAAAAATCTCACACTGCCGGCTCTGGGTTTACTAGAGACCCAATGGGCCTATGAGAACAAAGTGATACAATAATGTCCATGGCATATCTCATCATGGAACAGGAAGTAAAACAGAAACCCTAACTGCGCACAGTCTGCAAAACCCTAATTTCATATAGCATATCAGATGACAAAACCTTGCTTGGTGCAGTAGATGACATGGCAAAGAGAGAGAGAGAAAGAAAGAAAGTGTCTACTAGACGCCTCAAAGGCGTATGGGACCGGGAACAAATAATACATCATTGTCAGTACATTCCACTTCGGGTCGGAGAGGTAAACTGAAAAAGATAAACTGAGAAACTGAAAAATCCTAGTATTCCGAGGATGAAACTAGTTTGATTACAAGAGCGCCATGTAGGCAATATTTCATAGAGTGGCAACTGATTTATTGGGTTTCTTGAAGTCTTGAATGATGGCTTTTCCTCCGTGATACACTGCGCACTTCCCATTATTCCTTGCCTCTACGACCTTTGCTAGTTCTTCTTTCCTATTCTTGAGTTGTTGGGGAGTGAGTTTGTCTGCAATCCATAACTTTGTACCTTTGAGTGATTTTGACTGCCGCATTACCTTGATCTTCTCATCTATTCTTTGGTATTCTAAAACGACATGTTTTCCTTTGACTGTTATTGACATTGGGTCGCCGATGTTCACTAAGGGGACGGCCCGAACTACTTTTCTTCTCATCACCTCTTTCTCCAAGACATAGATGTCATTTTCCAAAGCCTCGTATTGCTCTACTCTTATGAGTAAGCGTATACATGTGGTAACCTTCACTTAACTCTAGAATCTCCACTTAGCTAAGCTGTGATGTCATTCACCTGTTAGGTAGATCTGATTCCCCTTTGCTAGGATCTGAGTCCCTTTGATTCAGCCAAAAGACAAAGCTTTCTCAGCCTATAAAGGGGACATGTACTTTCACTTGTGAATCAATCAAGGAAGCTTATTTCCCAACTCACGTGTACTTTCACTCTCTCTCTCAATCTCTCACATTCTCTTGTATACACACTCACACATAATGCCTATGCACCTTCACCCACCATAGCCATAGCTCACTGAGCTGCTCTCTCATCCATCATTCGTATCAGAGTGCTGGTCTGGTCCTCACCCCACCACTGTGGAGTTCGCCTCCTGCCCGCTTGCCTCTCTTCACCGTGTTGCTTTGTCCTCTGGGCTTGTGCTTCCGCTCTGCCTGTTTGCGGCGCCCACTTGGTGGACCCCATGATAGGGTGCCGATGGCCGGGCTTTGGTGCCTCCCTATCTGCCCCTCTAGGTTGGAAAAAACTGGTGATGATAAGGTGAGAGGAGGGCTGTTGGGGGCGAGGATCGCTGAGTAGCTACTCTCTATGTTGGCTGCGCCCCAGTAGGAAAAGTTCAAGGATCCTTTGATCTGGCTGCTCCATGATCCGGGATAAGGGCCCAACACCTGAAAGAATGGGTACTATGCTGTGATACCCACAAAGAAATGCTGCAAGAACTGTACAGCAGTGTATATGGACAGCAAGCATAAAGGAGAAAAGAAGATCACTGCTGAATATCACCAGAAAAGGTAGTACATCACGTGGCGTAGCATGAGGGAGGTCCCGTAGATGCTGCCTATCACTGCAAAAGCTGAGAAGAGAGAATAATGATGCTAAGCCTAGCCACGTTTATATAGGTGGGAGAGGAGCTGGTCGGCGAGTAGCAAATCAGAGGACTGGCCGACAATGCATAAAAAATCTGAAATAATGTCTAAAAATAGGCCAAAAATATGTAGTGCGAGATGCATATGCAGGGCTTCATATGGAGCCAGATTCAAGCATGAATGTGCATGGGAAAGTCCATTTGGGGATGAAACAATTTCCAACAATGCCCTCATTGAATAGAGAGTGAAATCTCCCTCTGATCTCATAGTAGACTAGCAAACATAGTGCTCCCCCGAATTAACCCCCGTCTGATAAGAGTCTACATGTCCTGTCCTCTCTGGGTATCCACTCAACTCTGCCAGGCTCGATCCTCAGTCTATGGGATGATACCCTATGCTGGCCAATGGCTATCCTCATAGGATGGGACATGAAGGCATTGAGATAACTTGGTCTCTGTGTGTTGACTGAGAAACCCCTCTACAAACATCCTATAAAGTATCCATGTGCTTGTGTAGCCCCTCCTTAGAAATTGTAATGAGTATAATATGATTAGCATATAAAAGGATGGAGACAACAATACCTCCTAGAAAAGCTTCTCTGGCTCTAGTTCTATCAATGAAGTCTGAGATCTCATCCATGTAAAGGCCAAAGAGGGTCGGAGATAGGGGCCATCCTTGTTTCACTTTGATGGTGCTAGAGACGTCTTGAGATAGTCCTCCTGGGCATCTCACCCTGCCAAGAACCACTCATATAAGGCAGTGATAGCCCATATCATGTCAGATGTGACTCTGAGATGCTGTAAGCGCTGTAGGAGATGGGCCCGGCGGACTGTATCAAAAGCTTTATGGAAGTCCACAAAGCAGCAGTATAGTTGGCGGCCGTTTGCCTTGGCCTGCTCGATGTTAGGCGGATGCGTGAATATGTGATACAAGATGGAGAAGATCCTCCTGAAACGTGCCTGCATTGGTGCCCTGTATTTTTCTCTGTGCTAGTGTGCTGAGCTTGGAATCAAATATAGGTCCATAGAGCTTTCCCAGGATATGGCTGATCATGATGGTTCTGTAGTTATTAGGATCCATGGGGTCTCCCACCTTACGGATAGGCGCAATAATGAGTGATGACGAGGTGGGGGAAATATATATTAATGTATGCAAAAGACCGCTAGGGTCTATGAGATGAAAGTTACAATGAATCCATAAATACTTGAATCATGAAATAACAAACTGAAAATAAAACAAGAACTAAACTAAAACTGAGCTATCACTGTCAAAATTGTCAAAAAACTGTGTGCCAGCCTTGGGAGCCTATCTTTGCTCAAAATGTAGACCCTCTGTATATATGTGACTGTCTGGAACAAAGCATCCACAACTAGTGAGGAGGCTGTAAACTCTGCTAGAACAATGGCATGAGGCACTAATGGTTTTCTTCTGATCATATGTGATTACATCATAAACTGTAGCCTCTCCACCATCCTCCAGTCGTCCTCACCAAGATCGGGACCCCAAAAAGTTTCCCCGTACGTTGCTGTCGGTGTCACTAAGGTGTCCAAAAGCCATCTCTTGGTGTGCAGTTCTTGGAAGTGGGTCGCTCAAGTCCTGAAGAGCTGCATATCCCCTAGCAATCCTGGCATGTGCTGCTGGTCTCATTGGTATTGTGGCCCTTTGAAAGTGAACCCCAGATATACATAAGAGTACAAAATCTCCACTCTCCCCTACATATGTGAATTTAATGTCTCAGTTCCGCTGGTGAGGTATTGAAGACTATGACCTTGGTTTTTCCAAGGTTAACGGTGAGGTCCCTCTGCTCACAAAAAGCTTGCCATGCCTCCAGCGCTTCTGCAGCCACTCTTTGGAGCTAGATATCAGCACATTGTCATCTCCATAGAGTAGGATAGGCACCAACATGTCTCCAAGTATAGCCTCAGCCCCTCCTAGTCTGTCAATAAACTCTGAAACTCTATGAGAGAAGGAAACAGAGAAAGAAAGGGGGTGGGGGGCGGGTGAGTGAGAATGCCATGGTTTCTTTTGATTTATTTGTTTGGTAACACATCAATGAATTCTTATCTTTCTTTTTCCTAGTTGATGGCTTTTTGATTGGGTTTGTAAGGATGTTCTTGGTAAGCTGAATGTGCTTCCTTGAAAAAGTTTCAGTTTGTTTGACTCTTCTTGAGTGTTTTTTCCTCGTGTCTAAAATGCCACTCTTTTGATCCAGTCAACATTGGATTGTTTTATCCAGGTTTGTTCCCAACTTGGCCAACAGTGTGGTGCTTTCTCGAGAGAAGAAAAGGGTGCGACTTCTTCAGGTCTCTCTCTTTCTCTCTCTCTCCCGCTTCGCTGCCTGCTCTGCGCCCACCCATCCCGCTGCCTGCCTGTCCTTCGATCTTCCTCTCTCTTCGCTGCTCCGCTTCCCGCTTCTCTCTCTCTCTCCCGCTTCGCTGCCTGCTCTGCGCCCACCCATCCCGCTGCCTGCCTGTCCTTCGATCTTCCTCTCTCTTCGCTGCTCCGCCTCCCTGTTCCCACCCACCCTTCCTCAGGCCCCCAAGGCAGCAACATAACTCTCTCTCTCTGCTGAATCTCCTCTCTTTCCCTTTCCCCTGCATGACTTGACCCCCCCCCCCCCCTCCCTGTTGCTGTTGTTTCGTGCTGCTGTCATGGATTAATTTTCAGTCCATTGGCTGCGGGAAGTTCTGCAAAAAGTCATGGCCAAGACCGGGTTTAAAGAGGAGCTCGTGAAGGTGGAGGACAAGCTTGGCACAATTATCAAAGAAAACAAGAAGATGGTCGACTCTTCCGTTACCGCAATCATAAACCGCCTCTCCAAACTCGAGAAGGGATTTGACAAAATCCAAGAGCTCGAAGAGAGATCTTCCAAGCAAGAGGCTGAGATTTCAGCCTTAAAGGAGGAACTAGTGGAGGCCAAACTGCATGCTAAAAGTCAAGCGGTTGAAATCTCAGCCCTCAAAAAGGAGTTGGAAGCCACTTCAAAAAGCAAGCTTGAGGATGGAGAATTTCAGCCCTCCTTGATTGAAGAGCTGAATACCATCAAGGAACAAATGAGGATCATTCGAGAGGAGGAGGAGCAACGTAAAGAGAAGACATCTTCATGGGTGGAGGTGATCACAAAGACACAAAAGAAGATGGACGAGGCCGAGAAATGGATCGAGGTCGCCAAGAAAGGGAAAGGTAAAGAATCCCCACCCATCCCCACTCCCACCATCATCAACATGACCCTTGAAGAGGAGCAAAGGAGGAAGACCCGGGCCTTACATGTACGAGTGTCCGGTCTAAAAGACCATGGAGAGTGGGAAAGAAGAGGAAAGGTAGTGGCGAATCTTCTTCTAAGGAGAGAGCACTTATCATTCGTTTCCCCTCCATGGAAGCGAAGAAGGACTTCTTGAAGAGACGTCCTACACTCAAGCAAACGGGAATATTTCTTGGAGATGACCTCACACTCTCGCAACTTGCCCACATGAAAGAAGTTATGCCCGAGATAAGGGCAGCCCGAGAGAAAGGGAAAGTGGCCTTCTATAGAGATGGTAGAGTGGTGATTATGGAGAGGCGCTCTTCATGACGGCGCGAGACCTATGGGACTACACTCAAAGTTGCTACTTGGAATTGTAATGGATCTTTACGCCTTGATGTAGGGGCTTTTGAGGATAGTTTCACTGGGAGGGACATCATCTTCTACTGTGAGACCAGGCTTAGTTCCGTACGTCGTACGACTGAAATCGTACGTACTTGCTGTACGGTACGGTACCGTACGGATTCGTACGGTACCGTACCGTACGAATCCAAGCCTCCAAGGGCAAGTGTTCTCGAGGGTAAGTGCTTTCAACTTCAAGTCTCACTATGCCTACAGATCCCTATTGGCAGTATGCGCAAATGTAATTTTTGTGGATATGAAAAAACAGGTTCAGTGACCCGGGTAAAAGACCATTTGGGGCATGTCCCAGGCAGAGATGTCGCTTTATGTCAAAATGTGCCGCGCGATGTATTGGCATCACTTGAGGGTTGGAGAAAGCAACGCCTTGGTTTGGATGTTGGTGAGCAACATATGGCAGCACATGCAACAGGTGAAGCATCCTCGAGCCAAGTGGCCTCTTCAAAGAGGACTAGAGTTGAGAGCCAGACAGATGTTGACAGTGCACATGTATCTTCGAGTGTGGGTGAGGGCCCTAGTGCAAAGAGGACACCTTTACCTAGTGTGGAAGTGCCTGCAAAGGGTTCATTGCAAAGAGCAAGCATTACAGCAGGCTTGCAAAAGCAAGCCATGAAGGAGGCAACAAGGGAGGTCACGCGCTTGTTTATACGGTGTGCTATCTATTTCAATGTGGCTCGCACCATACAATGGAAGAAGACCATGCGGGCCGTTAGCCGCATTGGCTGTGAGTGGGAGGGTCCCTCGGCTGAGACAATCCGCACACGAGAATTAAAGAAGGAGAAACTCAACGTAGAAGGCTAGCTTGAGTTTTTGAAAGAAACATGGAAGAAATATGGCTGCACTATCTTATGTGATGGATGGTCAGATGTACGCAAGAGGAATGTGTATAATGTGCTTATCTCCTCTTGCAAAGGCACCATGTTTTACAAGGCCATTGATGCATCGGCTGCGGGTCTCACCGTTACAGGTCTCTTTATTTGGACACACATCAAGAAGGTGATTGAGGAGATTGGCCCACAAAATGTTGTGCAGGTTATTACGAACAATGGAAGCAATTGTGTCTCCATGGGGAGTATGTTGGAGGATGCATTCCCAACAATTGTGTGGACCCCTTGTGCCTCCCATAGTCTTGATTTATTGATTGAGGACTTGGGGAGAATTTTTTGGGTCAGCGAAATCTTTGCCACGGCGAGGAGCATTGTCAAATTTGTGACACAAAGACCAAAGGTTTTGAGCGTGTACAGGGCTAATAGTACCTTGGAGCTTCTCAAGCCATCCACTACGAGGTTTGCATACATGTTCATAGTGCTTGAGCGGCTTCTTTGTGTGCGGCCAAATCTGATTCGCACTATTAGTTGTGATGCATGGATCCAGTCGGGTAAGAGTATGACCCCAAAGTTTGTGGATTTTAGACGCAAGATCCTCAATGAAGCATGGTGGGAAGAGGCAGAGGCATTAGTGAAGACCTTAAATCTCATCTACACGGTCTTGCGCATCACGGACATGGAGGGGAGTACACTAGGCCTCATTTATGAGTACATGGATAGGATCGGGAAGGCACTAGACAACAATGCCTACCTATCTGTAGAGAGGTACGTACTTCTTCGCTCATGACTCATGGCTCATGAGCCTTTGCCAAATTGCCTTTTTGTCTTGGCTCTTTTCTAAGTTATAACTTTAAAGTCTTTCTTTGGTTTTGTTTGTTACTTGTAGAATCGCGGAGATCAAGCAGATTTGGCAAAACCGTTGGGTTTGGTTTCATAGACCAATCCATGCTGTGGCTCATGTGTTGCATCCTCTATGGCGCAGCGAGGATCAGCTTGAGTGTGAGGAGCTAAACGATGACTTCCAAACCTATGTGGAGAAATGGTGTGGTGGCAATTTGCAGATGTTGCGATGCTTAGAGGATGATCTCCTTGCTTTCCGCAACAACACTGGCTACTTCACAAGACCTACTGCAAAACTTCGAGAAACGCAGCTTCAGCCGGTCTCATGGTGGGAGAAATATGGACATGGTGTGCCTACGTTGGTGAGTAAGAAGCCCCTCCGCTTAAGCTTTAACGGCGACACCTTATTTGTATAATGTACTAATCCTAAATCTGCTCTTTGAGCAGAGACGTCTTGCCATTTGAGTCCTCTCACAAGATTGCAGCTCTGGAACTTGTGAGAGGAATTGGAGCACATGGGCGCTCTACCATACGAAGAGGAGGAACAAGTTGACTACAGCCCAACTTGAGCGTCTTGTTTTCTGCAATTGTAACTTGAAGCTTCTTGAGCGGGCAGCTATGGGTCCTGAGCCAATGCAAGTGAATGTCGACAAGATTGACATTGAGAAGGTGCGGGATATTCCCACAATTCTACAAGAGGACCAAGATCTTTACACTTTGCTTTACGAGGAGGCCACAACACCAGTTCACGACACACGTGGTGGTCGTCGTAGGAGAGGGAGGCCGGCTGCAGCTAGTACTAGTGCTGCTAGAGAGGAGGCTACTGGAGAGGACTCATCTTCTTGCAGTGAGGACACACGCGAGAGCCATGAGGACTCTCAGGAGGATTCAGACTCCTCGGGTGCTTCAGATGAGGCTCAACAGTGATCACTGATTCACTGATGTTCCATGTTTTTTGTTTAGTTTTTCTTATCCTTAGGGATTATGGACAGCTGGCATGTCGGTTATTTTGTAGTTTTTGAACCTCTGACTCCCAAGTTTGATGATCATTGCTGATATGTATGATGTATTATGATCACAATTTGCAGCTTGCTATGTATGCTTCGGCCTTCAGCCTTTAGTTTTTTATGGTTCACATGAATTTGCCGCGACATCATACATGTCCATTATCTACATTCTGTTAAGTGTTACTAATGTCCACTTGAGTCTTTGATGTGTCTTGTTTGAGGTCTCTATGCATGTTTTTTGCATCTCTTGACATAAGTTTATTTAATAGGATGTCTCTATGCATGTTTTTTACATGTCTAAAATAAATTCAAAAGAAACTCCGTTTCTTGCCGTTTCCGACCTCGCGGAAACTCGGAAACACCGTTTCCAACCCGGTCCGAACCGACCGTTTCTGCCGGTCCAGGTTACTATGGGATCGAGCATATCCCCTGTTTTGTGAATCGGCACAATGGTGTGCATCGTCCACTCCGCAGGCAAACCCTCTGCTAGTGCCCTGTTAAACAGGTGTGCAAGAAAAGGAGCCAAAGAATCTACTGCATATATGAGATGCTCACCCTGCAGGCCCATATGGTCGGCGGCCCGTCCATGCTGTAGGCGGCGGATAGCTTCCTTTACCATCAAGTGGGTAAAGAAGCTAGCTGTGGTAGGTCAAGGCTCTTGTGGTTGAGGTATAGGTGGCTGCTGTGGGGCGTGGTATAGGCCCTCTGCATATGTGTGCCATGTCTGTGGGTCTGCAATAGGTGTCAGTTTCTGGGGCTCTCTGAAGTGCCGCCATGACATAGGGCTATCTCTACTCATGAAGAAATGAAAGATCTCTAGCTCCTGTATCTCTGCGAAGGCCTGCCTTTTGCGGCGAGTAAGTCTCCTCATCTCTCTCCTTGACTCCTGCTTTGTGATGGGTCCCAAGGCTTTCTGTATGCGGAGCCGTGAGTATAGGGCTCTGCACTCGTCATCATACCATCTGTTATGGGGCATAGTCCCAGATCTCGCAGGCTCTCCTGAGTGGACACGATGTGGGAAGCTCTGTAATGCAGCCGTGTGTAGGAGTGATGCCAGCTGGGCTGTAATGGTATCCATAGTTGCCAGGGGATCCATGAGTAGGAGCCCATCCTCTACTCTGCCAGTGTATATGTCTGCCATGTCATGTGTGAAGTAGATGGTAGTGTGTGGCGTCGGTATTTGGGAGGCTGGTGATACTGGTGATCCGGCTAGTGAAAATGCCAAGTATGTATGATCTGTCCCAATAGGACGAGGTGGGATGGAGAATGAGGTGACAAGCTGTGATGCCTCCAAAGACCCCATAATGTAGTCTACCACCGTGCCTCCGATCCGTGTATGACCCCCATGTGGGAAGCATGTCAGCCCTCTTGATCCCGGCCACTGTAGCATCCCGTTATAAATAACGAGACGATGCCTGGCTTCCAACTCTAGTAAGTGGTCCCCATAATGTCCTCTGTCTGGTCCAGTGTCCTCTGATGCCCGACTAGCCCCTATCTCCGCTGGATCCACACGGTGGAGGATCTCCATGTCATCATAGTCATACACCTCACACTGTCTGCTCTGTGTGTGGGCATTGAAGTCACCCGTAAGAAATACTTCCCCTAGTGTAGAATAATGCATAATCTCCTCTGACAGACAAGTGTAGGGCGAGGCTCATGTCTTCTCCTCCTGTGGCATGTCCTCGATAATGACATAGGAGGATCCTGATGGAGGAAAGTAACATAGGGCTATGTATAGAACCCTGTCCTGTGAGAGCTGTAAGCCGATCCACATGTATCTGGCCTCTGGATCGTGTGCTACCACTCTCAGTCTCTCGTGTAGCTCCCGTCTGAATAGAACTGCTACTCCCCCCGACCCTCTCGAGGTACCCTGGCGTGTGGTCCTCCCGTATGCTGACTCCCACTGGGATCCCTCTACTCGAGGTAGCCCTCTCACTGGGCTCTGATGTGTCTCTGTCAGAAGTATGATGTCTCTCCCCACCATAACAAGCTCCAGTCGTCCAGGCTGCACCCATGGTGAACCATTACAATTCCATACTGCCATGTGTATCTCTGTCAGTGGCTTGGTCTGTGTCCCATAGGCCCCAAACCGCTAACCCTTGGGCCGGCCATCAATATGATGACCTGACCATCTCGATAGAAGGCCTTCTTGCCTTCTCTCCTCGCGTGTAAGACTCATGGCATGCAAGCTCTCCTATGCTCAAGCTACATCCTCGTGAGATCATCATCCAAGAAAATAGGAGCTCCCTCTAAACCTCGTAGTATGACCCTCTTCCTCATGAAGGTGACCCTCTCCGTCTATGAGACCAAAAGTTACAATGAATTTATGAGTAGGTGACTCATGGAATAACAAACTGAAAATGAAACAAGAGCTGAGCTATCACTGTCAAAACTGTCTAGGAAAGTCCTATGTGCCACACCTAGGCTCAACTATAGAAGTGCAATACATTCTCATAAATAGAGATACAATCCATGGGGGGCAATAAGTGTGTGGCATGGCCAAGTGTTGTGGGTTTAGGCTAACGGGGCAATAGGCTCCGTATCTGTAACTATGTACTGACTGCCGATGTCCACAGTTTGAGGTGGTGAACTTCAATATCGCTGAAGAATCTCTTGATGCTTGAGTTGGCGAGAGGATGGTACACTCAGCCCTCCGGTTGTGGCCGTCTGGATCTCCGAATTTGCGAGAGAGGTGTTAACAACCGCAAGAGCAAGATTGCACAACTCAAATGATATTCACTATGATAATGAATCCACCCAAATACATGATTTTATACACTCCAAGGTCTTAATCTTTTGACCCTAAATAAGAGGGTGTTGACACCTAGTGTGTTCACACCTCTAAGGAAACTTGACCAGGCTCTATACTAACTCATTGCTTGAAAAAAATATAGAAACCCTGCTTTACGAAGATCCCAAATGCTCGCAATACTTCGCAACTTTCGTGTCCACTCAGTATTCCATATGGGGTTGTTGAGAGACCTAAAAAATCTGGCGAGGTAGACTAGTAGTGTACACTTGATTGGTAGGATGAGAGAATCTTGCTACATGACTTGGGGATCCCTGGTATAGGTAGGCTAGACAATTAGATTCTCAAGTTATGTAGGAGGGAGAAGATTTGGACATGGCCATTTTGATCTAGAGAGGAGTCCCTAAACTTATCACCCTAGATGCACTCCTCGTATTTGTGCAAGGACGGTCCCTTAGTCATAAACGCTACTTTGGGAGACCTTTGGTATTGCATTACCCATCCAAGTTCTTTTTTGGAGACAACCGGGAGATCCAATCGGGAGAGACACATATCCATGTTCTAGTTCCTCAAGCACTGTAGACTCCTCCCCTCCCAACCTTCCCTCACATTCAAGCTTGAAGCTCCATAGGTTGTAAGTGTAAAAAATAAAAACCGTATTTTATCGTACGGTATCCGAAAATTTCATATCGTACCAAAAATTCCCGTACGGTATCGTATTTCGTACCGTGACAACCATGGTTGGAGTATGCATTAGTTGGACATAAAGATTGCATTCTTGAATGAGGATCTTTTGGAAGGGGTGTAGGTACAACACTTTGATTGCAGGACATGAAAGAAAAGTGTCTTTTAAAGAAGGCACTCTATGGTCTTAAGTGGGCTTCTTGAGCTTGGTATGAGAGGATTCATGCACATTGCTAGCTCTACAGATTCCAGAGTAGTCCCACTGAGAGTACTCTTTATGTGCAGAGAGATGGTTGACACATTGTCTTAGTCATCCAGTATGTGGATAATGTGATCTTGACAGGAAACAATGAGCTGAAAATTTCAGCTTTCAAAGCTGAATTGTAAAAGGCATTTCAGATGCAAGATCTTGATTGGTTGCATTTCTATTTGGGCATACAGTTTATGCAGCAAGATGGTGGCATTGTTATGTCTCAATCAAATTTCTATTTGGGCATACAATTTATGCAACAAGATGCTGGCATTGTTATGTCTCAATCAAAGCATGTTCGGGGGCTTTTGAAAAGGTTTTGCATGGAGTATTGCAAGCCTATTGCCACAGTGGTTGAGATAGGTATGAAGCTGAGTAGCTTTGATGCAGGTGAGTCTTTTGATGGTACCATGTATAGCCAAGTTGTGGGATTCCTTATAAATTTGTGTTCGACATAGCCAAATATAGCTTATGGTGTTTCCCTGTTGAGCAAATTTATGCATAGCCTAGGGACTTAACATTGGCAAGCAGTCAAGCGTATTTTCAGATACCTCCAGGATACACAAACTTGATTGTTCTATGCCATGGGGTGTGATTTTGAGCTTTGGGCTTATAGTGACTCAGACGGGGTTGGCAGCTTTGATACATAAGAGTCAACCAATGGTTTTTGGCTTTTGTTGGGGAATTCTTCCATCTCATGGCTTGGCAAAAAGCAACCTACAGTGGCGACATCTTCATGTGAAGCTGAGTACACAGCAGTCTTCACAGCCATGGCTGAGTGCATATGGTTGAAGAGGTTACTTGATGACTTGTATGCATGCCATCAACAGGGTGCTAGTTTCCTACTTAGAGATAGTCAGAGTGCTATGGCTATTGCGCGGAATCTAGTTTTCCACACATAGACCAAGCACATAGGGGTACATTATCATTATATGTGGGAGAGGCTTCATGATGCAGGTAATATTAGCCTCATCTATTGTCCATCACAAGACAACGTGGCAGATCTCTTCACCAAGGCACTTCCTTGTGAGAAGTTCGAAGCGTTTTGCAAAGCTTTGGGCTTGATTCCTTTTGGGGATTGATCTACTCTGTACATATACATTTCCACTACGGGGGGATTTGTAGGAGATATACACATTTCTAGTGGAGTTGTTTGTAGGAGTTAGGAGATATTAGTGCTAGGCACACTAGGCCTTATAGCATTATAGTTTGAGTGGTTTTTAAACCTTAAGAGTCACTTACACCTTTATAGGGACACATGGCACTTTATGGTTGGACCCCTTTGGGGCTTTGATTTAGGGGCTTTTACTTTAGTTAATGAAATCTCTCTCGCACGCACATCAATGTGTGATCTTCCACCGCCAACTCTAGCAGTAGTGCTCCATCCATCACACCCCCCCACTAGCTCAGTACTTTCATAGTTTATTTCATGTTCAATTTGTCCTTTTTTATGGACATCCAGAAGACATTGACAGTTGTACATTGATTTGTCTCATAGGTCAAGTTCAGCCTCTAGTAGACGTTAATACAACTTTCTTTCTTTCTTTCTTTCTTTCTCTCTCTTTGTCAAGCTTTTTGTTCTACCTGTGTGTGTGTGGGGGGTATCCACATCCAGCTAGCCCTTCGTTTGCAGCTAGCTCTTCATTGACATTAAAACCTAACATGGAGGAGGACAGAGACTGTAGCTGATGATGTTGTCATGCATGATCTGGAGTAAGCCATCAGTGCCGGGTGAGATTATTTTGCCTGAGTTTGGAGTCTCCCCCTTGGTCATGGATGCGCTTTTTCAGACCATCACCCATAAACATTGTGTGTACACTTCAGATGTGGACTGCCTCAAACATTGTGTGTACACTTCGGATGTGGACTGCCTCCACGGCTTGCCCTTGCGTCCTCTCTGCAGCTTACACGAGAGAGACAGAGCACGTCCTGCTACCCTCATGAGTGGTCAGCTGGTTTGACCAACATGGCCTTCAGATGCATCGTATCCCCGCATTTCAATATAGACTTGACTCACTCCCTCGGCAAGAGATCAACCGCCTTACTTGAGCTCCCCCATGAAACTCGAGTTCTATAGAGAGCACTTCTTGCGAGTTTGTGATGATGGATTTATTATGAGCCCTAGATACCTTCATCAGCACACATCATATGTCACATGTTATGTGGATCACTATTTGCCAATTGAGAGTATCATCACACCGTCTGAGAGTCTGCGAAAGCAGAGGGCATTCTTCACGAGCCGCGGATATGCACGATTGGGGAAGCGGAGCCAGAGGATCACTTTCTGTGTAGATGCCCACCCCATAGTTGCATTCCGTACCCGTACTCATCCGATTTGTGCCTTCAGTACTTTTCGTACCACTCCATACGTACCGTACCTCGTACGGATAAGGTCTTCGTACCAAATATGAGGTTCAATGAACAACACTTATTTGACCCGTTTTTCAATTATTTTAGTCAGTGATCATTGCTCAATAGTTAATAGATTAGTTTTCATTTCACTATTATCATTGTCTTTAATGCTATATTTGTATGGATGCTAGATATTTCTTATTTTCATAGTCACAAGGGACGGGGGACGGGGACGGGGACGGGACGGGGGACAACCATAAGTAGGGAATGGGGGAGGGAACGACACTCAAAAAATACTTTTAAAAAAAAAAATTTCTACTCTACACTTATTCTACTTTGGAAGTACATCAAAATGACCACAAATTTACACTAAAATGGTAAGCTTTTGAGTCATATTAATAATTAAGTAGATACAAAATGAGTCACGACTCAAGACTCAAGAGTCAGGACTAAACCTTAAGGAGGCAGAATACATGGACGGACTCAAATGAGACAATGACAAGAAAGTGCTGAAGACTAGAGGCTAGAGGCTAGAGCTAAGTAGTAAGGCCCATGAATCATGATCCATGAATGATCATCCACGTGAAGTGCTCGCCTCATGGTCATGGGTAGCTTGTGCCAAAGAAGCATCAAACTCATCCTCAGTCTCATCCTCACTGGCATGCTGCTCCTGCACCTCATCCTCTTGTTGCTCTTCTTGTTGACACATCTCCCACTCAGTGAAGGAATCTGCCTTCTTGGTCACGCTCTTGCAAAGCATTCGCAAGTTCGCGCTGACGAAGACAAGGTCATTGGTCCGCTCTACCCCGAGTCGGTTCCTCTTCCTAGAGGCAATGTGGCTGTAGGTACTCCAAAGTT
This sequence comes from Cibotium barometz, assembly GCF_041138505.1. Lineage (NCBI taxonomy): Eukaryota > Viridiplantae > Streptophyta > Polypodiopsida > Cyatheales > Cibotiaceae > Cibotium > Cibotium barometz. The sequence goes on along the minus strand of NC_141054.1, from coordinate 62,375,320 downwards.
GCTCCAAGCAAGAGGAGCTGACGGCCTGGCTAAGTATGCGGATGGCAAGCTGCTGCAGCTCCGGTCCATTTGAACCAAAGTCCTCCCACCATAGAGCAGCACCAACTTTGGAGCGGTCAACCTGTGCATCATGACAGCCATAGGAGCCATGAAATGACGTGTACATCGAAAGCTGGTCCCTGATCTTGTGCCTAACCGATGCATCAGGCACAAGACGATCCAAGATGATCCTTCCTCCAGCGCTCACCTCCCGGTCGCTCTCCTGCTTGTTGCCTTGGAATTCTGGGTCCACCACATAAGCTGTTGCATGCAATGGAGAGTAGTAGGAATTCCACCTTCCTAGACACAAGGCATGGATCTCCTCGTATGTGTCTTCGTCAGGCACGAAGTCTTTCAACTTCTCTATCATGCGATCCATGGCCTTGTAGACCTTTCCTATGCATGGTTACATAGCGTCTACAATCCTCAATAGGTGGGCTATGGGCCTCACCATAGCATTTGTGGTCTTCACACGCTCCCACCAAGAGGCGTCATCCGCCCGTAGCGTACACTCTTGGCCAGTGTTTGTATGGGACTCTTGCATGGCGACAAACTCGTCGCTAAGGAAAAGTCCTCTCAAAGCACCGCTACAATCCTTCAACCAGCCCAACATGAGAAAGTTGTAGGCAAACCGGGTGTCGGAATATTTGAGGAGAGAGAGACAGGACCTCTTGTTGAACTCATGCCGAAGTCTTTGGTGGTTGAGGACAAAGGAGACCATGGTGTTGGCCTCCTCAATGAGCGGGCTGATCCATGGTAATGCCCCGATGTCCTTGAGGAGGTTGTTTAGGCAATGAGCCATACAAAAGGACACCGTGACATGTCCATACATACCTTGGAGAATAGCTCCCGCCGCCCTATTGGAAGGCTCCCTGTCACCATTTGGCCACCCGAATGGTTCACTCTTGCTTTCACACTATGTACATAGTGGATTAGTGTCCATGGCTTATGGAATATGCCTATGCAGGTGATTGACACGTGTCATGCTGTATAGTTGGATATGATATTCCGCTGGGACTTGATGTTATCATGCCCGGAATATCTGGAGGACTTGGCTTTCCGCTGGGACTTGTGCCTTTGTGTACATGCCCGGAAACGCCTGGAGGATTGGCTTTCCACTGGGTCTGGTATTGCGTATACTTGCCTGGAAACGCCTGGTCTTATATGGTTTCATGAATGGAAATTGCTCATGCCAATGCTGCATTGCATAGCATCTTTATGTGCTTGCCTGCAAATGAAATTGCATGCTGTTTTCATGCTTGCATGACCTATGTGTAGTTCCGGGTAAGGGGACGCCCGCCCGTGAACCGTGCGTGTGAAAGTGTCTGCTGACATGGTTGTGTGGCATGTGAACAGGTGGTAAGTATTTCCCGATCTAGGCTCAAATAGCCCTTAGGACTCAGCCAATATTTATAAGTGAGTGCGTTCCCATTTCATTAAAGTTTGGGCGCCCAAAAGTCACTTATAAATTATGACCTCTTCCAAGTTCACACTCACTGAAGTCCCGAGGCGGACAAGACTCAATGTCCAGGACCTGATCCTCCCCTTTTACTCATAAATGGGCATCTCCCCATGTCCCTTCACCTGGACCCCAATTCACTTACTTATTAAGGGAAATTCGTGTTTTCTCTTCATGAGGATTTTTGGAGGCTGAAAACTCTGTTTTTCCACCATTTCTCTCCATTTCCAAGCTCTCCATAGCCATACCCAACTTGCTAGGGTGTTTTCCAAGCTTCCAAGAGTGTTTCCAAGTGCTAATCACTCTCCTACTCACTCCCAATGACTGAAATTCAGCAAAACAGCTCTCATTTTGCTGTAATTTCTGGTCTTTTTGCTGAAAACCCTAATTTCAGCCTTCCTTTCTCAAGTTGAACCATAGGGGAAGCTTTCCCAAGGTTCCCTTCATCCTCTTGAAGACTTTTGTCGCGAAGGATTGCGGCAAATCGAAGATATCAACACTTCTAAAGCTTCCAATGCGAAGGCTTCCGCTTGCAACAACTTCTATGAAGACTGGTAAGCTAATTGGACAATGTGTTGTCATTACTTACTCAATAGAAGGGCAGGACTCCTTGTTTAGCCGCCCTGTGTAGTATTTCTCTTGTCCTATGTGCTCTTGAAGATGTTGCTACCTTGCTTGGTAGAACATAGAGCCAATGGTAGAGAATATGGGCACTCAAGTCGGGCCGGGCATCAAGGCAGCTCCTTGGTGATCTACATCGACATACCATTGTTTTCTAAATGCTGAATTTCATGTACATTGGCATGGAGGATTTGGCAATGGATGCTCGTGAAGCTATGTATTGAATTGCTCCAATAGTAATACAATTTACTCAAGGGAGGGATCGGCCGTTCCGGCTCATTGTGTGTCTCTTGTCAATTCAACAATTTACTTCTTGTATTTGAGCAAGTGTCCTTCAAATCTTAGTGTATTTAAGTGTATTGATTAGCCTTTTTTTTTTCCGAGAAAAGATCCTTTCATTAGTTATATAAAAACGCCCGTAGGGCTACAAAAGATCTCTCCTGCTCCTGAAAGAGAGAAGAGCAGTGAATACATCATGGCAGCCCGGGAGACTCTCCCTAGGTGCTGCAAAATACAAGCATCAGTATAAAGAACTGAGCGGCTAAATCATACAATAGGGGGGGGGAAGAGCCAAACAGGTGGCCTGTAGTGCCAACGGGGGGATCCCGTGTGTAGGGTGTAGAACGGGCCGCAGCGCCAAGTGGTGTGAAAGGCCTGGCGTCGTAAGATCGCCTCATCCGAGTCTCCCCGGATGCGGTCGTACTGTCCTCGCAGGGTGTGGATCAACTCGTGCCAAATCCCCCAAACAGTCTCTGCTGGTGGCTCTAATCTCCCCTCGAAGGCCGTAAAGCACCGGGCCCTCCAGTTGAACCAGATGGTGAGGCTGCTGAGGAGCTCCCATCGTAAATCCCTCTCCTGTGTCCAGCTGGCGGACGAGAAATCCGGTGCCGGAACCAGGCGAGGCTGGCGCCTAATAAATCTGATGGCCTAACTGCCCTGCTCCATCTCATAGCCCATAGCGGGCCCTGACGAAGTCGACCAAGCAGCGGCACTCCACGTAAACATACCCTCTGGAGAGAGGGGGGCCAGAATACGCAGCATCCGCAGCCAAATCTGCTGTGCCTGAGGGCAGTCCCAAAGGCAATGTCTTTGTGTCTCCATAGGGTGGCCGCATCGGACGCAGGCCGCCAGAAGACCGTTGTAAACAAGCCAAGTGCCAAGTGCTGAGCCCCTGTGGGCGACCAGCCCCACTGAAAAGCCGAGATCCTGCGGGCCTGTCGACTAGCCCAGAGCCGAGCCCAGAAATCCTCCAGGAACTCCTGTGAGAGTCCCTGCAATCGCCAATGCCCCGCTGCCGCTGGAGAAACCGTCCTCCTCGCCGTCAGAATATGCCGTCCTAGCCGAACAGTATACTGGAAAAAGGTGATCTCTGTGGCCTCAAGGGATGCATAAGGATCATGCCACTCGTACTCCCCGGGGTCCCACTGCAGCCGGGCCAAGGGGCGCGCTGCATATGCCCATATGCGCCAATCCGGGAGCACATCAGCAGGGTCGGGGTCAATATGCCACTTCCGAGAAGCGGCAGCCACTACCCGGATCCTCTGAAAGGTGCACTCTGCAACCAAAGGCGACTCCACCTCCACTCTTTGGAGTCTGCCCTCATCCTGAATCTCATAGTAGAGGCATCTGCCATCCTCAGTGCTAGCTCTGACAGCAATCAGGATCTCCAACTGTGTAAAGGCTCCCATCCACCGTGGGGCCACTGGCTCGAGAGGTGTGAACCACTCCTCTGTAAGTGCCTCCTGAATATCATCCCTCATAATCAACCCCCCTCTGAAGTGACTCAGCCTCTCCACCTGGATCTCCTCTGGGAGACTGCAGAAAGCTTGCCAGTCTCCAAAACTACGAGCTGGGCCTGCCGCTAAAGGTCCCCAGGCTAGACGAGGCCGAGAACCCAGCATATGACCCTGCTCCGTACGAACCGCTGGGCTCCAGATGAGCGGCTGCCTGGCCCGCTCCTCAATACAAGAAGGAGGCCGCTGAGAGAGCCCCGGTCTCAGCAGCTCCCAAGCTCTCAGGATACTCAAAGCAAATCTGTCCTCCCATCCTCTACTGAGGCCTGTCCTCCTCATCTCTATGAAGATCCAGCGAATCTCTGGTGCCCAAGTACCCCCTGCAGGGGGCGCCCGAGCCTGCAGTCGCTGCAAGAGGAGCTCTTTCCAAGGCTCAGCGCCTGGAAGCAACCCCCGAACAATAACCTTCCCCAATAAGGCTCTACTCTGATCGACTGGATCTATAATGCCCAAACCGCCCTGAGCCAGCGGAAGTGAAATAACTGCCCATGCAACCTTTGCCCGAGCTGGCTGACCGTCCCGCCCAGACCACAGAAAGTTCCTGATCAGCCTCTGTACCTGGCTGATGCAAGAGCTCGAGAAAATCCAGCAAGACGTAATGTACCACATGGTCGCTAACAGCACCTGATTTGCCACCACCACCCTCCCAGCCAAGGATAGTCGAGCTGTACTCCAATACAATAGCTTCTTCCGAATGCTCAGAAGAAGCGGGGCAATCTGCTGCTCAGGTGACAAATCGAGGCCAATCTGGCATCCCAAATACCGCACTGCTGTGCCTGGAGGAATCCATCTAAAACCGGGGTCCGGGCTCCATGCCGGAGTGGGAGCACTACTGATCCAAAAGGCCACTGTCTTGCGCCAATTGATCAATGCTCCCGAAGCTTCACTAAAAACCTGGAGCGACTGCTCAGCCCGAATAAGATTGGCCTCTTGGCCATGCAAAAATAAGCCCGTGTCGTTTGCAAACTCAGCATCAAGCAAATCCTCCCCCCGGACTGGGAGCTGAAGTCCTCTCAAACCAACCTCCTCTGCCGTCAAGTACATACTCATAGCCTCCGCAAAGAAGAGAAAAAGGAAAGGGGCGAGAGGACACCCCTGACGGACTGATCTGGTCAACTCAAAACTCGGCCCCCGACCTGCTGCAATCAGCACCTGGCTGCGAGCTGTGGAATACAGAGCTGCCACCCCTCTGATCCATCCTGGCTCAAAGCCCAGGCGAAGCATAGTGCCCTCTAAGAATCCCCAATCAGCTCTATCGTATGCCTTCTCAAAATCGAGAAGCATCACGACCAAGTCCTCGCCAAGAAACCTAGCTCGGGCCGTCGCCTCCCAGAAAGTAAAGATGTTGTCAAGGATACTACGCTCCTTGACAAATCCTGTCTGAGTAGTATGAATCAACTCCCCCAGGAAGGGCTGGATCCTCAAACTCAAGGCCTTTGCTAAGACCTTGTAGACAGTATTGAGGATCGTAATAGGCCTCCAATGCCGAATGTCATCTGATACTCCCTCCCCCTTGGGGATAAGATAGATCAAGCCCTCTGAGAAGCTCTGCGGCATCACCCCAGTGTCCAAAACATGCTGAAAGCCCCTGCGGAGGCCTGGCCCCAAAAGGTCCCAATAGCGCATAAAAAAGGCCGGCGTCAGTCCGTCCTCCCCTGGGCAACTATGTCGCGGTAGAACCCTCAAGGCCTCGGCAAGCTCAATCTCTGACAGAGGCGCACCTAGAACTGTACGCATATGGTCTGTGACCCTCCTCTGCACATGGGCCCACACAGTCTGTCTGCAAACATCTCGATCCTCGGTGGCTGGCTCTGCTGAAAGCAGGTCACTATAAAAAGGAGTGGCAATGGCTCTAATCTCCCCGAGCTCAGTAGCTACCGATCCATCCGGTCTACCAAGCTGACGGACTCCTGCTCGCGCATGACGGGGTCCAGTGATCTCAAAAAACTCCCCAGTCACTCTATCACCAAGCTGCGTCCACTGAGAGGCCTGACGACGAAAGTAAAACTCATGTCTCTGCTCCTCTACCTCTCTAACCTCCTGGCGTGCCTGGCTCAGCTGGGACGCCACTCACTCACATGCAGACTGCTGCTCCTGAAGGCGTTGTAGCGAAGCAAGGCTGCGTCTCAGCCGTTGCTCCCGCTCGCGAATCTCTCCAAGTCGAGTCAAAGCTGCAGCGTGTAGAAAAGAGCTAAGATCAATGAGTCCCTGGGCACACTGGCCCGCTGCATCCTGGTCAGAGCACTGACTATCATGCCAGATCCTCTCAATGTCCTCAGCGAGACTGGGGTCTGCAAGTACCCTCTCTGGGATCCTCAACTGCAAGCTGGGTTCCCGTGTCCCCTCCTCCAATGTCAATATAACTGGCGCATGATCTGAAAATGAGGTGCCAGCGAGAATGCCGACGGAGCCCCCTCGCTCCCCTAACCAATCGCCCACATAAAAGCGATCAATCCGTGATAGATTAGTCCCTCCCTGCCGGCGATCCGACCGAGAGAAACTAAGACTGTCCTGAGACCGGGAGAAAGCCCCATGCTGCCATGCATCAGTGATCCTCAGTGACATGCAAAACCGGTCCCAAGCTGCAAGCTCCGTGCCGTGCACTGTAACATGACTGCCTCCCACCCTATCTGCCGGGTCCTCAAGCATGTTGAAGTCTCCCCCAACACACCAATGTGCGGCCTCTGGCAATGCATCTGTAACCTGAGTCCAGAACTCTGCTCTGGCACTAGCATGATTGGGCGCATAGATGTTGAGCACACCCAATAGCTCATCATGCATCCTCAGAATGACATACTGTGCTCTACCTGGCACAATGATCCCTCGATCCACAATGGCCTGCCGCCATACATCTGCAATAACCATGCATACTCCTCCCTGTCCACCCAAAGGACCAAACCCTGCAGACCAAAAAGTGTCCCATCTACGAGGCATCACCGAACCATACCTCCGGATCCTGCTCTCACCCAAGTGGTGCTCCTGCATCATCAAAATGTCAATGCTGCCACCAACCAGGCATCTCTGAAGCTCCTGCCTCAAGCAACCTCGATAGCGTATAAAGTGTGCTCCGCCAAGGCCCTGTACATTCCATGAGATGATCCTCATGGATGCCCTGCTGAGGTGGATGCTGTCTCAGCTGTACGGCGGGCCTTCGCAAGCGGTTTGGATGGAGAGTAGTCCCCATCCGAACGGCTGCGAATCTGCCCACCCGGTGTACTGCAAGAATCTCGGATCAGGCGCCAGTGGCTGTGGCCCATGGCGACTGCCTCCTGCTCTGACAGAGAAACCTCGTGTATACTCACATATCCAGGGTCGCGTGCCAAGTCTGCCACTATGCGCACGACCAAATGCCGAATCCCTGAGGTATCCACACTCCGGGATCCAAGAAGAAATGAGCCAACTCCCAAAGTCGGCCTATCACATCAGTCACCTCCAGATCGCTCATGTGGTGAGAAAACTCAACTGCTTGAGTCTTCAAAGTGTTGAGAGCGAGCTCTAGAGTCCACTCCCGATCACAAGGTCCACATAGAGGGAACGAGAAGGCCACCGTTGAGTCTAGTGCCTCCTCCCCGCGGGCCGGAGGTATCACTACATGAACTCGAATGGGTGCTGGCTCATGGGAGCCCTCTGCTCCAAAAAGCCGTGTAAAGGTATAATCTCCGAGCGCTATCTAATGCCAAGGCGACTCAGCCGACTGCGAATAGATGAAATCCGTGAGGCCCTAATCGGCATAGGTCTCCTCTGTGATGCTCGAGCGAGGTCAGTGCTCAGCGCTCTTCGGACTGCAGGTGAGCGCCAGGGAACTGCCAGGGTCTCCCGGGAAGGTGAGGCGGGCGGAGGGGGAGGAGGGGGAGGCGAGGGAGGTGGAGAGGGAGCCGCTGCCGAAACCGGAGCGGGGGCGGGAGGAGGCCAAGGTGGAAAGGAGGCGGTGGGAGGGGACGGGGGTGGGGGAGGTGAAGGAGGGGGAGCTGGCATCTCCTGGTCCTCGGTCGCTGCAGGGGTCTCCTCCTGAAGGGGAGCAAAGCTGTTCCTCACTGGAACCCAGTGAGGCTGAGACTGTGGCTGCTGCTGCAGCGGTCTCTGTGCATGCTGCTGTGGCTGTCTCCCTCGGCGGCGCCCCTGTCCAGGCTGCCACTCCGAGGTCTCTGTGGCCTGAGCAGGTGTCCCTGAGGCAGCCTGCCGAGCCGAATCTGTGGGCGGGCCATCAGTAGCCTGCTGCTGTGGTGCCGGTCGAGGTCTCCTGCGAGGGCAGGCCTTGGCCAGATGACCGACCTGCCTGCAAATGAAGCACTGGTTCGGGAGCCCCGAAAACTCCACTCTCTGATCTATCCACCCCCCCCTATCCTAGGTAGCTGAATGACCTTAGGAAGGGAGGAGATGTCAGACACCAACACTCTGACCGAAGGTAGCCCAGCTGCTCTGGCCACCACTGAAGCTGCTGAGGGGCCCGTCTCTAGTACCGAGCCCACCAATGCTCCGAGCCTGGAGAGGAGCGGAAGATACTCCCGGCGGAGACCAGGGAAACAAACTGTAATATGGAAGAGGCGCTCTCCTTGCTCCGCCGTTGCTGGGTCAAATCCATGCTGCCAAGGTCTGAAGAAAGCCCGAGCACCCCTGATGTCCAGAGGACTCATGGCAAGGACCTTGGCAACGCTCTGGGCGGCCTCGAACTCGATCTGATAATGGCCCCGGCCGAGGAGCTGTACATCCAGGATCTTGCCCACATCTGCAAGAAGGCGAGCCTGAAGAAGATCCCTGATCTCCCCTCTGCTGGGGCGAGTGCCGACTATACGGCAGATGGCGGAATGAGCCTGGAGGCGTTCCACCTCTGCGGTGAGGCTCGCTTCCTCTTCCGGCGAAAGAGAAAGCCTGATGGGGATGTCCTCAGGGGCGGGCGAGGGGGCTGCGGATGAGTCCCTCTGAGGCGAGGCGGGAGGAGTCTCCATCAGAGTCTGAAGCTCAGGTGAAGGCGAGGCGAATGCGGGAAACCTGCAAGAAACGGGCTGCACACAAAGAGGCGGAAGACCGGATGAAAATGAGGAAAAACAAAAAACTCCCTGGGGGTGAAACGCAGCACGAAGGAGGAGGGGGGAAAACGAAGGAAAAGCCCCGGGGGGGGGGGCGGCAACAAAAAAGAAGCGAAAGGCGAGGGCGCTGCTGAGGGGAGGCGGGCGAGAACAGGCGGAGAGGTGGGAGGCGGCGAACAGGCGAAGAGGAGGATGGGGGCGAAAATGCGAAGGGGCGACTAGGAGGGGGGGACGAAATGGCGAAGAGGGGGGAGGCGCAGCAGCGAGGCAGGAGGGGGGGGCGCAACGGCGAGAAGAGGGCAGGCGGGGGGTGGAGGGGCGAAAAGGCGGAGAGGCGACAGAGAGAGGGGGACAGGCGGGCGCGCACAGTGCAGGGTGGAGGCGGGAGCTTCAGCGAGCTCCTACATAGTGTCTTCTATCTGCTCGTGGAGCAAGTGAGTTCTATTGATTAGCCTTGTGTTCAACCAAGTTACATTGGTATCAGAGCATACGGTTCTCTTTCACTTCTATCGTGAGAGACGATCATCGTGAACACTAGCTATCTCTACACTTAGAACATTATGGACAGCCATACAATGAATGTTGGAGATGCTAATACAAGAGGCAGGGACAATGAAATGCATGCCTCCAATGCTTTACAGGATGAGCAAACTCATGTGGTGCACAATAGGGAACATGAATATGTGGGACAGCCGTGTCGTGGCAAAGAGAAGATGCAAGAAGAAGAGTCGATAGTCTTGAGGGCTGAACTTACTCGTATGCAGGCTCTTCTCCAAGCACAACAAGAAGAATTGAATCTCTATCGCCGCGAGGATCCATTGGTACATGACCGTTTGAAGACCAAGAAAGCTGAATCTTATATGGATCATGCAATGGCAATGATTGGTCAAGAGTTACACATGCAACCAAGGGATGCAGCACGTGCATACTTGGCTCGTACCGAGGATGCCTATGCAGAAAAGGCAACCATCCCACATGTCTTGGAATCCCCACAAGTGCCCGAACAAGAAGTTATGTCTAAGAGGATGAATCTCCATGCTATGGGAGAGGAACAATCAGTGACTTCACGCCATGCAGGAATATCTCATGTAGCCCGTGAAGGATACAATGTTTATGGCAGTGGTCAAAATGTATGTCAAATGCCATTGCCGGCTGAAAATGTACATGCACAACACATGCAACATGGGCTGCAATTTTGTGTTGGTGCAGGTATTCCGCGTATCTCTCATGCCACTCATGCCTTCGAGTGTGCGCGTGAGGGAGAAGCTATGGCTGAAAATGTATCAATGCATGTTGAGGGGCCAGCCATGCCTCATGCTTACAGGGCACATGTATCTATGCCTTATGCATCACCTTTTGGTCCAAAAATGATGCCAGCCACCGGAGCTGTCCCAATGGACAAACATGGGGGAAAACATGTTGAGATGCACACACATGCATCAAAGCCTCGTGACTTCAAAGCCGGAGACAAATCTGTGAAGTTTTGACACATATCATGGGGAATACGATGCATCAAAGGCACTTGCTTTTATTGCCCAGTTTGATATTGCTTTCAGTGATGAGGATTTCACTCAAAAATCCATGATCCGGCATGTAAGCATGTTCATGAAAGGCACTGCTGCCCATTCGTGGCTCACGGAGAAGCTCTCACCGAATCCCGTTAGATCATGGGAAGAGTTCAAGGAGAGGTTTTATGCTCAATTCTTGCCTCCCAATGCATTGAATGAGATAACAATGATGTGGGATTGGGTAAAGCAAAGTGAGGGGGAATCGGTAAATGCATATGTACAAAAGTTTTGGAAAGTGTTTTTGGAGGTGTCTCCATTTATGCATGTCACCGAGGCGGAAAGGAAGAGAAGGTTTCAATCGGGATTGCAACCCGTGTACAAAGCGGGATTACAAATGTATCCTGGTCACACCTTACACCAACTAATCGCAGCCGCCACCGCCACCAAGCAATTGGAACTCAAATTGAGTCGATCCAATAAGGCTAAACCCTCATTTCAAGGCAAAGAGAGGGCTGTCCAAAACCTGCAAAATGATGGACAGCCACCTAAAAGGGACCAAAACCAAGCCAAATCAGGTCCAAAAGCTGAAAATAAGTTTGCTAAAAAGCGCCCTTATAAGCCGGCAAACTTTGGTCTTAGTGCTGAGAAGGAGGAGCAATATATGCGTGAAGGCAAATGCTTTACTTGTGGCAGTATTGAGCACATGGCAAAAGCATGCCCAAATAAGAAGAACAAAGCTGAAAATGCTAATGTACCGAAGCCTAATGTGCATATGATTCCGGATGTGCAGGGCAACACTTCACATGATAGCAAAGATAGGGTTGTATGCAAAGCTTGGGGACAACTCAAAGATCAGCCTGCTTTGTTCATGTTTGATGATTGTGCATCTGAAAATTTCATATCCACTCAGATGGCAGCTGCTTTGGGTATTGAAGTGGAGGACATGGGTCCTCAAATTGAAGCAGGGGTTGCCTTTGTTGGTAGAGAAGTGCAGGTCATGCCTATTTTTGGCAAGTTGCGCATACACATTCAAGGCTATGTGGATCATGAGGATTTTCTTGTGGCGCCTTTGAATGGCTGTGATGTATTGCTTGGAAAGCCTTGGCATACACGTATTGATCCGTGCAAGGCTTACAAGACTAACAAGATCACCTTCATGCATAAAGGTCGAGAACATGTAATTGATGCTGGTGAAGAGGGTGATACCATTCCCCTTGTATCTCATGTACAAATTAAAAAAGTAATGAAAAAGAGTGTTTTTGCGTACTTGATTTTTGTACGAGATCATGTTGAGAAAAATAATGTACATGTAAACACTCTTAGTAATGATAGGCTGAAATTTTTGCAAGAGCACAATGATTGTTTTGCTGATGAGTTACCAAATGAGTTACCACCTGTACGACCGGAAGATCATCGCATTGATTTTGTGCCGGGTAGCTCACCACCTAATAGGCCAGCCTATCGTGTAAGTGCATCCCAAAAAGAGGAGATCATGAAGCAAGTAAATGAGCTTCTTGAGAAGGGTTTGGTTCAGCCAAGCTCTTCCCCATATTGTTCACCCGTTCTCTTGGTTCAAAAGAAGGATGGATCCTTTCGTATGTGTGTGGATTATAGAGCTTTGAATAAGCTTACCATCAAGAATCGGTTTCCGATTCCACGCATAGACGACATCCTTGACAAGTTGGATGGATTGGCATGCTTTAGCCGAATTGATCTCAAGAGTGGATATCATCAAGTGCGTGTAGTGCCTGAGGATGTACACAAAACTGCTTTCAGGACAGCATTTGGGCTTTATGAGTATCTTGTTATGCCGTTTGGTCTTACAAATGCCCCGGCTACATTCAATAGAATGATGGATCGCATATTCCGTGGGTACAGGAAATTTACAGGTGTCTTCTTTGATGACATCCTAGTCTTCTCGAAGACCGAAGAAGAGCATAAAGCTCATTTGGCTATTGTTTTTGAAGAGCTCCATAAGCATAAACTCTTCATAAATGCAAAGAAGAGTGAGTTCTTCTTGTCAGAGATACATTATCTTGGGCATATTGTGTCCAAAGATGGAGTGCGGATGGATCCTGCAAAGATTGATGCAATTCGGAATTGGCCCGAATTGAGTTCGGTGCATGAGATCCGTAGTTTTCTTGGATTATGCTCTTACTACTGCAGGTTCATTCGGCACTTTGCATGGATTGCTTCTCCTTTGCATGATTTGACAAAGAAGAAGGCCGTGTTCAAATGGACTAATGTAGAGAGAGATGCATTCCTTAAATTGAAAGATGCAACTACTCATGGTCCAGTGTTGATCGTTCCCGATTTGCAAAAGCCTTTTTGTGTGGAATGTGATGCATCTAGAAATTGCATAGGGGCTGTCCTTAATCAAGAGGGACATGCCGTGGCTTATGAGAGTCGTAGATTGCATGATGCAGAGCTATCTCTTGGCATTTATGAGAAAGAGCTCTTGGCTGTAATTCATGCACTTACTATATGGAAACATTACCTTCTTGGGGCTGATTTCACTGTGAAGACAGATCACCAGAGTTTGAGGTATTTTCTTACTCAAACTAAGTTGTTAGAGAAGCATATGAGGATGGCCAATTTCCTCTCTATGTTTCATTTTCAGATCTTGCACACCCCAGGAAAGAAGAATGTAGTGGTCGATGCATTGTCACGAAAGCCGTATGTAGCAGCTATCTCGGTTGCCTCTCATGGGGACTTGTCTACCATGCGTGATTTGTATCATACGGATGCTGATTTTGCCACTATTTGGGCTGATTTGATGGCTGGTCATGCACATGCCTCATATGTGATCAAAGACGGTTATCTCATGAAAGATAATTGCCTATGTGTGGTGTCTGACATGAGGCAAAAGGTTTTGGATGAGTGCCATGCTCCTCCATATGCTGGTCATAGAGGCATAATGCCTACTACACACATGATTGAGCGGTATTTCTTTTGGCCAGGTATGCGGAAGGACATAGAGGCACATGTACGTACATGTATCACCTGTCAAAAGGTCAAATTTGATAGGCAAAAGACACCAGGTTTGCTTCAGCCATTGCCTATTCCCACGTAGCCATGGGAAAGTATTACAATGGATTTCATTATGGACTTGCCACGTACCCAACAGGGTAATGATGCAATTTGGACAATTGTGGACAGGTTTAGCAAGCAAGCTCATTTCTTGCCGGTCAAAAAGACCATCAAAGCTGAGCATATGGTTAAAATATATCTTGCACAAGTGTTCAAACATCATGGAATGCCGAAGTCCATTGTGGGGGATAGAGATCCCAGGACTACAAGTCTCTTTTGGCGGGCCTTATTTGATAATATGGGCACCAAATTGGACTTCTCATCAGCTTATCACCCTCAAACGGATGGGTAAAGTGAGGCTTCAAATTCAGCCGTGTTGGATCTCTTGAAATGTTACGTGGCGGATTAGAAGTCTTCTTGGGAGAAGTACTTACCGCTTGTGGAATTTGCATACAACAACACGGTGCATGTATCTACGGGAAAGGCCCCGTTTGAGATTGTTTATGGTAAGGTGGTTTTGCCACCCATCCTTCGTACAAAGGATGAGATATTTGCAGCTGATGAGTATGTAAGAGACTTGGATATTGCTTTTGCTCAGGTGCGGACAGCCATTGCAAGGTCACAAGACAAGCATAAAAAGGCTACCGACAAGCATAGAAGGCAATTGGATGTTAAAGAGAATGATTGGGTATTGTTGAAATTTGAGAAAGCAAGACTTGCAAAGAGGCCTGGCAAAGAGGGTGCATATCCTAAGCTTCCAACCAGGTACTATGGACCTTTTCCAGTGATCGAGAAGATCAATGAAGTGGCTTTCAGATTGGCATTACCTAGTCATTGGCACATACACAATGCTTTTCATGTGAGTCTTATTCGTAAGTATGTAGGGCCGGAACCCAGTGAAATGGTCATTGAGGATCCACCAGAAGTGGATAAGCTTGAGGAGATCTTGTAGCCAGAGCAGATTGTGTATCACAAGGAACGCAAGCTTGCTGCCTGCAGGCAAAGTTGTGAGGCGTTACCTTGTGAAGTTTAAGAACTATCTTCCCATTGATGCTAAATGGCTAGATGAAGAGTTCTTCAAAGATTGCCCGCATGTGCTTCAGACATATTTGGATGCATTTCAGTTGCGGACAACTGTTTACAAGCGGGGGGGGGAATGTCACCATTTGGCCACCCGAATGGTTCACTCTTGCTTTCACACTATGTACATATTGGATTAGTGTCCATGGCTTATGGAATATGTCTATGCAGGTGATTGACACGTGTCATGCTGTATAGTTGGATATGATATTCCGCTGGGACTTGATGTTATCATGCCCGGAATATCTGGAGGACTTGGCTTTCCGCTGGGACTTGTGCCTTTGTGTACATGCCCGGAAACGCCTGGAGGATTGGCTTTCCACTGGGTCTGGTATTGCGTATACTTGCCTGGAAACGCCTGGTCTTATATGGTTTCATGAACGGAAATTGCTCATGCCAATGCTGCATTGCATAGCATCTTTATGTGCTTGCCTGCAAATGAAATTGCATGCTGTTTTCATGCTTGCATGACCTATGTGTAGTTCCGGGTAAGGGGACGCCCGCCCGTGAACCGTGCGTGTGAAAGTGTCTGCTGACATGGTTGTGTGGCATGTGAACAGGTGGTAAGTATTTCCCGATCTAGGCTCAAATAGCCCTTAGGACTCAGCCAATATTTATAAGTGAGTGCGTTCCCATTTCATTAAAGTTTGGGCGCCCAAAAGTCACTTATAAATTATGACCTCTTCCAAGTTCACACTCACTGAAGTCCCGAGGCGGACAAGACTCAATGTCCAGGACCTGATCCTCCCCTTTTACTCATAAATGGGCATCTCCCCATGTCCCTTCACCTGATTGGACCCCAATTCACTTACTTATTAAGAGAAATTCGTGTTTTCTCTTCATGAGGATTTTTGGAGGCTGAAAACTCTGTTTTTCCACCATTTCTCTCCATTTCCAAGCTCTCCATAGCCATACCCAACTTGCTAGGGTGTTTTCCAAGCTTCCAAGAGTGTTTCCAAGTGCTAATCACTCTCCTACTCACTCCCAATGACTGAAATTCAGCAAAACAGCTCTCATTTTACTGTAATTTCTGGTCTTTTTGCTGAAATCCCTAATTTCAGCCTTCCTTTCTCAAGTTGAACCATAGGGGAAGCTTTCCCAAGGTTCCCTTCATCCTCTTGAAGACTTTTGTCGCGAAAGATTGCGGCAAATCGAAGATATCAACACTTCTAAAGCTTCCAATGCGAAGGCTTCCGCTTGCAACAACTTCTATGAAGACTGGTAAGCTAATTGGACAATGTGTTGTCATTACTTACTCAATAGAAGGGCAGGACTCCTTGTTTAGCCGCCCTGTGTAGTATTTCTCTTGTCCTATGTGCTCTTGAAGATGTTGCTACCTTGCTTGGTAGAACATAGAGCCAATGGTAGAGAATATGGGCACTGAAGTCGGGCCGGGCATCAAGGCAGCTCCTTGGTGATCTACATCGGTATACCATTGTTTTCTAAATGCTGAATTTCATGTACATTGGCATGGAGGATTTGGCAATGGATGCCCGTGAAGCTATGTATTGAATTGCTCCAATAGTAATACAATTTACTCAAGGGAGGGGTCGGGCATTCCGGCTCATTGTGTGTCTCTTGTCAATTCAGCAATTTAATTCTTGTATTCGAGCAAGTGTCCTTCAAATCTTAGTGTATTTAAGTGTATTGATTAGCCTTGTGTTCAACCAAGTTACATTGGTATCAGAGCATACGGTTCTCTTTCACTTCTATCGTGAGAGACGATCACCGTGAACACTAGCTATCTCTACACTTAGAACATTATGGACAGTCATACAATGAATGTTGGAGATGCTAATACAAGAGGCAGGGACAATGAAATGCATGCCTCCAATGCTTTACAGGATGAGCAAACTCATGTGGTGCACAATAGGGAACATGAATATGTGGGACAGCCGTCTCGTGGCAAAGAGAAGATGCAAGAAGAAGAGTCGATAGTCTTGAGGGCTGAACTTACTCGTATGCAGGCTCTTCTCCAAGCACAACAAGAAGAATTGAATCTCTATCACCGCGAGGATCCATTGGTACATGACCGTTTGAAGACCAAGAAAGCTGAATCTTATATGGATCATGCAATGGCATGATCCCGATCCACCACATGACTCCATTGTAGAGGCTTGAGTTTCTCTCCCCATCGTCGCGCAGGATCCACGGCCACTCGTGGTGTCCTTCTTGTCGCTTTGACCGCTTCGTAGACGCTAAGCTTGTCAAGAAGTTCCCGTCTCTTCTCGGGCGTGACATTCGTGCAAAACCTCACCTCATGCCCACTCTCATGCAAGTGGTGGGCTCGCACTTTGTCGGCGCCACCCGTTCGCCGGTACGGGCAAAGCTTGCATACCCATGGCCGAGAACCGCCTCCATGAACGGATGTGGTGTAGTTAACCTCCTCCCACCATGTCCATCCCGTTGTCCTTCTACGAGAAGCCCTGGCACGTGAGGAGGATGCCATGGTTGAAGATGGCTTGACTCTTGAGCCTTGAGGAATGAGAGAGAGAGAGAGAGAAAGAAAGAAAGAAAGAAAGAAAGATTTTATTAACGTCTTCCGAAAGACCGAACTCGGCCTATGAGACAAATCGGAGTACCTGTATGGGGTATCCTCTGTCATCCCAACAAAATGAAAAAGTACTGAATAAAAAAGCTGAATCTGGGTGTGCAGGGGATGGAGCTCTATTACTAGGAGAATGCAAAGCTATATGCATGGAGTATACAATCATGATATGCAACCTAGCTAGCTCCATCCTGTACCATACTGGGGGTATAAAATGGTATACATCAGTGAAGGGGGTGTCCACAGCTCCCTGAAGAACATGCCTGGGTGTGCTTTGAAGCGAGCCAGTCGCTCCGCACCCTCTCTGTGAAACTGAGCTCTGATCTCTGTCATCTCTCTCTGGTATAGGCGTGGTGTCCGAAAGCCAGGTGTCCTCTGTCTCCTGCGGGCTCTAAGTGTCTCTGCTCTCTGAAGAGTAATTCCCTGCCGTGTAGGGGCTGGGAGGGGTATGGATCTCTGAAAAAATGTAGTAATCTGTGTCTGTCGCCCCTCCTCTGGAGCTGTCTGAGCCTGTAATAATGTCTCTGTGTGGCGCTGTATGTCTAGAATGTATCTCCCCAGTATGCGTTGGTCTGCTGTCTCAAAGATCTGGCGTAGGGAATGTGGCTCTCTGAATAAAATGGGATATCTCTCTCTGATGGCTGTATATGCTCTGCATCTGCATACATAATGCTCCTCACTCTCCACCTCCTCTCTGCACAATCTGCATACCCTCTCCTCTCGGGGGATCCGTGCTGCTCTGCCAGTCTCAATCTCCAATCGGTGTGATGAAACTCTGAGCTGACCAATAGCCACTCGGGAGCCGTGTGGTAAAAAGCCCTCCATGTATCTCGGCCTCTCTATAAATCCATCATCAGTGATACTCATGAAGTGATCTCTGTAGTATAGCATCTTCGGTGGAAGAGGCTGTGTAGGCGATATCCATGTCTCTCGTGTATAGAGCTGCCATAGATCCTGTCTCAATACTCTGTTCCTCTCACTATGAGAGAGACGGATATGTGGTGCATCCCTATCATACTGGAATGGTGGTAGATGATCCATGTCTAGGCCATGCTGTGAGAACCAATGTGTGACCTGTGCATACCATGATCCTCTGTCTCCTGCCTCAGCCAACTGTCTAGATGCCTGAAAAGCTCTGTATGATAATCTGTCCTGTGGCATCTCTCTGAATCTGTCTAGCAGGCATATAGTCTGAAATATGGCCTCTACCATCATAGGAGGCGCAGCAAACTCTGCCATAGATCCTGTCTCAATACTCTGTTCCTCTCACTATGAGAGAGAGAGAGAGAGAGAGAGAGAGAGAGAGAGCCTAGAGGCTTGGAAGTTGGAAGACTCAAGAGGCTTGAGAGAGAGAGAGAGAGAGAGAGAGAGAGAGAGAGAGTCTAGATTCTAGAATCTAGATAGTAGGGCGGCGGCCCGCGGGCCTGGCCAAGGCCCAAGGCCAAGCCAACAGCCATAAACGGCTAGAAACGGGAAGCGCAACGGCCAAAAACGGCGAGCAACGGCTCTCTGCCGTCCCCTCACAGTGCCGTCCCCGACCGGCGTCCCCGTCCCCGTCGCCGTCCCCTTTGAGAAACGTGCCGTCGGGGACGTCCGTCCGTCCCCGTCGCTGGTCCGTCCCGAATCGCCATCCCCGCGTTCCAAGCTGCCGTCCCCTCCATCCCCTGTGACTATGCTTATTTTATATACATATACATATATACATACATAGATACATACATATATATATGTATGTAGTAAAAAACGTGAAAATGTACTAGTACTTATCTTAATGCGTACTTCATGTACTCGTACCATACACGTACCATACCGCTTCGTACCTAAAGTAATCAACCACTATGGCCCACCATATTTTGAGGTTTGTGGGAGATTCATTCTCTCCAAATTGATCTGGTACTATGGCATGGTTACAATGTCCTACTTCCATTGTCAAATGGGATTGCAAGGTAAAAGTAAAAGCACTTATGATCTTAATCTTATCATTCATATGCTGTTTAGCTCATTGACGGCTTAACACAGTGTGTAAACCTTGTTCTTGCTGGCCCAATAGACCTCTCTGAACACCAAACTGTCAGCACCCTCTTGTCTCCAGGGTATCAACTTTTTCATGCTTGGCTCAACCAGCTATCCCTTCAAGCTGCAACCTGTATTTTGTATATACCTTTACCAAGACCATGGAAGAAGTTGGTCACATACATCAGTGTCTCTGACTCTTGAGTTCTCTATTGCTTGTGCACCATCACAACCGTCATCACCTCTATATGCGACATCAAAAGAGAAATGTTTCTTTTATATTGTGCACACCAAAACCATATTCTCATGAGCAGTCTGCATTACTCTAATAAAGTCTCCTCAAGCCATGCTATATTGATGCTCATGTTGCACACAAAGCATAACCAACCTGTCAACTGCGGAGATGTTTTCACACAATGCCTCAACAACATCACCCTACCGGTGTGTAAACGGATGGTCAAGAGTATCATCTCATGAGCATACAATTGCTACAAATTTAGTGTCTGGACCTTTCACTTCCATTATTCAAAGCCATGCTGTATGAAATAGCTGAAGCACTTAACTTTATTAGAGGCCCGTAGGTGCATCATCAACACCTTGCACTAAAGATAATACATGCGTTTAGATCTCGTACAAGCTCATGAGCATCATCATGCAAATCCTTGAAAACATGAACAACCACTTCAGGAGTCTACTTTTCCGATGGCTTATCAACATAAGCCGCTCAAATTCATGATGGGCCATGAGGGTGTACCTATACAGACACAAAGTGATGCTCCGGTGTTTGTTGATGTAACCACGTCATATAGGCAACATTCTTTAAAAACCACATTTGCTAGCAAAAGAAGTCTTCCTTTGTCACGTGCACACTCTCCGGAATGTCTTCTACCCATTGGCCAGCCCAGAGGTTGAGTACATGGCTGGAAGTATGTGTTTGCAAGGGCTGTTGTGCCAGATCTTTGTAGTATTGTCCAAGTACCCGATGAGCAGCCCAATATGGAGAGAGTTATTGGGTTATTGTGTGAAAACACTTAGTTGGACATTATTGTAGTCACGAGCAGTGCTACCAGTGAGTATCTCTATTTGGCATTGTACATATTTCATGTTAGTAATTTATGGTAGGTTAGATCGTCTCTCTCTACTGTGTATTGAGCATGAAGAAAAAGCAGTTTGTGTGTGGGGAAGTCTCTGATTAGGCGTTAATTGGAATCAATCAATTTATAAACACGCTTCCACAAGCACCCATGTTACATCCTAGCCTAATGGTGAGATCTTAGGCATTTTTCTGAAGTAGAGGTCTCTTGTTCTATTAAAGTCATAGCCTTGAGAACTAGTTTATGATGTTTGTGCTTGGATTTGTCTTATCAGGAGGGTTGCAAGTGCCTCTTATACATGGTCCTTCATGCTCGGGTTGTCCTTGACTTGTGCGAACGGCCAGAACAGGAGATCACATTCAAACAAGTAGAAGGAGATTTTGTCTCTTTTCAAGGGAATTGGATGCTTAACCAGTTTGGGAGTCAGCACACAGTGTTAAAGTATACTGTGGATACTAAAATTCGGAAAGACTGTATTCTTGCAGAGTCCATAGTTGAGGAGGTAAATATCTCATATCTGGCGGCCTTCTGTCTCAGCTTATTCTTTGTACTTACTACTGACACACTTGTCTCTTCACGGTGGTGGGCAGGTGATATATGAAGATATTCCCTCAAATCTCTGTGCTATTCGCGACAGAGTGGAGAGTTTAGCAACTGGTTCAAGTTCGTCAGCCATCTGTCTATTAGAAACTTCCAGTGCGGCTTCCTTGGCCGAGTCTGAACAAGCAGCAAGCACATGTGCGTGTCGTGAAATGTCTGAACTTAAAGGAGCCGGCAGTGCAGTGGATTGTGTAATTAATCCAGAATCAAGTACTCACAAGAAATCTCTAGAAGATTCAGGTTTGAAACTGACCAAGAGACGTGCACAGGTAAAAGGATTGATGGATGATTTTAGAGTGTTGGAAGGGGAAATCAGAGGTTTCATAGCAGCATATGGAACTGAAGGTGTTATGCCGTTGCGAAGGTATATGCGTTGGTATGGGCGTAGTGACCTTGAGAAGGCTATCACAGCTATGGGCGGATTTCGTACTGTGGCTATGAGGATGAAGCTGTCATTGGCATACAAAGAAAGGAAACCTGATGGATATTGGGACGAAGTGCGAAACTTGCGAAATGAGGTACTGTTCCTGACATCATAGTTGTTGAAGGTTTTTCCTGTGACTATATCTGAAATTTAATGTTCTCTCTCTTGCTATAGTTTCCTTGGTACAAAATTCTTTGGTAAACTGGTTTTATCTTGATCCAACCCTCGCCTCGAGGCAAAAACGGGTGGGGGAAGACGCCCGTCACATGCGCGGAAGCTCTGTGTCTTCTTTCAGCCCTAAACACCTTTCATAGAACATCTTGATGCAAAACGCAAAGAAGAGATGGAGAGAAGAGAGAGAGATTGCTGAGTATTTCGGTATGTTCATGTAATACAAAAAGGTTACCAAATCTTGACCTTAGGCCTTTCCAAGATACCTACTACTAGACCTACCCCATGGGAGGGGTTAGATAATGAACCCGAGGCTGGAAGCACCTTTTTGTAGGTCCAATTTCTGCCCATGAATCAGCTGACTGGCTGTCGGCCAGCTCAAGGATAGCAAAAAAACACTAATGTTGCCAACCCCGACTGTGGACTGCTCTTCACCTGGCCGACAGACATCCTGTCCCAAAAGGTTTCTTCTGGACCATCTGAGGCTATTTAGAGCCCTAAATCTACTGTTTAATCTATTGCCATTCAGACATTAACCTTGGGATTAGCATTTCCATGTGCATGCACATGACATCCCCTTCTGCTAAACTTGATGATGAGATTCCAATTTTTGACTCTAGATGATTGTCATCATCCCCTGTCTCCACACATGATCTCCCATATCTGTCATCCTTCCCTTCCTGGCAACTTTTCATTGAAAACCTTGCCTTAGTTCTCTGATTCACTCCAAAGTTTGGTAAAGACAAAGAATGGGAGATTATCCTACAATACAAAGAATCACACTCCTAAAATTTAGGAGAGTTGTTATTTTTGGCCCGACTCCGATGGAAATTCTGTTCGCGTCATTACGTTTTGAATTGAGCAAATACCAAGAGTTGCCAAAGTACCTATGACAAATGGGTTACCAATTGGGATATTTTTAGAGATAATGTTTATGGAAGGACCATGTCTTAGATTAGGACATGTGGCAAGAAAGTGGATTTAAGTGAGAGAAGTGGCCTCACACTTGTCACTTCAGCTTTTGTGTGGCTCTCCACTTGTCATCATAGCCTTCTCTTTCCTTTTTCACTCATGGGAGCCCCAAATCTATAAATTGGAGCCTCCTCTCTTCATTAAAGAAGGCTCTCCTGCTGCACACTAGCCTCTACCACCGTTACAGGGCTGTCCTAATGATGGCTACTCTTTTTCTCTCTCTTGAAGGCTGCCCATGAAGAATACCAGTTGTTGGGGACTGTTTTGGAGGCTTCCATCGCGAAGAAATACTGAAGGCATGGGTATTTAATCATTTTATTATGATTTTTAGCCACTGTACTTGTTGTTCTACTCCCTTGTACTTGCTATACTTGTTGTACCACCCATTGTATCTATTTTACTAGCAACTGTACCTAATGTACCAACCCTTGTACTTGTACTAGCTACTGTACCTGTTGTACCAACCCTTGTACTCGTTGTACCAGCTATTGTACTTGTACGAACCATTGTACTTGCTGTACCGGCTGAATGGAGAGTTGTACTTGTTGTACCAGCTCTATTGCCTGAAGACCCGTGGTTTTTAGGGAAGAATCAGTACCCACATGGAGTTATATGTTGACTTGGCATTTCTACAGCCTGTGTTCCGCCTTGGTTGCCTCGTGTTGGGCTGTGTTATGGCATTTGTATATGGATAATCCGGCATCTCTAGTGGGGAGAGTAAGGCCCTTAGAGCTTGTACATGATATTATTCTCCTTGGGTAATAAAATACTCCAAGGGGGGGGTCGGTCCATTCCGGCCTCTGTGCGGTGTCACATGTGCAAGCTTCATTTTCAGCATTTGTGAATGATTTGTCCAGCTTTTATGTTTTATGTAAAGTGATGATGGATATGTGTTAAGACTGTGGCCATGTTTAAATGTTTTAATATGCATTGATGGTATCAACAAGTGTGTCAAAGACCCTAGTTCCCCGGGCATCGCGAGTTACAATGTTCCCTACCATCTTCTCTCTGTTGTTCCACCCACACATAATAGAAACAATCTACAAGAGAGCACGTAGGACGAGAACACTTCACAAGGTATGTGAACATGGAGTCTTGCTCCTCCCTCTTGGTACTTGCTTCCATAATTAAGTATTAAAGCTTTCCAATTGCAAGTAGAGTTGATGTAAGCGGAAGTCTTCGCGATGGAAGTGTCGGGAGTGTTGAAATCATTCAATATTTTGCGATCCTTCACGAGAGAAGTCTTTAAGTGGATGCAGGGAATCCTGGGAAAGCTTCCCCTATGGTTCAACTTTGGAAAGGAGGGTTGAGATTAGGATTTTAATCCAAAAGACTAGAAATTGTAGCAAATAGAAGGATTGTTGTGCTGAATTTCAGTCATTGAAATGTGTAGGAGAGTGAATACGACCAGGAAACACACTAGCAAGCTTGGATATGGTGTAGTGAAGGAGAAAGTGGCGAAAATACAGCCATAAAGTCTCATGAAGAGGTGCCTAATTCTAGAGAAAGGAAGAAGAGAGATGATTAGATGTCCATCCTGGGTGTCAGGGCAGAGAGAAAAAGCTAGTTGGGGTTCAAGATGGGATGGACACATGGCTAGTTGCTCTCTTTGAACAAAGAGGATAAGGTCTGAGCGGTGGACATTGGGCTTTGTCCACCTCGGGACATCAGTGTGTGCGAACATAGGGCTGGTCATAATTTATAAGTGAGTTTTGGTCGCCCAAAACTTAATAAAGTGTGTACACACTTATAAATCAATGCTACTTTCTAAGGCTAAGTTCTGATCAGGGTGCCTTGGCCCTCCCCTTCCTTTCACTCACTATCATGGAAAATACTTCTCTTAATGACGAAGAAGATTATGATTAGGCTTTCTAGTCCTTTCTATATGAGTCAAGGGTTCTCTGCCCGAGATGTCCCCTAAAATTTGAATATTTGTAGCCATGGGTTCTTTACCTTAGAGACCCCCCACCACAATTTGAATATTTTGGATGTCTTTTTTATAAGCCTTGTTTTGATAAAATATTTGTAGCCATGGGTTCTTTACCTTAGAGACCCCCCACCACAATTTGAATATTTTGGATGTCTTTTTTATAAGCCTTGTTTTGATAAAATGCTTGGTTCCTTTTTATCTAGGTTTTCCCTACTTAGATCCCGTACTTAGAGCCACAGGATTTGGCTTTGTCATCCCATGTTCCCTACTCACGACATACCACTGTGTGCATTAGGCCATGGCGCACCCTCACAAGCCTCTCCACCACAATGAACATGTAGGCAAAGCGGGCTTTGGATGGCTTAAAGAGCTCAAGATCAGAATTGGCTCTATACATGCTCAGCACTTTCGGCCTCCTGGTGACAAAGTTCACCATACTAGAAACTACAGAAAAAATGTTTCTCACCCAATCCAGCTTTCGCACATCTTCCATCATCAAATCAAGGCTATGTGTAGCGCAAGGTTTTCATACAATCTTGGGGAACTCTTCTTCAAGCATCCTTCCCATGGAAACACAATTCGACCCATTGTCTGCTATCACCTACACAATGTTGCATGGGCCAATCTTCTGTATAGCGTGGCATATATGCTTGAAGATGAACTCCCCTTTCACCATTGTCCCCACCATAGAGGCATCAATGGCACAAATAAACATAGTGCCTCTGCATGAGGAGACCAGAATGTTATAAACACTCCTCTTCTTCACATCAGACCAGCCATCACACATCAAAGTACACCCATACTTTACCCAAGTAGCCTTAAGAGGCTCCATCTGTCTCAATTGCTAGCTTCTCTCTCCGAAGCTCTGTAGTACCGTGTACGCAAGGCCTCATATGAGGGACCATCCCACTCACAACCTATGCGTGAGATTGCTCTAATTATTGTCCTCCATCGAGGAGTACGCAAAATAGTGAAGGACAATGCATATTGCACAAAAAGCTTGGTTATCTCCCTTGTTGCCTCCTTCATGGCAGTCTTTTGAAACCTTGCCTTCACATGCCCTTTCTTCAACAAAGGTAAAGTTGTCGTCTTTGCTCGAGGTTGTGAGCTAGAGCTACCCCCAACAGTAAAAATCCCTTGATGCTGACTTTGCATGTCACCTACTATAGAGTCTTGCTCTTCCACAGTCATGGCAGGCTCTCTTAAATGCTTAGGATCCACGATCTCTTGAACAAGAAGGCCTAGTTCCTTAGCCTTCAAAGCCTTAAGCCTTTCATAAATGTGCTTTGGTACAGCCTTACAAGGTCCCACCCGATGGCCCTTTGTATGTGTGAAGTGTGCCTTCAACCGTGTAATGCTACTAGGATGCACTTGCACCTCCATTTTCCTGAGCCTGAGCCTGAGCCTACATACTTGCTCTCTCATGTGACATTGCTCCACAAGGGATCTTGTGTGCGAGGCATCTTGCAAAGTTGCAAGAGAAATATCCTTTGCCTGCATAGGTTATGGGATAAAGTCCCCATTTTATTTGTGGGAAAAAAAGCCTGATATAGGTTGCAAGCAGTAGGCTAGGTCAGCCTGTATAGTTAATAGTATAGAAACATAATACACCTAGGCTTACCTTGAGACTTGGCAGCAGGCTTGGACAGCAGTTGTGACTCGTGAAGGTGGACAGGTCACAGTAGTCGGCCAACAGTCGTGAAGGTGAAAAGGTCAAAGCAGTCGGCCACAGCAATCGGCTATGAAACGTGAGGGTGGATATGTCGCAACAGTCATCGGCCAGCAGTCGTGAACGCTGAACCGTGAGAGTTGACAGCAGTCGGGACTCGCCAACAGTCGGGTGGAGTAGTCAGCAAACCATACACAGGCGGTGGCAGCGAGAGTCGGGAGTTGGGACAGGTCACAGAATCACTCGAAAGGTGTGCAGCTGTGAAAATACAAAGAAACAAACATAAAGTCGGCGAATATGTGATAAGACTCTTTTTTTGGAAAACATGTTGGATAAAAAACGTGTTTCACTGAATGAAACGTTTCAGTTCGTTTCAAATGTTCTAAAACGCATTTCGTTGCTACACTGGTCTGTGTGAAGATCCACTTTGATTGTTTAGTCTTGTTTTCGAAGGTGATGCTTTGATGGGACTGAGGGTTTCTGTGTGAAGATCCACTTTGATTGTTTAGTCTTGTTTTCGAAGGTGATGCTTTGATGGGACTGAGGGTTTCTGTGTGAAGATCCACTTTGATTGTTTTGTCTTGTTTTCGAAGGTAGATGTGATTGGTGTCCCAATCATGTATAAGCGAAGGTATGTGATTGGTGTCCCAATCATGTACAAGCGAAGACTCTCTTATGTATGGACGTTTGAGTAGGACCCTGCTTGTTGGAAATCCATAACCAAAAAGGATTGTGCCCATATGTTTTGATTTGACATTTTATAGGACTTCTATTGTTTTAGCTCTGATGCCATCTGAAAGTTTAACCATTATGTTTGTATCATTCAAGGCAAGTTCTCCCCGGCTCTCCTAGCAACTTTTTGTGATAAGGCTGACATTGGTAGCGCCATCTAAGATTGGAATGACCTATTTCCCTTTATATGTGACATGTCTTACGACATGCATGTCCTTACCCTCGAAGCAGCGTCCACAGCTCGACCCCTTGCTTGGAGATTTATTTTGTCACAAGTTTTGGATTGTAAAACATTTTTGGAAGATTTGGAATGTAAAACAGATCTGGACCTCTTCTTAGAATGAACACTCATAGGCCAGCTGTCAGGATGGCGCACACCCTGTATATGGGCAATGGTTTGAATCCTGCCAGGGTTGCATTGTTGTCATAGGTCCACATAGAGTCTAGCATGTCCAGGACACCTTTTTGCGGAGAAGGCTTCTACTCTGTGGGACCCGTGGGGGACTACTTGTGAACTAGTTCCTGCTGGACACATCCCGACAAATGGTTTTTTGCCAACACATGGAACATGTATGTGGCTTGTCTCTTATGGGGGCCATGTCTGACTAGTACTCATTTGGTAATATTGGAGCTTTTCTGGTTTTTGCTTTCTATGTGCATGACCAAATTTCTAGCAAACTCAATATGGGCATCTGGTTTTGTTATCTTTTTGTAATGTGAGGTCAATTATTCTTCCATTTGATGCAGCATTTGGAATATTGCAACCTTTCAAATTTGTTAAACTTTGTCAAGTCATTAATATTTTCTCCTCCTTTGGGGGGTGGGGTGTCTTCCAGGTGATAGCTGTTCAAAAAGAGATCGGTGGTGATCAAACAGTCTTGCCAAGTCGATTATCCATAGAAAAATTAGGTACTTCATACTTCTAAGGCTCGACTTTTAATTCCTGCTTTTTCAATGAAAGAACAGGCTGTACAGTAAAATTACCTTATCATCCCAAGCTAAACACAGGCTGGGTAAACTGAAAGTACAACACCCCCCCCTCCTGCCCCATGGGAGGGACCCATTGTGACCACTTGCAAAGATTGGACTGGTAACCAAACCCATCCAAGTGTGCCCATCCAAGCGATGGGTGGGGATGTATTGTAGGTACACTAACAATTCAGGTAGGATCATATGTAAGAGATCACACTGAAAACAGTTCCCATGTATTAGTTTGAATTCAGCTCAGGAGCCTGAACAGTTGCATAACCATACTCGTGCTCTCCCCATAGTATGGTAGTTGCAAGTTTTTTTCTACAGGGTCCAACAGCAAAAAAGCTGTGCCGGACTGCAAAAGGATACCTTTACCTTTGACGTTTGAGCGGCCTTTTGCTGCCTAGCCATAGGCTTTAGTGGACACCCCCTGCATATTTCCACTGGCATTTTGTGACATCCTCCCAAAGAAGGCCTCAGCAGTCAGTGGTCCCACTAGTACCAAATTCTGATCCATTCATAGTTTAATGCATGGGCTCTTTAATAGCTCCTCTCTTTATATGAAGATGTTGCACCCATGTGCGGTAACGAAGAAGTTTCAGGGGAAACATCTGGTCAGTCAATCGTGAGCGTGGGAGCATGTGTTATGGAATGGTGAAGGACTGTCCAGTATAGGCTCATAAATGAGAACCATCCATGGTATGAAGAGAACCATGGGAGCAGCTGCCTGCCCTTTTTTGTGTTTCCAAAACTGTGGACTCTTTTTAAGAGCTGAAATGAGGCATTTGTGTAGGGGTGATGGATCATGTTGAGGACGTGAGAGTGTATTGACCTGCAGCTTCTCTATATCAAGCTCCAATCTAAGAATTGTGAGGTCAAAGGTGCTCCAGACGTGGCTGCTGGTCGGATGAATGAGAAAGCAAAGGGGTTCTGTTGGAAATGGTCCTGATAACACTGCCTCTATAAGCATGCAAGATGCATATACCCTGGCCCATCTTGCTACTGTTGTGGTTATTTTGTATGAAAATTTGGGCCTGTGCCTATGTTTGTGTATGCAGCTGCTGCTGGGGCTGCTGTAGGTTGTGCTAGCGCATGCCATGCAGTGGTCTTCAAGAGTACACTTACCATCTGAATTGGTGCTCATTTTCCTTTTCTTTTTTAATAACCTGCACCCCCTGTTGTTTTCCCCTGCCAAGTTTATCATAGCTCTCGTCTCCTACCACTCACTCCACATGTTTTCCAGTGCTTGCCTTTGAGTCTTCCCTGCATCTCTGGAGTTTGACAGAAACTCAGTACGCAGACCTTCGTATGAATGTATGCTCTTATGTGTGTGTGTGTGTGTGTGTGTCTGTTGGGGGGGGGGGTGTTGGTTTGTGTGTGTGGGAGCATATATTGATACCAAGTTCTACACCCACTATTGGGCATTGATGACGTTAGTGGGGATGTCGTATCTAGTCCATACTATGCATAATGGAGTTGATGGTTATATTGTCTTGTGGATAGACTACCATGAGGATATAACTTGCACTTTCTTATAAGGTGAATTTTGGCATGTTCCTGGATTCATCTAGGTATAGATGTACTATCATGACTATTTTGAATCCCGATAGATTGCAAATTGTAATCGCAACCCTCCACTAGATGCTTTTTAAAGTAAAGTGCATGTTTTGGCATTTATCAATTTTGATGTGCTCAGGCCACTACAATCTGGCTCGTGCTTTGGAGAAATGGGGAGGTGCCAAGGAAACCGCCAAAATTCTGGGCCTGAAGACAACAAGAGCGCAGAAGCAAGAGCAACAAAGTAAGAAAACATCAGCAAAACAGGATGGCGGCTCAGTTCATATGAAAAAGCCTTTGTTGTTGGGCATGGCAACACCTTTAGATACAAAGAAAGAGGAAGATGAACAACCAACTAGAGACTCATTGAAAGGGAATAGGGTGGAAGTTTTCTCTCAAAAATCATACAAAAGTGCCATTCTGGCAGCATCCTCTATCATGGAAGAAGCTTCCCAACAGCCCTCAAGCACATGTGAAGAACTCCCAAAAGACCTATCAAGAAATGACATGTCCCAGGCTTCAAACAGCAACAAAGAACCACCTCAAAATACGTTGAATGACTCGGATCCATCGTCTTCTAATCAGGTTAAGCACAAAAAGATGCCATACAAGACGGATGTTCCGCAGGAATCATCCAAGTGGCTTACCTTATTCACAGATGCTGCACAGCCAGGTGTCACAGATGACTAATACCATTATTCTTTGGTCGGGTGTCCTTTGCCAAGGCAAATGGTACTCTAAATGCAGATATTTCATACATTATTATGTTACGTGGTCGGGTGTCGTAGGCCATTGGTGCAGTGTGAAATTTGGAATCTTTGGGTTGCATATGCAGTGAAACAAACGCAATGAAAACAGAATGTACTCTCACTATTCTTCTATCACTTCTTTTTTGGGCATATCAGAAAAGCTCAATTCGCCATAATAGCCTAGCTTATCAATGTAAAACCATGACACATGTTATTGAGGGAATATATTCTGTTTTTTGGTAAGAAGCCGTGCTGCATAAGATGATACCTTTGGATGGTCATCTCCAATCTCCCCAATGATGAAGCCCCATAGCAATATTGTGCAGTTTCTTAGGTGGTATTGAAGCAAATAAGGATGATGGATTCTTATGCTGGTGTCGGCGGTTGCTCTCGAAAAATTGTTTGGGCAATCACGTACACACGGGGCATGTCTATCTCTACTAAGCAGGGGTCTTTACACGATCTCCCGCCCATCAAAAAGCTGATCTCCCGCCCATCAAAAAGCTAACGCATCCTACCAGGGGTGGAGGTTGGCATTGCCGCCTTGTGTTGAAACAGGTAGACCCGCAGGCAATACATTATCTAACACCACCGGTGAGATGATTATTCTAACATGCACTTTGTAAGTAGTATGCCAAACGAAACAAGGAATTTTTTATAAAACATCAACATAGTTTAAACTAGTGGGAGGCCCGTGCTGCTGCTGCGGCACAGTCTGTCCACCTTTGTACACTGCTGCCACGTGGCTAGAGAGAACACCTTTGTACACTGCTACCACGTGGCTAGAGAGGAACAGACTGCCCACCTTTGTACACGGCTGCCACGTGGCAGTGTACAAATAGATAGAATAGATATCAATATAGTTGCGAATATACTTTTTTTTTTCTTCTAAATAAGCATCAACGATACTGCAAGCTCTCTAATCCCTCTCTTCTCATGTGTATGATTTAATTATAAACTTAGTTACTCTTGAAGTATGGAACCTCTCTCCCCTTGTTTTCTTCTTCCTTTGTGCAGCATCCTCTCGTGTTTAACAAATTCAAAACCATGTGATATTTTTTTAGAAATTTCTTTAGAAATTTCTTTTGCCAATCAAATTTGGTTTGATTGAAATTAGAGCTATGTTGTGTAGCTAGGAATTTAGGTAGAAAGAGGACAAAAAAATCTATGTTTGTAATCTTGGAACACACGATTGCCAAATGCTCAACTTTTATAAGTTTTTTTGTTTTTGTTGAAGGGTCATTGGTAACGGAGGAGGAAACTTTGAAGGGGCTAAGGTCCCTTTCACTAACATCCACAACCAAGTGCTTGAATAGTTATATGGATCCGATTGTTATAGTTAGCCCTTTTGCAATGTTTGGGAAAATATGGCTTCACAAATTCGTGACAATTGTAGCAAATTTGAGGTGGCAATCTATTTATGGGCACAACTAGCAAGAAGCACCATCGGCAAAAGAAACCCATCGACATTATGAGCACATGAATATCACTTGTAGGCCATCTGCATCATACATGTGTTGCATACACTACACAAACCATACCAAGACAACAACTACCTAAAGATGATATCCAGTCCATTCCCACCTTGTATGAACCATATAGACCATATGATCACATACAAACTATAATATAAGCACATACAGACCACATGGACCATGTAGCAACAGAGCGCACCGTGAAAAGAGCAATCAGAAAACCACCCATTCTTACCATATATGGATCACATGGACTATATAGGACACACCGAGAGAAGACCAAGCATGTGAAGATCCCATATAATCCATTGCGTAGATGAATGGACCATACAACCCATTACAAGACGTGTTGTATGGACCATGGACCATCCAGGGTCATATGGACACGATACTAAGCATCGAGCAATCCATTATGACCATGTACGCATTGTATCCATCATCAAGCTACACCAAGGCAACAATGAGTGTGTAAAGATCTCGGGAAGCTTGTTTCACATATATATGGATCACATGTATTGTGTCCATATATAAAGATCCTGAGTAATCCGTTGACCACATGAACCATTTAGACCACATTTGAGCATACTACGATCACATAGAGTCCACTTCGCCTATTCACGGGACGTACGCCATATAGACCACACCAAGATGAGAATGAGCATGTAAAGATATCGGGCAACCCATTCTGACCATGTACGAAGACCATATAGACCATGGAGAGCACACGGGGTGGAAATCCCAAACACATCACACTCACTAGCACAAGACTAACCAAGTGGAGTGCACTTGCCCTTTCTCTTGTCATGGGAACTTAGATGCTCATCCACCGTCTTGGAGAAGAGGCAACCACGTTGTAGTGACCTAGCACTTGAGACCATTATCATGACGTGAGTTGTCTATGTTGAGCTTGGGACTCTCATGGCTTGAAAAGCTCTAAGGTAACTTCAAGAAAAAAGCCCTCTCCTCACACATACCCTCACACTCTTACTAGATTCAATGGCAAGGTGCGTGGGAGAGAAGAAGAGACACACACTCATACCCACACACAAAAGCATAGCAAAGCATAGCACTACGAAGAGGCAAGAGAGCACAGAGCTAGAAGGAAGAGAACAAGAGGCAATAGGTTAGTTCTCAATGGCAAGGCATGTGGGAGAGAACAAGAGACACATACTTTCCGCCTACACCCACAAGCGTAGCAACACCAAGAGAGGCAAAAGAATAGAGTTAGAGAGCAAGAGCACAAGAGGCAATAGACTAGTCACAATCCAACCCAAGGGAATTTCCTTTTCTCATTAGACAAGCTCACTTATATACAAGTCACTTATTAGTCTTGGACGCCTACACTTCATTACTTTTGGGTATCCAAGTAGACCTTAGTCTAATTTTTATCTAATGTAGATACAAGAATGCGGGTGCATGGGATGCCAGCTTCACATAAGGCTTGGCCATCCCTTGGGTTATAACTTAGTCTAATTAGACCTTAGTCTAATTTTTATCTAATGTAGATACAAGAATGCGGGTGCATGGGATGCCAGTTTCACATAAGGCTTGGCCATCCCTTGGGTTATAACTTGAAGTGCAATTTATGCAAGATTACAACACAGTAGAGTTAATCCTATTGTGCTTAGGTGAGCATGTACACATGCGACATGCCGTCTTGAGTCCATAGCTACTTCATAGCGTGCATAACCTTGATTGCTTAGGCTTGCTTGGCTTCTTTGTGTTGTTTGATAATGGCTTCTTTCACTTCTGGTAGTTAACCTTGGGTTACCATTTCTCCCTCCCGGTTCTAGGTCTATCCTTGGACCTAGGTAATGGAGGTGTCGAAATGGCAAGGTTAAAGAATCTTAGAGGGATTATTATTGGAGGTTGTCGATGGCAAGGATATAGATGGTGCAAATGTACGTGGTTGGGTGGAAACAAGTAAGGATGCTTAATGCATGTGATTGAATGGTGCAAGCACCTATCTACTTATATGCATCACAAAAATAAAAACAATATGTGGTGCAAGTAAGAGTATCTACGTGGGAGGCCTTTCGATGTTGAGGCTCTAACCATGATGCATAATGCATGAGTGTCGGTGTACTATGTGTGAGTGATGTAGAACCATGAGAGAATTTTGCATAATGTAGTCGTTCCTTCTCCATACAAAGCACTATTTGACAATTTTATCCATTGGCTACCAATGTGAGGTGACGAGCAACAATTAGGTTTTGCCTCTACAACTCTCTGTCAACTCTCAACCTTGAACATATTAAAGAAACACCTTAAAAATCTTTTCTAAATCGCAAACAACCATAACTAACCCAATGAGAAACATGTTCACAACACTCACACAACGCTCTTGCACACAACATATCCCTTGTTCACATGAGTTTCAAGATGTTCTTTATTATTGGTTGATTATGAAATAGAGTGTTGAAAGTAGTCTCCCCTTTAAGCATAGAAGCAGCCTCATATGAATCAATCATCATCAACAAAATTGATGTCCTCCATGTGAACGAAGCCGCAGGCAATACCATTGTGAAGGTTAGAAAGAGTAGAGAATGGCGCTCTCGTCAACATAGCTTCCCAATGTAGAACACGGTAGCATACCCTTATCTCCACGCCCATCGATTCTTAGATAAAAAATAGCAGCCTTTCATTCCTAGCCTCACACAAACAAACCCTAGAGTAAGCGCATTTCAGAGTATGCGCAGCTTCAGATAAAAACTCGGCAACAATTCATTATATTTTTCAGAGCCCCTCAATACAAGCTGATCCATCAATTTCTTAGAGCTCATGATCTGGATTCTCCTGAGGCGACCGATTCTCCCTTGCTGTTCTGGAAACGCCCTCTGTGCCTTGTCGCCTTCACGTTTTTGCCATCCCTGCACACAGTCGACTGCCTCGCCTCTCACATGTTAAGACCATGCTCTTCCTATTTCCAGTAGAGCAGCCGCGTCTTCTTGGCATTCCAGGTGACCAGCTCTTCGGGGCGAGTACGACGTTATTAAAAAAAACCATCCTAACTTTCTAAACAACCAACCTCAAAGTTTGTTATCCACACGTTTTTACCACTCGGTGTACACGCTGCTGGTATTTGAAAGGCGCTGAGTTCAAGCCCTAGAGGCAGCTCAGGGCAGGTCTACCAGTATGTGGGGCGCGGCGCTCTGCTACTTTACAAACAAAACGCAATTAAAAAAAAAAGTTTGTTATCCCTAGATATTATTACTCGACAAAAATACCACATCATCACTGCCATGGAAAAATTCTTGAGAAAAATACCACATCATCAGTTGAGGTGTGATGTTCCTCCATATACCATGCATAATGCTATATATACAACAATGTAAAGATGCATTCTCTAGATACCCACCCCCTACACTTAATATCAAAATATACTACACCACCTATCCTAAGTGCAACCCAATCACCGGTCTTTGACTCACAAACTCTAGAGTTTTTACAAATATACATGTTTTTCTGGTTCATTTTTCCTAGCCTCATATTTTTTCCTCCCTCCAAACTACTAGAGCATTCATGCTCAGCACAACAATGAATAAAGTACTTACACCAAATTCTCCTTCTTCCTCATGTTGAGAAAAATCTTCAATTGCATCTTGGCCCCAACACAGCTCATCTTTTATTATGGTCATGAGACGGGCTATGTACTTCTTTAATCTGAATCCATTTACTCTCTTCTTGTGCCACTTTTCATCTAGATCTGCAAGTTGATAGGTCCCATTCCTAAATTTTTCTATCACACAAAATGGTCCTTCCCATTTGAACTGGAACTTTGTTTGAAATGTGCTATCTAACTTCTTGTTGTACCTGAGTACAAAGTCCCCTGTTTCAATACCTTTGGCTTTGACTTTCTAGTTAAACCTTTCTTGATTCCTTAGTAGCATTTGAGCATAGTGCTCAAAAGCTCGAACTTTGTCAAGTTGTAGTTCGTGCAAATACAAAAATCTTTGTTGTGAGGCAACACTACCTACTTCTTCATGTTTCATCAGTACCTCTACTGCTGGTATCTCAACCTCTATAGGTAGCAAAGCCTCCTTTCCAAATACCAAATGGAAAGGAGAAAACTTGGTTCCTTCTTTGATTGCAACCGTGTAAGCCCACAAAGCACCATGTTATTCTAAATCCAAATTTTTACCATAGCCTTCCATCATCTTGGTCAGCATCTTCAAAAGGTTTTAGGGTTTACCATTTCACTCTAGATGTTATGGGTAAAGGCCCCACTGCATCAATACCCCATCTTTCAAACATATCAAAAGAGAGAAAAGTATACCTAAGCTCATACTTTAACTCTTTTACCCATTTGTTGACACTACACAGATCTGCACCAATGAGATACATCTTTTTGAATGCTAGGCCAAACATAACTTTCCAAAAACACTTTATGCAGAGTTATCTTTAAAGCATAATGACTACCACATGCTCCTTCATGATTGGCTTCAAGGACGATGTAAATCTCGTCTCTCCATTGTACTCTCCTTAGTACCAAATCTGCACCTTTCAATTACAAAATATCAGTGATTAATATGTACTTTGTTGCTCTCTTGACAAAAGCATATTTCTTGGATCTCTCCAAGTTCTCTGGAAGATGACCTGTCAACAAAAAATGTTTCTCATGCTCTAAGCTTTCCCTTCCTAAATATCTTCTTCTTCAATCACTTCCAGCGTTACTACCTTGGAAGTCGATGGCCGATTTGGGAACAACTCTTTTTGACTTCCCCTATTTTGAGGTGGAGGTCTTGCATTACTTTGGATTGAAATTGTAGGCTGGATAGAGGGACTACCTCTGGGATTTCCCTGATTTTGCGAGATAGAACCCTGATTACTCTGGAAGGAAGGGGCTGGAGTCTAGAATCTTGATCCGTGATTTCCTTGCCCTGAAAACCTTGATCCAAAAGGAGTTGGGCAATCCATACTGCGATGACCAAAGCCTTGACAGTTATAGCATTTCACTCTCTTGTTCAAGGGTGGAACTTCTGAGGTTGAAATCCAAGGGATTGAGTTTCGAAAAAAGGACATTTCTTCCATTCGGGAACTTCCCATATCCTGGGTTTGACCTTGATATCTCTTAGGCGGAGGAAGGTTGGAATCACCTTCTGGGAATAAAAAACTTTTGAAAGGTGATGGTGCTAGCTTTGGCGGGACTTTGACATCAAAGGCTTTGGCGAAATCCCCATTCTTGCTGCTTCGGCCATTGAGATAGATTTGGCATTCTTGACTAAAGTATCCAATGGCTCGTTCATTCCCCGAATGAACCTGGCCATCAACTGCTCTTCATCCAATTGAGGGGAATATTTAAGGAGAAGGGCAAAAGCGTGATGGTACTCTTCAATTGTCCGGTTTTCCTGCTTTAGTTCCAAGAACTCATTCATCTTAGTTTCAAGAAAGCCTGGGAGACAAAACCTCTTTCTGAGGTAAGCCTTGAGATCGATCCAAGTTTGGGTATTTCGGTCGAGACGGTTTGTCGCGCAGTGATTCCTCCACACAACCCTAGCCGTTTCCACAATCTTTAACCTAGCGAGAGCCATCTTGCTTCTCTCATTGTAGCCAATTACATCAAAATATTCCTCCATGGCCTCAATCCACTTTTCTACAACTTCACCTAACTGTTCCCCTTCACCCTTGAAAGGTCCAGGCTGCGAACTATGAAGAGTTTTATGAATATCCAGGTCAAGCTCTTCTTCATCAAGTTGGGGGTTAAGATTTTTACCACAACGATCTCGATCCATGTTCCTATCAATACGAAAATTCTTGTTAAGTCTCTTTATTTATGATTCAATCCGATTTTTGATTCAACTGATTCCAGGGTTCTCTAAATAGGTCGGCTCCCCACAGAATCAAGGGATAAAGATACTCATAGAGAACGCATTATCAGATAATTCATTCAGAATATCTCATTCATATCTTTAACACAATAATGGTCCATCATACTGAATTTTTCCATCTGAACAGTCCTCCATGGGGATTTTAATTTTTCATATTTTTAATTTATCATCCCTTAACTTGATCCACTGATCAAAAGTTAACAGTAGTAATCTGCCAGCACAATCCACTAATCTCATAGTGATTTGCTGTAGTCATTAATGTCATTCCAGTAATGAAAATCACAGGGACTCGTCCCATTCATCCTCATTGTGGTTTTGCTCAGTTTATTACATTTCAACTATTTTAGGAATCATCATTTTTCAATCAAAATCCAAATCAACTCATTAGTTCATAACCAGAATTTAAAAATCATATCAACCACATTCGAATTCATCATCTGGATAGCATTAATGCTTATAATTTCAAGTTTTAGATTTTCTCGTATATACTGCCAGTAAAGAGCTACAGTTATACCCTCGGTATATACGAGTAGTCATGGTTCTTGGAACTATAAGGTAAATACTATCATGTCTAGGCCTCAAGCAAGTCAAGGATTCCATACAATTGCGGTACTTCCATCTGAAGACCCAATTACCAATTTACGAATTTCAGTTTGAATATCAATTTGTATGAATTTTATCACATATTTACAACCCTTTACTGTTTCTTCATAAATTTTGACATTCTTGGCTTCTCGGTTGATCCTCATTAGCCAATTTGCTCTGATACCAGCTGTAAGATCCCTGACCCCA
Organism: Cibotium barometz; assembly: GCF_041138505.1. Taxonomy (NCBI): domain Eukaryota; kingdom Viridiplantae; phylum Streptophyta; class Polypodiopsida; order Cyatheales; family Cibotiaceae; genus Cibotium; species Cibotium barometz. The sequence continues at coordinate 62,337,237 of NC_141054.1, read as the reverse complement.
CTGCGCAACGAAAGTAGCACTTCTTGCATGGGGTAGGGTCCCACACTCGGGGCCTCGCACGGATATCCAGACAAGAGACTAAACCATCGGTTCTTCCAAAACCGGACCCAAAAAACTTTCCTTGCCCGAAAAGCATGGTGAATCCACTAGGGTAACTTTTCTTTAATGTAGTCAAAAGCCTTAACTAACTGAACTGATCTGACCGAACTCGTAAGCTCCATAGTCAGATCAAGGGACAGATTGCACTTGGATCATAGAGACCAACACTTTTTTCCTCAACGAGAGGCACAGCCGTTGATTCTTTTCCATAGAATAATTTTTGTCCGGGATTTACTTCATCTATCGTACTATACAGAAATTGAGTCTCGATTTAGGGATCCATCAATCCAGCCTAACCCCATCTACTCCCATAGGTTAGCCAACCGCCCAACCACTGTAGTAATGGGATCCAATTAGGAATTTGCTAGGTTTTATCCCGGGTACCAGGGAAAAGAGTTCCCAGGCTCCCTTGTCGGATGTTCATGCAAACATAAAACTAGTCACACCACTTACATACCCAATATGAAATTGCCTTTTTCTTAGCATTAGCTATCTTTAAAACAATCCTTTAATGAAACCATTGTGTCACTGATCACAATCCTTTTTCTCAGCATCAGCTATCTTTAAAACAATCCTTTAATGAAACCATTGTGTCACTGATCACAATCCTTTTTCTCAGCATCAGCTATCTTTAAAACAATCCTTTAATGAAACCATTGTGTCACTGATCACAATCCTCAAAATCTCTGGTTGAATCCTTATTTCCAATCATCCCTTCATCAGAGTATCTATAGTATCATTGGCAACCAGAACGCTCACCACCTGTCCACTTAGGGGCCTTTTCAATAGTTCCTAGCTCATAGTACTCGGCAATATAATCACTTATAAAAAATCAAGATGGAATCTCCGTTGAAGATCAGTAAGATCAACCCACAGATCCATATAAAAGAGCCATGGACTCATCCGTTGAGGACCAGGTCAATCAACCAGATCCATGCCCGGTTTCAGAAAACAACTCTTATTCCTTGTTCCAATATCTTCCACGACGCACATGTGGGTATCTTTGACGACCCAGAGCCCGAGCACCATATGGTCAGCACCCTCTAGGATCCTTCGCAGGTCACCTAGCGCTTCACTCATTGGCCGCTTCCTTGGTCCCTCATCCACCGTACCAGAAGCTCACCATTTAAACTGAATCGAGGCTGGTCAAGACCTCGGCCAACCATGCTACGCGAGACGTCCTCCGTTGAGTCTCCGTCGGTCAGCTGTTGTAACTTTATCAGTTAGGTCTCCATGACCTTAATCACAAGACGATCAAAATGCTTCCCCAGCATTCTTGACATAAAACAGTCATTTATAAATAGGTCACAATTACAGTTTCTATAATGAACTCTCGTCTTTCCACATTATCTCTCATCAGTCCACATTACTTATTCCACATTCCATTTATATGTGTACTCATTCTCATCCAATCATATCATTTTCCATCTCAAATGATATGTGATGTGAATGAATCTGATGTGTACTCATTCTCATCCAATCATATCATTTTCCATCTCATCACATCAGATTCATTCACATCACATATCATTTATTCACATCCCAATTCACATGTCATCACATCTCATCCATTCACTCATATCGACGTCACATCATTTCACATACACATTCGCATTCATTATTCCACATTCGTACATCCACATCCATACATCCACTTCCACATCTGCATTCATATATACATATCCATATCCACATCCATGTTCATACATCCACATCCACATCCACATCCATACGTCCATGTTCATACATCCACATCCACATCCACATCCATACATCCATTTCCACATCCACATCCACCATACATCCATTTTCACATCCACATTCATACATCCATATCCACATCCACATTCATACATCCACATCTCCATTCACATTCATACATCCACATCCACATCTCCATTCACATTCATACATCCACATCCACATTCACATTCATACATCCACATCCACATCTACATTCATACATCCACACATCCACATCCACATCTACATTCATACATCCACACATTCATTTCCACATCCACATTCATACATCCACATCCACGTTCATACATCCGTATCCACATCCACATTCACATTCATACATCCACATCCACATCCACATTCATACATCCATATCCACATCTACATTTATACATCCACACATCCATTTCCACATTAATCTACATCATTCACACATCAAACCACATCATCCATTCATCCATGTACATCAATCTACACCATTCACATATCAAACCACATCATCCATTCATCCATTTACATCAATCCACATCAATCCACATCATTCACACATCAAACCACATCATCTATACATCCATCCACATTAATCTACATCATTCACACATCAGACCACATCATCCATTCATCCATTTACATCAATCTACATCATTCACACATCAAACCACATCATCCATTCATCCATTTATATCAATCCACATCATTCACACATCAAACCATATCATCTATACATATTTCCACATTAATCTACATCATTCACACATCAAACCACATCATCCATTCATCCATTTACATCAATCTACATCATTCACACATCAAACCACATCATCCATACATCCATCTACATCAATCCACATCATTCACACATCAAACCACATCATCTATACATCCATCCACATTAATCTACATCATTCACACATCAAACCACATCATCCATACATCCATCTACATTTATCTGATTCATATCACTTCCATCCATTTACATCTATCTGATTCCTATCACATCTCATCACATCAAACCACATCATCCATACATCCATCTACATTTATCTGATTCATATCACTTCCATCCATTTACATCTATCTGATTCCTATCACATCTCATCACATCCATACATCCATCTACATTTATCTGATTCATATCACTTCCATCCATTTACATGTATCTGATTCCTGTCACATCTCATCACATCTATTTATAGAATGTACGAGAATTCTAATTTTTTTGATATAAAGATTCTTTACGCATCTAATTAGGCATAAAAACAACTTTAGTAGGAATAACACTTTTATAAAAATCCTTTTATACATCTATTTATGCATAAATTCAATTTTAAGAAAAATAACACTTTCAAATTAAAAATAAACCTTTTATGCATTTTACTATGCATAAATTTCATTTTAATGAGAATAACACTTTTAAAATAAAAATAAATCTTTTATGCATCTCTCTATGCATAAATTCAATTTCAATGAAAATAATACTTTCAAAATAAAAATAAATCTTTTATGCATCTTTCTATGCATAAAATCAAAATTGATGAAAATAACTCTTTTGAATTAAAAATAAAAATATTGAAAATAACTCTTTTGAATTAAAGATAAAATTATTTATGCATCTATTTATGCATAAAATCAAAATTGATGAAAATAACTCTTTTGAATTAAAGATAAAATTCTTTATGCATCTATTTATGCATAAAATCAAAATTGATGAAAATAACTCTTTTGAATTAAAGATAAAATTCTTTATGCATCTATTTATGCATAAAATCAAAATTGATGAAAATAACTCTTTTGAATTAAAGATAAAATTCCTTATGCATCTATTTATGCATAAAATCAAAATTCATGAAAATAACTCTTTTATATAAAATAATTTCTTTTATGCATCCATTTATGCATAAACATCATCTATGATGAAAATCACTCTTTTAATATGAAAGAATTTCTTTTATGCATCCATTTATGCATAAAAATTATTTATGATGAAAATCACACTTTTAATATAAAAAAATATCTTATATGTATACAAATCATTTATGATGAAAATCACTCTTTTATGATCAAAATAAAAATTTCAATATGCTTTCTTCTATGCATAGAATTTAATTCTAAAGAAAGTAACACTTTTTTAATAAAATATTTTTAGTATGCCTTTTTCTATACCTAGGATGAAAAATAACTCTAAGAATACATATACGATGGGAATTACTCTTTTGAAATAAAAAAAGTAAAACTTATTTTTTACAATTTTAGAAAATTTTGCCATAACCTCCTTTGTATGGCTGACCATTTTTCAAATTTTAACTCTCAAATTAATTAGAAGTTCACCAAGAGTATTTAAATCATTCTAATGTAAACATTTTCTACTTATCAAAGAGAAACATCATGAAAAGCTTAATTTTTTTCATTAATCGTTCATCTAGGATAAAGAATGGTTGGATTTACTAAAGAAGAGAGGGGAATGCCTTTTTTCAATGAGGTATAATTAGAGAAGACAAAAATCATAAAGAACCATAAAATGAATAGAAAAGAGAAGAATCTCCAACTTACAAGGAGAATTTGAGAGCTTTCCTTTGGCTTGATGGTTTGAGGGATCTACTCTTGTTTGAAACAAGAGTGGCCACCAATATTTAGAAGAGGGAAGGTAAAAAACTAATGAATTATGAGTAAATTCATAGTTTTTGACTCCTAGGAGAAGTAGGGTAACAGTGCAAAAACACTATTAAGCTTCAACAAAGGGGAAGGCTTCTATTTATAGGAAAACGTGAGCCTCTAACCAAGCAAACTGATTCTAGAATTTTCCAGATCAGTTTGGTCAATTTTTGACCATTTTTAGGTCAGTTTAGCTCACTTTTTGGATCTAGTTGAAAGAGGAGAGAGGAGAGATAAAAATATCTCATTATTTGGGAGTTTAAAACTCTCCCACACAAGTGAAATAGGTGCCTCCTTCATGAGAGGGATTCCCCCATACTGAGGTGTCAAAAATGCATCATTTCTTCCAAATATCTCTCTTTTTTAACTATTAATCTTGTCCTTAGTCAACTCTTCATCTTAAGTGAGTATTTACTCATTTTTAGGAGATTTTTCTTTTATTCTTCCATTTATCTCCTCCCTACATTTGGATGAATCTTATTGGTCCATAGGAACCTTAATTTAAAATTTAAAAAAAAATCTTGACCCCTAGGATAAGGCCTCTTAAACAGATTATACTTGATTTCTAATGCACCTTCTGAAAATCTTTTTGAACTTCTATTTCAAGGGAACTTTTTTAAATACAAAGAGATATTTTTTCATCCAAAAATATCCAAAATCTGAATAACCTCTCTCTTCTCTCTCTCTAGGCCAAAACAGGTAAAAACAAGATCTTTTATATTTCTGAAGAACATCTAGAGTAGGTCCTCCAGAATCTAGTCTAGACGACAAAAAGTCCACCACCGCATTTTCTTTGCCGGGTGTGTGGATGGTGAACTCAAACTCTTGCAATAGAAGCATCCACCTTGCCATCTTTCCCACTAGAAAGGCTTTGTTCCCAAAAAGAACATGAAGATTAGAATCTATGTGGACTACCCTAACTACCTCGGATCCCTTTCCACTCCCGTTTACAGACTATTTGCTTTGGATGAGATAGCTGGACAGGAAATTTACTCATTTCTGATGTTTGACTTGAAAAATGCACCTGCTACTTTTCAAAGAATGGTGCAAGAGATATTCTATGATTATGTGACAGACTTCATGAAAGATTTTGTAGATGACTTTAGTGTGTCTGGAGATAAGGCAAAGCACATCTATCATTTGAGGCTGTGTCTGCACAGATGCAAAGATACTAGGCTTAAGCTAAATCCAGCCAAGTGTGCATTTGCAGTGAAATCATGAACACTGTTAGGACGCGTTGTGTGATTCCAAGGATTGGCCATAGATGTTGCTAAATCAGGAGCCATATCCAAGATGTTTGCTCCTCAAAATATTAAGCAACTAGAGAGGTTCCTTGGTAAGGTTAAGTTGCATGCTAGATTTTTAAAATACTTAGCACATGTGGCTAACCCATTGTATGCACTTACCAAGAAAGATACAAAGTATGAATGGAGTCAAAGTGCATCACTAATAACCACCCCAGATTGGAATGAAATGTTCCATGTGTATGTAGATGCTTTAGACAAAGCAATGGGTAGTGCACTGATGCAAGAGAAGCAAGAGGGGTATATGAAACCCATTCATTATACTAGTAAGCCCTCATAAGGGTGGAAAGGAACTACAGCACAACAGAGCGGTAAGCTCTCTCAATGATTTATGCGGTGAACAAGTTTTGACACTACCTCTTGGGAAACAAGTTTGTTTTCCACTTCGACCATCAAGCTTTGACTTATTTGGTGTGAACAAAGCCTTTTTGGTAGGGAAGATGGCAAGGTGGATGCTTCTGGAGTTTCAATTCACCATCCAGCCCACACTCGACAAAGAAAATGCGATGGGGGACTTTTTGTCCATACTAGATTCTTGAGAACCTGCTCTAGATGGAGTACAAGTAGAGGGATACAAAGAAAATCTCAAGAGGAGCACCAAGTGTAAAATTGATGTAATCAATGAGATGAATGCGCTAGAATTAGAGATGCACCGCTGTCTAGAGAATCAGGCTCAACTCAGAAGAGAAAAGCTTGGAGATTAGACAAATTACAAAACGACACACTCTAGAAGAAAATAGAGGCGCGTCTAGAGGCGCGTCCAACCAAAACCAATGGAGGAAAGGGTATGACAGACCCAAAAGACCAGACTGTAGTGGGTGCTAGAGTTGCATGAATCAAAAGAAGAGGCTACTAGGCTACAAATAGAACTCGTAGTAGTGAAGGCTAATGCAACATTAACCATGGACAACTCGAAGATGCTGCCGGCCGGTGTGCCCAAAAGGAAAGAGTGCAGAAAGATATTGGTTGAGGTCCTGAAGTTGTAGGATGCCAACAAATCTCTAAACAAAGAAAATGTGCACCTAAAAGATAGGCTAGTAAACAGTTTAGTAGCCCTGTGGGCTAGCACAGATAACCCCTTCTTTGAGGCTTTCCATGTCAGGAAGCAGAACATACTATTGACGGCGGCTAACAAAGAACTACCAACATACTTTCAACTAGCTCTCCCACTTAAGCGAGGCCTTGATGACGTAGGTCAATGGGCATACCGTCCATTCCCTTATGAAAAACAATCATAAGGTGGAGCATAAGTTTATTTACTACACAGGCCCATGCTACAAAGCTATTGCCCGTGGTGGTGCAAAAGTTGGAACGGCTAGGTTTGGGCAGGTTGCTAACCTTAGAGCCTTGGGGGCCCAGCCTTTATAGTTCTCTATACTTCACAGAGACATACGATGCCAATCAACACACTCGTGAGGTAATAGATATGAGGGTGAGAGGCACAAGGTGCAGCTTAACATGGAGCTAATCAGGGATGCTTTGTCACTTCCCCATATGGATCAACCATATGTACGTCTCAACAATGTAGCAAAGCTCACTAGAGGTCTGTACAAGGGAATCCCCAACAAGGACAGAGTTGAGTAGGGGAATATAGCACAAGATGACCTGGTTATGCCCGCACGGGCCTTACAGTTTCTACTTACCACCAGGTGGACATACCAATTCAACTGTTTTGCAGCATGACTACTTTGGCTCGTGTCCACCAAGGCCAGATGGTGAATCGATCATATTACCTTTTCAGAGAGCTACACATTGTTTTTTCAAACCCCCAAGGAAAGGTGGCGGCTGCAACATTATTGACCAAGGTCCTTTACTATGCAGCCGGATGGGAGGAATTGCCACGTGCAATCCAACTGAGCAGCCCAGATGCCGAAGTGACCTTATTACCGTCTCCATCCACTTCTCCTAATCCACCACTAGCAAAGAGACCACACCACGAGCCAACAATTATAGAGCAGGCTTCACCGCCCCCTAGCCCAGGACCAACTTAAGAAGAGCTTGCATCTGTAGAAGCCACCAAAAAGGTCGAGGAGGATGAGGAAGAAAAGGAAAAACAAGATTTTTTCAACAGGATACTCTTCAAAACACCCCCTCCCAAACTCTTTAACAAAATGCTATCATATTCACTGGTGGCCGGCTCTTCTTTCCCCAGTGATACACAAAATACAGTCAATACTCTCCATTGGGTGCTCGGGCAGTTTCAGTTCTAGCGAGGCTTATGCTGAGAGTATACATGCGGTCCACGGTGATGTTCTGAATTTTTCCCTTGGCTTCTCGCATATGGCACATGAGCTCATCACCCAGATGACTGACTATATTTACAGACAGTAAGAGGTGATCTAGAGGTCACACGTGAGATGCTATTAGCTAAGGCCTAGGAGCACGCTGTGTCTGAGGACTTATACCAGATGAACCTCCAGTTTATGGAGCTGTAGAAGAAGTTTGATCAGCAAATAGAGTAATTGGGCATTGCCATTGCACCAGTAGCAAGTCACCCAAGCCCATGCAGCGGCCAAAAGAGCACATCACAAACTCACTGAGGCCTACATCAGGATGCACAAACCCAGGCACAAGATGCAAAGGATACTCTTACCCACACACAGTCAGACTTTGCGAGTCACCGCAAGGCTACCATTCACACATTGCAAGAATAGCTCGAAGATGTTGAGGCCCGGGTAGCCCAGCCTCCATCCACTCCCTTGGTTCCCTCCTCAAGCACATTAGAGAAGAAGTGGATGCCTTAATGGGACACAACAACTGGGCTCCCCATTTTGGCTTTTCCCCCGCAAACCCCATACCAGCTGGTTGATCTTCAGTTCTGCAGCTTCCGACTCGACCTTTTGCAACATAACCTCTATGTTGACAAGCTGCTCTCCTACCAACAATACATCTAAGCCCTCACCAAACTCTCTATCAACACTCTTATCCCTATCCCACACTTTTTCTTCCAGGGCCTTCTTTCATTCCAACACCCACATGATTTTTTTGAGCTCCCCACATGCACCCTCTCCAAGACATCTTGACAGGTTGAAGCCTCCTCCTCATCTATGGCTTTCCCTCTAACACTGCTCGACCCGCCGACCTACTTGATTTAGCTATCCCCGAAAGTGTTTGCCCTTACCCGTACTCCTCTCAGATCTCCCAGGGGGCTCTAGAGTACTTACGCACCATTGGATGGCATGTGGTCAATGATGCTTACATTTCTCTTCTGCATGGTCCTCTACCACCATACTCCACAGATGCTTCATGCAGATTGAAGTTATGGCAGCCCACTCGCATTTTCCAGTTTGACGATACGCATGTAGGCTTTCCCTGGGAGTACACTGAAGCTAAGGCTTCCGTTGCTGTCCATTTTTTCCATGATCATGACCCTCAACTTGCTGCTGAAGCTGGCCCTGCCTCGCATGACAATGATGACAACAATGATGGGAAGGGTAGATTTCCACCTCCACTCCTAAGAGCTTCTTCACCCCCACCTCCACCTCCACCACCCAGTTCATCATCCACACCTCCCCATATCTGACCCCCACCCTCACCAACCCCCTCAAGCACATTGACCCTCCCTCTTTTTCATGCACACTCTTTTTCACCCCCCCCCTTCATTTTCCCACTCCACCCCCACCACCCACACCCCCCTCACCCCCTTTATTATCCCTTCACTTAGGAATGCACACCGCATTCTGGGATATACCCTCCACCTCCACCAAACCACCCCCTCACCCCCTTCATTTTCCCACTCCACCCCCACCACCCACACCCCCCTCACCCCCTTTATTATCCCTTCACTTAGGAATGCACACCGCATTTTGGGATATACCCTCCACCTCCACCAAACCACCACCACTGCTCAACACCGGCCTTGTCAGATGACCCTCATCATTTAGCAGCCCCTCCACCCCCGTCTCGTCGACTCAACTACCCTCCACCAAACCACTTGAAGAAGGGGAGATCCTGCCCGCCATCCCCATCTGAGCGCAAGGAAGTCGACCCTCTGCTCAACCCCTAAACTGGCATGATCCCCCCTAGACCACACAGAGTTCGAGCAGGCAATAGCCATCCTGCTCGGTCAACAACTCCAAGAGGAGCCACTTACCCGTGTCATCGATTGCCTCGACATCCACTTCCTTCTCCCATACCTTGATGCAAAGCACAAGCAATGGTGGTGGTGTTACCATCCACCCTGAACCTGCACCATCGGCCTCCTGCCACCACTACTCGCCCCATGAGTAGCTAGCCTAGCGATGGCCATTCCTAGCCAAACCCTTCATATGGGAGACATACTATCATGGGCCACTGGTAATGAGGATCACACCAGACTACCTCCCCATTCACACTGGTGGGTGGGCCTGGAGTACCTTTCACACAGAGCATCTAAAGAACCCAAAGATCCAGTGGTTCATGCCCCCATCCGTGCTGTTGAGAGATGTAATCGCGGTGTTGTGTGTATGTGGGAAAGCACCCTAGAGGTGCAAGATATTGTGGTGAGATAGGAATGCCACATGTAATATTGTATGGTGTGTGAGTGTTGACCAAAAGAAGTGGAAAAGGAGTTGCCACATGGATGATGACATGTAAAGTGGGATAAGGCTAGAGGGCCTATATGATTGTATGGTTCATTGTTGTGATATGCAAGGGGAATAGAGCTATTGTTGAGTGTGCAATCTCTCTCTCTCTCATGGAGTTCTTAGTGTGGTTTAATCCACCTTAATATTATGCTTAATCTATGTCCTTCACCATGATCAATCCCATTTCTAGAATCTTAACATGGTATCAGAGCCAAATGGGCTCTTGGTTATGGTGATTATTATGTATATTAGTTTGCTTATGTGTTTCTTTGATTAAGCATTATTTTCAGTTTATTAAAAAAAATTATGCACACTCTATTATTGTTCTCTATTTGCATTTGAGAGATGAGTTCAAAGCTGCCTATGAAGCTGAAAATCAAGATTTCAGCATTATGAAGACTATGGAGTCTTCATCAAAAATCAAAGAAGCTGCCCAAGAGAGTTGCAAATGGAGTTTTGGAACATGGAGAGCTTGCTCATCATCAAGGAAGTTGAAAATGAAGATTTCAGCATTATGAAGGCTATGGAGTCTTCATCATCGTCAAGGAGAAGCTGCCAAGAGAAGATATGTTGCTGATTATGCCTCAAGAAGGTTGGTTTTGTGAAGTTCTGCCTCAAAGTGTTGTGTTTGAGCATAGGAGAATGCTCATTTTTTGATAAGGGTTGCTTGATAGGATGGAAGAATTGCATTTGGGCAAAGAGTGGAGGAGGTGCATGCTTGTCGAAGGTGGCAAGCACTAATGGGCTGCTATAGTAGTCCTTGTTTTGAGAATATCAGAAGGGATATTGCTCATTGGTTTGCTCATACAATGTGGGCAATGTTGGTGAAGTCTTGTGGGAGCTTCACATGGTTGGCACCTTGGGTTTCCTATGGGAAATCCATGTTGCAGGCACCCTTCGAGAGAAGCCGCATGCTTGTCAAAGGTGAAGACAAGTGGATTTGGAGCTCAAGTGTGAGCTCAACATGGTCATTTTGAATACTATGATGAAAGCCATGGATGATGGCTCATGGGGAGATTTGGGGGTAGAGCTGGCAAATTGCCAACTCGGCCAAATCTTCATTGACAACATTCTTGAAGGAAAATTAAAGGCTTTGACAATTAACCTTGAAAAACAAAGAGTTTGCAGAGCAGCAAAGAAGGGAGAGCTGACTATGGATCTTGGGCAAATACTGCAAGCAAAGCACCTAGAGAAGCTCTAGTTATGGCAAACGATGGAAAAATAGGCCGAGAACCAGTATGGGGGACGAGCAGGTTGATGAGCGGCTAAAGCAAGCAAAGGAGCAACAGAGCTTCATAGCAGCTATGGACATGGGAGAACCTATGGAATTTGGCGCAGCAGAACGCACATGAAGAGGTACTGCAGTTCAACTAGGAAGAGTTGGAGCTGAGAAGGAAAGCGAGCTGCTTGAAATAGAAAACTGGCGTCCTCACAACAACATTAGCATCCAACTCAATGAACAGTCAGTTAGCCAACAATTAGTTTTGGGTGGCGAAGCAGTAGAGCTGAAAGGCGAGTAAACCCACAGCAGCATGAAGGAGGCAACACAAGCATAGGCATTGTAGCCAGTAAAGAAGAAGGCGAAAACAGTACAAGAAGTCAGGCGCACAGTCAGAGAAAAGCTTTAAGCATTTAGCTATGGCGGCCATCGCGCACAGTAAACACATTAGAAAGAGGTTGAAGAAGATGAGCCAGAGCGGTCCCACCCGCCCCGGAGTGTGCTGGGTGCTGGTATGTGGAGTGTAGAAGTTATGGCAAGGTAAGAGTGCAGGTCGAATATGCTAATTATCTCACCAGTAGTAGCGGCAGTCTGTCAACATGCAGAGATCGGCAGACATGGGCATTCACGCACGAAATACAAGGCATTTTTTCATATGCTTATAAAGCATAGTTAAAACCTTTGACAAGAAATTGTTTCACACACACAATGTTACAAAATTTTTCTCTATCTTTGAAGATTGTTCACATGCTTGTAGCATGACCTAGAAAAATCCAAGTTGTGATTGTCCAAAGTGTTTACACACACATGGGTCCCTTGCTACACTACGATCAAAATGGCTTTGTAATCATTTAATTTCTCACCCAAACATGCTGATGGATAAATCGTCCACGAGCATGCGTGCTCAAAAAGAAAAAAAAAATTGTAATCATCCATGGTATGAGGGTAACCATGCCCGAGCTCACCTAGAAGCTCGAAATGGTTGTTGTGATGTGTGCATGAGCGATGTACGTGTGAGATGCATGTGCATGGGTTGGTTCCCACCCGAACTTTCATGTTCAAATCGGACTCAGTGGTTCCGTTGGGAGCGAGTCGGCTCAAAATGGACTAGGTGTCTAAGATGGTAGACACACACAGACATGTTTGGATGATGGACACTCCAATGTATCATTGAGGGGGAGTGTTGAGAGGTAGCGATTGCGGTTGTGCAATGCTACATTGATATGGGTGATGGGTGAGTTGCTCAATTAAGAGGGGGTGTTGAGAGATGTAATCGCAGTGTTGTGTGTATGTGGGAAAGCACCCTAGAGGTGCAAGATATTGTGGTGAGATAGGAATGCCACATGTAATATTGTATGGTGTGTGAGTGTTGACCAAAAGAAGTGGAAAAAGAGTTGCCACATGGATGATGACATGTAAAGTGGGATAAGGCTAGAGGGCCTATATCATTGTATGGTTCATTGTTGTGATATGCAAGGGGAATAGAGCTATTGTTGAGTGTGCAATCTCTCTCTCTCTCATGGAGTTCTTAGTGTGGTTTTATCCACCTTAATCTTATGCTTAATCTATGTCCTTCACCATGATCAATCCCATTTCTAGAATCTTAACACGTGCAGCATCCCTGCATCGAAGAGCATATGGTCAAGAATTTCAATGAATTTATCCGTTGTTGCTATGACCAGGTTCCCAACCCACCAGTTGTGATCGCCACCATTAGGTTCTTCAACCTTATTATCACAATGCTGGAATCGTTCCTCCCCAAAACTGGTACCACTACTATGAAGGTGCCCAAGGCCTCGCATTGGACATCAACAAAGGGCCCACACTCAGGTAGCTATTCAAAGAGCATGTCATGTGGATGCTTGCTTGCTAGCTTCAAACTTTTGAAGACATGATTGGAGACCACTTTTTGGATGAGCTACCGGGTCTTCCATCAAGCCCCTCCTGATCCTAACTCCCGTTGGGATTTTTTCCAAACCTACTCCATTTATTATAGATAGATCCGACTAGTTCCGAGTATGGACATGCTTTAGGGAGGGGGGTATGTTAACCACTCTGGTTAACATGACCTTTTGCGTGGCTACTATGCCACTTTTGTAACAAATTCTCTTGTAACCACGTAATGTGCTAATTGTATATGAGATATGAGATGACTATGGCATGTGTAATGCCGGTCATGAGGATTTGATGTACATAGAGCTAGTAAAACTAGGAAGACTAGTTTTGGGCCCCCACTTGTAATTGGGTGGCCGGACATATAAGTGGGTGGCCGAAAATTTAAATATGAGCTTATGTATATAAGACATTTGATGAAATATGAAAAGGGACAATCCCCATTTGTCTCACTTGAGTTTGCCTTCTCTCTCTCTTTTCTCTCATTTGAGTTTATGGTAGCTTTCTTGCTTGTGTGGTTTCTTGCTTGCTTTGATTGTTGGTGTATGTGAGTAGGAATGGTAGTGCTCTCCCTTCTCTTCTCTTCTACCTTCTCATTGCTATCTACCATGTCCCATTTGCATACGATTGGCATGAAGTAGAGGTTGAGCTCTCCATAGCTCCTTCCCTCTTGCTCACTACCTAGCATTGGATCTCTTCTTGGGTGACACAAGGAGAGTGTGGAGTGAGTCCCTAGCTGTTGAAATTTGAGCTAAATGATGAACTATGGTGGATCAAACACTAGAATCAGCATAATTAACAAAGTGATTAGCAAGTGATTAAGACGTAATTAGTGAATAATTAGCACATAGATTAATGTAGGCATGGATACTCAAAAACCAGCAAATTCTCATTAGGGCTATGCCTCAATTTATAGAGTTTACATCAAGCATCAAATCCCATTGATTTCTCCATGATTCACTCCCTGAATATCTCCACCTCTTGCCTGATTCTCTCCACCTCTTCTCTTTTCCCTGAATATCTCCCAGAATATCTCCACACTCCTAAATTCCCTCATGCTACCCATTATTCTCTCCCAGTAGATTCTTCTAACCTTTTCACAGGTTCTTTCACAATTACATCTCCTCTTTTACAGCCTCTATCCAAGAGCTTGTTCCCACACACACCCTTTTCACTTGTATATTTCAACACCTCCCCTCAAGTGAATAATCCTAACACACCTGGACCCTGTATCAAGTTTCCCTCTTACTTGATAGCCCGCGACCAGTGCCTCAAGTCCCTAAACTCCATAGTCCTTGACACTCTCTCTCTCTATGTGTCCAAGGCTACTATAAGTGCCCGCGACCTTGACTAAAGTGCTCACACATACATCTACCACTTGGCCTACATCATCGGTGGCTCAGAGGTGGTTTTACTTTATTGGGGCAGGTTACATTGGGTTGTGGGTTCTCTCTCTCTCTCTCTCTCAGAAAAGATGATCCGACTCCACTTCTCTTGGAGCCTCCATGAAGTTTGCCGATGTCGTTCCTTCTTCACTGGGTTTGCTGTAGCAGTCTCTCGCCATGTGTCCTGGCTTTCCACATTTGTGGCAAGTGAAGGTCCTCCCTCCTACTCTGCCTCTTCCTCGTCCTCGTCCTCGAGAGAATCCTCCTCGGGTGAAGAATGCTTTTTCCTCTCCTGCTGTTGAGTCGAGCTCTTTCTTCTCTTTGCCTCTGCTCTCTTGCTTCAGTAGAGCTGCTTCTATCTCATGTATCTTCAGTTCAGGTACATTCTTTAGTGTTGCTACAATGTTTTCATAATCTCCTTTATCCACACTCTTCAAAAGTACAGCTAATGCTTCATCATCTTCTACCTTTTTGCCAATAGCTGCCAGCTGTTGCTTAATGCTTTTATATTTGTTCAAGTGTGTGATTAAGGGTTCACTTTCCTTCATGTCCAATTTGTAAAATTGCATTAATAGATTTATCTTGGAATTTTTTGCTTGTGTACCAAATAATTTATTGAGTTCATCCCATGCATCTTTTGCCCACTGTATCCCTGTGATATGGTGAATGATCTCATCATTTAAACTGAGTGCAATAAGCCCCAATGCTTTTTCATTCCTACTCTTCCACTCATTTTCCCCTCTCTCTGGGCATTCATCTCTCCCTTCAACTAATCCCCACAGATTTTTCCTCATCAGCAAATACATGGTTTTTGTTTGCCATGTATAGAACTGTTCTCCATTAAATTTGGCTATTTCCTGTGCTGAATTCATGGTGAAGTGAAGGGGGTCTTACCTCTTGATCCAAAAACAAGATTCAAGGGCAGTGTCTACCCTTTTAAAACTCAATCTGGTGTTTAATAGATGATTACAACAATTTTATCAGCATAAAATCACCAGAAATTACATTAAATTGAGAGTAACCAATTTGTACGGGATGGTTGGAGTATCAAACCAACTCCGATTTGAAATCTGAAGTTATAGGGATCTGTATCAGATACCTAATGGTTAATTTGAACCCTCAATTGCACCAAAGTACAGTGATTAGCACTGATTAATCACTGATTAGCAAATTAATGCTCTGTTTTGTGTGCAGAAAACAGAGTATGCGGGGAGTCCAGATCTGGTGCCTTCCACTTCAAATGAGCTCAAATGCTTTGAAAGACATCAATAGCAATGAGTCTAGTAGAGGATTAAGCCAAGAAACACAAGATTTGACCAAATAATGAAAGCTTAATCTCTGTTTTACCAAAGTCACCTGCAGATTTGATGAAGAGCTTGGATCTCACTGTAGACTTGATGAAATTGATTTCTGTCTTCACCAGCTTGTAGAGCATGCTTGATTACCCTTTGTGCTAAGAGGAATTAGCTCAATTTGAACTGAGCAAGTGGTAATGGCAGAAACTGCAGAGAAAAAAGGCGCCTGCAAAATTCGCGATTTCTCCCAAACGCCTTCGCGTTTTGCTGCGCCGCTTGATGTGCTTGTAGCTAGGAGTGTTGGCTAGCTTAAGCTAAGAGGGCATAGCCTAATATTAAGTGTGCATGGAGAATAGAGTCCTCCACTGGCTAGGGGTGAAGGGGAAGAGTGAAAGCTTACTAAAAAATTGATTTTTTGCTAATTATTTTACTAATCCTAATTAATTCACTAATGGGCTCATAAATCTAGTTGATTCTAGGCATGGCTCTGATACCATGTTGAAATTTGAGCTAAATGATGAACTATGGTGGATCAAACAATAGAATCAGCATAATTAACAAAGTGATTAGCAAGTGATTAAGACGTAATTAGTGAATAATTAGCACATAGATTAATGTAGGCATGGATACTCAAAAACCAGCAAATTCTCATTAGGGCTATGCCTCAATTTATAGAGTTTACATCAAGCATCAAATCCCATTGATTTCTCCATGATTCACTCCCTGAATATCTCCACCTCTTGCCTGATTCTCTCCACCTCTTCTCTTTTCCCTGAATATCTCCCAGAATATCTCCACACTCCTAAATTCCCTCATGCTACCCATTATTCTCTCCCAGTAGATTCTTCTAACCTTTTCACAGGTTCTTTCACAATTACATCTCCTCTTTTACAGCCTCTATCCAAGAGCTTGTTCCCACACACACCCTTTTCACTTGTATATTTCAACACTAGCGGCTTCACATCGAGGAGTTAACCCCCATAGGGTTGGCCACATGCTATTCACCGGATTAGACCCTTACATTCATCTTTCTCTTCTCTTTTCTCTTGTGTATGCAAGGTAGTATGTTATTCCTTAGCATGAAGGTAAATCTGTGAGGGCAATGTGCATGACTAAATTCAATGTCAATGATGGAGGTGAGGGTGGGGATTGGTGATGGAGGTGGGGTGGGAAAATGGATTGGTGTAGATGATTGTGAGAGGAAGAGAGGGAGGGTTGAGGTGCATACTTCTTTATCTCTTGTACATAATCATGGATACTCCTTCCTTTTCACTTCACATTATGAATATGTTGTCTCAAAAATGAGACTTACGAGCACTAGTATCTGTATCAAATAGCTTTACCAATGTATCCCATGCATTGTTGCTTGCAAATGAGGATCAATACCAATACCAAGATGCAACAAAAACAATACTTAGGGCTCTTGAAAAGAGTTCCACTTTGTAGATGAATGTGGGAGAGGGTTTGATAATAATCCCACATGGGGACTTATGGGAGTCCTAGAATTTTTGTATAAAAGGTGGCTCATTTGAGAGCTTAGACACACTTTGGGCTTAGTTCATGCAAGAGCTCCTTTGAGAGACCTACTCTCCCTCTTCTCCATAGAGGTGAAGACTCTTCTCTCACCCCATCTACATCATTGTATGAGGTTAATCTCTTCATTGAATCATTAGCAATGTCATGAGTCTTTCTCATCCTCTTCTCTAATCATTTTACTCTTATGCATGCTTTTAGTATTTCATTTTTGAGTACATGGATTGATTTGAAGCTTTCATGGAAGCTTGATGCTTGAATGTGTGCATGCTTGTAGGAAGATAGGAGTGGAGTGAGGTCTTTCTCTTTGCTTGAGTGCATAGTGATTGTATTCCTCTTGCTTGTGTTTGTGAATGAATGGGTGTGTAGGAATGAGGCCAAGTTGAGCTTAAGTGTGTATTGAGTCTATGTCATTAGTATGTGGTTAATTCTTCTTCTCCCATTCGGGATAGCCTCTATGCGCTAACCGGGTCGCATTCACGGAATGACAAGTGAGTGGGATTGAGTGTAGCCTCCGCTATGCTATGATGCCCCAAACAATGGCGCCGCTGCCGGGGAACGCACACCTAAGTTAGTGAAGGGTGTTAACCATTACTTTTTATTAAGTGCTCCATTGATTGCAAAATCATGGATTAGGGTAGATTAGAGTAGAGTTTGCAAGGGCATTGAGTGTGTGATCTCAAGGGCGCCTTGTGTGTTTTTATTTTTTATGAGAAGCAAGAAAAAAATTAAACCCCATTGCGGTAGAGAAATCCCGCCATTATTCAGATTTAAGTACTTTCAGTTTTTTCATCTTTGACGAGGTTTGCAAGAAGTTGGTAGGAAGTAGTGAAACGGTTGTTTTTCCTTTATCGTTTTGTTGTTTTGTAGTTTTGTGGGGAATCGTTTCCATCGGGCGCAGCAAAGAATATATATATATATATATATATATATATATATTTGAAGCGTGGAAGAAGGCGGAGGGGCGTTTTCATCGGGTGCAGTAGCAGCTGCAGAAGGCGGCCGCCAGTGTGGCATAAGCGGCAGAAGCAAAGAAGACTCTATATATATATATATATATATATATATATATATATATATATATATATAGAGTCATACGCTAAGGCTTTGGTAGCTGGCGAAGGAGCGGAGGCGGCAAGGAGAAGCGCAAGAGGAGGCGCAAAAAAGAAATAAATATATATATATTATTGATTCGTTGAAGCGCAGTTGCTGGGCGGCCTGCAAGAAGCGGGTGGTGGGCAGTCGGCAGCCGGCTGAAAGCAAGGCGGAGAGAAGAAGGCTATTGGAGGCATTTTTTTTTAAAAAAAAAATATATATATATTTTTTGACGTGGCAGCCTGCAGAAGCGTTGTGGAGGGCGTCTGCAGCTGACCTGTCCAGGAGAGTCAAAGCGTTGCGTGGAGAGCAAGGCGTGGAGAGCAGGGTGTTGCTGTAGGAAAAGAGCACACGTCTGCAAGAGCGTTGCGTGGGGGTGTCTGCAAGAGAAGCAGTGCATAAGCTGGTGAGGAGCTGACGTGGCGGCTGACAGAAAAAGGCTGTTGGAGAGGCGCATGGAGTGAAGGCGAAGGTGGCCAAAGCCGTGGTTGCGCAGCAGCATAGGTGGGCCGCAAGCAGGCGACCTGCGTGGAGAAGCAAACGAAGGTGAGAAAGCAAAAAAAAAAAATAAATAAAAAATAAATAAAAATAAATAAAAACAGACGGTGGTGTCGTCAACGCCGGCCACTGAAGAGCTGTGGCGAGACATCTTCATCGAGTGGCCGTTGGCAGAGCGAGCAGAGAAGAGGCTGCAGGAAGTGTAGGCGGCGGGCTGCAGCAGTAGTGGAGGAAGGTGGCTGCAGCCGTAGAAGGCAGGGCGGCTACGTGAAGAAAAGCAAGAGGCGACTGGCCTGGCGAGAGGCGGGCGTGGCTAGCCTGCAGACGGCCGTGGAGGTGGCAGTAGAAGGCGTGCAGCAGCTGGTTGGTGAAGACGAAGCATTGAAGGCGTGTGGCAGCACGTGAGGACGCCGGCGAACGGTGCGGCGGGAAATCCGGGCGGCGGAGCGGCGAGCTGCGGATAAGGTAGGTGGTGCAAATTTTTATTTTTTTTATTTTTTTTATTTTTTTTATATATTTTTCATGTTTTTGTTTTATTTTTAAATAAAAAAAATCATAATAAATATAAAAAAACAAAAAAAATATTTCTTTTAAAAAAAAGGAGAAAAAGGCATTAAAAAAAAGGGACAAAAAAAAAGAAAAAAATTAAAAAAAAAGAAAAAAAAAGAAAAGAGATTAAAAAAAAGAAAAAAAGAAAGAAGAAAAAAATTTTTATTTAAAAAGAAAAAAAAAAGATTTTGAAAAAAGAAAAAAAAATAGTGGAAAATCTTTAACAAAAAAAAATAGAGAGAAGAAAGAAAGAAAAAAATTTAAAAAAAAAATTTAAAAAAAAATTAAAAAAATAATAATTCTTTTTATTTGTTTTTAGGAGTCCATAGTGTGTGCATATTTTTTATTTTTTCATTTCTGTAATTTTTAGCATAATTAGAGTAATTTGCATTGTTTTAAATTTTTGTAATATATATTTAAAAAAACAAAAAAACAAAACAAAACAAAACAAAAACAAACAAACAAAAACAAAACAAAAGGGAAAAAAAGAAAAAAAGAAAAAAAAACAATTTTTATATTTTGAAATCATCATTCATCATTTAAAATTTTGCATAAGCTAAGTAGCTTGCATTTTTTTATTTTGGTAACTGCATGCATAATTAGTAGATTTATAATTTTTTATTTTTTGCACGAAATTTATTCATTTTATTTAAAAAAAAAAAAAACAAACAAACAAACAAACAAACAAACAAACAAACAAACAAACAAAAAAAAACAAAAAAACAAAAGGAAGGAAACAAACAAAAGAAAAGTTTTGATTTTTTAGGAGTCTATTATTTTTTGCATATGTTGTAGTTCTTCATATTTTTAATTTTTTTGCATAATTAGTGTAACCTGCATTTTTTTTCATTTTTGTAACTTTGTGCATAGTTAGTATTTTTTTTAGTATGATTCATAATTTTGTGTAAATAAAAAGAGAAAAAAATAAAAATCATAAAATCATATAAAAAATAATAATAATAATAATAACAATAAAAAAATTAGGTTAGATAAGTACACCATACATATTCTTTTAAGTTACCTTTAGTGATTAGGTAGGGAAAAATATATATATATACATATATATATATATTTTTATCACAAAACAAAAACACATAAAAACCCAAAAAACAAAACAAAATTTGACCTTATGCACTTACGGTCAGGACGTCTTGTAGAATCTGCCATAGGGCCTAGGGCACCTTCTAGAGTGCCTACTCAGGAAAGTGGGACCCAATCGATAGGAAACTTGGCAGATATTGCTGAAACTCTTTCTGAATCCCAATCCGATACCCTTTCCTCTAGAACAACTAGTTCATTGTCCATGGACAATCTAGGGCCATCAACTAGTTATCCCGTAGCCCAAAATAGGACACCCACACGATCCTTTAATCCATTTGAGGCTGACACCATGGGGTTAACATTCAATGTGCGACTCCAATATGTCTACACAAATGCTCAAGGAGCTGAGATCTTTAGGGATCCACAACAACGGTATCTTGTTAAGATAGCCGACATATTCTCAGAACTTGATAGAGCACCTCTAGTCAATGACCAGGGTAACATGTACATGGGTGGAGATGGTGTTCGCTATGAAGTCACCTACCATCCAGAAAAGGTAGACAAATTAGGGGAGCTCTCTAAAACAGAGTTTTTAGACATATCACAACTTTCCAGAGCAAGGGAGTCTAGAGATGATTGGCTTATCGAGCCAGACATGCCTGGACCTTCCAATGCCCAATCCTCAAAGCCATCCATAGATGATTTGCTTCTGGTAGATCTCAATTTGGACAAGGATAGGAAAGGCAAGTGTAAAATGGATCAGGGGGCTGAAAGCCAATGGGAGTTTGTACGACAAATTCCTGTGACGAAGGTTTTACAGGATGACCCACTTCAAGAGGTCTATAAAGATTCGTTAGAGGGATATTATGCCACAACTAAATCGCCAGAGCTGGATCTTCCTCTAGCTTATGTAGTGGTAGTTGAGAAGTGTGCAGGACACATGAACAGAATAGTTGATAAATGGGCCAATGAATACCGAACGTTAGATTGGAAAGAGATTAGGGAACTCACGTGGAAGGGACAACCATTATTTATGGAAGTGTTCTCAACACATACAGCCAAACCAGGAGAGACAGCCTTTCTTGGAGAAACTGTTGCTCCTCCCCTACGAGAGTTCACTAGAGAGGGACCTTCAACATCTAGGTGGACCACAGCTAGTAGTCCAACTCTAGCACCACGATATCGTCCTACACCAAATGTGCGACCACAGGTCACACCACCACAACAACATCTTTCCCACTATGACAATCGGATGAGAGGGGAGCCAACTCGGCCTCCTATAAGTGCACCTCCTGAAATGAGGGTGACAAGATCTTTAGAGGGGTTTGGTGAGGCTGGTAATAGGGCACCCACACCAATTTTGGAAACATGTGGACCATCTTTCCAAAGAGAGGAACAATTCCCACTAAGAGTAAGAGGCCGTAGGCCCTACGACGAGTATTCACGACAAGTACGGCCATCAACTCTTCAGAAATTGGTAAAGAAATATGAAGGGTCGGGAGATCCATACGACCATGTAGCAGCTTTTAGGCAAGCAGTTCGAGCTGAGCAAGTTACTGATAAGCATACTCAAATAGAAGGGTTTGGACTCACTCTTGAAGGAAAGGCCCTTGCTTGGTTTCAGGCATTAGAGGCTTCAGACAAAACTTCTTTACGAGTTTTGGAAGAGAGATTCATTGCTGCTTTTTCCTTGATGGGAATTCAACATGACACAGTAGCGCATATCTACTCTTTCAAGCAGGGTGAGAATGAGAGTGTTAGAGACTGTGTAAATAGAATGAAGCAGTACATTAACCGATGCCCAGAAGATGAGAAGCCCGCTCAAAGTCGATTAATTTCTCTCTTCTTAAAAGGCCTCAAAAATTCAACACTGCATACACATCTCTATGCAAAGAAACATACAAGTTTCAATGAGTGTTGCCATGATGCTATGGATTTCACCGATAACTTCAAGTTCCAGGATGGTTCTGGCCCTGAGGTTAAACCTAGAAATCAGTGGGGTGAAGATCAAAGTTCAGGGTCTAGCGCACTAGTAAATCCAGACCAAATAGCCAACCTAGTGCTAAGGAGATTAGGACAAACCTATCGTCCACCCATGCAGCCACAACAACAGCAGCAGAGAATGAGGAGTGTACTTCCTACAGGTCCTCATCTTTGTGGAGCATGTGGCGGTGACCATAAAACAGAGGACTGTAATACCTTTTCTCCTTTAGTCTCAAACCAACCCACAAAGAAGTGGTGCCAAGCCTGTGCTTGGAACTTTACTCATACCACACAAGATTGTACTCGCATTGCGAGAATGAGACAGGAACGTGAGCAGCCGAGGGGTGGAGTGGCTCCACAAATGTATCAACAATATACAAATTTTGAACGTAAGCCACCGATGACACAAGAACAAGCACGACCTGTTCTTGGTGCTCAACCTCCTGCTCCTGGGACAGCTCCTATAAGGATTGTGGACTATGACAATTCAAATGCGTGTAGAGACTTGGTAAACCCAGGTTATGTGGAAGAAGAATATGTATCATATTCATCCAAGGATAATATCTTTGGAAGTCCCACATACCCAAACCAAGCACTGGTGGAGATTCAACCAGGAGAACAAAACTCTTTAATGTTGCTAGGCGGCTACCAACCTAGGACTCCAGGCCCCTCAGGTCAATGGCAGCCAAGGAAAGTAGAGGCCAAACCAATGGGCCCCTGTTATGAGTGTGGAGAACCCCATTGGGCTCGTGATTGTCCACATCGCTCAAGGCAAGCATCTAGGACAAATACAACAGTGCAACAGTTTCCACCAATAGAAAGATATTGTCTGGGGTGTTGTGTCGAACATTTCCCGAAGGATTGTCTGTTGAAACCACATGAGGAGGGCAACTCTCAACCAAAGGTTTCACTCAACCTTGTAGGGGCAATTCCATCACCACCTTCATCTGAGAATGAGGATGTCGTGCCACTTAGAGTCATGACTCGGTCACAGACACGAAACGCTGAAATACAAACTGATGAGACACCTCGAACTAGGGATGCAAAGACAAATCCAGTGGACAAGACCCTACAGTCCAGTAGAAAAAAAAACACTAGGAGGAAGAAGAACCGAAACAAGCACACTAAAAGTGCATCCACTTCTAGTTCTCAGGAGAACTCTAAACAAAACATGAGGATTAAAACTTTTACATCCCAAGAAGTGCGTGAGGAACATCAACCTCAACCTGAGCCTAGTGTTAAACAAAATGAGGCTAGTACGACTGAGGATAGTTCTGGGGGTTCTGTTTTTGTGGATAAAGTGAATGAGACTCTAGAGGCCATCATTGATGCTCATAGAAGTCGCATTGCAGCCTTATCAGAGCTACCCAAAAAGCTTCAAGAATACCCAAACCCTCGTGAGGAGAAGATCAATCTAGCTGTACATCAGCAACTCATTAGGGAAGCTCAGTCGATACTTGAGGGACCACCACAACCTATTCCTCGGGGCCCAACCTCTCTTAAGCCAACATTAGAAACTATACCGGAAGTGTCATCAAGTAGGGAAATGAAAAGTGAGTTCATTTCACAGGCTCAAAGCGAAAGATCGACACCAATTGACACTCCATTGAAAGAAGAAAGTCTACCATCACCTAGCCTTGTCTTCCCATGCAATGATGAAATTATTGATGCTAATGAGGACATGGCAAATGACATGTGGGCCGCTGTAAATGAGAAAATAAATGAAAACATGTCTTCTGTTAATTCGCCTCCATTCTCTGAGGTGGATTTTACTAGAGACACGGAAAACAATTTTGGTCGCCCAAGCATCCGGGAGGAAGGTCAAACAATGGTTTCTCCTAGAAGTAAGCATACAATGAAAACCTTACCATCCTATCTGGGAGAATATGAGAACTGTTCTCAAACCTTGAGGATACCCTCCATGCATAAAAGGTTGACTAAGGAGAAAGATATGAGTACGGTGCAAGCTATTTTGTCTGCACCAGTGGCTTGTAACTTACCTTTGCTTGAATTGATAAAGCTTAAACCTGAGTTGTGGAATGATATTGCCACATGTTTGTCGGAGCAAGTATTGCTACAAAAAGGTCCCCATGAGTGTACAATACACCCTGAGACAAAGCATGTAATGCCAGTTCCTATCAACAAAGTTGGAAAATTTTGTGAAGACGATCAGGGAAATGCTACCCTCCCATTAGAAGTGCGAAAAGTATCTTCAACTGCAATACTTGATAGTGGTGCAGGAGTAGGCATTGTGACAAGGTCCATTTGGGAGAAATGGGGCAAACCAGCTATTAGGAGTACCAGGATGCGTTTGCAGCTAGCAGATGGAAGCTTAGAACATCCCCTTGGGCTGCTTGAGAACATATTGGTCACCACATGTGGGATTGAATATGAGCATACCTTTGCAGTTGTGGATTTTGGAAAGCATCCGAACTATGAAGTGATATTGGGTAGACCATTCATGCGACAATTTCAAATGATTCAAGATTGGGGATACAACTACTTGTACCTCAGACATGATTCTGTCATCACAAGGGTCAACCTAAGGAATCACTCATATCGGGACGTAACAAGGTCTCCAATAGATGAGTTTGATTCTGCATCATCCGAGGGCTCAAGAGTTACAGTGTCCGATGGGCGAGAAGATCTATGGATGTGTGGAGCCTCATGTAGGGATTTCAACACTGAGAGACTTAAGGGTAATCGAAGTGTATCTGACGAGGCATACATTCCACAACCCTTCCCTGAGCATTTAATTAATCCATTAGAATGGAGTCATGTCCTTGCAACATTATCGACATGTGCTTTACCGAAGCCAATTCAATTCTGTGACTCTGATGGATATGATATTGTTCCTATACGAATGGTACAACCACATAACCTTCGAGATGATTTGTACTATAGGAATGCATCCACAACAGCTATGCATGTCGAGGAAGTCTCAGTTGAGAATTTAACACTCGAATCTGTTAATGATGCTGATAAGAAAGAGACACAAGCTCCAACAAAAATGATGTGGATAATTGATGAGTACTCAAGTGAGGGCCATGGCTGGCATGTTCCAACTACTCTAGTTGCTGCTCAAAGAAGGCCAGGCAAGAAGGATTCATCAATGTGGCTACCCAAAGATGCGTACAAACTTGTACCATCTATTCCAGTTGCTAAGCCTCTTAAGAAGCACATCATTTCCAAGCCTAAACCTCGGCGGATTGTTACTCGATGGGTTCCAAAACGGGTTCTGAAAGCACAAGGCTATTATGAGGATGCAACAGCAATTTGGCTTCCAAAATGCCATGCTAAGCAAAGGGTAAAAGAGTGTATCCAAAAGATTCCAAAAGCCACCCTTAATTTTCCATATCAATGGGTACAAAAGAAATCAACACAAACTCTTCAAGAAAGGAAAGGTGGCTGTCATAGCACCTACAAATCCAATTGTGTTGATATTCCTAATACATGTATTGAAACACCGGTTGACCCGATTTCTCCTTGTTACATGATTCAACCATCAACTGGTGTACATAAGTCAAGTCCAAAGGAGTCTCATTTGAGCATAGATTCTAGCATTTCCAAGCCTAAAACCTCTTATCTTGCTCAAATTCCTCGACAATTGATAAAGTTCCCACCCAAGAAGGACATACCTAAAACCAAAGATAAGGCATTAACACTACAAATGAAGCTCTTTGGTAGATCAATGTTTCAATAGTGTGGTGCCTTACGCCTTTAAAGGATTATGTTCTTTTTGAGATAATCTCCACCACCAGCGCAAGGGTAAGTTCAAACGATTCCACAATAAGAACGACAAGCCAGGGCACTTTTCTCCCATTGGGTTTTTCCCCTCGGCTATAGTTGGTGATTGGCACCACTAACAAATTTTCTTCTTTTGTTTTTTCTTTTTGTTAATAAAACTTTGTGCAGAGATCTCAGCTTAAGAAGAGCATCAGATACGCCCCTACAGTCCACCTATCGTGCACACAAACTAGGAAGGGGGGAGATATGCTATGCCTACAAAGATCAAGGAGGAGCAATCTGCACAAAATCAGCAATTAATCAAGGCAAACGAACAACATCAACAGGGCACTACAACAGGTGTATGCAAATCTTAATCTTTATTTCTTTATGTGCTCTTATCTTTCGAATATATGGTTTGCATGTACACAATATTGGCTGGTTTGAGTTTTGATTAGTAGTTAAAATGTGGTGAGTACATTCTAGAGTCTTAGAAAACTTAGTAAGAGATATTTCTATCCAAAGACAGTGTAGGATATATACCAAGGGAGTATGCCAAGCACTTATGTCTTCAAGGTATATTAGTTATCCCTAGTGGTAGTTATCTCTTAGATATGAGCTAGGTGCTACGAGTAATAAAAATTTATGAAAATATACCCTACAAAAATATATATACAAGGTGAATTGCGACATGAAGTGTCTACCGCCATGCGAAGTGCTTGGTAGGACCTGGGGATGTCTCAGCACCTTGGGGCCGATGCCTTGGTTTCCATGGGGTGACCACTGATGTCTAGAAGCTTCAGAAGAAGACCATTGAGGAATCTATCGCCTTGATAGATGTTGGTAGGACTCGGGGGTACACTATGGGCCCTCAAGACCGATGCCCTCATCTTCAAGGGGTACTCCTTAGGTCATAAAAGAAAGAAAAAGGGTCTGTCGCCCTTGAGATACTTAGCGGTCTTTAGATTCTCTTGGCGGAGGTCTCTGGGCCATTGCTTGGGTCTCATGGGGATAGAACCTTAATCTTTATCACCTTCTACACACATAAAAAAAAAAAAAAAAAAAAACAAGAGAGAGCTCCAATCACCTTTGCTCATACTTAGGAGTAGGGTTGCCACTTAGGAGTAACTTACATACTGATAGGACATTGAGACTGCGGTCATAACCGGAGGTGTACAAAGACACTTGCCTTTGCATAGCATTATCTACTACCTAAGTCTCACTTTGACTAGTCTTTACTCACCTCTTTTAGTACTCATTAAAACTTTAATCAGCCATGCACTTGTATGCTCACGTGTGTAATTATTATTGCTGATTTTGCTTTTCTTTTCTTTTTATCAATAAAGGACTTGACTTGCATCAATTGTTTTTTTGTTGCAGCTCTTGCTACTACCGCGCTCGAGGACGTGCGCAAAATAGGAAGGGGGGAGTGTTGCTTGCAAATGAGGATCAATACCAATACCAAGATGCAACAAAAACAATACTTAGGGCTCTTGAAAAGAGTTCCACTTTGTAGATGAATGTGGGAGAGGGTTTGATAATAATCCCACATGGGGACTTATGGGAGTCCTAGAATTTTTGTATAAAAGGTGGCTCATTTGAGAGCTTAGACACACTTTTGGGCTTAGTTCATGCAAGAGCTCCTTTGAGAGACCTACTCTCCCTCTTCTCCATAGAGGTGAAGACTCTTCTCTCACCCCATCTACATCATTGTATGAGGTTAATCTCTTCATTGAATCATTAGCAATGTCATGAGTCTTTCTCATCCTCTTCTCTAATCATTTTACTCTTATGCATGCTTTTAGTATTTCATTTTTGAGTACATGGATTGATTTGAAGCTTTCATGGAAGCTTGATGCTTGAATGTGTGCATGCTTGTAGGAAGATAGGAGTGGAGTGAGGTCTTTCTCTTTGCTTGAGTGCATAGTGATTGTATTCCTCTTGCTTGGATTTGTGAATGAATGGGTGTGTAGGAATGAGGCCAAGTTGAGCTTAAGTGTGTATTGAGTCTATGTCATTAGTATGTGGTTAATTCTTCTTCTCCCATTCGGGATAGCCTCTATGCGCTAACCGGGTCGCATTCACGGAATGACAAGTGAGTGGGATTGAGTGTAGCCTCCGCTATGCTATGATGCCCCAAACATGCATCCTTGGGATTCTCAGCATCATGTATATGTATGAGAATAGAATCCGAGATACATATAGACAAGTAATGCAAAACTTTGTATTCTCTCTCTGACCATTACTTATGAGCTACAACCTGTTGTTGTGTAGGTTGTCGGGGTAGTTCCGCGGCTCTAGCTCCGCAGCTGTAACAAGGTTCCAAAACCCTTTTCCTTTCAGAAAACTTTTAATCCTATACTTCCATGCATGGAAGTTCTTCCTATCTAACTTCTCACCCACAATCTATACTAGGTTGTCTGACATATTTGCTCTATGCAAATGCACCTTCTGCACATGTTCAAATCTATAAACGAGTCTTCCTCAGCTCAACCACACTCTAATAAGTGTTTCAGATACTCCAAAGTACTCAACAAACTTCACTGTTGATGTAGAAAATCAAACTGATTGCATTCAAATTGAACTGGCATACGCAATCCAAAGTACCCTATTTTGGTGCACTTTCCAAGGCTTCAAATTGCAATGTAGTGGTTCAATCAAGTGTGGATAACTTGCATTGACACCTAAACAAGCTCAATGTTACATATCAACACCAACCAAGATGCATACATACCAAATTTATCAAATCCCCTTCTCCGTTTTGAGAAAAAGCAGTAAAACTAGTAAAAACCAATAGTAAAAGTGCCCTAATTCCTTTGATTCTTGTGCAAATTGAAAGACTAGGAATTTATTAGCTTAGCATTGATGTCTACTAACTTCATGTAAAAGGAATTAGACCAATTGTTTAAGTTGAGAGAGTAATTTGTTGTTTAATCACCCTCTGTTTCACTAATCACTGTAGACAGCTTGTTTCACTAATCACTATATAGACAACCTGTTTAATCAGCTCATAATCAGCTCCAAAATGCATAATTGCTTCAACCAATCATATAGCATCCTTCTCAGGTGTGTGTACCACAAAGGTGCTAAGGAGATTTTGGAATTAATCAATCACAAGACTTGAATTTTGGCCTCCACCTAGCAAAAAAATGAAAATCTGCTTTGTTTCTTCTAGACAGTTTTTGCGCCGCCTGTTGTAGAGGAATATTGAGAGTTTTGTTGTGATATTTGAGAGCATATATAGTTACCCAACACTCCAAGGCATGTGCACTATCCACCAATTAGTTTTTGTTTACAAAAAACTAGCTTTAATTTCATCCACAATGGACCCTTTTTCTCTATTTTTGTGAAGGCTTGAAACGAGTGATTTTCCACTCACATAAATGCATCAACTTTGCTCCAAATTCAATGTAGGGCTTGCACATGAGTTGCCAAT
The DNA here is from genome assembly GCF_041138505.1 of Cibotium barometz. NCBI lineage: Eukaryota > Viridiplantae > Streptophyta > Polypodiopsida > Cyatheales > Cibotiaceae > Cibotium > Cibotium barometz. Next base: position 62,307,221 of record NC_141054.1, on the reverse strand, counting down.
ACATTCCTATTTTCTAGATACATGATTCTTTGTCAGATTTGCAACCATTTTCCTCATACATTCACCACACTCAAGCTTCAATGGAGAGCTTACAAAACAAAAATTTCTCTTTGCTCAAATCTGGTGTTGTTTGTGTTTTTGCACCTGCAATCTACTCAAGGATGTTTATTACTCCTTACTTAGTAGCCCAAGCTCTCAAATTTGATGGAAATTGGTGTGCTCCAAGCTTCACAGCTTCTTCTTCCTCTTCTCTCACTGACTCATATAGAGAGCACCAGGCTCTGATACCATGATGAAAAATAGGTAGAGGGAGAGGACACACACACACAGGAGCAAACCCTAATGTATTATCAAACCCTAACCATAGAGGGAAGCCATCTCCCTTCTCACACAATGTATAAAGCCATAATCCATAATCTACAACACACTACATGTGTTGTGTCCACACACTACGAACCCTAGCTAATGTCCACACACTATGACTAGTTGGACGCTGTCATTTATGTCTCACACGTCCTTGCAACTATTTGAAAAATGGGGCATTGATTTCATAGGACCCATTAGTCCCACAGCTTGATACATCATCAGCAAACCACGGACTATTGCACAAAATGGGTTAAAGCAAGGTCTACCCACCACAAGGCTGATGCGCGATCCATTGCCTGATTCCTATATGAGTTAGTGATCAATCGCTTTGAATGTCCTCTTGAGATTGTGAGTCATAATGGCACACACTTCATTAATGAGGTAATACAATTCCTCTTACAAGAATTCCTAGTCTCTCACAGAAAATCCTCCCCTTACTATCCCCAAGCCAATGACCAAGCAAAAAGCACAAATAAAGTCCTTTATGCCATTCTAACCAAAACATTTGAGGCTAGCTGAAATGATTGGGAACAAAACATTTCCTAGCATTCTCGGCCTATCGAACATCCTATTAGGCTACCACCAATGCAACACCCTTTAGTTTAACCTATGGTACTAAAGTGATCATGCCTATGGATTTCTTGGTTCCCAGCTTGCAAATTGCAGTAAAGGAAAACCTCATGGGTAATGTCCTTGGTTGTCGCATGTTTAAGCTTGAAAAGCTTGCTCAAATAGGCTTCCTCGCTATCTATAATATGATTGTCAAAAAACTAAGGCGTAAATAGTGGTTTGATGACCAAGTTAAGGACAAACAAATGAACAAGGGTGACATGGTCCTCGTCTTTTGCACAAAAAACCACAAAATGAAACTCAAGCTTAGAGGATTAGGACCTTTTCTAGTCACTGAGATAACCCCACAAGGCACAACGTGAAACACTTGACAACGTCAAGATGTGGATGGATATTTCAATGGTAGAAAATCGAAATGCTACTATGACCCACTCACCGAGTCCACACTTCGGGCCATCCATGACAAAAAAACAACATGAAGAGATGAAAGAAACTGCCCAATGAGTGGCTAAAGGACACCAAGCCAAATTTTGAGGGAAAAACATCGTGGTCAATATGGCCCAAGTCGTAGACCTTGAAGAAGAAGACTGGGAGGTGGTCAACATGGCTCTCCCTTAGGAGGCCCCCATTAAAAGAGACCCCCGCCATGGTCACAACAGTGGACTCACAAGTAGTTCAATGTTTAGACACAATCACAACCTTATTCCACATTGGAAATAATCCCTTGAAAGGGAAGTTTCATGTGATGCTTGCAAGAACTATGTGTGAGGAAATTATTATCAGAAGATGAGGATTGAGGGGACACAACCACTGCAACATCGATTGGTACACAAGGACTGCCACCCTACAACTAGCCTCCGGCCAGATTATAGTCCTAATGATGGAAGAAGAACCCATGCCCTCCGATCACTCATGCCAAGATGATAACCCCCCCCTCTCCCCTAACTACTATTATTCTGCCCTTCGATCAACACCGATCCATACTACTTAAAAAGAGGCCTCTTCCCCCTTCTTTGAACACCGATCCATACTACTCAAAAAGAGGCCTCTTCCCCCTTCTTTGAACACCCAATTGCCTTGCATATCCTCACCACTACCCAACTCTACAGCAACCCAATCCAACATCCCCAATGAGTGACCCCCCTTGCAAAACTAACCTCATTACAACACTAACCCTACTAACAAATCTAACCAACACACACATGGCATGCACTCTCGCCAGTGGCCTAAGAAGCTTCACGGCCCAAGGGTATTATGAAGATACCACTACTTTGTGGATCCCCTGATGATCCACTTCTAACACTCACATAGCGACAAGGCCAACTCCTTGTTCTCGCTTGAGGGCAACCCCAAGCCCACCAGGTATAGGAAAATTATAGGCCCAAATGCTTCCCAAGGCCAAACCATCCTCGCCCACACCCTACGCCTTGCCCCGCATGACAAATTACCGATGGGTCCCCAAGCCTCTGCTTCCAGATCAAAACTACTATCATTGCAATCACCAAATTTGGGTCCCCAAACCCCCAAGGTACCACCTTCCTCCCCTTGCTATCCAAAGTAGCCTCCACCCACTACTACTGCACTGAAAAAGGGAAACAAAAACTTCAAGAAGCACCATTGCCCCTTCAACCCCACAGCCCATGGTCCCTAATTGTGTTATACCCTCAACTTCGGCTACTCCCCCACCCCTCATTATCCAACTCCATCAATGTACTCCCACTCAACCCATGGCCTCTCCACCCTTAGTTGCTCCCTCCTTGAAAGCCTATGAACTCCCAAGGGATATACCAACCTCGCCACCACCAAATTGGAGCCGTCTTCTCACTTTGGAAAACTGGGCATGGAGTCAGTACAAAACCCACAATGGGGTGTGACTACATAGCCCAGGGGTACAAAACCTGTTTGTAGGGTGCCCCAAAAAAATGAAGCGACGGTTGTGCCACCATGGAGAAGACACAACTGTACCAAATTCAAGCCACATCCATACCATTCTATATCCATGACTATACCAACCACCATTAGCGGCCGTACCAACTTCAAGCCACACCCGTACCATTATCACCATCTCAAGTGTATGCCCATTCCATCCACCTAGGAGAAGCCATGACCATACCAACTTCAAGCCATGCCCGTCCCCTGGAGAAGCCATGCTCGTACCTTTTTGGTTGCCACGGCTGTACAATTCTCTGCCATGCCCATGTCCTTCCTGCAAAACTATAAAAAGGGGCACACCACTCCATTTCCGTCACTCTTTTCTCTCTCCTTAGCCAAGACCTCGCCAAATGTTTTCTTGAGCTTGCACCTTCCTGCCTCCTATCCTCCACACAATGGCCAAGAACTCAGACTCCTCCCTCAAAGTCCTCACCCACACCCCACAAAAGAAGAAGTGTCCAACTGGGGGCCACTTTGAGGAGTATGCCAAGCACCTCACAGAGCTGTCTTATCTCAAGAAGCTCTTGATGTGTTAGGTCAGGGTGGACACACCGTCCCCACACAGCCTTATGAAAAAATAATCATAAGGTGGAGCATAAGATCCTATGTTATAGAGGTCCCTGCAGAGCTATCGTGGATCTAGCTATAGCCACCCGCTTGGAGCATATTGGGCTGACAGTTTGCCCACATTGGAACCATGGGGCGCCCCGACTTGTTCAACTGCCTATATTTTACCGAGACCTACAACACCAATGTTGCTACTAGATAGGTGTTGGATGCTACCTGCTAAGCCTAGATCATCCATCTGTCTCAACGTGGTCTGCAAAGCCCTGCACCTCTCAAGGATGGACCAGCCATACGTTCGGCTGCTGCTAACAAATGCCACCCATCTGGCTTGCAAAACTTACCACAAGGCACCACCACTAGGGATGCGGTGGAGTCGTTGAACATCAACAAAGGAAGAGCTTGTCATGCCAGCCATACGTTCGGCTGCTGCTAACAAATGCCACCCATCTGGCTTGCAAAACTTACCACAAGGCACCACCACTAGGGATGCGGTGGAGTCGTTGAACATCAACAAAGGAAGAGCTTGTCATGCCAGCTAGGGTCCCATCCTTTCTTCTAACCACTAGATGAATAGACCATTTCAGCAACCTCTCTACACTCGCTGGGGTCCACCACAAGGCACACCCATCAACTAGGCAGAGTACCTACACAAGGAGCTGCACTCAGTATGTGCAAACCCACAAGGAAATCTTGTGGCTATGTCCCTACAGAAAGGTGCTTTACCATGCCGCAAGATGGGAAGAAATCCCCAGAGCCATCCAGCTAGAAGGTCCAAATGTAGTTCCCACCTCTCTGCCTCCCCCTCTCTCCTCTCCCACCTCCACCTCTAAAGTGGTATCACCCTGACCCTCAGCCCCACCACATGATCAGGTTCCCCCCCTCGCGCGCGCAGACACCAAGGCACAAGCCGCTGAGGCCCACTTCAAGGCTACTAAGGAGGAGGCGCAACGCAAGGCATTTTTTGACCAAAACCTATATGAGATCCCCCATCACCTCTAGGCTCCTCTCCATTCCCACCACACTTCTCAAAAACTGGACCATCTTCCCCTGCCTCCTCCTAGCGCAACACATTGGAAACCCTCCAGTGGGTGTACACAAGCAGTTTTTAATCCCATGAGGCTTACTTGAAAGGCATCTCTATTCATCACATGGGGAAGTGTCAAACTTTTCCCAAGGCTTCTCAGACTTGGCCCGAGATCTTATCAGAAACTAGATGACAGATTACATGTAAAGGAAGCATGAAATAGCAACCGTGGCATAACAAATAGATATAGATGTTGCTTGCAAAGGCCCAAGAGCAACAGAGCCACGAAGCTCTTACGATGCCACCATTGCCAACCTCAACCTCCAATATAGGCACTGGGGGATTGAGAGACCCTGGCCAACACCCTCTCCTCACTCTTCGAGCTTCAGAGATAGCTCTAGGCAGTATAAGAAGCAAAACAACGAGCACTACATGATGCCCTTTTCCTTGCCCAAGCCGAAGCACAGGACCTCCAGCAAAGAGCAGCCAAACGTGAAGAAACCCTCACAACCACCAACCTCGTCTCCACCACAAAACCTCACAACTTGAAGCCTCCAAGCTTAGGTCACCCAAGCCCCACCCACCCCATCTGGCCATGTCCCTAGCGTGCTCCAAACAAAAGGTTGATGTGTTAATGGACACCGGAATGGAACTCCCACATTGATGGGGACACTGCCACATGGAACTCCCCATCCTTGCCATTCCACACGGAACTCCCCATCCTTGGCATTCCACACGGACACTGCCACACGGAACTCCCCATCCTTGCCATTCCTCCCCATAACCCATCCCAACTCCTTGAGCTTCATTTTCGAACCATTCTCCTGAACTTACTATAGCATGATATTTTCATTCGGGACGAACCCCTCTCACAAGCCACCTTCTCCTATATCCTAACCAAACTCCCACTTCATAGCATCTCCCTACTACTGGTCACCTTCTTCTTCCAAGGCCAGCTTTCTTTCACCCACCCAACCATCTTTTTTGAGCTCCCTGCCCATCCCCTCCAAACTAATCTAATGAATTGGGCATAGCTCCTCTGCTTTGGAAAACCAATCCAATTGACCTTGTCGTCCAAGATGGGCTATCCCCTTACCTCTACTCCTCCCCCCAAATATCCAACACCACCGGATGGGATATTTTATATGCGGCATAGAAATCACTCCGTTACTATGAGCTCCTGACCTATACAGCTGAGGGCCTCCTCATCCTTTACCATCGGTGCCATCTTTAAATAGAGGTGATACTATAGACCATAGGGAGCATGCAGTTAGATAACTCCCATGTGGGATTTCCCATGGAGTACACCCCCTAAGATGCTGCCTAAGTCAAAGCCTTCTTCCATCACCAAGGCTCCAAGCTCATTGCTGGAATCCCAAGCTCCTCATCAAGGCTTATCTCCGAGCCACTAGATGCTCCATCAACAAGAGAATGTCCTACAGAAATATCAGGCATACCAAGAGGCTCAACAACTTTTTCTTTGCCTTTATGTGATATACCAACTACATTTTCAGGACTAGGATTATGACACAGCCTGCCACTCCATGGTCTATCAACCAGAACTGCTGGATGAGGACTCTCCTGGTCTACTCAATGACTGTGATTCACTGACTTGCATTTTGTGCAACCACAATTCCACTTACCTCCCCACTCTGCCTCCATCACCAACTCCTCCCTCACCTACCACTCTCACTCTCCACTTAGGCCTTCCCGTACCCCTAAAATACTTACCCTCAACATCAACACAACTCACCACCATTGCCTCGTCACATCGGCCACCCCTCCACTTTCATCACAAGCGCCACTAGAAATCCCATCCCCCACACCCTTGGAAGAAGGGGAAATCCCCCCCACCCCATGAGCAGGAGGAGGTAGATCCACCCTAGAACCCCCTCAACTAGTGTGATCAATTAGATCACATGGAGTTCGAGCAAGCAATAAATATCCTGCTCATTCGACAACTCCACGTTCCCCCCATCGCCATCAGAGAGCTAGAGATAGCTAAGTGGAGCGTATAGTGCCCATACTTTGTGTACTTGCTTAGTGATCAATATACTAAGTGGTCCTCTATGGAAATGCCCTCTCTTTACTCTCTTCATTGGTATTTGTCTATGTGATGCATTTGTGGTGACCTTGAGTATACTCCATTGCTCATTGGTTACACTTCATTAACATCTAAGTGGTGGCATGCGTTGCTTTAATGGTGTGAGATTATTTATGTGATGATCTTGTGCATTTTTTTATTCATTCAATAACTAAGCTCACACCATGTCTTTTAACATGTTATCAGAGCTCCTTTCCATGGGAGTGTAATCTTTCATGAGTTGATAGATACATCTTTGTGATTGTGGGTAGCATTCTCTATTAACATTGAGTGGCATTCTTTGTGAGTGACTCTTTGTTGTTGCATTTGTTTTTGATTTATCACTTCATTGAGTGTCACATTGGAGTGAAGAAGAAAGTGTTTCATTTGTTGCATTTTGGGGCTGATTTATCACTTCATTGAGTGGCACATTGGAGTGACGAGGAAGGAGTCAAAATAGTTTACACGTGTGTGTAGGTCTCTATGTGAGCATAATCTCTTTGTGGATCCTATATTGAAATCATTATCTCATCTATTCCTCTCATCCTCTTAGTGAGTGGCATAATAAGGGATTAATGGAGGGTTTATCACTTAGTGGGGCACACCATTGTGGGTGTGAATGAGCCTAAGGAGAAAGGGAATCTCTATGTGAAAGAATTTTTGTGTGAAGAGAAAGTAGTGGTGGTGAGAGCATTGTGAAGGGAGTTTGATTGCATCAAAGCATTGAAGCTGAGCTCAGAGATCTCCTTCAATTCATCATTAACAATTAAAAGGCCTTTCTCAACACTAAACTTGATGGTTGGGTAACAACATTAATGGAGGTTCGAGTACCACCTGTTTTTTCTGAGTGATAGAAACAGTGTGCAAAATAGGTGCAAATTGGAGGCACCAATTGCACTTGGGTGATTTCACATTGCATCCATTTTTTTGGGGCTTCTATAACCAACCATAGGGAGTCAGGTTTAGGGCTATAGGCTTGCACAGCAAAAGCCCAACAGACGTCGCCTATAGCCTATTTAACATGCGGGTATCTCAGAAGGTTGAGAGAAACAAAGACAAGCAGATGATTGGAGACCATCATTCCTCCACAAATCAAGCCCCATGCATCAGCACCATTCATGTGGGGATCATGTAGCCCGTTCTATGGAAAATTGACTAAGCACAAGAATCTACAAAATCAACGCCTACAGAGCATGTCATTCAACATTCTTCCCAAAAGGATTTTGCAGAGTTTGCACAAGAAAGTAAGTGGTAATTGAGAGCTTAATTAACACTTAATTAAGTGCAGTTGTTGAGAAGTTTGTGGTGGCTCCTCTGGTGCACATAGGGGCGATCCCCTCCAACAAGAAATCAGCACCAAATTCCCATGATTGTAGGAAATCCTAGCCTCCCCAAAATTGCTCACCTTCCCCCTTCTTTATAGGAGGGAAAGTTCAAAATAAAATTAGCATTTATCTTGGTGATAATTGTGTGTTAATTTCAAAAGGGTACAAGGCATATTTACATAGCCTCTTTGTGAGGGCTCTCTCATTGGCCTAGATACACATCTAAGTGGACATTACATTCCTTTGTGATCAACATTTTGTAAAATGCTCTAACACTATAAAGAGCACATTGCATGTCATATTGCATTGCTTAGTGACAAGAAGTTGAAGGATCCAAGTGTGAGTGGTGCCAATCAACAAATGCCAAGGTTTTTATAAACGAAAACTAAATCCCAATTTGCACTAGCCAAAGCATCTAAGACCAAGTTCAGAATCTAGGCCAATTCACACTATCAAGAGTGGTCAAAATTCATGTGCACACACTTCATTTGTTTCATGAAGGGATCCTTGAGTAAAAGCATTTCTAGGTGAAATTCCAAGCTCCATTGTAAAGTCCTTATTTGTGTAACACTGTGTGTGTGTGAGTGCCAGGTTGAGTACCATGGCAACCCCATGGTGGGGAGAATGTTTGACAAACCTGGTGCATCAAAATGTAAATGTGTTGGATTAAGAAATACATGTGAGCAGTGGTATTTCTGCAAAGCTCTTTTTTAGGAACTCTGGCTCTTTCTAGAAAGGGAAGAGCTTCGAAGTGAAAACAGGTGTTTTGGTTGTCAAGGGTTTGGGCACCAGCTCAAGGATTTCCCAACTCCTTCTATGGCCAAGGAAACCAAGGTCCCAAAGTTCAAAGACAGACTCCTTCATATCAGTCCAATCAGGGTCCCCTGCATGCCAAAATCAGGGCAACCCCAGAAGAGTGTCAGCTCAGCCTGCAGCCTCCTGTAGAGTGGTTCTCTCTACCGTGCAATATAGTGCTCATAGAGTACTACCGATCAACAAATGTGTTAAGAAACACAGTGTCAATCCGAGGACTTGACCCGATTAGTACATGAAGGCTTATCCCATGAGGGAGAGTTCACATACACAAACCACCACTTGACGATTCAACCATTCAACACCTCAATCAATCTCTCAATCCCTGAAATCCACTACACTAATCAAGACAACAAGCAATGCATAGCAATCTCTTAATCCCATTCAAACATTGATTAAATCTTAGCTTTCCCTAATGCCTGCAAATCCATAAGTGTGCATCTACTAACCCACAAGCTGAAGCAAGCAAAGAATGTAACATTCACAAACCCACAAACTCATAGAGAGAGTCTATCCATGAATAACTCATTGCCAAAGAAGTGGGCAAGAGCTTGCATCAATGGAGACTACACGCACACACTACAAGCATGCAGCATACACAAGAGAAAGAAAGAAGCATTCAACTAATCATAGATTAATCTACTTCAATGATGCTAAAATAGATTAAGAGAATGAAGTGGAGCTATACTCATTGGAGCTTCATGCTCATTAGAGTACAATAGAGAGAGAGTTAGAGAGCTGCCATAGCTTGAGAGCTCAAGAGCTTCACTCAATAGCTTATGAGAATGGCAAAAAACGTCCACTTTCTTTAGCTAACATCTCTTTTGTAGAGATGTCACTAACCCTAACCCTAGGCCTCTTTCACACATGGGCGGACAACCCCATAAGTGAGCCTTGCTTTAATACACTTAGAACTCTCATTTAGAACCCACATTGGCCTAAAACGATTTACATTGCACTTCGGCACAAAAATATGGAAAAATTATGTGCGTCTTTATGTTCCCATGGCTAAAATCCCGCTCTCTCACGTTAATTGCTTCCGGCCTCCTAATCCGTGTTCCCGTGAGTGTTCCCGTGGAACATTCCCCCCTTCCTAAATCGCGCACATCCTCAGGTGTGGTAGAAACAAAAGCTGCAAAAAACAATGGAAGACAAGTAAGGCCTTTTATTGAAAAAAAACCAGCAATGAAAATCTCACACGTGAGCATGCAAGTGAAAGGCCGATTAGAGTTTTAAAGAGTACTAAAAGAAGTGAGTAAAGACTAGTCAAAGTGAGACTAAGTGGTAGATAGTGCTATGCAAAGGCAAGTGTGCTTGTACACCATAGGTTATGACCGCACTCTCAATATCCTACAAGTATTTAAGTTATTCCTAAGTGGCAACCCTACTCCTAAATATGAGCAATGGTGATTGGACCTTTTTTTCTTTCTTTCTTTCTTTCTTTTTTTTTTTGGTGTGTGTGTAAAAGATGAATAAAGAGGAAGGTTCCATCCCAATGAGACCCAAGCAATGGCCAAGAGACCTCTGCCAAGAGAATCTAAAGGCCGCTAAGTATCTCAAGGGCAACAGACCCTTTTCTTTCTTTTTGACATAAGGAGTACCCCATGAAGATGAGGGCATCGGCCTCGAGGGCCCATAATTTACCCCAGAGTCCTACCAACATCTATCAAGGTGATAGAGTCCTTGAAGGTCTTCTTCTAAATCTTTTAGATGTCAGTGTTTACCTCATGGAAACCAAGGCATCGGCCCCAAGGTGCTAAGACAACCCAAGGTCCTACCAAGAATTCCACATGGCTGTAGACACGTCATGTCTCGATTCACTTGTATATATTTTTTAGGGCATGATTTTCGTAAATCTTTTATTAATCCTAGCACCTAGCCCATACCTAAGAGGTAGCTACCACTAGGGATAACTAATATACTTTGAGAGTATAAGAACTTGGCATATATATCCTACACCGTCTTCAAATAGAAACACCTTCTACTAAGCCCTCTAAGAATCTAGAAATCACTTACCACATTTTAACAACTAATTTAAAACTTAAACCAGCCAACTGTGTGTGAACATGCAAACAATATATGCAAAAGTTAAAAGCACATAAAGAACAAAAGATTATGATTTGAATACACCTGTTGTAGTGCTCGTTGATGTTGTGCGTTTGCATTGATGCATTGCTGATGTTGTGCAAATTGCTTCTCTTTGCTCTTTGTAGGCCTTGCATGTCTCCTCCTTTGTAGGCTCTTTGTAGGCCTTGCATGTCTCCCCCCTTCCTAATTTGTGTGCACGGTAGGTGGACTATTGGGGCGTGTTTGTATGCTCTTGTTTAGCTGAGATCTCTGCAAAATGTCTTATTAACAAACAAGAAAAGAAAAGAATAAAATTTGTTATTGGTGCCAATCACGAATATAGCTGAGGGAAAAAACCCAATGGGAGAAAAGTGCCCTGGCTTGTTGATCTTATCATGGAGTTGATAAGCTTACCCTTGCACTGGTGGTGGATCCGTGTCCACTTCTGCTGGAAAGATGGTATCAATCACTTCAGGATGCAAGGACAATCCTGTACAAAAATCAGCCTCTAGAGAAGGTGGTAGAGGAAGGAGTGCTTCCTCGCTAAAATATGGCATTGGTTCTATGGGAAGGTTAGGGCTTGGCGTTCTCAAAAATCGCATTTGAGGTCGCTTCGGGCTCCGTTTTTGCATTGCAAGTTCTGCACAGGTGTTTTCGTCATTTTTTTGCACAAATTTCAACAGTGCAATTTTCTGCAAAACAGGCATACGTATTCTATTGTGGACTGTGCTACATAGCACGAGTTGTTCTCTGTTCAGTCTTTGCTTCGTTACAGGTAGCTTTTGCATCAGCTTTAGTAAGTGGCCATGGTTGATAACAGCAATGATGTATTTCGCATGTTGTCGCGCCGATGTGACAAATTGGATGGAGACAGCAACTACCCACTTTGGGCATACATGATGCAGCATGTTTTGGTTGCAAAAGGAGTGTGGAACATTGTGCAGGGTATGGATGTACGTCCAAGTTCTGTGGATGTAGGATCTGTTGAGGATGTTGCAGGTTCCAGCAGCTCTACTGTTGCTGCTATTTTACCCACTGTTGAACAAGCTCGTTGGGATGGTAAAGATGCGTAGGCTCATGCCTTGATTGCACTTTCTATCAAACGTAACATCACCCCACATATTCCTTCAGCTAAAATAGTAAAATAGGCTTGGGGGATATTCTGGCTGGTTTATATGCAGGTCGTAACGAGGTAAAAATCTCTTACCTGCATAAAGAGCTAGAATCGAAGATTATGCAGGAAGATGATGACATGAATGTTTTTCTTGCTGAGATTAAAGATCTCAAGGAACAGTTGATTCTGCAAGTGAGATTATTCTTGATCATTCTCTTATGCAGACTGTTCTTGATGCTTTACCCGAGTCATATCAGACTTTTGCTTCCATGTGGAGACTTGTCACTGAGAACATACCTGATATTGTCAAGTATGATACTTTAGTCAATAAGCTCTTGCTGCAAAAAGAAGCGCAGTCCAGGCAAAACAGGGCTAGGTAGCGTGCAGTTGATCAGGCATTTGTTGTTGCCCAGCAGAGAAGAAGTGGTAAGGTAGTCCCTTCCACTATTTCTTCTCCTATTAGTAGGTCTGCAACTTCTTCTCCTTCCACAAGTAGCAACAATAAGTCTGAGAAGGCTCTTGATAAAGGCAAGAAAAAGATCAGGTGCAACTATTGTAAGGCAACTGATCATGTCATTAAGAATTGCTCTAAGCTAAAGGCTAAAGAGGCAAAGAAGAAAGAGTCAAATGCAGCCACAATAGCGGATGCATCTACAAATGCAGATTCTGCAAATGTTGTGCAGGATACAGAATGGGTGTTTAGCGTATATTGCCAGTATGACCCATTTGTACTTGGCAGTTTCTGTTGACTCTCATGTATGGTATTTTGACAATGGTGCTACAAAGCACAATACCTCGCATCATGATATGTTCACTTGTCTTGAGTCTGCTGTCCCTAATGGGAATACTGTCACATGTGCCAATAATGCTTCTTACCTAGTCAAGGGCATTGGTAAAATTATGCTTACTGCAAATGGCAGCCCTTTCACACTTTCAGATGCTTTGTATGTGCTAGGGATAAAGAAGAATCTATTATCTATCTCTGCGCATGCTAGACTTGGACTTGTAGTCAAATTTGTGCATGACAGATGTACTGTTTATGATTTGACTTCTGGTGATAGGATTATTATATCTGGCACCTTGTTTCATGGGCTGTATAGGCTCAATTATTATGACAAGTGTGTGGAAGATTCAGCAAATGCAGTTTCTGATGAAAAGGCAGTTTCAGATGCAAAACTATGGCATGCTCGTTTTGGTCATCTGAACCTTGCTAGTTTGCTGCTGCGTTTGCAGAAATTTGATATGGTTGCTTCATTGCCCCCTCTTGAGGCACCATTGAAACATGTTTGTGAAGGCTGTATTTTGGGCAAAATGTAGCATTCTGCGTTTCCAAAGGATGGTTCTGTGCGGGCCACTCGCAAATTGCAACTTGCACATAGTGTATGTGGGCCTATGCAAACTTCGTCATTTGGTAAACACTTGTACTTCGTGACTTTCATTGATGATTACTCAAGGCATGCATGGGTATATCCACTAAAGGCAAATTCTGAAGTGTTTTTGTGCTTCAAACAGTTTATGCTTATGGTTAAAAATGTATCCAATTGTACTGTCGGCACCCTCCATTCTGATCGAGGGGGGGAGTACATGTCTAAAAAGTTTGATGCATTTCTGGCTAGTCGTGGGATAAAACACCAATGTACAGTGCCGTATACCCCTCAGCAAAATGGTGTTGCTGAGAGGAAAAACAGGTCACTTATGGAGATGGCACGATGTATGGTCAAGAGCCAAGCTTTGAAACATGCGTTTTGGATTGAGGCTGTCATGTGTGCTGCATGTGTACTCAACAGGTGTCCCACTAAGGCCTTGCAGTCTATTACTCCATACAAAGCTTGGCATGGCAGGAAGCCTTCTATTGGTCACTTGCATGTCTTTGGTTGCTTGGCCTATGCTTTAGTGCCTGTGCAACAATGCAGAAAATTGGATGATAAGGTTGTCAAGTTACAGTGCTGAGAGCAAGGGTTACAGATTGTATCATCCGCAGTCAAAGCGTATCTTTAGTCGAGATATTATTTTTGTGGAAGATGCTGTGCAGCCTTTGTTATCATGTAACAAAGAGACAGGTGTGAGCTCATGGGATGTATTTGATACGTTATTGCCTCTGTTTACAGGTGGGATTTCAAATGTAAGTCCTAATGAGGTAAATATTCAGCCTATGCAGATTTCAAACGACATCATAGATTCTTTCTTTCTCTTGTGTATGCTGCATGCTTGTAGTGTGTGTGTGTAGTCTCCATTGATGCAAGCTCTTGCCCACTTCTTTGGCAATGAGTTATTCATGGGGATAGACTCTCTCTATGAGCTTGTGGGTTTGTGAATGTTACATTCTCTGCTTACTTAAGCTTGTGGGTTAGTAGATGCACACTTATGGATTTGCAGGCATTAGGGAAAGCTAAGATTTAATCAATGTTTGAATGGGATTAAGAGATTGCTATGCATTGCTTGTTGTCTTGATTAGTGTAGTGGATTTAAGGGATTGAGAGATTGATTGAGGTGTTGAATGGTTGAATCGTCAAGTGGTGGTTTGTGTATGTGAACTCTCCCTCATGGGATAAGCCTTCATGCACTAATCGGGTCGAGTCCTCGGATTGACACTGTGTTTTATTAACACATTTATTGATCGGTAGTACTCTATGAGCACTATATTTCATGGCAGAGAGAACCGCTCTACAATGGCGCCACTGTGCTGGGGAACGAGCGCCTACATTAGTTGAGCACCATACACACACTACCACTCCTTGTTAAGCTCCAATCGGTTGCAAAACTGTGGATAGGAGAGCAGGCTTTGGGACTAATTTTGGTATTTATTTAAGACTAATTTATTGTTAAATTCTCTTTATTTGTCTTACAATTTGAGTGTGATTGTCGAGCTACGCTTCTCCCTTGTTGAGGTCAGGACAAGGATTTAACACACGGGAACGATTGGAGGTAGACGCTAAACCTATAAATTTCAATTTTTGTGTGAAAGAGAGAGGCCTGTTTTTGCATTTTTGTCATTCTGTTTGAGGATAATTTTTACAGTTTCAATTTTCTGCATGTTCGTTTTATTTTCTGTTCTTAGCTTAGTTTAGTTTTCTGCATCTTTAATTTTGTGCATTGTAGTTCTCTGTTAAACCTGCATTTTAGTTCTTTGTTAAACTTGCACTTGTAGAGAAACTAAAATCTGTACACACACATGAAGATTGAACATTTCGAATTTGTTGTAAATTTCAGAGCTGCACATGCATTGAGTTCCCTGCACATGTATTGAATTCGCTCTGTAAATCTGACAGCTACACACACATTGAGTTCACTACACACGCATTTCAAAAAAAAATAGTAATAAAAGAAGGCGGTTGTGCGTGAACAGCGCACCGCGAGGAGAGACCCACACACTGCACCGTAAAGACCGCCACCGCACAACACCGAATAAGGGGGTGCAAAAAAAAAAAGTCTGGAAAATTTTTCATTTTCTGTCGCAAAAATTTGGGAGATTATCTAACTTTTCGAGAGGAGTTAGGAAACACCCATCGTCGAAATTTCGGTCCCAGAACCATTTTTCCATAGTGAGTTAGTATGGGAAACTGGTAAATTTTAGGCGATTTTTGATCCGAAAAAATACACTATTTTTTTGGCCTAATGTGTTCGAGGGGGTTCAAAATGGGTTCTGGCAAAGTTTGAGCCAACTTGAAAATTTTTGGATTTTTTTGTTTTAAAAAAAAAAAACCTTAAAATTTGACCTTATGCACTTGCAGTCGGGACGTCATATAGACACTGCCATAGGACCTAGGGCACCTTCTAGAGTACCTACGCAAGAAAGTGGGACCCAATCGGCAGGAAAGTGGGACCCAATCGGTAGGAAAGTGGGACCCAATCAGTAGGAAATTTGGCAGATATTACTAAAACCTTTTCTGAATCCCAATCTGATACCCTTTCCAAGACAACTAGCTCATTGTCTATGGACAATCTAGGGCCGTCAAATAGTCATCCCTTAGCCCCAAATAGGACACCCACAATATCTTTTAATGCCGACACCATGGGGTTACCACTCAATGTGAGACTTCAATATGTCTACACGAATGCTCAAGGAGCTGAGATCTTTAGGGATCCACAACAACGGTATCTCGTTAGATTGCAGACTTTTTCTCAGAGCTTGATAGATCACCTCTAGTCGATGACCAGGGTAACATGTACATGGGTGGAGATGGTGTTCGCTATACGAAGTCATCTATCATCCAGAGAATGTAGACAAATTAGGGGAGCTCTCTAAAACTGAGTTCTTAGATTTATCAAAGCTATCCAGAGCAAGGGAGTCTAGAGATGATTGGCTCATTGAGTTGGACATGCCTGGACCATCCAATGCCCAGTCCTCAAAGCCATCCATAGATGATTTACTTTTTGTAGATCTAAATTTGGAAAGGGATAGGAAAGGCAAGAGCAAAATGGATCAGGGGGGGGGCTGAGAACCAATGGGAGTTTATACGACAAATTCCAGTGACAAAGGTCTTATAGGATGACCCACTTCAAGAGGTCTATAAGGACTCTTTAGAAGGATATTATGCCACAACTAGATTGCCAGAGCTAGATCTTCCTCTAGCACTTGTGGTGGTAGTCGAGAAGCTTGCAGAATACAAGAACCGAATCGTTGATAAATGGGCCAATGAATATCGAACCTTAGATTGGAAGGAGATTCGGGAGCTCACGTGGAAAGGACAACAATTATTCATGGAAGTGTTCTCAATAAATAAAGCTAAACCAGGAGAGACAGCCTTTCTTGGAGAAACTGTTGCTCCTCCCCTACGAGAGTTCACTAGAGAGGGACCCTCAACATCAAAGTGGACCACTGCCAAAGTAGCCCAACGCTAGCACCAAGATATTATCCTACACCAAAAGTGCGACCACAGATCACACCACAATCACGTTTCTCTCACTTTGACAATTGGAGGGTAGGGGAGCCAACTCGGCCTCCCATAAATGCACCTCCTGAAATGCGGGTAACAAGATCTTTGGAGGGGGCTGGTGAGGCAGGTAATAGGGGACCCACACCAATTTGGGATGCATGTGGACCATCTTACCAAAAAGAGGAACAGTTCCCACTGAGAGTGAGAGGCTGTAGGCCCTATGATGAGTATTCAAGACAAGTAAGGCCATCAACTCTTCAGAAACTGGTAAAGAAGTACGAAGGGTCGGGAGATCCATATGACCATGTAGCAGCATTTAGGCAAGCAGTTCGAGCTGAGCAAGTGACTGATAAGCATACGCAAATTGAAGGATTTGGGCTCACTCTTGAGGGAAAGGCCCTTACTTGGTTTCAGGCACTAGAGGCTTCAGACAAATCTTCTTTACGAGTTTTGGAAGAGAGATTCATTGTGCTGCTTTTTTCTTGATGGGGATTCAGCATGACACAGTAGCAAACATCTACTCTTTCAAGCAAGGCAAGACAGAGTGTTAGAGACTGTGTAAATAGGATGAAGCAGTACATGAATCGTTGCCCAGAAGATGAGAAGCCCACCCAGAGTCGATTAATTTCTCTCTTCTTAAAAGGACTAAAAAATTCAACACTGCACACACATCTCTATGCAAAGAAGCATACAAATTTCAATGAGTGTTGCCATGATGCTATGGATTTCATAGATAACTTCAAATTCCAAGATGGTACTGGCCCTGAGGTGAAACCTAGAGATCAGTGGGGTGATGACCAAAGTTCAGGGTCTAGCGCGCTAGTAAATCCAGAACACATAGCTAACCTAGTACTAAGGAGATTGGGACAAACCTATCGCCCACCCATGCAGCCACAACAACAGCAGCAACGAATGAGGAGTGTACTACCTACTACAGGTCCTCATCTTTGTGGAGCATGTGGCGGTAACCATAAAACCAAAGAATGTAATACCTTTTCTCCTCCATTCACAAACCAACCCACAAAGAAGTGGTGCCACGCCTGTGCTTGGAATTTTAGCCACACCACAGAGGAATGTACTCGCATTGCAAGAATGAGACAAGAGCGTGAGCAACAAAGGGGTGTAGTGGCTCCACAAATGCATCAACAGTACACTAATTTTGAACGTAAGCCACCGATGGCACAAGAGCAAGCACGACCTATACTTGGAGCTCAACCACCTACCCCTGGGACTGCTCCTGTGAGGTTTGTTGACTACGACAATTCAAATATGTGTAGAGACTTGGTAAACCCAAGCTATGTGGAGGAGGAATATTCATCATATTCATCCAAAGAAAATCTCTTTGAAAGTCTCGCATATCTAATCCAAGCACTTGAACCTCAACCAGGGGAACAAAATTCTTTGATGTTGCTAGGCGGCTACCAACCTAGGACTCCAGGCTCCTCAGGTCAATGGCAGCAAAGGAAAGTAGAAGCCAAACTAATGGGCCCCTGTTTATGAGTGCCGGAGAACTCCATTGGGCTCGTGATTGTCCACATCGCCCAAGGCAAGCAGCTCGATCCAATACAATAGTACCATAGTAGTTTCCACCAATTGAAAGATATTATCTAGGGTGTTGTGTAGAACACTTCCCAAAGGATTGTTTGCTGAAACCACATGAGGAAACTACCTCTCAACCAAAGGTCTCACTCAACTTTGTAGAGGCAGTTCCATCGCCACCTTCATCAGAGAATGAGGATGTCGTGCCTCTTAGAGTCATGACTAGATCACAGACACGAAATGCCGAAATGCAGAGACTGATGAGACACCTCGAACTAGGGATGCAAAGGCAAATCTAGTGGACAAGACCCCACATTCTAATAGAAAAATGACCACTAGGAGGAAAAAGGACCGCAACAAGCAAACTAAGAGTGCATCCACTAGTTCTCAAGAAGTCTCTAAACAAAACATGAAGGATCAAGCTTTTACATCCCAAGAAGTGCATGAGGAGCATCAACCTCAACCTAGGCCTAGTGCTAAACAAGATGAGGCTAGTACAACCGAGGATAGTTCTGGGGGTTCTGTTTTTGTGGATAAGGCGAACGAGACTCTAGATGCCATCATTGATGCTCATAGAAGTCGCATTGCAGCTTTATCCAAGAAGCTTCAAGAATACCCAAACCCTCGTGGTGAGGAGAAGATCAATCTAGCTGTACATTAGCAACTCATTAGGGAAGCTCAATCAATACTTGAGGGCCCACCTCCACCTATCCCTCAGGGCCTAACCTCTCTTAAGCCAACATTAGAAACCATACCAGAAGTGTCATCAAGTTGGGAAATGAAAAGTGAGCTGATCTCACAAGCTCGTAGTGAGAAGTTTGCACCAATTGCCACCCCATTGAAAGAAGGTATTCTGCCACCACCTAGCCTTGCCTTCCCATGCAATGATGAAGTTATTGATGCTGCTAACGAGGACATGGAAAATGAGATGTGGGCAGCAGTTCATGAGAAAGTTAATGAGAATATGTCCTCTATTATTTCACCTCCATTCTCTGAGGTGGATTTTACCAGGGGCACAGAAAACAACTTTAGACGCCCAAGCATCCAGGAGGAAGTTCAAACAACTGTTTCTCCTAGAAGTAAGCATACAATGAAAACCTTACCATCTTATTTGGGAGAATATGAGAACTGTTCTCAAACCTTGAGGATACCCTCCATGCATAGAAGGTTGACAAAGGAGATGGATATGAGTATCGTGCAAGCTATTTTGTCAGCACCAGTGGCTTGTACCATACCTTTGCTTGATTTGATAAAGCTTCGTCCAGAGAGTTGTGGAATGATATTGCCACATGTTTGTCAGAGTAGGTATTGCTACAAAAGGGTCACCATCATTGTACTATACACCCTGAGACAAAGCATGTTATGCCAGTTCCTATCAACAAAGTAGGAAAATTTTGTGAGGACGATCAAGGAAATGCTACCCTCCCATTAGAAGTGCGAAAAGTAGCTTCAACTGCAATACTTGATAGTGGTGCAGGAGTGGGCATTGTGACAAGGTCCATTTGGGAAAAGTGGGGCAAACCACCTATTAGGAGTACCAAGATGCGCTTGCAGCTAATGGAAGCTTAGAACATCCCATTGGGCTGCTAGAGAACATATTGGTCACCACATGTGGGATTGAATATGAGCACACATTTGCAGTAGTGGATTTTGGAAAACATCCAAACTATGAAGTGATATTGGGTAGACCATTCATGCGACAATTTCAAATGATTCAAGATTGGGGATACAATTATTTGTACCTTCGACATGATTCTATCATCACAAGGGTCAACCTAAAGAATCACTCATATCGTGATGTAACAAGGTCTCCAATAGATGAGTTTGATTCTGCTTCATCTGAGGGCTCAAGAGTTACATAGTCAGATGGGCGAGAAGATCTATGGATGTGTGGAGCCTCATGTAGGGATTTTAACACTGAGAGACTTAAGGGTAATCGAAGTGTATCAGATGAGGCATACATTCCACAACCCTTTCCTGAGCACTTAATTGATCCACTAGAATGGAGTCATGTCCTTGTAACATTATCGACATGTGCTTTACCTAAGCCAATTCAATTTTGTGACTCAGATGGATATGACATTATTCCTATATGAATGGTACAACCACGTGACCTTCTAGATGATTTGTACTATGGGGATGCATCCACAACAGCACTACATGTAGAGGAAGTCTCAGTGGAGGATTTAACACTCGAATTTGCTAATGATGCTGATAAGGAAGATGGATGGGACTCTGATTTGGATGATGATGTGATAATCCCCGAGGAAGAGCTAGCAAAGGCACGCCTGCTCTTGAAAGGAAGGGAGGTTCAAGTAGAGATCCCTCGAGGCCGACCTAAACGTAAATGCTGTAAGAGCCATAAGAGAATCCGTAAACAAGATGAGAGGAACGATGTGAGAGAATACAAAAAGAAGACGAGGAGTTTAAGAATGAACACTCTCGACCACCACCTCACTTCTCAGGAAAGAATGGATATCTATACTATGTCCAAGCACAAGATAGTATCAAAGACCAAGTAAAATGATCAGATGGATTCCAACCAAGAGAAAAGCTAAAAACTGTTAGCAAAAATTGTAAAAAACGAAGAAACCAAAACCAAAACTCAAGTCTCAAACCGATTCAAAAGAGAGTGTCGAAAGTGCAAAGATAACGGTTGAACAAAAAAATCTGATGCAAGATTGCAAAAGAGAGCTCAAACCCGCATGGTCTTCAATTAGTGATGACTCAAGTGGACAAGAACAAGGTCTCAATGTTCCCCCCAACTTCACACAGTACACTCTTCAAGATCGGAAGATTGTTCTTCAACAGCCCATGCGACAAAAGCCAAGCGTGCTAGGGGTTTCATATGATGGTCCAGAAGATGCAAAAAAAATTGATATCGCTAAGCCAGGAGAAAAGCCTCGCTATGTGTGGATTGCCACAGACTTGTCCTTGAGGAGAAGTTATTAATTCAAACAATAAAGAAGTATCGCGATGTTTTTGCTTGGAGTTATAAAGACCTCAAAGGAGTTGATCCAAGCATATGTCAGCATACAATTCCATTGCGAGAGGATGCAAAGCCTTCCAAGCAACGTCCTTATACTTACAATGAGAATTTTGCACAAAAAATAAAAGAAGAAATAGACAAGCTCTTAGAGGCAAAATTTATCTATGAGATTGAACACACTGAATGGGTCTCCCCTATTGTAGTGGTGCCCAAGAAAAATGGAAAACTTCGAGTATGTGTAAACCTCAAGAAGGTAAATGCAGCTACTGTACGTGATCATTACCCACTTCCAATCACGGATCATGTTTTGGAACGAGGTGCAGGGAAAAAGGCATATAGTTTCTTGGATGGATTCTCCGGTTACAATCAAGTGTCAATTGATCCAAAGGATCAACACAAGACAGTCTTTGCTACTGCAGATGGCATCTTTGCCTATCGTGTTATGCCATTTGGTCTAACAAATGCACCAGCAACCTTTCAGCCCGGTTAATGAGTCATGTATTCAAGGAGTACATCAGGCATCTTCACATGGATGATTTATGTGTTCACTCACAAGAGCGTGATGATCATATAGAGCACCTCAGACTTGTGTTTCAAAAGTGTCAAGTTTATCGTATATGCTTGAATCCTGACAAGTGCAAATTCATGGTAAGACAAGGAAAAATTTTGGCCATATTGTTTCTCGCAATGGGATTTCAGCAGATATGGATAAAATTGATGTCATTGTCTCATTATCTTGGCCTATCAACCCTAAAGGGGTACAAATATTCATGGGACATTGTGGCTATTATCGTCGATTCATCTACATGTACGCTGTCCTAGCCAGACCATTATATGCTCTTCTTGTAAAGTTTAATTAGACTGATGAGTGTGAGGAATCCTTTGAAAAGTTGAAGCAAGCATTAGTGAGACTGCACCCATCTTACGGCGGGCACCAGATTGGAACCAAATCTTTCATGTCCATATTGATGCTTCAAACTTTGCAATTGGATGTATTTTGGCTCAATTGGGAGAACATAATAAGAATTTCCCAATCTCATATGCTAGTCGACAGTTGAACAATGCTGAGAAGAATTATACCACAACAGAAAGAGAAGGTTTGTCCATGATATATGCAGTGAAAAAGTTTCGCCATTACCTTTTGGCAAACAAATTCATATTTTTGTGGACCATCAAGCACTGCTATATTTGGTGAATAAGCCTTGTGCAACTGGAAGGATTGTGAGGTGGTTTGTCATCCTTCTTGAGTTTGATTTTGAAGTGGCAATCCGAAAAGGAACAACTCATCTAAGGGTAGATCATTTGTCTCGAATCACCTCTGGAGAAGCTCCTGTGGGTGTGGATGATGATATGTTAGATTCAACACTTTTCCTTATAGAGATAGCTCCTAAATGGTGTGAACCCATCTTAGAAATTTTGACAAGTGAACAGATACAACTAGTGAGTCCTGATGTGGACCTATGGTGACCATTCAAGTTAATCTCAGGGAGATTATATCGTCAGGGTAATGATGGAGTGTTGCGGCTTATACCTAACCCTGACCAATATGAAGAGATCTTGGAATGGGCACATGAGGGTATTGGTGGAATCCATGCATCAGCTACTACTTGTGTGCGACGTATAACTCAGGATGGGCAATGGTGGCCTACCATGCATGCGGATGCTGAAAAATTTGTTCGTAACTGTGCTTCATGTCATATTCAACAACCAATTCATAATGTCACATTATTCCAAATTTCAACTACACCAATTTGGAGTAAGTATATTGTGGACTATCTTAAGCATGGTCATACTGATCGAACAATTCCTAAACATCGAAAGCGTGCTATTGAAGTTGAAGCAGCCAACTATATGCTAATAGAGGGCCAACTCTACAAGAGGGGCAAGGATGGCAACTTGCGCATGTGTATGTGAAGCTGACTACTTGAAAATCTTGACTCATGCACATACAAGTGTTGGGGGTGGACACTTTTCGGGCAATACCACAGCTAAGTTGATTAGGTGGTCTGGGCTTTGGTATCCAACCTTACAAATGGATGCCGAAGAATATGTGAAACGTTGTGACGATTGTCAAAGGACCAAACCTCCCATCATAAAAAGGACAATATGCCATTGAGGCCTATGTTAAGCACACGTGCTTTTGCCAAATGGGGTATTGATTTTGTCGGTCCCATTAAACCTCCAACTCGTCACACGCATGCCGAATATATTATAGTCGCAACAACTCACTATTTGACCAAATGGGTAGAGGCAAAGGCTACATTTAAAAATGATGCCAGAACCACAGCCAAGTTCTTGTATGAGTACGTGTTTACATGCTATGGCTTACCTATTGAAATCGTTAGTGATCAAGGTGTGCACTTTGTGAATGAGGTCATAGAGTTTTTACTTCAAGAATTTTTACTTCAAGAATTTTTGGTAATTCACAACGTTCTGCACCATATCATCCCCAGACCAATGGTCAAGCTGAGAGTACTAACAAGATTCTCTGCACAGCACTCACAAAGATTGTTGAGGGACATAGGACTGATTGGGAGCAAAAGTTGCACTCAGTTCTTTGGGCATATAGAACAGCCTATAAAACATCTGTGGGCACAACCCCATTCGAGCTTGCTTTTGGGCTAGATGCAATTCTTCCCATTGAATTTCTTGTACCTACTCTACGAGTTGCTAAACAATTGGACTGGACTGGTCATGAGCTTTCTCAATGCATTGATGAATTGGAAAATCTGGATGAGACCCGCTTATTGGTAGTAATGGGGATGTATGCTGAGAAGAGGAGACAAAAGCAATGGTATGATAGAAATGTAACAACTCATTATTCAAAAAAGGGGACCTTGTGCTCTTGTACACACTTAAGAAGCATTAGAGAAAGCTCAAGAAACGTGGCCTAGGACCGTTTGTGATTAATGAGCTTACTCCAAATGGTTGCGTTTAGAGACACTAGAAGGTGAGCAAATGCCTAACTTCATTAATGGAAGTCGTCTCAAGAAATACAATGAACCATTAACTGAAGCCATGCTTCAACAAATGCATGCTGCACACACACGGAAAGAAGCACATGACCTACTTAAATGTCAGGCTCAAGAAGAGGCTAAAGCTAGAGTTGCAAAAGCTAAGGAGCGTCGCAAGGCTTCTGTGTTGGCCTTAAAGTTGGCTACTGATGAACAATATGTCAATCCTTTCAATATTCAAGTGTGTCTTCATCTTCATGAGACTACCTACTTTGTCTCTGCCTTAATTGACTCTGGTGCAGATTATAATGTTCTCTGGGCTTATTTGTAGAGTATAGGGACTTGCAAGTGCTCGTGAAAGCTTACCTCAGTCGGAGTACGTGAGTCGGAGGGTGTCGGCGAGGTAGCCCTGGGAGAAGATGCCTGCTTTGATACCAATTGTTGGAATTAGGGTTGCAGGAAAGCACACAAAGCTTGGAGAAGAAGAAGCAAGAATGCAACACCACACAATGTATTAGATTGTGTCAATGTACAAAAGATAAGTTAGCCCTAGAATCATGGGCGTATATACAACCCGGGGAAAAAAACCTCCTAAAGAGGGAAAAAATGCCCCGGTGATCCTAAGTGTGTTCACACACATCACTGCTTATATATATATATATCACTGTTCACACACATCACTGCTTATATATATATATCAACATTTCTTTTTTTTTTAAAATCATTTTTTGAGTCTTTCCATCAAAAAAACTTTCCTTATACATATATAAACCCAAAAAATGAATTTTTTATATCATTCTTAGTCATGACTACCTCATAACAATCTTGCTATATCTTCATAAATTGGTTCCCTGGCTTGGTTAGTTGAGTGTAGAAGATCTTCCTCTTCTAACAAAGAAGTTAATGCATGTGTGGTCATGCCATCTTCTAAAGAACCACTCTTGTTAACTACATGGATCTCTACTTTACCATTTTTTGTGGTTTTCTTTCTTGAGAATCTAGATGCTCGTGCTTGATTAGGGTCATTCTTTCAGGATAAGACCTTTTCTTTTCCTTGGTCTCGTGAGGTTGATGCCTCTACTGTAGCATAAGCTGTGGCCTTTTTTGTTTTGTAATCTATTTACAGCGATGAGAGGGACCGTGTGAATGAAGTCATCTTTTACTCTCAATAGGTTCATGATGGTGCTAGGATTAGCTTCACAAGCCTTCCCTGGTGTTCCAGGTCTCATGTGGTCTATCTCACACCCAAAGCATAAAGGGGTTAATGCAAAAGTGCCTCAGAGGTACTTGCCATTCCTTTCTTGATTGGACACTCAACCACTTGGTGAGGTCTTGTGGCAATGATATCATTGCATGGGTGGTTGTTTCGCTATTGTATTCATGTGTGGGCTGCTAAGTACACTGGGTACATTTGGTCACCCTCCATCACATAGTGGCTTAGAATTTGGGAGGGTGGACTGGTTGGCTCCAAAGGTTTGTATGTAGTAGGACATTTGAGAATTTCCACCTTGTTCCCCCTTCCTCAAAGATTTCCATCAGGGTTAGTAGCTGATGAAACATGTGTGACTCGTGGTAGTGGGGGTTGAGATGGGAGAACTAGGGGTGGTAAGGGCATTTCAGATACCCTAATAATTCCTCTTTGGGCCACTTCTTGGGCTAGTTGAGGTACATTGTGAAGAGCATGCGCTAGCAAAGCCAGCGGTTGCCTTGGGTTTGTAGGTAAGGCTTGAGGTAGAGCGCAGGCTTGAGAGCAGCCCTTTGCTCATAGCAGTTCATGACTTCATGATTGCCCCATCTTTTGTAACATCTCCAATAGAGGGTGGGACAGGGTCGCAAATGTGGACACTCCATACTCGTATGGTTAGCTTGACAGATCGGGCACCATACTAGCTCCCTGAAGCAAGGCTTCTCTATGAATGTGTGGGAGAGGTAGGGTCTTGCTTCTGGATAGGCGGTCTTTCCATACATTGAGCTTCAAGTTCTCCTATTTTGAGGTTAGGAGTTTCTTATCCCATGCTGGGATGGTCTTTTCTCTCACTGGTGTTGTCAAAGAGAGACGAGCACCGTTTGGATTTGCACAGTATTGATTGATTAGTCTGACCTTATGGGAGAGTTTACATCATTAAAGAGAGGTCTGTTTCACATCAATTTACCCAAATATAGGTGCATAAATGTGTGGAACTACTAGGCAGAACCCCCTATGAGTAGTTTTTTTTTTGGGAGGAATGGTATGGCCGTACGCTTTAAGATGGTATGGGTGTACGCTTCAAAGGGAACGGGTGTACTCTTCTCAAGAAGAAGATGGCACGAGCATATGCTTTTTAAACGACACAGACTTGGCTTCAGGAAGGAATGGACATGTGCTTTTGGATCGAGAAGGTATGGGTGTGGCAAGAGGATGGTACGAATGTACGCTTTAGATGGGATAAATAGTATGGGCGTGGCACAAATGGCACGGACATACACTTGCTGGAGCCGAGCAAAAGAGAATGACACGAGCATGGCAAAATTGATACGGGCGTGGCAATTAAAGGGAATACTTTGGAATGGGCATACATTTTTGGAAGGAACTGCCGTGGCACAAATGGAACAACTGTGGCACTATTAGATTTTGGAGATTTTTCAGAGAATTTAAGACTACAAGTCTGACTGCCACCTATAATATTCTCTAACTGTGCAGCTGCACCCCTTGTTTAAATGCAATTTATGCCTAATTAATGAAAATATTCTCTTTTTAATGCTAACTTCCACATTAAAGATTGAAGATTTGCCAAGAAGGAATGGTATGGGCATGGCACATTTTCCACAGTCGTGTCCTCTGAATGGAATGTTCGTTCGCTTCTTAGAGAAGCATCCATAATGGGATTTTTGCCTTGTTTCCTCAGAGTTTTACAAATTCAGGTAACTTCCCAATGTTTGTTTTTGGATTTTTGATTTGATAGGAAGCTAGAGCTAATCTCTAGCTACCTATTGATGCCTAGAATACTTAAAGAAACATAAAAAAATTAAGATTAATTTGATAATTAAACTATGATGCAAAATTAATGAAAGATGAACAAAAAATTAAAATTTGCATAAATGTCAAGGGAAAAGATCGAAAACTTACTTGTGTCTCCCATACTTGGTGAAGACCTTAATGCTCCAATGCTTTAATTGACCTCCATAGCTCCATTGAACACCATCAAACAAACAAACACAAACTCAAACATAAGTAAACAACTGGTGGATTTGCACTCTAACTGGGCCAAATGAGGACTCTAGCAAATGAAATAAGTGGAAGATACTAAGCTAAGTGCTATCCCTGGCAACAGTGCCAAAGATGTTAATCCTAACATACAACCTTGCACACAAGAGAGGGGAAGAAGAAGAACAAGAGAACCAACCGTGCAAGGGTTGAGTCAGAGATGTGCACTTAGCCAACCATAATGAGGGTTAACCCCCCTTTGTGAGGCCGCTAGGGGCTCACTCCACCTCCACTTGCATCACCCAAGTGGAGATTCAAGAGCTAGATAGAGAGTAAGAAGGAGGGAGCTATGGAAAACTCAACCTTCACTCCATGCCACATGCATGCAAGAGGGACCTTGGTAGATAGACAAGAGAGGGGAGAGGAGAGGAGAGAAGAAGCTAAAACATCAACATCTCTACAAGCATACACAACCACAATCAAGCATGCAAGCATCAATAATACAAGCATGCATCCACAAGCTCAATAGAGAGAGAGAGAGAGAGAGAGAGAGAGAGAGAGAGAGAGGAAAAAGTCAAATGAGACTAATGGGATTGTCCCTTTTCATATTTCATAAAATGTCTTGTATGCAAGAGCTCTTAGTTTACAATGGCCAGCTACTCCTTTACAATTGGGAGCGCCCAAAACTAGTTTTCCTAGCTCTATATACAACTCTTTCCTATGACCGGCATTACACAAGCCGTAAGCTTGATTATCCCATGTCTCTTTTATCATTAAGTTCTTTGCATAGTTACAAAAACAAAAGTTACAATGAACATATCCACGCTCGAAAAATAATGTTAACTGGAGTGGTTAACAATAGCTACAGTCGTCGATAGTGAAAAGTCAAACATGGTCATAGCCCTTGGAAATAGTAGTCTCTGTGTGTCGAGTAGTTTCTCTGTAATGATCCTGTTGAAAGAACGGTAGAGGGGGAGGAGACACACACATAGGAGCAAACCCTAATGTATATTGCAAACCCTAACCATAGAGGGAAGCCATCTCCCTCTCACACAATGCACACAGCCATAATCCATAATACACACAATACTATAAGTTGTGTCCACACACATCTAACCCTAGCTAATGTCCACACACTATGACCAGCTGGACACGCGGTCATTTATGTCTCACACATGTTCCTACCTAACATGCCAGCACATAGCATAGCTGGCTCACACTGACATCGAGCTTGAATCTCAACAGCCCCTCTCAAGCTCATGATGTACTGTCGATGAAGATGTAGATGAGCTTGGGATATCAAGACTCTCAACACTCCCCCTCAAGCTCATCCCATGTACTCCCAACATAGTACGGAAGTACTCAAACTTCTCCCTGCTAAGTGGCTTTGTAAAGATGTCTACCACCTGCTCTTCAGTCTTCACATACTATAGATCAACTGTACCATCCAGCACCTTCTCTCTGACAAAGTGATAATGGACCTCTATGTGTTTGGTCCTCGCATGAAATACTAGATTCTTGGCCAACTGTATACTGCTCATGTTGTCACAATGAATGACAACTTTGCCATCAATAGGCTCACCCAAATCTGCCAAGAGATCCTTAAACCATACTGCCAATGGCTGCACCCCTGTATTCAGCCTCTGTACTGGATAAAGCAACTGTAGGTTGCTTCTTGCTACTCCAACTCACCACGGCACTTCCAAGTGTAAAAGCATAACCACTAGTAGACCTCCTGTCATATGAGCTACCTGCCCAATCAGCATCTGTGTAGCCATGTATATCCAAGCTTTTACCACTCTCATAAAGTAAACCATAATGTGCAGTGGTCTTAACATATCTCATAATGCATCTCACTACATCCAAATGTGGTTTTCTGGGGCTCTGCATAAACTGGCTTACTAGCCCCACAACATCCAAATGTGGTTTTCTGGGGCTCTGCATAAATTGGCTTACTAGCCCCACAGCATCCAAATGTGATTTTCTGGGGCTTTGCATAAACTGGCTTACTAGCCCCACAGCATCCAAATGTGGTTTTCTGGGGCTCTGCATAAACTGGCTTACTAGCCCCACAGCATAACTCAAATCCGGGCGTGTGATAGTCATGTAAATGAGACTACCAACCATCTTTCTGTACATAGATGGATCATCCAACTCCTCACCATAATCAGCCCGCAACTTCACATTTTGCTCCAAAGGTGTACTCATAGGCTTACACCCTGTCATGCCATACTTTGCCAACATATCCAATGCATATTGGCGCTATACTAACCATGTACCTGCATGATCTTTGGCCACTTCAATTCCAAGAAAGTATCTCAACTCACCAAGGTCTTTCATGTCAAATTGCCCACTCAAAGCTTTCTTGACATGCATCACATCTGCACTATGATATGTGATAATCAAATCATCCACATAGATGACGAGTAAAACAATCCCATGTTCTGTCTTC
Source organism: Cibotium barometz (assembly GCF_041138505.1). NCBI lineage: Eukaryota > Viridiplantae > Streptophyta > Polypodiopsida > Cyatheales > Cibotiaceae > Cibotium > Cibotium barometz. The sequence goes on along the minus strand of NC_141054.1, from coordinate 62,277,365 downwards.
TTCACATAGAGTGAAGAATCTACTGTAGAAAGCTGAAAACCAAGTGAGATAAGATATCTGCTCATCTTATCACTCCAAGCACACGAGGTGCTTGCTTCAAGCCATATAATGCCTTTTTCAATTTGCATACATGAGTGGGATATCTTGGGTGTACATACCCTTCTGGCTATGCCATATACACTTCCTCTTGTAGATCTCCATTTAGAAATGCATTCTTGACATCCATTTGATGCATTTCCCAGCCATTAGCTGCAGCCATAGCAATGACTGCTCTTACAGTTCCCATCTTTGCCACTGGACTAAAAGTTTCATCATAGTCCAGACCTTGGGTTTGTGCATAACCCTTTGCTACCAATCTTGCTTTATGTCGCTCAATAGAACCATCAGATTTGCACTTCACTTTGTAAACCCATTTACATCCATAACATTCTTGTCCTTTGGTAATGCAACCAAATCCCATGTATTATTATGGACCAATGCGTCCATCTCAACATCCATTGCTTTCTCCCATACATGCTTTCCAATAGCCTCTTTATAGCATGTAGGTTCCACATGCTTCACCATAGATGTCATATATGCATAATGCATAGCAAAATCTTGATATGTCAATCTGTCAAACTGGATATCTGACTCTCTGGGATCTCCGCAATGCATGCGGGTCACTCTGTACACCTGTAACTCTAGCATGTGGTGGCACATATCTATCCTGCCTAGCACCAGGTGTGCGTAAAACAGGTATGCCAAGCTCCTCATCCAAACTCTCTGAACTCGATGACTCATAACCTGTAATTCCCCAATGCCTTCAACCTTCTTCTTTCCTTTATCCATAGCACTACTCCCAGTGCTCACACTCTCATACCTCAAACGTCCTGACCATGGACATACAGTACTACTCTCAGCCTCTGCTGTGCTGGCCCAGACATAGTAGTAGAACTAGAACTTGTTTGTGGCAAGTTCACAGGCACATCAGCCTCAAGTGACTCAATGACACCCTCATCTTTTGCTTTGTACCAACTAGCAAGCTCATCAAACACCACATCTCGTGAGATGACCACTTGTCTAGTTTGTGGATTATAACATTTGTATGCATTTCGATCCTGTGCATATCCAACAAATACACATTTCTCTGCCTTAGGATCCAACTTCCTTCTTCTTTCATCAGGCACATGTACATAAGCTATGCATCCAAAAACTTTGAGGTGTCCAATGTCTGGCCTATAACCTGTAAGCCGCATCTCTGGCGTGCTTCCATGAATGGCTGCTGTAGGTGTTTTGTTTAGTATATACACTGCAGTAGCACATGCTTCTGCCCAATAGTAATCTGGCATGCTCTTTTCATTGAGCATCGCCCTAGCCACTTCACATATGACTCTATTCTTTCTCTCAGCCACACCATTTTGCTGAGGTGTAAGTCAATTGTCTTCTTATTCCATGCTTCCTCAAGAAATGCTCAAAAGCTTTTGAGGTGTATTCACCACCTCCATCTGTTCTCAAACATTTAATCAAACAGCCATATTGCTTTTCTGCAAAAGCTTTGAAATCCATGAACTTTTCCAATACTTCACTTTTCTCTCTGAGAAAGTATATCCATGTCATCCTGCTGAAATTATCTATGAATGTCACATAGTGTAAACTGCCTTTGATAGATGGGTTTTGTGCAGGACCCCATACATCACTGTGTACTATCTCAAGTGGCCTGCTACTCATATTTCCTTCTCTAGGAAACCGTAACCTTGCCTGCTTTCCAAACTGACAGGCTTCACAAACATGCATATTCCCATCATATTTAAATCTAGGCAATCCACTGACAATGCCTCTTGTCTGCATGTTCTTCAATCTTTGTATATTGACATGTCCAATCCTCTTATGCCACATATCAATGTCCTGTACCACATTTCTGCTTTTAGAGAACATGGCTGATTTTAACTCAGGAATTCCAGCATCCAGCCATGTTCTCTAAAAGCAGAAATGTGGTACAGGACATTGATATGTGGCATTCAGGAATTCCAGCATCCAGCTTAAACAACCTGCCTTCTTTCTTGCCTTTAGCAATGACTCTACATCCATGTTTAAAATCCTCAACGAAGCAACCATGCTCGTTGAAACGAACCTGTAATCCCTGTACCACCATTTGACCAACTGAGGCCAAGCTTTTTGTGATAGAAGGCACGTACAATACATTAGACATATATTTTGTTTGACCATTGTGCATAACTAATGGTACACTACCAACATGTGCAATGGCATGCTGAGTATCATCACCTATCTCCACATAGCCTTTCACATCCATAGGCTTCATATGCTCAAACCATTCACCATGACATGTCATATGGTTTGATGCTCCAGAATCCATATACCAAGTATCATCATTCTCAGCATTTGTCATCATCGATCCCACAACATGCTTCATGGCAAACAAATGATTTGCACTGCCATCATTACTGCTTGATGCATAATTTCCACCACCATGTTGTGCATAATTTCCACCATAATGACCACCACATTGTGCTCTACCCCCTCTCAAATCATTCTGTTTGCGTAAACAATCTCTTGCCATATGACCATATTTCCCACAATAATGGCATTCCACATCTTGCATAGATGTTTGTTGGCCTTGCCAACGTCCTCTACCATAGGGGTTACCTCTGCCTCTCTGAGGTGCATATCCACGACCACCTCTAGCACCATATGAAGGTTGAAAATTTTGTTGTGGAGACCTGACCTGCCATCCACGACCATTACCACCACATCCACGTGATGCAAATCTCCCCCTGCCTCTAAAGCCTCTCTGAGAATAGAAAGCCTGATTTCTGCCATTATCATCATGGCTAGTAGATGCATCCAGAAATGAATCACTGAGTTTGATTTCCTCAACAAGCAAGAGTGAAACCAACTCATCAAAGTCTGGTAAACCTGTACTCCTCTCACTGAGATAGATGTATCAAAAGATTTATATTCCTTGCCAAGACCACGCAAGGTAACATCCACCAAATCATCATCAAGCATGGGAGCATTTATTGTTGCCAATGCATCTGCAAACTTCTTTATTTCTTGCACATAATCATGGATGCTCCTTCTATTCCTTTTCACATTATGTATCTGCTGTCGCAACTGAGACTTGCGAGCACTCGTATCTGTATCAAACATCTTTACCAAAGTATCCCATGCATCTTTGGGATTCTCAGCATCCTGTATGTGTATGAGCATAGCATCCGAAATACATATAGACAGATAATGCAACACTTTGACTGCTCTTTGTAGCTCAGGCTCTGGCTCAGCACCTGTAATGAGATTCCAAAAACCTTTTCCTTTCAAGAAACTTTTTATCCTGTACTTCCATGCCTGGAAGTTCTTCCTATCTAGCTTTTCACCAACAATCTGTACTAGATTATCCGACATGTTTGCTTAATGCAAAACACCTTCCGCACAATTCCAAATCTATAACCGAGCCTTCCTCAGCTCAACCACACTCCAATGAGTGTTCCAGATACTCCAAAGTGGTCAACAAACTCCAAATTTGATGTAGAAAATCAACCTGTATGCATCCAAAATGAACTAGCTCACGTAGTCCGAGATACCCTGCTTTGATGCGCTTTCCACAGCTCCAAATCACAATTTAGTGGTGCAATCAAGTATGGGTAACTTGCATTGACACACCTAAACAACCTCAATGTAGATTATCAACACCATCTGACATATGTACATATCAATTTTTGAAAACCCCTTTCTCTGTTTTGGGAAAAACCAGAAAAACCAGTAGTAAAATGGCTCTAATTTCTTCAATATTTGTCCAAATTGAGCAACCATTCATTCAATAGCTTAGCAATGATGTCCACTAACTCCACGTAAGAGGAATTTGTCCAATTGTTTAAGACCAAAGATTAATTGCTCGATTAAAATTGCTCTGTTTCTCTGCAAACCAGTGGGGGGACAGCCTGTTTAATCAGCTCATTCCCAGCTCAATTAGGCATAATTGATCAAACCAACCATGTAGCCCTCTTCTCCAATGTGTATAGCAACCAATTGCTAAAACAATTTTGAAGTATATCAAGTACACAAGTAGTAATCAACCTCCTCGTAGCAAAATGATCAATTTTCTACCCTGTTTCTCTGTTAGAGCTGTGCCGCCTGCTCTGCAGGGATTTGTGAGTGTTTGTAATACTAATTGATGATGAATATAAGTGCCCAACACACTTGGGTATGTTTGCAATCAATCAATGGTTTGATTTTAGCCAAAAACACGCTCCAAATGCATCAAATCTTGACTCCTTTTTCTCTGTTTTGTGAGAGCTCAAAAACCAGTAAATTCCACTCATTCAAATGCATTCAAATTGCTCCAAAATCAATATAGGGCTTGCATAGGAGTTGCCAATACATCTCTCCTTGTCAATACATATGTCTTTTACCAAATTTACATGTATTTCCACCATACATCAGTGCTTCCAAGCTTTAATGGAAAGCTTTCAAAAACCAAAAATTTGCTTTGCTTTGAGTTGCTCTAACTTGCTTTGTTTTTGCCTGTATCACCTGCAATCCGCTCAAGGATGTTTAGAAGACCTTACCCGGTAGGCCAAGCTCTCAGATCTGATAGTAATCAGTGTGCTCCCAGCTTCACAGCTCCAATGGCAAGCTTCACAGCTTCTCTTCACAGCTTCTTCTCCCTCTTCTCTCACTCACTCATAAACCCTAATAAACAGCACAAGGCTCTGATACCATGTTGAAAGAACGGTAGAGGGGGAGGAGACACACACACAGGAGCAAACCCTAATGTATATTGCAAACCCTAACCATAGAGGGAAGCCATCTCCCTCTCAAACAACGCACACAACCATAATCCATAATACACACAACACTATGAGTTGTGTCCACACACATCTAACCCTAGCTAATGTCCACACACTATGACCAGCTGGACACGCGGTCATTTATGTCTCACACATGTTCCTACCTAACATGCCAGCACATGGCATAGCTGGCTCACACTGACATCGAGCTTGAATCTCAACAGATCCTACAATGATTCTGGAAGTAATCCAGTAAACAAGGTTGTCATTCATTATGTCTCTATGTTACTCTTTATAATATGTTGAATAAGAGTGTTGTGTCTTTGTTTTAATAAACATGCTATGCACTAGAGAGAGAGTGAGAGATTTAGGTAGAAGAGTGAGAGTACAGCAGAGTGAGTGTGTGGATTTATAAAGCGGAGCAGTGTTTTGAGTGTCCCCATGACCACTCTAGAGATGGTGTTTGAATCTAGAAGCTCTAGCGGGTGGCGACGGCTCCCACGGCATTGCTTGACTGGTCTATTACTTCAAATCATTGTCTTGCCATTCTGCCGAGAGGGAAATCCGTATGAGAATGGTTTTTGACAAGTTTTTTTTCTTTTTCTCTCTATTACTACTAGGCTCATGTGCCTTGGTTCATGCCTCTTGGATCACATCATCTACAAGCTTACGTTTGTAAGTTCATGTGTCTAGTCTCATATATATAGGTTCACATCTACATCGTGGGTACATCCCTTATGAGAATGGTTTTTGACAAGTTTTTTTTCTTTTTCTCTCTATTACTACTAGGCTCATGTGCCTTGGTTCATGCCTCTTGGATCACATCATCTACAAGCTTACGTTTGAGAGTTCATGTGTCTAGTCTCACATATATAGGTTCACATCTACATCGTGGGTACATCCCTTACCTATTTTAGCTTTATCTTATCTAGGAGTGTTGTGCTTAGCTCATCAAGAGTCATATCCTTCATATGCTCTGTGATATTGTCCTGCTTGTTCAACTTGATGGATGCGATGGAGCTACCATAGTAACCAATTTGGTATCATTAGGTTGTGGTAACTCAAGCATGTTATCCTAAAAGTCAATGGCTAACATCTTGCAATAATTATCAAGCAATGTTGGTTTGAACAATAGAGCAAGTAGTCATGAATCTTAGTATCCCTTGGGTTGTTGCAAGATTAGGGTGTCCAGTTTTATCCAGTTTATGCTGGAATGGGACAATGCTTGGAGAGCAAATTTTGGGGGGGGCAAGGTACTTAAAATGAGATCAAGCAAATAATAGAAAATACGCTTTTCCTTAAATTAACCCAATATAACTTAAATTAATATAAATTAGTCTAATTAATCAAAATTAATCAAAAATATGATGAAATGATAAACAAATGATCTTTCCATACTTAGAGTGATCCAATTTATTTTTCTATAGATGCACCATTACAAGTACACTAGTCCCTATAGGATTTAGACGATTCACATCAAAAATGTAATTTTACTAATTAGATTATTAATATTTGCAGGCCTTCTGATAGTCTAGAAGAATTTTACTGATTAGATTATTAATATTTGCAGGCCTTCTGAGATAGTCTAGAAGAATTTTGAAGAAAAAGAGATCATTACAAATCCAACCATTGGATTTGAAATTTTTACTAACCACCACATTCTACTAATGTCTCAATATCTACCCACTCTTTTGATCTACAAGATTGAGGATTTTAAGTGGTAGCTATTGTGGGTACAAAAAGTGGTGTATATTATAACACTTTAAAGACTTTGAAATATTTAAAGAAAATAGACAAATATCGTAAAATTTTCTCAAAAAATCAAGTCCAGCTCCATATTATGTGAAGATCTAAGGTACAAAGTGGGAATCTCATATGAGTTTATATGTAAAAGATATTAGCATTTTATGGAATCAGTTCAAATTTGGGACAGGGTGTATACATTGACTTTGTACCTAAGAAAATGAGGACTTTTAACTATCTAATGCTTAATCAAATTATGTAACTATATTTCCAACTTTGAATATGATGTTCCAACAAAAGAACTTGAAACAAAATTCCTTCGTTTACTAGGAGAGATTAGCCACTCTCTAGGTTTACACCTTGAGTTTAGGTTTTCAAGGTGAGAGATGTAATCTCTCATCGACTTATGATCTTCTTGCTTGATGTTATACAATTGAGCCATAGGGATTGATTTGTCTCCACTTTATGAAAAAGTTGGTACGAACACACTTTTAAGTCATGCAAAAGTAATCCTATCGTGTCTGGCTTAAGAAGAGTTGCTTTGTCGCCCTCTGTTGTAGTAGGGGAAATTCTATTGGGGTTTCTTGTAGGGTTGATCTTTAGGATTTGCCTTAGGGTAAGATCTCTTTTGAGACTTAGGTTTGTCAGTCCTCATTTCTTTCACAAGGGGCTTTGCTCGTATGAGAGCATCATCCTGTATGTGCTTGGCCTCATTGCTTCAAGGCGGGAATCTAAGGGTTCATTTAACCCTTGGGAAAAACGAGCCACTTGCTGGGAAGTAGTTATAACTGGGGCATACTCCCGAAGAGTGATAAATTTGGAATAGTAGTCCTCAAGAGTCAAGCTACACTGCCTAAGACTAAAAAACTCATTCATCTTTTTGGATTCATGAGATGGGGAAAGATATCTTTCCTTCACACGGCCTGATTGATGTCTTCCCACGTTTGAGAATGCTCGGTGACTCCCTTGTCACGGCACCATTGTTTCCATCAGAGTTTAGCATCTACGATGAGGCGAAACCATGCAAGCATAGACTGATTTGCTACTCTAGTGTACCGGTGGCAGAAAAAATAATTGTCCATCACTTCAATCCAGACTTCAGCATCCTTCTCAATCTTTGAACCTTCTCCTTTAAAGGAGGGAGGTTGCATTTGCTTGAGCAAGAGCTTCTTCTCTTAGATATCAATGTAAAGCACATTGGGAAGTGGAGGCTGATCGTCCTAGCCATCATTGTAAAAACAATTTTAAGATTACAAGATTCATACTTGCATAACGCTTATTTTGGAGAGTAAAACATTGAAATTATTTTATTTCCAAATATTTACAAGGACGAGTTTTATTACAAAGATTTGAGACTAATATAATTAGTCTTATTTGCCATTAAGGGAAATTCCTAAGCTTGACTCTGACATAAGGGTAGAGCGGTCCACATAGGTGAAGTATGGGGGTTCCTCTGTAGTTTCTAAGACTCTAGAAACTGATGGTAAGGGTGGTAGACTCTGGATTGGGGTAGGTCCCAACACAGCTACTCTATCAACAAGTAAGATCTGCAGCATCATCTACTCTTCCCCCTTTGTGTTGGCTACTACACTCTTGTCAAGAGCTCTTCGGGAGGCACTGGCAAACGAACTCCGATTGAGGAGTTTTCTTCACAGGAGGAGAGCTACAGGGTTGTGAGGTCCCTGCCCTCTCTACGCATCGAATTCTGGAGTGCTAGCCAGTAGAAGTAGCAACCTCTTGTGTAGGGCAGAGCTTCCCACTCAAGGCCTCGCCCACGAATGTCCGAACAAGAGAATAATCCGGAGGTTCTTCCAAAACAACCGAGCCCGAAAAAACCTTCCCTCGCATAGAAAGCATAGGCGATTCCTCCAGGAAAAACCTTCTAATGTAGTCAAGGCCTTAATTATCCTTTGTATTCCGACCAAACCCGCGGGTCACATAGCCGAATCAAAGGAGGAACTTACACTTGGTTCATAGAGACCAACACTTTTTTCCCCATCAAAAGAGAGGCACAGCCGTTGATTCTTTTCCATAGAACAAGGATTATCCTGTGACTTACTTCAACTATCGTAACTTGAATAGAATTGAATTTTACTATAGGAATCCACATTATGATTGGGCATATACAGGATGCCAATTCATCTGAGGAGGCATGGGGACACCTTGGTGAAGCTGTATGAAACCAACACCAAGGCACGAAAAATTCAGCTTAAGAACCTTCATACTGTGGAAGAAGAATAAGTCTGTGAATGATTATGCTTTGAAGATCAAGGACATTGTGGAATCCCTTGCATCAATTGGTGTTTTCGTTGATGAGATGATAAGGTAGAAGTATGTCTGCATGGTCTCGGGCCACAATACAAGGCGTTCAAGACGTATATTCAGACTTGGGAGAACATTCCCAACTTCACAAATTTCTTGTCAATGTTGATCATTGAAGAGAAGAACTTGGGTGAAGATTAACAGTCTTTTTACAGTCTAGAGTTCAAGGTTGATGAGACACTTGCGTCTCACATCAACACCATGAAGAGCTTGATGGCCCAGCTCGAAGCCATCAATGAACCAGTCAAGGAGAGTGATGCCATAGCCATCCTCCTAAAGTCAATGCCATCCGAGTATGATACACTCATGCTGACCTTAAAGTACATGCAGGATTCCACTTTAGAGGGGATAGAGAGTGTTCTCTTGGAAGAAGAGAAGAAGTTGAAAGGTAGGGCCATTGATCTTGTCTCAACCCAGGCATACCTTGTTCAAAAGCAAGCCGGCAAACCACTCCAATGTACACATTGTGGAAGGACAGGCCATCTTCTCAAGAATTGCTACTACAAAGACAAGCCAAAGCGAATACAAATGTGGAAAGCCAGGTCACCTCGCCGACAAATGCTACACCAACCAGGCAAATATGGCAAGCACTTCGAATGATTTCGAAGAAGCAATTCAAGCATGTAACAATGTTACTACCTCTTTTGATGAAGCGGTAGATGCAGATTGGGCTTTCTAAAGCCAACAATGTTTATGCCCTCTCTTACCCAAATGTTTATGTATGGACACCTCTAACCACCGATGATGTAGGTTATGTGTTATTTTTATGATGCCCACAATATCTCTCAGTAGGCCATGTAGCCCTCAAGGGGGGATTGATGGGGAGTTGGGTCTCCATGACCAACAAATAATGATGATGCCCATGGATATGATGATGATGATGATGGGGTATGGGAGAGGAATGTTTTCATGTCATGCTATTTTCTTTTCGCAATGTAGAAGCCATGCTCCCTATGAGCTATGCTAACTTCTTTTATGTACTGTAGAGCTATACTCCTTATGAGTTAAGCTTCTTTTCTTTCATGTAATGTTTGGATCAAGGGAGGGCAATATGCCATGCCATGATCAAGGGAGGGTGTTGGAATATGTGATCAATGTCATGGCCTAAGGTTAAGGCACACAATGAAATGTAAAAGGACCATGTAATATGAAGAGAATCTAGGTGAATGAAGGGTAAACCCCCACTCGGAAGAGGCGAGTTTTAGAAGATGCTCTGGAGGCTATATTCTAGGGAGCCATGTGGGGGGAGATGGCCTTGGATGCCCTTGATGATATATAAGCAATGATGTCACTCAACCTTGTACACTTTGGCTATAAAATGATGGCCCTCCTAATGAAAAAATAACAAATTTCTATGCTATGTGAAGCTCCTCATTATGCTGCCATTTTGTTTCCTTAATCCTTGATTAAGTGCTAGTTAATTACCTTTTTGCTCATGTGACCACCATGGCTTATCTTGAACCACCATAGCTCATTTATCATCCCTTGCTCACATTAAGCTTGCATTATCACTCATTATGCTTTTACCAACATTGATTTGTCTCACCTGAAAGTCTTTGGATGTCATGCATATGTGCATAATAGTGCCAGATGAGTACGTATCAAGCTGGATCCAAAAGCAGAAAAATGTGTGTTTATTGGGTATTCCCTTGAGAAAAAGGGGTATAGATGTTATAATCCTGCTACACATGAATTGAGGGTAAGCAGGGATGTTGTATTTGATGAGATGAGTAATTGGTATGCTGCTGACTATTGGGGCTGATGTAAGTGAAAATGTGGTTGCACAGAATGCAAGTCAGCAATCATAGTCATTGAGTGGACCAGGAGAGTCCTCATCTAGCGGTTCTGTTTGATAGACCATGGAGTGGCAGGCTACGTCATGATACTAGTCCTGAAAATGTAGTTGGTACATCACATAAGAGTAAAGAGAAAGTGGTTGAGCACCTTTGTATGCCTGATATTTTTGCAGGGCATTCTCTTGTTGATGGAGATTCTAGTGGCTTGGAGATGAGCCTTAATGAGGAGCTTGGGATTCCAGAGCAATGAGGACACCTGGTGTGAAGAAGGCTATGGAAGCCATGAATGCAAAGTTGCAAAGATCTGGAAGAGTTAAAAATCATGTGCAGAGGTTGACTTATGATGGTTATGTGGCACATCACTATGCGTATATGACAAAAGTTGTGTAGGTTGTAGAACCCACATGCTTTAATGAGGCTATTGGAAAGGGAGAAAGCTATGGATTATATGGAAATGAGACTTGGGATTTGGTGCCATTGCCTGAAGGCAATAAAGCTATTGGCTGTAAGTGGGTGTATAAGGTGAAACATATCAGTGATGGTAGCATAAGTAGGTATAAGGTTAGATTGGTAGCCAAAGGATATGCGCAAACGCATGGGATTGATTATGAGGAGACATTTTCCCTAGTTGCAAAGATGGCAACTGCGAGAGTTGTGATTACGGTGGTTGTAGTAGCTAAAGGCTGGTTTTTACAAACAACAAATGGATGTCAAAAATGCATTCTTGCATAGTGACTTACAAGAAGAGGTGTATATGGATCAGCCACCAGGTTTTGAGGATACAGGTCACCCAGAGTATGTGTCAGCTTTGTAAGGCCTTGTATGGGCTGAAGCAAGCTCCGCGAGCATGGCATGACAAGATTGCTGAGTATCTTGTCACTATTGGTTTTCATATGGCAAAGGCAGATCACTCTTTGTATGTGTGCAAGAGTGATAAGGGTATTGTGATCATCACCATATATGTAGATGATCTTATTGTTGGGGGTAACAACTTGGAAGAGATTGAGCATGTGAAAAGTCTTCTCAAAAGGAAGTTTGAGATGAAGGATTTGGGAGATCTACACTATTTTTGGGGAATTGAGGTCATTTGCACACCTGAGGGTATTTGGCTATCACAGAGATAGTATGCATTGGACATGTTGTCCAAGTATGGGATGGCTGATTGTAAGCCAATCTCGGTGCTATTAGATCAAAATGGCAAGCTTAGTGTGGATGCAAGTTATGTGTTGGAGGATCCCACTATGTACAGGAAGATTGTGGGGAGTTTGATCTATGTCACGATCAGCAGGCCAGATTTGAGCTACACTCTTGGTTGCTTAGAGAGCCAGTTTATGCAGGTTCCGCGCAAACCACATCTTGACAGTGTGTGACACACTTTGGTATTTGACGGCCACTTTTGATTATGCATTGTTTTATGCAACAGGTGTACCAATGGAGCTATATGGGTACATAGATGCACATTGGGCAGGTAGCATCTCAGAGAGGAGATCTACCAATGGATTTATGTTTTCATTAGGGAGGGCTGCTGTGACATGGAGGCAGCAAGAAGCAGCCCACAGTTGCCTTATCGAGTATAGAGGAGTATAGAGGCAGAGTACTACAGAGGAGCTACATTGGCAGCATGTGAGGTAGCTTGGTTATGCAAGCTACTTGATTTGGGGTTGAATGTGGAGAGAAAGATTGTCATATATTGTGAAAATCTTAGTAGTATACAGTTGGCCAGGAACCCAATTTTTGATGCGCGTAAGAAACACATTAAGGTGCATTACCAGTTCATCAGAGAGAGTCTTGGCAGGCGACATCGACTTGGCCTATGTCAACACACAGGATCAAGTTGCTGACATCTTCACGAAGGCCTTGGGAGCTGAGAAGCTCTGCAGATTTCGAGATATGCTTGCAGTTCATGAGATGGAGTTGAGCTTGAGGGGGAGTGTTGAGATGTCAAGCTCAACATAAGCGTCACGAGGTGCCTGCATGACTATTCGATATTTATAGCACTGGCGGGTTTGGTAGCTGGCACCGACATATCTTCGCCAGCCATAGATTCTACAGCTAGACTACACCGACTAGTCCACATCTACCCACTCCTCTTAGCGTGTTTACATTATGGACCACTTGTATATCCTCTATTATGTGTGTTAGTCACTTTATCTTCTTTGTAGACCTCTTTTGTTATGTGAAGAAGAAGAATTTTCAGCCTCTCACCCTGTGTGTTCTCTTCTAGGGTTTGTGTGAGTGTGTGCATGTGTTTGCAAGAGCTCAAGCTCTCTTCCCCCCTGCATCTTTTCAGTGGTCCCATGTCCCATGTCGGGAATGTCTCTAGCAAAGTGATGATAAGGTTGAAGAAGAGGATGGTTGCAATCACTTTTGGGTCTGGGACCTAGTCGTAAAACGGTAAATGAAATCATGGACTCACCTGACCATGGTATCTTCTGTACATGGGTTTTGTGGTGATGGGGGCGCGAACCAAGGGAAGTTGAATTGTAACTTTGGGTTCTTTTGCTATTTGGCATGGAAGGTTTTCTAGGCCCACCGTCGACGGAGGGGGAGGTCATCCGGGCTGATCCTCAATGTACAGGGTGCGTTGCAAATAAACCTCCCAAATAAAGGCCTGTTGAGGAAGGGCCATCGCCAAGCCAGCTGCTCGCCCACCATGAGATCGAAGGGGTGATGGGACGAGGAGCGAGATGACGGGCGGCCAGTGGTAGCCACCGCTGTGGGTTCGGGGTGGGTGATCACACCTCCATGTTGTGTGCTTGGCGTCTTGGTACAGGCGGAGGACATGGAGATCAAGGCAGTCAGTGATACGGGTGATGGGGTGATCATGGAGCTGTTGCCGAGACTGAGCAGGAGATGGTAATTGCCTGCCCAAACTCTGTGTGGTCTAGGGGATTGTGCCAGTTCAAGGGGTTTGGCGGAGGGCCTACTTCCTCGCACTCAGATGGTGGCGGTGGTGGGATCTCCCCTTCTTTGAGTTGTGGAGGGGGTGTCGACGATGAGGTTGGGTGGTGAGGCTCGTGCTGATGAGGAATGGTGGGGGTCTGGCAGAGGTGGAGGGAATATCCCTAAATGCTGAGTGCAGACCTAAGTGAAGGTGGCGAGGGGGGTGTGGGTGATGGGGGTGGAGTGGGAGCTGTTGCCGAGACTGAGCAGAAGATGGTGATTGCTTGCCCAAACTCTGTGTAGTTTAGGGGATCGTGCCACTTCAAGGGGTTTGGAAGAGGGTCTACTTCCCTGCACTCAGATGGTGGCGATGGGTGGGATCTCCCCTTCTTTGAGTTGTGGAGGGGATGTCGATGAGGTTGGGTGGTGAGGCTTGTACCGAGGAACGGTGGGGGTCTAGCAGAGGTGGAGGGAATATCCCTAAATGCTAAGTGCAGACCTAAGTGAAGGTGGTGAGGGGGGTGTGGGTGATGGGGGTGGAGTGGGAAAGTGATGGGGGTGGAGTGGGAAAGTGAAGGGGGGAAGAAGAAGTTGAGGCACCAAGAAGTGGAAGTGTGGTGGTACTCGAGGGGGGTGGTGGGGGCAGTGGTTGTGTGTGAGGTGATGTAGATGAGGGTCCTAATTGTGGAGGAGGGTTTAGGGTTTAGGGTTTAGGGTTTAGGGTTTAGGGTTTAGGGTTTAGGGTTTAGAGGGTTGAGGGTTTAGGGTTTAGGGTTTAGGGTTTAGGGTTTAGGACTCTCCGGGTCCACTCAGTGATTGACTATGATTGCTGACTTGCATTCTGTGAAACCACATTTCCACTTACATCAGACCCAACAACATCTTCACAACATCTCTTCTTACCCTCAATTCACATGTAGTAGGATTATAACATCTTTATCCCTTTTGCTCAAGGGAATACCCAATAAATACACATTTTTCTACCTTTGGATCCATCTTAGTACGCAACTCATTTGGCACATGCACATATGCAATACATCCAAAAACTTTCAAGTGATAAAAATTAGGTTTCTTGCCAGTAAACTTCTCCTCTAGCATTACATCATGTATGGCTGCAGTAGGAGTCATGTTCATGATATAAAATGATGTAGAAATAGCTTCAGCCCAATAGCTATATGGCATATTCTTCTCCATCAATGCTTATGCTATCTTTGCAATGTGCTTGTTTCTCTACTCAGCAACTTTGCTACAAAGTTTATCTACATGTAAACTGTCTCTGAATGCCATTCTTTCACAAACAAGAAGAGAACTCATTGGAGAAGTACTTTCTCCCTCCATACGACCTTCACTCTTCTCCTTCATGAAATACACCCACACTTTCCTTCTTGTGTGGTCATCAATTAATGTTACATAATACCTACAGGCACCCATGGATGTAGTTTTTGTAGGACAACATACATCTAAATGCACAACATCTAGCACACTCTTGCTCACATTTCTATCATGCGGAAATACATGCTTTGTTTTCTTTCCAAATTGACATACTTCACATACTTTCTGCATACCATCAACCTTAAACTTAGGCAACCCTGTCACAATTTCTTTAGTCTCCATAGACTTCATTCTTTGCACATTTACATATCCAATTCTCTTATGCCAAATGTATGTATGTGCAACAACTCCTAACCCATTCGCAAACATTGTAGCACTCACTTCAGGCATATTTACATTTACTTCAGGCATATTTACATTTAGTGTAAACATTCTACCCACTCTATTGCCTTTTGCAACCAACCTGCACTTGTCTTTAAAGTCTTCAACATAACAACCATCAAGATTAAACTGTACATGCAAACCCTGCTCAATTATCTGGCCAATAGAAACCAAATTCTTTGTAATGTTCAGAACATGAAGTACATCTGCAAGGTACTTCACCTTAGCATCTTGTAGCATAGATGATGGCACATCTCCAACATGGGCAATTGAATGAGCAGTGTCATCCCCTGTTTCAACAAAACCTAGTCATTCAAGGCTCTTCATTTCCTTGAACCACTCACCATGACTTGTCATGTGGTTCGAAGAGCCTGATTCAATATACCATACATCATCCTTACATGCTGCTACATCATTTCCAGACACATCATTAACTACACATTGCATAACAAACAACCTCTCAATATCCTCATTATTTCTGCTAAAGGATGCATAGTTATTTTGTTGCACCTTTCTATTTCTCATGTCATTTTTCTTCTTATAGTAGCAGTCTGCATGCACATGCCTAGATTTGCAGCCTCGTGTATCATTTTGCTTCCTTTTCCAATTACCATGACCTCTTCAACTCTCCCTGCCTCTAAACTAGCCTCTTCAACCTGTGTGTTGTTGTTGTGATTCATGGGACTATTGTTATTTACTGACCATAATTTTGATTACCTATTCGGCCACGGCCTCAGCCTCTACCTGCACTTGTGTAGAAGTCATGCCGCTCTAAACTGCCTTTATTTTGTGAAGAATAGTCTTCACCCAAACTCTTTTCTTCAATGATCAACATTGACACCAAATCTGTAAAGTTGGGAATGTTCTCCTAAGTCTGAATAAACATCTTAAATGCCTTGTATTGTGGCCCGAGAACATGTAGACATACTTCCACCTTATCATCATCATCAACATAAACACCAATCAATGCAAGGGATTCCACAATGCCCTTGATCTTCAAGGTATAATCATTCACAGACATATTTTTCTTCTCCACAGTATGAAGCTCATTCTTCAATTGAATCTTTTGTGCCTTGGTGTTAGTTTCAAACAACTTCACTAGGGTGTCCCATGCCTCCTTGGGTGACTTGGCATCTTGTATATGCCCAATCATGGTGTCTTGTATACTAATAGAAAGCCAATACATGACTTTTCTTGCCCCTTGATTCCAATCCTTGTATTATTTTACATCTGCAGTAGTTGGATTAAACTCTGGTATCTCTGGTATCTCTGGTATCTCTGGTGCCTCCTCATGTTCACCTTCAATGTAGTCCCAATAGCCTTTTCCCATCAAGAAATTTGTTAATCTAAACTCTAAGCATGGAAGTTGTTCTTGTCAAGTTTTTCTGCAACAATCTGGTTAATTCTATCATTCGACATCTTGTCTGCAGCACAAACTCACCAAAAAGAGCACTCTTGTTTGACCTACACAAACTGTTGTATTCTCTGCAGTAGAGATACTATATTGCACTCAAACTACCACAACCAGTGACCTCAATTTGCATACATACACCCAATGGCAAATGTAAGACCTCTTTGTAGTACACACAGTGTCTGCACACAACCAATTGCCCTTCCTACAGTTCCAAACTGCAGTTCCAAAAATAGAAATCTACAGAGAATCGAAACTTATTCGCAATGCACACGAACACCTGCAAGGTGAAAAACGGAGGCCAAGATGCGCCTGAAACACATTTCTAGCCTAAAAAATTATGCATCGCTGTGCTCGCAAAGACATCTCCTCAATCGAAGTTCGTTTGCCGCCGATGCCTCTAGAAGAGCTCCTGACAAGGTTGTAATAGCCAACACAAAGGGGGGAGAGTAGATGAAGCTCTTACCCTCATACTACTTCTTGTGCTTCTCTTACTTGCCATCGTCGCTGAGCTCCTTAGCATGAACCAGGCTCTAATACTATGAAAATATGCAGGGGAGAGGGGAGATTGAGCTCTTGCAAGCACACACACACACACACTCACACAAACCTTAGAAGAGAACACACGAGATGAGAGACTAAAAATTGTTGTTCTTCTTCTTCTCAACAAAAAAGGGTTCTCACCAAAGATAAAGAAAATGGGACGTACTTCAAAATTTCTTCCCCCAAAGAGGCAGCAAGGCCCAATTCAGAATCAGGATACGAGAAGATTCAAAAGTGAAGGAAGACCCTTCCCCCAGAACACTTTCTCAGGAGCTCCACCTATTTCAAGGATTTAGAGAGATGAGCTCAAAAGTGAGAACCGGTGTTTTGGATGCCAGGGTTTTGGTCACCAGCTGAAAGATTGCCCAACTCCTGCCAAGTCAAGGGGACTGGGAAGTCAAGGACTGAGAGTGCAGAGACCAGCCCCTTCCTATCAGTCAAATTAGGAACCATCTCATCAAAATCAAGGAAATCCCAGGAGAACTCTAGCTCAGCCATCTGCCTCTGTCCAAAGTAGCCTCAGAACTCCTTCCCATAACTGGGCAACCAAAGAGAGAGTTCCGCCTCAGACTGTAGCAGCCAGAGCAGTCACAATTGCAGAAGTAGTGGAAGAGGAAAGAGGACAGAGAACAGATTTAGCTGCAATTGAAAACCAAGGGCCAAATTGCCAATTCTTCGTCATTCATACTCCAGCTGAGTATCAGGTAAGCCTTTTAAGCTTTTGATTGATTCAAGCAGTACTCATTCTTTCATTTCTCTTGGATGCTTGCGTAAGCTAGTCTTAGATCATAAATCAGGGAAACCTATGCAAGTTGAATTGGCAAGTGGGAAGATTCTTTTCACTCACCTTGAGACAAATCGTATTTAGTTCAATCTAGATGGGAATTTAACTGACTGCCAGTTCAGAATTATACCTTTGGGAGTTTTTGACCGGATCCTTAGAACGGATTGGCTCCATAAAAATCAAGCTGACATTCACTGTCATAATGGAACCATTTCCTTCTGACCACGGAACCAAAGTTCAAGGAACCGGAATTTTAGGATCCCCAAGCCTGCAGTTAGTAAAAGCTTCTAAGTTACTAAAAGGACTTAGAAAGAAGCAACACATTTATCTTATCAAAATGAATCCGGTAGACTCAAAGTTAGAAGCTAAAGAACCTGAATGGTTAAGTGATTATGATGATTTATCCCCAGCAGAATTAACAGAGATGCCATCAAACTCAAGGAACAGCTTAGACAGCTATTGGAACAAAGGTTTGTAAGACCTAGTGTTTCACCTTGCGGTGCGCCAGTTCTCTTTCAGAAAAAGAAAGATGGAACGCTAAGACTCTGTGTGGACTACACAGAGGTCTCAATCAACTGATAGTTAAGAATAAGTATCCTATCCCCAGAATTGATGAGCTTTTAGGCAGGCTAAGTGGAGCCCAGATCTTCACAAAGATAGATCTCAAATTAGGGTACTATCAGATCAGGATTAATGAGCAAGATATCCCGAAGACAGCCATCAATACTCTGTATGGGCATTATGAATTCACTGTCATGCTGTTTGGATTGACAAATGCCCCAGCAGCATTCAATCAATTAATGTAGGACATTCTCAGAGGATACTTGGATGATTTTGTTCTTGTTTTCTTTGATGATATTCTGATTTACTCAAAGAATGCAGCTGACCATGAAGCTCATGTCAGAAAAGTTCTTGAGATCCTAAGGAAGCACCAACTCTTTGCAACAAAAAAGAGCAAATGCACTTTCTCTGCCGACCATGTTGAATACTTGGGCTTTCTGGTATCCAAAGATGGAATTTCTCTAAATTTCGCAAAAGTCCAAGCAGTCATAGATTGGCCGGAACCAATGACTGTGAAAGAAGTCAGAGGATTCTTAGGATTGACTGGTTGGTATAGAATTTTTATACCAAAGTATGCTCTCATAGCTTCCCCCTGACTAATCTTCTCAAGAAGAATATTCTGTTTCAACGGTCTGCCAGGTGCTAGAGTGCTTTTGATAAGCTGAAGACCGCCTTGGTAATAAGCAATCCCATTCTAAAGCTACCAGATTTCTCTCTACCCTTTGAGGTAGTAACTGATGCCAGTGGTTTTTCCCTGGGAGGTGCACTTATGCAAGAAGGTCATGCAATGGCCTATGAATCCCGAAAACTCAGAACCCATGAGAGAAATTATGATGTCCACGACCTGGAACTACTTTCAGTAGTATATGCCCTGAAGTTGTGGAGACATTACCTACTGGGTCAAAGATTCACTTTGATGAGACAGATCATTAGAGCTTAAAGTGGATCTTCACTCAAAAGGATCTCAACATGCACCAAAGAAGGTGGATGCAGACCCTACAGGAATTTGATTTTGAAATCAAGTACCGCCCAGGCAAAGAAAATGTGGTAGTAGATGCCCTCAGCACAAAAGCCTCCTTGCTTGCAATTACTGTAGTGTCAAATCCTTTGATTATTGAAGCAAGAGAGATGATCATGCAGGATAGATTCTTTGGCCCTATTGCTACCCTACTTATGTAGGAAAGCAAAACTCCACAAGAGTTGAACCGAGTTCAAGGGTACAGCGTGGATGATGGAATTATGTATTATAATTGTAGGCTATGTATTCCTAATGATGAGGGAACTAAGGGTTAAATTCTGAATGAAGCCCATGAGACAGCCTTATTGCAGGACATCTAGGTTTCATCAAAACTTACATGTCTGTGAAGAAAAGCTTCTTTTGGCCTGGTCTAAAAAAGGATCTACTTAATCATGTACGTCAATGTCTGACCTGTCAGTAGAAAGTTAAGGCCGAGAGAGTAAAAATGCTGGGAAGTTACGTCCATTAGACATCCCCCAGATGAAGTGGGAATGCATCAGTATTATGGAACTCCATCTTCATGTTAGTTGATAGACTAAGCAAAGTTGCCCATCTGATTCCAGTAAACCTACACTGCTGCAGTGGATGTGGCCAGAGTGTTCCTCAAGGAAATCTTTCGATTACATGGCCTACCTAGAAGAATAGTAAGTGATCGACATCCCAAATTCACGTCAAGATTCTGGACTGCATTTTTCAAAGCAGTAGGAACTTTCTTGAATCTTAGCATAGCTTACCACCCTGAGACCGATGGTCAAACAGAAAGGGTGAACCAAGTAATTGAAGATATACTTCGGTCATGCTGTGGGGTAGAGAACCGAAGAAGTGGCTAAGCTATCTGCACCTAGTCAAGTTCGCTTATAATGCTTCTTATCACAGAAGTATTGGGATGAGCCCTTTCAAAGCTTTGTATAGACAAGATTGCTTAACTCCATTAACTTGGTCCGACCCATTGATTAGGATCGAGATGTCTAGACAGATGCTTGATGACATGGAGCAGCAGATGCAGTCAATTCGGAAAGATATAAAAGCTGCCCAAGATAGACAGAAGCAGTACGTAGATAAGAAGAGGACATACAGAAAATTCAAAGAAGCAGATATGGTCTTCATTCGAGTATGCCCGCAAAAAAGAAGTTCTCTATCTCTTGGGAAGTACAAGAAGTTATCCCCCAGATATTGTGGGCCATATCTGATTACAAAGAAAGTAGGTGACTTGGCCTACGAGCTTCTTCTGCCTCCTCATCTCAAAGTACATAATGTATTTCATGTCAACCTTCTTAAAAAGTATGTACCAAGCTCGAATCATGTGCTTGATGATGAAATCTTAACTTCTTCAACCCAAGGGCAGATGGAACTCCAACCTGAAGAAATCCTTGATGGTCAAGAAAAGATTCTCAGGAATAGAATTCTGAGAGAATCAAATGAAAGTTCTATCCTTTTAAAGATGACACTAGGAGAAAGAAGCCGAACTGTTGCGGGATTACCCCTTGTTTGCGAGATGAGCACATCTCACGTTTTTCAAGTGGAAGAGAATGTAAGATTCCTCCCCAGCCTCTCAAGATGTCCAGCATCTTCTCCTGTAGTCAAATCCCTCTTCGAAAATATAAAAGATCTTGTTTCTACCTGTTTTAGCCTAGAGAGAAAAAATGTTCCCCGAAACAAAAGTTCAAAAAGATATTCAGAAGGTGCATTAGAAATCAAGTATAATCTGTTCAAGATGCCTTATCCTAGGGGTCCAGATTTTCTAAAAATTTTAAATTAAGGTTTTGAGGGGCTTATCAGATTCATCCAAATGTGTGGAGAAGATAAATAGAAGAAATAAAGAAAATCCCCCCAAAAATGAGTAAATAATCACATAAGATGAAGAGTGGACTAAGGACCAAAGGAAATACTAAAAAAATGGATTTTTGACACCTCATAATCTCCCCTCATGAAGGAGGCGCCTATTTCACATGTGTGGTGGAGTTTTAAATTATCAAAAATTGAGATATTTCATCTCTCCTCTCTCCTATTTCAAGTCTAGTTCCAAAAAGTAAGCTAAACTGACCTAAAAATGGTCAAAATTTGACCAAACTGATCTGGAAAATTCTAGAATTAGTTTGCTTAGTTAGGAGCTCACTTTTTCCTATAAATAGAAGCCTCCCCCTTTGTTGAAGCTTAATAGTGTTTTATGCACTGCTACTCTACTCCTCCCAAGAGCCAAGAACAGTGAATTTCTTAATAATTCACTAGTTTTTAACCATTCCCTCTTCTAAAGATTTGGTGGCCACTCATGTTGCAATCAAGAGTAGATCCCTCAAACCATCAAGCCAAAGGAAAGCTCCCAGAATTCATGTAAGTTAGAAATCTTATATTTTTCTTTACTCTTTTAACGGTTTTCTAATTTTTGTTTTCTTGAAATCATAAATCGATGCCCTCTCTCATTCTTAAAACCAGCCCTTCTTTATCCTAGTTAAGTGATCTAATAGTTGGAATTAAACTTTTCATATTGTTTCTCTTTTAAAAATAAAAATTGATTAGTTTAGAGTGCTTAAAATCAATTGGGGTTAATTTTTAAGTAAATTAAAGTAGGAAAAATTGAAAAATGGTCAACCATACAAAGGAGGTTATAGTAAAATTTTCTAAAATTTTGTGAAATAAGTTTCATGTTTTATTATTCTAAAAGAATAATCCCTATCAATTGTGTATTCTAAAAGTGTCATTTTCATTCTATGCATAGAAAAATGCATAGTAGAAATATATTGATTCTAAAAGTGTTATTTCCATTAGTGTTAAATTCTATGCATAGAAAGATGCATATTGGTTATTTTTTTATTATTATAAAAGAGTGATTCTCATTAGATATAAATTCATCGAAAGATGCATATTGGTTTTTTTTTAAATTATAAAAGAGTGATTCTCATTAGATATAAATTCTATGCACAGAAAGATGCATATTGGTTATTTTTTTATTATAAAAGAGTGATTTTCATTAGATATAAATTCTATGCATAGAAAGATGCATATTGGTTTTTTTTAATTTATAAAAGAGTGATTTTCATTAGATATAAATTCTATGCATAGAAAGATGTATATTGGTTATTTTTTATTATTATAAAAGAGTGATTTTCATTAGATATAAACTCTATGCATAGAAAGATGCATATTGGTCGTTAATTTTTTATTACAAAAGTGTTACTTTGATCAATATTGATTTTTATGCATAGATAGATACATAAAAGAATTTTTTTATTATAAAATTGTTACTTTCATCAATATTGATTTTTATGCATAAAAGAATTTTTTTATTATAAAAGTATTACTTTCATCAAAATGGATTTTTATGCATAAAATGATGCATAAAAGAATATTTTTTTATTATAAAAGTGTTACTTTCATATTCTCTAGGATGATAATGAGAAAATTTTACCATTTCATATTCTCTAAGATGATAATGAGAAAATTCAGAAAATCTATCGAAGTTGGAATTTTAGTTAAATGATTAATTTATCCCTCATAAGAATTCGTGATTAGTTTTGAATTCAGTTGAGCAAATACTCATGAATGAAATTCAGTAAAGTAGTAATTGAAATATTACCCTTCGATAAAGATAGTTCAGAGAGAACCTTTCCAGTCTAAAAACCTGAATCAGACTATGACCAAGACATAACTCCTTCGTCAGTTTCAAGAATAGACGATGTGACCAGTTCAGTGATCTACACTCAAATCACCCACCAAATCTGAAATTTAGTTGAGATCTTTGATTTTTGATCAGACGATCAAGATTACAGAATTCGAGGAATTTTGCTTGGGAGTCCAGACGTGTGATCTAGAAGTCTTGGGATACAGAATTAAGATATATCCATTGTTTATTCAAAAGAAAATCAAAACTAAAAACTTGCATAGAAACCCTGTTTTCTTAAAGGACTGTCTTACACCCGAATGTTGGAGGGAGCAAAACGTGCCCAAGTCAGCCTGGGTATGGTGTAAAATGGTGTGCTTCCGGTACGATGGGTGAGGGCCGACGAAGTGGTCCCTGAGTGAAGTACCAGAACACCTAAGGAGGATCCTAGAGGGTTCTGACCGGGCTTGCGGTGCTTAGGACACCCATGCGTATGTCGTGCAAGATGTATATATGAATGATGATGAGAAAATTATTGTAATTTGTTACTGGATCTCGTTGTTGACGTGTTGGTCTCAACGGAGAGTCCAGAGTGATACTGTTTTGTGAGAAACAAGGATTGAATGGAAATTTTGAGTTATGATATCTGTAAATTAAAGTTTAAAGAGGAGTGTGTGAGTATCTGTATTCTAAAGCAAAAGTTAAGAAAGACTTTCAATTATGGGTGGGTGAGTACTTGTCTGGTTCTACTATTCCAGTGGTTGGGTGGTGGCTAACCCATGGGCCGGATGGAGTTAGGCTAGAATTAGTAGAGTTTTAATAATAAAATTGATCAATAGGAATACGCTTAGAACTCGAATAGTTAAATAATAACCTGAAGACTTCTGAAATGAATAGACGGCTATGCCTAATTCAATTAGAAAAAAAGTGTTGATTCCTTCAAGTTAAGTCTGTTATAGTTTCCCTTCTATCTGGTTTATTCAGATGAAGGTTAGATTAGTCTTGACTTTGTTAGATTCCTTCAAGTTAAGTCTGTTTATAGTTTCCCTTCTATCTGGTTTATTCAGATGAAGATTAGATTAGTCTTGACTTTGTTAGAAAAATTTGTTAAGAAATTCTAAATGGTGGAATCGTCCCCATTTTTCGAGCATGGGAAATTCTTCCGCTTTTGATTTTCGAAATGACCACCAGCTTAGTCTCATGCCCGGACATTCGAGGGCGAGACCCCGAGTGGGAAACCCTGCCTTGCGCATGAGAAAGCTACTTCCGCTGCTACCATCCGGGAATCCGGTGCGCAGAGGGGGCAACGAGATCCCTCAGAATGGATTTGATGAGATGTGAGTGGATGTGGTGAGATGTGGTGAGATGTGAATGTGACGTAATGAGATGTGAATGGATGTGATGTGATGTGATGTGGATCTGAATGAATATAGATGGATGTGATGTGATGTGGATCTGAATGAATGTAGATGTGATGTGATGTGGATCTGAATGAATGTAGATGGATGTAATGTGGATCTGAATGAATGTAGAGATTTTCTTTAAAAAAAATTATTAAGGTTCCTATGGGCCAATAAGATTAATCCAAATGTAGGGAGAAGATAAATTGAAGAAAAAAGAACCCCAAAAATGAGTAAATGCTCACATAAGATGAAGAGTGGACTAAGAACCAAAGAAAAGAATTAAAAAACTGAATTTTGACACCTCAGTGTGGGGATCTCCCCTCATGAAGTAGGTACCTTTTTATCATCATTATCTCTAATTTTTAATTAATAAAATGAGATATTTTCATCTCTCCTCTCTCCTATTTCAAAACTAGATCCAAAAAGTAAGCTAAACTAACCCACCAAAAATGGTCAAAAATTGACCAAACTAATCTGGAAAATTCTACAATCAATTTGCTTGGTTAAAGGCTCACTTTTTCCTATAAATAGAAACCTCCCCCTTTGTAAAATCTTAATGGTGTTTATGCAATGTTACTCTGCTCCTGTGTCCTGAGCCATCTACATTAAATTTTTTAAAAATTCAATTGTTTTTGGCCTGATCCTCTCCAAAGTGAATTGGTGGCCACTCTTGCTTCAAACAAGAGTAGAACCCTCAATCCCTCAAGCCAAAGGAGAGCTTACAAGCTCCATGTAAGCTAATTTTCTCACTTGTTTAATTTTAAATCTATGGTTTTCTTGATTTTCATGTTTTACAGTTGATTGAATTAAATTTAAATGCTATGCCTTTGAGGAAATGGCCACCCCTTCTCTTCTTTACATTCCAGCCTTTCTTAATCCTAAAAAGATTAACTAAAGGATTAATTAAACTCTTTTTATTGTTTACTCTCTTGAATCTAGAAAATTATGTAGATCAGAGTTCTACAAATCTAATTTGGGTTAATTTAAGATCAATTCTGACCCAATCAGTGCTGAATCAATTCTGACCCAATCAGTGCTGAATCAATTCTTAAATAAAGAATGATAAAAATGAGAAATGGTCAGCCATACAAAGGAGGTTATGGCAAAAGTTTCCAGAATTTTGTGGAAAAGAAAGTTTGTTTTTATGTTATTTCCAAAAGAGTAATTCCCACCATTTTTGCATCTAAAAGAAATATTCTAATTACTCCATGTACATATTCACCTATGAATATGCATGGATATCATTGATATTAATTATTAAAATTAATTTTTATGCATAGAAAGATGCATAAAGAAATTATTTTTATTACAAAAGTGTTATTCTCATTAAATTTGATTTTTATGCATAGAAAGATGAGTAAAGGAATTATTTTTATTTTAAAATTGTTATTCTCAATAAAATTGATTTTTATGCATATAGAAAGATGCGTAAAGGATTTATTTTTATTTCAAAAGTGTTATTCTCAATAAAATTGATTTTTATGCATAGAAAGATGCATAAAGGATTTATTTTTATTACAAAAGTGTTATTCTCATTAAATTTGATTTTTATGCATAGAAAGATGCATAAAGGAATTATTTTTATTTCAAAAGTGTTATTCTCATTAAATTTGATTTTTATGCATAGAAAGATGCATAAAGGAATTATTTTTATTTCAAAAGTATTATTCTCATTAAATTTGATTTTTATGCATAGAAAGATACATAAAGGATTTATTTTTATTTCAAAAGATAAAGAAATTCTTTTTATTTTAAAAGTGTTATTCCTATTAAATTTGATTTTATGCATAAAAGGATTTTTTCTATAAAAGAGTTATTTCCACTGAAGTTGATTTTTATGCATAAATAGATGCATAAAGAATTTTTATATCAAAATTAGAATTCTTTTAAATTCTATGAGTATTTGATAAATGAATAATTAAATGCTCTAAGAGAGAAATTTCTATCATTTTATATTCACACGAATTGTAAAAAGAGAATTCAGGAAATCTATCGAGATTGAAATATTCAGATAAATGATTAATCTATTCCTCATTGGAATTCGTAACTAATTTAGAAATCTGTTAAGTGAATATTCAGAGAAAGAAATTCAATAAAATAGTAACTGAATTATCAAACCTTTTCGAGAAAGATAGATCAGGGAAAATCTTATCCGACTCGAACCTTGAATCAGACTATGACCAAGACCAAACTCTTTCGTCAGTTTTGAGGAAAGAAGGTGTAACCAGTTTAGAAAAATACACTCAAAACTTCTGCCAAATCTGAAACTAAGTTTGAGACCCTTCGAATTGATCTGTGGATCAAGGTTATTTAATTCGAGGAACTATGGTATGAAATTCAGAACTCCGATCAAGGAGTTTTGGGGATACTGATTCAAGAAATACTCTTGTATTCAAAAGAAAATCAAACTGAAAACTTGCTAAGAAATCCTGTTTTCTTAAAGGACCGTCTTACGCCAAAATGAATGAGATGTAATGTGAATAGATGTGATGAGATGTCATGTGAATCAGATAGATGTGAATGAATGGATGAGATGTCATGTGAATCAAATAGATGTGAAGAATGGATGAGATGTGATGTGAATAGATGTGATGAGATGTCATGTGAATTAGATAGATGTGATGAGATGTCATGTGAATAGATGTGATGAGATGTCATGTGAATGAATGGATGAGATGTAATGTGATGTGAAACGGGATGTGAATGTGTATGTGAAGAATGGATGTGAATGTATATGTGAAGAATGGATGTGGATGTGTATGTGAAGAATGGATGTGGATGAGTATGTGAAGAATGTGGATGTGTATGTGAAGAATGGATGTGGATGAGTATGTGAAAGAATGGATGTGGATGTGTATGTGAAAGAATGTGATGTGACATGAATATATGTGGATGTGAAGTGATAGATATGAATGTATGGATAGATATGAGTAGTCGTACATGTGAACGATTGACTTGCCTTCCTACTCTCTAGTCCAACGCACTAAATACCCACTAAAACAGTGAATGCGTCCTAAATAACAACCACACACAGCCTAAATCCTAGAAACACACACCCAAAAGACATCTTTTTGTATGAAATAATTTACAATGTTTTATTTACACACACCCACACAGACACACAAATGGAAAAGAACGAACTACTACGACCCAACAGATTATCAAGACACAACTTCTTCATTTTAAACTGAATAAAGAAATTTAATATCAACATGGTTTTGTGTAAATTGTTTCTAATAGTTTAATGAAAAAGAACCGATATCTCCAATACTTCCACGTTTCAGTCAATCTGCAACAGCATCACTTCATTCAACATTTGGCTAATCTTCACTTTACTCTTCACTCTCTCTCTTTCACACTTCAAAACTCTTTCTTTCTTTCTTCTCTCTCTCTACTTATTATTCTCATGAACTCTCTTCTTCTTCTTCTTTCTTTCTCTATTTCTTTCTCTTCTTTCTTTTTCTTCCTTCTTTTCTTTCCTTCCTTTCTCTTCTTTCTCTCCCTCCTCTCCTGAAACACAAACACAAGAATAAGGCATACAATCTAATACATTCTCTCACACTCTCATGCTTTTACTTTTAATTATGCACCATGTCAAAGTGATCAAATCTCTTTCTCTCTCTTTCCTACTTTACATATACACACATAGCATAGTCATATTACCCTCTCTCTTCTTTCCTTCTTCTTTCTTCCTCTTCCTTCTCTATTTTTCATTCTCTGTGTCCTCTCCAAATATCTGCAAAGTCTTTGTTCTTTCATCTCTACTTGGATTACCCTATTTATACCCACCCTTTTGGCTTGCTTTCACTATGGTCCCTCTATGGACCTCTTCTTATGCATCTCACCTTGGATACTTTCATGGCGAGCCTTGGCTTTCATGTGCATGCAATAAGGCTATGCCTCTCTCCTAATCTATGGCAACATCTTCAATGTTTTGCTACCTATGCTCTCCTGGTTGTACGAGGTAGCCCGTAAGACCCTTCCCCTACATCATGTGCTCACTACGAATCTTATAATCCCAAATGCTAAGGCGGCAACGCATAGGTGCTCTCTCTCTCCCTCTCTCCTACAGCTACAGTCTGTACTCCTCAACTCTTTTTTTTTTAATACACCTATACACTTATTGTCTGTATGTCTGTCTCTCTAAATTTTGTGTTAACCTCTACAAGACTCCTAATTCTTTTAACTTCTCCTCCCACGCTTACCTTAAAACAGGGGCCTTTTATGATCCTTAGAAAAGGTCAAGCGATTCTCCTTGTGATGAGCGGCTGCAAAGGAATGCATGCAACAAAGGAACCACACTACAGAGGATCAGTTGCTTGCAAAGGAACGCTGCTGCTGCTGCTGCTGCTTCTCCTCCCACACTTACCTTAAAACAGGGGCCTTTTATGATCCTTAGAAAAGGTCAAGCGATTCTCCTTGTGATGAGCGGCTGCAAAGGAATGCATGCAACAAAGGAACCACACTACAGAGGATCAGTTGCTTGCAAAGGAACGCTGCTGCTGGTGCTGGTGCTGGTGGTGGTGCCTGATGCCCGTGATGTGAGTGGCTGGCAGGTAGGCGGCGATATGTTCCTGCACCCGCTCCATCGCTATTGCCGGATTGTTGAGCTCCGCCAGCTCCTCATTGGCTATGCCCACAATGAAGGGGATGCCAGTGTTGCCAAACGTTCTCAGCACCAGCGCATCTGCATCGTAGAGCTTCGATTTTGTGATGGAAATTGACTGGATGAGCGTCACCACAATCGCCGGCGGTGGCAAATTATCGGCTATCTTGCCATAGATTATGCCGAAGCTCGGCACGTCGGCTGCGCCGCTTGTTGCCGGTTGAAATGCCCACACTGTTGCAATAATCAGCACGAATGCTAGCAACACCGCCTTATCTAGGAACTGGTCGTGCTTCAACATCCTCATTGTCGCCGTTGTTGCTAAAAAATGCCTGTTATTGTGTTGCACGCAAGCTTCACACACAAAGGGGTAGAGAGACGTTGAGGAGGAATGGCTTCTTTACACGGTTTCACTCACATATCTCTATGTGACACACACATTAATCAACAAATAACAACAAAACAGGCTTACCTCCTCCTCCTCCTCCTCCTCGTGTTCTTCACGCCAGCCAGAAAGAAGAAAAACGTTTTCTTTTCTCTCTTCTATTCTCTCAAGAGGGTGCCAACCGGTGCTAAAACTACCCACCCCTTCATTTTTTATTTTGGAATTTTTTCATTTATACCCACATTAAGGTCTACAAATTTGTGTTCCCACCTAACCATACTAACCCTCATTCTCTTTCCCTCGATCTCTCTCTTCTCTCTACCCACTTACATACAACCTCTTCTGCCTACAAAATAATATTAATCGTCTCATCATTCCCATGCAATTGCTTCCACCAATGGACAACATCGACCATCATAATGCATGCAAATACCATGACACTCCACACACATATGCTTCCAAATACCATGAAAATGCACCTAAAATAACCATAATTGATCCTATTTAAACCCTAAAAATTACGAAAAATGGCTTCGATCCAGGGGTCATCATTCCCCCCACACTGAAATGTGAGCGTCCTCGCAAACATAAAACTCGAACATCCATCACTTCATCCATTGCGTTATGTCTTCCACCAAATCTGCCACCAAACATTACCACCAATGCAAAGTTCCAAATATAGCATTCTCTCATCAACCATATTATTACAATACAAACACTCCAATACCATATCACATCAACACACATACACACCTCATAACAACACTCACACAAATCATTCACTCACAAACACACCATACCACTCACACATGTAATATTGGATTGCATAACCAAACTACATTTCCATCAAGGCGTACTAAAAAGAAAACCACTAAAACTAACCCACTTTTCAAAACCAAAATAGATCCAAATCATACTCAAACACTACTCAAAACATGTCTCCGGTTATGAAGTTAGTCTCAAACACCTCATCTAGTCATGAAAACCATCCCAAAACTACACATTCTAACCTCATAGAAAGTCTACAAACATTCAAAAATCCCTCATTATTCCTATGTTTTTTTTTTGTTTTTTTGTTTTTTTTGTTTTTTGTTTTTTTCGTTTCATTTCTCCTCCTTATTTTTGTTTTTCTTTTCCACATCTTTTCTTCTTTCTTTTTGACACAAGGTCCCAACTCACAGAAAATCAAGGCATCGGCCCCAGGCTCGTAAAGAACCCTTAGGTACCTACCAAAAATCTCACATGGCGCTGGTTATCTTCTTGGTCTTATTGTTTCCTTTCTCCAACCAACCAAGGTCTCACCCCATAAAAGCCAAGGCATCGGTCCAAGGAAATTTCTCTCCAAGGAACCTACCAAGAATCCCTATGGCGATGATTATCTTCTTGGTTCACCACTTATTATTTTTTCTTTTCTTTTTTTTCTTCCAACACTACCACTTCTTATAAAAGGTCATTCCTCCTATTCATAGTCCTCCTATGAACCTAGAATATGCAATCTCAACATGGATTCACTCAAGACAAAGTCTCAAGCACTTGGCATACTCCATCAACACACCTCAAATAGAATCTCAGCATGGCCAAAACCTACTCAGCCTCTAAAATGGCAAAGTTTTAGCAATTCTCTATCTAGCAACCCAAATGGAATGTAACTTAGTCACGCTAATCCCACAACATCACTTATTAACTCACCCACAACATCTTTATTCAATCATACATCCACACACATACACACACTCTCTCTCTCTCTCTCATTCATTCACATATTCACTCTCTCAATATTTTCAATCACATTTTCACATCCAATTTAACATCCACATATACACACATACTCGCACACACAGACTCACAATCACACCCACTCATATGAAACCAATCCATTCACTCAATACATTCATCAATACAATCCTTCACACACTTTCACACACAATTTCATCTACCCTAAAACCACATTTTTTTCTTTTCATATTTTCTTTTTTTTAAATTTTCATTTTGATATTAAAGAAAAACAAAAGACAATACTAAGGTTAGAATGCACCTGGAAATTGTAAAGAAATCTCATTACACCTTGAGCAACTACCTCCAACTTAGAACCACCTTAGTGACCATATCCAGCTCCCACTTGTACATGGCACAAAACACTAACTTCCACAACGTTAACCTACTCTATTTTTTTAAGAATTTTTCAAAGTTTTTTAAATTTTAGTTTTCAAATAAGAAAGAACACTCACAAACAAAATACCAAAACAAATAAAGAAAACATCAATAATTTAAAAAGAAAAATAATAAGGAAAACTTGGTGCCAAAATTAGATGTGGTTATTCCTTCCACACTGGCTTTGTGAGCTCCTGCGAACAATCAAGAAAAATTCCCTTGCCATTACGAAACCACATCTCAACAATCTTCACAAACTCCCAATGTCATTTAGACATCTACTTCTTCTCGCACTTCACACTCTTCAACTTCTACTCTCACACCGCAAAAGATAAGGCAAAAAGAACCAATCCCAATTACAAGCAAGTAGCTCCTCAACCAAGCATAGAAAAGAATGGTAAGTCCACCTTTAGCACCAATAAAAACCCATAAAGATTTATCAATGAAGAACAACCCACAACAGATTTAGCATTAATGCTCACCCACCCGATTTTTCAAATTTTACTTGTCTTTTTAATGAATTTTTACATTTGTACTTTTTATGGATTTTTTTTTTGTAATAAAAAAATGAACACAAACACACACCAACCTATCTTCAAAAGGGTTCACACCACTACAACTTTATAGGATGATCGTCTAGTCTTCTCTTGTGCTATGGTCTACAGGCACATATATATGATCCACTCACCTACCTTTGTTTGAAAGCTAGAGCAACCTAAACGTAGGCCACGCCCTAACCACTTCACACAACAAGAAAACTAGCTATCTTGAATTGATCCTCTTTCTTTCTCTTTTTCCAATTTTTTGTGATGTGTCCTAGCAAGAGTTTCCCAAAATAAACATGCATCAGAACTTCCTCCGAAGCTCCTTGTGGATTTGTATTTATGACACCTTTTATATCCTCAATTATCCCAATGTAAGGAATGAGAACACAACGTCCATCCATCTCTCCTTCATGTGCTTCAACTATATTGCTCATAAAACCTCTAAAATCTAATGTTTTTTCTTTACCTCCATCCTCATTGTATCCTTGTAAGATATTAGGATATCTCCTCTTGCCATTTGAATATATCTCTCTCGGACTCAATAATATTTGCATGTGATCATCCCTCTTTCCGCTATCCTTGACATTAGTAAGGTTGATTATCTTATCATGCATTTTCCATTGATAGACCTCCACTTGCTTCCGTAATGTTTGAACATGACCCTCATTGAGTGCTATGACTTTTTGAAATGCCCATAGGGACTCTTCGTTTTCTCTCTCATATTGTTGAATAATGGTTTTTTCCTTGTCCTTGAGTTGACATATAAGCAATTCATACTCCTCTATGATCACATTTTTCTCTTCCAACGCAACCTCTAGCAACCCATGTGGATTTGGATGCGTCATTTCTTTAACATCGTCAGATGTCCCCCCCTCCATGGGTATATAAGGTGCAATTATTTGGCATTCATTGGTCCCCTTCTCGTGTGCTTCAACTAGTTCCACCATTAGGCAACCAAGGTCTATGGACTCTTCTTCTTGTTTATTCCTATCATAACCTCCCCAGGCATCATGATTCTTCTTTCTTTGACTTGTGTCTGTCCTTCTTAGACTCAACAAACCTTTCCTATACTTTCTCATCCTTCCATTCCTTGTAACTTTAGCACCTTTTAATTCAATGCCATCTCTTGTTCTTCTATAGAAAGCCACTTCCTTTCGTAATCTTCGCACGTGTCCATCATTGAGTATTATGACTCTTTGCAATTTCCTAAGGATCCCTTGTTCGTCCCTCTTGGACCGCCGAATGATAGTCTTCTCTTTGTCCCTCAATTGTTGTATCGAGATTTCTCTCTCTTCTATCATAGCATCCTTCTCATCTAACATAGTCTCCCATATTTCAATCTCTTCTCTATGATATGTAGCCATGTTTTTCATCAATTCTTTTTTTTGATGTATCTCTATGATATGTAGCCATGTTTTTCATCAATTCTTTTTTTTGATGTATCTCTCTTAATGCTTGTGCTTTATCAATTTTCAAATGAGTGATTCTCACTCTTGCCTCCCTTAATTCATCCTCGATTGCAAATTTTTCATGTTCTATCTCCTGACAGAGTACCTCTAACTCTTTTTCCCTATGACTCATAAGCACCTCGCTCATCATTCCATCAAAAGCATGGATTTTATCCCCATAGCAATTGACCATTAACATGTCGTTAACTTCACCATCTTTGACGAATGGAACCTTAACATCTCCCATGACCTCTAGCAACTCCTTTATCTCTTGACAAGTCTTTCAAATTGAACCCCACTCAACATTTCCAAGAACATCCATAACACTCTCACTAATTTCAAATTTTTTCATCATTGATAGTCTGTCACCATTGTCTTTTACTCATACTATTTACCCCTTTTAGTAATGCTGCCAGTCTCCCGGCGAACCCAGCATCACTAGACTAACTAGCTCTCTAGTTTGCCTCACTTCCAAATGGGCTTGTTCTTTCTCTATCTTCATTAAGGACATCTTACCAAGGTATTCTCTTATCTCCTTGTCACGATCAAATGTTGATTGGCTAGAACTCATCAACCCAACCTCATCTAAGATCCATCAATGGAAGTACTCTCATAACAAGTCCCTAGACTCATAGTCCTCTGACATCTAGACCAAAGTTGGAAGCATGCAAAATATATGCATTGGGATTACCCATAGCCTATCAAAGACTAGCTCCCTCCCGGCGAACGCACCAAAAATGACTTGCCTTCCTACTCTCTAGTCCAACGCACTAAATACCCACTAAAACAGTGAATGCATCCTAAATAACAACCACACACAGCCTAAATCCTAGAAACACACACCCAAAAGATATCTTTTTGTATGAAATAATTTACAATGTTTTATTTACACACACCCACACAGACACACAAATGGAAAAGAACAAACTACTACGACCCAACAGATTATCAAGACACAACTTCTTCATTTTAAACTGAATAAAGAAATTTAATATCAACATGGTTTTGTGTAAATTGTTTCTAATAGTTTAATGAAAAAGAACCGATATCTCCAATACTTCCACGTTTCAGTCAATCTGCAACAGCATCACTTCATTCAACATTTGGCTAATCTTCACTTTACTCTTCACTCTCTCTCTTTCACACTTCAAAACTCTTTCTTTCTTTCTTCTCTCTCTCTACTTATTATTCTCATGAACTCTCTTCTTCTTCTTCTTTCTTTCTCTATTTCTTTCTCTTCTTTCTTTTTCTTCCTTCTTTTCTTTCCTTCCTTTCTCTTCTTTCTCTCCCTCCTCTCCTGAAACACAAACACAAGAATAAGGCATACAATCTAATACATTCTCTCACACTCTCATGCTTTTACTTTTAATTATGCACCATGTCAAAGTGATCAAATCTCTTTCTCTCTCTTTCCTACTTTACATATACACACATAGCATAGTCATATTACCCTCTCTCTTCTTTCCTTCTTCTTTCTTCCTCTTCCTTCTCTATTTTTCATTCTCTGTGTCCTCTCCAAATATCTGCAAAGTCTTTGTTCTTTCATCTCTACTTGGATTACCCTATTTATACCCACCCTTTTGGCTTGCTTTCACTATGGTCCCTCTATGGACCTCTTCTTATGCATCTCACCTTGGATACTTTCATGGCGAGCCTTGGCTTTCATGTGCATGCAATAAGGCTATGCCTCTCTCCTAATCTATGGCAACATCTTCAATGTTTTGCTACCTATGCTCTCCTGGTTGTACGAGGTAGCCCGTAAGACCCTTCCCCTACATCATGTGCTCACTACGAATCTTATAATCCCAAATGCTAAGGCGGCAACGCATAGGTGCTCTCTCTCTCCCTCTCTCCTACAGCTACAGTCTGTACTCCTCAACTCTTTTTTTTTTAATACACCTATACACTTATTGTCTGTATGTCTGTCTCTCTAAATTTTGTGTTAACCTCTACAAGACTCCTAATTCTTTTAACTTCTCCTCCCACACTTACCTTAAAACAGGGGCCTTTTATGATCCTTAGAAAAGGTCAAGCGATTCTCCTTGTGATGAGCGGCTGCAAAGGAATGCATGCAACAAAGGAACCACACTACAGAGGATCAGTTGCTTGCAAAGGAACGCTGCTGCTGCTACTGGTGCTGGTGGTGGTGCCTGATGCCCGTGATGTGAGTGGCTGGCAGGTAGGCGGTGATATGTTCCTGCACCCGCTCCATCGCTATTGCCGGATTGTTGAGCTCCGCCAGCTCCTCATTGGCTATGCCCACAATGAAGGGGATGCCAGTGTTGCCAAACGTTCTCAGCACCAGCGCATCTGCATCGTAGAGCTTCGATTTTGTGATGGAAATTGACTGGATGAGCGTCACCACAATCGCCGGCGGTGGCAAATTATCGGCTATCTTGCCATAGATTATGCCGAAGCTCGGCACGTCGGCTGCGCCGCTTGTTGCCGGTTGAAATGCCCACACTGTTGCAATAATCAGCACGAATGCTAGCAACACCGCCTTCTCTAGGAACTGGTCGTGCTTCAACATCCTCATTGTCGCCGTTGTTGCTAAAAAATGCCTGTTATTGTGTTGCACGCAAGCTTCACACACAAAGGGGTAGAGAGACGTTGAGGAGGAATGGCTTCTTTACACGGTTTCACTCACACATCTCTATGTGACACACACATTAATCAACAAATAACAACAAAACAGGCTTACCTCCTCCTCCTCCTCCTCCTCGTGTTCTTCACGCCAGCCAGAAAGAAGAAAAACATTTTCTTTTCTCTCTTCTATTCTCTCAAGAGGGTGCCAACCGGTGCTAAAACTACCCACCCCTTCATTTTTTATTTTGGAATTTTTTCATTTATACCCACATTAAGGTCTACAAATTTGTGTTCCCACCTAACCATACTAACCCTCATTCTCTTTCCCTCGATCTCTCTCTTCTCTCTACCCACTTACATACAACCTCTTCTGCCTACAAAATAATATTAATCGTCTCATCATTCCCATGCAATTGCTTCCACCAATGGACAATATCGACCATCATAATGCATGCAAATACCATGACACTCCACACACATATGCTTCCAAATACCATGAAAATGCACCTAAAATAACCATAATTGACCCTATTTAAACCCTAAAAATTGCGAAAAATGGCTTCGATCCAGGGGTCATCAACGATTGGATGGATGTGGATGAATGAGATGAGATATGATGTGGATGAATGAGATAAGATATGATGTGGATAGAAGTAATGTGTTATAATGTGGATAGAATGCATGTGATGGGATGGTTATGAGAATGAATGTGGTGGATGAATGAATGATTTCATAAAATGATTATTTTAAAGACAGCTGAATCTGTGAAAAAGGCAGGTTCATATTGGGTGTATAAGCGGTGTGACTATCTTGAAGTTTGCTTGAAGTGCCGGCTAGGGGGCTTGGGAACTCTCTTCCCTGGTACCCAGGGGCAAAACATAACCAAATTTCTAATTGGATCCTATCAATACACTGGTTGGGCGGTTGGCTAACCCATGGGATTGGATGGGGTTAGGCTGGATTGATGGATCCCTAAAATGAGACTCAATTCTGTTATGTTACGATAGTTGAAGTAAAATCTCGGCCGATAACCCTTGTTCTATGGAAAAGAATCAACGGCTATGCCTCTTGATGAGGAAAAAAGCATTGGTCTCTATGATCCAAGTGCAAGTCTCGTCCTTGATCTGACCAGGTGACTTACAGGT
The DNA here is from genome assembly GCF_041138505.1 of Cibotium barometz. Taxonomy (NCBI): domain Eukaryota; kingdom Viridiplantae; phylum Streptophyta; class Polypodiopsida; order Cyatheales; family Cibotiaceae; genus Cibotium; species Cibotium barometz. The sequence continues at coordinate 62,239,940 of NC_141054.1, read as the reverse complement.
TCGATCGGATCAATTTGATTAGTTAAGGCTTTTGACTACGTTAGAATAAATTTTCCTAGAGGAATCGCCCGTGCTTTCTGGGCGAGGGAAGTTTTTCCAGGTTTGGTTTTGGAAGAACTGAGGGATTAGTCTCTTGTCCAGATAATCGTGGGCGAGGCCCCGAGTGAGAGGCTCTGCCTTGCGCAAGAAGTGCTACTTCCGCTACTAGCACCCCCGATTTCATTGCGCAGAGGGGGCATGGATCTTTCAAGATCAAAAGGTTCAATCATCATTCTTACTCTTATCTTTTTTATTTTCATGCATGTGAGCATGAGAATACGTGTGTGTGTGTCTGTGTCTTTGTGTGCAGATTCTCTCACTTCTCATCAACGCAAATACAAAATTAATGTTGTTTATTTGAAATACTACAAGGTTGTGAGAACTACCATTTGTGCATTAGGGCATCCGTTTGCAACAAAGCTAATGAAGTTGAGGTGGAAGTACCTAGAGGTAGAAGGCATACTACTAGAAATTTGAGTCAGCACCACTGCCACCCTATCTCTGAGAATGGAGACCGTGTTCGAGCGTTCATGTCCAATGGCACATTAGAGCGAGTGGAAGAAGACCAATAAAAGCACTGATGTGGCAATTAGCTGTCACCTACTGAAGTGTGCCTAAAAGTTATGAAGAGAGAAGTGTGCTCTAGTGCAAACATCAAATGTTATTTTTATATGTACATGCAAACAAGTATTTATGGAAAAGTGCACTTAATAAGCTTCTTATAAGACAAAGGAAAGAAGTAATTAATAATATTTGCTCTACTTTATTTAGGTGCAACACACCATTTCTTAGGTTGTCACCTATCCCATTGTCATAGGAGCTCCTTGCCAAAGAGACTCTAATGTCTTACCTACTAAGAGATGGCATGTGCAATGTGAAATGGGCACATAGTTTAGATTAGCTAGCTACAAAAAAGAGAGTCGCATTAGAAAAATAAAAAGAATAATTAAAAAATATTGTTTTCTCGTAAAAGTTAAAAAATTAAAACTTTTACTTTTTTTAAACAATGAAGTAAAATGTGTTAACACACTCTAACCCTAATACAAATGGTAACATAAATGATAATCATTTATTTAAGATCTCCTAACAAGTGCAGGGTATAACTTACAGAGTAAGCCATTGGGAATGGAGCAACAAAGTCCATTGAGATCAAGAGAGATTGAGAGAGATAGTATCATTTTATTGGAGTAATTTTATTTTGCTATTGAGAGGGATAGATAAGAGAGACAAAAATAGAGAGAGAGAGAGAGAGAGAGAGAGAGAGAGAGAGAGAGAGAGAGAGAGAGAGAGAGAGGGAGAGTAATGTTAGAGGTACCTATGTGTTACGATTTCAAGAACACATATTAGTGTTTTCCATGGATTTTGTATTCAATGTCTTATGTTTGGAAGCGACTTTTCAATATCTCACAAAAGTGTGCAATAAAGAGAGAGACAGATAAATTATAGAGAGAGAAAAAGAGAGAGAGATAAAAGAGAGAGAAAGAGAAGGAGAGTGACAGATAAAAAGAGAGAGAGAGAGAGAGAGAGAGAGAGAGAGAGAGAGAGAGAGAGAGAGAGAGAGAGAGAGAGAGACTGAGAACCCCCCCATTATTAAAAAACTGCTCGCGGCCGCCATATTTGGGTTTATGCTCGCCCGAATTTTCTCGCCAAAAAAAATCCCCCCCGTGCATGTCGGCTATGGTGGGTGAGCTTACCTCCAACTTTGCGTACAGTATGAGCGTGTACTCGATCAATTGGAACCAGTACACATGCCAATGTATCCACACGAAGAACGCTCTATCGAATGGAGGAATCTAGGCATCTCTATTGCAAACTTGCCACCCACCAATATGTCAAACGAGCCTATTTTTCCTACATTGTGAACCAATGTTATGTGTCTACCTACGTATGAAAAAAACTTTAATGTGTCAAGAGAGTTAGAGATCTTATTTTGTATTTGGAATATGTGCCCAAGTGATCTCTACTAGCTTGGAAGTAGTGAATCTGCTAGCCTTTTCACCCCAGCCCTCATAGGAGATCACTTTCTTGAAAAACTCTTTGCCACAATCGGGGTTGCTAGCTCATGTCCCCTCTTTGTAAATAGCACCTCTGTATCCTTCACGGCATCTTTATATTTCTTCTCGAACATTTTTGCATTCAAAATGTATTCTCTACTCCCTCACTCAGGCAATCCACTGACCTTAGCTTGGTATGTGGCATCGAACTCAAACTATAATGCATTTATGTTTTAGAAACATATTCAAAATCAAAACATGGCATTATTGTAGTCTGAGTATGAGGAGGCGCGCACATACCTTGAACACCAATTGAGAGAGGAGTGCCATGGGAAGCTTCAACCACTTCGATTTGTTAGGCCCCTGATGCCGAAGAGCATTCTCGACCCCCCATGCACGATCCGTATCACTGAACTTTGACAGCAACAATTGTGGATCAGCAAGGCCCACACACTGTATCATAAATATATCATGTGCCGTACTATAATGCATTTATGTTTTAGAAACATATTCAAAATCAAAACATGGCTTTATTGTAGTCTGAGTACGAGAGGCTCAATCCAATTCGTGATGTGTCGATTAACTACTTGGCCAAAACTCTCTTTTAGAACTCCTCTTCTTCGGTAATCATGGCACTAGTGTTGGCAACACGATTGTTGGTGGGCATTGCAGGAGCAGGCTTTGCACCCACCAACTGTAATCTAGATGTATTGGTTACCTCGCTTGATGGAGCAACTTGTGATATGCCCACTTCCTGCAATACTGTGATCTTGTCTAGATTTTTGGTAAAGCCCTTGGATTGTAAACGCGTCTAGAGAGGCATTTTCTTTGGAGATGTCAAGGTCAGAGATAACAAGAGTGATATTGTGATCTTGTCTGGATTTTTGGTAAAGCCCTTGGATTATTGTAAACGCGTCTGGAGAGGCATTTTCTTTGGAGATGTGGAGGTCAAAGATAACAAGAGTGATAATGATGAAAGCTTTTTGATTATGCAAATATGGGACAGAAATAGCATGTGAGGAATTTGTGAGGGGCAAGTGAGAGTGATTTGAGAGAGAGAGAGAGAGAGAGAGAGAGAGAGAGAGAGAGAGAGAGGGCATGTGAAGGAGAGAGAGGGCACATGAGGGATTTGTGAGGGATGTGTGAGAGCATGGGAGGGAGAGAGGGCATGTGAGAGGTTATGCTATCGAGAGGTGTGTGAGGGAGAGTGAGTGTTGTTTAGAGGGCATGTGGGAGGCATGCTTGGGGGGTTCACCTCTTAGAAATTTTATGTATTACGTGCGTTGAAGGGGTATTTAAAGAACCCCTTACATTTACATACTTTTATGAATAAAATGACATTTTTTCTTCATAAGCGTATAATTACCTTACATGCAAAGCACTTGTACTTCATTTATTTGTGTGACAAGAATATGTTCATCCACCAACCTATTCTATCAGACTTGGAGCTTTATAATGCCTTGTCTCGTAGGAGAACCTACCCTAATTTAGACCATTGAATGTATGAAATTTCACACGTCCAGTAGTATTTTGGGACTTTTGTAGCCCCAGTGGAAGCAACCTCATTGTAGAGGGTTCGATTATGCAATATCTTTCTCTCCCCCCCTCCCCCCCTCTTCCTCCCTTCCTATGGATTGTGCATTTAGGTATGGTATTGTAAAACATGGTCATCTATTCATGAATGGTATTCATGTTATGAGCATTAAATGGTTAGAAATATTAGGGAAATGAGAGAGGAATGGTGAGCTAGAGAGAGAAGAGAGAGATAAGGTGGGCCACAAAGCACACAAACACTTATGGACACCTTAGTAAAGAATGCCAAACCTGTCTCAATGGCCGAAGCAGTAAGAATGGCAAAGGACTTTGCCAAAGCCAATTGCATGTGTGAGACCCCCTGCCCCCTCCACGCACCGGATTCTCGGTTGCTATAGCAACGAAAGTAGCTTCCTCTTGCGTGGGGCAAGGTTTCCCACTCAGGGCCTCACCCTCGAATGTTCGGATGCGAGACTAATCTGGTGTGGTCATTCTGAAACCGAAACCGGAAAAAGTTCCCTTACCTAGAAAATGGGGACGATTCCACATTTTTTATTTTCTTAATGAATTTTCTAACGGGTTCAAGAGATTAAACTATCCTTCACTTGATTAAACTAGATAGAAGGAAAATATTCACTGACTTAATTTGAGAAAATCAATGCTTTTTTCTAACCAAAATCAACGCTTTTTCCTAACCAAAATCAGGCACAGCCGTTGATCTAATCATCTGAGAAAATCAATGCTTTTTTCCTAACCGAAATCAACGCTTTTTCCTAACCGAAATCACGCACAATCGTCGATCTACTCATTTGAGAAATTCTTCAGGTTTTTATTTAATTACTCGAATTCTAAGCGTATTCCTATTATTTCAATTTAATTATTAAAACTCCACTGATTCCAGCCATGGGTTAGCCACCACACCCCAACCACTGGAATCAGTAGAACCAGACAATTACTCACCCATGCCTTTCTTAACTTTTGCTTTTGAATACAGATACACACACACTCCTCTTTAAAACTTTAATATATAAAATAATCCATTGACAAACAATTATTGGTTACAGATATAACTCAAAATTTCCATCCAGTCCCTTGTTTCTCAAAAAACAGCATCACTCTGGACTCTCCATTGAGACCAACTGGTCAGCAACGAGATCTAGTAGTAACAGATTACAATAATCATTTTATCCATCATACATATCTTCCACGACACATGCATGGGTGTCCTAGGCACTGCGAGCCCATGCATTGCCTGGTCAGAACCCTCCAGGATCCTTCTTAGGTGTCCTGGCACTTCACTCAGGGACCGCATCTTCGGCCCTCGTCCATCGTACTAGAAGCGTACCATTTTAACTGTACCAAGGCTGTGGTCAAGACCTGGGCAGGCTTTGCCGCGTGAGCTATCCTTAGAACACTCCCGACCAGCTGTTGCAACCGAACTTCCCTTGGAAAAATATATACCAAATGCTTCCTCCAGCATTCTGGCGTAAGACAGTCCTTTAAGAAAACAGGGTTTCTATGCAAGATTTCAGTTTGATTTTCTTTTAAATACAACCCAAAACTTCTTGATCGGAATTCTAAATTTCATACCAGAGATCCTCGAATTCTATAATATCATTGGGAAATGCAGAGCCTGCTATGAATATACATAATTCCTTCATCCAGACTATGCATCGGGGAATGCATAGCCTGCTATTAATATACATAATTCCTTCATCCCGGCTGTACCCTCCTTGAACTCGGTTCAACTCCTGAGGAGTTTTGCTTTCCTGCACAAGTAGGGTAGCAATAGGGCCAAAGAATCTATCCTGATGATCTTCTCTCTTGCTTCATTAATCAATGGATTTGACACCAGTGTGATTGCAAGCAGGGAGGCTTTTCTGTTCTGCTACCACATTTTCTTTGCCTAGGCGGTACTTGATTTCAAAATCAAATTCCTGCAGGGTCTACATCCACCTTCTTTGGCGCATGTTGAGATCCTTCTGAGTGAAGATCCACTTTAAGCTCTGATTATCTATCCATCAAAGTGAATCTTTGACCCAGTAGGTAATGTCTCCACAACTTCAGGGCATAGACTACTGAAAGTAGCTCCAGGTCGTGGACAGCATAATTTCTCTCAAGCAGGGTCTACATCCACTTCTTTGGCGCATGTTGAGATCCTTCTGAGTGAAGATCCACTTTAAGCTCTGATTATCTATCCATCAAAGTGAATCTTTGACCCAGTAGGTAATGTCTCCATAACTTCAGGGCATAGACTACTGAAAGTAGCTCCAGGTCGTGGACAGCATAATTTCTCTCAAGCATTTTGAGTTTTCGAGATTCATAGGCCACTGCATGACCTTCCTGCATGAGCGCACCTCCTAGGGGGCAAAAACCACTGGCATCAGTTAGTACCTCAAAGGGTAGAGAGAATTTTGGCAACTTCAGAACAGGATTGGATACCAAGGCAGTCTTCAGCTTATCAAAAGCACTCTGACACCTGGCAGCAGACCATTGAAACGGGGTATTCTTCTTTAGAAGATTAGTCAGGGGGAAGCGACGAGAGCATAGGTACAAAAATTCTATACCAACAGTTAATCCCAAGAATCCTCTAACTTCTTTCATCACTGTCTTTAGTTCAGGCCAATCTATGACTGCCTGGACTTTTGCAGAATCTGGAGAAATTCCATCTTTGGATACTAGAAAGCCCAAGTATTCAACATGGTCGACACAGAAAGTGCATTTGCTCTTTTTTGCAAAGAGTTGGTGCTTCCTTAGAATCTCAAGAACTTTGCGGACGTGAGCTTCATGGTCAGCTACATTCTTTGAGTAAATCAGAATATCATCAAAGAAAACAAGAACAAAATCATCCAAGTATTCTCTGAGAATGTCCTGCATTAGGCGATTGAATGTAGCTGGGGCATTTGTCAATCCAAACGGCATAATAGTAAATTCATAGTGCCCATAGTGAGTATTGATGGCTATCTTCGGGATATCTTGATCATTAGTCCTGATCTGGTAATACCCTGATTTGAGATCTATCTTTGTGAAGATTTGGGCTCCATTTAGCCTGTCCAGAAGCTCATCAATTCTGGGGATATGATACTTATTCTTAACTGTCAGTTGATTAAGACCTATGTAATCCACACAGAGTCTTAGCGTTCCATCCTTCTTTTTCTGAAAGAGAACTGGCCCTCCCCAAGGTGAAAACACTAGGTCTTACAAACCCTTGTTCTAACATCTGCCTAAGCTGTTCCTTGAGTTCAATGGCTTTAGGGACTGGCATTTTGTACGTGTGCTGGGCTACTAGTTGAGCTCCGGGGGTCAATTCTATCTCATGATCTACTTCCCGAGTCGAAGGCATCTCAATTAGCTCTGCTGGGAATAAATCATCATACTCACTTAACCATTATGGTTCTTTAGCCTTTAACTTTGTCTATACCAGATTCATTTTCACAACATAAATGAGCCTTTAACTTTGTCTATACCGGATTCATTCTGGTTCTTTAGCCTTTAACTTTGTCTATACCGGATTCATTCTGGTTCTTTAGCCTTTAACTTTGTCTATACCAGATTCATTTTCACAACATAAATGAGCTTTCTATCTCATGATCTACTTCCTGAGTCGAAGGCATCTCAATTAGCTCTGCTGGGAATAAATCATCATACTCACTTAACCATTCTGGTTCTTTAGCCTTTAACTTTGTCTATACCGGATTCATTTTCACAACATAAATGAGCTGCTTCTTTCTAAGTCCTTTCAGTAACCTAGAAGCTTTTACTAATTGCAGATATGGGGATCCAAAAATTCGAGTTCCTTGAACTTTGTTCCCATGGTCACGGAAGGAAATGGTTCCATTGTGATAGTGAATGTCACCTTGATTTTTGTGGAGCCAATCCATTCCAAGGATTCCGTCAAAAACTCCCAAAGGTAAGACTCTGAATTGGCAGTTAGTTACATTCCCATCTAGATTAAACTGAATACGATCTGTCTCATGGTGAGTGAAAAGAATCTTCCCACTAGCAAAATGAATGAGTACTGCCTAAATCAATCAAAAGCTTGAATGGCTTACCCTTATACTGGATGACAGAGAATTGATGATTTGGCCCTTGGTTTTCAATCGCGGCATAAATCTGACCTCTTTCCTCTTCCACTACTGCTATCGTAACTGCTTTGGTTGCTGCAGATTGGGGCGAAACTCTTTCTCTTTGGTTACCCCAATTCTGGGAGGGAGTTCTGAGATTACTCTGAACAAAGGCAAATAGTTGAGCTGGAGTCCTCCTGGGATTGCCCTGATTTTGGCAAGATGATCTGGTCTCGGCGCACTGGTCTTGGCACTCTAGGTCCTTGACTTCCTTGTCCTCTTGACATGGCAGAGTCGGGCAGTCTTTAAGCTGGTGACCAAAACCCTGACACCCAAAACACCTGTTCTCACTTCTAAGCTCATCCCTCTGAATCCTTGAAAGAGGTGGGGCTCCTAAGAAAGTGTTCTAAGGGAAGGGTCTTCCTTCACTTCTGAATCTACCAGTATCTTGATTCTGATTAGGGTCTTGCTACCTCTTTGGCACTCTGATAATTTTGTTAACCAATATTCACAACCACGAAAACAATTTGGAATCTTTTGCAAAACATCATTTATATCAAAAGTTTTTAATATAAACATAGAGCATCTCGGCTCCAAAAGTCACTGCCTCAGTCACGTACGCATAAAAAGGCGATACTGCGATGGAGACATGCTATGATATACACAATTCATCACTGATAATGGTGCTGTAATTCTTCTCCTAGGAATAGAGTGGCTAAGAAGTCTAAAAATACGGCAAGAAATTCTAAAATTTCGGGGTGAATGATTATAGAGTTGTACATAATGAATAACTCCTAGCCTTATCAAGATCATGGCTAGCAAGATATTCTGTCTGAGTCTCTCTCGTTGATTGGTATTGATGCGAATACTTCGCCCTCCAGAGAACCACATATGCTGATGTCGCTCTACTGAATGAGGAAAGTATAGATCCTCAAAGTGACGAGCGAGTCTCACTCTGCTTTCTCGGGTTGTAGCGGAGTTGATGAGATTCTCGAAGGTAAAGGCGATCATATCCTGACTCTAAGAGAGTCCAGGAATGCTAGACAGATTTGGGGTATCCATCTAAAAATCCAGTTCAATTTATGAGTTTTCAATTTATGAAGTTCATTTCAAACATAATCTTAACAAGTGAAAACATTATTTCCTAGATTTACTTTAAAATTTTAAGCAATTTCTGCTGCTGTTGTTTCGTAAGTTTACAACAGCGCTTTGATACCAGCTGTGAGACCCCCCTGGCCCCCTCCGCGCACTGGATTCTCGGTTGCTAGTAGAGCAGAAATAGAGATTGAGAGAGATTGAGAGAGATAGTATCATTTTATTGGAGTAATTTTATTTTGCTATTGAGAGGGATAGATAAGAGAGACAAAAATAGAGAGAGAGAGAGAGAGAGAGAGAGAGAGAGAGAGAGAGAGAGAGAGAGAGAGAGAGAGAGAGAGAGTAATGTTAGAGGTACCTATGTGTTACGATTTCAAGAACACATATTAGTGTTTTCCATGGATTTTGTATTCAATGTCTTATGTTTGGAAGCGACTTTTATCAATATCTCACAAAAGTGTGCAATAAAGAGAGAGAGATAAATAATAGAGAGAGAGATAAAAGAGAGAGAAAGAGAAGGAGAGTGACAGATAAAAAGAGAGAGAAAGAGAGAGAGAGAGAGAGAGAGAGAGAGAGAGAGAGAGAGAGAGAGAGAGAGAGAGACTGAGAGCCCCCCCATTATTAAAAAACTGCTCGCGGCCGCCATATTTGGGTTTATGCTCGCCCGAATTTTCTCGCCAAACCCCCCCCCCCCGTACATGTCGGCTATGGCATCTTTATATTTCTTCTCGAACATTTTTGCATTCAAAATGTATTCTCTACTCCCTCACTCAGGCAATCCACTGACCTTAGCTTGGTATGTGGCATCGAACTCAAACTATAATGCATTTATGTTTTAGAAACATATTCAAAATCAAAACATGGCATTATTGTAGTCTGAGTATGAGGAGGCGCGCACATACCTTGAACACCAATTGAGAGAGGAGTGCCATGGGAAGCTTCAACCACTTCGATTTGTTAGGCCCCCCCAATGCCGAAGAGCATTCTCGACCCCCCATGCACGATCCGTATCACTGAACTTTGACAGCAACAATTGTGGATCAGCAAGGCCCACACACTGTATCATAAATATATCATGTGCCGTACTATAATGCATTTATGTTTTAGAAACATATTCAAAATCAAAACATGGCTTTATTGTAGTCTGAGTACGAGAGGCTCAATCCAATTCGTGATGTGTCGATTAACTACTTGGCCAAAACTCTCTTTTAGAACTCCTCTTCTTCGGTAATCATGGCACTAGTGTTGGCAACACGATTGTTGGTGGGCATTGCAGGAGCAGGCTTTGCACCCACCAACTGTAATCTAGATGTATTGGTTACCTCGCTTGATGGAGCAACTTGTGATATGCCCACTTCCTGCAATACTGTGATCTTGTCTAGATTTTCGGTAAAGCCCTTGGATTGTAAACGCGTCTAGAGAGGCATTTTCTTTGGAGATGTCGAGGTCAGAGATAACAAGAGTGATACTGTGATCTTGTCTGGATTTTTGGTAGAGCCCTTGGATTATTGTAAACGCGTCTGGAGAGGCATTTTCTTTGGAGATGTGGAGGTCAGAGATAACAAGAGTGATAATGATGAAAGCTTTTTGATTATGCAAATATGGGACAGAAATAGCATGTGAGGAATTTGTGAGGGGCAAGTGAGAGTGATTTGAGAGAGAGAGAGAGAGAGAGAGAGAGAGGGCATGTGAAGGAGAGAGAGGGCACATGAGGGATTTGTGAGGGATGTGTGAGAGCATGGGAGGGAGAGAGGGCATGTGAGAGGTTATGCTATCGAGAGGTGTGTGAGGGAGAGTGAGTGTTGTTCAGAGGGCATGTGAGAGGCATGCTTGGGGGGTTCACCTCTTAGAAATTTTATGTATTACGTGCGTTGAAGGGGTATTTAAAAAACCCCTTACATTTACATACTTTTATGAATAAAATGACATTTTTTCTTCATAAGCGTATAATTTTTGTTTTCAAATTTGGTTTTAAAACCCTGCTGTAAATGTAATTCTATAACGTTTTTGAATTAATATATCCGTCCTGGTGAACTCACGTGCTACATATATATTTTTAGGTGAACCCCTTAAGGAGGCATGTGAGGGAGAGGGGGTGCTTGAAAGGGTGTGTATCCTTGTCTAACAGCTTAATAAGCCATTAGACAATGCATGCCACCGTGGGTAGGCATTGCGTACATGGCATGTGCATGCCACATGTACAATGCAATCCACATGGGCAATTCACGTATACTTATATATATATATATATATATATATATATATATATATATATATATATATATACATAAATATGTATGTATGTGTGTGTGTGTGTGTGTGTGTGTGTGAGTATTGTTTGGTTCATCAAATTTGACAAAGCTCACAATATATATATATATATCCATTGAATTTTATTTTTTGGAATTAATATTGTTTAAAAAATAATAATTACATTAAATGGTCAAATAAAAAATAACCAACTTATTTAAGGGTGTTAATCACCATTCATTTCGTGTGTACTTGGTACCTATTGTGACATTCTTTTTTGTTCTTGTGTACTTCTTTTTGTTCCTCTTTACAATGGGCTGCATAATCTCCTTTCCATCTTCTAAGAAGATCTATGTTTCAGCAAATGTTCAAGTTCTCATGAGTGATTTTGCAAAGCTCTAAGGCACTGTCTTACTCTCAAGGCAAGCACATAGGGAGAGGTCCAAGCGTAAAGAAACTAAAAGAATGGTTGTCCACAAGCAGCCCAAGTGGTCCAAACAATTAATAAGGCAACTAAAGGAACACCCATGTTTAAGGTGCCTATCCCCCTCACCAGTGAAAAGAAAGTTCACATCACAAGAGACCGGCCCGCTATGGTCATTGATATTGATGATGAGGCCACGCATCAACTAGAGTATAACGCACATGCATGAGACCGCAAGTATGCTGGGAGGCCACGGAAGATCATTTTTAAGGAGCATGATACAAGTAGTACTCCAGAAAGAACATCAAAAAACATAGAGTTCAGTGTGATTGAGCGCAAGATGAATGAAGAAATGTGGGCAATTTGAAGGACATGCATTGGCAGAGCAAGGTCACATGTAGTGGAACAGCTCGTGAAGGTAAGAGGTGTGGGCAACACATAACCGGATTTGTGACAAAGGGTGTGCCTACACCATCTTTTGAAGGCTATCGCAAGCACCCTAATTGTCTCATTAGACAATGGATGTGGTTTTGCTTTGATCACATGCTTCACTGTGCTATATTGTGGTTTTGCTTTGATCACATGCTTCACTGTGCTATATTGTGGACACCAACATAAACCCAAAGCCCAATCCATCACCCAAGATATGGCCAATTTCTATGGGAACTAACCTTACAGACAAGGAGGTATATTCATTATGGGAAGGTGGATACCAAGTGGAGAGTAAGAATGTATAAGGTTTTATGCCCACCCCACCTATAGTAGCAGTGGGGCTACAAGGTTCTTTATAACAATAACTTCCAAAGAACCACCATATGGGTCCACTACTAACATAGAGGTAGTAGCTCAGGCATGTGAAATAGCATAAGAGTCAAGTACCGTACGTCGATATCAAAGGAAGCGACAAAACAAAAAAAGGCCGCTTTGAAAATGAAAGATACGGTGGTAGAATGAGTGAAGACACTAGAGCACGAGTATGAAGATTTCAAGATCGAATCGCATGGGGACGATGCACATGTTGGAAAACATGATGCGCATGTGAAAGACGAACCATGTTCTACATGTCCAGATTGTGCAAATAGAGAATCCAAAAAGAAACAGTACCTTACATGCAAGCACTTGTACTTCATTTATTTGTGTGTGCTTGGCTTAAGCCAAAACAAGAATATGTTCATCCACCAACCTATTCTATCAGACTTGGAGCTTTATAATGCCTTGTCTCGTAGGAGAACCTACCCTAATTTAGACCATTGTTGAATGTATGAAATTTCACACGTCCAGTAGTATTTTGGGACTTTTGTAGCCCCAGTGGAAGCAACCTCATTGTAGAGGGTTCGATTATGCAATATCTTTCTCTCCCCCCCTCCCCCCCTCTTCCTCCCTTCCTATGGATTGTGCATTTAGGTATGGTATTGTAAAACATGGTCATCTATTCATGAATGGTATTCACGTTATGAGCATTAAATGGTTAGAAATATTAGGGAAATGAGAGGGGAATGGTGAGCTAGAGAGAGAAGAGAGAGATAAGGTGGGCCACAAAGCACACAAACACTTATGGACACCTTAGTAAAGAATGCCAAACCTGTCTCAATGGCCGAAGCAGTAAGAATGGCAAAGGACTTTGCCAAAGCCAATTGCATGTGTGAGACCCCCCTGCCCCCTCCACGCGCCAGATTCTCGGTTGCTAGCAACGGAAGTAGCTTCCTCTTGCGTGGGGCAGGGTTTCCCACTCAGGGCCTCACCCTCGAATGTCCGGATGCGAGACTAATCTGGTGTGGTCATTCTGAAACCGAAACCGGAAAAATTTCCCTTACCTAGAAAATGGGGACGATTCCACATTTTTTATTTTCTTAATGAATTTTCTAACGGGTTCAAGAGATTAAACTATCCTTCACTTGATTAAACTAGATAGAAGGAAAATAATCACTGACTTAATTTGAGAAAATCAACGCTTTTTCCTAACCAAAATCAACGCTTTTTCCTAACCAAAATCAGGCACAGCGGTTGATCTAATCATCTGAGGAAATCAACGCTTTTTTCCTAACCGAAATCAACGCTTTTTCCTAACCAAAATCACGCACAATCGTCGATCTACTCATTTGAGAAATTCTTCAGGGTTTTATTTAATTACTCGAATTCTAAGCATATTCCTATTATTTCAATTTAATTATTAAAACTCCACTGATTCCAGCCATGGGTTAGCCACCACACCCCAACCACTGGAATCAGTAGAACCAGACAATTACTCACCCACCCATAATTGAATGCCTTTCTTAACTTTTGCTTTTGAATACAGATACGCACACACTCCTCTTTAAAACTTTAATATATAAAATAATCCATTGACAAACAATTATTGGTTACAGATATAACTCAAAATTTCCATCCAGTCCCTTGTTTCTCAAAAAACAGCATCACTCTGGACTCTCTGTTGAGACCAACTGGTCAGCAACGAGATCCAGTAGTAACAGATTACAATAATCATTTTATCCATCATACATATCTTCCACGACACATGCATGGGTGTCCTAGGCACTGCGAGCCCATGCATCGCCTGGTCAGAACCCTCCAGGATCCTTCTTAGGTGTCCTGGCACTTCACTCAGGGACCGCGTCTTCGGTCCTCGTCAATCGTACTAGAAGCATACCATTTTAATTGTACCAAGGTTGTGGTCAAGATCTGGGCAGGCTTTGCCGCGTAAGCTATCCTTAGAACACTCCCAGCCAGCTGTTGCAACCGAACTTCCCTTGGAAAAATATATACCAAATGCTTCCTCCAGCATTCTGGCGTAAGACAGTCCTTTAAGAAAACAGGGTTTCTATGCAAGATTTCAGTTTGATTTTCTTTTAAATACAACCCAAAACTTCTTGATCGGAATTCTAAATTTCATACCAGAGATCCTCGAATTCTATAATATCATTGGGAAATGCAGAGCCTGCTATGAATATACATAATTCCTTCATCCAGACTATGCATCGGGGAATGCATAGCCTGCTATTAATATACATAATTCCTTCATCCCGGCTGTACCCTCCTTGAACTCGGTTCAACTCCTGAGGAGTTTTGCTTTCCTGCACAAGTAGGGTAGCAATAGGGCCAAAGAATCTATCCTGCACAATCTTCTCTCTTGCTTCATTAATCAATGGATTTGACACCAGTGTGATTGCAAGCAGGGAGGCTTTTCTGTTCTACTACCACATTTTCTTTGCCTAGGCGGTACTTGATTTCAAAATCAAATTCCTGCAGGGTCTACATCCACCTTCTTTGACGCATGTTGAGATCCTTCTGAGTGAAGATCCACTTTAAGCTCTGATTATCTATCCATCAAAGTGAATCTTTGACCCAGTAGGTAATGTCTCCACAACTTCAGGGCATAGACTACTGAAAGTAGCTCCAGGCCGTGGACAGCATAATTTCTCTCAAGCATTTTGAGTTTTCGAGATTCATAGGCCACTGCATGACCTTCCTGCATGAGCGCACCTCCTAGGGGGCAAAAACCACTGGCATCAGTTTACTGCCTCAAAGGGTAGAGAGAATTTTGGCAACTTCAGAACAGGATTGGATACCAAGGCAGTCTTCAGCTTATCAAAAGCACTCTGACACCTGGCAGCAGACCATTGAAACGGGGTATTCTTCTTTAGAAGATTAGTCAGGGGGAAGCGATGAGAGCATAGGTACAAAAATTCTATACCAATAGCTAATCCCAAGAATCCTCTAACTTCTTTCACTGTCTTTGGTTCAGGCCAATCTATGACTGCTTGGACTTTTGCAGAATCTGGAGAAATCCATCTTTGGATACTAGAAAGCCCAAGTATTCAACATGGTCGACACAGAAAGTGCATTTGCTCTTTTTTGCAAAGAGTTGGTGCTTCCTTAGAATCTCAAGAACTTTGCGGACGTGAGCTTCATGGTCAGCTGCATTCTTTGAGTAAATCAGAATATCATCAAAGAAAACAAGAACAAAATCATCCAAGTATTCTCTGAGAATGTCCTGCATTAGGCGATTGAATGTAGCTGGGGCATTTGTCAATCCAAACGGCATAATAGTAAATTCATAGTGCCCATAGTGAGTATTGATGGCTATCTTCGGGATATCTTGATCATTAGTCCTGATCTGGTAATACCCTGATTTGAGATCTATCTTTGTGAAGATTTGGGCTCCATTTAGCCTGTCCAGAAGCTCATCAATTCTGGGGATATGATAATTATTCTTAACTGTCAGTTGATTAAGACCTATGTAATCCACATAGAGTCTTAGCGTTCCATCCTTCTTTTTCTGAAAGAGAACTGGCCCTCCCCAAGGTGAAAACACTAGGTCTTACAAACCCTTGTTCTAACATCTGCCTAAGCTGTTCCTTGAGTTCAATGGCTTTAGGGACTGGCATTTTGTACGTGTGCTGGGCTACTAGTTGAGCTCCGGGGGTCAATTCTATCTCATGATCTACTTCCCGAGTCGAAGGCATCTCAATTAGCTCTACTGGGAATAAATCATCATACTCACTTAACCATTCTGGTTCTTTAGCCTTTAACTTTGTCTATACCGGATTCATTTTCACAACATAAATGAGCCTTTAACTTTGTCTATACCGGATTCATTCTGGTTCTTTAGCCTTTAACTTTGTCTATACCGGATTCATTCTGGTTCTTTAGCCTTTAACTTTGTCTATACCGGATTCATTTTCACAACATAAATGAGCTTTCTATCTCATGATCTACTTCCTGAGTCGAAGGCATCTCAATTAGCTCTGCTGGGAATAAATCATCATACTCACTTAACCATTCTGGTTCTTTAGCCTTTAACTTTGTCTATACCGGATTCATTTTCACAACATAAATGAGCTGCTTCTTTCTAAGTCCTTTCAGTAACCTAGAAGCTTTTACTAACTGCAAATATGGGGATCCAAAAATTCGAGTTCCTTGAACTTTGTTCCCATGAAGGTCACGGAAGGAAATGGTTCCATTGTGATAGTGAATGTCACCTTGATTTTTGTGGAGCCAATCCATTCCAAGGATTCCGTCAAAAACTCCCAAAGGTAAGACTCTGAACTGGCAGTTAGTTACATTCCCATCTAGATTAAACTGAATACGATCTGTCTCATGGTGAGTGAAAAGAATCTTCCCACTAGCAAAATGAATGAGTACTGCCTAAATCAATCAAAAGCTTGAATGGCTTACCCTTATACTAGATGACAGAGAATTGATGATTTGGCCCTTGGTTTTCAATCGCGGCATAAATCTGACCTCTTTTCTCTTCCACTACTGCTATCGTAACTACTTTGGTTGCTGCAGATTGGGGCGAAACTCTTTCTCTTTGGTTACCCCAATTCTGGGAGGGAGTTCTGAGATTACTCTGAACAAAGGCAAATAGTTGAGCTGGAGTCCTCCTGGGATTGCCCTGATTTTGGCAAGATGATCTGGTCTCGGCGCACTGGTCTTGGCACTCTAGGTCCTTGACTTCCCTGTCCTCTTGACATGGCAGGAGTCAGGCAGTCTTTAAGCTGGTGACCGAAACCCTGACACCCAAAACACCTGTTCTCACTTCTAAGCTCATCCCTCTGAATCCTTGAAAGAGGTGGGGCTCCTGAGAAAGTGTTCTAAGGGAAGGGTCTTCCTTCACTTCTGAATCTACCAGTATCTTGATTCTGATTAGGGTCTTGCTACCTCTTTGGCACTCTGATAATTTTGTTAACCAATATTCACAACCACGAAAACAATTTGGAATCTTTTGCAAAACATCATTTATATCAAAAGTTTTTGATATAAACATAGAGCATCTCGGCTCCAAAAGTCACTGCCTCAATCACGTACGCATAAAAAGGCGATACTGCGATGGAGACATGCTATGATATACACAATTCATCACTGATAATGGTGCTGTAATTCTTCTCCTAGGAATAGAGTGGCTAAGAAGTCTAAAAATACGGCAAGAAATTCTAAAATTTCGGGGTGAATGATTATAGAGTTGTACATAATGAATAACTCCTAGCCTTATCAAGATCATGGCTAGCGAGATATTCTGTCTGAGTCTCTCTCGTTGATTGGTATTGATGCGAATACTTCGCCCTCCAGAGAACCACATATGCTGATGTCGCTCTACTGGTGGATGAGGAAAGTATAGATCCTCAAAGTGACGAGCGAGTCTCACTCTGCTTTCTCGGGTTGTAGCGGAGTTGATGAGATTCTCGAAGACAAAGGTGATCATATCCTAACTCTAAGAGAGTCCAGGAATGCTAGACAGATTTGGGGTATCCATCTAAAAATCCAGTTCAATTTATGAGTTTTCAATTTATGAAGTTCATTTCAAACATAATCTTAACAAGTGAAAACATTATTTCCTAGATTTACTTTAAAATTTTAAGCAATTTCTGCTGCTGTTGTTTCGTAAGTTTACAACAGCGCTTTGATACCAGCTGTGAGACCCCCCTGGCCCCCTCCGCGCACTGGATTCTCGGTTGCTAGTGGAGCAGAAATAGCTTCCTCTTGCGTGGGGTAGGGTTTCCCACTCGGGGCCTCACCCTCGAATGTCTGGACACGAGACTAATCTGGTGGTCATTCCGAAACCGAAACCGGGAAAATTTTCCTTGCCCGAAAAAAATGGGGACGATTCCACCTTTTTGATTTTCTTAACGAATTTTCTAACGAGTTCAAGAGATTAAACTATCCTTCACCTGATTAAACTAAATAGAAGGAAAACAATTACTGACTTAATTTGAAGAAATCAATGCTTTTTTCTAACCGAAATCAAGCACAGCCGTTGATCTAATCATTTGAGAAAATCAACGCTTTTTTCCTAATCGAAATCAAGCACAATCGTTGATCTACTCATTTGAGAAATTCTTCAGGGTTTTATTTAACTACTCAAATTCTAAGTGTATTCCTATTATTTCAATTTAATTTTATTAAAACTCCACTAATTCCAGCCTACCCCATCCAGCCCATGGGTTATAGCCACCACCCAACCACTGGAATCGGTAGAACCAGACAATTACTCACTCACCCATAATTGAATGCCTTTCTTAACTTTTGCTTTCAAATACAGATACGCACACACTCCTCTTTAAAACTTTAATATATAAAATAATCCATTGAGGCAGTTATTATTGGTTACAGATATCATAACTCAAAACTTCCATCCAATCCCTTGTTTCTCAAAAAATAATATCACTCTGGACTTTCCGTTGAGACTAACTGGTCAGCAATAAGATCCAGTCCCTTGTTTCTCAAAAAATAATATCACTCTGGACTTTCCGTTGAGACTAACTGGTCAGCAACAATAAGATCTAGTAACAGATTATAATAATCATTTCATCCATCATACATATCTTCCACGACATACGCATGGGTGTCCTAGGCACCGCGAGCCCGTGTACGGCCTGGTCAGAACCCTCCACGATCCTCAGGTGTCATGGCACTTCACTCAGGGATCGCTTCTTTGGCCCTCGTCCATCGTATCAGAAGCACACCATTTTAACTGTATCGAGGCTGGTCAAGACCTGGGCAGGCTTTGCCACGTGAGCTGTCCTTAGAACACTCCCTGTGCGAGCTGATGCAACTGAAATTCCCTTAGAAAAACATATACCAAATGCTCCCTCCAGCATTCTGGTGTAAGACATTCTTTTAAGAAAACAGGGTTTCTATGCAAGATTTCAGTTTGATTTTCTTTTGAATACAATGAGTATTTCTTAAATCAGTATCTCCAAAACTTCTTCATCGAAATTCTAAATTTCATACTAGAATTCCTCGAATTCTATAACCTTGATCCACAAATCAATTCGAAGGGTCTCAAACTTAGTTTCAAATTTGGCGAGAAATTTGAGTGTATTTTTTAAACTGTTCACACCTTCTTTCCTCGAAACTGACAAAAGAGTTTGGTCTTGGTCATAGTCTGATTCACAGTTTAAGTCGGATAAGATTTTTCTTGCACTATCTTTCTCGAAAAGGTTTGATAATTCGGTTACTATTTTACTAGATTTCTTTCTTTGAATATTCACTTAACTGATTTCTAAATTAGTTACAAATTCCAATGAGGAATAAATTAAACATTTATCTGAATATTTTGATCTCGATAGATTTCTTGAATTTTCTTTTTACAAACTGTGTGATTATAAAACAATAGAATTTGAGTATTTAATTATTCAGTTATCAAATACTCATAGGATTTAAACATAGAATTTAGGAGAATTCTAATTTTGATATAAAAAGTCTTTGTGCATCTATTTATGCATAAAAATCAACTTCAATGGGAATAACACTTTTATAAAAAAGAAAATCCTTTTATGCATCTATTTATGCATAAAATCTAATTTAATAGGAATAACACTTTTAAAATAAAAAAAAAATTCATGCATCTATTTATGCATAAAAATCCATTTTTATAAGAATAACGCTTTTATAATTTAAAAAATTCCTTTATACATCTTTCTATGCACAAGAATTTATTTTTAATAAGAATAACACTTTTATAATAAAATTTTTATCTTTTATGCATCTTTCTATGCATAAAAATCAATTTTAATAGGAATAACACTTTTGTAATAAAAAATTTCCTTTATCCATATTTCTATGCACAAAAATTTAATTTTAATAAGAATAACACTTTTATAATAAAAAAATTATCCTTTATGCATCTTTCTATGCATAAAAATCAATTTTAATAAGAATAACACTTTTGTAATAAAAAATTCCTTTATACATCTTTCTATGCATAAAAATTCAATTATAATAAGAATAACACTTTTATAATAAAAACATTATCCTTTATGCATCTTTCTATGCATAAAAATCAATTTTAATAAGAATAACTCTTTTATAATAAAAAAATTCCTTTATACATCTTTCTATGAATAAAAATTTAATTTTAATAAGAATAACACTTTTATAATTAAAAAATTATTCTTTATGCATCTTTCTATGCATAAAAATTAATTTTAATAAGAATAACACTTTTGTAATAAAAAAATTCTTTATGCATCTTTCTATGCATAATAATAAAATTTAATGAGAATAACACTTTTAGAATTTAAAAAAAAATCCATTATGCATCTTTCTATGCATAGAAATCAAATTTAATGAGAATAACACTTTTATAATAAAAAAATTCCTTTGTGCATCTTTTTATGCATAAAATCCAAATTTAATAATTAATATCAGTGATATCCATGCATATTCATAGGTGAATATGTACATGGAGTAATTAGAATATTTCTTTTAGATGCAAAAATGGTGGGAATTACTCTTTTGGAATAACATAAAAACAAACTTTCTTTTCCACAAAATTCTGAAAAATTTTGCCATAACCTCCTTTGTATGGCTGACCATTTCTCATTTTTATCATTCTATTTTTTTTTGACTTAAATTAACCCAAATTAGATTCATAGAACTCTAATCTACACAATTTTCTAAATTCAAGAGAGTAAACAATAAGAAGAGTTTAATTAATCTCTTAGTTAATCATTCTAGGATTAAGAAAGGCTAGAATGTAAAGAAGAGAAGGGGGTGGCCTTTTCATCAAGGCATAGCATTCAATTCAATTAACTCTGCAAAACATAAAAATCAAGAAAACCATAGATTTAAAATTTGTAAATAAGTAAGAAAATTAGCTTACATGGAGCTTGTAAGCTCTCCTTTGGCTTGAGGGATTGAGGGTTCTACTCTTGTTTGAAGCAAGAGTGGCCACCAATTCACTTTGGAGAGGATTAGGCCAAAAACAATTGAATTATTAAGAAATTCAATGTAGATGGCTCAGAAAGACAGGAGTAGAGTAACAGTGCATAAACACCATTAAGCTTATACAAAGGGGGAGGCTTCTATTTATAGGAAAAAGTGAGCCTCAAACCAAGCAAACTGATTCTAGAATTTTCCAGATCAGTTTGGTCAATTTTTGACCATTTTTGGATTAGTTCAGCTTACTTTTTGGATCTAGTTTTGAAATAGGAGAGAGGAGAGATGAAATATCTCATTTTATGGATTAAAAAATTGGGGGTAATGATGAGATAAAAGGCACCTACTTCATGAGGGGAGATCCCCACTCTGAGGTGTCAAAATTCAGTTTTTTTACTCTTTTCTTTGGTCCTTAGTCCACTCTTCATCTTATGTGAGCATTTACTCATTTGGGGGGGTTATTTTATTCTTCAATTTATCTCCTCCCTACATTTGGATTAATCTTATTGGTCCATAGGAACCTTAATCCAATATTTTCAGAAAATCTGGATCCTTAGGCTAAGGTCTTTTGTGCACATAATAATTTATTTCTAATGCACCTTAGGAATTTCTTTTTAAACTTCTGTTTCAGGGGAATTTATTTTAATAAGAAGAGATATTTTTTCATCCAAAAATATCTAAAAATTGAATTACCTCTCTCTAGAATATTTTCTCTCTCTAGGCCAAAACAAGTAGAAACAAGATCTTTTATTATTCTGAAAAGGGAATTGATTACACGGGAAGAAACTGGACATCTTGAGGGGTTGGGAAGGAATCTTGAGGGGTTGGGGAGGAATCTTACAGCATGTATAAAAAAAACAATACATACTTGCTCTTCTCCAAAAAAGTACAAAATATGCCTTTATTATTGTGATTGAAAAAGACAAAATGTGTTTTTATTTTGCTTGTTGCAAAAGTAGAGTATACCTCTCCCACTACTATAAATATAGAGATAAGCTCCATAACACTTTGTTAATCACCATTGCCCACCAAGCTTTCTTAATAGAGTACACCACCCACAACCCCTTCGTAGTATTGTTTTGTGATGGCCTCATCAAATATTAGCATTGAAGTTATTACTACATGTATCATGAGGGAGGCCACCAATGCAGACATTAAGCAAAAGACCGTAGATGGTGCACAAGCATGGAAAGGTCTCATATCCTTTTCCAATTCTTGGTAATGATGATGATATTTCTCTAGTGAAGAGACCAAAGTGGTGGGATTAATTATGATATGGTGAGCCCATAGTTTTATTGATGATATGTCTGTTGCCTTCTCCCCGGAGAACAAGCGAGACCCATATAAGTAAAGATGATGGTGTACAATAGTTCTGTATTTGGAAGTTGTATGTGAATGAACTTGGTTTTATTTTCACTTTAAAGCCTTGATGTAATGTTGACATGCTTTCTCTCTTTCTCTCCCTCTGGCTCTCTCTCACCCTCTCCCTCTCAAATAATTATGTCATGAGTCTCTCTCTAACTCTCTTCGCCCCTCTCTCTCTTGATGGAGAGGGGAGGGAATCTTTTTGGAATCCGCTCGCCCGATTCCAAAAAAGCACTAGCTAGAAAATGCTCACTATAAAAACCCCCCTTCAATGACATTACAACAATAAGATATGTATTCTCTACCATTTTTCTAATAATAAATATTTATTATTTCTTTAGTTTCACCTATGGTAGATCTACCACAACGTCCTACAATTCATGAACAGCCCAGATAGATTCTCTTCATATGTTCTTATATAAAGAACGAGAACTTTGAGAGAAATTTCAAAGACATCTGAGCATGCGCAATAAAAAAGAAATAAGAAAAGTTAACACAATCAAGAAAACAAACACTTATAGATCTCTATTAATAACAAAATGTCACGTAGGCTATAATGCCTGTGGTGACCGATGGTAGACCGCGGATGGCCATGTCCGGGGTTAAGTGGGAGAGAACGCCCATGCGGAGTC
This sequence comes from Cibotium barometz, assembly GCF_041138505.1. Classification (NCBI taxonomy): domain Eukaryota; kingdom Viridiplantae; phylum Streptophyta; class Polypodiopsida; order Cyatheales; family Cibotiaceae; genus Cibotium; species Cibotium barometz. Next base: position 62,216,884 of record NC_141054.1, on the reverse strand, counting down.
ATGGGCGGCCAGGCTAGTGTGGACGGCAGGCCACACACTATATAGCCTGGGGGATGAGGGGCAATCCTCATTCTTCCTCTATGGCTGGGTGGTGAGCCAGAGGCCGTCCCCTCTTGTGGTAACGCCCGTAGCGGCGTTACGGATATCTAACACTGGTATCAGAGCGTGGTTCGATGGGATCGTCAGAGTCCGCGCGTGAACGGGGGACCGGAGCCCACTCGATGGTTTTCGACCATTCATCTCCTCATCCTTATCTCCAAATGAGTGTGTGGAGGGAGGCGGCCAAGGAAGAATGGGAGGAAAGAACTCTCTCTCTCTCTCTCTCTCTCTCTCTCTCTCTCTCTCTCTCTCTCTCTCTCTCTCTCTCTCTCTCTCTCTCTCTCTCTCTCTCTCTCTCTCTCTCCCCGTCACACACGGCAAGCATATTGGAGGTAAGCTTCTCGTTTGTTTTCCTGCGTTGAAGCTTATCTGCGAATAAATTTTCGTTTGGAAATCTTTGAAGCTTAAATCGTAGAGCTTGTCTGGAACGAAGTGGTTTCGAAGACAACTTGTGTGTGGGGGGGGGGCGACACCAGCCCCACGCCCTGTATAAGCAGCGCAAGCATTACGCTGTACGCTGTTTGATGTGGGGCAAGAGCACCCTAAGCGCCGTCTGAGGGGGCAAATGCGAGGGGGCAAATGCGTTGTGTGGAGCTGCTCTGCTGAAGGCGAAGACCACGTTTGAAGGGGGCAAATGCGTTGTGTAGAGCTGTTTTGCCTGAGCCATGGGCCAACCAGGCGGCGGCCAGCCCAGGCGGCCAGGCCAGCCAGGCCAGTGGGCGGCCAGCCACCAGGGGCGGCCGACCAGGCGGCGGCGGCGGCCACCGGACAGTCGACGACAAACGGCCAATCAGCGCTGTAGTAGGCACCAACGATAGCCAAAAAAAAAGGTTAAAAAAACCATTTATTTTTTTAAATATCTTTTCATTATTCATTTTTATGCAATTAAAAATGAGAAAATTTCAAACGAATCCTCTCTCGGATGGGGAGGAAAGATCATCCCCGCAAGGGATAATCCCGGCAAGGCACAGCCTTTCGACCATTTTTATTTTTGTTATGAAGGCTCTGGGAGCGTAGCCTCACCAGATTTCAATTTACACTGTTGCGAACGTCGTCTTGCTAAAGTCAAAGTTTTTGTTCGGAAAAATTTGTGTTTGTTTTGAAGTGACAAACAAATGTGTTCTTCTGTAGACACACCTTCTATGCAGTGTCACCACTCAGGTCTAGTCCGGAGTGACTTGGTCTTGATTCGAAGTGAATTGAGAATGACACATGTGGTGATCACACATTTGGTTCAGAGAGACTAAATTTAAGCTGAGCATAGACTTAGTATTGACCGTCAAAGTCACGTAGTTTGGCTATAGTGTAAATCTAAAACTGCGGTGTGTTTTACTTCGGCTAAGAGGACCGGCAATGGCGTCAGTTGTGCCCAAATTAGACGAAGTGCTTATCACGAGAAATCAAGGTAAGCCTAATTGAGCCGTAGTACTCATAACCCTTCACAATCTTTTAACAGTTGCTATAAGATTGTGATAAACTTTGGCAAATGAGAACCATGTACAAGCGTAGTCTTGATGTGGTTATGCCTTGTATCCAAACAAGTTGCTTACTGTTTGTAGCAACAAGAGAGCCTTGGCCCGTAGAGGCAAGCTGGCCCTTGTTGGTAGTAACAAAATAGTGTCACTACTTGGGCCTAGAGATTAGTGACTAGTTTGATTTAGTCACGTACATTGCCTTGTAAAAGTGTGCGATTGTGAGCACATTTTAGTTGCTACCATATGAATTTGGGAAATATATTACTTTCCTACATAAGTAATTGTAATATTGCATGACAGGCTATTTTGCTTACAAAGTTCATGTGCGTGTAAACCCTATAAGTCGTATGACCCCTGGGGAATGAGTGGAGCATTTCTAGGATTTAATAAGGTTTTACATGGCAATAGTGAGTAGTATCTCACTCCAGATGAACCTGGTTGTTGTTAGTATCGGATCCGATATATGAAGTGTACATAAACTCGGGCTGAGTTAGGATAGGAGGCTAAGCCGGAGAGCTTAGTGGTAAATCCTACTGTATCTGGTGAGTTTTGACTTAACCAGAGTGTTAAGAAGTAAACTCAAAGTCTGGGGCTGAACTGGAGTGTTCGGAGACAGACATATCTTTTGTTAAATCGGAGAATTTAGCAAAAGATGAGCTTGGGGTGAACCATGGTACCCAGGAAAAAAGCTCTTCACACTAAAATAGTGCACAATAATTTTAGGGTGATAAAAATCCATCTCGCAGGAATGTTTTACAACTTTCCATAAATGATAGATGAAGACCATGTACTTTATGGAGTTAAAGTGACTTCGGCGCCACATTTTTTATAGGAAGTCACCAGTGGTGTGGTTAGGTTAGCCGAGACTCCACAAGACCTATGCACTAGTTTTTAAGTTGACCTCTATGATAAGGACGTCCAAAAATTCGTGTTGTAATACCAGAGATTGTACTGCAATGTACAATGAAGGGGTCAATTTGTGTAGTCACTTCTTAGCAGCCAGCAAGTGACTTAAGCATCTTGTTATAGATGGTTGTATATGGTACTCCCACTCGGGGGAGGTACGCCATTGGGTACGGAGTTACTCACAGACTAGTATGTCAATTTGTGTAGTCACTTCTTAGCAGCAGCAAGTGACTTAAGCATCTTGTTATAGATGGTTGTATATGGTACTCCCACTCGGGGGAGGTACGCCATTGAGTACGGAGTTACTCATAGACTAGTATGGAGCTACTAGTGTGATGATAGTGGGTACATAGTTACTCACTACTAATACATAGCTGCTAATAAAATTAAGATCCTCGAGTGAAAGATACTCTAGATCAACATTTTAAATTACCGAACCACAATCCATGAGTATCGAGGTACTCATAGATATGTTGACGTTGCTCAAATCGAGGGACCGATTTGTTCGATGGTATGGAATAAGCAAGGAGAGTGGAGTAACTTAAAAGTTACACATCACTAATCCTAGTGAGTTGTCGAGGTCATCCGTAGTTTGATGATCCCCTCTACCTATCAGATAACATTCAATTTTGCAAGGCCTGGCATTTAATCCGTAGTGATTATGAGTTTGGTGTGAGATATGGTTATGAAGTTCTTACAAGAGTACTCGTTTATTTGCTTGTCATTGGTTATAGCTTGGTAGAGATTGCCACCTGTGATGGGTAGGTAGCTTTGCCGCTATAATGAGGAGGCAACAAATAATGTTCTCATAGTTATACTTCATACCAACACCAAACAGGGATAGGATGAAATTCCTAAGTTCATCATCACGAAGTACTGTGATGTTTGCATTTATATTGAATGTATGATGTAATGAGACATTGGGCTTGTGTAATTACCATCAATTATCTAGCAACCTATGGCTTCGCAAGCAAGCTCTGTCATTATCTGTGGATTGATAATGTGGTTATTAGTAGTTTGGAATTTTTCTTGATAGATGGTACAACCCACCCAAATAATTCATAAGTGTGTAACCGCTTATGAAGGGTAATAATATGCAACAATGAAGCACTTTGTTACAAGTGTGAAACCACTGATCTGTTGCAAAGCAGTTTATCAATAGTACCACCATATGTGCATAGACACTATACCACATCTTCGTTGCAAGATGTTTAAAAGTTTCTTGGAAGGACTCAAGAATACAACATATGATATTAAACACGGTCTAGATTTGTTCTTGGACCTATGACACTAGCGCGTAGTCCGCGTGAGGGTAGAGTTTTTGAGGACAAAAACCTTTCTTGAGGGAAAGGAGGGATATCCTCAAATATCACATAAACTCGAATAGTTGTGTGAGTCCAGATAATACTTGAAGGGATGTGTCTGGTAATAGCAACAAAGAGTTGTAAGTGATTGGATGTAACTCCAGACACCCGTAGTGGTGCAAGAATCTTTATCAAACATCTCCACATACTATATGGCCCCCGCAAAGATAGTATGGCATAAGAGATAGGAAGTTTGATTGTTATATTTAAAGGGAAATTTTTTCAAAACTTACATTTACTCGGCTTACGAGCGGGAGTTACTGGCCATCGTACATGCACTTAAAAAGTGGAGACACTATTTATATGGTGCCACTTTTGAAGTACGTACGGATCACGAAAGCGTGACATGGCTTTCAAGTCAAAACAAGTTGAAAGGTTGGAAAGCTCGGTGGGCGGAGCTCCTACAGGAGTTTGACCTTCAGATTCACTACCAAAGGGGTAAATATAATGTTGTGGCGGGTGCGCTTAGCCGCATGCCACAAATTAATGAGTTAAGCTTTACGGTTTTCAAGAATGAGTTCTTGGAATCACTCCGTGGCTTGTGTGAGCATGATCCTGTCTTTACTGGCGTGCTGTACGCGCCCACCTCTGTAAAGACATGATCCTGTCTTTACAGAGGTCTGGCGCGTTGTACGCACTTTGTCACAGCCGCGCCCACCTTCCTTGCCAGCACGTAATGCTAGTCCGGAGAGACTGGCCGTAGGTGCGGCAGGTAGCGAGGCGAGAGTTAGTCCGGAGAGGCTAGCCGAGTCTTCGAGGTAAGATTTGAGCCGGAGAGCTCGGACGTAGGCCCTTCATCACCTTTGTTTTCTGACACGGTTTCAAAGGATGATGCTAAACTTCGTCGGTGGGAGAAATATGCTAATTACTCCATTGACGAACGGGTACTTACTTTACAAGGGTAGAGTATGTGTACCAAACTATTGGTGACTTTCGGACCCAAATTCTTAAAGAAAGTCATGATAGTCCAAGTGCGGGTCATCCTGGGATTCAGAAGACCTATGCACTAGTTAAAAGACAGTTTTATTGGCCTAGTTTGTTTAAGGACGTCCACACTTATGTGCTGAAATGCAGTGAGTGCCAGGTCAATAAATATGAACGTCTTAAGGTTGGAGGACTACTCCATCCGCTGGAGATTCCTCAAGGGAAATGGGAAAGCATTTCCATGGATTTCATTACCGGTTTACCCAAGACGAGTCGAGGGAATGACTCGGTGTGGGTGGTAGTGAACAGGTTAACTAAAATGGCAAAGTTTATTGCCACAAAGAAAACTGTTAAAATGCCAGAGTTGGCAAAACTCTTTATTGAACATCTCTACAAGCTATATGGCTTACCCGCAGATATAGTGTCGGATAGAGATAGAAAGTTCAACAGTCATTTTTGGAGGGAAATCTTCAAAAGTTGGATACTACTATGAGTATGAGTACAGCAGATCATTCGGAGTCTGATGGTCAAACTAAAAGAGTTAACCAAATTCTAGAGAATATGTTGCGTTCTTATGTTAGTAAGAAGCAATCTAATGGGAAGAGTACTTGCCCTTATTGGAGTTTTCCTATAACAGCTCCAAACACTCAGCGACTGGATTTACACCATTCATGTTAATGTATGGATTCCAATCGAGATCTCCAATGGCTGTAGGCCTAGAAAAGGAGAAGATTCAATCTGTCAAGGATTTCCTTGAAGATATGAATGATATGCTCAGAGCCGCACGTGAGAGCATTCGTAGCGCTCAGGATCGCGCTAAAACTTATGCGGATAAAGGACGAAGAAAGGTGACCTTTCCAGAAGGTGACTTTGTATTCCTCAAGGTTCCTGCGCAGTCAGAAACAAAGAAAACGGGAAAGTGTGATAAACTTTCTCCGAGATATTGTGGTCCTTTTAAAATCCTTAAGAAGATTGGGGACGTAGCCTACAAACTTGAGTTACCGGAGAGTTCTCAAGTTCATCCTGTCTTCCATGTTAGTAAACTGAAGAAATCAGTTCACAGGTTAGAGAACGTAGTTTCTCTAGATATTTTGGTGGAATTGATCACTCCACCAAGGATACCACATGAACCTGAAAAGATTCTAGAGTATCGTGACAGACAAACCCGACGACATAAAGTGTACCAGGAGGTACTTCTAAAAGGACAGATAGGGATGAGGAGGTGGCAACCTGGGAACGCCGTAGTGCAATTTCCAGAAGGTTTCCCCAGTTTGTTTTCGAGGACGAAAACTCTTCTTAAGGGGGGGGTAATGTCACGTAGGGATGAGGAGGTGGCAACCTGGGAACGCCGTAGTGCAATTTCCAGAAGGTTTCCCCAGTTTGTTTTCGAGGATGAAAACTCTTCTTAAGGGGGGGGTAATGTCACGTAGGCTGTAATGCCTGTGGTGACCGATGGAAGACCGGATGGCCATGTCCGGGGTTCAGTGGGAGAGGACGCCCATGCGGAGTCATGGGCAGCCAGGCTAGTGTGGACGGCAGGCCGCCACACACTATATAGCCTGGGGGATGAGGGGCAATCCTCATTCTTCCTCTATGGCTGGGTGGTGAGCCAGAGGCCGTCCCCTCTTGTGGTAACGCCCGTAGTGGCGTTACGGATATCTAACACAAAAAGTCTAAGAACTCTGTGTTTACATGTTACAAATGTCATCAAGAAGGACATTATGCTAAAGACTATCCGTTGAAAAACAAGAACAAGATCTTATCTAACATCCACAAACAACTGATTTGACAAACATCTCAAGTAAGAGCGTATCACCATCAATACACTATCAAACGATGGAGGTATGTATTCACTTCTTTTCGCAAGCATTTCATTTGTTTTTGCATTTGTTCAAATATTTTTCCAATATTTCTACAACCTAAAGACTTAGTTAGTAAATCCTAATAAACTATAGATACAACATTGAGATTAGTTCCAATATTGAAACTCAAGAAGAATTTTAAGATAAAGAAAATTTGTGTTAGAATTTAAGTTTCAGAGGGATCTGGCCACTCCACTCAAAGTCTACTCTAAATGAGTGATATGTGGAGTTAATCTGGTGGTATGAGACATTAGATTCATTTCATGTACTTATACCAAACATATTTATGTCTTCTATCTTTCACCATCTTTATGTGGAATGCGCCTTTGTGGTATGGGACACTTAGACTCGTTTCACATATGTTCATTTGATTGTTTCATTGTAAATTTGCATTGTGTTGATCACGTTGCCCACACCAATCATGAAGCCATCCTCTTCACGGATTTACATAACTGAGGACAGTGCAACCCAAGCAAGAGGGAATGTTATGAGAATTACTCTTGATTATTTAGAATTATATTTCTTATTTTTATATCGAGGATGCTCGTGTGTTCCGTGCCTATTAGTACGTGTAATTTGATATTATGGTTGCTTATATCTCATGACAACGTTTGGATTAATTGATGTGTTCAATTGATTGTTTAACTAACATGGATTATGTTTGAGTATAGGTACCGAGATGTGTGAGGGTACCGATTGAGGTGTTGCAGTATACGAAGCGTACCAATTGAGGTGTCGTAGTATATGAGCATACCAATTGAGGTGTCATATGGAATGAGATGTGTGAGGGTACCGATTCAGGTGTCGCAATATACAAGGGTACCAATTCAGGTGTCGTAGGATGGTGGATTGAGCGGTGGTGTGAAGATGAAGATCATGTACTAATTATGTAGAGAATTTCATTAATCATTTGTAGCCTATCATGTAGCTAGATTATTTTGTGTGCGAGTGAGCACAAGATTGTTTTATGTGCGAATGTGTGTGCACAAGGTTATTTTATGTGCGAGTGTGCACAAGATTATTTTATGTGTAAAGGCCCATTAGTATTTATCATTGGGTAAAGGTTTTGATATGTATAAACCTTAGTAACTTTCACTAGATTATTTATATATAAAGCAAAAGCCCAAAAGTGAAAAAGCAAGCCTAAAATTGTATGCACAATTATTATTAGCTCCTTGTGCTATGTATGAATACAATTCTCAAAATACTCAAGTCGTGGAAGTGGGAGCTACACGCTTGAGGCGAGGCGGGCCGTCGGATGAGGGTGGCGAGCCTGGTTTACTTTCTAGGTAAACCAAGGCATTGATTGTTGTTGCAGGCCATCGGAGGTCACCGAAAATGCTCTTTATTGAGGATATGTAGCAAATTCGCAGGCTACTAAGCATTGTGCATGCTTTGGCGTGTTGGTAAAGCTCTTTGCTACCTTCGCAAGGGTCATGGGCTCGAATCTTGGTGGTGTAGGCATGGCCTAGTTTACGTTTGCTAGGCATGGCCTAGTTTACGTTTGCTAGGCGCGATCTAGTTTACGTTTGCTAGGCGCGATCTAGTTTACTTTTTATTTTATTTTTATCATGGGCCTTAAATTTAAAATTTTTAACGCTAGTAACCAGGGACAAGGTTAACTTTTTGAGTAAATTGGGGGGCACTCGGGTTTACTTTGTAATAGTTTTGTGGACTTAAAAAATTTCTAAGTAAAAGTGTCAGGCACAATAAAAAGAGTTTTGAACTCAACAACTGCGCTATGAAAATCGGGAGACCTACCATCAGGCTTTAACACCATCGTGAATCAATCCTTTCAAAAACCATATATGATTAAAAATATTGGCCCAATTTACTCAAAAAGTAAACCTGGCCCACTGCCACTGTATTCCGACGGGGGGTTAGAGTGCGCACCAACAGTTCAGAGTGTGCAGTGGCTTGGCCCATCTTATGGTCCCTCCTCCCTTGATCTTCACGCCACCACTTCCCCAGCTTATTACCGATGCCTTCCACTTCTTAAATGCCCGTGTCGTTTAGTGCTGAGGTGGGCACATGACGTCTTGGGTACATGTGTGGTGCGCTCTCCCTAGGCCTCAAATTTGAAGCCTAACCTTGCTTCATTAAAAAAATTAGTGACACCCTTCACACAAATCTAAGGCCTCAAATGTCACCCTTCCCATCTAACTCAGGCTTCAATTGCTTTTGAAAATTCTGATTTCTACACCTGTGACCTAAGGATGTCTCACCATGCTTTTTATCAAGAAAGAGGACTATGTAGACAAAATTATGACAAAATTGAATTCATATACCTTGTAGGTGGATGCGATGCCTTGCTCGTACACATTGCTGTAAAATTGAAACACAAAACTAATAATCACATCAGCCCTATACATCTTTATGCTCTAGACAAGAAGCATATCGAGCTACTTGTTTCAAAACTATGAGAAAACAGGCTTCATGTACCTTGTCGGGTGCGACGCCTTGCTCATATACAAGGCTGGAAAAAGTGAAACAAAAAATTAATAATCAAATCATCCCTAAACATCGTTATGCTCAAGGCAAAGAGCACATTGAGCTATTCATTTCAAGTACTTGTTTTTTGAAGAAAATGGACACCAAGCTAGAAAGTTATGACAAAAACAATTCACTACTGGACATATACATGAGAAAAACCATAATGAAGGCTGATTTGTATTCCAGAAAACTTCAATCTAAATCCCAACACCCAAATACTACCATGTTCGACTCTCATGTTGCCAATCTAGGAACTCCAAAAGCATACAACAATCAGGTGAACCTGATCATAAACATATATCATCCTACAAATTGGAAACCCTCCTTGTTTTCACAAGCTTCCAATCTTCATGTACCTTCTTCCAATCTATACTCTCCACATTAGGACCAAGAAGAGAAACTCTCATTAAAGCTTCAAGAGTGTCTACTTTCAAACATTGACGTTAATCACCGTTTGCATGACACTGATGAAACTGGAAACATTGACGTTAATCATCGTTTGCATGACACTGATGAAATTGGAAGCACCAAAAGGATTTGCCATAGCTTCATCATGTTGGAGTATGTCTCATGCCACTTCTGAGTGAAAGAAAAGACACGCCATGCATCCATCATTCCCATGCCCTCACAACCATAGTATAAGACATCTATAAATGATAGTAACTCATCTCTGCAACCTTGTGCCTTCACAAGATGTTTGCCAAACTTCTCCAACAATTTGTCTAGCCATGATGTCAATATTTTCTCCCTCTCCATTGAATATCAAGAGTTTTTTGCAACATCCGGATAATGCTATGGACTAAACTACTTTGCAACATTGAAAAAATAAACATCTGGAAAGTGCTCATTCACGCAATCCACAAACTTCTGCACAAACCTCTTTGCAAGATCAACACAACTTTGCACATCACCACCTCCAATATCCAAAGCATACCTGCCTTATCCCTCCTCGGAATACTTTGAAACAGTAATACATGTACATATTCATGGACCAACATCATTAATATGACGTAGCACACCACCTGTTGTCTCATCCATTGAAAGATCCATGCCCCCTCTGCGCAACGGATTCAGGGGTGCTAGCAGCGGAAGTAGCACATCTTGCGCACGACAGAGTCTTTCACTCAGGGCCTCGTCCCATGAATATCCGGACAAGAGACTAATCCCTCAGTTCTTCCAAAACCGAACCCGAAAAAACTTCCCTCACCCAAACGTACGCGATTCCTCTAGGAAAAGTTATTCTAATGTAGTCAAGAGCCTTAATTTACCCTTTTTCATTCCGACCGAGCTTGCAGGTCACATGGTCAGATCAAAGGGAGGAAATTACACTTGGATCATAGAGACCAATGCTTTTTTCCTCATCAAGATCGACAAGATAGTCAAAATGCTTCCCTAGCATTCTTGACATAAAACAATCTTTAAAAATCAGGTTTTAAAATACAATTCTAAACAAAATTCCCATCTTTCCTCATCATTCCACATCCTTTCACATTATTCCTCATCATATCTCATCATTCCAGTTCCTTTCACATTTTTCCTCATCATTTCTCATCTTCCCACATTTTTCTACATCATTCCCACATCAACGTACACCAATCACATCATTTCCACATCAACTCACATCCAATCACACATCCCACATCAACTTACATCCAATCACATCATCTCACATCAATTCACATCCAATCACATCATTTCCACATCAATTCACATCCAATCACATCAACTCAGATCCAATCACATCATCCCACATCCATTCACATCACTTCACATCCATTCACATCTATTCACATCCATTCACATCCATTCACATTATTTCACATCCATTCACATCCATTCACATCTATTCACATCCATTCACATCCATTCACATCCATTCACATCTATTCACATAATTTCACATCCATTCACAACTATTCACATCCATTCACATCAAGTTGAGAAAGTACTGTTACTCTACTTTCGATACTGATAGAACTTTTCTAAGTTTCTGCCAATTGCTTGGCTTAGTTAAAGGTAACTTTTTCTCAATTTCGTTAAATCTAAGTATCAGAGTGTTGTTGAAGGTTTAAAAAGGAAAAATGAACCTTATCAGAAATTTATAGTAAAAACTCAAGAAGAGCATTTACGAATAGTATTTTTCATTCCTTAAGCTTCATTAATGAAAACTTTTGATCGACATCCTCTGTTTAAATCTAAATTTCCATTGAATCTAAATTTCTGTTCACTTTTAGGATTCTTGATTCTCTTAGGGATTCCAGATTTCTTTTCCAGTGAACTAGAAATAAATCAGTCATCCTCTCAAGGATTCTAGATTCCTTTTCTAATGAATTAGAAATAAATCAGTCATACGTTCATTCAACTAAGTATGTTTCTGGTCTTTTTTTGGGAAGTCCTTTTCCCATCCAGAAGGTACTCCAAGATCCTATCTTCTAAGAATCTAGACATATAAGTCAATTTCCAAAAGTTTAATGTATTCAATTTCTTTTTTTTGATTAAGAATTATCCAAGTTTTCTCGATGAATATTTTCATATTCTTTCTCAAATTTCTTAATTTAAAATATACTCAATATTCTTCGTTCTGAATAAAAGATTCATGGGATTTACAAAATCAATTATACCCATATTTACTAGTTTATTTATCTAAATGAATCATTTCCATAATTCTCATGATTCTAGAAAATTTGAGCATACCCTTCTTTATTTTTTTGACAATTGAATAATGCTCAAAACTCCTCTTTTTGCACAAAATTTATTTCGCATAAATTTATTCCCATAAAATGATAATACTCAAAATTTTACTTTTGATAAATAAATAAAAATACTCATATTTTGAAATATGCCAAAAATTTCTCTTAACATTTAAATGTTTGAATCGAGAATATCATGGGAATTCCTCTTTTTGCATTAGGTAAAAATTATGCATAAAAATAAGATTTATCTCTTTTTTGGGAAATTTCTCCAGAGCTTCATTGCAATTACTGGAAATGTTCAATTTTCTAATTTGAATCAAAAACTTGTAATGAAAATATGATAGAAACTTCTCTTTGAACTAAAATTAGATTTATGCATAAATAGCATAATTATAACCATAATTATGATTAATTCTCTAGATTAAACTAGAATAATCATTCCTCATTTCTAAAAAATTTAGCATAACCTCCTTTCAATTTAGGATGAATTTATATGATTTTTCCATATCATAAACAAGATTAAAAGATTTAATCTTTCTTTTTCCTAGATTAAAATCATGAAAATAACTAGTATCTTTCTCTAGCTTGTCAAGCATAGAGTTCGGCTTAAGATAAAGATATGAATAAGAATCATCCTTCTACCAAGGATTTAGTCATAGGAATAACTAATCGTTTCAAGAGAGAGATTTTCTTAAAGAAAAACATTAAGATTAAACATAAAATTTAACATTAATATAAATAGACATTATGAATCTTTAGGAAAGCTTGATTTGAAGAAAAACCATTGCTTTGAAAGCTTCTCAAGCTTGAGAGGGGTTGAGAAGAAGAAAATCATTGAGAAAATTGAAAGAAAACCATTAAAATAGGTTTACCTTTGATTTGGGCTTGTTTCTTTGACTAGAAGTGAAGCCCCCAAGCAAGTCCTTGGCCACCAAGAGAGGGAGGGTATTCTCCAAGAGAGCATGGAGGAGAGAGATGCTCCAAAGCTCTCAAGAGAAGAGGCAAATTAGAGAGATAATAGAAATATGCTAATTTAGAGATAATACTAGCATGGTGTTGCTCCAATATGAAAACACAAAGGAATGAGGGTCTATTTATAGGTGAGGGAGGCCACTAACCAAGCCCAATAGGGTTCTAGAGCCTTTTAGCTTCAGTTAGACCCAATTCAAACAAGATTTGGATAAGTTTGGTCCCCTTTTTGATCTAGTTTGCAGTATACACGGGTAATCATGGTCCTTGGAGCTATAAGGTAAATACCATCATATCTAGGCCTCAAGCAAGTCAAGGATTCCACACAATTGCGGTACTTCCATCTAAAGACCTAATTCCCAATTTACGAATCTTCATTCTAAATATCAATTTGTACGAATTTCATCACACGATTACAATTTTTTATTGGTAATTCATAAATTTTTAACATTTCTTGCTTCTCGGTCGACTTTAGCCAATTCGCTCTGATACTAGCTGAAAGATCCTTGCCCCCTTTGTGCAACGGATTTAGGGGTGCTAGCAGTGGAAGTAGCACATCTTGTGCAGGGTAGAGTCTCCCACTCGGGGCCTCGCCCACGAATATCCGGACAAGAGACTAATCTCTCAGTTCTTCCAAAACCAAACTCGAAAAAAATTCCCTCACCCAGCAGACGTACGCGATTTCTCTAAGAAAATTTATTCTAACATAGTCAAGAGCCTTAATTTACCCTTTTTCATTCCGATCGAACCCATAGGTCACATGGTCAGATCAAGGGAGGAACTTGCACTTGGATCATAGAGACCAACGCTTTTTTCCTCGTCAAGAGAGGCACAGCCGTTGATTCTTCCCATAGAACAAGGATTATCCGTGATTTGCTTCAACTATCGTAACTTAACAGAATTGAGTCTTATTTTAGGGATCCATTAGTCCAGCCTAACCCCATCCAATCCCATGGGTTAGTCAACTGCCCAACCACTGTATTGATAGAATCCATTTTGAAAATTGGTTATGTTTTGTCCCGGGTACCAGGGAAAAAAGTTCCCAGGTCCCCTAGCCGACGCTTCAAGCAAAATTCAAGGTAGTCACACCACTTACAGACCCAATATGAAATTTCTTTTTTCATAGATTCGACTATCTTTAAAACGATCTTTTAATGAAACCATAGTATCACTGATCATAATCCTCCAAAATATATAGCGTAAAATCCAATTTTCAATCATTCCTTTATCGGTGTACCTATGGCATCATTGGCAACCAAGACGCTCACCACCTGCTCACTTAGGGGCCTTTTTGATAGTTCCTAGCTCATAGTACCTGGAAAAAATCAATTAACAAGATCCATATAAAAGAGCCATGGACTCATCTGTTGAAGACCAGCAAGGCCAATCAACTAGATCCATGCCCGTGTTTAGAAAAAAACTCTAACTCATTGTTCCATTTTCTTTCTCGACACACGCGTGGGTATCTTCGACAACCCAGAGCCCGAGCATCATATGGTCAGCACTCTCTAGGCTCCTTCGCTAGGTCACTTAGCGCTTCACTCATAGGCCGCTTCCTTGGTCCCTCATCCACCATACCGGTAGCTCACCATTTTAATCGAACCGAGGCTGGTCAAGACCTCGACCGACCTTGCCACGCGAGACATTCTTCATTGACTCTTCGTCAGCTGTTGTAACTTTTTCAATTAGGTCCTCATGACCATAACCGACAAGATAGTCAAAATGCTTCCCCAACCAGCATTCTTGACATAAAACAATCTTTAAAAAACAAGTTTTAAAATATAGTTCTAAACAAAATTCCCATCTTTCCTCATTATTCCACATCCTTTTACATTATTTCTCATCATATCTCATCATTCCACTTCCTTTCACATTATTTCTTATCTTCCCACATTTTTCTACATCATTTCCACATTAACTTACATCCAATCATATCATTTCCACATCAACTCACATCCAATCACATCATCCCACATAAACTCACATCCAATCACATTATCTCATATTAATTCACATCTAATCACATCATTCCCACATCAGCTCACATCCAATCACATTATCTCATATTAATTCACATCTAATCACATCATTCCCACATCAGCTCACATCTAATCACATCATTCCCACATCAGCTCACATCCAATCACATCATCCCACATTCATTCACATCCATTCACATCTATTCATATCCATTCACATCCATTCACATTACTTCACATCCATTCACATCCATTCACGTTACTTCACATCCATTCACATCCATTCACGTCCATTCACATTACTTCACATCCATTCACGTCCATTCATATCACATCCATTCACATCCATTCACATCCATTCATATCTATTCACATCCATTCACATCACTTCATATCCATTCACATCCATTCACATCCATTCACGTCCATTCACGTCCATTCACATCTCTTCATATCCATTCACATCTATTTACATCTATTCATATCCATTCACATCTATTCACATCCATTCAAGTCGAGGTCTTCATCTACATCACACTCACTAGGAGAGCCAAGTATTTCTTCCATGAGCTCCTCGGTTGATTTGTTCATTGATCTTCTAGTCGGTAATATGTTCTCATTGTCTTTGCCATTGCCATAAATCTCTATCAAAGTGCATTGACTTGGCTTCAATTAGACTTTAAAAATCAAAAGGATAGCATAATATTGCTCTCTTTCCCTCTCTCTCTCTCACACACACACACATAGTTGTAGGTTGTAGCCTCTCTCTCTCTCTCTCTCTCTCTCACACACACACACACACACACACGCACACATGCACACACGCACACACACACACACACGCACACACACACACACACACACATAGAAGAATAGAAAACGAACGTGGGTGCAAAGGATGGGACTCCAACTATAGCAGGTGTTGGGAGCATGGCTATGGGGGTGAAGCGCTCGCTAAGCCGGGAGTTGGAGGCGAGCCATGAGTTGGAGCCTACTGCCTGGAGCAATGAGATCCCTTACCTTTTTTGGGGAAAAAAAAAAAGAAATGTAGCAAGAGATAGTTGTAAATGCATTAAACTCACCTTCAGTTTCGTGCCTACCAAAAGGTGAACATTAGATGGACCTGCGCACATCACGGAGCTTGGTCAATCCTTATTTGATCTGACTACTGCCAAAAAGTCACAGAGCACAATGAAGCACCGGCCGTAGTACGCCACAAGTTCGATGGGGCAGAGAGCACGTAATCCACCTTCTCTTCGACCATGCTGTAGCACAGGTTGGGCTCCACAATCTTCAACAGACCACCTGTTCCAAAGCCATAGAAAATCACGACGCTAGGCTGGAGGTCCGAAGGAGTTGAAGCCTGAGAGCTCTGTTATTACAGGCCACGGAGTACGCTCTATTGAAACGATAAGGTTTCAACGTTCAGGTTCTCGAATATATATATATATATATATATATATATATATATATATATATATATATATATATATCCATCCTTGACACCCTAGGATATATTCTAAGGCCTTTTTGAACACCTTACATATTTTCCTCGAGAACCTCAGCTTTATATATATATATATATATATATATATATCCATCCTTGACACCCTAAGATGTATTCTAAGGCCTTTATGGACACCTTACATATTTTCCTTTAGGCTTCACCATGACGCCTTAGCTCAAAATAGAGGGGCTTTTTTGACACCCAAATATAGAATGACGCCCAAAATGGGCTTCAAATTTGAGGCCTGCGAGTCCTCTCCCTGTTTTCAGCGCTATCTTTATGCAGCTCCCTGAGCCGGGCAACATGGGCGGGACGCAGCACTTAAATGTTGTAGAATCTAGTGTATCAACGTATGATGACGGGAATGAAGATTCTGAACCTACGTAGAAAGGTTATCACGATTTAGGATTTGGGGTGAACCGAACCCAACGACTCTCATTCAAGTTTTGAGGAAAGTGGAGGTTGGTAGTTGCTAGTAGAAAAAAAAGTGGTGAAGGGCCCCGCAGACGCCACAGTCCACACCTACCTACTAAATGCGCCAGCTGTGATACGGATTTATTGCGCGCTCCACTGATATATATTATATAACACATTTTCTCGTTTCTGAGTGGATAAAACCAACACACGAGAATAGCTGCCAGCTGGGCTTAAGTGGCCCTGGGGTAGTAAAATTGCATCATTAACGACGGTGGGTGGTGGAACAAGATTGGCTCCCGTGCATTTGTAATCAGAAAGCGCCAGCATTCTGGCGCGTCTCTCTTGCTCTCTCTGTGTCTGTGTGCTTGAGAGCTTCGAAAAGGTGTGAAATTGTGAATCGTCTCTCCCCCCCACCGTCATCAAAGGGTATTACGGTATACTAATGGGCAAATAAGTACACAGCACATATCAAGCTTGCGGAGTTCCTTCCGTTTGGCTGGTTTGTTCTTTCTGCCCCTGCTTGTTCATACTTTGTGGGTTCGTGATGGAAAGCAGCAGTCAAGCTTCGGAAGCCACTAGCCTTTGCCTCCGCCTCCTAACATCTCTTCTCTCGCTAGCCTCGCTGGTCTTGCTCCTGAAAAGCGAGCAAACAGTGGAGAGCGCTGTTGGCCTGCAGGTCATCTCCCAACAAGTCAAGTACTCTGATACTTCAGCCCTCGTGTAAGCCCATTCACATCTATGACCAGCAGTCGACCCTTTTTTCAGATCAGTTGCCTTGGTTTCTCTGTAATCACCTGTCATCGTTTTTGCTTACAGATACCTGGTGTGCTCCAACGTTCTAGTGGCAATTCACTGTTTCTTGGCAGCTGTGAGCTCCATCCCTGTTCTGGTGGGAAAAAGTAGCGCTGGGAAGGCGGGCTGGTGGGCCATTTTTATTCTAGACCAGGTAATGGCGCGTGCTGTCATGATAGATTTGGTCGTGGTCTCTGCCTGTCTCTCTACCTTCCTCCTGTTCTCTTCATGGAGTCTCCCTCCATACACCATTCTAAGCTTGTAGCTGTACGTGTTGGTGTGGACTAGGCCCTAGCATACGTGCTGTTGGCTGCGGCGTCGTCGGCGACGGAGGTGGCTTATCTGGCAAGAAATGGGAACGTGAAGACCTCGTGGGAGCCGCTATGTCCAACTTACGGATTTTTCTGCCGCATGGTGAAAGCCTCCCTCGTCTTCAGCTTTGCGTCCGTGCTGCTGCTGGCCGTCCTCTCCGTGCTCTCAGCTCGCCTCCTCTTCCGCCACTACTCCAAGCCCTTGTTCGCCCGAAAACACATTACGCAAACTTAACTATCACCTACGTGATTGCGTTTAATTTAGAAGGGAGTCTTCTGTTTTATCTCTGTTAAAGTAACCTATGCTTAGTTCCGACATGTTCCTATGTACTCACCAAACCCTGATCAAAGTACGAAAACTTACCTTCGGTGCCTGTTTACTGTTTGACAGACAACGGCTTATCTTATAATGCTTTCCCACCTCATGAATGTATTTTTGAGCTAGAATTTTTTCTTCTGCTTTCGTCCCTCGAAATATTGTTGTAGCCAGTAGGCTAGCTCTCAAGTCTGCGGGTGCAGTGTGTGCTACTCTTAATTCCTTGATTTCCTTGTAGATGTTTCTTGAAGGTTTCATTATCTTGTGATACGAGGTTAACACCTTCAAATCTTAGCTACCACTGATTTTCAATTGAATGTTCCCCTCAATTGGGTGGTTTCGATACCTTCAAATCGTAGCTACCACTGATTTTCATGAATGTTCCCCTCAATTGGGTGGTTTTCTAGCACTCGTTCCTGCCACGGGTGTAGTAGGACAGGTGAGAGCCCTCGGCCTTGCGCCTTTTCTTACCCTTTGAAATGGCTTCATAAGAGGAGCCAGCAGGATTGACAAGACGGGCGATGAACTGTCCGACCAAAAACTTGCCAGTGTTTTGTTTTCTCATGGTGGATGCATAGAAAAATGATCATTGACGTATAAAAAGCGCTTCTCAATGCCTTGGTGTGTAAATGTTTTACTGTTTTTTTATATTTATTTTTGACGTACAATAAGCTCTTTTCAATGCATCGATGTGTAAAAGTGTTGTTTTCACATGGAAAGACGAGTTCAATGTGTAAGTGTCTTCATTATTTTCACATGGATAAACAAGTTTCGAAGTTCGGAATAATGTTTCAGTGTGTAAATGTATTCAATATTTTCACATGGATAGGCAGTGAGTTCCCAAGTTCGGCTCATAATGTACCAATTTATTTATTTTTCATTCAAACATCAAAGGTAGTGTTGCACTAGTAGGAGGATGTAAGTAAAAAGGTATAAAGTTTAAATCTTCTATGTGCCCATTTATTTCTTAGTTTTTTTTTGGAATGATAGTTATATATATTATTATTGACAACGTGTTACAAAAAGTCTATTACATTAGTTTCTTCTTTTTTTAAATCATCAATGACATACTACGTCCCACATTTCATCTTCCCACAACTCTGAGATCAAGGGTTCCCCTCATATTTTGTTTAATCACTACATGCAACAGGTATTGGATTAAATAAACCCAAGACCTCTTCAGTTTAGAGAGAAGGCTAGTGCTTAAATTCCATAAAGAGAGTTTCAAACTTCACCCTAGGAAAATTAGAAAAAACTAGAGACAAGATACTTCTTATTCTATCCAAGGATAGAGCTCTTATAGAAAGCAATCAACAAGCAATAGTAATCATACTTCTCTCCCATAACCCAAGAGTTTCAGAAGAGGAACTTCAAACAGACAGGTATTAGAGACCAAGTAGGCAATTTGAAGAGAAAGAAAAGGCAGTGAGACCTGCTGATTAAGATCCACGAGAACCGGCCTGCTCTCGATTGACATCTTCTGGATGCCGATGGTGGGATCATGCTTTTTTGCACTCCGATGATTCTCTTGTGTGGGTGCCAAGCAAGAACATGGTGCATGTGTCTGAGAGGCAGTAAGCCATCAAGCTAAGGAAGATCAAAGGAGATAGCAGGAGCCGTAAGAAGGTAGAATGCATGCACATGTCTTGCTGTTACGAGGTTTTCCAAAAAAATTGCTATTCAACACGTTGCTCCAACTGGCATGGAACTGAATGGCTCTGAGCTTCACAGGATCTTGAAGGCGTTTCTTCTTGGCCAGTTGAGGATGGAACAAACATAACCGTTGGATTGATTTGTGATCAAACACCTACATTCAAAGGGCAATTATAGTGGTCTAATATCACGAGTGTCACATGATTGAGAATCTTGCTGATAAGACTACAAGATGCAGTGTTCACAGAAAACAAGACCTCTCTCCCATAGCCCAAGAGTTTTAAAAGAGGAACTGTAAACAGACAGGTATTAGAGACCATATAGGCAATCTGAAGAGAAAGATAAGACAATGAGATGTGCTGATAAAGGTCCACGAGAATTGGTATGCATCCGCCTGTCTTCTTCTGGTGGATGTCGATAGGCGATTACGCTTTTTTACACTCGGATGATTGTGGGCGCCAAGCAAGGACATGGTGCATGTGTCTGAGAGGAAGCCATCAAGCCAAGGAAGAGTAGAGAAGATAGTAGGAGCCGTAAGAAGCTAGAATGCATGTGCATGTCTTGCTGCCACGTGGTTTTCCAAAAATTGCTACTCAACACGTAATCAGATTCCTCCCTTCTTAATATAATCTACCATTTTTTGAAAAAAGAAAGTTTGTATGCATACAGGCAATTAGCAGCACATCAGAGGTGCAGCCCTTGGATGGCTAGCATCTCTTTTGGTTGCTTTTATTTGAGATATCGTCTTTTGGTTTTTGGTCCAAATTTAGGAAAAGCCTAGCTCATTACATTATCTCGTGTATATACTTGCCATTACTCACAAACACATTAAGATAACTTAGTAGGCATTAGCATTTCATCTTCCCTTATTTACATCACCTAATCCTAGATTGTAATATGCTTGGAGAACCTCAGCATATCTACTATTATTTATCCTATTGATAAAGACATGCAAAAATGTACACATTTGAACATAACTTTATAGGTTTCTATTCCTTGATTGACCCCCTTCCAGAATATCAACTCATTTCTAGAGACCTAGATTATCCACAAGCAATAATATCTGATGATGAAAAAAATCAAATCAATCTTATCAATCATCTTGTATAGTCTTCCCAGTGACCAATCCCACCAAAACCCTCACACCGAAGTTATCTTCTACCCATCTACCTTAATGTTGGGCGTTCCCAAAAAGCATGCTTCCCTTCTTTATTGAGACATGTCCCAGCTTTGAAGTTCTTTTGAGGAAGCATAATCCCAAGAGGTAAAATCTAGTATTCATACTCTCCACAAGAATACTTGGCCTTTCACTAGGATCAAAGCTTCCCATATCAGGTTACACCTTCTCTTCCAAATGTTCATATCCCACTTGACTCTCTAGACTTCATTGCAATATTTAACATTCATTTTTCCTTTCTGTATCTCTTCATACAATGTCTTGGTATTGATTCTTTAAGTCTAGCCCCATTAAACCAACTCTAGTCTTGGAACTAGGAGTCTATATTATATATTGTAGAATACTAGCTTTTTTCCACCTCAACAAGAATTGAGCTTAGAACCTAAACCACACTTCGGTGCAATGTGAACTTCGTCATGATTTGTTGAAGCTCTTTCCATCCTGCTTGAGAGAAGTCTAAGATGTTCTCTAATCTCCTAATTTTCCTTTTGATGGAGACCTATCAAGGAGGGCTAAGGGAGGCTTAAACTTATGGCTTCATCAAATATTTAGGTCAAGTAGGAAATTTCTAGAGATTCTGGTACACCCATTCCAGTTAATCATGCCCATTGCTTCTCTCAATTGTAACAAAGGAATTTGCAGGAAGAAGAGCTTCTTACTTCCAAAGGAGCAAAGAATAGTAATTTCTCTTTCCAGTTTAGACCAAGCCATTTATCATGCACACATTAAGTTTGCAAGAGAAAGGGTTGTAAAGGTTGCTAACATTCTAGATCATCCCCTAACTAACACTTTGGCTTCGGTGTGAGGGTAGATGTAAAATTCCCAAACCCCACGGGTTTTGGGGGAGAGCAACCTTGTCCCAAGTCAACCAAGAGAGGACCTTTTTCTCATTATAGCCATTCCTCCATGGAGAGTCCCTGATAGCAGCAATAACTTTTTTCCAATGGCCTTTGTCGAACCTTTATCATAGGGCAAATAAACAAGTATTGTATTCATTATAGCAACTCTATCATGAAAGGGTAGACTTACCCCTTCCCATTTCCTAAGCTTAATGTAGAACCTCTCAATAGCCCAATGTGTCATATCCTTGTTGCTCACTCCCACTTCCATAGGGATACCTAGGTGTCTAATGATCCTTCGTCTTTTAATAACATCACAACCCCATCTTTCCATATCAAAATTGTCTTCTATCAGGCTCATAATTTTGGATTTATGAATGTTACATTTAGATTCAGAGGCTTTGGTAAATAACTGTACTAGCTATAAAGCATTCCTCACATTTTCATCGTCAGCTCTAAAGAATAACAGAGTCATCTGCAAGCATTGAATGACTAATTGTTCCCCATTCCTAAGTTTTAGTCCAGTGATAAAGTAACATAGTTTGAAACATTCATCCCTACACTATTTAGAGCATACAATGATGTAGTATTGGAAACTACTGTCAAAAAATAATTTCTTAGCTTTCATATTGTGTTGGTGATGAGAGAAGCCACCTAATCTTTGCTTCAACTCTTAATTTCATAAGATATTAAACATTAGTCTACACTACATGTAGCATGTTTCATAGTGCGCAAAACATATTTAAGGTATTATACTCATCTAGGCTTGTATAGCTTGTTTTGCAATGTACCTATCTAAACTACTATAGCCATTCATGTAGTGTTTAAGTGGGTTTGTGCCAAGATTTTGGGCTCCTCAACCATGGTTACCCCTCATAAAGGGGACCTTATGAAATAGAGCTAGCCGATACCCATACATTTATATAGAGAGGGTGAATCCTTGAATGATAACACGGTATCATAGAAACATCATTAAAAATTAAAAACAACATCATTTTTTAAAAGAATCCAATAGAAATGGACATTTCTTGATGCTAGAAGCCAAATAAAGTAGTCAATTATATGGGGTAGGTAGTTAAGAAGATCAGATTATTGGGTTTCTAGTATTCTATAGCTCTCAAATGCCATCCATTCTCTAAAGAAATCTCAAAATCTCTTTAAAACTACCAACTACTAGAGCCATACACTATGAGGAAGAACCCTTGGTGGTAAACCCTATCAAAATGTACTGTTGTGGTGGAGATTAGAGCATATCCACTCAATATAAAGGAGAAGAGAATCATGTAAATGTGTTCAAGAATGAACTCACTTTGTTGCTAAAGGCACTTGCAAAAGATGTTGATTTTCCCAAGAGGACGTATGACTTGAATTAGAGAAAGGCTTGGAGAAAGAGGAACATATTAAAAAGTATGTTGTAAAACTATAAAGACGAGAGGTACATAGTGTCCTCGTCCCTCCTCTCACCTCACTTCACTCACACACACTCACTAGCATAGATTAAAGGCACTTGCAAAAGATGTTGATTTTCCCAAGAGGACGTATGACTTGAATTAGAGAAAGGCTTGGAGAAAGAGGAACATATTAAAAAGTATGTTGTAAAACTATAAAGACGAGAGGTACATAGTGTCCTCGTCCCTCCTCTCACCTCACTTCACTCACACACACTCACTAGCATAGATTAAAGAGACATCAAGAGGATTAGCAAGAGCAAGACTCTATTGCACAATGGGAGAATTATTTGTATTATGAGAGAGATTCACTTATATACATGGCCATAAGTATTCACACACTTAAACTATGGCCGATCAGGCACTTTAGGCTCATACGAGGTCTAATGCTAGTACAATGGCTACTCTCATAATATATGAAGTACATCACTTGGGACTTCATCCTAACTTGCTACCACACACTCTTAAAGTGAAAATTGCCATATAAGTATTCTGTCGAACCATTACGAGCGCCCATCCAAGTTGTAGATTTGGACACCATTGCTTCATATCTTCAATGTATGACCTTTTGGTGTGTCCACCTTGACTCTTTGATGTAAGTATCTCTTGTTAACCTTAGAAATGGGTTAACATTTCTCCCTTCTTGATGCCAATCATGTCCTCGAAGATCTTTGTGTAGGGAGAATTGATAAGCTTTGTTGATGGCTTTTGATGTTGAGTGACATTCAACGGTCCTTATTCCTCTGGAAGGAATAAGAAAGGCTAGTTAGTAAATTAAAAGGTTAGAGATTAGCATGAATTCCTAAACGGGGTAGGGGTTTTATTTAGTGATTGCATTTTTATATTTTTGTGAGCATTTTTTGGGTATATTTTGTTCTCAATTTGTTTTTTCAATCACAAGTAGAGTTGCATATTATTGGTATTAGTGGAGAATCTAAGAGATGTTAATAATGGGGGGGAAGAGAAGGAAGGATCCAAAGGAACGTAAATGAAATCATCCAAACAAGTTATTCTTAGTTCCTTATCTGATTCATTGAAGCGACATTCATCACTTAAAGAATTGGGCGTTCGATGATGTCCCTTTTTGTGGCAAGATTCTTGTCAAATGTTGTTTAGGAGGACATGTTCTTGCATGCTTCTTCCCATGTGCTTTTTATTTTTTAATGTATATTTAAGTACTCTATGAAGTAGATAAACATAAAGTATATTAAATGAGTCAAATAGACTCTTATTGAACATCAACTTGCTGAGGAGTTTATAGACATCTTCACTAAGAATTAGAGATAAATGGTTTGTGAAGACTCCATTTTTTATTTGGAGAGGTTTGCAATTTGAAGGAAAATTCCAGGTGATGGGTTGTACCATGACCAGGCATTCACCCACCATGGCCTCCCATCTAGAGATGTATCTGGAAGGTTGTCGATGATGAGGCTTTGGTGCCAATGTTCTCTAGTGCATGAGTATGGATATGTACTCATGGAGTAGTTGTGCTACATTAACTTAAATAAAAGAATAGTAAGCTATAAGCTTCACAAAAAGGTATTGGCTATTGAAGATCGTTGGGAGGTTCTTGTGATATTTTACCATTTTTAGGTAGGTTATTTGTGTGACTCCCTTGTGTTTTGGTTTTTCTTTCTTTCTTTTTTTCTTTTTTTCTTTTTTTTTTTTGCTTTTTTTCTTCTTCTTCTTTTTTTGGGTTACCACCTTGTGAGCAACATGTTCTTGTGGCTACTCTCCTATTTGAAAGAATAGGTTCTTAAGTCTACCGCATATCTTCGGCACTCATGCTTCTCATCCAAAGGGGTGAAAAGGGCATTGTGAGTTTATCTCTGATGTGCGCATAAGTCTTCGTTGTTGCAGACGTGGGGATTGAATCTTAATTTTGTGGCTCAAGTTTTATCAAGGTGGTAAGTATAGCTTTTAGGTTTGCCATTGATGGTGATTGAACACGCAAGCTCTTGTGTATTTATTATATACATGAGAGTTGTTGAGTGGCTGGCTTGGTGTTGCAGGGGCCCCCATTCTTGTCGAACTTTAGGTGAAGTTCTTAGAACTAAAGTCAGTGTGGGGGTGAGGCTTTCTTCGCTTTGTTCGATCTTAGCAACCATACAATGGGATTTCTATTATAATATCCTTGTTCTTAAAGCACGTGCATGGGCACCCATCTTTGATGAGCATTATGAATTGGTGGATGATGCTTTTAGTGCTGAGGTTTCTTTCTTTTTGTGAAAGCTTAGGTGACTTCTCGATGTGCTTGGGAATCCAAGCTTTGGTATTACCTTGGTAGTACCCTTGAGCTTATAGTAATCTTTTTGGTACTCACACTTTTTGAGTGGTTGGAGTTCTTTAAGAAACTCGTATAGGCATTTGTGGACGACATTGTGAAGTACTTTTATTATTCTTTGGCTTTTGAGTTTTTCATTGTTGAGGAAGAGGCTTTGATTGTCGAGGCACCCAAATGAGATTGGCATCCTCGTAGTAGCCTTGAGCTACAAGTAGCTACTTTCCCATCCACATTTTGATACCATTAAGAAACCTTTATTTTGGTTGTCATGGTGGAGTTTTCTCTTTGGCTAAAGTGGAAGGTTTGGGGCCCTCCTTCACATTGGTTAACGTTGGGGTTGCGGGTTTGACACTCATGGGAATTGTTGATGAGGCTTTTGAGCATGCAACCCACTCTTTTGGGGAGGTTGGTCGATGAGGAGTTATCGAGGTCGAGGTTTTTCTTTTGACATCTCATGATAGATGGTTGCGCTTGGGGGACTTCTTTAGGAATAGCTATTGAGTGCAAGGTTTTGGCATTGGACTTTATTAGTGAGTGTTGAGATATCGAGCTCAACTAGTGCTACAGCAAACATTGATGACCCGCCTGGGTAATAGTTTCTACACTTATGTCACCGGCATGGTTGGTGAGATTATGGTTGATATGCCGCCAATGGATGACAGGCTATGTGGTGACAGCCACTTTGGAGTGCTAGAGTTATGGCATAGTTATAGCACTAGCTCATATAGTCGGGTTCACACACACTATAGAGGGACCATTTTGTATATTGTTGTAGGAGAGTACTTTCCCTTTATGTATGTACTTTCCCTTTATGTAGGAGAGTACTTTCCCTTTATGTATGTACTCTTATCTTTTAGTTCTATGGTTATAGAGTAGAGAAGAATATAGATCCACCCATCCTCTTGTGTCTTGCACTCTCTTGTGTGTGTGTGTGTGTGTGTATCTACTTTGCAAAGGAACTCAAGCTCTCTCTCTCTCTCTCTCTCTCTCTCTCTCTCTCTCTCACACACACACACACACACACACACACACACACACACACACACACATTCTCTTTAGGTATCAGAGCTTTGGTTTGTGTGAGAGATAAGGAGGCAAGAACAAGGAATCAAGAAAGTAGTACACAGGTAAGAGTATCATCATCTCTTTTCCTTCTTAGTTTAGATACAACACCCCTCAGTAGCTCCGGGAGGTACATAAGGAGCTATCTTTGTAGGTTTGGAGGTGCCTATATGGTACGAGGTACTATGTTTTGAAGTTTTGTGACCAGAATTGCATTCCGAGCGTTTTGAGCTCCGTCTGTCACTCGGCAATTTCAGGAAGTTCTGGTTAAGAACTGTCTCTAGTCAAAATCTAGTTATTGTAGTATAGCAATGCATTTTGGGAGTGCAGACAATGTTTGCACATGTATTATTGACATTGGGTGTATGTAGATGTACTTTGTTCAAATCTAGTGACCTACAGGTTGTGTTGAAGTACTGCTGCAATAGTCATAGAAGATATTGTTGTGTTACAGGCTGCATACAAAAATTTATAGATTTTTTATTATTACAAGAAAACATGTATAGTGATGGAATCAATCAGATTGTCAGTGAGAAGCTGTGTGGACAAGAACAACTTCCATGCTTGGAAGTTCAAAATGACCAATTTTCTTATGGGTAAAGGATTTTGGGACTATGTCGAAGGAGACAATGAGGAGCCTCTTGAGTTGTCTGAAGAGAATGGCACTCCAGCAAACATAAAGGCATTCAAGGATTGGAACCAAGGTGCAAGGAAAGTCATGAACTGGCTTTCAATTAGTGTCACAGACATGATGATAGGACACATACAAGATGCCAACACTCTAGCAGAGTTGCGTGGTAGAATCTGGTGTGCAGATGTTCCATATACCAATACAAAGGCAAGAAAATTAAAGCTAAAATAAGAGCTGCATACTGTGGAAAAGAAAAGCATGTTTATCAATGACTATGCTTTAAATATCAAGGGTATTGTTAAATCCCTTGGGTCTATCAATGTATCGGTGGAAGATAATGACTTGGTAAGTGTCTGTTTGAATGGGCTTGGCAAAGAGTACAAGCCATTCAAGCCATTGCAGTCAGGGAGAATATTTTCAACTTTTAGGACGTAGTGTCTATGCTAATCATAAAAGAAAAGGATTTAGGTGAGGATTCTTCTTCACAAACCAAGAACACATCAGAATAGGCCTTCTACTCCAATTCAAGTAGAGGCAAAGGTAGAGGTCATGGTCGAGGGGCCAAGGTGATGGATGACATGGAAATCAAAATTATAGACAACAACAGTCCAATGATTCACTGCAGTAATCACACACAAGTGGAAAAGGCCAGTCTAGAGGTAAGGGAAAACAAATAGGTCGAGGTGGTTGGCAAAGAAATCAGAATGCAAATAGCATAGTGTGCTATTATTGTGGCAAACTAGGGCACATGGCAAAGGGATGCTATAAAAAGCAGAATGACATTAAAAGTGGAAAGTTACAGCAAGGCAACTATGCATCATCTAGTAAATAGGGAGGTGATGACAAAAGTGAGCATCTGTTTGTGATACAGCACATGCTCCGTTCCATAACATGAGATGTGTCAAGATCTCAAGATACATGACATGTGGATTCTGGCGCCTCTAACCACGTGACCAGTCATGCTGAGTGGTTTAGAGATATGTAAAAAATGAAAAAACCAGGTTATGTAAAAATAGGTGATGATATTGTGCATCCCATTGCACATGTTGGTAAAGTACCATTGTCTATGCAAGATGGCAAAATGAAGTACTTGGTAGATGTACTTTGTGTTCCAAATATTACAAAGAACCTGGTTTCTATTGGATAGATGGTTGAGCAGGGTCTGCAAGTGAGGTTTAATCCTTAAAGATGTTTTGTGGAAGACTTCAAAAATCATTGTCACTTTGTTGCAAAGGGTAGCAAAAATGATAGGATGTTTACTTTCGATGTGAACATGCTTAAAGTAAAGGCAACCATGTTTACGCATGGAACAGGTGTCATTGCAGATATTGACATATGGCACAAGCGCATTGGTCATGTGAATGTACAGCCCACTGAAGTCTATGCAAGCCCAAAATATTATTGCAGGTTTGCCAAAGTTTAAGGTTGATGGTATGCACAAAGTATGTGAAGCATGCCATCTCGGTATAAGCAGGCCAAACATGCTTTCCCACATGAAAATCATATCAGCGCAAGGCCATTACATGTCATACATTCAGATATATAGGGACCGACCAAGATTACAACAATTGCAAGTTGCAGGTATTATGTTACATTCATTAATGACCACACTAGGAAAGTGTGGGTTTACTTCATGGAGAGAAGTGAGGTGTTTGCTCACTTTCAGAGGTTTAAAGCCTTGGTCGAGAAAGAAGTCGAGAAAGAAAAAGGCATGCAAATAAAAATCCTGAGATCAGATGGTGGGGGAGAATATTTCTCCAATGAGTTCAGTGATTTCCTAAGGAAGCAGGGAATCAAGAGATAGTTTGCATACGCAAGTATACTCTGCAAACAGAATGGTGTTGCAAATAAAAAAACTGACACATTGCAGATGTGGCACATGCCTTGATGGCTTAAAAGAATATGCGACATTATTTTTGGATAGAAGGAGTAGCAACTGCTGTGTACATTATAAACAAGACACCCACTACAGTTGTTCATGGTATGACACCTGAATAGAAGTTTATAGGCATAAGACCGGCGGATGTGTCTCACTTGAAAGTGTTTGGATGTATTGCATATGTGCATATTCGTGATGAAGTGAGAACAAAGTTGGATCTAAAGGCAAAGAAATGCATCTTTTTTAGTTATGCTATGAAGCAAAAAAGTTATAGGTGTTATAACCCTACCACTCATGAGATGCGACGAGAAAACAGAGATGTTATCTTTGACGAGATGAGTAGTTGGTATACACCAGTAGAGTGAAGGCAATAAAAGATGCAAATGTAAGAAAAGCTGACGCTACACCACATGTAGAGTAGCAATAAAAAGAGCTTAGTGGACCTGGAGAGTCCTTTAGCAGTGGATCCAATGTTAGCCCATGGTCAAGCAGGTTGAGAACAAATGTAAGTACATGTGTATCACACTCAAGGAAGGAAAAGCTAGATCAACCTTTTGTGTGCTTGATCTATCTCAGCAAGTCACTCATATGTAGATGGTGACTCTAGGCGCGGCTCTGAGCTGATGAGGAGCTTGGCATTCCATCTATAGTTACTCCTGGTGTGTAAGGAGAACGAGGGCTATTTTGAAGAAACCTGACAGTGATCCAAGTGTACACAGGTCTACGAGGGTTAGGTGACCTGTTGACAGGTTGAGATATGATGAATATACATCCCATCATTATGCTTACATGGTTAAAGCAATACAAGAATTGGAGCCCACTTGTTTTGAGCAGGCACTTGGAAATAAAAAATGGAAAGATGCCATGAAAGAGGCGATGGCAGCATTGGATTCAAATGCAACATGGGAGTTAGTGCCTTTACCTAAGAAAAAGAAGGAAATTGGATGTAAGTGGGTGTATAAACTCAAACATAACACTGATGGTTCAGTGAGCAAGTATAAGGCAAGATTGGTGGCCAAAGGCTATGCGCATAATTATGGCATTGACTATGAAGAGACATTCGGCCCAGTTGCAAGAATGGCAACCGTGAGAGCTATCATTGCTATGGCTGTAGCAAAGGATTGGTCTTTACATCAGATGGATGTAAAGAATGCATTCTTACATGGTGATTTGCAAGAAAAAGTTTACATGATGCAGCCACCAAGGTATGAGAGTGATGCACACCCAGATTTTGTGTGCAGATTATGAAAAGCCTTGTATGGCTTAAAGCAGGCACCCAAAGCATGGTCAAACAAGATCAAGGAGTATCTTGTTACCATTGGATTTCAGATATCTAATGCAAATTTTTCACTTTATGTGAAAAAGACAAAGAGAGGGATCATGCTATTAGTCATCTATGTGGATGACGATTACTGTTGATAGTGATATTGACATACATGATGTGAGGAGGCTTTTGAAGAAAAAGTTTAAGAAGATGAAGGATTTAAGTGAGCTGTGATCTTTCTTAGGCATAGAGGTGGTGAGATCACCTCATGGTATTTTGTTAGCACAGAGGCAATATGTAATGAAAGGGGCTTAGGTTTGAACATAAGGGGGAGCCCATGGGCATGGATATGGCCAGGCAATTATGGGGGCCTAATATTAATAAGTGTGAAAAGGTGGGCATGTATCTAATTGAACAAATTGTAATTAGGGCATCTTATCATTTTGACTAATAAAATCATACTTGGAGCTCCATGCTTCTATGGCTATGCTGGTACTCCCTTGAATGCATGTGGTACTCCCCCATGTGTGCATGTGGTACTCCCTCATGAGTGCATGTGGTACTCCATTATGAGTGCATTCTCTTTCTTTCTCTTCCATTATGAGTGCATCTGGTACTCCCTCATGAGTGCATGTGGTACTCCATTATGAGTGCATTCTCTTTCTTTCTCTTCCCATCATTACAGTGGTATCAGAGCTTTATCTTTGATCCAATTTTCTGAAATTTTTAAATTTTTTGCATTTATTTGATCTTCTTTGAGTTTCTTGGAAATTTTCTTGATTTTTCTTGATTTAATGATCAAGAAATGGGACATGGGGAGTGTGGGATGCTAGAAATCTCCACGATTTTTTAATTGATTAATGTTTTGGGAGGTTATGGGTCACTTTGGACCAAAAAATTAGGGCAATGGCTCCAAAATTTAAGGGACAGGACCACAATTGGGGAAAATTTGAACTAATCATGATTAGTGATCTTAATCTAAAATATTTATGTTTTAGATTAAGGTCACTAATCATGATTAGTGACCTTAATCTAAAATGTTTATGTTTTTTTTCTCCACCTCCTCATGTTTGATGATTATGTGGAAAACATTGTTTCAATCCCTAGCCATTGAGTTGCATTGACTTAGGGTTTTGATAGAGCATATCATGATCTTCCAAATGATCTCTACAATTTGTGCTATGCGTTTTCTTTCCCATGGAGAATCGCAGATCTGCACGCATTGATTTTGTGGCTATTTTGATGCTGTTTCGTTTGATTATAGTGGTCGTGGAGTAATAATCTAATCATAATGCACCTCCAAAATAGCATGTATAGTGCAAGCCCGCATCCTAGAAAGTGCATCCACCACAACATTGTCCTTTCTCACTGTGTAAGAGATCTCAAAATCATAATTTTGCAAGGTAGCAAGCTACCTCTTTTGCTTGGGAGAAAGGTTTTGTTGGGTGAGAAAAAAGTGTACTCTCGGTGATCGGTTCTTACTTTGAAATGCCCACCATACAAATAGTGATGGTACTTCTTTACAGCATGCAAAATGGCCAACATTTCTTGATCATAAACATGAAGCTCCCTCTCCTTCTCGGTGAGCTTTCTACTCTCATAAGTAACTACCCCATGCTCTTGATATAGCACGGCACCAATTCCTCTCCCAATTGCATCAGCCCGTATAGTGAAAGGATTAGAAAAATCAAGGCAGACCAATATTGGAGATGAAATGAGTGCTTGCTTGAGCTCTTGAAAGCTCTTATCGGCCATGGCATCCCAAAAAAATGCTTCCTTCTTAATCCTATCAATAAGTGGGCTGCCATGTAAGCATAATGGTGTATGAACCTCCTATAAAAGGATGATAATCCCAAAAATCCCCTTAGTTGATTAGTGTTGGTGGGTGTAGGCCACTCTTTCACACATTGTACCTTCTTGGGATCCATCTTAATACCATCATTGCTCACAATGTGACACCCAAGTATTCCACTTCTTGTGACATAAAGGTGCACTTGCTTTGCTTAGCAAACAGCTTGTGCTCTCTCAATATCTTTAATACTTGCTCCACATGCATCAAGTGCTCTTCCCTTGACTTGCTATACACAAGTATGTCATCAAAGAAGACCAAAACTGATTTGTAGAGGAATGGCAACAAAACTTTATTCATGAGAGCTTGAAATGTGGCCGGGCCATTTGATAATCCAAAAGGCATAACCATGAATTGAATCCTCTTTGGCTTGAGGATTCACCTTTTCCTCATTGAATTCACCATGGTACAACTGTATGGTGTCTTTGCACAGCTATTTGCATGGATTGGGATGATGATATGAAGGGTACCATTACTGTAAATTTACTGTATGGACAGCCATGGTCATTGGTATACTTCACTACTCATCAATCAAAGTTCAACAAGACTCTAAGGAATTATGGACATCATAGAGGGCAGTCCATATGTACATCAAATAAGTGGACAGCTCTATGTGGAGTTCTCTTGTGTGAGACGTTTTTGGAGTTGTAACAAATGTACTTCCGCATTCATAAGGGAAGCCAATAAGATTCCCAACAGCCCATACATTATTCCATACATGGTTTTGAGGACAAAACCTTTGGGTGGGGATGGTTTGCAAGGGGCTTGGTTTTAAACATAAGGGGGAGCCCATGGGCATGGATATGGCCGGACAAGTATGAGGCCCCAATATTAATAAGTGTGAAAAGGTGGCCAAGTATAAAAGTGAACAAATTTTAATTAGGACATCTTATCATTTTAACTAATCAAATCATACTTCTTGGAGCTCCATGCTTCTATGGCTATGGTGGTACTCCCTTGAATGCATGTGGTAGTCCATCATGAGTGCATGTGGTACTCCATTATGAGTGCATTCTCTTTCTTTCTCTTTCTCTTCCCATCATTACACAATATGGCTTGGACATGTTGTCCAAGTATGGTATGACAGGCTGTAAGCCTATTTCAGTGCCATTGGAGTAGAACACAAAGCTTTCGGCGGATACAGGTGAGCTTTTGGAGGACCCCACTACATACAAGTGCAAAGTGGGTAGCTTGATCTACATGACCATTACTAGGCAAGACTTGAGTTATGTTGTTGGACTTGTGAGTCAATTTATGCAAATCCCTAGGAAGCCACACTTGGATACGGCTAGACGGATTCTCAAGTACATAAAGTCCACAGTTGATTATGGAATTTTCTATTAGGCTGGTATGGAGATACAGCTACATGGGTACACAAATGCTAATTGAGCTGGTAGTGTTGACACGAGATCTACCAATGGTTTTATGTTCTCATTTGGGAGCACTACTATGAGTTGGAGCAGTAAGAAGCAACCAACAATTGCCTAGTTGAGTACAGAGGTGTTGCTATGGCAGCTTGTGAGGTAGCTTGGTTTCAAAAGCTACTTGGTGATATGGGTGAGCCCATGGATAGGGCAGTTGTCATTTATTACGATAACATGAGTAGCATTCAATTGGCTAGTTACCCAGTATACCATGCTAGAACAAAGCACATTGAGGTGTTGTTAGATACCTATAACGCCGCTACGGGCGTTACCCCACAGGAGAGGACGGCCTCTGGCTCACCACCCAGCCATAGAGGAAGAATGAGGATTGCCCCTCATCCCCCAAGCTATATAGTGTGTGGCCTGCCATCCACACTAGCCTGGCCGCCCATGACTCCGCATGGGTGTTCTCTCCCACTGAACCCCGGACATGGCCATCCGGTCTGGCCGTCGGTCTCATAGGCGTTACAGCCTACGTGATATTACCCCCCCTTAAGAAGAGTTTTCGTCCTCAAAAACAAACTGGGGAAACCTTTTAAAAATTGCACTACTACGGCATTCCCAGGTAGCTACCTCTTCATTCCTATCTGTCCATTTAAAAAGTACCTCCTGGTACACTTTATGTCGGGTTTGTCTGTCAGGATATTGTAGAATCTCTCAGGTTCATGTGGTATCTTTGGTGGCTCTATCAAGTCCACCAAAATCTCTGGAGAAACTGCGTTCTCTAACCTGTGAACTGATTTCTTCAGTTTATTGACATGGAAGACAGGATGGACTTGAGAACTCCCCGGTAACTCAAGTTTATATGCTACATCCCCAATCTTCTTAAGGGTTTTAAAAGGACCACACACTTTCCCGTTTTCATGGTTTCTGACTGCGCAGGAACCTTGAGGAATACAAAGTCACCTTCTGAAAAGGTCACCTTTCTACGTCCTTTATCCGCATAAGTTTTAGCGTGATCTTGAGCGCTACGAATGCTCTCACGTGCGGCTGTGAGCATATCATTCATATCTTCAAGGAAGTCCTTGACAGATTGAATTTTCTCCTTTTCTAGGCCTACAGCCCATCGAAGATCTCGGCTGGAATCCATACATTAACATGAATGGTGTAAATCCAGTCGCTGAGTGTTTGGAGCTGTTTTATAGGCAAGTCGGAAGTGTTGGTTGACTTAACAAATCTCATAATTCGAGGGTCATTAGATTCTACTCTCGTGTTGGATAAAGAGAGAGAGAGAGAGACCCCACAACCCAATGTAACCTGCCCCAACAAAGTGAAACCACCTCTGAGCCACCGATGATGTAGGCCAAGTGGTAGATGTATGTGTGAGCACTTTAGTCAAGGTCACGGGAACTTATAGTAGCCTTGGACACATTGAGAGAGAGAGTGTCAAGGACTCTGGAGTTTAGGGACTTGAGGCACTGGTCGCGGGCTATCAAGTAAGAGGGAAACTTGGTATAGGGTCCAGGTGTGCTAGGATTATTCACTTGAGGGGAGGTGTTGAAAATACAAGTGAATAGGGTGTGTGCGAGAACAAGCCCTTGGTTAGAGGCTGTAAAAGAGGAGATGTAATTGTGAAAGAACCTGTGAAAAGATGAGAAGAATCTACTGGGAGAGAATAAAGGGTAGCATGAGAGAATTTAGGAAGTGTGGAGTTATTCTGGGAGATATTCAGGGAAAAGAGAAGAGGTGGAGAGAATCAGGCAAGAGGTGGAGATATTCTGGGAGTGAATCATGGAGAAATCAGTGGGATTTGATGCTTGATGTAAACTCTATAAATTGAGGCATAGCCCTAATGAGAATTTGCTAGTTTTTGAGTATCCATGCTTACATTAATCTATTTGCTAATTACTCACTAATTATGTCTTAATTATTTACTAATCACTTTGTTAATAATGTTGACTCTAGTGTTTGATCCACCATAGCTCATCACAATGCTCAAATTTCAACATGATCTTCGCGTAGTCCTTCACATACTGTCAGTAGAACCTCGACATGCCAAGAAAAATCTGCAGTTCCTCGAGATTCTTCAGCGCTAGCCATTTAAGAATAGCCTCTACTTTTTCTGGCTCCATCCGCGTACCATCGGCGGATATAATATAGCCAAGGTAGTGAATTTCTGTTTCAAAAAATTCACATTTGCTCTTCTTTGCAAATACTTTGTGCTTTCGCAACAACTCGAACACTAGACGCAAATGCTCTATGTGTTCTTTCTGTGTCTTACTGTACACAAGAATATCATCTAGGAAAACTACTATGAATTTTCCCAGATATGCTAGCCTCTCATTAACCGACAAAGCATACAAGTGGTGGATGAGTTTGACAACTCGTCCTACCACTTGGACGGAGTTTGAAACGATGTTTCGAAAAGAATTTTTGCCTGTTAATGAGGCACAGAGAAGCTGGGAGTTATGGGACAAGTGCTCGATGGAGAACAAATCCCTAACTCGGTACATCTCAGACTATAGGGAGATAGTACTCAAGCTAAAGGGAATCGATGCATTCCAGACATTGCGAGGCTTTAGGCCTCAAAGATGATTACCTTGAGTACGTAGAGCCCTTACAGCCTAAAGACTTAGCAGAGGTAATTAAGAGAGCGTAGATATTTGATGACATCAAGCGTCGTAGTGCGCGTGGTGGTTCTAGCAGTGCCGAGGGTAGTGAAAAGAGGAGGTCAGGCCTCAAAAGAAAAGGGTTCCGCAGTGATAAACAAGGGAATAGGACGGACCAGGAAGGACAGGGTGGTCATTGGTCTAAAAAACCGCGACCATCCAAGAAGAAAAGAGACATCGAAATCCAAAAGAAAGAGCAGTATATTAAAGCGCGAAAGGAAAATCGCTGCTTTAATTGCAATGAAGTAGGGCACACGAAGGCTGAGTGTCCAAAGCCTAAAGCCAGCACGAGTGGCAACGAGCCCAAAAAAGATGGTAAATCTTCTAGGCAGTTGCATACAGTGCAGAGACTCCCTCTCAGTTCCGCAGAGTTCAGAGAGGTGACAGTGTGTCATTGTGATGAGCATCACGCTTGTTCAGTGACACCAGCGATGTGGCAGCCTACTGAAGGTCCGCATGACATGGTGTGCATGTATGGCACCATAGGTGGCCGTAGAGTCACAGTTTTTATTGATGATGGAGCTAGCCACAACTTCTTGAACTACTCGTTAGTCAAGAAGTTGGGGTTGTTTGACTGAGACCCGGAGTGATCATGAGTATAATATTGGCCTAGCCAATGGATATGACAAAACGGTATGGAATACCGTAGTATTGGGGGTCCCATTATCTATGCAGGACTACAGGGCTCCGCTTGACTTTCAGGTCATGCACTTAGCCAGAGCAGACGTATATCTAGGCAGGGAGTGGCTGTATGGCTTGGGCCCTAGTCTAGCTCGGAATTACTTACATAATACGCTATGTTTTGAGCATGGAGGTAGAGTCATTACCCTGCCGGGCGACCGTACTGTCCCCGCCACACCACTTATTTCCTCCATGGAGCTGTGTACAGCGGTCCGCAGAGACCAGATAGCAGAGGTATATGCTTGTTACCCTCTTCTGAATTCTGTTTCCGTAGATGAAACTGTAATTGATGTTTGCATAGACAAACAAGGAAAACAAAATAGCCTTGGACGAGACCCACTGTTTGAAAACCCTGTTTGGCATGCATGTGATTCAAATAAGAAAAAATCCAAGGTGAAAGAGACATTGAAGAAAAAGTACGTAGATACTTTAATGAATTTATTAGAGGAATTTCAAGATGTTTTTCCTGATGATTTGCCAGATGGTTTACCACCATCTAGAGAAGTAGACCATGGCATCGAAGTTATGCCAGGATCAAAACCTATAAGCAAACCTGCTTATAGATTAAGCCACTCCGAGGCACAGGAGGTGGAAAAACAATTGACGAAATATTTGAACAAAGGCTTCATTCGGCCTAGTTCAACAAGTCCGTAGGCATCGCCTATTCTTCTGGTAAAGAAGAAAGACGGATCTATGCGGATGTGCATAGACTATAGGGCTCTTAATCAGATAATGATTAAGAACAAGTATCCGATGCCACGCATGGATGAGTTGTTTGATCAACTCTATGGATCTAGATACTTCACAAAAATAGACCTGAGATCTCGGTATCATCTGGTTAGAATAAAAGCAAAAGATGTTGCGAAGACAACATTTAGGACCCGTTCTGGACATTTTGAGTTTTTGGTTATGCCATTTGGGCCAACCAATGCTCCAGCGACGTTTATGACGCTGATGGATAGCCTCTACGGGCTGTATACGGCTAGGCTGCTGCCACAGCGCGTGCAAATCTGACCACTTCGCTAGAAACATATTGACCGAGTCCTTGTTTCTTTCCTTCTCCTCGCCACCAAAGCTAGGCGGCTTTAAGTCTTTTAATAACGACGAAGCTGTCGCTACGGACGGCCCTGCAGGCACATCGGCTTGTACTCCTGCAACCATTGGCGAGGCTATGCTCACCCGTGTCGCAGGAGCTCGGCTACCATGAGGAGTCGGAGTACTAGCCGAGGCGGTTGTCAGTGCATCTAACCGTGTGGAGATGCTCTATAGCATCGTGACTAGATCAGCCTAGACTTTACCCATATTGTTCAGTTTGGCATTAAGATATTTAAACAGTCCACTAGAGAGCTCCGTCTTTGTCAGGACGTCGGCAGGGTCCAATAGGTCATAATCATCATCGTCGTACTCCAAGAGGTCCTCATCGGTCCCCTCGGCGACATCATCGGTGTTCATGCCCTCTGGCTCATCGGCCAGGAAGGGGTCATCTGCTAATGCAGCCGTCGCTGCGGGCTCGCTAGGTCCTAAGGCAGGGTCAATAGATGAGGAGGGCGTTGGCGGATCACGCATGATCAACGAACGCACGACCGGACAACGGTCGGGCGTGTACGGCCTGACAATACGGTCGGGGTCAACAAACCCACGACCGAGGACAAGAGACCTAAAAAACCTAGAGAAGTAGAAGGCGGTGGGGACACACTACGCCTAGCAGACATCTTTAATTCTTGCAAAAAACAATGCCAGATTTCGAAAATTACCAAAAAAAAAACGCTAATAAAATGAGCAGTGGTGGAGAGAAAATAGTCACCCCTCTTTACGGTCGCCTGTCGATTTATGTTGCGCTGCGAGCCTCCAGACAGTGCCGCTTCTTCGGGATGCTCCGATCCGAGAGAAAAAATGCCTGCAACTCATAACAAAAATAAATTTGCTCGGGAGGCTGTGGTTGAAACAGTCGGATTATCCCTTGCCGGGATTATCTGTTTAAATTTAGTTTCATTTTTAATTTTATTAAAAATGAATAATTAAAATATATAAAAATAAATAAATAAATTTTTTCCTTCTTCTTCTTCTTATCTGGTGGCTGTCTACAGCGCTAGTTGGCTGGCTGTCGCCTAGCCTGGTTGGTCGCCGCCGCCGCTCGACTGGCCGTCGCCTGGCTGGCCGTGCTGCAAGCTGCTGCTTGGCTGGCCGGTAAGGCCTGGCCGCCGTAGGCTCTTCGCCCCCCCTCAAACAGTGATTATGGGTGCTTTTCGCCCCACCTCAAACGGCGCACATGGGTGCTCTTCACCCCATCCAAACGGCGCACACAATGGCTAGTAGGTGGTTGTCTTCGCCCCCCCCCACACAGTAGAGAGATGAGACGTTTCACTAGGCGATTTTTTTTCTACCAAACGAAAAATGCTTCGCAGACAAGCTTCAACGTAGAAAAAAACGAGATGCTTACCTGCAATTTGCTTGTTGTGTATGATGGGGAGAGTGAGAGAGAGTTCTTCCCTTCAAAAATGTCTTCCTTTCAATTCTGGCCGCTTCCCTCCACACACTCCATTGTGGAGATAAGGATGAGAAGATGAATGGTTGAAAACCATTGAGTGGGCTCCGGTCCCCCGGGTCACGCGCGGACCCTGTGAGTGACGACCCAATCGAACCGACGCTCTGATACCAGTGTTAGATACCTGTAACGCCGCTACGGGCATTACCACAGGAGGGGACGGCCTCTGGCTCACCACCTAGCCATAGAGGAAGAATGAGGATTGCCCCTCATCCCCCAAGCTATATAGTGTGTGGCTTGCTGTCCACACTGGCCTGGCCGCCCATGACTCCGCATGGGCGTCCTCTCCCACTGAACCCCGGACATGGCCATCCGGTCTGCCGTCGGTCACACAGGCGTTACAGCCTACGTGGCAGGTGCACTATCACTTTGTGAGGGAGAAGGTTCTAGTAGCAGGTAATGTAGAAGCATAAAGTATCAGGTGGGCTGACATCTTTACAAAGGCATTGGGGCACAGAGAAGCTCCACAAGTTTAGGAGCTTACTTGGAGTGCAGTGTGTGGAGTTAAGCTTGAGGGGGAGTGTTGAGATATCGCGCTCAACTAGTACTTCGATGGACATTCCCGCATGGGTGATAGCTTCCACACTTTTGTCACTGGCACGGTTGGTGCGATTATGGTTGATATGCCGCCAGTGGATGTCAAGCTGTGTGTGAAATCCGCTTTGGAGTGCTAGAGTTATGGCATAGTTATAGCAGTAGTTATAGTCGGGGATTCACACTATAGACTGACCATTTTGTATGTTGTTGTAGGAGAGTACTTTCCCCTTATGTATGTACTCTTATCTTTTAGTTATATGGTTGTAGAGAAAAGAAGAAGATAGACGAAAATTCAGCCATTCATCTCTCTTGTGTCTTGCACTCTCTTGTGTGTGTGTGTGTGTGTGTGTGTGTGTGTGTGTGTGTTTGTTTGCAAGGAACTTAAGCTCTCTCTCTCTCTCCCCCACATTCTCTTTAGTGAGGAGGGAGTTGAAGGGGTGGATGCTTTATCAAAGTTGATTGTTGATGTAGAAGTTATGTTTTCAGGTAGAGTTGGTTGTTGGTGAGGAGGGAGTTGAAGGGGTGGATACTTTGTCGGAGTTGGTTGTTGATGTAGAAGTTATGTTTTCAAGTAGAGGTGCTTTTGAGGAAGAGGTTTATAGGTTTTTGCATTCAGCATCATAGAAATCTCATCGGGTTGGATCCGCTTCCTTGTAGTATTTTATCGTCAACTTTGTGGCATTGACCATCATGATGACCTTATCGTTGTAGCAAAGCAAAATGGTGCTTGGGTATCAGTAGTCCATTTTATGCCCCAAGATCAAATTTGCTTCCAACACATACTCAATCCCAAAAAACTTACACATACAGGGGTTAGTTTCAATATACATTGTATGTTCAAAGTACCCCAAACATGACATGTTGGTGTCTTCTGTGTGAATGACTTTTTCTCTAGATGAGCTTTTAGTGTTGGTTTACCTAACAAATCCCATAACTCGAGGGTCATGAGATTGTGTTCACACCATGGATAAAGCTATGCTTGGATTGTGGTTATTTTATTAGAAAGTTATATCAAACCAAAACTCTTGGGATATCCTAAGTTAAATATGTTGGGAGTTCCATCTCTTCCAAGGTCTCTTCCTCCTGTAATAGCAATTTCACAATGCCTGCAGGAGTGTTCAAGGTGACTGTTTGTATGGATTCATTAATTAAATACCACGAATCACACACCCAAATTCCACCC
Source organism: Cibotium barometz (assembly GCF_041138505.1). NCBI lineage: Eukaryota > Viridiplantae > Streptophyta > Polypodiopsida > Cyatheales > Cibotiaceae > Cibotium > Cibotium barometz. The sequence goes on along the minus strand of NC_141054.1, from coordinate 62,175,712 downwards.
AGGATGATATCATACTTAAGGAGATATGGGGTAACATGGAATCTAAATTCCACATTTCCACCGATTGTTTGAGTAACATAGCTAAAGCAACCTGGAACTTCAATGTTTTGTCCATTGGCACCTCTTACAAGACCGTTATCTTTAGAGATAATTTTAGGTTGTCCTAATGACATCCAAGTGTCTATTGTCATGATGTTATGACTAGCTTGAGGGCGAATCAATGTGAGTTTGTGCTTAACATCATTGTCCATAGGAAAATCTAACTATACCATGATAGAATCTTCAAGTGGAACCATGGATATTCCCATATCCGATTCAGTTTCAATTCCCATTTCGGATTCATTTTCCCATTCACTTTCATCCTCTTCTTGGCTCTCAGCTTTTCAATATTACCCAATGTATACAATGACACAGTCAATCCTTTGACAATTTTAACTGAGGTTTGTGATATATAGCTCTTGAGCTCTTGGTACAACTTATGGTTAGCCTTTAAAGGTGCAAGGATTGAGGCTATGCTAGCCTCACCAAAAGAGAAGAGCACTCCTCCAAATGACAATTTGAGAGGCTGCTTAAATTTCATAAGGGATTCATCAAATTCCTCGCGTGCTTTTTTAACTGCATCATTCATGCAATATTCCAACAACTCTTCGTGGCTTTATGAGTTCATTTATGTAAAGAGTATGTCTTCCTCTTGAAAGGGGAAGCAATATTTGTGAGATCCCCATTCCCACCGCGCAACGGATTCGGGGTACTAGCAGCGGAAGTAGCACTTCTTGCGAGGGGCAGGGTCCCACACTCAGGGCCTCGCCCACCACGGATATCCCGAACATGTGACTAATTCCTCGGTTCTTTCAAAACCGAACTCGGAAAAACTTCCCTTGCTTGGAAAGCATAGGCGATTCCTCCGTGATAATTTTACTCTAACGTAGTCAAGGTCATTACTGACCAAACTGATCCGACCGAACCTAAAGTCACTTGATCAGATCAAGGAAGAAATTTGCACTTGGATCATAGAGATCAACGCTTTTTTCCTCATTGAGAGGCATAGCCGTTGATTCTTTTCCATAGAACAATTTTTGACCGAGATTTACTTTATCTAACGTACCATAACATAATTGAGTCTCAGATTTAGGGATCCATCAGTGCAACCTAAACCCATCCAGTCCCATGGGTTAGCCAACTGCCCAACCACTGTAGTGATGGGATCCAATTAGGAATTTGGTTAGGCTTTGTCCCGGGTACCAGGAAAAAGAGTTCCTAGGCCCCCTAGCCGGATGTTCATGTAAACATAAAACTAGTCACACCACTTACACACCCAATATAAAATTACCTTTTTCTCAGCATCAGCTATCTTTAAAATAATCCTTTAATGAAATCATTGTGTCACTGATCACAATCCTCAAAATCTCTGGTTGAATCCTTATTTCCAATCATCTCTTCATCGGAGTATCTATGGCATCATTGGCAACCAGAACGCTCACCACCTATCCACTCAGGGGCCTTTTCAATAGTTCCTAGCTCATAGTACTCGGCAATATAATCACTTATAAAAATCAAGATGGAATCTCCGTTGAAGATCAACAAGATCAACCAACAGATCCATATAAAAGAGCCATGGATTCATCCGTTGAGGACTAGCAAGGTCAATCAACCAGATCCATGCCCGGTTTCAGAAAACAACTCTTACTCCTTGTTCCAATATCTTCCATGATGTACGTGTGGGTATCTTCGGTGACCCAGAGGCCGATTATCGCACCCTCTCTAGGATCCTTCGCAGGTCACCTAGCGCTTCACTCATAGGCCGCTTCCTTGGTTCCTCATCCACCGTACCGGAAGCTCACCATTTAAATCGAACCGAGGCTGATCAAGACCTCGACCGACCATGCTACGCGAGACGTCCTCTGTTGACTCTCCGTCATCTGTTGCAACTTTATCAGTTAGGTCTCCACGACCTTAATCACAAGACGGTCAAAATGCTTCCCTAGCATTCTTGACATAAAACAGTCATTTACAAACAGGTCACAATACAGTTTCTATAATGAACTCTCGTCTTTCCACATTATCCCTCATCAATCCACATTACTTATTCCACATTCCATTCATATGTGTACTCATTCTCATCCAATCACATCATTCCATTCATATGTGTACTCATTCTCATCCAATCACATCATTTTCCATCTCATCACATCAGATTCATTCACATCACATATCATTTATTCACATCCCAATTCACATGTCATCACATCTCATCCATTCACTCATATCGACGTCACATCGTTTCACATACACATTCGCATTCATTACTCTACATACACATCCACATCCACATCCACATCCATACATCCACTTCCACATCCGCATTCATACATACACATCCATATCCACATCCATATCCACATCCACATCCACATCCGCATTCATACATCCACATCCACATCCGCATTCATACATACACATCCATATCCACATCCACATCCACATCCACATCCGCATTCATACATACACATCCATATCCACATCCACATCCACATCCACATCCACATCCACATTCATACATCCACATCCACATCCATACATCTATTTTCACATCCACATTCATACATCCATTTTCACATCCACATCCCCATTCACATTCATACATCCACATCCACATTCACATTCATACATCCACATCCACATCTACATTTATACATCCACACATCTATTTCTACATCCACATTCATACATCCACATCCACATCTACATCCATACATCCACATCCACATTCATACATCCACATCCACATCCATATCCACATCTACATCTATACATCTATTTCCTTCAACCCACATCATTCACACGTATACATCCACTTCCACATCCGCATTCATACATACACATCCATATCCACATCCACATCCATACATCCACATCCACATTCATACATCCACATCCACATCCACATCCACATCCACATCCATACATCCACATCCACATCCACATCCATACATCCACATCCACATCCACTTCATACATCCACATCCACATTCATACATCTATTTTCACATCCACATTCATACATCCATTTTCACATCCACATCCACATTCACATTTATACATTCACATCCACATTCACATTCACATTCATACATCCACATCCACATCTACATTTATACATCCACACATCCATTTCTACATCCACATTCATACATCCACATCCACATCTACATCCATACATCCACATCCACATTCATACATCCACATCCACATCTACATCTATACATCTATTTCCTTCAACCCACATCATTCACACGTCAAACCACATCATCTATACATCCATCCACATTAATCTACATCATTCACATCAAACCACATCATCTATACATCCTTTTACATCAACCCACATCATTCACACATCAAACCACATCATTCACACATCAAACCATCCATCCATTTACATCAACCCACATCATTCACATATCAAACCACATCATCCATACATCCATCTACATTGATTTACATCATTCACATCCTAATTCACAGGACATCACATCCATTCATCCATTTACATTTATCTGATTCATATCACTTCCATCCATCCATTCATAGAATGAAAAAGAATTCTAATTTTTTTGATATAAAGATTCTTTATGCATCTAATTAGGCATAAAGACAACTTTAGTAGGAATAGAACTGGCTTGGGAGAAGCTATCCATATTGTAGTATGCTATTTCCCACTGGGCCACTCCCCTTATGCTTTTATAAAAATCCTTTTATGCATAAATTTGATTTTAAAGAAAATAACACTTTCGAATTAAAAATAAACCTTTTATGCATTTTACTATGCATAAATTCCATTTTAATGAGAATAACACTTTCAAAATAAAAATAAATCTTTTATGCATCTATCTATGCATAAATTCAATTTCAATGAAAATAATACTTTTAAAATAAAAACAAATCTTTTATGCATCTTTCTATGCATAAAATCAAAATTGATAAGAATAACTCTTTTGGATTAAAAGTAAAATTTTTTATGTATCTATTTATGCATAAAATTAAAATTGATGAAAATAACTCTTTTGAATTGAAAATAAAATTCTTTATGCATCTTTCTATGCATAAAATCAAAATTGATGAAAATAACTCTTTTGAAATAAAAATGGATTTCTTTATACATCCTTCTATGCATAAAATCAAATTTGATGAGAATAACACTTTTGGATTAAAATAAATTCTTTATGCATCTTTCCATGCATAAATCCAATTTAGTAGGAATTACACTTTTAGAATAAAGGAATTTCTCTTATGCATCTTCCCATGCATAAAAACTAAATTTAATGAAAAAAAAATCTTTTAAAATAAAAACTTTCTTTTATGCATAAATTTAATTCTGATGAAAGTCACACTTTTATAATAAAATAATTTCTTTTATGCATCTAATTTATGCATAAAATCCATTTATGATGAAAATCACTCTTTTACTATATAAAAAATCTTTTATGCATATGTTTATGCATACAAATAATTTATTATAAAAATCACTCTTTTAATATAAAAAAAATCTTTTATGCATATGTTTATGCATACAAATCATTTATGATGAAAATCACTCTTTTAATATAAAAGAATTTCTTTTATGCATCCATTTATGCATAAAATCATTTATGATGAAAATCACACTTTTAATATAAAAAAATATCTTTTATGCATATGTTTATGCATACAAATCATTGATGGATGAAAATCACTCTTTTAATATTAAAAAAAATCTTTTATGCATACAAATCATTTATGATGAGAATCACTCTTTTAATATAAAAAAATTCTTTTATGCATCCATTTATGCATAAAAATTATTTATGATAAAAATCACACTTTTAATATAAAAAAATATCTTTTATGCAATCATTCATCTAGGATAAAGAATGGTTGGATTTACTAAAGAAGAGAGGGGAATGCCTTTTTTCAATGAGACATAACATCATATTCATATTAGAGAAGACAAAAATCATAAAAACCATAAAATGAAATAGAAAAGAGAAGAATCTCTAACTTACAAGGAGAATTTGAGAGCTTTCCTTTGGCTTGATGGTTTGAGGTATCTACTCTTGTTTAAAACAAGAGTGGCCACCAATCTTTAGAAAAGGAAAGGTCAAAAACTAATGAATTATGAGTAAATTCACAGTTTTTGGCTCTTGGGAGAAGTAGGGTAACAGTGCAAAAACACTATTAAGATTCAACAAAGGGAAAGGCTTCTATTTATAGAAAAAAGTGAGCCTCTAACCAAGCAAACTGATTCTAGAATTTTCCAGATCAGTTTGGTCAATTTTTTACCATTTTTAGGTCAGTTTAGCTCACTTTTTGGATCTAGTTGAAACAGGAGAGATAAAAATGTCTCATTATTTGGGAGTTTAAAACTCTCCCACATAAGTGAAATAGGTGCCTCCTTCATGAGGAAAATTCCCCCATACTGAGGTGTCAAAAAATGTATCATTTCTTCCAAATATCTCTCTTTTTTAACTATTAACCTTGTCCTTAGTCAACTCTTCATCTTATGTGAGTATTTACTTATTTTTGAGAGATTTTTCTTTTATTCTTCCATTTATCTCCTCCCTACATTTGGATGAATCTTATTGGTCCATAGGAACCTTAATTTAAAATTTTAAAAAAATCTTGACTCCTAGGATAAGATCTCTTGATTATACTTGATTTCTAATGCACCTTCTGAAAATCTTTGTGAACTTCTGTTTCAGGGGAACTTATTTAAATACAAAGAGATATTTTTTAATCCAAAAACATCCAAAATCTGAATAACCTCTCTCTAGAATATTTTCTCTGTCTAGGTCAAAACAGTTAGAAACAAGATCTTTTATATTTCTGAAGAGGGATTTAACTCTACAGGAGAAGATACTGGACATTCTAAGAGGCTGGGGAGGAATCTTACAATATTCCTCCGGTTTTTATATTTTGGTTGCTTTTTTAGGTTTGACATTATGAGGTTCAATCACAACCAGTGATCCTGTATGACACTCAACAATGCTAAGCATGCTCTCCTGAGCTTACTTTTTATGTTTCTCATTATCATGTGATCATGATTTTCAATTTGGGATATTTAGGTGAGTTCTAATTTCTTGATTGGATTGTGAGGTACATTGAGTGACAAGTTAAAACTTGTTTTGTCCTCACTAAGTGTAGTACTAGAACTAGTTTCATCTTTTGACTTTTCTTGGATCGTCAAGTTTTCATTATGTTTGTCCATAAGATGAGAACGGACTTTATTTTTGCTTTTTTGTTCTTTGTCTTGCCCGTGGGTTTTGCGGTTTGAGTGATAGCCTTTGAGGTGGATGCTTCTACATCATAGGGTAGCTTTTGGCTCTTTTGGGGTTAGGACTGCCATAAGCTCCTTTCCCTTGTCCTTTATTTCAACCTTGGTTTTGACAATTTGTTAGCCCTTGTTTTTCTTGGGTTTAGAAGGTTTTGCTTCCTCTTTTGGTTTGTGTTTTAAAACATGCTCTTCTACCCATTTTGAACTGTGTTCTTTTGCATTCTTTTTTATTGTTTCTTGTGCCTTAGCTTACAAGCGTGTAAGCACATTCAAGGGTACCGTGGACAATTGCCCATTTTGCGCACTCAAGATGTTAAGAGTTCTATTCTATGAGACAGGTTGCATTGAAGCACCTCGCCTTGGGCAATCTTAGAATATGTGATCGATACCACATCGTTCACATATGGGTTGCAAAGTGTCAGTGACTGAGGACATTGAGTATTCCAAACTGTGTAGTTTGCCACTTTGTGCGATCCACGACAATAGAAACACTGCAGTGTTCATTGAACTATTTCTTGAATAGTTTCGACCCTTTGAATTGTGTTTGGTTGGGGCATGGGAGATCAAGGTTTTGAGGTAATTGTAGGTGAATTGGGACATTGGGGTGTGTCGTGACCAAAGGTTTTGCAATGTATATAGTACATAAAGATAGGCCTAGGGTACGCACATTGGGGATCGGGATGGACGTAGTGATGGTAATGAACACAAGACATTTCACCTATCACTTTGAGAGGCATTAAGGATGTCTGGTTTTGAGGGAGCTCATCCTCTCTTGGAGATATCGGTTCAAATCTTTTAAGTAATACAGTGTAGAATTCAGAAAATGACAATTTTGAGATCAATTTTTCCATTGCTTCGTCATCTAAACATATTGCTTCTTTACAACATTGATCAAATGTTTCCGGATTGAATGCAATAATCAAGTTATGTAAGTTATTATTCTTTATGCCCATCATGAAACATCTCTTCAATTGAGCATCGTTTAGGTTTTTCCATGGCTGATATCGTGAGTCTAAGATTTTTATCCAAAGGATAAAATCTATAATAGTTTTGTTTTGTTGTCGCTCAATCGAATAAAGTTCACTTGCTGCACTCCACAGATCACCTTGTCGCTCAATCGAATAAAGTTCTCTTGCTGCACTCCACAGATCACCTTGTCGCTCAATCGAATAAAGTTCTCTTGCTGCACTCCACATATCACCTTGTCATGAAAAGCCATGGATAAAGGTTGTTTTTAAGGTCCTAAAATTCACCTTAATCGCAGGCATCAATGTGATGAACCATCGACTAGCCTTTCCCACTAAGCAAAGTTTCAATGCATGTACCTTGGTGGGAGAATTTGGATTGCCAAAGGCTTCACATATCTGTTCAAACATTTGCATAAATTGAACAGGATCGGTCATTCGATGATATTTGCCCATGATTTTGGAAATCTATACGGCTGTGTTTTTGGATGAGTCACTGAGGCTGTGTGTGGGTGATAATGTGGTTAGGACCTCATTTAGTCCTTGGGCAACCCCCTTTCCTAGATTAGTCAATATATCCAAGGTTTGTGCATTTAGGGGTTGCAACAACAAAGGGTTGGTACCTAGCACTTCGAAAGGTTTAGGACTTGTGGTAGCACTAGGCAAGGGACCAAATCCCAGAGGGATTGATGTTGACAGGGAATGTAAAACCCAATGACACGGTTGTTGGCATGTCAAATGGTATTGGGAGGTGCATTTGGGGCATGGATCTTAATGGCTCAAAGATTTCAACCATTGGGTTCAGTTCGGGTGTGGACCCACGTAATCTCTCTATCGTTGCCATATCTTGACATTGCCAATTGCTCCTTAATGAGCAAGCACACGTGTGTTTTTTTTATTTTTTAGGTTTTCTTATAGCCCATTTATAACCTTAGGAGGCTGGGTCTACCCTTCATGCAAGTTTTGAAGAGCTCAAAAAAGGCTTTCAGATGAGCACTAGAACGTGTTACGCCTGTATCTCATAGACCATGAAACCGATGAGCTTAACAACCTTACCCCGTGCAACAAGCTCAATCCGTGGAACATGCTTAACACATGAAACACTCTTAATCCATGAAACAGGCTTAACACGTGAAACACCCTTAATCCGTGAAACAAGCTTAATCCATGAAATAGGCTTAATCTGTGAAACAAGCTTAACACGTGAAACACCCTTAATTCGTAAAATAGGCTTAATTCGTGAAACAAGCTTAACACATGAAACACCCTTAATCCGTGAAACAAGCTTAATCTGTGAAACACCCTTAATCCATGAAACAAGCTTAACACGAGAAACACCCTTAATTTGTGAAACATGCTTAACACGTAAAACACCCTTAATCCGTGAAACAGGCTTAATCCATGAAACAAGCTTAACACTTGAAACACCCTTAATCCGTGAATGTAAAACACTTTTTTTAGGAGTCTAGTGAAAAATTCAAGTTTTTAAATGTCGAGAGAATATTTTTTGAATTTTAAATTGGAGAGATATGGACATTTTCCCATAAAGGCAAGTGGGAATTAAAAAAATCAACACTTTTATGATACCCCCTTACACCCTTACACCCTTCATAAAGGCAAGTGAGAATAAAAAAAATCAACACTTTTATGATACCCCCTTACACCCTTCATAAATGACTCCCAAAATGGATAAGTTCACAACTCATTGGTATCTTTACATTAAATGCTCATTAACCACTAAGTAGTTGTGTAAAAATGTGATTAAAAATTAATCAAAGATTAACTCTTTTCTTAATCTTTCTTCCTTTTAAACTAATTAAGAGCTCTAATTAACCACTAATCACTCACACTAATTAATTCACACCATTGAGCACATCATTGGATATGGCATGAAATCAACTAATGTGTAAATTAGTCCATAATTAGAGATTAATTAAACTCTTAAATTTAGTCTCTTCTCCTTATGAAAAATTAAGCAAAAGAGAGTGAGATTCCTCCTATTAATGAAAAAATTGATGTAATTAGGTATTTTTATGCATCTAGATGCTCTCAAAACACTCAAAAATACTAATTTTGATCTCTTACATGATTGAATTGGACTCGAAACAACATATTTACGAATGTTTTAGCTCTTGGAATGAATTAATCGGATGCTCTCAAAAACACTCAAAAATACTAATTTTGATCTCTTGCATGATTGAATTGGACTCTAAATAAAATATTTACGAATGTTTTAGCTCATTGGATATGACATGAAACTGCTGAGCTATGTGTATCAACTAATGTGTAAATTAGTCCATAATTAGAGATTAATTAAACTCTTAAATTTAGTCTCTTCTCTTTATGCAAAATTAAGCAAAAGAGAGTGAGATTCCTCCTATTAATGTATAAATTGATGTAATTAGGCATTTTTATACATCTAGATGCTCTCAAAATACTCAAAAATACTAATTTTGATCTCTTGCATGATTGAATTAGACTCCAAACAACATATTTACAAATGTTTTAGATCTTGGAATGGATTAATCGCTTCTAAACGAGAAAAACCAGTCCATTAGTGAAGATTAATCAAATCCAAGAGTTTTTTCATGTTTTTGAGAAATTTTTTGAAAGATTAAGTTATCCTAATCGATTTCTAACACACTTATGCAAACAAATCTAACAAAAAAACATGAAAATTTAGCAAAATTTTTAAACCTTTTCACTTTATGTTAAACTAAAAAAGAGACCTAAAAATTACTAAAAAAGAGAGCTAAAATTTTTAAAACCTTTTCACTTTATGTTAAACTAAAAAAGAGAGCTACTAAAAATGCATTCTATTGCATTTTTTTATACAATGGAAGAAAACAAAGCCTAATAAACTCTATGTGCAAGCCCTAAGAACATTAAAAACCAAATTAACAAAAATAAAAACAAAGATTTATGCTAAAAATTAAGCAAAAAAAAGCATTCTTTACAACAACAAAAATGAAAAATAAAAAAATGAGCTATTCCTCACCAAATCACACACACAAATCTCTATCAAAACGACATCTTTTTCATGGTAAACCATTACTAAAGACAATGGGAAATGGATAATGCGTAGACTAGATTAATACGATGGAAAAAGACAATGGGAAATGGATAATGCGTAGACTAGATTAATACGATGGAAAAAGACAAGGGATGGCTCCCCGACAACGTCACCAAAAATGTTATGGCTCACCCAAACCCCCGTCAAAACACGTCTGACAAGAAAATTACTTGGTGAACCGCAACTGTTATGAGGATCTTTCCATTGGCCAAGCTTTAACCCTTGAGGTCTCCAAGCTCCATAACTCCTTGAGAAGCAATTCCACCATGCCTCCCACGAGCGTTGTCACACCGCCACGTTGCACTACTTGTACTCGTCCCTCCTCTCACCTCACTTCACTCACACACACACTCACTAGCATGGATTAGAAAGAGATTAGCAAAATTATTAGCAAGATCAAGACTCTATTGCACAATGGGATAGTTCTTTGTATTATGAGAGATATTCACTTATATACATGGACATAAGTGTTCACACTCAAACTATGGCCGATCGGGCACTTTAGGCTCATAAGAGGCCTAATGCTATTACAATGGCTACTCTCATAATATATCCATGAAGTACATCACTTAGGACTTCATCCTAACTTGCTACCACATGCTCTTGAAGTAGAAATCGCCATAAGTATTCCGTCGGACCATTATAGGCACCCATCCAAGTTGTAGATTTGGACACTGTTGCTTCATATCTTCAATGTATAACCTTTTGGTGTGTCCACCTTGACTCTTTGATGTAAGTAGCTCTTGTTATCCCTAGAATTGGGTTAACACTTACATGAAGTATAACCACGCTTAGAAATAATTTTAACCAATGTGCCACAAGATACAACGAGATGAGAGTAAAGATAAGCCATTGTTCACTCCTATCCATACACTTGTAATCCTCAACCCTAGCTTAAGCATGGTAATTTTCAAAGCTTGGGTGGCTTTTCATATGCATGCTATTACAAAGAAAGATTAACTTATTAATGATGGTGATCAGATGTACTTGGGAAAGAGCGACTAATCACTTGTAGTCCAAGAAACTTCATAATTTACACATTTGGAGATGAGTGGAAGGATAAGTAATCAAAAATACCAGTAGAAATAGAGAGAATAAAGGTATGTAGATGTGCATTCCCAAAGATCACCATCATCATTATCATTAGATTTGAGCCGATCAAAATCAACACAACCAGATTTAGAGAAGGCCACAATTGTCACACTAGTGTAGAGGAGCACGCTAAGAATCGGGAGAAATGAAGAAGGAAACTCTGGCAAGTTGTATAAGTGAAGCTCATGTGGTGGTGAGTGGGTGTTTATGTGGGGTCTTATGTGGTGGGTGAGTGGGGTGAGACAGTGTTTGCATAGGGCAAGGTGCTTGAGATTCTGTATTGAAATTGTGGGCAATGATAATGTAAAAGCTTGCTTGGATCTTTGTTTTCTTTATAGGATTTAAAACATCAAATTAGAACGCAGAAGCTTGCTTGGACCTTTGTTTTTTTTTATAAGATTTAAAACCATCAAATTAGAATGTATCATCTCTCTCTCTCTCTCTCTCTCTCTCTATATATATATATATATATCTATACATACATACATACATACATACATACATACATACATACATACACATACATACATACATACATACATACATACATACATACATATATATATATATATTTGTGTGTATGCACGCACACCTAAATACAAAGGTAGGCTATTACAAAGACTTGTCATTGAACTTGCCAAAAAGAAAAGGGTTTCTAAATAAAGATCTCTAGAAAGAGATTTGGAGTTGAAGACTGGGTGCTTTTGAGGGTATAAAAAATTGGTTAGCATTGAGGAGCTAACTAGGTTGAGAGAGATATCTATTGGGGGTCAACCAACACTTGTTAAGATTTGTAAGAAGAACTAAAACATAATAGAGTAACACGGAGACATGATTGGAATTAAATTATATTAATGATCATCTTTTGTATTACAATGAATCTGGTGGTGTTACAACAATAAGATCTTGGTGCTTATATATATATAGTGATTATAAAGAGGATTTGAATTGGTGTATACACATGGCACACCCGATGGGTCAGTCGCATGGATGAATGGAACCCACTTTCCACCATCAGTAAATCAACCAATTCTCTAGAGAAGATAAAGAAGGAAAATAAAAATATATGGGGTTATCATCATTTGCTTCTGGATTGCCAAGATTAGAAAAATTCCACGGATTTTGCCCTCCGAATGAACTTCTTTGTAATCCTTATACATGCGTATAGAATAAGTTGTATGATTGTTCCACCAGTGGGCATGCTGGTGCTCAAAGCCAAAACTCATCATCCCACTTTATAGATTTAGTGGCTTCAGCATCCCCTTAGGAGTCATTTAAGCCTATGTGGTGGATCTTTTGGATGATCTACTTGGCCACTCCATGGACTCTCTCTCAACAAAACTCCTCTCTTTTTCTCTTCGATCAGCTAGGCAGATATATTTCAGCAAAAATTGATTAATATCCCTCCCCAGTTGTTTGCAAGGTAAAGGGGTAGAAGCTTTTGTCAAGGTATGGACCAACTCGCTATAGATAATCTGCTCTGTAGAAAAAATCATCTTGATTTATAAACAAGTTGCCCCCCTTCTATTGCTATATATGCCGGTTAGTGGCTCTTTCTTTATCGAGCTGATCCGCCAATTAGTTGGAATGAAGAATTAAATCCTCATTTACTTTTATAAGTTGCTGACCAAACCAATGGGACTAGTAGGAGTCCTAAAAGATGAGGTTGCTCTGGTTGAATATGCACCTTGTGTGCGCAGAGCTGCAACCCCATGGCTCCTCTCCTCAAGCCAGGCTGTTAGATCATCAAAACTTTTCTAGAAGTGTTCTAGTTGGGCCTTATGACCCTACTATGATTTGATTGTATTCACTTTCTAATAAGTAGTTTTCTCCTTGTTTAGCTCCTTGATCTGCTTTCGAAGCTCGAGAATGATCTTCTCACATGAGTTAACTAAGCTTTTTAACATGTTAGTCCTTTGCGTCAATTATTTGTTCTCCCTTGATAGCTCCTCCATCTCATCTTCATACTCCTTCAAGAGAGGTATAATCATACTCCATCTGATCTTCATACTCCTTCAAGAGAGGTATAATCATACTTTGCTAGTTGGATCTCTTTCTGCAAAGAGAGTTACACTTGGAGGAGAGCAAAGGCATCCAAAGATACCAAGGGGTCATCAATGGATAGAAGAAGCTTTTGTTTACCACCACTGGGATCCCCCATCTCATCCATAGGTCGTTTTGATGTGGTTGTGGTGTGGTGAACTTTAGTTTCTTTCTAAGAGAGCTACTTGTTTGTTTCAATCTTCCACCTATCCTTTCAATTCCATTTTAGTAGTAGAAGATTTCAACTTCTGCATTCTTTCAGAATCCACAGGCTAGGAAACTTCGCCCATGCTCCCATCTCCTTGGTGTCTTTCTCTTTACCAGCTCCTTCTTCCTGATGGTGAGGAGATGATAAAGAACAAGTGGGTGGTACATGCTCCAATGCCATTAAATAGGTGCTTCTCCATATCTATGTATAGCTTTGCCACATCCACCAACCCCTTTTAAGTCACAGTTATCCCACTCTTCTATCATTACCATGATCGCTTTATTATCATCTTCTTCAGCTTCTATGGCAGCTTGGGCATCTTCCCAAGATTTGTACATTTGTTTTTAAACCTTATCCGCATCCATAGATGAATGGATTTCTTGTAAAGTTTCCAAGTGAGTAGCCACCACCGCTTGCACTTTCTATTCATCCTCATTTCTGGCATTAGTCAGAGATTGTAACTCTTTCTCCGACTCTGCTAGCTTATACTACAGATCCACCACGGCAATTTAGAGTCTTTTGCATTTATTCTATGAATTTTCAAACTTTGCTCCCCATTGTTGTTTGCAACTAGGCTTGTAAATCCAAAATCTAAAGAGTTTTATTGCTGCATTATGTCAGGGCAAAACTAAGCAATTTGGCCATTTCTTCCTTTAATCCTAGAGTGTGCTCCCTCTTCTATGTAAGTAAAGTTGCGTGGGCCACATTTTTCATATCTCACAAGGAAAACTAGGAGGCCTTGGGAACTCCAGGCCACTCCCTTCTGTTGGCTTCTCTTTTGACTTGGTCTTCTTATTTTTTACTTCCTCTGTATTATGGAGTAAGGTTATTGTAGCCACTTGTATTAAGTCAATTAACAGAAGGGTTTTCTTATTGGACAAGCTGCTCCTCCTCTTTGGCAGATTGATCAGCAGGTTGTTCCTCTTTGTTGGTAGATTGATCTATCCTAGTAAGTTGTTCCTCTTCCATTGGGTGCTCGTCTTCAGCAGGATTCTCCTCTTTAGCAAGATGCTCCTCTTTAGACAAGGTAGGGGTCACTATGGCTGCTCTAGCTCCATAGTTTTTTGTGTAGGCTACTTGGCTACACATTTAGTTTACATCTTAAGCTAAAACACGGCATGATTTAGACCACTTTCTCCATTGGCTGATGACCAAAACCAAGTCAGAGGAGACCTCCTTGGTGGTGATGGTGGTGTTGCCCACATTGCCTTCAGACAATACCAACTGGTAGGACAACTAGGGTGTACCTACAGAGACTCCATGAAGGGCAGCCAGATATGGTCTGATCTCTGTGTGGACCTTTTTTGAGATCTTCTTGTTCTCCAGTGTCACTTGTTTGATGATGGAGGATGATCACCCAAGGAATTCTCTCCTCCCTTTGCACTACATTCAGTTTAAGCCACTGGAAGGCTTTATCGCATTCTTCCGTTCACTCATAGACTATGTCTTGCTTCATCACAGCATGGAGGGGGTGCACCATGTCAGCCAGGTATTTGAGAAACCGGCTTGCCAATAGATCTACCCAAGGAATTTGCTAAGCTTCTTTACATTACTTGGGCTACTCAGAGTCCTAATGGCTGCCTCTACCTTCTACGGATCCATACAAGGCCATCTTTGGATACAACATGCCCAAGAAGGATTTTGACATTAACAGTGTGAAGGCGCACTTGGCCGAGACTCAATCGGGCTTTTCAGCACTTCTCCAAACATAACCTTAGTTGCAACAAGTGGGATGCTTCCTTCCCAAAAACACTAAAATCATCCTAAAAGACTCGCATGAAACTTGTCAAGTACATCAAAAATCTCATGTACCATCCTTTAAAAAGTTGTCGGAGCATTTTTCAGCATGAACGTCATTACATTAGAAGCAAACAGGCCCCATTCAGTCACAAACGATGTCTTGTCTCGATCATCTAGAGCCATGAAAACTTGATTATACCCCCACTGAATCCATCACAAAAAAAGTACATCTCGTCTACATAGAGCAGGGAATCTATAAAAGGTAGTGGAAATGGATCTGTAAACTATAGCTATATTCAGCTTCTTATAATCTATACATACTCTTAACTTGCCATTTTTCTTGGGGATAATTATAATTAGCGATAGCCAACAGGCTTTATCTACTGTTGGGTAAATAAACCCAACTTGCAATAATTTCTTTATTTCTTCCTTAACCTACATGGCATAATTTTGATTCATCCTATACCTTTGCTGATGGATTGGAACTGCATCCTCCTTCAAGTTGATGCAATGCTGATAAAATTGAGGGTCAATTCCTTTCATGTCCGTGTAGTTCCAAGAAAACACACCCACATAAGACTTAAGTAATTCATACAGCTCCTCTTTAAGGGTGCCCTCATCTAGGGGGACATCCCATCAATAGCATAAGGTAGGCTCCAACGATTTCCTCCATCCGCATTACCACAAATATTGTGGAATAATCACATCCAACAATATAGTTTAGTACTCTCCGTAGATCAGCCCCAAGGGTTTGACACGTCTTTGATCCACCATTGTAACGGAAAAAGGACCGAGTTCCAACTCCACAAGCCCCAACTCCTTATGTACAATGTTTGAGATGATATTGCTACCTAACCCACCATCCAATAGAACACCAACACCGTGACTTGACTATTACTATGACTTCTGGAACCGCAGTGTCCCAATTTGGTATGGTTGTTTAGTAGCTTTTGGTTCCATATTCACCTTATCCGGATGTACCACTGGGTCCACCAGCTTACTCAAGAGCTCCTTAATTCAGTACCATGCTCAATAACTGGTCCAATGTCATTAATTTTGATCTATTTTAAATATTCCCATTAAATCATACTATGATGTTTTACTGCCCTTCGTCTGGCTTTGGAATTGCTTGGCACCTCCGCCTCCGCCTCCACCTTGAAGTGGTCATGATCTAGTGTGCTTTGTTTCTGTGAGGTGGGAATACTATCCAAGGCCCTTGGTGCCTTGGGGGTATGCTAGCCTGCGCCGAGGAATATCCCGGGCTAGCATACCCCCAAGGCACCAAGGGCCTTGGATAGTATTCCAGCCTCATAGTTTCTCCCCGGCTCTTGTTGAGTCTTTAGCTATCGGCAGTGTTGCCCCCAGAATGTCCTCCATTGCAACAACAGGTGTGATTATTTAGGGAGCTTCTCATTTAGAGTCTTTTCCACAAACAAACCAAAAAATTGGAGCTTTTTCAACACATTCACTCCCTACACAAAAAATAGAGTGAGAGAGTGAGACTTAGAGAGAGAGAAAAGTTAGAGTGAGTTAGTTATATATATATATATATGTATATATATATATATGTATATATATATATATGTATATATATATATATGTATATATATATATAGATAGATAGATAGAGAGAGAGAGAGAGAGAGAGAGAGAGAGAGAGAGAGATGTCTAAGGTGAGAGAGAGAGACAAAGAGAAATAGAGACAAATGTTGCATTAATTCACCATAACAAATCATGTATATATCACACCTGGTATGACAGGATACACACAAACCAACCATTCATTTTTGTGTCCACCTAAGTGAAACCTCTAATTATTTAAAGAGCTCCTAAGCAAGGATGCCCAAGCAGAGGATTCTCTTGGTGGTGGTCAGAACGACGTGTTGGGGGGGTACTTGGAGCAAATGGACTCTGATTAAGATGGGGCTTGGTAGGCATGCGGAGGATACCTCCTTGAGACTTTTTGGCCCACTAGATCTCACTTTGGAGCATCCACCCCAGAGATATGGCCAATATTGTATCCGTGCAGGTGCCAAAAGTGGCTATGAGCCAAAAGTCATTGTTATGGCCCTTCGAAAATCAAACAAACGATGTCAAATGGAGATGGAGCCCTAGATCCTATACGAACATACCATGACTACTAGTGCATGTGCCAAGCCGTTTTGGGTTTGGACATAGAAAGGTCAAATTAGGCCTTGATTAGAGAATCTACAAATTTTGGGCCACCAAGAACTACGCCGCCAAAGCAAAGACCCTTCTGCTCTCGTAAACTTGTGTATCATTACCGATATACAAGCAATGTTGCTGTAGCTCCACACACGGAACTCCCAATCCAGCACAAATATGTCAATGATTGCACTCTCCTCCTTTGTGAAAGTCAACACCAACCACCTATACACAATTGCAAGACACAATTGCAAGATTGCTCATTTGAACCAAAAATCCCATGTCCTTGTAATTTAAAGATTGCTAAAGCAAAAATCAACGTCCTTGGTGCAAAAAGAGTTCTAAAGAGTGTCAAACCAAGTAATTAATAGGTTTTTGTAATTTCACAGAACATGCATAAAGGGTACAAAACAAAACATTTTATGTCCTTTAAATTTAAATGCGACACACCTGTAAAAGTCCATGTTCCTCTATGATGCAACCCATAGTGAGCCCTTCCCAAGAAACTCTCCATTCGTATGGTCCACTAGAATCCCTAATCGGACATCAAACACCTTCTTGTTTATGGTCTCCCCACGCTGCCTATCATACATGGGGCGATTACCTTTGTGATAAAACATACCCATTGCTAGGACCTCCACCTACATAGATTCCATAATGTAATAATTATTTGCATTTCACACGACAGGAAACCATAGAGCATGTATGAGTGGTGGTTAATGACATTAAAAGTTTACACGTACCCTCTTGTGAGTGCTCTTTTACACATAGCCTTGTGGGATTATTATGTGAATTGTTTGGTTTAACTTGAAACTTGCACTTATGGCATGCCCACTCACAATACCAAAGTGGTCCAAAGAACATAAGCTAATAAACCAACCATAATCGGCCACATAGTTGCTAGTCAATGTAGCAACTTTCTTAATCAACTTATGAGAGAAATCATTCCATTTAGGCACCTAACACAACACCTTTTCCTTATATACTGACCACATTCCATACCTAAAACCATCACAAAATAACATACATCATAAACTTACCGAGTCTACAGAAACATTTTCAACCAAGCAACCCATTCCTGCCTATGCTCAGATGTCCTTTTGGAGTGCACAGACTTCTTGGAGGCAGACCCTGCCTCATCCATTACATCTTGGGGCCCCGTGAATGCATATTCTCTACCAAACAGATACGTGTCATTAATGAAGCAAATATAGGGTTGAATAAACAATATGGAGAAGATAACCGACATCCAATGACCACCAAGGGAATCAAATGAATACGTCAAAGTGTATGATGAGCTTTCAAGATCAAAATATCACGGCCAAGGACCACCAGTTTTAGCTCACATCATTTAGCTCTTACAATATCACCTTAGCTCTCTTTACAAGAGATCAAAGAGGTCAACCCTTCCTTAGAGGTAGAGATCAAAGAGGTCAACCCTTCCTTAGAGGTAGTGTCAAGGTAAAGGCAGGTTACCTTCTTGCTAGCAATGTGGAACAACAACATCCTAACTATGAGGATGCTACTTGGACTAAGTCATGATGATGGTACTTGTTACCATGATGACTTGTTGCTATGATGATCCATCTCATAAGCTACTTACTTGTTGCTATGATGATCCATGATGGTACTTACTTGTTACCATTTCACCTTTAAATTCAAATACAACCAACTACTAAAGTGTGTCGGGCCTTTTGGCCACTCAATGGGACTCTTCTCTCATGCCTCAGAGAGCCTAAACTCCAACCCGAACCCAATATGCCATGGGAAACATGCAATGCATTAGTGAGGTAACTCTCACTTACCTCTATCTTGTTTGCTTGAATCGAGGACTCCTCATGGTAGCTACGTCAATGGAAGCACACAAAAGTAGCTCAACCAAGCCACCACCACCATGCCTTAAGTGTAGCCACTGCTCTCTCTCACTCCTTTTCTCACACACATACTCACACAAGCATTGAAGGCAAGAGATAGGCAAGGTTTGAGAGAATAATAGAACACTATCTTCACTTGAAAGCATGGAAGAGTGCATATAAGAATGAGAATTTAGAGTGAGTTACAATTTGACCTTTATACTTGGCTCATAGTGTTCACACTGGGCTGGCCGATGTTAAAAATGAGGTCCTACGCTAGTGCAAACACCTTGTCCTAACTAGTAACTCAAACCTTATTATCCCATGGTGTGCCTTTCATATACAAGCAGGGATCTCACATGTAAAATAATCCATTACAAGAGAAATATGAATTCTCTAGTGCCTAGGCCAATGAATGTCAAAATATGTGGTGGCTAACCGCGGTGTCATAGAAGTCTTCAACATCACTTAACATGCCCCCCTTGCTGACACAGATTTTGTCCTCAAAAGATGTCGTTGAAGAAGATTTGAGATCACAGAATGAAAGCAATGTAAGGCTTGGGATGATCTGCATGGCAATAAAAATAACAAGTAATATATTCTTGGAGCAACAAGTAGAAGTTAACAAGGAAATGGTTGAATACGCAGTTATGAAATCGAGAATAAGACTGGTTAAGCTTCTATAAAGATGAAGATTAATACAGATCTAACTTAGAAAAAGATACAAGTCTACAATTCATGACCTGAGTTTAAAAAATATGCCTATGGTTATGACCATAGTCTAAAACACAATGACGCACATACAAACCATCTAAAGCTATGCGTTAGCTCTGGGAGTAAAATTGCATATGATTAGACGATTACTTACATAACAAAAGTGTGTGTGTGTGTGTTTTTGCTTCTTTTGTGCAATGAAGAGTGATAAACTACCACCCCGTGGAGACCAAAGCAATGGCCTAGCCAAGGATATCAAGAATCGCTTAGAGCCTTCGACGATGATAGTTTATTAGTGAAGCAAAGACACAAGGTTCCACCCTATGAGAAATCAAGGCATCAGTCTTATGGTACCATTGCTAGTTTTCCAAAGACCTACCAGGATACAACATGGCGATGGCTATCTTCTTGCTCATGTTTGGTGCTTTTTTATAATGTAACAAACATCTTTTTACTCACACTATACCTAGAGAGCTAGAATATTGCTAAAGATGGTTTAATAAATGTAAAATGGAGGACTTGGCATACTTTATCTTTAGATACAAAATCGTAAGACTAGGACGATTTAAAAGAAAAGATGTTAACATTAATATTTATTTTGGAAGCTATGCATGGCTTCCCCATCAATCAAAGCACTAAATAGCGATTTCCCATAGGGGCTAGTCAGTTCAATGCATTTTCTTTTTTATTCTAGAGCTGATGTAGAGCTGACCACATGTGCTTCAACACATAAAGTAGCGGTTTTTGGAATAATCTCACCCCATGTGATTAGAGTGCCAAGATGTAGCAACATTGCAGTAGTTTCCCAATGATGTGGTCATGGCTATGGTTCCACTAGCTAGAGGAACATATGGGTCACTAGCTAGGATGGTTCTTGGACCTTTTCTTGCTTTTGTGGAGCAGTTGATGGCTTTGTCGAAAATCTGGGGATGTCATGCTAGATGCATTTCGTGAATTGGCGAATGGATTGTCCCTTTGCTTAGAGGCTTGAGTAACTATAGGTGCATCTACCTTTGACAGTTCTTGAGATTTCTTGGCATGAGTAACAATGTTTTGCTCTTTTCTCATTTCTTCCACGGAGTGATCCAGTCCCAACATCGTCAAATTAAGACTCGGTTCAATTCCAAGGTCCTCGATGACTACTTGCATAAGTGCTTGTTGCCAAACCAAGGATAGCATTTCTCAATGACAAAATCCATAAGTACATTTGTTGCTATGTTATACTCCCAATCTCATCCTTTTAGAATTCCTTCCATCCATGTTCTCAAGGGTCTTTGAGATGTCTTCTTAGGGTGCATTTCTATGGTCTCTTTTTGAATAACCCTAGAGCTTGAAGTAGATGATAGATGAGATTTTGGGTTGTCTTTAGGGAAAGTTGTTGTTATGCCCACTAAAGAGTCCAAAGAGCCAATAGAACTAGCATTTGAGCACCTAGCACTAGCAAAATGTCCTCCTTGTGGGTCCATGGTGGAGTTCTTAGTTAAGCTAGGTATATCATTCATTTTCATAGCTTGTGAGCTTGAGCTAGGAAACTCTCTCTCCTTGGCTGCCATAGCCACATTGGTAGTGAGCATATCCCCCTCATGTGGAGGCATATTTGGAGCTTGTTTTTTTGGAAAGCTTGGTGGTGGCATGATATAAGTAGCATGTGATGGGCTTTGAGGTGATATTCTCGCCAGTTTCGGCACCCTAGTTTCTACCTTATTTTCTTGAGCTTGCAGCCTGGGCACATTTGTAGGTATAGCGGTTGCAAGCAAGTGTCACTCATCTAAACTACCTTAGCAATGCAATTGGTAACCTCTTGAAGATGCTCAACTTGTTCCAGGGTACCAGATATAGCTTGCACAATTTCTTACCAAAGGACTTCATAGATTTGGTGCGTGGACAAGTCCCTGAATAGTTGGGTCTCAATGTTGTATTCCCAATCTACACTTTTGAATACCCCATTCATCTATGTGCTCAGATATCCTCTAGAAGATGGAGCAATATTTGTTAAGTTCTTTGGAGACCCTAGGTAGGTTGTATCGGAATTGCTCGAGTAATGGGCACTAATGGCTCTGTTTGGTCATTGTGTGCCTCTTGAGGTTCCAGATTCATTATAGAGTTTGGCACTATGTCATGGGCACTAATGGCTCTGTTTGGTCATTGTGTGCCTCTTGAGGTTCCAGATGCATGGCACTATGTCATGCATTTTTTTTCAAGTGCTACTTTTGAGGGTTGTGTAGAGTGGGGTTTATGTGACTCTTGATTTGTGAAGTCTAATGGAATTTGGCTTGGTTTAGCTAGTTGGGGTGCCGGATCCTCGAGGGATAGGGTAGAGTTGGTTGGTGTAGTTTCTTGAGCAGGCATAAGGCATGTTAATCGTTGCCGCTCACTTTGTACTATGCTCATGAGGTAATTGGCAATCTCTGGCAAGTTCTCAGCACCTTTTTCAAAGACACCAATAAATAATAAGATTTCTTGCCAATTAATACTATATAGCTATTGGGCAGCCAAATCCATTAGAACTTGTTTCTTAATATTGTACTACCAGTCTTGGCCCTTGAGAAATCCATTTGTCCAGGTGCTTGAGGGTCCTCTAGAAGTTGGATTAGCATGAGATGGTTTATCCAAATGATTAGAGTGGGCTGCATTGCCTCAAAAAAGGAGACAATGTAGGAGACCTAGGCATTGTTTGGGATGCCTGAGAGCTACTAGCCGTTGTTTGCTGATCATTAAGCTCATTTTGCACTTTCATTCTCCCATCATGGATGCTTCTTGCTCTACTGCTTCCTTGGTTTTGCCACCTAGCACAAATTCTTGGTTTAGGATAGTATTGAGATTAGCATCATTGCTAACCAGCAGACTAGTAGCAGTGTACCAGTGATTACCTAAGTTAGGGGATTTGTCTGAGGGACCACCCAAAGATAAAGAGTTAAGAAGATTTAGCTTCACCAAGCCCAAGCCCATTTCTTGTGCAAGGACCGAGTTAGTAGCAAGCTTATTAGCTAGTTTGTGTAGCTTCTCAACTTGAACGTGTTTAGGTCTATTAAACTTTTTACCCTTTTTACCACCCATTTGACCCTTTTAGAGGCTTCACCAAAAGAAATGGCTCTTTATGCACTTGTTAGGTGCATATATGTATGTTAGGTCTATTAAATTTTTTACTTTTTTTACCACCCATTTGACCCTTTTAGAGGCTTCACCAAAAGAAATGGCTCTTTATGCACTTGTTAGGTGCACATATGTATGCAACTCGAACTAGGTCTAGCTACAAAATGTAGGGCTAGATAGTGCTAAGTTGCCTAATGCCCACAAATTTCTACTAAAATTTAGTGTACAAATCTTAATTGGTAGAAGCTAAGATATTACCTAGATCTTGCTTATGCGCACTGTGACTTCTAGGCTCTTTCAGATGCAAACCCATGCTTGATAATAAGGTCTTGGTATAGAGACCTTATGCACACTGTGACTTCTGGGCTCCTTCAGATGCAAACCCATGCTTGATAAGGTCTTGATCTAGAGAACTCAAAGTTTTTTTTTTTTTTTTTTGTAACAAGAGTGGGGGAACGGTGCCTTCTTGCATTTGTTTTTTTTTAAAATTTTCTTTGTTTTGTTTTTGCCTTTCTCTTTTTTTTTTCCTTAAAAAGCTGCCAGATGGTGGCTTTGGTTTTTTTTCTTTTTCTTTTTCTTTTTCTTTTGTTTTCTGGTTATGTTGTAGCCGGGACGGTGGCAAGGGGCGGGACCCGGGTTGTGGTGTGGTCAGGAGAGGAGGCGGGGTCCAGTTGGAACGAGAGAGGACTTTGTTGTTGCATTGAGGAGAGGAGGCGGGACCATCGGTGATACGATATCCCTCTCAGTAATTAGACCAATAATTGGCATCAAAGCTGCATAACTCTCTTACGCCTCTCTCTCTCCAGAACTAGCCTGCCGACCACCATTTGTGCATGGAAGCTACTTGTGTCGTGCTTTCTGCCTCTTTTCGCCTAACACCTTCCTAGTAGAAGTCACACAACTTTGGTGGTTGTTAATGAGTGAGGAACAAGAACATGGCTCGGAGTAGGAAGCCCGAAGTAGGATTTGTCCAAGGGGGAAGCGTCTTTGACATAATGTCATCAAACGCTTCACAAACTGCAAGTACTTTCTAATCGTTTTATCATTCATTATATGAGCCGCATTGTTAGTGTAAATCTTCTCTCTTGCTGAACGTTCGTGAATGCCAACCATAGTAACACCAATGAGGCGATGGCATGGAGCGCAGCAATGGCAGAGTTTAGTTGGCGCAGTCAAAGAGTAATGTGAGGCCCGAGTGTTGATGGCAGGTGCAGACGGGCCAGGTGTAGTCGGTAGAGTTGTATACTTGTAGTCAAGGCGTGGTGGCAGCGTGGAGTTGCTTTGTTATAGTCGCTTAGCGGCGCAAGCGTGGCCTAGTGTAGGCATGGGGCATGGAGTTGGCAGCTTTGTGACGTGCACTCGGGAGTCGGCAAGGTTGCCGTGGAGTAGACATGCTGTCGTGCGTAGAGGAGGCAGATTGGCGTTGATAGTGGGCCGACCTAGTAGTGGCGTGGAGTTGACGTGGGCCCAACCTAGTGATGGGACAGAAAGTAAGCACGACACGCAGCGTTGACGAACTGCCTATGGTGTAGCCAGCTGGACCCAAGTATTGATGGCACAGCTGGCGGGTGCAAGTAGACAGGCGTTGGCCAACGTTACGTTTTTTCTCTCTCTCTCTCTCTTTTCTTTTCTAATGCTATAGAGAGAAGTAGTTCGGGGGCTTTTTTCTTCTTCTTTTCTAATGCTATAGAGAGAAGCAAGCTGGGGGCTTTTATATGCAGCTTGCTAAAATGATACTTCACGTGGACCACCATGGATTAGCTTGATTCATTTTTAGATTAGCACTAATACGAAAAAACCATGTATAGGTAGAAATTAATGTGAATCTAATCCTCCCATTAATTTTGGCAACTCTACTCGGTTTGCTATTTTCCACTCGAAGCGGCCATGTAGATAATCGTTATTAAGGTAAACCCATGGCCAAGAATTCAATTTTGGGATGCGTTTTCCCAAAATGTACCAATTTCATGCCCAATTCCTGATTTTCGAAGAGGGAATTCTTTTAAAAATTTATAAAATCTACATTTTTTAAAAGCATAATCCTCTTCGATCCATGCACCAAAATCAAGCATAATTCTTACCACTTTCCATGCACACATAGCCAAATAGACTAATTAACATGCTTCGAACACGATGGCAATGTTCGTTTTTCCCAATTTTGACAATTTAAGAGCTACAGGAGAGTTTCGGCTCTCATGCAGCAAACCCCTTCGCTATATATATCAAATTAAAGCTCAAATTTTGTCGATTCATGTGTACACACATGCAAAAAGGCTAATTGGCATTCCACGGACGCAGTGGCGGGTTTGTTTCATCAAAATCCCATGATTTTGTGCTCAACTGAGCGATTTGTTTATCAATTTTATTGAAAAAAGAGCGTAAAATTAAACAAATATTAACAAAATTAACCAAACAAACTTGAAATTGCAAGGATTAAGAGTAATCAGAAGTGATTAAAAACATGATAAACAAAATTAACCAAACAAACTTGAAATTGCAAGGATTAAGAGTAATCAGAAGTGATTAAAAACATGATAAACATGATATTGATGCAAAAACCAACAAAAACACATGATTTTGGGGGATTTTTGTTAATTGAATCATTCCTTTTCTCATTAGTGAAACCCACTTCAAACAAGCATGTTATGCAAGATGCTTGACAAGAGATTCGGAGCCATTTATGTCGGGCCTTTCGGCCACTCAACAATGGGACTCTTCTATCATGTCTCGGGGAGCATAAACTCCAACCCGAACCCAATATGCCATGGGAAACATGCAATGCATTAGGGAGGCAACTCTCACTTACCTCTATCTCGTTCGCTTGAATCAATATATATATATATACATATACATATATATATATACATATACATATATATATATACATATACATATACATGTATATATATACATACATACATACATGTATATATATATAGATATATATATATATATATATATATGTATGTATGTATGTATACATATACATGTACATATATATAGATATATATATATATATATATGTATGTATGTATGTATACATATACATGTATATAGATATATAGATATATATATATACAATACATGTATATATATACATACATACATACATATGTATGTATGTATGTATGTATACATATACATGTATATAGATATATATATAGATATATATATATATATACAATACATGTATATACATACATACATACATACATATATCTGCATATATGTGTGTGTGTGTGTGGTTACACACACACACACACATATGTATGTCTATGTATGTGTATATATATATGTGTGTATGTATGTATGTATGTACATACATACATACATGTGTGTATCTATGTACATACATACATACATATACATATATATTTATGTATGTATGTATGTATATACACACATAGATACATATATATATATATATGTGTGTGTGTGTGTGTGTGTGTATAAGTATATACACATACATACATATACATATCATGAATATATATATATATCATGCGTATATGTATATAAATGATATATAATATATATATGTATACACACACATATATATAGATATCATGTGTGTGTATACGCACACATATACACACACATGATATCTATATATATGTGTGTGTGTATGTGTATATATACATATACAGTCATTCCATTCCACAAGGCATAGTCAGAAGCATGTTATTGGAATTATAGGCAATAAAATATTATTTTTATTATTCATAAAAATAAATATGAATGGGGAGGAGCCGTGGATCGTACAAAGCAAGTTACTTTGTGTTGTTTTTAGGGTTTCGGCTATGGCCGGTATGCCTCCCTTTCAGAATTTGGTGGAGGCCGTGGTCGAGGAATGACTACAGGTTACCCCTTTTCGACCAGCAGTCTTGCTTGGTTTTACATGACAACATAATAGTACAGCAACTTGCTTTGTGCTCCTAATCAGCAGTTGGAAATACATGCCAAAGTTGCCAAAAAAGGATTGGAAACAGAGATCCTCATTGGCATCACCTTGGTCCATATGTATGCTAAATGTGGCTTACTTGCAGCAGCAGCAGCACAAGACATATTTGACAAGCTTCCATTTCGCGGTGTGGTCTCATGCAATGCTCTAAGGGCACGATATGTTTGTTGAACACGGGCGTGCTGAGGGGGCCAGCAATTGTGTGGCCCAGTTTTGTTTATGCAGGGTGGCATGGACCGGACCACATGTCCACGCTTGGACCAACCTGCTTGGGATTCAGTTTTGATGGAGGTCGGATGGGGACTCTGATCGAGGCTTAGGTGGAGCAAATGGTCGAAGCTGCAGCCATAAGTCTGAAAGAGGTGCTGATTCTTACTATAGCCAGAGGGGAGAATCTGAAAGTGCTGTTGTAGAGTCAAGCCAAAGTGAGGAATCAGAATATGCAGACTCAGAGTCTAGCCGAAGTGAGGAACCTCTTCATTAGGAGATAAGATGGAAGCATTCATGAGATGTCACCACTCTACGAGTTGGACTTATGTGTGCATCAATCTTTCCAGCGGTATGTATGGTCATCTCATGTTAGCTGGGACGTCTTTTATCAATATGGTGTATTGCATGATTTCACTTTGAACAATGCAAAGCATGCGAGAGTAATATCATTAATAACATTGGCTATGTCGATCCTTATTTTGAAGTGGCCTAGCTCAACTTCTATTTGAAAGCCTGTTGTCATTCTATGTAGTCAACCATAGTTGCCTCCGGTTCGCGAACCGCCAGGAAAGTTCGATTCGAACGATTCGGTTCGATTCAGTTCGATCCGGTTCAGAGGTTACCGTTTACGGCGGCTGTTTTTTTCCGCCATCTTTCGCTCGCTTTTTCCGCCGTTTTCTACCCGTTGGAGAGCCGTTTGATGGGCGTTTTTTGGGGCTCTTGCTTGCTTGCCTTGCCAACTTGCCAAGGCCCAAGCCCTTTGGTTGCCTTTGCTTGAGGCTTGAGCCTTGAGTCTCTTAGCTCTAGGCTCTTCTCCCTATTATCTAGATTCTATATAAGAGGCCCTCCCCAACCCCATCCTTACAAGTTCTCATTGCTCAACCCTCCCCTCACAAGTGCTCAACTCTATGATCTGTCCTCTCCCTTGAGTCCCCTCTAGGCTCTCTCCCTCTTCCGCATGGGCAAGTACAAAAATGTGAGTACAAAAATGCTAAAAGCCCATAGTGAAAGGAGTACTCTCAACCATTGAGTCTTCAAAAGCCCTAAACCAATTTGAGGGCAAAGCTACAAAATCGGGCGCCATTTCGTCGAGAACTCGTCGCTAACAGGTTTGCGCCATTCTGCCTTGTACCCGTTGTATACAACGTTTCGCCCTAATTCCTCTGACATAGAGGTGTGCCTAGGGTGCTCTAGAAGCTCACCAGAAGGCTTCTCAAAAGACTCAAGGAGCTGCTCACATTGATTGAAGAATCAGACCCATCCCTGCTGCCATAGCTAAAAAGCTTGAGGTATTTTGAACATTTTTAATTATAGACCTTAATCATAGTATTAAGGACTAATTTGGACACAAGTACACGTGTTTTCTTGAACCTTTCTAAAGTTTTTGGTGGAGGGCTTGCTCAAATACTTCTTTGCTTCCATGAACCCATGAGAAATCATGGTCAAGTTGTCATGTAATGCCTAACCTTCACTAGTGGACCTTTTCATTGATGAGTGTTGTACACTCCTTCATTGATGTGGATGCTACCAAGTTGAAACATCCTGCAAATCAGTAATGGATATGGCATGTATGTAAGCGTCTTTCACATTAAGGCAAGTGGTCATAAGTCTCTGTGTGCTAATCATTGTAAAGGGTAGACGTGTGCAACCAATCACACCCAAGCACCACATCAATGGGGCCCATATCAAGCACAATCGAACGGGCATCATAGGCATATTCGGAAGACAAAGAAATTCTTGTTGCAACCCAACTCTTGCTCAGCTCATGCTGTCCATTTGCAACCTCCACTTTAAGATGCTTCATCATCTCTATGTCAGAATACGCAGCGGAGATGATGACCAAATCTGGGAACATGAGCGCAAAAACGCAGGCAGAAAAACAGCACAAGAGAGAGAGAGATGTAGGCATGTAACTCTGCTCTATATACACAAGAAGATCCCGAGAAATGATACAAATAAGGTATGGGGGCTGGGGTCCTATATATACATCCCATAGAGGGCAGTCGGCCAGCAGAAAGAATGCCCACGACTGATGAAAAAGTCCCACGACTGCATAAATGCAGTCGGCCAGCATACAGATGCCCACGACTGATGAAAACCAGTCGGCCAGTAGCCCTGAAGCCCACGACTGATGAACATCCAGTCGGCCAACACTGGGGTGCTCCTGGCATCATCTGGCAGCCCTCCCAAGCCTCAGAAAAATGGGAAAAAATAGGGAAAAAATGCGGAGAGTGGGGAAAAATGGGAAAACACCTCATAAGGACGGGCACACCCACAACAAAGGCCCTGGTGTATAAAACTAGACAGGAGATGACTTCTAACACCCCCTCTCAGCTCCTGGCTGTGTAACCAACCACTGGGAGCTGGGGTGTCGCCTGAGCAAGTCCTGAGAGAGCGACTTCGTGAAGAGGTCCACCGTACTGTCCTCCGTCGAATAGAACTCTAGCAAGATGTCATCAGCAACGATCTGTTCACGAACAAAGTGCCTCTGGATGACCATGGGTTCCTCCAGCGGAAGCCCAAACCTGCAATGTAACCTCCTCCTGCTCCGTAAAACTGCTCCTGGGCCTGAAGTAGATCCCCTCATGTCCGAATCTCCTTCCCAAACCGAGTCACTCCAACCGCGGAGTCGGATTCCATCCAACAATCCCCCTCCTGTGTACAAGAGTCCATGATCCTTCGCATGTCACAGAAACCACAGGAAACGCAATCCTGCCTCCTAAAGAGACATCTGCAACCATGAGCTCAACCGCCTCATCAGGAAGCTCCCGTCCAATCTGGTGTCCATCAACCAGATCCATGAACCATACAGCTTCTGAGTCACAGAGACATCACACTGCTCACAAGGATCACCACCTCTTACAGTGCAAAAACAAGTCCTGGAAACCTGATGAAACCTGTCACCCACCCCCTCTGAATCCGGAACCACAAAGCCTGGAGAAACCACCTCCACCTGCAAGTAAGCACCTGTCACCTGCCTGGCTTTCCGAAAGGTCCCCGTGGAAAGAACATCCTCATCTACTGGAGGTTCTATGTCCCGAACACGACGAGACATCAGAGCATAAGTGACTTGTTCAGCTTCCTCTGACTCACGAACACAAGAACTACCAACCTCAGTACTGGAACATTCCTGCCAACTGCTGCCATCTACTGGCAAGCTATCCACCACCTGGTCTCGGAAAGCCCGCACCTGCAGCGTATCCACACTTGAGTAGCCATTACCAGACTGCCACTCATCACAATCCTGAGGACCTGGGAGAGAGAGTGCTGAAAGCCTGTAAACTCCATTCTCCACTCCACCTTCCCAAACCACTTGGCCTGTTGCTTTGTCCCGGAGAGCAACAAAATGATCATCAAACTCCACCCGTACGCCAGTCTTGCAAACCTGATGCACTGACAACAGATGAAAACCAAGTGCCGGAACATACAACACCTGGGAGGAATGCTTCCCCCCTCTGCCATCGGGAACTATCTCCATCCTGCCCTCACTGTGAACTGGGATAGTGGATGTATCACCTGCAGAGATCCTGTAAACCGGAACGGGAAGGAGTCATGTGCCTGGAAGCACCACTATCGAGGATCCACTCCCGAGTATCCGTTGCGGAGAGTCCTCCAATCTCCTCCCTACCCGAAGAAAATGAAGCATCGGTGTCCATCACCTCCAGGTGCACAAAAGCCGGAGTCTTCATGATTGCTGCTGAGGAGTCTTCACCCTTCTCGGTCTTCCGCTTGGGACACTGCCTCCAGTAGTGGCCTTTCTCGCCACAATCATTACAGGTCCTCTCTGCCTTCAGTTTCTCGCGGTCAGCGTCGGACTTCTTCGCAGAAGACTTCTCCGATAAAGCCTTCCCTTTGCCCGAGTTACGGCCTTTCGACCGTTGGCCAGTAAAGGCCTCCGAACCTCCACCCTGAGGAGGGTTCGTGAATCGTTCCTCCTGGTCCAGGACCATGGGCACAAGCTCCTCCCACGTGATGGTGCTGAGCCTGCCCCACTGGTAATCAAAGAGAAGTAAAATGTTGAGTACGAAGAGGGCGAATGTGACAGCAGCGTGATGGCCATGTCCTCTGATGATATCTCCTTCCGAGCCTGAAGAACTTCCTGCTGAAGAGCCTGCAGCTTGTAAATATGCTCCCGCATCGTCGACGACTTTGCAGGGCTCATAACCCGCATCTGTACTTCCAAGGAAATTCTCTTCATGGGCGATACCTGTTGTAAAGTGAGGCCAAATGCTGCCATATACCTCTGGCCAGCGTCATGTGCTTTACATGATTGATTACCTGTAGTGTGCAGTTGAGGAAAATAAACGAACGGACCCTGGCGTTGACACGATCCCACATCTGTGTCTGGGCCTCCCGGTCCTTTTGGGTTGACGGTAACTCCCCTTCCTCTACTTCCGGCCGTGGAACACCAACAACGACGAAATCGGCGAGGTCGTAAGACTCTAGAACAGATTCCATCATCACCTTCCATATGCCGTAGTTACTCCCGTCCAACTGACGGTCCACCGGGAACGTGGGGAGTGTCGGGATCTTCACATGTCTCTCGGCCATCTCAAACAGATCTGCCATAGCGGGGATGTACTCTGAAAAGGGTGGGTCGGTGGGAACAAAGAAGAACTAAAACCTGCAAGTGGCTGTCCAGCAAATCAGCCCGCCTTCCTCTTGCTTCTCCTCTTTCCGAACAGTCCAAAACAGTCCACCAATCAGCCACAAAACAGTCCCCCTCTTGCTCACACAAATCCCAAGACCTATCTAGAGCCTAGGGCTCTGAAACCATGTCAGAATATGCAGCGGAGATGATGACCAAATCTGGGAACACGAGCGCAAAAACGCAGGCAGAAAAACAGCACAAGAGAGAGAGAGATGTAGGCATGTAACTCTGCTCTATATACACAAGAAGATCCCGAGAAATGATACAAATAAGGTATGGGGGCTGGGGTCCTATATATACATCCCATAGAGGGCAGTCGGCCAGCAGAAAGAATGCCCACGACTGATGAAAAGGTCCCACGACTGCATAAATGCAGTCGGCCAGCATACAGATGCCCACGACTGATGAAAACCAGTCGGCCAGCAGCCCTGAAGCCCACGACTGATGAACATCCAGTCGGCCAGCACTGGGGTGCTCCTGGCATCATCTGGCAGCCCTCCCAAGCCTCAGAAAAATGGGAAAAAATAGGGGAAAAATGCGGAGAGTGGGGAAAAATGGGAAAACACCTCATAAGGGCGGGCACACCCACAACAAAGGCCCTCGTGTATAAAACTAGACAGGAGATGACTTCTAACACTCTATTGGGCATAGTTTCAAAGAATTTATTGATTTAGAGTTCACAAAACTATGTGTGCTCCCCGAATCAACAAGTTTATGAATGGATGTGCCCCCAATCTTTCCCATAAGCCTCAAAGGGTTGGAACCTTTGCATCCCGCTTTAGCTTCTTGTGAAATGGCACAAAGCATGGTTGTCTCACTAGGAGGCATCGTTGTTTCCATACTACTTTATACTGATGACATTGTGCTTATTGCAGATTCTCCAGATGCTCTCCAGAGGCATCTTGGCACTTACATGACTTTTTTGCACAGCGGGATCTCACAGTAAACCTTGGGAAAACCAAGGTTATGGTCTTCAACACATCCCCTCTTTTCACATCTCGACTAAGTTTCACCTACACAGGTAGCCTAGTGGTCTGTGGAGATTGCACACTCATATGTGTACTTGGGAGTCACTTTTATAGGACGGGTCTTCTCAATGAGCCATGCTGCAGAGGCTAGACTGATGTGAGGGTATGTTTCTCTTACTCTCATGGAGAGATAGTGCTTCTAGGCCCATTTCTAGGAGCGGAGGACCAAGATGTGGCTATTGACACCTTGGTCACTCTGGCATTGATGTATGGAGCATCCTTTTGGACACCTGATCTTAAATGGCCGAAGATAGAGAGGCCTCAGGTCATGATGCTCTCTTGTATGATACGCAACAAATCATTGGTCCCACATGATATTATCTTAGCAGAGTTTGCTGTAGCACCCATGGTAGTAGAGGCACTTTTCTAGAGAGTCACATACATTCACAAGATCAATGCCATGGCCCCTTGGAGACTCCCGAGGCTTGTTTTACAATCCTCCCAACAGCTAGCAGAGCAGATGGGCACGAGTAATGGTATAGCCGAGTATGCACGTGGTTCATGAGGCAGGGACTCTATGGATGGATTGCCTCCCCCCACTCTAGTATGACCTAGACTGCCCATTCATCATGCTCTCTCTCAAGATGACAGAAACTAGGTGATTAGATATGATTTATTGGGACTATACTACTGGATACCTGGATCACAACACATGAGCCACTCTCATACAAACGACAGTACTTCATGGAAACTTTCATGAGTCTTATAGAGGATGGTTTCATACTGAGGGCCAGATAGCTTGACATATACATGTCACATGCCATGTGGATTGCAGTGGGCTAGTTGCCGGTGCACCACCTAAGGATAGAGACAGGGAGTGCCATGCAAGTACCTCGTGAGGAGAGGATATGCACTATGTGCCAGCAGGAGGTTGAGTCAGAGGAGCACTTCATATGTAGGTGCATCGTATATTATGAGATTCGAGAGATGTTTCACTGTCTCTTTAGACAGGGGTTTGGACCCATATCCAGGATCATGGATTACCCAGATTAGTTGTGCCCACTGCTTGGGCCTTTTCTTACTAGAGCTTCATCGCCACAGAGACTCATTGATTAGGATTCCAGACTCCATGGAAGATATCCACCCCGGCTCCACTCAGTTCTTCCGACCACGAGAGGACACCCCACTAGCCATGGATGACATACCCACAGCCTCATCGAGCCACACATTCTGGAGTGTCCAACTCCTTGCCAGATCCCACTCTGGTGTGACTCTAGAGACCAACGTCCTAGACTATGTGGACCTCGCCAACAACATAGACTTCAGCCCCAGCTTGAGGAAATCTTGGAGAGGCACAGAGCCACCTTCCCATGCCCAGCATATCTGCAGAGCCTTGTACAAGCTAACCCCATGCTCCATATCCTTGATGGCCCCCTCCCCCTACCGGGGGGGTTAGCTCCATAGGTTGTATGATGATGGTCCCACTTTGTATCATATGGCTCGGATTTGACATTCCTAGCTCATAGCTCTAGGCTTTGTTTTCTTTTGTTACCATGATGAGATTACATGGACACTATTGTATCACTTTTGGTCTCATACACCCACAGGGTCTTTTGAGGACGTTTAATATAATCTCTGTGTGTGTGTGTGTGTGTGTACGCCTCCTGCCCTCTCTGTTGCAACTCTGTGTGCGCACCTGCTCTCTCTCTCTGCGCCTCCCCTCGCTCTCTCTGCTGCGCATTCCCCCCCCCCCCCCTCTTTGCTGCGCCCCCTGCCCTCTCTGCCCGCTAGCCCCTGCCCTCTCTGCCCGCTAGCCCCTGCGCCCCCCCCTCCTCCTGCCCGCCAGCCCCTCGCCTCCTCCTCTCTCTCTCTCTCTCCCGCCTGTCCTCTCAGCCCCCGCCTCCCCCCCCCCCCTTTCCTCTACCTTCCGTGTGTCCTGTGAGCCCCCGCCTCCCCCCCCTCTGCTCGCTACCCCTCTGCCTGTTACCCCCCCTCCCCCCTCCCTTTTTGCTGCACCTCTTGCCCCTGCTTGCACACCTGACACCACCTGTGCATTCTCCTGCCCCCGCCTGCACACACAGCCCCGCCATTGCCCTACTGTTGAATCTTTTCTCTACATGGCTTGACCCCCCTCCTGCTGCCTGCTGTTTCGCGCTGCGTGCCGGTGTCATGGATTAAATTCCAGTCCATTAGCTGTGGGAAGTATTGCAAAAAGTCATGGCCAAGACCGGAGTTAAAGAGGAGCTCGTGAAGGTGGAGGACAAGCTCAGCACAATTATCAAAGAAAACAAGAAGATGGTCGACTCTTCCGTTACCGCAATCATAAACCGCCTCTCCAAACTCTTCCGTTACCACCATCATCAATGTGACCCTTGAAGAGGAGCAAAGGAGGAAGACCCGGGCCTTACATGTACGAGTGTCCAGTCTAAAAGACCGTGATGATGCGGAAGGGGAAACCAAGGAGCTCTTCTCTATGATGGGCATTGAAGCCACGCACACAAAGGCATGGAGAGTGGGAAAGAAAAGAGAAGGTAGTGGTGAATCTTCTAAGGAGAGAGCACTTATCATTTGTTTCCCCTCCATGGAAGCGAAGAAGGACTTCTTGAAGAGACGTCCTACACTCAAGAAGATGGGAATATTTCCTGGAGATGACCTCACACTCTCGCAGCTTGCCCACATGAAAGAAGTTATGCCGGAGATAAGGGCAGCCCGAGAAAGGGAAAGTGGCCTTCTATAGAGATGGTAGAGTAGTGATTATGGAGAGGCGCTCTTCATGACGGATTTCCTGGAGATGACCTCACACTCTCGCAGCTTGCCCACATGAAAGAAGTTATGCCCGAGATAAGGGCAGCCCCAGAGAAAGGGAAAGTGGCCTTCTATAGAGATGGTAGAGTAGTTATTATGGAGAGGCGCTCTTCATGATGGCGCGAGACCTATGGGACTACACTCAAAGTTGCTACTTGGAATGGTAATGGATCTCTACGCCTTGATGTAGGAGCTTTTGAGGATAGTTTCACTGGGAGGGACATTATCTTCTACTTTGAGATGCATCAGGCTCCTGGACAGTCCATGCCACATGTTAGTGGATACCGATGGGAGACAGCTTGTAGACAGGAGACTCCTTCAGAGCATAGAGAATTGGGCTCAGGAGTGGCAGTATTGTTTAGAGAGGAGCTGCAGCCATTGATACATATAGTCCGTAGAGATGAGCAGGCTAGGTACATGTGGGTTAGACTGAGGGCAGAGACGGGCAGATATCTCTACATTGCTATATGCTATTTTGCTCCTAGTACATCAGTGTATGCATCACCTAGCGGGCAGTCTCCCTTTTCTATTTTGGATGGTGACATTTGGGAGTTCTCCAGGGATGGTGACATCATTCTCCAGGGGAACTTCAATGCCAGGACCACCCATAACCAGACAGTAATTTATGATACCTCAGAGGAGATGTTGAGGGAGCTTGATGTTAGGGATATGGGCCTATCTAGACTCTCACAGGATGAGGAACACACTGAGTATGGGCGGTATTTGATAGACATGGGGACTGCACATGGATTGGCCATCCTGAATGGCCTACAGAGATTCCCGACACCGGGCGGTTTCACTTGCTGTCCACATCAGCATGGTGCTAGTACAGTGGACTATGTTATGGCTTAGCCCAGTCTCATTCCCTCTTTTCAAGATTTTATGGTAGGCACTAGGCCGGTTGGAGTAGCAGTGGATCATGCTATCTTGTCCTTCACTCTCACATTTCAGTTCAGCATAGCTCCATTGGGACAGGTCTCCACACACACTCGTTATACCTTCACGAGGGAGACTGACACCGTGTACACGGATGAGATATACAGACGCTTATGTGCCGAGGAGCCGGGACGGCCATTAGATGAGCTCACTCAGATATTGATATAGACGCTTCATGCTGCAGCATCAGAGGCATATCCCCATAGTCAACCTACACGGAGACGATCCGGAAACATGCCCCAGAACAGCTGGTATGATGAGGAGTGCAGAGAGATGAGGATTAGATTACAGAGAGAGGTGCTCATGGGTGTTACCACTCACAGACAGTCACGGATTACCTTCCGGCGCCTAGTGCGACGGAAGAAGAGGGCTTATCTTGCTCAGTTAGAGAGGGATTTGTATCAGTTATTTATGAGTCAGGACTCAGGCGAGGCATGCAGACTATTCCATGAGCATTCACCATCACCAGCCATTACCTCCACAGAGATTTGGGGTGAGTATGCAGCATCCCTGTACACAGCACCAGGACAGCCCCCCCTGCCAGACCCATCGGAGCCATGTCCAGAGACGTGTGCTTTCTTTACTGCTGAGATGGTAAGGAAAGCTATTGACAGGATGAGGACTGGGAGAGCATGTGATCATGATGGTTTGGTAGCAGAGCACTTTATTCATGCCAGAGATATGCTTGCAGAGCTTATTGCTATGATGTTTAACCGAGCCATGTGTGAGGGTTTTCCTGAGACTTGGAATATGTCCACGATTGTGCCTATCTTCAAGTCAGGGAATCCCATGCTTCCTGGGAATTATTGTACCATCATGATTGGTCACACATTGGCTAGATTATATGCATCTATTCTTGAGCAGGAGTTGAGTAGATGGGCAGAGAGAGAGGGCATACGTGCATTAGGGCAGGCAGGGTTCAGGAGAGGTTTCTCCACTCTTGACCATATCTTGACACTCAGAGCTATTATTGAGGAGGGCAGATCATATGGCAGGAGGATTTATTGTTGCTTTGTGGATTTCCGCAAAGCTTTTGACAGTACCGAGATCCAGACTAACGCGCACACTACAGGAGATGGGAGTGCCCATAGAGCTGATTTGGAAAATCATGGCTTTTACAGGACAGTTGTGGGGTACGTACGTACTACTCAGGGTATATGTGAGATGGTTCACTCCACTATTGGGGTGAAACAGAGCTGGCCCCTTTCTCCTACCTTATTTGGGATGTATGTGGATGAGGTTTCGGACTATGTAGAGCGGGAGGGTGACAGAGGAGCTAGTTAGCAGGGACATGGATTCCGCTGTTTTTGTATGCTGATGATATTTTGTTGATCTCAGATTCTCCAGAGGGGATGCAGCGTCATTTGGATGCATTGCACACGTTTACACAGGACAGTGGATTGTCTGTTAACCTTGGTAAAACCAAGGTGATGGTGTTTAACACCACAGCAAAGTGGGTTAGGAGGTCAACACCCACCTTTACATATGGTTAGGAGACAGTGGAGTATACAGATGCATTTTCTTACCTTGGTTTTTAGTGGCCCACTATTTTCCTTGAGGAGAGCAGCGGAGACCAGATTGACCAGAGCTTATGCAGCATTGGGGAGACTAGAGAGGATGTGTTCGCAGGTTCAGTTTCAGGAACCTCGAACAAAGCTACCAATCATGAAAGATGATGACAGCATAGCTGTGCGAAGGAAGGGGATGTACGAACATATGAACGAACTGTAGTATAGCGAGACTTGTGATCAGCCCATTATGTTCCCAACAAACTAAATGTAATTTTTATTATGGAGTCCACTTTGGAACCTTGTATATGTTGTAGACGGATCATGTTGGTATGCAGAGATGACAGCTTGGTTCCAACAACATGGCTTTAGTATGGACAAGCTACCTCCATTTCAGTACTCCCTGGATGCACCCTCCCTCTCTCTCACATGGGCAGAGATTACCAGACTTATCAGGCAAGACTTGACCCAGCTGGACACTAGGAGGACATGGATACAATCGACACACGAGCTTGGTATGAAGATGGCTTTCTATAGAGATCATCTTCTCCAGCTCACGGAGGATGGGTTTGTGATTAGACCGAGCTACATGGATACTCATCTTTCTCATGGGGTACGGTGTGCTATTGGTCAGATGCGCACATCCTCACACCAGCTAGAGATTGAGACTAGCAGATTCAGAGGAGTACCAGCTGAGGTTAGGATTTGTCAGTTGTGCCAGATGGAGCCAGAGACAAAGTTACATCACATATATCACTGTCCAGTATATTATGAGATACGAGGCCGTTTTCACTGCCTGTTCAGAGAGGATTTCGGACCACTTTCCAGAGTCATGAGATACCAGGATCAGAGATGCCTCGGATTATACTTGCTGGAGCTGCGTAGACATAGAGAGGGTCTCTTGAGAGGGAGGGGATCAGAGAGGGAGAGACACCTACAGAGGTAGATTACAGACTTATTTCGACCAGAGATTGAGCAGTCACGCCAGTAGGCATTGCAGCTAGCCCCAGAGTATAGCGGCACCAGAGCTACACTGATTGATCGGGCTATAGAGTTGGGGCGCGGTCCAGGCGCCCAAAGATGAGAGGCCCATCTCGACACCGGCGGAGACTACAACAGAGGATCAGGACCATACTAGCACGGTATGGGAGACGTCCAGTCAGAGTACTCACCATGGAGGACATTGAGGATATCCGCCATCGACCGATGAGAGACATCTTTGGATAGTGATGTATATGATGCTTTCCTTTGTTGCTGGAGTTTTCCTTCCCAAATGTTATCCATTAGGAGCTCCTAGTACTTTACTTCATAGTTGTTGTTTCAGTTTCAGTTAGTTGTTTAGTTGTTTTTGCTTTTCTTACATAGACATTGTATCAGATCCACCAATTGTTGTAACCTTTTTGGTCTCATAGGTCATTTTGGCCTTTTGAAGACGTTAATATATCATTTCATATCATTTCATTTCTCTCTCCATGGACCTCTCCCCTCCATAGATTTGGGATAGAGTGCATTATGATCATTCTTGTATACTTTATAGCATGCTCCCCCGTTTGTTCTGTGCATTTACCTAGGACTCAAACTTCAATTACTAGGTTTCTAGTTTCAGTTTTAGTTTTGTTCCAGCTTTCCAGGACGATGGTATTCCATGGATACTTGTAATCAACTTTTGTCTCATAGGCCTATCGGGCCTTTTGTAAGATGTAAATTTAACTCTCTCTCTCGATCAGAGCTCAGTTTCACAGAGAGGGTGCGGAGCGACTGGCTCGCTTCAGAGCACACCCAGGCATGTTCTTCAGGGAGCTGTGGACACCCCCTTCACTGATGTATACCATTCTATACCCCCAGTATGGTACAGGATGGAGCTAGCTAGGTTGCATATCATGATTGTATACTCCATGCATATAGCTTTGCATTTTTCTCCTAGTAGTAGAGCTCCATCCCCCGCACACCCAGATTCAGCTTTTTTTTTTGTTCAGTACTTTTTCATTTTGTTGGGATGACAGAGGATACCCCATACAGGTACTCCGATTTGTCTCATAGGCCGAGTTCGGTCTTTTGGAAGACGTTAATAAAATCTTTCTTTCTTTCTTTCTTTCTCTCTCTTCATTGATGTATACCATTTTATACCCCCAGTATGGTATAGGATGGAGCTAGCTAGGTTGCATATCATGATTGTATACTCCATGCATATAGCTTTGCATTCTCCTAGTAGTAGAGCTCCATCCCCTCCCCCACTCATTGTACTTATTGCACACCCAGATTCAGCTTTTTAGTTCAGTACTTTTTCATTTTGTTGGGATGACAGAGGATACCCCACAGGTACACTGATTTGTCTCATAGGCCGAGTTCGGTCTTTTGGAAGATGTTAATAAAATCTCTCTCTCTCTCTCTCTCTCTCTCTCTCTCTCTCTCTCTCTCTCTCTCTCTCTCTCTCTCTCTCAGGCCAAAATGACCTTTTTGGTCTCATAGGTCATTTTGGCCTTCTCAATATCATTTCATTTCATTTCATTTCTCTCTCAGTTCGCCGCCTCTCTGTTCATTCGCCTCTGCAGTTCGCCATTGCCCCGTCTCTGTGTTCATTCGGCTCTGCCCCGCCTCTCTGTTCGTTCGCCTCTACCCCCCTTTCCCCGCCTCTCTGTTCGTTCGCCTCTGCAGTTCGCCCTAAACCCGCCTCTGTGTTCGTTCGCCTCTGCCCCGCCTCTCCCATTTCGCCTCTGCCCCGCCTCTATTCGTTCGCCTCTGTCCCCCTTTCCCCGCCTCTCCCAGTTCGCCGCCTCTCTCTTCATTTGCCTCTGCAGTTCGCCACTGCCCTGCCTCTGTGTTCGTTCGGCTCTGCCCCGCCTCTCCCCAACCACCCCTGCTCAGGTCCCCAAGGCAGCAACATAACTCTCTCTCTCTCTCTCTCTCCTCCTGCCTGTGGGAAGGACTGCAGAGTGATCTGGAGGAATGGCCCCGAGTCTCCAAGAGAAACTCGAGGCCCTCGAGATGGCAATGAAGGCACTAATCAAGGAGAACAAGAAGACATCCAATTCCAACCTCAATGAGGTGGAAAACAAACTACACCGGCACATCATAGCTCTCGAAGCACGGGTCACGAACCTTGAACAAGAGAACATGGCACTCAAGGAGCAGGTGAGTGCATTGAAAGTGGAAATGGTAGCCATCAAGAATGCTGAGAAGGAAGAAGGGGAGATCAATGACAACACTCTCACGGCCATCAAAGAAGAGATCTCCAAGGAGATCACAAAGGACATGGAGGGAAAGCTCGAAGCCAAGCAATCAGGATGGGTCGAGGTGGTGAAGAAGAACATCCGTAAAGAAGTGAGGGAGGAGACTCAAAGGGAAGAACACCAAATCATTCACACCACCATTGAGGAGGAGAAGATGAGGTCCAGGAGGTATGTCCGAGACTATTGCTAGCACCATTGGTGTGAAGCAAGGATGCCCACTTTCCCCAATGCTATTTGGGTTATACATTGATGAGGTGGCTGACTTCATTACACGGGGAGGCGGAGATGGAGTTGATTTAGCAGGTACCTCAGTACATATTATGCTCTATGCTGATGATATTGTATTAGTGTCTGAGTCCCCAGGTGGTCTACAGCAGCATCTACATGCACTCGCACACAGAGGGGTCTTATTGTGAACATTGGGAAAACCAAGGTTATGGTCTTTCATACATTGAGACAGGGCAGAAGTCAGCTGACATTCACTCTCGCAGATGCCAGATGGAGGTGGTGACA
Organism: Cibotium barometz; assembly: GCF_041138505.1. Lineage (NCBI taxonomy): Eukaryota > Viridiplantae > Streptophyta > Polypodiopsida > Cyatheales > Cibotiaceae > Cibotium > Cibotium barometz. Next base: position 62,133,673 of record NC_141054.1, on the reverse strand, counting down.
TCATACGTGTACCTAGGGGTTACCTTCTCTGCAGCAGCCACACGCTTCACCATGGGTTCAGCAGCCAGAGCTAGATTGACACGGGGATATGCACCATTGGCTATGCTAGAGAGACAGTGCCACCAGGCACATTTTCAGGAGCCCTGGACGAAGGGGTGGCTATTTGACACATTAGTCACACCGGCATTGATGTATGGAGCAGCGGTATGGGCGCCAGGCCTTGCTACCCATTGGTGGACACAGATAGAGAGACCACAGGCCCTCATGATGGCACACATGATACGCAGCAAACCGTCAGTACCTCATGACATTATCCGAGTAGAGTTTGCTGCGCCTCCTATGATGGTAGAGGCCATATTTCAGACTATATGCTTGCTAGACAGATTCAGAGAGATGCCACAGGACAGATTGTCATATAGAGCTTTTGAGGCATCTAGACAGCTGGCTGAGGCAGGAGACAGAGGATCATGGTATGCACAGGTCACACATTGGTTCTCACAGCATGGCCTAGACATGGATCATCTACCACCATTCCAGAATGACAGGGATACACCACATATCCGTCTCTCTCATAGTGAGAGGAACCGAGTATTGAGACAGGATCTATGGCAGCTCTATACACGAGAGACATGGATAACGCCTACACAGCCTCTTCCACCGAAGATGCTATACTACAGAGATCACTTCATGAGTATCACTGATGATGGATTTATAGAGAGGCCTAGATACATGGAGGGCTTTTTACCACACGGCTCCCGAGTGGCTATTGGTCAGCTCAGAGTTTCATCACACCGATTGGAGATTGAGACTGGCAGAGCAGCACAGATCCCCCGAGAGGAGAGGGTATGCAGATTGTGCAGAGAGGAGGTGGAGAGTGAGGAGCATTATGTATGCAGATGCAGAGCATATACAGCCATCAGAGAGAGATATCCCATTTTATTCAGAGAGCCACATTCCCTACGCCAGATCTTTGAGGCAGCAGACCAGCGCATACTGGGGAGATTCATTCTAGACATACAGCGCCACAGAGAGACATTATTACAGGCTTAGACAACTCCAAAGGGGGGCGACAGACAGATTACTACATTTTTTCAGAGATCCATCTCCCTCCCAGTCCCTATACGGCAGGGAATTACTCTCCAGAGAGCAGAGACACTTAGAGCCCGCAGGAGACAGAGGACACCTGGCTTTCGGACACCACGCCTATACCAGAGAGAGATGACAAAGATCAGAGCTCAGTTTCACAGAGAGGGTGCGGAGCGACTGGCTCGCTTCAGAGCACGGTTGCATATCATGATTGTATACTCCATGCATATAGCTTTGCATTCTCCTAGTAGTAGAGCTCCATCCCCTGCACACCCAGATTCAGCTTTTTTTGTTCAGTACTTTTTCATTTTGTTGGGATGACAGAGGATACCCCATACAGGTACTCCGATTTGTCTCATAGGCCGAGTTCGGTCTTTTGGAAGACGTTAATAAAATCTTTCTTTCTTTCTTTCTTTCTTTCTCTCTCTCTCTTCACTCATGTATACCATTTTATACTCCCAGTATGGTACAGGATGGAGCTAGCTAGGTTGCATATCATGATTGTATACTCCATGCATATAGCTTTGCATTCTCCTAGTAGTAGAGCTCCATCCCCTGCACACCCAGATTCAGCTTTTTTTATTCAGTACTTTTTCATTTTGTTGGGATGACAGAGGATACCCCATACAGGTACTCCGATTTGTCTCATACGCCGAGTTCGGTCTTTTGGAAGACGTTAATAAAATCTCTCTTTCTATCTTTCTTTCTGTCTCTCTCTTCGTTGTTCGCCCGCCCAACCCGCTTCAAATCCCCCCTTTGAGTGATGAGGAGACTTACTCGCCGCAAAAAGGCGGGCCTTCGCAGAGACACAGGAGCTAGAGATCTTTCATTTCTTCATGAGCAGAGATAGCCCTGTCTCATGGCGGCACTTCAGAGAGCCCCGGACCCCGACACCTATTGCAGACCCACAGACATGGCACACATATGCAGAGGGTCTATACCATGCCCCACAGCAGCCACCTATACCTCAGCCACCACAGGAGCCTCGACCTACCACAGCTAGCTTCTTTACCCACTCGATGGTACAGGAAGCTATCCGCCGCCTACAGCATGGACGGGCCGCCGACCATATGGGCCTGTAGGGTGAGCATCTCATATATGCAGTAGATTCTTTAGCTCCTTTTCTTGCACACCTGTTTAACAGGGCACTAGCAGAGGGTTTGCCTGTGGAGTGGACGATGCACACCATTGTGCCGATTCACAAAACAGGGGATATGCTCGATCCGAGCAACTACAGGACGGTTATGGTAGGCCACGTGCTGGCCAAACTCTATGGTGCAGTGCTGGAGCAAGAGCTTAGCTTATATGCTAAGCGAGCAGGTTTACGCTCATCAGGGCAAGCAGGCTTCAGGAGAGCTTTCTCTACCACTGACCATGTATTCACTTTGAGATGTATGATTGATCGGGCCGGAGTGAGGAAGAGAAAGCTCTATTGCTGCTTTGTGGATTTCCGCAAGGCATTTGACATAGTACCACGAGAGAGGCTCTTTCAGCGCCTGCAGTCTCTTGGCATACCAGAAGATATGACATGGGGCATCTATGCATTATATGAGCAGGTTTTTGGGCGAGTCAGATGTCCAGGAGGTATGTCCGAGACTATTGCTAGCACCATTGGTGTGAAGCAAGGATGCCCACTTTCCCCCACACTATTTGGGTTATACATTGATGAGGTGGCTGACTTCATTACACGGGGAGGCAGAGATGGAGTTGATTTAGCAGGTACCTCAGTACATATTATGCTCTATGCTGATGATATTGTATTAGTGTCTGAGTCCCCAGGTGGTCTATAGCAGCATCTACATGCACTCGATGATTTCTGCACACAGAGGGGTCTTACTGTGAACCTTGGGAAAACCAAGGTTATGGTCTTTCATACATCGAGACAGGGCAGGAGTCAGCTGACATTCAGTCTCGCAGGATGCCAGATGGAGGTGGTGACATCATACGTGTACCTAGGGGTTACCTTCTCTGCAGCAGCCACACGCTTTACCATGGGTTCAGCAGCCAGAGCTAGATTGACACGGGGATATGCAACATTGGCTATGCTAGAGAGACAGTGCCATCAGGCGCATTTTCAGGAGCCCCGGACGAAGGGGTGGCTATTTGACACATTAGTCACACCGGCATTGATGTATGGAGCAGCAGTATGGGCGCCAGGCCTTGCTACCCATTGGTGGACACAGATAGAGAGACCACAGGCCCTCATGATGGCACGCATGATACGCAGCAAACTGTCAGTACCTCATGACATTATCCGAGTAGAGTTTGCTGCGCCTCCTATGATGGTAGAGGCCATATTTCAGACTATATGCCTGCTAGACAGATTCAGAGTGATGCCACAGGACAAATTATCATACAGAGCTTTTCAGGCATCTAGACAGTTGGCTGAGGCAGGAGACAGAGGATCATGGTATGCACAGGTCACACATTGGTTCTCAAAGGATGGCCTAGACATGGATCATCTACCACCATTCCAGTATGACAGGGATGCACCACATATCCGTCTCTCTCATAGTGAGAGGAACAGAGTATTGAGACAGGATCTATGGCAGCTCTATACACGAGAGACATGGATATCGCCTACACAACCTCTTCCACCGAAGATGCTGTACTACAGAGATCACTTCATGAGTATCACTGATGATGGATTCATAGAGAGGCCTAGATACATGGAGGGCTCTTTACCACACGGCTCCCGAGTGGCTATTGGTCAGCTCAGAGTTTCATCCATAGTTACCACGGAATGTCGTTCCGCCTTCCTGGAACGCCGGAACGCCGTTCCGGGCGAAGGCGCGTTCCCGGTACGTCGGAACGTTCTGCAAAAAAAGAAAAAAAAATTTGGGGAGGGGTGTGTTTTGCTTGCAGAAATGTATGTTCATGTCTTGGGGGAGCAAATATTAGGAAGTATATTTGGCTATCCGTATACAAAAAGTTACATTTTTTTGTGTCATATGCTGACATGTCATATGACGTGGCGTTCCGCGACGTTCCCGATCCGCTTCTGTTCCCGTTCCCGCTCCCGTTCTAGCATCCGACGTTCCCGGAACGTTCCCGTTCCGTGGTAACTATGGTTTCATCACACCGATTGGAGATTGAGACTGGCAGAGCAGCACGGATCTCCCGAGAGGAGAGGGTATGCAAATTGTGCAGAGAGGAGGTGGAGAGTGAGGAGCATTATGTATGCAGATGCAGAGCATATACAGCCATCAGAGAGAGATATCCCATTTTATTCAGAAAGCCACATTCCCTACGCCAGATCTTTGAGGCAGCAGACCAGCGCATACTGGGGAGATACATTCTAGACATACAGCGCCACAGAGAGACATTATTCCCAGGCATGTTCTTCAGGGAGCTGTGGACACCCCCTTCACTGATGTATACCATTTTATACCCCCAGTATGGTACAAGATGGAGCTAGCTAGGTTGCATATCATGATTGTATACTCCATGCATATAGCTTTGCATTCTCCTAGTAGTAGAACTCCATCCCCTGCACACCCAGATTCAGCTTTTTTTATTCAGTACTTTTTCATTTTGTTGGGATGACAGAGGATACCCCATACAGGTACTCCGATTTGTCTCATAGGCCGAGTTCGGTCTTTTGGAAGACGTTAATAAAATCTCTCTCTCTCTCTCTCTCTCTCTCTCTCTCTCTCTCTCTCGCTATTTGGGTTATACATTGATGAGGTGGCTGACTTCATTACACAGGGAGGCGGAGATGGAGTTGATTTAGCAGGTACCTCAGTACATATTATGCTCTATGCTGATGATATTGTATTAGTGTCTGAGTCCCCAGGGGGTCTACAGCAGCATCTACATGCACTCCATGATTTCTGCACACAGAGGGGTCTTACTGTGAACCTTGGGAAAACCAAGGTTATGGTCTTTCATACATCGAGACAGGGCAGGAGTCATCTGACATTCACTCTCGCAGGATGCCAGGTCGAGGTGGTGACATCATACGTGTACCTAGGGGTTACCTTCTCTGCAGCAGCCACACGCTTTACCATGGGTTCAACAGCCAGAGCTAGATTGACACGAGGATATGCAGCATTGGCTATGCTAGAGAGACAGTGCCACCAGGCGCATTTTCAGGAGCCCCGGACGAAGGGGTGGCTATTTGACACATTAGTCACACCGGCATTGATGTATGGAGCAGCAGTATGGGCGCCAGGCCTTGCTACCCATTGGTGGACACAGATAGAGAGACCACAGGCCCTCATGATGGCACGCATGATACGCAGCAAACCGTCAGTACCTCATGACATTATCCGAGCAGAGTTTGCTGCGCCTCCTATGATGGTAGAGGCCATATTTCAGACTATATGCCTGCTAGACAGATTCAGAGAGATGCCACAGGACAGATTATCATACAGAGCTTTTCAGGCATCTAGACAGTTGGCTGAGGCAGGAGACAGAGGATCATGGTATGCACAGGTCACACATTGGTTCTCACAGCATGGCCTAGACAACCATTCCAGTATGACAGGGATGCACCACATATCCGTCTCTCTCATAGTGAGAGGAACAGAGTATTGAGACAGGATCTATGGCAGCTCTATACACGAGAGACATGGATTTCGCCTACACAGCCTCTTCCACCGAAGATGCTATACTACAGAGATCACTTCATGAGTATCACTGATGATGGATTTATAGAGAGGCCTAGATACATGGAGGGCTTTTTACCACACGGCTCCCGAGTGGCTATTGGTCAGCTCAGAGTTTCATCACACCGATTGGAGATTGAGACTGGCAGAGCAGCACGGATCCCCCGAGAGGAGAGGGTATGCAGATTGTGCAGAGAGGAGGTGGAGAGTGAGGAGCATTATGTATGCAGATGCAGAGCATATACAGCCATCAGAGAGAGATATCCCATTTTATTCAGAGAGCCACATTCCCTACGCCAGATCTTTGAGGCAGCAGACCAGCGCATACTGGGGAGATACATTCTAGACATACAGCGCCACAGAGAGACATTATTACAGGCTCAGACAGCTCCAGAGGGGGGGCGACAGACACAGATTACTACATTTTTTCAGAGATCCATACCCCTCCCAGCCCCTACACGGCAGGGAATTACTCTCCAGAGAGCAGAGACACTTAGAGCCCGCAGGAGACAGAGGACACCTGGCTTTCGGACACCACGCCTATACCAGAGAGAGATGACAGAGATCAGAGCTCAGTTTCACAGAGAGGATGCGGAGCGACTGGCTCGCTTCAGAGCACACCCAGGCATGTTCTTCAGGGAGCTGTGGACACCCCCTTCACTGATGTATACCATTTTATACCCCCAGTATGGTACAGGATGGAGCTAGCTAGGTTGCATATCATGATTGTATACTCCATGCATATAGCTTTGCATTCTCCTAGTAATAGAGCTCCATCCCCTGCACACCCAGATTCAGCTTTTTTATTCAGTACTTTTTCATTTTGTTGGGATGACAGAGGATACCCCATACATGTACTCCGATTTGTCTCATAGGCCGAGTTCGGTCTTTTGGAAGACGTTAATAAAATCTTTCTTTCTTTCTTTCTTTCTCTCTCTCTTCGCTGTTTGCCCGCCCCTCCGCTGTGCCGCCCTGCTCTCTCTCTCTCTCTCTCTCCCTCTTCGTTGTTCGCCCGCCCCTCCGCTTCCGTCTTCCCACCCACCCTTCCTCAGGCCCCCAAGGCAGCACCATAACTCTCTCTCTGCTGAATCTCTTCTCTCTTCTCTCTTTCCCCTACATGGCTTGAACCCCCCCCCTCTCCCTGCTGCTGCTGTTTCGCGCTGGTGTCATGGATTAATTTCCAATCCATTGGCTGTTTAAAGAGGAGCTCGTGAAGGTGGAGGACAAGCTCGACACAATTATCAAAGAAAACAAGAAGATGGTCGACTCTTCCGTTACCGCAATCATAAACCGCCTCTCCAAACTCGAGAAGGGATTTGACAAAATCCAAGAGCTCGAAGAGAGAACATCCAAGCAAGAAGCTGAGATTTCAGACTAGTGGAGGCCAAATTGCATGCTAAAAGTCAAGCGGCTGAAATCTCAGCCCTCAAAAAGGGGAGTTGGAAGCGACTTCAAAAAGAAAGCTTGAGGATGGAAAATTTCAGCCCTCCTTTATTGAAGAGCTGAATACCATCAAGGAACAAATGAGGATCATTCGAGAGGAGGAGGAGCAACATAAAGAGAAGACATCTTCATGGATGGAGGTGATCACAAAGACACAAAAGAAGATGGACAAGGCGGAGGAATGGATCGAGGTTGCCAAGAAAGGGAAAGGTAAAGAATTGCCACCCATCCCCACTCCCACCATCATCAACATGACCCTTGAAGAGGAGCAAAGGAGGAAGACCCGGGCCTTACATGTACGAGTGTCCGATCTAAAAGACCGTGATGATGCGGAAGGGGAAACCAAGGAGCTCTTCTCTATGATGGGCATTGAAGCCACGCACACAAAGGCATGGCGAGTGGGAAAGAAGAGAGAAGGTAGTGGCAAATCTTCTAAGGAGAGCACTTATCATTCGTTTTTCCTCCATGGAAGCGAAGAAGGACTTCTTGAAGAGACGTCCTACACTCAAGGAGACGAAAATATTTCTTGGAGATTACCTCACTCTCTCGCAACTTGCCCACATGAAAGAAGTTATGCCCAAGATAAGGGCAGCCCGAGAGAAAGGGAAAGTGGCCTTCTATAGAGATGGTAGAGTGGTGATTATGGAGAGGTGCTCTTCATGGCGGCACGAGACCTCTGGGACTACACTCAAAGTTGCTACTTGGAATTGTAATGGATCTCTACGCCTTGATGTGAGGCTTTTGAGGATAGTTTCACTGGGAGGGACATCATCTTCTACTGTGAGATGCATCAGGCTCCTGGACAGTCCATGCCACATGTTAGTGGATACCGATGGGAGACAGCTTGTAGACAGGAGACTCGTTCAGAGCATAGAGGACGGGGCTCAGGAGGAGTGGCAATATTGTTTAGAGAGGAGCTACAACCACTGATACATATAGTCCGTAGAGATGAGCAGGCTAGGTACATGTGGGTTAGACTGAGGGCAGAGATGGGCAGATATCTCTACATTGCTATATGCTATTTTGCTCCTAGTACATCAGTGTATGCATCACCTAGCAGGCAGTCCTTTTCTATTTTGGATGATGACATTTGGGAGTTCTCCAGGGATGATGAAATCATTCTCCTCGGGGACTTCAATGCCAGGACCGCCCATAACCGGATAGTATTTTATGATACCTCAGAGGAGATGTTGAGAGAGCTTGATGTTAGGGATATGGGCCTATCTAGACTCTCATAGGATGAGGAACACAGTGTGTATGGGCGGTATTTGATGGACATGGGGACTGCACATGGATTGGCCATCCTGAATGGCCTACAGAGATTCTCGACATCGGGCGGTTTCACTAGCTTTCCACATCGGCATGGTGCTAGTACAGTGGACTATGTTATGGCTCAGCCCAGTCTCATTCCCTCTTTTCAGGATTTTATGGTAGGCACTAGGCCAGTTGGAATAGCAATGGATCATGCTATCTTGTCCTTCACTCTCACATTTCAGTTCAGCACCGCTCCATTGGGATAGATCTCCACACACACTCGTTATACCTTTACGAGGGAGACTGACACCGTGTACACGGATGAGATATACAGAGGCTTATGTGCCGAGGAGCCAGGAAGGCCATTAGATGAGCTCACTCAGATATTGATAGAGACGCTTCATGCTGCAGCATCAGAGGCATATTCCCATAGTCAGCCTACACGGAGACGATCTGGGAACATGCCCCAGAACAGTTGGTATGATGAGGAGTGCAGAGAGATGAGGATCAGATTACAGAGAGAGGTGCTCATGGGTGTTACCACTCACAGACAGTCACGGATTACCTGCCGGCATCTAGTGTGACAGAAGAAGAGGGCTTATCTTGCTCAATTAGAGAGGGATTTGTATCAGTTATTTATGAGTCTGGACTCAGGCGAGTTATGGAGACTATGCCATGAGCATTCACCATCACCAGCCATTACCTCCATAGAGATTTGGGGTGAGTATGCGCAGCATCAGCACCAGGACAGCCACCCCTGCCAGACCCATCGGATCCATGCCGAGAGACATGTGCTTTCTTTACTGTTGAGATGGTAAGGAAAGCTATTGACAGGATGAGGACAAGGAGAGCATATGACCATGATGGTTTGGTAGCAGAGCACTTTGTTCATGCCAGAGATATGCTTGCAGAGCTTATTGCTATGATGTTTAACCGAGCCATGTGTGAGGGTTTTCTTGAGACTTGGAATATGTCCACGATTGTGCCTATCTTCAAGTCAGGGGATCCAATGCTTCCTGGGAATTATCGTACCATCATGATTGGTCACACATTGGCTAGATTATATGCAACTATTCTTGAGCAGGAGTTGAGTAGATGGGCAGAGAGAGAGGGCATACGTGCATCAGGGCAGGCAGGGTTCAGGAGAGGTTTCTCCACTCTTGACCATATCTTGACACTCAGCGCTATTATTGAGGAGGGCAGATTATATGGCAGGAGGATTTATTGTTGCTTTGTGGATTTCCGCAAAGCTTTTGACATGGTATCGAGAGCGAGACTGATGCGTAGACTACAGGAGATGGGAGTGCCCACAGAGCTGATTTGGGGAATCATGGCTTTATACAGGACAGTTGTGGGGTAGGTACGTACTACTCAGGGTATATCTGAGATGGTTCACTCCACTATTGGGGTGAAACAGGGCTGCCCCCTTCCCCACCTTATTTGGGATGTATGTGGATGAGGTTTCGGACTATGTAGAGCGGGAGGGTGACTGAGGAGCACAGCTAGCAGGGACATGGATTCCGCTGTTATTGTATGCTGATGATATTGTGCTGATCTCAGATTCTCCAGAGGGGATGCAGCGTCATTTGGATGCATTGCACACGTTTGCACAGGACAGTGGATTGTCTATTAACCTTGGTAAAACCAAGGTGATGGTGTTGAACACCACAGCACAGTGGGTTAGGAGGTCGGTACCTACCTTTACATATGGTCAGGAGACAGTGGAGTATACAAATGCATATACTTGGTGTGGTTTTTAGTGGCCCACTATTTTCCCTGAGGAGAGAAGCGGAGACCAGATTGACCAGAGCTTATGCAACATTGGGGAGACTAGAGAGGATGTGTTCTCGCAGGTTCAGTTTCAGGAAGCTCGAATAAAGCTCTGGCTCTTTGACACTTTGGTCACTTCAGCCATGCTGTATTGGGACCCTCAGTGGATCACCACAGCCGAGCTGGTAGCACTGATGGATGGAGAGGTATGGAGAGGCCCTTGGTTTCTATGATTTCCCGGATGATTAGGGCGAAGGCCTCCGTACCACATGATATTATCCGTGCAGAGATGGCTGCCCCCCCATTGGTAGTAGAGGCACTCACTCGATCAGTCTCCTTTATACATAGCACTTGGGCTCTTCCTAGAGACAGATACGCTCGCTTAGCTTTGGAGTCTTCACGACAGTTGGCATCACAGGGAGACGGATCATGTTGGTATGCAGAGTGACAGCTTGGTTCCAACTGCATGGCTTTAGTATGGACAGGCTACCTCCATTTCAGTACTCCCTAGATGCAGGCTCCCTCTCTTTCACATGGGTAGAGATTACCAGACTTATCAGGCAGGACTTGACTCAGCTGGACACTAGGACATGGATACAGCCGACACACGAGCTTGGTACGAAGATGGCTTTCTATAGAGATCATCTTCTCTAGCTCATGGAGGATGGGTTTGTGATTAGACCGAGCTACATGGATACTCATCTTTCTCATGGGGTACGGTGTGCTATTGGTCAGATGCGCACATCCTTACACCAGCTAGAGATTGAGACTGGCAGATTCAGAGGAGTACGAGCTGAGGCCAGGATTTGTCAGCTGTGCCAGATGGAGCCAAAGACAGAGTTACATTACATATGTGACTGTCCAATATATTATGAGATACGAGGCCATTTGCACTGCTTGTTTAGAGAGGGTTTCGGACCACTTTCTAGAGTCATGAGATACCAGGATTGGACATGCCTCGGATTATACTTGCTGGAGCTGCGTAGACATAGAGAGGGTCTCTTGAGAGGGAGGGGATCAGAGAGGGAGAGACACCTATAGAGGTAGATTACAGACTTCTTTCAACCAGAGATTGAGCAGTCAGGCCAGCAGTTATTGCAGCTAGCCCGCAGAGTATAGCGGCACCAGAGGTACACTGATTGATCGGGCTATAGAGTTGGGGCGCGGTCCAGGCACCCCAAGATGAGAGGCCCATCTCGACACCAGCGGAGACTACAACAGAGGATCAGGACCATACTAGCACGGCATGGGAGACGTCCAGTCAGAGTACTCACCATGGAGGACATTGAGGATATCCGCCATCGACCGATGAGAGACATCTTTGTGTATGATGCTTACCTTTGTTGCTGGAGTTTTCCTCCCAGATGTTATCCATTAGGAGCTCCTAGTACCGTACTTTTCCTCATAGTTGTTTCAGTTTCAGTTAGTTGTTTAGTTGTTTTTAGCTTTTCTTACACAGACATTGTATCAGATCCACCAATTGTTGTAACCTTTTTGGTCTCATAGCTCATTTTGGCCTTCTGAAGACGTTAATATATCATTTCATTTCATTCTCTCTCTCTCTCTCTCTCTCTCTCTCTCTCTCTCTCTCTCTCTCTCTCTGTGGGGATATCCGTAGCAGATCCAAATAGCATGGGAGGATTAGAGAGATCATGGCAAATCACTACCAGATATCCTCCAGGCAGTTCAGACCGGAGGAGCTTGTCTTCATGCTTTAGCGACCTATGAGGGATTTTATCCGCTAAGGGCCCGTCTATACCCTCACACATTCATGAGCCTCACGTGCCTAGAGATGTCTCTGTGTGGACACTTTTGTCCCCTCTTAGTAGCTTCCTAGGTTTCCCATGTTTCCCATGTTACTCTTGATCTCTATATCTATAGATCATTAGATCTTTTCTCACTTTTTTCTGTTACACACCACTGACATTTGTACTTCATCTGACCAGATTATTTGTAACTTTTGGTCTCATAGGTCATTTTGGCCTCTCAAAGACGTTAATACAGATTTCATTTCATCTCTCTCTCTCTCTCTCTCTCTCTCTCTCTCTCTCTCTCTCTCTCATAGGATACCCCATACATGTACTCCGATTTGTCTCATAGGCCGAGTTCGGTCTTTTGGAAGACGTTAATAAAATCTTTCTTTCTTTCTTTCTCTCTTTCTCTCTCTCTCTCAGACTGGCTAGTGTGAGGAGGGACTCTTTCGGCCAGGATTGACCCGGGTTTGAGTCTACCTGTCGGTTGTATATGCCCTTGCGGCATTCTACCAATGTTAAGAAACCTCTTCTTCTCTTCTTCTCTCAGCATGCCGTGAGCCTTTGTCCCTACTCCCTAGTCTCAGCTCGTGTGCCGTGCCGACGTTGCATTGTTCCACGTTGCTCTGCTCTACGTGACCACTGCGATCTATTGTGTCTATGCTGTGCATGACGGTTGACCACCACCGTAAGCCGGCCCTCTTCTGTTCCCCACTTTGTTGTGGCTGCACTGCACACGACCATCCCTCGGCCTTGCTCAGGCCCCAAAGGCAGCAACATAATCTTCTCTCCCTCTTACTTGAGAGAGCTTCGGCCCATCTACCTCTCGACCCCCTTGCGCCAACCAACCATCACCAATTTCTTCCGGACCCAAGAGGTGGAGGACATCCATAGAGTGGATCCTGTGGACCCACCTCAGGCTACTCCTCATTCACCTCACCCACCTCACCCGAGAGGAGTTACCTTTGACCAGGCCTCCGCATTCGAGCGTGCTTGGCACCCTTGGCCCCCCGGATGTCGGCCATGATCCCCCCATCAGTTCCAGATCCAGGACATGCTCCATTGCTATCGAGCTACCTTTCCACATGACAGAGTTGAGGGAGACCTCTTGGCTATACTCATTAGCCCCATGCTTGATATTTTGGAGAGTGGTATTCCATCTATTGAGGGTTGATGCTACTCTCATGTTGGTATTCCACAATGAGATTCCATGGACAGTTTTGTATCACCCTAGTGCGATAGGTATGTTTTGTTTCTCTTTAATTTTTCGTTCTATGATGAGATATGCAATGGACATTATTGTATCACGTTGGTCTCATAGGCCCATTGGGTCTTTAGTAGACGCTCTCTCTCTCTCTCTCTCTCTCTCTCTCTCTTTGGCCTTTTGAAGTTACAACCATAGTGTATCAGATGTCATATGGTTGTAACTTTGGTCTCATAGGTCACTTTGGCCTTTTGAAGACATTAATATAACATTTCATTTCTCTCTCTTCGCCCCCCCTTTCCCCACCAACCCCTGCGTCTCTCTCTCTCTCTCTCTCTCTCTCTCTCTCTCTCTCTCAGGTAGAGGAAACCGACATTGGATCTTGTGGACCCTCCACGAGCTGCTTTGGACCTACCTCGCTCGAGAGGAGTTACCTCGGACCGAGCCTATGCACTCTAGCGTGCCCGATGCCCTCGACCCCCCCGTCGGCCACGATCACCTCATCACCTCCAGATCCAGGACATGCTCCACCGCCATCGAGCTACCTTTCCACGTGACATAGTTGAGGAAGACCTCTCGGCCATACTCGTCAACCCCATGCTTGACATTTTGGAGAGTGGTATACCATCTACTCAGAGCTGATGTTGCTCCCATATTTTTATGTTCTTAGTATTCCATGACGAGTTTCCATGGACAGTTTTGTATCACCCCAATGAGATAGCTATATTTATGTTTTCATTTTGTTTTATTTTCCATTCCATGATGAGATATGCCATGGACATTATTGTACCACTTTGGTCTCACAGGCCCATTGAGTCTTTAGTAGACGCTTAATATATCTTTCTTTCTAGTGTGGTGTCATTGTGCAAAGTTTCATTTCACCCCAGTAAGAGAGCTATATTTATGTTTTCATTTTGTTTTATTTTCCATTCCATGATGAGATATGCCATGGACATTATTTTACCACTTTGGTCTCACAGGCCCATTGGGTCTTTAGTAGACGCTTAATATATCTTTCTTTCTAGTGTGGTATCATTGTGCAAAGTTTCATTTTCAGCATTGTCTTTGTCTTGTGCTGTTTCCATTTCATAACTGTTACGAGTGTTAAATATTTGCGAGACGGTGCTCAAAGAGCGCTCGGTTGGGTGAATTACACTTGTAGGTGGCCTAGGAAGCCCAAGGGAGTGGCATATATGTTGGACACACGCCCGCTTCAACGGAAGAAGCTGTCTCCCCAAGCTCAACAGAACAAACCTCCATGTAGAAAAAAGGCTTGGCAGAGGTTTTTGTGGCCAAACATTGAAGGAAGAGAGCAATGGATCAACCATACATGAAGATGGCCATGATGTTAGTGCAAGGAGCTTGCACGATGATAATGATGTCTATGGTGATGTCAGAAAGAGCTTACAGGATGACCGTGACGTCAGAAAGTCCAAAAATAGTGCAGAATGCCATGTGGAGACTGTCTCTTGGAGAGAGCGACGAATCATGGCCAGCATTCTGGTAGAAGCCAGCCCTCAGAACGTGTGGGAAGTCTTGACAGATTATGAACGGCTCAGCGAGTTCATCCCTAACCTAGTTTGCAGGTGAGTTTTGTTGTTAATATGCAGCACACATGCTTTCACAACACATGTTTCACTTAGCAAGTACGCCTATTGGCATTGGCATATGTCCGATAATGAACTAGAATAATGCATGCCCTTATGCCTTATGAGCTATAATATGAGCTCAAGGATGTTCTCATTGCAACACAAGATTCACTTCACAGATACACATTTCAGCATGCTAGATCACAACACATGTTTCACTTAACAAGTACACCTATTGGCATTGGCATGTGTCCGATAATGAACTAGAGTAACACATGCCATTATGCCTTATGAGCTGTAATATGAGCTCAAGGCAACACAAGATTCGCTTCACAGATACACATTTCAGCATGCTAGGTCACAACACATGTTTCACTTAACAAGTACACCTATTGGCATTGGCATGTGTCCGATAATGAACTAGAATAACAGCTCAAGGATGTTCTCATCGCAACACAAGATTCACTTCACAGATACACATTTCAGCATGCTAGGTCATTATTGTCTACAACGCATGTCCGATTTTAAATTTTTAACATATCTGTAAGTTTGTGATGGTGTCAGTGAGAAGATCCCGTCCATATCCCGGGCGTATATGGTTGTTACAACGGGGAATGCAGAGAACAATGTATTGGAACATCGAAGCCCGTGTTGTTTTGGATTTGGAAGAGTTTCCAAACCAGGTAAAGCCCACTTCTCCTTTATGGAGTTTTTTAGTTCAATTTATGAGATTGCCTAGAACTTTAACAGATATCCTTTGTTAAGTACGGGGGTTTGATTTTCTACGATCTACAGGAGACAGGCAGTGAGCTCCACTTCTCTATGGTTGATGGTGATTTCAAGCGATATGAGATTAAATGGTATCTGCAGACTGGTCCAAGGTGCAATAGTAGTCTCTTTGGTGCAATATTTTGTAACTAAATAGAACTGTGTAATTGGTACTAATTTGACATGCCTAGCAGTTTGATAACTGCTTGGCTCTTTCCTTCCAAACAAGCTTGAATTGTTTTTGCAAGATGTCACATGCATCATCCCCAACATGGATGCATGTGCCAATTTCGGGGAACTATAAGAAAGGAAGAATAATATATTAAATGTCTACAAAACACTTGAAGGGTATAGAATGAGTATATGTATTCACGGATAACTGGATGCGAGAACCATGAAAAAAAAGGAAAAAGTCTGCCAAAGAAAAAGTCGCCCATGTAATATGTGGACCTGTATGTTCTGGCATTTACCAGTTGGCCATGTCCATTAGCTCTAGTCGGCCTATTTATCAGCTCCAGTCGGCCAGCATTCCCTCACTATAAATAGTGGGTGCTGGCCTCTCTTGTTTCACTCAGTCTTGTACATATTTTGCTCCCTCACTTATGAGACTTGTAGTGTCTCTTGCTTGGGACTGTTTTGCTTCAGTATATTCAGCATAGTTCTCACAATATCTCTCTCTCTCTTGCACTCTCTGTTCAGCACATTCTAGTGCCACTCTGCTTCCGCTCTATGCACTCTTTCAATTCGAACTCAACCGAACTTTAGTAAGTATGATGGTAAGCGTGATCATTTAGCTGTTAATCAGTTTATTCATCAATTTACTGCTGCTCATTTTCCTTTAGCTAGGATCATTGATTCTCAAGATAGAGTCCACGTAGCAATTCCCCACCTTACGGGTGAGGCAATCACTTGGTGGCAGCATTGGTCTAGTCTTCATACAGACCCGACCACAGGTGTCACAACTTTTCGCTGGGATACTTTTGTCCATGACCTTAAGACCAGATTTCTCCCTCCCTAGTATTTGACCAACTTGGCAGATGAGTTCTATGGACTCAGACAGAACGGGTCACCTGTGCTTCATTTTAGCACAACAGTTAGGGTTATCTGAGCAAGCCAAGATGGATCAATTCATTCGCGGATTAGATTCTAACATCAGGTTCACAGTTTGTAACTTTGAACCCAGCACATATGATTGAGCTTTGACTGTGGGTCAAAATGAAGAAATTAACGGAGGCAAGCCTAAGCAACGGTAGTCTAGTACCAAACCCCAGCAATAGCAATCAGGTTTTTTTTTTTTTTTGGAAGCACGATCCTTCTATTAGTTAATGAGAAAACGCCATAAGGCTTCAAAGCTCACCTCACAAGGAGGGATAATAAACACAGTGAACACCAGAGCTCCACCCCCGTGGCTGGCCGCTCTCTGGGGGGGGGGGGGGGGGGGGGGGGGCTACCTAGTAATACATGCGGGAGGTGAGAAGAGCCAAACTGGAGGCCTGTAGTGCCAAGTGACATCCTCGCCCCTCGCGATGAGGAAAGGGCCAAGCTGCCAAGTGCGGAGGAACGCCTTGCGGCGATCGCTCATGCGATCCGAGTCGCCCTGAAGTTTCCCCCAGTGTCCTCTCAAGGTGTGAATGATGTCCACCCAGAGGGCCTGTATGACCTCCGCCGGTGGAGTCGCCTGGCGGTCTATGGCCTCCCTGCATCGGGCTCTCCATATGTGCCAAGCCGTCATGCTGCTGATCATCTCCCATCTGTGCCCGTCCCCCTTCTGGGAGACTGCCGAATAGAAGTCTGGCGTCAGAACCACCGCCATCGCCCTGTCAGAGACCTGGATGGTCACACTGCCAGGGACGTCCTCGTATCCAAGGGCCGGGCCGCTGTCCGTGGCCCAAGCCACCGCAGCCCACGTCACCATCATCTCACCTGGCGAGCCTGCAAAAACCATCCTGAGAGCGCGCTGCCAGACCTGCTGTGCCTGTGGGCAATCCCATAAGCAGTGCCGCTGCGACTCCTGTGCGTCTGCCCCGACCAATGTAGCAGCGAGGTCCACCAAGACCCTGGATGTTCCATGAGAGGATCCTCATGGATCAGCTATGGCAAGTGAAGCAGCCGCCACTAGCTCACCCCTCTCAGCCGGCCCGGATGAGCTGCCCTCCACTCTGTGAGTCTTGGGCGCCGGCTTGGAGGGAGAATAGTCACTGTCTGTCCGGGTGCGGAGTCTCTCCAAAAAGAGGGTGACCTGTCTCTGTGTCCAGCCCCACTCCACCTTCGCCCTGTCCAGGGCATAGGCGTGAGACCAATCCTCTGCATATATGTATCTAAAGGTAGGCTGCATCCTCGGGGTGGCGTGGAGGAGAATCAGTAGCACCGCCTCAACTGAGGTGTGGACCGGATCCGCCCGCCAATCTCCTATACCAAACAAGCTCATGCGGGCTCAGTGTAATCGGGTCTGCAATAGGTCCGTGAGCCCCAAGTCACTGAAGTGGTGAGAAAACTCCAGTATCTGATCACGCAAAACTTCCTCTACAGAGTTGCAATCCCATGCTGTGTCTGGGGCAACACTGAGAGGAAAGGAGAAGGCCACCATGCTGCTCACCATTGAAGGAGAACGAGAGGGATGGCACACCACGCAAACTCACAAGGGCGCGACCAGTGTCTCAAACGGGCCAGCATCCAGCTGGAGACACCTGAAAAAACCGTAATCCACTGGAAGCCCCATCACTCGCGGGGCCCCCCCAGGGGAGGCTGGAGTGAACTCTGTGGCGGGCGAAGCTAGGATTGCCATCTCCACCGGCCCGGAGTGGCGGTGGAACAGCCGCTGAACTGAACTCTGGCCTACCCAGCTGCGCTGCCCCGGGGCAGTGGGTGGTCTGGAGGAGTATCCTGGAGAGGCCGAAGGAGGGATGGTGGCTCGCGGAGAGGAGGGGGGAGAGCGAGGAGAGGATGGAGAGGCATCTGCCAGAGGAGAGGTGTCAGGGGGGGCCGCCGGGGGAGGCGGGAGGGGGGGGCTGGGGGGGGGAGAGGGGGGGGTGGAAGGAGTGCTCTCCGAGTGAGGGGAAGAGGGGCCGGGGGTCGCAGAGTGCGGCCCGGGATCCTCAAGAATCTGCTCCATGGAGGGGGCGCGGCCCCCCGCGGGGGAAGACGGGAGCGGGGTCTCCACGTGGGGGGCTCCACCGGCGGCCTCAACGGGCACTGAGACTGAATCCTCGTCCATCGGGGTGGGACCTGCTGGCCGCCTATCCCTGACTGGAGCATAAGTGCGGCTAGGTGCCTGGACGCCAGCCGGAGTCGCCTGTCCGCCAGCCTGTCCTGCCTGCTGGCGTCTGCGACGGTCCTTGCGGGCCGGGCGTTTCCGCCGCCGAACCTCCTGCCATCCGCCAGCCTCCTGGGTCTGCGCGGCATCCTCTGCCGGGGCCTGCTCGTCAGATGATGGCGCCTGCTGAGACGAGCCAGGGATGTCCGGTCTCTAAGGTGGATGGCCACCCCTCGGGCCTCCTGAAGGGGGTCCAGAGGCGGCAGAGCGTGAAGGATGAACCCCCTTGCGGGGACAGGCGCGTGCGAGGTGGCCCATCTCCCGACAGATGTAGCACTGGCCGGGGAGGCCCGAATACTCCACGCGCTGTATCAGGTGTCCTCCAGAAAGACAAGGGAGGAGGATCGTCTTCGGGAGGGACTCTGGTGACGAAACCACAACACGAATGGCCGGGAGTCCTGCTGCCCGAGCTATCACTGAAGCCGCTGTCTGAGGCGTCTCCACCACCTGCCCGAACGCCTTGCCAATGGATGACAAGAGGGGCAAGTACTCCCTGCGGAGTCCAGGAAAGCAGATAGTGATCTATCGCGCCTGCTAGCAGGTCAGAAGCGGGGTCGAAACCGTGAGTCCATCGCGCCAGGAACGCCCGGGATGAGCGGAGGGCAATGGGGCTCCGAGCCAGCACCGTCTGAGCTGCCTGGGGGGACTCGAAATCCACCTGGTAGTAGCCACGTCCCAAAAAATCGACGCTGACGATCTTGGTAGCACGCCAACGAGGCTGCCTTGCAGAAGGTCGCGAAGCTCTCTCCGCATCGGACGGCTACGCACTATCTTGCAGACCAAGGAGGAGGCCTCAAGAGCAGATACTGTGGAAACAAACAACTGATGATCTACAACTGTGAACTCCAGACGGAGACCGGAATCGGCAAGGGTAGTCGGAGCGGCTTCCATGGAGTTCTCCAGAGGGAAAAGGCCAGAGACCGGGGTCACCAACGGGAGGGACACAGCCCTACGAGGAAACGGAGAAGCGGAAGGAGAGAGGATAGCGGGGGCGGGGGGAGGGGGGGGGAGGGGGGAGCTGAGGCGGGGGAGCTAGCGATGGGAGGAGGGGCGAGACGGAGGGGGAGGTGAGGGAGAAGGCGGGGGGAAGAGCCGCGAAGCGGAGGAGAAGGCCGGGGGGGGGAGATGGCGGGGGGGAGAGCGAGGAAGGAGGCGGGGGGGAGAGAAGGCGGGGGAGGAAGCGAGGAAGGAGGCGGGGGGGGGGGGGGGGGGGGGGGGGAGATGGCGGGGGGGAGATGGCGGGGGAGGAAGCGAGGAAGGAGGCGGGGGAGAGAGGCGGAGGAGATGGCGGGGGGGGAGAGGGGGGCGCGCGACGATGAGAAGCAGCAGGGGGAAGGAAGACGGGAGGGGGATGAGGCGGAGCTCGCAGGAGCACATCTCGTTCTGCTTCGGATCATGTATGGGGTATCCTCTGTCATCCCAACAAAATGAAAAAGTACTGAACAAAAAAAGCTGAATCTGGATGTGCAGGGGATGGAGCTCTACTACTAGGAGAATGCAAAGCTATATGCATGGAGTATACAATCATGATATGCAACCTAGCTAGCTCCATCCTGTACCATACTGGGGATATAAAATGGTATACATCAATGAAGGGGGTGTCCCCAGCTCCCTGAAGAACATGCCTGGGTGTGCTCTGAAGCGAGCCAGTCGCTCCGCACCCTCTCTGTGAAACTGAGCTCTGATCTCTGTCATCTCTCTCTGGTATAGGCGCGGTGTCCGAAAGCCAGGTGTCCTCTGTCTCCTGCGGCCTCTAAGTGTCTCTGCTCTCTGGAGAGTAATTCCCTGCCGTATAGGGACTGGGAGGGGGATGGATCTCTGAAAAAATGTAGTAATCTGTGTCTGTC
Organism: Cibotium barometz; assembly: GCF_041138505.1. Classification (NCBI taxonomy): domain Eukaryota; kingdom Viridiplantae; phylum Streptophyta; class Polypodiopsida; order Cyatheales; family Cibotiaceae; genus Cibotium; species Cibotium barometz. Next base: position 62,113,038 of record NC_141054.1, on the reverse strand, counting down.
GCCTCCCCTCTGGAGCTCTCTGAGCCTCTAATAATGTCTCTCTGTGGCGTTGTATGTCTAGAATGAATCTCCCCAGTATGCGCTGGTTTGCTGCATCAAAGATCTGGCGTAGGGAATGTGGCTCTCTGAATAAAATGGGATATCTCTCTCTGATGGCTGTATATGCTCTGCATCTGCATACATAATGCTCCTCACTCTCCACCTCCTCTCTGCACAATCTGCATACCCTCTCCTCTCGGGGGATCCGTGCTGCTCTGTCAGTCTCAATCTCCAATCGGTGTGATGAAACTCTGAGCTGACCAATAGCCACTCGGGAGCCGTGTGGTAAAAAGCCCTCCATGTATCTAGGCCTCTCTATAAATCCATCATCAGTGATACTCATGAAGTGATCTCTGTAGTATAGCATCTTCGGTGGAAGAGGTTGTGTAGGCGATATCCATGTCTCTCGTGTATAGAGCTGCCATAGATCCTGTTTCAATACTCTGTTCCTCTCACTATGAGAGAGACGGATATGTGGTGCATCCCTGTCATACTAGAATGGTGGTAGATGATCCATGTCTAGGCCATGCTGTGAGAACCAATGTGTGACCTGTGCGTACCATGATCCTCTGTCTCCTGCCTCAGCCAGCTGTCTAGATGCCTCAAAAGCTCTGTATGACAATCTGTCCTGTGGCATCTCTCTGAATCTGTCTCTTCAAGAAGTCCTTCTTCGCTTCCATGGAGGGGAAACGAATGATAAGTGCTCTCCTCAGAAGATTTGCCACTACCTTCTCTCTTCTTTCCCACTCGCCATGCCTTTGTGTGCGTGGCTTCAATGCCCATCATAGAGAAGAGCTCCTTCGTTTCCCCTTCCGCATCATCACGGTCTTTTAGATCGGACACTCGTACATGTAAGGCCCGGGTCTTCCTCCTTTGCTCCTCTTCAAGGGTCATGTTGATGATGGTGGGAGTGGGGATGGGTGGCAATTCTTTACCTTTCCCTTTCTTGGCGACCTCGATCCATTCCTCCGCCTCGTCCATCTTCTTTTGTGTCTTTGTGATCACCTCCACCCATGAAGATGTCTTCTCTTTATGTTGCTCCTCCTCCTCTCGAATGATCCTCATTTGTTCCTTGATGGTATTCAGCTCTTCAATAAAGGAGGGCTGAAATTTTCCATCCTCAAGCTTTCTTTTTGAAGTCGCTTCCAACTCCCCTTTTTGAGGGCTGAGATTTCAGCCGCTTGACTTTTAGCATGCAATTTGGCCTCCACTAAATCCTCCTTTTAGGCTGAAATCTCCGCTTCTTGCTTGGATGTTCTCTCTTCGAGCTCTTGGATTTTGTCAAATCCCTTCTCGAGTTTGGAGAGGCGGTTTATGATTGCGGTAACGGAAGAGTCGACCATCTTCTTGTTTTCTTTGATAATTGTGTCGAGCTTGTCCTCCACCTTCACGAGCTCCTCTTTAAACAGCCAATGGATTGGAAATTAATCCATAACACCAACGCGAAACAGCAGCAGCAGGGAGAGGGGGGGGGGTTCAAGCCATGTAGGGGAAAGAGAGAAGAGAGAAGAGATTCAGCAGAGAGAGAGTTATAGTGCTGCCTTGGGGGCATGAGGAAGTCTGGGTGGGAAGACGGAAGCGGAGGGGCGGGCGAACAACAAAGAGGGAGAGAGAGAGAGCAGGGCGGCGCAGTGGAGGGGCGGGCAAACAGCGAAGAGGGAGGGAGGGAGGGAGAGAGAGAGAGAGAGAGAGAGCAGGGCGGCGCAGAAGCAAAGGGGGGATTTGAAGCGGGTTGGTGGGCGAACAACGAAGAGAGAGAGAGAGAAAGAAAGAAAGAAAGAAAGATTTTATTAACGTCTTCCAAAAGACCGAACTCGGCCTATGAGACAAATCGGAGTACCTGTATGGGGTATCCTCTGTCATCCCAACAAAATGAAAAAGTACTGAATAAAAAAAGCTGAATCTGGGTGTGCAGGGGATGGAGCTCTACTACTAGGAGAATGCAAAGCTATATGCATGGAGTATACAATCATGATATGCAACCTAGCTAGCTCCATCCTGTACCATACTGGGGGTATAAAATGGTATACATCAGTGAAGAGAGAGAGAGAGAGAGAGAAAGAAAAAAAGAAAGATTTTATTAACGTCTTCCAAAAGACCGAACTCGGCCTATGAGACAAATCGGAGTACCTGTATGGGTATCCTCTGTCATCCCAACAAAATGAAAGTACTGAACAAAAAAAGCTGAATCTGGGTGTGCAGGGGATGGAGCTCTACTACTAGGAGAATGCAAAGCTATATGCATGGAGTATACAATCATGATATGCAACCGTGCTCTGAAGCGAGCCAGTCGCTCCGCACCCTCTCTGTGAAACTGAGCTTTGATCTTTGTCATCTCTCTCTGGTATAGGCGTGGTGTCCGAAAGCCAGGTGTCCTCTGTCTCCTGCGGGCTCTAAGTGTCTCTGCTCTCTGGAGAGTAATTCCCTGCCGTATAGGGACTGGGAGGGGGATGGATCTCTAAAAAAATGTAGTAATCTATGTCTGTCGCCCCCCCTCTGGAGTTGTCTAAGCCTGTAATAATGTCTCTCTGTGGCGCTGTATGTCTAGAATGAATCTCCCCAGTATGCGCTGGTCTGCTGCCTCAAAGATCTGGCGTAGGGAATGTGGCTCTCTGAATAAAATGGGATATCTCTCTCTGATGGCTGTATATGCTCTGCATCTGCATACATAATGCTCCTCACTCTCCACCTCCTCTCTGCACAATCTGCATACCCTCTCCTCTCGGGGGATCTGTGCTGCTCTGCCAGTCTCAATCTCCAATCAGTGTGATGAAACTCTGAGCTGACCAATAGCCACTCGGGAGCCGTGTGGTAAAATGCCCTCCATGTATCTAGGCCTCTTTATAAATCCATCATCAGTGATACTCATGAAGTGATCTCTGTAGTATAGCATCTTCGGTAGAAGAGGCTGTGTAGGCGATATCCATGTCTCTCGTGTATAGAGCTGCCATAGATCCTGTCTCAATACTCTGTTCCTCTCACTATGAGAGAGACGGATATGTGGTGTATCCCTGTCATTCTGGAATGGTAGTAGATGATCCATGTCTAGGCCATGCTGTGAGAACCAATGTGTGACCTGTGCATACCATGATCCTCTGTCTCCTGCCTCAGCCAGCTGTCTAGATGCCTCAAAAGCTCTGTATGACAATCTGTCCTGTGGCATGTCTCTGAATCTGTCTAGCAGGCATATAGTCTGAAATATGGCCTCTACCATCATAGGAGGCGCAGCAAACTCTACTCGGATAATGTCATGAGGTACTGACGGTTTGCTGCGTATCATGTGTGCCATCATGAGGGCCTGTGGTCTCTCTATCTGTGTCCACCAATGCGTAGCAAGGCCTAGCGCCCATACCGCTGCTCCATACATCAATGCCGGTGTGACTAATGTGTCAAATAGCCACCCCTTCGTCCGGGGCTCCTGAAAATGCGCCTGGTGGCACTATCTCTCTAGCATAGCCAATGGTGCATATCCCCGTGTCAATCTAGCTCTGGCTGCTGAACCCATGGTGAAGCGTGTGGCTGCTGCAGAGAAGGTAACCCCTAGGTACACGTATGATGTCACCACCTCCACCTGGCATCCTGCGAGAGTGAATGTCAGTTGACTCATGCCCTGTCTCGATGTATGAAAGACCATAACCTTGGTTTTCCCAAGGTTCACAGTAAGACCCCTCTGTGTGCAGAAATCATCGAGTGCATGTAGATGCTGCTGTAGACCACCTGGAGACTCAGACACTAATACAATATCATCAGCATAGAGCATAATATGTACTGAGGTACCTGCTAAATCAACTCCATCTCCGCCTCCCCGTGTAATGAAGTCAGCCACCTCATCAATGTATAACCCAAATAGCGTGGGGGAAAGTGGGCATCCTTGCTTCACACCAATGGTGCTAGCAATAGTCTCGGACATACCTCCTGGACATCTGACTCGCCCAAAAACCTGCTCATACAATGCATAGATGCCCCATGTCATATCTGTTGGTATGCCAAGAGACTGCACGCGCTGAAAGAGCCTCTCTCGTGGTACTGTGTCAAATGCCTTGCGGAAATCCACAAAGCAGCAATAGAGCTTTCTCTTCCTCACTCTGGCCTGATCAATCATACATCTCAAAGTGAATACATGGTCAGTGGTAGAGAAAGCTCTCCTGAAGCCTGCCTGCCCTGATGAGCGTAAACCTGCTCGCTTAGCATATAAGCTAAGCTCTTGCTCCAGCACTGTACCATAGAGTTTGGCTAGCACGTGGCCAACCATAACTGTCCTGTAGTTCCTCGGATCGAGCATATCCCCTGTTTCTTTCTTTCTGGAGAGAGAGAGAAAGAAAGAAAGAAAGAAAGAAAGAATCTAGATAGTAGGGCAGTGGCCCGCGCGCCTTGTGTGAGAGCCTAGAGCTTGGAACTTGGAAGTTGGAAGAGAGAAGAAGCTTGAGCCTTGAGTGTTGTGAACTTGTGTGTGCTTGTAGCCTTGTAGAGGCTTGTTCTCATATAGATAGGCAAGAGAGAGAGAGAGGAAAGCCTCAAGGGCGAGAGGGCCAAGCCTCAAAGAGCCAACAGCCATAAACGGTTAGAAACGGGAAGCGCAACGGCAAAAAACGGCGAGCAACGGCTCTCTGCCGTCCCCGCACAGTGTCGTCCCCGTCCCTGCGCCGTCCCTGTCCCTGTGCCGTCCCCGTCGTCGTCCCCTGTGAGAAACGTGACGTGGGGGACGTCCGTCCGTCCCTGTCGTCGCTGGTCCGTCCCGAATCGCTGTCCCGGCGTTCCAAGCTGCCGTCCCCTCCGTCCCCTGTGAGACTATGTGGAGAGGACACAGTATTGGGTCCCAATTACCCTCTGTAGGGCCCCCACCACGGATGGTGTATTTGCTTTATTAGAATGATGTGAATCTGAAAAGAAAATACAAAATTCTTGACCTTTCTTGGCTGGAAAATCCCTGCCCTTGACCTTCAGTTCTCCACCCCTTTGCTTGGCAACTCCCTTGGCTTGTCTAGCCCTTGATTTGCTTGAGCTCTTGGTGAATAATGAGATGATTGAATGGGAACATGGGCTAGGCTATTTATACTACTCAATATGAGCAGTCAGCCAGTATACATACAGGCGGCCAGCCTAAAAGTCCCACGACTTGTGAAAATCCAGCAATAAATGCTGAATCAAATGCCAAAAAATGCTGTGTTTTTCCCTACAGGCTGAGAAGGTGATGCGCTTGAATTCCAATGGCTGGGCAAGGCCTTTGCACACATCCCAAGGGCTGGGCAGCCTGTATGGGCTGCCCCATACTTGCCCTACAGCCATGTAAAGGCTGTAAACTCCTGGAATTTGCCTTATTCTTGCCCTAGGGCTGTCCTAGGGCCCCTCCATGGCTGGTGGGTTCAGCCTGGGCCTTCCTGGCCCTCATGGGGGTGGTTTCACACCATTCCCATGCCCACACTAAGATCCAGGGTAGCCCTATGGGTTGGCCTCTTGTTCTAAACACTAACTACTCAGTGATCTTGCATTCGGTACCATACCAGATACACAGAATCACTGACATCATTCTAGAGGGAGACTCACAGTGCGGACTGGCACTGTTTCATGTGCAAGACAATGCACACCTGACCTTGGACTCATGTGCATGACAATGCACACTTGACCTCGGACGACTGAGATGGATCCTTGGCTGACTCGTCCCGGACTGGGCTCACATGGGACCAGTTCACCATCCTAGGTCCTGCACCTTCTGTACAGAAATGTCTACGTGGCATCCAAGTGCGGGATGCACGTGACATCCCCTTCTGCTTAAGTTGACGGAAGATGCATAGCCTCTAAATACTCCGTCAATAACGCCGGATAGTCTTCGAAAAACTCTTTGTCGAGCCATACCGCTTCATGGGTTCCTCGGTCCTGAAACTTTGTGAGGAATTGTCGTAGTCTTCGGCCTGAGCCATGCTTGAAACGGTGTAGAAGGATCTGTTCTGGAACCATAACTTCTGCTTCATCCACAATGTCTGGTTCCGCTTCGTCTTTGACCTCTGAAGGGGTTGGACCTGCATATGGCTTTAACCAACTGACATGAAATACATCGTGCATAGTCCAACTCGAAGGTAGCTTTAACTGCATAGACACCTCATTAATCTTTTTCCTGATGGGAAAAGGTCCGAAGCTCCTGAAAGACAACTTTGGGCATCGCTTGCCCACTTGCTTCAATCTTTGCTTCATAATCCCCTTCCGAAAACTTTATATCCCTTCGGTCTTTATTGGCCTGTGGAGTGCAAGCCTCTTGCGCTTTAGCCAATCTGTCTTTTACTGACTCTAAGATCTCGTGGTAAGACTTCGTCACCTTATTCGCCTCTGGTATTGAAGACGAAGTCCTAGTTAACAACGACTGGAAAGGTCTTTCAAACGCTGCCTCATATGGAGTCGTGCCAATAGCTGAAGAAAAAGAATCATTCAAAATAGCTTGAACTAAAGGCAAATACGATTCCCACTTACCTTGCTGATCGTGGACATAACACTTCAGCACATCAAAGGCCAACTGGTTCTATATCTCTGTCTGGCCATCCGTCTGTGGGTGGAATGCACTGGAAAAATTCAACTTAGTACCAAAATTATCAAACAATGCCCTCCAAAAATGACTGGTAAACTTGGCATCTGGGTCTGACACTATGGTTCTAGGAATCCCGCCAATCAGGTACCAATGCCGAATGAACAACTGGGCAACATCCTCGGCAGTCACATTGGTCCTGCAAGGAATAAGCATAACAAATAATAATTAAGCACTGCGTATTACGCTTATTTGGACTGGGAGGCAAATTTGTGACAAAGTCCATCGAAATGTCTTGGAAAGGACCCTCAGGAATCGGCAAGGGCTGTAACAACCCTATCTTCTTTCCACGAGGAGCTTTCACCTTTTGACAAATGTCATGTACATATGTAAACACATCATGCCTCATCTTTGGCCAATAGTATTTCTGTTCCAATTTCTCCAGAGTCGAATTCATGTCTCTATGACCACCTGTAATGGCGTCATGGGCATCATGGAGAAGAGCTGCCCTGAATGACTTCATGACACATAGTCGGCCTTTGTAGAAAAGCCAACCATCGCGTATCAGAAAATGGCATGGCCCTATGGCATCCAATGCCTATTCCCACTGTGTACGAAATTCTTGGGAATCCGCGTACGTGTGCTTCATGTTATCTAGTCTTGTACCAACAAGATCAAGTCTAGTGGTCTGAACTGTAGACACTTGTCCCTTCCTGCTCAAAGCATCGGCCACTGGATTGGCCTTTCCTGGAAGGTACTCAAATCATACCACTGAACTGCTAGAATATCCGACTCCAGCGGTGTTGTCGATCACTCCACTGTGCACTTGGCATCGTCTGAATCCAGGGTAATGCCTGATGGTCAGTGCGAACCTCGAAGTCACGGCCATACAGAAAACGTTTCCAATGTTTCAAGGCTTGTATAACCGCTAGGAGTTCACGATCATAGACTGAGTAGTTCTTCTCGGTGGACAGTAACTTACGAGACATGTAAGCTACTGGATGACCATTCTGTTGCAATACACCTCCAATTGCGATGTTACTCGCATCGGCGATCACCTGAAATGGGTCGTCCCACGAGGCAAGTGCTAAACAAGGTGCTTCTGATAAAGCCACCTTGAGTTTCTGGAATGCCTCCAACGCTCGTGGAGTCATTCAAATCTTTTGCCTTCTTGTTTTCACTCCCTTTAGCATCTCGGTGAGATCTGCCGAGAGGTCAGAAAACTTGTCGATGTGGGTGGAATATGCCTGGCATATATCCACAAATGATCTAATGTCATAGGTTGTCTGAGGTACTTCCCAGTTAACAATCTCGACCACTTTAGCCGGATCAAGTCGAATGCCTTCAGCACTAATTATATATCCCAGGAACAGATAAAATTCCGACTTCTTTTCATTGACGTAGAGCTTCTTGCTTTCCAGCAACTTAAGGACTTTCTCCACATCAACGTCATGCTGCTGAAAATACTAGTATGTCGTCCAGAAATATGAACACACACTTTCCAATCAAATCCCGGAAAACACATATCATACTGCGGTTAAATGTAGCTAGGGCATTCGTCAAGCCAAATGGCATGACCACATATTCATAGAGGGCCCGTTCTATACGGAAGGCTGTCTTGGGGATGTCCCCCTCCACAATCCGCACCTGGTGGTACCCACTCTTTAAATCAAGTTTCGAGAACACCTTTGCTCCATTCAGCCTCTCGAGAATATAGTCAATTTGAGGCATCGGGAATCTGCTCTTGATAGTTAGCTTGTTGAGTGCACGATAATCGACACACAAACGGGAAGACCCATCTTTCTTCTTGACAAATAAGATCAGTGCTGCGAATGGCGACACGCTGGGGCGGATGAAGCCAGATTGCAACAATTCTTGGAGTTGGCGGTCCAACTCCGATTCCATTGCCTTGGAAAGGCGATACGGAAACTTGCTCGGGGGTTCTGAGCTTGGGAAGAGGGCTATCGTGTGGTCCTCCGGTTTGGACAGAGGGAGCTGGGGAGAGAGGCTATCCCGAATAAAAATCTTTTGAAACTTTTCATGGAGAACCGAGTACTTCTCGGAAGCACTGGCCACCGTCTGGGCTGTCTGGATGTAGATCATCGCACACTGTGTGCCTTTCCTGACTGCTTGCTTAGCCTGTAAGTGGCTTATGAGCGGAAAGTTCGGAATTCCTGGCTCACACTTAATGGTCAGTGGGGCTCACACTTAATGGTCAGTGGGGCGTTTGACACATTCCGATTGAATTGGAATGTGTGCATGACAACATTCGCACATACCAAGATCGGTAGTTGTATCACTGTAGGCGTTTGACACATCCCGGTCATAGGAGTTAAGCATGACAACATTCGCACATACCAAGATCGGTAGTTGTTGATGATGACTAAGAGGGACTCTCGTAATAGTTTTGGTATCTTCAAAGTTTTAAACCCCTTCAAAAACTCTTGGATCTCGCGAGGATATTTTTCTGTTGGATCTTGGGGTATGCTTCGATGAACATGGTAATTGATGCAAACATCGGGTTTGATTCAGCCTGTACAATCTTTTTTTTATCGGCAGCAAATCAGCCCAATCGATGCAAAGGAAAATAGATCTGGACAGCAAGCAGACTTGTCAAAAAAAAGCAAGAACTCTCCTCTGCAAGTGAAAAACGAAGAGCATCGTAATGGTGTCCAAGACAGAGCGATGGGGATGGGAGCTCACTGGATCTGCGATGAATAAGGGTTGAGTGGCTAATAGTTGTAGGCAACAATTATTAGCCCGAGGCAAGGACACAATACTTCACACCCAATAGTTGGGTAGGGACCCAATACTTCACACCCAATGTACGCCCTCAATGAGAGTTTGATACCATGTCAAAGAACGCAAGAACCACTTGCGAAATCACGATCAGCAGCACAAGAGCAAAACCACCTCTGCAAAGAGAAATTGTAACCCTAAAGTAGGTGCAAGCAAGCAAGAAAACGCTTGACAAGTGGGAGGTCTTTTTGTTTGAGTTCCTCTATCTCTCTTCCCCACTTGGGGATTGCTCCACTCCAGACAAGGGGGCCACCCACCCCAAAGGGAGGTGTCATACTAGACACTCGTTGGTCTCATAAAGACTTGGGGCAGAGACAGATATTGGGTTTTATATGTGGGCTGGGCATAGCCACCACATAGAAGTCCTCACTCCCTACAGTCCTGAGAGAAATTGAAGATGATCTAGTGTGGCTCTGGAGTACCGCACAGTCCTGAGAGAAATTGAAGATGATCTAGTGTGGCTCTGGAGTACCGCATCACATGTGCGTAACGGTCAAATGTGCAAACTTACCCTTCTATAAACTGCTCTTAGGGTGAGAATGTAATCAAGAGTAGAAAAGCTTCTCTTAGAAGCTACTTGTCCTTGTACTCCGAGATCTTGTCCCTCTGTCCAACTGCCCAACTGCCCAACTCTTGCTCCAATACAGATGCATATATCGTGTGGTCAATAGTATGGCCAATCAAGATAGTGCGGCAGTTAGTAGGCAAGGTGGGGTCTCTCCTAATTTGAATATGGACACACTATTCTGCTTGAACTCTCTGGAAAGCTCTCACACATAGCTCTATTAAACACTTCTTACTTTGCTAACTTTTTGATTATGTCTAGGAATCATGGAAGGTGAAGGTGACAGCATTGGAAAGCAAGCTCAGTTTTGGCAATTGATGCGCATGATTGAAGGAGAAGATCCTTCACCAAAGAAAAGGTGTGTGTTGGGGTAAAGGCACTATGCCCACCCTTTTAGTGTGTACAAGCCCATAAGTTATAGTACATAGTACACTTAGTACTTTTAATGTACTAAGTGCACTATGTGTACTAGTGCAATATACATGTGTGATAGGAGAGTCACACACTCATATCATGAGTTGACTTATCCCCACAACTCTCTCTCTCTCTCTCTCTCTCTCTCTCTCTCTCTCTCTCTCTCTCTCTGGTGTTCCCCCTGCTCGCCGCCGCCGCCCTGTTTTAGCGCCGCCTGCTTCGCCTCTGTACGCCTTCCCTCCCGCATGCTGTTCGCCGCCTTCCCTCCCGCCTGCTATTCCCCCTGCTCGCCGCCGCCGCCCTGTTAGCGCCGCCTAGCGCCGCCTGCTTCGCCTCTGTATGCCTTCCCCCCGCCTGCTGTTCGCCGCCCCCTCTCTGTTCGAACTTTCAGTCACCCCCTCCCGCCTGCTGCCCGGTTCGCTGTACACCGCACAGGTCTGCTGGCAATGCCCAGGCTATCTATCCGTTAGGCAGTGCGCCTCCGTTTCCCTAGCCACCCTTGCTCAGGCCCCCAAGGCAGCAGCATAACTCTCTCTCTCTCTCGCTTCTTCCATGGCTTCCCCCTTGCACAACCCGATGAAGGCAACCTTTATGGTCACAAACAAGAGGATAACAAATGTGGAAAAGGAAATGAAGGAATGGAAGGCAGAGATGGAGGGATGGTGGAAGGAGAAAGCAAACTTTCTCCAAATGGTATTCAATGAGGGTAAGCGGTGGAAAGAGGAGAAGGAGGACCTCATAGCGGAAGTCAAAGACCTTCACGGGGAAGTCAACACGCTCAAAGGCGTAATTTCAGCTCTTCAGAGGGAGCTTGCAGAGGCCAAGGCAAATGGTGGACTTGAAGAAGGTGAAATTCAGCCATCCATGATAGAAGAGCTCAAGGTTATCAAGGAACAAGTACGGGCAATTAAGGAAGAAGAGAAGCAACAGGAAGCAAAGACTTCCTCATGGGTGGAAGTCATCACCAAAACTCAAAAGAAGATGGATGAAGCGGAGAAGTGGATAGAGGTCGCCAAGAAGGGTAAAGGTAAGGAGATAACAACCCCTACACCTACAATCATTAACATGACTTTGGAAGAGAAACAACGAAGACGTACACGTGCTTTGCATGTGAGGATTACCGGCCTTAAAGACGGGGATAAAGTTGAAGAGGAGGTGAAAGAGCTTATGGTGTTGATGGGGATTGACAGTCCGACACACGCAAAAGCCTGGAGAGTGGGCAAAAAAAGCGGAGGCAACGGGGAAACATCAAAGGAAAGAGCTCTCATACTTCGCTCCATATGCTATTTTGCTCCTAGTACATCGACATATGCAGCACCTAGAGGGCAGTCTCCTTTCTCTGTGCTAGATGATGACATATGGGAGTTCTCTAGGGATGGAGACATCATCCTGTTACGGGACTTTAATGCCCGGACGGGCAACCGCCAGACAGCCTTTTATGATACCTCGGAGGAGATGCTGAGAGAGCTGGACACTCTGGATATGGGATTAGACAGACGCTCACAGGATGTGGAGTGCACAGAGTATGGGAGATATTTGGTAGATATGGGGACTGCACATGGGTTGGCCATACTTAATGGCTTGCAGAGGTTTCCGTCAGCAGCTGGATTTACTTGCTTTCCACATAGACATGGTGCTAGCACAGTGGATTATGTTATGGCTATGCCCAGCTTTGTTTCATGCATTGAGGACTTCACAGTTGGATCTCGGCCCATTGGGGTAGTAGTGGATCATGCATTGTTGACATTGACTATCTCTTTTCACTTTACCACAGCTCAGAGGACACGAGGGGCAGATCACACTCGATATACTTTTACCTCAGAGACTGATGCTGTCTACACAGATGGGATTTATAGACGTCTGTACACAGAGGAGCCAGGGAGACCTTTGGAGGAGTTGACCCATATACTGACAGAGACTTTACATGATGCAGCGAGAGAGGCATATCCACATACTCAGCCTGGACAGCAGAACAGCTGGTATGATGAGGAGTGCAGAGAGACCAGAGCCCGACTGCAGCGGGAGGTTGCTTTGGGAGTCACTACTCACCGACAGTCACGTATTGCCTTCCGACGCCTTGTGCGAAGAAAGAAGCGGGCCTTCCTTGCTCAGCTAGAGCAGGAATTATACCAACTGTTCTTGAGCCAGGATTCGAGGGAGGCTTGGCGTCTGTTTCATGAGTCCTCCCCTGCTTTGGCCATCACTTCTACAGAGGTCCGGGGTAGTTATGCAGCATCTCTATATACAGTTCCTGGACAGACACCTTTTCCTGACCCGCCAACACCATGCCCACAGACATGTACTTTCTTTACCGCAGAGATGGTAAGGAAGGCCATTGATAGGATGAAGACTGGGAGAGCATATGATCACGATGGATTGGTTGCTGAGCACTTTATTCATGCGAGAGACATGCTGGCAGAGCTTCTAGCAGTGATGTTCAATCGTGCTATGTGCGAAGGCTTACCCGAGACTTGGAGTAGGTCCACCATCGTGCCTATCTTCAAGTCAGGGGACCCTATGGAGCCAGGGAATTATCGCACTATTATGATTGGTCACACACTAGCACGATTGTATGCATCCATTCTTGAGCAGCAGTTGAGTAGATGGGCAGAGAGGGTTGGCATTCGAGCAGAGGGACAGGCAGGGTTCAAGAGAGGTTTCTCTACTCTTGACCACACCTTGACTCTGCGGGCCATTATTGAGGAGGGCAGGTCGCATGGGCGACGGATTTATTGTAGCTTTGTGGACTTCCGCAAAGCATTTGATACAGTGCCCAGAGCCAGATTGATGAGGCGATTACAGGAGATGGGGGTACCCACAGAGCTCATATGGGGGATTATGGCTTTATACAGATCAGTTTTGCAGGACAGGTACGCACCCCAGAGGGGGTCTCTACTTTGGTTCACTCCACTATAGAAGTGAAGCAAGATTGCCCGTTATCTCCTTCACTGTTTGGTTTGTATGTGGATGAGGCTTCTGACTACATTGAGAGATTGGGGGACAGAGGAGCCCAGCTAGCAGGTACATGGATCCCACTATTGTTATATGCTGATGATATTGTGTTGATCTCTGACTCCCCTGAGGGTATGCAGCGTCATCTGGATGCTTTACATGAGTTTGCACATGATAGTGGATTGTCTGTCAACCTTGGCAAAACCAAGGTTATGGTGTTTAATACCACGCCACAGTGGGTTAGGCGATCAGCTTCCACATTTACATAATGGGCAAGAGATTGTGGAGTATACAGATGCATATACATATCTTGGGGTAGTATTTAGTGGGCCAGTGTTTTCGATGAGGAGAGCAGCAGAGACTAGATTGACTAGAGCACATGCAGCCCTGGGTGGTTTGGAGAGGATGTGTTCGCAGGTTCAGTTTCAGGAACCTCGAACAAAACTTTGGCTTTTTGACACTCTAGTGACATCAGCTATGCTTTATGGAGTGCAGATATGGGGACCTTCAGTGGGCCATCACAGCGCAGGCGGGTGGAGAGGTATGGAGAGGCCTTTGGTATCTATGATTGCTAGGATTATTAGAGCCAAGGCTGTGGTACCTCATGAGATTATTCGAGCAGAGCTGGCGGCTGCCCCTCTGTGGTGATTGAGGCTCTTACGAGATCAGTCTCCTACATTTATGGCTTGTGGGATCTCCCCCGAGACAGATATGCACGCCTCGCCCTGGAGTCCTCCCGACAGTTAGCTTTACAGGGAGACACGGCCTGTTGGTATGGACAGATGACATCTTGGTTCCAGACACATGGTTTTAGCATGGACAGATTGCCTCCCTTCCAGTATTCTCTGGAGGCACCCTCTCTCACTCTCACACGGACAGAGATTACCAGACTCATCCGTCAGGATTTAGTTCAGCTGGACATTAGGAGGAAGTGGATACAGCCGACTGAGGAGCTGGGCACGAAGATGGCTTTCTACAGAGAGCATTTTCTTCAGCTCACAGCAGATGGTTTTGTGATCAGACCCAGTTACATGGATGTACACTTGTCTCATGCAGTACGATGTGCTATTGGTCAGATTCGCACATCCTCACACCAGCTTGAGATTGAGATTGGCCGATATAGAGGTATACCAGCTGAGGCCAGGATATGCCGAGTATGCCATGGGGAGCCAGAGACAGAGCTGCATTATATATGCCATTGTACTGCATACTATGAGATACGTGGTCGTTTCCACTGTTTATTCAGAGAGGGTTTTGGACCACTTTCCAGAGTCATGGGGTACCAGGACCAGAGGTGTTTGGAATTGTTCTTGCTTGAGCTGCGGAGACATAGAGATAGCCTGCTTAGGCACACAGAGAGCCAGACTCAGAGGCACATTACAGACTTCTTTAGTCCAGCCATCACTGCGCCAGATGGACCACAGCAGCAGCAGGACATGGATACCGCCCACACCAGGGGTACACTGATTGATCGTGCGATTGAGCTTGGGTGGTCCAAACGCCCACGACTACGGAGGAGGGCATCCCAGCATAGACGGAGGTTGCAGCGGCAGATTCGGATTATTCTTGCGAGGCATGCGGGACACCCAGTCAGGGTGCTCACCACAGAGGATATTGAGGAGATCTGCCAGTGTCCGATGCGGCACATATTATGAGATGGAGGCACCTCCATAGTGTACCTTCCAGTTCCAGTTTCATTTTCTAGGTGCCAGTAGTATCATCTTTATTTTTCATTTTTTATTTTTCATTAGTTTTCATTTTCTGGGTTTTTTTTATCCAGACATTGTATCAGATCCACCATGATGTAACTTTTGGTCTCATAGGTCATTATGGCCTTTTGAAGACGTTAATATAACATTTCATTTCATTTCATTTCTCTCTCTCCCCCTTGCTTCTCTGTGTATGTCTCCCACACATCAATGAACTCTAACCCTAATTCTTCTTCTCCCATTCAACTGGTATCAGAGCCGGTGCCCTTCGAATCTCTCTGCTGCAGTAGATTTCGTTTCACACAGCCTTCGAATTTCTCTGCTGGTCGCCATCCAAACACACGGCAGCAGTGCTGCGTGTGTAGAACTGCTGCTGGCGTTAGACGAGTTGAGTCCTAGGAGGTGGGCGTCAATACACCAGGCGCAGAGGCTGTGGTGGTGGCAAATCTGGGACGAGTAAGAAGCTCAGG
The DNA here is from genome assembly GCF_041138505.1 of Cibotium barometz. NCBI lineage: Eukaryota > Viridiplantae > Streptophyta > Polypodiopsida > Cyatheales > Cibotiaceae > Cibotium > Cibotium barometz. The sequence goes on along the minus strand of NC_141054.1, from coordinate 62,097,576 downwards.
CTGCCTAGCGCAGGTAGCCAACAGCCAGTCGTAGGCTTGCAGCAAGGCGCCTGGCCACATAAAGCGTAAAGCTACTAGGAAGGCGGCGAAGGCAGCTGGGAGCGATGGCGTAGAAGGTCGCAGGCAGGCAAGCGAAGAAGGGGTGTCAGCGCTGGGCGTCAAAAGGCGTAAAACCGTCTATGAGTCAGCGCATAGCAGGCGGACACGTAAAAGCAGCGCCATTCAACTATTCGACTGGGTGGCGCACCAGAAAGCGTGTAGAAGCGCTGGTCACTATCGCTGGACGTAGGCAGCTTTGAGTTGGCGGATAAGCTCATGCGAGACAGGCGAGTGAGGAGTAGCAGAAAGGTGCATGTACCAGTGAAGCCCAGGCTGCAGCGCAGGTAGCCAATAGTCCAGGCCGCTTAACCACTCCAGAAACTCCTCTCGGTCGCAATTGGGAGGCAAGTTCCATAGCTTGAGCTTGGTCGCCTTCAGCAAAAATCATCAACCCCTTTTCCTGCAACAAAAAGAAAAATCAAAAATTACAAGGTATTTGCCTCAATTTTTTTTTGGGATTTGCAATTGAGCAGGTACAATCATCAATTGAGCAGGTATAGGTGCCAAATTGCTTAAATTTTGAGCGAAATTGGCAAAATTGAGTGACATTGGTCACAATCATGATCAATTTGCAAGAAATTGGATGTCGAAATTTGGGGCTTTTGATGTAATTGTGCAATTAAGCAGTCATACATGCTGTATGATGTGAGAAATCGCACATTTGGACAAAATTGCAACAAATTGCAGTGCAAATCAAGGGGCTTTTGTGCCGATTGGATTGATTTGCATGCAGGCAATCGTATTTGATGCTTTGGGCAATGTGTTGATGCCTGTCAAGCACTCAATGTGCCTGTAAATCAAGGGGCTTTCATGTATTGGATGTATATGTGGCCAGGGGAAAGCACTGTGAACACTCTGGATGCCTTCATGTGCGTCAATGTACCATGTATGATCAGCAATTGATCTTAAATCATGGGGCTTTTCAAGATCGTATGCTTGTTGAGCTTGGCAAAGCAGCAGGCAAGACATTTATGCCTTGAATCCTCAGAAATCAGCTTGCAGTCAAGGGGCTTTTGCCCAATTTCTGTTCGGAACTGTTGTATGCAGTGTTTGGGACTGTAAAAGACTGATTTTCACTCATTTGGACAGCCAGGAGAGCATTTATTGCTACTGTACCTGCTGGTACAGCTTTGGTACAGCTTTGTACAAGTTTTGGCATGGCTGTACACTGATTTGAGTGAGGAAAAGGTTCAATTTCAGCTGCTGTACTTGCCGGTACAGGTTTGTTACATCATTGGTGAGCACTTGGTACTGTTGTACAGTACTTTGAAAGGGCAACAGAGCACATTTAAGGTGCTGTCCTAAATCTGCAGCAACCAGATTTTGGTGATTTCATCACATACAGTGGGAGAAAAGTTGCATTCGTGCTTCCGCAGTGGGAGATAAAGCTTGGGAGAACAACTGTGAGCACTCTGTGTGCTTTTGGTGTAGTGTTTGCACATTTTGCAGGGAGTCAGGCATTGATAGGTTGCATATTGCTATGGCAACCACAAGTGAGAGCTCTTCATTGCTTCACATCAAGAAGCTTGAAGGCTCACATAACTATGATATTTGGCAAACCCAGTGCTATAATGTGTTGCTCCAGAAGAAGCAGCACAAGCCTATCAAAGAAAGGGGTGTAAAGCCCGCTTCTCTTACTGCTGAAGAGTGGGAAGATATGGATGAGCTGGCAAGATCTACTATCATGTTGTCTGTGTCAGACTCTTTACTTTTCAGCATTCGTGAAGAGAAGACAGCTTGGGGAATGTGGCAGAGATTGCAGAACTTGTATGCCCAGCAAAGTGCCTCAAGCAAAGTGTATTGGTTGAAGAAACTCATAGGTCTTCAGATGAAGGAAGGGGCGTCTATGACAGCCCATCTAAATGAGTTTAATGGTATTGTCAGCCAAGTTATAAATCAAAAGTTGGCAATGGACGATGAGTTCAAAGCCACTTTTCTCTTATGCACTTTGCCAGAGAGTTGGGACACATTCAGGACAGCCACTAGCAATTCGAATGCTATGCTGTCATATGCAGATGTTGAGGGTGCTCTTCTTCAAGAAGAGATGAACAGGAAGAACAATTCTGTTGGAAAGTCCAATGCAATGAATGCACGTGGGAGATCCCAACAAAGGGGTAAAAGCCAAGAACGGGGAAGGAGCAAGTCTCGCTCCAAAAAGGATTTGGAATGCCATTATTGTGGCAAGAAGGGACACATTAAAAAGCAATGCTACAAATGGAAAAATGATCAAAAGAAAAAGGAAAAAGGCAAAGACAAAGAGAAAGATGAAGCCAAAGATGTAAAGCCAAAGGGCAAAAGTGGAGTCAAGATTGAAGAAATCAATGTGTCACATGCAGGTGGCAGTGAGGATGAGGTCCTATTCACGTCTTCACTTGATGCCCATTCACTTCTTACAGGTGGTCATGGTATGCACTCATGGATCATTGATTCAGGTGCCTTCTTTCATGTCACAGGTTGCAGAGACTTGTTTGTCAGGTATACTGCTGGCAATGAAGGAGTGGTTTATTTGGGTGATAACCATGCATGCAAGATTCTTGGCAGAGGTGATGTGAGGCTTGTGTTTTCAGATGGCTCACAGCTTATGCTCCATGATGTCAGGCATGTGCCTGAGATCAAGAAGAACCTGCTTTCTACTGGACAGCTTGATGATGCTGATTATGTTACCACATTTGGTCGTGGAAAGTGGAAGATTAGTAATGGCTCACTGGTTTTTAGAGGCTCTAAGGTGAACACTCTTTACTTCATGCATGCAGGTGTTTGTCACCATGCTAATGTAAATGCAACTGAGCTGCCGGAAATCTCTATGTGGCATAGCCGATTGGGACACATGAGTGTCAAAGGAATGGAGCAATTGTCTCGTTTGGGTTACTTGCCTTCTCTAAAGTTTTCAAGTTTTCAGTTTTGTGAGCATTGTATATATGGCAGGCAACTGCAGTGTCCCCACAAGAAAGCTCTTGGACAGAAACATGCTCAATTAGAGCTTGTGCATACAGATGTATGTGAGATGCCTCAGCTTTCTTTGGGAGGGGCAAAATACTGTGTCTTTTATAGATGATGCCACACGCAAGGTGTGGGTCTATCCTCTTCGTTTGAAGAGTGATACATTCTCAGTGTTTCAGAAGTTTGTTGCTCATGTTGAGAATCAAACTGGCAAAACACTGAAGGCTTTGCGTTCCGACAATGGTGGAGAGTATATGTCCAAACAGTTTCAGGACTTTTGTGATGCTAAAGGCATCAAGAGGGAGCTCTCTACTCCTTATGATCCTCCACAAAATGGGACAGCAGAGAGGATGAACAGGACCATTCAAGAGAAGGTCCGTTCTATGTTGTCACATGCTGCATTACCTCATGGTTTTTGGGCTGAAGCTGTTATGACAGCGGTTCACCTTATAAACAGGTCACCTAACACGAGGCTTGGTGGGAAAGTGCCAGAGGAAGTATGGACAGGGAAGCCTCCGTCATACAAGCACTTGAGAGTGTTTGGTTGCGTTGCGTACGTGCACATACGCAGGGAAATGCGCACCAAACTTGATCCTAAGTCTCACAAATGCATATTCCTAGGATATGGTGACAGAGGTGAAATGGGATATAGACTTTGGGATCCCGTGAATAGAAAGATTATACGCAGCAATGATGTCATTTTTTATGAAACATGCATGTATAAGGAGCCTGCAAGGCAACAGGAGCCTGGCAGAGTCATCTTTGATGATGATGGACATCATGGACAACAACCAAGGGCTGTAAATCAGCCATTACAGCAGCAAAACCAGCCCTTAAATGGTGCTGAAAATGGTCCAAATGGACAGCCAGAGATGGCAGAAGATATCCCTATGGATATACCACAGTTAGAGGAGATACCGAGCATGATTTTTCAACCTTATGGCATGGAACAGGAGCCACCAATGGGTGATATGCAGGCTGGACAGCAACCTGCACAAATGATGGTCATTGGGTACGGAGGTCCACAAGACCCTCCAGAGCCCCTGACAGGTTTGTTCCAGGGGTTGACTACTTGATGCTCATTGACTGTGGGGAGCCCTCATGTTATAAGGAGGCTTTACAGAGGGCAGACAAGGCTCTTTGGGAGCGTGCCATGAAGTCAGAGATGGATTCTCTGCACAAAAATGGAACATGGAAGTTGGTGCATTTGCCTGCAGGCAAGAAGGTTTTGCCATGCAAGTGGGTATACAGGCTCAAAGTTGCACCAGATGCAAAGCTAAGATACAAAGCGAGGTTAGTGGCTAAGGGCTTCAAGCAGGAATATGGTGTGGACTTTGAGGAAATCTTCTCTCCAGTGGTCAAAATGACCACACTTAGAGCTGTGTTAGCTTTGGTTGCACATGATGATCTGGACTTGATTCAAATGGATGTGAAGACTGCTTTTCTTCACGGTGATCTCCATGAGGAAATATATATGCAACAGCCAGAGGGTTATGCAGTGAGTGGAAAGGAGAAGCTTGTATGCAAGCTGAAAAAGAGTCTTTATGGGCTCAAGCAGGCACCAAGAGAATGGTATCATAAATTTGATACATTCATGAAATCCCAGAAATTCAGGAGAAGTGACATAGATCACTGCTTATACACCAAGAAAGCTTTGGATGGCAGTCTATTGATCCTCATCTTGTATGTTGATGATATGTTGATTGCCAGGAAATCTCGTAAGGAGATGGATACCTTGAAGCAGAGGCTGCATCAAACCTTTGATATAAAGGATTTGGGTGATGCAAATCACATTTTGGGTATGTGGATACTTCGGGACAGAAATCAGCATGTGTTGTATTTGTCTCAGAAGGAATACATTGGCAAAGTTTTGCAGAGGTTCAATATGGAGGGGGGGAAGAAGACTAGTACTCCTTTGCCTCCATATGTGAAACTCAGTGCTATGGACAGCCCACAGTCAGATAGTGGCAGGGCTGATATGGCCAAGATTCCGTATGCTTCAGCTTGTGGCAGTCTCATGTATGCCATGGTTGCTACTAGGCCGGACATTGCATTTGCAGTGGGAGTGGTTTCTAGATACATGGCCAACCCTGGCAAGAAGCATTGGGAAGCAGTGAAAGGTGTCATGAGATACCTGAAGGGCACACGGGATATGTGCATTTGTTTTGGCAAACAGGATGCATTAGTGCATGGTTACACGGATTCGGATTATGCCGGTCATCCAGATAACCGAAAGTCTACTACCGGTTATGTGTTTACATTCACAGGAGGTGCTGTGTCATGGATATCCAGGATGCAGAAGTGCACTGCCTTATCTACTACAGAGGCCGAGTATGTTGCAGCCACAGAGGCGTGCAAGGAGGCATTATGGCTATCTCGGTTAGTGGTTGATTTGGGCTATATAGGGGATATTTCATTGTTGCATTGTGACAGTCAGAGTGCCATCCAATTGGCAAAGAACCCTGTCTTTCATGCAAAGACGAAGCATGTGGATGTGAAGTATCACTTCATCAGAGAGGTGATAGCGAACAAGCAAATTCAGCTTGTTAAGATTCATACGGATGACAACCCGGCTGATCTGTTGACAAAGAGTTTGCCTCCGGAGCGGTTTGCTCATTGCAGACACTTGATGGGCATTGGATGAGGCCAGTTTCAGCCTTGATATGGCCTTGTATATTATCATATACATGCTGATTTTTCTTTTCCTTCATTTAAGGGCACTTTGCCTTTAAGTGGGAGGTTGTTGGGGTAAAGGCACTATGCCCACCCTTATAGTGTGTACAAGTCCATAAGTTATAGTACATGGTACACTTAGTACTTTTAATGTACTAAGTGCACTATGTGTACTAGTGCAATATACATGTGTGATAGGGGAGTCACACACTCATATCATGAGTTGACTTATCCCCACAACTCTCTCTCTCTCTCTCTCTCCCTTGCTTCTCTGTGTATGTCTCCCACACATCAATGAACTCTAACCCTAATTCTTCTTCTCCCATTCAATGTGTAGTGGAGGAAATAGTGGACATGGTTGAGCTTGAAGAAAGCTCGCATTTCATGCAACGAACAAGAAAAAACACCTTGCTGTCCGGATTAGAGGAGCAGATCCTTTACCAAAGAAGCATGATTGAAGGAGAAGATCCTTCACCAAAGGAAAGGTGTTTTGTGAAAGAAAGAATGGACATAACTAAGCTTCAAGAAGGCTCGCATTTCATGCAACGAACAAGACAAAACACCCTGCTGTCCGGATTTCCAGCAGATTCAGCCCCACCAACTTGCTCAGTCCCACCTACAGTATCAGCCCCTCGTAGCATGTTGAAGCGTGCAAGAGATTTCTTATTTCTTGCACCTTTCAAAATAGGAAGAGTCTTCACTAAAAGCGGCTCGTCATCGGCGACGGGGTGGATTTCCACCTCTCCCTATGTTATGACATGCGCTCATGTGGTCAATGCAGCGCAGGGTGAGCAATTATATTTACAGCTTCTTGATGATGCGACCATTGTGAAGCTAAGTGTAGTTTTTGTCAGGCCATCTCACGAGTATGCGACTAATTATAGAAGAGATGTTGCCTTCTTGCAAATAAGAGGCACCACACTTCCGATTGCGGGAATCGAGCCCAGCGAAGTTGATTGGGTTGCCAAATGTGTGAGTGCAGGTGATGTATCTTTACTTTTGGTAAACTTCCATGTTAAGAGTTTGGGATGCTTTCTAATTATTGAATTTGTTTTGTAGGTATGTTGGCGCCATACTCAACAAGAGTCAATGAAACCCAAAAGATGTTGAACCCTAGGAGTGTTGAGTCCAGCTCGCATACGTTAACGACGACAAATGCACGGGCGGACGAGGGATTTTCTGGACGTCCCATCCTCGACAACGACATGAAAATAATTGGTATGATACAAGGTAGCCACAGGGAGGCTACTATAAAGAGCGTGAAAATTATACCAATAGATGAGATTTCGAACGTCTCATGTATTATTTCACAATTCACACACGTCCCACCCCTTGCTATTCAAATAGTTGTGAGCGGGAGAGATCCATTTTGAGTAGGTCTAGTTCCCTTCCTATGATGGGCAACTCCAAAAGTGTAGTACTGTTTTTTACTGTTTTTTAATGCTGAATATGAGCATGTGCAAGATGTATCCTTTTGTATGTATCTTTGCTGAGATAAGGGGAGAAGTGATGTCAACCAAGTAGCAGTTAATAGAAGGTGCTGGTTTTACATTTGAGAGACTAATATCTAGTGCTAGCGATCTCTGTCAGACAATTGGTCATGACCAAAAGTTGTGGAGAAGCTAATGTTTAAGAGGTGGGAGTTTGACTTGCCTCAGGTTCTCACATAGAGCCAATAAAGAATTTGAGCAGTGTTAGCTCGACATAAGTATATATGTATGTTGGTATGTATGTATAGATATGTATATGTGTGTAGCTATATAGGTATGTGTGTGTGTGTGTGAATATATATATATATATATATATATATATATATATATATATATATATATATATATATATGTATGTATGTATATATATGTATATATGTATATATATGTATATATGTATATATATGTATATATGTATATATATGTATATATGTATATATATGTATATATATATATATATATATATATATGTATAATACAAACACATACATACATACATTTATCTATGCAAGATTCTCCCAAGTTGCAAAGAGATTATTGACTTGTCTAGACCTTTTGTTTGCGAGGCTAACCAAAGTGGTGGCATCCCTTGAAGGATAATCCCATGAAGGTTGGAAACTTGAGCTTGACAAGAATAGCATTCAGTTCTTTAATAGGCATGGAGGCTAGGACTCGGGGTGTAAAAGGTGAAGACATGGTTCTAGGGAGAGTACGGAGGTGTAGGATTACTTAATGCTCCTTTATATATTTTACTATGCTATCCCCTCTCCACGTAATCTTTCTCTCGCCTATTGCCCTGCGCTACCATTTTGTTCGCTGCCCACTCCCCTTCCCCCTCCCCCCAATAGCCCCACACACGTGCGTGGGCACACATAGTCACATGTAACTATGCATCATCTGCTGATTCAAACCCTTTCAAACTCAAATGTCTTTCGGAAAGGACTTTCTTTCTTAGGCAAGTATGTGTCCCTGTTTGTGGTTTATTCCCTCCCAAGAGGGAATCTCAGATAGGTGCTTCTCTCTCTCTCTTAGTCTCTCTCTCCCAAGAATGTTGCGCTCGTTTTGTGGCATATAGGTCACTTATGACAGACTATGACGCAAAGGCGGTAAGCCGCCTCATAGGTCATTTTGGCCGTAAATATATTATTTCATTTCATTTCATTTCTCTCTCTCTCTCTCTCTCCTCTCTGTCACACATACACACACACACATACACACTCATAGTCTTGGCTCATGTATAATTGAGGTGGGGCAAGGAGGACGAGGGAGTAGGTCTTTGAAATGGAGATGGGACACGGGGGTGGGCTGCGTTTGCACTCATCGATTGCTCTACAACTGTGGACAGAGAGGGGAAGTTACGATGCAGGGGAGGAAGATGGGGCAAGAGGGTGCGCAGGGGGAGGGGAGCCAACATCATGAGGGGGAGGAGGGGATGCAGGAGGCAGAAAATTTTGGGAATCTTTAAAGATAATGGAATCTTTTAAAGATGAGCGAATACCGTATGATAAGAGTAAGAATATGATTGTTCTGGGTTTGGAATGGTAGATATGTATAGCTTTGTTGCGGTTCAAAACCCTGGTTTGGTCTCTTGTACCTTAACTTGACAGCCACACGTCAGGTTAACAGTGTCGACCACGATGCTTTTGGCGGCAACTCGTCGTCTCACGGCGGTATCCACTACGGCCGGCGAGGTACAATGTTGCGGCGGACATTGTCGCACGGCCCTCCTTCCCCTGTTGCACCTGCTCCTCCGCGTCCTTGGGGTCACCGCCACACTTCTCGTCGAACACCAGTAGCAGACACCCTAGCGAACTCTCCAGATTCTGGGGAGGTGCTTCTGCCGGCACTGGAAACTATGGAAGTTACCGATGACGTTGCTTAAGTGGATTAGACAGACCTGAATTCGCGGTTCGCCTCGTTTGCTTCGGAAACCTCGGAGGAGTATATGCGTACTGCACCGCCTTCGTCGGCTCGTCGTGTGTCCGAAGATACTTTCTTTGCGGGCCTTTCTCTATCGCATTTGCCACTTTCGGGATTGCTTCATCCTTCGACGGTCAGTCTTGGCCCTATACTCAATACAACGGGGTTGCTCAGTTCATCTTCAACCGGTCCCTTGGTTTCTGGGCTCTTGGCTCTAGTCCCTAGTTCTACTCTCACACCTGCTGCAATGGTTTCCTTGCTTGGCATTGTTGGTGCGGCAAGCGCAACAAGTAGTGGTTTGGCTGCCAAAAGTGCTCCCGGATTCTCTTCTGGCATAGGAGTTTCAGGACCAGTGGTGCTGCCGGTCCTTGCGGCCGCAGGTTCTGTTGCAATGACCTCTTCTGGCAACAAAAATTAGGGGTTCAAATACAACACATTCATTGGCAAGTTGGATGAGGATTGTGACTCACATGTGCGGTCGTTTGAGAAACGTTATGCTCTTCTAGATGGCAGTCCCGATGATGTCCATAAAGAAGCCGTCTTTGAAAGTACTCTCAAGAAAAAAGCGGTGAAGTGGTTGACATAGTATCCCGTAGACTACTTCCGTACGTATGATCAGATTGCGGTGGCTAGTGGCATATTGCTGGGCCACATTATTTCCAAGGATAGTATTGCGGTTGATCCCGAGAAAATACCTGCCATAGTACCAAAATTTGAGAAAAAAACTAGGAACATTCACATAAAATTTGTCAAGTAGGGACCAAAAATTTGTTGCATGTCCCACTGGAAGGTGCTGGGGGTGTTCCACAAGCAAAACCACATCACAGTACAAGCAAACACTCCCCAGGCAGTAATAAAGGCAGTTTTGGATTGGTCCTTATAAGCCATCCGGACTTGATTGTATCCACTATAACCATCCACAAAAGTATACATTTCATGCCCCGCAGCTTCATCCAATGTCGTATCCAAAAGTGTAATGGGAACGGGTCCGGGACTGTTGCCGCATTCAACTTTTGGTAGTCCACACAAATTCGAAGCTTCTTATTCTTCTTGGACACGACCATAGTTTTTTCTCACGTCAACCATGCATCTCACGTTGGCAGGTGGGGAAGCCCGCCACAAGCCCGGTTCAGACCCCCTGGAGATTCCATACGTAGGATACCATACTTCCATCATATTGACGGGTTCAACCACCAAGGGGCGTATATTGCCGCTCACGTGTTAATGATTGGTATGGGAGCTTCACATTTTTGGAACCGCATCAAATATTCAGAGAATTCTTGGCCCAGTTCTGCCTAACCTTGGCTTGCTTCAACCACGATCGCCCCAGTAACAGTTGGTAAGCGGTGAGCAAATCCAGGACCACAAAAGAGACAAGAGAAGATCCCACCAGCTTCAAGTACAACAGACTTCAATATACCCTGCGATTGGACGTGGCGTTGATCAGCCATCCGCACATAGAAGGGGGCTGACTCCAATACAGTCCATCCATACTTCAAACAAGTATCCCAGGTGACTCTCGACCCGCCATCGACCAAGACATGAGAGATATGCTGATCCCTGTATTTTACGATGATCAAGGGGACCATCCGCCAACGGGACAGCCGCAACTAGATCCATTTGACCGCTTCTGAGTCCACCGAGACCCGCTGCAATTGTTGCTTGAAACCCGGAACTAAACGAAGTAAGTCACCCAACTTCATCTGCAGGGATGACTCTAAGAGGAGATCCCAAAGTCCCACCTCCACAGGTTGGGACACCATTACTTTTTCATTCTGCTTGTCGGCTTCATGACACGTAATAGCTTGTGGCACTAGCTCTTCCACCACAGGATCATCAAGTTGCTCCTTATTATTAATTGTATGCGGAGTGGTATGCGGTGTAAGGTTGCGGTGTTGTGTGACCCGGATAAAGGACAGGCTCCCAATCGGCCCATTTGATCACTTTCTTCAAGACCGCAACTTGCTCTAGGACTGAGGAATTCAAGATTGCTTGCTTCGTGGAAGCGACTTCCTTGCCCGAGCGAGTTATAACTAGAACTGCCACTTCAATATGCTCGCAAGGCACTGCCTCAACCAGAGGGATACGCACACCAAGATCATCCTCAGCACCTTGCCTAATCAAATCAATCGATACCATATTTGTGCTAGGCCCTTTTCCTCTTTCCGCTTTCTTCCGGTCATATTAAGCCGCCTCCGGGAACTCACGACGCCAGTGGCCTTCTTCCAAACAGAAGGAACATTTCGTTGGGCGATTATATCCGCCCCAACCACCCCTACGACCGTAAGAGCCACGGCCTCCTCAGAGAAATGGGCGGTTGGAGGGTCCCGCATCGGTGTTTCCGAGTTTCCGCGAGGTTGGAAACGGCAAGAAACAAAGTTTCTTTTGAATTTATTTTAGACATTTAAAAAACATGCATAGAGACTTGAAAGCACTTGCCCTTGAGAACACTTGCCCTTGGAGGCTTGGGCTTGAGCCTTGAAGCCTTGAAGAATGGGCTGCCCGGCAGTCACCTGTGAGACTGGAGAGCAGGCTGCTGCAGAGTACAGGCCTTGGGGCCTTGTGGGGGCAAAGGCTTGAGCCTTAGGGCCTTGGCCTTGAGCCTTGGGCCCTTGTGTGGCAATGGGTGATAGGCGCAGCGTTCGTAGAATCGCAAGAAAGGAAGAGCGAAATGAAAAAATCGCACGCGGCCCCCCGTTTAAACTGCCAAAAAAAATGTACGGAAACGGTGTTTCCGTCGGTCTACTGTTTCCGAAAACGGCCGAACCGTTTCCAGAGGGCGGAAACGCCGTTTCTGGTTACTATGCCTGAGGCAAGTCAAACTCCCACCTCTTAAACATTAGCTTCTCCACAACTTTTGGTCATGACCAATTGTCTGACAGAGATGGCTAGCACTAGATATTAGTCTCTCAAATGTAAAACCAGCACCTTCTATTAACTTCTACTTGGTTGACATCACTTCTCCCATTATCTCAGGAAAGAGACATACAAAAGGATACATCTTGCACATGCTCACATTCAGCATTAAAAAACAGTAAAAAACAGTACTACACTTTTGGAGTTGCCCATCATAGGAAGGAAACTAGACCTACTCAAAATGGATCTGTCCCGCTCACAACCATTGGAATAGCAATGGGTGAGACGTGTGTGAATTGTGAAATAATACATGAGACGTTCGAAATCTCATCTATTGGTATAATTTTCACGCTCTTTATAGCCTCCCCGTGTCTACCTTGTATCATACCAATTATTTTCATGTCGTTGTCGAGGATGGGACGTCCAGAAAATCCCTCGTCCGCCCGTGCATTTGTCGTTATGAACGTATGCGAGTAGGACTCAACACTCCTACGGTTCAACATCTTTTGGGTTTCATTGACTCTTGTTGAGTACGGCGCCAACATACCTACAAAACAAATTCAATAATTAGAAAGCATCCCAAACTCTTAACATGGAAGTTTACCAAAAGTAAAGATACATCACCTGCACTCACACATTTGGCAGCCCAATCAACTTCGCTGGGCTCGATTTTCGCAATCGGAAGTGTGGTGACTCTTATTTGCAAGAAGGCAACAACATCTCTTCTATAATTAGTCGCATACTCGTGAGATGGCCTCACAAAAACTACACTTAGCTTCGCAATGGTCGCATCATCAGGAAGCTGTAAATATAATTGCTCACCCTGCACTGCGTTGACCACATGAGCGCACGTCACAAAATAGGGAGGGGTGGAAATCCACCCCGGCCCCGATGACGAGCCGCTTTTAGTGAAGACTCTTCCTATTTTGAAAGGTGCAAGAAATAAGAAATCTATTGCAGGCTTCAACATGCTACGAGGGGCTGATACTGTAGGTGGGACTGAGCAAGTTGGTGGGGCTGATCTGCTCGAAATTCGGACAGCACGGTGTTTTGCCTTGTTCGTTGCATGAAATGCGAGCCTTCTTGAAGTTTAGTCATGTCCATTCTTTCTTTCACAAAACACCTTTTCTTTGGTGAAGAATCTTCTCCTTCAATCATGCTTCTTTGGTAAAGGATCTGCTCCTCCAATCCGGACCGCGAGGTGTTTTTTCTTGTTCGTTGCATGAAATGCGAGCTTTCTTCAAGCTCAGCCATGTCCATTATTTCCTCCACTACACACCTTTTCTTTGGTGGAGGATCTTCTCCTTCAATCATGCGCATCAATTGCAAAAACTGAGCTTGCTTTCCAATGCTGTCACCTTCACCTTCCATGATTCCTAGACATAATCAAAAAGTTAGCAAAGTAAGAAGTACCACAAATGCACACACCCTAAAACCATGCAACAAGGCAAACATCAGGCAGATAGAAACCATTAAAGCAAGCAAAACAGAAGATTAAACACAGTAGGAAGCTGAAAGTCTCAGAAACTAAAACACAAGAAAGTAAAAAGAGAGTCAACAGCGGGCAGCATGATAATGTCAGGGTTTTCTGATGGGAAAAGGGGATAATCATGCTTGCACAACAAAGTAAGAAAGTTACATTCAAGGAAAATGGTAATTTTTTCATCCATGACATACAAAAGCATGACCAGAATGTTTAGAAGGTCAAATCCCTCCCCCCTCCCTCCCCAAAAAAAAAAAACCTCCGATGTCAGAGCCTTGCCCCAAGACTTCTATCTCGTTCATAGCAAACAAGATTTGTGAAGCCATTGCAGGACTTCAGAGTAGTAGAGCATAGGATCATGAGGGTTTGGTGGCTCAACCTCTTGTGCATTCCAGAGGCATGACAGGAGTGTGTTTGGCTTGTATGTTTAATAGAGCTTCGTATGAGAACTTTCCAGAGAGCTGGAGCAAAAATACTGTACCTATTTTCAAATTAGCAGACCCCATCTTGCCCACTACCTGCCGCACTATCATGATTGACCATACTATTGGTCAGGCGATATGCATCTGTATAAACCCATTGCTAGACTTCATGGTAGTAGAGCATAGGATCCTGAGGGTTTGGTGGCTCAACCTCTTGTGCATTTCAGAGACATGCCAAGAGATTTTTCTGCTCGTATGTTTAATAGAGCTATGTGTGAGAGCTTTCCAGAGAGTTCAAGCATAATATTGTGCCCATATTCAAATTAGGAGAGACCCCACCTTGCCTACTAACTGCCGCACTATCTTGATTGGCCATACTATTGGCCACGCGATATATGCATCTGTATTGGAGCAAGAGTTGGGCAGTTGGACAGAGGGACAAGATCTCGGAGTACAAGGACAAGTAGCTTCTAAGAGAAGCTTTTCTACTCTTGATTACATTCTCACCCTAAGAGCAGTTTATAGAAGGGTAAGTTTGCACATTTGATCGTTACGCACATGTGATGCGGTACTCCAGAGCCACACTAGATCATCTTCAATTTCTCTCAAGACTATAGGGAGTGAGACTTCTATGTGGTGGCTATGCCCAGCCCACATATAAAACCCAATATCTGCCTCTGCCCAAGTCTTTATGAGGCCAACGAGTGTCTGGTATGACACCCTTCTTTGGGGTGGGTGGCCCCCTTGTCTGGAGTGGAGCAACCCCCAAGTGGGGAAGAGAGATAGAGGAACTCAAACAAAAAGACCTCCCACTTGTCAAGCGTTTTCTTGCTTGCTTGCACCCACTTTAGGGTTACAATTTCTCTCTGCAGAGGTGGTTTTGCTCTTGTGCTACTGATCGTGATTTCGCAGGTGGTTCTTGCATTCTCTGACATGGTATCAAACTCTCATTGAGGGCGTACATTGGGTGTGAAGTATTGGGTCCCTACCCAACTATTGGGTGTGAAGTATTGTGTCCTTGCCTCGGGCTAATAATTGTTGCCTACAACTATTAGTCACTCAACCCTTATTCATCGCAGATCCAGTGAGCTCCCATCCCCATCGCTCTGTCTTGGACACCATTACGATGCTCTTCGTTTTTCACTTGCAGAGGAGAGTTCTTGCTTTTTTTTGACAAGTCTGCTTGCTGTCCAGATCTATTTTCCTTTGCATCGATTGGGCTGATTTGCTGCCGATAAAAAAAAGATTGTACAGGCTGAATCAAACCCGATGTTTGCATCAATTACCGTGTTCATCGAAGCATACCCCAAGATCCAACAGAAAAATCTCCTCGCGAGATCCAAGTGTTTCTCAAGGGGTTTAAAACTTTGAAGATACCAAAACTATTACGAGAGTCCCTCTTAGTCAGCATCAACAACTACCGATCTTGGTATGTGCGAATGTTGTCATGCTTAACTCGTATGACCGGGGCACGTTTGCCTTTACAGAATACCTATTCCTGAGGACGAGGACTCCGACGAGTACTGGGTTTGCGATCGGATTGACAGAAAGGTATATAGCATTATCATTTAGAACTTTACTATCTAGCTCTTTGAGATATACTCTCCCTCACGAATGCAAAGGAGTTGTCAGATAAAGTGTGTGCCAGTCACGATTGAGTCATCTCCATAAAGGAGGCTGACTGGGAGGTTAAGCTCTTAACCTAAACCACTTGCATTCTGCCTCAATGTAGGAGCATATCGACAAGATGAGTAATCTTTGAGACCAACTCAACAAGGCAGATTGAAATCTAGCCCTTGGAGACATGGCCATCACATGCTCTCGCAATTGCGGGGAAGCTACTCTGTGTTAAACACAGCCCTCATCACATCTGGCAGACTCACAGTCATCACTTCAGATGAGCTTGTTCCCCACGTGCTTAACTAGGAATATCAGAACCATTCTGGAAAAAATGGTGGATGGGTTGAGCGAGCATCCTCTACCTTGATTCAAGCCTTGGCTTCCCCAGCAAGGAATCCGCCCAAAGGGGCTCAACCAATCCTGATGACACTGCTCAAGCCCGTAATGCTCCCTTGCCTTAGGCACTATTTGCAGCAATGCCTGCAAAGACTTCAGGAGCGTGCATCCAGAGCCTCAACATCGAATCTAACCACTACCACAGTCACCCAGTCTAATCTAAATGGAGCTATATATGTTGATTCTTGAACAATGGAGACTGCTCGAAGGCTCCCATTGTCGGGAACGGGTTTATGCATATTAATCCAGATAGGAAAGGTAGCTATCCCTCCTCACAAGTGGTCTATAGCCCTATGGCCCTAAGATGGGCTTCCATCCTCATTCTCTTAGTGAGTTGTGTAAGCTTGGGCTTGTATTGTCTTTTATGCCCACTTTGCTTCCATTTAAGATGCTAAGAATGGTGGAGAATTGAGAGGGGGCACTTGTCAAGGTGTCATTTGTCACGTGCATGCTCTCTGTCTCTCATGTTGATGTAGGTGATTTGTGGCACTATCAGTATGGCCACATTCACTCCGCAGCTTTTGGGCAAGCTTTCATGTAGTGTATGGTTGATGGCTTCCCTGACGTTAGGCCACCAGATGGCCCTTGTGTTCTCTGCATTCATACGAAACAAACCACACTTTCCCCAAAAAGGCTTCTTCATGAGCTTCTTATCCTCTGGAGCTAGTTCACTTGGCGTAAAATATTTTACCTTCATTACAACACATTTTTTAACGAGGATGAAAGAGACACTATACTTTTGTAAGTCCGAAAGCTCATGTTGAGCTTGTATCCGGCGGACACAAGGTCAAAGCAATTTGTGCAGATCATGGATGTGAGTTTACCTCACACAAGTTTGCTGGTATTTGTGTAGAGTTTAAGAATTGGCGAATGTGGGCACTCCATCAGAGTGATTAAGCGGAACAACCACGGTGTGATGTTTTGTGGGAACCTCAAACTCAACTTGTACATGTGTACATGAGTGATGTTCGTGTTGTGATAAAGTCATGGGGGCACCCATTGACTCAGTGTGGGCGTTGTGGATGCGGCAGTCAGGCTTCTGGCTTTGATGGAAGTGAATATGCAGGAAAAAGATGAAATTCTGGAGACACAGCTCGTCCGGAGCGTGTTATGCTGGAGATGGTGTCAGCCATTCGATTGTTTTTGTTTGTGTGCGCGTCCTCAAAAAGTAAGTGGGCACTCGTATGCTGTATTTGGAATATGTATGGAGGCATGGGCATTAAACACTGAGAGGGCCGGTGTTACCTTGAGGAAGAGGAGTGTGGAAAGCGTGGAGTTTTTTTAATGATTGATCGCCCAATGCAGCCATGGGCATTGGTGTGAAAGGAGATATTATAGTGGCCATTTTCCAAATGAAATAAAAATAAAGTAAAAAAACGTAGCCAGCTGGTGGCCAGCTACGTGGAAACTGGGAGGGCCACCAGCGAAGTTCTTCGAGAGGATCCAGAAGCTGGCGAGGAAGATTACGTGGAGTAGGGGCTACAGGCGCTGAAGAGCGCAGCTGGAAGGCGAAGAGGGGGTCGTGTTATTGGAAGGGAGACTCTCTGGGGCGCTGGTTTGGGTGGCTAGCTGCAACCACAGACGCTGAGAGGAGAGCGTGGAACAGGGTAGCTGGAGCAGCCGCGGGGGGGGGGGGGGGGGGGGGGGGGGGGGGGATTCGGCTAGGAGCCGACGAGGACAAAGGCCCCGCGAGTGTTTAAGGGGTGTTAAAGGGGAGGCTCTGGGATCCGCCAAAGGAGCAGGTGCTGGAGACGTCGATTGGTCTGAAGGTTGGTGTGACGGGCTGCAGGCAAAGTGCAGCTAGGCGCAGCTGGGAGAGCACGAGGAGAGGAGACCCGTGAGTTTTGTGTGTGGTGTTGCAACAGATAAGCGCAAGGTGTGAGCTGCATGTGGGCCGTGTGGGAGCCGCCTAGGAGTTACCTTGTGTGGTTGAGAGTGTGAGCTGTCGTGTGGAGGCAAGCTGTTGGGCAGAGGTGTGAAGACAGCCAGCGTAGATGACTGGTTCTGGTGTGAAGGGAATAAGCATAGGCTGGTGTTGGTGCTAGTTGAAGGCGCCTGATTATCAAGTGAAGAGTCTGAATTGCTGAGGCGACTGAGGAGACAGCTCTACAGGCAGGCGAAGTGCAGAGGGGTGCAGGCGTGGTGAGCCTTTGGTATTGTGTGGCTTGGGCTGGTTGTTGGGTTTGTGATAAGGTCAGAAGGGTGACTGGTTCTATGCTCGGGGATCTGGCAGTGTACGAAGTGTAGCAGAGGGACCTTCAGCTGAGGTGCAGAGCAGAGAACGAGAAGGTCGGCTTGCAGAGGAGCAAGGAGGGAACGGATTGGGAGCGACCAGGAGCTGGAGCAGGCAGATTGCGAGCGGGTGCTTGGTGTAGCTGGTGTCTGGGATATTTGGGACATCCACCTCTGTAAAGGTCAAGGTCCTTTCTGAAATATAAAATTTGTTCATGCTTTTGGTCTGGTGTTCTGGTGTGTTTGCATGCGTGTGTGGAAGTGTGGCATGCTATAAGGGCGTAGACAGCTTTACCGCTTCCGTGCCATCAACGGTTGTGGAGATGGATCGCACCATGCTTGCGCATAGGAGTCTACCACATTTCCTTTGGACAGAGTCTGTTGCTTCGGTAGTTCACATCCTCAAGCACGGTCCTACTATGGCCGTTCCTAGGAAGACTCCCTATGAGGCCTATTTTGATCGGAAACCTTCCATTACCATCTACGAATCTTTGGATGCGATGCCTTGAGCAAGTCCCAAGGAACTACACCAAGTTTGATCCACAATCCCGAAAACTCATTGATATTGGCTATGATTTTGTGGTGGCTATCTATTGTCTGTATGATCCTAATATTCGAACATTAAGCATAACAACAATGTTATCTTTTTTAAGTCTTTGTTGCTTAGGGGGCTCTTGGTTTCCCTTGAGGTTTACGATGTTCTTCTGTCTTGGAGAATACCAAAATACCCTCGAAGACATCGTTACACGAAACACTGTTTCTCGGAGTCGAAACGGAAACGTCGTCCCATCGTAAGACACGCCGTTTTTGAGGCCTACTGTTTTTAAGGGTCTAATTTAAGGGAAAGGCATATTTTCTGGTTTTAGGGAGAAAAAAAAACGTAATTCTCTTGTTTTTGTAAGTTGTAGCTTGGGTTGACACTATGAAGATCTAGTTTCTGGATTGAGAAGACTATGAAGTTGTAACTTGTACCTTGTAGGATGCAGGTTTATGGTTTACTATTTTTGCTTCAAAGTTGAAGGTTCAAGAATTGTTGTAACTTGTGTTTCAATTCTAAATACACCTATAGCCCCTTCTAGGCTACTTGTTTTATGAAGTACATTGTTTTTAGGTTTAGAAAGAAAATGTCGTTTCTTGACAATTTTTGCCTTGGGCAAAACTTCGAAACGCCGGTTTTTCCGTTTTTGCTTTTGTTTTCGTCAAGGTGGATAGGTACGATAAGTACGGTACGAAAAAAAACGTTGTACGGTTTGGGTAATCACTAACAGTATTGAATTCGTTAGGTATCGAATACAAATAGATATATAATGTCTACGTTTACATGCTTGCATAAATGTAACTGCATGTATATAGGCATGTATATATGTGTACATACATGCATGTATCTATCATATGCACACAACCCTAGATACATGCTTGCATAGACGAATGCATGTGTATTTTCATGTATATAAATAACAACCACTACATAAAGTATTGAATACCAGTACAATATTTATCGTACGGTATGGGAAGGCTGATAAATACGCATCTGCAATGTGAAATCCAAACAAAAACCTATCCCATGCTTGCTGCTCCAAGCGGGATATCGAAAAGAGAGCAGGCGGTGCGTCAGCTCACTAATCTGAAACGGACTCAATGTTGTTGAAGTCACCTCCAACAACCCAGGTAATACATCAGGAATACTGCTCCAAAAAGATGCTCTATCTCGCGGGTGAGGGGAGCATAAACCATGGTTGGGTTTGTACGTAGTACGAATGGATTCGTACCATACGAAGCGTACCGTGCGTATCCGTGCGAGTTTTTGGGCAGTTTTCAAAAATTTGACTAGCTTGAATTTCTAGCCATTTATGGCCGTTGGGGGGCGGATTTGACCGTTTTGGCGAGCTCATCTCATGCTCAAGCCTACTATATATAGAAGCTATTCTCAAGCTATTCTCATTGCTCAAGCTCAAGCCTCACCAGTCACAACTATTGCTCAAGCTCAAGCCCATCTATTGTATCACATCATATTGATGAAATGACATTGTTTTTGTGTCCCTAAACATGTGTTCTATAAGTAAGACCTAAATTATTTGAATTTAGAGAGGTTTTTAAAAAAAAAAACGTACAAATATCGTACCGTACCTTAAGATTTTATAAGGTACCAATTAGTACCGTATTTTATCATACCGTACCGTATCGTAATTTCGTACCCGAACAACTATGGCATAAACTAACAAAAACCCTACCAGTGTTTGCAATCTGGATCGCTACATATATCGGTCTGCCTGCAACCAAAGTGCCATGCTGGCGAACTACAACGACAAAACGCTGCCCCACAAAAATACATACACCACAGCTAGACTGCAATCGGCCAATAGCACACTCCCAATAAGTAAAGGATCCACAGGGCATAAGATTGCCGAAAGGCGCAGCAATTTATGCTCCTAGATCATCAAAATATCCACAACACCGAATACATGTTGTCGCAGCTCCTATCAAAGGACGCTTCGTCCAGAGCCGCAGAGCCGAGAGGAAGGACTGCGGCCCATTAGTGTTCCATGTGACGACAAGGATGTCCACGAAAAACTTATGGGAAGAAGTCCTATCGGCGGCGCCTCTTGGCGTTGATGCGATAAATGGAGTATAAACCATTGTGGGGGCTGAACGTGCCACAGGATGAGACTCCCTCTCATGGAGAAAAAGAGGGAAGTGTGCGCCGATCGTCTCATCAGGGAGAGTCGCTGTTAAGCAACTAAACTGGAGGAATCAAATCTGTACATGTAGACGAGAGGATCTCCACAGTTGTGGAAGGGGTGGCGCCCAACACATGCATGCATCTGGTGTGCCACACATTCCACAACGCTATGCTGACAATGGTGGTGAAGATCTCGTCTCATGGACCCAACTCCATATCAGCTAGAATGGAGGAAACCATGCTCATCTGACCTCGCATGTAGCCAGTAGGCATCGGCATATAACTGGATCTGAGTCAAGGCTCTGAAAAAAGAGGTGAGGGCCGAGGCCCGGGTGAAGCCAAGACACTAAGCCCCGGGTAAGAAAACCATGTTGTACACCAGCATGGCTCAAAAGTAGAGTGACAGCCTGCCAAATGGTAACAGAAGCTCGGCATGACCACAAGTAATGACTGATGCTCTTTGACTGCTGTAAACATGGCTGGCATGTCAGGTCATGTCCATTGGAGCTGGACCATAAACCAATAGCTAGCCCAACATGAGCAATCATCCAGAGAAAAAAGCATTTCCTGTGGGCTATCAATAAGCTCCAGATGGTGGCCCAAAAAAGTCTCAGAAAAGAGGGATACCTGAGTGCAGCCACATCAGTAGAAGGGTAGGTTCAGACCTCTGTCTAGAAACCAGGGCTGCTCTCGCACTGCGCCCTGTGTAGGCAAAGAAAGATAAATCAGTGGCTCCAGCATCATAATGTGGACAGCACCACTCTCCAGGGTCCTAGTGCAACTGACTAATGGGTCGGCCCTCCAAGATCCACAGGCGCCATAGAGGTGCGTCCTCAATGGGGAAAAAGAGGTCAACCTCCCTCTTTTTCCGGTGGGAACCAACAACTCTCACCAACTGCGAGGGTTGATCGGGAAGGACTACGTCACATCTCATGTAAAAATACAATCCTGGTCTAGGGAGCACTATTGTGTGTCTACTGGGGCGAAAACACACCTATGGTATCTGGCTAGAATAAGGGCGTCGGAGTCATCAAAAAAACCCCACCATCCTACATGCGGCTCAATCTCTGTGGTGCTTGCAACAATATCTCTCCATCTCTGAGGAAAGGCGGTCTCAATCTCAGCCAGACGCATATCAGTGCCTCTACAAATATCATAAATCTCGGCAAGCAGCTCGGCCGGAAGATGTCTAAGCTAGAGCCAATACAAAACTCAATAAGCAGGCCCGTCATCCCAAATGGCCCAATCAATATGCATCCTCTGTCCCAACTGTCTATCATCAAAGTCCAAGACAAATGCATTCCAAGTGAGTGGCTCTCTCAATCTCCTCTCTACATCTAGGCTCTCTCCGAATGAGTACAGCTCTAATGGAACGCCAAATCCTCAAAATGGATTGCATAAAAGGTGAGAGCTGGCGGGCTGAGGATAATGAGGCATCCGTGAAAATAAAGCGCATGCTGGGAGCCCAAGAATGGCCATCACGAATACCATGGTTGGGGTGAACAGACTGTAGTGCAGAAGTGAGGAACTTCTTCCAAGGTTCATTGCCTGGGAAGAGACCGCGGACAATGAGCTTGGAAAGAAGCACCCTGCTCTGAAGCTCTGGATCAATAAGGCCCAAGCCCCTCTCAGAACGGGGCATGATGAGGGTGGACCATCTAACTCTGGCTCTGGTGTCTCGAGTACCATCGGAACCTCCCCAAAAGAAGTTCCGGACCAATTGCGTGATCTGGTCTAAGCTACAAAGACGAAAGCAGGGAGGGTTTCGTTGGACGAATAAGAGCGTTGAGTTTTCCTTGACTTGTTGGGTGGATAATATGTAGCATGACATTAAGGGGCCACAATAAACCATCAGCATGGTGCACATGTAAAACCAATAAAAAAGAAAAGTTTATTTTTATGAGGTAATAGTATGGCACAAGAGACAATACCTAGTAAAATAGTCGTGATGAGCTTTACGTTGACAAGTGTTAGGATGAGCAGAAGCAAGGCAAACTGATAAGCAATGAATTCAGAAGAGCTTCACCACTTAGGATTTGGATCAGCAATTGGATCAGGAGTTTCAACAAAGCAACACACTCACAACAATTTGAACAGTTAGTAATCGGAACAACACTCGATCAACAGGAAGCACTCAAATTTCCCTTTGGCGTTGTGAACTTCCAGGAGCATAATTGGGGTTGTGCTGGTTTTTTTGTGCTTGAAGCTGAAGCTGCCAGCAACGAGGTCCTTGGAATGCCTCCCACTTGTAGGCCATTTGTTCACTAGCTGCTTTTGCCAACTAGCCAGCGGATGCATGAACCGCAGGTTCCTTTCTCCTCGTGCCAACTACCTGCAAGGTTATCTGGGAATGTCTAGCAGTATTGTTGCCAACAACAATCAATAATCAATAATAAGAAGGACAACTGAGCATGGATGGCTGCAAGTTTAAGTCGATCTTGTTGTTGTTGTTGTTGTTGTTGTTGTTGTTGTGTGTGTGTGTGTGTGTGTGTGTGTGGCCTGCATTAAAAAAAAAAGTGTGTGTGTGTGTGTGTGTGTGTGTGTGTGTGTGTTGCTGAGTTGGAGGAGCTTGAATGAACATGGATTCGTGAAAGCGACCACCAAGTCGGCGGTGTTGAGGCTTGAGGCGCACGTGCTGGAGCTGCAACAGAGTGGTTAAAGGGCTGGAAACAGCTGCTGTACAGTAATTACAGTGTGCTGTAATTTACTGTTTTGAGTCAGAACAGGTGGGATTTGAGTAGAGATAGAGTTTCCCTACTTGTAGTTATGATTTGATTCAATTCTGGTGCAATTATGCTGCCAAAATTTGGCCAGAACTGATGAGAAACAGCTGTAGACAGGCTTGGAACTCCTGTGGAGGGAATTCTTGTATTTTTCCCACTGTGAATCAGTAAAGAAATACCACAAGGGGCGCCGGACTTCGGGGCCAATCAAGTGTTGAGCGAGGGAGTGAGGTTTCAGTTATTGTGTGTGTGATTAAGTCCAAGTATTGTTTGACAGATTTACCGCTTTATGTGTCCGTAGACCGGTTTCAGCTGATATATATGAGAGCAACGTCCTTACGTGACTGGGCTCGATCACAGCCTCACTTGAGAGCATCACTACAGCCCTCACCTCCGCCTTGGGCTCAGCAGCAGTGGCGGGCTTCATACACCGCACACACTGTGGAGAGCACTCTGGACCTCGGGCCATGCCTCAGAATTGATGGTACGATGATGAGTGCAGAGCACCACGCAGCAGATTCGGCATACAACGTGCAACGGGGATGATCGGTGAGAGAGCATCATAGAGAGAGATGCACCGGCTCACACGCCGGAAAAGGAGGGCATTTGAGGAGGTAGAGCAGCTGGAAATGTACCACAGATCCATAAGCCGAGGCTGCCAAGTATCTTGGAGGAGACTTAGGGAGCTCAAACTAGCTACACCCTTTGAGAACCTCGACACTTGGAGAGCATATGTCGAGGACCTTTACCACATACCACATCAGCCACCCATACCACAGCCTCAAGACACCATGCCTACCACGTTGTGTGAAGTTTTTGGAGAACCTCAAACTCAACTTGTACATGTGTACATGAGTGATGTTCGTGTTGTGATAAAGTCATGGGAGCACCCATTGACTCAGTGTGGGCGTCATGGATGCGGCAATCAGCCTTTGGTTTTGATGGAAGTGTATGTGCAAGAAAAAATGATCAGAACTTGGAAGCACAGGCTTGTCCGGAGCGAGGTTCACTGGAGGTGGTATTAGCTGCTTGGTCGCTAGAAGTGTGTGGGCGTCCCAAGTACAACGGGCACTCGAGGTTGCAATTGAAGTTGGTGGAGAGCATGGGCAGAAAAAGGTGAAAGGATTAGTATTGCCTTGTAGACGGTGTGAAAAGGAAAGTGATGTGGCCAATGTAGCTTGAGATTGGTGTGAAATGAAGGCATTTGGGGTGGCCATTTTTTAGGTAAGAAATAAAATGATAATATTGAGGAGACCACATGGGAGCTTCATGTAGCTGCCAGCGGGTTCTCTCCAGAAGGCTGGCGAAGCATGGAGAGGTGGCGGGTGATGCGCGAGCTGCAGGAAAAGGTGGACGCGGGTGTTGTTTGAAGGGGGACTCTCTGGTGCAGCGGCAAGACGAAGCCAAGGGGGGGGGGGCCTCTTGGGCGTGTGCAGCCGCTAGCGCGTGCAGACGAGGGACTGGTGAGCCGCAGCTGAAACAGACAGGGCCGTTGTGTAGAGACTGGGGCCTCCTTTGTGAGGAGCAGTGAAGAGGTGTGTACAACTGCAACTGTAAAAGAAAGAAGGTGGTCGTGTTGGCGGTGGCGGGTGCAACCAAAAAAAGGAGAGCCGAAAGCCACCTGTAGTGCGGAGGCGAAGACCAAAGGTGGGTGGCTTTTGGTTTGGGTCGCTGAGGAGAGCAGCGGCTGGAGGAGCAGTCACAGAGGACAGGAGGGGGGCTGCGGTGGTGACTAGCGACTGGTAGCTAAGGGGAGCCGCCTGGGGGTAAAAGGCAACGAAGAGGAGTTGACTGGGTGGAGGAGCCTCAGGGCTGGCGATTGGCGCAGCTACAGCCATACGGGGGCTTCTCAGGTGACAGCGCAAGGGTTGGCAGCTGCTGGCGTTAAGTAGACAGGCTGGTGACTGTAGCAAGTGCAGTGGGTCGCAGAGGAGTTGCTTGGTGACTCGTTGGCGCAGTAGGTGGTGTAGAAATGAAGTGAAGATGGCGTCTAGGTGACAGGCTGGAGCGGACAGCGCAGTGGCTGGTGCAAAGACAAAGGGAGAGATGATGGAATAGTGGGCTGGCGGGGCTGCTACAGAGGTTGGGTCGTCTGCAAAAGAGAGAGACGTTAACAGGCTGGGACTACAAGAGAAAGAGAGGGAAGTTCAGAGGTGTAGCTGTGGTTTTGCTTTGGGAACTGGCAGTGTGCTGGTGGTGAAGGAGAGAGTGGTCTTCAGCTGAGGTGCAGTGTAGAGAAGGAAAGAGGTCGGCTGCAGAGAAGCAAGAGCGAAGGGATTTGGAGCGACCAGGAGCTGGAGAGGGCTGATTGCGAGCGGGTGCTTGATGAAGCTGGTGTCTGGGATATCCAATTGTGTAAAGATGAAGGTTCTTTCTGAAATATAAGGCTTGTTCATGCTCTTTGGTCTGGTGTTCTGGTGTGTTTTGCGTGCGTGTGTGGAAGTGTGGCATTCTATAAAGGCGTAAACAGCTTTACCGCTTCCGTGCCATCACTTTTTGGTGCCTCCACAGAGGAGCAGATTTCCTCTGGTTTGTGAAAGAAGACAGGGGTTGTGTGAAGGAAGATTTGGAAAGATGGCTCAAGATTTTCCGGAGTATTGGGGATTGCCACAGGAGAGTGCAGTCAGGTTTCTGGAGAAGATGGAATTTATAGCCTTGATGAAGGACAGGGCAACCCCGGAGATCCTTTCTCAGATTTTGACTTATTGCTTGCAGGGTGATGCAAAAGCATGGCTACGGATGTTTGTGACTGCACACAGGAATGTTCATCGACAGGATCCTGAGTACCGTGTAGTCAGAGCTGCCTTTTTGGCACAGTTTGTCCATGTGAAGAGTCCGAATGAAGTGTGGAAGGAGTTGTATAACATCCAGCAGAAGGACGGTCAGGATGTGGATCAGTATCTGATAGAGTTTGGTAGACTGTGGAGTCTATGGTGTGAGGCTTTGATTCCTGAAGTACCCCCACAGATGATAAAGAGGGAGCGGTTTGTGGGTGGCTGGTCTGGAGCCAACCCTCCGTCTGAAGGTGGAGCTGAAGAACCTGGATAGCTTTGAGGAGGCTGTCAGAGTTGCTCATGAGAAGGAGTGGAAGGTGAAGCGTTTGAGACAGTTGGGAATACAGGAAGAGCCAAAGAGGTTTGTGAAGATACCAGGGATTGAGAGTATGCATCCTGGAAGAAGAGCTGCTGTTGTTCCTAAACAGGAGGATTCTTTGAAGAGGGAGGTTCATGAAGCAGTGGAGCTCATGAAGTCTTTAAGCGTGAATTGGATAGAGTCTGCAGGAAGAGGAAGAAGCATAAGTGATATGGGAAGGAAAACTGATGCATCATCTGGTTCTGAAGGAAATTCAGCAGATATTGGAAGAGGGAGAGGGTATCCGTGTGATGTGCAATGCCGGAATTGTGGTGAGTGGGGTCATATCAGTCCACAATGTGAGAGACCAGCCAAAGCTAATGGTGGTATATATCAATTGTCTATGGGAATGAGTGATAGGGTGAGTGGCCCTAGTATGCAGATGAGGGATGCAATTCAGCCTAATGTTTGTGAAGCCCATAAGGTCACATTTGCAGAGCAGGATATGGGACAGATTAGCTTGTTGGAAATGGAGAAGGATGAGGTTTTTGGAATCAACCTTGAAGAGCTTTCAGAAGATGAGGAGGAGAAGAATGGAAGTATTGATGGTGCTATGGATTGTGAAAGTGATGCTAGTGCTGTGGAGCCTGATGAGTTTGAGTATGGATATGACTTGGATGATCTTTTTAATTTAGAAAAGAGTAATGACTTGCAGGTGCCAGTACTTCAGCCAGTCAAGGTAGAGAGTGATGATCAAGATGTTGCTAATGAAGATACTGTGGATGAAGCACATATGGATGATCCGGGTGATGAGTTGGATATTGCAGCCTGTGAGAGTGTGGATGATGAACTGGACAGTGTTCTTGATAATGCACTGGATGATCTGTTGGAATTGGTTTCCTTGGAGAAGGTAACAAATGCTTGCATGCCAGTTGTGCAGGAAGGGAGTGATGGTGTGAGTGATGATGAGTTGGATGCTACTTTGGATGATGACGTGATAGATTTTGGATGTGCAGTTGCTGATCATAAGGTGTGTGTTCCTTGTCATGCCCAACAGAATGAGTCGGTTGTCAGTGGTGAGAATGCATGTGAGACTATTGTTGTTGGTCAGGGGGACCAAGATGCTTTGCCTGGGAGTTTAGGGAGCTTAGACTTGGTAGGGATGCCTGTGCAAGATGTGGAGAATCTTAAAGGATCACCAATGGTCTTGAAGCTGGAGAAACTACAGGAAAGTGACAATGATGAGTCTACAGTGCATGAGGTTGCTATGTGTGATGTTGATGGGCTGAAGGGAGATGGGTTTATGGTGGACACACCACATGTTGATGCTCAGCATATGGATAAGTGGTTTGGTTATAGTTCGAGTCTGGCAGTTAGTCCAGAGGAAGGGTTGGAAGCCAATGATGTGGGTTGTAAATTGGATGACCAAGAGGGGGGAGTTGAAGATCAGATGTGTGTTATTCTGGTATATGATTATGAATGGGAATCAGATGTATCAGAGGGGAGTAGAGGTGAGGAATGGTTGTCTCCATCACAAGGTTATGTGAGCTGGTATGGAGGAGGAGATACAAGGGTATATATTGAGGATGCCATATGTGAAAAGCCTAGGGGGTTGCTGAAAATGGAAGACCAAGACAGGGTATATCAATGGTCATTTGACAGAGGAAAGTGCTTGAAGGATTGGAGAGTAGATGCACCGAGGTTTCTGTTTGATCCAGGGGGATAAATGGTTTCTGTTACTGCAGCTGCTGGACATAAATGTCTCAGCAGAAAAAAGGGGGTTGCTAAATATGTGTGAAGTTTTTGGAGAACCTCAAACTCAACTTGTACATGTGTACATGAGTGATGTTCGTGTTGTGATAAAGTCATGGGAGCACCCATTGACTCAGTGTGGGCGTCATGGATGCGGCTTTTGGTTTTGATGGAAGTGTATGTGCAGGAAAAAATGATCAGAACTTGGAAGCACAGGCTTGTCCGGAGCAAGGTTCACTGGAGGTGGTATTAGCTGCTTGGTCACTAGAAGTGTGTGGGCGTCCCAAGTACAACGGGCACTCGAGGTTGCAATTGAAGTTGGTGGAGAGCATGGGTAAAAAAAGGTGAAAGGATTAGTATTGCCTTGTAGACGGTGTGAAAAGGAAAGTGATGTGGCCAATGTAGCTTGAGATTGGTGTGAAATGAAGGCATTTGGGGTGGCCATTTTTTAGGTAAGAAATAAAATGATAATATTGAGGAGACCACGTGGGAGCTTCATGTAGCTGCCAGCGGGTTCTCTCCAGAAGGCTGGCGAAGCATGGAGAGGTGGCGGGTGATGCGCGAGCTGCAAGAAAAGGTGGAGGCGGGTGTTGTTTGCAGGGGGACTCTTTGGTGCAGCGGCAAGACGAAGCCAAGGGGGGGGGGGGGGGCTCTTGGGCGTGTGCAGCCGCTAGCGCGTTGTCGTGCCATGGCACGTCAATGATGTGAAACCGTGCATGTGAGGCCATCAAATACACATCCAGATGCATGGGGTTAAGTGCCATGACGAGTCATTATATGATGCCATGTACATATGTTCATATTGTAAATGAGGTTTAATAAGATGAGTTGAGGCAGAGCAAGATCTAGGAGTTTTTGTACACGAGTGTGGTGTGAATTATGGAGTTTTATGCATATGATGGACCTTGTAGCAGGGAACATCTTTCTTAACATGTATGAAAACGCAAAAGTTTGATGCCAGATGAGTTAAAAGAAATTCAGTGGGAGCCAGTGTTGTGAGAACTCATCCAAGTCTGTCGAGCCATTAAAAAGAGCTTCTCTCAGCTTGTTGGTCCAGAGCTGGCAGTGGCAACTTTGACTATGAGTATGTTAATAAGAAGGATGAGGAAGTGGATGTGTCTCTAAGTTGGCTTCAGTGCAACCACCACTTGAGTTTGGTCTCTAGCTTGCAAGCCACCCGGAGGATAAAGATGAACAAGAGGAGGAGTAAGAGGCGGTTGATGGATCCCTTTTATGAAAATGATGAGGCCTTCGCTAGAGCTTTACAAGAGGGTGAGCACCATGATGCAACCATACTTCTATGTGGACATTCTTTTGGAAGTGAGAGTCTCCAACGTGTTCTAGAAAATAATGCCTGTATATCATGCAGAGCAGCAGCTAAGAAGGAAGATATGGCGCCAAATCATGGGGTGCCTTAATGGATGATGTAACCACTTACATGATGGCATCATTGGTGTCGACGGATGAACATGCATACTTGCTTCACCATATTGAAAATGAAAGGAGTAAATATGATACATCTGGCTGGCAGCTTACGTGTAATAACCTCTCGAAGAAATACAAGCATTAATGCGCAGCTTTTTTTTAAAATGGAAAGCCGAATTCTAAGCTGCAAAAGGCGAGGGGACGCCACATCTCTTGCAGGAATCGGTGAGATATAACCAGTTCGTGGGGGCAAAAGAAAACCAGTCTGCAGAAAATATAACCAGAGGGGAAGATGACCAGTGCTCCTATTTTCTTGACGGCGGCGACTGTACATGATGTCTTGGGTCTCAAATTAAAGAGGAAATGAAGAGTGATAAGGAGATACGTTTCCCAGAAAAACCTTCAAACTTCATGATACTCTGTCCTCACGCCTACAGCAAGGTGGCGAACAAAAGGGAAGAAACGAAAACTGAAAATCGCTTCTTTTTCTTTGAAAGAGATAAGCGAATGTTTTTTTTTTAAATTCCCCTCAAAAGGCTTTCAATTGAGGTCTTGTAAAAGTTTTTTTTTACCTTGGAGAGCCTTAAAGCTTGGATTTCAAATTCTATTTTGCCGGGTTTTGAATGCAAGATAGGGAACTTACAAAAATTACAAGATTATGTGGTTCAAATGCTATGCTATTTTGCTTGTGAGATGTTAGAATATTAAGGCAAGTTTTCAGGTGATAAAGAGCATCTCGAAATAATGGTTTTGATGGCACTGGATGTAAAGGATGTAACTGGTCACATGTATATTGGAAAAATTGGAAGGCCTTGTTATGCCTACATGTGAATGGTTCAAAGGATTTCGAGAGAGAAGTCAGTGAGTAAAGGAACAAATACTTGGTATGCAATTTTGTGCAATCATCAGGATGAATTCAAGGATGTATTGAGGTGAATCGACACATGTATTTGTCGTTGGAAATAGTGATGTTCAATACTCCTTGGGAAATTTTGTGTATGAGTTTCCTTGTTAGATTTGACATTCACTCTCACAGCTAGAAGTCTCGTACTTTCCTGGCTGTACCGCACACTTCACGACATCTTTGGTGAACCCGACGTAAAACTGCTGGGGTGAGAGTGTGGTGAAATATACAGGGAAGCTATGGCTGAGAATTCTGAGGGTCAGGGGGTTCATTTTGACCCCGGAGTTATGCAGATGTTTCAAATGTTTACCATGTACATGCAACAGCAACAAGCTGCTGAGAGGGGACAAATTTCCACGACCAAGGCATTACAATCAATTGTGAAAAAGGTGGATCAATTTGATGGGAAGGACATTACAAAGTACCTGCGCAATTATATAAAGGAGATGGAGCTAAACAGGGTGACTGAGGAGGATATGGTTCGAAGTTTTGAGCTGGTATGTGTTCCTGAAATAAGAGAGCGCATAAGAGGATTGCAGACGGCACATGGTGGCAGAAATTGGGAGGAGTTCAAGCTTGCTTTATAGGATGAATACTTCATGGAGGATTCTGAGCGAGTGACCAAACGAACTTTCTTGGAATAGGTCACAAAACCTAAAATGGGAATTTCTGCCACAGAATTGCTAAGAGAGTTTGAGAAGCGTTATGCCCAGTTGTCAAGGATAGAGCGTGCAACTTTGGACAGAGAAAAGACAGAGCTCTTCTTACAAGCAGCTGGGAAAGATCTCCAGGAGAAATTGGAAATCCTCCTTGAGGATAAGGATACAGAACAGGGATTAAAGAGTGATTGGAATGATGTTGAGGATGCAGTCACTATGTTAGCAAAGCGACAGCGGAGGAGGGATAAAATGGTGATGGGCTCTGCAACCCCAATAACTGCTGTACCCCCTGAGAATCTATCCAAACCAACTGCTACAATTCCAAAGATAGATGGGCCGATGGATGAGCTTATCAAGGGTATGCGTGACTTAAAATTGAAGATGTCCAGGATTGAAGAAAAAGGTCTACCATTGGGGCAGGTATCTATGCAAAGGCCTCAAAGCAAAGAAGGGTTTACATATAGATGCATATGGTGTGATGACCCAGAGCATGCAAAGAAGGATTGTGCTAGCTATAAAGAAGCTCTTAAAAATCAACTTGTGTTTTTCAAAGATAGGAAAATCCATCTTACAGAGACTGGTCTTCCATTGAGTACAAACTTTGGGAAAGGAGGGATGAAAAAGCTGGTAGAGGATATGGCTGCTAGTCATGCCATTTCTATGGTTGAGGCAGCAACCTATGGATTAAAGGTTGGTCAACTAAAGCAGGGATTTGAGAATGATGAGGATTATGAGAATGAGGATTTTTGGCCATCAACAATGGAATTAATTGCGTCAAAGAAAGTGTCAAAGCAAGCTTTGCATGAAGCAGGTGATTGTATACGTCTTGAGACTGGCTGGGAGGAGCCTGTGGATTCTTTATCTATTCATGCCTATATTGCTAAATGCCAAAATAATGAGGCACAGGTGGAGGAGAAGCGTAAAAGGGAAAATGAGGAAGGAGGGCCATCAAAAAGAGTTACACGTGGAAGTGAAAAGAAGGATCCTGGGCCATCACATATGCCTCCACAGCATAGCAGACCTCCACAGGATGTTTCAATGGAAGAAGTGCCAGCAAAAATGAAGGAGAAGGGTAAAGGGAAAAGTCCACTCTACAAGCTTCAATCTGATATTGAAGTTGCAACAGATCTCAAAAAGGTGCTTGAAGAGAGGATTCTAAACAACAGGGTGGAATTCACACTAGGGGAAGTCTTGGGGATTGCAAAGAAAGAATTTCATGATGAGATAATTGATATTATACGAAGGAAAAGACAGTCCATAATTGAATCTATTCCATCACAAGGGGAGGCAAGCACTTCCAAGACTCATGGAGTACAGGTACAGAAAAAGGAAGAGAGAGAAAGTGTGGTGGAATGTAATCACTCTGCTGATGGGGCACGACAAGTGCGCTTTGTGGAAGAGGATGATGAAAAAGAAGTTCTTACAAAGAGTCATTACTCCAGGAGCCATTGGGCAAGAGCAACCACTGAAACCCTTGTCAAGATAGGTGATTTGGAAGAGCCATATGTCGCTCTAATTGATCATGGGTCTGAAATAAATCTTATGGCTAAAAATCTCTACAACAAATGTAAGTGGCCAATGGATGTGGATCATGGGTGGATGATTAAAGCAGCTAATAACTCATCTGGAGAGCTTTATGCAGCATGTCCAAATATAAGGGTAACTATAGGGGATGTGAAGGATGATCAGAATTTCTTTGTTCAGGAGATGTCATCGTATCCCCTTATCCTTGGGCAACCCTACATTACAGCTGTAAGGATGGAAACAAAGGTTTTGGATGATGGTTCAGCATATGCAAGAATAAGAAGTAAAGATGGCAAAAAAGCTGTTCAGTTTTTGACAGTATGCATTAATCATGAAAGGAATCGTGAGTCTCTTCGGGCACAGTCACTCCCAAAGATAAACAGAGAGTTCATGAATTACAGGGAGATGAGGGATTTTAGCCAGGTGCCATTGTAAAGCGGGATTCCAATGGTACAAGGGAAAATGAGTTCTCGCAGGACTCAATCAATGTAAATAGCTTTTCGGCAAATTTTCAGGGATTCTCCAGCTATGGGTCACTGGTTTTTGTAAAAAGCAAGGATTTGAAGCGTGGCATGCGAAAATATATACAAAATGAACAAAAAAGTTTTGAGCAGTGTGGTCTTTTGGAGAAGAATGAGTTTATTTCAGGGGTGCTTGATGAGGTGTCATTTGTAGATACTATGGATGTGCTTTTTGATATGGGGAGAGCATGCTTACAGCGTGGAAATGAAATGATAGAGGTGTCATCTGTGGAAATGTATGATATAATCCAGGAATTTGAGGGGGTGGAATGTAAAAACATGAATTGTGAGATGGATGCTCATGTTGATACAAAGTACAAAACGGTTGCAAAGAAGGTGAAACCAGTTGCCTTGCCCTTGCCACCGGGAAGCAAGGAAAAGATAGATGAAGCTTCTATGCAGCCAAATCTTAGAGATCCGAAGAAAATTGGGCATAAATTTACTCAAGAAACTCTAAAAGAGCTGAAGATTGGTGAGAAGGATTTTCTGTTGCCAGTTGAAAGGGAATGCTTTGAAGAGATGCTTGTAAAACATGAGAAAGCTTTTGCCTTTCAGCCGCATGAGATAGGCTGTGTTGATCCAAGTGTAACAGCACCAATGGTGATCTTTACTGTTCCACATGTGCCCTAGAACCTGCGGCCAATTCCAGTACCAAAGGCTCTCTTGCCAAAGTTGATGGAATTACTAAAGGAAAAGATTAGGATGGGAATCTTGGAGCCTTCATGTGCCCCATATTCCAACAGATGGTTTACTGTACCAAAGAAAAATGGGACATTGCGCTTTATTCAAGACATGCAACCTGTAAACAAAGTCACAATCAGGAATGTGGGAGCAGGTCCAATTGTGGATGAGTTTGCAGAAGCATTTGCAGGGAAAGCTATATACTCTATGGGTGATCTGTATTCGGGATATGATCAGTTCCAGCTGGATATACAAAGCAGGGACTTGACCACAATGAGAACTCCTTTGGGATTAGTAAGGATGTGTACCTTACCACAGGGAGCCACCAACTCAGTGGCACATATGATGAATGGAATGAATAAAGTCTTACGAGACTTCATACCACAAAAAACTATGCCATTTTTGGATGATGTGCCAATAAAGGGCTGTGATGAGAAAGACAAAGATGAGGATTTGGATTCAAAGGGGTGCCGCAAGTTTGTGGCAAATCACATAAAGGATTGTGACATGATTCTATCCAGGCTTGAAGAAGTGAATCTTACTTTATCTGGGTTGAAATCAGTGTTTGGAGTTGGTGAAGTGCTAATAGTGGGACATCTTTGTAGTACTAGTGGACGCCGACCCTGTCCAGCCAAAATAGATGCAATACAAAGAATGAAAGAGACATGCATTAATGTTACAGAGCTGAGGAGATT
The DNA here is from genome assembly GCF_041138505.1 of Cibotium barometz. Classification (NCBI taxonomy): domain Eukaryota; kingdom Viridiplantae; phylum Streptophyta; class Polypodiopsida; order Cyatheales; family Cibotiaceae; genus Cibotium; species Cibotium barometz. The sequence continues at coordinate 62,062,809 of NC_141054.1, read as the reverse complement.
TCTTGGAGCATGTGTCTTTTATGTTATTTGGATCCCACATTACGCACATGTAGCAGATCCTCTTTATCAACTTTTGAGGAAAAATCAAAAATTTTTGTGGAGTGCAGTACATATTAAAGCTATGCGGAAGCTGAAATATTTGCTCCAATCATCACCCATTTTGAGAAAGGCAGATTATGATTGTGGCAGGCCTGTGATTGTTACAGTTGATACTAGTCCAACTGGGATAGGATGGGCAGTAGGGCAAGATGATGAGGATGATCATAGGTATGTAATTAGATTTGGAGCAAAGGTATTAAGCTTTCGGCAACGAAAGTATCCACAGATCAAGAGAGAATTATGGGGGATAGTCACTACTCTAAAATGTGAAAAAGAATATCTTATTGGGGCATCTGTACTTGTGGAAACTGATTGCTTGCCACTTCTTGGGATGATAGCAAGTTGTACCACTCCAGATATTGCTATGCTTAGGTGGATTGCTTATATCAAGTCACTAAATCCTGAGTTTGAGCATATTGCGGGAAAAGATAATCCAGTTGCAGATATGCTATCAAGAGCCAGGTATGAAGATGAGAAAGAAATGATTAGTGACATTGATGATGTGGGTACAAAATTCTATACTACAGCATATACAAAAGGGGATCATATTTGCCTATCAAATGCACTTGAGTCTTTTATTGAGGAAATATATGAAGGGGATTGGTTGCTTATTGGTCAATATTTGAGTACTCTGACAAGGCAAGAAAATTGGTCTGACTCAGAATTTAAGAGAATCCGCAGAAAAGCATATGGTTATTTCCTAAAGGATGGGTATCTCTGGAAGCATCCTAAGCAGAGGAATGCTATGCCACAGAGAGTCATATGTGATAAAGAGACTCAAGGAAAGCTTGTGAAAGAATTCCATGAGAGTCTCTGGGCTGGACATAGAAGCGTGTGGGCCACCTTTACCAAAATAAAGGAAAAATATTGGTGGAAAGGAATGTATAAGGATATTTCCCAATATGTGGAAACATGTATGGTATGCCAAATGTACTCAAATGTGCGGCATCGTGATGGCTTGCAACCAACCTACCCACCTGCCATGCACTACAAATGGGTAGTGGATCTAGTTACAATGCCTTTGGGAATTTGGCAGCTGCGGTATATAGCACTTGCAAGAGAAGATTTGACAAATCAGGTAGAAGGGCGTGCTCTTAGAACAAAGAGTACGAAAACAGTATGCAAATTTCTCTTGGAAGATGTGATCTGCCGATATGGTTGTGTTGGAAAAATAACAGCTGATAGGGGTGAGCTAGATGTTGAAGAAGCAAGGGAATTCTTCTCTAGAATTGGTATCAAACTGTCCCTAACATGTGCTTACAATCCTGAGGGCAATGGAAAAAGTGAGCGAGGACATCCTCCAATCATTAAAGCTTTGGCTAAGGCATGTAGAGAAAGAATGAGAGAGTGGCCAAAGCTGCTACCATATGCTTTGTGGGCTGACCGTACAACTCATAGCTCAGTGACAGGATACATGCCTGCAGAATTGATGTATGGTCAGAAGCCAGTGATGCCAGTTGAAGAAGTAATTCTAACTTGGAATGTATTGCCCTGGGTGGAAGGATTGAGCAGAGATGACCTCCTTGCATTGCGAATAAGACAGTTGGAGAGGAGGCCTGGAGATATAGAGCTTGCTAAAGCTCGCTTAAAAGATGCAAGATTGAAAAATAAAGAAAGATTTGATAGTAGACACAGACTCCGGCCAAAACCTATTGAAGAAGGTGATTGGGTTCTAATGTATGACAGTAGCCTTGACAACCAATTCACTGTTCAAAGAAAATTTGCAAAAAGATGGTTTGGCCCTTACATTGTCAAGCATGCGCATGGAAATGCCACATATACTTTGTGTGAGCTTGATGGAACTGAAATAAAGAATCTTGTGGCAGGCAAAAGAATCAAGATATTTAAAAGAAGGCATGATAGTGATCCTTTTGATTCACAAGAGGCTCAGGATGAGAGGCTTGACAGTGGTAGTATGGATATGGTTGAAGAGGAAGAGGATGATCTTCCTGGAACTGCAGAAGATAAAGACGACATCCAGTTATATGTGGACCTTGATGATGATTTGGCACATACCAGAGGATGTGCAGGTTTAGAGGGGGTGGATGTCGTGCCATGGCACGTCAATGATGTGAAACCGTGCATGTGAGGCCATCAGTTACACATCCAGATGCATGGGGTTAAGTGCCATGACGAGTCATTATATGATGCCATGTACATATGTTCATATTGTAAATGAGGTTTAATAAGATGAGTTGAGGCAGAGCAAGATCTAGGAGTTTTTGTACATGAGTGTGGTGTGAATTATGGAGTTTTATGCATATGATGGACCTTGTAGTAGGGAACATCTTTCTTAACATGTATGAAAACGCAAAAGTTTGATGCCAGATGAGTTAAAAGAAATTCATTGGGAGCCAGTGTTGTGAGAACTCATCCAAGTCTGTCGAGCCATTAAAAAGAGCTTCTCTCAGCTTGTTGGTCCAGAGCTGGCAGTGGCAGCTTTGACTATGAGTATGTTAATAAGCAGGAAGAGGAAGTGGATGTGTCTCTAAGTTGGCTTCAGTGCAACCACCACTTGAGTTTGGCCTCTAGCTTGCAAGCCACCCGGAGGATAAAGATGAACAAGAGGAGGAGGAGTAAGAGGCGGTTGATGGATCCCTTTTATGAAAATGATGAGGCCTTCGCTAGAGCTTTACAAGAGAGTGAGCACCATGATGCAACCATACTTCTATGTGGACATTCTTTTGGAAGTGAGAGTCTCCAACGTGTTCTAGAAAATAATGCCTGTATATCATGTGGAGCAGCAGCTAAGAAGGAAGATATGGCGCCAAATCATGGGGTGCCTTAATGGATGATGTAACCGCTTACATGATGGCATCATTGGTGTCGACGGTGAACATGCATACTTGCTTCACCATATTGAAAATGAAAGGAGTAAATATGATACATCTGGCTGGCAGCTTACGTGTAATAACCTCTCGAAGAAATACAAGCATTAATGCGCAGCTTTTTTTTAAAATGGAAAGCCGAATTCTAAGCTGCAAAAGGCGAGGGGACACCGCATCTCTTGCGGGAATCGGTGAGATATAACCAGTTCGTGGGGGCAAAAGAAAACCAGTCTGCAGAAAATATAACCAAAGGGGAAGATGACCAGTGCTCCTATTTTCTTGACGGCGGCAACTGTACATGATGTCTTGGGTCTCAAATTAAAGAGGAAATGAAGAGTGATAAGGAGATACGTTTCCCAGAAAAACCTTCAAACTTCATGATACTCTGTCCTCACGCCTACAGCAAGGTGGCGAACAAAAGGGAAGAAACGAAAACTGAAAATCGCTTCTTTTTCTTTTAAAGAGATAAGCGAATGTTTTTTTTTTAAATTCCCCTCAAAAGGCTTTCAATTGAGGTCTTGTAAAAGTTTTTTTTTACCTTGGAGAGCCTTAAAGCTTGGATTTCAAATTCTATTTTGCCGGGTTTTGAATGCAAGATAGGGAACTTACAAAAATTACAAGATTATGTGGTTCAAATGCTATGCTATTTTGCTTGTGAGATGTTAGAATATTACGGCAAGTTTTCAGGTGATAAAGAGCATCTCAAAATAATGGTCTTGATGGCACTGGATGTAAAGGATGTAACTGGTCACATGTATATTGGAAAAATTGGAAGGCCTTGTTATGCCTACATGTGAATGGTTCAAAGGATTTCGAGAGAGAAGTCAATGAGTAAAGGAACAAATACTTGGTATGCAATTTTGTGCAATCATCAGGATGAATTCAAGAATGTATTGAGGTGAATCGACACATGTATTTGTCGTTGGAAATAGTGATGTTCAATACTCCTTGGGAAATTTTGTGTATGAGTTTCCTTGTTAGATTTGACATTCACTCTCACAGCTAGAAGTCTCGTACTTTCCTGGCTGTACCGCACACTTCACGACAGCGTGCAGAGGAGGGACTGGTGAGCCGCACCTGAAACAGACAGGGCCGTTGTGTAGAGACTGGGGCCTCCTTTGTGAGGAGCAGTGAAGAGGTGTGTACAGCTGCAACTATAAAAGAAAGAAGGTGGTCGTGTTGGCGGTGGCGGGTGCAACCAAAAAAAGGAGAGCCGCCAGCCACCTGTAGTGCGGAGGCGAAGACCAGAGGTGGGTGGCTTTTGGTTTGGGTCGTTGAGGAGAGCAGCGGCTGGAGGAGCAGTCAGAGGACAGGAGTGGGGCTGCGGTGGTGACTAGCGACTGGTAGCTAAGGGGAGCCGCCTGGGGGTAAAAGGCAACGAAGAGGAGTTGACTGGGTGGAGGAGCCTGAGGGCTGGCGATTGGCGCAGCTACAGCCATACGGGGGCTTCTCAGGTGACAGCGCAAGGGTTGGCAGCTGCTGGCGTTAAGTAGACAGGCTGGTGACTGTAGCAAGTGCAGTGGGTCGCAGAGGAGTTGCTTGGTGACTCGTTGGCGCAGTAGGTGGTGTAGAAATGAAGTGAAGATGGCGTCTAGGTGACAGGCTGGAGCGGACAGTGCAGTGGCTGGTGCAAAGACAAAGGGAGAGATGATGGAATAGTGGGCTGGCGGGGCTGCTACAGAGGCTGGGTCGTCTGCAAAACAGAGGGACGTTAACAAGCTGGGACTACAAGAGAAAGAGAGGGAGGTTCAGAGGTGTAGCTGTGGTTTTGCTTTGGGAACTGGCAGTGTGTTGGTGGTGAAGGAGAGAGTGGTCTTCAGCTGAGGTGCAGTGTAGACAAGGAAAGAGGTCGGCTGCAGAGAAGCAAGAGCGAAGGGATTTGGAGCGACCAGGAGCTGGAGAGGGCTGATTGCGAGCGGGTGCTTGATGAAGCTGGTGTCTGGGATATCCAATTCTGTAAAGATGAAGGTTCTTTCTGAAATATAAGTCTTGTTCATGCTCTTTGGTCTGGTGTTCTGGTGTGTTTTGCGTGCGTGTGTGGAAGTGTGGCATTCTATAAAGGTGTAAACAGCTTTACCGCTTCCGTGCCATCAACGTCCACTTTCTTCACACGAGATATGGTATCCCGAGCCATCCGCCAACTATAGCATGGCCGAGCGCAGACCACACCGGTTTACAGAGTGGGCATCTCATCTATGCAGTATTTCCCCGGTTTTAGCTCACATGTTTAACCGAGCTTTGCTAGAGGGTCTTCGAGCTGAGTGGACCATGCACACTATCCTGCCTATCCACAAAGCAGGAGACAAGCTCGACCCAAGCAATTATAGGACTATCATGTTTGGTCATACACTGGCCAAGCTATACGGCGCAATCCTAGAGGTAGAGCTGAGCTTAGGGCAAATATTGCACATTGCATTGCATGTAGGTTTGCAAATAAGAAAACACAAATTAACTCCCTCTCTCTCTCTCTCTCTCTCTCTCTCTCTCTCTCTCTCTCTCTCTCTCTCTCGCGGGCGCACGATGAGAGATATCTTTGATACTGATGTTTATGTGTATGATGCCTCTACAGCCTTTGGATGATGATGGATGATGTATATGTATCTGGTGCCTCTACTATCAGAGAGAGCCCCATTGTAGCAGCTCACCCCCCCTCCCCCCCCTCTATTGTATCAGTTTTTGTATTAGCTCTCACCCCACACCCACCCCCCCCTTAGTTTCTTTTTGGTTCTTTAGTTCAGTTCAATTCTTTGCACTTTTGATACCCAAACTTTATATTAGATTCACCACCTGTAACCTTTTGGTCGCATAGGTCATTTAGGCCTTTTGAAGACGTTAATATATCATTTCATTTCATTTTCATTTCTCTCTCTCTCTCTCTCCTATTTAGTTATTTGATCCTTTGAGGATTGTACATCCAGCCCATCTTGTAACAGCCTTTGTATCAGCCTCTGTCCCAGCTTTGGTATCAACCCTTACCCATTATGTCCCCACACACCCACTTTGTGTTGTATTAGCCCTCTTTCACTACTCTCACCCCCGATTCATATCCTACACAGTTCCAGCTTGCTACTTAGTTCACATCTAGCAGTTTAGGATTCTTTTTTCAGTACCTCTTTTATTTTTGGTACTCAGACTTTGTATCAGATTCACCAGCTTTGTAGCTTTTTGGTCTCATAGGTCATTTTGAAATTTGGCCTTTTGAAGACGTAAATATATCATTCCATTTCTCTCTCTCTCTCTCTCTCTCTCTCTCTCTCTCTCTCTCTCTCTCTCTCATGTGGTGGTATTCCGATCTCTGGAGAAGTCAGATGTAGGTGTTAGTTTTTGTACTAGTTTTGTATCATTTCTGTTCTATTTGTCTTTCCGATAGACGGTCCAAATTTTTTTAATTAGCTCAGTTTTGGTACTAGTTTTTGTACTAGTTTTGTATCATTTCTGTTCTATTTGTCTTTCCGATAGATGGATGACAGACACACCATGTACATCTGATTTGTCTCATTGGCCGATTTCGGCTTGACATGGACGTTAAAAATCTTTCTTTCTTTCTCTCTTTCTTTCTCTCTCTCTCTTTGTGTAAAGCACATGATTGGATAACTGTGTATAGATATCTCTTGAGGTGCTATGAGCTGATAGCCGACTGTCACGTGCGGAAGCGATTTGATGCTCAGGATATAACCACCTACAATACTCACATGACAAAACGCAGATGCAACCAACTGACAAATGCTAGAACACTGCAGAAAACGCCAGAGTTAATGCTGAAGCAAAAACGCTGGAGTTATCTATTCTGCAAGACTGAAAACGTTGGAGTTAGTGAAGAGAGAGAGCAAAAACGCTGGCAACGGAACAGATGTTGCACATGACACCGACCTCAAGGGTGCAAAGGCTGAAAGGAGGAGTAGGACTAAGTCCTACTATAGCTCAGGGTGGCTGATGAGAGGAGTGTAGAATGAACCACTGTGGTGTAATGCCACTGAATATGACTCCCTCGCATAGAGAAGAAGAGGGAAGTACGCGCCCATCGTTGAATAAGTGAGTCTCCTCTCTCCTGCACCTCGGGAGGGGCCAGCTGCCGCGCTCCACTCACTATTGAGGGTGTAAATCAAGTCTGACCAAATGGAAGAAAGTATCTCCACTGTTGTGGAAGGGGTGGCGCTGAGGACATGCATACATGTGGCGCGCTACACGTTCCACAACGTAATACTGATGATGGTGGAGAAAATCTCATGTCTAGGTCCCAGCTCAGTGTCTGCTCGGATGGGACACAGCATGCTCATGGTACCTCTCATGTAACCAGAGGGAGTCAGCATATAAACAGGGCCGGACTCATGGCTCTGGAATGACATTTGCGGGCGGCATGGTGTAACCAAGACACTGATCCCCACGTAAAGAAACCATGTTGCGCTCCAATGTGACTCAAAAGAAGACTGACTGCCTACCAAATCTCAATTGAAGCAGGGCAAGACAATAGGCAACGGCATATACTCTCTGGCTAATGAAAACTCTCTGGCATGTCGAGTCGTGTCTCATAGAGCTGGACCATACACCAAGAGCTAGGCTTGCATGTGCAATCATCCAGAGAAGGAAACATATCCGGTGGGCAATCAGCAGCCTCCAAATGGTGGCCCAAAAAAGCCTCAAGAAAGTAGGGTCTAGCCTTGCGTGCAACCACATCTGCAAGAGTGTGGGCTGCTCTGATTGTTTGGCAACGAGGGCCACTCGAACACCGCGAACCGTATACGCGAAGAACGATAGGTCAATGGCTACTGAAACATGGTGGGGAGCACCACTCGCCAAGATCCCAGTGGAGCTGGCTAATGGGTCGGCCCTCCCACATAAAGGGGCACCAAAGAGGAGCATCCTCGATGGGGAAAAAGGGGTCTACCTCCCACGTTTTCCGTCGAGAACCAACCACTCTCACGGCCTGCCAGTGTAGGTCAGGAAGAACTGCAATACTCATCTCTGACACAAAGACAATCCAGATGTGGTGGGGGCTATCCTGTATGTGTGCTGGAGCAAAGACTCGTCTGTGGTATCTGGCAAGTATGAGGGAGTTTGTGTCATCAAAATAACCCCACCACCCTACATGTTGGGCTATCTCTGTTATGCCTGAGACTATATCACTCGAGCGTGGAGGAATAGCAGCATCGATCTCTCAATCTCCATGAGGTGCCTCTGCCTATATCAAAGTGCTCAGTGATAAACTATGCTCGAAGTAATCTTGCCTACATCCAAGTCATAAGACAAAGCCGGGCCTGCATCCCAAATGGCCCAGCCGATGTGCATCCATTGTCCCAGCTGCCTAGAGTCTAGAACATATGAGTTCCAAATGAGCGGCATCGAGGCTCTCTGCGTATGAGCACAACCCTCATGGAATACAAGGAACACCATATCCTCAAAATGGACTGCATAAAAAGTGAGACCCGAGAGACTGATAATGGAGCATCTGTGAAAAGGAAATGCATGCCGGTCACCCAGGAGTGGCCATCTCCAACGCCGTGTTGAGGGGAGACTGTCTGTAATGCGGAAAGGAGAAACTTCGTCCAAGGTTCATTGCCCGGGAAGAGGTCCCCCCGACAATGATCTTGGTAAGAAGTGCTCGACTCTACAGCTCAGGATCAATAATGCCAAGGCCTCCCTCTGAACGAGGCATAATCAACGTAGACCATCTCACTCTGGCTCTGGTGTCTTTCGTGCCATCGGGACCTCCCAAGAAAAAATTCCGAACCAATCTTTGTACCTGGCCTAAGATGCCTGGGTGTAACACCCAACATGAGGCGATGTATCAGACACAAGCTAATAAAACCTGGTTCGCTACTAGGGCATGGCCTACAAGTGATAGGCGCCTCGAGGACCACTGACAAAGCTTCTGTTGGATGGACTGTAAAACTGGGCCAAACTGGTGCTGTGGAGAGATGTCCAAACCATAGTTTGAAACATACGCGTATGTTTCAACTTGCAAACGTTTGCAAACATATGTTATTTTTGGAGAATGTTTGGGTCAAACATCCTCAACTTTTTTGAAAGGTAAAAAAACTTACCTCACTCAAAAAAAATGTGGAGAAAGTCATTTTGGGGCATTTTGAGTGCAAGTGCAAGTGCACATGGTACTTGATGCGGTTGGTTTGAACTTTCAATGGTACTTGATGCAATTTTTGTAATAGCCTAATAGTCTACAAAATTGGTTAGAATTTAGGGTTACGTATGTTTCAAACACGCAAGTTGAAACATACTTATAACATACTTCCATACCCGTATGCGTATGCGTATGCGTATGTTTCCCGTATGTTTCAAACTATGGTCCAAACCTACCTGCAACCCCAAGTACCTACATGATTGGCCAAGGTGCAACCAAGTGAAACCCTCCGCAAGGCCCCAAACAGGCGACTCCGCTGATCCGACAAGAATGCCATAAGACCTAACGACTGTCATTTCCGCTAGAGGATGGAGATTGCAGGCAGACCTGACCAATTGATGCAAGCACCACTGGCACTACAATATGTCGCTAGAGCTCTGTGCACAGCCTCAACAGACCCCGGCATATACTGCAGAAAAAGTAAGGTGTCATCCACGAACTCCTAATCGAGTAGGTCCTCCCTTGTAGGCAGGAGGACAACTCTACATGCATCACTCTATCCTCTGAGAAAATCAGACAATACCTCTCCCACAAAGAGATGAAGATAGGCAGCTAAAGGTCATCCCTGTCTAACTGATCTGGTCAGAGGAAAGCATCTGCCTACATGTCCTCCAATCGTAATGGCACTTGTGGCAAAGCGAAAAAGGGCGGAAATCCCCCAAATCCATGCCTCCGGAAAACCAATACGGCATAATGAGCCCTCTAGAAAGTCCCAGTCCACTCCGTCGTAAGCCTTCTCAAAATCGAGAAGAGGGATGACCAGTGGATGATCAGCGGATCTAGCCCACTCAACGGCCTCGTAAAAGCAGAAAATGTTGTCCAGGATGCAACAATCCTAAACGAAACCAGTCTGAGATCCATGTATGATATCCGGCAAAAACTCTCGGAGTCTATGACTGATCATCTTAGCTAATATCTTATATATCGTAGGAAGGAGAGGGATGGGTCTCCATTGTCTCGGCAATGAAGAGTCGCCTCCTTTCGCTATAAGAGATATTAGACCAGAGCATAAAGAGGCCGGCATAACGCCTGTGTCAAAACCAATACGGCATAATGAGCCCTCTAGAAAGTCCCAATCCACTCCGTCGTAAGCCTTCTCAAAATTGAGAAGGGGGATGACCAATGGATGATTAGCGGATCTAGCCCACTCAACGGCCTCGTGGAAGCAGAAAATGTTGTCTAGGATGCAGCAATCCTAAACGAAACCATTCTGAGATTCATGTATGATATCCGGCAAAAACTCTCGGAGTCTATGACTGATCATCTTGATCATCTTAGCTAATATCTTATATATCGTAGGAAGGAGAGGGATGGGTCGCCATTGTCTCAAGAATGAAGAGTCGCCTCCTTTCGCTATAAGAGATATTAGACCAGAGCATAAAGAGGTCGGCATAACGCCTGTGTTAAAAATCTCCTGGAACCCTCGAAGCATAGGAACGTGCATTACATCCCAAAAAGTCAGATAAAAGGATCTCGACAAGCCATCATCACCTGGGCATGTCACAGAATCAAGATTGGATACTGCATCATGCATCTTTGTCTGTAGTAAAAGGACGCATCAAGCTGTGGCACATCTTTGCTGTGACTCGTCTATGCGTAAAGGACCAAACGTGCAGTCTGTCCTCTAGAGCCTCAGAGGAACATACATCTGCAGTGAACAACTAAGCATAGAAACCAATAGCAACATCCAAGACTGTATCTGGAACAATCTACAGCTGACCAACCTCATCTCTAATGGACCACATCGATGACCCTGGAGGTCTCTCTCTATGTGAGGCAAAAAAACCTCTGTTCATCCTATCAGCCTTGGCAATTCCGAGGAAGCCTTATGGGTGAACTTGGTGTGTGCAATCTTGTAGCCTGCGAAGCTCACTCTGCTACTCTGCCATCCATATTGACAAAACAATGTCTCCAGGAAACTCCTGTAGGAGGCTCTGGGAAGAAGCTAAAGGGGCTCTGAGAGAGCGCTCTCGCTGTTATAATGCTCTCTTGGTAGCGGTGGCAAGAGTCCCGGCAAAGAGTACTGGACTGAGAGATCCTCTCTACGAGCAAAGATGCATGTGACACAGGGGTGGCCTCCTCGCTGCTCCAAATCTACTGAATCTATAGGGCTACCTCTTGATCAGCTAGAATCTCTTTTTTTTTCACGCTAAAAAGCCGGTTGGTTCCCTTTCCATTACTTGTAAAGATTTCACAAAATACCGCCTTAGGCCCATTTCTGATACAAAACAGGGAAAAAAACCCCTCAGCAAGCTAAAGCTAGGAGATACATGAGATGATGAGAGGAAAAACCTTGTAGTACAGAAGATCTGATCAAAACAAAGCTGGGTACAAGATGGCAACAAGTGGTAAGGTGAGGTGTGCCGACACAAGTCGGCGAGTTCAATGACCATAAGGCGATAGGCCTATGCTAACCCAACTGGTATCCAGATCTGAGTCCTAAAGCGTAGCTGTACAGTATCTGAAGCCTGGAGAAGTCAAATCCAAGGGACAGAGAATCCCCTCGGTGTCGTGTCAATCATCTCCTACATCCATGATCTCAACTCGCTCTCCTGAACTCCCAAAACAGAAGCTGTCTCTCTCAAAGTCCATAGCACAAAGGGAGTCAGAAAAGAGATGTCATGTCCCAGGGTGTTGCAACCATGAAACTCCAGTCCATGTCAATTTGCCAACTGAGTCAAGAGCCTCGCATACATAAGCCTCTATCTCCTCATCAGGAAGGCCTGCGTTGTAAAGCTACTGCTCTGTAAAGGCCTCCAAATCATCCTGGCCAGCCTGTCTGGTCCATGATGCCATAGGGGAATTTGTCCAAAAGGGCGCTCTCATGGTGAGAGCTCCTCGGCCCTCAAAGACCGGTCCTCTCCTCTATGTGGCTTGAAGCAGGATGTAGTCTATCTCGAGAGGGCCCGGCCTGATATGCTCGACAGGAGATCTCCAGGGTCCATGAATCAAATAATCGAAGGGGGCCATGAGGAGGGGAAGAGAGAGGGTGGAGGAAAAATAATAACCTCTGCATCAGCCCCTGTGGTGGCCTCTGTCTCAACTGTTGCTGTCTCCTCTACTCTGGATAATACTACATCCCCTGAATGAGGCTCCTGTAGGTGTGTCTCTGCAGCTGAACCCTCATTCTCTAGAACTGTGGCTCCCCCCACGCCCGAGGACTGATCCTCCTGTAAGGCGCTACCACGGGGCTTTGATGCTGGGGGTGTCTCTGGGAAGGCTGAGGAACGCGTGCTGCCTTCCTCCTGTACACAAGGAGAGGAGGTGTCGGTTTGTGCTGGTTTGCTCTGCTTCTGGCCCTGACTGCAGGTGTGATTCTGGGTGGTCTGCTGGGGACCAGGAGGCTGTTGTGGTCGCTCCGGACGACTTTGACCCTGTCTCTATCCTCGGGGTCTCCGGGAAAATCTGGGACAGTCCCTCACCAAGTGTCCCATCGTATGGCAGTAATGACACTGGTTCAGCTTGCCCGTGACTGTGAGCTGTTGGGTCCGGATGGCTCCCTCCCACTCAAACTAGAACGACTCAGGGTAGCTCTGAGAGGGTATGGTGGCCACCTTCACTGAAGGTGCTGCTGCATCCAGGATGAGAGTCTGCCAATGGGGTGCCAAAGATGGATCCGAAATGCTGAAGAACTGCAGGTACCCGGAACTAGGGAGGAAGCTCCGGAAAGGAGAGGGTGACTCGAAAGTGGGGAATTCTGGTGCAGCTCGTCGAAAGTGGGGAGGTCAAAATCTGGGTACCATGGTATAGCAAAACGCATGAAATACCGTATAGAGAGTGGAGACTGTGCTGCTACAGAGTGGGCTGCTGAGATGGATGAAAAAGTGACAAGGAAGCAGCCTCTGCCCAACATCGAAATCCGAGAGATACTCTCTGTGGGGCTGAGCCTTGCTGTCAACCAATCCTGGATTTTCTCTCTGTGCCTGGGAGTGGAACCTCCTACCAGTCTGCACATAAGGGCGCGCTTGATCAGAATCTGATTTTGCATATGAATGCAACTCTCCGCCTCTTCTTAGAATCTTAGCAGGGAATCGCCTGATGTTGATCCTGCCATGCCAGGAGGGGGGGGAAGAGTAGGGGGATGAGGTGGAAAAAGAGAACCAAGGCAAGGAGGAAGGGAGGATGGAAGCGACGCAGGGATAGAGGGATGGGGTTGAGCGCGCTGAGCAGCAACGGGAGGGGGGCTGCGCGAAATGGTAGGGATGAGAAAGCGGGACAAGGTTGGGCGGGATAGCAAAGGGCGACAGGGCTGACGCGAAGGGATAAGGAGGAGCGATGGGAGATGGAAAGAAAAGCAAGGCAGCCTGCGATGGGAGATGACAGGGCAGCAACGGGAAAAAACAAAGGGCAGCGCAATGGGGGAAAAAGGACAATGCAAGGAGGGGCGCAAAGACAGCAAGACGGGGAGCGAAACAGCGGAGGCAGGGAGGGGCGCGCGCTCACGTAGGCAGGGTTCTCTCTCTCTCTCTCTCTCTCCTCTCTCTCTCTCTCTCTCTCTCCTCTCTCTCTCTCTCTCTTCACGGAAAAGCACATTTCTGATAAACTGTGTACAAAAGTCCCTTGAGGTGCTATAGATGGGGATAGCCTGCCTCAAGGGTGTACTCTCTGTAGAGTGGTGAGAGTGCTCAGGATGTGCTATAGATGGGGATAGCCTACCTTAAGGGTGTACTCTCTGTAGAGTGATGAGAGTGCTCAAAATGGAGGAGTGAAGGATGAACCACTGTGGTGGCTGATAGTGCCACTGAATGCTATTCCCTCTCATAGGGAAGAAGAGGGAAGTGCGCGCCCATCGTCTCATCAGAGATGGTCTGCACTACGCAGCTGAACTGGAGAAACCAGAGGATGCGGACCACTGACTGCTGAGAGTGTGAATCAAATATGTCCAGGTAGAACAGAGGACCTCCATGGCTGTGGAAGGAGTGGCACTCAGAATATGCATGCATCTGGCACGCCACACGTTCCACAGAGCTATGCTGACAATGGTGGAGAAAGTCTCGTCTCGAGGAAACACCTCTATATCTGCAGGAAGAGGGGGAATCATACACAGCTGGCCTCGCATGTAGCCTGCAGGTGTCAGCATATAGACGGGATCTGTGGCATGGCCCTGGAAAAAGAGGTGGGGGCCGAGGCCAAAATGCAGCCAAGAAACAGAGCCCCAAGTGAGAAAACCATGTTGTATTCCTGCATGACTCAAGAGAAGACTGACAGCCTGCCAAAAGGGGCCAAAGGCGGGGCATGACCATAAGCAGTGGCTGATGCTCTCTGGCTGCTGCAAACATCGCTAGCATGTCCGGTCATGTCCCATGGAGCTGGACCATACACCAATAGCAAGCCCAGCATGGGCGATCAACCATAGAAAGAAGCATATCCGGTAGGCGATCATTAAACTCCAGATAGCGGTCCAAAAATGACGCAGGAATGAGGGGTCGAGGCCTGCACGCAGCCACATCGGAAGTAGGGTAGGCTGAGACCACTGCCTGCTAACCAAGACTGCTCTCGCACTGCGGACTGTGTAGGCAAAAAATGAGGGGTCTGAGGCACGAGCATCGTGGTGGGACCAGGACCACTCGCCCGGATCCTAGTGTAACTGACTGATGGGTCGGCCGTCCCAGACCCACAAACGCCATAAGGATGCATCCTCAATGGGGAAAAAGGGATCAACCTCCCGCTTTTTCCCATGGGAACCAACAACGCGCACTAGCTACCAGGAGTGGTCGGGGAGGATAGGATCAACCAGCTCAGAAGAAAAGACTATCCTGATGTGGGGAGCACTGTCCTGAGTGCCGGCTGGGGTGAAAACCCGCCGATGATATCTCGCAAAAAGAAGGGTGCCTGAAGCATCAAAGTAACCCCACCATCCTGCGTGTGGCTCAATCTCTGCGGCGCCGGAAACTATCTCTCTCCATCTAGGAGGAAAAGCAGACTCAATCTCCGCTAAACACGTGTCTATAGCACGGCCAATATCATAAATCTCAGCAAGCAACTCTACCGGGAGGTGTCGAAGCTGGAGCCAATATAAAACTGAATGAGCTGGACCGTCATCCCAAATGGCCCAATCAATGTGCATCCGCTGGCCAAGCTGGCTACCATCTGAGTCCAGAAAGTATGCATTCCATATGAGGGGCTGTCTCTCTATCTCCTCTCTACAACGAGGCTCACGGCGGATAAGCACAGCCCTCATGGAACGCCAAATCCTCAATAGGGACTGCATAAAAGGTGAGAGTCGAGCAGATGATAGGGGAGCATCAGTAAAGGTTAAGCGGATGCTCGGAATCCATGAATGACCGTCCCGCACACCATGCCGAGGATGTACAGCCTGAAATGCTGAAGCGAGGAACTTCTTCCAAGGTTCATTGTCGGGGAAGAGACCACGGACAATGAGCTTGGAAAGAAGCGCGCGGCTCTTAAGCTCGGACCCAAGGTTGTATCCGTACGTACGTACGGAACCAATCCATACGATACGGTGCTGTACGTACGGATTGGTTCCGTACGTACTCTTTTTTAATAATGTGTTTTTTCAGGCATCGAGCTGCCGTACAGAGGCGAAATAGGCCAGCGAAAAAGAGTATTACCCTTAGGGCATAAATACTTTGTGACTTGTCTCAAAGGCTAAAGCCATGAATAAAGTAGTCTTCGAAATCTTCCAGAGACCAAGTTATAACAGTGAGCGCTACACAGAGAGAGCTACAATGCACACAGAAAGATACAGAGAGAACCAGTGCAACACAGAGACCCGAATCGACGCGCGTTTTCGCCTTCTTCACGTTCTTCTCGAGGTATGCTTTCTCCTGTGCGCATTCTTCGCGCTCTTCTTCGCGAGAAATCGCTTTTAATTCCGTTTCTCCACTCTCTTTTCGTGTAGGCTTCATCATGCCGCGCAAGACGAACCCCAACTGGGCACTCCACACCAATGTCTTGCAAGTGGTTAATACACCGTCTCAGCAAGGGTCAGGCACGCGGCTATGGACATGCAAGTATTGCGGAGAGCAGTATACCAGCTCCATCACACGTGTTATGAGACACCTTACAGGGATGCAGTGCACCAACCAGTGTGGTCCATGTCAGAAAATTCCCCAGGAGATTAGGGATGGATTGATTGCAGAGAATTATGCTGCCATGGGTAGTGAAAGCAATGTCAGGGGTGGTGCGAGTACGCAGGATGCTTTGCATGATGCACTCGTTGGACATGTTACAGGTACAGGTACGCATGGAGAGGGTGAAGGCTCTCCAGCCTCTACTAGCCGGAAGAGGGCACGCATAGGAGGAGATGAGGAGGATCTCCTGCCACATGGAAAAGGGGGAACGGCTGACCCCAGGTAGACCACTTTGCCTTCTAGGGTAACATCGCAATCTTGGGTGAAGGAGAGGCAAAGGGTGGCAGAAATGGAAATTACGCGCACTCTGATTGAGTGCAATATAGCCTTCAACGTGTTGAGGACAGATCAGTGGAAAAGAATGGTGAAGGCTGTTGCACAGGTAGGACCTACAGAGACTTGGACAGGGTTGGATTACCAGAGGATGCGCACGACCATGCTAGATGAGCAGAAGGCTCTTATTGACAAGGCCCTCGTCCCTATGAAATCAAGATGGCAGGAGTTTGGGTGTACGATTATTTCAGATGGGTGGGCAGACATTCCTCGACGGCACATAATCAATATCCTTGTGTCATCTTGCTTGGGCACCTACTTTTTGCGCGCAGTGGATGCAGGGAGGGCAGGTGAGAAGATCACAGGAGAGTTTATTTCAGGCTATCATGGAGGTTGGGCCAGAAAACGTTGTGCAAGTAGTGACTGACAATGCCTCCAACTGCAAGTCAATGGGAGGAGTGATGATTGAGGCAGAGTTTTCACACATAGTGTGGACTCCATGTGCTGCCCATTGCCTCGACCTACTTATGGAGGATATTGCGAGGCTTCCTTGGGAGCAGCCTGTTGTGGCAGATGCTATGAAGATCACCACTTTCTTCCACAAGAAGCATGGAGCACTTGCTATATTTCGGAGCCACAGCACATTGGATATGGTGAGGCCCTCGAAGACCAGGTTTGCCTATATATACCTGGTTTTGCAGAGGCTCTAGAGATTGAGAGATCCTCTTCTACAAACTGTTGTGGATCCGAAGTGGCGAGACATGCATCATTCTCAGGAGGAGCGTACACGATACCTGCAAAGACGGATACTCGACGACACATTTTGGCAGGAGGTGCAGAGCCACTCAGTGGCACTTCAGCCTGTGTACGTCCTCCTTCGAGTTACAGACATGGAGGGCTCCACCTTAGGCCTGGTCTATCATTTGTTTATGCAAATGAAAGACCATGTCTCTCAGTGCTCCATGTTGACTGCTGAGCGGTAAGCGATACTGCCTTGAATTTTGCTGAGTCTTTATTTTTAAACTCACCAATTTCAGAGTATCTGGATTCTGAATAATTATTAATGTGTATTTTCAATTTTACAACTTTCAGTCGTTCCGACATCTTGGAGATTGTAGATAGACGATGGACATTCATGAGCCGTCCCATCCGTGCGATGGCTGCCATGCTCCATCCTCTCTCTCGCCCACCAAATGTATGGAACGATACTGCACTGGGTCAGAAGCAATCGGATTATGTTGGCATGTTGTTCGATGAGGAGCAGCAGCTACTGATTGATGGAGAGTTCACCTCATTCATGACGGGGATTGGTCGCCCCCCCTGACTAACCACAGTGACCCTTATTCTTTCTTATACACAAAAAGAATAAGGAGTCCTCAGTCACAAACTTGTGAAGTACTCCACCCACGCATAGTTTATCACTCTGCACTCATCACACATGCACCCACACCGCACAGCTTCTACTTTGGCGTGCTCTAAATGCCAACGCCATCATCGCCTTTGCCTACAACCCATGGTGCTGCATGGTGTAGCTGATGTTGGTGCTCATGGTCATCACGTCACTACTTATTATGGTAGAAATAAGCAGAGTAAGCTTAGAGTCTATGGTGGGGGGCCAGTATGACATGAGGTTCTTGAAGAGACTAGTTCCTTATCAAATGTTTCCACAAAACCTCACATACTCTCTACAAAGTCTTAGTATGAATATATGTGTCCTGACTGAAGAGAAAGAAGAGGCAAGAGATCTAGGGTGAGGAATAAGCTAGTTAAGCAGAAGGTTAAAAGTGCCAAGGTAAAGGAGGCTACAACAATGGCGGAGGAGAAAATTCAAAATTCGTAGAGTTACCTTGCAGCACCATCCATAGGGCCAAACGGTTGTGTGATAAAATATGATAAAAATCTTTCTAGTTCACTAGAAGGTATTTGTGAAAGATCTACTTTGCAGCTTTTGTGGCAATTATATGAACAATTAGGTGACAAATCTTAAGTTGCACAAGTTATATATAATAAGGGTAGCTCAAGAGTGGCTCCAAAATGAACTCACAAAACTAAAAGAAACTCTTAAAACTTCATATGTATGGCTTGTAGTTTTAAAGATAAAGAGACACTACAGCACTGTAGGAGAAAAGCAAGTATACGAGGTAAAGGCACATTTCCTATGGTTTATGGAGCTTGGGTGAGGATGGTGGAACCTCCTCACCATATGCAAGTATGAATTTTTCCTTTTTTTTACCACAAGCATCCCATGCACCTAATGCATTTCTATGAATCTACAAAATGCATAATTTTTAGTTATTTTTGCTCAATACATTGGCTAAATCCTAGTTTCAATCATGTGGTGAGGTAGCCTGGGAAGAGAACAACTTTGAGAGGAGCAATGTGCTACATAGTCTTTGTGAGGTTCCCAATGTAACGGGTTGGGACGACTTTGATAGATAGACTTTCCTTGACACTCAAGTTCCATTGACGACACCTTGTCCCTATTTAGAGAGCAAGGATACAAGCAACACACGAGACCAAAGTCCCTATCCTACATGGTCATGGTCTACAAGGCCTTACCATACAAGCCAGGTCGGTAACCCGAAGGTTATGACGGAGTTAGATTCTTGGTTCTAACCTAAACAAGTACTACCTTAGCTACGGATCACGCCTTTTTCCCCACGTTTAAGAGACACGGCCGCCTTCCATAAAACCTTGGCAATATTAAATCTAAATCTTCCCTAGCTAAACTCTATGCATTGCACGTTGTGAAAAGTATGCGACCAAGTCTACCGAGATATTGACATGAGGATCATCATTGAGATTAGGACGACTGCCCTAATCTCACCCTTGGGGGTTCAAGATCTACTCCAATTCCTGTCGTGATTTCATGTGTTCGTCAAGTCCTATGGTTAATTTGAGATTAGGACAACTATCCTAATCTCACCTTGAAAGTCCAAAATCTACTTCAATATATCAGTTTCATGAAAAGCACCCGACTTATCGGGTCCACCCGTCATAATGAATGGTGCCGTCAGGACCTCCATTCCCCCACTTTCCACACCACAACTCACCCAATAGCTTGTTGTTTAATTACTACCACACTGTTTGTTATTTACAAACAATGTTCCTTAATTATTTATGTACATAGGTTCATTAAGACAGCCCTTCAAACATCACCAAGACAATTGATCAACCAAGTTCTAACAGAACATTCCTAATAGAATTCAATTATAATTTACATTCTTGTCGCTAACCGCGGACTTCCTCTGCTTAACCAACAGAGCCCTTGCAAAGGATTTCTCGCTAGTTGCGATGTGCACAACCTCCCATCTTGCTAACCGCAAGGCCATTCCACTAACCACGGAGCATCTCGCTGCCCGCGACGCATCTCGCTACCCGCGGCATTCCGCTAACCACGGAGCATCTTGCTAACCGCAAGGTCCAAAGAGTTGATAACCTCAACTTATCATCCACTATCCGCGGGAACATCTTGCTACCCGCGAGTTTCATCAAACAATCAATTATCATTCAAAACACCTCGCTACCCGCAAGTTTCATCAAACAAGCAATTATCATTCAAAACACCTCGCTACTCACGAGTTTCATCAAACAAACAAATATCATTCAAACACCTCGCTACCCGCAAGCTTCATTAAGCAAACAAATATCCTTCAAACATTTCCTTCATCATATAACTCTTCAATCAAGATCAAACAGTTTTCTATATCACATCTTATCTCATCGGACAATTCCTTTCATGAACTCATAAACTATATGCTTAATCACATTCCTTGAGCGAGTACGAAAATTTCTAGGCTTATCCATGGAGTCAATATGCATGCAATGCGGAATCATAAACTCTTATTACCGGATTTATCATAGGTTCGCTTACACCTTGCGTTAGAGGTTGGTCGGCCTCAAGATCTTCCATCATCGCTACTTTCGGTTGTTCGACGGTTGGCGTGAAAGATTCCTTCTTTTGTATCTTCCTTGGTGGAGGGGCATGAGCGTCCTTGGAGCTTCTCATCACTCGCTTCGGGGCCATCGCGGCGGTAGGTAGACTAGAGTAGAGAGTGCTTCGTTTCGTGAACGCAAAGAGATCTTGCTTCACCACTCATCGCGTGAAGAAGAAGAAGACAATAGAGGGCTTCTCCTCTCGCCGTGAAGAAGACAAGAGAGAGATTCTATAAGGGATGTTACGATGACGAAGATGGAGAACTCAAGGGAGAGTAGTCTCTTCACAGAGAGCTTCAACCTCTAGGGTCTCCCAGCGTCTCCCATTGTGCCTTTGAGAGTGAGGGGGAGGGGCTCTTATATAGGCTTTCCATGGCCACAAGAGGGTCCTAAAAAGTAGGGAAATGTTTGAAAGAGCTTAAAAGAAGTTGGGAGAGTTGTCGAGATGTAAAGAGAAGTTTTTTTAGACGCGCAAGCTAAAAACGCGATTTTCTCTTAAAGTGAATTTTACAATTTTATCCATGCTGCCTTGTCAACGGGACCTATTCCCGTCGTTTTAAGTAACTAGATGACCATATTCTGAGTACATATGTGAAAGTTATGGCCAAAACAAATTGCAGACAGTGTCAGTGTCTTGACAGCTTCTACACATACAGCTTCCTGAAGACTGTTGATGTTGAAGAGGATGAAAGAAATTTTGATGGTGGCCTTCATGTCATGCTTTGAGTACATGTCTAATGTCTCACATTAACTTATAGATCTTAATGTGTACATGTCTATAATTAATGAGTTCGGGGTCCGAACAACGTTCTGAAAATCCTAAAGTGCGTCTTAAAATTTAAATAAGACGATGGAATGTATCTTCAAGGTTAAAAACCAAGTTGTCCTATGTCAAAAGTTACAACATCACTTGCTTGGCCTTCAACTTTCATAACTAAATTATCGTAAAACTCTTACACGACATCCGTTTTTAGATCCGATCGATCCATTAGGAACCTCTATGAAATAAGAAAAATACAAATCTCAAATACTTTGCAGAATAACTGAGTATCTCTATTGATGCACTTAGGGTATGTTACAAGCTCCCCAACTAGGGATTCGAGATGTCCTCATCTCGAGAAAATCTCTAGTTAACTTCACCCTCCTAGGTTGCACTCTTCTCAAGATAATCTTCCTACTGCAATAAAAGTCTTCTAAGGATTCTAATCTCGAAAGATTCACTTATGCAGTTCTAAGATTCTATAAGATTGAAATTCTAACTCACTCTAACTTGTCATTACAATCTGGTCCATCATTTTGGGGTTACGTCTACCAACATGATGCATTGGATCTTTCTCTATTGTCTCTCTATTGGCTAACTTTGGGCACTTGTTTTGATAGTGACCCAACTTGTTGCATTCGAAGCATCGAATATCCATCATTGAAAAATTGTGTGCTTTAGCTGCATAAGCACCTTACTGATGTCTAAGATAGAAAGATCTTTGTTGTTCCCTATCATCATTGAAACCTTGATCTTGGTCAATTCTTCTCCTTGCTCCCATTGAAATATGTTCTTGTATCAAAGACTTGGCATGTAAGAGTGCATCTTGAACCGTAGTCGGCCGCATTGATTTCAATTGTAAACTAGCTGGCTCATTAAGTCCTTGACAAAATTGTGTAACTTTGTTGCTCAATATTAATCTTTGGGGCATAACGTTGCAAGATCACAAACTTAGAGTAGTACTCTTCCAAGGTCATTGAAAGTTGTCTCAGCCTAAAGAACTCATTTGTCTTCAAAGCTTCATGCGCAGGGGGTAAATATCGTTCTTTCATCACTGCTTGCCTAATCTCAGCCCAGCTCTGGGAATCCTCAAGTATACCCATATCACGACAATGATGCTTCCACCAAAGTTTGGCTTCACCCGAAAGACGGAACAAAGCTAACATAGATCTATTTGCAGCGGTACTCTTTGCTGCAGAGAACAGTGAAGAAATCATCCAGAGCTTCAATCCAAGCCTCTGCTTCCTTTTCAATATTTGTTCCTTCTCCCTTGAATGAAGGTGGTTGCATTTGCTTAAGTAACAACTTCCTTTCCTGAACTTCCATATATATAGAATATCTTGGGCAATTCCCTGACACATAAGTGTTTATCAAACTTTTGGTTTGACACAACAGTAACTATCCATCTCTAATCCGTTGTAAGTACCCCTTACATAATAACTCAGGCTTACCCAGCCAACTCAATCTCAATTCTTATCGCCATAAGGCTAAATCGTGCAATCACCCAATCATATTGCAGTGACTGTCAATCAATCAATCAATTCTTATGACAAAGAATCATTAAATCACCCAATCATATTGCAATGACTTATCCAGTCAATCAATCAATTCTCACGACAAAGACTTAACCAATCCCTTGTCCAATTATTATTACAAAGAATTAACCAGTCTATCTTCCAAAAAACCAAGAATTTGTAGAGCAAATCATTTTCTATGAAATCATAGGCAAACAAATTCAAACAATTCAATCACCTAGAATTTATTAACCCAAACAAGAATGATGTAACAAGCCAATAATCTAACTCCTAACACTGGGCTCTGATACCAATTGTGAGGTTCCCAACCTAACGGGCTAGGACGATTTTGATAGATAGACTTTCCTTGATACTCAAGTTCCATTGACGACACCTTGTCGCTATTTAGAGAGCAAGGATACAAGCAACATAGGAGAAGAAAGTCCCTATCCTACATGGTCATGGTCTACAAGGCCTTACCCTACAAGCCAGGTCGGTAACCTGAAGGTTATGATGAAGTTAGATTCTTGGTTCTAACCTAAACAAGTACTGCCTTAGTAATGGATCACGCCTTTTTTCCCACGTTTAAGAGGTGCGGCCGCCTTCCATAAAACCTTGGCAATATTGAATCTAAATCTTCCCTAGCTAAACTCTATGCATTGCACATTGTGAAAAGTACGCGACCAAGTCTATTGAGATATTGACATGAGGATCATCATTGAGATTCGGATGACTGCCCTAATCTCACCCTTAGGGGTTCAGAATCTACTCCAAGTCCTGTCGTGATTTCACATGTTCGTTAAGTCCTATGGTCAATTTGAGATTAGGACAACCATCCTAATCTCACCTTGGAAGTCCAAAATCTACTTCAATATATCAGTTTCATGGAAAGCACTCGACTTATCGGGTCCACCCGTCACAATGAATGGTGTCGTTCAGGACCTCCATTCCCCCACTTTCCATACCACAACTCACCCAATTGCTTGTTGTTTAATTACTACCACACTGTTTGACATTTACAAACAATGTTCCTTAATTATTTATGTACACAGGTTCGTTAAGACAGCCCTTCAAACATCACCAAGACAATTGATCAACCAAGTGCTAACAAAACATTATTACAATTTACATTCTTGTCGCTAACCGCGAACTTTCTCTGCTTAACTAGTAGAGCCCTTGCAAAGGATTTCTCGCTAGCCGCGATGTGCACAACCTCCCATCTTGCTACCCACAAGGCATTCCGCTAACCACGGAGCATCTTGCTAATGGCAAGGTTAAAAGAGTTGATAACCTCGACTTATCATCCGCTATCTGCAAGAACACCTCGCTATCCGCGAGCTTCATCAAACAAGCAATTATCATTCAAAACACCTCGCTACCCACGAGTTTCATCAAACAAATAAATATCATTCAAACACCTCGCTACTCGCGAATTTCATCAAACAAACAAATATCCTTCAAACATTTCCTTCATCATATAACTCTTCAATCAAGATCAAATAGTTTTCTATATCAAACATTATCTCATCGGACAATTGCTTTCATGAACTCATAAACCATATGCTTAATCACGTTCCTTGAGTGATTACGAAAATTTCTAGGCTTATCCATGGAGTCAATATGCATGCAATGCGGAATCATAAACTCTTGTTACCGGATTTATCATAGGTTCGCTTACACCTTGCGTTAGAGGTTGGTCGGCCTCAAGATCTTCCATCATCGCTACTTTCGGTTGTTCGACGGTTGGCGTGAAAGATTCCTTCTTTTGTATCTTCCTTGGTGGAGGGGCATGAGCGTCCTTGGAGCTTCTCATCACTCACTTCGGGGCCATCGCGGCGGTAGGTAGACTAGAGTAGAGAGTGCTTCGTTTCGTTAACGCAAAGAGATCTTGCTTCACCACTCATCGCGTGAAGAAGAAGACAATAGAGGGCTTCTCCTCTCACCGTGAAGACAAGAGGGCTTCTCCTCTCACCGTGAAGACAAGAGAGGGCTTCTCCTCTGGCCGTGAAGACAAGAGGGCTTCTCCTCTCGCTGTGAAGAAGACAAGAGAGAGCTTCTATAACCGCGGGACGTTACGATGACGGAGATGGAGAGCTCAAGGGAGAGTAGTCTCCTCAGAGAGAGCTTCAACCTCTAGGGTCTCCCAGTGCCTCCCAGTGAGTGAGGGAAAGGGGCTCTTATATAGGCTTTCCATGGCCAAAAGAGGGTCCTAAAAAGTAGGAAAATGTATGGAAGACCTCAAAAAAAGCTGGGAGAGTCATGGAGTTGTAAAGAGATTCTTTTTTATACGTGCAAACTAAAAACGTTGTGTGACCATTGTGCATAACCATGGTACACGTCCAACATGTGTAATGGCATGCTGGGTATCATCTCCTGTTTCCACATAGCCTTTCACATCCATAGGCTTCATATGCTCAAACCATTCACCATGAGAAGTCATATGGTTTGATGCTCCAGAGTCCATATACCAAGTGTTATCATTTTCAGCATTTGTCATCATAGATCCCACAACATGTTTCATGGCAAAAAAGTGATTTACGCTGCCATCATTACTGCTTGATGCATAATTTCCACCACCATGTTGTGCATAATGTCCACGATGTTGTGCTCTATCCCCTCTCAAATCATTTTGTTTGCGGAAACAATCACGCGCCATATGACCAAATTTCCCACAGTAATGGCATTCCACATCTTGCATAGATGTTTGTTGGCCTTGCCAACCTCCTCTACCACAAGGATTACCTCTGCCTCTCTGAGGTGTATATCCATGACCACCTCTAGCACCATATGAAGGCTGAAAATTATGTTGTGGTGACCTTGCCATCCACGACCATTACCACGGCCACATGATGCAAATCTCCCCTGCCTCTAAAGTCTCTTTGCGAATAGAAGCCTGATTTCTGCCATCATCATCATGGGTAGTAGATGCATCCTGAAAAGAATCACTGAGTTTGATTTCCTCAACAAGAAAGAGTGAAACCAACTCATCAAAGTCTGGTAAACCTGTACTCCAAACCGAGATAGATGTATCAAAAGATTTATACTCCTTGCCAAGACCACATGAGGTAATGTCTACCAAATCATCATCAGGCATGGGGGCATTGATTGTTGCCAATGCATCTGCATACTTCTTTATCTCTTACACATAATCATGGATGCTCCTTCTATTACGTTTCACATTATGAATCTGTTGTCGCAATTGAGACTTACGAGCACTCGTGTCTGTATCAAACAACTTTACCAATGTATCCCATGCATCCTTGGGATTCTCAGCATCATGTATGTGTATGAGTATGGCATCCGAAATACATATAGACAGATAATGCAACACTTTGTATGCTCTTTCTGACCATTGCTTATGAGCTATAACCTGCTGCTGCTGTGTAGGTTGTCGGGGTAGTTCCGGCTCTCGCTCAGCACCTGTAATGAGATTCCAAAAACCTCTTCCCTTCAGAAAACTTTTGATCCTATACTTCCATGCCTGGAAGTTCTTCCTATCCAGCTTTTCACCCACAATCTGTACTAGATTATCCGACATATTGCTCAATGCAAATACACCTTCCGCACACGTCCAAATCTGTAAACGAGCCTTCCTCAGCTCAACCACACTCCAATGAGTGTTCCAGATACTCCAAAGTAGTCAACAAACTTCAATTTTGATGTAGAAAATCAATTTGTATGTATCCAAAATGAACTGGTTTACGTAGTCCAAGATACTCTGCTTTAATGCACTTTCCAAGGCTCCAAATTGCAATGTAGTGGTTCAATCAAGTGTGTATAACTTGCATTGACACCTAAACATCAATGTTGAGTATCAACACCAACCAACATGCGTACATATCAATTTTGTCAAACTCCCTTCTCTATTTTGAGAAAAACCAAAAAAACCAGTAGTAAATTTGCTCTAATTTCTTCAATCCTTGTCCAAATTAAGTAACCAGGCATTCATTAGCTTAGCAATGATGTCCACTAACTCCATGTAAAAGGAATTAGACCAATTATTTAAGACCAATGAGTAATTGATTGATTAATCACACTCTGTTTCTCTGCAACCAACAGACAGCCTGTTTAATCAGCTCATTTTCAGCTCCATAGATGATAATTGCTCAATCCAATCATATATAGCAACCTCCTTGGGTATGTGAATTACAAATTTGCTAAGCCAATTGTGGAATTGATCAAGTGAAAGAGTTGATTTGTGGCCTCCTCGCATCAAAAAAATGAAAATTCTGTCCTGTTTCTCTGTATGGACTGTGCCGCTGCTGTAGGGGATTTAGGAGTGATTATGTTGCTAATTGATGATGCTATTAGATGCCTAACACACCTAGGCAAGTGTACAATCCATCAATGCTCTGATTTTTGTCAAATTTTAACTTGCTCCAAATTCATCAAAATTTGATCTCTTTTTCTATGTTTTGTGAGAGCTCAAAAACCAGTAAATTTCACACATTCAAATGCATTCAAGTGTAGGGCATGCATATGAGTTGCCAATACATTCCTCCTTGTTAGATACATGTTTCTTTGCCAGATTTGCATTTATTTTCACCATACATCACCACTTTCAAGCTTCAATGGAAAGCTTCCAAAAAACCAGAATTTTTCTTTGCTTTGGGTTGTCCTAATTTGCTTGATTCACCTGCAATCCGCTTAAGGATATCTAGAATACCTTACCCGGTAGGCCAAGCTCTCAGATCTGATAGAAATCGGTGTGCTCCAAGCTTCACAGCTTCTTCTCCCTCTTCTCTCACTCACTCATAAACCCTAATAGAGAGCACCAGGCTCTGATAGCATATTGAAAAACAGGTAGAGGGAGAGGAGACATACACACAGGAGAAAACCCTAATGTATATTGCAAACCCTAACCATAGAGGGAAGCCATCTCCCTTCTCACACAATGCTTAAAGCCATAATCCATAATACACTAGACACACACTGTGTTGTGTCCACACACATCTAACCCTAGCTAATGTCCACACTCTATGACGCGGTCATGTATGTCTCACATGCTACTACCTAACATGCCAGCACATAGCACAGTTGGCACACACTGATATCGAGCTTGAATCTCAACAAAATTTTGTTAACTTGATCGTCAGATCAAAATCAAAAGTCTTAACTTAGTTTCGGATTCGGTGGGTGTTTTGAGTGCATTTTTCCTAAACTGGGCACATTGTCATTGATTGAAACTGACGAAGGAATTAGGTGTTGGTCAATAGTTTGAATCAGAGTTTTAGGTCTGGAAAGGTTCTTCCTAAACTATCTTTCTTGAAAGGTAATATTTCAATTTTTCTTTTTCGAAATTTCGTTCATTGAATATTTGCTTACAGATTTCTAAACTAAACATGAATTCCTAGGAGGAATAAAATAATCATTTATCTCGATCTCTGACTTCAATAGTTTATTTGAATTTTCTCATTCCCATCTTAGTGAATATGAAATGGTAGAATTTTCTCACATATTATCTACTTATTCAATTTTTTAATTTTTACGAAAATTAACAGAGGATTAAAGAGAACCCTTATTTAATTATAAAGATTCTATATACATCTATTTATGCATGAAATCTAATTCTAATGAAAGTCACACTTTTATCATCATAAAAATCATTTATGATGAAAATCACTCTTTTAATATGAAAGAATTTCTTTTATGCATCCATTTATGCATAAAAATCATTTATGATGATGAAAATCACTCTTTTAATATAGAAGAATTTTTTTAATGCATCCATTTATGCATAAAAATCATTTATTATAAAAATCACACTTTTAATATAAAAAAATATCTTTTATGCATATGTTTATACATACAAATCATTTATGATGAAAATCACTCTTTTAATATAAAAGAGTTTCTTTTATGCATCCATTTATGCATAAAAATCATTTATGATGAAAATCACTCTTTTAATATAAAAGAATTTCTTTTATGCATCCATTTATGCATAAAAATCATTTATGATGAAAATCACACTTTTAATATATAAAAAATATCTTTTATGCATATGTTTATGCATACAAATCATTTATGATGAAAATCACTCTTTTAATGTAAAAGAATTTCTTTTATGCATCCATTTATGCATAAAAATTATTTATGATAAAAATCACTCTTTTAATATAAAAGATTTTTTTTAATGCATCCATTTATGCACAAAAATAATTTATGATGAAAATCACACTTTTAATATTAAAAAAATATCTTTTATGTATATGTTTGTGCATAGAAATCATTTATGATGAAAATCACTCTTTTAATATAAAAGAATTTCTTTTATGCATCCATTTATGCATAAAAATTATTTATAATGAAAATCACACTTTTAATATTAAAAAATATCTTTTATGCATACAAATCATTTATGATAAAAATCACTCTTTTAATGTAAAAGAATTTCTTTTATGCATCCATTTATACATAAAAATTATTTATGATGAAAATAACACTTTTATAATCAAAATTAAAATTTCAAAATTCTAAAGAAAGTAATATTTTTTTAATAAAATATTCTTAGTATGCATTTTTCTATACCTAGGATGAAAAATAACACTTTAAGAATACATATACGATGGGATTTACTCTTTTGAATAAAAAAGTAAAACTTATTTTTCACAATTTTAGAAAAATTTTGCCATAACCTCTTTTGTATGGCTGATCATTTTTTAATTTTTAACTCTCTAAAATTAATTAGAAGTTCACTGAGAGTATTTAAATCATTCTACTGTAAACATTTTCTACTTTATCAAAGAGAAACATAATGAAAAACTTGATTTTATCTATTAATCATTCATCTAGGATAAGAATGGTTGGATTTACTAAAGAAGAGAGGGGAATGCCTTTTTTCAATGAGGCATAACATCATATTCAATTTAGAGAAGATAAAAATCATAAATGAATAGAAAAGAGAAGAATCTCAAACTTACGAAGGAATTTGAGAGCTTTCCTTTGGCTTGATGGTTGGAGGGTTCTACTCTTATTAAAACAAGAGTGGCCACCAATCTTTAGAAGAGGGAAAAAAACTAATGAATTATGAGTAAATTCACAGTTTTCTGGCTTTTAGGAGAAGTAGGGTAACAGTGAAAAAACACTATTAAGCTTCAACAAAGGAAAAGGCTTCTATTTATAGAAAAAAGTCAACTGATTCTAGAATTTTTCAGATCAGTTTAGTCAATTTTTGATCATTTTTTAGTCAGTTTAGTCCACTTTTTGGATCTAGTTGAAACAAGAGAGAGGAGAGATAAAAATATCTCATTATTTGGGAGTTTAAAATTCTCCCACACATGTGAAATAGGCGCCTCCTTCATGAGGAGAATTCTCCTATACTGAGGTGTCAAAAATGCATCATTTCATCTAAATATCTTTCTTTTTTAACTATTAACCTTGTCCTTAGTCAACTCTTCATCTTATGTGAGTATTTACTCATTTTTTGGGAGATTTTTCTTTTATTCTTCTATCTATCTCTTTCTTATATTTGGATGAATCTTATTGGTCCATAGGAACCTTAATTTAAAAATTTTTAAAAATTTGGACCCCTAGGATAATGCCTCTTGAACAGATTATATTTAATTTTTAATGCACCTTCTGAAAATCTTTTTGAACTTCTGCTTAGGGAAACTTATTTTAATAAGATGAGATATTTTTCTATCCAAAAATATTTAAAAACTTTATTATTACTCTCTAGAAGATTTTCTCTCTCTAGGCCAAAACTGGTAGAAACAAGATCTTTTATATTTCTGAAGAGGGATTTGATTACAAGGAAAGATGCTAGACATCTTGAGAGGCTGGGGAGGAATCTTACAGGAGACCTCTATAATGTCGATGCTGGTCACCATATCATTTTCACTACCTTTGGGCCATAAGTGTTGGAATGACCGAAATTCACTCAAAAGCCATGTAATGTATATTTTACTTGTGTGCTCGTTACTTGTTTATTAAAAGCACACCACGAGATTTTAGGTAGATAGTACTATTTGTGGATTAGGTGTTTACACAAGCTAGAGTGGTTGAATCAACCTTAGGACCTACTTGTTTATTAAAAGCACACCACGAGATTTTAGGTAGATAGTACTATTTGTGGATTAGGTGTTTACACAAGCTAGAGTGGTTGAATCAACCTTAGGACCTACTTTTTAACTTTGGGTGCCAAAGAGTGTAAACCCTAGCAACCACATATAAGAGACAAAATGTAACTCTCACAACTCATTCTTTTATGCTAATTCAATAGAGTGCTCTTCTTCTCTATCTACTATCTTTTGCTATTACTTGCTTGCTTGTTTGAGCTCTTATGTGTGCTTTCTTGCTTGCATGTGAGAGAGTGAGTAAGAGATTAAGTTATGAGGAGAGTCGAGTTTCCATTAGAGTGCAGTGGTGATGGTGATGGTAGCGTGGAGCTTTCGGGTGTGGTTTCCCAGCAACATTGTCTCCTACAAATCCCAAGCTATAAGCTTTCACGAGGTGATTGACACACCCCGACTATGTATTTGTGTGCTAGGCCATGGTAATTTGGTTTCTCGGTTGAGATGTTTGTGCTGCTAAGTGTGGTTGGGCAAAGCACCACAACATTGAAATGTTTCCTACGTTCTTTTTATGGTGCAAAGGCTTTCTACTACTGCTGGGGAATAGCAACAATGCATTTTGCCCCACAACATTAAATTGTTTCCTATGTTCTTTTTATGGTGCAAAGGCTTTCCACTATTGCTGTGGGGAATAGCCCCACTGCATAGCAACAATGTATTTTGAGAGCTAGTGAATGGTTAAATTGATCAACTTTTTTATTTTTACAAGAAAAGAGTAGATGGGAAATCTCAAAAGAACTTTGATTTTGTTGCATATTCTTTCTTTCATTGCATTATTTTGTTATCTTAGGAATTATATGTTCAGTTTTTCATGTTATCTTGAAATTATGTGTTCTTTGATTCCTCCAATTCAAGTTTTTTGTTCAATTTTGCATATTCTATTTTTTGTATTTTTTTAAATTTGTACGTAGAAAACAACAAATTGGGCTTTAATTTAAGAAATTAGGTGAAATAGACCTTGAAATTGGTTTCGAGACATAGGGTTTACCCAATTTGGACTTCTACATAGAGAAATTGGGTTAGAAACAACGATTTGGGATAAGATTTGCAAACCAATTTTTTTAAAAATGTTTGTAGGTTTTTTTGCATTTTTAGATTAGTGTAAACTACACAGATTAACCTATTTTAATCCACTTGTAATTTGGCCACAAATTATAAGTCTTTTGGTTGGCTGCATTTAATGTGTTCAAGATTTAGGTCCCAAGTCAGAAAAAAGGGAATCTTAGAAAACTCTAAAAACCCTGACCACCTCTTTTCGAGTAGTGGTAAAATCGAAAACCATAAACCACAAACTGAAAACCAAAAACCAAAAACCACAAAAGTAAAAAGAAAAAAATAAAAGGTGAAAAGTTAAAAGTAAAAAATAAAAAAAGTAAAAAGGGAAAAGGCCCGCAGGCAAAAAAAGAGAGGAAATGTTTTGAAGAGTGCACGCACAAGTTTGCCTATTATGGGTTTTAGGCCATTACGATGATCATTTTGGTGCACTTCATACAACACCCAAAAAATTGTAATTTCCATCTTTGGGTGAGCTTGAAAGAAGTGCATGCACAACCCTTTCCAAAGTGTTTAGAACTGTTTGAAACCCACTTTGGGGCAAGGACTTAAACCATTGGCCGGCTTTACCATCTAGGGTGAGGCCAAAGGCACTCACCTTAACTTGATCGTCCACATGGCCAAAAGCTTCACAAATCTGGTTAAATATCTTTATTCTCTAACACCCAAAAAAGTAAAAATTTAAAGTTTTTTTTTTTGGCCATTCAGTTTCTTTGCCCTTACCAACAACTGTCCTCACCTAGGACACTACAAGTACACTGCCTTATCTAGTGGTAAGCACCACACCACTAAATATGGCACCTTTGAGCCACATGTCTACGGTTACCCCCCCACAGTAGCCACCATGAACCCCTTATGCCTATCATATCTAGTATTGCCATTCCAAGAAGGGTCACATCCCATTCTAGTGCACCCATGACACATCCCTTCCCTAGAGTGAGTGTGCTACGAACTCCTGCTGTGAGATTGACTGCACTTAATGCCCACATGACTAAGGCACCTATTGGGGTGCTAGTAGGTCACGTGACTTATGTTGCACATCCACTCCCACTCCCACTCCCACTCCCACTTGGATTTAGACCAATGCATTTTCATGCAGTGCCACGTGTTGTTCTTGCACCTTCTCCTATTATACCAGCACCAGCTCGATCCATAGACCTAGTTGCTTTTGCATAGGCCCTAGGAAGAGCGATAGTGGAGAGATTAGTGCTTATTGTGAGAGATGGCAATCAACATAGCCATGGAAAGGCTGCCCAAATACCCAAGGTAACTCATAAATTCATTGGAGATGGTGATCCTAGGAGACATTTGAAGGTATTTGATCAAATGTGTGAGGCACTAGGAGAAGGTAACAGGGTTTCTAAAACCAATGCCTTTAGTCTAACATTAGATGGTAAGGCTGGGGATTGGTATAGAACTCTCAATGTCAAGGAATGCTTGAACTTCACTACTCTTAGGAGACTCTTCTTGAAGCATTTTGTGCATGAAGGAGTCCTATGGGGTGTAGCTTCACAGCTACACAAAGACAAGAGAGAAGAAGAGGAGTCGGTTTGAGATTTTATTAGCTGGCTTAAGCATTTGAACTTTTGTTGCCTTCCACATGAATGCTATTCGAATAATCAACTACTTTATATATTCATCCATGAGCTTAAACATGAAACGATCTATAATAGCTTAGTCATTAGAGGGATCACTACATGGGATGAAGTCACAAAAATGCCATCCAACTAGAAGATAATCTAATGGTGAAAGGACCCAAAGCATTGGATTCTAAATCTGTTACTTCCAGAGTCACGGGACATAGTGCTTCTATAGTTA
Organism: Cibotium barometz; assembly: GCF_041138505.1. NCBI lineage: Eukaryota > Viridiplantae > Streptophyta > Polypodiopsida > Cyatheales > Cibotiaceae > Cibotium > Cibotium barometz. The sequence continues at coordinate 62,029,223 of NC_141054.1, read as the reverse complement.
AATCCATTACTAAAGGTAACACTTTAGTAGAGATCAATTTCACAGATTTCATAAAAGTACTCCAAGAGGGAATGAAGGCCAATAAAGCTCCTGAAAATGTACATATGTATCCAAGGAGAGAGCCTCAATGGTGCTCAATGTGCCAATAAGGGCATTCGACCAGTGAGTGTCTAGTCCTAAGCTTATGGTCACAAGGCTTCATAGTGCCACACGCATTTACAAACCCTTGCTAATGCTTCCAGACCTTAGCAGTTGGCTTTACCAACTCCATCACAACCACAAGCCATAATGCTTGCTGCAACATCTTAAACCAATGCTGAGAAAACTACACAACAGCCTATTACAAAGGGGATTTACAATGCACAAAATGTGTTGTTGTCTCCACCAATTTTGGGACCTCAACGTCCACCCTCGAGGATCACACTATTGAACCACATAGGTTTTGAGGAATCTTTTGAGTATCTTGAATACAAGGTTTACTTGGATAGTGCGTCACATGTCAAATGAGGTCTCCAGAGAGCTTTATCCAGACTAATGTGTAGTCGATGTAAGAGGGAGCGTTAAACCAGTATACCAGCTATTCGTAGTAGGAAGAGGTCAAGACTTTAACAACTCTACTGTCAAGAGAATGCCTCTTCAATGTTATCATTGTTAGGGGCCACACCGAGTCTCTGAGTGTCCCATCAGGAACCAACCAGTCACCCAAGCTTCATCTTCTAGCATGCCACCTTCAACTTGTAATCATTGTGGAATAGATCATTGGATGAAAGATTGTCCAATGAAAGTTGTAATTGCAAATCAATAGAATGGTCCTACCCTCACACCTCTCAACATGATTGGAGTGGGTGGTCAAACTCAGAGATCAATTTTGAGAAACCCTAACCCAACAAGACTCATGGCTCAAAACACACATGTGGAAAAGAAAATAGAAAGCTTGGCTACTTCAGTTGGGCAAGATCCAAAAAGAAGAGGGGCCATAGAAGAAAGAAATCCATAAAAGGGGGGAAAATTTGAAAAAAATGGAATGAGTGAACCTAGGAACACCTAACAAATCAGTTTACATCATGAATGATATCGATGAGGATTCCAATTCAGTGTGGACACATAGGCTGGTTCTGACCAAATCATAGACACTCAAACAAAAACTAAGGAGACTAAAAAGGAAAGGATACATGCCATCAAGAAACCAAACAAAGAGAAACTTGGCTCATACCCTGACCCTATAAAGAATTGGAACAATATCATAAGCTTAGGGATATGGTCACACATACTCAAGAGGAGTTATAACCAAGACCAAAAAAGTGAATATCTGGCGCCATTCATCCAAGCAGCCTAAAGCCCATTCGTCCAAGCAGCCTAAAGCCCATTCGTAACCCATAAACCATTGGATATACCTTATGTCATCCTTGAGGTCAGTGAGAACTCACCTGTCCCAAGCATGGATTCTGAACTCATAAACCATTGGATATACCTTATGTCATCCTTGAGGTCAGTGAGAACTCACATGTCCCAAGCATGGATTCTGAACTCTTTGTAGGAGAATGTTTAAATATGATAACCTTGAATCCATTCAAGAGGTGGAGATTCCAATCTCACCAACACCCTCATATGGTAGAGAGGTGATGGGTAATCCATTGAACATCCCTAAGTTGATAGAATTCATGGCTTCAAAAACTGAGACCATAATCACTGCACGTTTGTGTGGAGACCCTAAACTCTTTGTTGCCTTTAAATCTCTTCTTAATGGGGAACTTAATGTTGGGATACCATCCTTTATAGACATGCATAAAATCCTTCCTTCCTATGAGACTACACCAGAGCATCAAATGGATGAGGATAATAGCAAGTTTGTGGTGGTCAAAATACCATTAAACAAACTAGGACAATACTTTGAGAGTGATGAGACTAATGTAACCCTCTTTGTCTCACTACAAAGGGAATGACAGTAATGGGAGTGATATTGGTGGTGTGGCAGTGAGTTTAATCACCGAAAAGTGTTGGGAAAAGATGGGTAAACCTCATCTTAAAGTGTGTGACATTGTTGTCAAGATGGCGGATGGAATAATTGCCAAACCTATTGGGATGCTACGAGATCTTAGGATCAAGGTGATGAAATATTGGGTGAAGCATACCTTCATCGTGATGGATTTCTCAAAACAGCCAGACTCTTACGAGATGATCCTAGGAAGATTTTTTATGCATGAAGCTAAAATGGTCTATGATTGGGCAAGGAACCATGTCTACTTATAGTTTGATGATTCAATCCTTACAGTTTGATTGATCATGTACATCCTATAGGTAGTGATGAACTTTTCAGCAATCAATCAGATACCACCATTGATTCTGTTCCATTATAATATTGCTTCACATGCAAGAAGGACACCAATACAAACTAGGGACCATCCCAATCAAAAGTCATAGATGAAGATGATGATTTAAATTGGATTCAAATGATGGCCACCATAGACACTTAGGGAAGGCGAGGATCAACATGGGTAACACCGGATCGCGATGAACTCCCCAAAGTTATACCATTGCAAATGATGAGTACCATGTACTCAAACAATAAGGAAATCAAGGAGTATAGTGATCTTGAATCCACATGGCAAGAAGATGCTGACTCTTATAGTTCTAATTCTTACACCTCTAGAGAGGAGTCTACAAATAATACAAAAATAGAACCAAAGCCAACACGAGGAAGTGATTCCGAACCAAGAAAAATTAAGACAATTGAAATAGAAATAGAATCAAATGAAGAAGCTTCTCACCAAAACAAAAGAACACTGAAGAAACAAGACAAACAAAAGCGTTACAAGATAAACATGCACAAGAGGTTATAAGAAATAATAACCATGGCCCAATGGCTACAATACATTAGTGCTATAGATGTTCATCAAAAGTTTATAAACAATTGGGGAGAAGAGTTACAAAGTCATGTATTGTAGGCCACCCCCAAATAATATAGCCCAGGTGGAAGTCTCTAGCCAACCCAAACTTAGTCGTTTGGCCCAAAGGAAAGGGAGTTTCCATAGAGGTGGTACAATACATCATCCCCATGGTACGCGATGCTCAACCAGTCCAACAATGACCCTGTCCAATGAATCCCAAATATACAAGCATTGTTGAGAAAGAGATTGATAAATTCATTGAGTGTGAATTCATCTACGAGATGGAACACTGAGAATGGGTCTCACCCATTGTGGTTGTGCTTGCCCAAGAAGAATGAAAAACTAAGAGTATGTGTCGATCTCAAGAAAGTAAATTCTATGTTAATCCAATTCTAGGATTAACAAGAGCTACCGCCATTATCTTACATCAAGGAGTCACGGTAGATACGCCAAAGGGTCACACATTTAAGATATAAAGCAATAGTGTCCAAAGCTACAACTTGGACAAGCACCCGTAATGGTGTGATAGAGTATTTATGGCGATTCTCGCTTTAAGAGCGTGTGGTAGAAAGTTAGGTTGAAGTCCTAAGTGATGTACTTCATGGATATATTATGAGAGTAGTCATTGTAATAGCATTAGGTCTCTTATGAGCCTAAAGTGACCAGTTGGCCACAGTTTAAGTGTGAGTGTGAACACTTATGGCCATGTATATAAGTGAATTTCTCTCATAATACAAGAAACTCTCCCATTTTGCAATTGAGTCTTGCTCTTGCTATTCTCTCTCCCTAATGCATGCTAGTGAGTGTGTGAGTGAAATGAGGTGAGAGGAGGGACGAGGACCCGTAGTGCAACGTGGCGGTGTGACACCGCTCGCACGGGAGATGCGATGGAATTGCTCCTCAAGGAGTTATAGAGCTTGGAGACCTCAAGGGTTACGAGCTCGGCCATTGGAAAGATCCTCACACGATAGTTGCGGTTCACCAGGTAATCTTTTTTTTGGATGTGTTTCAAGGAGGGTTAGGGTGAGCCATAACATTTTTGGCATTGCGCAATTGACTCTTGCTCTTGGTAATCCTCTTACTAATCTCTCTCCCTAATGCATGCTAGTGAGTGTGTGTGAGTGAAGTGAGGTGAGAGGAGGGATGAGGACCCGTAATGCAATGCGACGGTGTGATAACGCTTGCATGGGGGGGAGATGCGGTGGAATTGCTTCTCAAGGAATTGTAGAGCTTGGAGATCTCAAGGGTTATGACTCGGCCATTGGAAAGATCCTCTTCACGACAGTTTGCGGTTCACCACGTAATCTGTTTTTGTATGTGTTTAAGGGAGGGTTAGGGTGAGCCATAACATTCTACCACATGTAGGGGTCACTACCCCTTGCCATATTTAGAACATGTGTATGAATGAGTTGCGGGCAAGAAGGCTTATAGCTTTTTGGATGGGCTAAAAGAAAATTTCTATTGCACTTGAGGACCAAGACAAAACAGCTTTTATCATCACTGAGCATGGTGTAACCAATGCACCAGCCACATTCCAAAGACTTATGAATACTGCTTTTAAGGACTTCTTAAGAAAGTTTCTTGAAGCTTTCTTGGATGATTTATGCATTCATTTGTCTTGGAAAGAGCACCTAGTGTGCCTAAAAAAGGGGTGTTTGAAAGGTGTCAATTTTATCACATATCCTGAAACCCTTACAAATGCTAATTTTGGGTGAAGCATGGAGTTATTCTTAGGCATATAGTGTAAAAAAAAGGGATTTTCACTTATGAGAGAAAAAATCAAGGTCATCCTGGAATTACCACTTTAAGTGGGGTAGGCTATAAGATTCCTCCTCCAGCTTTTGAGGTGTAAAGGTGTAAGAACCTCCCCTTCTGTTCTTGTAATTATTCCCCTCTCTAAAATAGAAGAAAGATCTTGTTTTATCTTGTTTTAGCTTAGAAAGAGAAAATGTCTAGAGAAAGATAATAAAAAATTGAGTTATCTTTGGATATAAAAATCCTCCGTGTCTAAATCGGATTCCCTTGAAATAGAAGATCAAAATGAACTTTCCAATGTGCATTAGGAATAATTAAAAATGGTATAAGGGACCTTAGCCTAAGGGTTTACATTTTCAAAATTTTTTAGATTATGGTCCAATTAAGGTTCCAATGGGCCAACTGGATTAATCCAAGTGTTGGGATGAGATAAATCCAAATAATAAAAGAAAATACCCAAAAATGAGTAAATGCTCACATAAGATGAAGAATTGACTGAGTACAAGGTTTATTAGTTAAAAATTATGAGATATTACTAAAAAAATGAGATATTTTGAAATAATGATGCATTTTTGACACCTTGGTAAGGAAAGGGAGACTTTTGAGGTAGGCGCCTCTTTCACATGTGTGGAAGGACTTTTAATTCAAAAAAATTATGATATTTTTATCTCTCCTCTCTCCTAGATCAAACCAAATAAAAAAGGAAGCCAAACTGGTTCAAATCTTGTCCAAATTGAGTCAAACTGAACCTGAAAAATTCTAGAACCCAAATGGACTTGGTTAGTGGCCTCCCTCACCTATAAATAGACCCTTAGTCATTTGTAATGGAATATTGGAGCTATACCATGTCAGTATTATATTAAAATAATCATATTTTCTATTATTCTTTAAATTTTCCTCTCTTCTTGGGAGCTTGGAGCTCTCTCTCTCTACCACAACTCTTGGAGTTGCTCTTCTCCTCTTGGTGGACCAATTGATTTGTCAGGAGCTTCATTGCAATTAGAGAATCAAGCCAAACTTGGAGGTAAAATCAAATTTTATGGTTTTTTTCAAATTTCTCAATAACTTTCTTCTTCTCAACCCCTATCAAGCTTGAGAAGCTTTCTAAATGATTGTTTAAATTCAAATCAAGATTTCTCTTAAAGTCTTAGTGTTAAATTAAGAAAGTTAAATCTTTATATTTATTTGTAATGCTTTCTTTAAGTAAATCTCTCTCTCTATAAAAGAATATCCATCTTTATGGCTAAATCCCTTGAAAAAGGATGCTTCTCGATGATAGTCTCTTAATTCAAAGCTAAACTCTAGGCTTGATAAGCTAGAGATTAAAAAATGATATTTTCATGATTTTGTGCTATTAAAATAATGGTAATTCTTTTAGATTATTTATGAGTAGTTAAAAACTATTCTAATTCATTCTAAATGAATTAGAGTAGTTAAAAACTACTCTAATTCATTCTAAATGAGAAATGGATTATCCTAAACAAATTGGGAAAAGAGGAACGTTGAAATTAGATTAATCTAGTGAGATAATCATAGTTATGTTAAATTATGATTTAAATTCATAGTTTGATTTTAAGCATAAAAGAGGAACTACTATCATTATTTTATTACAAGATTTTATTCTTTTTTAAATTTTTTTAGAATTATCATTAATAGCAGAAGCTATGGTAAAATTTTTAAAAAATAATACATATCTTATTTTTATGCATAATGCTAAAAGAGGACTTCCTACCATATTCTAGGATTGGACATCCTATGCAAAAAGAATCATTTTCATCATATTCATTGAAAAGATGCAGGGGGGAAGAGAGCTTGAGCTCTTACAAGCACACACACACACTCACAAAACCCTAAAAGAGAATACACAAGGTGAGAGGTTGAGAATCTTCTTGTTCTTTACACAACAATCAACACACCATATACAAAGATAAGAGTACACCCAATAATATGAAAAGGTACTCAACCAAATACATACTAGGGTTCTCTATAGTGTGAACCCAACTAAATGAGCTGGCACTATTATAACTATGCCAGTCTCTAGAATGGCTATCACCACATAGCGTGTCATCCCACTAGCCGCATATCACCCATGATCTCACCAACCATGCCAGTGGTGTAAGTGTGGGGCCTATCCCCTAGGCGGGCCATCAGTGTCCACCGTCTCACTAGATGAGCTTGGTATCTCAACACTCCCCCTCGAGCTCAACACCATCCTCACTTCAGGCATGTTTACATTCAATGTAAACATTCTGCCCACTCTATTTCCTTTTGCAACCAACCTGCACTTGTCTTTAAAGTCTTCAACATAACAACCCTATCAGGGTTAAACCAAACCTGCAAACCCTGCTCAATTATATGGCCAACTGAAACTAGATTCTTTGTTATGTTTGGAACATGAGGAAGAAAATGGAATAAGAGTTAGTTGTTTTCTGAACTCGAGCATGGATCTGGTTGATTGGCCTTGCTGGTTCTCAAAACGGATGAGTCCATGGCTCTTTTATACGGATCTGTTAGTTGATCTTGCTGATCTTCAATGGAGAGTCCATTTGGATTTTCTTATGTGATTATATTTTTAGGTACTATGAGCTAGGAACTATTGAAAAGGCCCCTGAGTGAACAGGTGGTGAGTGTTCTGGTTGCTAATGGTGCCATAGGTACACCATGAAGGAATGATTGTAAATTGGAATTCAAGCTAGAGATTTTGGAGGATTATGATTAGTGATACTATGGTTTCATTAAAAGATTGTTTTAAAGACAGCTGAATCTGTGAAACATGCAATTTCATTAAAAGATTGTTTTAAAGACAGCTGAATCTATGAAACATGCAATTTTATGTTGGGTGTGTAAGTGGTGTGACTATCTTGAAGTTTGCTTGAAGCACCGGCTAGGGGGCCTGGGAACTCTTTTCCCTAGTACTTACTTGGGACAAAACTTAACCAAATTTCTAAATGGATCCTGTCACTCTACAATGGTTGGATGGTTGGCTAACCCATGGGATTTGGATGGGGTTAGGCTGGACTGATGGATCCCTAAAATGAGATTCAATTCTGTTAAGTTACGATAGTTGAAGTATATCCCAACGGATAACCCTTGTTCTATGGAAAAGAATCAACGGCTCTGCCTCTTGTGATGAGGAAAAAAGCATTGGACTCTATGATCCAAGTGCAAGTCTCTTCCTTGATCTAATCATGAGACTTACGGGTTCGGTCGGATCAGTTTGGTTATTGAAGACCTTGACTACGTTAGAATTAAATATCCTGGAGGAATTGCATGTTTGCTAGGCGAGGGAAGTTTTTTTGAGTTCGATTATGGAAGAACAGAGGGATTAGTCTCTTGTTCAGATATCTGTGTGTGGGCAAGGCCGCGAGTGAGAGGCTTTGCCCTGTGCAAGAAGTGCTACTTCCGCTACTAGCACCCCAGAATTCGTTGCGCGGAGGGGGCAAGAATCTTTCACGTCCGTTTTGTACAAGCTATTAATTGTATTTGTATGGAGACTAAGGAGTGTCAACGAGCTTATGACGTGCTAAAGCAAGCCTTGGCAAGTGCTCTTGTTAGTGGGAATCTCTTTGGGGATGCCCATTATTTTATTTTGGGATATTTTATTTTGGATGCACCTTTTATTTACATCATTTACCAGGATTAATGTGTTTAATCAAGCTGTGTGTGCTAGTATGATATGGTTAGGATTAATGCGTTTAATCAATTGTGTGCACTGACTATTATTATTTTGGATGTAGGCAAATAATAAGTGGTGGATTATGTGTTAATGGTGGGTAGAACATGTGTTGGACCACTATGAGTTATTTTGGAAGACATGTGAACACCTTTATGGTTTCATATTCAGGTAGGCTAAGGCTTCATACCTTTGTACATACCAAATAGTATTTTATACTTTTGGTAGGCCCAAGATTTTATATTAATTCTTTGCTATATTTTTGTAGAGCTTGCATGCTCATAACCTCAAAAGCACTTGCTTATGCTTTGTTTTTGGGGAATTATCTTTTTGGAAAGAGCTTTTTCTAATATATATAAATATGGGAGAGTGGTATAAGGACCACACTCCAAGTGTCTTAAGGTCTTGGCAGATCATGTCATATCTTTTGTATTCAATGGTGAGAATGTATGCTAAAAGGATTATGGGAATCTACTGAATGTGCACTCCTTAAAAAATAAGTAAATAATAAAATACATAAATACATAAATGGAAGGACAAATTAAGGACAAGGAAGTAATATATGCGAAAATCATCTTATAAATTTTATGGACCTTTCAACATTATATAACAAGAATATCTTATACCTCATTCTACTGACCATGAGACCAATGCTACATGCACGAGTAAAACTTGTGTTACGTATCTTGTTACTTTTAAAAACCATGAAGATGCTAAATGGATACCAGAAAAGTTTTTTCGTTCTTACCAAAATCTCATTCACTCTTATCATCCATGAAATTGAGGTCAATTGCAACCTAAGCAATAGAGACTTTTTTTCACCATAGGCTACCCATATGAGCTCATGGGAAAGAGCAAAAATCCCCAGCACAAATATCTTAGAGAGTGTGCATGGCTGGCTAGAGAAGGAGGCACTAGAAAAATATCCCTATTTGATGCTTGTGTAACCAATGTGATAAATTTTTACATGCTATGTGCAAAGTATCTTGGTTTTGAGACTGGATAATATATTGGGACATGGCCCAATATGCAAGCATTTCTACATTGTGTGTCAGCGAGGATAACTCCAATGCCTGATATGGTTACTCGAGTGATGCATTTAATAGTTGCAAGAACTCTTATGTATGAAGAACCTAACCTTCATGGGGACAAAGAGACAGTTCAACGAAAGAAGAGGGGGAGTATTACACAGCTAGCTTGTATAAGCGAGGCTATGTGATGGAGTCAAGACAACACAAACATTGGGAAAGGCCAAGGATAATCAATTATGAAGGCGACCGACGAGCACACTTTGGAGAGGAGGATGTGCTTCAAAGGGAGGAGATTATACATATCAAGGATAATAAAGGACATGGAAAGTCTATAGAAATAAACATAGCAATTGATATGGAGGAGAAAAAGGTAATTGAGGAGAATATACATAGAACAATGTGGGCGATTAGAAGAATGCCAATCCATTGCAACAACGTAAGTGATTTGGAGGTGTGAGCAAGAAAAAGTGCCCAACCTACATAGAGAATAGGTCCCTTGGATAGGTTGCACCATGTTTTTGGTCAGCAAGAGAGTATAATGGAAAATAAATCTCCCAATGGATCTTCGAATAGAAATATTTTGAGGATATTAAACCCCTTGCTAAAGGCAACACTTTAGCGGAGATGAATTTTAGAGGTTTCATGGATGAAAGCACTCCAAGAGGGAATGAAGGCCAATAGGCCCCTAAAAGCGTACATATGTACCCAAGGAGAGAGCTTCAATGGTACTCAATTTGCTGACAACAAGGACATTCAACCAGTGATGAGTGTCCAGTCCCAAAGGGCATGCTATAATTGTAATTGTACTTTTTGTGGATGTTATAGTCCTGAGATTTCATAGTGCCACATGCGTTTAGCAAATCCTTGTTGCTAATTCTTCTAGGCCTTGATTTGTTGGCTTTATTGGCCCCATCTCTCACAGCCATGAGACCTAATGCCTACAGATCAAATGACACAACAACATCTCAACCCAATGTAGATCAAATGACACAAAAACCCATTGCAAGGGGGATTTACAATGCACAAAATGTCGTTACCTCCACCAGTTTTGGGACCTCAACCTCCACTCCCGAGGATCACACCTCTTAATCAAGTAAGCTTTGAGGAGCATATTGATTACCAAGAATATGAGGTAGATGTCAAACCCACGCTCACCTCTTTGAGGACCCCATAGAACTTTATCTTGACTATTATGTAGTGGATGGGAAGAGGGGGAGTCAAGCCAGTTTACCAACTTGCTGCGATGGGTAGGGGCCAGGACATTAATGCCATAGCCTAGAAGAATGCCTCTTCAATGTTACCACTGTCAAGGTCCCCATCGAGTTTCGGAATGCCCTCTCAAGTTTCCTCATCTCAACGAAGTAGTGTCCTCAAACATGCCATTGGCTTCTTGTAACCGTGTTGTGGCATAGATTATTAGATTAGGGACTGTCCCAATAAGATTGTGGTGACAATCCCACAAACAAGACCCATCATCACACCCCTAAACATGATTGGGGTAAGTAACCAGACTCAATGGCAAATCCAAAAAAATCTAGATCACACACCATTGAATGCTATGACCTCGCTACAAGCCCAAAACCAACATGTTCTTGAGCAATGATTTGTGGGCTTGGTAGAGGAATCTAAGAAGAAGAAAACTAGGAGAAAAAAATTGATTAAGAATGGAAAAATAAAAGGAAACCAAAAATGCAAATCTTGGGATGCCTCAAGACCCAGTCTTCATTAGGGACCTAGATGAGGACTCGGACTCCTTGGAAATAAGGGATGATTCTAAAGAGGGTAAGGAAATACCCTCCAAATTCAAAAGCACGGGCAAGAAGAACCCATAGGAACATGGGATTCCTGAAACTAGATCACACATGACAAAACTTGGCTCTTATCCTGACCCTTAGAAGGAGATTGAGCAACTCCAAGAATTTGGTGATTTAGTTACAAAAACCCAAGAAGAGCTTGAACCAAAACACTAGCAACTGATAGTCTCAGATAATGTACACCCTAGTACCTTAACGCCTACTACTACTGAGATTCGCAAACCTCTAGATGTGTCGAGTGTCATCATGGAAGAGACCGAGGCCTCCACCTCTCATAGTTTGATCCATGATTGTTGCAAGGGACAACTACCATACGGAAATACTGAGCTCATCTTGGAAATGGATTTTCCAGTCTCACCAGCACCTACTTATGGAAATGAGGTCATGAACACACCTCTAAATATCCCCAAATTGTTAGACTTTATGGCCTCACAAACTAGTACAACCATAACAGCCCGATTGAGTGGAGATTCTGAACTGTTTGAAGTGATGAGAGCTCTCCTTAATGGGAACTCAATGTCGAATTACCACCATTTGTTAACATGCATAAGGCAAGTCCCATGTATACAATGGAGGCACCTCCAGTTGTACACGAATCAATAGGCCCACTGGAAGAAGAAAATACCAAGTCTATTGTTAAAATTCCACTTAACAAATTGGGACAATATTTTGAAGGTGATGTCTTACACACTACTACCAATTACGGCCAAGGGCATCATAGTAATGGGAGTCCTACATGGTGGTAGGGGAGTGAGCATCATCACCAAGAAATGCTAGGAGAAGATGGCCAAGCCACGTCTAGAAGTCTCAGACATCATTGTCAAGATGGCTAATGAGACTTTCTCTAAACCTATTGGGATGCTAGGAGATTTAAACATCAAGGTTCTCCAACATCAGGTTAAGCATACCTTCATTGTTATGGAATTTTCCAAACAACAACAATCATATGAAATGATCTTAGGATGCCCATCAATGAGAGAAGCAAAGATGGTACATGACTAGTCTAAGAACCATGTCTAAAATTGATCTTAGGACGCCCATTCATGAGAGAAGCAAAGATGGTACATGACTAGTCTAAGAACCATGCCTACAAATGATCTTAGGATGCCCATTCATGAGAGAAGCAAAGATGGTACATGACTAGTCTAAGAACCATGTCTACCTCCAATTCAATTATTCCATCATTAGGGTTGATCTTGTGACTGGTCGCGTACATCCTATGGGTAGTGGAGGACTTTTTGAAAACCGTTTAAACACCACTACTCATTCAGTCCCATTATAATATTGCTGTACTTGTAGAGAAGAGACTGAGGTAGGGAAGGGTCTGGCCCACAAGGATGCTGACAAAGAACTATTGAGCCTCAAGATGATCTAAACTGGATACATATGATGGCTACAATTGAAATCGAGGGAGCTTGAGGATCTTCATGGGTTACACCTGATGGTGAGGGGCTCCCTAAGGCCATGCCCCTACGAATGATTTGTGCTCTACATTCCGCTGATACCGAGGATATATGCTATAGTGAACTTAAGTCCACATGGGAGGACTTAATCTCAGGCACCAATAGTGGTGAGGGGTCTTAAACAGAGACTGAAAACAACACCAAAGACTCAAACACCACAAGAAAAACAGAGCCCACAACATCCAAATAAATTATAGGGACTAGCTCTAAATTTGATACGGATTCCCAATCTAAAAGAAGGGACGAAGTTCGTCACAAGGAGCATCTCCAAAGATGGTGGACTTAAATGCTATGCATTGAATCATCATAAAAGACTACAAGAAAGAACTAGTACTGTCCAATGGCTTGAGTACATGGGTGTAGTTGACTTACATTGGAAGTTTATAGATGATTTGGGAGAAGAGTTACAAAAGGTCCAGTATTGTAGACCACCCCCAATCAATATAGCTAAGGTGGAAGTCTCTAATGAACCAAAACCAAGTCGCTCTATTTAGAAGGGAACAAAATCATAAACTCGCACACAAGGAACGAGAGGCTAAGGCTACAAAAGAAAAGGAATGAGAGGCTAAGGCAACAAGCTTATGATGAGCTAAAGCAAGCCTTGGCCAATGCTCCAACCTTTCAAACACCTAACTAGGATCTCATCTTTCATGTGTACATTGATGCCTCTAATTTTGCAATTGGATGTGTCCTAGCACATCATCCAGGGGAGCACAAATTGGACTATCCTATAAGTTTTGCAAGTCGGCAACAACTAGATAAAGCCAAGATCAATCACACCACTGAGCGTGAAGGGTTAGCAATGGTTTATACTATAAAGAAATTTTGGCATTACCTTCTTGCTAACAAGTTTGTTTTCTATGTTGACCATCAAGCCTTGTTGTATTTAGTAAACAAACCATGCTCCATGGGAAGGATCACAAGGTGGTTGTTGATTTTTCTTGAGGTTTCAGAGTAGTGTGAGGCATGGCAAGAAACATGTCATGGCAGATCATCTATCTCACATACCTAATGGTGTAGCACCAATTAGAGTTGATGTGACAAGTTATCAAATGCTACGCTCTTCAAGTGAGAAAATGGTTAACTTTTTAGGTAATGGTTTTCAAGAAGGAAAGGAACTAAGGAAAGATTTAGCAAGAAAGTTGGTAAAAGGGAGTGCACCTTACCAAGTTATTACTTGTCGGAACTCTTTATAGAGAGGAGGTAAGGATGACATACTAAGACGTTGCCTTGATGGAGGATGAATACTTTGTTGAGATATCGAGCTCAACTAGTGCTACACGGCGGACATTGATGACCCGCCTGGGTGATAGCTTCCGCATCTACACCACTAGCATGGTTGGTGAGATAATGGTTGATATTGGGATGACAGGCTGACTGACAATTATTTTGGATTAATAGAGACTGGTATAGTTATAGCGCCATCTCATTTAGTCGGGTTTACATTATGGACCCACCCTTGTATGTTGTAGTAGTTGAGTACTAACCCATATAGTGTGTACTGTTATCTTTATGTTAGGTTGGTTGAGTAGAGAAGAAGAAGATGAGGAAAATTCAGCTATCCATCTCTCTCTTGTGTCTTGCTCTCTCTTGTGTGTATGTATTTGCTTGCTAGGGTTTGAAACTCTCCCTATCCCCCACATTCTCTTTATAGTATCAAAGCGTGGTTCGTATGAGAGCTAAGGAGGCAAGCAAGAGGAAAGAAAAAGCAAGCAAGGAAGTGTACTACATGGGTGAGAGCTCCATCATCTCTTTCCCCTTCTTGGTTTAGGTACAACACCCCCTCAGTAGCTCTGGGAGCTATACATCTTTGATTGAGGAGTTGTCTTTGTGCGAGAGGAGCTACAGGGCAGGTATATTGTCTTATTGGATTCCTATTGGACAAAATTTTTTCAGCCAGATTCGCGCTTCGGGCGCGTTATGGGCCCCGTTTTCGTCACTATAGGGTATTTTCGACAGTTTTCTAGAAGTTTTAGTAGAGAACTGTTTTTGCTCGAAATCTGGTTATTGCGGTGTAGTAGTGCATTTTGGAAGTGAAGACAAGGTTTACACATGTATTATTGATACTAGGTGTATGTACATGTACTCTGGTCACATTTGGTGACACACAGGTTGTGTTGAAGTACCGCTACTGCAGCAGTTATACAGGAGATACTATTGTATTACAGGTTGCGTACATAAGTTGTCTGTTTGCAGGTTATTTGATTGTTGTAGGAAAACATGTCTGATGGAATTAATCAGATTGTTAGTGAGAAGCTGGATAAGAATAACTTCCATGCCTGGAAGTTCAGAATGACCAATTTCCTAATAGGTAAAGGATTTTGGATTATGTAGAAGGCGACAATGAGGAGCCTCTAGAGTTATTTGAGGAGAATGCCACTCTTGTAGATATAAAGGCATTCAAGGATTGGAATCAAGGTGCAAGAAAAGTCGTACTGGCTTTCAATTAGTGTCACAGACACTATGATAGCACATATACATGATGCAAACACTCTAGCAATGGCATGGCAGAATCGACCCTCCCTCTTTTTGAGGCACACTCTTCTTCACCTCCATTTCATTTTCCCACTCCACCCCCATCACCCACACCCCCCCACACCCCCTTTATTATCCCTTCACTTAGGAATGCACACCGCATTCCGGGACACAGCCTCCGTCAAACCACCACCACTGCTCAACGTCGGCCTTGCCACACAACCCTCAGCATCATCAGCCCCTCCACCCCCGTCTCGCCGGCTCAACAACCCTCCACCCAACCACTTGAAGAAGGGGAGATCCCGCCGCCACCCCATCTGAGCACGAGGAAGTCAACCCTCCACTCAACCCCCTAAACAGGTGTGATCCCCCTTGGACCGCACGGAGTTGGCCAGGCAATAGCCATCCTACTCAGTCTCGACAACTCTAGAAGCAGCCACTTACTCATGTCACGGACTACCTCAACGTCCACTTCCTTTGCCCATACCTTGATGCAAAGCACAAGCAATGGCAGCGTGACCACCCACCCTGAACTAGCACAATGGCTACCACTACTAGCCCCATCACGTTTGATCTCATGGGCAAGCAGCCGGCCTCGCTGGCAATGGCCATTCCTGGCTAAACCCTTCATATGGGAGACATACTGTCACGCGCCATGCGCAATGAGGATCACACCCGACTACCTCCCCATTCGCTTTCTGCCGGTGGGCCTGGAGTACCTTTCACGCAGAGCAGCTGAAGAACCCCAAGATCTAGTTCAACTTCTCGTGGTTTGCTCCCCCATCCGTGCAACATCCCTACATCGACGAAGGGCATATGGTCCGGTGTTTCAATGAATTGATCCGCCAATACGACCAGGTTCCCGAACCAACCATGATCTCCACCATCCGGTTCTTCAACCTTATCATCACAGTGCTAGAGTGATTCCCCAACTGGGACCACTACTATGAAGGTTCGCAAGGCCTCGCATTCGACATTAACAAAGGGCCTACACTGAAGAAGTTTTTCGGATATTATGCGCTAATTGTAAATGAGGTATGGGATGACCGAGCTTGATGTACATAGAGCTAGTAAAACTAGGATGACTAGTTTTGGGCCCCCACTTCTAATTGGGCAGTTGGACATTGTAAATATGAGCTTATGTATATAAGACATTTTATGAAATATGAAAGGGGACAATCCCATTTGTCTTAATTGAGTTTGCCTTCTCTCTCTCTCTCTCTCTCTCTCTCTCTCATTTGAGCTTATGGTTTCTTGCTATCCTTGTTGGTAAATTGAGCGCCATTAAAGCTCTCTTTTCTGCTAAAGTGTTACCTTGGCAAGTGTTTACCAGTAGAAGTGCTATGTTCAATTACTTCGAAAGCTATATATTTGGAATCCAATGCTTTGGCTCCCTTGACCATATCAAATTATCTTCTAATTGGATGGCATTTATTGTGAATTCATCCCATGTAGTGATCCCTCCTATGACTAAGCCATTATAGATCACTTCATGTTTCAGCTCATGGATGAATTTATCAAGTAGTTGATTATTTGAATAGCATTCATGTGGAAGGCATCGAGAGTTTACATGCTTGATCCGGCTAAGGAAATCTCGTATCGACTCCTCTTCTTCTCTCTGTGCTTTGTGTAGCTGTGAAGCTACACCCCACAAGACTCCTCCATGCATAAATTGCTTCACGAATAATCTCCTAAGAGCGGTGAAGTTCAATTGTCCTTGACCTTAAGAGTTATGTACCAATCCCTAGACTTATTGTCTAATGTTAGACTAAAGGCATTGGCCTTGGAAACCTCATTTTGTTCTCCTAGAACCTCACATACTTAATCAAATACCTCTAGATGTCTCCTTAGATCACCATCTCCAATCAATCTTTGAGTTAGCTTGGTTATTTGGGTGGCCTTTACATAGCTATTTTGACCCCCGCCTCTCATAACAGGAAGTATGCTCACAGCTACAACTCTTTCCAAGGCTTGTACAAAAGTAACTGCGTCTGTGGTGGATGGAGCTGGTGCTGGCGTGGTGACAGGTGCAATGATGTAGGTGAAACATGTGGCATTGCATGGTGATACATTGGTCTAAATCCAAGGGGAACTAGATGTGTAATGTAAGGCGTGTGTCGTATTGGTGCCCCTGATAGGTGTTGCAAGTCATGTAGGCATTAAATGCAATCGATCTCAAAACAGTTTGTAGCACACTCACTCTATGAAATGGAGTGTCATGGGTGCACTAGAATGAGATGTGACAAATGGTGGATGTGATCCTCTCAGAATGGCTGTAGTAGATGTGACAAATGGAGTGTCATGGGTGCACTAGAATGAGATGTGACAAATGGTGGATGTGAAGTTGATGATCCTCTCAGAATGGCTGTAGTAGATGTGCAAGGAATAGGGAGAACTATGCGGAAAGTGGTGGTCGCTTCTACCATGGTGGTGGGTGTGTGAGGTAATAACGATGTGTTAGCTACTACTCGATCAGTTAGTACACTATTAGTGTATTGGGTAGGGACAACTCTAGGATCTAAGAATGTGAAACTCGTGCTATCATGCCCTTGAGTCCCTCCATGGCCTTGTGAGACACAAAAGATATGGGTGGGTCCATGGAATAGCTAGATGATACTACAAAAGTAGGATCAATCGAGCTCATGGGGGGTGTTACCATTTCTCTCATTGTGGGTTATCTTTCCTTGGATGTCTTTGGATCCTTTCATGTTAAATGATCTTATGTATGTAATTGTGCAGGTGCCCTATAAGTGTTCCTCCTGTGTTGTGTCCCGAGGTACTGATTGAACAATCTCTTTTCAACTAACATCGTGGATTTGAGCTATGCCTAAATCCACAAGGGTTTTTATCACCACATCATACTCCCAGTCTTCTTTAATAAGAAGACGTTGGTCCAAAACTTACAATGTGTCTAGGCTATTAGGCAATACTTGTGTGGTCTTTGGCTTGGGACTAGCTTTGGGTATACTAAGCCATTTGGGCTGGTAATCGCTTTTATGTGAATTGAAAAAACTCTTCTTCTTTGTCCCTAGAAGCCTCCAATTTGATGCTTTGATTAATGGTGACATTGCATGCTTTAATTGCTTAAGACTATGCCACTTGCCACTATGCACCCTTAAGGGGTGTGCATGTGATGTGTAGGGAGAGCATCTTGACTAGAGGAGAAAGCCACAGAGGAGAGAGCCACAAAGGAGAGACTATCTATTCTGGAGATTATACTAAGGCTTAATAACAAAGTTTTCTTCCAATTTTACTTGTGATCATCATATCTTTCCACATCTTGTTGGTTTTTCCTTGTTTTTGGATGCTCCCATCTGGAAAACAACTTGTTTGGTGCTTGTTGAGGTTGTGTTTGAGATGTTTAATATCTGGTACATAAGGTTTATCTCTGTCTCAGAGTGTTGAATGTTGAGGTTGTGTTTGAGATGTTTAATATCTGGTACATAAGGTTTATCTCTGTCTCAGAGTGTTGAATACTCTTGTTTACAAGAGTCAGGTCTATAGGCTTTATGCAGCCCCTCACAATCAAGGGGACAAAGGTGAAATCATGGTTTTGAGGGTGTGTATGATGATGTTGATGTGGTTTTAATCGTAGTGCTTGGTGAGGAGTGAGTTCTCTTTATAAACTGGTGTCTATACGCAACCTTTTGAAGCATCAAGGGTGCAAAATTCTGAAGCATCAAGCTTCAGTCTTAGTGTTTCTTCTATGTCTTTCTTGGTGTTTTCTTGTGGGATGTGGGTTGTAGGCTGTCCAACAAGCAGTTATAAGGGTGGAACGATTTTGGAGCCACAAGGGGATATTGAGGTGAGAGAAAATAGGGAAGAAGGTTTGTAAAGTGGAATCCTTACAAGTACAAGTTTTGCACTTGGTAGGAGTGTGGAAGGTAGGAGATTGGGACTAGCAGTGTTGCTTTGTTCCAAAAATTCAAACTAGTCAAAGTGCCATGTTCTAGCCCTATTTTCTTCATGTTGGAATAGAACTAGGGTAGAAGGTTTCATGTGGAGTATGTCCATATGTTCTACTTGAAGCTCTACTTGAAGCATACCAAATCGCATGAGATTTTGACACTAGGATATAGGTGTTTGCGGGTGTGAAACTACCTATCTAATACCAAATAGCATGAGTTTTGGACACGGGGAGATAGATGTTTGCAGTAGGTGAAACTACCTATATATGATAGTTGCTATAGTTAACGATTACATAAGGACCTGAGGGACTTATAGGCTATTGGGGGCCTTCTCCTTTGAAGTTGGGCATGAAACTTGATATGTGGATCCTATGCAAGTCAAGGAACAAAGTTGCATAGTTTCATCCTTTTTGGGTCTACCGAGGAGGTGCAACAGAAGGGTTAGTGTCTTATCCAAAGCATCTCTAGCTTGCAGCCATCTCAGACGGTTGATGGAGGGATTGCTGAAGAAGTTTTGAGTTGGGGCTTAGTGTGTAGGTTGACTAAAGGTAGAGGATTTATCCCATCAAGTTTGGTGGTGTTTGGACAAGTGGAAGTGGTTCTGAGCCAACATGCTTTAGCTGGGGTCAACATGATGCTAGATACATCTTCCCTTATCAAGCACATGGTTCTCATGATGACAAGGAAATTTTTAAATAAATTTAGTATCTATGAGAAATAATTAAATGTTAAAAGAGGAATTCCCATTACATTTGGAATTCCACTTCTACTTTTTTAACAGCTCCTTTCATGCCTCTGAACCGGCTCTCCATACTCCATTGATGCAGGCATTGTAAGGATTAGCTTGTAGCCTTTGGATGCTACAATGAAAGAAAAGCCTATGCCTGTATTCCCACTGGTAGGTAGGCTTGACTAGAATACTCTTTCTGAGAGTGGTTAGTCCCTTTAATTTTGCATCTTCAATGATAATTTTTCCAATCCTGTCTTTACACCGGAGCAGAGGTCCATGGATTCAAGCTTAGCTATCCGTCACCTTGTTCAGGTCAACCATGGGAGTCTGACAAATAAGCTGAGTGACATCTTCGGCAATGTTGATGCCTTCAACGGCCATTTCCGGCTATGAGACCTCCAAAGAGATGGCGTAAAAGTGAGGCTGAGAAGCACAGGGCCGAGTAAGCTAGCAAGGCACCCAAAGTGATACAGGAAAATGGGATCTTCGAAACACAGAATTAGGGTTTGGAGAGCGACAACAGAAAAATGAAGATCGTGATGATGAGGAAGACGAAGAAGAAGGGGATGTGAGCTACTGTACAGAGAAGTCACTGCCATTGCTTCGGATTCCAAATTCCAATGCTGGTTCCGATTGCTTTCAGAGAACCTAATTCAATTGCCATTGCCATCACCATAGTAGATGAGTAGTGCGGGGGGCACTCCAAACTGATCCAATATCTTGTGCAATGGAGGGAGCTAATGTGGTATACATGTAGAAGCAAATGGGGGGAGCTGCGTCAGGCGGGCAGTCCAGAGCTCTTAGGAGCCAGTGCGAGACACTCTTCGTCGGATTTCAAACTGGTTAGGCTCCTCCTGTTTAAAAGAACGGAAGGATGTTTTCATTTTTTTTAACTTTCACACAGGTGTTGGGAACTGGTCTTGCGAGCACCACACCTTGATTATCCTATTTCCCAATTCATTTGTAAAACAAAAAAAAGAAAGAAATTAAGCCACGGTGCATCATTTGTAAGCATAATTTATAGGCCATGGGACAAAGGAAGAGAAGGGAAAATAGATAAAAGAAAAATTACAAAGAAAATGGACAAAAATAAAAATGTCCAGAAAAGTGTTTTTCCAGCACTAGCTGATATGTGGGAGTGCCGACATTGCGGGAGTCTGAAGCATCGCTCCCAAGACTGTCCCAAATGTTTAGCATGTGGTTGACTGGCACACAAATCCAAGCATTGTCCGATTTTGACTGCTCCAGGTGTCAGCCAACATGGCCATCACAAAAATGATTATCCATTTGTATTTGTAAGGAGTGCAAGGAAGTTAGCCATAAGGATAGTTATTGTCCTAGTGTATTTGAGGAGGAGGTAATCTACATACTCAATGCTCTAAAAGTTTCCATCTATGCATGGGCAAAAGCAATGTTAGAAAAATTTGAGGAAAGGCTAGATAAGGCACGTGCATTGAATGCTAACTATGGCCAGTATTGTTGTGACCATGTGAAGTGCAAATCTTTTTAAGGGTAAGCATGCAGATAGTGTTTGCATCATGAAGAGATTTAGAGAATTGTAGAATGAGCTACTTACATTGTATACATCCCTAGAGGAGAGGGAGAAGGAGAGCAAGAACCTGGTGGAACAAACTAGGTACCTTGATAACCAAGAAATCAGGATAGGTTTTGTGGAGTCTAAAAAAGCATGGGAGGACAAGAAGAGACAGGAGAGCCAAGTGTCCTCAGATGTCCCTAGCCTCGCATAGGTCTTGTGGGTGTACGAATGGTCTAGATGATGGTTCATATTCGATTCTTGCTCATGATAATTCTTGTGCTGGGGATTTGCGACTCTGACTGCTAACATGTAAGATAATCAGGAGCTCACTGCTCCTGATTTACTGCTGGAGTCAAATAATTCATGTGATGATTCCTCTTCCCTATCTCTCTCTATGGTATTGCAGGATGCTGATGATAATGTTTTGCATATGGATATCTTTGTTCTTGATGATGATCCATAGGAGCTACCTTTGGCTAGCAATGATACAGATGTGAGGGTTCTCTTTGAGTCTATTTTTCAAGTTCTCGATACTCATGTGGAGGTCCCATTGCTTGGGTCTATTATGCATGCTTGTGATGATATTCCAAGCACACAAGATGTTCATATGTATGTTGAGTTCCAGTTTTTGACCCCACGTGTAGCTATCTATGCATGGTTTGATAGTATGGAGGATCCCTTGATGCTGTCTGCCATTATGTCTGGCCGAGTTTTCTCCTATTTAGATTGCCTCCCAACTGCTTCCAGTCAACTCATTTTTGGCATCGACGTATCCGTCTACTTTTCGATTGTTGGTCTT
This sequence comes from Cibotium barometz, assembly GCF_041138505.1. Classification (NCBI taxonomy): domain Eukaryota; kingdom Viridiplantae; phylum Streptophyta; class Polypodiopsida; order Cyatheales; family Cibotiaceae; genus Cibotium; species Cibotium barometz. The sequence continues at coordinate 62,007,150 of NC_141054.1, read as the reverse complement.
CGGATGCTTCATGCAGAAGTAGCATATACTCCATATTTCTAGTGTCGATCTTCTTGTGGAGACATGGATTAATGTTTACATTTTATATGATCATGTGTGGATGGCATTATATTTGATGGGTTCCCAGCCTTGGTATATTACCATAAAATGGTTGCATTGTACTTACACTATGATATATGTTATGTGCATGACATTGGCATGGCCTTATGCTTGTAGATTCAAGTCATGGGATTGGGAATCCTACCCATCGGGTGTGCCAAGTGTTTAGCCCGTGTGTGCATGCACTCTATGTGCACACACCCTTAGTGGAGGGTAGCATCCACTTACATTAGCACTAAGATAGAATGGATTACTTCATTAGGAATAATTGTAGGATTAATTGTCGATTTAAGAAAATGGGGTTACAAGCATGAGGAATGGTTTGAAGGCTACATAGGAGAGTGGGGAACACCCATGGAGGTTACATAGGTGAGTGTAGCCCAAGATTCACTCATCCATTGCTATATAAATCACCCCATCCCATTGTATATGGTATGAGGAAAATGATGAAGTGGAAGATAATAATATGATCCTATGCTTATGTCCCAATTATGTGTGCTCATTAATTCTTGTTACACCTTGATTAATTAAGTTCATTAAGTATTATGTTCATGAGCATGTAATCTCTCTCTCTCTCTCTCTCTCTCTCTCTATTTGCAATTAACCCCCTATTAGGGCTGTGGCCCTAACAATTCACATACACAGTGGGCATGCTATGCATTATGCATACATAACATCTATGGTTAAGCATGTGGAGCCTTCGTGGTGTTGATGAGGCTATTGGCAAAGAAGCAATGGACAAAGCTATGGATGAAGACATGGATGCTTTGGTTGTAAGATTCCTCCCAAGCCCCTCAATATGTCCAGTTTCTTCCCCTATAATTAATCCCCTCTTCAGAATAATAAAAGATCTGGTTTCTACCTGTTTTGGCTTAGAGAGAGGTAATTCAGTTTTTAGATATTTTTGGATGGAAAAATATCCCTTCTTATTAAAATAAATTCCCTCGAAACAGAAGTTCAAAAAGAATTTCCTAAGGTGCATTAGAAATAAATTATACTGTGCACAAAAGACCTTAGCCTAAGGGTCTAGATTTTCTGTAAAATTTTGGATTAAGGTTCCTATGGACCAATCAGATTAATCCAAATGTAGGGAGGAGATAAATTGAAGAATAGAAGAAAACCCTCCAAAAATGAGTAAATGTTCACATAAGATGAAGAGTGGACTAAGGACCAAAGAAAATAGTTAAAAAACTGATTTTTGATACCTCAGACGGCTCACGCGGCAAAAACCCGCCCAAATCTTGACCTGTTGAGATATCGAGCTCATCTAGTGAGGTAGTGGACACTAATGACCGGCCTGGAGGATAGGCCCCACACTTACACCACTGGCATGGTTGGTGAGATCATGGGTGATGTGCGGCCAGTGGGATGACAGGCTGTGTGACACCCATTCCTGGCATAGTTATAGCGCCAGCTCATTTGGTTGAGTACCTTGTCATATAGTGTGTACTCTTATCTTTGTATATGGTGTGTTGAGTGTTGTGTGAAGAAGAAGAAGATTTTCAGTCTCTCACCTTGTGTGTTCTCTTTTAGGGTTTTGTGAGTGTGTGTGTGTGTGCTTGCAAGAGCTCAAGCTCTCTTCTCCCCTGTATCTTTTCATGGTATCAGAGCCTGGTTCATGCTAAGGGCTGAGCTACAAGCAAGAGAAGCATAGGAAGCCGTACGAAGGTAAGAGCTTCATCTACTCTTCCCTATTAGCGACTACACCCTTGTCGGGAGCTCTACGGGAGGCATTGACAAACGATCTCTGATTGAGGAGCTTTCTTTGCGCGGGAGTAAAGCTATAGGGCAACTATATTGTTCTATTGGATGGTAATTTTTTCGGGCCGAAAACACGCTTCGGGTGCGTCACGACCTCCGTTTTTTGAAAAGCAGGCGATTTCGAGCACTACGGGTAAGTCATCGATTCTATTCAGAACTCTGTTTTAGGAACTGCAGGAAGACAGATTGGTTGTGTAGACATTGTGTGTGTTGCAAGGAGGTCAACAGTTGCCATTGGGTGTATGTATGTGTTGAGATATTGAGCTCATCTAGTGAGGCGGTTGACCCGCTTGGGGGATAGGCCCCACACTTACACCACTGGCATGGTTGGGTGATATGCGGCCAGTGGGATGACAGGCTGTGTGACAGCCATTCTAGAGACTGGCATAGTTATAGCGCCAGCTCATTTAGTTGGGTTCACACTCTGTGATGACAGCCGTTCTAGAGATTGGCATAGTTATAGTGCCAGCTCATTTAGTTGGGTTCAAACTATAGAGAACCCTAGTATGTATTTGGTTGAGTACCTTTTCATATGTGTGTACTCTTATCTTTGTATATGTGTGTTGAGTGTTGAGTGAAGAAGAACAAGATTTTCAGCCTCTCACCTTGTGTGTTCTCTATTAGGGTTTTGTGAGTGTGTGTGTGCTGGCAAGAGCTCAAGCTTTCTTCTCCCCTGCATCTTTTCATGGTATCAGAGCCTGGTTCATGCTAAGGGCTGAGCTGCAAGCAAGAGAAGCACAGGAAGCGGTAAGAGCTTCAACTACTCTTCCCTATTTATGTTGGCTACTACACCCTTGTCGGGAGCTCTACGGGAGGCACCGGCAAACGATCTCTGATTGAGGAGCTTTCTTCACGAGAGTAAAGCTATAGGGCAACTAAGTTATCCTATCGGACGAAATTTTTGAGCCAAAAATGCGCATCGCGGGTGCGTTACGACCTCCGTTTTTTAGAATGCAGGCGATTTCGAGCACTACGGGTAAGTCATTGATTCTCTGTAGAACTCTGTTTTAAGAACTGCAGGAAGACAGATTGGCTGTGCAGACACTGTGTGTGCTGCAAGGAGGTCAACAGTTTGCCATTGGGTGTATGTATGCACATTGAGTGTACTACAGTACCGCTGCAAAAAATATAGCAGTTTGTGTAGGACAAACCAAAGTGCTGTTTGTGACATTTGAGTGTAGTACACTCAAATGTGAAGAGGCATCGGAGATACCGGAGATTAATCCGACTGCTCTGCAGATGTGAAAGAGTTCAAAGATTGGAACCAAGGAGCCAGAAAAGTTATGTATTGGCTCTCTATCAGTATACATGACACCATGCTTGGGCACATTCAGGATGCCAAGTCTCCCAAGGAGGCGTGGGACACCTTGGTAAAACTCTATGAAACAAATACCAAGGAGCCAAAAAAGTTATGTATTGGCTCTCTATCAGTATACATGACACCATGCTTGGGCACATTCAGGATGCCAAGTCTCCCAAGGAGGCGTGGGACACCTTGGTAAAACTCTATGAAAAAAATACCAAGGCACGAAAGATACAGTTGAAGAATGAACTTCATACTGTGGAGAAAAAGAGTATGTCTGTGAATGACTATGCATTGAAGATAAAGGGTATTGTAAAATTCCTTACATCTATTGGTATTTCAGTAGATGATGATGATAAGGTGGAAGTCTGTCTACGTGGTCTCAGGCCACAATACAAGGCATTCAAGACGTCTATTCAGACTCAGGAAAACATTCCCAATTTCACAGATTTGGTGTCTATGTTGATTATAGAAGAGAAGAGAAGAGCTTGGGTGAAGACCAACAGTCTTCACAAAACAAAAATAGTTCAGAGCAACAGGCCTTCTACACATGTTCAGGAAGAGGACGAGGTAGAGGAGGCTGTGGACGCGGCCAAGGAGGTGGCCGAACAGGTAATCAGAATTATGGCCAACAGTAGCAACAACAAGAGTCCCAGAATTCACAACAACAACAACAACAACACGCAGGTGGAAGAGGCCAATTCAGAGGTAGGGGGAGTCAAAGAGGTCGCGAAAATTGGCAAAGGCAGTATAATGATACACGTGGATGCTTTTATTGTGGTAAGCCTGGACATGTGCAGGCAGATTGTTATAAGAAGAAGGCTCACATACAAAATGGAAAATTGCAGCAAAACAACTATTCATTCTCGAGCACAAACAATGAGGATAATGAAAGGGTGTTTGTTATGCAGCATGTCGTTAATGCCGTCTGAAAATATTGTAGCAACACATAAAGATGATGTATGGTACGTTGATTCAGGTGCTTCGAACCACATGACAAGTCATGGGGAGTGGTTCAAGGAGATGAAGAACCTTGAAAGACCAGGTTTTGTGGAAATAGGGGATGACACTGCTCATCCGATTGCCCATGTTGGAAATGTGCCATTGTCTATGTAGGATGGCAAAGTGAAGTACCTTGCAGATGTACTTCATGTTCCGAACATAACAAAGAATCTAGTTTCAGTTGGCCAGATGATTGAGCAGGGTTTGCAGGTTCGGTTTAACCCTGATGGTTGTTATGTTGAAGACTTTAAAGACAAGTGCAGGTTGGTTGTTGCAAAAGGCAACAGAGTGAACAGAATGTTTACGTTGAATGTAAACATACCTGAAGTGAGTACTGCGATGTTTGCAAATCATGAATTGTTGTAGACATAGACATTTGGCATAAAAGAATTGAACATGGGAATGTGCAGACATAGACATTTGGCATAAAAGAATTGGACATGTGAATGTGCAGAGAATGAAGTCTATGCAAACTAAAGGAATTGTGACAAGGTTGCTAAAATTTAAAGTTGAAGGTATGCAGAGAATATGTGAAGCATGTATTTCCACGTAACAGAAATGTAAGCATGTATTTCCACGTAACAGAAATGTGAAGGTATGCAGAGAATATATGAAGCATGTATTTCCACGTAACAGAAATGTGAGCAGAAATGCACCTAGATGTTGTGCATTCAGATGTATGGGGTCCTACGAGGACCATGTATATGGGAGGCAGGTATTATGTGACATTTATTGATGACCACACAACGAAAGTGTGGGTATACTTCATGAAGGAGAAGGGTGAGGTGTTCACTCACCTTCAAAATTTCAAAGTTATGGTGAAAGCGAGGATGATAAGGTGGAAGTCTGTCTACGTGGTCTCGGGCCACAATACAAGGCATTCAAGACGTCTATTCAGACTTGGGAAAACATTCCCAATTTCACAAATTCGGTGTCTATGTTGATTATATAAGAGAGAAGAGCTTGGGTGAAGACCAACAATCTTCACAAAACAAAAATAGTTCGAAGCAACAGGCCTTCTACACAAGTTCAGGAAGAGGACGAGGTAGAGGAGGCCGTGGACGCGGCCAAGGAGGTGGCGGAACAGGTAATCAAAATTATGGCCAACAGCAACAACAACAGTCCCAGAATCCATAACAACAACAACACACGAGTGGAAGAGGCCAATTCAAAGGCAGGGGGAGTCAAAGAGGTCGTGGAAATTGGCAAAGGCAGTATAATGATACATGTGGATGCTTTTATTATGGGGTAAGCCTGGACATGTGCAGGCATATTATTATAAGAAGTAGGATAACATGCAAAATAGGAAATTGCAAGAAAATAACTATGCATCCTGGAGCAAAAACAATGAAGATAATGAAAGGTTGTTTGTTACGCAGCATGTCGTTAATGCCATGTCTGAAAATGTTGAAGTAGCACATAAAGATGATATATGGTACGTTGATTCAGGTGCTTCGAACCATATGACAAGTCATGGGGAGTGGTTCAAGGAGATGAAAAACCTTGAAAGACCTGGTTTTGTGGAAACAGGAGATGACACTACTCATCCAATTGCCCATGTTGGAGATGTGCCATTGTCTATGCAGGCTGGCAAAGTGAAGTACCTTGCAGATGCACTTCATGTTCGGAGCATAACAAAGAATTTGGTTTCAGTTGGCCAAATGATTGAGCGGGGTTTGCAGGTTCGGTTTAACGCTGATGGTTGTTATGTTGAAGACTTTAAAGACAAGTGCAGGTTGGTTGCAAAAGGCAACAGAGTGGGCAGAATGTTTACATTGAATGTAAACATGCCTGAAGTGAGTGCTGCAATGTTTGCAAATGGTTCAGGAATTGTTGCAGACACAGACATTTGGCATAAAAGAATTGGACATGTGAATATGGAGAGAATGAAGTCTATGCAGAAGACTAAAGGAATTGTGACAGGGCTGCCAAAGTTTAAAGTTGAAGGTATTCAAAAAATATGTGAAGCATGCCAATTTGGAAAGCAAACAAAGCATGTACTTCCACGTGACAGAAATGTGAGCAGAAATGCTCTAGATGTTGTGCATTCAGATGTATGGGGTCCTATGAAGACCATGTCTATGGGAGGCTGCAGGTATTATATGTGACATGACCACACAAGGAAAATGTGGGTATACTTCATGAAGAAGAAGAGTGAGGTGTTCACTCATTTTCAAAATTTCAGAGTTATGGTTGAAAAGCAAACAGGGAAACATGTAAAGTGCCTAAGGTCAGATGGAGGGGGAGAGTACTTCTCCAATGAGTTCTCTGAATTTTTGAAGAAGAATAGTATTCAGAGAATGTTTACATGTAGATACACTCCGCAACAAAATGGAGTCACTGAGCGGAAAAACAGGCACATTGCTGAGATTGCGAGAGCATTGATGGGAGAGAATAAAATGCCGCATAGCTATTGGACTATGTGGCTGTTTCTACAGCAGTTTACATCATGAGAACAAGACTCCCATTGTAGCCATACATGATGTAACTCCAGAGGAGAGGTTTACTGGTAGAAAACTTGATTTGTCTCATCTGAAAGTCTTTGGATGCATTGCATATGTGCATGTGCCAGATGAGTTGAGAACTAAGCTGGATCCAAAAGCTAAAAAATGTGTGTTTATTGGGTATTCCCTTGAGCAAAAGGGATACAGGTGTTATAACCCTGCTACATGTGAGTTGAGGGTAAGCAGGGATGTTTTTGATGAGATGAGCAACTAGTATACTGCTGAAAAAGAAGCTGTTAGGGCTGATGTGAGTGGAAATGTGGTTGCACAGAATGCAAGTTAGCAATCACAGTCTTTGAGTGGACCAGGAGAGTCCTCATCTAGTGGTTCAGTTGATAGACCATGGAGTGGCAGGCTGCGTCATAATACCAGTCTTGCAAATGTGATTAGTACATGACATAAAGGCAAAGAGAAAGTGGTTGAGCCCCTTAGTATGCCTGACATTTCTATAGGGCATTCTCATGTTGATGGAGAGTCTAGTGGCTCAGAGATGAGCCTTGATGAGGATCTTGGGATAATAGCTATGAGAACACCTAGTGTAAAGAAGGCTATAGAAGCCATGAATGCAAAGCTGCGAAGATTTGCGAGAGTGAAGAATCCTGTGTAGAGGTTTGCCTATGATGGTTATGTGGCAAATCACTATGCATACATGGAAAAGGTTGTACAGGTTGTTGTAGAGCCCACATGCATTGATGAGGCTGTTGTTGGAAATGTGTATTGAGAGAGAAAGCTATGGATGAGGAGATGGATGCACTATATGGAAATGAGACTTGGGATTTAGTGCAATTGCCTGAAGGCAAGAAAGCCATTGGATGCAAGTGGGTGTACAAAGTAAAACATAACAGTGATGGAAGCATAAGCAGGTAGTACAAGGCTAGATTGGTAGACAAAGGATATGTCGAGACATATGGCATTGATTATGAGGAAACTTTCAGCCCAGTTGCCAAGATGGCAATAGTGAGAGTTGTGATAGCAGTGGCTGTGTCAAAGCAATGGTCTTTGACAGGCATGCAAGCTCTTGGATAGCAAACATCCTCATTTAGGACCCCGAGACCTATAGCCGAATCAAGCAAATATGGGTGGGATTGGACTTTTCCTCAAGCTCTGTAGCACACTTTGGATGGTGGCATCAGGGAGATTAGTGTTTTCTTACAAGATGCAACCTAGAGTAGATTGGAGGGATTTTGGGAGCAGAGGAGGAGTCTGAGGAGGGTCCTAGCCTCTTTACAGCATCTTTAGGAGAGTTCCTTAGATAGACCATGGATTGAGAGTTAGCTTGCTGTTGCCCGCACGAAGATTATCTCCATTGAGGAGAGGAGGGTGGAGTACAGATACCATGCGAGGGCTTCATTCTAGACCCAAGCCGGTAATAGAGTTACAAGAAATTTCTTTGAGATAGTTGGCCCCCACAGGAGGAGAGATGATATTAGGCTTAGCAAATTGGTCCATCGTCGTAATGATTTTCATATATTAGGAAAGAAAGCCATAGACAAAGAGCATAGAGATGCCTACCAAGAACTAGCAATTGAATTGCATTAATGTAGAGAGAGCATTGAGATGCCTACCAAGAACAAGAAACTGAATTGCACAAATGCATTGATATTATTAGTTGAAAGCTAGTTACAATATAAAGGGGTGTAGTTGGTTTGCAACCCGAGGGGAGTATGGCTCTCACAATGATCGGGTTAGTTTTTGATATTAATCAAGCATGCTAATGGAAGACCTAATAAACATTGATTTTGTAAGTTGATAAGTTGACACCGTGAAGTTACCATATGTCATGCGTTTTTCTGTAAAGGTGTTTTGAGTCCGTGTACATATGGGATGCGTGGTGTGCAATAAAACTTTGCCCTGAATGTCCTGGCAAGTGTACAGGCTGAGTGGTTTTGTTGTGAGCTGGTTTATGCACGTGTTTTTTTTGGGAGCGGATGCTGGAGATCTGGAGTTTTTATGGCAACAGTGTGATGTGCGGGTGGTTACTAAAAAGAGGGCACCGACTGGAAATGTCATGTTTGATATGATGATGCTGATGATGATGAGCGGTGGGCAGCTCTCATATGGTTTTGGAAAGTTGTGGATCGTCGCGTGAGAGGAGGAGCCTTGTTATTGCTAGTGTGGCCATCATTTTAGAGCTTTAAAAATAATAATAATAAATATGCAATACACATGGCCAATGGTTTTAATGGCCACGTGGAGTTTTAAGGGGCCGCCAGCTTGATATCTAGAAGGAAAGCGACGGCATGAAGGGTGTGTGGAAGGTGGCAACCGACAAAAAGAAGGGGAGCCTGGAAGAGAAGCTGAGGGTGTGACGCTGCAGAGAAGAAGAAGGCCACCGACGTGGGTGATAGCGAAAGGGCTGCAGGCCTCTAGGTGATTGTGGAGAACTTAACGCTGAAGCGTTGCAGCAGACAGAAGTAGAGAAGGTTCCACCGGAATTGCCAAGAGTACGAGTGGCTGGGAGAGGCACTGAGGAGATCACTTGCTGAGAGCCGCCTTGTGAAGTGGAGCTGCCTAGACAGTGGAGGTCGCTGGACAGCGGGAAGCGAGTTGAGAGGCGCAGGCCTTGTAAGAGAGCCACTTGTGAGAGGAAGGCGACGGCAGCTGGGGGATTTGCCAGTCCACGCAAAGTCTGGAGTGCAGAGGAGAGCTGGTCCGCAAGGAGCGTGTGTCGCCTGGCGGGTGATTGCACAGACGCCCTCCCTCTAGCGCTGCGAAGACACAAGAGGAGATAGCCAACTTGTGTGTTGTGAGGCATGGCAAGAGAGAGGCAGAGCCGGCGGTCGCTGTTGGGCTAGTTGCAGGCGTTTGGAGCCGAGTGTGTAGGTGGTCGCTGTGTAGGTGACCTAAGGAGAGCTGGTGGTTGGCGCAGGAGGGTTGGCGCTGAGGCTGCTGTGCAGACAAAAACAAGAGACACAGCCGTATGGTGTGAAGGGCTAATCACACGGTTGGTGATATAGAGGGCTGATTCTGCAGAGACACCGGGGAAACTGTCGAGAGCAGTGTGAAAGGAAGCTGAGGCTGGTGAGTTTGAGGCTACTGGTCGAGCTGCTCTCCAGGCGTGGAAAGCAGAGGCCAGGGTTCATGTTGGTAACCAGAGAAACTGCTGGCTTTTCTACTGGAGGCAGCTACCTTGTTTCGAGACTTCTGGTGTGAAACCAAGAGAAGCTGTGGGTAGTGTGTGTGTGTGAGTTGTTTGCTGTGAGTATGTGATAAAAGGAGAGTGTGAGGAAGAGTGGGTTGAAGTTTGTCAATTAATAAAATCTATGGTGATGGATCACCCCTTGTAAATGGACAAACAAGGTTTGTGTGATATGTGAGTGGCTTAGCCTTGCTGACAGATAAAAGGCTTTTATAATGAAATATTTGAGCTGTTGAAACTGCCTTTCTTTGGGTATCTCTGGGTGGTAGAGAGAGAGAGAGAGAGAGATTTTTTCTTTCCAGCTAGAGAAGCTGGTGGTGCCCCTTGTGCTTGTGAGTGTTCTGAAGGTGGTGAGTCGGCGAGCTATAGTGGCCTTCTTGTGTTCTTGAGCTGCCTCACATCTTTCTGGTGCCCCCACTGAGGAGTTGCTCTTTTCTGGCATTGTCTAACTGAGGATTGCTCTGTTATTTCCTTCACTTATCAGGGTGTGTGCCCTAGAAGTTGAGAGTTCAGGGAAGGTGCTCTCTTGGGATCTGAGGTGAAGTTTGGGGGTGAAAATGATGTCTTATCCACAGTTTTATGGTAGCCCTAATGAGGATGTGGCAGACTTCTTGGAAAGGATGGAGGTTGCAACCATATTAATGAGTCGGTACAGGTGTTGCGGCTTCTGAGCATCTGTTTGAAAGGGGATGCAAGGACCTGGTACAGGACTTATGAAGAGTCATTGAGGGTTGCTGTTCCACATCTTGATATGATGGAGAATGGATTAAAGACAGCACTTAGGAACAGGCTCAAGAAGGTAGAAGACCCCGACAAGGTTTGGCATGAGGTGCAAGCTCTGACACAAGGTGAGTTTGATTCATTAGATGATTATATGAAGAAATTTTCTTTGTTATGGGAGACTCTATGCAGGGCTTTAGGGGAAGACCAGGTGCCGCCTGATATGATGAAGAAAAACAAGTTTGTAGCCGGGCTTAAAAGGAGTATTCGCTGGAAAGTGGAATTGAAGAAGCCCAGGTCTTTTGAGGATGCCATAGAAATTGCTAAATCAAAAGATTGGAAGCTGCACAGCAGATGAATCAGCTGGGGATGATTCCAGTTGTAGCACAACCAGAGATTCGTAGAATGGAGGCTACACCCATGAATGCAGTGATTGAGAGGATGAAGCCCACTGAAGCCCAAGCTATGCAGATGGTACCACAAGCTAGTCAAGGAGCACCTATGGTTCCTGCAGGTTCTGATGAGGGATTGCGACAGGATATGAAACAGATGGTTGATCTTATGAAGAATTTGAGCTTAAATTTAATGGGAAGTACAGGTGGTGGATGTGGTAGAGGCCGTGGCAACAATCATGAGGGGGGAGATGGACAAGCAGGGTATGGACGTGGTCGTGGTAGGGGCCATTGTTTCATTCCTACATGCTGGAACTGTGGTGAGCTTGGTCATCTGAGTACAGATTGTGATAAGCCTCAGCGTATGGGTGGTGATATGTACCCACTACCTTCACAGCTACCTGACAGGTCAAATGATTATGGTATTGATATCAGGGATCAAGCAGGCCCCAGTGGAATCACAGCTGAGGAGAAGGGGAAGGCAAAGGTCATGAATGTTGTTACTCTGGAGAATGTTCAGGTGAGAGAAGAAGGGGATGTGATGCCTGTCGGCAAGCGTACAACGGATGAAAGAGAAGGAAAAGGGGTGGCTGGACCCAGCCGTAAGAAGGGAAAGCAGCAGGAAGGAGAAGATGTGAAAGCTAAAAGGAAACGGAAGCCTCGTAGAAGGTTCCAGGTGTCAGACTTCCCACTGGGGGATGGGCAAACCAGCTATGACTTGAAATCTGATTTGGTGAACAGGAAGGCAAACATCACCTTTGGGCAGTTGGTGGAGATGGTGCCAAAATTAAGAAGACAATGGAAGAGACTGGTGAATCCAATGGAAAAGGAGTCAGAGAAGAGGTCAGTCAAAGTACTATCTTTAGAAGAGCTTCCAGATATTTGTCCTATTGTAGAAGTGTGGAGTAAAGGTAGGAGCCTTGGTCAGGCCTATATAGATGGAGGAGCTCAAATCTGTGTGATTACCCAATCATGTGTGGAGCAGTCAGGCTTGAGGGTGTCTGGGGTTTCTGGGTTTCGAATCAGGATGGCTAATCATCAAAAGGTAAAATGTCTTGGTATGATAAAGGAGTTGGAAATTGAAGCTTTTAATGTCAAAGCTACTGTAGATTTTCATGTGATGCCTGCGGGTCTGGGTGCTTTTCCAATCATTCTTGGACGACCTTGGTTGCGAGTGGTGGGTGCAGTACAGGACTGGAGGTATGGGACTATTTCTTTGCATAATAAGCAGGGTAATAAAAAATCTTTTGAGATGCATAGTAGGAGATCTTTGAATGATGTGTGGGAGAAGCCACAGGATTTAAGTGAAGAAGAAACTACCACCAGTACTTCTGAATCAGAGATGGATTCATCGACCACTGCTTCTAGTGGAGAAGAGGCAGATGTGGCTTTTCTGATATCAGAGCAAGAAGGTAATGAAGATAAAGAAGTGCATGAAGTGGAGGGAGAAGATACTATGGGGTCATATGAAGTGATTGAGGAATTATTGCAACCAAAGATAGAAGTGATGAAGAAGCAGGAGCTAATTGAAGGAATGCTCAGTCTGGATCTCTCGAGTGGAGAAAAGGTTAGACATGTTAATATGCTGTCTCATTTTCCAGAATTGTTCATCACTTCTTATAGAGAGATTCGAGGATTTAAAGGGCCAGACTTGAGGATTGAATTTAAGGAAGGTGTAAAAACAGTTAGACAGAAGCTTCGCAGGACGGGACGAGAACAAATGCAAGCCCTGAGAGAGGAAGTTGATAAGTTGTTGAGTGCAAGTTTCATTACACCAGTGGATACAGCTGAGTGGGTAAGTCCTACAGTGGTGAGTCCAAAGAAGGATGGCAGGTGGCGTATATGTGTGGATTTTAAGCCTTTGAATGCTGCTACAAAGAAGGATTCTTACCCCCTACCTTTTTTGGATGAGATCTTGGATACTGTAGCTGGTTATGAAAGGTATAGTGTTTGTGATGGGTATTCAGGTTATTTCCAGTTAAAGATTGCAGAAGAAGACCAGCGTAAGACAACTTTTATTACACCGTGGGGGTGTTTCTGCTACAAAGTTCTTCCTTTTGGATTGATGAATGGACCAGCCTATTATATCAAAGAAGGGCAAATTGGGTATTATCTCCTTTTTTGAACAAGTTTGTGAAGGATTTTATTGATGATTTTTGTATATACAGCTCCAGGCAAGAACATTGTGATAAACTGGCTACAGTTTTTCAGCGTTATGATGAGTGTGGTGGTCAATTAAATCCAAAAAAGTGTTTTTTAGCTCAACCGAGGGTGAAGCTCTTGGGCCATGTTATTTCAGAGAATGGTATTGATCCAGATCCTGATAAAGTCAAGTCTCTTCTTCTTCTTCCTACACCAAAGAATACAAGGCAACTGGCTACTTTTGTGCAAAAGGTGAAGTATATGGCTCGATTCATTTCTCTATCTTCACAGTTGTTATATCCTTTGTAGCAAGCAGCAAAGCAGGATCCTTTGCATTGGACGGAGGAGTGTGAGGTAGTTTTCCAAAAAGTGAAAGAGGTACTGGGAGCTATTCCTACAATGCAGGCGCCTAATTGGGAACAGGTATTTTATGTCAATCCTTCAGTAGGTGAAGATGCCATTGGAGCTATGTTGTTACAGAAGGGGAAAGAATCACATTATATGCAACCAATCTACTGTGCTAGTAGAGTAAAACTTGCCAGAGAGAGGTTGCTATCAGAGGTGGAACTTGTTATGGTTAGTGTACTTTATGCATGTAAGCGGTTCCGCCATTACTTGTTGCCTCGCCCCTTTGTGTTTTTGACGAGCTACACTTTTTTGCCTCAGTTGATAAATGGCACAAATTTATCTAAAGCTATGATGAAGTGGGTGATTGAGTTACAGGAATTTACTTTCTCATTCTTGGTGGAAGAGAGTACCAGGGCTACCTTAGCTGATCTACTGACATATAAGGAGAGTCCTCTTCTTATAAAGGAGGAGACCATCAAGAAGCCAGTTGAGGATGCAGCTGAATTGGTGAATGCACACTTATTATATTTTGATGGTTCTTACAGGAAAAGCCATGATGCAGCCTCAGGAGGTTTGGTACTTTATGATCCACAGGGTTGCCTTGTTTTTAAAAAGGGTGTTAAAGTGGATGCACATAGCAACAATGAAGCGGAGTATCTGACTCTGGAAGTTGGATTGCAAATATGCTTGAAGCATGGTGTACACAGGATTCGCATTCTCGAGGAGATGCATTGCTTGTGGTAAAACAGGTATTGGGAGTTTGGAAGTCAAAGAATATGTTACTCAAAGAAATGTGTTTCAAGATTAAAGGTCTGCTGAAGGAATTTGAAGCCTGGAGTTTAAAGCATGTGGATCGAGGCCATAATGAGGAGGCTCATGAAGCAGCCCAGGGAATGATTGGTGAAGTTTTTGTTCTTAAAGCTCATGCATCATTTTATTGTGGCAGGGAGAATTTACAGGATGTTGAGGAGTTTTTGTTAACAGGGATGATTCCTAATGGTATTGAAAAATAAAAAAAATATGGTTTCATCAGGAAAGCTGCAAGGTATGTGATGGTTGGTGATGCTTTGTATTTGAAGGGAATTGATTTGATAATGCGACGGGTACCTTGGAAAGAAGAAATCTACAAAATTCTTAAAGAAAACCATGAAGGAGCATGCGGTGGACATTTTGCCTCAAAGATTACCTTGCATAAAGTATTGCAGGAAGGTTATGTATGGCCAATATTAATCATTGGTGCAGGTCATGCAAACAATGCCAAGCTCACAGTAGACGGATATTAAAGCCTGAGATGAGGAAGACAATTCTTGCTTATGATGTTTTTGAAAAATGGAGAATTGATGCTGTGGGACCATTGCCTATTACCAGCCGAGGGAAGTGCTACATCTTGACTGCAGTTGATTACCTTTCTAGATGGGCAGAAGCAAAGGCAGTGAAACAAATTACTGTCAAGGAGGTGGCAAAGTTTGTATATCAAGATATCTGCTGTAAGTTTGGTGTGCCATTGGAATTGCTTTCTGATCAGGGTCCTAGTTTCAGAGCAGAGCTTATGGACTATTTGTGTACAAAAATGAAGATCAGTCGTCGCAGCTTTACCACACCTTACTATCCACAGTGTAATGGCCTAAATGAGCATTTCAATGGTGAATTGATCAAGATTTTATCTAAGGTGACAGAACAACAAGGCAAGAATTGGGATCTGGAGTTGCCTGCTGCCTTATGGGCCTACAGGACAGCAATTAAGACTGGTACGGGTTTCACTCCATTTCATCTTGTTTATGGGAAGGAAGCCTTATTGCCTATTGAGGTGGAGATACCAGCTGTTAAAATATTGGAAAAGCTTTTGGAAGAACCTAAAGATGCCCTTAAAGAGCGGCTGTTATATTTACAAGAAGCACATCTGAATAGGGGTGATGCTTTGAAGCATTATGAAGATATGCAGGCAAGGATGTTTGAGAAGTTCAACAAGAAGATTAAAAGCAAAGGAATTATGAAGGATGATTTGGTATTACGTTATAATAGCAGGCTGGATAATGTCTTTCATAAGAAGTTCCAAATTAAGTGGGAAGGACCTTTCTTGGTGATGCAAGGATTTGCAAATGGTACCTATCAATTGGCAGACTTAGATGGGACTTTACATGCTTCCAGGGTAAATGGATACAGGCTGAAGAAGTATTATGCACGCTTGATGATGATTGTGCAGGATGCAGTGTCTGAAGATGTGATTCCAGATGAAGGGCAGTTTCTGGATATGGATTTAAGTCTTGAAATGCTTTTTATTGCTGATCATGAATGATTCAGCAGGCTGGGGGTTGGGCAAAATATGTCAGGCGTTTTTCTGTAAAGGTGTTTTGAGTCCGTGTACATATGGGATGCATGGTGTGCAATAAAACTTTGCCCTGAATGTCCTGGCAAGTGTACAGGCCGAGTGGTTTTGTTGTGAGCTGGTTTATGCACGTGTTTTTTTGGGAGCGGATGCTGGAGATCTGGAGTTTTTATGGCAACAGTGTGATGTGCGGGTGGTTACTAAAAAGAGGGCACCGACTAGAAATGTCGTGTTTGGTATGATGATGCTGATGATGATGAGCGGTGGGCAGCTCTCATATGGTTTTGGAAAGTTGTGGATCGTCGCGCGAGAGGAGGAGCCTTGTTATTGCTAGTGTGGCCATCATTTTAGAGCTTTAAAAAAAATAATAATAAATATGCAATACACATGGCCAATGGTTTTAATGGCCACGTGGAGTTTTAAGGGGCCACCAGCTTGATATCTAGAAGGAAAGCGACGGCATGAAGGGTGTGTGGAAGGTGGCAACCGACAAAAAGAAGGGGAGCCTGGCAGAGAAGCTGAGGGTGTGACGCTGCAGAGAAGAAGAAGGCCACCGACGTGGGTGATAGCGAAAGGGCTGCAGGCCTCTAGGTGATTGTGGAGAACTTAACGCTGAAGCGTTGCAGCAGACAGAAGTAGAGAAGTGGAGTGGCTGGCAGAGGCGCTGAGGAGATCACTTGCTGAGAGTCGCCTTGTGAAGTGGAGCTGCCTAGACAGTGGAGGTCGCTGGACAGCGGGAAGCGAGTTGAGAGGCACAGGCCTTGTAAGAGAGCCACTTGTGAGAGGAAGGCGACGGCTGGGGGGATTTGCCAGTCCACGCAAAGTCTGGAGTGCAGAGGAGAGCTGGTCGCAAGGAGCGTGTGTCGTCTGGCGGGTGATTGCACAGACGCCCTCCCTCTAGCGCTGCGAAGACACAAGAGGAGATAGCCAACTTGTGTGTTGTGAGGCATGGCAAGAGAGAGGCAGAGCCGGCGGTCGCTGTTGGGCTAGCTGCAGCAGCAGCAGTAGGCGCTTGGAGCCGAGTGTGTAGGTGGTCGCTGTGTAGGTGACCTAAGGAGAGCTGCTGGTTGGCACAGGAGGGTTGGCGCTGAGGCTGCTGTGCAGACAAAAACAAGAGACACAGCCGTATGGTGTGAAGGGCTAATCACACGGTTGGTGATATAGAGGGCTGATTCTGCAGAGACACCGGGGAAACTGTCCAGAGTAGTGTGAAAGGAAGCTGAGGCTGGTGAGTTTGAGGCTGCTGGTGGTCGAGCTGCTCTGCAGGCGTGGAAAGCAGAGGCCAGGGTTCATGTTGGTAACCAGAGAAACTGCTGGCTTTTCTACTGGAGGCAGCTACCTTATTTCGAGACTTCTGGTATGAAACCAAGAGAAGCTGTGGGTAGTGTGTGTGTGTGAGTTGTTTGCTGTGAGTATGTGATAAAAGGAGAGTGTGAGGAAGAGTGGGTTGAAGTTTGTCAATTAATAAAATCTATGGTGATGGATCACCCCTTGTAAATGGACAAAGAGGGTTTGTGTGATATGTGAGTGGCTTAGCCTTGCTGACAGATAAAAGGCTTTTATAATGAAATATCTGAGCTGTTGAAACTGCCTTTCTTTGGGTATCTCTGGGTGGTGGAGAGAGAGAGAGAGATTTTTTCTTTCCAGCTAGAGAAGCAAGTGGTGCCCCTTGTGCTTGTAAGTGTTCTGAAGGTGGTGAGTCGGCGAGCTATAGTGGCCTTCTTGTGTTCTTGAGCTGCCTCACACCATACAATAGTGAAACTTTAGAAACTTTAACATGAACATCTAAGATCATAGGAGCTAGGACTATATGAAGTAGCATCACGCTAAAGGCGTCTCTTATCATTAAGTAGCATCACGCTAAAGTCTTCTCTGCACATTTCACCGTTGAATTGACCCTAACGCTCATTCTTTCTTGGTATGCTCGGGGCCTTCATCCCCTCCCTCGAGGTCCCCGGTCCAACGGCCCATCTTATAAGCCACCCGGCGGAGGAAGAGAAGTCCGTTTTCTCGCGCCTGGGGCTCGACATGCAGAGCGTTGTGGATGGACCCCTCGATCTCGGCGTAGTATCCCGCGGCATTCCTGTACATCTCGAACACCATGCCCAGTTGGAGGTCATGCGAGATGCTCCCAGCAAAGGCCGCCAGCACGCTGCACAGCGCTGAGAGCATGCCGCAACCACTGAGCAGGCCTAAGCTGCTAAAGCCGTTGAGAACCGCGGCGGATGCGGCCAAGAGCGGGGCTGCGATAGCCAGGCACTTGTTGACCTTGATCACGTTCTCCGCCCATGTAGTGTAGGTGTTGATATCTGAAACGCGGAGCAGCGCGGCAAGTTGCTGAAGATCGTTGGAGATGCGCTCGTCCCAGCCGTTGACGGTAATTTGTGCGTCGATCATTGGTTCGAGCAACGGAGGCAACTCGGCGGGTGCTATAAACAACGCTGGAACGGCTACTTTAAAGGGGAACTTTTTCAAGCCTCCTGGGGTGAGGGGCATGGGGTAGGCCTTGTCGAGAGCCTGAAGCCTGCGCTGCGAATCTCGCAGCAGGGAAGGGGTGTGATGCCTGAGGTGAGGGGACACCTGCAACGCATAGTCGACGTCGCTAGCCAGCTTGCGAAAGAGGCGGGCTGCGCTACGCTGCTCCTCTGCTAGCTGGGAGGGTTGAAACTGGTTGATCACCGCCATCATTGCCGCACATCCAGCGTTGAGCAGCAACGCCGGCAAGCTGAGGCTCAGGCTGTGCGCCTGCCCGTCGAGGCTCGCAATAACGCAGGCTGTCATGGTGGCCATGGTGAGCGTGCCTTGAAAGAGTTTATTCCAGTTGTCCCTCTGCTGCGCGAGATTGGCGTGCATCCGGGCTCGATCAGCGGCGACATTCGCCAGTAGGTGCAGCTCCGCCACGACGAGTGATAAGCTGGCCTCATAGTCGGTCTCCTCGGTTAGTACTAAATGCGCCGATTCATAAAAGTCCAAGGACGTCGCGTGTAGCACGGAGCCGGACATGCTGGTTGCAGCATGTTGATCAGTATCGATGGCGCTGCGAGACAACGTGGCGGCAGCAGGTTTACTGTGGCGATATCGACTACAGCTGTAGCGACATGCTGTACCGAAATGTCTAATATGAACACCGACGTAATTTTTCCTCACGGACGTATCGGAATGCAGGTGCTCTTGACGGAAGGCGCTGGAACCACTACTGCCAATATAGGTCAAGGCCATGTAACGAGTTAATAGGACCAGAAGCAAAATATAGCTGCTCGGTATTTCTCTGTGATTTGCGCGATGTTCTTATCTTTTTGGTGTGATGGACTGGCTTTTCGGCTTCAGAGATCTCTCGGCCTTTTTTATATATTGCAGTAGGTTTTTGAGCGGGTCTCGGCTCTCGAGAGACCCAGCGTACATAACACGGTTTCACCTTTGAAAAGAGATTTGACCCTAACACGGTTTCGTTCCGATTGAAAAGTATTGTGCTGAGTAGACAAGACGAACTCTCTTTTGAAAGTCTCCATGGACTTGGCCTATGGTAAGTGGGCCCCCACAAGATTTCTAGGAAACACCATTCGAAGTTGGTATCCGCTGCACAAATCCAGTCTCCAAGACTGAATTGTAGTACTCTTATGAGGAGCTTGTACATCAGGTATAGTGGATAAGACCTTGGGGGGCTCTATGGACAATTGTAATTAGACAATGCAGAAAAAAAGTAAACCGTGGTGGGGCCTTAGGAGGTTAGGGAAGAAAGCCATAGACACAGAGCATAGAGACTCGTACCAAGCACGAATTAATTGATATTATTAGGGTGTTTACAGACTAATAGCTTGCCCACGAAAAAGGTTGAGAGCTATGGTAGGCACCTTTTTGAAAAACAAGAGCAAGCATGTTGTTCCACGGAAACACTCAGAAGTGATGGTGCTGTCCACCCATGTGCTCTCAAGTAGAGCAGCTTAGATGGTGATCTAGACAGACTCTGGATGGAGTATGTACAAGGTGTATAAGGGGGTGGATACTCACAAGCATTGGATACCTTAGCTCATGTAAACCACGTCCATATATAGTACTGTAGGCAGTGTGGTAGATGCATATACAATGAGGACGATTACATTGCGTAGACACGGTCACCGCCCATGCATCAAGAATGCGGCCCACCGACCACTGCCCACCACTAATGATGGACCTAGTATCCGAGAGAATATTCTAGAGAATATTTCTCATACCGTCTCTCCTCCTAACGAGGAATATACCGCTGACCATCTCCTAACCATCATCAATGGTCACAATAATGACCCCATCGGCCGGGGTTCCCCACTAAAGACATGCACGATGGCTACTCCTCATAATAGGGGCCTAAGAAATGTGCATTATACATCAAAGTGAGATACATGCTGAGAGGCAGGCATTGAGTGTATACTAACAGGTAAGCATAAGAGTTCAAGTCTAGTCTCACAAGTTGGTTTCCAACCACTGGCATAGTCTTACACGTGCATCAAGTCGCTAGTTGGTTTTCTTATCACTGCATAGTCTTTCCATGTTGCATCTACATTTGCTTCCAAAATCTTCTCGCATACTAGAGGTGCCACCACCAATCTAGGCATTGGTATAAGAGTCTAATGTCGCGCCTAATATTTTTTGGTCAAGGGCATAGTCGTGTGACACGGGGTCATGCATGGCATTTCCTTATACATATCTGCATGTTGCATACCCAAATATATAAAATAACAAAAAATAAAAATAAAAACTAAAAATCTCGAAGCTCACTACACTCACGCACTATGCACTTTTATCTTAAGACTAGAAGCCTCGACATCAGAAGACATCCAAGTACATTTTGGATGGGGGGGATCTTGGCGGGATTTTTCTTGGCCCAAGATATGACCCATCGCTTGGATTGCCCCTCAATTGCTGTCTTGCACAACATGCTGTTCATTTTACTATGGAGCATATAGGAGCATATAGACACTTGCATTTTTCAAGTGCATGCATTCGGCACTCTTATTTGTTTATACCTGTGCACATGCATATACACTTACTCTTAGTTTCAGCAATTTCGACATCGACAACCACTCTGTACTGTTGCATCATATAGATATCTCAAAAACCTCTTATACTTAGGAACACTAAGGCCTCTACATCGACAACCAATGATCTCTTCAGTAAGGTTGATCTTCAAATTTCCTCAGACTTCGATTTTCCACCCATAGGTCCGAGCATGGACCTACTTCAAGCAAGGGGATATGTTAACCACATGGTGGTTAACTGGGCAATTGGCTTAGCCGCCGGACCCACCCACCAACACATTAAAAGGGATATGATTTTCAAGACATAAGTGATACTATAAAGACACATGGTGGTTAACTGGGAAATTGGCTTAGGTGGGCCTACCAATAACACATTAAAAGGGAGATGATTTTCAAGAAAGAAGTGATATTGTAAAGAGATCCCAAGTTTTGGTGTTTTCCTCTTCCTCTTTTGAGCCCATGTCCCAGGAAAAGTTTAAGATTGGGATAGAATCTATGTTTTGATAAATGAGATCATGGGATATAGAGGTTGGTTTGTGTTATCTTGATTGATTTTGAACAACTGTGGATGAATGTCTGAAGTTTAGGAAGTCGTTAGTTAACCCATTGTTGAATCACTCATCCATTGTGAATAGGATTCGGAAATAACAAGGCCAGTCTACGGTGTCAAAAATAGTTAGTTATGCATCAAGGATGGTTAACTGATGGGATGGAGGGGTAGATATAACCTATTTAAATAGAAGGGTAGAGGTATGAATTCAAGTCTGACACTTAGCTAATAGATAGGAGTCGCTAGTCGCAATCAGCTGAGTCCAAATCGGAATAGTTAGCACAGTTAGTTGAGGTCAACTGTGGGTCAGCAGAATGCTTGTGATGTGAAATCCCTTGATTTTAAAGGTGCCTGAAGGAATGTGGATGTTAGAAAACATTTGAGGAAAGATTCTATGTCAGTTAAGGCTTATGAGTCAGACTACTAAGGTAGTTTTCAGCACAACAAGTGAAGGTCAGAGAGAGGTCAGAAGAGGGTCAGCAGAGAATCCAAGATGGCTCTAGGGTAGTGTATTTTAGGACAACAGACGTTGGAGGATTGTAGAGGACCCTCATGGCTCCAAAACCACTCCACATAGCCCTTAGAGTAGCCTGCTGTGGATAGCCTATGACCCACATCCCACAATAAAACACCAAGAAAGAGATAGGAAGAAAACCTAAGACTAAAGCTTGATGCTTCATAATTTTGCATGCTTGATGCTTAAGAAGGCTGGGTACAGACACCAGTTATAAAGATAACTCGCTCCTCACTAGGCATCACGATTAAAACCACATCAAGGTCATCACACACACCCTCAAAACCATGATTTCACCTTTGTCCCCTTGATTCTAAAAGCCTATAGACCTTCCTCTTGTAAACAAGAGTATTCACCACTTTGAGGTAGATATTCAAATTATAGCAATGTGATGAGCTATGGTGGATCAAATACTAGAATCAACATCATTAACAAAGTTATTAGCAAATAATGTGATTATGAGTAATTAACAAATAGCTTAATGTAGGCATGGATAATCAAAAACCAGCAAATTCTCATTAGGCCAATGTCTCAATTTATAGAGTTTACATCCAAAAATCTAATCCCACTGATTTCTCCTTGATTCACTCCACCTCTTTTGCTTGATTCTCTCCACCTCTCCCAGAATATCTCCACACTTCCTAAATCTTCTCATGCTACCCTTTATTCTCTCCTAATAGATTCTTCTCACCTTTTCATAGGTTCTCTCACATTTACAGATTCTCTTTTACAACCTCTTGCCAAGGGATTGTTCCCACACACACCCTATTCACTTGTATATTTCAACACCTCCCCTCAAGTGAATACTCCTAGCACACCTGGACCCTATACCAACAAGTTTCCCTCTTACTTGATAGTCCGCGACCAGTGTCTAGCACACCTCCCCTCAAGCTAACTTAGCACACCTGGACCCTATATCAAGTTTCTCTCTTACTTGATAGCCCGTGACCAGTGCCTCAAGTCCCTAAACTCATAGTCCTTGACACACACTCTCTCTCTATGTTTCCAAGGCTTACTATAAGTGCCCGTGACCTTGACTAAAGTGCTCACACATACATCTACCATGTGGCCTACATCATTGGTGGCTAAGAGGTGGTTTTAGTTTATTGGGGAAGGTTACATTGGGTTGTGGGGTTTCTCTCTCTCTCTCTCTCTCTCTCTCTCTCTGAGATTTCCACATGGCTCCTCACTCTTTGGAGCCTCACATCTTCTCTTGTCTTCAGTCTTCTTGTCGTGGCAGCTTCTCTTCACGCGTCCATGTCTTCCTCTTCTTTCAGTCTTCTTGTGGCAGCTTCTCTTCACGCATCCATGTCTTCCTTCAGCTTTTCTTCTTGGTGTGGATCTTCCTCTTGGAAAGAGATGTTCTTCTTCTTTCATGGCTGGGGCCATGAGCTTGTCTGTCAGTTCTTCTTGCTCCATGTGAGCAACATGTTTAAATGTTTTGTTTGACAGTTCTTTTGGGCTTTTGATGTTTATCTTGTATCATTATGCAATGCAAACCCAAATCTATGCGGGAGGTCTTACCTCTTGCCTTACTCTGGGACAAGGGCAGTGTCTGATCCCATTTTTACACTGATTTAATGTGCCCAATACATAATGCATATAGCATTCATTCTTATGCATATTCCCAAATGCAACTCTGGCTGTGAATAATCTTGAATTTGAGTGTGATCTGCAAGCATTAACCAAGGGTTAAATGCAAAATGATGATTATCACAAATTTATTAGCATAATTTACATTAAATCAAGGGTAACCAATTTGTACGGAATGGTTGGAGTATCAAACCAACTCGAAATTGCAATCTGAAGTTATAGGGATTTGTATCAAATACCTAATGGTTAATTTGAACCCTCAATTATACCAAAATATAATGATTAGCATTGATTAATCACTGATTACCAAATTAATCCTCTATTTTGTGTGTAGAAAACAGAGTATGCGGGGAGCCCAGATCTGGGACCTTAGACTTCAAATGAGCTCAAATCCTTTCAAGGCCATCAATAGCAATTAGTCTTGTAGAGGATTAAGCTAAGACACATACGATTTGACCAAACATTGAATGCTTAATCTTTGTTTTACCAAAGTCCCCTTCAGATTTGATGAAGAGCTTGGATCTCACTGTAGACTTGATCAAATCAATTTCTGACTTCACCAGCTTGTAGAGCATGCTTGAAAACACTTGGTGCTAAGAGGGATTAGACCCATTTAATTGGATGAAGTAGAGATCTCTGATTTGCTCTAAAGAAAAATGGTGCTTCTTAATCAGCAAAAATCCGGCGCTTGCATGGACAGTTTGTTGCGTTGATTCAACTGGCTAGAGCATAAGGGTGTTGGCTATCTATGGCTAGAAGCAATGGAGCTAATGTTGAGTGTGTAAGGAGATAGAGCTCCTCCACCAGCTGGGGGTACAGAAGGCTTCTTGAAAATAACTAAAAAATTGATTATTTTCTAATTATCTACTAATCCTAATTAGCTAGATAATGAGCTCATAAACTTGATGAATTCTAGGCTTGGCTCTGATACCATGTTAAAATTACAGTAATGTGATGAGCTATGGTGGATCAAATACTAGAATCAACATCATTAACAAAGTGATTAGCAAATAATTAAGATGTGATTAGTGAGTAACAAATAGCGTAATGTAGGCATGGATAATCAAAAACCAGCAAATTCTCATTAGGCCAATGCCTCAATTTATAAAGTTTACATCCAAGCATCTAATCCCACTGATTTCTCCTTGATTCACTCCACCTCTTTTGCTTGATTCTCTCCACCTCTCCCAGAATATCTCCACACTTCCTAATCTTCTCATGCTACCCTTTATTCTCTCCCAATAGATTCTTCTCACCTTTTCATAGGTTCTCTCACATTCACAGATTCTCTTTTACAGCCTCTTGCCAAGGGCTTGTTCCCGCACACACCCTATTCACTTGTATATTTCAACAATAGAGATATCTTCTATACCCCAGATATCAAACACTCAAATATAACCTTAACAATCATCAAACAAGTTGTTTTTCAAACTCGAGCATCCAAAAACAAGGCAAAACCAACAAGATGTGAAAAGATATGATGATCACAAGTAAAACCTGGAAGAAAACTTTACCATTGAGCCTCAGTATAATCTCAAGAAGGGTAGCCTCTCATTTGTGGCCCTAAGGGATCACTCATAAATATGTAAGCATATCACATGGGTTCAATGGAAGGGGTTTTTAAAATCTATTTTTTACACAATTTTTACATACATAAGGTTACCATTTAAAGGGGGTATTTATAGATTGAATAGGAAAATGTTGTATTTTATTCTCGTGAAAAATTTAGAGATAAGGGGTTTTTAAATTAAGCCTTGAATGCACGTGATATAGAGGGTTTACATATAGTGACCCCCCTGAGTCTGTGGCTCTCTCCCCTTGGCAAGATACTCTCCCTATATGCCACATGCACACCTCTTAAGGGTGCACATTGACAAGCTAGCATAGTCTTAAGCATTTAAAGCATGAAGTATCACCATCAGTCAAAGCATCAAATGAGAATAGGGAGAATGTGAAAGCAATGTACTTGGACCTTGTCATCATCAAAACCATGTGCTTGAGGAGGGAATGAGCATCTAGCATCATGTCGACCCTAGCTGGAGCATGTCCGTCCAGAACCACTTCCACTTATTTAGGCCTTACATTATCATTTGAGTAGATTCTCATGGGTACCATGGACACATGGACACATGGACACTTATTTGAATGTGTGTGTGTGTGTGTGAGAGAGAGAGAGAGAGAGAGAGAGAGAGAGAGAGAGAGAGAGAGAGATTATCATGGGTACCATGGACACATGGACACTTATTTTAATGTGTGTGTGTGTGTGTGTGTGTGTGAGAGAGAGAGAGAGAGAGAGAGAGAGAGAGAGAGAGAGCAATAAGTTGCAAGAGTAGTGCAACTTACTTGTCATAGTTTATTATGTGGGAAAATCCATCAATGCTTAATCAAAGTAATTAATTTGCACAATTTTATGTTCAATGGCTAGACTTGGAACATTTACAAAGATAGTCAATGACATTTTACTATTTCTCACAAACCAAGATGATCATACTTCACATAAAGCAGTATGTCACAAATTGTTTTTTCGTGAAACACTAGCGTGTGTGGCAGAGGTGCACTCAAGATGACGGCAACAAAGTGAAAGAGAAGTTTTTGGAAGAAATGCTGAGTGAAGTCAAAATCATCTTATCAATTCCAAACAAGAAACAATAGCTCGTAATAATGAGCTTGCGGATTTAGTGCAACAAAAATTGAGCAAACTCTAGTTTAGGATGTAGGTGTAATGGACTTCTCATAATTATGTACTTCAATTTTATCATGTATTTTTTCTAAATTTTAATGGAACTATTAGGTTTATATCCCTAATAAATTTTCTCATAAGGTTGTTGGTGTTGTCGTTGGTGGCATTTAGAGATACATTATGTTATTGTTGTTGCTGTTGGTGGCATTTGGAGCTCGGGGGGTTCACCTTTAAAAAATGTTGCATATCACGTGCGTTCAAGAGGTAATAAAAAACCCCCTCTACTTACATGTCACATGCTAATAAAATGACCCCTCTTTCTTAAGAAACTTACAACTTTTTTTCAAAATTGGATAAAAAAGCCCCTCCTGTATATGTAAACCTGTAACTTTTTGGAATTTAAATACCCCTCTTAGATGAACTGACGTGCTACACTTACATACTTTTAGGTGAACCCCCCGGGATTTGGAGTTATATTTAAGTATGTTGTATTTTACTACTACGAATGTGACGATGGTGATTGTGTGCATGTGTTATCTTACTCATATGTACTAGTGGATTATGAGTGTATGCTTATAGTTTTAGGATTGATATCCTTCTTCCATGTGTATAAACATCCATGGCAACGGACTCTGAGAAGGAAGGTCTCTTGATAGCCATCAAGAGGCTATTGTGCTCTCGGTTTGAGTAGGTTCGATAGAGGAAGATATGGCAAAATATTTTGTGTTGAGTGTTAATGAGCTAGAGGCTACCGTCACTTAGCTCTCTTTCTCCTTGCGGCCCATAGCCCTTGGTGAGGGCACCTCTAGATCCATCAAAGGAGGAGAAGGATAGAGGAAGATATGGCAAAATATTTTGTGTTGAGTGTTAATGAGCTAGAGGCTACCGTCACTTAGCTCTCTTTCTCCTTGCAGCCCATAGCACCTCTAGATCCATCAAAGGAGGAGAAGGATCCAGAGCAGGAGGGTCATGGTCAGGATCAGAACGTGGTGTTAGAGGATCAGGATAGAGGATCAAGATCAAGAGCACGACATGGTGCCATGTAGCCAAATCAATATGTATAATTTCTATAATTTTCTCTTTTGAGCTATCATTTGTATTAAAATTTCTACAATAGTTATATTTGGTCAATTATTGTATAGGGCACAAAGGAGAGGTACAAAGGGGACTGGTCACATCACCTATGACTCTTCACAAAGGAGAGGTACAAAGGGGACTGGTCACATCACCTATGACTCTTCACAAAGGACTCATTGACGCAAGTATGAAGTATGTTTTGTATGTTATACAAGTTATTTCAATGTCTAATAACTATTTCTTTTAATTTCCTTATAGGAGTGATGGAACGGAGTATCACATATTCGCTCGAGTACCAAAAGTCCCACCACTGTTGGTGTGCCACGATCTTGTATAGGAGAGGTGTGCATAGATTGCTCCATTGATGAGCGGGGACACATTGTGAACCAAGACGGAGAAAAGGTTTTATGTCGTCTGCTCCTTGTGGACCTCTATTTTCCAGAGGTCCAAAAGCTATGGGGGTAAGATATCTTTGATTGTTATATGAGATGGTTGTGAATTCTAATTAAACTTATTAGTAAACATAGAGTTTTATTTTAAATGTAGTGACTAGGATGAGGTTAGCAAGAAATTTATCCTCACATAGTTAGAGCAAGAATTCAGGGTTGGTTAGAGCCATAAGGGTGTTCTACAGGAGTGCGTGATATTGCTCAAGCACCAGAGAGATAACACACATTAATAATACATAGCCTTGTTTGAAAGACTTAGTGGATAAATGTATGTGTGATGTTTGAAAGCTATGAAACCATGACACACCAAAACTAGGGGAATGAAGAAGTAGGATTATACGTGAGTTTCAAGGACTAGTCTCAGAAAAAATGCCAATATAAAAGAGTGGTTCATCGTTGTCCTTGCTAGCTTCTTATAGTGCCTCTTTTGTTAGGTCCAACCCAGGAAGTTGACATTGCAAGATCTGCTACTACTGATCAATGCCAAACTTAGGGAGGTTTTCATCCCCTCATCCTCGTATTCCTCGAAGAGATAATGCATGGTAATAAAACACAACCTTGTTTGAAAGACTAAGTGGAAAAATGTATGTGTGATGTTTGAAACCTCTAAAACCATGAGACATTGAAACTAAGGGAATGGAGAAGTAGGATTATATGTGAGTTACAAGGAGTAGTCTTGGGAAAAATGTCAATATAATAGCTTCTTGTAGTTCCTCTTCTGTTAGGTCCAGCCTAGGTGGTATAGGTAAAGTTGACATTACACACTCTATTACCTGTTCAATGGTAAACTCAGGGAGGTCTTCATCCCCCTCATTCTTTTCTTCCTCCTCCCATTCCTCATTTACATTAGATGGTCTTGGTCTATCTCCTTGAGCAATTACAGTCATGCGGAGGTCCGGATGTGTACACTCGTCCTCGGCCCCACCACTGATGTATCTTCTTGGATATCAATATGGTTGCTAATCCTCAAGCAAGGAGGAAAGTGCGTTATCAAAAATTCATCGACCTTTAGGATTGACTTACATAGTTTGCCACCATGGACTCCCATCTGGATAAAAGAATTTTTGTTGAGCAGTGCATTGGAAGAAGGTAAGGTTCTTTGCTTGCTCGTAGAAACTTGGAGGAGTCGATAGACCAAAAACCCATGGGATATCTTTTCACAGTAGAAACTCTGCCTCTATATTGAGTATGGAACCAGCAAACCTTGAAAATGACCATGGGGATATCTTTGGGCTCCGAAATAGGTACACTTTTCGTGGGGATAATGGAAAATGTCTTGGAACCTTATGGGGAATAATTGTTGCTCCCTCCTTAAAATGTGATGCACTGCATTTGGGATAGAGAATGGAGTTGTGATGCTCTCCTTGATACAAAATGAAATCATTGATGCATGCATGGATCATTTCATAGTCAAGTCCAAGACTTGTCATCATCTTTCATTCCTTGTTCCTTATTTTTGGGATAACTAGTGTTATCGGGCTGTAGAATCTTACTAGAAAGTAATCTAACAACAACAACAACAGTTTCTTAGGAAAATAAACATGCCCTATCACGTATCGTCCATGTATATGATCCACTTACATTAGTAATGATAAAACCGATACATTGCTCTAGGAGTAGCAAGCTAGGAGGTTTAGGATGAGGAAGCTCATAGATAATCTTGTCATAGAAGAACCCTCATAGATCTTTGTGAGTGCTTATTCTCAGAGATATTTTTCATGGAGATCGTTACTGTCATCTGTATTACTCTGAAATGAATCATCAAGAAATCCAGTCATGCCATCAACATCATGCTTTGCATCATCAAGTTGCTCTGTTTGACATGCATATTTCTCTCTCAACCTTTGAAAAGTATTAGGATTCTGTGCTCTAAGAACCCGCATACACTCTACTGATTAATCGAGGGTGACCTTGACGATATAAGGACACATCTTCTGCAATATCATAATTTGGAACCTTTGATTCCATACAAATGAGACAATCATAAAGTCATAATAATTCATAATAAGACAAGTGCCAACAAAGTAATAAGACAAGTGACAACGAAGCATAAGTTAATACATTTGTAAAATCTCATTAATTTTTGACATCATGTACACATGCTATTTCCAATATACTCAAATTAATAGGATCTCGAGTGCCACAAGATAAAATAAGTGAAAAATGTAAATATACTACTAGAATGTCATGGATTGAAGCCCATTGCAAAAGACGTGCGCACCAAAAAAGTTACAAATACATCTATTCTCTACGGGGAGCTAGTGGTTGCCTACATATATGCCAACCATAATTCACCAGAAACTCCTCATAGCACACAACGATCTAATGGCATTTTCTACAATGTATCTAGGCACATTACTCATGTGCACTGGCTCATGACCATTATCACACTCCACAAAAGTACAGTTAGTTCTTTCATTCCTCCCTCTTCTACTACTGTTGATTAGCCCTGATATATTGCGTTTAAGGTCTTCCATCGATATACAATCTCTCTGATTTGTTATGGGTAATGTCTCTTCTATTAAGAGAGTCAACATTAGCACATAGGCCATATGTGATCATACTCCTGATGTAGTGAGCAAGCTGATGCCATAGACCCCATGAATAGTTAGGTCCATAAAATGGCATAAGAGTGACCTCACAGTGAGCATGGACATGTAAATCCTATACAATAAAAAGTCTTGGACCCCCAACGGCAATCATAGATGGCGTGATCACATAGCGGGCACCCCAGATGCTGAAAACCTCTCTATCAGCCAAAAGTGATGCTCCCAACTAGCCGCCATAATGTTTGCGAGTATATGTCTCTATGAGAGGTAGTATGTGGCCGGGTAAGGGATGATCACCAGACGTCTCAGAGTGAGAACTAGGAGGTAATTGGTGTGCACGTGCCTCCATCTATAACCAAAGAACAACTTAACTATGTTGCATGTGAGGAAGCATAGATCGATCAAGCCCATGAAAGCAATTGTCATCATCAGAAAGATGTACAACTAGATATTGCCATGATGATTTTACCTAGACGCATTTTATATATCACTTTGTTTATCAAGATCATATAGAATTTGAACAATTTAATGTACAATGCTGAGAAAAAAGAAACATCTCTTACTCTGATATCGGTGAATCATGGCATCTTTCAAAATCTAGCTTGTGGATACGGCATTGTGTCAATGAGTGCCTCGATACTTCACACACCAACGTGGAAGTTTTAAATCCAACCAGGGTAAAAAATAAGATGCCTCCATGAATATATAAGTGTAGGTGGGTTGGTAATTCTTCCTCCTATTTAAATCTAAAATTAAAGAAAATGGGGAGAATGTTTTAAAAAAATGCCCTAAAATGTACAAAATTGGGCGAGTGTTTTCTAAAACCCTTCAAAGCAGCCAAAATTTGAGCAAATGTTTAAAGATACTGGGCAAATACTTTTTCACAAATTAAATCCCAAAAATAGCCAATTGGCAAAGATTAGCTCCTATTTTTTTCCTTGAATCCAACAAAGCTAGTTATCTGCAAATCAGGTAACTTCTTTTTCAGTTATGTGCAAACTATATGGGTTGCAATTCTATGCTCAATCTCAACATACAAAGCATAAAAATGAGGTTATAGAGATGTTTATTTCATTGAACATTACATAATCATACATCATGTGCAAATGAGGGATGCTACATGTGGTGCTTCAAAAATCATTTAGATAAATACTATCATAGATTATTAGCTAAACTAATACTCAGAACAAAGGCACTGCATTAGAGATATCAAACACCAAGTGAGTAAAGGGTAGATCAAGCCTTCATTATAGTTGACAGATCCACGACTCAAGATAAATTGGAAAGTTTGAATCTATCAGTAGGTGCATGTCATTGCCTATGTTCAAGAAAAGAGGCAGCCATAAACTTTTAGTAGCATCACAGAGGCCAAGATGAGTTTTAGAAGAAGAAGTCTTAGCTCAAAAATTAGTGGTGTAATAAGGTGGTAGCCCCTATCTATACAGCAAGTCCTCTGTGATGCTACTGAAGGTCTAACACGGTAGTAGCCCCTTTTGGGCTATCTGCCCATCATGATCCCGTGCCAATGTGATAAAAAAGACGGTAATCGACCATAGTGGCATCACTATGATGATAGAATATGAGCTCATTGGGCAATTTAGAAATGGAGAATAGTTTACAAATGAAGAGCACACTACAAAAAAGAGTAGTACTTAGTGGCTACAACAACTATCACCATAGAAACTAGAAGCGAAGAGCCAAGCCAACCACAATTGTTGGGAGGCACACTGACTACATCAATAGTAAACCATAGTACTAGCCAACCATAGTACTAGTAGAAGCAAAGAGCATAGCAGCCAACCATAGTACTAGTAGAAGCAAAGAATGTAGAAGCAAAGAGCCTAGCAGCCAACCACAATTGTTGGGCAGGCACAGTGACTACATCAATAGCATTAGGACCAATTTGGACTCAAATTGGGCCCTTTAAGGATTTCTACACATTCTCTCTCTAGAAAAATGGACACACACTAAAATTTTTGCAAATCAGCTTAGAAGTGAGTGGAGTTTAAACATTCGGAATCTATTCTTTGAGACCTTGCCAATGATATATAGCATGATGGAGAATTTTGTATATTCAAGAAGTCTCCAAATTTGGTGATGATGTGGCATGTCAAGAGTAGATTCCAAATGTTCAAAATCCGCTCACTTCTGAGTTGATTTGCAAAAATTTCATTATGTGCTCATTTTTATAGAGAGAGAATGTGTAGAAATCATTAAAGGGCCCAATTTGGGTCCAAATTTTCCCAAATCAAAACCAAAAATGAAGAGCCCCAGTGTAGTCAAGCGGGAGGGGCACTCGCTATAGCAACAATGGAGTTGTGTAGTTTCTCTAACAGAGGAATGCCTTTATTTTCAAAAAAGAAAACCTAACCCTAATACCTTATCCACTCCCCCCTGTGATTTACACATGATCCCCTCCCCTCCACATCTTCTTTCCCTTCCCCCCTCTTCTCCCTCCACTCCATGCATTTCCTTCCCCGAAATTTTCGTATACCGAATCCTTGAGCTCACACAACTCTTGCACTCACACACCTACGCACACACATTTCATTCATAACCCTTCATTAATTTATTTTCTTTACTAACTCTTACACTCACACACCTATTGCTAGGGGTCAATGTAAATGGTAGTGGGAAAGGATGTGTCACTATGGTTGCATTCATCTTCTGATGCTTAATTTGACCTTTTCCTTGGGGACAATTACGATTGGTGACATCCAACAAGAATTATCCACCAGGGTCAATAAAACCAACTTGCAAGCATTTTTCAATCTTTTCCTTCACCTGCTTCACAGTCGGTCTCCTCGGTTAGTACTAAATGCGCCGATTCAAAAAGTCCAAGGACGTCGCGGACATGCTGGTTGCAGCATGTTGATCAGTATCGATGGCGCTGCGAGACGTCGTGGCGGCAGCAGGTTTACTGTGGCGATATCGACTACAGCTGTAGCGACATGCTGTACCGAAATGTCTAATATGAACACCGACGTAATTTTTCCTCACGGACGTATCGGAATGCAGGTGCTCTTGACGGAAGGCGCTGGAACCACTACTGCCAATATAGGTCAAGGCCATGTAACGAGTTAACAGGACCAGAAGCAAAATACACAAGGAGCTTTTGTTCATTCTCTATATAGGAAAAAAAAAAGCATTCACTACATAATTCCCTAGATATAAATAAACATATCTAGGAAAAGTGCAAACTAGAGAAAATGAAACACTTTCCTAGGTAGGCTAACTAGGAAATATGTGCATGGATTTCTCTATATAGGAAAATTTACCTACATAGGAAATTTTTTCCCTATGTAAGTAAATTTTCCTATATGATTTCTCTCTATAGGAAAATTTGCCTACATACGAATTTTTTCCCTATATAGGCAAGTTTGCCTACATAGGAATTTTTTTCCTATGTAAGCAATTTTTCCTGTATATCTCAAAAATTATTTTTCCTGTATATCTCAAAAATTCCTATGTAGGCAAATTTGCCTATATAGAGAAATCCATGCACACATTTTCCTAGTTAGCATATCTAGAGAAATATTTTCCCTAGTTTGCATTTTTTCTAGATATCCTTATATCTACCTACGAAATTATATAGTGAATACATTGTATAGAAGCTTACCTTTTTCTATCTATGAATCATGTTAATATACTATTCACCAAACATTTTATAAACATTTCAAGATTATCTATCAAATATTAAGATATACAATAGGTGTCCCATGTTAGATCTACATATAGGACTACGTTCATTAGAGAGGTTTGGCTTATCGTTTCACCACCTGTACATACATGCAAACACATCTTAACTTTGAAACTTCAGCAAATAACAAAGACAAACTTCAGCAAATAACAAAGACACGGTAGAAGGATCACAGCCCTCATAACTCAATCTTGATGTCAATGGAGCATAGCCTGTAATTAGTTGGATGTTTCTATGAAGAGGAGTCCCATGTTAGAGCGGCAACCCTATTGCTACAGCTCTCTACAACTCTCAGCTTTCTACCATGCCCCATGGAACAATACACATCTCAGCCTTATGAGGGCAAACCTCTTGATGCAATGCAACCTTGCAGGAAATCAACTCAGCTCCCACAGGTTGGACATAGCTCTTATAGTAGAGATTATATCAACTAGTATCTATAGAGAAACTGCATCTAACACCACAGTCAAGTCATTGTAGTCAAGCATCCTAGACAAGATGAAACGGCCTTAAGCACTACAAGCATTCAACCAATCTCATTAGCTAAACTTAGCCAAAATGCATAGAATGTTTGCATAGGCTTACTTTATTGATGGCTAGATTAAACCCATGTGTTTGCATAGGCTTACTTTATATGTGTTGTGCTGCTTTGTTTAGGCTCCCTCTATACACTTGGATCCCTGCTACATTGGGTGATAGGGTATAATCATTGATGAATGGCCTCTCATAATCAAATACAGTATTTGTAACACAAGTTGATAAAAGAATCAGCTAACATTAAAGAATCAAGATATACCTATAACCCATGCTTCTGTCAAGCCCTATGCCATTGTTGCTTTCTTCATGAAAATGAGGTTGTTGAGTGTATCCTCCATACTCAACTCAATCAGCATCTGTGACATTACCGATTTGAAATAAGTACCAACTTCAGGCTACCCAAAAATCCTCTTAATAATAGAAACAAATTCATATAAAACACTTGCTTAGAACATCACATGTAATCACGAGCCAATGTTACCTCAGATTATTTGCCTGGATGAATCACAAAACCGAATGAATATTAAACCCTTACATATCTCATCTTTTGTTGATCTATCACATAGCATCTAAGAAAGTCTTCTATAATCCTAATACCATTCTGTTGGAGCCTCTTACGAAAAGCTCCATCTTTACCGATCTTGTCGAATCGCCACACCTCGTCAACAAAAGCTATGGAGTCCTTTTTGTAAAAAGAAAAGCACAAAAATTAAGAATATCATGCAAATAACCAAACTCTAAATAAGAGGGGGTGGTTTTGTAAACTGAAAAGCACAAAAATAAAGCATATCATGCAAATAAACAAACTCTAAAGATACACAAATAACCAGATAGCTTACATGTTATGTTTCCTCCCTACAGGCAGAGTACGCATGCAGCTTGCCAAACACCAGCTCCATTAGAACCACCCAAAATTGGTAGCTTACCAGATACTAAATCCATGAAAACCACCCCAAAACTCGTAGCTTTCTAGACACCAACTCCATCAAAACCACCCCAAAATTGGCATCTTGCTAAACACAAGCTCCATCAGACCCACCCCTTATGTCTGGCAACTTGCTCCATCAGAACCACCCCTTGTGTCTAGCAATTTTCTATGGCCTTCATGCTCAAGAAGGGGGCAAGAGATTGAGCCCAGACACCTATAAAATATGCAATACATAATTGGCAACAACAAAAGAGCATGGATAGTGCAAGCAAGAATCCTTTATAACCAACCAAAGCCAACATATTTTACATGCTTCTCTATTGCCTCTACTTCTTCCTTTTACCTGCGAATGCTTTTGATAATAAATAGAGATGCCATATTGTATACCTTGTCAAAGAAAGCATTGACTTTCTCAAGCTGCTCTGACATGGGAGGTTCCATAGTCCAATTTTCAATCTGTTGTACCAAGGAGCTCGGTCTAAGGTATAGAGATGCTGCTTCCCTTACAGTTTCAAGCTTTTTAAAACTCGAAACCCGTGAAAGCGTGCCAGCACCTGCATAAAGCATAAGCAATGGGATTTCTTGTCATGATGTTTTGTGGAATCGGTTGTATTTTAAAATTCCTACAATTCGATGAAAATATTCTTAACATGCATCATCACCATTAAATATCAGGAACCGCAGCAGCGTTTCCAAATCGTCAGGATTGTTGCGGGCCCAGCTGGACAAGGCATTCGCCTCGTCAATGAACAAGGTACAGAAGCCAGTCGCTATACGAACTAGAAAATCTTCCAGTAAATGGGGTTATGCATCATGATTTGCTTGCTGTTCATGGTCTCAATCATCAGCTTTGGCTTCCTCACGCTTGACTATTATGAGATGAAGCAATTTGTGCATGGCCATCTTGATAGATGGGGAGTTAGACACATAGATTTGAAGGATGCCCATGCACATCAAAATGATTATGAACACACTCTCTCTCTCTATATATATATACACATATATATATATATATATATACATAGAGAATGGGCATGAACGCACTCTCTATATACATCTGCTTCGTTGTCTATCAAGATGCCCATTCTCTATGTATATATATATATGGTATGTATATATATATACATATATATATGTTTATAGATATATATACATATGTATACATATATATATAATTTAATATTATATATATTAAATTATACATATTAATTATTATTCAAAATATACTAATTAAAACACTAACTATACATATTATATATATATATATATAATATGTATATAATATATATATATATATATATACATTTATATATGTATATATATATATATATTATATTAGACTATTATCTATTGTTATAAAAATACAACATATAACATCTCTCTCTCTCTCTCTCTCTTTCTCTCTACTTTGTTAAAGAAAGAATCTCACACAATGGTATTATATACATTAAAATATGTATAATATGTATATATAAATATATATATATATATATGTATATATATATAATTTAATATTATATATATTAAATTATATATATTGATTATTATTCAAAACATATTAATTAAAACACTAACTATACATATTATATATATTATATACATTATACATATCATATATATAATGTATATAATATATATACATATATATAAGTATATATATATATATATTATATTAGATATTATATATATATATATATTATAATAAAAAATTTATTAAAATTTAAAAAAACCAACGGGAGCTTACCTGGCCGCATTGCGCGCAGATGGAGCCTGGCGTCGATAGCTAGTGGACGCGGCGCCGGACGATCAACTAGGAACACCAGCTCTGCTGCTAGCTCGACTGCTCTGCAGGCGTCGACGGCGGCCGAAGCTGGACGCGGCCACGATCTCTAGCTAGACTATGCGCCTCGCTCGACTCGACTCTGCTGCAGCTGGCGTGTGATCGCTCGAGCTTGGATGCCGCCACGATCTCAACAGCGCGCCAGATCTAGATAGATCGATCGATCAGTAGCTAGCTGTAGCTGTAGCTATTGCGCTAGGAGGCATGCGAGCTGCTCTGCAGGATGGAATGGCAAAGAGTAGAAATGAGGCGGTGGAGCTGAAATGAGTCGATGCAGGACGACGTGGAGGCGCTGGGCAGATGAAGCTCTACTGCATTGTAATAAAGCGGGTAGGTGTAACGGGCGGCGGGTAGGTGTAAATAACGAGCAGAAAGGTAGGCATATATATTATATTATAATATGTATATATTATATATACGTATATATACACATATATTATAATATATATGTATGTATATAATATATATATATATATTATATTTTATATTATATATTATATGTTTTATATTCTATATTATATATATATACGTGTATTTATATATATATTATAATATATACGTATACGTATATATATATTATATGTATATACATATATATATATATATATTATATATATATATGTATATACATAAATTATATATATATGTATACATATATATATATTATATATGTATATACATATATTATATATATACGTATACATATATATATATTATATATATATACGTACATTCATACATACATATATATATATATGTATACGTATATATGTATATATATATATATATATATGTATGTACGTATATATATAATATATATATATACATATATATATATATATGTATACGTATATATATATATATGTATGTACGTATATATATAATATATATATATACATATATATATATATATGTATATATATATATTATATATATACGTACATACATATATATACATATATATATATATTATACATATGTATATACATATATTATACATATGTATATACATATATTATAAATATGTATATAATATATATATATATATAATATGTATATACATATTATATATATATATATATAATATTATATTATATGTACTAGCATGTGCGTGCATGCATGCATATAGTATGTATGTCTGTCTATGTATTTACGTATGTGTGCACGCATGCATATCCATATGTATGTATGTATGCATGCATGCTGTAAGAGCACACAACCTTGGCAGTGGCCGGGGACTCCACATATGAAGTAGTTCCTCGCTCGAGCAAATAAGAGCTCCTACTATATGACCTTACCTACGATCTTTATGGTTGAATTCAAAGATGGATTTCATTGTGGTGAGATGAAGACGAGGGCTTTGATGGGTGCAAGTAGTGTAGAAGAGGGTGAGTGGTGATATGGGGATGCCAAAGAGTTTGGATGGGCCATCATCAATGGCTAATCATCCTTTATAGCTCATGCACGTGAAGGGATGTGTGCACGTGACGACCCTTCAAGCATCATCCATCTCGGTGCCTATAGGTGAAGCTTTCGGTTGCCCACAGGTGAAGCTCTCTCTTAATTGTAAGTAAAGCTTTGTGGATCACATATATGTGTCTCTTGATGTTGATGGTGAGTACAAGAGCCTGTATTATATCTAGATGTTCAGACCTTTATGGTCTTTGTATTTGGTTCTTTGGTCTGAAAGGGTCCTTTTTTGGTGTGTTGTTTATATGGAAGATGAGTGAATTCGATGATGGCCTTACCTCTAGTCTATGCTAAGAGTGGGAGGTGTAAAACAAAATAAAGGAGTAAAAAGTGTTGTAATACAGCTCATATTATATAATAAAGGAGTAGAAAGTGTTGTAATTAAAGATACTAAAATTTAAATATAGCTCATATTATATAATTCATATAGCTCACAAGATAGATTATCAAATTGATATTGGAGCATACTAATGATCTTTTTGGAAGCTGTAAGTATGATAGCTCATAAGAGCTCTATATATAACTAGTCTTATGTGAAATCTTCCAATCCCTAAATATTAGATCAAAAGAGGTAATGTTTTAGGTATGATCATACAATATCTTAATATTAATCATCTTAGGCCTTAAATCATGCGCCTAATAGATAATCTTACATTGATATGATTAGAATTCTAGAATATGAATATGTTGATTGTTTGAACCACTCAAATCAAACGACAAATTCAACTTGTGGACCATGGCCATCAAAACACTTGGTGATATTTCATTCATGTGGAGTCTATTTAACATTTGCATCAACAGACTCTGCAAACTCAGCCCATGCAACCCTATACTTTCCTATGTCAACAGTAGTAAAGGGAGCTGTTGTGCTATTCTCATAAACAAAACCACGAGCGAAGGCAATCAAAAGCTCATGATTGATGGGCTCTCGGTGGTACACCTTATAATGCAAGGTCACCATTTTTGAATAGAGGTGAGGATTTGACTAGTATGTTTGCATCCCCATCAATTGCCTCAGGTTGGCCCCTTCAAAGCTAAGCCCATGATCGGTATGAAAATCGTGCTTTGTGTGACAATATCGCCTTAGCATGGGAAGCTCAAGAAATGGAGGTACCCAAAATGAGACGAGCCTGTTTTAGATGCCATTGTTGTGATCACCCTCTCTGAGATGACAACCTGAAAGCGCATGAGGGCTCATGTTGCTGAAACAAGGAGAGCATATTTGGCAACCCTGTCCTAAGTCTTGATTTAAATCAGATAAGGGAGATCCCAAGGAATCATAAGAACAAAGCTTTTAGAAAAAACAATGGAGTGTTTCCAATAGATTAGAAATCGTGAAAGACTATGATAGCAAGATATTAAAGAAGAAACCTAGTCATTTCTAGTGACCTTAGCTTTTATCATCTCAAGATTCTATAAGTGAAAGGACCAAGATAAGTTCTATGAGCTCTTCTCAACCCTTATGTGATCTTATGTGCTCGTAGGAAGTCTTATGGGTCCTTATGATCTCATTCAATCTCTAACAAGATTTTTTGAAATTATATTAGCTCTTACATGAATTATATGAGCTCTTACATAAATTATGAGATCTTACATTAATTATGAGCTCTTACATAAATTATGAGATCTTACATTAATTATGAGATCTTACATTAATTATGAGATCTTACATAAATTATGAGATCTTACATTAATTATGAGATCTTAAGAAATATTATGAGCTCGTGTATGGTCTTATGAGATCTTGAGAGCTTCTACCATACACTATGTGGTCATAAAAGCTAATCTAGACATTAAAGGATGATCACATTGATCTAGGAAATTTCAT
Organism: Cibotium barometz; assembly: GCF_041138505.1. Taxonomy (NCBI): domain Eukaryota; kingdom Viridiplantae; phylum Streptophyta; class Polypodiopsida; order Cyatheales; family Cibotiaceae; genus Cibotium; species Cibotium barometz. The sequence goes on along the minus strand of NC_141054.1, from coordinate 61,966,687 downwards.
GACCTCATATATGGTCTTATGAGATCTTAAGAGCTTCTACCATACACTATGTGGTCATAAAATCCAAGCTTAGACATTATAAGGTGATCACATTAATCTAAATTGTATACATGCAAGCGAAATCATGGTAAAGATTACCACCTCAACATGGAAAGGGAGAAGCATAGTGGCAAATGTATATTAACTTTTAAAGAACTCTTATGAGCATAAAGTAACTCTTTTGTTCACTTTTACTTCTCAAATGATTCCTAGTCATGCAAGAAAAATCATGTTTATGACTACCGCCTTAATATGGAAAGGAAGAAGCACAATGGCAAATGTATATTAAGTTTAAAGAACTCTTATGAGCATAAAGCAACTCTTGTGTCCACTTTTACTTCTCTTATGAGCATAAAGCAACTATTGTGTCCACTTTTATTTCGAACTATTATAATTATTTATGGACCAAGCACTCATGGCATGATATCTTTACTTTAAGACTCAAGTCTTTAAATATAATTCTATTTCCTAGCAAGTTCCTTGCTTCTTTAACTTGTCACTTGCACATGTGTTTTTGTAAGGTTTGACTTGGGTAGCATAATAACGTTTTTTTGAATGCTAAAAACTTATTCTCATCTAAGTGACACGGAGTCATTGACAATTGGGGGCAAAAAAATATCACTATAGTTGCACTGGTTTTGGCGGATTAATTTATCATGGCTATAGTTACGCTAGTGTAGTGCTAGTGTCTATCTCTTGCTCTCCTATCTTGGCATCTCCTATGTTAGTGTCAAAGATTCCTAGTTTTGAGATTGGGTTGGTGATTGGTTTAGATGACACAAGAAACATTGTATCTCCACAAAGTAGCAATCTAATGAGTGGGACACTAGCATCACTCTCTTAATGTTTCTCTCACAGCTAGTATACCTAAGATTAGGAGAAAATTTGTTGTCTGGGTACATTCCTAGGGAACTTAGCTTTGATCATCTTAAAATATTATAAACACTAGGACCAGGCTAAGTTTGATGAGCCCTTCTCAACCCTTATGTGATCCTATGGGCTCATAGAGGAAGTCTTATGGATCTCATGATCTCATTAGATCTCTAACAAGATTTTATAAAATTATATGAGATCTTACATAAATTATGAGATCTTAAGAAAGATCATGAACTCATGGATATGGTATTATGAGATCTTTAGAGGTTTTATAGCTACCCTTTGAAAGCTATGTACGTAGCTTCTAACAAAACACTCACTCTTTCTCACCACCATTCCCATGCAAAATGTTCTTTCCCATTGTTTCACAATATCAACACAGTTCTTTTGTCCTATTTGTATATATTTTAACTTAGTGCAAGCTTAGTATGGTTTTCTAATTTATTTTTCGATTAATCAATTTGAAGTGGTGAGAGGTAACCTTAGAGATCCTTAGAGATGAAATCTTGACGTGTGGATGGCTGGAGGTTCGGAGCTCTAGAGGTTTTCATATTCTGGAGAGTTCGGAGAGAGGCTTTAAATACATTGTGTGTAGTATTTTCTTGTTGGGCAATGCCCTAGTGAAAGAGAGATAAAGGCTATTGTATATATTTTTATTTATTTAAATTTACATTCTAAGAGACGTTTGACACAAAGTGAGAAAAAGAGATGGATATGAACACACTAAGAGGGGGAGAGAGGGAGACATTTTCGCTAAGGTGTAAAACCTTACTACTATAATCATTAATTACTGCTGCGACACATTAGAGAGAGATAATTATCTAAGGTTTTGGATTACGTATGAGAGGGAGAGAGAGAGAGAATATTTGTCTGTTTGATGAGGAGAGAGAAAACCTTAGTTTTTAAGATAGGTGGCCGTTTAGCTTGAATATGGGCATGCTAGTATTGGTAAAATAATTCTCTTACTTTTTGATATAAGATGAGAGGACATACCTACAATTTAACGTATGTTACATTGAGTTTTTTTTGTGTGTGTGTGTGTGTGAGAGAGAGAGAGAGAGAGAGAGAGAGAGAGAGAGAGACAGAGAGAGAAGAAGAAGAAGAAGAAGAAGAAGCTCTTTTAACATCGTAGGAACAATCCCAAGAGAGCAAATATGATCTATCCGACGGGAGTGAGATTCGAACACAAGACGTGTTGAATAACAACTCCATGAGCTAACCAATCTACCACACATTGGGTGATAGAAAGGTGAGAGAGAGAGAGAGAGAAAGAGAGAGAAGAAGAAGAAGAATTTAAGTATTTCAATTTGTTATAATTTGATGTTTGAATAATTAAGTATAAAAGTTTTAAAGTAACCAATTTTTTAAAAATAACTAATTTTTTAAATAACCATTTACTCATTTGTGGTTCAGTTCTCCACATATGCAATTCATTTCCTATATAGGAAATTGTATTATCTAGATAATAGCCTACATTCTCTATATAGGAAATTGAATTACCTAGATATTGGCCCATATTGTGTATATAGTAAATTGAATTATCTAGATATTGGCTCATACTCTCTATATAGGAAATTGAATTACCTAGATATTGGCCCATATTGTGTATATAGTAAATTGAATTATCTAGATATTGGCTCATACTCTCTATATAGGAAATTTAATTACCTAGATACTAGTCCATATTTCCTATATATGAAATTGAATTACCTAGATATCGGCTCATACTCTCTATATAGGAAATTTAATTACCTAGATACTCGTCCATATTTCCTATATATGAAATTGAATTACCTAGATATAAGCCCATATTTCCTACATATAGAGGATTGAGTAAATGGGGAATACGATTGTCTAGATATATATAGGAAATTTCCATCAACATAACCAGGAAATCTCTCAAAATTTCCCATATATGGTAAAGTTCACTATATAGGGAATGAACAAAAGTGCCTTGTGATATAGCTGCTCGGTATTTCTCTGTGATTTGCGCTATGTTCTTATCTTTTGCCTGTGTGGTGTGATGGACTGGCTTTTCGGCTTCAGAGATCTCTCGGCCTTTTTTATATATTGCAGTGGGTCTCGGCTCTCGAGAGACCCAGCATACATAACACGGTTTCACCTTTGAAAAGAGATTTGACCCTAACACGGTTTCGTTCACTTGAAAAGTATTGTGCTGAGTAGACAAGACGAACTCTCTTTTGAAAGTCTCCATGGACTTGGCCTATGGTAAGTGGGCCCCCCACAAGATTTCTAGGAAACACCATTCGAAGTGGCTGCACAAATCCAGTCTCCAAGACTGACTTGTAGTACTCTTAGAGGAGCTTGTACATTAGGTATAGTGGATAAGACCTTGGGGGGCTCTATGGACAATTGTAATTAGACAATGTAGAAAAAAAGTAAACCGTGGTGGGGCCTTAGGAGGTTAGGGAAGAAAGCCATAGACATAAAGCATATAGACTCGTACCAAGCACAAATTAATTGATATTATTAGGGTGTTTACAGACTAATAGCTTGCCCATGAAAAAGGTTGAGAGCGATGGGGGGCAAGCACCTTTTTGAAAAACAAGAGCAAGCATGTTGTTCCACGGGAACACTCACGGGAACACGGATTATGGAAGGAGGCCGGAAGCAATTAATGCAAGAGAGCGAGATTGTAGCCATGGAAACATAAAGACGTACATAATTTTTCTATATTTTTGTGCCGAAGTGCAATGTAAATCGTTTTAGGCCAATGTGGGTTCTAAATGAGAGTTCTAAGTGTATTAAGCAAGGCTCACTTATGGGGTTGTTCGCCCATGTGTGAAAGAGACCTAGGGTTAGTGACATCTCTATAAAAGAGATGTTAGCTAAAGAAAGGGGACGTTTTTTGGCCATTCTCATAAGCTATTGAGTGAAGCTCTTGAGCTCTCAAGCTATGGGTGGCAACTCTCTAACTCTCTCTGTTGTACTCTAATGAGCATCAAGCTCCAATGAGTATAGCTCCACTTCTTTCTCTCAATTTGTTTTAGCATCATTGAAGTAGATTAATCTATGATTAGTTGAATGCTTCTTTCTTTCTCTTATGTATGCATGCTTGTAGTGTGTGTGTGTAGTCTCCATTGATGCAAGCTCTTGCCCACTTCATTAGCAATGAGTTATTCATGGATAGACTCTCTCTATGAGCTTGTGGGTTTGTGAATGTTACATTCTATGCTTGCTTAAGCTTGTGGGTTAGTAGATACATGCTTATGGGTTTGCTTGCATTAGGAAAAGCTAAGATTTAATCAATGTTTGAATGGGATTAAGAGATTGCTATGCATTGCTTGTTCTCTTGATTAGTGTAGTGGGTTTAAGGGATTGAGAGATTGATTGAGGTATTGAATGGTTGAATCGTTAAGTGGTGGTTCATGTATGTGAGCTCTCCCGCAAGGGATAAGCCTTCATGCACTAATCGGGTCGAGTCCTCAGATTGACATTGTGTTTCTTAGCACATTTGTTGATCGGTAGTACTCTATGTGAGCACTATATTGCACGATAGAGAGAACCGCTCTTCAATGGCGCTGCTGCCAGGGAACGAGTGCCTACATTAGTTGAGCACCATACACACACTACCACTCCTTGTTAAGCTCCAATCAGTTGCAAAACGTTGGATAGGAGAGCAGGCTTCGGGACTAATTTTGGTTCTTATTTAAGACTAATATTTTGTTAAATTCTCTTTATTGTCTTATAATTTGAGTGCGATTGGCTAGCTACGCCTCTCCCTTGAGGTCAGACAAGGATTCAACACACGAGAAGGATTGGAGGTATTCCTGCCAATTTCAATTTGTGTGCGAAAGAGAGAGACCTGATTTGCATTTCTGTCATTCTGTTTGAGGATAATTTTTGCTGTGTCTGAGGTTAATTTTTACAGTTTCAATTTTTTGCATGTTCGTTTTATTTTCTATTCTTAGCCTAGTTTTCTGCATCTTTAATTTTGTGCATTTTAGTTCTGTGTTAAACCTGCACCTGTAGAGAAACTGAAATCTGTACACACACATGAAGATTGAACATTTCGAATTCGTTGCAAATCTCACAGCTGCACACGCATTGAGTTTCCTGCCACACGCATTGAATTCGCTGCTGCAAATCTCACAGCTGCACACGCATTGAGTTCATTGCACACGCATTGAGCACGTACTTCAAAAAAGAAAAAAATAATAATAAAAGAAGGCGACTGTGCGTGAACAGCGTATCACGTGGAGAGACCCACACACCGCACCATAAAGACCGCCACCACCGCACCGGGTAAAGGGGTGCAAAAAAAGACCACCACCGCGGTCGTGGTCTAACAAAAAATTATTCGGTTTACTTCTAACTTTAATTCCTAAGGATTTTCTTCAGATAAATTAACCGAACTTCTAATCATAAGAAAATTCTAACTTTATGAGTTTCTTTCCTTCCTAACCACAATAGAATTAAAAAAATAGTTCTATACGAGAATGTCGGGATTTTATAAAAATACTCTTCTTTCACTAATCCAATTTTGGGTATATATCAATTTGTTAATTTATCCACATAAAACTATCTAAGAATATTCTTTTCACCAATTTAATCATCAACATTAGTATACCCTAATTTTCTATGTGGAATTATGGTGAAAATTCCTCTTTTATCATCAAAATTAATTTATACCTTTTTCTACGTAAATACCAAGAAAATTTCTCTTTTTAAATTAAATAAAAATACCCATTTTTTTGAATATGCCAAAATTCCTCTTTTTGCATTTAAATGATTGAATCCCAAATCTCATGGGAATTCCTCTTTTATCATTTAAAAATTCTTATGCATAAAATAAATTTATCAAAAATTTCTCTTTTTTCTTAATTAAATAATTATACATAAATACAAAAAAATAATTCTTTCATGAATATGGTCAAAATCATTCTTTTTGCTTAAAATTTCTAAACCTACAATATGGTAGGAATTCCTCTTTTAGTATCATGCGTAAAAATAAGATATGTTTTTTTTTCTGAAAATTTTGCCATAGCTTTGCTACTGCTATAACTGATAATTCTCAAATTTCCTAAAAGAATAAAATCTTGTAATGAAAATATGATACAACTTCTTCTTTTAAGCTTAAATTTAAACTATGTATTCAAATAACCATAATTATAAACATAATTATGACTATTTCACTAGATTAAGCTAATTTAGACATTCCTCTTTTCCCAATTTACTAGGATAATCCTTTTCTCATTTAGAATGAATTAATGTATATTTTATCTACTCATAAACAATCTAAAAAGAAATAACCATTATTTTTACTAGCATAAAGTCATGAAAATACCATTTTCTTAATCTCTACCTCATCAAGCCTAGAGTTTAGTTTTGAAATAAGAAATTATCATTGAGAAACATTCTTTTGCTAAAGATTTAGCCATAAAGATGACTATTCTTTTTGAGAGAGAGATTTACTTAAGGAAAGAATTACAAATAGGCATATAGATTAACTTAATTCTAATTAAACATTAAGAAGCTTAGGGGCTTTACATGTTTCCCTGTTTGCTTTTCAACCATAACTCTAAAATTTTGAAAATGAGTGAACATCTCACTCTTCTCCTTCATGTATACCCACACTTTCCTTGTGTGTGGTCAATCAACCTGCAGCCTTCCATAAGCATGGTCTTCGTAGGACCGCATACATCTGAATGCACAACATCTAGTGCATTTCTGCTCACATTTCTATCACGTGAAAATACATGCTTTGTTTGCTTTCCAAATTGGCATGCTTCATATATTTTCTGCATACCTTCAACTTTAAACTTTGGCAGTCGTGTCACAATTCCTTTAGTCTGCATAGACTTCATTCTCTGCACATTCACATGCACTACAAGACAATGCTGCCATACACGCATTTCATACACGCGATAAATTACGAGCGCGTGTATGGTCGCGCATGTACTTGAATAGAATCGGGCGCGTGTATTTTGGCATTTAAATTCGCGTGTATATTTGCATTTATCAACGCGTGTATAAGCACGTTTATATACACATAATAATACACGCATCAATACATGCTGCCATACACGCATCAATACACGCTTTGTAAAGAAAAACTGAATTCCTTTACAAAATTAAAAACTATTTTCTTTAAACCATCTCATAGTACATTACAGTATATATCATTACACAATCCCACTACATGCATTTACAATAATGAAATATATTCAAAAAAAAATCATGAGATGATAATTAAAAGACAACACATACAATAGAAATGTCATCAATTTAGAACGATACGGTGACGGATTGGTTAGGGTTCGATCTCATCTTCAATAAGATCCATCCTTGCCAAACGATCAACATCAATATCCATTTGATCAATTTGTAAGGCTACGATTAAATTTATTCCACTATCGATATTCTGTACTCCATTGATAATGGTATCGATGTCCTGATCATCCTCATCAACATCACCATCAACCTCAATGGTAGGGTCATTCTCATGATCATGAGAAATGGCACGCTGTCGTGACGTGTGCGGTCTAGCCGGGAACACACTGGGTGTCTGGCTGTGAGAGTTACGTTGATTTGCATTCACTTGATTTGATTATTCAGAGAAAATAAATCCCGCCAAACCTCCTCTCTCCTCTCTCAGAGACGCATGTACAAGGGGAAAAGGTATCTCTCTTGGCTAAACACCAAACCATCATGATCATCAAGTCTTCATTTAAAGCAAGAACATGGCCCAAACACCGTCAGCACCCATTACACATAGCTTCATGAGCAATAAGACACCAAAATCTCAACAACAACACGATCATATAATGATAATACCTCAGACATACCAGCAGCATGCCCACACTGTTAACAAAGCTGCACTGTAGGTGGCTGCTGCAAAACACTCTGATTGGCTTGCAAAAGGTGAGATAAATGCCCATTATGATCTGAACCAGCAGTACCTAAATGAGATCTTTCAAGCATGCCTTGTACTGCTGCACTGGGTAGTACTGTGACTGACATGCTGATACTGTTTCAGATAAGGTGGAACAATGTTTCATTGCATCTGGCAAATCGGGCTGGGCAGGCAACTATTAGTGTATTGGGTAGGGACAACTCTAGGATCTAAGAATGTGAAACTCGTGCTATCATGCCCTTGAGTCCCTCCATGGCCTTGTGAGACACAAAAGATATGGGTGGGTCCATGGTATAGCTAGATGATACTACAAAAGTAGGATCAATCGAGCTCATGGGGGGTGTTACCATTTCTCTCATTGTGGGTTATCTTTCCTTGGATGTCTTTGGATCCTTTCATGTTAAATGATCTTATGTATGTAATTGTGCAGGTGCCCTATAAGTGTTCCTCCTGTGTTGTGTCCCGAGGTACTGATTGAACAATCTCTTTTCAACTAACATCGTGGATTTGAGCTATGCCTAAATCCACAAGGGTTTTTATCACCACATCATACTCCCAGTCTTCTTTAATAAGAAGACGTTGGTCCAAAACTTACAATGTGTCTAGGCTATTAGGCAATACTTGTGTGGTCTTTGGCTTGGGACTAGCTTTGGGTATACTAAGCCATTTGGGCTGGTAATCGCTTTTATGTGAATTGAAAAAACTCTTCTTCTTTGTCCCTAGAAGCCTCCAGTTTGATGCTTTGATTAATGGTGACATTGCATGCTTTAATTGCTTAAGACTATGCCACTTGCCACTATGCACCCTTAAGGGGTGTGCATGTGATGTGTAGGGAGAGCATCTTGACTAGAGGAGAAAGCCACAGAGGAGAGAGCCACAAAGGAGAGACTATCTATTCTGGAGATTATACTAAGGCTTAATAACAAAGTTTTCTTCCAATTTTACTTGTGATCATCATATCTTTCCACATCTTGTTGGTTTTTCCTTGTTTTTGGATGCTCCCATCTGGAAAACAACTTGTTTGGTGCTTGTTGAGGTTGTGTTTGAGATGTTTAATATCTGGTACATAAGGTTTATCTCTGTCTCAGAGTGTTGAATGTTGAGGTTGTGTTTGAGATGTTTAATATCTGGTACATAAGGTTTATCTCTGTCTCAGAGTGTTGAATACTCTTGTTTACAAGAGTCAGGTCTATAGGCTTTATGCAGCCCCTCACAATCAAGGGGACAAAGGTGAAATCATGGTTTTGAGGGTGTGTATGATGATGTTGATGTGGTTTTAATCGTAGTGCTTGGTGAGGAGTGAGTTCTCTTTATAAACTGGTGTCTATACGCAACCTTTTGAAGCATCAAGGGTGCAAAATTCTGAAGCATCAAGCTTCAGTCTTAGTGTTTCTTCTATGTCTTTCTTGGTGTTTTCTTGTGGGATGTGGGTTGTAGGCTGTCCAACAAGCAGTTATAAGGGTGGAACGATTTTGGAGCCACAAGGGGATATTGAGGTGAGAGAAAATAGGGAAGAAGGTTTGTAAAGTGGAATCCTTACAAGTACAAGTTTTGCACTTGGTAGGAGTGTGGAAGGTAGGAGATTGGGACTAGCAGTGTTGCTTTGTTCCAAAAATTCAAACTAGTCAAAGTGCCATGTTCTAGCCCTATTTTCTTCATGTTGGAATAGAACTAGGGTAGAAGGTTTCATGTGGAGTATGTCCATATGTTCTACTTGAAGCTCTACTTGAAGCATACCAAATCGCATGAGATTTTGACACTAGGATATAGGTGTTTGCGGGTGTGAAACTACCTATCTAATACCAAATAGCATGAGTTTTGGACACGGGGAGATAGATGTTTGCAGTAGGTGAAACTACCTATATATGATAGTTGCTATAGTTAACGATTACATAAGGACCTGAGGGACTTATAGGCTATTGGGGGCCTTCTCCTTTGAAGTTGGGCATGAAACTTGATATGTGGATCCTATGCAAGTCAAGGAACAAAGTTGCATAGTTTCATCCTTTTTGGGTCTACCGAGGAGGTGCAACAGAAGGGTTAGTGTCTTATCCAAAGCATCTCTAGCTTGCAGCCATCTCAGACGGTTGATGGAGGGATTGCTGAAGAAGTTTTGAGTTGGGGCTTAGTGTGTAGGTTGACTAAAGGTAGAGGATTTATCCCATCAAGTTTGGTGGTGTTTGGACAAGTGGAAGTGGTTCTGAGCCAACATGCTTTAGCTGGGGTCAACATGATGCTAGATACATCTTCCCTTATCAAGCACATGGTTCTCATGATGACAAGGAAATTTTTAAATAAATTTAGTATCTATGAGAAATAATTAAATGTTAAAAGAGGAATTCCCATTACATTTGGAATTCCACTTCTACTTTTTTAACAGCTCCTTTCATGCCTCTGAACCGGCTCTCCATACTCCATTGATGCAGGCATTGTAAGGATTAGCTTGTAGCCTTTGGATGCTACAATGAAAGAAAAGCCTATGCCTGTATTCCCACTGGTAGGTAGGCTTGACTAGAATACTCTTTCTGAGAGTGGTTAGTCCCTTTAATTTTGCATCTTCAATGATAATTTTTCCAATCCTGTCTTTACACCGGAGCAGAGGTCCATGGATTCAAGCTTAGCTATCCGTCACCTTGTTCAGGTCAACCATGGGAGTCTGACAAATAAGCTGAGTGACATCTTCGGCAATGTTGATGCCTTCAACGGCCATTTCCGGCTATGAGACCTCCAAAGAGATGGCGTAAAAGTGAGGCTGAGAAGCACAGGGCCGAGTAAGCTAGCAAGGCACCCAAAGTGATACAGGAAAATGGGATCTTCGAAACACAGAATTAGGGTTTGGAGAGCGACAACAGAAAAATGAAGATCGTGATGATGAGGAAGACGAAGAAGAAGGGGATGTGAGCTACTGTACAGAGAAGTCACTGCCATTGCTTCGGATTCCAAATTCCAATGCTGGTTCCGATTGCTTTCAGAGAACCTAATTCAATTGCCATTGCCATCACCATAGTAGATGAGTAGTGCGGGGGGCACTCCAAACTGATCCAATATCTTGTGCAATGGAGGGAGCTAATGTGGTATACATGTAGAAGCAAATGGGGGGAGCTGCGTCAGGCGGGCAGTCCAGAGCTCTTAGGAGCCAGTGCGAGACACTCTTCGTCGGATTTCAAACTGGTTAGGCTCCTCCTGTTTAAAAGAACGGAAGGATGTTTTCATTTTTTTTAACTTTCACACAGGTGTTGGGAACTGGTCTTGCGAGCACCACACCTTGATTATCCTATTTCCCAATTCATTTGTAAAACAAAAAAAAGAAAGAAATTAAGCCACGGTGCATCATTTGTAAGCATAATTTATAGGCCATGGGACAAAGGAAGAGAAGGGAAAATAGATAAAAGAAAAATTACAAAGAAAATGGACAAAAATAAAAATGTCCAGAAAAGTGTTTTTCCAGCACTAGCTGATATGTGGGAGTGCCGACATTGCGGGAGTCTGAAGCATCGCTCCCAAGACTGTCCCAAATGTTTAGCATGTGGTTGACTGGCACACAAATCCAAGCATTGTCCGATTTTGACTGCTCCAGGTGTCAGCCAACATGGCCATCACAAAAATGATTATCCATTTGTATTTGTAAGGAGTGCAAGGAAGTTAGCCATAAGGATAGTTATTGTCCTAGTGTATTTGAGGAGGAGGTAATCTACATACTCAATGCTCTAAAAGTTTCCATCTATGCATGGGCAAAAGCAATGTTAGAAAAATTTGAGGAAAGGCTAGATAAGGCACGTGCATTGAATGCTAACTATGGCCAGTATTGTTGTGACCATGTGAAGTGCAAATCTTTTTAAGGGTAAGCATGCAGATAGTGTTTGCATCATGAAGAGATTTAGAGAATTGTAGAATGAGCTACTTACATTGTATACATCCCTAGAGGAGAGGGAGAAGGAGAGCAAGAACCTGGTGGAACAAACTAGGTACCTTGATAACCAAGAAATCAGGATAGGTTTTGTGGAGTCTAAAAAAGCATGGGAGGACAAGAAGAGACAGGAGAGCCAAGTGTCCTCAGATGTCCCTAGCCTCGCATAGGTCTTGTGGGTGTACGAATGGTCTAGATGATGGTTCATATTCGATTCTTGCTCATGATAATTCTTGTGCTGGGGATTTGCGACTCTGACTGCTAACATGTAAGATAATCAGGAGCTCACTGCTCCTGATTTACTGCTGGAGTCAAATAATTCATGTGATGATTCCTCTTCCCTATCTCTCTCTATGGTATTGCAGGATGCTGATGATAATGTTTTGCATATGGATATCTTTGTTCTTGATGATGATCCATAGGAGCTACCTTTGGCTAGCAATGATACAGATGTGAGGGTTCTCTTTGAGTCTATTTTTCAAGTTCTCGATACTCATGTGGAGGTCCCATTGCTTGGGTCTATTATGCATGCTTGTGATGATATTCCAAGCACACAAGATGTTCATATGTATGTTGAGTTCCAGTTTTTGACCCCACGTGTAGCTATCTATGCATGGTTTGATAGTATGGAGGATCCCTTGATGCTGTCTGCCATTATGTCTGGCCGAGTTTTCTCCTATTTAGATTGCCTCCCAACTGCTTCCAGTCAACTCATTTTTGGCATCGACGTATCCGTCTACTTTTCGATTGTTGGTCTTCGGATGCTTCATGCAGAAGTAGCATATACTCCATATTTCTAGTGTCGATCTTCTTGTGGAGACATGGATTAATGTTTACATTTTATATGATCATGTGTGGATGGCATTATATTTGATGGGTTCCCAGCCTTGGTATATTACCATAAAATGGTTGCATTGTACTTACACTATGATATATGTTATGTGCATGACATTGGCATGGCCTTATGCTTGTAGATTCAAGTCATGGGATTGGGAATCCTACCCATCGGGTGTGCCAAGTGTTTAGCCCGTGTGTGCATGCACTCTATGTGCACACACCCTTAGTGGAGGGTAGCATCCACTTACATTAGCACTAAGATAGAATGGATTACTTCATTAGGAATAATTGTAGGATTAATTGTCGATTTAAGAAAATGGGGTTACAAGCATGAGGAATGGTTTGAAGGCTACATAGGAGAGTGGGGAACACCCATGGAGGTTACATAGGTGAGTGTAGCCCAAGATTCACTCATCCATTGCTATATAAATCACCCCATCCCATTGTATATGGTATGAGGAAAATGATGAAGTGGAAGATAATAATATGATCCTATGCTTATGTCCCAATTATGTGTGCTCATTAATTCTTGTTACACCTTGATTAATTAAGTTCATTAAGTATTATGTTCATGAGCATGTAATCTCTCTCTCTCTCTCTCTCTCTCTCTCTCTCTCTCTCTCTCTCTCTATTTGCAATTAACCCCCTATTAGGGCTGTGGCCCTAACAATTCACATACACAGTGGGCATGCTATGCATTATGCATACATAACATCTATGGTTAAGCATGTGGAGCCTTCGTGGTGTTGATGAGGCTATTGGCAAAGAAGCAATGGACAAAGCTATGGATGAAGACATGGATGCTTTGGTTGTAAGATTCCTCCCAAGCCCCTCAATATGTCCAGTTTCTTCCCCTATAATTAATCCCCTCTTCAGAATAATAAAAGATCTGGTTTCTACCTGTTTTGGCTTAGAGAGAGGTAATTCAGTTTTTAGATATTTTTGGATGGAAAAATATCCCTTCTTATTAAAATAAATTCCCTCGAAACAGAAGTTCAAAAAGAATTTCCTAAGGTGCATTAGAAATAAATTATACTGTGCACAAAAGACCTTAGCCTAAGGGTCTAGATTTTCTGTAAAATTTTGGATTAAGGTTCCTATGGACCAATCAGATTAATCCAAATGTAGGGAGGAGATAAATTGAAGAATAGAAGAAAACCCTCCAAAAATGAGTAAATGTTCACATAAGATGAAGAGTGGACTAAGGACCAAAGAAAATAGTTAAAAAACTGATTTTTGATACCTCAGACGGCTCACGCGGCAAAAACCCGCCCAAATCTTGACCTGTTGAGATATCGAGCTCATCTAGTGAGGTAGTGGACACTAATGACCGGCCTGGAGGATAGGCCCCACACTTACACCACTGGCATGGTTGGTGAGATCATGGGTGATGTGCGGCCAGTGGGATGACAGGCTGTGTGACACCCATTCCTGGCATAGTTATAGCGCCAGCTCATTTGGTTGAGTACCTTGTCATATAGTGTGTACTCTTATCTTTGTATATGGTGTGTTGAGTGTTGTGTGAAGAAGAAGAAGATTTTCAGTCTCTCACCTTGTGTGTTCTCTTTTAGGGTTTTGTGAGTGTGTGTGTGTGTGCTTGCAAGAGCTCAAGCTCTCTTCTCCCCTGTATCTTTTCATGGTATCAGAGCCTGGTTCATGCTAAGGGCTGAGCTACAAGCAAGAGAAGCATAGGAAGCCGTACGAAGGTAAGAGCTTCATCTACTCTTCCCTATTAGCGACTACACCCTTGTCGGGAGCTCTACGGGAGGCATTGACAAACGATCTCTGATTGAGGAGCTTTCTTTGCGCGGGAGTAAAGCTATAGGGCAACTATATTGTTCTATTGGATGGTAATTTTTTCGGGCCGAAAACACGCTTCGGGTGCGTCACGACCTCCGTTTTTTGAAAAGCAGGCGATTTCGAGCACTACGGGTAAGTCATCGATTCTATTCAGAACTCTGTTTTAGGAACTGCAGGAAGACAGATTGGTTGTGTAGACATTGTGTGTGTTGCAAGGAGGTCAACAGTTGCCATTGGGTGTATGTATGTGTTGAGATATTGAGCTCATCTAGTGAGGCGGTTGACCCGCTTGGGGGATAGGCCCCACACTTACACCACTGGCATGGTTGGGTGATATGCGGCCAGTGGGATGACAGGCTGTGTGACAGCCATTCTAGAGACTGGCATAGTTATAGCGCCAGCTCATTTAGTTGGGTTCACACTCTGTGATGACAGCCGTTCTAGAGATTGGCATAGTTATAGTGCCAGCTCATTTAGTTGGGTTCAAACTATAGAGAACCCTAGTATGTATTTGGTTGAGTACCTTTTCATATGTGTGTACTCTTATCTTTGTATATGTGTGTTGAGTGTTGAGTGAAGAAGAACAAGATTTTCAGTCTCTCACCTTGTGTGTTCTCTATTAGGGTTTTGTGAGTGTGTGTGTGCTGGCAAGAGCTCAAGCTTTCTTCTCCCCTGCATCTTTTCATGGTATCAGAGCCTGGTTCATGCTAAGGGCTGAGCTGCAAGCAAGAGAAGCACAGGAAGCGGTAAGAGCTTCAACTACTCTTCCCTATTTATGTTGGCTACTACACCCTTGTCGGGAGCTCTACAGGAGGCACCGGCAAACGATCTCTGATTGAGGAGCTTTCTTCACGAGAGTAAAGCTATAGGGCAACTAAGTTATCCTATCGGACGAAATTTTTGAGCCAAAAATGCGCATCGCGGGTGCGTTACGACCTCCGTTTTTTAGAATGCAGGCGATTTCGAGCACTACGGGTAAGTCATCGATTCTCTGTAGAACTCTGTTTTAAGAACTGCAGGAAGACAGATTGGCTGTGCAGACACTGTGTGTGCTGCAAGGAGGTCAACAGTTTGCCATTGGGTGTATGTATGCACATTGAGTGTACTACAGTACCGCTGCAAAAAATATAGCAGTTTGTGTAGGACAAATCAAAGTGCTGTTTGTGACATTTGAGTGTAGTACACTCAAATGTGAAGAGGCATCGGAGATACCGGAGATTAATCCGACTGCTCTGCAGATGTGAAAGAGTTCAAAGATTGGAACCAAGGAGCCAGAAAAGTTATGTATTGGCTCTCTATCAGTATACATGACACCATGCTTGGGCACATTCAGGATGCCAAGTCTCCCAAGGAGGCGTGGGACACCTTGGTAAAACTCTATGAAACAAATACCAAGGAGCCAAAAAAGTTATGTATTGGCTCTCTATCAGTATACATGACACCATGCTTGGGCACATTCAGGATGCCAAGTCTCCCAAGGAGGCGTGGGACACCTTGGTAAAACTCTATGAAAAAAATACCAAGGCACGAAAGATACAGTTGAAGAATGAACTTCATACTGTGGAGAAAAAGAGTATGTCTGTGAATGACTATGCATTGAAGATAAAGGGTATTGTAAAATTCCTTACATCTATTGGTATTTCAGTAGATGATGATGATAAGGTGGAAGTCTGTCTACGTGGTCTCAGGCCACAATACAAGGCATTCAAGACGTCTATTCAGACTCAGGAAAACATTCCCAATTTCACAGATTTGGTGTCTATGTTGATTATAGAAGAGAAGAGAAGAGCTTGGGTGAAGACCAACAGTCTTCACAAAACAAAAATAGTTCAGAGCAACAGGCCTTCTACACATGTTCAGGAAGAGGACGAGGTAGAGGAGGCTGTGGACGCGGCCAAGGAGGTGGCCGAACAGGTAATCAGAATTATGGCCAACAGTAGCAACAACAAGAGTCCCAGAATTCACAACAACAACAACAACAACACGCAGGTGGAAGAGGCCAATTCAGAGGTAGGGGGAGTCAAAGAGGTCGCGAAAATTGGCAAAGGCAGTATAATGATACACGTGGATGCTTTTATTGTGGTAAGCCTGGACATGTGCAGGCAGATTGTTATAAGAAGAAGGCTCACATACAAAATGGAAAATTGCAGCAAAACAACTATTCATTCTCGAGCACAAACAATGAGGATAATGAAAGGGTGTTTGTTATGCAGCATGTCGTTAATGCCGTCTGAAAATATTGTAGCAACACATAAAGATGATGTATGGTACGTTGATTCAGGTGCTTCGAACCACATGACAAGTCATGGGGAGTGGTTCAAGGAGATGAAGAACCTTGAAAGACCAGGTTTTGTGGAAATAGGGGATGACACTGCTCATCCGATTGCCCATGTTGGAAATGTGCCATTGTCTATGTAGGATGGCAAAGTGAAGTACCTTGCAGATGTACTTCATGTTCCGAACATAACAAAGAATCTAGTTTCAGTTGGCCAGATGATTGAGCAGGGTTTGCAGGTTCGGTTTAACCCTGATGGTTGTTATGTTGAAGACTTTAAAGACAAGTGCAGGTTGGTTGTTGCAAAAGGCAACAGAGTGAACAGAATGTTTACGTTGAATGTAAACATACCTGAAGTGAGTACTGCGATGTTTGCAAATCATGAATTGTTGTAGACATAGACATTTGGCATAAAAGAATTGAACATGGGAATGTGCAGACATAGACATTTGGCATAAAAGAATTGGACATGTGAATGTGCAGAGAATGAAGTCTATGCAAACTAAAGGAATTGTGACAAGGTTGCTAAAATTTAAAGTTGAAGGTATGCAGAGAATATGTGAAGCATGTATTTCCACATAACAGAAATGTGAGCATGTATTTCCACGTAACAGAAATGTGAAGGTATGCAGAGAATATATGAAGCATGTATTTTCACGTAACAGAAATGTGAGCAGAAATGCACCTAGATGTTGTGCATTCAGATGTATGGGGTCCTACGAGGACCATGTATATGGGAGGCAGGTATTATGTGACATTTATTGATGACCACACAACGAAAGTGTGGGTATACTTCATGAAGGAGAAGGGTGAGGTGTTCACTCACCTTCAAAATTTCAAAGTTATGGTGAAAGCGAGGATGATAAGGTGGAAGTCTGTCTACGTGGTCTCGGGCCACAATACAAGGCATTCAAGACGTCTATTCAGACTTGGGAAAACATTCCCAATTTCACAAATTCGGTGTCTATGTTGATTATATAAGAGAGAAGAGCTTGGGTGAAGACCAACAATCTTCACAAAACAAAAATAGTTCGAAGCAACAGGCCTTCTACACAAGTTCAGGAAGAGGACGAGGTAGAGGAGGCCGTGGACGCGGCCAAGGAGGTGGCGGAACAGGTAATCAAAATTATGGCCAACAGCAACAACAACAGTCCCAGAATCCATAACAACAACAACACACGAGTGGAAGAGGCCAATTCAAAGGCAGGGGGAGTCAAAGAGGTCGTGGAAATTGGCAAAGGCAGTATAATGATACATGTGGATGCTTTTATTATGGGGTAAGCCTGGACATGTGCAGGCATATTATTATAAGAAGTAGGATAACATGCAAAATAGGAAATTGCAAGAAAATAACTATGCATCCTGGAGCAAAAACAATGAAGATAATGAAAGGTTGTTTGTTACGCAGCATGTCGTTAATGCCATGTCTGAAAATGTTGAAGTAGCACATAAAGATGATATATGGTACGTTGATTCAGGTGCTTCGAACCATATGACAAGTCATGGGGAGTGGTTCAAGGAGATGAAAAACCTTGAAAGACCTGGTTTTGTGGAAACAGGAGATGACACTACTCATCCAATTGCCCATGTTGGAGATGTGCCATTGTCTATGCAGGCTGGCAAAGTGAAGTACCTTGCAGATGCACTTCATGTTCGGAGCATAACAAAGAATTTGGTTTCAGTTGGCCAAATGATTGAGCGGGGTTTGCAGGTTCGGTTTAACGCTGATGGTTGTTATGTTGAAGACTTTAAAGACAAGTGCAGGTTGGTTGCAAAAGGCAACAGAGTGGGCAGAATGTTTACATTGAATGTAAACATGCCTGAAGTGAGTGCTGCAATGTTTGCAAATGGTTCAGGAATTGTTGCAGACACAGACATTTGGCATAAAAGAATTGGACATGTGAATATGGAGAGAATGAAGTCTATGCAGAAGACTAAAGGAATTGTGACAGGGCTGCCAAAGTTTAAAGTTGAAGGTATTCAAAAAATATGTGAAGCATGCCAATTTGGAAAGCAAACAAAGCATGTACTTCCACGTGACAGAAATGTGAGCAGAAATGCTCTAGATGTTGTGCATTCAGATGTATGGGGTCCTATGAAGACCATGTCTATGGGAGGCTGCAGGTATTATATGTGACATGACCACACAAGGAAAATGTGGGTATACTTCATGAAGAAGAAGAGTGAGGTGTTCACTCATTTTCAAAATTTCAGAGTTATGGTTGAAAAGCAAACAGGGAAACATGTAAAGTGCCTAAGGTCAGATGGAGGGGGAGAGTACTTCTCCAATGAGTTCTCTGAATTTTTGAAGAAGAATAGTATTCAGAGAATGTTTACATGTAGATACACTCCGCAACAAAATGGAGTCACTGAGCGGAAAAACAGGCACATTGCTGAGATTGCGAGAGCATTGATGGGAGAGAATAAAATGCCGCATAGCTATTGGACTATGTGGCTGTTTCTACAGCAGTTTACATCATGAGAACAAGACTCCCATTGTAGCCATACATGATGTAACTCCAGAGGAGAGGTTTACTGGTAGAAAACTTGATTTGTCTCATCTGAAAGTCTTTGGATGCATTGCATATGTGCATGTGCCAGATGAGTTGAGAACTAAGCTGGATCCAAAAGCTAAAAAATGTGTGTTTATTGGGTATTCCCTTGAGCAAAAGGGATACAGGTGTTATAACCCTGCTACATGTGAGTTGAGGGTAAGCAGGGATGTTTTTGATGAGATGAGCAACTAGTATACTGCTGAAAAAGAAGCTGTTGGGGCTGATGTGAGTGGAAATGTGGTTGCACAGAATGCAAGTTAGCAATCACAGTCTTTGAGTGGACCAGGAGAGTCCTCATCTAGTGGTTCAGTTGATAGACCATGGAGTGGCAGGCTGCGTCATAATACCAGTCTTGCAAATGTGATTAGTACATGACATAAAGGCAAAGAGAAAGTGGTTGAGCCCCTTAGTATGCCTGACATTTCTATAGGGCATTCTCATGTTGATGGAGAGTCTAGTGGCTCAGAGATGAGCCTTGATGAGGATCTTGGGATAATAGCTATGAGAACACCTAGTGTAAAGAAGGCTATAGAAGCCATGAATGCAAAGCTGCGAAGATTTGCGAGAGTGAAGAATCCTGTGTAGAGGTTTGCCTATGATGGTTATGTGGCAAATCACTATGCATACATGGAAAAGGTTGTACAGGTTGTTGTAGAGCCCACATGCATTGATGAGGCTGTTGTTGGAAATGTGTATTGAGAGAGAAAGCTATGGATGAGGAGATGGATGCACTATATGGAAATGAGACTTGGGATTTAGTGCAATTGCCTGAAGGCAAGAAAGCCATTGGATGCAAGTGGGTGTACAAAGTAAAACATAACAGTGATGGAAGCATAAGCAGGTAGTACAAGGCTAGATTGGTAGACAAAGGATATGTCGAGACATATGGCATTGATTATGAGGAAACTTTCAGCCCAGTTGCCAAGATGGCAATAGTGAGAGTTGTGATAGCAGTGGCTGTGTCAAAGCAATGGTCTTTGACAGGCATGCAAGCTCTTGGATAGCAAACATCCTCATTTAGGACCCCGAGACCTATAGCCGAATCAAGCAAATATGGGTGGGATTGGACTTTTCCTCAAGCTCTGTAGCACACTTTGGATGGTGGCATCAGGGAGATTAGTGTTTTCTTACAAGATGCAACCTAGAGTAGATTGGAGGGATTTTGGGAGCAGAGGAGGAGTCTGAGGAGGGTCCTAGCCTCTTTACAGCATCTTTAGGAGAGTTCCTTAGATAGACCATGGATTGAGAGTTAGCTTGCTGTTGCCCGCACGAAGATTATCTCCATTGAGGAGAGGAGGGTGGAGTACAGATACCATGCGAGGGCTTCATTCTAGACCCAAGCCGGTAATAGAGTTACAAGAAATTTCTTTGAGATAGTTGGCCCCCACAGGAGGAGAGATGATATTAGGCTTAGCAAATTGGTCCATCGTCGTAATGATTTTCATATATTAGGAAAGAAAGCCATAGACAAAGAGCATAGAGATGCCTACCAAGAACTAGCAATTGAATTGCATTAATGTAGAGAGAGCATTGAGATGCCTACCAAGAACAAGAAACTGAATTGCACAAATGCATTGATATTATTAGTTGAAAGCTAGTTACAATATAAAGGGGTGTAGTTGGTTTGCAACCCGAGGGGAGTATGGCTCTCACAATGATCGGGTTAGTTTTTGATATTAATCAAGCATGCTAATGGAAGACCTAATAAACATTGATTTTGTAAGTTGATAAGTTGACACCGTGAAGTTACCATATGTCATGCGTTTTTCTGTAAAGGTGTTTTGAGTCCGTGTACATATGGGATGCGTGGTGTGCAATAAAACTTTGCCCTGAATGTCCTGGCAAGTGTACAGGCTGAGTGGTTTTGTTGTGAGCTGGTTTATGCACGTGTTTTTTTTGGGAGCGGATGCTGGAGATCTGGAGTTTTTATGGCAACGGTGTGATGTGCGGGTGGTTACTAAAAAGAGGGCACCGACTGGAAATGTCATGTTTGATATGATGATGCTGATGATGATGAGCGGTGGGCAGCTCTCATATGGTTTTGGAAAGTTGTGGATCGTCGCGTGAGAGGAGGAGCCTTGTTATTGCTAGTGTGGCCATCATTTTAGAGCTTTAAAAATAATAATAATAAATATGCAATACACATGGCCAATGGTTTTAATGGCCACGTGGAGTTTTAAGGGGCCGCCAGCTTGATATCTAGAAGGAAAGCGACGGCATGAAGGGTGTGTGGAAGGTGGCAACCGACAAAAAGAAGGGGAGCCTGGAAGAGAAGCTGAGGGTGTGACGCTGCAGAGAAGAAGAAGGCCACCGACGTGGGTGATAGCGAAAGGGCTGCAGGCCTCTAGGTGATTGTGGAGAACTTAACGCTGAAGCGTTGCAGCAGACAGAAGTAGAGAAGGTTCCACCGGAATTGCCAAGAGTACGAGTGGCTGGGAGAGGCACTGAGGAGATCACTTGCTGAGAGCCGCCTTGTGAAGTGGAGCTGCCTAGACAGTGGAGGTCGCTGGACAGCGGGAAGCGAGTTGAGAGGCGCAGGCCTTGTAAGAGAGCCACTTGTGAGAGGAAGGCGACGGCAGCTGGGGGATTTGCCAGTCCACGCAAAGTCTGGAGTGCAGAGGAGAGCTGGTCCGCAAGGAGCGTGTGTCGCCTGGCGGGTGATTGCACAGACGCCCTCCCTCTAGCGCTGCGAAGACACAAGAGGAGATAGCCAACTTGTGTGTTGTGAGGCATGGCAAGAGAGAGGCAGAGCCGGCGGTCGCTGTTGGGCTAGTTGCAGGCGTTTGGAGCCGAGTGTGTAGGTGGTCGCTGTGTAGGTGACCTAAGGAGAGCTGGTGGTTGGCGCAGGAGGGTTGGCGCTGAGGCTGCTGTGCAGACAAAAACAAGAGACACAGCCGTATGGTGTGAAGGGCTAATCACACGGTTGGTGATATAGAGGGCTGATTCTGCAGAGACACCGGGGAAACTGTCGAGAGCAGTGTGAAAGGAAGCTGAGGCTGGTGAGTTTGAGGCTACTGGTCGAGCTGCTCTCCAGGCGTGGAAAGCAGAGGCCAGGGTTCATGTTGGTAACCAGAGAAACTGCTGGCTTTTCTACTGGAGGCAGCTACCTTGTTTCGAGACTTCTGGTGTGAAACCAAGAGAAGCTGTGGGTAGTGTGTGTGTGTGAGTTGTTTGCTGTGAGTATGTGATAAAAGGAGAGTGTGAGGAAGAGTGGGTTGAAGTTTGTCAATTAATAAAATCTATGGTGATGGATCACCCCTTGTAAATGGACAAACAAGGTTTGTGTGATATGTGAGTGGCTTAGCCTTGCTGACAGATAAAAGGCTTTTATAATGAAATATTTGAGCTGTTGAAACTGCCTTTCTTTGGGTATGTCTGGGTGGTAGAGAGAGAGAGAGAGAGAGAGAGATTTTTTCTTTCCAGCTAGAGAAGCTGGTGGTGCCCCTTGTGCTTGTGAGTGTTCTGAAGGTGGTGAGTCGGCGAGCTATAGTGGCCTTCTTGTGTTCTTGAGCTGCCTCACATCTTTCTGGTGCCCCCACTGAGGAGTTGCTCTTTTCTGGCATTGTCTAACTGAGGATTGCTCTGTTATTTCCTTCACTTATCAGGGTGTGTGCCCTAGAAGTTGAGAGTTCAGGGAAGGTGCTCTCTTGGGATCTGAGGTGAAGTTTGGGGGTGAAAATGATGTCTTATCCACAGTTTTATGGTAGCCCTAATGAGGATGTGGCAGACTTCTTGGAAAGGATGGAGGTTGCAACCATATTAATGAGTCGGTACAGGTGTTGCGGCTTCTGAGCATCTGTTTGAAAGGGGATGCAAGGACCTGGTACAGGACTTATGAAGAGTCATTGAGGGTTGCTGTTCCACATCTTGATATGATAGAGAATGGATTAAAGACAGCACTTAGGAACAGGCTCAAGAAGGTAGAAGACCCCGACAAGGTTTGGCATGAGGTGCAAGCTCTGACACAAGGTGAGTTTGATTCATTAGATGATTATATGAAGAAATTTTCTTTGTTATGGGAGACTCTATGCAGGGCTTTAGGGGAAGACCAGGTGCCGCCTGATATGATGAAGAAAAACAAGTTTGTAGCCGGGCTTAAAAGGAGTATTCGCTGGAAAGTGGAATTGAAGAAGCCCAGGTCTTTTGAGGATGCCATAGAAATTGCTAAATCAAAAGATTGGAAGCTGCACAGCAGATGAATCAGCTGGGGATGATTCCAGTTGTAGCACAACCAGAGATTCGTAGAATGGAGGCTACACCCATGAATGCAGTGATTGAGAGGATGAAGCCCACTGAAGCCCAAGCTATGCAGATGGTACCACAAGCTAGTCAAGGAGCACCTATGGTTCCTGCAGGTTCTGATGAGGGATTGCGACAGGATATGAAACAGATGGTTGATCTTATGAAGAATTTGAGCTTAAATTTAATGGGAAGTACAGGTGGTGGATGTGGTAGAGGCCGTGGCAACAATCATGAGGGGGGAGATGGACAAGCAGGGTATGGACGTGGTCGTGGTAGGGGCCATTGTTTCATTCCTACATGCTGGAACTGTGGTGAGCTTGGTCATCTGAGTACAGATTGTGATAAGCCTCAGCGTATGGGTGGTGATATGTACCCACTACCTTCACAGCTACCTGACAGGTCAAATGATTATGGTATTGATATCAGGGATCAAGCAGGCCCCAGTGGAATCACAGCTGAGGAGAAGGGGAAGGCAAAGGTCATGAATGTTGTTACTCTGGAGAATGTTCAGGTGAGAGAAGAAGGGGATGTGATGCCTGTCGGCAAGCGTACAACGGATGAAAGAGAAGGAAAAGGGGTGGCTGGACCCAGCCGTAAGAAGGGAAAGCAGCAGGAAGGAGAAGATGTGAAAGCTAAAAGGAAACGGAAGCCTCGTAGAAGGTTCCAGGTGTCAGACTTCCCACTGGGGGATGGGCAAACCAGCTATGACTTGAAATCTGATTTGGTGAACAGGAAGGCAAACATCACCTTTGGGCAGTTGGTGGAGATGGTGCCAAAATTAAGAAGACAATGGAAGAGACTGGTGAATCCAATGGAAAAGGAGTCAGAGAAGAGGTCAGTCAAAGTACTATCTTTAGAAGAGCTTCCAGATATTTGTCCTATTGTAGAAGTGTGGAGTAAAGGTAGGAGCCTTGGTCAGGCCTATATAGATGGAGGAGCTCAAATCTGTGTGATTACCCAATCATGTGTGGAGCAGTCAGGCTTGAGGGTGTCTGGGGTTTCTGGGTTTCGAATCAGGATGGCTAATCATCAAAAGGTAAAATGTCTTGGTATGATAAAGGAGTTGGAAATTGAAGCTTTTAATGTCAAAGCTACTGTAGATTTTCATGTGATGCCTGTGGGTCTGGGTGCTTTTCCAATCATTCTTGGACGACCTTGGTTGCGAGTGGTGGGTGCAGTACAGGACTGGAGGTATGGGACTATTTCTTTGCATAATAAGCAGGGTAATAAAAAATCTTTTGAGATGCATAGTAGGAGATCTTTGAATGATGTGTGGGAGAAGCCACAGGATTTAAGTGAAGAAGAAACTACCACCAGTACTTCTGAATCAGAGATGGATTCATCGACCACTGCTTCTAGTGGAGAAGAGGCAGATGTGGCTTTTCTGATATCAGAGCAAGAAGGTAATGAAGATAAAGAAGTGCATGAAGTGGAGGGAGAAGATACTATGGGGTCATATGAAGTGATTGAGGAATTATTGCAACCAAAGATAGAAGTGATGAAGAAGCAGGAGCTAATTGAAGGAATGCTCAGTCTGGATCTCTCGAGTGGAGAAAAGGTTAGACATGTTAATATGCTGTCTCATTTTCCAGAATTGTTCATCACTTCTTATAGAGAGATTCGAGGATTTAAAGGGCCAGACTTGAGGATTGAATTTAAGGAAGGTGTAAAAACAGTTAGACAGAAGCTTCGCAGGACGGGATGAGAACAAATGCAAGCCCTGAGAGAGGAAGTTGATAAGTTGTTGAGTGCAAGTTTCATTACACCAGTGGATACAGCTGAGTGGGTAAGTCCTACAGTGGTGAGTCCAAAGAAGGATGGCAGGTGGCGTATATGTGTGGATTTTAAGCCTTTGAATGCTGCTACAAAGAAGGATTCTTACCCCCTACCTTTTTTGGATGAGATCTTGGATACTGTAGCTGGTTATGAAAGGTATAGTGTTTGTGATGGGTATTCAGGTTATTTCCAGTTAAAGATTGCAGAAGAAGACCAGCGTAAGACAACTTTTATTACACCGTGGGGGTGTTTCTGCTACAAAGTTCTTCCTTTTGGATTGATGAATGGACCAGCCTATTATATCAAAGAAGGGCAAATTGGGTATTATCTCCTTTTTTGAACAAGTTTGTGAAGGATTTTATTGATGATTTTTGTATATACAGCTCCAGGCAAGAACATTGTGATAAACTGGCTACAGTTTTTCAGCGTTATGATGAGTGTGGTGGTCAATTAAATCCAAAAAAGTGTTTTTTAGCTCAACCGAGGGTGAAGCTCTTGGGCCATGTTATTTCTTTCAGAGAATGGTATTGATCCAGATCCTGATAAAGTCAAGTCTCTTCTTCTTCTTCCTACACCAAAGAATACAAGGCAACTGGCTACTTTTGTGCAAAAGGTGAAGTATATGGCTCGATTCATTTCTCTATCTTCACAGTTGTTATATCCTTTGTAGCAAGCAGCAAAGCAGGATCCTTTGCATTGGACGGAGGAGTGTGAGGTAGTTTTCCAAAAAGTGAAAGAGGTACTGGGAGCTATTCCTACAATGCAGGCGCCTAATTGGGAACAGGTATTTTATGTCAATCCTTCAGTAGGTGAAGATGCCATTGGAGCTATGTTGTTACAGAAGGGGAAAGAATCACATTATATGCAACCAATCTACTGTGCTAGTAGAGTAAAACTTGCCAGAGAGAGGTTGCTATCAGAGGTGGAACTTGTTATGGTTAGTGTACTTTATGCATGTAAGCGGTTCCGCCATTACTTGTTGCCTCGCCCCTTTGTGTTTTTGACGAGCTACACTTTTTTGCCTCAGTTGATAAATGGCACAAATTTATCTAAAGCTATGATGAAGTGGGTGATTGAGTTACAGGAATTTACTTTCTCATTCTTGGTGGAAGAGAGTACCAGGGCTACCTTAGCTGATCTACTGACATATAAGGAGAGTCCTCTTCTTATAAAGGAGGAGACCATCAAGAAGCCAGTTGAGGATGCAGCTGAATTGGTGAATGCACACTTATTATATTTTGATGGTTCTTACAGGAAAAGCCATGATGCAGCCTCAGGAGGTTTGGTACTTTATGATCCACAGGGTTGCCTTGTTTTTAAAAAGGGTGTTAAAGTGGATGCACATAGCAACAATGAAGCGGAGTATCTGACTCTGGAAGTTGGATTGCAAATATGCTTGAAGCATGGTGTACACAGGATTCGCATTCTCGAGGAGATGCATTGCTTGTGGTAAAACAGGTATTGGGAGTTTGGAAGTCAAAGAATATGTTACTCAAAGAAATGTGTTTCAAGATTAAAGGTCTGCTGAAGGAATTTGAAGCCTGGAGTTTAAAGCATGTGGATCGAGGCCATAATGAGGAGGCTCATGAAGCAGCCCAGGGAATGATTGGTGAAGTTTTTGTTCTTAAAGCTCATGCATCATTTTATTGTGGCAGGGAGAATTTACAGGATGTTGAGGAGTTTTTGTTAACAGGGATGATTCCTAATGGTATTGAAAAATAAAAAAAATATGGTTTCATCAGGAAAGCTGCAAGGTATGTGATGGTTGGTGATGCTTTGTATTTGAAGGGAATTGATTTGATAATGCGACGGGTACCTTGGAAAGAAGAAATCTACAAAATTCTTAAAGAAAACCATGAAGGAGCATGCGGTGGACATTTTGCCTCAAAGATTACCTTGCATAAAGTATTGCAGGAAGGTTATGTATGGCCAAGTATACATAAGGATATTAATCATTGGTGCAGGTCATGCAAACAATGCCAAGCTCACAGTAGACGGATATTAAAGCCTGAGATGAGGAAGACAATTCTTGCTTATGATGTTTTTGAAAAATGGAGAATTGATGCTGTGGGACCATTGCCTATTACCAGCCGAGGGAAGTGCTACATCTTGACTGCAGTTGATTACCTTTCTAGATGGGCAGAAGCAAAGGCAGTGAAACAAATTACTGTCAAGGAGGTGGCAAAGTTTGTATATCAAGATATCTGCTGTAAGTTTGGTGTGCCATTGGAATTGCTTTCTGATCAGGGTCCTAGTTTCAGAGCAGAGCTTATGGACTATTTGTGTACAAAAATGAAGATCAGTCGTCGCAGCTTTACCACACCTTACTATCCACAGTGTAATGGCCTAAATGAGCATTTCAATGGTGAATTGATCAAGATTTTATCTAAGGTGACAGAACAACAAGGCAAGAATTGGGATCTGGAGTTGCCTGCTGCCTTATGGGCCTACAGGACAGCAATTAAGACTGGTACGGGTTTCACTCCATTTCATCTTGTTTATGGGAAGGAAGCCTTATTGCCTATTGAGGTGGAGATACCAGCTGTTAAAATGTTGGAAAAGCTTTTGGAAGAACCTAAAGATGCCCTTAAAGAGCGGCTGTTATATTTACAAGAAGCACATCTGAATAGGGGTGATGCTTTGAAGCATTATGAAGATATGCAGGCAAGGATGTTTGAGAAGTTCAACAAGAAGATTAAAAGCAAAGGAATTATGAAGGATGATTTGGTATTACGTTATAATAGCAGGCTGGATAATGTCTTTCATAAGAAGTTCCAAATTAAGTGGGAAGGACCTTTCTTGGTGATGCAAGGATTTGCAAATGGTACCTATCAATTGGCAGACTTAGATGGGACTTTACATGCTTCCAGGGTAAATGGATACAGGCTGAAGAAGTATTATGCACGCTTGATGATGATTGTGCAGGATGCAGTGTCTGAAGATGTGATTCCAGATGAAGGGCAGTTTCTGGATATGGATTTAAGTCTTGAAATGCTTTTTATTGCTGATCATGAATGATTCAGCAGGCTGGGGGTTGGGCAAAATATGTCAGGCGTTTTTCTGTAAAGGTGTTTTGAGTCCGTGTACATATGGGATGCATGGTGTGCAATAAAACTTTGCCCTGAATGTCCTGGCAAGTGTACAGGCCGAGTGGTTTTGTTGTGAGCTGGTTTATGCACGTGTTTTTTTGGGAGCGGATGCTGGAGATCTGGAGTTTTTATGGCAACAGTGTGATGTGCGGGTGGTTACTAAAAAGAGGGCACCGACTAGAAATGTCGTGTTTGGTATGATGATGCTGATGATGATGAGCGGTGGGCAGCTCTCATATGGTTTTGGAAAGTTGTGGATCGTCGCGCGAGAGGAGGAGCCTTGTTATTGCTAGTGTGGCCATCATTTTAGAGCTTTAAAAAAAATAATAATAAATATGCAATACACATGGCCAATGGTTTTAATGGCCACGTTGTCGTGCCATGGCACGTCTATGATATGAAACCGTGCATGTGAGGCCGTCAAATACACATCCAGATGCATGGGTTAAGTGCCATGATGAGTCATTATATGATGCCATGTACATATGTTCATATTGTATATGAGGTTCAATAAGACAAGCTGAGGCTGAGTCAGATTTAGGAGTTTTTTTTTTTTTTGTATATGAGTATGGAGGATGATGTTTTTGCTGTTACTCAGAGTTCATGGGCAAGTTAGAAGCATCCGGATATATATGATGGCATGAGGGCATACCAATGCACAAAGGAATGCATTTATAAAGGCTGAAGAAATACTTGAATGGGCAATTGGGGATTCTATAAATCACATGGGCCGATATGATGACTTATAAATTATGAAGGTATCACAGTGCCGAAGAGTTCATTGAATGTTTGGGAAATGTTGGGATAGAAAGCTGCACTTGGACTTCATGGATCATCATGTAGAAGCATAAGTATCTTACGTGTATCTAATGCAGAAAGTAAAGACTTAAAACATGGTGCTAATGCTGGGAGTCTTATGGTTAAGTTTTGCTACCTTAATGCTAAGGTTATGTTTAATAACCTTAGTATTAAGGTTAACAAAAACGTGGGGGGGGAACTTCTAGAGAAAGGCGCAGCTTTTCCTTATGGCAGGGACAGCTGGCAGAATGTGGAAGGGGGGCCGCCTAGATCGCCGCGGGGAAAGAGAGGAAAAGGGCCGGAGCTTCACGGCGAAAACCAGAGTGGGGAAAATCAATACTCAGCGTCGAAGCTCAGCGTCGAACCTACCAGAGATCTGAATCTTTTGAATATACATTCTGTATATGCTTTGTAGGTGCTAGAATTAGAGAATAATTCTAGTACTATATGATGATACAAATCTGGGAAAAATCTACTTTGGAAGAACAAAACACAGCGAAGCTGCTTGCGATTTACCACCTTCGAATATCCGGCGCATAGCTGTGGTTGGTGATGTAAATAAAGAGAACACGTTTTCAATTCGCCAGCTAAGTGTTTGTTTGCTTATTTCCCTTAAATAAAATATTCTCACTATACATGAATGGAGAAAATCAAATATTAGATACACCAAAAAGAAATTGGAATTGAATAGAGAGAGCATGGGAAAAAGGCTAAGGAATTTGGAGCTCGATGATTGATGAAAAATGCATTGAAGCTGAGGGAAATTTGCCATACCTTCTTCTCATATGGATTTTGAAAATTATGAGTATGTGAAAGCTATGCCAAATGCAATTTTTGCTTGTGAAATGTTAGAATATTAAGGCAGGTTTTCAGGTAAAAAAAAAGAGCATCATGATTCAATGGTTTTGAGGAAACTGGATGAAATGGATGTAGCTGGCCACATGTATATTGGAAAAATTAGAAAGCTTTATCATGCCCACATGTGAATGGTTCAAAGGGATTTCATGCAATTCTGTGCAATCATCTGAATGAATTCAAGGATGTATTGAGGGAAGTGGACACATGTATTTGTCAATGGAAACAATGATGTTCAATACTCCTTGGGAAATCTTGTACGTGAAATTCCTTGTAGGATTTGACATTCACTCTCACAGCTAGAAGTTTCGTACTTTCCTGGCTGTACCGCACACTTCACGACAACTTTTTGGTGAACCCGACGTGAAGCTGCTGGGGTGAGAGTGTAGTGAAACATACAGGGAAGCTATGGCTGAGAATTCTGAGGGCCAGGGGGTTCATTTTGACCCTGGAGTTATGCAGATGTTCCAAATGTTTTCCATGTACATGCAACAGCAACAAGCTGCTGAGAGGGGACAGATTTCTATGACCAAAGCTTTACAATCAATTGTGAAAAAGGTAGATCAATTTGATGGGAAGGACATTACAAAGTATCTGCGCAATTATATAAAGGAGATGGAGCTAAATAGGGTGACCGAGGAGGATATGGTTCGAAGTTTCGAGTTGGTATGCGTTCCTGAAATAAGAGAGCGCATAAAAGGATTGCAGACAGCACAGGGTGGCAGAAATTGGGAAGAATTCAAGCTTGCCTTAAAAGATGAATACTTCATGGAGGATTCTGAGCGAGTGACTAAACGAACTTTTTTGGAATGGGTCACAAAACCTAAAATGGGAATTTCTGCCACGGAATTGTTAAGGGAGTTTGAGAAGCGTTATGCCCAGTTGTCAAGAATAGAGCGTGCAACTTTGGACAGAGAAAAGACAGAGCTCTTCTTGCAGGCAGCTGGGAAAGATCTCCAGGAGACATTGGAAATCCTCCTTGAGGATAAAAATACAGAGCAAGGATTAAAGAGTGATTGGAATGATGTTGAGGATGCAGTCACTATGTTAGCAAAGCGGCAGCGGAGGAGGGATAAAATGGTGATGGGATCTGCAACCCCTATAGCTGCTGTTACCCCTGAGAGTTTATCCAAGCCAGCTGCCACAATTCCTAAGATAGATGGGCCGATGGATGAGCTTATCAAGGGTATGCGTGATTTAAAATTGAAGATGTCCAGAATCGAAGAAAAAGGTCTACCATTGGGGCAGGTTTCTATGCAAAGGCCTCAAATCAGAGAAGGGTTTACATACAGATGCATATGGTGTGATGACCCAGAGCATGCAAAGAAGGATTGTACCAGCTATAAAGAAGCTCTTAAAAATCAACTTGTGTTCTTCAAAGATGGGAAAATCCATCTTACAGAAACTGGACTTCCATTGAGTACAAACTTTGGGAAAGGAGGGATGAAAAAGCTGGTAGAAGATATGGCTGCTAGTCATGCCATTTCTATGGTTGAGGCAGCAACCTATGGATTAAAGGTTGGTCAACAAAAGCAGGGATTTGAGAATGATGAGGATTATGAGAATGAGAATTTTTGGCCGTCAACAATGGAATTAATTACATCAAAGAAAGTGTCAAAGCAAGCTTTGCATGAGGCAGGTGATTGTATACGCCTTGAGACTGGCTGGGAGGAGCCTGTGGATTCTTTATCCATTCATGCCTATATTGCCAAATGTCAAAATAATGAGGCACAGGTAGAGGAGAAACGTAAAAGGGAAAATGAGGAAGGAGGGCCATCAAAAAGAGTTACACGTGGAAGTGAAAAGAAGGATCCTGGACCATCACATATGCCTCCACAGCAAAGCAGACCTCTACATGATGTTTCAATGGAAGAAGTGCCAGCAAAAATGAAGGAGAAGGGTAAAGGGAAAAGTCCACTCTACAAGCTTCAATCTGATATTGAAGTTGCAACAGATCTCAAAAAGGTGCTTGAAGAGAGAATTCTAAACAGCAGGGTGGAATTCACACTAGGGGAAGTCTTGGGGATTGCAAAGAAAGAATTTCATGATGAGATAATTGATATTATACGAAGAAAAAGGCAGTCCATAATTGAATCTATTCCATCACAAGGGGAAGCAAGCACTTCCAAGACTCATGGTGTACAGGTACAGAAAAAGGAAGAGAGAGAAAATGTGGTGGAATGTAATCACTCTGCTGATGGGGCACGACAAGTGCGTTTTGTGGAAGAGGATGATGAAAAAGAAGTTCTTACAAAGAGTCATTACTCCAGGAGCCATTGGGCAAGAGCCACCACTGAAACCCTTGTCAAGATAGGTGATTTGGAAGAGCCATATGTCGCTCTAATTGATCATGGGTCTGAAATAAATCTTATGGCTAAAAATCTCTACAACAAATGTAAGTGGCCAATGGATGTGGATCATGGGTGGATGATTAAAGCAGCTAATAATTCATCTGGAGAGCTTTATGCAGCATGTCCAAATGTAAGGGTAACTATAGGGGATGTGAAGGATGATCAGAATTTCTTTGTTCAGGAGATGTCATCGTATCCCCTCATTCTTGGGCAACCCTACATTACAGCTGTAAGGATGGAAACAAAGGTTTTGGATGATGGTTCAGCCTATGCAAGAATAAGGAGTAAAGATGGCAAAAAAGCTGTTCAGTTTTTGACAGTTTGCATTAATCATGAAAGGAATCGTGAATCTCTTAGGGCACAGTCACTCCCAAAGATAAACAGAGAGTTTATGAATTACAGGGAGATGAGGGATTTTGGCCAGGTGCCATTGTAAAGCGGGATTCCAATGGTACAAGGGGAAATGAGTTCTCGCAGGACTCAATCAATGTAAATAGTTTTTCAGCAAATTTTCAGGGATTCTCCAGCTATGGGTCACTGGTTTTTGTAAAAAGCAAGGATTTAAAGCGTGGCATGCAAAAACATATACAAAATGAACAAAAAAGTTTTGAGCAGTGTGGTCTTTTGGAGAAGAATGAGTTTATTTCAGGGGTGCTTGATGAGGTGTCATTTATAGATACTATGGATGTACTTTTTGATATGAGAAGAGCATGCTTACAGGGTGGAAATGAAGTGATAAAGGTGTCATCTGTGGAGATGTATGATATAATCCAGGAATTTGAGGGGGTGGAATGTAAAAACATGAATTGTGAGATGGATGCTCATGTTGATACAAAATACAAAACGGTTGCAAAAAAGGTGAAGCCAGTTGCCTTGCCCTTGCCACCAGGAAGCAAGGAGAAGATAGATGAAGCTTCTATGCAGCCAAATCTTAGAGATCCGAAGAAAATTGGGCATAAATTTACTCAAGAAACTCTGAAAGAGCTGAAGATTGGTGAGAGGGATTTTCTGTTGCCAGTTGAAAGGGAATGCTTTGAGGAGATGCTTGTAAAACATGGGAAAGCTTTTGCCTTTCAGCCGCATGAGATTGGTTGTGTTGATCCAAGTGTAACAGCACCAATGGTGATCTTTACTGTTCCACATGTGCCTTGGAATCTGCGGCCAATTCCAGTACCAAAGGCTCTCTTGCCAAAGTTGATGGAATTGTTAAAGGAAAAGATCAGGATGGGAATCTTGGAGCCTTCATGTGCCCCATATTCCAACAGATGGTTTACTGTACCAAAGAAAAATGGGACATTGCGCTTTATTCAAGATATGCAACCTGTAAACAAAGTCACAATCAGGAATGTGGGAGCAGGTCCAATTGTGGATGAGTTTGCAGAAGCATTTGCAGGGACAGCTATATACTCTATGGGTGATCTGTATTCGGGATATGATCAGTTCCAGCTGGATATGCAAAGCAGGGACTTGACCACAATGAGAACTCCTTTGGGATTAGTAAGGATGTGTACCTTACCACAGGGAGCCACTAACTCAGTGGCACATATGATGAATGGAATGAATAAAGTCTTACGGGACTTCATACCACAAAAAACTATGCCATTTTTGGATGATGTGCCAATAAAGGGCTGTGAGGAGAAAGACAAAGATGAGAATTTGGATTCAAAAGGGTGCCGCAAGTTTGTGGCAGATCATATAAAGGATTGTGACATGATTCTATCCAGGCTTGAAGAAGTGAATCTTACTTTATCTGGGCAAAAATCAGTGTTTGGGGTTGGTGAAGTGCTAATAGTAGGACATCTTTGTAGTACTAGTGGACGCCGTCCTTGTCCAGCCAAGATAGATGCAATACAAAGAATGAAGGAAATATGCACTAATGTTACAGAGCTGAGGAGATTTCTTGGAGCATGCGTCTTTTATGTTATTTGGATCCCACATTATGCACATGTAGCAGATCCTCTTTATCAACTTTTGAGGAAAAACCAAAAATTTTTGTGGAGTGCAGTACATATTAAAGCTATGCGGAAGCTGAAATATTTGCTCCAATCATCATCCATTTTGAGAAAGGCAGATTATGAGTGTGGCAGGCCTGTGATTGTTACAGTTGATACTAGTCCTACTGGGATTGGATGGGCAGTAGGGCAAGATGATGAGGATGATCATAGGTATGTAATTAGATTTGGAGCAAAGGTATTAAGCTTTCGACAGCGAAAGTATCCACAGATCAAGAGAGAATTATGGGGGATAGTCACTGCTCTAAAATGTGAAAAAGAATATCTTATTGGGGCATCTGTACTTGTGGAGACTGATTGCTTGCCACTTCTTGGGATGATAGCAAGTTGTACCACTCCAGATATTGCTATGCTTAGGTGGATTGCTTATATCAAGTCACTAAATCCTGAGTTTGAGCATATTGCGGGAAAAGATAACCCAGTTGCAGATATGCTATCAAGAGCCAGGTATGAAGATGAGGAAGAGATGGTTAGTGACATTGATGATGTGGGTACAAAGTTCTATACTACAGCATATGCAAAGGGGGATCATATTTGCCTATCAAATGCACTTGAGTCTTTTATTGAGGAAATATATGAAGGGGATTGGTTGCTTATTGGTCAATATTTGAGCACTCTGACAAGGCAAGAGAATTGGTCTGACTCAGAATTTAAGAGGATCCGCAGAAAGGCATATGGTTACTTTCTAAAGGATGGGTATCTCTGGAAACATCCTAAACAGAGGAATGCTATGCCACAGAGAGTCATATGTGATAAAGAGACTCAAGGGAAGCTTGTGAAAGAGTTCCATGAGAGTCTCTGGGCTGGGCATAGAAGTGTGTGGGCCACTTATACCAAAATAAAGGAAAAATATTGGTGGAGAGGAATGTACAAGGATATTTCCCAATATGTGGAAACATGCATAGTATGCCAAATGTACTCAAATGTGAGGCATCGTGATGGCTTGCAACCAACCTACCCACCTGCCATGCACTACAAATGGGTAGTGGATCTAGTTACAATGCCTTTGGGAATTTGGCAAATGCGGTATATAGCACTTGCAAGAGAAGATTTAACAAATCAGGTAGAAGGGCGTGCCCTTAGAACAAAGAGTACGGAAACAGTATGCAAATTTCTCTTGGAAGATGTGATCTGCCGATATGGTTGTGTTGGGAAAATAACAGCTGATAGGGGAGAGCTAGATGTTGAAGAAGCAAGGGAATTCTTCTCTAGAATTGGTATCAAACTGTCTCTAACATGTGCTTACAATCCTGAGGGCAATGGGAAAAGTGAGCGAGGACATCCTCCAATCATTAAAGCTTTGGCTAAGGCATGCAGAGAAAGGATGAGAGTGTGGCCAAAGCTGCTACCATATGCCTTGTGGGCTGACCGTACAACTCATAGCTCAGTGACAGGATACATGCCTGCTGAATTAATGTATGGTCAGAAGCCAGTGATGCCAGTTGAAGAAGTAATTCTAACTTGGAATGTATTGCCCTGGATGGAAGGATTGAGCAGAGATGACCTCCTTGCATTGAGAATAAGACAGTTGGAGAGGAGACCTGAAGATGTAGAGCTTGCTAAAGCTCGCCTGAAAGATGCAAGGCTGAAAAATAAAGAAAGATTTGATAGTAGACACAGACTCCGGCCAAAACCTATTGAAGAAGGTGATTGGGTTCTAATGTATGATAGTAGCCTTGACAACCAATTCACTGTTCAAAGAAAATTTGCAAAAAGATGGTTTGGCCCTTACATTGTCAGGCATGTGCATGGAAATGCCACATATACTCTGTGTGAGCTTGATGGAACAGAAGTAAAGAATCTTGTGGCTGGTAAAAGAGTCAAGATATTTAAAAGAAGGCATGATAGTGATCCTTTTGATTCACAAGAGATTCAGGATGAGAGGCTTGACAGTGGAAGTATGGATATGATTGAAGAGGAAGAGGATGATCTTCCTGGAACTGCAGAAGATGAAGACGACATTCAGTTATATGTGGACCTTGATGATGATTTGGCACATACCAGAGGATGTGCAGGTTTAGAGGGGGTGGATGTCGTGCCATGGCACGTCTATGATATGAAACCGTGCATGTGAGGCCGTCAAATACACATCCAGATGCATGGGTTAAGTGCCATGATGAGTCATTATATGATGCCATGTACATATGTTCATATTGTATATGAGGTTCAATAAGACAAGCTGAGGCTGAGTCAGATTTAGGAGTTTTTTTTTTTTTTGTATATGAGTATGGAGGATGATGTTTTTGCTGTTACTCAGAGTTCATGGGCAAGTTAGAAGCATCCGGATATATATGATGGCATGAGGGCATACCAATGCACAAAGGAATGCATTTATAAAGGCTGAAGAAATACTTGAATGGGCAATTGGGGATTCTATAAATCACATGGGCCGATATGATGACTTATAAATTATGAAGGTATCACAGTGCCGAAGAGTTCATTGAATGTTTGGGAAATGTTGGGATAGAAAGCTGCACTTGGACTTCATGGATCATCATGTAGAAGCATAAGTATCTTACGTGTATCTAATGCAGAAAGTAAAGACTTAAAACATGGTGCTAATGCTGGGAGTCTTATGGTTAAGTTTTGCTACCTTAATGCTAAGGTTATGTTTAATAACCTTAGTATTAAGGTTAACAAAAACGTGGGGGGGGAACTTCTAGAGAAAGGCGCAGCTTTTCCTTATGGCAGGGACAGCTGGCAGAATGTGGAAGGGGGGCCGCCTAGATCGCCGCGGGGAAAGAGAGGAAAAGGGCCGGAGCTTCACGGCGAAAACCAGAGTGGGGAAAATCAATACTCAGCGTCGAAGCTCAGCGTCGAACCTACCAGAGATCTGAATCTTTTGAATATACATTCTGTATATGCTTTGTAGGTGCTAGAATTAGAGAATAATTCTAGTACTATATGATGATACAAATCTGGGAAAAATCTACTTTGGAAGAACAAAACACAGCGAAGCTGCTTGCGATTTACCACCTTCGAATATCCGGCGCATAGCTGTGGTTGGTGATGTAAATAAAGAGAACACGTTTTCAATTCGCCAGCTAAGTGTTTGTTTGCTTATTTCCCTTAAATAAAATATTCTCACTATACATGAATGGAGAAAATCAAATATTAGATACACCAAAAAGAAATTGGAATTGAATAGAGAGAGCATGGGAAAAAGGCTAAGGAATTTGGAGCTCGATGATTGATGAAAAATGCATTGAAGCTGAGGGAAATTTGCCATACCTTCTTCTCATATGGATTTTGAAAATTATGAGTATGTGAAAGCTATGCCAAATGCAATTTTTGCTTGTGAAATGTTAGAATATTAAGGCAGGTTTTCAGGTAAAAAAAAAGAGCATCATGATTCAATGGTTTTGAGGAAACTGGATGAAATGGATGTAGCTGGCCACATGTATATTGGAAAAATTAGAAAGCTTTATCATGCCCACATGTGAATGGTTCAAAGGGATTTCATGCAATTCTGTGCAATCATCTGAATGAATTCAAGGATGTATTGAGGGAAGTGGACACATGTATTTGTCAATGGAAACAATGATGTTCAATACTCCTTGGGAAATCTTGTACGTGAAATTCCTTGTAGGATTTGACATTCACTCTCACAGCTAGAAGTTTCGTACTTTCCTGGCTGTACCGCACACTTCACGACAACGTGGAGTTTTAAGGGGCCACCAGCTTGATATCTAGAAGGAAAGCGACGGCATGAAGGGTGTGTGGAAGGTGGCAACCGACAAAAAGAAGGGGAGCCTGGCAGAGAAGCTGAGGGTGTGACGCTGCAGAGAAGAAGAAGGCCACCGACGTGGGTGATAGCGAAAGGGCTGCAGGCCTCTAGGTGATTGTGGAGAACTTAACGCTGAAGCGTTGCAGCAGACAGAAGTAGAGAAGTGGAGTGGCTGGCAGAGGCGCTGAGGAGATCACTTGCTGAGAGTCGCCTTGTGAAGTGGAGCTGCCTAGACAGTGGAGGTCGCTGGACAGCGGGAAGCGAGTTGAGAGGCACAGGCCTTGTAAGAGAGCCACTTGTGAGAGGAAGGCGACGGCTGGGGGGATTTGCCAGTCCACGCAAAGTCTGGAGTGCAGAGGAGAGCTGGTCGCAAGGAGCGTGTGTCGTCTGGCGGGTGATTGCACAGACGCCCTCCCTCTAGCGCTGCGAAGACACAAGAGGAGATAGCCAACTTGTGTGTTGTGAGGCATGGCAAGAGAGAGGCAGAGCCGGCGGTCGCTGTTGGGCTAGCTGCAGCAGCAGCAGTAGGCGCTTGGAGCCGAGTGTGTAGGTGGTCGCTGTGTAGGTGACCTAAGGAGAGCTGCTGGTTGGCACAGGAGGGTTGGCGCTGAGGCTGCTGTGCAGACAAAAACAAGAGACACAGCCGTATGGTGTGAAGGGCTAATCACACGGTTGGTGATATAGAGGGCTGATTCTGCAGAGACACCGGGGAAACTGTCCAGAGTAGTGTGAAAGGAAGCTGAGGCTGGTGAGTTTGAGGCTGCTGGTCGAGCTGCTCTGCAGGCGTGGAAAGCAGAGGCCAGGGTTCATGTTGGTAACCAGAGAAACTGCTGGCTTTTCTACTGGAGGCAGCTACCTTATTTCGAGACTTCTGGTATGAAACCAAGAGAAGCTGTGGGTAGTGTGTGTGTGTGAGTTGTTTGCTGTGAGTATGTGATAAAAGGAGAGTGTGAGGAAGAGTGGGTTGAAGTTTGTCAATTAATAAAATCTATGGTGATGGATCACCCCTTGTAAATGGACAAAGAGGGTTTGTGTGATATGTGAGTGGCTTAGCCTTGCTGACAGATAAAAGGCTTTTATAATGAAATATCTGAGCTGTTGAAACTGCCTTTCTTTGGGTATCTCTGGGTGGTGGAGAGAGAGAGAGAGATTTTTTCTTTCCAGCTAGAGAAGCAAGTGGTGCCCCTTGTGCTTGTAAGTGTTCTGAAGGTGGTGAGTCGGCGAGCTATAGTGGCCTTCTTGTGTTCTTGAGCTGCCTCACACCATACAATAGTGAAACTTTAGAAACTTTAACATGAACATCTAAGATCATAGGAGCTAGGACTATATGAAGTAGCATCACGCTAAAGGCGTCTCTTATCATTAAGTAGCATCACGCTAAAGTCTTCTCTGCACATTTCACCGTTGAATTGACCCTAACGCTCATTCTTTCTTGGTATGCTCGGGGCCTTCATCCCCTCCCTCGAGGTCCCCGGTCCAACGGCCCATCTTATAAGCCACCCGGCGGAGGAAGAGAAGTCCGTTTTCTCGCGCCTGGGGCTCGACATGCAGAGCGTTGTGGATGGACCCCTCGATCTCGGCGTAGTATCCCGCGGCATTCCTGTACATCTCGAACACCATGCCCAGTTGGAGGTCATGCGAGATGCTCCCAGCAAAGGCCGCCAGCACGCTGCACAGCGCTGAGAGCATGCCGCAACCACTGAGCAGGCCTAAGCTGCTAAAGCCGTTGAGAACCGCGGCGGATGCGGCCAAGAGCGGGGCTGCGATAGCCAGGCACTTGTTGACCTTGATCACGTTCTCCGCCCATGTAGTGTAGGTGTTGATATCTGAAACGCGGAGCAGCGCGGCAAGTTGCTGAAGATCGTTGGAGATGCGCTCGTCCCAGCCGTTGACGGTAATTTGTGCGTCGATCATTGGTTCGAGCAACGGAGGCAACTCGGCGGGTGCTATAAACAACGCTGGAACGGCTACTTTAAAGGGGAACTTTTTCAAGCCTCCTGGGGTGAGGGGCATGGGGTAGGCCTTGTCGAGAGCCTGAAGCCTGCGCTGCGAATCTCGCAGCAGGGAAGGGGTGTGATGCCTGAGGTGAGGGGACACCTGCAACGCATAGTCGACGTCGCTAGCCAGCTTGCGAAAGAGGCGGGCTGCGCTACGCTGCTCCTCTGCTAGCTGGGAGGGTTGAAACTGGTTGATCACCGCCATCATTGCCGCACATCCAGCGTTGAGCAGCAACGCCGGCAAGCTGAGGCTCAGGCTGTGCGCCTGCCCGTCGAGGCTGGCAATAACGCAGGCTGTCATGGTGGCCATGGTGAGCGTGCCTTGAAAGAGTTTATTCCAGTTGTCCCTCTGCTGCGCGAGATTGGCGTGCATCCGGGCTCGATCAGCGGCGACATTCGCCAGTAGGTGCAGCTCCGCCACGACGAGTGATAAGCTGGCCTCATAGTCGGTCTCCTCGGTTAGTACTAAATGCGCCGATTCATAAAAGTCCAAGGACGTCGCGTGTAGCACGGAGCCGGACATGCTGGTTGCAGCATGTTGATCAGTATCGATGGCGCTGCGAGACAACGTGGCGGCAGCAGGTTTACTGTGGCGATATCGACTACAGCTGTAGCGACATGCTGTACCGAAATGTCTAATATGAACACCGACGTAATTTTTCCTCACGGACGTATCGGAATGCAGGTGCTCTTGACGGAAGGCGCTGGAACCACTACTGCCAATATAGGTCAAGGCCATGTAACGAGTTAATAGGACCAGAAGCAAAATATAGCTGCTCGGTATTTCTCTGTGATTTGCGCGATGTTCTTATCTTTTTGGTGTGATGGACTGGCTTTTCGGCTTCAGAGATCTCTCGGCCTTTTTTATATATTGCAGTAGGTTTTTGAGCGGGTCTCGGCTCTCGAGAGACCCAGCGTACATAACACGGTTTCACCTTTGAAAAGAGATTTGACCCTAACACGGTTTCGTTCCGATTGAAAAGTATTGTGCTGAGTAGACAAGACGAACTCTCTTTTGAAAGTCTCCATGGACTTGGCCTATGGTAAGTGGGCCCCCACAAGATTTCTAGGAAACACCATTCGAAGTTGGTATCCGCTGCACAAATCCAGTCTCCAAGACTGAATTGTAGTACTCTTATGAGGAGCTTGTACATCAGGTATAGTGGATAAGACCTTGGGGGGCTCTATGGACAATTGTAATTAGACAATGCAGAAAAAAAGTAAACCGTGGTGGGGCCTTAGGAGGTTAGGGAAGAAAGCCATAGACACAGAGCATAGAGACTCGTACCAAGCACGAATTAATTGATATTATTAGGGTGTTTACAGACTAATAGCTTGCCCACGAAAAAGGTTGAGAGCTATGGCAGGCACCTTTTTGAAAAACAAGAGCAAGCATGTTGTTCCACGGAAACACTCAGAAGTGATGGTGCTGTCCACCCATGTGCTCTCAAGTAGAGCAGCTTAGATGGTGATCTAGACAGACTCTGGATGGAGTATGTACAAGGTGTATAAGGGGGTGGATACTCACAAGCATTGGATACCTTAGCTCATGTAAACCACGTCCATATATAGTACTGTAGGCAGTGTGGTAGATGCATATACAATGAGGACGATTACATTGCGTAGACACGGTCACCGCCCATGCATCAAGAATGCGGCCCACCGACCACTGCCCACCACTAATGATGGACCTAGTATCCGAGAGAATATTCTAGAGAATATTTCTCATACCGTCTCTCCTCCTAACGAGGAATATACCGCTGACCATCTCCTAACCATCATCAATGGTCACAATAATGACCCCATCGGCCGGGGTTCCCCACTAAAGACATGCACGATGGCTACTCCTCATAATAGGGGCCTAAGAAATGTGCATTATACATCAAAGTGAGATACATGCTGAGAGGCAGGCATTGAGTGTATACTAACAGGTAAGCATAAGAGTTCAAGTCTAGTCTCACAAGTTGGTTTCCAACCACTGGCATAGTCTTACACGTGCATCAAGTCGCTAGTTGGTTTTCTTATCACTGCATAGTCTTTCCATGTTGCATCTACATTTGCTTCCAAAATCTTCTCGCATACTAGAGGTGCCACCACCAATCTAGGCATTGGTATAAGAGTCTAATGTCGCGCCTAATATTTTTTGGTCAAGGGCATAGTCGTGTGACACGGGGTCATGCATGGCATTTCCTTATACATATCTGCATGTTGCATACCCAAATATATAAAATAACAAAAAATAAAAATAAAAACTAAAAATCTCGAAGCTCACTACACTCACGCACTATGCACTTTTATCTTAAGACTAGAAGCCTCGACATCAGAAGACATCCAAGTACATTTTGGATGGGGGGGATCTTGGCGGGATTTTTCTTGGCCCAAGATATGACCCATCGCTTGGATTGCCCCTCAATTGCTGTCTTGCACAACATGCTGTTCATTTTACTATGGAGCATATAGGAGCATATAGACACTTGCATTTTTCAAGTGCATGCATTCGGCACTCTTATTTGTTTATACCTGTGCACATGCATATACACTTACTCTTAGTTTCAGCAATTTCGACATCGACAACCACTCTGTACTGTTGCATCATATAGATATCTCAAAAACCTCTTATACTTAGGAACACTAAGGCCTCTACATCGACAACCAATGATCTCTTCAGTAAGGTTGATCTTCAAATTTCCTCAGACTTCGATTTTCCACCCATAGGTCCGAGCATGGACCTACTTCAAGCAAGGGGATATGTTAACCACATGGTGGTTAACTGGGCAATTGGCTTAGCCGCCGGACCCACCCACCAACACATTAAAAGGGATATGATTTTCAAGACATAAGTGATACTATAAAGACACATGGTGGTTAACTGGGAAATTGGCTTAGGTGGGCCTACCAATAACACATTAAAAGGGAGATGATTTTCAAGAAAGAAGTGATATTGTAAAGAGATCCCAAGTTTTGGTGTTTTCCTCTTCCTCTTTTGAGCCCATGTCCCAGGAAAAGTTTAAGATTGGGATAGAATCTATGTTTTGATAAATGAGATCATGGGATATAGAGGTTGGTTTGTGTTATCTTGATTGATTTTGAACAACTGTGGATGAATGTCTGAAGTTTAGGAAGTCGTTAGTTAACCCATTGTTGAATCACTCATCCATTGTGAATAGGATTCGGAAATAACAAGGCCAGTCTACGGTGTCAAAAATAGTTAGTTATGCATCAAGGATGGTTAACTGATGGGATGGAGGGGTAGATATAACCTATTTAAATAGAAGGGTAGAGGTATGAATTCAAGTCTGACACTTAGCTAATAGATAGGAGTCGCTAGTCGCAATCAGCTGAGTCCAAATCGGAATAGTTAGCACAGTTAGTTGAGGTCAACTGTGGGTCAGCAGAATGCTTGTGATGTGAAATCCCTTGATTTTAAAGGTGCCTGAAGGAATGTGGATGTTAGAAAACATTTGAGGAAAGATTCTATGTCAGTTAAGGCTTATGAGTCAGACTACTAAGGTAGTTTTCAGCACAACAAGTGAAGGTCAGAGAGAGGTCAGAAGAGGGTCAGCAGAGAATCCAAGATGGCTCTAGGGTAGTGTATTTTAGGACAACAGACGTTGGAGGATTGTAGAGGACCCTCATGGCTCCAAAACCACTCCACATAGCCCTTAGAGTAGCCTGCTGTGGATAGCCTATGACCCACATCCCACAATAAAACACCAAGAAAGAGATAGGAAGAAAACCTAAGACTAAAGCTTGATGCTTCATAATTTTGCATGCTTGATGCTTAAGAAGGCTGGGTACAGACACCAGTTATAAAGATAACTCGCTCCTCACTAGGCATCACGATTAAAACCACATCAAGGTCATCACACACACCCTCAAAACCATGATTTCACCTTTGTCCCCTTGATTCTAAAAGCCTATAGACCTTCCTCTTGTAAACAAGAGTATTCACCACTTTGAGGTAGATATTCAAATTATAGCAATGTGATGAGCTATGGTGGATCAAATACTAGAATCAACATCATTAACAAAGTTATTAGCAAATAATGTGATTATGAGTAATTAACAAATAGCTTAATGTAGGCATGGATAATCAAAAACCAGCAAATTCTCATTAGGCCAATGTCTCAATTTATAGAGTTTACATCCAAAAATCTAATCCCACTGATTTCTCCTTGATTCACTCCACCTCTTTTGCTTGATTCTCTCCACCTCTCCCAGAATATCTCCACACTTCCTAAATCTTCTCATGCTACCCTTTATTCTCTCCTAATAGATTCTTCTCACCTTTTCATAGGTTCTCTCACATTTACAGATTCTCTTTTACAACCTCTTGCCAAGGGATTGTTCCCACACACACCCTATTCACTTGTATATTTCAACACCTCCCCTCAAGTGAATACTCCTAGCACACCTGGACCCTATACCAACAAGTTTCCCTCTTACTTGATAGTCCGCGACCAGTGTCTAGCACACCTCCCCTCAAGCTAACTTAGCACACCTGGACCCTATA
Organism: Cibotium barometz; assembly: GCF_041138505.1. NCBI lineage: Eukaryota > Viridiplantae > Streptophyta > Polypodiopsida > Cyatheales > Cibotiaceae > Cibotium > Cibotium barometz. The sequence goes on along the minus strand of NC_141054.1, from coordinate 61,922,161 downwards.
TCAAGTTTCTCTCTTACTTGATAGCCCGTGACCAGTGCCTCAAGTCCCTAAACTCATAGTCCTTGACACACACTCTCTCTCTATGTTTCCAAGGCTTACTATAAGTGCCCGTGACCTTGACTAAAGTGCTCACACATACATCTACCATGTGGCCTACATCATTGGTGGCTAAGAGGTGGTTTTAGTTTATTGGGGAAGGTTACATTGGGTTGTGGGGTTTCTCTCTCTCTCTCTCTCTCTCTCTCTCTCTCTCTCTCTCTCTCTGAGATTTCCACATGGCTCCTCACTCTTTGGAGCCTCACATCTTCTCTTGTCTTCAGTCTTCTTGTCGTGGCAGCTTCTCTTCACGCGTCCATGTCTTCCTCTTCTTTCAGTCTTCTTGTGGCAGCTTCTCTTCACGCATCCATGTCTTCCTTCAGCTTTTCTTCTTGGTGTGGATCTTCCTCTTGGAAAGAGATGTTCTTCTTCTTTCATGGCTGGGGCCATGAGCTTGTCTGTCAGTTCTTCTTGCTCCATGTGAGCAACATGTTTAAATGTTTTGTTTGACAGTTCTTTTGGGCTTTTGATGTTTATCTTGTATCATTATGCAATGCAAACCCAAATCTATGCGGGAGGTCTTACCTCTTGCCTTACTCTGGGACAAGGGCAGTGTCTGATCCCATTTTTACACTGATTTAATGTGCCCAATACATAATGCATATAGCATTCATTCTTATGCATATTCCCAAATGCAACTCTGGCTGTGAATAATCTTGAATTTGAGTGTGATCTGCAAGCATTAACCAAGGGTTAAATGCAAAATGATGATTATCACAAATTTATTAGCATAATTTACATTAAATCAAGGGTAACCAATTTGTACGGAATGGTTGGAGTATCAAACCAACTCGGAATTGCAATCTGAAGTTATAGGGATTTGTATCAAATACCTAATGGTTAATTTGAACCCTCAATTATACCAAAATATAGTGATTAGCATTGATTAATCACTGATTACCAAATTAATCCTCTATTTTGTGTGTAGAAAACAGAGTATGCGGGGAGCCCAGATCTGGGACCTTAGAATTCAAATGAGCTCAAATCCTTTCAAGGCCATCAATAGCAATTAGTCTTGTAGAGGATTAAGCTAAGACACATACGATTTGACCAAACATTGAATGCTTAATCTTTGTTTTACCAAAGTCCCCTTCAGATTTGATGAAGAGCTTGGATCTCACTGTAGACTTGATCAAATCAATTTCTGACTTCACCAGCTTGTAGAGCATGCTTGAAAACACTTGGTGCTAAGAGGGATTAGACCCATTTAATTGGATGAAGTAGAGATCTCTGATTTGCTCTAAAGAAAAATGGTGCTTCTTAATCAGCAAAAATCCGGCGCTTGCATGGGCAGTTTGTTGCGTTGATTCAACTGGCTAGAGCATAAGGGTGTTGGCTATCTATGGCTAGAAGCAATGGAGCTAATGTTGAGTGTGTAAGGAGATAGAGCTCCTCCACCAGCTGGGGGTACAGAAGGCTTCTTGAAAATAACTAAAAAATTGATTATTTTCTAATTATCTACTAATCCTAATTAGCTAGATAATGGGCTCATAAACTTGATGAATTCTAGGCTTGGCTCTGATACCATGTTAAAATTACAGTAATGTGATGAGCTATGGTGGATCAAATACTAGAATCAACATCATTAACAAAGTGATTAGCAAATAATTAAGATGTGATTAGTGAGTAACAAATAGCGTAATGTAGGCATGGATAATCAAAAACCAGCAAATTCTCATTAGGCCAATGCCTCAATTTATAAAGTTTACATCCAAGCATCTAATCCCACTGATTTCTCCTTGATTCACTCCACCTCTTTTGCTTGATTCTCTCCACCTCTCCCAGAATATCTCCACACTTCCTAATCTTCTCATGCTACCCTTTATTCTCTCCCAATAGATTCTTCTCACCTTTTCATAGGTTCTCTCACATTCACAGATTCTCTTTTACAGCCTCTTGCCAAGGGCTTGTTCCCGCACACACCCTATTCACTTGTATATTTCAACAATAGAGATATCTTCTATACCCCAGATATCAAACACTCAAATATAACCTTAACAATCATCAAACAAGTTGTTTTTCAAACTCGAGCATCCAAAAACAAGGCAAAACCAACAAGATGTGAAAAGATATGATGATCACAAGTAAAACCTGGAAGAAAACTTTACCATTGAGCCTCAGTATAATCTCAAGAAGGGTAGCCTCTCATTTGTGGCCCTAAGGGATCACTCATAAATATGTAAGCATATCACATGGGTTCAATGGAAGGGGTTTTTAAAATCTATTTTTTACACAATTTTTACATACATAAGGTTACCATTTAAAGGGGGTATTTATAGATTGAATAGGAAAATGTTGTATTTTATTCTCGTGAAAAATTTAGAGATAAGGGGTTTTTAAATTAAGCCTTGAATGCACGTGATATAGAGGGTTTACATATAGTGACCCCCCTGAGTCTGTGGCTCTCTCCCCTTGGCAAGATACTCTCCCTATATGCCACATGCACACCTCTTAAGGGTGCACATTGACAAGCTAGCATAGTCTTAAGCATTTAAAGCATGAAGTATCACCATCAGTCAAAGCATCAGATGAGAATAGGGAGAATGTGAAAGCAATGTACTTGGACCTTGTCATCATCAAAACCATGTGCTTGAGGAGGGAATGAGCATCTAGCATCATGTCGACCCTAGCTGGAGCATGTCCGTCCAGAACCACTTCCACTTATTTAGGCCTTACATTATCATTTGAGTAGATTCTCATGGGTACCATGGACACATGGACACATGGACACTTATTTGAATGTGTGTGTGTGTGTTTGAGAGAGAGAGAGAGAGAGAGAGAGAGAGAGAGATTATCATGGGTACCATGGACACATGGACACTTATTTTAATGTGTGTGTGTGTGTGTGTGTGAGAGAGAGAGAGAGAGAGAGAGAGAGAGAGAGAGAGAGAGAGAGAGAGAGAGAGAGAGAGAGAGCAATAAGTTGCAAGAGTAGTGCAACTTACTTGTCATAGTTTATTATGTGGGAAAATCCATCAATGCTTAATCAAAGTAATTAATTTGCACAATTTTATGTTCAATGGCTAGACTTGGAACATTTACAAAGATAGTCAATGACATTTTACTATTTCTCACAAACCAAGATGATCATACTTCACATAAAGCAGTATGTCACAAATTGTTTTTTCGTGAAACACTAGCGTGTGTGGCAGAGGTGCACTCAAGATGACGGCAACAAAGTGAAAGAGAAGTTTTTGGAAGAAATGCTGAGTGAAGTCAAAATCATCTTATCAATTCCAAACAAGAAACAATAGCTCGTAATAATGAGCTTGCGGATTTAGTGCAACAAAAATTGAGCAAACTCTAGTTTAGGATGTAGGTGTAATGGACTTCTCATAATTATGTACTTCAATTTTATCATGTATTTTTTCTAAATTTTAATGGAACTATTAGGTTTATATCCCTAATAAATTTTCTCATAAGGTTGTTGGTGTTGTCGTTGGTGGCATTTAGAGATACATTATGTTATTGTTGTTGCTGTTGGTGGCATTTGGAGCTCGGGGGGTTCACCTTTAAAAAATGTTGCATATCACGTGCGTTCAAGAGGTAATAAAAAACCCCCTCTACTTACATGTCACATGCTAATAAAATGACCCCTCTTTCTTAAGAAACTTACAACTTTTTTTCAAAATTGGATAAAAAAGCCCCTCCTGTATATGTAAACCTGTAACTTTTTGGAATTTAAATACCCCTCTTAGATGAACTGACGTGCTACACTTACATACTTTTAGGTGAACCCCCCGGGATTTGGAGTTATATTTAAGTATGTTGTATTTTACTACTACGAATGTGACGATGGTGATTGTGTGCATGTGTTATCTTACTCATATGTACTAGTGGATTATGAGTGTATGCTTATAGTTTTAGGATTGATATCCTTCTTCCATGTGTATAAACATCCATGGCAACGGACTCTGAGAAGGAAGGTCTCTTGATAGCCATCAAGAGGCTATTGTGCTCTCGGTTTGAGTAGGTTCGATAGAGGAAGATATGGCAAAATATTTTGTGTTGAGTGTTAATGAGCTAGAGGCTACCGTCACTTAGCTCTCTTTCTCCTTGCGGCCCATAGCCCTTGGTGAGGGCACCTCTAGATCCATCAAAGGAGGAGAAGGATAGAGGAAGATATGGCAAAATATTTTGTGTTGAGTGTTAATGAGCTAGAGGCTACCGTCACTTAGCTCTCTTTCTCCTTGCAGCCCATAGCACCTCTAGATCCATCAAAGGAGGAGAAGGATCCAGAGCAGGAGGGTCATGGTCAGGATCAGAACGTGGTGTTAGAGGATCAGGATAGAGGATCAAGATCAAGAGCACGACATGGTGCCATGTAGCCAAATCAATATGTATAATTTCTATAATTTTCTCTTTTGAGCTATCATTTGTATTAAAATTTCTACAATAGTTATATTTGGTCAATTATTGTATAGGGCACAAAGGAGAGGTACAAAGGGGACTGGTCACATCACCTATGACTCTTCACAAAGGAGAGGTACAAAGGGGACTGGTCACATCACCTATGACTCTTCACAAAGGACTCATTGACGCAAGTATGAAGTATGTTTTGTATGTTATACAAGTTATTTCAATGTCTAATAACTATTTCTTTTAATTTCCTTATAGGAGTGATGGAACGGAGTATCACATATTCGCTCGAGTACCAAAAGTCCCACCACTGTTGGTGTGCCACGATCTTGTATAGGAGAGGTGTGCATAGATTGCTCCATTGATGAGCGGGGACACATTGTGAACCAAGACGGAGAAAAGGTTTTATGTCGTCTGCTCCTTGTGGACCTCTATTTTCCAGAGGTCCAAAAGCTATGGGGGTAAGATATCTTTGATTGTTATATGAGATGGTTGTGAATTCTAATTAAACTTATTAGTAAACATAGAGTTTTATTTTAAATGTAGTGACTAGGACGAGGTTAGCAAGAAATTTATCCTCACATAGTTAGAGCAAGAATTCAGGGTTGGTTAGAGCCATAAGGGTGTTCTACAGGAGTGCGTGATATTGCTCAAGCACCAGAGAGATAACACACATTAATAATACATAGCCTTGTTTGAAAGACTTAGTGGATAAATGTATGTGTGATGTTTGAAAGCTATGAAACCATGACACACCAAAACTAGGGGAATGAAGAAGTAGGATTATACGTGAGTTTCAAGGACTAGTCTCAGAAAAAATGCCAATATAAAAGAGTGGTTCATCGTTGTCCTTGCTAGCTTCTTATAGTGCCTCTTTTGTTAGGTCCAACCCAGGAAGTTGACATTGCAAGATCTGCTACTACTGATCAATGCCAAACTTAGGGAGGTTTTCATCCCCTCATCCTCGTATTCCTCGAAGAGATAATGCATGGTAATAAAACACAACCTTGTTTGAAAGACTAAGTGGAAAAATGTATGTGTGATGTTTGAAACCTCTAAAACCATGAGACATTGAAACTAAGGGAATGGAGAAGTAGGATTATATGTGAGTTACAAGGAGTAGTCTTGGGAAAAATGTCAATATAATAGCTTCTTGTAGTTCCTCTTCTGTTAGGTCCAGCCTAGGTGGTATAGGTAAAGTTGACATTACACACTCTATTACCTGTTCAATGGTAAACTCAGGGAGGTCTTCATCCCCCTCATTCTTTTCTTCCTCCTCCCATTCCTCATTTACATTAGATGGTCTTGGTCTATCTCCTTGAGCAATTACAGTCATGCGGAGGTCCGGATGTGTACACTCGTCCTCGGCCCCACCACTGATGTATCTTCTTGGATATCAATATGGTTGCTAATCCTCAAGCAAGGAGGAAAGTGCGTTATCAAAAATTCATCGACCTTTAGGATTGACTTACATAGTTTGCCACCATGGACTCCCATCTGGATAAAAGAATTTTTGTTGAGCAGTGCATTAGAAGAAGGTAAGGTTCTTTGCTTGCTCGTAGAAACTTGGAGGAGTCGATAGACCAAAAACCCATGGGATATCTTTTCACAGTAGAAACTCTGCCTCTATATTGAGTATGGAACCAGCAAACCTTGAAAATGACCATGGGGATATCTTTGGGCTCCGAAATAGGTACACTTTTCGTGGGGATAATGGAAAATGTCTTGGAACCTTATGGGGAATAATTGTTGCTCCCTCCTTAAAATGTGATGCACTGCATTTGGGATAGAGAATGGAGTTGTGATGCTCTCCTTGATACAAAATGAAATCATTGATGCATGCATGGATCATTTCATAGTCAAGTCCAAGACTTGTCATCATCTTTCATTCCTTGTTCCTTATTTTTGGGATAACTAGTGTTATCGGGCTGTAGAATCTTACTAGAAAGTAATCTAACAACAACAACAACAGTTTCTTAGGAAAATAAACATGCCCTATCACGTATCGTCCATGTATATGATCCACTTACATTAGTAATGATAAAACCGATACATTGCTCTAGGAGTAGCAAGCTAGGAGGTTTAGGATGAGGAAGCTCATAGATAATCTTGTCATAGAAGAACCCTCATAGATCTTTGTGAGTGCTTATTCTCAGAGATATTTTTCATGGAGATCGTTACTGTCATCTGTATTACTCTGAAATGAATCATCAAGAAATCCAGTCATGCCATCAACATCATGCTTTGCATCATCAAGTTGCTCTGTTTGACATGCATATTTCTCTCTCAACCTTTGAAAAGTATTAGGATTCTGTGCTCTAAGAACCCGCATACACTCTACTGATTAATCGAGGGTGACCTTGACGATATAAGGACACATCTTCTGCAATATCATAATTTGGAACCTTTGATTCCATACAAATGAGACAATCATAAAGTCATAATAATTCATAATAAGACAAGTGCCAACAAAGTAATAAGACAAGTGACAACGAAGCATAAGTTAATACATTTGTAAAATCTCATTAATTTTTGACATCATGTACACATGCTATTTCCAATATACTCAAATTAATAGGATCTCGAGTGCCACAAGATAAAATAAGTGAAAAATGTAAATATACTACTAGAATGTCATGGATTGAAGCCCATTGCAAAAGACGTGCGCACCAAAAATGTTACAAATACATCTATTCTCTACGGGGAGCTAGTGGTTGCCTACATATATGCCAACCATAATTCACCAGAAACTCCTCATAGCACACAACGATCTAATGGCATTTTCTACAATGTATCTAGGCACATTACTCATGTGCACTGGCTCATGACCATTATCACACTCCACAAAAGTACAGTTAGTTCTTTCATTCCTCCCTCTTCTACTACTGTTGATTAGCCCTGATATATTGCGTTTAAGGTCTTCCATCGATATACAATCTCTCTGATTTGTTATGGGTAATGTCTCTTCTATTAAGAGAGTCAACATTAGCACATAGGCCATATGTGATCATACTCCTGATGTAGTGAGCAAGCTGATGCCATAGACCCCATGAATAGTTAGGTCCATAAAATGGCATAAGAGTGACCTCACAGTGAGCATGGACATGTAAATCCTATACAATAAAAAGTCTTGGACCCCCAACGGCAATCATAGATGGCGTGATCACATAGCGGGCACCCCAGATGCTGAAAACCTCTCTATCAGCCAAAAGTGATGCTCCCAACTAGCCGCCATAATGTTTGCGAGTATATGTCTCTATGAGAGGTAGTATGTGGCCGGGTAAGGGATGATCACCAGACGTCTCAGAGTGAGAACTAGGAGGTAATTGGTGTGCACGTGCCTCCATCTATAACCAAAGAACAACTTAACTATGTTGCATGTGAGGAAGCATAGATCGATCAAGCCCATGAAAGCAATTGTCATCATCAGAAAGATGTACAACTAGATATTGCCATGATGATTTTACCTAGACGCATTTTATATATCACTTTGTTTATCAAGATCATATAGAATTTGAACAATTTAATGTACAATGCTGAGAAAAAAGAAACATCTCTTACTCTGATATCGGTGAATCATGGCATCTTTCAAAATCTAGCTTGTGGATACGGCATTGTGTCAATGAGTGCCTCGATACTTCACACACCAACGTGGAAGTTTTAAATCCAACCAGGGTAAAAAATAAGATGCCTCCATGAATATATAAGTGTAGGTGGGTTGGTAATTCTTCCTCCTATTTAAATCTAAAATTAAAGAAAATGGGGAGAATGTTTTAAAAAAATGCCCTAAAATGTACAAAATTGGGCGAGTGTTTTCTAAAACCCTTCAAAGCAGCCAAAATTTGAGCAAATGTTTAAAGATACTGGGCAAATACTTTTTCACAAATTAAATCCCAAAAATAGCCAATTGGCAAAGATTAGCTCCTATTTTTTTCCTTGAATCCAACAAAGCTAGTTATCTGCAAATCAGGTAACTTCTTTTTCAGTTATGTGCAAACTATATGGGTTGCAATTCTATGCTCAATCTCAACATACAAAGCATAAAAATGAGGTTATAGAGATGTTTATTTCATTGAACATTACATAATCATACATCATGTGCAAATGAGGGATGCTACATGTGGTGCTTCAAAAATCATTTAGATAAATACTATCATAGATTATTAGCTAAACTAATACTCAGAACAAAGGCACTGCATTAGAGATATCAAACACCAAGTGAGTAAAGGGTAGATCAAGCCTTCATTATAGTTGACAGATCCACGACTCAAGATAAATTGGAAAGTTTGAATCTATCAGTAGGTGCATGTCATTGCCTATGTTCAAGAAAAGAGGCAGCCATAAACTTTTAGTAGCATCACAGAGGCCAAGATGAGTTTTAGAAGAAGAAGTCTTAGCTCAAAAATTAGTGGTGTAATAAGGTGGTAGCCCCTATCTATACAGCAAGTCCTCTGTGATGCTACTGAAGGTCTAACACGGTAGTAGCCCCTTTTGGGCTATCTGCCCATCATGATCCCGTGCCAATGTGATAAAAAAGACGGTAATCGACCATAGTGGCATCACTATGATGATAGAATATGAGCTCATTGGGCAATTTAGAAATGGAGAATAGTTTACAAATGAAGAGCACACTACAAAAAAGAGTAGTACTTAGTGGCTACAACAACTATCACCATAGAAACTAGAAGCGAAGAGCCAAGCCAACCACAATTGTTGGGAGGCACACTGACTACATCAATAGTAAACCATAGTACTAGCCAACCATAGTACTAGTAGAAGCAAAGAGCATAGCAGCCAACCATAGTACTAGTAGAAGCAAAGAATGTAGAAGCAAAGAGCCTAGCAGCCAACCACAATTGTTGGGCAGGCACAGTGACTACATCAATAGCATTAGGGCCAATTTGGACTCAAATTGGGCCCTTTAAGGATTTCTACACATTCTCTCTCTAGAAAAATGGACACACACTAAAATTTTTGCAAATCAGCTTAGAAGTGAGTGGAGTTTAAACATTCGGAATCTATTCTTTGAGACCTTGCCAATGATATATAGCATGATGGAGAATTTTGTATATTCAAGAAGTCTCCAAATTTGGTGATGATGTGGCATGTCAAGAGTAGATTCCAAATGTTCAAAATCCGCTCACTTCTGAGTTGATTTGCAAAAATTTCATTATGTGCTCATTTTTATAGAGAGAGAATGTGTAGAAATCATTAAAGGGCCCAATTTGGGTCCAAATTTTCCCAAATCAAAACCAAAAATGAAGAGCCCCAGTGTAGTCAAGCGGGAGGGGCACTCGCTATAGCAACAATGGAGTTGTGTAGTTTCTCTAACAGAGGAATGCCTTTATTTTCAAAAAAGAAAACCTAACCCTAATACCTTATCCACTCCCCCCTGTGATTTACACATGATCCCCTCCCCTCCACATCTTCTTTCCCTTCCCCCCTCTTCTCCCTCCACTCCATGCATTTCCTTCCCCGAAATTTTCGTATACCGAATCCTTGAGCTCACACAACTCTTGCACTCACACACCTACGCACACACATTTCATTCATAACCCTTCATTAATTTATTTTCTTTACTAACTCTTACACTCACACACCTATTGCTAGGGGTCAATGTAAATGGTAGTGGGAAAGGATGTGTCACTATGGTTGCATTCATCTTCTGATGCTTAATTTGACCTTTTCCTTGGGGACAATTACGATTGGTGACATCCAACAAGAATTATCCACCAGGGTCAATAAAACCAACTTGCAAGCATTTTTCAATCTTTTCCTTCACCTGCTTCACAGTCGGTCTCCTCGGTTAGTACTAAATGCGCCGATTCAAAAAGTCCAAGGACGTCGCGGACATGCTGGTTGCAGCATGTTGATCAGTATCGATGGCGCTGCGAGACGTCGTGGCGGCAGCAGGTTTACTGTGGCGATATCGACTACAGCTGTATCGACATGCTGTACCGAAATGTCTAATATGAACACCGACGTAATTTTTCCTCACGGACGTATCGGAATGCAGGTGCTCTTGACGGAAGGCGCTGGAACCACTACTGCCAATATAGGTCAAGGCCATGTAACGAGTTAACAGGACCAGAAGCAAAATATAGCTGCTCGGTATTTCTCTGTGATTTGCGCTATGTTCTTATCTTTTGCCTGTGTGGTGTGATGGACTGGCTTTTCGGCTTCAGAGATCTCTCGGCCTTTTTTATATATTGCAGTGGGTCTCGGCTCTCGAGAGACCCAGCATACATAACACGGTTTCACCTTTGAAAAGAGATTTGACCCTAACACGGTTTCGTTCACTTGAAAAGTATTGTGCTGAGTAGACAAGACGAACTCTCTTTTGAAAGTCTCCATGGACTTGGCCTATGGTAAGTGGGCCCCCCACAAGATTTCTAGGAAACACCATTCGAAGTGGCTGCACAAATCCAGTCTCCAAGACTGACTTGTAGTACTCTTAGAGGAGCTTGTACATTAGGTATAGTGGATAAGACCTTGGGGGGCTCTATGGACAATTGTAATTAGACAATGTAGAAAAAAAGTAAACCGTGGTGGGGCCTTAGGAGGTTAGGGAAGAAAGCCATAGACATAAAGCATATAGACTCGTACCAAGCACAAATTAATTGATATTATTAGGGTGTTTACAGACTAATAGCTTGCCCATGAAAAAGGTTGAGAGCGATGGGGGGCAAGCACCTTTTTGAAAAACAAGAGCAAGCATGTTGTTCCACGGGAACACTCACGGGAACACGGATTATGGAAGGAGGCCGGAAGCAATTAATGCAAGAGAGCGAGATTGTAGCCATGGAAACATAAAGACGTACATAATTTTTCTATATTTTTGTGCCGAAGTGCAATGTAAATCGTTTTAGGCCAATGTGGGTTCTAAATGAGAGTTCTAAGTGTATTAAGCAAGGCTCACTTATGGGGTTGTTCGCCCATGTGTGAAAGAGACCTAGGGTTAGTGACATCTCTATAAAAGAGATGTTAGCTAAAGAAAGGGGACGTTTTTTGGCCATTCTCATAAGCTATTGAGTGAAGCTCTTGAGCTCTCAAGCTATGGGTGGCAACTCTCTAACTCTCTCTGTTGTACTCTAATGAGCATCAAGCTCCAATGAGTATAGCTCCACTTCTTTCTCTCAATTTGTTTTAGCATCATTGAAGTAGATTAATCTATGATTAGTTGAATGCTTCTTTCTTTCTCTTATGTATGCATGCTTGTAGTGTGTGTGTGTAGTCTCCATTGATGCAAGCTCTTGCCCACTTCATTAGCAATGAGTTATTCATGGATAGACTCTCTCTATGAGCTTGTGGGTTTGTGAATGTTACATTCTATGCTTGCTTAAGCTTGTGGGTTAGTAGATACATGCTTATGGGTTTGCTTGCATTAGGAAAAGCTAAGATTTAATCAATGTTTGAATGGGATTAAGAGATTGCTATGCATTGCTTGTTCTCTTGATTAGTGTAGTGGGTTTAAGGGATTGAGAGATTGATTGAGGTATTGAATGGTTGAATCGTTAAGTGGTGGTTCATGTATGTGAGCTCTCCCGCAAGGGATAAGCCTTCATGCACTAATCGGGTCGAGTCCTCAGATTGACATTGTGTTTCTTAGCACATTTGTTGATCGGTAGTACTCTATGTGAGCACTATATTGCACGATAGAGAGAACCGCTCTTCAATGGCGCTGCTGCCAGGGAACGAGTGCCTACATTAGTTGAGCACCATACACACACTACCACTCCTTGTTAAGCTCCAATCAGTTGCAAAACGTTGGATAGGAGAGCAGGCTTCGGGACTAATTTTGGTTCTTATTTAAGACTAATATTTTGTTAAATTCTCTTTATTGTCTTATAATTTGAGTGCGATTGGCTAGCTACGCCTCTCCCTTGAGGTCAGACAAGGATTCAACACACGAGAAGGATTGGAGGTATTCCTGCCAATTTCAATTTGTGTGCGAAAGAGAGAGACCTGATTTGCATTTCTGTCATTCTGTTTGAGGATAATTTTTGCTGTGTCTGAGGTTAATTTTTACAGTTTCAATTTTTTGCATGTTCGTTTTATTTTCTATTCTTAGCCTAGTTTTCTGCATCTTTAATTTTGTGCATTTTAGTTCTGTGTTAAACCTGCACCTGTAGAGAAACTGAAATCTGTACACACACATGAAGATTGAACATTTCGAATTCGTTGCAAATCTCACAGCTGCACACGCATTGAGTTTCCTGCCACACGCATTGAATTCGCTGCTGCAAATCTCACAGCTGCACACGCATTGAGTTCATTGCACACGCATTGAGCACGTACTTCAAAAAAGAAAAAAATAATAATAAAAGAAGGCGACTGTGCGTGAACAGCGTATCACGTGGAGAGACCCACACACCGCACCATAAAGACCGCCACCACCGCACCGGGTAAAGGGGTGCAAAAAAAGACCACCACCGCGGTCGTGGTCTAACAAAAAATTATTCGGTTTACTTCTAACTTTAATTCCTAAGGATTTTCTTCAGATAAATTAACCGAATTTCTAATCATAAGAAAATTCTAACTTTATGAGTTTCTTTCCTTCCTAACCACAATAGAATTAAAAAAATAGTTCTATACGAGAATGTCGGGATTTTATAAAAATACTCTTCTTTCACTAATCCAATTTTGGGTATATATCAATTTGTTAATTTATCCACATAAAACTATCTAAGAATATTCTTTTCACCAATTTAATCATCAACATTAGTATACCCTAATTTTCTATGTGGAATTATGGTGAAAATTCATCTTTTATCATCAAAATTAATTTATACCTTTTTCTACGTAAATACCAAGAAAATTTCTCTTTTTAAATTAAATAAAAATACCCATTTTTTTGAATATGCCAAAATTCCTCTTTTTGCATTTAAATGATTGAATCCCAAATCTCATGGGAATTCCTCTTTTATCATTTAAAAATTCTTATGCATAAAATAAATTTATCAAAAATTTCTCTTTTTTCTTAATTAAATAATTATACATAAATACAAAAAAATAATTCTTTCATGAATATGGTCAAAATCATTCTTTTTGCTTAAAATTTCTAAACCTACAATATGGTAGGAATTCCTCTTTTAGTATCATGCGTAAAAATAAGATATGTTTTTTTTTCTGAAAATTTTGCCATAGCTTTGCTACTGCTATAACTGATAATTCTCAAATTTCCTAAAAGAATAAAATCTTGTAATGAAAATATGATACAACTTCTTCTTTTAAGCTTAAATTTAAACTATGTATTCAAATAACCATAATTATAAACATAATTATGACTATTTCACTAGATTAAGCTAATTTAGACATTCCTCTTTTCCCAATTTACTAGGATAATCCTTTTCTCATTTAGAATGAATTAATGTATATTTTATCTACTCATAAACAATCTAAAAAGAAATAACCATTATTTTTACTAGCATAAAGTCATGAAAATACCATTTTCTTAATCTCTACCTCATCAAGCCTAGAGTTTAGTTTTGAAATAAGAAATTATCATTGAGAAACATTCTTTTGCTAAAGATTTAGCCATAAAGATGACTATTCTTTTTGAGAGAGAGATTTACTTAAGGAAAGAATTACAAATAGGCATATAGATTAACTTAATTCTAATTAAACATTAAGAAGCTTAGGGGCTTTACATGTTTCCCTGTTTGCTTTTCAACCATAACTCTAAAATTTTGAAAATGAGTGAACATCTCACTCTTCTCCTTCATGTATACCCACACTTTCCTTGTGTGTGGTCAATCAACCTGCAGCCTTCCATAAACATGGTCTTCGTAGGACCGCATACATCTGAATGCACAACATCTAGTGCATTTCTGCTCACATTTCTATCACGTGAAAATACATGCTTTGTTTGCTTTCCAAATTGGCATGCTTCATATATTTTCTGCATACCTTCAACTTTAAACTTTGGCAGTCGTGTCACAATTCCTTTAGTCTGCATAGACTTCATTCTCTGCACATTCACATGCACTACAAGACAATGCTGCCATACACGCATTTCATACACGCGATAAATTACGAGCGCGTGTATGGTCGCGCATGTACTTGAATAGAATCGGGCGCGTGTATTTTGGCATTTAAATTCGCGTGTATATTTGCATTTATCAACGCGTGTATAAGCACGTTTATATACACATAATAATACACGCATCAATACATGCTGCCATACACGCATCAATACACGCTTTGTAAAGAAAAACTGAATTCCTTTACAAAATTAAAAACTATTTTCTTTAAACCATCTCATAGTACATTACAGTATATATCATTACACAATCCCACTACATGCATTTACAATAATGAAATATATTCAAAAAAAAATCATGAGATGATAATTAAAAGACAACACATACAATAGAAATGTCATCAATTTAGAACGATACGGTGACGGATTGGTTAGGGTTCGATCTCATCTTCAATAAGATCCATCCTTGCCAAACGATCAACATCAATATCCATTTGATCAATTTGTAAGGCTACGATTAAATTTATTCCACTATCGATATTCTGTACTCCATTGATAATGGTATCGATGTCCTGATCATCCTCATCAACATCACCATCAACCTCAATGGTAGGGTCATTCTCATGATCATGAGAAATGGCACGCTGTCGTGACGTGTGCGGTCTAGCCGGGAACACACTGGGTGTCTGGCTGTGAGAGTTACGTTGATTTGCATTCACTTGATTTGATTATTCAGAGAAAATAAATCCCGCCAAACCTCCTCTCTCCTCTCTCAGAGACGCATGTACAAGGGGAAAAGGTATCTCTCTTGGCTAAACACCAAACCATCATGATCATCAAGTCTTCATTTAAAGCAAGAACATGGCCCAAACACCGTCAGCACCCATTACACATAGCTTCATGAGCAATAAGACACCAAAATCTCAACAACAACACGATCATATAATGATAATACCTCAGACATACCAGCAGCATGCCCACACTGTTAACAAAGCTGCACTGTAGGTGGCTGCTGCAAAACACTCTGATTGGCTTGCAAAAGGTGAGATAAATGCCCATTATGATCTGAACCAGCAGTACCTAAATGAGATCTTTCAAGCATGCCTTGTACTGCTGCACTGGGTAGTACTGTGACTGACATGCTGATACTGTTTCAGATAAGGTGGAACAATGTTTCATTGCATCTGGCAAATCGGGCTGGGCAGGCAATCTATGAGAAAGCTCGAGCTGACCTGATGAAAGGTGCATCATATGTACGGGAGCATCTGATTTCTGTAGTAATTGTTTCAACTGCAGCGCTGGCAGAGCTGAATTATTGATTGCGGTTGGTATTGACTAGTCTGGTGGTCACGTCTTTGAGATAAAGGAGGCTCCTCATGTGGCTGAGGAAATGGTTTGCTCGATGCTGGTTGCTGCACTGCTGGTAGCGTTGTTGTAGCTTGTAGCTGTAGGTGTCTGATTGAAGACTGCTGCTGGACTTGACTTTCACATAACTGCTGCTGATAGGAACTAGGTTGTGGCCATGTGTATTTTTGCTTCTGCTCCATTGGCCCTTCTTGTGGTAGAGCAAGAGTTGTAGTTGTGCCTGATGCTGCAGCATATTGGATGTGTCTGTACCCTTGAACTCCCGAGAAGCAAGATCAGCAGCTATTGCTTTGTACATGTCAGATTGGACAGCTTCTGGTTGTTGCATTTGCATCCATTTTGCATTTCCATCCATATCCAGAAGACTAAGGTGTTGTGGTTGATTTGGTGCCATGAAATATGGATAGCAAGTAAGAAATGGGGGGTATACGGGTTCAATTTCCCAAACAGATACTCGGCGTGGCCTGTCTCATCAGCACTTGATTCATCCCATCCAACCTCAAGAGTACGCCAGTTGGAGCTTGGCTCTTTCCCCGTGTATACCTGCAACAACAGCTGCGCACATCTGCTGCAGCGCCCACACAAAACACACAGGGCTCTCCTCATCAACGAGGAGGCCCCGTTCCCTGGTTACCTGCCGCCTCTCTGTCAGGCCATTCCCCCCCCCCCTTCTTTTTGTCCCTTTCTTTTGTTTTTTGCAGCTGCCTACCTCCACGACCCCAGCTTCTCGATGAACCTCGTTGGCGGCAGCTCAAACCTCCATGCCACCATTCCAGAAGTAGCCATGCAAATTCTTATTTTATTTTATTTATTTGGAAGAAAAAAAACACCATGTTATTTCCTTTTCACACCAATCTCATGGCACATGGCCCCTCATTACTTTTTTCTGTCCTTCCTTCCATACACACTTCAATAAAGCTTCAAGTGCCCGTTCTTTCTTTGACGCGCCCCACACATTCGATGCCAAGTAACTGATATCATCTGCAGAGCCAACCACATTCCGAACAGGCCTTCTACAAGCCCAGATTCCACATAAGTTGTGCCATGAACATGCTTTCACTGCATAGACGTGCCACAGCACGACATCGACCCCCTCTAAACCTGCACATCCTCCGGTATGTGCCACCAAGTTGCTATATAGGCTGGTGCCTTACGCTCAGGGTAGTCCATGGCATCACACCTTCTTGTCCTAAACTGTCAAACACTCTCTGAGCTTCCTCAAGAGACCCTGATCATTATAGCCAGCCATGAATACATTCCACGAGACTGCATCCCATACCGACATTTTGTTAAACAAGCACTGCATTTCCACAAATGAACTGCACTTAGCATACATATCCGGATAGCATTGTTGACATAGAGATTTTCTCCAAGTCCCTGTTTAACAGCATCACCATGTATCCCTCGTCCCCTCTCTATCTCTCCCAAAGTACCACAAGCTTTCATGCTGCAAACATATGTAACAGCTTCAGGAGATGCAACACCCTCTGAGCATCTTTGATGCTCCCACATTTGCTGTACATGTTTATGAGGGCAGTCCCTAAAACAATGTTAGATTCAGATGCATTGCAAATAATATATTTATGTAGCTGTTTGCCTTCAGATAGGGCTGTACAGTTGGCGCATGCCGAAATCATGCTGATGAGTGTCACTTCATCACGCTCCGACATATTTTCATAAACTCTGCACGCATGTGAAAATCGGCCACATTTTCCATACAAGTTAACGAGGGCAGTCTGGATGACAATATCCTGCTCAAAGGCACTTCCCATGATACAAGCGTGCATCTTCTTGCCTGTGGCTATGGCCACAGCACTGGCACATGCATCAAAAGTGTTTACAAATGTGACCTTATTAGGTAATGTGGCTTCTTGTAGCATTTGCCCAAAGACTTGGAGGGCATCCTGGCTCCTCCCATTTTGTGAATGTAATCCAATCAATGCATTCCAAGATACCACATCTCGAGTGGGCAACTTGTCAAACACATCACCTGCTTCCTCAAGTTGTCCACACTTGGCATACATATCAATAAGAGTGTTGCCAAAAAATACATCCAGCTCAGAACCACACTTGATTATGTAATCATGAACTAATTTCCCATAATCTAGGTCTGTTAAGCTGGAACACGCTTTTAAAACACTGATGAAGGTTATAGAGTCAGGTGGCTCTCTTCCATGCAATGAGAGAAAAGATCTTCTAGCTCTGCATCAGAAAGTTTGCTATCATACCCATAACCCAATGAAAAATGAGTGCACAATTCTGGCAGTGTCGTGTGGCCTGTTCCATGCTTATTTATACACTCACATTGCCTTAACTTTGTTTGCTGCCTTCTGTATGCCAGCACCATAGTCTTTGCTCATGGCCTCAAAGTACATCTGGCTCTTGTTAAATAGACATGTGCGACTGCATGCATTCAGAACAACAACAAAGGTGATTGGATCTGGCCTTACACCTTCTCCTAGCATTCTGTCAAAGATACGAAAAACATTTTCACTTTCTCCATGCTGGGCATATCCTACCATTAGTGCAGTCCAGGAGACAACATCTTGAACTGGAAGCCTGTCAAACACTTGCTGTGCTTTAGCAAGCGAGCTACTTTTGGCATACATATGGACCAAGGTGTTGCCAACAACAAGGTCCCTTTCCAACAACCCCTTTCTTTCAAGCTCAGCATGTATTTCTTGGCCCTTGTTTGTGGCTCCCATGCTGCCACAAGCTATCAAGCTACAAACAAATGTCACAGCATCTGGTGAGACTCCCTCTGATTGCATCTGTTCAAAACACTCGAGTGCTTCCTCACCATGCCCATGTTCGGTATATCCTGCTATTAATGCATTCCATGAGACTACATTTCGAACTGGAAGTTTATCAAACACTTGCCCTGCTTTTGCAAGCGAGCCACATTTAGAATACATGTCGACCAAGGTGCTGCCAACAGCAACATTTCTCTCGAGTAACCCCATTCTAGCAACCTTGGCATGTATATCAAGGCCTCTTTCGAGATCTTTCAGCTTTGCACAAGCCTTCAGTACGGCCACAAAAGTATGTCCACTGGGTTGTACAGAATCATCCTTTTGCATTTTCTGGTACAGGGTGAGAGCAAGGTGTGGTTTCCCACATTTGACATATCCAGTGATGAGGGAATTCCAGGAACACTCATTCCGATGCACCAACCTGTCAAAAACCTGCGGGGCATCGCTCATGCATCCGACTCCCACCAACATCAAGATGAGGTAGTTCCCCACATATGCATTTGACTGCAACCTACCCCTGGTCATAAAGGCATGCACTTCCCTTTCCACCGATGCCCTGTACTGCTTCAAATCACCATGAGCTTCTTTTCAAAGACTTTAACTGGTTGCAGCCTGGCACATAGTTTATTCATGTATTACAAATGAGCATTCCATGTGTACATATAATGCCATCATATATGGCTTTCCTGAACAACGAGTAGAGCTTTAATCTCCATGTTCATACACTCAATTCTACAGCATTCTGCATTGGCATTCCTTTTATCCTTCTGATGTTTTGGGCTTTCTCTATGTCAAACCATTCATCCAGATCATCATTGCATACATTTAGCTCTGCTTTTCAAAGAGTTTCTTTCAGATATCCTGACAATCAGAGTACAAAGAAGTGTCCACCTTTCCGGCATTCATGAGTTCTTGAGCATTCTATCTGTTTTGCAACTTGTAGGGAAGACCTCAAGTCAATACAAGCTCCTCACCTTCCTCAGCTATCAGAAAGGTCGAGTGTCGTAAGCCCTTGAAGTGGCAAGAATGGATCAAGTCATTGCAAGCTCCTCTCCTTCCTCAGCTGTCGAGAAGGATGAGTGTCACAAGCCCTTGTTGCCATTCTACAGTTCTAAGAGAGAACTACAAGTCTATACAAGCTCCTTGCCACCCCCTTCTCCTGAGGTGAACAAGTGTCATAAGCCCTTGTAATCCTTCTTCTTCCCTAATAGTTTTATTATGGAAGACTACAAGTCCTATAAGCTCCTGGCTCTCTCTTTTCGAGAAATGCATCAGTGTCATAGGCCCCTATAGCCTTCTTTGCTTTGTCTGCCATTATTTTTACCTCCTTTGCATCCTTGTCATGCTTTAGAAGTTCTCCAAGCAGCTAAGATATAGCATCATTATAGTATAATCCTTCATTTTTGTACCTGCCTTTCAGAAAGCCCTGATTGTGTATCTATTTGCTCTAATTTTCCTCAAGCATCACCTTGATTTGTATGTCATCTTGCATGTATCCATACATTCCAGATATCATATCGTTTTTCATCCAGCATTCAAATCAGATAACATTACCTTTGTTTTCCCACTTCACCCAGCCTTCTTTCTGCCTGTTTGCTGTTGCATGTAGAGCACAAACGCCTGAAACATCTGCATGGTGTTGACGTCCGGACGAAATCCTTGCTGCTCCTGTTGATCACCCATGATTCCCCTTCTACTCTCACCCCAGCTGTTTCACGTCGGGTTCACCAAAGCTGTCGTGACGTGTGCGGTCTAGCCGGGAACACACTGGGTGTCTGGCTGTGAGAGTTACGTTGATTTGCATTCACTTGATTTGATTATTCAGAGAAAATAAATCCCGCCAAACCTCCTCTCTCCTCTCTCAGAGACGCATGTACAAGGGGAAAAGGTATCTCTCTTGGCTAAACACCAAACCATCATGATCATCAAGTCTTCATTTAAAGCAAGAACATGGCCCAAACATCGTCAGCACCCATTACACATAGCTTCATGAGCAATAAGACACCAAAATCTCAACAACAACACGATCATATAATGATAATACCTCAGACATACCAGTAGCATGCCCACATTGTTAACAAAGCTGCACTGTAGGTGGCTGCTGCAAAACACTCTGATTGGCTTGCAAAAGGTGAGATAAATGCCCATTATGATCTGAACCAGCAGTACCTAAATGAGATCTTTCAAGCATGCCTTGTACTGCTGCACTGGGTAGTACTGACTGACATGCTGATACTGTTTCAGATAAGGTGGAACAATGTTTCATTGCATCTGGCAAATCGGGCTAGGCAGGCAATCTATGAGAAAGCTCGAGCTGACCTGATGAAAGGTGCATCATATGTACGGGAGCATCTGATTTCTGCAGTAATTGTTTCAACTGCAGCGCTGGCAGAGCTGAATTATTGATTGCGGTTGGTATTGACTAGTCTGGTGGTCACGTCTTTGAGATAAAGGAGGCTCCTCATGTGGCTGAGGAAATGGTTTGCTCGATGCTGGTTGCTGCACTGCTGGTAGCGTTGTTGTAGCTTGTAGCTGTAGGTGTCTGATTGAAGACTGCTGCTGGACTTGACTTTCACATAACTGCTGCTGATAGGAACTAGGTTGTGGCCATGTGTATTTTTGCTTCTGCTCCATTGGCCCTTCTTGTGGTAGAGCAAGAGTTGTAGTTGTGCCTGATGCTGCAGCATATTGGATGTGTCTGTACCCTTGAACTCCCGAGAAGCAAGATCAGCAGCTATTGCTTTGTACATGTCAGATTGGACAGCTTCTGGTTGTTGCATTTGCATCCATTTTGCATTTCCATCCATATCCAGAAGACTAAGGTGTTGTGGTTGATTTGGTGCCATGAAATATGGATAGCAAGTAAGAAATGGGGGGTATACGGGTTCAATTTCCCAAACAGATACTCGGCGTGGCCTGTCATCACAGCACTTGATTCATCCCATCCAACCTCAAGAGTACGCCAGTTGGAGCTTGGCTCTTTCCCCGTGTATACCTGCAACAACAGCTGCGCACATCTGCTGCCGCGCCCACACAAAACACACAGGGCTCTCCTCATCAACGAGGAGGCCCCGTTCCCTGGTTACCTGCCGCCTCTCTGTCAGGCCATTCCCCCCCCCTTCTTTTTGTCCCTTTCTTTTGTTTTTTGCAGCTGCCTACCTCCACGACCCCAGCTTCTCGATGAACCTCGTTGGCGGCAGCTCAAACCTCCACGCCACCATTCCAGAAGTAGCCATGCAAATTCTTATTTTATTTTATTTATTTGGAAGAAAAAAAACACCATGTTATTTCCTTTTCACACCAATCTCATGGCACATGGCCCCTCATTACTTTTTTCTGTCCTTCCTTCCATACACACTTCAATAAAGCTTCAAGTGCCCGTTCTTTCTTTGACGCGCCCCACACATTCGATGCCAAGTAACTGATATCATCTGCAGCCAACCACGTTCCGGACAGGCCTTCTACAAGCCCAGATTCCACATAAGTTGTGCCATGAACATGCTTTCACTGCATAGACGTGCCACAGCACGACAACGTCCGAGGATTCCTTCAAAAAAACCAGCACAAGATCTAAGACGGGAAAAGTAAGGACTCCAACCACCTCAGGTCAACAAGTTAAACAATTGGTGACGGCCTTGATGCAACAAATAACCCAACATTGGAGAACTGACCAAACCGGGGATCGAGTTGTCCAACCCCATAGTTACCCCAAGAGGGAACTAGTGTGGTGCCTGATTTGTCGAGAAGAAGAAAGTTATTGAGATAATTGAAAAAAAATGATAAAAATTAGTCTTACTCCCACTAAGATTGGCTTGATTCTTTCCTTAGTAGTGAAGTCTCCAACCAATCAATTGGTTACCAAGAGGAGAAGAGAAACTTCAAGAGTTGTTGGAGAGAGAGAGAAGCTCTAATCTCCCCAAAAGAAGAGGAAAATTAAGGGGGGATAATAAAAATATGATTATTTTAAGGTAATATTAGCATGGTATAGCTCAAAGATGAGAATACAAAGGAATGAGGGTCTATTTATAGGTGAGGGAGGCCACTAACCAAGTCCAATTGGGTTTTAGAGCTTTCCAGCATCAGTTTGACTCAATTTGGACAAGATTTGGACCAGTTTGGCTTCCTTTTTTATTGATCCAGGAGAGAGGAGAGAGAAAAATATCCCATTTTTGGATTAAAAAACTCAAGTAATCATGAAGAAAAAGGCACCTCCTTTATGTGGCATTCCCTCCTTAATGAGGTGTCAAAAATGTATCATTTCTTCTCAATATCTCATTTTTTTACTAATATCTCTTAATTTTTAACTAATAAATCTTGTACTCAGTCAACTCTTCATCTTATGTGAGCATTTACTTATTTTTGGGTATTTTCTTTTATTCTTTGGATTTATCTCATCCCAACACGGATTAAACCTGTTGGCCCATTGGAACCTTAATTGGACCATAATCTAAATTTTTTTGAAAATCTAGACCCTTAGGCTAAGGTCTTTAATACATATTTTTAATTGATTCCTAATGCACATTAGAGAATTTATTTTGAGCTTCTGTTCCAAGGAATTATATTTTAGATATTAGGAAAATTTTTATATCCAAAAATATCTCAATATTGAATTACCTTTCTCTAGAATTTTTCTTCTCTCTAGGCAAAAACAAGAAAAAATAATATTTTCTTACATCCTAAAATAGGGAATGACTACAAGGGATTGAGGTAAAAGCTTATTAATTATTCAGGCTGAGGAGGAATCTTACATCCTCTCCCACTTGAAAAATGCGAGATGTCCTCATCTCGCAAGGTGGGAGTAATCTTTTACCAACTCTTCTTCTTTCTCCTAGGTGGCGTCTTCTAGAGGGAAGAACTTCCACTTGACTCTGAGGACTCTACTCCTGAGAACCTTCTCCCGAATGTCAAGGATTTCTTCAGGTTGGAGTACCATATGGCCTTGAGTTGGATAAATCAATTGTTCATCCTCATCACGCATGTGACTCGGGCTGGGTACATATTTCTTAAGCAAACTGACATGGAATACATTATGTACCTTGAGATGGGGAGGTAGAAGAAGTTTATAAGCTAAATTGTCTACTTTCTTTATAACAACATACGGTTCACAGTATCTAGGAGAGAGCTTCTTGTACTTCCCTAAAAATAAGAAACTTCTTTTGGGTCGTACACGAATGAAGACCATATTTGATTTTTTAAACACTCTCTCTGATCTCTTTTTATCTACATACTGCTTTTGTCTATCCTAGGTAGCCTTAATATCTTTACGAATTGATTGCATTTGTTGGTCTATGTCATCAAGCATCTGTTTGGACATCTCGACTTTGATCAACAGATCGGACCAAGTCAATGGGGTAAGGCAATCTTGTCCATAGAGAGCTTTGAAAGGACTCATTCCGATGCTTCAATGATAAGAAGTATTGTAAGCAAATTCAACCAAGTGCAAATGGCTTAACCACTTCTTGGGTTCCCTACCACAGCATGACCGAAGGATATCTTCTATTACCTGATTCACTCTTTCAGTCTGGCCATCTGTCTTCTCAGGGTAATAGGCTGTGCTGAGATCCAAGAAAGTTCCTACTGCTTCGAAGAATGCAGTCCAGAATTTCAATGTGAACTTAGAATCTCTGTCACTTACTATCCTCTTGGGTAAGCCATGCAATCTGAAGATCTCCTTGAGGAAAACTCTAGCAACATCCACTGCAGTGTAGGTTTCTTTCACTGGAATCAGATGGGCAACTTTGGTTAGTCTATCAACTACCACAAAAATGGAGTTGTAACCTGATTGCACTGAAGGTAGTCCAGTGATAAAATCCATAAGTTGATACATTCCCACTTCATCTGTGGGATGTCTAGGGGATGCAGTTTTCCTGGCATCTTGACTCTCTCTACCTTGACTCTCTCATAGAATAATTATTGTTGCACATGATCAAGTACATCCTTTTTAAGTCTTGGCCAAAAGAAGCTTTTCTTCACAGACACGTAGGTTTTTATAAACCCTAGATGTCCAGCTATCAGGCTATCATGGGCTTCTCTCATAATCTTACCCTTTATTCCCACATCATTGGGAATGCATAATTGATTATTATAATACATGCATAACCGATTATTATAATACATGCATCCTTCATCCAATTTTTACCCAAGAACTCAACTCATTTCCTGAGTCGTTTTGCTTTCTTGCATCAGAAGTGTAGCAATAGGGGCAAAGAATTTGTCCTGCATGATTCTCTCCCTTGCTTCACTGATCAATGGATTTGACACACCAATGTTATTGCAAGCAAGGAGGCTTTTCTGCTGAGCACATTTGCTATCACATTTTCTTTCCCGGGACGATACTTGATTTCAAAATTGAATTCCTTGCAAGGTCTACATCCATCTCCTTTGACACATGTTTGTTAAAATGCAAGCAAAGTGATGAGCTATGGTGGATCAAATGCAAGAATCAACATCATTAGCAAGTGATTAGATGATGCTTAAGATGAGATTAGTGAGCAATTAACTGATAGCTTAATGTAGGCATGGATACTCAAAAACCAGCAAATACTCATTAGGCTAATGCCTCAATTTATAGAGTTTACATCCATAAGATGCCAAGCATCTAATCCCACTGATCTCTCCTTGATTCACTCTACATTTTTTGCGTGATTCTCTCCACCTCTTCACTTTTCCCAGAATATCTCCACACATCCTAGAACTTCTCATGCTACCCTTTATTCTCTCCCAATAGATACCTCTCACCAATTCACTACTTCCCACTCATTTACAGACTCTCTTTTATTGCCTCTTGCTAAGGGCTTCTTCCCACACCCATTCACTTGTATATTTCAACACCTCCCCTCAAGTGAATAATCCTAGAACACCTAGACCCTATACCAAGTTTCCCTCTTACTTGGTAGCCCACGACTAGTGCCTCAAGTCCCTAACTCATAGTCCTTGACACTCTTTCTCTCTATGTGTCCACGGCTTACTACAAGTTCCTATGACCTTAACTAAAGTGCTCACACATACATCTACCACACGGCCCACATCATTGGTGGCTCAGAGGTGGTTTTTGCTCTGTTGGGGCAGGTTACATTGGGTTGTGGGATTTCTCTCTCCTTCTCTCTGAGAAAAGATGATCTGACTCCACTTCCTTAGGAGTCTCCATGAAGTTTTTCGATGTTGTTCCTTCTTCTATGGGTTTGTTCAGTCTCTTGCCATGTGTCCTAGCTTCCCACAGTTGTGGCAAGTGAAGATCCTTTCTCCTCCCTTGCCTCTTCGTCGTCCTCGTCCTCATCCTCGTGAGAATCCTCCTCGGATGAACAATGCTTTTTCCTCTCCAGCTGTTGAGTCCACCCATTTCTTCTCTTTGATCTTGGTCTCTTGCTCTAGTAAAGCTCCTTCTATCTCATGCAGCTTCAATTCAGGTACATTCTTTAAGGTTGCCACAATGTTTTCTTATTCTCCTTTGTTCACACTCTTCTGAAGCATTGCTAGTGCCTCATCATCCTCTACCTTCTTACCAATGGCTGCCAATTGTTGTTGCTTAATGATTTTGTTTTTGTTCAAGTGTGTGATTAAAGGTTCACTTTCCTTCATATCAAGTTTGTAGAATTGCATTAGTAGCAGATTTATCTTTGAATTTTTTGCTTGAGTGCCAAAAAATTTATTGAGTTCATCCCATGCATCTTTTGCCCATTGTATCCGTGTGATGTGGTGAATGATTTCATCATTTAAACTGAGTGCAATGAGTCCTAATGCTTTCTTATTCCTGCTCTTCCACTCATTTTTCCCAATCACCTCTGGGCATTTATCTCTTCCCTCAACTAGCCCCCATAGATTTTTCCTCATGAGCAAATACATGGTCTTTGTTTGCCATGTATAAAATTGCTCCCCATTAAATTTAGATATTTCTTGTGCTGTGCTCATGTGATGATGTAAGGGGTTCTTACCTCTTGATCCAATTCAAGATTCAAGGGTAGTGCCTACCCTTTTACAACTCAAATCTGGTGTTAAATGATGATTACAACAGATTTATTAGCATAATTGTAACAAATCCGTACTGATTGGTTGGAGTATCAAACCATCTCTGAATTGCAATCTGAAGTTAAAGGGATCTGTATCAGATACCCAATGGTAAATTTAAACCCTCAATTGCACCAAAATACAGTGATTAGTACTGATTAATCACTCATTTTAGTAAAATAATCCCTTGTTTTGTGTGGAGAAAACAGAGTGTGTAGGGAGGCTAGATCTGGGGCCTTAGAGTTCAAATGAGCTCAACTCCTATCAAAGGTATCAATAGCAGTTAGTCTAGTAGAGGATAAAGCCAAGAAACAAAAGATTTGACAAAACATTGAATGCTTAATCTCTGTTTTACCAAAGTCACTTGTTGCAGATTTGATATATGCAAAGCTTGATGCCACTTATCCGTGAGGCATTTCACAAATATGACATCACCAGCATATAGAGCACCCTTGAAAACCCTTTAGGCCAAGAGAAATTAGACCAATTTCTTATGTGTAAGTGTAGATTTGAGATTTTCTCCAGAATTGAAGCATCGACGAATTCACGATTTTTTGCAGCTCCCGTTGTGGCAGTTTGGCGATTTGTCTTGATGAGCCAGTGCGTGGGTAGCCTGGCTAGGTGGGGCTAACAGGCTATTGCCTAATGTTAAGCCTAGAGGGAGATCAAGCCCCTCCACCAGTTGGGGGTGCATAGAACTTATTGAAAATTGACTAAAAAATTGATTCTCTTAATCCTAATTAATAAGGTGATTAGCAAGATAATAAGCTCATAAATTGGATGGATCCTAAGCTAGGCTCTGATACCATGTTAAAATTCAAGTAAAGTGATGAGCTATGGTGGATTAAATGCAAGAATCAACATCATTAGCAAGTGATTAGATGAGATTAGTGAACTGATAGCTTAATGTAGGCATGAATACTCAAAAACCAGCAAATACTCATTAGGCCAATGCCTCAATTTATAGAGTTTACATCCACAAGATGACAAGCATCTAATCCCACTGATATCTCCTTGATTCACTCCACCTCTTTTGCTTGATTCTCTCCACCTCTTCACTTTTCCTAGAATATCTCCACACATCCTAGAACTTCTCATGCTACTCTTTATTCTCTCCTAGTGGATACCTCTCACATTTTCACTACTTCTCACTCATTTACAAACCCTCTTTTATTGCCTCTTGTGCTAAGGGCTTGTTCCCGCACACACCCATTCACTTGTATATTTCAACAATGTTGAGATCCCTTTGGGTAAAGATCCACTTCAGACTTTGATAATCTGTCACTCATCAAGGTGAACCTCTGTCCCAAAAGATAATGTCTCCACAACTTTAGAGCATAAACTACTAAGAGTAACTCCAAGTCATGGAGGGCATAATTTCTCTCATGTGTTCTGAGATTTCTCGATTCATAGGCCACTGCATATCTTCATGCATAAGAGCACCACCTAGGAAAAACCACTGGCATCAGTAACTACCTCAAAAGGTTTGGTAAAATCTGGCAATTTAAGGACATGGTTGGTTACTAGGGCTGTCTTCAGCTTATCAAAGTGACTCTCACACATAGCAGTCCAGTGAAATAGAGTACTCTTCTTGAGAAGGTTAGTTAAAGGGGATGCTATCTAAGCATACCTGGGTATAAAGATTCTATATCATCCAGTTAATCCTAGGAATCCTCTGACTTCTTTCACTGTCTTGGGTTTTGACCAATCTACAATTTGCGGGATCAGGAGAAATCCCATCTTTAGACACTATGAATCCCAAGTATTCCACCTGATGAGTAGAGAAAGAACATTTTCTCCTTTTTGCAAAGAGTTGGTGCTTCCTTAGGATTTCTAGGACCTTGCGCACATGATCTTCATGATTTGCAGCATTCTTTACCAAGATGTCATCAAAGAAGGCAAGAACAAAATCATCCAAGTATTCTCTGAGAATATCCTGCATAGGACGATTAAACGTCGTTGGGGCATTAGTCACTCCAAACGGCATGACTATGAACTCATACTGCCCATAGCGAGTGTTGAATGATGTCTTTGCGATGTCCTGTTCCTTGATTCTGATTTGATAGTACCTGGATTTGAGATCTATCTTCATGAACATTTGGGTTCCCCTTAACCGATCCAGAAGTTTATCAATCCTAGGGATAGGATACTTATTCTTAATTGTTAACTGATTCAATCCTCTTTAATCAATACAAAGTCTTAACATTCCATCTTTCTTCTTCTAAAAGAGAACATGCGCACCCCAAGGTGAAAAATTGGGTCTGACGAATCCCTGCTGTAACAGTTGTCTTAACTGCTCCTTAAGTTCTATGGCTTCAGGGACTGGCATTTTGTATACACGCTGGGCTATTGGCTGAGCTCCGAGGGTTAACTCGATCGCATGATCTACTTCACGAGTCGAAGGCATCTCAGTTAGCTCTTCAGGGAACACATCTGCATACTCACTTAACCATTCTAGTTCTTTAGCCTTGCATTTTATGTCTACCGGATTCATTTAACGACATAAACAACTTGCCTCTTTCTGAGCCCCTTTAACAATTTAGAAGCCTTGACTAATTATAGCACTGGGGATCCGGAAATTCCAGTTCCTTGAACTTTATTCCCGTGAAGGCCAAGGAAAGAGATGGTTCCATTGTGACAATGAATGTGAGCTGATTCTTATGGAGCCAATCCATTCCAAGGATTCCATCATAGATTCCCAAGGGTAAGACTTTGAACTAGCAATCTATTACATTCCCATCTAGACTAAACTAAATAGGGTCTGTCTCAAAGTGTGTGAAAAGAATCTTTCCAGTGGCCAATTCCACTTGCATAGGTTCCCCTGATTTTTGATTTAGGACTAACTTATGCAGACATCCTGGGGAAACAAAAGAATGAGTACTGCATGAATCAATCAAAAGCTTGAATTGCTTACCCTGGTACTCTGCTAGAGTTTGGAGGACTGAGAATTGACGATTCTGTCCCTGATGCTCAATCGCAGCATATATCTATCCTTTTTCTTCCTCCACTTCCTCAGCTATAGTGACAGCTCTAGCTGCTGCAGTCTGAGGTGGAACTCTCTCGCTTTGGTTTTCCCAATTCTGGGAGGGAGTTTGGAGACTACTTTGCATGGAGGCTACTGAAAGATCCCTGGCCCCTCTGTGCAATGAATTCGGGGGTGCTAGTAGTAGAAGTAGCACTTCTTGCATAGGGCAGAGCCTCTCACTTAGGGCCTCACCCACGGATATCCAGACAAGAGACTAATCCCTTGGTTCTTCCACAACCAAACCCAAAAAAACTTCCCTCACCCAGAAAGCACCGACGATTTCTCCAAGATGTTTTATTCTAACATAGTCAAGGTCTTCACTAACCAAATTGATCCGACCGAACCCGTAAATCTCATGGTCAGATCAAGGAAGAGACTTGCACTTGGATTATAGAGACCAACACTTTTTTCCTCATCAAGGGGCATAGCCATTGATTCTTTTCCATAGAACAAAGACTATTTGGGATTTACTTCAACTATTGTAACTTAACAGAATTGAGTCTCATTTTAGGGATCCATCAGTCCAGCCTAACCCTCCAATCCCATGGGTTAGCCAACCACTGTAATGATAGGATCCATTTAGGAATTTGGTTATGTTTTGCCCTGGGTACCATGAAAAAGAGTTCCCAGGCCCCCTAGCCGGTGCTTCAAGCAAACTTCAAGATAGTCACACCACTTACACACCCAATATGAAATTGCCTGTTTCACAGATTCAGCTATCTTTAAAACAATCTTTTAATGAAACCATAGTATCATTGATCATAGTCCTCCAAAATATCCAGGTTGAATTCTAAATTTCTAATCATTCTTTCATCGGTGTACCTATGGCATCATTGGCAACCAAAATGCTCACCACCTATTCACTCAAGGGCCTTTTCAATAGTTCCTAGCTCATAGTACCCGGAAATATATTCACTTATAAAATCCAGATGGACTCTCCGTTGAAGATTAGCAAGATCAACCAATAGATCCATATAAAAGAGCCATGGACTCATCCATTGAGGACCAGCAAGGACAATCAAATAGATCCATCTCGAGTTCAGAAAATAGCTCTAACTCCTTGTTCCATTTTCTTCCTCGACGCACGTGTGGGTATCTTCGGTGACCCAGAGCCCAAGCACCGTATGGTCAGCACCCTCTAGGATCCTTCGTGGGTCACCTAGCGCTTCACTCATAGGCCCCTTCCTTGGTCCCTCATCCAATGTACCAGAAGCTCACCATTTAAATCGAACCGAGGCTGGATAAGACCTCGGCCGACCCTGCTACGTGAGACGTCCTCTATTTACTCGCCATCAGCTGTTGCAATGTTATCACTTAGGTCTCCACCACGACCCCATTTACAAGATGATCAAGATGCTTCCCCATCATTCTTGACATAAAAGAGTCATTTAAAAACTGGTCATAAATAACACATTGTTCCACATCATTTCTCGTTATTCCACATTCTTCTACATTAATTCACATTGCTTAATCCACATCCAATCATATGTATTCCCATCGTCCTTCATCCAATCACATTATATTGCATCTCATCACATCTATTCTCATCACATCTCATCCATTCTCATCCAATCACATCACATCACATCCAATCACATCCAATCACATCTCATCCAATCTCATCCAATCTCATCCAATCACATCACATCTCATCCAATCTCATCCAATCACATCCAATCACATCACATCACATCTCATCCAATCTCATCCAATCACCCAATCACATCACATCTCATCCATTCTCATCCAGTCACATTATATTACATCCAATCACATCTCATCCATTCTCATCCAATCACATTATATTACATCCAATCACATTATATTACATCCAATCACATCTCATCCATTCTCATCCAATCACATTATATTACATCCAATCACATTATATTACATCCATTCTCATCCAATCACATTATATTACATCCAATCACATTATATTACATCCATTCTCATCCAATCACATTATATTACATCCAATCACATTATATTACATCCATTCTCATCCAATCACATTATATTACATCCAATCACATTATATTACATCCATTCTCATCCAATCACATTATATTACATCCAATCACATTATATTACATCTCATCACATCTATCCTCATCACATCTCATCACATCACATCCAATCACATCACATCTCATCCAATCACATCACATCTCATCCATTCTCATCCAATCACATTATATTACATCCAATCACATTATATTACATCTCATCACATCTATCCTAATCACATCTCATCACATCTCATCCATTCTCATCCAATCACATTACATCTCATCACACCTATCCTCATCACATCTCATCACATCTCATCCATTCTCATCCAATCACATTACATCTCATCCATTCTCATCCAATCACATTACATCTCATCCATTCTCATCCAATCACATTATATTACATCTCATCACATCTCATCCATTCTCATCCAATCACATTATATTACATCCATTCTCATCACATCTCATCCAATCACATTATATTACATCCAATCACATTATATTACATCCATTCTTATCCAATCACATTATATTACATCTCATCACATCTCATCCATTCTCATCTATCCATATCCACATCCCATCACATCACATCCATCCACATCACATCACATCACATCCATTCACATCATATCTTATCCATTCACATGTACCCCGATCCACATCACATCCATTCATATCACATCTCATCCATTCATACCACATCTCATCCATTCACATCTATTTCGATTCACATCACATCTCATCCATTCACATCTATCCCGATTCACATCACATCCATTCACATCTATCCCGATTCACATCACATCCATTCACATTACATCTCATCTATTCACATCTATCCCGATTCACATCACATCACATCCATTCACATCTATCCCGATTCACATCACATCGATTCACATTAAATATCATCCATTCACATCTATCCCAATTCACATGACATCCATTCACATTACATCTCATCCATTCACATCTATCCCGATTCACATCATAGCACATACATTCACATCACAGCACATACATTCACATCACATCTTATTCATTCACATCTATCCCGATTCACATCACATCCATTCACATCTATCCTGATTCACATCACATCACATCCATTCACATCTCATCGCATCTGTTCACATCCATCACATTCATTGCATCCCCATCCCATCATAATAATGTCTATGCACATTACATCATGTCCACATCTATCCACATCACATCTCAGTCATTCCATCCACATTACATCACGTCCACATCTATCCACATCATATCTCATTCATTCCATCCACATTACATCACATCCACATCTATCCATATCATATCTCATTCATTCCATCCACATTACATCACATCCACATCTATCCATATCTCATCACATCCATACACATCCCATCTCATTCATCCACATCCATCCAGTCATCCACATCCATCCAGTCATTCTTCACATGCATGTCTATCCACATTCATCCATTCATTCACGTTCACATCTGTCACTTCACATCTTATTCTCATTCATTTACATCACATCACACCCATACATATCATCACATCTATTCACATTCACATCCACATATATTCACATCACGTCACATTTCATCCACATCTCATCGCATTCACATCCACATCCCTTTACATCACATCACATCTCATCCACATCCACATCCACATCCATTTACATCACATCACATCTTATCACATCCACATCCACATCCATTTACATCACATCACATCCACATCCATTTACATCACATCACATCCACATCCACATCCATTTACATCACATCACATCCTTTCACATATCCTCATATCTCATTCTCATCTCTTCATTCACATCCACATCCACATCCATTTACATCACATCACATCTTATCACATCCACATCCACATTCATTTACATCACACCACATCTTATCACATCCATTTACATCACATCACATCCTTTCACATATCCTCACATCTCATTCTCATCTCTTTATTCACATCCACATCTATTTACATCACCTCATATCCCATCCACATTCATTTACATCACACATCTTATCACATCCACTCACATCTTATCACATCCACTCACATCTTATCACATCGCATTCACATCTTATTCACATCGCATTCACATCTATTCACATTTAGTAACATTTTCTATTTTCTATATCGATGGAACTTTTCTAAATTTCTGCCAATTGTTTGGCCTAGTTAAAGGTACTTTTTCTCGACGGACATTTTCATATTCTTTCTCAAAATTCTCAAGTGAAATATATTCAATATTCTTCTTTTGAGTAAAAGATTCATGGGATTTACAAAAATCAATTCTATCCATATTTCCCTATAAAATTAATAATGCTCAAATTTTCACTTTTCATAAAAATTCCTCGTTTAGCATTTAATTTCTTGGATCTCAAATATCATGGAAATTACTCTTTTTACATTTAAATGATTGAATTCCAAATGTCATGGGAATTTCTCTTTTATCATAAAATAAATTTATCTAAAATTTCTCTTTTATTTAATAAAAATATCCATTACTTCAATTGTGCCAAGAATTCCACTTTTACCATTTAAATGATTTAATTCCAAATGTCATGGGAATTCCTCTTTTATCATTGTTTTTACTTTGTACACCCACTTGCATCCAATGGCTTTTTTACCTTCAGGCAATTGCACTAAATCCCAAGTTTCATTTCCATATAGTGCATCCATCTCCTCATCCATAGCTTTCTCCCAACACACATTTACAATAGCCTCATCAATGCATGTGGGCTCTACAACCTGCACAACTTTTGCCATGTATGCATAGTGATGTGCCACATAACCATCATAGGTAAACCTTTGCATAGGATTCTTCACTCTTCCAGATCTTCGCAGCTTTGCATTCATGGCTTCCATAGCCTTCTTTACACCATGTGTTCTCATAGCTAGTATCCCAAGATCCTCATCAAGGTTCATCTCTGAGCCACTAGACTCTCCATCAACATGAGAATGCCCTATAGAAATGTTAGGCATACTAAGGGGCTCAACCACTTTCTCTTTGCCTTTATGTGATGTACTAATCACATTTGCAAGACTGATATTATGACGTAGCCTGCCACTCCATGGTCTATCAAAACTGAACCACTAGATGAGGACTCTCTTGGTCTACTCAAAAACTATGATTGCTGACTTGCATTCCGTGCAACCACATTTCCACTCACATCAGCCCCAGCAGCTTCTTATAGCTGCTCGTCTCATCAAAAACAACATCTCTGCTTACCCTCAACTCACTTGTAGCAGGGTTATAACACCTGTATCCCTTTTGCTCAAAGGGAATACCCAATAAACACACATTTTTCAGCTTTTGGATCCAGCTTAGTTCTCAGCTCATCTGGCACATGCACATATGCAATGCATCCAAAGACTTTCAGATGAGACAAATCAGGTTTTCTGCCAGTAAACCTCTCCTCTAGAGTTACATCATGTATGGCTGCATTTGGAGTCTTGCTCATGATGTAAACTGATGTAGAAACAGCCTCAGCCCAATAGCTATGTGGCATATTCTTCTCTCCCATCAATGCTCGCGCAATCTCAGCAATGTGCCTGTTTTTCTGCTCAGCAACTCCATTTTGCTATGGAGTGTATCTGCATGTAAATTGTCTCCAAATACCATTCTTCTTAAAAAATTTAGAGAACTCATTGGAGAAGTACTCTCCCCCTCCATCTGACCTTAGGCACTTTACATATTTCCCTGTTTGCTTTTCAACCATAACTCTGAAATTCTGAAAATGAGTGAACACCTCACCCTTCTCCTTCATGAAGTATACCCACACTTTCCTTGTGTGGTCACATCAATAAATGTCACATAATACCTGCAGCCTCCCATAGACATAGTCTTCGTAGGACCCCATACATCTGAATGCACAACATCTACTGCATTTCTACTCACATTTTTGTCATATGGAAATACATGCTTTCTTTGCTTTCCAAATAAGCATGCTTCACATATTTTCCACATACTTTCAACTTTAAACTTTGACAGCCGTGTCACAATTCCTTTAGTCTGCATAGACTTCTTTCTCTGCACATTCACATGTCTAATTCTTTTATGCCAAATGTCTGTGTCTGCAACAATTCCTGAACCATTTGCAAACATTGCAGCACTCACTTCAGGCATGTTTACATTCAATGTAAACATTTTGCCCACTTTGTTGCCTTTTGCAACCAACTTGCACTTGTCTTTAAAGTTAACATAACAACCTGCACTTGTCTTTAAAGTCAACATAACAACCATCAGGGTTAAACCGAACCTGCAAACCCTGCTCAATCATCTGGCCAACTGAAACCAGATTCTTTGTTATGTTCGCGGAACATGAAGTACATCTGCAAGGTACTTCACTTTGCCATCCTGCATAGACAATGGCACATCTCCAACATGGGCAATTGGATGAGCAGTGTCATCCCTTGTTTCCACAAAACCTGGTCTTTCAAGGTTTTTCATCTCTCCTTAAACCACTCCCCATGACTTGTCATGTGGTTTGAAGCACCTGAATCAACATACCATACATCATCTTTATGTGCTGCTTCAACATTTTCAGACATGGCATTAATGACATGATGCATAACAAACAACCTTTCACTATCCTCATTGTTTTTGCTTGAGGATGCATAGTTGTTTTGCTGCAATTTCCCATTTCGCATGTTAGCCTACTTCTTATAACAATCCGCCCACACATGTCCAGGCTTACCACAATAAAAGCGTCCACGTGTATCATTATACTGCCTTTGCCAATTTCCAAGACCTCTTTGACTCCCCCTGTCTCTAAATTGGCCTCTTCCACTTGCGTGTTATTGTTGTTGTGAATTCTGGGACTATTGTTTTGCTGGTGCTGGCCATAATTCTGATTACCTATTTGGCCACCTCCTTGGCCACGTCCACGGCCTCCTCTACCTCGTCCTCTTCCTAAACTTGTGTAGAAGGCCTGTTGCTCTGAACTATTTTTGTTTTGTGAAGACTGTTGGTCTTCACCTAAGCTCTTCTCTTCTATAATCAACATAGACACCAAATCTGTGAAATTGGGAATGTTTTCCCGAGTCTAAATAGACATCTTGAATGCCTTGTATCGTGGCCCAAGACCACGTAGACAGACTTCCACCTTATCATCATCATCTATTAAAATGCCAATAGTAGATGCAAGGGATTCCACAATACCCTTGATTAGTCATTCACAGATATACTCTTTTTCTCCACAGTATGAAGTTCATTCTTCAACTGTATCTTTTGTGCCTTGGTATTCGTTTCATAGAGTTTTACCAAGGTGTCCCACGCCTCCTTGGGGGACTTGGCATCCTGTATGTGCCCAATCATGGTATCCTGTATGTGCCCAATCATGGCATCCTATATGTGCCCAATCATGGTATCCTGTATACTGATAGAGAGCCAATACATAACTTTTCTGGCTCCTTGGTTCCAATCCTTGAACTCTTTCACATTTGTAGCAGTGGGATTGATCTCTGGTATCTCCGGTGCCTCTTCGTGCTCATTTCTATGTAGTCCCAGTAACCCTTTCCCATAAGGAAATTTGTCAACCTAAACTTCCAAGCATGGAAGTTGTTCTTATTAAGCTTCTGAGCAACAATCTAGTTTATGCCATTGTGAGGTGAAAAAAAAGAAAAAAGACCACTGCCTCTATAGCCCTTCACCCCCCAAACTTGGAAACAACAACACAACGGAGGCACCACCAGCCCCACCGGCTAGAACACTTCTCACTCTTCACCACCCACCCATGCCAGACAGACAGCATAAAACAGGGGCACCATAGACAAAGCAAACACCCAACTCTTATATTCCCAGTCAACACATTTCATACAAGCTTCTCCCGACACAGAAGCTTTACTCACACAATTTACAAACACTCACTCAAGCCTGTCACACTGCCGCCGAGGATACACCACATCCCCAATCATCACGAACCTCTTGCCTGCCTGCTGTGCCAATCACACCAGAATGAACCTGGCCACTCACTCTTTAGAAGGCGCCCCACCAACTAACCCTCAACTCTCTGTAGCCCATCACTTCTGCATGTGTCACCAGCAGCAGCAGCTACCCAAACACCTCTCTCTCTCTTTCTCTGTGCTAATCCTCTGCCAGC
Organism: Cibotium barometz; assembly: GCF_041138505.1. Taxonomy (NCBI): domain Eukaryota; kingdom Viridiplantae; phylum Streptophyta; class Polypodiopsida; order Cyatheales; family Cibotiaceae; genus Cibotium; species Cibotium barometz. The sequence continues at coordinate 61,884,437 of NC_141054.1, read as the reverse complement.
CACTTTCTCACTTCCTCTTGTAGCTTATCTGCAATGCTTTCAGCCCCACCAGCCTCTGCACTTTGCTTGTCCACAGCCCTGTCTCCAGCACCTACCTGTGCTTCCACTTTCGGCTTCACCTAGCGGCCCACACCAGCCACCCTTTGCCTGTCCCCTTTGCTTCCAACTAGCTGCACCTGCAACTGTACATGCAGCTCTTCCTCTGTTGTGCCAACACCTCAAAGGCACTCACCCATGCTCTGTCTTCTGGCAACCTCCTCACGTACACAAGGCCGCTTTCCACTGTTCCTCGCCTCTGGTGTCTGCCCAATTCCAGCAGCATCACCTGCGTTACCAGCTGCTCTCACTTCTCTCCTTGCGCTTCTCTCCTTGCGCTTCAGCCACGCCAGCCCACACGACCACGCTCTTCTCTTCACACGGGAGGCCCCACCACCAGTTGCAACCCGTCAGCTCGACTACCAGCTGCACTCACCAAGGCGCCTGCCTATACGGCTGCGCTCCACAAGGGATGCCCCTGGCGTATCACCGCTCTTGTACCCAAACGGCCACCCTTCGCTCTTTGATGCGTGCCAGTGCTTCCACTAGCTCCCACACGGCCAGCCTCACCTTGACCACCCTTTGTAATGCTACTTTCAGCGCTCCTCAGCTGCGCTCCACATCACCCAGTCGTCACAAGGCGGCCTCCTCACAGAAGGCATCGACTCTGTCCACTCCAGGCTCCGCTACTCTTCACATGGGAGGCCCCCACACTCTGGTTGCAGCATGGCGCTCCCCTTCGCCTTCTTCTCTGCAATTTGATCAGAGCCCCCCATCTCAACGCGGTAGCCACCCTCTTTTCTTCCTCTCCTCACCAGCTTCTAGATTGCGCACGCTGGTAGCAGCGTAAAGCTTCCACATGGCCATTCTTTTTAGTGGCCACGTTTATCATTATTTTTATTTTGTTCTAAGGCCTGCCACCTCAACATTCCTTTTCACACCATTGCTCAAGCTACATTGGCCACATCATATTTAATTGCCCATGCTTCATATACTTCTCAATTGCAATCTTTAATTGCCCAGTTATATATTGGACGTGCACACAATTCCAGACGACCAAGTAGCTGATATCATCTCAGCGGACCTCCAGTAGACCACGCTCCGGACAGGCCTGCACAAGCCCAAAACAAATCCATCTACAAAATCACTCTACCAACGCATTCCAAAGCAGAACCTTTCACACACGCCATGCATCCATATATACACAGGCCGAAAACACCTCTCAGAAAAATGCCTGACATACTTTGCCAACCCCCCCATTTGCTAGAGCATTCATGCTCAGCAGCAAAAAGATAAATCCGATAGCTATCCACCAGGATCAAAAGGAAACATCTGCTCACCATCCCATTCCCCAACATCTGTGAAACACCATGGTTGTATCACTGCATACCAAACGTCAACCATATGTGCCACAAAATCATCCACGTCCACTTCACCCACAACAAACCTCCTTGTCTTCAAAATCTGTGGCATTACAGCATTTAGCATCCCATTCATCAACACCAGTGAAGGCCAGGTTCCATCATCTTGACCTTTTTGCACACCAAAATCTAGATCCTTTCCAACAACAGCAGTGTCCACAAGCACTTCCAGCTCTTGTACTTCAGGCATCTCTTCACAACCATACAGCTCAATTGGTTCAGAATCCTTGTCATCCATGGACTTTGCCTTTCACATTTCAGCAACACGCATAGAAGCCTTAGTTACACTCTCGATCATACCTACATCCATATCCATCTCTGGCTCCTGTTCATCAAGGCTAGCAACTTCCCATATATGATCCTCAGGCACAATACTCACCTCACAACGCTCTTCATCAGCCAAATCAACATGCATATCTTCTTGAGTGCTGCCAACCCCCCTGGTATCATCGTCCAAAGACTCCCCAGCACATAATGCATCAAATGGACAAATATCCACACCTTTCATCTCAGGTACCAGACCATCATCAAGATGTCTAAGAAAATCCATAATAATAGGATCTTCCTCCACGCTCTTTACATCCGCATCATAAACCATCTTCACTTCATCACAAGTCTCTACCCCATCCTCCTCCCTTGTAGAATCTGACAAAGAATCATCCTCAAAGCATCCTGTATCCAACTCCTCTTCCTTGTTATCATCAGCCAATCCCAAAGCATCATCCTCTTTGCGTCCATGTGCATGCATGTCATCCAGATCCAAATGCAAATGATCTCCAATAGAACCTTTCAACTCACTGTCATGAACAGCCACGACGTCCAAATCCAAAGAAGAATCCACTGGCAACTCCTCATCTTCACTTATCTCCTTCACCTGCTTTTCATCCACCTTCACCTGCTTTAAAAACTTTGGAAAAAAATCAGAAGGCATATAGAACATTCCCCTTTGTACCTGTATAGGCCTTTGAGACTCCTGTCTAATCAAACTTTGCATAGGACTTTTATCCACCTTAACCAAATTTACCTGCATACCCCTTGCAGACACAACACCGTCATACAGATAAATACCCATCTCCATCTGCTTCAAAATCTTGCCTTCCTTTTCCCTAGCAACCCTAACTGCATCATCAAATGACTTGGGATTCTTCAACTCAACCCTGACCTTCAAATGGGGTAACAGACCATCAATAAACAAGCTCTTTTTCAGAAACATAGGAGGAACTTCCTGTTTCAATGTCATACACCACTTACCCCACAAACATGTAAATACCTGCACAAAATCATCCAGTGATTGCCTATGAACCTGCTTCAAGATGCTCAACTCCTGCCAAAGCACACTAGAATCCTCCGCTTGCTGAAAACGCTCCAAAAGGCCTTCTTTCAACCTGTCTAAGGTCAAAACACCAGCATCCTGTACTTCAAAATCCTTAAGCCAGCTTCGGGCATCTCCCTTCAAAAAAATCTTTATCAGCTTCACAACCTGCTCTTCATCTGTCACATGATTGCTAATGCATGCCAACTCCATTTGCTCCAAAAAGTCACACACATCTTCACCCTTCCTGCCATGAAATTCAGGATAAAACCATATCCTGAAAACCTGTAACAATCCCTGAGCTCTCCTCAGTGGAACATACGCCCTTCTAGGCAAAGAACAACGCCAAAGCTATCCTCAGTGGGGGCACCAGAAGAATGTGAGGTGAAAAAAAGAAAAAAGACCACTGCCTCTATAGCCCTTCACCCCCCAAACTTGGAAACAACAACACAACGGAGGCACCACCGGAGGCACCACCAGCCCACCGGCTGGAACACTTCTCACTCTTCACCACCCACCCACGCCAGACAGACAGCATAAAACAGGGGCACCATAGACAAAGCTAACACCCAGCTCTTATATTCCCAGTCAACACATTTCATACAAGCTTCTCTCGACACAGAAGCTTTACTCACACAATTTACAAACACTCACTCAAGCCTGTCACTGCCGAGGATACACCACATCCCCAATCATCACGAACCTCTTGCCTGCCTGCTGTGCTAATCACACCAGAATGAACCTGGCCACTCACTCTTTAGAAGGCGCCCCACCAGCTAACCCTCAACTCTCTGTAGCCCATCACTTCTGTATGTGTTGCGAGCAGCAGCTACCCAAACACCTCTCTCTCTCTTTCTCTGTGCTGATCCTCTGCCAGCCACTTTCTCACTTCCTCTTGCAGCTTATCTGTAGTGCTTTCAGCCCCACCAGCCTCTGCACTTTGCTTGTCCACAACCCTGTCTCCAGCACCTACCTGTGCTTCCACTTTCGGCTTCACCTAGCGGCCCACACCAGCTACCCTTTGCCTGTCCCCTTTGCTTCCAACTAGCTGCACCTGCAACTGTACATCCAGCTCTTCCTCTGTTGTGCCAACACCTCAAAGGCACTCACCCATGCTCTGTCTTCTAGGCGACCTCCTCACGTACACAAGGTCGCTTGTACCTCCGACATGATTCTTTCATCACAAGGGTCAACCTAAAGAATCACTCATATCGTGATGTAACAAGGTCTCCAATAGATGAGTTTGATTCTGCTTCATCTGAGGGCTCAAGAGTTACATTGTCAGATGGGCAAGAAGATCTGTGGATGTGTGGAGCCTCATGTAAGGATTTCAACACTGAGAGACTTAAGGGTAATCAAAGTGTATCAGATGAGGCATACATTCCACAACCCTTCTCTGAGCACTTAATGGATCCCCTAGAATGGAGTCATGTCCTTGCAACATTATCGACATGTGCTTTACCTAAGTCAATTCAATTTTGTGACTCAGATGGATATGACATTATTCCTATACGAATGGTACAACCATGTGACCTTCTAGATGATTTGTACTATGGGGATGCATCCACAATAGCACTGCATGTAGAGGAAATCTCGGTGGAGGATTTAACACTCGAATCTGCTAATGATACTGATAAGGAAGATGGATGGGACTCTGATTTTGATGATGATGTGATAGTCCCCGAGGAAGAGTTAGGAAAGGCACACCTACTCTTGAGAGGTTTAAATAGAGATCCCTCCAAACGTAAATGCTGTAAGAGCCATAAGAGAATCCGTAAACAAGATGAGAGGGAACGACGTGAGAGAATGCAAAAAGAAAACGAGGAGTTTAAGAATGAACACTCTCGACCACCACCTCACTTCTCAGGAAAGAATGGATATCTATATTATGTCCAGGCGCACAAGATAGTATCAAAGACCAAATAAAACGATCAGATGGATTCCAACCAGGAGAAAAGCTAAAAACTGTTAGCAAAAATCGCAAAAAAACAAAGAGACCAAAACAAAAACTCAAGTCTCCAAATAGATTCAAAAGAGAGTGTCGGAAGTGCAAAGATAAAGGTTGAACGAAAAACTCTGATGCAAGATTGCAAACAGATTCAAACTCAAGTCTCAAACAGATTCAAACTCAAGTCTCAAACAGATTCAAACTCAAGTCTCAAACAGATTCAAACTCAAGTCTCAAACAGATGTAAAAGAGAGTGTTGGAAGTGCAAAGATAAAGGTTGAACTAAAAACTCTGATGCAAGATTGCAAAAGAGAGCTCAAAACCGCATGGTCTTCAATTAGTGATGACTCAAATGGACAAGAACAAGGTCTCAATGTTCCCCCCAACTTCACACAGTACACTCTTCAAGATCGGAAGATTGTCCTTCAATAGCCCATGAGACAAAAGCCAAGCATGCCAAGGGTTTCATATGATGGTCCAGAAGATGCAAAAAAAAATTGATATCGCTGAGCCAGGAAAAGAGCCTCGCTATGTGTGGATTGCCACAGACTTGTCCTTAGATGAGGAGAAGTTATTAATTCAAACAATAAAGGAGTATCGCGATGTTTTTGCTTGGAGTTATAAAGACCTCAAAGGAGTTGATCCAAGCATATGTTAGCATACAATTGCATTGCGAGAGGATGCAAAGCCTTCCAAGCAATGTCCTTAGAGAATTTTGCACGAAAGATAAAAGAAGAAATAGACAAGCTCTTAGAGGCAAAATTTCTCTATGAGATTGAACACATTGATGAATGGGTCTCCCCTATTGTAGTGGTGCCCAAGAAAAATAAAAAACTTTGAGTATGTGTAAACCTCAAGAAGGTAAATGCAGCTACTGTACATGATCATTACCCACTTCCAATCACGGATCATGTTTTGGAACGTGTTGCAGGGAAAAAGTCATATAGTTTCTTGGATGGATTCTCCGGTTACAACAATCAAGTGTCAATTGATCCGAAGGATGAACACAAGATAGCCTTTGCAACTGAAGATGGTATCTTTGCCTATCATGTTATGCCATTTGGTCTAACAAATGCACCAGCAACCTTTCAGCGGGCGGTTAATGAGTCATGTATTCAAGGAGTAGGCTATTTCTTGAGATCTTCATGGATGATTTATGTGTTCACTCACAAGAGCGTGATGATCATATAGAACACCTCAGACTTGTGTTTCAAAAGTGTCAAGTTTATCGTATATGCTTGAATCCTGACAAGTATAAATTCATGGTAAGACAAGGGAAGATTTTGGGCCATATTGTTTCTCGCAACGGTATTTCAACAGATATGGATAAAATTGATGTCATTGTCTCATTAACTCGGCCTATCAATCCTAAAGGGGTACAAATATTCATGGGACATTGTGGCTATTATCGTCGATGCATCTACATGTACGCTGTCCTAGCCAGACCATTATATGCTCTTCTTGTAAAGTTTAATTGGACTGACGAGTGTGAGGAATCCTTTGAAAAGTTGAAGCAAGCATTAGTGTCTGCACCCATCTTACGGGCACTAGATTGGAACCAAATCTTTCATGTCCATATTGATGCTTCAAACTTTGCAATTGGATGTATTTTGGCTCAATCGGGAGAACATAATAAGGATTTCCTAATCTCATATGCTAGTCAATAGTTGAACAATGCTGAGAAGAATTATACCACAATAGAAAGAGAAGGTTTGTCCATGATATATGCAGTGAAAAAGTTTCGCCATTACCTTTTGGCAAACAAATTTATATTTTTTGTGGACCATCAAGCACTGCTATATTTGGTGAATAAGCCTTGTGCAACTGGAAGGATTGTGAGGTGGTTTGTCATCCTTCTTGAGTTTGATTTTGAAGTGGCAGTCCGAAAAGGAACAACTCATCTTAGGGCAGATCATTTGTCTCGAATCACCTCTGGAGAAGCTCCTGTGGGTGTGGATGATGATATGTTAGATTCAACACTTTTCCTTACAGAGACAGCTCCTAAATGGTCTGAACCCATCTTAGAAATTTTGACAAGTGGGCAGATACAACTAGCGGGTCCTAATGTGGACCTATGGTGACCATTCAAGTTAATCTCAGGGAGATTATATCGTCAGGGTAATGATGGAGTGTTGCGGCTTATACCTAACCCTGACCAATATGAGGAGATCTTGGAATGGGCACATGAAAGTATTAGTGGAATCCATGCATCAGCTACTAGTGTGCGACGTATAACTCAGGATGGGCAATGGTGGCCTACCATGCATGCGGATGCTGAAAAATTTGTTCGTAACTGTGGTTCATGTCAAATTCAACAACCAATTCATAATGTCACATTATTCCAAATTTCAACTACACCAAGTATATTGAGAAATTCCAAAATCGGCATTATCTGCTTAATCTTCCCATAGAACTAATGCCATATTTTAGCGAGGAAGCACTCCTTCCTCTACCACCTTCCCCAGAGGCCAGCTTTTGTACAAGGTTGTCCTTGCATCTTGAAGTGATTGATACAATCTTTCCAGCAGAAGCAGGGATTTCATATTCACGTGATCACAGCCTTTTTTCTTGTGATCACAGCTATTGTTCACAAATCTCAATGTTCACAAAATTCACAGTTCTCAAATCCTAGAGGGTGGGATGACCTGGTAACCCACAATTGGCCCGTCGGGCTACAAGTCTGGACCGCCGGGCCCGTCGGGCGCGCAGAAGCCCGCCGGGCCTGCCTCCCGGCCCGGCGGGCTATATTGTAGTATAAAAGGGTGGTCCGGGGGGTCACTGTTCACGGAATCTTCCTTGTACTTGGTGTCAGTGGTGCTAGTGTGATCAATTTGAGGTAATTTTTAAGTTGAAAGTGTTGGTGTCATTTAATTTTTTGCATACGCTTAAGTTTAACGTTGTTTGTGATGCATGTGCATGTGTCGTTAAATGTTAAGAGGCCCGCTGCAGATGGCCGAGCGATTGGCTAGGTCTGCTGATGTGCACTCTTAATATTTAACTTATGTAGAAGTTTTCGTTGTGGCACGGTATCTGCAAATGGTCGGTATACTGACTAGGTTTGCAGTTACCAAGTTACAATGCGGCTTTGTTTTTGTTAAATGCTTTGAGAGCCCGCTGTTGCAGATGGCCGGTTTACTGGCTAGGTCTGCTGATGTGCGCTCGTAGCATTTGACATGTGTGATGCTTTGCTACTTAGTACGGTATCTGCAGATGGTCGGTTTACTGACTAGGTCTGCTGACACCAAGCTATGTGGTGAAGTTTGTTTTTGTTATTTGGTTTGATAGTCATCTGCAGATGGTCGGTATACTGACTAGGTCTACTGACGATGTGTCAAAGCATTTAACTTGTGCCATAGTTTTCATCTTAATGCGATATCTGCAGATGGTCGGTATACTGACTAGGTCTGCTGACGTCAAGTTAAGTCGTAAACTTGTGTTTTGTGTTTGTTTTTGACGATGAATGTGATTATTTAGTTTGCATGACATGAGTCATAAGTGTGTTGGATGTAGAAATCTCTTAGTTAGCTTACAAATAGCATTTTTTGTGGTTATAAATGTTGCAACTATTTGTCAATTATATTGTGCAGATTGATGGCGACGCTTGCACTTACTCCTGAAATCAAGAAATCAATTTGTATCAAACTCGTTACCTTCATTAGTTGCTTGTCACCTAATCACATCGAGGGTATTGTGTCTGATAGGAATCGATTTGAGCAAATATTAGGTGAGGTTGTTCGCGCAGTGAAAAATATCCATGTGGGTGCTGATGGAGCAGCCATCAAGCATTTTGTTACTAGCATTGTGGGCAACATGCCTAGATGCGCTGTTGACCTAGGTGACGACAGACCAGCGGAAACAAATGAATCCAAGCTGGAGCACTTCCACACAAAATGGAAGGTAGAGAAAGAGAGGTCCAAGCGTGCAAAGGCCATAGACACCCAAGCTATCCTGAGCAAGAGAGCTCGCAAAGAGCTGGACCGGCCTGCTCTGATGAACAAGAAGATTTATCATCTGGTGCATGTGAGGTCTCTAAAGGCACCCACTTGCAGCGCACAAAGCATAATACTAACTGCAGCATGACAATTGGGTTGCCTGCAGAGGCCATCATCACAGAAAAGAAGATGGGCTCTGGATCGTACGGCGTTGTACATAAATGCCATATTCAAGGTGTCTCCTGGTTTCCAGAAGGCATTTCTTATTGTGCAAAGCAATTCCTTGGTAGTCGAAGGGCTCAATTGAAGTCTTTAGCTCAGGAGGCTTCAATCGACCTAACCCACAGGGGCATAGTGCGCGCCATTGGGCACACAAGGAAGGAGCCATGGATACTGCTCTTCCCCCTCTTTAATGGGGGAAGTCTTGGAGATATAATGGAGTGTGTTCCGCCTCCTAAGGGGACCCTCAGTTCCATGCTTGCTGCTGGCAAAGGCAACAGATACAAGAAAAAACAAGTGGCTCCTCATGAAATGGAGTGATACAAGTCTTTGATTTTTCATGCTCCCGAGCTTATCTGTGCCCTTGTGAATACCATGGCCTTTGCACATGCTGAAGGGATCATCCACAATGATTGCCACCCCTGGAATATAATGATAGATTTCACCAAAGAAGGGGTGCCACGGGTAGGCATCATTGACTGGGGTCTTGCATTGAGGGATGGGATTGAGTTCAAACCCACAAATATCACCAACAAAGCAAAGCACGATCAACGCCCCTGGAGAGCCCCTGAGCTCGCAGATGTAAGGTCCCCTTGTCCATGGAGCAATGCATCATCTTCTGCTTGGCTTGGGTGATTGAAAAGTTTACATTATTTTGTGCTGAGTTTGCAAAAATGACCAAAGTGCCGTGGGTGGGTAAAACTGCCATCCACACAAATTTGATTAAGGAATGGACGGCTGCCTATATGACGCCATCAAAGGAAGATAGGAAGACCATGGCAGATTTTGAGGAGCAATTGAAGAATTTGGAAGTGTCACCTGCTGTGCATGCTTACGTCCACTATCTGAGATGACACCACACTTATTTTAAAGCCTCTTGTAAATGATATGTTTTGGTTGGCTATCTATTCCATGACCTGCCTTTAATCGACTGACACTATTTTGGTCCCAATTGTTAAATATTATTTTGATCCCAATTCTCTCTCTCTCTCTCTCTCTCTCTCTCTCTCTCTCTCTCTCTCTCTCTCTCTCTCTCTCTCTCTCTCTCTCTCTGAGTATTTGAAAATAACAAGTTTGCAGTAAATAAACATTGATTTTATAAACTTATACCTAACATCTGAAAATAACTTTAAAGCTATTCCTAAATTAACATTGATTCTATAAACTTAAAGTGTATACATACTTTTTCTCAGATGGCTGATAATAATGAAGCCGCAAAGAAGGCATTTGAACGCTTAAAGCAAATCTCGGGCACTGGCACTGTGAATGATGCGGCACGTATTGCCGGACGCACCTCCAAATGGGCACCGGCCCATGGATTACAGTATGCCCAAGTAAATAAGAATGTGTCCAAAGAGATGGTCAAGAGCATCTGGCCTGACGTCTCCAATGATGCCATAAAAAAAGGGCGCTTGAAGCTAACACAATGTAGTGTTCCTTTAATTATCGAGCATGCGGAGCGCATTTTTGTGGATGTCATGGCCCAACCCATGCATCACGGTGACTGTCCCCTGTGGTTTGCTAAAATGCTATATGCACGGTGAATGTCCCCTCTGGTTTGCTATATGCACAATTTGTGCAGAATTCAGTTGTAGACTTTAGCTCTCGACCTCCTCATCTACATGTGGAAGACATTCGGAGTGAGTCAATCACTATGCCTCGAGATGAGTTGCAACTGGCCATTCTTGGAGCCTCAATGGAAGTTCATCACACGGTTGATGAGCTTCAAACTCAAATCAACCAAATTAGAGGCACCCAAGGCCCTCAACAGACGGAAGCAGCACCAGAGCGCGGGCAAGCACCTGAAAGTTCAAGCGCTAGAGATATACTAAGAGAGAACAAGCTCTTGAAGAGACGCATAACGCAAATGGAGGAGCAAGGCCATGCAAACTCTCCTATGACGGCATTTGAACACCCGAATAGTTTGGAGCAACCACCTCTACATGGGCACGAAAGTGGCGGACCATGCCCTATTTGTTATAGTTTCTTTCACTCATGGTCTGGCCACTACACTGTCCCATGTGGGCACATGTACCACTTGACCTGTCTTTTGCAACACATGGTCAACAGTACTACGTGTGCTTTGTGCGGCAAAGAATTTCACAAAAATTTGTATATATGTTTTAAATTGGGTGCCGACTATGATCGGTTGACCAATGCACGACACATGGACGAGTTAGAGCCGCATTTAAACTTATCTCTCTCTTAAATGCAACTCTGGAATTTAACAAGATTCGGCAACTTTGTTCAAAAGATTTCCAATGCTCTCTCTCTATCTCTCTCTCTCTCTCTCTCTCTCTCTCTCTCGCACACACACAAACACATGCACACAGATTACTTTGGAGTGTGTCAAAACTAACATGATTTCGTATTCTAAGTTTAACATGACATGACTAAAAACCATACTCTCTAAATTGACACTAACATGTTTGATATCCAGTTGTTGCAAGACGGATTACTTTGGAGTGTCTCAAAACTAACATGATTTCGTATTCTAAGTTTAACATGACATGACTAAAAACCATACTCTCTAAATTGATCACCAACATGTTTGATATCTAGTTGTTGCAAGACGGATTACATTGGAGTGTGTCAAAACTAACATGATTTCGTATTCTAAGGTTAACATGACATGACTAAAAACCATTCTCTCTAAAATGTTCACCAACATGTTTGATATCCAGTTGTTGCAAGACGGATTACATTGGAGTGTGTCAAAACTAACATGATTACATCAAACGTGAGGAGCGTCTGCGGGTGGCTTTACTAACACCAAAATCGGGTTGCAAGTTTTCTTCTATCTCTTCAATAAAGCACAAGTTATCGCTCGTATGTGGGACATTAGGCTCTACATCTCCATTCTCTTCTGCATCATACTCATCCTGAGTAATGTCATATGTCCACTTAGGCATCTCTTCGTTGTAATCATCTGACTCAATTGACTTCACCAATTTATCATTACAATACATATACACCAACTTCTCAACTCTATCACTCAATAAACGATTTCTGCTAATAGAATGCACATACTTGTAACTGCTCCAATTACGTTCAGAACTAGAATTTGAAGCACATTGCGCAAGCACTCTCACAGCTAAGCGTCGCAAAGTTGGAACACTTCCCCCATTCAACATCCACCATTTCCAAGCAGGCTGTTCCTTAGCAAGCTTTTGCACAAACTCCAAGGCAAATCTACCTTCTTTCAATTTATACTTGGTTAGCTCAATTACCGCCGTTGCTTGCTCATCTGGATCTTCATAAAATCGCTCCACAACATCATAGAAATCATCGATTACCTCCTCATCTAGGGCATTCACGTCCATATGCCAGTATTCTGGGTCAAGACAATATGCAACACTATGCAATGGACTATGTGCTCCTACCCACCGAGCGCTTACATACTTGGCCAAGATATTTCTCCTTGCTCTGGTGAATGGAGGACTCCAATGCTTGACAACAGTTTTAGTGGGCTCCTCTGGGTTTGTGAGGCTTTCTTGAATGGACCACCACGCCATCCAAACCTTCCCGATATTTGGCAATCTAGAATCCAACTGGCGCAAAGCAAGCATAACTGGCATCATAACATGATAACAATCTGCTGCTTCCTCCCATAAACTACGATCCGATATCAAAGATCGCATGTACCTCACCTTTTCTTTAACCTTTTCGGACTGGTCAGCCTCCCACTCAGAGAAGCCAGCACACACAAAGGTTTCCATGACTGCATTCCTATTTCTTAGGAGAGATTGAAGCATATAAAAATTAGTGCAAAATCTGGTTTCACAAGGCAACTTTAGCATAGTTTCCATGCGTTGATGATACATATCTAAAACACGTTGACGTTTGAGCACAAATTTGACAATCTTACTTGCACTATCGATAATCTCCTTGAACCACTCTGTATCAGCATTTTTGTACCAATCTTGTAACACCAAGTTAAGGCTATGAGTGTTACAACCAAATGTATAGATATTGGAAAATCGAGATTCCAACATACGCCCTGCTGCTCGACAATTAGCTGCATTATCCATAATCACTTGAAGCACATTTTCAGACCCAACTTGGTCGATAGCATCACCAATGATATCGGCGATAAATTGACCAGATTTAATTTCCCCGGAGCTATCAACAGCTTTGATAAAGCATTCCCCACGAGGACATACCAACATTACATTTATCAATGGACGTCTTTGGGCATTCGACCAACCATCACTGACAATTGGTGGACAAAACCCAGGTCCATATTCTCCAATCTTCTTCCAAGCCATCTTCCATGAATCTTTCGTGACCATAGACAATGAAGAACCAGTAAAGAAGATCGCTTTCGCTAAAGCAAGTTGAGCATCCTCTAAAGCAGTGGCACGAAAGCTGTCAACTAGATTAGTTTGTCTGGTACGAGACATACCCACCTGAAACTCAGGAGATGCATCCATCGGTATTGAGACATCTGGACCTTGGGTGTCATTTGGCAAGTAGTATGTGTTGGAGTCACTCCTTGGTTGGAGATCCCTCCACTTGATGTTGCCAAATTCGGCGATTGGTGATTTCTTGCACAGAGATTGGGCCTCTTGTTTTGTGATGCTTGTTTACTTATCAAAGCTCTAAGGCGCTTTGCAGCATCATCAGCTCCTGCACCCTTGCATTTACCTCCGGGATTTTTTGTGCTAGTGCCAAGCAAATGCTCCCTTATTCTGGGAGCACCCCCAGATTTTACCAAGCCACAAAAATTACACTTCCATTCGAAAAATCTAGAAAGATTGGAAGCAAATTGCCATTCAGGTCCCGGTGATTTTCCTCCGCTCCTCCTCTTGCCACTTTGAGACGCAACATTCAAAGTTTGTGCTGTCATATCTCGTTGCAAGGAAACTCCACTAGTTTCTAATGGTCTGTTGCTTCGTTGGGTTGATGTGCCGCAATTAGAAGCAACCATTGTAACACCTAAACAACAATCATGCAAGATTTGAGATCCAAAACAGCTTGAGTAAAACTAAAATATGCAATTATAAAGTCTAAAACCCACTTCTTGCCAATGCAACCGAACGTTTGGTGAGATGCATTTGAGGCAATCCATCCCTAAATAGAGATGATGTCCCGAACATCTCACCACCTATATCCTCCTCTAGAGAAGCTCCTACCCAGACCAAATGGCACTCGAGTAGACCACCCAAGAGGAGGTATTGCTAGTCGACCTAAAGAAACCAAACGTTTGGTGAGATGCATTTGAGACAATCCATCCCTAAATAGAGATGATGTCCCGAACATCTCACCACCTATATCCTCCTCTAGAGAAGCTTCTACCCAGACCAAATGGCACTCGAGTAGACCACCCAAGAGGAGGTATTGCTAGTCGACCTAAAGAAACCAAACGTTTGGTGAGATGCATTTGAGGCAATCCATCCCTAGATAGAGATGATGTCCCGAACATCTCACCACCTATACCCTCCTCTAGGGAAGCTCCTACCCAGACCAATTGGCACTCGAGTAGACCACCCAAGAGGAGACATTGCTAGTCCACGTAACAAATACGATAAACCATTTACAATCAAAATCTTATAAAATACAAAATATTATTAACAAGCTTCAAACAAAAATCCAGAATATTTATACTCACCTCTTGTGTCTTTTAGCCTGAGGTGAGCCACCCAAGTGCTTTGGTAAAGCACATTTGGAAGTGAGGGGAAACCCTTTATATAGGTCCCTCCAAAACAGCCAAGTTTTTGGCGCAAAAAAAAAGGCCCCGGGGCCCGCCGGGCTAGATAAGTAACCCGCCGGGCTAAACAGTGGCCCGCCGGGCCAAGCTAGTAGCCCGCCGGGAAAACCGGGATAGCAAGTTTCTCCCGGTTGTGTGAATATCTATGATATTAACAAGTGTGTGAGAGTGTTATTAACTAGTGTTATTACCACTTCGCGGTTAACGTGATCACATGAATGAAATCCCTGAGCAGAAGTGGACACGGATCCACCACCAGTGCAAGGATAAGCTCATAAACTCCACAATAAGATCAACAAGCCAGGGCACTTTTCTCCCACTAGGTTTTTCCCCTCGGCTAGGTGATTGGCACCAATAACAAATTTTATTCTTTTCTTTTCTTGTTTGTTAATAAGACATTTTGCAAAGATCTCAACTAAACAAGAGCATACAAACACACTCCAATAGTCCACCTACCCTGCACACAAATTAGGAAGGGGGGAGACATGGAATGCCTACAAAGAGCAAAGAGAAGCAATCTGCACATCAGCAATGCATCAAGACTAACGCGCCGCATCAACGAGCACTACAACAGGTGTATTCAAATCATAATCTTTTGTTCTTTATGTGCTTTTCACTTTTGCATATATTGTTTGCATGTTCACCCACAGTTGGCTGGTTTAAGTTTTAAATTAGTTGTTACTATGTGGTGAGTGATTTCTAGATTCTTACAGAACTTAGTAGAAGGTATTTCTATTTGAAGAGGATGTAAGATATATGCCAACGGAGTATGCCAAGTTCTTATGCTCTCGAAGTATATTAGTTATCCCTAGTGGTAGCTACCTCTTAGTTATGGGCTAGGTGTTACGATTAGTAAAAAATTTTACGAAACACATGCCTTAAAAAATATATAGAAGTGACTTGAGACATAACGTGTCTACGACCATATGGAATGCTTGGTAGGACCTTGGGGTGTTTTAGCACCTTGGGGCCGATGCCTTGGTTTCCATGGGGTGAATATTGACATCTAAAAGATTAAAAAGAAGCCCTACAAGGACTCTATCGCCTTGATAGATGCTGGTAGGACTCTTGGGTACATTATGGGCCCTCGATACCGATGCCCTCATCTTCATGGGGTACTCCTTATGTCAAAAAGAAAGAAAAGGGTTTGTCGCCCCCTTGAGATACTTAACGGCCTTTAGATTCTCTTGGCGAAGGTTTCTTGGCCATTGCTTGGGTCTCATTAGGATGGAACCTTCCTCTTTATCAAACTAAAAATAATAATTCTCTTTAATCTTCTGCTCTTTACACAGAAAAAAAAGAAGAAAAAAAAGAAAGAAAAAAAGAAAGGTCCAATCACCATAGCTTATATTTAGGAGTAGGGTTGCCACTTAGGAATAACTTAAACACTTGTAGGACATTGGGACTGCGGTCATAACTTGCAGTGTACAAGCACACTTGCCTTTGCATAGCACTATCTATCACTTAGTCTCACTTTGACTAGTCTTTACTTGCTTCTTTTAGCACTCTTTAAAACTCTAATCGGCCTTTCACTTGTATGCTCACGTGTGAGATTGTCATTGCTTGTTTTTTTCAATAAAAGGCTTTACTTGTCTTCCATTGTTTTTTGCAGCTTTTGTTTCTACCGCGCCCGAGGATGTGCATGATTTAGGAAGGGGGAATGTTCCACGGGAACACTCACAAGAACACGGATAATGGAAGGAGGCCGGAAGCAATTAATGCGAGAGAGCGGGATTGTAGTCATGGGAACATAAATATGCACATAATTTTTTCATATTTCTGTGCCGAACTGCAATGTAAATCGTTTTAGGCCAATGTGGGTTCTAAATGAGAGTTCCAAGTGTATTAAGCAAGGCTCACTTATGGGGTTGTCCGCCCATGTGTGAAAGAGGCCTAGGGTTAGGGTTAGTGACATCTCTATAAAAGAGATGTTAGCTAAAGAAAGAGGATGTTTTTTTGGCCATTCTCATAAGCTATTGAGTGAAGCTCTATGGCAACTCTCTAACTCTCTCTATTGTACTCTAATGAGCATCAAGCTCCAATGAGTATAGCTCCACTTCTTTCTCTTAATCTGTTTTAGCATCATTGAAGTAGATTAATCTGTTTTAGCATCATTGAAGTAGATTAATCTATGATTAGTTGAATGCTTATTTCCTTCTCTTGTGTATGCATGCTTGTAGTGTGTGTGTGTAGTCTCCATTGATGCAAGCCCTTGCCCACTTCATTGGCAATGAGTTATTCATGGATAGACTCTCTCTATGAGCTTGTGGGTTTGTGAATGTTACATTCTATGCTTGCTTAAGCTTGTGGGTTAGTAGATGCACGCTTATGGGTTTGCTTGCAGTAGGGAAAGCTAAGATTTAATCAATGTTTGAATGGGATTAAGAGATTGCCATGCGTTGCTTGTTCTCTTGATTGATGATTAGTGTAGTGGGTTTAAGGGATTGAGAGATTGATTGAGGTGTTGAATGGTTGAATCGTCAAGTGGTGGTTCGTGTATGTGAGCTCTCCCTCAAGGGATAATCCTTCATGCACTAATCGGTCGAGTTCTCGGATTGACATTGTATTTCTTAACACATTTGTTGATCGGTAGTACTCTATGAGCACTATATTTCATGGTAAAGAGAACCTCTCTTCACGCGTGTAATGGTAATATCTTCCATAACAATTTATTGCACTTGTCAGACAAGTCAACGCACCTCGCTTTACGAAAAGTTCATCACTTGATTTTGGAGCCTTAATCAAGTACATAGACTCTTTGAAAGCACGAACCATATCTGAGTTGGCATGCCATCCCTCAACGTATTTTGCAATACGTGCATCCTGTAAGACCTCATCCATAACTTCAGAGCCCATCTTCTTCCCAAAAGATGACAATTGCTTAACCAAGTAAACAGAAATTCTCTCTTTTGCTACGTTTCTTTGATCTTCATCTGATACCATTATCATTTTGGTCTTATGTTTGGCCGTCGGCGGCTCTTTGATCTCTTCTTCGAAAAGCCTCCCAGGATCTAATTATATGCTTCTCTAGTGGAGACGTGAAAATCCATTGAGAGTGTGGTCGCCCTTGTATTTGTAAATTTGAAATCGATCCTGCTTCAATATGCTCCAGCCTTATTTCTTCAACACTCTCCATACGAGAGAGAGAGAGAGAGAGAGAGAGAGAGAGAGAGAGAGAGAGAGAGAGAAATAGGTCCTCAAATAAGATTAGGCATAATTTCTTTGTGTGCATGTGGTTGAGAGTGTGGTTGCCCTTGTATTTGTAAATCTGAAATAGGTCCTCAAATAAGATTAGGCATAATTTCTTTGTGTGCATGTGGTTGAGAGTGTGGTTGCCCTTGTATTTGTAAATCTGAAATCGGTTGTGCTTCAATCTGCTGTGCAGCTTTATTGCTTCAACACTCTGCATGTGAGAGAGAGAGAGAGAGAGAGAGAGAGAGAGAGAGAGAGAGAGAGAGAACAATAGGTCCTCAAATAAGCAATGTGTTAGTAGGGTCGTGGGGTAGGGACAGCTCTAGGATCTAGGAATGTGTAGCTTGTGCTAGTGTACTCTTAAGTCTCTAGATAGCCATGTGGGAAAAAAGGATGTGGTTGGGTGCATGATATAGCCAGATGACGCCGACAAAAGTAGGATCCATTGAGCTCACAAGGGGTGTTACTTTTTTGCTCATTGTGGGCAGTCTTACTTTGGATGTTCCCACTTGCATCATAGGTCCTTGGATCCTTTCATGTCCGATGATGCTATGTATGCAGATGCCCTATAAGCATTCCTCCTCTATTGTGTCCCAGAGGTTGATTGAATAATCTCTTCCCAACTAACAACCTAGATTTGAGATGTGCCTAAATCCACAAGGGTTTTTTTCTCGCCGCATCATACTCCCAATCTTATTAATTTAAGAAGACATTGGTCCAAAACATGGATGCCTAGTTGTTTCCTCGAGAAATGTTGTTGTGTGTCTCTAGGCTATCGAGCACTACTTGTGTGGTCTTGGCTTGGGACTGGCTTTGGGTATAATGAGTTATTTTGGTTGCTAATCATTGTTGTGCCAATTGCAAAGTCTCTTCCTTTTTGGCTTTGGTAGCCTTAAATAGTGCCTCTACTTCTTTCACTTCTTCTAATGTTATGTCGCTACCAGACATAAGCATTTGTGGTGGGAGTGGGTCAATGGTCATAGTTTTGGTGAAGGTGCATGGATAGGGATATCAACGTGAATGCTCCCTGGGTTGTAACAATGAGACTACACAAGGTGTCTCTCTAGAGTTTACCCCAACTCCTCCATCATGTGGTCACGTATGTATTAAGGTTTAGTTTAGAGGTAGCACCAATAGCTAAGGCCAAACCTCTTAGGTAGCTATCTATGCAATCAAAAAGACTAGCAGCACAGCAGCAGAAGCTGGCCGGCGGGCTGGTGAGGCCCAGTTAGGGTTCTCACTTCTTGAGAATTGGAATCCTTCCATTGACTCGAAGTCATACAAAGTATCACTTGCCCATATTGTAGGCCCTTGTACAATGCTACTTGGTTCTGACTAAAGGTAGCTATCTATGCAATCAAAAAGACTAGCAGCACAGCTGGCCGGGCTGGTGAGGCCCAGTTAGGGTTCTCACTTCTTGAGAATTGGAATCCTTCCATTGACTTGAAGTCATACACCAATAGCTAAGGCCAAACCTCTTAGGTAGCTATCTTAGGTAGCACCAATAGCTAAGGCCAAACCTCTTAGGTAGCTATCTATGCAATCAAAAAGACTAGCAGCAGCAGCAGAGCTGGCGGGGCTGGTGAGGCCCAGTTAGGGTTCTCACTTCTTGAGAATTGGAATCCTTCCATTGACTCGAAGTCATACAAAGTATCACTTGCCCATATTGTAGGCCCTTGTACAATGCTAAACTTGGTTTTGACTAAAGGTCTAGAGCCTAGTGTAGTTTCTCGGGGGGATCACTCATAAATATGTAAGGTAACATATGGGTTCAACAGAAGGGGTTTTTAAATCCCTTTTTTACACATTTTTTACATACAGAAGGGTACCATGTAAAGGGGATATTTACAGATTGAATAGAAAAAGGGTGTGTTTTATTCATGAAAAATTTAGAGATAAGGGGTTTTTTTAATTAGGCTTTGAACACACATGATATAGAGAGTTTACATATAGTGAGCACCCCGAGTGTAGTTTGTTACTAACTCAATGGATGTACTATCGTCTAAATAGGCCTCTAATACATGTCAAGACCATAAGTACATGTGAATTTAGGCCCATTAGGGTCCAAGGAAGCACACTATAAGGTTTGATTTTTTTTTTGCTTTCTTTTGGGTGTTGAGGAAACTTGTCCAAATTAGGTTTTAGATAGTTCTCAACAAGGAAAGTTTGGGTATGCACTTTATTTCGGGTACTAACCGAGCACCAGTTTGTATAGTGAATTTACTATATAAATTTCAATTTTTGGGAGTGTTATACACATTGCACCGACGTGATCCCCACAGCCTAAAATGATTTCTAGATATTTTAGGTCTATGCTTTTCCAAAAAATTTTCTTTTTTGGGCCTACCTTTTTCCTTTTTCCTTTTACCTTTTGAGTATGCCATCACTTACAGCATGGGTGATACTCTGACAGGTTATTGTGACTCAGATTAGGCAGGAGATTGTGATTCTAGGAAATCAGTTTTTGGATTTTTTTTTTTGCTTGGTTCTGGTGCTTTCTCTTGGATTAGCAAAAAGCAATCTACAGTGGCACTTTCTTTCCACAGGGGCTCAGTATAAGGTAGCTTGCTTTGCTGCATGTGAGGTAGTATTGCTGAGGAGAATCTTGGTTGACATGGGAGTTCAGATCAAGGAGGCTACAGTCTTGAGGTGTGACAATCAGAGTTGCATGGCTATCTCCAAGAACCCTGTGTTTCATGCTCGCACAAAGCACATTGAGATTCAGTATCATTATGTGCAGGAGCTGATAGAGGATGAGAAAGTGGAGCAGGACTATTGCTCTACAAAGCAAAACTATGCCGACATATTCACCAAGGCTCTTGGGAAGGACCAACTCACTTGGCAGGGGGGGTGTTAGTATACACTCAATGCCCTCCTCTCAGCATGTATATCACTTTGATGTATAATGCACATTTGTTAGGCCCCCATTATGAGGAGTAGCCATGGTGCATATGATGGGATCATTATTGTGTCTATTGATGATGGTTAGGAGATGGTTAGGGGTACAAGCGGGGGTCCAAGGGATCACCCCAACTGGGGGGTCCCTTATATACTAGGTCCATCATTAGTGGGTGGTGGTCAGTGGGCCGCATTCTTAATGCATGGGTGGTGACCATGTCTATGGAGTGTAACCGTCCTCGTTGTATATGCGTCTACTACAACGCCTATAATACTATATATGGACATGGTTGCCATGAGCTAAGGTATCCAATGCTTGTGAGTATCCACCCCCTTCTACACCTCGTACATACTCCATCCAGAGTCTATCTAGATCGCCATCATCTAAGCTCTACTTGAGAGTGCATGGGTGGACAGCACCATCACCTTGTACCTCTTTCTCCCTTGCATCTTTTCATGGTATCAGAGCTTGGTTCATGCTAAGGGCTGAGCTGCAAAGTAGTGAAGCACAGGAAGCGTTATGAGGATAAGAGCTTCATCTACTCTTCCCTATTTGTGTTGGCGACTACACCCTTGTTGGGAGTTCTACGGGAGGCACCGGCAAACGATCTCTGATTGAGGAGCCTTCTTCGTAGGAGTAAAGCTATAGGGAAACTATAATGTCCTATTGGACAAAAATTTGTTGGGTCGAAAACGCATTTCAGGCGCGTTACGACCTCCGTTTTTCAGAAAGCAGGCGATTTCGAGCACTGCGGGTAAGTCATCGATTCTCTACAGAACTCTGTTTTAAGAACTGCAAGAAGACAGATTGGTTGTGCAGGTATTGTGTGTGTTGGCAAGGAGGTCAATAGTTGCCAATGGGTGTATGTATGCACATTGAGGTCAATGGTTGCCATTGGGTGTATGTATGCACATTGAGGTCAATGGGTGACATTTGAGTGTAGTACAGTACCGCTGTAGAAAATACAAGAGTTTTTGCAGGACAAACCAGAGTGCTATTTTTGGTAAATTTGTGTGTCTGGCAAGATGTCAAATGATGGCATAAACCAGATTGTTGTTGAGAAGCTTGATAAGAACAACTTCCATGCTTGGAGGTTCAGGCTAATAAATTTCCTCGTGGGAAAGGGTTACTGTTGGGACTATATAGAAGGTGAGCATGAAGAGGCATCGGAGATACCAACGATCAATCCGACTACTGCAGATGTGAAAGAGTTCAAGGATTGGAACCAAGGAGCCAGAAAAGTTATGTATTGGCTCTCTATCAGTATACAAGACACCATGATTGGGCACTTACAGTATGCCAAGTCCCCCAAGGAAGCATGGGACACCTTGGTAAAACTCTATGAAACGAATACCAAGGCACGAAAGATACAGTTAAAGAATGAACTTCATACTATGGAGAAAAAGAGTATGTTTGTAAATTGACTATGCAATGAAGATCAAGGGTATTGTGGAATCCCTTGCATCTATTGGCGTTTCAGTAGATGATGATGATAAGGTGGAAGTCTGTCTACGTGGTCTTGGGCCACAACACAAGGCGTTTAAGATGTCTTCAGACTCAGGAAAACATTCCCAATTTCATAGATTTGGTGTCTATGTTGATGATAGAAGAGAAGAGCTTGAGTGAAGACCAACAGTCTTCACAAAACAAAAACAGTTCATAGCAACATGCCTTCTACACAAGTTCAGGAAGAGGACGAGGTAGAGGAGGCTGCGGACGTGGCCAAGGAGGTGGCCGAATAGGTAATCAGAATTATGGCCAGCAGAGCAGCAACAATAACAGTCCCATAATTCACAACAATAACACACAAGTGGAAGAGGATGAGGTAGAGGAGGCTGTGGACGTGGCCAAGGAGGTGGCCGAATAGGTAATCAGAATTATGGCCAGCAGAGCAGCAACAATAACAGTCCCATAATTCACAACAATAACACACAAGTGGAAGAGGCCAATTCAAAGGCAGGGGGAGTCAAAGAGGTCGTGGAAATTAGCAAAGGTAGTATAATGATACACGTGGATGCTTTTATTGTGGTAAGCCTTGAAATGTGCAGGCAGATTGTTATAAGAAGCAGGCTGACATGCAAAATGGGAAATTGCAGCAAAACAACTATGCATCCTCGAGCAGAAACAATGAGGATAATTAAAGGTTGTTTGTTATGCAGCATGTTGTTAATGCCATGTCTGAAAATGTTGACGTAGCACATAAAGATGATGTATGGTACGTTGATTTAGGTACTTTGAACCACATGAAAAGTCATGGGGAGTGGTTCAAGGAGATGAAAAACCTTGAAAGACCAGGTTTTGTGGAAACAGGGGATGACACTGCTCATCCAATTGCCCATGTTGGAGATGTGCCATTGTCTATGCAGGATGGCAAAGTGAAGTACCTTGCAGATGTACTTCATGTTCCAAACATAACAAAGAATCTGGTTTCAGTTGGCCAGATGATTGAGCAGGGTTTGCAGGTTCGGTTTAACCCTGATGGTTATTATGTTGAAGACTTTAAAGACAAGTGTAGGTTGGTTGCAAAAGGCAACAGAGTGGGTAGAATGTCTACATTGAATGTAAACATGCCTGAAGTGAGTGCTGCGATGTTTGCAAATGGTTCAAGAATTGTTTCAGACACAGACATTTGGCATAAAAGAATTGGACATCACTACAAGGGATCGGGCTCATACCCGAGCTCCTAGCCGCTAAAAATGACTTGTGAAAAAAAGTAGCGGGCTCGTGTATTAGCGCGTGTATCATCGCGGCCAGAGACATGCGTGTAAAAGCGCGTGTATAGGACTGCTCAGACGCGCGTGTACAGGACTGCTCAGACGCGCTCATACACAGGCGTATACACACGTTTTGTCACTTTAGATGCGCTTATACACGCGTATTTCTCAGATTTGACGCATTTATACATGCGTGTTTTACAGATTTTCCGTGTATATACACGTGACTTTTTACAGTTCTGACGCGTTTATACACGCGAACAGAGAGCAAAAAAAATAATCCAGAGAGTGCTATTTGGTGCCTGAATGCTGTTCCAGCATTCCAGCACCCAATAACACTCTCTGGAATTTTTTTTTTGGGTGCATTAGACCATCCACGAAGAACATATCCACGAGGAAGATTAAGACAAGAAAGACATGAATGCATACATTGTCAATACACGATTCAAGACAGACATGAATGTAATACTATCGATTCATGATTCAATATTACTATCAAAATTTCACACATATATACAAGGGAGTCCATATCTCGAAGTAGCCCATGGCTTGAGTTTACAAAAAAATATATACAACCACATCCTCAATATGGAATGTGATACTATAAGTCTAAGTACTACTCAGACCTTGATGATGACTCGGTGCTCCCTCCATGCTCAGATGAGCTCACATCGGTCGGAATGTCTGATGAGTAGTGCTCACGTCCACCCTCTGTAGTGGCGGCGGGTGGATCATCAGTAGCTTGTGCCTGTTCAAGTAATATATAGTATATAAGTATATATATATGTAATTCAATAAACCAAAATCATTCGTTTAGAGTTTTCAAGTACCTGTCGACCGTATGGTCTCATGGCCATCTCAAACTGCGTGTCCGTAATACGTCCCTCGGCTCTGAAGATGGCCCACGTGTCACGTCTGCTATGCCGGCGAGCATACGCAGTATCATGGGTTGTGGGCTTCCTCCCCGTAACCCGTCTCGCTGTATCATAATCAACACAATTTGTAAGATTAAAACAATCATAGAATCAATGAATTAAGTAAACAATCAAATAAAGTGGCAAGATACTTACGAACTCTGCCTCCCATGACTCGAAGCCGCCAGATCCAAAATGCGAAGATCCAATGGTCTCCATCTGGATCTGTCGTGCCTCCACATGCTGCTTGCTCTTCACGCCACCCTCTGCTCGTTTCTTTGCCTCCTTCCACTCGCGTTTGTGCGCAGTGTGGCAGGTTTCTCGGCAGGATAGCCACCCACAGCTACATTTAGCCCATCATCGTACGTGAGTTTTTTAAGGTGAGATCTTTTATTACTTAAGATCTCCCTTATTCGCGTCCTTCCCCATACATCCAAGAATGTAGTATGTGGGGGATTGGGGTACCGACTATGTACAGCCTCTATCACCTCCCCAACTAATCGGCTATTTTGATCTTTAAATTTAATAAAACAATTTCTATACAAGTTTGATACTACCCCACGCATGTACTCCATTACCTCCCTCCCCCTCGCATCCATCACTATCTCGCCCCTATCCGTCACATCATAGAAGATCACTCCCTCCACCTCTCTCATCTCCTCCTCTTCCAAACTGTCTCCTCTAATTCTTCTCCCTCTATCTCCTCTCTCACCGCGTGCCCTACTACCTCCCCCACCAAAGCACCCGCCGCATCCTCCACTCCCACTCTTCCTACTGCGGGTGGAGTCACGACTGGGGGATTGTCTACGTGATGGTGGCTGTGAGCCCTGACGTGACGGTGGCTCTGAGGGAGTACGTAATGGTGGCTATGAGCCCTGACGTGATAGAGCTTGGGAGGATGTGCATGAGTGTGTCTGGGACGAGGTATGTCTCCTCGGTGGCGTGGAAGAGGAGAAGCTGCATGCCGTCTCGTCGGACTCGTAGGCATAGACGGCAATGGAGTGCCCTGGATACTCGCGGTAGGGGTATAGACACCAGGCATGGAAGGAGGGGGATGGGCATACATGTACTCTATAAGCTCAACTGGACCAGGATGGCGCCCAAAATGATTTAGCATCTCCATCAGCCAATTGCTGTATGCAAATGGATCGGATGAAGAACCTGGAATATCCATAAAGAATCTGTAAAAATAATCCTCATCATGTACATCATGGGCTGTCTCTTGACTCACACAAATACCATCATTCAAGTCACCTATCAGCCTGCAAACCATAGAAATAGGAAACGCAGTCTCGTGTATACACTCGTCCAGAAACGCGTGTATACACCCGTCAAAAAACGCGTGTATACACCCGTCCAGAAACGCGTGTATATCCGCGTGAACATTCTGTGCAAACAGGATACACGTGTTTATACACGCGTTTCTACACGCGACTTGTGCAAAATTTTTTTGAAAGCGACCGACCTTCGACAATGTGTCCTTATAAAAGGCCCACTATCGCCCCTGTCAGAATCGTTCACCCAAAATCGCAACCACAGAAGCAAAAGAACGGAGACAAACCCAAAAAGCAAAGAGAAAATAACATAAACAAATCTGAGGACAAATCTGAGGAAGGAGACAAGGCAAAGGACAAACTGACTCACCTCTGAAAAAGTGAGTCTTCTTTCTTGGTCGGTTTCCTTCCGTGTGTGTGCTCCTTCTCTGCTCCCTCCTTGCACTTAGGTTTCGTTTCTGTTGGAAGAGGCGAAAACGAAAGAGAATAGATATGTTAGTTGAAAATCTTTATTTGCGGAAGGCAGGCTATTTTTAGTTTAAACAGATCGTCGTGTTTATAAACGCGTGTATGATAATTTAGCTGCGTTTATACACGCGTTTTGCAAGAATTACCCACGTTAATACACGCAATTTTTAGGAAATAGCCACGTTAATATACGCAATTTTTAGGAAATAGCCGCGTTAATACACGTGATTTTTATACTTTCATTAAAAACATATTATGATTTTGTGTTTTCTGGTTTGTACATAGGATGTCATCAACCTCCTCAAGCAGTTCTGGGGAAGATGAGACAATGCGTCATCGTAATCGCGATGCGTGGTTGGGGGACAACGGATCAAATGTATGTGTAATCGATGTCAAGGATGCATTGTACGAGCACGTCAAATTACCTTGAATCACATCTCCATGTATGGAGAATGGAATCAAACAGGTTTAGAGGTGAGTAGATGTAAATTGATGGTATTCAAATGACTCATGGTATCCAAACTAAATTAATAGAGTTGTAATATATAAACTCTAATTGAAGTAGGATGCAGTACCACACCCTAACATGGTGCCCTACGCGCGACGAGAGCACGCAAAGCGTCGACGAGATGATGCTGGAGCTTCGGGATCTATTGTCAGAGATGAGTGGGAAAGGGATGACAATAGCCCTGCACCCCACGAAGTTGTGGAAGAGGAAGTGTTTGATGATATGGTGCGGAATCTTTTTAAGGATGATCCCAAAGGTATGGACGACGATGATATGGAACAAGAGCATCTTTACAAGGCTTCATCGACACCGGTTTTTGAAGGGTGCACATTCTCTATTTTACGTGCTTCACTTGAACTACTCAATATACAAATAGTTTATGGATGGAGCAATGCAAGTCTTGACGCATTATTGAAGTAAGCATTCTAACTTATAAATTTGAATTAGTGGTTTAAGGTTTAAGATTTAGGACTAATTATAATTGATGATATTGGATGTAGGCTATTATCAAACATGCTTCCAAAGGGAAATAGACTACCCACCTCAAGAGACATAGCGAGGCGCTATGTGACATCTCTTGGAGGATTGGATTATGATCGCATACATGCATGCGTCAATGATTGCATTCTCTTTCGTGGGACGCATAAGGAGGCTCGACATTGTCCCACTTGTGGTGAAGTAAGGTATAGAACATATATGAAGAGTTTTGATGTACCTCGTAAAGTCTTGCGACACTTTCCTATAATTCCTCGCATCAAATACATGTTCAAGTGCAAATCCATAGCAGAGCTCATGTCATGGCATTCCTCACATCGATCAGATGATGGCATGTGGAGAATTCCCGCAGACACTCCTGCTTGGAAGCATATTGAAGATGAGTGGCCCAGCTTTAAAACAGAGTCCAAAAACTTGAGACTTGGCCTAGGTATGGATGGAGTGAATCCATTTGGTTTCAAAAGCACCGCATATAGCATGTGGCCAGTTGTGTTGGTGAATTACAACCTTCCACCATCAATGGCGATCAAGAAGGGACATCTTATGTTATCCCTTCGAATTCCAGGGAAACATAAAGTCAAGCATATGGATGTTTATCTTGAACCGTTGATGATTGATGAGTTGGAGGAACTATGGAGAGGTGTTGCGGTGGTGGACATTAGTAGGCCTCCCTCCTCTCGACACTTTGACTTAAAAGCAGTGTTGATGTGGACAATGCATGACTTTCTAGGATACAGCGATTGTTCTGGTAAGAATTCTAATTACCTCCCTACTCTAATACTATTGGCTATATATATTAATTATAAATATTGACTTTATTATTCTAACTTTTATTTATATTTTAACAGGTTTGAAAACATCGGGTAAACATGCATGTCCTGTTTGTGGCCCTTCGTTAGTACATGAGTATGCTGACGGTTTGTGTAAGACCATATTCGATAATCATCATCGATTTCTCCCCTCAGATCATCCTAAATATGTTGCTAGTAAGAGTAACATTCCTCCACAAACACTTCGTGCAAAAGATTGGAAGCGTATTTGGGAGTCTACAAATATTCTTCCTCCAGATGGCATGAACAGGTATAGTAATGTTTTTTCAATCTTGTTTTGTGTAGTCTCTAATTGGATTAAAGGTCACATAGAGCAATCCCTTGTGTAGGTACTCCATTTTTTTCGGCTACCATATTGGACCCATCTTAAGATCAACCATCTTCTTGATCCCATGCACATCTTCAAGAATGTGGGATCTGGTATTTGGGAACATATTATTGGTAAACGAGACAATGTTAGTGTACGTGAGGACTTGCGGGTCGCAGGACGTATGTGTCAAGCTTGGCCATGAGAGGTGGGTTGGCACGTTCGTCTTCCGCCGCCTGCACCATGGATTATATCAAAGAAAGAGGAGAAGCAGGTAAAGCAGGCCATCACCACTTTGCGTACTCCCACTGGATGCATGAGATCATTGAAGGGAGCCTTTACAACCACTAAGAAAAGAGGCATTGAGCAACTATATGGGTTGAAGTCCCACGATTGGCACAAGATACTCCAAGTAAGTGTTTTCCAAGTCTTGTACGTTGAAATTAAATTTTGTAATGCCATAAACCATACATACATGTGCTCTTATGTGCGCAGTTCATACTACCTACTAGCATCGACCATTGTGCAAATAAGAGTTTGAAAAAATGTATTTATAAGATGGGCGAGCTTGTGAGGTATGTAAAACCCATGTCAGATCACCCTTCATTATACCTTGCAAAATGAACGTGCATGAGGTATAACGTACTATTTATTTATTTTTCAGATATGTTAGTTCCAAAGCAATTGATCCAGCCACGTTGGATGATGCGGGTATTATGGCAGTGGAGGTGGTTTGTTTGGTAGAGGAGACTTTTCCGCGAACCATTCTCACAAGTCAACTACATCTCATTGTGCATTTAGTGGACGAAATCGCTTTATGTGGCACTGTGCATGCACGTTGGATGTTCTTCCTAGAGTGCTTCATGAAGACCTTAAAAGACTTTGTGAGGCAAAGTGCAAGGCCTGAAGGAAGCATGGCCGAGGGTTGGTTGATACAAGAGTCTCTTGTATATATTTCAGAATTTCTTGGTCAGGTGGACAGCTCTTTGCCACGACTATGGAGCAATGAAGAGGACTTGAGGATGACCTCTATTGTGCCTCAAGGAAAAGGACAGAGTAAAGTAATTGAGAGAACATTGATTGATAATCTCAATTTCACTTGCATCCTTAATAGTGATGTGATGAGCAGATGGGTTACAAGATATGAGGATGCAAAGACAAAAAGGCAAGCAGAAAGAGCTCTCTTTTGGAGGCAACATGGCTCTCGTAAGGCGTACCCTAAGCATCTAGCAACACTTACTAATGATATCCATGTTGATTGGTTGCATGAGGAAATGGAGAGAGCAGAGAGCGACAAGGGGCTGCATATCACGGCGGAAGAATGGGAGTATGCACGAGGATGCATGTTAAAGGTACATAGAACTAATGTTTTGCATTAGTTGTAAGTGATTTGCTTTTAATATTTATTCACATTGCTTACACAAATATTGCTTCTATTTTGGTTCAGTGCACTATGTTCAATGCTATATGGTGTGAAGGCAAGCATTTTCAAACACAAAGAATTGATGAAAAGAGGAATACACAAGATTGCGGTGTCATTAGTAGCTTTGAGGGAGCTAATGGAAAAATGGATGATTATTGTGGCACAATCCAAGACATATTTAGGCTTGACTTTCGTCGCTTCTTTGTGTATGTTTTGAATGTCAAATGGCAAATGAACATGGTGGAAAAAGGGCCTGATGCAACGATAAAACGCCATGCAAGTGGCTATGTAACTATTGACTCTACAAAGTTTTGGCAAACAAAGAAAGATAGGCTCGTATTGCCACAACAATGTGAGCGGGTATGCATTTTTTTACTAATGTGTTTCATGTACATATATATCTAAGCTCGCGTACCCCTTGACTTTTGATATGTTAATTAATTACTGTAGTATGTGTATTTGAGTAGGTTATCTATCTACCAATGGTGCATGACATTAAATGGTGGTACGTCATCCCTATTGCACCACGTTCCAAAGTGATGTATAATACATTCACTGATATGGAGCATATGGAGGATGTAACAAGCCGCAATGAAGATGATGTCGAACATGCCAATGAAGATGTTGTGATCGATGATCAAGAAATAAGAGATGATCATGATAATGAAGATGAGCGTTGTCGTGCTGCGGCACGTCTATGGCGTGAAACCATGCATGTGAGGCTGTTAAATACAAATCCAGATGAATGGGATTAAGTGGCTGTGTACATATGGGATGTATGGCGTGTGGAGGGTTTTGCTTTTAAGGAGAGCGTTGCCAGGTGTGCAGTGTGGGTCGGTTTGGATTTGAGCCTATTTTGCAGGCTTGTCCGGAGTGATGTCAAATGCAGGTGGTTTCAGCTACCCGATGGCCTTGAAGTGTGTGGGCGTCCCAAAGGAAAAAGTGGGCATTCGAAGCTGTTTGTAGGTATGAGGAAAGCATGGGCAAATAAAGATGAAATGGCCGAGGTAGTATTGTGGGCATTGGGTGTGAAATAGAAGGTATGGTGGGTGGCCATCCTTAGGCATTAGGGAAAATAATAAATAAAATAAAAGGACAAAACGTGGCCAGCTGGCAGTTGGCGTGGAGCGTTGAGGGCCTGCCAACCAATGCTTCTGGAAGCTGGTCGGGGCAACGGGATTGCAGAAGAGAGCCGCCGCCGAGGTGTGGTGTGGGGGGGGATAGCCAAGAGTGCGTGTAGGGAGCCTGGGCAGACGCCGTGGGGGAGGACCGGGTGTGAAGGGCTCGGATCGAGCTGCAGATATACAGGGACGGGCCGCCTGGGAAAATAAGGAAAAGAGCTGCATAGAGGGTGGCGCCGGTGAGATGAGACAGAGAGAGAGAGAGCTAACTGGAGGTGGTCGCCTTGTGCTAGAGGGGCCCTTGGTGGCTGCAGAGCAGCTGTGAACAAAGAAGAGCTGCAGACGGGCTGGAGAAGAATTAAGAAAGTATGTTAAAAAGCTGCAGGTTCTGGAGCGCAGCTGTGAACAAAGAAGACACTATGACGCGGCAGGTATGAGCACTGTTAGCCTATGCGTAGTTAACAAGTGCAGCTAGCGCAGCAGTTGGTGGAGATGTGCAGCAATAGCAGCAGTGTTAGGCTGCAGGTACAGTATGCACAAATAGGGACAAACAACAGAAGTCTACGAGTATCTGCAAGGCGGCAGTGATAAATGGCTGCGCACAGCAATACCAGGGAAGAAGGGGTGCAGTAACTGGTCCAGGATGCCTGTCCTAGCTGTTGTACCAAGATAACAGGTTTGAGATACTTGCCACGAGTAAGGAAACAACTGCTGCTTTCTTAAACAAATGTTTGCTCTCTCATATTCCAGCCACAAAGCTGTGGCAAGTTCAGGGAAATAACTTATAAGGATTCCAAACAGGCAGTGATGCACAATGCAGCCCTTGAATCCCACAAGATTGATATGCAAATGAGTGTGAAGCTGATGCATGGCTGACCCAAAGATCTATGTCTTTTGCTGATCATGAGGTCACAATGTTTTGGTTTTTCTTGGATTTTGGAACCATATGATGGTTGGTTTGGTCATGTATATGAGGTGTTTATGTTGGGTTTGATTTTATAGTTTTGTTGGATGTTGAGCCTCTGATGCTCCATGATGGCCTTGTGTATCTTTCATGTGAATACCATGAGGTGATGTTCCTTGAAGAGCTAACTGTTTTGTTTCCTTGCGGGATTTTGGATGCAACTCTCACAGCCAGACACCCAGTGTGTTCCCAGCGACACCGCCCACGTCACGACAGCTTTGGTGAACCCGACGTGAAACCGCTGGGGTGAGAGTACGTAGAGATGGCTAGCAAAATGGAGCATTTATATGCAGAGATGAAAGAGCTTGAAGAGCGGTTCAGGAAGATTGAAGAAGAAAAGCAAATTCAGGAAGAAGCAGTGGAAAATGCTGTGCAATTGGTATATGACAGGGTCAATATATTTGATGGTTACGATCCAGAAAGCTATCTAAGATGTTACGAGACAGAGATGAAGAATCAAGGGGTTCCAGAAAACATGATGATTGCATCTTTTGCATACCTTGTAAGTCCTGATTTAAAAGATGAAGTGCTGGAACTAGCAGAGTATCACTCCAAACGATGGAGTGATTTTGCAGATGCACTTATTTATGCGAGTTCCAGGTATAATGTGAGCTGTGATAGTGTTCCAGCAACAATCCGAGCCAATTTAGAAGCAGTTGTCGATGCATGTCTTATGGAGGACAATCAATTGCTATTCAAAGCTGATACAGAGATTGTGGAGGCTGTTTATGCTAAATTGGGATTGCAAAAAGCCATTAGTGAGCAACAAGGCCTTCACAGTGCCAAAAGGGATGCTTTGCTACAGCCTCATAAAGATGCAATGGGTGAACTGTGCAAGTATAATCTGTTTTCTGAGGGTGCAGACATACAGGGTCCTATGATCATACCACATGATGTATGTATGCCTATGCTTGAGGAGACACTTGATTCAGAGAGCTTCAGGACAGGTGTTTCGAAGGGTATTCCTCAGGTGTCGTATCATATGTGTGAAGAACAGCAGGAACCAATGCTTCTTGCTGAAAGCATGATTGCAGAGTTTGAAGATCTAAGACAAGAAGAAGATGCTATCATTACTGCATTCTTATCTGGTTATGATGCTTATAAGCAGGATGATGTACATGAATATGCAGACGGGCCGCAAGTATGTGTGATTGATTTAGAGGGGGTGAGTGATATGGGTGATTCCAACAGTGATGTTGCTTCTGAAGCTGGTTGCCAAGGTTCTTTGGATTTGGGTTATTCTGGAATGCTAACAGGGTGTTCCAACAATAAACAGGGTGATGCTATGTCATCAGTGTCAGGGTTACCTTGCAACCACATTTGTGAGCAACAATCTCGAGCTTGGAAGCCTGTTTATGATGATGATTTGGAGAGGGAAATTGAATCTGTCTTTTTGGATCATGCAGGGTTCAATGACATACAGATTCAAGGGTACTTGGGTGAGGGACCCATAATTCTAAGCCCATCTGCAGACAGGTATCAAGATAACATGCAGGATATGCAAAGTGTGGCCACAGAGCCTCAAGAGGCTGCATATGAGGGACCCATAATTCTAAGCCCATCTGCAGACAGGTATCAAGATAACATGCAGGATATGCAAAGTGTGGCCACAGAGCCTCAAGAGGCTGCATATGAGCAACCAAATGGATATAGCTATGGGGGTATGGATGTTCATGATAATCAACATGTGGGATTGCAAGATGATAATGGCTTCAATGCGATTGATCCTGGATTGGATGCTATCTTAGATGATGCATTGGATGATTTCATGGTATATAATAGATCCCCATCAGCTTTGGACTCTTCTATGCTTGATGCTAGTCAACTGTTGGTTGCAAGTGAGGATATGCAGGTGTTATGTGAGCCAAATGATTGTGATGAGATTGATTCAGATCTGGAGGCTATTCTCGATGATGCCTTATTGGATTTTGTATGTGTTGATGCTTTCCCGTCTTTGGATGAGAAGAATGAATGTTTATCAGTGGGTGAGTTGGATCCGGGCATAGTAGATTTGGATGGGATGTTACCAAGTGTGTGTTCCATGCTGTTAATGCAGTTGTTATTTGGTGTGGCCATACAATATGTGGTGCAAAGGCTTCAAACATGGCCTGAGGAAATTTTTGAAGCAAATCATTTTGAAGAGCATCCCACTTTGAATGATCAGGGTAATCATGCATATGCAGGGAATCTAAGTGAGGATAGGGCTTCATATGAGCACAGGATATGCCACATATGCCAAAAGCGATTGGTATTTGATCCAGGTGGGAAAGCAGAACCATTCAGATGTGATTGCTGATGCTTGTACATATACCAGTGTTGGTGTGCAAATAATGCCTGGGCAGTGAGTTCCAGGACCTGTGTGGCACATACCAGAGGATGTGCAGGTTTAGAGGGGGTGGATGTCGTGCTGCGGCACGTCTATGGCGTGAAACCATGCATGTGAGGCTGTTAAATACAAATCCAGATGAATGGGATTAAGTGGCTGTGTACATATGGGATGTATGGCGTGTGGAGGGTTTTGCTTTTAAGGAGAGCGTTGCCAGGTGTGCAGTGTGGGTCGGTTTGGATTTGAGCCTATTTGCAGGCTTGTCCGGAGTGATGTCAAATGCAGGTGGTTTCAGCTACCCGATGGCCTTGAAGTGTGTGGGCGTCCCAAAGGAAAAAGTGGGCATTGAGGAAAGCATGGGCAAGTAAAGATGAAATGGCCGAGGTAGTATTGTGGGCATTGGGTGTGAAATAGAAGGTATGGTGGGTGGCCATCCTTAGGCATTAGGGAAAATAATAAATAAAATAAAAGGACAAAACGTGGCCAGCTGGCAGTTGGCGTGGAGCGTTGAGGGCCTGCCAACCAATGCTTCTGGAAGCTGGTCGGGGCAACGGGATTGCAGAAGAGAGCCGCCGCCGAGGTGTGGTGTGGGGGGGGATAGCCAAGAGTGCGTGTAGGGAGCCTGGGCAGACGCCGTGGGGGAGGACCGGGTGTGAAGGGCTCGGATCGAGCTGCAGATATACAGGGACGGGCCGCCTGGGAAAATAAGGAAAAGAGCTGCATAGAGGGTGGCACCGGTGAGATGAGACAGAGAGAGAGAGAGCTAACTGGAGGTGGTCGCCTTGTGCTAGAGGGGCCCCTTGGTGGCTGCTTCTGCAGAGCAGCTGTGAACAAAGAAGAGCTGCAGACGGGCTGGTGAAGAATAAAGAAAGCATGTTAAAAAGCTGCAGGTTCTGGAGCGCAGCTGTGAACAAAGAAGACACTATGACGCGGCAGGTATGAGCACTGTTAGCCTATGCGTAGTTAACAAGTGCAGCTAGCGCAGCAGTTGGTGGAGATGTGCAGCAACAGCAGCAGTGTTAGGCTGCAGGTACAGTATGCACAAATAGGGACAAACAACAGAAGTCTGCGAGTATCTGCAAGGCGGCAGTGATAAATGGCTGCGCACAGCAATACCAGGGAAGAAGGGGTGCAGTAACTGGTCCAGGATGCCTGTCCTAGCTGCTGTACCAAGATAACAGGTTTGAGATACTTGCCACGAGTAAGGAAACAACTGCTGCTTTCTTAAACAAATGTTTGCTCTCTCATATTCCAGCCACAAAGCTGTGGCAAGTTCAGGGAAATAACTTATAAGGATTCCAAACAGGCAGTGATGCACAATGCAGCCCTTGAATCCCACAAGATTGATATGCAAATGAGTGTGAAGCTGATGCATGGCTGACCCAAAGATCTATGTCTTTTGCTGATCATGAGGTCACAATGTTTTGGTTTTTCTTGGATTTTGGAACCATATGATGGTTGGTTTGGTCATGTATATGAGGTGTTTATGTTGGGTTTGATTTTATAGTTTTGTTGGATGTTGAGCCTCTGATGCTCCATGATGGCCATGTGTATCTTTCATGTGAATACCATGAGGTGATGTTCCTTGAAGAGCTATCTGTTTTGTTTCCTTGCGGGATTTTGGATGCAACTCTCACAGCCAGACACCCAGCGACACCGCCCACGTCACGACAACGTGCCCTCATGCCATTCTCGAGAACGCATTCCCTTGAAATTATCCTCAAAGTTCATAGCACTCCTTACAACATTGCTCAAAGGAAGTGTGGGCTAGAGTATATAAGGAGATATGCAAGGGTACATCCTCAATGCCTTCAAGGAATCTCCCAATCAGCCTTTCATTAGAAAACTTGTCTTTGTCATTACAGCGAGAATGAAGATACCTCACCTGGTTGATGTAGTCCCAAATGGTTTCCCAATCCTTTTTTTTACATTATGCAATTGCTCCACTGGAATCCATTGGATTCCTTTGTGGGATTATCCAACCTTGAAGGCCTCTTTCAAGGCTTCAAGGCTTCAAAGGTGGCCTTATCCTCTACCTTTAGGGATCTAAACCACTGGTTAGCTTTACCATCTAGTGTTAGGCCAGCTCACCTTGACTTGATTATCCACATGGCTGAATGCCTCATAGATCTGATTAAACATTTCTAAGTGTGGTATGGGATCTCCAGTTCCATCGAACTTGGTACGATAAACTTAGAGACGTTGGCTGGTTTGTTTTGCTCTTGTCTTGGCCCTTGTGCTGGCTGAACTGGTGTTGGCAATGTGATTCCTGCAGCTACCCCCTCCCTATTTCCATGGCTATCCTTAACATTTCAAGAGTTAGTCGCGTCGTGGAGTGGGTACTGGGTGGGGTAAGATAGGTGGGGAAGCTAGGCCAGGTGGATAATATACCATCGGGGGGTCGTTGTCTCAAGGGAGGGCCAGTTTGTACTTCGTAAGGTCCCATATGGTATCTAGTGTATGCCCCGTGAGGTGGGTGTTATTGGTACATTGGTGCAGCAAGTTGATATGATTGAGCTGGGTAGGCTCTCTCTCTTTGATAGGATGTTTTAGGCCTCTGGAGAGCTGGTTCCTAGCTTAGGTTTAGCACTGGCCTATTGAAAGATCCATGTCCCCTCCACATAACAAATTCAAGGGTGTGCTAGTAGCAGCAGAAGTAGCACTTCTTGCAGAAGGGTCCCTCACTCGGGGCCTCGCCCATAGATATCTAGACAGGAGACTAATCCCTTGGTTCTTCCAATACAGAACCCAAAAAAAACTTCCCTCACTCGAAAAGCACGGGCGATTCCTTCAGGATATTTTTACTCAAACGTAGTCAAGAGCCTTAACTAAGTGAACTGATCTGACCGAACCCGTAAGTATCATAGTAAGATCAAGGAAAAGACTTGCACTTGG
This sequence comes from Cibotium barometz, assembly GCF_041138505.1. Classification (NCBI taxonomy): domain Eukaryota; kingdom Viridiplantae; phylum Streptophyta; class Polypodiopsida; order Cyatheales; family Cibotiaceae; genus Cibotium; species Cibotium barometz. The sequence continues at coordinate 61,847,529 of NC_141054.1, read as the reverse complement.
ATCTTAGTTAGGGACCAATGCTTTTTTCCTCATTGAGAGGCACAACCATTGATTCTTTTCCATAGAATAATTTTTATCTGGGATTTACTTCATCTATCGTACCATAACAGAACCGAGTCTCATTTTAGGGATCCATTAGTCTAGCCTAGCCCTATCCAGTCCCATGTGTTAGCCAACCGCCCAACCACTGTAGTGATGGGATCGAATTAGGAATTTGGTTAAGTTTTGTCCCAGGTACCAGGAGGAAAAGAGTTCCCAAGCCCCCTAGCCAGATATTCATGCAAACTTAAAACTAGTCACACCACTTACACACCCAATATGAAATTGCCTTTTTCACAGATTCAACTGTCTTTAAAATAATCATTTAATGAAATCATAGTGTCACTGATCATAATCCTCCAAAATCTCCGGTTGAATCCTAATTTCCAATCATTCCTTCATCGGTGTACCTATGGCATCATTGGCAACCAGAACGCTTACCACTTGTCCACTGAGGGGCCTTTTCGATGGTTCCTAGATCATAGTACTTGGCAATATATTCACTTATAAAAATCAAAATAGAATCTCCGTTGAAGATCAGCAAGATCAACCAACACATCCATATAAAAAAGCCATGGACTCATCCGTTGAGGACCAGCAAGGTCAATCAACCAGATCCATGCTTACTCCTTGTTCCAATATCTTCCATGATGCACGTGTGGGTATCTTCGACAACCCAGAGCCCAAGCATCATATGGTCAGCACCCTCTAGGATCCTTCGCAGGTCACCTAGCACTTCACTCATAGGCCGCTTCCTTGGTCCCTTATCCACCGTACCGGAAGCTCACCATTTAAATCGAACCAAGACCTCAGCCGACTTTGCTATGCGAGACGTCCTCCATTGACTCTCCGTCAGCTATTGTAACTCTATCAGTTAGGTCTCCACGACCTCATTCACAAGACGGTCAAAATGCTTCCCCAGCATTCTTGACATAAAACAGTCATTTAAAAATAGTTCAAAAATATAGTTTCTATAGCAAACTCTCGTCTTTCCACATTGCTCCACATCAAACCACATTATTTAATTCCACAATCATTTCATAAGTATTCCTATTCTCATCCAATCACATCATTTTCATCTCATCACATCTTTCCTATTCTCATCCAATCACATCATTTTCATCTCATCACATCTTTCCTCAATTTATCCATCTCATCACATCTTTCCTCAATTATTTAATTCCAAAATCATTTCATAAGTATTCCTATTCTCATCCAATCACATCATTTTCATCTCATCACATCTTTCCTCAATTTATCCTCTCATCAAATCTCATCCACTTGCATCTCCCCATATCCACATCTCATCACATCACATTCATTCACATCTCATCCATTGAGATCACATCACATTCACTCACATCACATCTCATTCGTTTCACCTCACATTTCATTCATTCACATCTATCCCGATTCACATCCCATCACATCATATTCATTCATATCCATCACATTCACATTCACATTCACATTCATTCATATCCATCACATTCACATTCACATTCATTCATATCCATCACATTCATTCTAATCACATTCACATTCATTCATATCCATCACATTCATTCTAATCACCATCCCATCACATACATTCTATCCACATAATATCACATCACATCTATCCACATCAAATCTCATTCATACACATCTCATCTCATTCATCCACATCCATCCAATCGTTCACATGTTACGACTACCCACACCTATCCATACATTCATATCTATCACTTCACATCCACATATATTCATGTCACATCACATCACATTCTTTCACATACACATACACATCCATTCTTTCACATACAAATTCACATCCATTCTTCACATACACGTCCACATCCATTCTTTCTTCACATACACATTCACATACATTTTCATCACATTTCATCCAATCACATCCCATATCATTCATTTACATCCTGATTCACATGACATCACATCTCATCCATTCATTCACATCTATCTGATTTACATCACATCTCATCACATCTATTCACCTCACATCTTATCACATCTATTCACCTTATAGCTCATCACCTCTATTCACATCACATCCATCCATCCATTCATTCACATCTATTTGATTTATATCACATCTCATCACATCTATTCACATCACATCTATTCACCTCACATCTTATCACATCTATTCACCTTATAGCTCATCACCTCTATTCACATCACATCCATCCATCCATTCATTCACATCTATTTGATTTATATCACATCTCATCACATCTATTCACATCACATCCCATCCCATCCATCCATCCATTCATTCACATCTATTTGATTCACATCACATCTCATCACATCTATTCACATCACATCCCATCCATCCATTCTTCACATACACATTCTCATCCATTCTTCACATACACATCCACATCCATTCTTTCACATACACATTCACATCCATTCTTTACATACACATCCACATCCATTCTTTCACATACAAATTCACATCCATTCTTCACATACACATCCACATCCATTCTTTCTTCACATACACATTCACATACATTTTCATCACATTTCATCCAGTTACATCCTATATCATTCATTTATATCCTGATTCACATGACATCACATCTCATCCATTCATTCACATCCATCGGATTTACATCACATCTCATCACATCTATTCAGCTCACATCTCATCACATCTATTCACCTGATATCTCATCACCTCTATTCACATCACATCCATCCATCCATTCATTCACATCTATCTGATTCACATCTCATCTCATCACATCTATCTGATTCACATCCCATCCATCCATTCATTCACATCTATCTAATTCACATCACATCCCATCCATCCATTCATTCACATCTATCTAATTCACATCACATCTATCTAATTCACATCACATCTCATCACATCTATTCACATCACATCCCATCCATCCATTCATTCACATCTATCTGACTCACTTCACATCTATTCACATCACATCCCATCCATCCATTCATTCACATCTATCTGAATCACATCACATCTCATCACATCTATTCACATCTCATCACATCTATTCACATCTCATCACCTCTATTCATATCACATCCATCCATTCCCATCTATCTGATTCACATCACATCTTATCACATCTATTCACATCACATCCCATCCATCCATTCATTCACATCTATCTGATTCACATCACATCTCATCACATCTATTCAAATCACATCTATTCATAGAATTTAAACAAAGAATTTAAGAGAATTCTAATTTTGATATAAAAATTCTTTATGCATCTATGCATAAAAATTCTTTAATGAGAATAACAATTTAAAAAAAATTCCTTTATGTATCTTTCTATGCATAAAAATCAAATTTTATTGAGAATAATACTTTTGAAATAAAAATAATTCCTTTATGCATCTTTCTATGCATAAAAATCAAATTTAATGAGAATAACACTTTCGAAATAAAAATAATTCCTTTATGCATCTTTCTATGCATAAAAATCAAATTTAATGAGAATAATGCTTTTGAAATAAAAATAATTCCTCTATGCATCTTTCTATGCATAAAAATCAAATTTAATGAGAATAACGCTTTTGAAATAAAAATAATTCCTTTATGCATCTTTCTATGCATAAAAATCAAATTTAATGAGAATAATGCTTTTGAAATAAAAATAATTCCTTTATACATCTTTCTTTGCATAAAAATCAAATTTAATAATTAATATCAGTGATATCCATGTATATTCATAGGTGAATATGTACATGGAGTAATTAGAATATTTCTTTTAGATGCAAAAATGGTGGGAATTACTTATTTGAAATAACATAAAAATAAACTTTCTTTTCCACAAAATTTCAGAAAATTTTACCATAACCTCCTTTGTATGGCTGGCCATTTCTCATTTTTATCATTCTTTATTTAACTTAAATTAACCCAAATTAGATTTATAGAACTCTAATCTAAACAATTAGATTTATAGAACTCTAATCTAAATAATTTTTCTAAATTCAAGAGAGTAAACAATAAAAAGAGTTTAATCAATCTTTTTGTTAATCTTTCTAGGATTAAGAAAGGCTGGAATGTAAAGAAGAGAAGGGGTGGCCTTTTCCTCAAGGCATAGCATTCGAATTTAATTCAATCAACTATAAAACATGAAAATCAAGAAAACCATAGATTTAGAATTAAACAAGTAAGAAAATTAACTTACATATAGGTTGTAAGCTTTCCTTTGGCTTGAGGAATCGAGAGTTCTACTCTTGTTTGAAGCAAGAGTGGCCACCAATTCACTTTAGAGAGGATTAGGCCAAAAACAATTGAATTATTAAAAATTCAATGTAGATGGCTCTCATGACAGGAGCAGAGTAACAGTACATAAACACCATTCAATGTAGATGGCTCTCAAGACAGGAGCAGAGTAACAGTACATAAACACCATTAAGCTTTTACAAAAGGGAAGGCTTCTATTTATAGGAAAAAGTGAGCCCCTAACCAAGCAAACTAATTCGCAAGTCAGGGATTCCATGCAATTGTGGTACTTCCATCTAAAGACCCAATTAATAATTTACGAATTTCAGTCTGAATATCAATTTGTATGAATTTCATCACATAATTCCAACCTTTTACAGTTACTTCATAAATTTTTGACATTTTTGGCTTCTCGGTTGATCCACTTTAGCCAATTTGCTCTGATACCAGCTGAAAGATCCCTGTCCCCTTCGCGCAACGAATTCAGGGGTGCTAGCAGCAGAAGTAGCACTTCTTGTGCAAGGCAAGGTCCCTCACTCCTCGGGGCCTCGCCCACGGATATTCGGACAAGAGACTAATCCCTCACTTCTTCCAAAACCGAACCCGAAAAAAACTTCCTTCACCCGGAAAGCATGGGCGATTCCTCCAGGATATTTTTACTCTAACGTAGTCAAGAGCCTTAACTAACTAAACTAATCTAACTGAACCCATAAGTATCATAGTCCGATCAAGGAAAAGACTTGTACTTGGATCATAGGGACCAACGCTTTTTTCCTCATTGAGAGGCACAGCCAATTCTTTTCCATAGAATAATTTTTATCCGGGATTTACTTCATCTATCGTACCATATTAGAATTGAGTCGCATTTTAGGGATCCATCAGTCCAACCTAACCCCATCCAGTCCCATGGGTTAGCTGACCATCCAACCACTGTAGTGATGGGATCCAATTAGGAATTTGGTTAGGTTTTGTCCCGGGTACCAGGGAAAAGAGTTCCCAGGCCCCCTAGCCGGATATTCATGCAAACTTAAAACTAGTCACACCACTTACACACCCAATATGAAATTGCCTTTTTCACATATTCAACTATCTCATTTAATGAAATCATAGTGTCATTGATCATAATCCTCCAAAATCTCTGGTTGAATCTTAATTTCCAATCATTCCTTCATCGGTTTACCTATGGCATCATTGGCAACTAGAACGCTCACCTGTCCACTCAAGGCCTTTTTGATGGTACCTAGCTCATAGTACTTGGCAATATATTCACTTATAAAAATTAAAATGGAATACAGATCCATATAAAAGAGCCATGGACTCATCCGTTGAGGACTAGCAAGGTCAATCAACCAGATCCATGCCTGAATTCAGAAAACAACTCTTACTCCTTGTTCCAATATCTTCCACGATGCACGTGTGGGTATCTTGGGCGACCCAGAGCCCGAGCACCATATGGTCAGCACCCTCTAGGATCCTTCGCAAGTCACCTAGCAGCGCTTCACTCATAGACCGCTTCCTTGGTCCCTCATCCACTGTACCAGAAGCTTACCATTTAAATCGAACCGAGGTTGGTCAAGACCTCGGCCGACTTTGCTACGTGAGACGTCCTTCATTGACTCTCCACCATCAGCTGTTGTAACTTTAACAATTAGGTCTCCACGACCTCATGCACAAGAAGGTCAAAATGCTTCCCCAACATTCTTGACATAAAACAGTCATTTAAAAACATGTCATAAATACAGTTTCTATAACAAACTCTCGTCTTTCCACATTGTTCCACATCAATCCACATTATTTAATTCCACATCCATTTCATATGTATTCCTATTCTCATCCAATCACATCATTTTCATCTCATCACATCTTTCCTCAATTTATCCTCATCAGATCTCATCCACTCGCATCTACCCATATCCACATCTCATCACATCACATTCATTCACATCTCATCCGAATTCAGATCACATCACATTCACTCACATCTCATCCATTCAGATCACATCACATTCACTCACATCACATCTCATTCATTTCACCTCACATCTCATTCATTCACATCTATCCCGATTCACATCCTATCACATCACATTCATTCATATCCATCACATTCACATTCATTCGTATTCATCACATTCACATCTCATTCATTCGCACTCTATTCAGATAAAGAAAATAATTACATATTAATTATGAGTTGTATATCATCATGCATAAAGCCTAATGGTTGGTGGGAGAATGAACTAAGAAATTAGACGTTCTAACTTTAAGATGTTTGCAATATACTCTACCTAACAGAGGGTTTCCATCGACTCCCAAGCCGTGTGAGTTATTTATTGGCAACAAGAAAAGGTTCAACCACAACAAAGAATAACAGCTCGTGGAGGACATGGGTGTCCTAGGGTAATTAATTGTGATTAGGATTCCACTGAAACTCAAATAGAGGTAGCTATAAATATTTCCCAAGGAAGTGGAGGACCAGCCTGCCTTCCCATAACCACAAATATTCAATCTCCACCTTGCCGTGTAAGTGGACCAACCCTAGAGGTTTTGATTAAGAAAAGAGAATTGTCTAACGCATTTAACTAGGGAATTTTTCTGTATTCAAATAGAAAAAGGTTATCTCTCTCATGTGAGTATTTTTGTTGCATGATTGCTACGTGAAATGTGGATGCATAATTTCAACAAGACTGGTAACATATTCTAAAATTGTAGTAAAAATAAATCAAGGGACATGTTCTCTAGGGAATAACCATTACAAAATGATCAGTTTGGGGTTCACATCTTTTATATTCACATCTATCCTGATTCACATCCCATCACATCACATTCATTCATATCCATCACATTCACATTCATTCATATTCATCACATTCATTCATATTCATCACATTCATTCTCATCACCATCCCTCACATACTTTCTATCCAGATAACATCACATCACATCTATCCACATCAAATCTCATATTCATCACATCTATCCACATCAAATCTCATATTCATCACATTCATTCATATTCATCACATTCATTCTCATCACCATCCCTCACATACTTTCTATCCAGATAACATCACATCACATCTATCCACATCAAATCTCATTTATACATATCTTATCTCATTCATCCACATCCATCCAATCGTTCACATGTATGACTACCCACATCTATCCATACATTCATATCTATCACTTCACATCCACATATATTCATGTCACATCACATCACATTCTTTCACATACACATACACATCCATTCTTCACATACACATCCTCATCCATTCTTCGCATACACATCCACATTCATTCTTCGCATACACATCCACATTCATTCTTTCACATACACATTCACATCCATTCTTCACATACACATTCACATCCATTCTTCACATACACATCCACATCCATTATTTCACATACACATTCACATCCATTTTCATCACATATCATCCACTCACATCTCATATCATTCATTTACATCCCGATTCACATATCATCCACTCACATCTCATATCATTCATTTACATCCCGATTCACATGACATCACATCTTATCCATTCATTCACATCTATCTGATTCCCATCACATCTATTCACCTCACATCTCATCACATCTATTCACCTCACATCTTATCACCTCTATTCACATCACATCCATCAGATCTATCTGATTCACATCACATCTCATCACATCTATTCACATCACATCCCATCCATCCATTCATTCACATCTATTTGATCCACATCACATCTCATCACATCTATTCACATCCCATCCCATCCATCCATTCATTCACATCTATCTGATTCACATCACATCCCATCCATCAATTTATTCACATCTATCTGATTCACATCACATCTCATCACATCTATTCACATCACATCACATCCTATCCATCCATTCATTCACATCTATTTGATTCACATCACATCTATTCACATCACATCCCATCCATCCATTCATTCACATCTATCTGATTCACATCATATCTATTCACATCTTATCACCTCTATTCACATCACATCCATCCATCCATTCATTCCCATCTATCTGATTCACATCACATCTCATCACATCTATTCACATCACATCCCATATATCCATTCATTCACATCTATCTGATGTTGGGGCCACAGTCCCAATAGGGAGAATAACATACACAAGAGACTTTTAAAATAGCAAATTAGATATACGAACAAGAAGAGATATAACTGATTCACCTATTCACGTTCATCATTGAGAAGTTACATCAATATAAAGAAGCATTGCACCCCTTCGTGCCACACACACACACACCTCTTGGCATCCCCGAAGTACATATTTTTAATGCCCTAACACTTGGCACGCACGGTGGATTCTGCAAACCCACAGTGTCCACGGATCCCTTGATAGAAGTCAAATGCCAAGGATAAGTGCGAGTGCATGTGAAAGTAGTACAATCATTTTGGGCATAACCGAGGCAAAGAACCGTGTGAGTGCAAAATGAAAATGTAGGAATAGTTGGCATGGATTTCCACACACAAGAAAGAAGCTCCAGCAACATGTATGTCGATGTAGCTCTTGCCTTACCATCGCAAAATAAGTGCATTAGTACCACACTTGCAATCGCAGAACACCGCATGCTCCCGTTTACTGCATCACCTCAAAACTGCATGCTGCTCCTCCATGAATTAGATGCCCAGCTTTAGGCACTACATCCGACCTTTTGCCGGTATGTCCCCATTATCACATCTGCCGCCATCTCTTGGACACTACAGCATCCTTGGTTTATTTGAAAAAAAACTGCAATGTCTTCTTATATGCAAGTGCAATGCAAAATAAGGCACTAAAAATTCCTGTGCATTTGTTGGTGATTGCTAGAAGTTGTGGAAAATCCTCCTTACTGGTTTTTTTTTTCAAAAATTTGACTCGGTCCACGTGATCAATCAACCACATCTCCACAAATAGCCATAACACGTATGCCCTTGCTGCAGCCCTTTGCGGTGTCTAACCTTGTGCTAAATTGGTCCATTGCTAGCACAACCAAATTAATCAAGATGCCCAAATTAATCAAGATGCCCAAATTAATCAAGATGCCATGTTGCTGCCTGCATGATCACAATATAGCGCCACAATCTATCGTGCAGGGCTGTCGAGGACTAATCCTGCACTTGCCCGCACAACCGCAGACCTCTGCCTGATCCGCAGCGCTTCGATTGTTGCAGCGCTCCCATTGCTTCACACAATTAATGGCTGTACCCGCAAACTGCAAGTGCAATCTCTCCAAGTCTCTATGCACCGCAAAATTTCTGCACAAGGCTAGCACGTTGCACTTGAAAGGGTACCGCATCTGGGCACAATAAGCACTTCCTGTCCTCCTTTGTCCGGCTCCACGCCGAAGCTCCGACCTGGAAACGGCACCACATCTTCCTCTCACAATCCGCTTTGAATGTCAAACTCCCACATTTGCCACATTTATGCTTGCGCTGTAGTTAGATAACGGGGTGATTGCCAGCGTGGCCAGCTTATGTGGCAAAAACGAGCGTGGCCACGCTGTGGCAGCTACCAATTCCTGCTTTGAATGCGCCGCCAACTTCCTCCTGCGCACCATGAATCGCTGCCACCAACTTCCTCCTGCCACCCCGTTATCTAACTACAGCCAGATGGCAGATCCTCCAGATGCTCCACCTCCTCGATTAATACAGATTAATACCGCCCGAGCGTCGCTTCTTGGACGGGCAAGATGCGCCCAAAAATGAGCTTTTATAACGGCAATAGGTCCTCCTTAGTTAGAGCCTTTTAATTAACGTGTGTTGAATTTTAAAAAATGGGACATTTGAATGCTCATGAGAAGATGGTTTGCATGCAAATTGGAAAGAGGTGGACTCTCTCTCTCTCTCTCTCTCTCTCTCTCTCTCTCTCTCTCTCACTGCTTGGAGGGTGGGAAGGGGGTATACTATATATAGAGTATGTTGTTGCTAGTGGTACACCATGTATAGATAACATCAGCCTTCTATTGTAGACTTTACTCGCCCTTCTATATATCTAATGTTATTGCTAGTGGTACACTATATATAGAGTATGTTGTTGCTAGTGGTACACCATGTATAGAGTATGTATATATAACATCAGCCTTCTATTATTGACTTTATAACCTACATATCTAATGTTGTTTACTAGTGGTACACCATGTATAGAGCATATAGATGAATAAAATATAGGGATTTTAAAACATTTTCGCCCAATGGCTATTTCACGAGGTTCTCCAAAGATTTCTACTCCATTTTACAAGGAATTTAAAACTCAAACATTTGCCCAATATCACTAATTCAAACTTGGTTATGAAAACAAAGTTGTTAAAAACACACTACATGTTAGCACATAAGATAAAGACTTTGAAAGGTTTGCCTAAGGTTTATATATATGTATGTATGTTGCTGGGACATTTGGATGCTCATGAGAAGATGGTTTGCATGCAAATTGGAAAGAGGTGGACTCTCTCTCTTATACTTATACTCTATTATAAGTATAAATTCATCATAAGTATGTGGGTGTGATACATCATCATTATCATCTGAATCTATGTTAGTGTAGTCCACGTTCTCAGAGACATAATCATAAAGGCTTAAGAGTGTAGGACACTCATGTAAGATGCCAAACAAAGAATCATCCCATGCGAACAATACCAAACCATCCATGTGAAGGAAGTCAAGCAATGATACAATGAAATCCCCGTGTGTGTGCATACCATCTGGCACAAACATCTAATTCATCAAAAAAATGTCTCGAGTGACTAGGCATCAATCCCTCGAGCTCGAAAAACCACCCATGGCATAAATAGGCTACCTCATAACATGAAGTCAATGAATGAGTATCTAAAGGCCTAAACCTCAAAGTGCCAAAAGTATGTGTGAATGTAGCAAAAGGAATATGATATGTGACATGAAATGGTAGCTCACAATATAGAGCATAGAGCCATGAAGATAATGCATGAATATGAATGTAGACAAGGGAGATAGAGAGAGCCTACATTCTACATTACCAAACCTTAGAACAACAATTTGTAAATCACAATAGAGAGCCTATATAGATTTGAAAATCCACCTTCATGTAATATGGGCTTCATGATACAATGGTTATACATTCATACATATAGATGCTATCATGTAATCTGGGCGTCATTGCCCTCTAGCTCGATTGTTGCTTGCATCGACTCTTTAACTGCACGTGCATCCAATTTGGCTTGCATGGAGGGGCGTCTACCCTTAACTGTAGCAATGAAGGAGGTGCCAACTTGATTGCCGTCCATTGTTTTGCGCTTCTTCCTGTTGATCCCTTTCTCAATGAAAGACTTTTCTCTCTTCAAGCTATTCCCAAAGCCATCTCTAGTTCATACAAAAGACTTTGCAAGCTCAATGCCCTCCTCTCTTTGTGCTTTCAATGTATGTAGTTGCCCAAGTGTCTTCTTCATGCTAGTGGTAGCCTCATGAATAAGCTCGGCATCATCCTGCACAAAATCCAGAAGTTGTTGGAAAGTGTCATGTAAATGATTCAAGCTTGACCTCTTCGTAGACGCAGCCTCACAATTGTGCCCTTCCTCCAAGCTCGCATCATCCTCAAGTGGCACTCCGATGTTGAGGTCATCAGGCTTAATCTCAAGCAGTCTCCTCGGGAGCATCTCCAAGGCACTATCTTCATACATGCTCACACAATGTGACACCATACCTTGCTCCTGAACACCGGCCATGAGCATCACCTTGATTTGATGCTTGCATATGTTGCCAAGCTCGGACCAATGGCATGTACAACATGCCCATTGACAATCTGAGTTGTAGACAGTGTACACTTGGTTTGGATTGGAGAGGCTTCGGACATAAGCATCTGCCTTCATGTTGCTACCAATGAATGACACATAATCATCTGGAATTTTGAGAGCTCGTTCACGCGAGCTCTCCACTACCTTCTCAATGGCATTGTTTCTCTTAAATCCACCTTCCTTCACAACTTGTATGTACCAATAATGAGGTACACAAGCTGTGGTTAGCTTGTAAAGAAGCCAATCCACTCGACGCCCCACCATTTTCTTAGAAGATCCTAGAAACCTGTACTTCAAAACTCCATGGTACGCCTCGATTGCACCATTCGTGTCTTGATTGGAATGTGGCAATGTCCTTGTCGCACGCACCCACATGTCTAACATAATGAAAACTTGTAAGCATATATGACCATAAGAGAACATAACACATTGGGAACACATTGAAGCAAGAAAAATAGCTCATAGTCACCTATTTTAGGCTGCCACTGCATTTCAAAGTAGTGGAGGAACTCCTTCTCACTTTGAAAATCTTCCTTGAACTTGCATATCATTTCCCTAGCTTCATCCTTGGTGAGCTCATATGAAGACGAGGACCCTCCCTGCATATTCATGATGTTACCAAGCATCCGAAACATGGCCGCATGTGTTGGCCAATCTTTCACCTTTCGAATGAGGTGTTTTAGCCAACACCTACGTACATGCCATAAGCACAAGTACACCGGCAAATTGAAAACGACCCTGCGAGTACAAATCCAAGTATTGAGGGTACAAATCCAAGCAATGGTCATAAAGCATTGTCCAAGCACCATGCATTATGTTAGGAAAATTACCTTAGTGCATCAATTTCTCTCTCCGCATCATCCACCATGAAAGCATTTGGCTGCCACGATTTATGGTGATCAAGCATGCGATCTCGAAACTTTGTCAACCAATATCGCACAGCCTCAAAGGTGGCACTTGAGGCAAGAACCCACGCAATTGGGATGCCATTGCGATGTGTGTCAAATACGAGAATTGTATACAAATGGAACTACATCATTAATGGTATAGTAAGTACAAGTACCTTGACTTGAACATGGCAAAAAACAAACAAGAATTGAAGCATACCTTGTACTTGTTCGTTCCAAATGTGGAGTCCATAGCCAACAAATTTCCATTTCCGAACTTGTCACAAATCTCTCTTTGCCATGGGGTTTGGATCCCTAAAAAGAATTCCTTCTGTACTTGAAGATTTTGCTCCTGGTAAACAAATATCATATCCGCATTTTGTGTACACCATCGCCTTGTACTCTCTGCATCATCATCATGTAGTTGATATGTCTCCATAGCATGTTTCCTTTCAATATTGAGTATATCTTGGAGCAATAAGTAGTCATCCCTCACCATTGGACATTTGGGCTCTTTGCTTTGTCGTATATGCAAACTTTGAATGTGTGCATCGAAAACTTGTTGTGGAGTAAAGCCCTTGAACAACAAGTTAGAAACCCAAACTTTTTTTTCCAATGAAATCCATGGAGAGAGGAGAAGAAGGGTGTTTCCCTCATTCTTACAAGGCTCCCCATGGCAGATGATATCTTCTTTATTTGTGTGAAAGGGATTAATATAAGATATAACTGCGATGCTAGGATCCAAGTATAGACGATTCACCATGAAATGGCATTGACACCCTCGAATGCGCTGTCCTGCTGCCTTGGGTGGCCGCCTTGGCTTAGTCTCTTTCTTGATCAAATTGGCATTTAATTTAGTAGAGGCTTTTACGCTGTCTTCATTGATGGTAGGAACACCATGTAACTCCCCATCGTCAAGCTCATTTTCATGCACATTACTCTTGCACTCTACATCTTTTCCACCCGATTGTTCATGCACATGGCATACACGTTTGGAAGCACAACGTGTCCCACAAGCACACCAATATCTATTGGCAATGATAATTGGGTATAAGTCTAAAGCCTTGCATGCTAATCATTTAAATAAGGTAATGGAAAATAAACACTTACATGGTGCTCTCAAGCCATGAATCCTTGAATGGCCGTATTAGCGAGCCTGGTGTGCGATGATGGTGGGAGTACCTCGTAAACGTTGTAGGGAAGTCAGGATTTTGTGCCTCTGTTCACAAACTCGCCAACATGAGCCCATGGAATACGAGCTTCCCTTTGCACTTTGTACTTCGACCTTTCATTGTGTACCAGTCTCCATTGTATTCCGGAAACATCAAAAAGACCATGCGTGGGAACAGGGGTGCCCATCGATTGTTGCTAAATGAGCTAAAATAAACCAGCTGCTGGTGCCGCATCCACCAGTGCCCAAGTCTACCTCAATCGCATTATGGGCGGCTGCCGGAGGCCCAATAAGCAGGTACGGCCATCGTGAGAATCTGTTGCTTCATGCAGTTCCTGGTATGAGAACCTGCTGTAGTCAAGCAGAGGAAGAATGTCACGCAAAGACGGAAGCAGCTGTAAAAGTAAATCCCTTAGACCTGGCCGACCTTCGCAGTCTTCATTTCTATAGTTGTGAGTAAATTTACTAAAGTCCATTAATTAATACTTTCGATAAAGGGTGGGAAAAAAATCACTTTCTTCGACTCACTAAACATCAATAATTTCATTTTGATTGAGCTTAATTCTTTCGACACGATTAAGCAAGGTTGTACTTTTAGGTAGGCTTAGGCAGGAATCATGTATAATTAAGCTTGATTATACATGATATCCGCGTAAGCGTGCCTAAAATTGCTCAGAAGACATGTATAATTAAGCTTAATTGTACATGGTTTTCTGCCTGGACCTTCCTAAAATTACAACCTTTGCAATGATTTGTATGATTGTAGGGTTAAGAGATTAGGAAGTCGAATGACCTGGGAGGGGGACGAAGAGGACGTCGGTGGCCGTCAAGACGCTGCTGCTACTGAGGCCGTCAAGACGCTGCTGCTACTGTAGTCGAATGACCTAGGAGGGGGACGAAGAGTGGCCATTGAATCCAGGAGGAGCGCTGGCGGGTGCATCTTCGAGCCGGGCTCGTAGCTTGGAGGACGAGGAGGAAAATAGGGAATCAGTATCGGAGGAGCAGAGGCAACAGAGCCAGTTGATTCTGAATCGACCAGACAACTGGAGCAGTCTGTTTTCAGCCTGAATTGTATCGGCCGGCGTCCGAGTCCGGCCGGCGTCCGAGTCCGCAGGCAGGTGGAGGGACGTCGGTGGCCGTCAAGACGCTGCTGCTCTACTGAGGCCGCATTCAATGCGATTTCGGTAGGTGCCAGCGTGGTAGGTGCCAGCGTGGCCACGCTGGTTTTTGCCACATAAGCTGGCCAAAAACTCCACGCTGGCAACGACCCCGAAATCTAACTATGGCCACTTGCGTCCACCGAACTGCTCAGGATCATTCCATGTCACACCGACTGGTTGAGGTATCGATGAGGACGGACGCGCTCGGCTAAGAATTTTGTCGCCACCACCACTGACTAGCGCACGTAGACTTTGAATCCCTTCAAATTAAGAAGTCGACTCGACTGATGAGATCAGTAGTGCACTACTCTAAGCCGCTCTTTGAAACTCCGCCACACCACCATGTGTAGCTTGTGTTCCTTGATTGTCAACGGCTTGTCTCGTCTCGCTGACAAAAATCCACTGCTTCATCCGGACTCCATCCACCCTTGCTTTTGTTGTGGTCGGCTTAGTACTATTGTGCCTCCTTTTAGCGGCTAGCCACAGCACGCATGTAAGAGAGATTACCATCACCATGCCTTGCATGCAGTATTGAACCAACAAAAGCCACCTTGGGAATCGAGGTCTTGTGTTGTTGCTTGCCCCCGTCCCCCGCCCCCCGCCCCCCAGAAGGTAGCTTCACTCCGCTGTTCTCTCCTCATCACCAAAGGAAGGAGATTCACATGATCGTGGTTGCCATGTGTTGGGGTCACAGCCCCAACATGCAGAATAACATACAAAGGAGACTTTCAAAAATAGTAAATTAGATATAGGAAGAAGAAGAGAGAGAACTGATTCACCAATTCACGTTCATCATTGAGAAGTTACATCAATATAATAAAAGAAGTATTGCACCCCTTTGTGCCACACACAGGCATCCCCGAAGTACATATTTTTAATGCCCTAACATCTGATTCACATCACATCTATTCATATAATTTAAACATAGAATTTAAGAGAATTCTAATTTTGATATAAAAATTCTTTATGCATCTATTTATGCATAAAAATCAAATTTAATGAGAATAACACTTTTGAAATAAAAATGATTCCTTTATGCATCTTTCTATGCATAAAAATCAAATTTAATGAGAATAACACTTTTGAAATAAAAATGATTCCTTTATACATCTTTCTATGCATAAAAATCAATTTTAATGAGAATAACACTTTTGAAATAAAAATAATTCCTTTATGCATCTTCCTATGCATAAAAATCAAATTTAATAATTAATATCAGTGATATCCATGCATATTCATAGGTGAATATGTACATGGAGTAATTAGAAGATTTCTTTTAGATGCAAAAATTATGGGAATTACTCTTTTGGAATAAAAACAAACTTTCTTTTCCACAAAATTTTAGAAAATTTTGCTATAACCTCCTTTGTATGACTGACCATTTCTCATTTTTATCATTCTTTATTTAATTTAAATTAACCCAAATTAGGTTTATAGAACTTAAATTTGGGTTAACTTAAATTAACCCAAATTAGGTTTATAGAACTCTAATCTACAAAAATTTTCTAAATTCAAGAGAGTAAATAATAAAAAGAATTTAATTAATCCTTTAGTTAATCTTTCTAAGATTAAGAAAGACTCGAATGTAAAGAAGAGAAGGGGTGGCCTTTTCCTCAAGGCATAGCATTTGAATTTAATTCAATCAACTGTAAAACATGAAAATCAAGAAAACCATAGATTTAAAATTAAATAAGTAAGAAAATTAACTTACATAGAGCTTGTAAGCTCTCCTTTGGCTTGAGGGACTGAGGGTACTACTCTTGTTTGAAGCAAGAGTGGCCACCAATTCACTTTGGAGAGGATTAGGCCAAAATCAATTGAATTATTAAAAAATTCAAGGTAGATGGCTCAGGACAGGAGCAAAGTAACAGTGTATAAATACCATTAAGCTTTTACAAAGGGGGAGGCTTCTATCTATAGGAAAAAGTGAGCCCCTAACCAAGCAAACTAGTTCTAGATTTTTCCAGATCATTTTAGCCAATTTTTGACCATTTTTTGGTCAGTTCAGCTTATTTTTTGGATCTAGTTTTGAAATAGGAGAGAGGAGAGATGAAATATCTCATTTTATTGATTAAAATGTAGAGGTAGTGACGAGAATAATGTGCCTACTTCATGAGGGGAGATCCCCACACTGAGGTGTCAAAATTAAGTTTTTTAATTGTTTACTTTGGTCCTTAGTCCCCACTCTTCATCTTATGTGAGCATTTACTCATTTTTTGGAGGGTTTTCTTTTATTCTTCAATTTATCTCCATCCTACATTTGGATTAATCCTATTGGTCCATAGGAACCCTAATCCAAAATTTTTAGAAAATCTGGACCCTTAGGC
This sequence comes from Cibotium barometz, assembly GCF_041138505.1. Classification (NCBI taxonomy): domain Eukaryota; kingdom Viridiplantae; phylum Streptophyta; class Polypodiopsida; order Cyatheales; family Cibotiaceae; genus Cibotium; species Cibotium barometz. Next base: position 61,829,925 of record NC_141054.1, on the reverse strand, counting down.
GTCTAAGGTCTTTTGTGTACATTATAATTTATTTCTAATGCACCTTAGGAATTTCCTTTCGAACTTCTGTTTCGGGGGAATTTATTTTAATAAGAAGGGATATTTTTCCATCCAAAGATATCTAAAAATTGAATTATCTCTCTCTAAAATATTTTCTCTCTCTAGGCCAAAATAAGTAGAAACAAGATCTTTTATTATTTTGAAAAGGGGATTGATTATAGGAGAAAAAAACTGGACATCTTGAGGGGCTAGGGAGGAATCTTACACCTATGGTCTTGGTATGAGTTAGCCATTCCTATGGTTGGCATGGTCCCCCAGACTATTGGTTTAGTCTAGGTTGGGTTGCTTTCACTTTGCCCCATTTTCGATCTATGGTTGGCATGGTCCCCCAGACTATTGGTTTAGTCTAGGTTGGGTTGCTTTCACTTTGCCCCATTTTCGATCTATGGTCTAGAGGTGGCATAGGATCTCTTTCGGGTTGGCGTTCCATGCCTTTATCCTTGGGTTGCAAATTGTCTAATTATGCATTTATCAGGATAAAGTTTCGGAGTCTCAAAGCGAGACTTCTTTGTGAAGGTGCAGGGGACTCTGTTTCTTGCTCCAAGGTACCTAGGTGGTTTGTCCATGCAATGAGCCACCAATTTTCTTGTCTCTAAGTTGGGGGTAGCATGCCCCATGCTACGATGCTCTTCACTCTCATTGGTGCTATCAAAGACCAACACTATTTGGCTCCACACCATGTTAACCGAAGGTTTTGATCTTCTAAGTGAGGGTGCATCAAGAGGATTTATGTCATCTCAAATGAGAGGGTTGTTTTGCACCAATTTTCCTGAACGTAAGTGCATGAATGTGAGAAGTGGTAGTGCTAGATTCCCCTCTAGACAGTTTCTATTTTTTATTTTATTTTTTGGTTTTTTTTGGAAGGTACGGCGCATACACTTGGAAGAAGGAACGGCCAGCTGATTAAGAAATGTTTGTGCACTTGAGAACACAGATGTGGCTATTAATCCAATTGGCCCATTGGAACCTTAATTGGACCATAATCCATTTTTTAAAAAAAATGTAGACCCTTAGGCTAAGGTCCTTATTCCAATTACACATTGGAAAGTTATTTTTGAATTTCGGTTTTAGGAGAAATTTTCATTTTAGACACTAGGAGGATTTTTATATTTGAAGATATCTCAATTTAGGACTATCTCTCTCTAGACTTTTTCTCTCTCTAGGCCAAAACAGGGTAAAACAAGATCTTTCTTCTATTTCAGAGAGGGAAATAATTTCAAGAATAGAAGGGGAGGTTCTTACACCTTTACACCTCAAAAGCTGGAGGTAGGAATCTTACATCCTATCCCACTTAAAAAATACGAGATGTCTTCATCTCTCGCAGCTAGAGGGCAAACTCTTTCCCTTAAGATCCAACTGATTCTAGGGTTCCTTATAGTCTGCTCAACCCGTGCAGAATCCTGGGATAAAGATCCCTTCTACAAGAAGAACACACAGAACTCATTATCAGAGAATAATTCATTCAGAACATATCTTTCATATCCTTAACACAATAATGGTCCATCCAACCGAAAATTCCATTTGAATATTTCCCACGGAATTTTCAGTTATGTACGTTCTCAATTTGTCATCCCTTAATTTGAGCCACTGGGTCAAAGATCAAATAGCAGCAATCTGTGTCAGCACAATCCACTAATCTCGTAATGATTTGCTGAAGTCATTATCGCCATTCTAGTTATTAACATCATTACTGGGATTTGTCCCATTCATCCTCATTGTGTCTTTGTTCAACTTATCTTCTTTCAACCAGAATTCAGGAACCATTATCTTTCTATCAGAATCCAAATCAACTCATCAATTCTCAACCAAAATTCTAAAATCATATCAACCAACATTCGAACTCATCATTTGGATAGCATTTTTGCTTATAATTTCAAAGTCTTAGATTTACTCGTATATATTGTCAATAAAGAGCTGCAGATATACCCATGGTATATACGGGTAGTCACGGTCCTTGGAATTATAAGGTAAATACCATCATATCTAGGCCTCAAGCAAGTCAGGGATTCCATACAATTGCGGTACTTTCATCTGAAGACCCAATTACCAATTTATGAATCTTCATTCTGAATATCAATTTGTATGAATTTCATCACACAATTACAAGCTTTTACCGGTACTTTATAAATTTTTGATATTTCTTGCTTCTCGGTTGATCCACTTTAGCCAATTTACTCTGATACCAAAGATCCTTGCCCCCTCTGCGTAACGAATTCGGGGGTGCTAGTAGCAGAAGTAACAATTCTTGCATAGGGCAGAGCCTCTCACTCGGGCCCATGGATATTCAGACAAGAGACTAATCCCTCGGTTCTTCCATAACCGAACCCGAAAAAACTTCTCTCACCTAGAAAGCATGGGCGATTCCTCCAGGATATTTTATTCTAACGTAGTCAAGGTCTTCACTAACCAAACTGATCTGACCAAACCCGTCCTACAACCATTGATTCTTTTCCATAGAACAAAGACTATCCGGGATTTACTTCAACTATCGTAACTTAACAGAATTGAGTCTCATTTAAGGGATCCATCAGTCTAGCCTAACCCCATCCAATCCCATGGGTTAGCCAACTGCCAAACCACTCTAGTGATAGGATCTATTTAGGAATCTGGTTATGTTTTGCCCCGGGTACATCTATCCCGATTCACATCACATCACATCCATTCACATTACATCTCATTCATTCAAATCACATCACATCACATCCATTCACATCTATCTCGATTCACATCACATCACATCACATCCATTCACATTACATCTCATCCATTCACATCTATCCCAATTCACATCACATCACATCTCATCCATTGACATCTATCTTGATTCACATCACATCCATTCACATTACATCTTATCCATTCACATCTATCTCGATTCACATCACATCGCATCCATTTACATCTCATCGCATCCGTTCACATCCATCACATTCATTGCATCCCCATCCTATCACATAAATTCTATCCACATTACATCATGTCCGCATCTATCCACATCACATCTCATTTATTCCATCCACATTACATCACGTCCACATCTATCCACATTACATCATGTCCACATCATATCTCATTCATTCCATCTACATTACATCACATCCACATCTATTCACATCATATCTCATTCATTCCATCCACATTACATCACATCCACATCTATCCACATCATATCTCTATTCACATCATATCTCATTCATTCCATCCACATTACATCACATCCACATCTATCCACATCATATCTCATTCATTCCATCCACATTACATCACATCCACATCTATCCACATCATATCTATTCATTCCATCCACATTACATCACATCCACATCTATCCATATCTCATCACATCCATACACATTCCATCTCATTCATCCTCCACATCCATCCAGTCATTCACATGCACGTCTATCCACATCCATCCATTCATTCACATTCACATCTATCACTTCACATCTTATTCTCATCCATTTACATCACATCACACCCATACATATCATCACATCTCATTCACATCTATTCATATTCACATCCACATATATTCACATCACATCACATTTCATCCACATCTCATCACATTCACATCCACATCCCTTTACATCACATCACATCTCATCCACATCCACATTCACATCCATTTACATCACATCACATCTTATCACATCCACATCCAGATCCATTTACATCACATTACATCCTTTCACATATCCTCACATCTCATTCTCATCTCTTCATTCACATCCACATTCATTTACATCTTATCACATCCACATCCACATTCATTTACATCACATCACATCCACATCCACATTCATTTACATCACACCACATCTTATCACACTTACATCACATCACATCCTTTCACATATCCTCACATCTCATTCTCATCTCTTCATTCACATCCATATCCATTTACATCACATCACATCCTTTCACATATCCTCACATCTCATTCTCATCTCTTCATTCACATCCACATCCATTTACATCACCTCACATCCCATCCACATTCATTTACATCCCATCCACATTCATTTACATCACACCACCTCTTATCACATCCACTCACATCTTATCACATCGCATTCACATCTTATCACATCGCATTCACATCTTATTCACATCACATTCACATATATTCACATTTAGTAACATTTTCTATTTTCACATATATTCACATTTAGTAACATTTTCTATTTTCGATACCAATGGAACTTTTCTAAATTTTTGTCAATTTTTTGGCCTAGTTAAAGGTACTTTTTCTCAACGGATATTTTCATATTCTTTCTCAAATTTCTCAAGTGAAATATATTCAATATTCTTCTTTTGAGTAAAAGATTCATGGGATTTACAAAAATCAATTCTACCCATATTTTCCAATAAAATTAATAATGCTCAAAATTTCACGTTTGATAAATACTCAAAATTTGAATTATGCTAAAAATTTCTCTTTTACCATTTAATTTCTTGGATCTCAAATATCATGGAAATTACTCTTTCATCATAAAATAAATTTATCTAAAATTTCTCTTTTCTTTAATAAAAATATCCATTACTTCAATTGTGCCAAGAATTTCACTTTTACCATTTAAATGATTGAATTCAAAATGTCATGGGAATTTCTCTTTTATCATTTAAAAATTTCTCATTCATAAAATAAATTTGTCTAAAATTTCTCTTTAAATTAAATAAAAATATCCATTATTTAAATATACCAAAAATTTCTCTTTTTTCATTTAATTACATGGATCTCCATTATCATGGAAATTCCTCTTTTTTCATAAAAATAAAATTACCAAAATATCTCTTTTCTTAATTACTTATTTATGCATAAAGACTAAAAATTAGTTTCCCATGAATATTATGAAAATCATTCTTTTAGCCCAGGATATTGAGCTATGTATTAATTTCTAAAAATTTTGCTAGCTTCGCTGCTATTACTGATAATTTTTAATATTTCTAGAAAGAATAAGACTTTGTAATACAATTATGATAGAAGAACTATCTTTGAACTTAAATCCAATTTATGGAATTAAATCATAAATTTACCATAATTTCATTAACATAAATGCATAAAAAGTAATTTTCTTAACCTCTAGCTTAACAAGCTTAGAGATTGATTTGGAATTAAGAATTTTTCAATGAAAAGCATTCATTTGCTAAAGAATTAGTCATAGGAATGACTATTCTTTTGGGAGAGAGAGAGAGACATAAAAAGCATCCTAATTAGGCATAAAGATTAACTTTTTTGTGATTAATTATTAAAACACTTAGAGAAAGCTTGATTTGCATTAAAAATAACTAAATAGAAACTTCTCAAGCTTGAGAGGGGTTGAGAAGTGAAATCATTGAGAATATTAATGAAAACCATGAGAGTACTTCTTACCTCTAGATTTGGCTTGCTTCTTTATCTTAGAAGGAACCCCCCTCTGAGAATCCCCCCCTCTAGGGGCGGCGGAAGCAGCGTCGGCCTCCCACGCGGGGCGAGGATCCACACTTGGGGCCTCGCCCCCGCCCGCGGGATGTCCGGATGAGAGACTAGCGTGGCGGTTCCTCCAAAAAACTGAGCTCGATAAAACTCCCCTCGCCCGGAAGACATGGGCGATTCCGCCATGGGAAAATCTTCTAACGGGGAAATTACTCTAACGAGTCAAAGTCTTAACTAGTTAAACTGACCAAACCTGAAGTCACATGGGTAGATCAAGAAGAGACTTGCACTTGGTCCATGGAATCACCGCTTTTTTCCTCCTTTGAAACGAGGCACAACCCACTGATCCCCTCCCACAGAACAAGGTCTTCTCAGGACTTAATTTAACTAACATAGCTAATTGCATCTTAATTGTTTCGCAAGTTTCCTCTGATCCAGCCTAACCAATCGGCCCATGGGTTAGCCAACCACCCTCGACCACTATATTGGTGGGATTCCTTTATAAAGATTTGGTTGTGTTTTTGCCCGGGTACCAAGAAAAAGAGTTCCCAGGCCCCCTAGCCAATGATTCATGCAGAAATTAAGGTAGGCATACCACGTACACACCCAATATGAAATTGCCATTTATAACAGATTTGGCTGGCTTTAAAACAATCCTTCAATAGAAATCATAATATTATTGATCATCATCCTCCAAAATTCTGAGTCCATTGTATTACAAAATGTGTCCTTTGGACTCTCCGTGTTGAAGACCAGCTGGCCAACCAATGAGATTCAGTATCAAAATTTGATTCACAAAAATCTTTCTTTTTAGTCCATCCGAATCTTCCTCGACGCCGCATGGGTGTCCTAGCAACTGCGAGCCCATGCATCTCCTGGTTAGAACCCTCTAAGATCCTCCTTAGGTGACCTAGCACTTCACTCAGGGACCACTTTGTCGGTCCTCGCCCATTGTACCGAAAGCGTACCATTTTAATGGTACCGAGGCTGGTCAAGACCTCCGCAGGCTTTGCCACGAGCGATGTCCCTCGACGACTCCCTACCAGCTGTTGTGAACCTCCTCTTAGTAAAACACATGCCAAACGCTTCCTCGCGTAAAACAGTCCTTTAAATGAAAAACAGAGGTTCTAATGCAAGTAAAATTCCCAGTTTGAGATTGGTTCCACTTTTTTCATAATTCCTAGTTTCATAATGAGGATCCTTGATCTCTCATATCAGGGTAATCTACCCGTCATTTGACTGATTGTCCAACTAGATTCTTGGTGAGTTCGATCAAAGGAAAACTAGTTTAGTTCAATGGTAATCTATTCTTTATATTTAGGAACTGGAATTGATCACGAAGTTTTTGCTTGATTCAGATTTGAGAGATGGACAAGTAGGTTTACTGTCCGTCCCTCTCGTACCAAATTCATTCGGTTTACCTAACATGCTAGCACGTAGTGCAATTAGCATAAGTTGGCATCCAGGTTGAATCTCAACAGCTTTGTTGTTTACAAGTAGAGGTAAGCTTTTCACGCGCCCTCCTGCATGCTTCCTTCCAAGCTCCCTCTAAACATTTCACGCCATTTCTCCTACATGCACCCTCTTTTTTAAGCTAGAGAGAGAAGGCACCGCAAGGGTTACTTAGCAAGGGATACCTCTTTTAGAAGATGCCTAAGCCTACTAAGTCATCTCAAGATGGTCACAAGAAGAGGCTTCCCATTACTTAGCCATTTGTAGAGAACATTTTGCAGGATACCATATTTTGCAGCTATCCATGGTCTGCCAATTGTCGTAAGGACCCACGACAAATTCGAGAGATTTCACAAGCTGTCCAATGCCTGGCCCTAGACAAAAAATCAAGCATGACGAGGTCAGGGAAGAGTACCACGAGGATTTAATGCTCCTCCATTGGAATGTCTACCAAGAACTTCCTAAGAATAGTGAGTTGGGTGTCTACTTTGCAAAGGGGTTTGCACTTGAGCAGTCGAAGGCTGCACCAGAACAAATCCATTGGGCTCACTTTGGAGAGGAGGTAATGAATTGGTTACAGAAGCACAATCAGTTGGAAGGCAAGATGGACAGGTGTGTGGCAGCTCAAGGAGAACAAGGTTCTGAAGAGATTGTGGGGTACTTCTACCATGGGGTCAATTCCTTGCTCCGACTACCTACAGCAACCAAGTGCAAGTTATGGTGGTTGCTCTACAAAAGTGTGCCTTACAACAAGGAAGAAGAAGATCCCCTTAATGAAATTGTGGTCTCCATGGGCCAAAAGATATCGGATTTGGTGTCCGAGATCAAAAAAGCGAGAGGATCACTGCAAGAGGCAAACAAGGCCTTACACTTGGCAAAAGGTTCACTTAGCTAAAAGAGCAATTTTGAGGAGATCCAGTCACATTGCTTGCTGGAATGCAAGGTGTCTCTCATATAATCTCAAGGGTCCATCATTTATTTCCAAATGAGGATGAGATACATGAGCTTGGAACAAAGGTTGCAGCTGCTAAGGTACCATATCTATCTCTTCTTTTTGTTGCTGCTATGTTTCCTTAGTTGTATTTAAATGTCAGCTTTGACTGCACTTGCAAGATGATCAATACCATTGAGCTTTGAAGCACTAATCTGCATGGTGCTTTGAAGCACTGCATGCCTCAGTCAATCTGTCAGCTTTGACTGCACTTGCAAGATGATCAATATCATTGAGCTTTGAAGCACTAATCTGCATGGTGCTTTGAAGCACTACATGCCTCAGTCAATCTGTTGGATGGTGCTTTGAAGCCTTGCACAAATGCTTGATTCTATGTGCATGGTGCTCTGAAGCACAGCACATGAGCTCAATGATATGCTTGATACAATCCGCATGATGCTTTGCAACACTACACATATGCTTTCTTCTTTCTGCATGGTGCTTTGAAGCACTACACATATGCTTTCTTCTTTCTGCATGGTGCTTTGAAGCACTATATATGCAAGATGATGTGCTTGACTCAATATGCATTGTCCTTTGAAGCACTATTGCACATATGCTTGACAATGTGCATGGTGCTTTGATGCACTGCACATGCAAGATAATGTGCGAGATAGTGCTTTGAAGCACTGCACACATGCTTGTTTTAATGAGCATGCTGCTTTAAAGCACATTACATAAGCTTAATGATATGCTTGACTCAATTTGTAGGGTGCTTTGGAGCACTGTTGCACATATGCTTCCCTACTGCATGGTTCTTTGAAGCACTACACATATGCTTCATTTAATCTGCATGGTGCTTTTAAGCACTGCACATATGCTTCATTTAATCTGCACGGTGCTTTTAAGCACTGCACATGTAATATGATATACTAGATGGTGCTTTGAAGCACTGCACAAAAGCTTGTTTCAATGGGCATGGTGCTTTAAAGTATAGCACATTAGCTCAATGTTGTGCTTCTCTACTTCTGCATGGTGGTTTGAAGCTTTGCACATATGCTTGATTCAATCACAAGGTGCTAATACTAATGTGCATATAGATTTCATGTTTCTCTAATTATGGTGCACTATAGCACGCTACTTTGGAAGCCAAAGAGAGAAATTTGGAAAAAGCAAAATTGAATTCCATCTTTTCATCAGAGCTACAAAATAGGGCTAATGGAAGCACTCGTATCCTAGCTCAGCCTCTTTTGTTAGCTGCGCGTGTGGAATGGTGGGAGGGTATAAGGATTTCTGGCCTTAGTGAGTGCAGTGGGTGTGGTCATGCCTTCAACGCATGTGCACTCCAGGTGTTTTCCTTGCCTTTCTGACATGTTTATCATTTTATGTGCTTTGTGAACATGTGTGTAGAGGTAAAGAAATGTGTAGCTCTAGAGTGCGACCAGATTGTTCCCGACAGGACCTTGAGGATTTTAGGTCTTGATGTTGTGGGTAAAGAGTGTGCCAATGCTTTAAGTATTGAATAATTTCTTTTATGCTTGTTTGTGTGGATGCACATTTAGAATTCTGGAATTTTTATGTTTGCTTATGTGTTTATTCTTCTCTTGCACATTACAGAGGCAAAGTATATATGCCTAAGGAATTCAAGGATAACTCTTATGATAAATTGGATGAAACTCTCACACCATTCAAATGTATGTGAACTAATATGTTTTGATATGTTGTTGTTTTGAAGGATTTGAAGATTAATCTATTGTCTTGACTTTTTTCAGTCACATATTCTCATGGAAGTGTAGTGGGAGATGGCAAGACGATGGAGACGACTGACAGACTACCTCCTTGTGTCAATCGTCTCTCCATCGTCTTGCCATCTCCCACTACTTTCCAAGAGAATATGTGACTGAAAAAAGTTAAGACAATAGATTAATCTTCAAATCCTTCAAAACAACAACATATCAAAACATATTAGTTCACATAATGGTGTGAGAGTTTCATCAAATTTATCACAAGAGTTGTCCTTGAGGTCCTTAGGCATATATGCTTTGCCTATAATGTGCAAGAGAAGAATAAACACATAAGCAAACATAAAAATTCAAGAATTCTAAATGTGCATCCACACAAACAAGCATAAAAGAAATTATTCAATACCTAAAGCATTGGCACACTCTTTACCCACAACATCAAGACCTAAAATCCTCAAGGTCCTGTCGGGAACAATCTGGTCACACTCTAGAGCTACACATTTCTTTACCTCCACACAAATGTGCACAAAGCACATGAAATGATAAACGTGTCGGAAAGGCAAGGAAAACACGTGGAGTACACATGCATTGCGGGTATGTGACACACCCACTGCACACTCCCTAAAGCCAGAAATCCTTATACCCTCCCACCATTCCACACGTGGAACTGACAAAAGAGGTCGACGAGCCAGGATACGAGCGCTTCCATTAGCCCTATTCTGTAGCTCCGACAAAAAGCTGATATTCAGTCTTGCTTTTTCCAAAGATCTCTCTTTGGCTTCCAAAGTAGCCTGCTCTATAGAGTGCACCATAATCAGAGAAACATGAAATCTGTATGCACATCAGTATTAGCACCTTGTGATTGAATCAAGTGTATGTGCAAAGCTTCAAACCACCATGCAGAAGTAGTGAAGCACAACATTGAGCTAATGTGCTATTATTTAAAGCACCATGCCCATTGAAACAAGCATTTTTGTGGTGCTTCAAAGCACCATCTAGTATATCATCTTACATGTGCAGTGCTTAAAAGCACCATGCAGATTAAATGAAGCATATGTGTAGTGCTTCAAAGAACCATGCAGTAGAAAGCATATGTGTAGTAGTGCTCCAAAGCACCCTACAAATTGAGTCAAGCATATCATTGATCTCATGTGATGTGCTTTAAAGCAACATGCTCATTAAAACAAGCATGTGTGCAGTGCTTCAAAGCACTATCCAGCACATTATCCTGCATGTGTAGTGCTTCAACAGCACCATGCACATTGTCAAGCATATGTGCAGCAGTGCTTCAAAGCACCATGCAGAAAGAAGAAAGCATATGTGTAGTGTTGCAAAGCATCATGCAGATTGTATCAAGCACATCATTGAGCTCATGTGCTGTGCTTTAGAGCACCTCTATCCAGCATTGCTTCAAAGCACTATCCAGCACATCATCTTGCATGTGTAGTGCTTCAAAGCACCAAATCAAACATATGTGCATATTGATCATCTTACAAGTGCAGTCTAAACTGACATTTAAATACAACTAAGGAAAGATAGCAGAACCAAAAAGAAGAGATGTATCTCGTCCTCATTCGAAAACAAATGATTGACCCTTGAGACTATATGAGAGACACCCTTGAGATTATATGAGAGACACCCTTGAGATTATATGAGAGAGACCCTTGAGATTATATGAGAGACACCTGCATTCCAGCAAGCAATGACTGGATCTCCTCGAAATTTCTCTTTTGGCTGAGTGAATCTTTTGCCAAGTGTAAGGCATTTTTTGCCTCTTGCGGTGATCCTCTCGCTTCTGCGATCTCTAACACCAAATCCGATATCTTCTGGCCCATGGAGACCACCATTACATTAAGGGTATCTTCTTCTTCCTTGGTAAGGCACACTTTTGTAGAGCAACCACCATAACTTGCACTTGGTTGCTGTAGGTAGTCGGAGAGTGAGGAGTTGACCCCATGGTAGAAGTACCCTGCAATCTCCTCAGAACCTTGTTCTCCTTGAGCTCTGCCACCTGTCCATCTTTCCTTCCAATTGATTGTGCTTCTGTAACCAATTAATTGCTTCCTCTGCAAAGTGAGCCCAATGGATTTGTTCTGGTGCAACCTTCAACCGCTCAAGTGCAAACCCCTTTGCAAAGTAGACACCCAACTCACCATTCTTAGGAAGCTCCTAGTAGACATTCAAATGGAGAAGCATTAAATCCTCATGGTACTCTTCCCTGACTTCATCATGCTTGATTTTTTGTCCACAGGGCCGGGCACATGCAAACACATTGGTCCAATCAGCTTGTGAAATCTCTTGAATTTGTCCTAGGTTACCGACAATTTACAGACCATGGATAGCTACAAAATCTGCAGTTGTCCTGCAAAATGTTCTCTGCAATGGCTCAGTAATGGGAAGCCTCAAGGTTGTGCATGTGAAGACCCCTAAACTAGGTGGCATGATCTGTACATTGGAAGTCTTCTCATTTGTTACTTTCCCTTTCATGTTTGTTAGCTTATATTAGATATGAATATTGTTGTATGCAAGCAAGGAGGTCATAGATCTAGGAGAGGGGGATATTGTCCTTGAGGAGGTTTCTCCTAAACTAGCAAAGAAGCTTGAAAAGTCTAATCTGGGTTTTCAAGATGATGGAAGTGCTTCTAGTGAGACACCGACTGAAGCTAAGAAGAACATACCTACAGATACACCCAAACGAAGGGGTACATGCAACGATCCGGAGTGGACAGAATTGGATATACAGTTGCAACCACCTATGAGGTCACCTCCAAAGCACAGATGTATAGATGCAAAGTCCCCTGAACCAGGTGACATGCTATGTACATTAGTAGTCTTCTCATTCGTTGCTTTCCTTATCATGTTTGTTAGCTTATATTAGATATGAATATTGTTGTATGCAATCAAGGAAGTCACAGATCTAGGAGAGGGGGAGGTTTCTCCTAAACCAGCAAAGAAGCCTGCAAAGTCTAATCTGGCTTCTCAGGATGATGGAAGTGCTTCTAGTGGGACACCACCTGAAGCTGAGAAGAACATACCTACAGATACACCCAAACGAAGGGGTACACATAGCGATCCGGAGTTGACAAATTGGATATACAGTTGCAACCAGCTGTGAGGTCGCCTCCAAAGCACAGATGTATGGATACAAAGTCCCCTGCAAAGTACACTTTTAGATCACCTGTTAAGTGCAGATCCACAAATGGGACATCGCCATGCAACACTTAGAGATCAAGGCTTGCAAAGACCAGAAAAGTTCCAAGTGAAAGGAATCCGGATCCCCCCCAATGAGGATGAAGAAGATGTGTACTTGTCATCTATGGTTGCAGCCAAGAGATGCAAGTCATCTAGGAAATCTGTATCCTAGTGTGTCATTGTCTGTGCCTGTGTGTGGGAGGGGTGTGCGCTGGCATTCTTGACACCTCTTATCATTTCTAGTTGCAACCTTTAGGAATCGTGCATCCTCTACCATGGAATCATTGCCACCTCATGTACTGACAATTTGTCTTCAATGTATTAATCTTTTGCAAAGTCATGTGTCTTTATGCCTCTATTGTGTATTTGAAACATGTCTCTCTTTTTTTGTATTTGATAATGACCTAATTTTGTGAATCACATAGTAGAGTGTCGATGTTCATATGTAGGTTTAACCATTGCTGCTATGGAAGAGCTCTCAATTAGTTCTGAAGTGAGCAGTCATGTTATGAAAGATATAGTTGATTTCCAAAGAAGAGGAGGCTGTTTGTGGTGAACATGAATGGGCTACTGATGAAAAGGGTGTGGGGCACACGGCCATTGAAAAGATGCAGGGGACAAGAGAGCTTGAGCTCTTGCAAGCACACACACTCACAAAACCCTAAAAGAAGAGAATACACAAGGTGAGAGGCTGAAAATCTTCTTCTTCTTCACACAACACTCAACACACCATATACAAAGAAAATAGTACACACAATATAAAAGGTACTCAACCAAATACATACTAGGGTTCTCTATAGTGTGAACCCAACTAAATGAGTTGGCGCTATAACTATGCCAGTCTCTAGAATGGCTATCGCACAGCCTGTCATCCCACTGGCCGCATATCACCCATGATCTCACCAACCATGCCAGTGGTGTAAGTGTGGGGCCTATCCCCCAGGCGGGTCATCAGTGTGGGGCCTATCCCCCAGGCGGGTTATTAGTGTCCACTGCCTCACTAGATGAGCTCGATATCTCAACACTCCCCCTTGAGCTCAACTCCATCTCATGTACACCAAGCGAAGCCCTCAATCTACGGAGCTTCTTTGTACCCAATGCTTTGGGGAAGATGTCAACGATTTGATCCTGTGTGCTGACATAAACAAGGTCAACGTCTCCTACCAAAACCTTTTCTCTGACAAAAGGATAGTGGACCTCTATATGCTTTGTGCAAGCATGAAAAACTGGGTTTCTGGGCCAACTGTATACTGCTAATGTTGTCACAGAAAATGATAACTTGTCTATCCACCGATAGACAAGTTGTCACACAGAAAATGACAACTTGTCTATCCACTGATAGACCCAAATCTGCAAGTAGCTTTCTCAACCAAGCTACCTCACATGCTGTCATAGCAGCACCTCTGTACTCGACCTCGCTCAACGTGTGTCTCTTAAGTATCCAAAGTTTCATGGTAGGAAGAAGGATCCAGACACACATATGGCAAATTTTTAAAACATCTGGTTCGCCAATGTCATGCCATGCTACTCACCATCACTGTGGTGCAGAAGCCCAACACATTCACTGGCACATTTGATGGGTGAGCGACAAATTGGCATGCGTAATATGGCCCCAACACATTTCCAACTTATGCAGCCTTGTGTGATGCCTTTTTGCATCAGTTCTAGAAGGATAAGACCTCTTCACTGGTCTTGGAGAAATTTCATTGTCTAAAACACGAGCTTGCTAGTGGAAGACTATGCGGCCAAATTCTGAACTCTACAAAGTCAGGTTGATTCTATCGATCTGCCATTTGAGGCCCTCGTGGAAGAATGGTTTGTCCAGAGTCTATAGATCATCCTTTTTGTCCTCCCTAGCCTTACCAACAGTAGTAGAGCACTCTGCTAAGCTACCTCCTCATCGTGCACGTCTTACATTTTACACAAATTAGTCAATGTTTGAATGATGTAATATGTTGCTTAATCGAAACAACTAACAAAAGGAGACGATGGAGGTAGCTCGGTCTTCAAAGGCCGATAGCCTTGGTACATGGTCGTCTCTATATCCTGAGGGCTAGGCTCCCAACTATAGTCCTTCACCTGTTATTTTTTAAAAAAATTATAGATTGATAAGAACATCCACTATGTACACTTAAATGCAGGTAGAGGACCAAATGTAAACATTTTATTAACTTACAAAAGTGGCAATAAAGCCTTTCTTGCCATCTTGCCAAGGTGTGATGTATGCCCAACCTGTATGTGAAAATTATGGGAAAGAGGAAATATGACACAACAACCAGCAAATCAAAGATGAATAAACAAGTTAAAACAAATCAACACTATTTTATATTATTAAATGAGATGAGGTACAACTAAGAGTAGAAATAAATGAATTCTAACTCTAATGTAGATGGGCTAATCCCCGAACTCTATCTGAAATGCTAAGGAGCTCAATCAGCTCTGATATGACAATCCACACAAGTGTTCTAAGTATTAGGCTTAGGCTACACACTCTAGTGCTAGGGTTATAGTGGCTTCTTGTTCCCTGCTGCAACTGCATATACAAGATGGGCTTACATAATGATCCAAGTAGGTGATCAGCTCATTGCTGATAGTAGATAGACTCCTTATGATATGGGGAATAACTTCTCTTCAGGCTCCAAGTCATGATTGAAGCTCCATCTCCATGAATCTTACCACTACATAATGATCCAAGTAGGTGATCAGCTCATTTGCTCATAGTAGATAGACTCCTTATGATATGGGGAATAACTTCTCTTTAGGCTCCAAGTCGTGATTGAATCTCCATCTCCATGAATCTTGCCACCAATGTACATAGGTAGGTGCAGTCCAAAAGTCTGTAGTTACCAACCAGCCATATTGCAAGCTAAATATCTTCATCTAAAACTAGCATCTTGAAAATCCCAACGGTGAGGTTGTAGTATACATAAAGATAAACATTTCATCTTTTTACACATTCAAAAGTTAACAGTTGGATCATTCAAAAGTTAACAGTTAGATCTTGAGATAAGATTGCCTCTTGAGAAGACTGCAACCTGAAATTTCTCCTTTGATGTAGGAGCACTTTTCCACCAATCATGCACACATCATGTGCCATCCAAGATGTATATGTATGATCATGCTATGTACCACCTTAGTGCTTGTTCCCATGAAGAAGGTAAAAAGTAGCCGTGTATAAGAATCTATCCACACTAGAACAACCACCAAAGCATACACAACACATGTAACACAATGCTCAAGTTTTATTATTTGGTTTTTTTATATCATACAAATAATCTCTAATAAATAAATGATAAACAAATAAGTTGTATCAAAGATAAGACTATGTGTGTGTGTGTGTGAGATGCATACTTTTGATGTGCACTTAGTAATTCATCTACCTCTTGCTTTTGCTGGAAAGCCTTCAACACTACAGCTGTTTATGGACATAAGAAAAGTTCCATTGGGTGTATATAGTAGTATTTTAGTGTACTGTCCATATGAGAGCAAATGCAAGAACTACATAAACCTTCGGGTTGACCTTAACCACTCACACTCTCTAAGAAACGCATTCAATTCACAACCCGCAAGCCTTGATGCACTAAAACTAGCAAGAGAAAAAGAGAGAGGAGAGAGAGAAAGGAGAGAGAAGGAAGGGGGAAGGGAGACAAAGAGAAAGGAGGGTTGTGTGTGTGTGTGTGAGAGAGAGAGAGAGAGAGAGTGAGAGTGAGAGAGAGAGAGAGAAAAGAGAGGAGACAGACAAAGGAGGGTTGTGCGCGTGTGTGTCCATGTCCCTTGCAGTAAAAGCACGTTACTTCTTCCCTCCTTTTGTTGTGCTTGCTGATGCTACAAGTATTGTTTACATTCCATTTCTTGTTTTGATAATGCGCTGGTCACAAATGGCGTACCTCATCCATGTATTGTTTACATTCCATTTCTTGTTTTGATAATGCTCTGGTCACGAATGGTGTATCTCATCTGCCACACTTCCTTTAGTGTATGAGCATGGTGTACCTCATCTTCTTGACCACCATCACCCACCCAGGCTCAAGAGATATTGAAGGTGCTCCCTTTGCTGGTAGTTGAGCATCCCCTCCTCATGACTCTTCCACCTCAACATCATCAACTATGACTTCCTTTAGTGTATGAGCATGGTGTATCTCATCTGCCACACTTCCTTAAGTGTATGAGCATGGTGTACCTCATCTTCTTGACCATCAACCACCCAGGCTCAAGAGATATTGAAGGTGCTCCCTTTGCTGGTAGTTGAGCATCCCCTCCTCACGACTTCCACCTCAACATCATCAACTATGACTTCTTCTCATGTCACTATGCTCCATACCCCTTTCGCTATTTCCACAACGGGTAGTAGTTTTGACCATCAATTTGCCTGCAACCATATCCAAGTTTCTTAGGGAAGGGGTTACTTATCTACTCCAAAGGGATTTATCAAGAGTGTCTACGAATGACCCTACATAGAGAGGTGCTCTAGTGCAAACACGAGATGAAGGTCTTTGCTAGGTTATTGCATAGCTCATGATTAAACTAAGTCAACAATGCATGTACCAAGTTTGTCAAGCAATTTGCTATATAATTCAAAAGGGCTCACTTGTAACGAATACCGAAAGATTTGGTGATCTTTCCTCCATATTAAGTGGTCCTTCAAAAAATTCTTTAAAGAAATCAAACATTTCACCTTACTCATCCCATCTACGCTTTTGTTTCCAACAAAGAACTTATTAGATGGAAGATTCTACTAAGTTTCTCCCTCAAGAACCAAAGAAGGTTTTAAATTAATGTTAAACTTTTACGAGTGTGAGATGCTCATTAAGTGGAGGGATCATTTTTTTTTGGAGGATGATTCTGGGGAGAAATGAAGGCACTCCAAGAAGACCACTCTCATTATTACTTTTTTCGCAATTTGATGCTAGGTAAAGTGAAATGGCTTCAAAATGTTTCTTTTACCAATGAGTGTTTGTATTAATGTTCAAAGCCTATGCATGAGGATTGTCAAGATATGAAGACCCTAATAAAGCCATGACAAAGCTCCTAACCAAAAACTTAGATAGTGGCGAGGACACCAAGGCTTTGGCAAACCACATGGTCTGCCGTTAATGTTCCAAATGAAGCATTAGTTTAAGTGATGAACCCCCCAACAAGCTCTTCATAAAAGTAATTTGCATGATAGTAATTGAGGGCATGAATATGACATACGAGAGATGATGATGATGATGTATTAGTGTCCTCAAGCGTGTTGGATGGATGTGAGTTCAATAGTACTTTAGTTTGCTATTCTTTGCGTCCTCTTCTCGTTTGAGCTTAAGCACATCCGCAAGACACGACTCAATGTCCGCAACTAACATATCCTTTGGTGGTAGATCTAGTAGTTCCTCCGCATTCCACCTCTTAAACCATTTTCGAATGTCTTGTTCCCAACTAGAAAAGAGAGAAAGAAAGAAAGCTGTATTAACGTCTACTAGAGGCCGAACTCGACCTATGAGACAAATCAATGTACAACTGTCAATGTCTTCTCAATGTCCACACACACGCACACACACACACACAAAAAGACAAAATGAACATGAAATAAACTATGAGAGTACTGAGCTAGGGGGGGAGAGAGAGAGAGAGAGAGAGAGAGAGAGAGAGAGAGAGAGAGATGGATGGAGCACTACTGCTAGGGGTTCAGTATGTAACCTATATGCGTAGGGTATACAAGAATGCAATGCAAATCTGTCTAGCTCCAACCAATACCATAATGGGGGTGTAATATGTGATATACATAGGCAATGGCGAGGCAAAAATACCTCGAAGCATGATCTCCGAGTGTGAGTGTGAGTGAGCTAGCCACTCTGGATATTGTGCTGATGTCGAGCCCGTATCTCTGTGATCTCCCTCTGATGTAGTCTAGGAGTCTGGTAGCCTGGTGCTCTCGGTCTCTGTCTGGCTCGCAGGTCCGCAGCACGGTGAAGTGAGAGAAATGAAATGAAATGTTATATTAACGTCTTGAAAATGCCAAAGTGACCTATGAGACCAAAGTTCCAACCATGTGACATCTGATACACTGTCTGGAAAAGAAAAGAAAGAACTGAAGGTAAGTATCTAGCCCTACAATACATCAATAGGGAGCATCCGAAAGCAGCAACTAGGGAGAGTAGGAAGCTAATGCTACTAGGCAAAATGGGGTACATGAGTACATGGATACATGAATACATGAATATGGGGGAGTACAAAAGTGACAGTGAGTACAACAATATATGGCTGGAGTGGTAATCATCCTAGGAGCTCTAGCATTAGTCTATATCGGATGGCCTGGATATCTGCCATAGTGATATGCCTGGTCGAACGAGCCCGATACCTCGCAATGATGCTCTGAATCCTCCGGTGTAGGCACCGTCTCCGATGTGAGGATCCACGAGCCCTCGGACGTCTGGATCTGTCCAACTAGATAGCTCGCTCAACTAGAGTCCCACAGGGTGCCCACTGCTGGGCTGTCGGCTGTGTCCTCCCGGGTAGTTAGTCCCTTTAAAGAAGTCAGTAATCTGTCTCTGTGTGGACTCCCTACCAGTCGGGCGTCTAATAATGGACTCTCTGAGCCTGCGGATCTCCAGGAGATAAAAACCCAAGCATCGTTGAACACAATAGTCCATGACTCTAGCCAGTGGTCCAAATCCTCGAGAGACCCAATGATTCTGAGACCAAATCCATGAAAAATACCAAGTCATAGAAAGAACCAAAGAAAAAACATGTGTCCATATGTCCACGTGTGTAAATGAGAAAACATGTGTCCACCAAAGAAAAAACATGTGTCCATATGTCCACGTGTGTAAATGAGAGTACAAAATAGGTGGGCATGTGGATGATACAAAGTCATGGAAAGAAAAAACACGTAGCCGCATGTGTAAATGAGAGTACAAAATAGGTAGCCATACAAATTATCAAAATGTGTAATAAGATCATCTAATGAGCGTAGGTAGTGAGAAAATCCCCTTGTTGCAAGTGCTCTCCATGATGTCTTGAATCTACATCTGATAAGTGTGAGGGCTGGGATTCTTGGGGTCGAGGCTCTCAGAAGGCATCACGCTCTCTCCAATATAACCATGTGGGGCCAATGTATCTGTTGTTGTGTATGTACTTGCCTGATCCACAGCTCTTGTCGAACTTGAGTAGGGAACTTATGGTCAACAGGTGTGATCCAAATAAGTTTGTAATTGCAAGTTGAGAGACACCTCACAAGCTCCTTACTCCTCGGATGGTGTCTCAGCATGACCTCTCGCTAGCGGCAAAGCTCTAGCAGGTATAGGCCCAAGCATCTTTGGTCCTCATACTACATCGCCTGTGAAAGGGGACCAGATCCATCGTTGAAGAGGCAATTGAATCTCCGTCAAACTTCATAGTAGGGTGGGCATCAAAACAGAGTGCTCCTCCATCTCCGTCTCTCTGTTTATGCCTACCCTACATATACCCTCTACCATACCAGACTCAATCCAGAGTGTCAAAATTCCAACATTTGGTACGAGGCTCCTAGAAATAGACTTGAAGACACTGTAACGAGCCACCACAACTAGTCTCATGGAGAAGATCGGGCTTGTAAAGGTCACTACAAGATATACATAAGATGAGACTATCTCCGCGTGGATTCCTTTGTAAAGAAAGGACAAACTGGCCCTCTCAGTAAGAGGTGTTAAAGATCATGATCTTGTTATGTAAAGATTGATTGGGAGATCTCTTGTCGCAATGCATCTAAATGTCTCCATAGCTCCCTCTGTAGAGTTAGAGATCAAGCCTATGTCAGCTCGCCAAAAGGTCTCTTGTCAGGGAAAGCACCACCACTCCCTCGGCCCATACCTCCAACCCTCCTCCAAAAACGATAGCATAAAACAAAATAATGGTCACAGTTGCCTAAGTGAATCATGATCCTTTCCTCCCCAGCCTATCCACAAATGATGAGATCTCATCAATATATAGCCCAAACAACAAGAGGGATCCTGTTTGACCCCGATACTACTGGGGATGCCACTTGAGAGCCATATCTTATCAGACATCCCCAATACTACTGAGGATGCCACATATCTTATCAAACACGACCTCATAATATTTCATCATGCCCCATATTATATTTGCTGAAAATCGAAGCCCTTGTAGGCAATCCATAAGTCGAGATCAAGGGACAACATCAAAACCACATCCACTGAGCTTTTTTTTTAAAGAGCATCTAAACATATATAATGATACTTCAACCATCATTTATTACCTATTAACACTTAACTAAATCACATAGCTGCCTGATATACACTGATCTTGTTGGCAGTGTTTATTTAATAAAAACTTCCCGCAGTTTCACGACTGCCATTGACTTATAGATGATGAACGATTGTCTCCACCATAATAGATCAATGATCATAACCATTCATCAAAACTCTAAACTCATTTCCAGGCACCCAAATATCCCACCCTATCTCGAGGGATGAGTCGTAGATCCGATCCATGTTTCAAAAAGACATTTCCTAAACAATACAACCACTTGTGAGAAGATGGTGTCTTTCAAGCACAGCATATAAACGTAAAATGCACACAACAAGAAATCCTTCATTGTATTGGGATAATTATTCATTCATACCTGCACTTTGCTGAGGATTAATTCCAACACCATCTGAAAGCCAAAAATAGAGGCCATTAATGCAATGAAAAATCGAAGCATGTTTGTAACCTAGCTAGTAGCATATAGGCTCACTGTTTGTGATGATGGCACTTGTTTGAGGTGGGACTTTAAACTCTTCAGCTGCAAACTTCAGCACTGCTGTAAATGGAGCCTCCTCAGGTACACTAAAACTGAAAATTTAATTTATTTTTTTAGTTCGAACACCATAAACACCATATGTCAACCTCTCTCTCATAGGCCAATTTTGGCCTTTTGTAGACGTTAATCTCTCTCTCTCTCTCTCTCTCTCTCTCTCTCTCTCTCTCTCTCTCTCTACGATAATACATTCTTCTTCTTCTTCTTCTTCTTCTCTCTCTAGAGTCATGAGATACGAGGATCAGAGATGCCTCGGATTATACTTGCTGGAGCTGCGTAGACATAGAGAGGGTCTCTTGAGAGGGAGGGGATCAGAGAGGGAGAGACACCTACAGAGGCAGATTACAGACTTCTTTCAACCAGAGATTGAGCAGTCACGCCAGCAGGCATTGCAACTAGCCCCAAAGTATAGCCGCACCAAAGGTACACTGATTGATCGGGCTATAGAGCTGGGGCAGTCCAGGCGCCCCAAGATGAGAGGCCATCTCGACACCCGCGGAGACTACAACAGAGGATCAGGACCATACTAGCACGGCATGGGAGACGTCCAGTCAGAGTACTCACCATGGAGGACATTGAGGATATCCGCCATCGACCAATGAGAGACATCTTTGTATAGTGATGTGTATGATGCTTACCTTTGTTGCTGGAGTTTTCCTCCCAGATGTTATCCATTAGGAGCTCCTAGTACCGTACTTTTCCTCATAGTTGTTTCAGTTTCACTTAGTTGTTTAGTTGTTTTTAGCTTTTTTAGCTTTTCTTACACAGACATTGTATCAGATCCACCAATTGTTGTAACCTTTTTGGTCTCATAGGTCATTTTGGCCTTTTGAAGACGTTAATATATCATTTCATTTCATTTCTCTCTCGGACCGGGCCTCAGCATTCCAGCGTGCCCGACGCCCCCAGCCCCCCCAGACGTTGGCCATGATCCCCTCATCAGCTCCAGATCCAAGACATGCTCCACCGCCATCGAGCTACCTTTCCACGTGACATAGCTGAGGGAGGCCTCTCAGCCATACTCATTAGCCCCACACTTGATATTTTGGAGAGTGGTATACCATGATCCATCTATCATCTACTGGGGGCTGATGCTCCTCTCATGTTCCATGTTCCTAGTATTCCATGGTGAATTTTCCATGGACAGTTTTGTATCACCCCAATGAGATAGCTATGTTTTGTTTCTGTTTTATTTTCCATTCCATGATGAGATATGCCATGGACATTGTTGCATCACTTTGGTCTCATAGGCCCATTGGGTCTTTAGTAGACGCTCTCTCTCTCTCTCTCTCTCTCTCTCTCTCTCTCTCTCTCTCTCTGGACATACAAGGCAAGAATAACAAGATTGAAGAATTGGTAGCAAAGGTGTTCGAACCACCAGGAGGAGGAGATTCGGATGTTGAAAGAGACCCAAATGCAACAACAGGAAATGCCAAAGGCTGCCCCAGTGATAAGGGGAACTCTGGACAGAAATGGAAACCCTAAAGGCTACGGTCAAGGACCATACAGTGGAGGAAGGGGAACTGAATATTCAGGAGGGTCTAAGGACGGACTTTGAGCAGCTGAAGGTTGCAAGTGATAAGTTGCAGGAAGAACTGCAGACCACCATGAAAGATTGGGTGGAGGTGGTAAATAAGCAAAAAACCCCATAGAGCATCATACATGAGACTCTTGAGGAGGAGAAACACAGGAAGCACAGGGCCCTCCATGTGCGAGTGCAGGGGCTACAGGTGGGGGCTTCCCCCAAGGCTGATGCCATGACGCTTTGCCAGATGGTAGGAGTGGACGGGATCCCCGCCCCCCCCCCTTGCAGATACATGGAGGGTAGGCAAGGATATGGCATGAGAGCAGCCCCTCATCATCAGATTCCCTGATGCCACCAATAGACAAGCCTTCTTAGACAGACAGGCTGCCTTCAAGGGCACACAAGTGTACATGGGAGATGATCTCACCCCACCACAGGTGGCACACCGGCGTGAGGCAATGGTGACAGTTTATCAAGTCCGTAGAGCAGGTAAGTGGGCTATCTTGAGAGATGGTAGGGTCATTATCACTGAGCGTCGCCCCAAATAGGGACGCGGGGTCTATGAGACCAAACACCTGAGGTTAGCAATAAGGAATTGGAATGGCACCCCATTGTCGAATCTAGGAGGTTTGAGCGAGATTCTCACAGACATGGATGTCGTTTTCTATACAGAGACTCATCAGAGCCATGAGAGGGGCTTACCATACATAGCCGGGTATGAGTGGGAGTTAGCTTTCCGAGGCGAGACCCGTACACCAGGAGGAGTACGTGGCTCCGAAGTAGCTATTCTTTTTAGATCCCATCTTCGACAATTCCTCGGCATTGTCCGAAAAAAAGAGGATACAAGGTTTCTTTGGGTGCGGCTACAACTTAGCAGTGACAGAGTCATCCACATTGCTATGTGTTATTTTGCACTGTGACACTCCCCTTACGCCGCACAGCATGGCCAGTCACCGTACTTATAATGGAGATATTATGGAGTTCTCACAGCTGGGGGAAGTCCTGCTGGGGGGGGGGGGGGGGGGGGGACTTCAACGACAAGACGGGGAGTCAGTAGGTCCCACTACTAAATCTGGACAACCCTATCAGACTACAGGAGCTCGGCATCACAGACACGGGGCTGCAGAGATCATCACAAGACCACGAGGAGGTCACGGTATATGGGAGATATTTCTTAGAGCTAGGAACTACACATGGTCTCGTTATCTATAACAGGATGTCCCAATGGCCATCTACCGACACCCTCACCTCCTTCCCTCACTCAAGAGGTACTAGCACCGTGGACTATCTTATGGGATCCATAGTTACCAGGGGACGGGGATGGGGACGGGGACGGGGGACGGGGACGGGGACGGGGACGGCTAAAGGTAGGGAACGGGGACGGGTGGGTGGGGACGGGTGGGTGAGTAGGAGAGGGTGGACAGGAAGGTGATGGACCGTGGAGTAGGAGAGGGAGATAGTGGAGAGGAAAGCTTGAGTAGGAGAGGGAGATCGTGGAGAGGAACTCAAGTCTTGGAAGGCTTGAGTAGAAGAGGAGTGGCTCCAAGCCCATTATATAGTTGTGTTGTTCTCTCTCTCTCTCTCTCTCTCTCAAATGGCCAGTGTTAACGGCTAGTAGCCGTTTATTTGAAAAAAAATGCCTGAAGATTTAGCTGTTGAGGCCATCCCCGTCCCCTGCAAACAACGTCCCCCCGTTCCCACAATGGGGAACGCCCATCCCTGGTCACGTCCCCTCCGTCCCGTCCCCCTGGCCGTCCCCAGCCCGGTGTGCAGGTCTCTCTGCTTGGGACGGCGCTCCCACGTCCCACGTGGGCGTCCCTCCGTCCCCCTGTCACTATGATGGGATCTCCAGCTTTGGCACACCTTCTCCCTGACTTCTCCATCCTGCCCCCCCCACCCCCTTTGAAGTTGACCCTGCCAACCTCTCTTTCACTCTTACCTGCACACCACCCGCCCCTCCAACACCACCCCCCATCCCACATTACACCCCGGTACCTAAGGCTTGCCATGGAGTCCTCAAGACATCTAGCACTTGAAGGCCACTCCGGAGTATGGTATGCCTTAGTTTCCACTTGGTTCTCAGTATATGGGCTCCACATGGATTGCCTACCACCCCTTCAGTACAATTTGGACTCCCCTTTTCTCCAGCTCTCTCATGAGGATACTAACCGTTTTATCCAATTAGATCTTCTCAACCTCTACACCCATTCCACATGGATCACACCTCCAGAGCTCCCAACAAAGATGCACTTCGACAGAGATCACTTCCTCACGCTCACCGAGGAAGGATTCATCTAGCAGCCTAGCTACTTAAGTGTTCAAATGTCTCATGTCATGCGGATTGCAATTGGCTGGATACAAGTTTCATCCCACCGCCTCAGAGTGGAGACAAGTAGAGCTGAGAGCGTCTTCAGAGCCGGGGAGCTCATACAGAGACCCGGAGAGGAGAGGATCTGCCGATTATGACACACAGATGTAGAGGTAGAGGAGCATTACACATGCCGCTGCCGAATATACTATGAGATCCGTGGGATGTTTCACTATTTGTTTCGTGAAAGATTTGGTCCACTCACCGAGATCATTCACTTCCCGGACCAGCGTTGCCTAGGGCTCTAGTGAGAGAGCTTCAACCCCAGCCACACTGACCCCTCCCTCACTAGCCAAACATCACCAATCTTTTTCGGACCCAAGAGGTGGACACTCATACAGTGAATCTTCTAGACCCACCTCGGGCCACTCCGGTCCGACCTTGCCTGAGAGAAGTTGTCACATGCACTCTGCACTCAGTGCATGGTGACAAGATGGCTCATCATCAGAAGTGCAACAGTTGTACAGTTTTAGAACCCAATAGGATGATATTTGTCGTACGTCGTGACCCCATTGTACATCCTCAGTCCTGGATAAGTCAGGCACGAGCTACGTAGGTCATTCCTCAGCCTTAGCGGGTCAGTAAGTCAATCAAGTCCCTTAACCCACTTGGAGAGAATCATTCATGCATGTAGAGTCAGTAGAAGCCTTAGGGTTTGCATCAGAAAGCACTCTGCATCTTGCATAATATGCATACATATGCCTGTGCATCATTTAGAACATCCCCAAAGCCTTAGGGAATTTACTGGGATTTATCTGGTATTTTTTCCATATTTATTAGTATTTATTTAGCATTATTTGCATTATTGGGCATTTATAAATATTAACTTTATTAAATGACCAACCTCCAGTTAGTATAAATAGGCTAGCCTAGAGCCTCTTTTCCTCATTCAATCTTCATTGTGCTAAGAGCTCTCCTCCTCCTTGCTTTCAGCCCAAGATTAATCCAGCCCTAGAGCCCATAAGCTTTCTTCTCCAGCCCCTTGAGAACCATAGCTTCATCCAGCCCTAGGCGCCTGCCTTCAGCATCATTCAGCCCTGAATTCAGCACTCAGTTCAGGCCCAGAATCAGTCCATAGTTCAGCTCAGTTTAACGCCAGATTCAGCCTGCATATACCTGCGTTTTTGCACAGCCGAACAGCAGCAGTCTGCGTTTCTGTTCCAGCCGTACAGCAGCAGCCCAGCAGCCCTGTTTCTCATGCGTTTCAGTCCACAGCATCCTCAACACTTCAGCGTTTCTGTCCACAGCAGTTTCCAGCCCTGAAGATTCAGTCTACAGCAGTTTCCAGCCCTGAATCTGCTGTTTGCATCAGTGTCCAGCCTTCTATGCATCATCCACACATGCAGCAGTCATCTGGTGAAGGTAACACAGCATTCATAAGTGTTTTCAGCATTCTAACATAGTGTAGAATAGTCCACCTTCTTCTTCTCTCAGCCTCAGGTGTGCAGCCCTTCCTCATGCCCTTGGGAAGAGTGCATAGGCTCGAGATCAGGTCATCGAGGTGTTTCTACAGCAGTGTACAGATCAGCCACTCTCCGATCCTCCGAGATCTTGCGTTTGGCTTATCTACAGTCCACAGTCGTTCTCTCTAAAGAAATAAAGCAAATACTATCTCGTTATCAGGATAGGGGGCCCTTCAGTGGGTAATTCGGGACCCAATCTGGTGTACAGTTCTCATATCTCTCTCTCTCATCTCTTTAAAGTTTGAAGTAATGAAATGGATTGCTAAACTCACGAAACTCAGGATACAGAAGACGGTGTGAGCATTTGTGTGACAGGATCAACCAATACAAAGACTTCCGCTGCATATCACATTGGTATCAGATTCAGATTGTCCACACACACCGTATCCTAGCGTGGGGGCATCCTTGGATGGTTAGATTGCGTTCCGGCACGACCACCAACTTCAGCATCATGTCTACAGGAGAGAGTACTCATCAGCCGGAAGACGTCTCCCCCGAAGGAAACCTTGTTCTTCCGCCTACAGCAGACACCATAGCTCTTCTTAGAGCTCAGAACCAGCTACTCATGGAGCGTCTCCAACTCTTGGAGGCAGCAGCAGCACGTCCTTCTACACCTCCAGCAGCACCCGACTACATCTCCCTCTTCTTTCAGATGGAACAACAAAGGAGAGAGGACAAGGCCCGAAGGAGAAGAGACAAAGAAGAAAGACGGGACTATGAGGAAGCCCAACGCAGGATCGACGAAGACCGGCGTCAAGCTGAACTCGCCGCTCGGGAACACCAACGTGAGCTTGATCGAGAATGTATGTTACTCGAACACCAACGAGAAAAGGAGGCCATACACTTGAGGTATCAGCAGCTCTCCTCAGTCTCCCCAGTCATAGGTGTCACCAGCCAGCATCCCGCAGTAGCATCAACCACCATCATTCGCAGTCAACCGAATTTCAGCAAGTATGATGGTAAGTGTGATCATTCTTCAGTCAATCAATTTATTCATCAGTTTAATGCTCATTTTCCATTAGCTAAGATCACAGACCCACAAGACAAAGTCCACTTAGCGGCTCCCCATCTCACTGGTGAGGCAGTCACTTGGTGGCAGCATTGGTCTAGTATTCATACTGACCAGGCCACAGGTGTCACAGCCTTTGACTGGGACATCTTTGTCCATGACCTGAAGACCAGATTTCTCCCGCCCCAGTACATGACCGGTCTGAAAGACGAGTTCTATGGACTCAGACAGAACGGATCCCCAGTGCTTAAGTTTTCCGGTAAGGTTATTACTTTAGCACAGCAGTTAGGGTTATCTGAGCAGGCCAAGATGGAGCAATTCATTTGTGGATTGGACTCCAACATTCGGTTCACAGTTCGTAACTTTGAACCAAGTACATATGACCGGGCTCTGACTCTCGCTCAGAATGAAGAAATGAAGCTCAACGGGGGCAAGCCCAAGCAGACATCTCAGTCTAGTACCAAACCCCAGCAGCAGCAATCAACTGCACAGACAGGGAAAGGTAACGCATCTTCTAAAGATGCTAAGAAGGACAGCAGTAATAGCTCCAGTTCAGGGGGTAAGAAGGATAAAGAACCTAAGAAAACCCCTGATGAAAAGGCTAAAGCAGGCATTACTGGAGGTTATCTTCCTCCAGAGGAGCAAAGGAAGTACCAGTCAGAAAATAGATGTTTTTTCTGTCATATTATAAGGCATGGTAAGAAGGATTGCCACAAATGGCAAGCGGCACAAGCTGCCAAAGCTCCTTCTGCCACAGTTGCCACAGCCTCCCCAGCTCCTCCAGCCTTTACCTTCCATGCATCCTATGCCATCCGTGGTATTTGATGCTGAGCAGGAGGGTGAGAGCGATGCTGCTCAGAAGAGCCTTATCCGAGCTTATGGCTCTGCCCAGGGCCGACAGTTTGTAGTCCTTTTTGATATGGGTAGTTCTGAAGACGCCATCTCTCCCCAGTTGGCTAATAAATTGAACTGCACATTAGTCCCATATCATCTGGATGTGGACGGGTTTACACCTGGTCTTCGCACCCACATTTCCCAAAAGGCACAGCAGTTTGCCTTTGAAGTAAACGAGATTTCATGGTCTCCCCTCTGTTAGGGTGTGACATGATCTTAGGAATTCAGTGGTTCCGTCAGTATGAGCCTATTCCCAATTGGGGACAGGACACTTTTACTATTTGTAAAGGTTTTCCTGAGCCTGTCATGATTCGGAGGGATAGAAGCATTCTTGGCATCCCATTGATTTCACATCTCCAGGCCAGACGAGCTATCCGCAAGGGAGCAGAAGGAGCACTCCTTTATGTTCGTGCTCAAACAGCCCCTCCCTCATTAGTAGCATCCCTTACATCTTCAGTCCCTCAGTTAGCAGACCTCCTATCCAGACACCAGGACATTATGCGTAGGGACGATCTCCCCCCCAGTCTCCCACCCTCTCGTCTTGAGGACCGTCACATTGATTTGGTCCCTGGATTAGATCCTCCTAGCAGGTTTCCCTATCGTCTTTCCAAGACTTTAGAGGGCGAGTTGGAAAAGCAGTTATCTGAGCTTCTCCGAGCCGGATTCATTCGGCCTTCTTCCTCCCCATTTGCTGCACCTATCCTATTTGTCCAAAAGAAGGACAAGTCTGCACGCCTTTGTGTAGACTACAGGGCATTAAACAAACTCACTATCAAGAATAAGTTTCCTATGCCCAGGATAGAGTACATTTTGGAGCGTTTAGACGGTGCTAAGTTTTTCACTAAGATCGACCTCAAGAGTGGTTAACATCAGGTCCGCATTTTTGAAGCTGACATTCCAAAAACAGCTTTCAGGACAGAGCGTGGTCACTACGAGTTCGTAGTCATGCCTTTTGGGCTTACAAATGCACCTGCAACGTTCAATAAGATGATGTCTAGGATTTTCGCAGTCCACATTGGGAAGTGTGTTTTCATATTCCTTGATGACATACTAGTCTTCTCAGCCACTGCGGAGCAGCATGAGAAAGATGTGGAGAAAGTCTTGTAACTTTTGCGAGATAATCAGCTCTACATAAACGCCAAAAAGTCTATCTTTGGTGTTAAGGAAGTTCAATATTTGGGCTACATCATCGGTTCCGATGGGATTAGACTGGACCCATCAAAGGTTCAGGAGATCTTAGATTGGGACATTCCTAAGACCGCCCAAGAAATCCGTTCATTCGTAGGTCTTTGTCACGCCTATAGCACACATGTCCATCAGTTTTCCAACCTTGCAGCACCTCTTACCGACTTGCTCAAGGGGGTGAAAACTCGCAAGCAGAAAGTCTCAATTACAGGTAAGCCACTTGATGCATTCCGTGCACTCCAGAAAGCTGCCTCAGAAGCACCTATATTAAAGTTAGCATCATGGGACGAACCTTTCGAGGTCATCACCGATGCCAGCAATGTAGCCATAGGTGCAGTCCTCCAGCAGGACAATAGACCTGTGGCATATTATAGCAGAAAGTTGGATGTCGCCGAAAAGAATTATTCGGTATATGACAAAGAGCTTTTGGGTGTGATCACAGCGCTCAAACATTGGAAGTCTTTTCTTTATGGACAGGCTTTCACAGTGAAAACAGACCACCAAGCACTTAAGTGGCTTCAGACTATGCCAAGTGCCCAGTGGAGTGATCGACAGGCCAGGTGGAGTCAAATCTTCCAACAGTTTGGAGGTATGATTGAATACATCCCTGGTAAGCATAACCCTGTAGCAGATGCTCTCAGTCGAAAGTCCAGCATCCAGGCAGTCCAAGAAGCTACCATTCTCGAAATCACGGGGAAGGACTTGGATAGTATGAAAGACCAATATCTCGACTCCCCTGAGTTTGGTACTCAGTATAGTTTGGCCCTCACTTCTGAGCCTGGCCACTATTCAGTACAGAACGGTTGGTTGTTCTACAAGAACCGTCTCTGTGTTACTCGGAAAAAGCGTTCCGCTCTTCTCCACGATGCCCATGACTCCTTAGTTGGAGGACATACGGGTATCAACAGTACCCTCGAGAAATTAGAACGGTCCTTTCATTGGCCAAAGATGAGGCGTGATGTCTATGCACGTGTACAAGCCTGTAAGATTTGTCAAAAAGTCAAGGTTCCCCATACAAAGAAGGCAGGTTTACTTCAACCTTTGCCTATCCCCGACGGACCTTTTATCGACATATCTATGGACTTTGTAGGGCCTCTACCAGCATCCACTGGATCCCGTAACACTCAGTGTTTTACCATTGTGGATCGCTTTAGTAAGTTCTGCATGCTCATCCCATGCAAGCATACGGCCACAACCGAGGACGTAGCCCATCTGTTTCTCAAGCATTGGTATCCAATTTGTGGTTTGCCTAGCACCATAACATCAAACAGAGATTCCAAGTTTACCTCGCATTTCTGGAGGGCATTATTTGAAAACTTTGGAACTAAGTTGCAGTTGTCTAGTGCATTCCATCCCCAGACAGATGGCCAGACAGAAATTTATAACCAGTTGGCCTTTGATGTCCTCAAGTCATACTGTCATGACCAGCAGTCCAAATGGGAGCACTATCTTCCGTTGGTCCAAGCTATCTTGAACGACACTCATTCATCCAGTGTCGGACGGACTCCATATGAAGCAGCCTTTGGTCGCCGTTTTTCTTCTCTTTTGACGAGAATGGTGTCTCCATCTTTAGAGGCTAATAAAACCACGGAAGCATTTTCCGAGATTATTGAGTCAATCAAGGACCGCTTGACCAAAGCTCAGGAAGCATATAGCAGACAGGCAAATAAATCTAGACGAGATGTCCACTTCAAGGAAGGGGATTGGGTCTATTTGCGTATCATGAAGCAGAGATTGAAACAAGTGGGCAAACGTTGTCCCAAGCTATCATTCCGTAGTTTTGGCCCTTTTCCCATAGTTAAGAAGATAAGTGATGTCTCAATGAAGTTAAAGTTGCCTGCCAGTTGGACAATGCATGATGTTTTCCATGTTTCTTGGCTAAAACCATATGTTGGCCCAGAAGTGTTTGATGTTTCAGATGAACAGCAGCAAAACGTGGTAGACGAGGCAGAAGTTATTGAGCCTGAGCAGATCCTTCTTCATCGATGGAAGCATGGTTCCGGTCGACGGATTCGTCAGTTCTATACGAAACTCCGAGATCGAGGCACCCACGAAGCCGTATGGCTCGACGAGGAGTTCTTCCAGGAGTACCCCCAGTTATTTGCGGACTACTTGGAAGCCATGAACCTGCAGCCAAGCTAATCAGGAGGGAATGTCACATGCACTCTGCACTCAGTGCATGGTGACAAGATGGCTCATCATCAGAAGTGCAACAGTTGTACAGTTTTAGAACCCAATAGGATGATATTTGTCGTACGCCGTGACCCCATTGTACATCCTCAGTCCAAGATAAGTCAGGCACGAGCTACGTAGGTCATTCCTCAACCTTAGCGGGTCAGTCAGTCAGTCAAGTCCCTTAACCCACTTGGAGAGAATCATTCATGCATGTAGAGTCAGTAGAAGCCTTAGGGTTTGCATCAGAAAGCACTCTGCATCTTGCATAATAAGCATACATATGCCTGTGGGAATTTACTGGGATTTATCTGCTATTTTTTCCATATTTATTATTATTTATTTAGCATTATTTGCATTATTGGGCATTTATAAATATTAACTTTATTAAATGACCAACCTCCAGTTAGTATAAATAGGCTTGCCTAGAGCCTCTTTTCCTCATTCAGTCTTCATTGTGCTAAGAGCTCTCCTCCTTCTTGCTTTCAGCCCAAGACTAATCCAGCCCTAGAGCCCATAAGCTTTCTTCTCCAGCCCCTTTAGAACCATAGCTTCATCCAGCCCTAGGCGCCTGCCTTCAACATCATTCAGCCCTGAATTCAGCACTCAGTTCAGGCCCAGAGTCAGTCCACAGTTCAGCTCAGTTTAACGCCAGATTCAGCCTGCATATACCTGCGTTTTTGCACAGCCGTACAGCAACAGTCTGCATTTCTGTTCCAGCCGTACAGCAGCAGCCCAGCAGCCCTGTTTCTCATGCGTTTCAGTCCACAGCATCCTCAACACTTGAGCGTTTCTGTCCACAGCAGTTTCCAGCCCTGAAGATTCAGTCTACAGCAGTTTCCAGCCCTGAATCTACTGTTTGCATCAGTGTCCAGCCTTCTATGCATCATCCACACATGCAGCAGTCATCTGGTGAAGGTAACACAGCATTCATAAGTGTTTTCAGCATTCTAACATAGTGTAGAATAGTCCACCTTCTTCTTCTCTCAGCCTCAGGTGTGCAGCCCTTCCTCATGCCCTTGGGAAGAGTGCATAGGCTCGAGATCAGGTCATCGAGGTGTTTCTACAGCAGTGTACAGATCAGCCACTCTCCGATCCTCCGAGATCTTGCGTTTGGCTTATCTACAGTCCACAGTCATTCTCTCTAAAGAAATAAAGCAAAAACTATCTCATTATCGGGATAGGGGGCCCTTCAGTGGGTAATTCGGGACCCAATCTGGTGTACAGTTCTCATCTCTCTCTCTCTCATCTCTTTAAAGTTTGAAGTAATGAAATGGATTGCTAAACTCACGAAACTCAGGATACAGAAGACGGTGTGAGCATTTGTGTGACAGGATCAACCAATACAAAGACTTCCGCTGCATATCACATTGGTATCAGATTCAGATTGTCCACACACACCGTATCCTAGCGTGGGGGCATCCTTGGATGGTTAGATTGCGTTCCGGCACGACCACCGACTTCAGCATCATGTCTACAGGAGAGAGTACTCATCAGCCGGAAGGCGTCTCCCCCGAAGGAGACCTTGTTCTTCCGCCTACAGCAGACACCATAGCTCTTCTTAGAGCTCAGAACCAGTTACTCATGGAGCGTCTCCAACTCTTGGAGGCAGCAGCAGCACGTCCTTCTACACCTCCAGCAGCACCCGACTACATCTCCCTCTTCTTTCAGATGGAACAACAAAGGAGAGAGGACGAGGCCCGAAGGAGAAGAGACAAAGAAGAAAGACGGGACTATAAGGAAGCCCAACGCAGGATCGACGAAGACCGGCGTCAGGCTGAACTCGCCGCCGCTCGGGAACACCAACGTGAGCTTGATCGAGAACGTATGTTACTCGAACACCAACGGGAAAAGGAGGCCATACACTTGAGGTATCAGCAGCTCTCCTCAGTCTCCCCAGTCATAGGTGTCACCAGCCAGCATCCCACAGCAGCATCAACCACCATCATTCGCAGTCAACCGAATTTCAGCAAGTATGATGGTAAGTGTGATCATTCTTCAGTCAATCAATTTATTCATCAGTTTAATGCTCATTTTCCATTAGCTAAGATCACAGACCCACAAGACAAAGTCCACTTAGCGGCTCCCCATCTCACTGGTGAGGCAGTCACTTGGTGGCAGCATTGGTCTAGTATTCATACTGACCAGGCCACAGGTGTCACAGCCTTTGACTGGGACATCTTTGTCCATGACCTGAAGACCAGATTTCTCCCGCCCCAGTACATGACCGGTCTGAAAGACGAGTTCTATGGACTCAGACAGAACGGATCCCCAGTGCTTCAATTTTCCGGTAAGGTTATTACTTTAGCACAGCAGTTAGGGTTATCTGAGCAGGCCAAGATGGAGCAATTCATTTGTGGATTGGACTCCAACATTCGGTTCACAGTTCATAACTTTGAACCAAGTACATATGACCGGGCTCTGACTCTCGCTCAGAATGAAGAAATGAAGCTCAACGGGGGCAAGCCCAAGCAGACATCTCAGTCCAGTACCAAACCCCAGCAGCAGCAATCAGCTGCACAGACAGGGAAAGGTAACGCATCTTCTAAAGATGCTAAGAAGGACAGCAGTAATAGCTGCAGTTCAGGGGGTAAGAAGGATAAAGAACCTAAGAAAACCCCTGATGAAAAGGCTAAAGCAGGCATTACTGGAGGTTATCTTCCTCCAGAGGAGCAAAGGAAGTACCAGTCAGAAAATAGATGTTTTTTCTGTCATATTATAGGGCATGGTAAGAAGGATTGCCACAAATGGCAAGCGGCACAAGCTGCCAAAGCTCCTTCTGCCACAATTGCCACAGCCTTCCCAGCTCCTCCAGCCTTCTCTGTGTTACTCGGGAAAAGCGTTCCGCTCTTCTCCACGATGCCCATGACTCCTTAGTTGGAGGACATAGGGGTATCAACAGTACCCTCGAGAAATTAGAACGGTCCTTTTATTGGCCAAAGATGAGGCGTGATGTCTATGCACATGTACAAGCCTGTAAGATTTGTCAAAAAGTCAAGGTTCCCCATACAAAGAAGGCATGTTTACTTCAACCTTTGCCTATCCCCGACGGACCTTTTATCGACATATCTATGGACTTTGTAGGGCCTCTACCAGCATCCACTGGATCCCGTAACACTCAGTGTTTTACCATTGTGGATCGATTTAGTAAGTTCAGCATGCTCATCCCATGCAAGCATACGGCCACAGCCGAGGACGTAGCCCGTCTGTTCCTCAAGCATTGGTATCCAATTTGTGGTTTGCCTAGCACCATAACATCAGACAGAGATTCCAAGTTTACCTCGCATTTCTGGAGAGCATTATTTGAAAACTTTGGAACTAAGTTGCAGTTGTCTAGTGCATTCCATCCCCAGACAGATGGCCAGACAGAAATTTATAACCAGTTGGCCTTTGATGTCCTCAAGTCATACTGTCATGACCAGCAGTCCAAATGGGAGCACTATCTTCCGTTGGTCCAAGCTATCTTGAACGACACTCATTCATCTAGTGTCGGACGGACTCCATATGAAGCAGCCTTTGGTCGCCGTTTTTCTTCTCTTTTGACGAGAATGGTGTCTCCATCTTTAGAGGCTAATAAAACCACGGAAGCATTTTCCGAGATTATTGAGTCAATCAAGGACCGCTTGACCAAAACTCAGGAAGCATATAGCAGACAGGCAAATAAATCTAGACGAGATGTCCACTTCAAGGAAGGGGATTGGGTCTATTTGCGTATCATGAAGCAGAGATTGAAACAAGTGGGCAAACGTTGTCCCAAGCTTTCATTCCGTAGTTTTGGCCCTTTTCCCATAGTTAAGAAGATAATTGATGTCTCAATGAAGTTAAAGTTGCCCGCCAGTTATGTTGGTCCAGAAGTGTTTGATGTTTCAGATGAACAACAGCCAGACGTGGTAGACGAGGCAGAAGTTATTGAGCCTGAGCAGATCCTTCTTCATCATTGGAAGCATGGTTCCGGTCGACGGATTCGTCAGTTCTATACGAAATTCCGAGATCGAGGAACCCACGAAGCCGTATGGCTCGACGAGGAGTTCTTCTAGGAGTACCCCCAGTTATTGGCGGACTACTTGGAAGCCATGAACCTGCCGCCAAGCTAATCAGGAGGGAATGTCACATGCACTCTGCACTCAGTGCATGGTGACAAGATGGCTCATCATCAGAAGTGCAACAGTTGTACAGTTTTTGAACCCAATAGGATGATATTTGTCGTACGCCGTGACCCCATCCTCAGTCCAGGATAAGTCAGGCACGAGCTACGTAGGTCATTCCTCAACCTTAGCGGGTCAGTCAGTCAGTCAAGTCCCTTAACCCACTTGGAGAGAATCATTCATGCATGTAGAGTCAGTAGAAGCCTTAGGGTTTGCATCAGAAAGCACTCTGCATCTTGCATAATATGCATACATATGCCTGCGCATCATTTAGAACATCCCCAAAGCCTTAGGGAATTTACTGGGATTTATCTGGTATTTTTTCCATATTTATTAGTATTTATTTAGCATTATTTGCATTGTTGGGCATTTATAAATATTAACTTTATTAAATGACCAACCTCCAGTTAGTATAAATAGGCTTGCCTAGAGCCTCTTTTCCTCATTCAGTCTTCATTGTGCTAAGAGCTCTCCTCCTCCTTGCTTTCAACCCAAGACTAATCCAGCCCTAGAGCCCATAAGCTTTCCTCTCCAGCCCCTTGAGAACCATAGCTTCATCCAGCCCTAGGCGCCTGCCTTCAGCATCATTCAGCCCTGAATTCAGCACTCAGTTCAGGCCCGGAATCAGTCCACAGTTCAGCTCAGTTTAACGCCAGATTCAGCCTGCATATACCTGCGTTTTTGCACAGCCGTACAGCAACAGTCTGCGTTTCTGTTCCAGCCGTACAGCAGCAGCCCAGCAGCCCTGTTTCTCATGCGTTTCAGTCCACAGCATCCTCAACACTTCAGCGTTTCTGTCCACAACAGTTTCCAGCCCTGAAGATTCAGTCTACAGCAGTTTCCAGCCCTGAATCTGCTGTTTGCATCAGTGTCCAGCCTTCTATGCATCA
This sequence comes from Cibotium barometz, assembly GCF_041138505.1. Lineage (NCBI taxonomy): Eukaryota > Viridiplantae > Streptophyta > Polypodiopsida > Cyatheales > Cibotiaceae > Cibotium > Cibotium barometz. The sequence continues at coordinate 61,792,699 of NC_141054.1, read as the reverse complement.
TCCACACATGCAGCAGTCATCTGGTGAAGGTAACACAGCATTCATAAGTGTTTTCAGCATTCTAACATAGTGTAGAACAGTCCACCTTCTTCTTCTCTCAGCCTCAGGTGTGCAGCCCTTCCTCATGCCCTCGGGAAGAGTGCATAGGCTCGAGATCAGGTCATCGAGGTGTTTCTACAGCAGTGTACAGATCAGCCACTCTCCGATCCTCCGAGATCTTGCGTTTGGCTTATCTACAGTCCACATTCATTCTCTCTAAAGAAATAAAGCAAATACTATCTCGTTATCGGGATAGGGGGCCCTTCAGTGGGTAATTCGGGACCCAATCTGGTGTACAGTTCTCATATCTCTCTCTCTCATCTCTTTAAAGTTTGAAGTAATGAAATGGATTGCTAAACTCACGAAACTCACGATACAGAAGACGGTGTGAGCATTTGTGTGACAGGATCAACCAATACAAAGACTTCCGCTGCATATCACATTGGTATCAGATTCAGATTGTCCACACACACCGTATCCTAGCGTGGGGGCATCCTTGGATGGTTAGATTGCGTTCCGGCAGGGCCACCGACTTCAGCATCATGTCTACAGGAGAGAGTACTCATTAGCCAGAAGACGTCTCCCCCGAAGGAGACCTTGTTCTTCCGCCTACAGCAGACACCATAGCTCTTCTTAAAGCTCAGAACCAGCTACTCATGGAGCGTCTCCAACTCTTGGAGGCAGCAGCAGCACGTCCTTCTACACCTCCAGCAGCACCCGACTACATCTCCCTCTTCTTTCAGATGGAACAACAAAGGAGAGAGGACGAGGCCCGAAGGAGAAGAGACAAAGAAGAAAGACGGGACTATGAGGAAGCCCAACGCAGGATCGACGAAGACCGGCGTCAAGCTGAACTCGCCGCTCGGGAACACCAACGTGAGCTTGATCGAGAACGTATGTTACTCGAACACCAACGAGAAAAGGAGGCCATACACTTGACGTATCAGCAGCTCTCCTCAGTCTCCCCAGTCATAGGTGTCACCAGCCAGCATCCCGCACAGCAGCATCAACCACCATCATTCGCAGTCAACCGAATTTCAGCAAGTATAATGGTAAGTGTGATCATTCTTCAGTCAATCAATTTATTCATCAGTTTAATGCTCATTTTCCATTAGCTAAGATCACAGACCCACAAGACAAAGTCCACTTAGCGGCTCCCCATCTCACTGGTGAGGCAGTCACTTGGTGGCAGCATTGGTCTAGTATTCATACTGACCAGGCCTGGTCTAGTATTCATACTGACCAGGCCACAGGTGTCACAGCCTTTGACTGGGACATCTTTGTCCATGACCTGAAGACCAGATTTCTCCCGCCCCAATACATGACCGGTCTGAAAGACGAGTTCTATGGACTCAGACAGAACGGATCCCCAGTGCTTCAGTTTTCCGGTAAGGTTATTACTTTAGCATAGCGGTTAGGGTATCTGAGCAGGCCAAGATGGAGCAATTCATTCGTGGATTGGACTCCAACATTCGGTTCACAGTTCGTAACTTTGAACCAAGTACATATGACCGGGCTCTGACTCTCGCTCAGAATGAAGAAATGAAGCTCAACGGGGGCAAGCCCAAGCAGACATCTCAGTCCAGTACCAAACCCCAGCAGAAGCAATCAGCTGCACAGACAGGGAAAGGTAACGCATCTTCTAAAGATGCTAAGAAGGACAGCAGTAATAGCTCCAGTTCACGAGGTAAGAAGGATAAAGAACCTAAGAAAACCCCTGATGAAAAGGCTAAAGCAGGCATTACTGGAGGTTATCTTCCTCCAGAGGAGCAAAGGAAGTAGCAGTCAGAAAATAGATGTTTTTTCTGTTATATTATAGGGCATGGTAAGAAGGATTGCCACAAATGGCAAGCGGCACAAGCTGCCAAAGCTCCTTCTGCCACAGTTGCCACAGCCTCCCCAGCTCCTCCAGCCCCGCCTACTTCCTCAATTGCAGTTCAACTTTTACCTTCCATGCATCCTATGCCATTCGTGGTATTTGAAGCTAAGCGAGAGTGATGCTGCTCAAAAGAGCCTTATCCGAGCTTATGGCTCTGCCCAAGGCCGACAGTTTGTAGTCCTTTTCGATTGAGCTGCACATTACTCCCATATCATCTTGATGTGGACGGGTTTACACCTGGTCTTCGCACCCACATTTCCCAGAAGACACAGCAGTTTGCCTTTGAAGTTCAGAAGGCCTCATTTAAACGAGATTTCATCGTCTCCCCTCTATTAGGGTGTGACATGATCTTAGGAATTCAGTGGTTCCGTTAGTATGAGCCTATTCCCAATTGGGGGCAGGACACTTTTACTATTTGTAAAGGTTTTCCTGAGCCTGTCATGATTCAGGGGGATAGAAGCATTCTTGGCATCCCATTGATTTCACATCTCCAGGCCAGACGAGCTATCCGCAAGGGAGCAGAAGGAGCACTCCTTTATCTTCGTGCTCAAACAGCCCCTCCCTCATTAGTAGCATCCCTTACATCTTCAGTCCCTCAGTTAGCAGACCTCCTATCCAGACACCAGGACATTATGCTTAGGGACGATCTCCCCCCCAGTCTCCCACCCTCTCGTCTTGAGGACCATCACATTGATTTGGTCCCTGGATCAGATCCTCCTAGCAGGTTTCCCTATCGTCTTTCCAAGACTTTAGAGGGCGAGTTGGAAAAGCAGTTATCTGAGCTTCTCCGAGCCGGATTCATTCGGCTTTCTTCCTCCCCATTTGCTGCACCTATCCTATTTGTCCAAAGGAAGGACAAGTCTACAGGGCATTAAACAAACTCACTATCAAGAATAAGTTTCCTATGCCCAGGATAGAGTACATTTTGGAGCGTTTAGACGGTGCAAAGATTTTCGCTAAGATCAACCTCAAGAGTGGTTACCATCTTACCATCAGGTAAGCATTTTTGAAGCTGACATTCCAAAAACAGCTTTCAGGACAGAGCGTGGTCACTACGAGTTCGTAGTCATGCCTTTTGGGCTTACAAATGCACCTGCAACGTTCAATAAGCTAATCTCTAGGATTTTCGCAGTCCACATTGGGAAGTGTGTTTTCATATTCCTTGATGACATACTAGTCTTCTCAGCCACTGCGGAGCAGCATGAGAAAGATGTGGAGAAAGTCTTGTAACTTTTGCAAGATAATCAGCTCTACATAAACGCCAAAAAGCCTATCTTTGGTGTTAAGGAAGTTCGGTATTTGGGCTACATCATCGGTTCCGATGGGATTAGACTGGACCCATCAAAGGTTCAAGAGATCTTAGATTGGGACATTCCTAAGACCGCCCAAGAAATCCGTTCATTCGTAGGTCTTTGTCAGGCCTATAGCACACATGTCCATCAGTTTTCCAACCTTGCAGCACCTCTTACCGACTTGCTCAAGGGGGTGAAAACTCGCAAGCAGAAAGTCTCAGTTTTACAGGTAAGCCACTTGATGCATTCCGTGCACTCCAGAAAGCTGCCTCAGAAGCACCTGTATTAAAGTTAGCATCATGGGACGAACCTTTCGAGGTCATCACCGATGCCAGCAATGTAGCCATAGGTGCAGTCCTCCAGCAGGACAATAGACCTGTGGCATATTACAGCAAAAAGTTGGATGTCGCCGAAAAGAATTATTCGGTATATGACAAAGAGCTTTTGGGTGTGATCACAGCGCTCAAACATTGGAAGCCTTTTCTTTATGGACAGGCTTTCACAGTGAAAACGGACCACCAAGCACTTAAGTGGCTTCAGACTATGCCAAGTGCCCAGTGGAGTGATCGACAGGCCAGGTGGAGTCAAATCTTCCAACAATTTGGAGGTATGATTGAATACATCCCTGGTAAGCATAACCCTGTAGCAGATGCTCTCAGTCGAAAGTCCAGCATCCAGGCAGTCCAAGAAGCTACCATTCTCAAAATCACGGGGAAGGACTTGGATAGTATGAAAGACCAATATGTCGACTCCCCTGAGTTTGGTACTCAGTATAGTTTGGCCCTCACTTCTGAGCCTGGCCACTATTCAATACAGAACGCTTGGTTGTTCTACAAGAACCGTCTCTGTGTTACTCGGGAAAAGCGTTCCGCTCTTTTCCACGATGCCCATGACTCCTTAGTTGGAGGACATACGGGTATCAACAGTACCCTCGAGAAATTAGAACGGTCCTTTTTATTAGCCAAAGATGAGGCGTGATGTCTATGCACATGTACAAGCCTGTAAGATTTGTCAAAAAGTCAAGGTTCCCCATACAAAGAAGGCAGGTTTACTTCAACCTTTGCCTATCCCCGAGACGGACCTTTTATCGACATATCTATGGACTTTGTAGGGCCTCTACCAGCATCCACTGGATCCCGTAACACTCAGTGTTTTACCATTGTGGATCGCTTTAGTAAGTTCTGCATGCTCATCCCATGCAAGCATACGGCCACAACCGAGGACGTAGCCCGTCTGTTTCTCAAGCATTGGTATCCAATTTGTGGTTTGCCTAGCACCATAACATCAGACAGAGATTCCAAGTTTACCTCGCATTTCTGGAGGGCATTATTTGAAAACTTTGGAACTAAGTTGCAGTTGTCTAGTGCATTCCATCCCCAGACAGATGGCCAGACAGAAATTTATAACCAGTTGGCCTTTGATGTCCTCAAGTCATACTGTCATGACCAGCAGTCCAAATGGGAGCACTATCTTCCGTTGGTCCAAGCTATCTTGAACGACACTCATTCATCCAGTGTCGGACGGACTCCATATGAAGCAACCTTTGGTCGCCGTTTTTCTTCTCTTTTGACGAGAATGGTGTCTCCATCTTTAGAGGCTAATAAAACCACGGAAGCATTTTCCGAGATTATTGAGTCAATCAAGGACCGCTTGACCAAAGCTCAGGAAGCATATAGCAGACAGGCAAATAAATCTAGACGAGATGTCCACTTCAAGGAAGGGGATTGGGTCTATTTGCGTATCATGAAGCAGAGATTGAAACAAGTGGGCAAACGTTGTCCCAAGCTTTCATTCCGTAGTTTTGGCCCTTTTCCCATAGTTTAGAAGATAAGTGATGTCTCAATGAAGTTAAAGTTGCCTGCCAGTTGGACAATGCACGATGTTTTCCATGTTTCTTGGCTAAAACCATATGTTGGTCCAGAAGTGTTTGATGTTTCAGATGAACAGCAGCCAGACGTGGCAGAAGTTATTGAGCCTGAGCAGATCCTTCTTTATCGATGGAAGCATGGTTCCGGTCGACGGATTCGTCAGTTCTATACGAAATTCCGAGATCGAGGCACCCACGAAGCCGTATGGCTCGACGAGGAGTTCTTCCAGGAGTACCCCCAGTTATTGGCGGACTACTTGGAAGCCATGAACCTGCCGCCAAGCTAATCAGGAGGGAATGTCACATGCACTCTGCACTCAGTGCATGCTGACAAGATGGCTCATCATCAGAAGTGCAACAGTTGTACAGTTTTAGAACCCAATAGGATGATATTTGTCGTACGCCGTGACCCCATTGTACATCCTTAGTCCAGGATACGTCAGGCACGAGCTACGTAGGTCATTCCTCAGCCTTAGCGGGTTAGTCAGTCAGTCAAGTCCCTTAACGCACTTGGAGAGAATCATTCATGCATGTAGAGTCAGTAGAAGCCTTAGGGTTTGCATCAGAAAGCACTCTACATCTTGCATAATATGCATACATATGCCTGTCAGCCCAAGACTAATCCAGCCCTAGAGCCCATAAGCTTTCTTCTCCAGCCCCTTGAGAACCATAGCTTCATCCAGCCCTAGGCGCCTGCCTTCAGCATCATTCAGCCCTGAATTCAGCACTCAGTTCAGGCCCAGAATCAGTCCACAGTTCAGCTCAGTTTAACGCCAGATTCAGCCTGCATATACCTGCGTTTTTGCACAGCCGTACAGCAGCAGTCTGCGTTTCTGTTCCAGCCGTACAGCAGCAGCCTAGCAGCCCTGTTTCTCATGCGTTTCAGTCCACAGCATCCTCTACACTTCAGCGTTTCTGTCCACAGCAGTTTCCAGCCCTGAAGATTCAGTCTACAGCAGTTTCCAGCCCTGAATCTGCTGTTTGCATCAGTGTCCAGCCTTCTATGCATCATCCACACATGCAGCAGTCATCTGGTGAAGGTAACACAGCATTCATAAGTGTTTTCAGCATTCTAACATAGTGTAGAACAGTCCACCTTCTTCTTCTCTCAGACTCAGGTGTGCAGCCCTTCCTCATGCCCTTGGGAAGAGTGCATAGGCTCGAGATCAGGTCATCGAGGTGTTTCTACAGCAGTGTACAGATCAGCCACTCTCCGATCCTCCGAGATCTTGCGTTTGGCTTATCTACAGTCCACAGTCGTTCTCTCTAAAGAAATAAAGCAAATACTATCTCGTTATCGGGATAGGGGGCCCTTCAGTGGGTAATTCGGGACCCAATCTGGTGTACAGTTCTCATATCTCTCTCTCTCATCTCTTTAAAGTTTGAAGTAATGAAATGGATTGCTAAACTCACGAAACTCAGGATACAGAAGACGGTGTGAGCATTTGTGTGACAGGATCAACCAATACAAAGACTTCCGCTGCATATCACATTGGTATCAGATTCAGATTGTCCACACACACCGTATCCTAGCGTGGGGGCATCCTTGGATGGTTAGATTGCGTTCCGGCACGACCACCAACTTCAGCATCATGTCTACAGGAGAGAGTACTCATCAGCCGGAAGACGTCTCCCCCGAAGGAAACCTTGTTCTTCCGCCTACAGCAGACACCATAGCTCTTCTTAGAGCTCAGAACCAGCTACTCATGGAGCGTCTCCAACTCTTGGAGGCAGCAGCAGCACGTCCTTCTACACCTCCAGCAGCACCCGACTACATCTCCCTCTTCTTTCAGATGGAACAACAAAGGAGAGAGGACAAGGCCCGAAGGAGAAGAGACAAAGAAGAAAGACGGGACTATGAGGAAGCCCAACGCAGGATCGACGAAGACCGGCGTCAAGCTGAACTCGCCGCTCGGGAACACCAACGTGAGCTTGATCGAGAATGTATGTTACTCGAACACCAACGAGAAAAGGAGGCCATATCACAGAAGTTACCTCGGATCGGGCCACCACATTCCAACGTGCCCAACGTGCACGCCCCCCAGACGCCCTCCACAATCCCCTCATCAGCTTCAGATCCAAGACATGCTCCACTACCATTGAGCTACCTTTCAATGTGACGTAGCTAAGGGAGACCTCTCAGCCATACTCGTCAGCCCCATGCTTGACATTTTGGAGAGTGGTATACCATCTACTCAGAGCTGATGTTGCTCCCATGTTTTTATGTTCTTAGTATTCCATGACGAGTTTCCATGGACAGTTTTGTATCACCCCAGTGAGAGAGCTATATTTATGTTTTCTTTCTGTTTTATTTTCCATTCCATGATGAGATATGCCATGGACATTATTGTATCACTTTGGTCTCATAGGCCCATTGGGTCTTTAGTAGACGCTCTCTCTCTCTCTCTCTCTCTCTCTCTCTCTCTCTCTCTCTCTCTCTTCCTGCTTGAGCTCCGCGCACACAGGGAAACCTTCTTGAGACACAAGCCCCAGCCACCCCGCCCCCTCCCTCGACAGCCAACCATCACCAATTTCTTCCAGACCGAGGAGGCTTGCGCGACCTGTGTTGCTCTGTGCCACTTGTGCCTGCTACATGCTGCCCTGCGCCCTATGTAACCCACCTGCTCAAGCCCCCAAGGCAGTAACTACAGGGAAATAGCCAAGATGAACCTACAGGAGTTGGAGGCATACATCAAGATTGTGGAGGACAACACCAAGAAGGCAGTGGTCGAGCAGAAGGTGTTGGACAGGGTCCTGAACCAACATGAAAAGCAGTTGGAAGGCCTCCACAAGGAGATACAGGGCAAGAATAACAAGACTAAAAAATTAGCAACAAAGGTGAACCACCAGGGGAAGGAGATTTGGCCGTTGAAAGAGACCCACACGCAACAACAGGCAATGCCAGAGGCTGCCCCAATGATAGGGGAACTCTAGGTAGAAAAGGAAGCCCTAATGGTTACTGTCAAGGACCATACAATGGAAGAAGGGGAACTGAATATTTAGGAGGGTCTAAGAACGGACTTGGAGCAGTTGAAGGCTGTGAGTGATAAATTGCGGGAAGAAATCTAGACCATCAAGAAAGGTTGGGTGGAGGTAGTGAAGAAGCACAAACCCCCACAGAGCATCATACATGAGACTCCCGAGGAGGAGAAATGCAAGAAGGATAGGGACCTCCGTGTGTGAGTGAGGGATACATGGTGGGCAGGGAAGGATGTGAGACAAGAGCAGCCCCTCATCATCAGATTCCCTGATGCCACCAGTAGATAGGCTTTCTTAGTCAGACAGACTGCCCTCAAGGGCACACAGGTGTACATGGGGATGATCTCACCCCAGCACGGGTGGCAATGATGACAGTTCATGAGACCCGTAGAGCGGGCAAGTGGGCTATCTACAAAGAATCAGGTCATTATCACTGAGCACCATCCCAAATAGGGACGCGGGGTCTATGAGACCAAACACATGAGGTTAGCAGTATGGAGATGCAATGGCACCCTGTGGTCGAATCCAGGGGGTTTGAGCGAGATTCTCCCAAGAAGGGATGTCATTTTCTATATAGAGACCCCGCGGTTGTCACATTGGCAAGCTATGAAGCGTGTATTCCGTTATTTGCAGGGTACCTTGTCTCTTGGATTGCTTTATCCTGAGGGGGGTGACATGCAGTTATACGCTTACAGTGATTCAGATTGGGCTGGTGATTTTGATACCAGACATTCCACTAGTGGAAATTGTTTCTTTCTTGGCTCTTCATGCATTTCTTGGCTAAGCAAGAAACAGACCACAGTGGCCACTTCGTCTTGTGAGGCAGAGTACAGAGCAGCCTACACTACTACTGTTGAGTGTGTTTGGCTGCGTCGTCTCATGACTGATATGGATATTTCAGTGGAGGAGCCTACACCTATCTATACTGATAGTCAGAGTACCATTGCTGTGGCCAGGAATCCTGTATTTCATGCCATCAGAGCCCTGAGAGAGGTTTACCATACATAGCTGGGTATGAGTGGGAAGCGGCTTTCCGAGGCAAGACCCGCACATCAGGAGGAGTACATGGCTCGGGAGGGGTAGCTGGCCTTTTCAGACCCCAGCTCTGACAGATTCTCAGCATCGTCCGGAAAGATGAGGATGCACCACATCTTTGGGTAGGGGTAGCCGTCCTTTTTAGACCCCATCTCCGACAAATTCTTAGCATCATCCGAAAGAACGAGGATGCATGGTATCTTTGGGTGCGGCCACAACTTAGTGGTGACAGAGTCATCCACATTGCTGTGTTATTTTGCACTACACCACTCCCTTACACTCACAACATGACCAGTCACCGTACTTAACATTATATATATGGGGATACTATGGAGTTCTAACAGCTAGGGGTCGGGGACTTCAACACCATGACAGGGAGTCAGCACGTCCCACTACTCGATCTGGACGACCCAATCAGATTATAGGAGCTGGACATCACTGACATGGGTTTGCATACATCATCACAGGACCATGAGGAGGTCACGGTGTATGGGAGACATTTCTTAGAGCTGGGAGCTGCACACGGTCTTGTTATCTATAGCACAATGTCCCGATGACCCTCCTCTGACGACCTCACCTCCTTCACTTACTCAAGAGGTAACTAGCATCGTGCACTACTTGATGGGATCTCCAGCTTTGGCACACCATCTCCCCAACTTCTCCATCCCACCAACCCCCTTTGAAGCTAACCATGCCCACCTCTCTTTCACTCTTACCTACAAACCACCCGTCCCTCCTGCACCACCCACCATCTCACATTACACCCAAGTCCATTTTGATCATGAGCTTTATCCCGTTTACTCCGACCACATCTGACCGCCAACTCCACGATGTGGAACCTACTATCCCCCTACCTACCCTCGCATCACGAATCACCACCATACTCCACACATCTGCCACCACTTCTTTCATATGCACGCGGCAGTCTACCGCAAGCCACCCTTTTTTTTTTTGGGGGGGGGGGGGGGGGAGATGCTTCTATTAGTTCATAGTCACAGGGGACGGAGGGGACGGCAGCTTGGAACGCGGGGACGCCAATTCGGGACGGACCAGCAACAACGGGGACGGACGGGGACGGACGGACGTCCCCCATGGCACGTTTCTCACAGGGGACGGCGACGGGGACGGCGCAGGGACAGGGACGCCGGTGAGGGACGGACCTGTGAGGGGACGGCAGAGAGACGCCTGCCGTTTTTGGCTGCTACGCTTCCCATTTCTAGCCGTTTATGGCGGTTGGCTCTTTGAGGCTTGTTTGGCACTCTCTCTCTCTCTTGCCCTTGAGGCTTAAGTTTGAGGCTTGGGCCTTGGGCCTTGGCCCTTGAGGCTTGGCCCTTGCCTCTCTCTCTCTCTCACTTGCCCTTGCCTCTCTCTTGCCTATCTAATATCTATATATAGAACAAGGCTACAAGGCTACAAGGCTACAAACATGGAGTTTAGCGTAAACGGCCCTTCGGGCCGGGGGGGAGTCATCTCCCCCCCGGACCCCCTGCAGAGAGGGGCTCACGCCCCCCTCCGCACCTTCCCCCAAGTAGGCTGGTGTGAAACTGCGCACCGCAACGAACTCAAAATTTACAGCCCATATGCAATAGGTGTATAATAACTCACCGCATATGCATGTAGCCTGGTTGGCAGTGTGCCAACCTTCTCCAGAATCGTCTCATGCTATCTGGCCACAATCGGCCACCACTCGGCCACCATCCGGTGTTTAAACCGGGACCTATCAGGTGACCCGTGCTACTCATAAATGCCTTCTCCTCATATAGGGGGGACTCACAAAGTAGAGTTAGCCGATGCCTGCATAGTTACCTGAGGGTGGAAAAACTTTATAAAAAAAAGTATTTTTTGAGTGCCGTTCCCTCCCCCGTCCCCGTTCCCTACTTATGGCCGTCCCCCGTCCCGTCCCCGTCCCCGTCCCCCGTTCCTTGTGACTATGTATTAGTTACTAAAAAAACAGCCACGAAGGGTTAAAAACAGCCTCGAAGGGCTAGATACAAACTCGCCTCATGTGCAAGGCGGGAATCAAGTAATCAAAGGAAGGGAAAGAGACACTTACTGGCCTCTTCACACGAGACACTGGCCTGGCCTCAAGTGAACGAGACAAAATCTGGAGATGGACCAAATGGTCGGCCAATTGGTGACAGCATTGGAAGAAGGTCCATAAGGCCTCATCTTCTTTTGAGTTGGTAGATGCCTTTGCTGCTAGTTTTCCCCTTCTTTAGTGGCTGAATGATTCTCCTTGTCAAAGGACCTCTTCTTTTCATTCTTTTGAAGCACCTTGTTGTTGTCATGCTCCATTTCCCATGTCTCTGCACGGTTGTGAGGATTACTATTATTACTTAGTATTTCATCCACTATCTGTGTATTTAAGACTGAAACTGAAAGTAGACTTGAACACAGATGTTTGATTGATTGATTGAAATTGTGATACAACAGGCTCCTTATATAGGAGTTCAAGAGACACGAATGAAAAGACACATCCCATGACCAATAGTCATGACTCTAGGCGAAGAGACACATCCTTTGAACGAATAGCTGCAACCATTGGATGAAGAGTTGCAACCCTAGAGCGAAAGGGTGTGACCAGTCGTCGAAGGAGTGTGGCTCTTGATGAAGAGGTATGTCTCTAGAGTGAATAGTCGTGACCATCCAAGTGTGGGGGTCCTCTGTAATCATGTCACTTCAGTATCTGTAATCATAAGGAGACTGTATAATGAACTAAGTCACAATCGTGACATTCCCTCCCATTTAAAATAAAACCCTTGTGATTAAATGAGAGTCGGTCGTCTGCCAAAGAATTCTTGGAGAAGTTGAGGATATTGTTGCATTTCTTCATCTGTCTGCCAAGTAGAATCTGACTCATCCAAGTCCATCCACTTAACAAGAAATTCTGTAGTAATCTTCTTTCTTGTTTCTTTCTGACGAACATCAAGAATCTTCTCAGGAACAAGAATAATATGATCATCTTCAATCTCAGAAACGTAAGAAGATAACTCCGGGATAGATGAATCTTCATGTATGTATTCCTTGAGCCAAGAGATGTGAAATGTCGGATGAATTTTTCCCCAAGATGGTGGAAGATCCAACTTATAACTGACAACTGAAATCTTCTTTATAACTTTAAATGGACCATAGAAACGCGGTCGCAACTTTGGAAAGACTGACTTTACTGTCTTATATCGATGCAGTGCAACATAAAGCAAAACCAAGTCACCTTCTTGAAACTCAGTATGCCTTCTGTGCTTATTCGCATACTTCTGATACTTCTGCTGAACATGAATCAGTCTGTCTCGAACTTGTACAAGAATATCTTGCATTTCTTGAATCAACTGATCTGCTAATGCCACCTTGTGTTGAAGAACAAAGTTTGTAGGCACAAGCGGAGTGTTACCATATGCTGCTTGAAAAGGAGTCATTCCAGTGACTGAATGTGGAGAATTATTATAAGCAAACTCCACAAGAGGCAAATATTCTTCCCAAGAAGCTAATCTTGTCTGAATATAATGCCTAAGCATTTCTTCCAAAATTTGATTTACTCTTTCTTTCTGTCCATCTGTCTGAGGATGATAAGCAGAACTGAACAAGAGATTTATACCAAGAGATTTGAATAAGGAAGTCCAAAAATGTCCAGTAAACTTTGGATCTCTGTCAGAAACAATAGATCTTGGCAATCCATGGATTCTGAAAATATGCTGTACGAACAACGCTGCAAGATCTGGAGCAGAAACTGTCTTCTTGCAAGGAATAAAATGTGCCATTTTGGAAAACCGATCAACCACTACTAAAATTTGAGCATTGCCTTTCTGCGAACGCGGCAAAGTAGTGATGAAATCCATGCTTATACTTTCCCATCTTTCCTGAGGAACTAGCAAAGGCTGAAGCAATCCTTGAGGAAGTTGTCGTAAAGCTTTCATAATTTGACAAGAGTGACAAGCTTTAACAAACTTAATAACATCCTGTTGCATCTGAGGCCAAAAGTATGTTGCTGATAACAGACGATATGTCTTGTTAATTCCAGGATGAGCTGCAAAGGGTACTTCATGATGCTCTTGAATAAGGAGTTTCCGCAAAGATGCATTGTGAGGAACACAAATGCGATCTAAGTAATAAAGTAAATCATCTGTAATTGTATATGCGGCAAACATATTCATTTCTGCAACAGTAGGATGAAGAGATTTGAGAGCTCGAAAGACATCTCCAAAGTCTCTATCTGTCAAATACTCATGCTTAAAACATGCTGGAATCTCCATCTGCACATTTGAGATAGCAAAGTTCGTAGCTCGAGGCATGCGGCTCAAAGCATCTGCTACCACATTCTGTAATCCAGGAACATAGAGTATTGCCATGTGAAAATTCGCCAAAAATTCAACCCATCGTCCTTGACGAGGATTCATCACTGGCTGAGTAAAGATATAGGTCAAAGACTGATGATCTGTCTTAACCACTGAATCTGCACCAAGAAGATAATGCTTCCACGTTCTATAAGCATGTACAATTGCCGAAAATTCCTTGTCATAAACGGGATATCGCATTTGAATAGCCGAAAATTTATGACTATCAAAAGCAATAACACGATCATTCTGCATAAGAACGCCTCCAGATGCTCTATCCGAAGCATCGGTCATGACGTCAAATGGCTGAGTTGGATCCGCAATAGCCAAAACAGGCATAGTTGTCAACGCATGCTTAAGATCATTAAAGGACTTTTCAGCTTCAAATGACCATTGCAATTTATCTAACTTTGTAAGGGCCGTCAAAGGAGCAGCAATATCTGAGAACTTGTGAACCTTGGTGTGGTAAAAATTTGCTAATCCCAAGAAAGATCCCACGTCTGAAATTGTAAGTGGCAAAGGCCAATCAACAATGACCTTTATCTTCTTAGGATCAACTGCAATACCATGTCCAGAGATGATATGTCCAAGATATTCCACATGATCTTTGAAAAACTGACTCTTCTTCTTGTTCATGTACAAGACATTCGTACGGAGTACGTCGAAGACAATCTGCAAATGCTGCTTGTGATCTGCTAAAGTCTTACTGAAGACCAAAATGTCATCCAGATAAACGATGACAAACTTATCCAAGTAAGGACCAAAGATGTCATTCATCAAAGTCATGAAAGTAGCTGGGGCATTGGTTAACCCAAAAGGAATGACCAAAAATTCATAATGTCCATACTTTGTTCTGAAAGCTGTCTTATACTCATCTCCAATTCGAATCCTGATTTGATGATAGCCTGACTTCAGATCAATTTTCGAAAATACCTTTGCACCAACCAACTGATCAAAGAGCTCATCGATGCGAGGCAAGGGAAACTTATTCTTGATTGTCTGCTTATTAAGGGCACGATATTCAATGCAAAGTCGCATAGATCCATCCTTCTTCTTGACCAATAAAACTGGAGCACCAAAAGGACTTTTGCTTGGACGTATATGACCTTTATCTAACAACTCTGCCAATTGTCTCTAAATTTCTTGAGATTCTGAATAAGAAACTCGATAAGGAGCTCGAACTGGCGGTGGTTGTCCAGGAATTAGATCAATCATATGATCTACAGAACGTCGAGGAGGCAATGTCGTTGGCAGCTCGTCAGGAAATAAATCCTTATAAGGTTGAAAGAAGGGCTGTTGTAAATAAGAAATATCTGATGGCGAGGATTCCGATTGGTCAACTGTATTATCTTCTGCTTCTCGCAACATAACTAAGGCAGAAGTGCTGTCGCGTTTACGCACTAAGCGTTTGACTTGCATAGCAGAAACCACAGTAATCGGCTTAGAACTAAACAGACCTCGTAATTCCATTTCTTGATGATTATGATAAAGTCGAATGGAATGATCTCGAAAGCTGATCAAAGGATCATACTCATATAACCAAGACTGTCCAAGGATCATGTCATAGTGTGACAAAGGCATAATAGAATTCAGATGATCCTGATAGTCCTGAATCTGAAAATGCAACTGCTGAATCCGTTTGCTGCAATGTGAGAAAGAACCATCTGCAAGTTCCACGTGGAAAACTTCCGCACTCTACTGAGTAGGTAATCGCAACTTGCTGACGAGAGTAGTTCCCACAAAATTAGTCGAGCATCCACTATCAACAAGAACATTGATAGGATGCTGGCCAATAAATCCCAATAAGCTCAAAACTTGATTGGAAAGGTTAACAGGCACTGAAGTATGGTTGTGGGCATTCAGCATTAAAGCACTGACAACTTTAGAAACTCGCACTGCATGAACCACTTGCTTGCCTTTTTCTGGCGCAGAAGGATGATGATGTCCATGTTCACCTTCTGGGAAACATTCCATGTTGGAATTTTGGCGAGAATTACGCTTTGGGCACTCATACCACCTGTGTGGTCCATTGCAAATTGTGCAAAGACCTGAAGGGTTGGCTTGAGAGGTTGAAGGTGCCGATGTAGAGGCTTGCTAACCTGCTGAGGTATCGCGGCGAAAATTGCGGCGATTGTTGGGTCGGCGATCTTGCCAGTTGCGTCCTCGATTCCGATTGTTGTTGTTGGAAGAGGATCTTGTTTGTGAGGCTGCTGCCTGACCTGAAAATCTAGGCCGAAAGGACTGTTGCCGAGTAGATTGCTGACCACAGGATTAGGAATATTGAGACGCAGGTTGAGATAAATTTCCTCTGCGATTGGGCTGGGAGAAATGAGCACTGTTTGAGGACCGATTGCCAAAGAAGGATGTCCTGGGTTGTTGTCGTAAATCTCCAAGGCGCTCTACGTAGGCAATAGCAGCATCTATGGTGAGAGGGTTAAACTTCTGCACATCTTCCTGTAAGTGGGGTTCAAGCCCATCGATGAAGCTGTGTAGCTTGTCAGCGGGACTGAGGCTCTCAATTTCCAGAGTTAAACGTTGGAACTCTGTGGTATATGCGGCTGAGGATCCTGTTTGCCTCAGGCAGCAGAGAGCAGACTGGGCATGGTAGTCCGCACTGGCAGGTTCAAAGGCCTTGAGGAGGGCGCGCCGGAATTTATCCCAAGTAGGAGTGTGCTTACCATCTGCAACACGTCGTTGCCACCATAGAAGTGTTGTATCCTTGAGTAGGGAACTGGCTAAAGCAACCTTCTTGCTTTCGACCAAATCGGTATTGGTCAAATATACCTCCATTTTGAATATCCATTGGTCAAGCACGCGCTTGTCGCGGCGGCCATTATAAGGGGCAGGCAGTTTGACATCGAGTTTCTTTTTTTGTGCAGCAATTAATATTTTATAAAGAAGTTGGAGTTCTGCATTGTTTACCTCGGCAGTTGGATCTGGTTCATCTTCATTTTCTGCTACCGAAGTCTCTGAAGAAGATGGTTGTGGATCACTGGCTGGTGTGCGCGCTGGATGGGGCCGCTGCAACTGGTCGAGTCGTCTGCTGATGGTAGAGAGACTTGTCGAAAAAGTCTGCTGAAGTGTCTCCATCTGCTCGCGTAATAATGTAATGGCCTGCATTTGCTCGTCTTGTTGCTGGCCCTCTTCCTCTGAGATAGATGGCATGTTGGATCTGCTAGAGGGAGTAGCGCGGAGAAGCTGGTGAAATATGTGGTACTGCTGGAGGAGAGAGTGACAGTGAATCGTCTCCCAATTCTGCTAAGAAATCGGAGCCTAACTCCGAAGGCTCGAAGTCTTCCACCTCGTCGAGAGGAGGTGTCTCTACAGGGGTTAAGGGAGATAGTCATGACTCTAGGCGAAGAGACACATCCTTTGGACGAATAGCTGCAACCATTGGATGAAGAGTTGCAACCCTAGAGCGAAGGGGTGTGACCAGTCGTCGAAGGAGTGTGGCTCTTGATGAAGAGGTATGTCTCTAGAGTGAATAGTCGTGACCATCCAAGTGTGGGGGTCCTCTGTAATCATGTCACTTCAGTATCTGTAATCATAAGGAGACTGTATAATGAACTAAGTCACAATCGTGACAACGGTCTATGAGTTCTCTCAAATTGGAGCAGCGATAATGATTGAGAGCAGTACGGAGTCTGAAGTGGAGGCCACCTTGGAACTTCCTCATCTTTTCAGAGTTTCTAATTTTCTTGAAGTGTTGAACCTTCAAGAGTAGCTCCCAAAATCTCTTCGTATAATTATCAAGAGACTCAACCTTTCTTTGCCAAAACCGATCCCACTCCATCTTCACATCTCTTTTGAAATGAACGGGAAGAAACTGGGCCTTCAGCTTCGAATAAAAGACCTCCAAGATTTTGGGACAGCATGATCGCATTCCAAACCCATCCACCAAGTGTGAGCTAAGTCGGTCAAATGAAGAGCTGCAAACTTGATCTTTTCTTTTTCTTTATAGTTATCACGACCATATAAAATTTGACATTGACGAATAAACTTACGAAGAAGATCGGTGTTACGAGAACCATCATACGTACTGAATTTGATCTACTTTTCAAGCTGGGATAAGGATATGGTCTTCTTTGATTGCCTTCTTCTATGCCCAGAACTTGATGCTGAAGAAGTCGAAGAGAAAGATGGAGAAGAAGATGGTGATTGATGATGTTTGCGAGGATGTTGATGAGACTGCCTTTGATAGCTTCATCCATGAGAATGGTGTGAACTCCCATCTGATGACGAAGAGGAAGAAGAGAAAGAAAACGTTCTTAATGAAGAAGAACTTTCACGACGCCTCTTTGATTGTTTTGAGAATAATCGGCCTCTTTCCTTCTTCACACTATTCTTCTTAGTAGCCTCCATATTTGAGAGTTGCTGACGAATCAATTGATTTTCCTCCCGAAGGCTTTCTATTGCTTTCAAAAGAGTGCTCTACTCTCCCACATGGTTTTCGTGGGTGGCTTGAGTCTCCATGTGGATGAGTATGATTATGAAAACAAGCAAATGCAAAGAGTAAAGTCACACTACACATGTAACTAAAGAAAATACTAATTGCAAGTGCTACCAATGTAGGGGGTATAGGATCAAGCCAAAGCTCTGATACCACTGTAAGCAGTAGAGCTAATCAATGTTAAGCCTCTCTCAAGAAGCCTGACACTGCAATGCAAGCTATCAAGGGCAGTTGGGCTCGTACTAGTCCAGCTGCCCACTTTGTCTTCTAAATCTAGAGAACATGCCAGACTAGTTTTCCATTACTTATTTCGACTTACACTCAATTTACAATGAGACAAGATTCAACTATGATGCTGATCCGCCAGGTTACACTGACGTCAACACTGTGCTTGTGCAATTGTTGGTCCCTCCATGAAGGCCCCCATTTGTTTTCTTCACGGGCGAAGGAAGCCCTTGCATGAAATCAGATGTCAAAATGCCCATGTCTACATTTGTTTTCTTTATGGGAGAAGAAAGGTCTTTCATGGAATCAGATGTCAAAAGCCTCATGTCTAAATAGTATACACATAGGCATGCAAAACTTGGGAGTCCGACAATGTGAATTTTTATTTAAATAAACAATTTTATATAAAAAAACTAATGAAACACACAACCTGTTCACATGCAAAGTTTCAATCATAATTGCAGTTGATCAAGAGGCGCTTACACTTTGAATGGAAGCTTGGGATCTGAAGTGAGAGTGACCTTGAAGGAGACCTTGCCACCCGACCTGCGCACACAAGCAACCCAAATCAATTGAAAGAACACCAGTAGATTGCGCAGATGAGGATGAGGATGAGAATGGGGCGACGAGTCTGTCTCGTTACGCTTTGGTGGGCTGAGAGGTCGAACCCATGTCGCCAATATATATATTTGTGAGGACAAACGATCGACTGCTAGCGTATATGCCCAGTGCCCAGAATATGTGTGAATATATATAGTGGGCGTGCTTCTCAGACGGCCCAAGATGTTGCTTAAAACATACAAGCGACTCTTTAGGGTGTGTGCCCGTGTGAGAGACTTTTTGTTGAACCTTACATGAATCCTTTTTGCACATGGTTGGGGAGGAAATTATCATTTTGAGTAGGTATTTTTTTATATTTACTCTAAAATATAACTAAATCTTGAAATTTTTGAAGAGGTTTTTTTCTTTCTCCCATAATTTTTCTTAGAGTTGAACAAGTTCTAGGCTAAGTTGAACCTTGTGTGTGAGGTTGCTCCTCTACATGTGGGATAGCATTATTACTTCTTACATCTACATCTTCAGTTGCCTCATCTCATCAAAGATAACATGTCTACTTACTTGTATCTCAAGAGTGGTAGGATTATAGTATCCATAACCTTTATGCTTTAAAGCATAACCAATGAAGATGCATTTATTCACCTTTAGATCTAACTTGGTTCTCACTTCATAAGGAACATGCACATATACAATACATCCAAACACTTTCAAGTGAGACACATCTAGATTTATGCCTGGTATATTCTTTTCAAGCATTAAGACACGAGCAAATTCTGCAATGTGCCTATTTTTCCTTTCTATAACACCATTTTGTTGTGGAGTGTACCTATGTGTGAATTGCCTCTTGATTCCTTGCTTTCTTAAGAAACCACTGAACTCATTGGTTCTCCCCCACCATTAGATCTTAGGTATTTGATCCGCAAACCTTTTTCCTTCTTAAGCTAGCATGCTTGATATATTTTATACATACCATCAACCTTGAACTTCGGTAAACCTGCAACAATATTTTGGACCTGCATAAACTTGAGTTTCATTACATATTCACATGGCCAATGCACTTATGTAATATATCCATATCTTCAATGACACTGGTTTCATGTGCAAACATAATTGCCTTCACCTTAAGCATATTAACATAATTAGCATTATCTCAAGCATATTAACATCCAAAGTAAGCATCGTGTCATTTATGTTACCCTTTGCAAAACCAAGTAGCACTCATTTTTGAGGTCTTCCACAAAGCACCCTTGAGAATTGAATCTCACTTGCAAACTCTACTCAATCATTTGTCCAACACAAAAAACTAGGTTTTTTTTTAATATTATAAACATGAAGTACATATGTGAGGTACTTTATTTTTTTATCATGCCAATGGCACTGTACCAACATGCCCAATGGGGTGTGCAGTGTTATCACATGTTTTCACATATCCTGGTTTTTCCATTTGTATATCTCTAAACCATTGAGCATGACCGGTCGTGTGGTTAGAGGCACCAGAAACCATATACCAAATATCTCCTAATCTTGAAATATCTCGTGTCATGGAACCGAGCATGTGTTGCAATTCAACTTTCACTTCTGTCATCACCCTATTTACTTGATGATACATAGTTACCTTACTGTAACTTTTTACTTTTGATATCGTTCTGCTTTTTATAACAATTCTTTGCAATGTGCCATGGTTTCCATAGTAATAGCACTCCATGTTATTTTCATTTTTAATTTCTTTTGGCCTCTCTAGCTCCTCGTGCCGTTATAGTGGCCTCTCTAGCTCCCTTTAACGTGGCCTCTTTCACCTGTATGAGGTGTTTTTTTAATTGTTGTTGTTGCTTCTGGATTTGATTTCCAAATCAACCACCCATCACGTCCTCTAGATGACAGTCTACCTCTACCTATATCTAAGTAAAAGGGCTATCATGTGAATTTCCAGAGGATTGACCTCTCCCAATATTCATCTTCTTATCACATATAAGGAGAGCAACCTGTTCTTTAAAATTTAGAAAGTTCACCTGAAATCCAATGGAGATCTGAAATTGATTATATTCCTTGCCGCCAAGACAATTCAAGGTTAGAGATACTATATCATTGTCATCTATTCGTAAAACAATAAAAGTAAGGGCATCTGTAAGCCCGTACTTTTATTGGTAATCCAATAAAAGTAAGGGCATCTGTAAGCCCTTTAATCTTCACTAAGGAGTCATTAATACTCAACTTTCCTCTATTATGTAGCTCCTACTTTAGCTGCATCTCTAAGCTTGATTATACAATGTTTATACTGTATATCTTCACTAAGGTGCCCCAGGCCTCCTTATGCATTTATGCATCCTATATATGCACAATCATAGAGTTTGTCACACTGATGATAGACAACCAATACAACATCTTTCTATCTCTTTTATGCCATGCTTTATATGTCCGCACTTATTGTGTGGTGGGATTTTCTTCAGCAATCTTTGGCTCCTTTTCTTCAGCAATCTTTGGCTCCTTAAAAGGAACACCACATGTTGTAGCTAATCATATGTTATGAAATCCTAATGACAAATCCACCTCCATTGGAATTGATGATGATCTCCCTAATGCATACTTGTTTAAAATTGACAATGGTGTTTGATTTTTAGTGATGAAATATCTCGATACCTCACCTATGGTTTTTCTTAAGATCAAACATTGAATAAGGATAAGATGCTACGGCTTATTAAGCTAGAGACAAAATATCAATTGATAGCGGGACAACTATATAAGCTTGGTAAAGGTGATATTTTATGGAGGTGTGTTTGTGAGGACAAATTTATACATGTGTTAGAGAGGATGCATACTCTAATATTACAAGCAGCTCAAAAGGTCCTCCAAGCACGAATATGGTGGCCAACACTATGTGGTGATGTGGTAATTTTTTTAAAAGGTTGCACAATGAATGCCAACGATTTTTTGTACCCCAGTAGAGGGATAAGATGCCCCTCAACCCAATAATAGTCAAGAGACCCTTTGAAAAATGGAGAATTAAATTTGTAGGATGCATTAGTCTTGCCACACATAAATCCCAAGCCCACTACATCATAGTAGCAACATATTATTTTACAAAGTGCACAGAATCCAAGGCTACTAGAAAGGCAAACGCTTGTACCACTACCAAATTCCTATATAAGTAGGTTATTTATAGATTTGGGTACCCTTTGAGGCTTGTAAGTGACTAAGTTAATGAGGTGATTGATTACTTCATGAAAGGCTTCATGATAGTATACAAAAATTCTTTGTCATACTATCCTCGAGCCAATGGCCAGGCAGAGAGCATGACCAAAATTTTATGTAGCATTTTAATAAAGATTGTTTAAGTCAATAGATTGAATTGGGAACACAAACTTACAACTATGTTATAAGCTTACAGGAACATTATACAAAGAGGCAACTAGGTATATAACTGGGTATACTAATTGACCTGGAAAAGCTAGAAGAGACTAGACTATTAGTCGTGCATGAGCTAATGGTAGAAAATCTTTGATAGAAAAAATCGTTTAACCAAAATGTTAAGGACAATGAGCTTAAGAAAGGCAACCTATTATTGTTATTCAAAATGGGAAGTAATAAAAACAAAAAAAAAAGCTGAAGGGATCGAGACCCTCCAGGTTTTGGACAAAAATTTTGATGTTGCTTTACTGCTACTAGAGCCACCAAGATATCTCTTACATATTGGCATTACATATGGTGCTTAAGTGTCTTAGGACTACAAAATTCTACCAAGATCATGGTTTTATTCTGGCGGAGTGAGATCTAATCCATTTCCATGTAATTGCACGATGGGTGTATCAGGTGATAGCATGTACTCAGTGCTCACTAGGAGGTTATGCCTAGGCTTCTTTTTTATAGTAATTTTTTAGAGAGAAAGACTAGTGTGTCAAGAAAAGAGAGTGGAGAGAAGAGGGTTAAGAGAAAGAGACAAGAGCTAATGTTAAACACTAACCCACTGAGCTCATCATTGAAAACTCAGAGATGGTACAGCAAGGAAAAACAAATGGATCACACATTTGTTGCCTTTATTGAGAACCCGGTTGGCACTAGACTTACTGTCAAGGTTTGGTCAAAGCATGGGGGTATGTTAGAAAAACAGTCCCCCCGAGGCTGCACTACTGAGGCTATGATGGAGGCTTGCTTATTGCTGGGGTATCAGATTTCGTGGGATCAGTCTTGTTTTTTGTGTGAGGATGAAAGATAGGAATTTCTATGTAAAATCTTGAATGAGGTTAAAAAAGAGTAGAGAGAGTCTCTGGGTGTGAAGTATGCCAGATTTTGAACAGTTGATTAAAAATAAATATTATTGGTCCCAAGAAAAAGAAAGAAAGAGACAAGAGCTTGAGAGAAAGAGAAGAGAGCTTGAGAGAGAGAGAGAGAGAGAGAGAGAGAGAGAGAGAGAGAGAGAGAGAGAGAGAGAGAGAGAGAGAGAGAGAGCTTCGACTGTATGCATAAGTACTCTTTATTACATCTATATTTAAAGTGAACGCATAATTTTTTAATGAAGTAGTCTTCAAGCAATAAGAGTTGCTATGAAGTAAATTAGGGCTCAAGATTTTGAAGAGGGAGAGAGGACGACATCATGATTAAACCTTCTTCATCACCACATGGTAACTTTTGGCTCCCCAGCACTAGAACCCTCAGCCTCTCCCATAACAGAAACACTGAACTTGATTTCTCCAACAACAACCCAGTCTTCGAGCAAGCACCCCATCTACTACCAGCAAATCAAAACCACTGTCCACCTTGTAACTACAACACCACCAACACCCTAATGACAAAGCCTCAGAGGAGCAAGCCACCAACAAAGCCTCAAAGGAGCAAGCCACCAACAAAGCCAATAATCGGCTTCATCAAAGCCACCAGAGCAGGAGCTACAAGCCCCCCGATATAAGAAGACAAAGAGACGGTGACAAACCAATTTCAAATCCTGGTGTAGCCGCACAAGCAACCATCCGATACACAGCATAACTAATGCCGATAATAAGGCAAAACCATCGATAGCAAGATAGGTGAGAAGAAGACCTCATCTAGCCGCACTATCAACATTTTGACAAGAGATGATTAATGTAACACAAACATCCATGTTCTTCTCAATAACTGTGGTAAGTGTAGGAAGACCCTTCTTGCCCTCCTTTTACTACTTATTAAGTGGGTAGAGCACCCCCACGAGGGGGTAAAACTAGTATATTTGGGTTTATTTACGTGAGTACCCTCCCAGATAGTCCAAAAATCACCCTCGAAAGTCCAAATGCTTTTAGATAAACTCCTAGATAGTCCAGTATAGTTGGGCTTATTTGTAGGTACCCTCTTAGATTGTCCAAAAAGCACCCTTGAGAAGTTCAAATGCTTCTAGGTACCCTCACAGATAGTCCAGTATAGCTGGACTATTTGTAGGTACCCTCTTAGATAGTCCAGTATAGCTGGACTATTTGTAGGTACCCTCTTAGATAGTCCAAAAAGCACCCTTGAAAAAGTTAAAATGCTTTTCCTTGAGCTCGAACAGTCCAAAAACCTTTTCGATCATAGCTATCTCACCTCTCGGGCGCACACACCTAGCACAACATGGCACTACCCACATAAGAATTGTGCACTTACTGAAAACAACTAAGAATTTAATCCTTTGTACAAGGAAATTTTTTGCACACATTATGGTGGATAATTCCACATCCACATCGTCACCCCTACATAGGGAGCCTAGAAGGTGGCCTCTCGATCTTCCAAATCCATTCATCAAAATTTCCCTCACCATTGGGATCACTCCAACTCCCTCGACTTTGAAATGCTTCGCATTGTCCCAATTGAAAACCCCTCTCAAAACCTATTTAGGGTTGTGGTGGGGCAAAATACCATGCCATGTTCCATTTACCCAAAGCTTCCCCTTACCTTGACAAGGTCAGCCTCATGGCCTTTCGTAAACAAATCTCCATGGGACATTGAGTGCTACCAATATAGATAATTATGAGATGTTGGATGGGTAACTTTGTTGGATCCTGGTCACACTGAGGTTTTCATATGTAGAGCCTGACATCTTTTACATCTCTCCCAGCCCATGTATCCAAATTCCATAGTGGGCCAAGGGAGTCATGATTGAGGTTCGGCATGATGGCATCGATTCCAATGGGGATAAATTTAATGACATAGTCATCCTCGAATGTGTGCCAGTAGCTTGTGTGCTCACCTTCTTGACTCACCAGAAGACCTTGGACCACCACAACAGGGTGTCTCTCATGATCCTAGACAAACTACTTTCCAGCCAACCAAATTTGAGCCCACATCCATGTAGACTCGCTTCACTCGATCATGATATCCATGAAAACCCTTGTTTGCCATGCAACAATGAAGTCTACTTTTCTCCATCTTTGTAACATGCTCAATAATTAGTATAATCCACTGGGCATCCTTTGACTTGCTTCACTCAGCCATGATAGCCCATGAAAACCCTTGTTTGCCACACAATAGTGAAGTCTCCTTTTCACCATCTTTGTAACATGCCCAATAATCAGTATAACCCACTGGGCATCCTTTGACTATATCATACAGTCCACTCTTACCTAGAATAAGCCCTAGCCTATTAGTGAGAGGGCCACCATTTAGACCATCCATGTGGCTTACCTGCAGGACATCTTTGTGGAGGAGGCCTTTTCCATTTTCCAAAGCCATAAGCCTAAAGCTAAGGAGGATGACCTCGAGAGTTCTTAGATGGAAACCAAGGCGGACATTAGTCTTTTAGAGAAGAAGCCTTGCACACCAATCAAGCCCCCTCCTTAGATAGTTTGGGCAACAAATCAAATACCCTAGAGCCAAAACCAACCACCAACTCTCACCCCCACCCATAACCCTCCCGTTGAACAATTTGCAGCACCTTTTATGATGGGAGTCGCCAATCCTTTGACCTTCTCAACCAACTAAACCCCCTCGTTAACTATATCCACGAGCTCCCATCCTTGAATAATTCCATAAGGGGCTGATCTCAATGAGGAACAATCACAAACTACTTAGGAACTTTCCCCCTCTTTAGGAGGTTTTTTCCATCGAGCATATGTATGCACTCTTATGAGTGTAAGTGACCTTATCATGCCACTTCACTCGTACTTCACTCATTCTCATAAATCTACTTTGAGTGTTGTGCTTCCATCTATCTCTCCTTGCTTGCTACATCTATGTGTGTGTTCTCCAACAATTGAGGTTCTCTTTGCCCTCATCCCCTTATCATCTTCTCCTTGAGTTCCTCTTTTGATTGTCTCAGATTAAGCTATCCTCTTAGAGATGGTATACCCTATAGTGTGTTGTTAACTATGTTAATAGATGTTATGTATGTTAACATGTTATCTATGTTAACATGTTATCTATGTTAACATCATTTTGCTTGCACATTTTGGGCACAATTTGGGGCTTGTTCACATTCTGTAAGATTTTTGAAATAATAGGAATCCTAGGGGAGTGTCAGTTTGAACTCTTTCCATTCAAATTTTGGGTTTTCTACATAAATAGCAATAGTAGCGACATTTTGGTGTGCAGACAGGGCTGAGCTCATCTTGAACAACATCATCAACATTACCATTGATTTTTGCATTCTTGCTAAGTATCATTTTCACACTACACTTTGTAAATTTTCATACACTCTACAGGTCTCCTTTGTCATTTGTGATCTAATGGAGCCATATCGGTTGTATTTAGTGGGCATTGACATTTGTATCGTGTGTTAGAGATCAGTTGTTTACTGGCTGAAATGGTAGGGAGTGATGTATTTGGGATGATTTTTACTGAGGGTAAGCTTGATAAGACCTACTACCATTCGCATTCATATCATCATGTATTAGTTTTGCCAAAAGGATTTGGAACATTCGTAATTGGTATTGAGGCATGCCCTTTCTTGCCAAGATAGGATAGTATAGGTAATTTAGATGGTGACACTAGTTCAAATGGTATCTTCCTCCGCACCTCCCATAGCAGAACAAGCCAAGTGGGATAGCAACGTTGCACATGCACATGAATTAATGGCACTTTCAATAAAAAGGAGCATTATTCCTCATATTCGCTCATGTAAAACTATGAAGCATATTTGGGATACGCTTTACTATGCTCGTAACACAAGTGTCTTATTTGTGCAAATAGTTAGAGTTTGAGTATATAAATGAGGGAGATTTAATGGATGAGTTCCTCACAAGGATTAAAGATCTTAGGGAGCAGCTTGTATGTTTTGATGACGCCTATTCGAATAGTTTTTTGGTGTCTACTATTCTCATCATAGTTTGATCATATTCATACCAGGGTTTTGCATATACACTTTGGCTTATGATGGAGGGTAACCCAAATACCCTTACTTTTGATGAGTTGATTGTAGTTCTCTTGCAAGAAGAGCGATCTCGGCAAAACTAAACTAGTAAGTTTGTGGGAGATCAGGCATTGCTTTGCTGCCAGTCAAAAAGATAAAGGCAAAGTCTTTTCTCAAGGTGGCTATAAGCCAAAGGTGTAATCAGCTTAATTTTCTTAAGGAAGGATGCCAAGAATGGGGGTGATAAGCCTAAGAAGATAGGAAAGTGCAACTACCCTTTGAAGCCAGACCATTATATCAACGAATGTAGAAAAATGCTGGAGAAGGAGAAGAAGAAAGATTTAAGCATGGCTGTGGGCTGATATATTAGAACCAAAGTGGTGCTGAAAAGGAGTCAGTGAACTATGTATAGGATGATTTCATTATGCACTACGGTTATGATCCTTTTTCATTATGTTGAAAAGGAGTCAATGAACTATGCATAGAATGATTTCATTGTGCATTGCAGTTACGATCCTTTTGTCCATTATGTGTGTTTTAGTGATAGATCATGTTTGGTACTTTGATAGTGGTGCTAGCAAAATCACATTATTTTCCTTCCTTGAGTTTTCTCCTCAAGGAGGCAGAGTCACATGTGTAAACAACTCCTCATATCTAGTGAAAGGAGTTGGTAAGGTTGTGCTCACTACTATAAATGGTGGAACAATCACTCTCTCAGAAGTCTTCTTCATGCCAAGCATTAAATAGAACTTGTTGTGAGTCTCTGCCATTGCTAGGGCAAGCCTAGGTCGATTTGTTGATGGACAGGTATACAGTTCATGACAAGAGTGATTGAGACATTACTATGGTATCCAATACTCTAAGACATGGGCTTTACAAGTTGGACAAATATGAAAGATTGACATATAAATCTTGTTCAATTATTGCCGCATGTTTTTGGTCACTTGAATTTTGGCAATTTGTTGTGCCTTAAAAGGCAAGAGATGGTGTCAAAGTTGCAAAGCATGTCGAACATATATGTAGGGTGCATTTTGGGCAAGATGGAATGGGCACCATTCTTGAAAGATGGATCAACAATAAGGGATGAAATTATATGATGTATCTGGTCCTATGAGGACACCACCAATTAGGGGATATCTCTACATTGTGAGCTTTATTGATGACTCTAGACACACCTGGGTGTATCTGTATCCATTAAGGAAAAGTCAGAGTTTTTTACATGCTTTGGAAACTTTGTTTGTATGGGCTGAAAATGTGTCTACATGTAAAGTTTCACCCTTCATATACATATCGATGGGGCATTATATGTAAAAGGAGTTTCATGCATATATGGCTAAAAGAGATATAAAATATCAATGCACAATGCCTTGCACACCTCAACAAAATGGTGTTGTTGAGAGGAAGAGCATATCTCTCATGAGAGAGAAACATGAAGCATATCTGGAAAAATCATTGGTGTCTATTGTTCTCACAACTTTACTAGATTTATACTAGGTTTTTTCATCCACACTTTGGCTTATGATGAAGGGTAACCTAAGGGTAACCCAAATTCCCTTCTGTTGGTTACAATGCTCTTGCAAGAAGAGCAATTTTGATAAAAACCAACTAGTATATGCATGGGAGATCAGGCATTCATCTCACTACCAGTCATCAAAAAGCTAAAGGCAAAGCCTTCTCTTAGGGTGGATACAAGCCAAAGGAAGAATCAACATAGTCTTCTGGCAAGGATGTTGAGAAGCAGGGTGATGAGAAACAAGAAGAAAGAAAAATACAACTATTGCTGTGGAAGCCATGCCATTATGTCAATGAATGCAGAGAGTTTGGAGAAGAAAAAGAAAGAGCTAAGGATAGATGTGGCTAATGTATCAGCACTAAGTACTGAAAAGAAGAAGTCAACAAACTATGCATAAGATAATTAGGCATTTATTGTGCACTACAGTTATGAACCTTCTGTTCATAATGTGTATATATCAATGATAGATCAACATGTCTGGTATTACAATAGTGGTGCTAGTAAGCACATTACTTCTCAATGTAAATTTTTTCCTCCCTTAAGTCTGCTCCTCTCAAAGAGGTACAGTAACAACTCCTTATATCTAGTGAAAGGAGTTGATAAGGTTGTGCTTAATGTTGCAAATGGTGGGACAATCATTCGCTCAGAAGTCTTACTTGTATGAGGCATTAAAAAGAACTTGTGGCTAGTTTATTCCATTGCTAGGGTAGGCCTAGGGGGCAGATTTGTTGATGATAGTTGTTTAGCTCATGATCAAAGTGATGGAAACATAATTATGGTATATCCACAGTACTCTAAGACATGGGCTTCATAAGTTGGACATGTATGAGATGTTGATAGATAATGCTTGTTTAGTTAATGTCACATGTGCTATGAGTGCCATAGAGCTATGGCATGCGCGCTGTGGTCACTTGAATTTTGGCAATTTGTTGCACCTTAAAAGGTAAAAGATGTTGTTAGAGCTACATGTTAAACATGTATGTGAGGGTTTCATTTTGGGCAAGATGCAACGAGCATCATTCCCAAAAGAAAGATCAGTATATGCAAAAAATATAGCTTATATATATATATATAGTGATGTATTTGATCCTATGAGGACACCATCAATCAAGAGATATCTCTACTTTATGACTTGTATTGATGACTACTTGATTGATGACACCATCAATCAAGAGATATCTCTACTTTATGACTTGTATTGATGACTACTCAAGGCACACGGGTGTAAAGTCAAAGGTTTTTTGCATTCTTTAGACACTTTGTTTCTATGGCTGAAAATGTGTCATGTAAAGCTGGAACCCTTTTTGTACTTTGTTTTGATATCTATCTTTCTATTGTGCTATATTCTTATACACATAAGCGATTTTTTATGAATTTAGAGAATATTCTTGATTCTAGAGAATATTCTTATACACTTAAGCAGTTTTTACATGAATTCAGAGAATATTGTTGATTCCAAGATCTTTTTGCACTTGAGCTAAGAGGTACCACCTTGTTAGTATATTGCTATCAACTACCTAAGTGGAATCAAGGTTGGGAGGAAAATCTCATATACATCCAATTATGCTGCATACTTGGAATTGTAGGATGGGTGGAATTAATCTCAGGTACATTTAGATATTCTAAGATTACTTTGATAGCTAAAGGGAAAGACGTCCTTTCTAATATCTCAATCCTTTTCTCTATAATAAAGTGGGTTCAAATACTTTGTCATGCAGTCAAGCCATAATTAGGCCCACCACACATGGGATGAGTTTTCCATGTAGGCAGGTTTAGAGCAATATTAAGTGCTAGTAGTGTTCTCTAGTGGATTGATAAACCCCCTATCAAGTCTTAAACCAACAGTCAGAATTTACCCCTAACACAGACTAGACAAAAAACCCTTCGCGCTCACTTGTTCCTAGCTGAAAATTTGCTTTAAGTCTAAGTTAAATTCTTGTATTTCCCTACTTGGCCATAACTTTCAGCCATTAGACTCAAAGGGTTTTATATAATCCACAAACCTTGACCTGGGCCAAAGAGAAGAAGGAAGACCCAGATCCCATTTGCATATTGATGAAATAGTTAAAGACAAGTTTAAAATAACCCTAAAAGAGATGGGTAACCCCCATCTATTCCTCAAGAGGTATATGGTTTGGTGTGTGTACTGCAATTTAATCATACCACAACACCTTAGATCAAGACCTAATTTATGGTGTACATACTATGATTGAATGGGAAATCATGACATAAGTCATTGCTATAGATTTTATGAGGGACCTAAGGCTAATCCAATTGGAAATACTCTAGCTTTGTCAACTCCTTAAAGGACACTTGCTTTATCGATACCACTAGCTAGGACTCAAGGTCTAGGTGTTATAGGGCCGGCTGAGATGCCTCTACCAGTTTTACCTACTCCACCTAGAGTCACTCCAAGTAAGAGCAAAAGAGGAAAACACATAAGAGAATCTTGTGAACTAATTATACTTATAAATTTCCTATTAAAAATTTAGACACTCGAGTATTTTGTTACACCTCCTAGTTATACCATGGTTTCTTCCGATGAGATACATCTCTGATGAACATTGCTACATTGACTCCTTGACTATAAGAGCCCCAC
The DNA here is from genome assembly GCF_041138505.1 of Cibotium barometz. Taxonomy (NCBI): domain Eukaryota; kingdom Viridiplantae; phylum Streptophyta; class Polypodiopsida; order Cyatheales; family Cibotiaceae; genus Cibotium; species Cibotium barometz. Next base: position 61,761,651 of record NC_141054.1, on the reverse strand, counting down.
TCTCTTACTATAAATGCATCCAAATAGAATTTATAAAGTTTCTACACTGGCTACAAACCCTATTATGTTGGTGAAGATATGGTAAAGTGGGTGTAGTATTAAGAATTTGCTCAAAGACTGCCCCTACAATAGACCATCAAGACCAAACAAATGGCTTTGAACATGTTGAGCGTCTTTCAAAAGATTGATTATATCCTTACACTTGTCACACAATGTTGTGATGAGATAAGGACACAAGCTAAGAATATGAAAGAAAAACATGACAAAAATGCTAATGACTTTGAAGCTAGCACTTCCAAGAGTGAAAAAAGATTGAAATAGAAGAAGAAGACGAAGAGTATCTTAGTTGGAAAAGGGGATGAAAAAGTCAAAATCAAGTCAAAATCTCAGATGGAGTTGATTCTTTTTCCTCAGGATATCTGCCTTCTATTCTTGCACATGAAACCCAACGTTACATTAAGAAAGTCATAGAAGGTATTCTTGAGGTAAACCCTAAAAGCACTGCATAAAAAGTTAGCACAACATCCCAACCCTATTGTGGAGCATTGAACAAAAAGCTAGCACAACATTTGGACCCTATTGTGGAGAAAGAGGACTTTCTGGTGGCTTAAGAATTGGTTAGAAAAACTCATAAAGAGGGTTTATTAGGACAGTTGATTGAACATTATGCCTAAGCCTTATCTTCCCGCCTTTCTCTCTATCGAACCAGAGTTTGAAAATGATGTCTTTATTGTACGAGACTCTAAGATGGGATAGAAGTTAAAACTAGGGACTTTTTAGTAAATGATGTATTGATTAAGAAATTTTTTGACAAGTCCAAGGAAGCACATCTTTTAGAGAATCTTGAGTCTTTTTCCTTATGATTTCTTTGAAGTTAACCCTAAAAATCTTGAGTAGCACATATGAATCCTAGATCTCTGTTGAGATTTAAAATTAAATCCATTATCAATGCTATGTCACTTCTAAAAGCTTTGAAGAATGAGTTTGACCCGAATTCCCTACTACTAAGGTCATTAGGAGCTCTTCCTCGATACCTTGAAAGTGAAAGTAAAAGAACAAAAAGGATGTCATACCTTGGACCTTTCACGGCAAGATCTATTTAATTCCCTGAAGAAAATTCATGAAAGAACTAGATAACCTAGGGATGTGGAGTTGTTATAGACAATCTTGTCTACTCTAGTCACCATTCCCTTGGGTTAAGTTTTTTCAAGAAGGCATGGGATGCAGAATTACATACGAGATTGGTTAGGGAGCCACCACAAAGTCATATATGATGAGTCTGATGATGATGAAAAGCACACAGATGCTCTTATAGATGATAGCATTCCTAAAGCCCCCGTAATTAAGCTTGGATAATACCACTATGAAGGTGAAGATATGAATGCTACCATTCCTATTCCTATAAGGGATAGATGTTATCCTAGGAAGGTCATTCATTGTAGTTGTTTAATGATCCATGAATAGGGAGAACCAACAACAATTATCGAAGAAAGAATGAGCAAATGATTAAAATTAACTTGGCTCATCATAGTGCTCACCTAATCACTAGATCTCCCATTGATCTAGAATTGTATATAACATCTCATTTGAGAAAATCCATAGAGGCAAGTGTCTGCCTAATGTATAAAGGCAAGATCTCAGATCTTGAACAACAAATCTTTACCCAAGAAAGAAGACAATATAAATTAAGGCTATAATGTAGATATTAAAAAGATCGGAGGACAAACAAAAACAAAAATCACATCAGTTTCAGATCCCACTTATTCTGAAAATTGGGTAGCTAGCTTTTAGCTACCCTTGATGTGGTTCAACACATAATAGGGTCCAACACATAATAGGGTCTAAATTTGAAAATTCCTAGCATGTAGAGATTTCCTTATACATGATGAGTGTTGCCTCTTGTACACACACTTGTACACACATGCTAAGAAAAAAAGATTTGAATGAGAGATGACTCTAAAAGGCTCCTAAATAGTCTCTAGCATAGATTAAAACACAAAAGGAAATGTATGTAAATTAGAAAGGAAAGGAGGTCAAGATGGAGGAATTGTCCTAGGAAGAAAAGAAAATCATAGAGGATCTCATATGTGATCTACCATCTACATCTACATCTGTGTGCTCAAATATTCAACCTCTCTCTCTCTCTCTCTCTCATATTTCACCTTGTATGGCTTCATAGCATACTCTCTCTCTCTCTCTCTCTCTCTCTCTCTCTCTCTCTCTCTCTCTCTCTCTCTCTCTCATATCTTACCTATAATGGCCTCCTAGCAATGCCTATCAAATGCCACCCATGAGGTCAAAACCCACCTCATACCAATGGAATTTTGACCATAAGGTAAATTTACATTTTGGAGGATTGATTCGTACTCACCCTGCATGTCTTGCATCTAATAATCATTTTCTTGTTCTTCCTCAAAGGAAACAAGTTCCTCTTCATTGCATATAATAACAATGAGAGCATGATCCACAAAAGAATAAGAAACATGACAAGAACCTACACGTGTCCTACTAAGCAAAAGAGTAGTTAATTTGCTATCTGCACAACCAACCATTTTGGCATACTCTTGCACAACTATATGGATGCTCTTTTCTCACCCACTAAATCATCCACAATTGCCTCATCAATAAGATGATTTACACTATTTTTCAACTGATATGGGTTTATTTGTAGTACCTTATTAAAGCATTCATGTGATCCATATATAGTTGTCTGACATTGAGGAGTATATCAAAGATGTAGTACCTTATTGAGCTTTCATGTGATCCATATATGGTTGTCTAGCATTGAGGAGTATATCAAAGATGTCATGTGAGCATGTCTTATAAGCATACATTTTGCTATTTCTTATATATTAAAAGCATGGGCTAAACTAAGTTCTCAACAAAGACATCTCTATTCACTATAAGCTCCAATCTTCCCAAAAGAAGAGGAAAATTAAGGGGGGATAATAAAAATATGATTATTTTAAGGTAATATTAGCATGGTATAGCTCAAAGATGAGAATACAAAGGAATGAGGGTCTATTTATAGGTGAGGGAGGCCACTAACCAAGTCCAATTGGGTTCTAGAGCTTTCCAGCATCAGTTTGACTCAATTTGGACAAGATTTGGACCAGTTTGGCTTCCTTTTTTATTGATCCAGGAGAGAGGAGAGAGAAAAATATCCCATTTTTGGATTAAAAAACTCAAGTAATCATGAAGAAAAAGGCACCTCCTTTATGTGGCATTCCCTTCTTAATGAGGTGTCAAAAATGTATCATTTCTTCTAAATATCTCATTTTTTTACTAATATCTCTTAATTTTTAACTAATAAATCTTGTACTCAGTCAACTCTTCATCTTATGTGAGCATTTACTTATTTTTGGGTATTTTCTTTTATTCTTTGGATTTATCTCATCCCAACACGGATTAAACCTGTTGGCCCATTGGAACCTTAATTGGACCATAATCCAATTTTTTTTGAAAATCTAGACCCTTAGGCTAAGGTCTTTAATACATATTTTTAATTGATTCCTAATGCACATTAGAGAATTTATTTTGAGCTTCTGTTCCAAGGAATTATATTTTAGATATTAGGAAAATTTTTATATCCAAAAATATCTCAATATTGAATTATCTTTCTCTAGAATTTTTCTTCTCTCTAGGCAAAAACAAGAAAAAATAATATTTTCTTACATCCTAAAATAGGGAATGACTACAAGGGATTGAGGTAAAAGCTTATTCATTATTCAGGCTGAGGAGGAATCTTACATCCTCTCCCACTTGAAAAATGCGAGATGTCCTCATCTCGCAAGGTGGGAGTAATCTTTTACCAACTCTTCTTCTTTCTCCTAGGTGGCGTCTTCTAGAGGGAAGAACTTCCACTTGACTCTGAGGACTCTACTCCTGAGAACCTTCTCCCGAATGTCAAGGATTTCTTCAGGTTGGAGTACCATATGGCCTTGAGTTGGATAAATCAATTGTTCATCCTCATCACGCATGTGACTCGGGCTGGGTATCCTTACACAAATTTTAGGCCACGCCACTATCGAAAGGAGGTCAACCGGAAGAAACCGAGTTGGCCACCCTAGAATAGGACGTAGTGAGAAGGGAACTGATAGAGGGTTCAGTAGCTATTGCTATTAAAAGACTGCCAGAGACATCCACAACATCGATGATGGCCCACCTTACTATCTTCAACAATTTTGGCTAAAGTTAGTGAAAATGCTAGGATATCATTGGAATGTGCTTATATTATATTATTTTGTGTGTGTGATCACCGCTTGTCTATTAAAGGTGCACCACCGGGTCTTAGGTGGAGAGTACTGGTTGTGGATTAGGTGTTTACATAAGTTAGAGTGGCTGAATGAGCCCTAAGTCTAATTTTTGATTTTTGGCTACCCTCTGTAAACCCAAGAAGCCACACATGAGAGGCAATATGTAACTCTCAACACTCATTTTCTTATGCATAATCTAAGTGAGTGCTCATTTCTTCTCCTTCCTTGCTTATCTCTTATGCATGTTGAGCTCTTATGTGCTCCATTGTGAGTGATTGAGATCAGAGAGAGAGAGAGAGAGAGAGGGTCGTGCTTCTTATTGAGTGTGGTGGCGGAGTGGAGCTTTCAGGTGTGGCTATGTGGCAACAAAGCTACCCACAAGAATCCCAGGTGACCTACGTTCATGAGGTAAGTGACACACCCCGACTATGCATCTGTGTGCTAGGCCAGGACTGGTTAGTTTCTTGGTTGATCTATTATGCTCGCAAGTGCAGAAGGGAAAAGCCCCATGACATTGGTTTCTCCCTGCACCATTTCCATGGTGTTAGGGCTTCCCATAAGTGGTGCCCACTGTCGGGGAATAGCCCCACTGCATAGCCACAATGCATTTTGAATGGTTTAAGGTCATGAGATTTCTATTTTTGGTTCAATAATGAACTAGATAGGAACACCAAATGGTTTTTTTTTTTTGCATATTTTTATACCCTTTTAATTTCTGCATATTTATGTAATTTCTACATATTTTTGTTTTTCAGTTCATTTCATACATTCACAAAAAATAGTAAATTGGGCTAGAAATTGAATCATTTGGGGTAAACATACCTCAAAATTGGGTTTCGGGCATAGGATTTATCTCGATTTTGTAAGATCCCTGTCCCCACCGTACAACAAATTCAGGGGTGCTAGTAGCGGAAGTAGCACTTCTTACGCAAGGCAGGGTCCCACACTTGGGGCCTCGCCCACCACGGATATCCGAACAAGAGACTAATCCATCAGTTTTTCCAAAACCGAACCCAGAAAAACTTCCTTTGCCCGAAAAGCACGGGCGATTCCACTAGGATAACTTTTCCCTAACGTAGTCAAAAGCCTTAACTAACTGATCTCATCTGACCAAACCCGTAAGTCCCATAGTCAGATCAGGGAAAAAGACTGTACTTGGATCATAGAGACCAACGCTTTTTTCCTCATTGAGAGGCATAGCCGTTGATTCTTTTCCATAGAACAATTTTTGTCCGGAATTTACTTTATCTATTGAACTAGACAGAAATTGAGTCTCGATTTATGGATCCATCAATCCAGCCTAACCCCATCCAGCAGCCCCATGGGTTAGCCAACGCCCAACCACTATAGTGATGGGATTCAATTAGGAATTTTGTTAGGTTTTGTCCCGCGTACTAGGGAAAAGAGTTCCCAGGCCCCCTAGCCGGATGTTCATCATGCAAACATAAAACTAGTCACACCACTTACACACCCAATATGAAATTGCCTTTTTTCTTAGCATCAGCTATCTTTAAAACAATCCTTTAATGAAACCATTGTGTCACTGATCACAATCCTCAAAATCCCTGGTTGAATCCTTATTTCCAATCATTCATTCATCGGTGTACTTATGGCATCATTGGCAACCAGAACGCTCACCACCTGTTCACACAGGGGCCTTTTCGATAGTTCCTAGCTCATAGTAACCGACAATATATTCACATAACAAAATGGAATCTCCGTGGAAGATCAGCAAGATCAACCAACAGATCTATATAAAAGAGTCATGGACTCATCCGTTGAGGACCAGCAAGGTCAATCAACCAGATCCATGCCCGGTTTCAGAAAATAACTCTTACTCCTCCTTGATTCAATATCTTCCACGACGCACGTGTGGGTATCTTCGGCAACCCACAGCCCAAGCACCGTATGGTCAGCTATTCACATCCCAATTCACATGTCATCACATCTCATCCATTCACTCATATTGACGTCACATCATTTCACATACACATTCGCATTCATTATTCCACATACACATCCACATTCGTACATCCACATCCATACATCCACTTCCACATCCATACATCCATACATCCACTTCCACATCCGCATTCATACATACACATCTATATCCACATCCACATCCATATTCATACATCCACATCCATACATCCACATTCATACATCCACATCCATACATCCATTTCCACATCCACATCCACACCCATACATCCATATCCACATTCATACATCCATATCCACATCCACATTCATACATTCACATCCACATTCATACATCCATCTCCACATCCACGTTCATATATCCACATCCCCATTCACATTCATTCATCCACATCCATATATCCACATCCACATCCACATTCATATATCCACATCCCCATTCACATTCATTCATCCACATCCACATTCACATTCATACATCCACATCCACATCTACATTCATATATCCACATCCATACATCCATTTTCACATCCACATTCATACATCTACACCCACATCCATATCATCCATTCATCCATCTACATCAACCCACATCATTCACACATCAAACCACATCATCCATTCATCCTTCTACATCAATCTACATCATTCACACATCAAACCACATCATCCATTCACCCATCTACATCAATCCACATCATTCACACATCAAACCACATCATTCACACATCAACCACATCATCCATTCATCCATCTACATCAATTCACATCATTCACACATCAAACCACATCATCCATTCACATCCGATTCACATGCCTTCATTCATTCACATCCCTTATCACTCATTCATATCACGATTCACATGACATCACATTCCTTCACATCCTATACCATTCATTCACATCCTAATTCACAGGACATCACATCCATTCATCCATTTTAATTTATCTGATTCATATCACTTCCATCCATCCATTTATATCTATCTGAATCCTATCACATCTATTTATAGAATGTAAGAGAATTCTAAATTTTTGATATAAAGATTCTTTACGCATCTAATTAGGCATAAAGACAACTTTAGTAGGAATAACACTTTTATAAAAATTCTTTTTTTTGCATCATTTAGGCATATTTTCTATTTTAAGGAAAAAAACACTTTCGAATTAAAAATAAACCTTTTATGCATTTTACTATGCATAAATTCCATTTTAATGAGAATAACACTTTCAAAATAAAAATAAATCTTTTATGCATCTATCTATGCATAAATTCAATTTCAATGAAAATAACACTTTTGAAATAAAAATAAATCTTTTATGCATCTTTCTATGCATAAAATCAAAATTGATGAAAATAACTCTTTTGAATTAAAAATAAAATTCTTTATGCATCTATTTATGCATAAATCCAATTTAGTAGGAATTACACTTTTAGAATAAAAGAATTTCTCTTATGCATCTAATTTATGCATAAAATCAAAATTGATGAAAATAACTCTTTTGAATTTAAAAAAAATTATTTATGCATCTATTTATGCATAAATCCAATTTAGTAGGAATTACACTTTTGAAATAAAAGAATTTCTCTTATGCATCTAATTTATGCATAAAATCCAAATTGATGAAAATAACTCTTTTGAATTAAAAATAAAATTCTTTATATACATCTATTTATGCATAAATCTAATTTAGTAGGAATTACACTTTTAGAATAAAAGAATTTCTCTTATGCATCTTCCCATGCATAAAAACTAAAACTTCATGTTTAAGCCCATGGATGAATCTGTCAAAGTAGTTAATTATTTGAGTGGCATTCATGCATAAAGAAATGAGAGTTGAAATGCTTGAGCTAGCTAATGAAATCTCAGACTTCTCTTCTTATCTCTCTGCTTTATGTAGCTGTGAACCTATAGCCCATAAGACTCTTTCACACACAAATTGCTTTAAGAATATTCTCCTAAGAGTAGTGAAGTTCAAGCGTTCCTCGACCTTGAGAGTTCTGTACTAATCCCTAGCCTTACTATCTAATGTTAGACTAAAGGCATTGGTCTTGGTGGTGAACTCATTTTGTTCTCCTAGGACCTCACACAATTGATTAAATACCTCCACATGTTTCCTAGGATCACCACCTCCAGTGAATCTCAGCCAGCCGCTCTTCCTAGGGCTTGTGCAAAAGCAATTGGGTGTGTGGGTGGAGCAGGGTGCTAGCACGAGAGGTGTAATAGGCACAAGTATAGCTTACGGCATTGCACGATGATACATTGGTCTAGACCTGGATGTGCAACATAAGGCGTGTGTCCTACTGGTGTCCCAATATTAGTGTTGCAATCGTGTGCACATTATTTGCTATCGGTCTTACAAAACAAGCGTTGGTAGCACAATCACTCTAGGAAATGGATGTGTCATGTGGGTGCGCTAGAAGGAGGTGTGACAAATGGTGGATGTGAAGTTGATGATTCTCTCGAAATGACCAGATGTGCTAGGCACAGGGAGGATTGTGTGGAAAGTGCTGGCGGTGGCTTTTATCGTGGTGGTGTCTTGGCTAGGGATAGCTCTAGGATATAAGAATGTGAAGCCTATGCTAGCGTGCTCTTGAGTCCCTACATGGCCTTGCAGGATAGAAGATGTGGGTGGGTCCATGGTATAGCAAGGTGATACTACAAAAATAGGATCTATCGGGTGTGACCATTTCACTCATTGTGGGTGATCTTGTTTTAGATGTCCTTGCTTGTATCATCCTTTCATGTTCAATGATCCTATGGATGGAATCATAAATGCCTTGCAAGTGCTCCTCCTCTATTGTGTCCCTAGAGATTGATTGAACAATCTCTAACACTATAGAGTTGAGCTGTGCCTAAATCCACCAGGGTTTTTGTCATCATGTCATTCTCCTAGTCTTCTATAAGAAGATGTTGGTCTAGAACTTGCACGCCTAGATCTTTCCTTGAGATGTAGATGCGATATTATTGTTTGTGTCTAGGATATTGGGCACTACTTGTGTGGTCTTGGCTTGGGATTTGGCTTTGGGTATAAGGAGTTGTTTGGGTTGCTAATAATCATTGTTGCACAAATTGCAAAGTCGCTTGATCTTTGACTCTAGCAGCCTTGATTAGTGCCTGTATTTCCTACACTTCTTCTAATGTTCTACCATCAAGCATAAGCACTTGTGTAGGGGGTGGGTTGATGGTCACAATTGCTAGTTGGGGCATGGATAGGGATATCAATGTGAATGCTCCCTGCTCGCCGCGAGATGAGACTTCACTAGGTGTCTCTCTGGAGTTTACCTTAACTCCTCCCTTTGAGTCCGAACCTCTAAGGTAGCTAGTTGTGTAGTCAAAAATAGCTATGGGATCAAAAATACTGGTAGTTGGCCGGGCTAGTGAGGCTTGGGTAGGGTTATCACTTCTTGGGATTCAGGTTCTTCCATTACTCAAAGTCAGATGAAGGAGGTTGTAAGAAAGAACAACCACTGCTGCCTAATGGTGGCTGTAGTACATTGGTGTTGTAAATGTTCATCAAAAGTTTATAGACAATTGGGGAGAAGAGTTAAAAAACTTCATGTATTTTAGACCACCCCCAACTGATATAGCCTAGGTGGTGGAAGTATCTAGCCAACCCAAACTTTGTTGTTCAACTCAAAGGAACCAAAACTGTGCATTAGCCCAAAAGGAATGAGAGGTTGGCGCTAAGGCTGTCAAAGTAGCTAGGAAGAGAAAGAACAGGAACCTGACTTAGGCTTGGCATCAAAGTATTATAAATCATACACCATAGGGGATCATAAGTTAGTGTTTGAAAATGTAAAACGAGGACCTACAAGTGAGGAGAGTGGAGTCTATGATGGATTGGCTGAAGTGAACGAGGTAGACGTGACAAAATCTAGTGAAGATTCTAAGCCAATTTACTTTGCTAAAGACCTCACCAAGGAAGAAGAGGTTGAGCTTATTGCTCTCCTCAAGGAATTTAGGGATTTCTTTGCATAGACATACCATGACATGAAAGGAGTTCTCGTCCCGCAGAGAGGTGGTACAACACACGATCCCCATGGTAACCAATGCTAAACCAATCCAACAACAACTCTATCCAATGAATCCCAAATATGCAAGCATTGTGAAAGACAAGATTGACAAGCTCATTTGAGTGTGGATCCCTCTTGCTTCCACTCTCCCTCTTGCTTGAGTGATTAGGCTACCAACGTCATCGTCTTCCATGGAGATCCCACATGATCTGTCCAAGAGAGGTTGCACCACTCGTTGGATTAGAGCATCTGCCATCGGGGTGACAACAACGAGTGCGGGAGGATGGCGATGATGAGCGGCTATGGTGGAGCACTTGAGCATTGCTCAAACTCAGAGGATTATAAACTTCCCATGACATGTTAGGATAGGGTTACCTTAACATCTTTAGCGTCGCTGCCGGGGGGAGCGCCAATCCACCGCTAGTTGTCAAAGCCATCTTTGACTTGAATAATCCGACAAAGTCTCCATGGCCCGATGCTAGGTAAGCTCTTTAACATGCGGTTTTTTGATGTATTTTGATATTTTGTATGGTTGTTTTTGATGTTTTTGTTGTGATTTATGCATAGATTTGTGTTTAGAGTACGATTACTACGAGTTTGAGTAAAGAAACTTGACATTTGGGTGATTGGAGAGCCTAATCAAGAGGGTTTTTCTTAAACCTAAATTATTTCTCTTAAGTTTTAGCTTAATCTTGTTTATTTTGCTTAATTACTTTGTATAGGTAGGTTAGAATTATTAGATAGAACCCTAATCCATCAAAAAACCATAAACTATCTCTTAATTTTTACTCTTAATTTTTACTAATTATCACTAATCTATTAGTTAGTGTGATTAGTGAACTTAAAGAGAGCAAAAAATCAAAAAATTGAGCCTAATTGCTTGTAATTAGACTAATTGGAGTGGCATTAGTGTTTTAAACACTTGCCTTGGTCCAAATCCATGTTTAGTCCACTCCCATTAGGCCTTAATTAGCAACAAGAATTAGCACTAATTAGGTCTCATTTGCCTAATTTTTCCTATTTTGAGTAGGTTAGTTAGAGACCTAATTAGAGGGATTAACTTGGGTTGATCACATCATTGGATTAGCCTAAACATTGCTAATACACCTATCAAATCTCCATTCCTAAAGTCCTCACCATCTAGGAGTAATTAAAGGGCAAAGAAGAGGGTTAAAAGGTGATTAATAGTGGGATTAAGAAGATTAATCATTAGTTAAGTTAGAGTGCCTCTGAATTAATCAAAAACCACTAATTTAGAGGTAGCCTCTAACTTTAGCCTTTTCCCACCTACCTTGATGAGGATCTTAGTTGTCTCTCCCACTCAATTCCCTCCAAATTTGAATTTCAAATTTCAAATTTCAAATAAAACTTGCCATGGTTGTTCACACCTAAGGCCATGGGCGTACGCTTCTAAACGTACAACTGTATCGACCCGAAAAAAAATTATATATATTTTTAAAAACATTACCACACGACCGTACCTTCCTAAGCGTACAGTCATACCAAACTAAGTGTACAAGTATACCAAACTAAGTGTACAAGCATACCAACCTAAGTGTATGGAAATACCGTACTATAAAAAAAATTTCAAAATGCCACGGCCGTAACTTCCTAAGCATGCAACCGTACTAACCTAAGGTATGGACATACCGTCCTAAAAACATTAATTTTTTTTAAAAAAAAACCACTGTTGTACCTTCCTAAGCATATGGCCGTAGTACCAACCTAAGCGTACGACTGTACCAACCTAAGCAGCGTATGAACGTGTCGTCCCAAAAAAATTAATTGTTTTAAACTACGATCGTACCTTCCTAAGCGTACGGCCATACTGACCTAAGTGCACGGTCATACAACCTAAGCATATGGGCGTACTAACCTAAGTGTCGGACGACCATCCCAAAAAAAGAAGAAATTTCCACGACCATACTTTCCTAAATGTACGGTCGTACCAACCTACGCATATTGGTGTACCAACCTAAGCGTATGGACGTACCATCTCGGAAACTTTAAAAAAAAAACCCACAGTCGTACCTTCCTAAGTGTAGGGGCATACCAACGTAAGCATATGGTCATACCTTTCTCAAAAATAAAATAAAAAAAAAAACAAAATTCCAAATCTTCAGTGGTGCTTATGGTTTACCTCCCCGACTCACTAGGGCCATTTTTACATGCTTAAAATGCCTCAGAAGACCATTTTTTACCTTAAGAGTGCATTCACGCACGAGGCAAAAGAGAGCAAAAACTCCTTTTTTAGACTGTCGTGTGCACAACATTTAAGCTTTTTTAAGCTTCCTCGCACACCATGGACACCTTTTGGTCATGGTTACATGTCCCCTAGTGCCTCCATTCCATTTGGCAGCAGCACCCCGGCCCCAACTGCACATTTACATGTGGTCGCCATGCCACACATGTTTGGCCGTGAGGGCGAAACGATTTTTAAAGAGCCCTCATCTAGTGGGCCCCCTCCATACATGCACCCCAACGTGGATAGACACCCTGAGCATCCTTCTGTACCTTCTTCTCTATCCACGAATTTATTCCTACCCCCTGTCCTTGCACCACCTCCCCTTGCACCCATAACTTGACATTTCAAGCTTAGCATAAGCTCTAGGAAGGGGAGTCTCACAACACTTGCACCAACAAACATCACAGAAACTTTCAAACTTCCAAAATTCCACGGAGTTGGAGACCCCGTATTCCATTTAGAGGTTTTTAACCAAATCTGTCTCAACAGGCATTTGAAATTTGCAATGATACAACCCAAATTCCACCTCCTTGGACTCAGCCTTGAAGGCAAGGCGGTGCAATGGTTCCAATCCTTGGACCCTCGGCACAAAGGCACTTTCAAAGCAGTGCTAGAGACTTTCATTCTTGGTTTTGCACCCTACGGGCCCAAATGGAGCCCCATTGTCCAAATGTTCCAATTGGAACAAAAATCAGAGAAAACCTTACGCGACTACATTGCACACATTAAGTACCTTGATTTAGGTTGCGAGGAGAGGGAAAAATTGAGTGACAAGCACTTAATGGACCGTTTCCTCTTGGGCTTGCACAACCGAAGACTACACGACCACATGTTGGTCAAGGACCCCTGCACCTTTGATCAAGCTTGCAAATGGGTGATCTTTCTCGATGAGACAACATGCGAGAAAGCAATTCCATGCAATTGGCCACCACGCTAATGAAAACCCAAAGCTCATTTGTAACATTACCTTCCTCTCCTCTCACAGGTACCAAGCCTTACTGGTTGCACCACCCCAACTAACTATCACACATAGCACCATCGCAACCTTCTCTCATGCCCATCTTTCCACTCCAACCCCATTGTCTCTCTAGGCAAACCCTATTGGTCATGGAAAGATTCAAAACAGGTCCATTGTTAAAGCCCGAGAGCCCCTATGTGCTCTGCCATCCCTGAGGCACCCACCAACGACTCTTGCACCCACGCAACCACCACACACGGTAGCAACGTGCTCTCACATGGTCAAATCACAAGAAACAGCCACACCACCTATACTAACCAAACTAACACTACTAACCATCCCAAAAAATCTTGATTGGGTTTGGTATCTAACCATTGGGTGCCCAAGTAACTTGCAAGACAAGGTTACTATGAGGGAACATCTCCATTGTGGATCCCCAAAAGGCCCCACCATCCCCCTCGCCACAACGGGCATCCATAGTGTCTCGCCCTTAGGTTAGGACCCTCATTCACCAGCCTCAAGCCTACAAGGTACAAGATCAACACAAATCTACGTGCCCTCCTAGGCTCTCTGACCCTCGAGGGGGAACCCTAAAACCCACACACTCAACCCTTTGGTGGATCCCAAAATCTGTTCTTCTTGCTCAACATTACTATGAAGGCAATCATACCCTATGGATCCCCAAACCTCTCCAACTTAAACCCCTACCTCATGTGATGCCTTAGTCACCTACCCTTCAATGGAGCCCCAAGGCAACACCTGCGTTAAGAGTACAGAAAAAGGGAAGGAAAAAGTCCTATGTGACACAGCCACCCCCAAGCCACCGCTGACAAATTTCATTACAGATATACCTTCAATGTCAGCAATTCCTCTGCCTATCATTCAGAGGCTTGACAGGACTATGAAACTCCCTTCATCTCCCTCAACCCCAGCTCCTTCCTTGCCATTCACATTGGAATCTCTTCAGGAAATGTTACCCCCTACTTCGCCATCACCCAATTGGCATAAACTCCTTTCTTTGGAAAATTGGGCATGCGGTCAGTAAAACCCGCAATGGGGTGTAGGCAGCATAGACTCCGTGTATAAAACCTATGATAGGGTACACACCCAAAAAAAAAAATTCAAGAGCCACGATCGTTCCATTCTCAACCCAAAGCCCACAGTCGTTTTTCTAAGTTTCACACAGTTGTTCCCTTCTCAACACCTAGACATTCCCAGTCTGGAATGGCCGTTCCTTCCCCCGCCCATTGCCACGGCCGTGCTGACTCTTTATGTAGAAAACATTTATTCGACCATCTTCACGCAACCGTTCAATCCTCCTTCCAGGCTCATTTGTTTACAGTCACATGCCCGTTCCCTGAACTTGCCAAGACCGTGTCTTCTTCACAGTGCTATAAATATGGGCCCCCTCCTTCCACTTTCTCACTTTTCACTCTCAAATTAGCCAAACTCTTGCAAAACAAATTCCCGCATTCTTAACCTCACACCCAGCTTTCATAATGTCTGAAGCCTCGAACTCCTTCCTGGAGGTGCTCCACCATACTTCCTTGCTGCGAAGGAAGAGGCCTACCATCGGCCAATTTGTTGAGGAGTATGCGAAGAGCCCCACGTAGCTCTCCCATCTAGGTGAAGCCCTAATGAAGCAGGTTAATGGACACACCATCCATTCCCTGATGAAGAACAATCGTAAAGTTGAGAACAAGCTCCTTTACTATACCGGGCCATACTATGGAGCTGTTTCAGATGACCTAGATGTGGTTTGGATGTTAGAGCTGCTCTTCGGACTGGTCGACCGACTGCCCACACTGGAGCCTTGGGGGCCCGATATTTACAATGCCTTATAGTTTACCGAGACTTATTATTCAAATGAGCATACATGAATCATAGTGGATATCGGGAGGGAAGACATCACCCAATCCAACTTAGCATAGGCCTTGTGCGGGAGGCATTAGCATTACCACATGTGGAGAAACCATATGTCTGCCTTGTCAATGCACTTAAGCTCACTCATGGCATGTACAGAGGGAATGCCAGCAAGGATGGAGTTGAGTGGGGCAAAATTGCCTAGGAACACCTTGTGATGCGAGCACGCGCCCTGTAGTTTCTCCTCTCACGAAAGGTGGACCGACAGGTTTAAAAGGTTCAGTTTGACAACCTTGGCTCGCGTGCACCAAGGCCAAAAGGTTTATTGGGCTGACTATCTCTTCCGGGAGCTCCATGGCGTCTGCTCTAACCCCCAAGGAAAGTTGGTAGTCACCACTTTACTCACTGAGGTTCAATATTGTGCAGTGGGCTACCACCCACCATCAACTTGAGTGGATGCCACACTTGCTTTTGTCTACCCTCCATCCACATCTCCCATTTCCCCACCAGCCAAGAAGCCCCACCATGAACCCACACCTCTCGAATAGGCACAGATACCTCCAATCTCGAGGCCCACATAGGAAGAGAACAATGTCATAGGAAGCTGTGCAACAGCCGCAATAGATTAATGTAGGCATGGATACTCAAAAACCAGCAAATTCTCATTAGGGCTATGCCTCAATTTATAGAGTTTACATAAAGCATCAAATCCCATTGATTTCTCCATGATTCACTCCCAGAATATCTCCAGCTCTTGCCTGATTCTCTCCACCTCTTCTCTTTTCCTTGAATATCTCCCAGAATAACTCCACACTTCCCAGAATATCTCCACACTTCCTAAATTCTCTCATGCTACCCTTTATTCTCTCCCAGTAGATTCTTCTCACCTTTTCATAGGTTCTTTCACAATTACATCTTCTCTTTTACATCCTCTAACCAAGGGCTTGTTCCCGCACAAACCCTATTCACTTGTATTTTCAACAACTGCTTCTCTGCGGCCTCTGCCACGCCCACCGCCTCTTGCACCTTGGTGGATAGGGGCTCCACAGCCTTAATTTCCTCTGCTACCTTGGGGAAATGATGTTGCCATCTTGGGACAGTTGGCTCTAAAGTGTCCCAGCTCATTGCACTCAAAACAGAGAGGGCCTTCTCTAGAAGAAGCATCATATGAGCGGGGGACAAAAGAGTTGCCTTGTCGCCCTCTGTTGTAGTAGGGAAAATTCTGTTGGGGTTTCTTGTAGGGTTGATCTTTAGGATTTGCCTCAGGGTAAGAGCTCTTTTGATGCTTTGGTTTGTCAGTCTTCATTTCTTTCACAAGGGGCTTTGCTCGTATGAGAGCATCCTGTAATGTGCTTGGCCTCATTGCTTCAAGGCGGGAGTCTAAGGGTTCATTTAACCCTTGGCAAAAACGAGCCACTTGCTGGGAAGTAGTCATAGCTAGGGCATACTTCCAAAGAGTGATAAATTTGGAATAGTAGTCCTCAAGAGTTAAGCTGCACTGCCTAAGACTAAAAAACTCATTCATCTTTATGGATTCATGGGATGGAGGAAGATATCTTTCCTTCACTGCCTGCTTGATGTCTTCCCACGTTTGAGAATGCTCAGTGACTTCCTTGTCACGGCACCACTGTTTCCACCAGAGTTTAGCATCTTCGATGAGGCAAAACCGTGCAAGCATAGACTGATTTGCTACTCCAGTACCGACGACGACGACAGAGAAATAATTGTCCATTGCCTCAATCCAGACTTTAGCATCCTTCTCAACCTTTGAACCTTCTCCTTTAAAGGAGGGAGGTTGCATTTGCTTGAGCAGGAGCTTCTTCTCTTGGGTATCAGTGTAAAGCGCATTCGGAAGTGGAGGGTAATCGTCCTGACCACCAATGTAAAAACAATTTTAAGATTACAAGATTCATATTTGCACAACGCTTATTTTTGGAGAGTAAAACATTGAAATCATTTTATTTCCAAATATTTACAAGGACGAGTTTTATTACAAAGATCTGAGATTAATATAATTAGTCTTATTTGCCATCAAGGGAAATTCCTAAGCTTGACTACGACATAGGGTAGAGCGGTCCACATAGGTGAAATATGGGGGTTCCGCTGTAGTTTCTAAGACTCTAAAAATTGATGGGGTAAGGGTGGTAGACTTTGGATTGGGGTAGGTCGCTACTCTACCAGCAGAGCAGGTAAGATTTGCATCACTTGGTCATACACCCAGCGATCCTGAGGTATACGAATCCCATCTATAGTATCACAGAGGTGTCGGCCCTAGGGGTACTGATGAACCAAAATAAACGGATCATCTTTAACTTTTCAATCCAACAAATCCGCTTTAGGACGGTGGTAAGGTTCCCAATTCGATCTGCTCGGATGAAGAAATATCTCGGCCCATGACTCCAAAAATCTCTACCCCATCCTCTTTCAATACGAGAGAAATGAGGGAGGGACATCTTCTCTAGTATCTACACCATGGTGTCACGGAACTCGAAATTTGAGGAGTGCAGTCTCGAAGATGCATTGGAAAACTAGAAACTTTGAGTAGGCATCTTCCTCTTCCTACAATCATTCAAACATCAATTCAACTTGATTGTTTTAGTAGGATGTTTTTATTAATTAGCATTACGTTAGGTAAAACATTCATTGCAAAACAATCCTTAAATGGCAATCCCTAAGAGCTGGCTCTGATACCAATTGTAAGGTTTCCCCCTTCTAAAATAGAAGAAACACTTAAGATAGTCCACTAAGTCTTAACTTGGAGAAAATTTCCTATTTATCGACACCTTGACCATGTAGAGATTCAAGGATACGATTCATGTTGAGATTCAAGCTCGATGTCAGTGTGAGCCAGCTATGCTATGTGCTGGCAGATTAGGTAGGAACATGTGTGAGACATAAATGACCACGTGTCCAGCTGGTCATAGTGTGTGGACATTAGCTGGGGTTAGTAGAGTGTGGACACAACTTATTGTGTGTTGTGTGGATTATGGATTAGTGCATTATGCTTTGTGTGAGAGTGGAGATGGCTTCCCTCTATGGTTAGGGTTTGCAATATACAATAGGTTCACCAAAATGCCACCTCATAAGGCATGGCCCTCATCCCCCACCAGTGACACCCAAAACACTCTCAACACTCTCCATTGGGCCCGTGCTGGCAGTTTTAGCTCTAGCCAGAATTACGCAGAAAGCATACACGTGGCCTGGGGAGAAGTGCCCAGTTTTGCCCAAGGTTTTGCTAACATGGCCCGAGAGCTCATACAATAGATGATCGACTACATCTCCCAACAATAGGAAGTGGCCCAAATTTTACAAAGGGAAATGTTATTAGCCAATGCCTAGGAGCACGCAGAGGAGTTATACCAAACAAATGTGCAGTTTATGGAGCTCTAGACAAAGTTTGATCAATAAACTGAAAAGGTGGCCACGACTATTTCCACAATTACTGAGCTTTTGCCAACAAGTTAACCAAGCCCATGCAGCGGCCATGCGACAGCCCACAAAGGGGGGCTGACCATCATAGAAGGACTACATCAGGAAGCAATGAATTGGGCCTAAACTACAGAGCAAGCTCTCGCCCACACAACCGAGGATTTTACAAGGCACCACAACTTGACAAAGGCCACTCTCCACAACAACTCGGTGAGGCAGAGGCCCGGGCTGCCCAACCACCACCAACCACCCCATCAGCCCCTTCATCCAGCTTGATCGATCATAAAGTGGACGCCCTTATGGAAGTTAGAAATGCAAGCAAGAGTGGGCTATGGTGGTGGATCAAATATGGGGCAAGACATGACTAAGCATGTGATTAGAAAGTGATTAAGGTAAGATTAGTGAATAATTAATCTAATAGTATAATGTAGGCATGGATACTCAAAAACCAGCAATTTCTCATTAGGCCAATGCCTCCATTTATAGATTTTACATCCACAAGATGCCAAGCATCTAATTCCACTGATTTCTCCTTGATTTGTGCCACCTCCCCTGGGGGGCACCTTTTCCTAGAATCTTTCCACACCCCTATATTCACTCATGCTACCCTTGGTTTTCTCATTGAATAGATTCTTCTCACCTTTTCACTGCTACCCACACATTTACTGACTCCCTTTTACGATCTCTAGCTAAGGGCTTGTTCCCGCACACACACATTCACTTGTATATTTCAACAATGGAGATTGCAACCGAGCTTCCTATTTTGGCCTTCCCCCCTCAAGCCCCCTAGTTAGCTCCTCGATTTGGAGTATCAAGCCATCCGCCTCAACCTCCTCCAACACGATATTTATAGCGAGGAGTCCCTCTCCCGCAACAATTCACCTATGATCTCTCCAAAATCCCCCTCGATACCCTAAGCCTCATTCCCCATTTTTTCTTCCAGGGACTTCCAACACCCTCATGACTTCTTTGAACTCCCCTTCCACCCCCTCCAAGCCACCCTAACCACCTGGACCCTCTTACCACGTTATGGTTTTCCTAACTTAGCCCCATCTGACCTCATTGAGTTGTCCTTATTACCAGATGGTGTTCCTTATCTCCCCCTCCTCTCAAGCTAGGTGCTGCAGTACCTCCGCACCACTTGCTGGCAACCCGGATGCCGCACTTGCTTCTGTCTACCCTCCATCCACCTCTCCCATGTGAAGTACCTATCCCCACCCCGCAAAATGAATTCAGGGGTGCTAGTAGCGGAAGAAACACTTCTTGCGTGGGGCAAGGTCCCACACTCGGGGCCTCGCGGACAAGAGACTAATCCATCGGTTCTTCCAAAACCGAACCCGAAAAAACTTCCCTCGCCTGAAAAGCACAGGCAATTCCTCCAGGATAACTTTTCTCTAACATAGTCAAAAGCCTTAACTAACTGAACTGATCTGATCGAACCCGTAAGTCCCATAGTCAGATCAGGAAAAAGATTATACTTGGATCATAAAGACCAATGCTTTTTTCCTCATTGAGAGACACAGCCATTGATTCTTTTCCATAGAACAATTTTTGTCCGGGATTTACTTCATCTATCGAACCAAAAAAGAATTGAGTCTCAATTTAGGGATCCATCAGTCTAGCCTAGCCCCAACTGCCCAGCCAACCGCTCAACCACTATAGTGATGGGATCCAATTAAGAATTTGGTTAGGTTGTCCTGGGTACCAAGGGAAAAGAGTTCCCAGGCCCCTAGCCGGATATTCATGCAAACTTAAAACTAGTCACACCACTTACACACCCAATATGAAATTGCCTTTTTCACAGATTCAATAGTCTTTAAAACAATCATTTAATGAAACCATAGTGTCACTGATCATAATCCTCTAATTATCGAGTTGAATCCTTATTTCCAAACATTCCTTCATCGTGTACCTATGGCATCATTGGCAACCAGAACGCTCACCCCCTGTTCACTCAGAGGCCTTTTCGATAGTTCCTAGCTCATAGTTCACTTTAATAAAAATGGAGTCTCCGTTGAAGATCAGCAAGATCAACCAACAGATCCATATAAAAGAGCCATGGACTTATCCGTTGAAGAGGACCAGCAAGATCGACCAACAGATCCATATAAAAGAGCCATGGACTTATCCGTTGAGGACCAGCAAGGTCAATCAACCAGATCCATGCCTGAATTCAGAAAACAACTCTTACTCCTGGTTCCAATATCTTCCCCGACGTACGTGTGGATATCTTTGGTGACCTAAAGCCGGAGCACCGTATGGTCAGCACCCTCTAGGATCCTTCGCAGGTCACCTAGCGCTTCACTCATAGGCCACTTCCTTAGTCCCTCATCCACTGTACCCGAAGCTCACCATTTAAATCAAACTGAGGCTGGACAAGATCGGCCTTGCTACGCGAGACGTCTTCCGTTGACTCTCCGCCGTCAGAAGCAGTTGCAACATTAACAGATAGGTCTCCACACGACCTCATTCACAAGACGGTCAAAATGCTTCCCCAGCATTCTTGACATAAAAGAGTCATTTAAAAACAGATTTCACATACAAATATAGTTCCAACAATATTTCCATCTTTTCTCATCACTCCACATCCTTTCACATTAGTCCCCATCTTTTCTCACCTTCCCATAATTTTTTTTCTTCATCGATCCCTATCACATCACATCATTCCCACATCAAATCACATCCAATCGCATCATCCACACATCAATCCACATCATCCATACATCCATCCACATCATCCACATCAATCCACATCATCCATACATCCATCCACATCAATCCACATTATCCACACATCCATCCACATCTTCCATACATCCATCCACATTAATCCACACGTCAATCCACATCATCCATACATCCATCCACATCAATCCACATTATCCACACATCAATCCACATCATCATCCATAAATCCATTCACTTCAATCCACATTATCCACAAATCAACCCACATCATCTATACATCAATTTACATCATCCACATCAATCCACATCATCCATACATCCATCCACATCAATCCACATTATCCCCACATCCATCCACATATTTCATACATCCATCCACACGTCAATCCACATCATCCATACATCTATCCACATAAATCCACATTATCCACACATCAATCCACATCATCCATACATCCATTCACGTCAATCCACATTATCCACACATCAATCCACGTCATCCATACATCCATTCACGTCAATCCACATTACCCACACATCAATCCACATCATCCATACATCCATCCACATTATGCACACATCCATCCACATCTTCCATACATCCATCCACATCAATCCACACATCAATCCACATCATCCATACATCCATCCACATCAATCCACATTATCCACACATCAATCCACATCATCCATACATCCATTCACATCAATCCACATTATCCACACATCATCCATACATCCATCCACATCATCCACATCATTCATTCATCCCGATTCACATGCTATCACATTCATTCACATCGCGATTCACATGCTAACACATTCATTCACATCCTATATCATTCATTCACATCGCGATTCACATGCTAGCACATTCATTCACATCCTATATCATTCATTCACATCCTGATTCACATGCTATCACATTCATTCACATCCTATATCATTCATTCACATCCCAATTCACATGCTAACACATTTATTCACATCCTATATCATTCATTCACATCCCGATTCACATGCTATCACATTCATTCACATCCTATATCATTCATTCACATCCCGATTCACATGCTAACACATTCATTCACATCCTATATCATTCATTTACATCCTGATTCACATGACATCACATCTCATCTATTCATTCACATTTATCTGATTCACATCACATCACATCCATTCACATCCCTTATCATTGATTCACATCTCGATTCACATCCTATATCATTCATTCACATCATGATTCACATGCTAACACATTCATTCACATCCTATATCATTCATTTACATCCTGATTCACATGACATCACATCTCATTTATTCATTCACATTTATGATTCATACACATCTTATCACATCTATTTACCTCTCATTCTCATCACTTCTTTTCTCATCACATCCATTCTCTATTCATTCTCATCTATCTGATTCATATCACATCTATTTATAGAATGTAAGAGCATTCTTATTTTTGATATAAAGATATTAAAAGTGTGATTTTCATCATAAATGATTTTTTTATGCATAAACATATGCATAAAAGATATTTTTTTAATGCATAAACATATGCATAAATGGGGGCATAAAAGATTTTTTTAATTAGAAGAGTGATTTTCATCATAAATGATTTTTATGATGATAAAAGTGTGACTTTCATCAGAATTGGATTTTATGCATAAATAGATGCATATAGAATCTTTATAATTAAATAAGGGATCTCCTTAATCCTCTGTTTAATTTTCATAAAAATTGAAAAAATGAATAAGTAGATGATCTGTGAGAAGAAATGCTACTGTTTCATATTCACTAAGATGGTAATGAGAAAACTCAATTAAACTATCGAAGTCAGAGATCGAGATAAATGATTATTTTATTTCTGGGTATGGTGAAAAATGGTGTGCTTCCGATACGATGGGCGAGGGCCGACGAAGCCGTCCCTGAGTGAAGTACCAAGACACCTAAGGAGGATCCTGGAGGGTTCTGACCAGGCGATGCACGGGCTCACAGTGCTTAGGACACCCATTCGTATGTCAAGGAAGATATATATATGTATGTTGACGAAATGATCTCGTTGCTGACCAGCTGGTCCCAAAACGGAGAGTCCAGGGTGGTACTGTTTTTGTGAAACAAGGAATTGAATGGAAATTTTCAATTATGAAATCTGTGATCATATCTGTTTTGTCAATGGATTATTTTTATATTAAAGTTTTAAAGAGGAGTGTGTGCGTACCTATTTTCTAAAGCTAAAGTTAAGAAAGGCATTTCAATTATGGGTGGGTGAGTACTTGTTTGGTTCTACCGATTCCAGTGGTAGGGTGGTGGCTAACCCATGGGCCGGATTAGGCTGGAATCAGTGGAGTTTTCATAATCAAACTAAAAAATCTTAGGATTACGTTAGGATTCGAGTAGTTAGTTAATTCCCTGATAAATTTCTCAATTGAGTTAATCAACGGTTGTGCCTGATTTTGATTAGGAAAAAAGCATTGAATTTACTCACATGATCAAATTATTCAGGTGAAGGATAGTTTAGAATTGATCTTGTTAGAAAAAAAAATCGTTAAGAAAATTCAAAAAGGTGGAATCGTCCCCGCTTTTCGGGCATGGGAAATTTTCTCGGTTTCGATTTTCAGAGTGACCACCAGCCTAGTCTCGTGCCCGGACATTCGTGGGCGCGCGAGGCCCCAAGTGAGAAAACCTGCCCCGTGCATGAGGGGGCTGCTTTCGCTGCTGTCAGCAAACCGGGAGTCCGGTGCTCGGAGGGGGCAGAGGGATCTCATAGTTGGTATCCGAGTAGAAATTGGTATCCGAGTAGAAATTGCCTAAATTTTTAATAGAAATCTGGGAAAGAAATGTTGTTCACTTGTTAATACTATGAGAATGAACTTCAAAAATTGAAAACTTATAAATTGAATTGGAAATTTATAGATGGACACCCCGCACCTATCTGGAATTCTTGGACTCTCTCAGAGTCAGGACATGATAGCTTTTGCATTTGATCACCTCATCAACTCTACTACAAATCGAATGAGCAGAGTGAGACTCGCTCACCATTTTGAGAGCCTTTACTTTCCTGATCCTCTTGAGCGACGTCGGGTATATGTGGTTCAATGGAGGACAGTGCATTAATGTCAGTACCAATTAGCGTCAGAGGCTCAGGCAAAATATTTCCTTGGCCATGATTCTTAGAAGACTAGGGCTTGTTCAGCATGTTCAGCTCTTTGATCATTCACCCAAGAACTTTAGAACTTCATGCCAATTTTTTAGACTTCTTAGCCGCTTTATCCCAAGAAATAGAATTACAGCACCTCTTTGTGTAATGAATCGTGTGTACCATGATATGTCTTCTTCACAGTTTCGCTTCTTTATGCGATTACGACTGAGGCGGTGATTTTGGAGCTGAGCTACTCTATGTACATATTACAACTTTTATATAAATATAGAAATGTTTTCTGGAGAAAAAAATTCCCTATTGTATAAGTGATTGTTTACGGACGATCTGATAAAGAAAAATCTGTTATCAGACTTATGTCATAGATCTCCAATAAGATCATTGTCTTGTTTAAGAAATTGTTTTCCGAACCTCTTAAGTCTTAGGATCTCGTGGATGATATCAAAATAAAAATTTAATAATATATAAATTTTTGGCAGAATCATGAGACGAGGAAACCGTGGCCGTCAGCCAGACCCTCTCTCTGAAGACCCTCTCTCTGAAAGATGACGAGCTTGACCCTAATGTTTGCAAGGCTCTTCATAGGACTCAGCCAGGACCCTTCACAGGAGAAGGGGAGAACCTAGGCGAGGCTATGGAGAAATGAGTGGAAGCCATGGAAGAATATTGTAAGATTCCTCCCCCAACCCCTTTTTGATGTCTAGTATCTTCCCCTGTAATCAACCCTCTTCATAAATATAAAGATCCTGTTGCTAACTATTTTAGCCTAGAGAGAGAAAAATTATTCTAGAAAGAGAATATTCAGATTTTGAATATTTTTGGATAGAAAAATATCTCTTATAATTCAGATGAGTTCCCCTGAAACAGAAATTCAAAAAGAATTTTCCAATGTGCAATTGGAATTAATTGGAAATAGGTATAAAGAACCTTAGTCTAAGGGTTTAGATTTTCAGAAATCTTTAGACTATGGTCCAATTAAGGTTCCTATGGGCCAATAGCATCAATCCATGTGTAGGGAAGAGATAAATCCAAATTTGTAAAAAGAAGATACCCAAAAATGAGTAAATGCTCACATAAGGTGAAGAGTTGAAAATGTACAAGGTTTATTAGTAAAAAACTATGAGCAATATTAAAAATATGAGATATTTTGGGTATCCAAAAATGAGTAAATGCTCACATAAGATGAAGAGTTGAAAATGTACAAGGTTTATTAGTAAAAAACTATGAGCAATATTAAAATGATTCCATTATGACACATATGTAAGGAAGGGGAATTCTTTAAAGGAGGTGCATATTTCACATAAGATGAAGAGTTGAAAATGTACAAGGTTTATTAGTAAAAAACTGTGAGCAATATTAAAATGATTCCATTATGACACATATGTAAGGAAGGGGAATTCTTTAAAGGAGGTGCATATTTCACATAAGATGAAGAGTTGAAAATGTACAAGGTTTATTAGTTAAAAAAAAAAAAAAAAAAACTATGAGCAATATTAAAATGATTCCATTATGACACATATGTAAGGAAGGGGAGTTCTTTAAAGGAGGTGCATATTTCACATGCTTGAATGAGTTTTAAACTCATAAAAATTGAGATATTTCATCTCTCCTCTCTCCTCATTCAAGTCTAGTTCCAAAAAGTTAGCTTAACTGACCTAAAAATGGTCAAATATTGACCAAACTGATTTAGAAAATTCTAGAATCAGTTTGTTTGGTTAGGAGCTCAATTTTTCCTATAAATAGAAGCCTCCCCCTTGTTGAAAAATAGATAGTGTTTATGCATCGTTACTCTACTCCACCTAAGCCAAGAACTGTGAATTCATTTAATAATTCACTAGTTTTTGGAGCTTCCCTCTTTCTTCAATCCCCATTAGTGGCTCCATCAACATACTTAACCAATTGATTGGTTGGGGGCCTCTACCGTGAACAAAGAATCAAGCAAGTTGTAAGGTAATTAGTGAATATTGATCTTTCTATAATTTCTCAATGTTTCTCTCTTCTCAACCCCTCTCAAGCTTGAGAAGTTTAATTGGTATGGTTTTTTTTAAATGCTAATGAAGTTTGAATAGTAGTGAAGAGTTACATAATGCTATTGAAGTTAATTTTCATTTATGTTTAAATTCTAATGATTTTTATGTAAATTCCCTCTCTCACTCAAGAAATGGTCATACTCATGACCCATTCTCAATCCAAATCAAGCTTTTCATAAAGCTTTTCCTTAATCCAAGATTAAGCCATGCTTGAGGCCAAATTAATGGCTTTTTTCTATGCTTTTAGTTTATGTATAATCCATTATGGATTAATGATCCAATTAGAGATCATTTTAATTATTTCCTTAATGATAAGCTTTATCCCTTAGAAAAATTGAGATTTATCAGTCATAGCAGCGGAGCTATGGCAAAATTTTTATAAAAAATTATGCATAAATAATTTCATTCAAAGCATAAAAAGAGGACTTCCTACCATATTCTAGGAATTATCATCCTAGATTAATTGAAAGAATTTCATTATAATCATGGAGGAATTGAATTTTAATATCATGCATAAAGGATAAGTTTTTATATCAAAAGTGTTATTTTTACCATTTTTATTTCATGCATAGAAGTATGCATAATGGTTAAATTTTTATATCAAAAGTGTTATTTTTACCATTTTTATTTCATGCATAGAAGTATGCATAATGGTTAAATTTTTATATCAAAAGTGTTATTTTTACCATTTTTATTTCATGCATAGAAGTATGCATAATGGTTAAATTTTTATATCAAAAGTGTTATTTTTACCATTTTTAATTCATGCATAGAAGTATGCATAATGGTTAAATTTTTATATCAAAAGTGTTATTTTTACCATTTTTATTTCATGCATAGAAGTATGCATAATGGTTAAATTTTTATATCAAAAGTGTTATTTTTATCAATTTTTATTTTCATGCATAGAAGTATGCATAATGGATAAATTTTTATATCAAAAGTGTTATTTTTATCAACTTTTATTTTCATGCATAGAAGTATGCATAATGGATAAATTTTTATATCAAAAGTGTTATTTTTATCAATTTTTATTTTCATGCATAGAAGTATGCATAAAGGATAAATTTTTATATCAAAAGTATTACTTTTATCATATTTGAATTTCATGCATAAAGGCATGCATAAAAGTTGATTATTTTATTATAAAAGTGTGTCTTTTATTATATTAAATTTCATGCATAGAGGTATGCATAAAGGTTGATTATTTTATTATAAAAGTGTGACTTTTATCATAATTGAATTTCATGCATAGAGGTATGCATAAAAATTGATTATTTTATTGTAAGAGTGTTACTTTTATCATATTGGATTTCATGCATAGAGGTATGCATAAAAGATATTTTTTTTATACTAAAAGTGTGATTTTCCTCATAAATGGATTTTATGCATAACTTAGATGCATAAGAGAAATTCTTTTATTCTAAAAGTGTAATTCCTACCAAATTGAATTTATGCATAAGAAGATGCATAAAAGATTGATTTTAAATTCGAAAGTGTTAGTCTCCTTAAATGGAATTTATGCATAAATAAATGTGTAGAGAAATCTTATACCAAATATAAGAATTCTCTTAAAAAAGATATGAAATGTGATAAGATGTGATAAGAGATGTATGAGATGTGATAAGATTTGATAAGATGCGTATGGAAAGTGATAGGATGTGATAAAAGGTGTATGAGATGTAAAAAGATGTGATAAGATGTGATAGAATGTGTTAAGATGAGTTAGGATGTGTTAAGATGTATATGGGACGTGTTAGAACGAGAATGGATGTAATATGGTTGTGTGAATGTGGATGTGAATGTGGATGTAGATGTGGATGTATAGATGTGAATGGGAATGTGGATGTGGATGTATGTATGTATGTGGATGTAGATGTGGATGTATAGATGTGAATGGGAATGTTGATGTGGATGTATATATGTATGTGGATGTAGATGTGGATGTATAGATGTGAATGGGAATGTGGATGTGGATGTATGTGAATGTGGATGTAGATATGGATGTATAGATGTGAATGGGAATGTGGATGTGGATGTATGTGAATGTGGATGTAGATGTGAATGGGAATGAGGATGTAGATGTGGATGTATAGATGTGAATGGGAATGTGGATGTGGATGTATGTATGTATGTGGATGTAGATGTGGATGTATAGATGTGAATGGGAATGTGGATGTGGATGTATGGATGTGGATATGGATGTGTATGTATGAATGTGGTTATGGGATGTGGATGTATAAATGAGGATGTGAAAATGGATGTATGCATGTAAATGTGGATGTATGGATGTGAATGTGAAAGTGTATGTGAGTTAATGTGTCGTCGATATGAGGAAATGGATGAGAATGAGTACACATTGAATGGAATGTGGAATAAGTAATGTGGACTAAGGAGGGATAATGTGGAAAGACGAGAGTTCGATTTAGAAACTGTATTTTGTGACTGTTTGTAAATGACTGTTTTATGTCAAGAATGCTGGGGAAGCATTTTGACCGTCTTGTGGATTAAGGTCATGAAGACCTAACTGTTAAAGTTGCAACTGCTGACGGAGAGTCAATGGAGGACGTCTCGCGTAGCAAGGTCGACCGAGTCTTGACCAGCCTCGGTTCGATTTAAATGGTGAGCTTCCGGTACGGTGGATGAGGGACCAAGGAAGCGGCCTATGAGTGAAGCGCTAGGTCACCTGCGAAGGATCCTAGAGGGTGCTGACCATACGGTGCTCGGGCTCTGGGTCGCCGAAGATACCCACACGTGCGTCGTGGAAGATATTGGAACAAGGAGTAAGAGTTGTTTTCTGAAACCGGGCATGGATCTGGTTGATTGACCTTGCTGGTCCTCAACAGATGAGTCCATGGCTCTTTTATATGGATCTGTGGGTTGATCTTGCTGATCTTCCATGGAGACTCCATTCTATTATATGAATATATTGCCGGTTACTATGAGCTAGGAACCATGGAAAAGGCCCCTGAGAGAACAGGTGGTGAGCGTTTTGGTTGCCAATGATGCCATAAGTATACCGATGAAAGAATGACTGGAAATAAGGATTCAACCAGAGACTTTGAGGATTGTCATCAGTGATATAATGGTTTTATTAAAGGATTGTTTTAAAGCTAGTTGATGCTAAGAAAAAGGCAATTTCATATTGGGTGTGTAAGTGGTATGACTAGTTTTATGTTTGCATGAACTTCCGGCTAGGGGGCCTTGGAACTCTTTTCCTTGGTACCCGGGACAAAACCTAACCAAATTCCAAAATTGGATCCCATCACTACAGTGGTTGGGCGGTTGGCTAACCCATGGGATCGGATGGGGTTAGGCTGGACTGATGGATCCGTAAATCGAGATTTAATTTCTATTATTACGATAGATGAAGTAAATCCCGGATAGAAATTGTTCTATGGATAGGAATCAACGGCTGTGCCTCTTGATGGGGAAAAAAGCGTTGATCCCAATGATCCAAGTGCAAGTTCTTCCTTGATTTGACCAAGTACCGTTAAAGGTGCAGTCAGATCAGTTTGATCAGTAATGATCTTGACTACGTTAGAGTAAAGAGTTATCCTAGTGGAATCGCCCGTGCTTTCCGGGTAAAGGAAGTTTTTCCGGTTTCGGTTTTGGACAAACCGACAGATTAGTCTCTTGTCCGGATATCCGTGGGCGAGGCCCCGAGTGTTGGACCCCTGTCCCGCGTGAGAAGTGCTACTTCCGCTGCTAGTACCCCAAATCCGTTGCTCGGTGGGAATAGGGATCTTACAAATATTTTGACGTCACAGGCTACAATGAGCGGAGCAAAATGGCTCTTGCCCGATTGAAAATAGTGGAAACAGCCAGGAACACCATATTGGGGAATATGGGAATTTCCCACAAGTTTGGGACACGTGGTCAAAAGTTTGGATTAACCATAACTTGAACACCACTAATCCAAAATGAGCGCTTTATAGCTCTTTAGATTCCATTTTTCAAGCGCTTTCCAACGATAGGTCATATGATAGGGTTTTGAGAAACTTACAAACATGTTATCCATGTCCCCTTTTTTAAGTATTCAAAAATGGGAATTGGGAAATTCCCAAATTCACTAATATGGTGTTCAGGGTAGCATGGAGGAACCACTGTGACACCAACCGTCTAGAAAGAAATATTCAGTCCTGGAACGACCTAAAAACCTATCTAAGAAAGAGATTTTGTCCCCCTGGATTTTTGGAAACCAAAATGAACGAATTTTTAGAGCTAAAGCAGGAGAGAAAAACCATTGAGGAATATCACCAGGCCTTTGCTCTTCTACTCAAATATTCACCATCTCTAGATGAAGAACAACTCATGGTGGCCAGGTTCATTCGGGGAATGAACGAACCCTTGGACACACTGGTCAAAAATGCCAAACTAGTGTCCATGGTTAAAGCAGTAAGAATGGCAAAAGATTTTGCCAAAGCCTTTGTAGTAAAGGTCCCACCAAAGCCTGCACCCTCTAACTTTAAAAGATTCCAAGCCCAGGGAAGTACTTCAAACTTTCCACCCTCGAAGAGGCAGCATGGCCCGAATCAGAATCAAGATGCAGGAAGATTCCGAAGTGAAGGAAGACCCTTCCCCTAGAGTACTTTCTCAAGAGCCCCACCTCTTTCAAGAAATCAGAAGGATGAACTTAGAAGTGAAAACGGATGTTTTGGATGCCAAGGTTTTGGTCACCAACTGAAAGACTGCCCGACTCCTGCTATGTCAAGGGGATAGGGAAGTCAAGGACCTCGAGTTCAGAGACCAACCCCTTCATATACTAGTCTAATCAGGGTCCATCTCGCCCAAGCCAGGGTAACCCCAGAAGAACTCCAGCTCAGCCATCTGCCTCTGTTCAGAGTAACCTCAGAACTCCTTCCCAGAACTGGGGTAACCAAAGAGAAAGAGTTCCACCTCAGACCGCAGCAGCCAAAGCAGTCACAATTTCAGATGTAGTAGAAGAGGAAAGAGGGCAGATCTATGCTGCAATGTATTTGCTTTAGTAGAATGATGTAAATCTAAAAACAAATACAAAAAACTTGACCTTTCTTGGCTGGAAAATCCGGCCCTTGATGCCCTTGACCTGAATCTTTCACCCCTTTGCGTTAGCAAGCCCTTGGCTGTCTTGGCCCCTTGGTTTGCTTGAGCACTTGGTGAAAAATGAGATGAATTATGGGATTGTGGGCCTCTCCTATTTATACTACCCTTCAGGGGCAGTCGGCCAGCATAAAAGCAGGCGGCCAGTAGCATATTCCCACGACTGAGTATTCTCAACATTAAATGCTCAAATAAATACCAATAAATACCAATAAATACCAATAAATGCTGCATAAATTCCCTAGCAAGGTGGGTAGGCAGGCGCTTGCTTCTAGAAGGTTAGGCATAGCCTTTGCCCACAATCCATGGGCTAGGCAGCCTGTATGGGGGCTGCCCCATACTTGCCCTACAGCCCCATGAAGGCTGTAACCTCCTAAAAATGGCCTTATTCTTGCCTTAGGACTGTCCCATAGCCCTTGCATAGTTGGTGGGTCCATCCTGGGCCTTACTGGGCCTTATTGGCCCACATGGGGATGGTTTCACACCATTCCCATGCCCATACTAAGCTCCGGGGTAGCCCTATGGGCTGGCCCCTTGTCCTAAACATAGTCTACTCAGTGATCTGGCATCCGGTACCATACCAGATACACAGAACCACTGACATCATTCTAGAGGGAGACTCATAGCGCGGACTGGCACTGTTTCATGTGCAGGACAGTGCACATCTGACCTTGGACTCATGTGCAGGACAATGCACATTTGACCTCGGACGACTGAGATGGATCCCTGGCTGACTCGTCCCCGGCGGACTGGGCTCACATGGGACCAGTTCACCATCCCAGGTCCTGCACCTTCTGTACAGAAATGTCTACGTGGCATCCAAGTGCGGGATGTGCGTGTCAAAGGTCCAAGCTCATTAATTTTTTTTAAAAAAAATTCTTGGACCTTTGATAAAAAAAGGGATGACCAAATGCCATCAGCCCCTGCACGAACAGTCGCCACACACGCACGATGGGGAAAGAGGAGGAGTATGTGTGTGTTTTTATACTACAGAGACCGAGAAAGGAGGAGGAGCTTGTATGGCCTCTAAATAACTTTCGTCACCCATGGGCGATCGACAAGGTGCACTACTACAATCACTACAGTGGCAAAGGGTGATAGTGTGAGAGGGAGAGAGGAAGGAACTCCAAACACTGCTAGCTAACCATCACCATTCTAGAGCATAGGTGGAGAGAGGAAGATCATGGGTTGTGACAGGGCATAGAGAGATAGAGAGAAAGGGTGCTACTGGCCACATGCGAGTTAGTAAGATAGAGAGAAAGGGTGCTACTGGCCACATGCGAGTTAGTAAGATAGAGAGGTTATGATTCATGGAGAAGCTCTGATGCTTGGGTCTTAAGTAATGTCTCTTAATGTTTTGAGGGTTGCAAACTTGGGTAGCTACTAGTAGAAATAATGTTCTTGAACATAGATACCATTGCTATGGCCCAAATCATGGGATCCTATATATGACTCTTTGACGTTCTTTGCAACAGTCCACATATGACTCTTGCAAACTTTGAGATGTGGACGCATCTTGCTTGGAGTTTTTTAGTCAATGTTTCTCATGATTAGATAGATTGAGCTCTCCTCTAACAATGTATCTCTAGTCTGACATATAGTTGTTTTAAATATATAGATACGATGAGTGGCCACACCCGTAAAGTGAAGCTGGCGACGATCATCAAGACTTTGCCTACGAGGCACTGGACTTTCTGGAGATACACTGTCAGAGACCATGGCAGATTATGTGGAGATGGATGAGGTGGGTTTAGACGGCGCCATCGAGATTCTTGGGAGATTTAGTATGCCCGTATGACCTGGAGAGGATACATCCACCTCCCAGCCACATGCAGGAGTGGAGACTTCTTCTCATGCACACACTACAGCGCATCGGTAAGCTTCTCAATTGATAAAATAGTAATGTCATCCTTTTTTTACATATAGTGTAAGATTCCTCCCTAGCCTCTCAAGATGTCCAGCATCTTCCCGTGTACTTAAATCCCTCTTCAAAAATATAAAAGATCTTGTTTCTAACTGTTTTAGCCTAGAGAGAGAAAATATTCTAGAGAGAGAATATTCAAATTTTGAATATTTTTGGATAGAAAAATATCTCATCTTATTAAAATAAGTTCCCTTGAAACAGAAGTTCAAAAAGATTTTCAGAAGGTGCATTAAAAATTAAGTATAATATGTTCAAGAGGCATTATCCTAGGGGTGAAGATTTTTTCGAAAATTTAAATTAAGGTTCCTATGGACCAATAAGATTCATCCAAATGTAAGGAGGAGATAAATGAAGAAATAAAAGAAAAACCCCCAAAAATGAGTAAATACTCACATAACATGAAGAGTTGAATAAGGACAAGGCTAATAATTAAAAAGGAGAGATATTTAGAAGTAAATACTCACATAAGATGAAGAGTTGAATAAGGACAAGGCTAATAGTTAAAAAGGGAAGATATTTAGAAGTAAATACTCACATAAAATGAAGAGTTGACTGAGGAGACAAGGCTAATAGTTAAAAAGGGGAGATATTTAGAAGTAATGATGCATTTTTGACACCTCTGCATGGGGATTTTTCCCTCATGAATGGGGCGCCTACTTCACATGTGCAATTGAGTTTTAAATCTTCAAAAATTGAGATATTTCATCTCTCATCTCTCCTAATTCAAGTCTAGTTCCAAAAAGTTAGCTCAACTGACCTAAAAATGGTCAAAAATTGACCAATCTGAATTGGAAAATTCTAGAATCAGTTTGTTTGGTTAGGAGCTCACTTTTTCCTATAAATAGAAGCCTTCCCCTTGTTGAAACTCAATAGTGTTTTATGCACTGTTACTTTACTCCTCCCAAGTCAAGAACTGTGAATTTATTAATAATTCATTAGTTTGTGATATTTCCCTCTTCCAAAGATTGGTGGCCAGTCTTGTACAAACAAGAGTTGAACCCTCAAACCATCAAGCCAAAGGAAAGCTCTCAAAATCACTATAGTAAGTTGGTGATTCTTCTTTTTTTTCACTTATTTTATGGTTTTTTATGGTTTTAAATGGTTTTTATGCTTTATGTCTTCTCTAAAAATGTTATGCCTCATTACAAAAAGGCATTCCCCTCTCTTCTCTAGCAAAACCAACCATTCTCTTTAATGATTAAAGTCAAGTTTTTATAATGTTTGTCTTAATTAAGTGAAAAAATATTTACTTTAGGATAATTTCAATACTCTTGGTGCACTTTTAATTAGTCTTAAAGACTTAAAAATTTGAAAAATGGTCAGCCATACAAAGGAGGTTATGGCAAAATTTTTAGAAATTACTGAGATAAAATTCATCTTTTATTATCCTAAAAGAGTCATCCTTACGGTTTCTATATTCTAAAGTATCATTTTCATGCATAAAAGATGCATTTTGATTATATGCATAAAAGATATTTCTTTTCATTATAAAAGTGTTACTTTTATCATATTTGATTTTAATGCATAGAAGTATGCATAAAAGATAAATTTTTATTATAAAAGTGTTACTTTTATCGTATTTGATTTTAATGCATAGAAGTATGCATAAAAATAAATTTTTATTATAAAAGTGTTACTTTTATCGTATTTGATTTTAATGCATAGAAGTATGCATAAAAGATAAATTTTTATTATAAAAGTGTTACGTTTATCGTATTTGATTTTAATGCATAGAAGTATGCATAAAAGATAAATTTTTATTATAAAAGTGCTACTTTTATCATATTTGATTTTAATGCATAGAAGTATGCATAAAAGATAAATTTTTATTACAAAAGTGTTACTTTTATCATATTTGATTTTAATGCATAGAAGTATGCATAAAAGATAATGTTTTTATTACAAAAGTGTTACTTTTATCATAATTGATTTTCATGCATAGAAGTATGCATAAAAGATAAATTTTTATTATAAAAGAGTTACTTTTATCATAAATGATTTTCATGCATAAAAGCATGCATAAAAGATATTTTTTTTATTATAAAAGTGTTACTTTTATCATAATTGATTTTCATGCATAAAAGTATGCATAAAAGATAATTTTTAATCAGAGATCGAGGTAAATGAATATTCCTCAAGAAATCCATGTTTTTGAAATCTGTAAACAAATATCCGTCGAAAGAAATTTTAGAAAAAGAGAAATTGAGATAGTACCTTCGAGAAAGATAATTTTAAGAAGAACCTTTCCAGACCTAAACTCTGACTCAGTCTATTGACCAAGACCTAATTCCTTCGTCAGTTCCAATCAATGACGATGTGCCCAGTTCAGGGAAAAATGTACTCAAATCACCCACCGAATCTAAAACTAAGTTAAGACTTGTGATTTTGATTTGAGGATCAAGTTAACAGAATTCGAGGAATTTTGTTTGGAATTGAAAACTGGATCTAGAAGTAATGAGATACGGATTTAAGATATACTCATGGTATTCAAACAAAATCAAAACTGTAAACTTGCATAGAAACCTTGCCTTCTCAAAAGACTGTCTTACGCCAGAATGCTGGAGGGAGCATTTGGCATATATGTTTATCTAAGGGAAGTTCGGTTGCAACAGCTGGTGGGGAGTGTTCGAGGGACAGCTCACGCGGCAAAGCTTGCCAAGGTCTTGACCAGCCTCGGTATGGTTAAAATGGTGCGCTTCCGGTACGATGGACGAGGGCCGATGAAGCGGTCCCTGAGTGAAGTGCCAGGACACCTAAGGAGGATCCTGGAGGGTTCTGACCAGGCAATGCACGGGCTCGCGGTGCCGAGGACATCTATACGTATGTCGAGGAAGATATTATATGATGGACCTATGTTTATTGTAATCTATCACACTGGATCTTGTTGTTGACTCGCTGGTCTCAACGGAGAGTCCGAAGTGACGCAGTTTTGTGAGAAACAAAGACTCAATGGAAATTTTGAAGTATGACATGTATAACCAGTAAATTGTTTGTCAATGGATTGTTTTTATTAAAGTTTTAATAAAGAGGAGTGTGTGCGTATCTGTTTTCTAAAGCTAAAGTTAAGAAAGGCAATTCAATTATGGGTGGGTGAGTACTTGTTTGGTTCCACCGATTCTAGTGGCAGGGTGGTGGCTAACCCATGGGCCGGATGGGGTTAGGCTGGAGTCATGGAGTTTTTAATAATCAAACTGAAAAATCTGAGGATTACGTTAAGATTCGAGTAGTTAGTCAATTTCCTGATAAATTTTTCAAATAAGTGGATCAACGGCTGTGCTGCCTGATCTTAATCAGGAAAAAAGCGTTGAATTTACTAAAATGATCAAATTATATCAGCGATAGTTTCCTTCTATCTGGTTTTATCAGATGAAGGTTAGTTTAACACCTTCACCTCGTTTAGAAAAACTCGTTAAATAAAATTTAAAAAAAATCAAAAAGGTGGAATCGTCCCCGCTTTCCGGGCATGGGAATTTTTCTCGGTTTCGGTTTTCGGAGTGACCACCAGCTTAGTCTCGTGCCCGGACATTCGATGGCGAGGCCCCGAGTGAGAAACACTGCCCCGCACATGACGGGACTGCTTCCGCTGTCAGCTACTGGAAGTCCGCCGATGCACGGAGGGGGTAGAGGGATCTCACAGGTCGTATCAGAGCCAAGTTGAAAGCTAATAAGGATAAATAAATTCTTATCTGAATTTGATAATAAGAACTCAGAAAAAGCATTTTCATAATATATTTTCATTCCGTAAGCTTCTTTAATGAAGAAATTTTAATCAAAGAAATTATTTTTTATCAAAGAAATCTTCAAATTGCATGGCCTACCCACAGGAGAATAGTAAGTGACCGAGATCCCAAATTTACTTCAAGGTTTTGGACTGCATTTTTCGAAGCAGTGGGAACTTTCTTGGATCTCAGCACAGCTTATCACCCTGAGACCGATGGGTCAAACTAAAAGAGTAAACCAAGTAATTGAAGATATACTTCGGTCATGCTGTGGGGCAGGGAACCCAAGAAGTGGCTAAGCTATCTGCACCTAGTCGAGTTCGCCCTACAATGCTTCTTATCACCAAAGTATCGAGATGAGCCCTTTTAAAGCTCTGTATGGACAAGATTGCTTAACTCCATTAACTTGGTCCGATCCATTGATTAGGGTCGATATGTCCAGACAGATGCTTGACGACATGGAGTAGCAGATGCAGGCAATTCGTAAAGATATAAAATTTGCCCAGGATAGACAGAAGCAATATGCAGATAAGAAGAGGACAGATAGAGAATTCAAAGAGGCAGATATGGTTTTCATTCGAGTACGGCCCAAAAGAAGTTCCTTATCTCTTGGGAAGTACAAGAAGTTATCCCCCAGATATTGTGGGCCATATCTGATTACAAAGAAAGTAGGTGACTTAGCCTACGAGCTTCTTCTGCCTCCTCATCTCAAAGTTCATAATGTATTTCATGTAAGCCTTCTAAAGAAATATGTGCCAAGCCCAAATCATATGCTTGATGATGAAATCCTAACCTCTTCAACCCAAGGACAGATGGAACTCCAACCTGAAGAAATTCTCGATGTTCGAGAAAAGATTCTCAGGAACAGAATTCTCAGAGAATTATTAGTAAAATGGAAGTTCTATCCTTTTGAAGATGCCACCTCGGAGAATGAAGCCGATCTGTTTTGCGGGATTACCCCCAGTTTGTGAGATGAGGATATCTCGCATTTTTCAAGTGGGAGAGAATGTAAGATTCCTCCCTGGCCTCTCCAGATGTCCAGCATCTTCTCGTGTAATTAAATCCCTCTTCAGAAATATAAAAGATCTTGTTTCTAACTGTTTTAGCCTAGAGAGAGAAAATATTCTAGAGAGAGAATATTCAGATTTTGAATATTTTTGGATAGAAAAATATCTCATCTTATTAAAATAAGTTCCCTTGAAATAGAAGTTCAAAAAGATTTTCAGAAGGTGCATTAGAAATTAAGTATAATCTGTTCAAGAAGGGGTGAAGATTTTTTCAAAAATTTAAATTAAGGTTCCTATGGATCAATAAGATTCATCCAAATGTAAGGAGGAGATAAATGAAGAAATAAAAGAAAAACCCCTAAAAATGAGTAAATACTCACATAAGATGAAGAGTTGAATAAGGACAAGGCTAATAGTTAAAAAGGGGAGATATTTAGAAGTAAATACTCACATAAGATGAAGAGTTGAATAAGGACAAGGCTAATAGTTAAAAAGGGAAGATATTTAGAAGTAAATACTCACATAAAATGAAGAGTTGAATAAGGACAAGGTTAATAGTTAAAAAGGGGAGATATTTAGAAGTAATGATGTATTTTTGACACCTCTGCATGGGGATTTCCCCCTCATGAATGGGGCGCCTACTTCACCTGTGCAATTGAGTTTTAAATCTTCAAAAATTGAGATATTTCATCTCTCCTCTCTCCTAATTCAAGTCTAGTTCCAAAAAGTTAGCTTGACTAACCTAAAAATGGTCAAAAATTGACCAAACTGAATTGGAAAATTCTAGAATCATATTGTTTGGTTAGGAGCTCACTTTTTCCTATAAATAGAAGCCTTCCCCTTGTTGAAACTCAATAGTATTTTATGCACTGTTACTCTACTCCTCCCAAGCCAAGAACTATGAATTTATTAATAATTCACTAGTTTTTGACATTTCCCTCTTCCAAAGATTGGTGGCCACTCTTGTACAAACAAGAGTTGAACCCTCAAACCATCAAGCCAAAGGAAAGCTCTCAAAATCACTAGTAAGTTGGTGATTCTTCTTTTTTTTCACTTATTTTATGGTTTTTTATGGCTTTAAATGGTTTTTATGCTTTATATCTTCTCTAAAAATGTTATGCCTCATTACAAAAAGGCATTCCCCTCTCTTCTCTAGCAAAACCAACCATTCTCTATCCTAGGTGAATGGTTAATGATTAAAGTCAAGTTTTTGTAA
Organism: Cibotium barometz; assembly: GCF_041138505.1. NCBI lineage: Eukaryota > Viridiplantae > Streptophyta > Polypodiopsida > Cyatheales > Cibotiaceae > Cibotium > Cibotium barometz. The sequence continues at coordinate 61,722,099 of NC_141054.1, read as the reverse complement.
TGTTTGTCTTAAATAAGTGGAAAAATGTTTACTTTAGGATAATTTTAATACTCTTGGTGCACTTTTAATTAGTCTTAAAGACTTAAAAATTTGAAAAATGGTCAGCCATACAAAGGAGGTTATGGCAAAATTTCTAGAAATTAGTGAGATAAAATTCATCTTTTATTATCCTAAAAGAGTTATCCTTACAGTTTCTATATTCTAAAGTATCATTTTCATGCATAAAAGATGCATTTTGATTATATGCATAAAAGATATTTTTTTCATTATAAAAGTGTTACTTTTATCATATTTGATTTTAATGCATAGAAGTATGCATAAAAGATAAATTTTTATTATAAAAGTGTTACTTTTATCATATTTGATTTTAATGCATAGAAGTCTGCATAAAAGATAAATTTTTATTATAAAAGTGTTACTTTTATCATATTTGATTTTAATGCATAGAAGTATGCATAAAAGATAAATTTTTATTATAAAAGTGTTACTTTTATCATATTTGATTTTAATGCATAGAAGTATGCATAAAAGATAAATTTTTATTACAAAAGTGTTACTTTTATCATATTTGATTTTAATGCATAGAAGTATGCATAAAAGATAATTTTTTTATTACAAAAGTGTTACTTTTATCATAATTGATTTTCATGCATAGAAGTATGCATAAAAGATAATTTTTTATTATAAAAGAGTTACTTTTATCATAATTGATTTTCATTCATAAAAGCATGCATAAAAAATATTTTTTTTATTATAAAAGTGTTACTTTTATCATAATTGATTTTCATGCATAAAAGTATGCATAAAAGATAATTTTTAATCGGAGATCGAGGTAAATGAATATTTCTCAAGAAATCCATGTTTTTGAAATTTGTAAACAAATATCTATCGAAAGAAATTTTAGAAAAAGAGAAATTGAGATAGTACCTTCGAGAAAGATAATTTTAGGACGAACGTTTCCAGACCTAAACTCTGACTTAGACTATTGACCAAGACCTAATTCCTTCGTCAGTTCCAATCACGAAAAAATGTACATGAATCACCCACCGAATCTGAAACTAAGTTAAGACTTGTGATTTTGATCTGAGGATCAAGTTAACAAAATTCGAGGAATTCTGTTTGGAATTGAAAACTGGATCTAGAAGTAATGAGATACGGATTTAAGATATACTCATGGTATTCAAACAAAATCAAAACTGTAAACTTGCATAAAAACCCTGTCTTCTTAAAAGACTATCTTACACCCCCAGAATGCTGGAGGGAGTATTTGGCATATATGTTTATCTAAGGGAAGTTCGGTTGCAACAGCTGGCGGGGAGTGTTCGAGGGACAGCTCAAGCGGCAAAGCCTGCCGAGGTCTTGACCAGTCTCGGTATGGTAAAAATGGTGCGCTTTCGGTATGATGGACAAGGGCCGACGAAGCGGTCCTTGAGTGAAGTGCCAGGACACCTAAGGAGGATCCTGGAGGGTTCTCACCAGGCGATGCATGCGCTCGTGGTGCCGAGGACATCTATGCATATGTCGAGGAAGATATTATATGATGGACCTATGTTTATTGTAATCTATCACACTGGATCTTGTTGTTGACTCGCTGGTCTCAACGGAGAGTCCAGAGTGACGCAGTTTTGTGAGAAACAAAGACTCAATGGAAATTTTGAAGTATGACATGTATAACCAGTAAATTGTTTGTCAATGGATTGTTTTTATTAAAGTTTTAATAAAGAGGAGTGTGTGCGTATCTGTTTTCTAAAGCTAAAGTTAAGAAAGGCAATTCAATTATGGGTGGGTGAGTACTTGTTTGGTTCCACCGATTCCAGTGGTAGGGTGGTGGCTAACCCATGGGCCGGATGGGGTTATGCTGGAATCATGGAGTTTTTAATAATCAAACTGAAAAATCTGAGGATTATGTTAAGATTCGAGTAGTTAGTCAATTCCCTGAAATAAGTGGATCAACGGCCGGCTGTGCTTGATCTTAATCAGGAAAAAAGTGTTGAATTTACTAAAATGATCAAATTATATCAGTGATAGTTTCCTTCTATCTGGTTTTATCAGATGAAGGTTAGTTTAACACCTTGACCTCGTTTAGAAAAACTCGTTAAATAAAATTAAAAAAAATAAAAGAAAATAAAAAAGGTGGAATCGTCCCCGCTTTCCGGGCATGGGAATTTTTCTTGGTTTCGGTTTTTGGAGTGACCACAGCAGCTTAGTCTCGTGCCCGGACATTCGAGGGCGAGGCCCCGAGTGAGAAACCCTGCCCCACGCATGAGGGGGCTGCTTCCGCTGTCAGCTACTACCGGAAGTCCGGTGCACGGAGGGTCTCACATATAGAATTCTTAATATATATATCCTTTTGATGTCTTTGTTTGCTTTGGACTCCTATCCCCCAGGTACATCACATCACAAGAGTTAGCGGCTTACTCCTGATGTACCTCCTGGTACTCAGGTGACACCTGATTCACAGGCTAGTGGTCATTCGTCCCGTAGGTATATCTTTTATGGCGATTACGGATTAAATATCAAGTACTTTTTAAGAACTCACATCTCAATATATCGTATGTTTGTATTGCACGTAGGCGTCAGCGGCGGTCGGCAGAGTAGCACACCACCAGTGCCCCCACCAATGCCCCCACCAGTGCTCCCACCAGTGCCGATGCGCACGTGCACTGGCACTTTGGGTGTCACATGCGACATCATGCCTAACGGGGGTATCCTTCAGGTCAGAGCCGGCATCATCTTCAGACTTCAGATGAGAGACCTTTGCATGTCTTATCTACAGCAAGTTCATATACCATGGCAGTAAGTATTATTTAACATAAAGAATATGAATTACAATCTTTTATTTGAATTACTAACTAACTTTATTTTGCAATGTAGCGATCAACTTGAGGATGACAAGAAATATGTCATCAACACACTGGAGACGGAGTTTGGGACAGGATGGAGTCGAAAGTGGTTTTGCTGAAGCAAATGTGCAAACTCATGAGTCATCGACGCGACAATGCATGGTAAGTAGAGAGAGAGAGAAATGAAACAAAATGAAAGGCTATATTTACGTCTTCAAAAGGCTAAAATGACCTATGAGACCAAAAAGTTACCACTAGAGAGCCCTGATACCAATGTCAGGTAGAACAGCGGTACTAATGGTTTGCTGCGGAACAAGCGTGAGAGCATACATATCTGTGGTCTCTCAATCTGCGTTCATGAGGTAGCTGACAAGCATGGGGCCCATACTGATGCCGCATACATCAAAGTTGGGCTGACCATGCATCAAATCTGGGGTGACCATAGTGTCATAGAGAGAGAGAGCAAAGCTGGAGCAGCAAATGGGCAGCGTGGGGGGTGCTGCAGGTACTCACTGAAGGTGCTGCTAGAACTATTGCCACGAAATGCTAGAAGACTGCTGGTTCGATGGTCTACTGCTAGGCCAAGTCGATCCAGGGAACAATGCTTGATTGCGGGTACTAAAGGTTGAGATGCTGATACTGGGGTTGAAGCGCGAGATAGAAGCCTTGGTAGAGGAAGGGAATCGAATCTCGATACGAACTTTCTTTTAGTGAACTTGAAGCTGAAATTACCCTGTGCACAGCTAGAGCAAGAAAAAGGAGTCTGAGGGGAATCGAATCCCGACACTAGCCATATGAGGCTATCACCCACGAGACTGCCCACCACCCACCCTTGTTAGTAAGTTTTCAAAAGAATAAAAATCATGACTTCACAATGAATTATTTTGAGATTAAATCTTACCGAACATAGGTTGATCCGTGAGTTGACACGTAAGACTAATAGTCCTCATCGTCATCTCTGAGATTAACCGCATCAATAAAATTTCATCTTCATTATCCTTGTTGACTTCTTCGAACTCCTCCATCGTTAAATCTGTGTTGACGTTCATTTCCTCCGTAGGCTCGACATCCATTATTTCTTCCTCTTCGGTGTCTGTAGTGTCAGAGTCTAGATCGTTGTCGTTCTCATCATCTACAATGTCATCATCATGATCGGAAAGAAGAATTCTACACCTCTCTGACGTCGATATGTCTAGATTCGAGGACGTAATCAGACGTCGATGTGTCTAGATTCGAGGACGTAATCAATTCATCTTGATCCGCTTTCTCAGAGTCAACGCTATCAAACAAGTGTCGACCTCTAGGTTGTTGGACATGCACAACTTGCCACCATGGATGAGCATCTGTATTCTTGTAAAAGAACGCTTGTTCAACATGAGTTGGCAGAATGTAAGGCTCTTTTGTTGCACGCAATAACTTCGAGGAGTCAACGGACCAAAATCCGGATGGTTCTCTTTTCATTGTGGCATTATTGCCTTTATACTCGGCGAATCCACCTTCAAAACCACCTGTCAAAATACACGAATCAAACTTTAGAATTATGTATAGCTTCAAGAAATCTACATGTCATAGTTGCATGAAGAGAGATGTCATTTACCTGCTTGAAGATATGATACGATACTTCATAAATGCCGACTATGGTTCCCACGTAACCAAGTTCACTATCGATTAGATTTGTGTCTCTTGAACTTGCACGTGATAATTGCTTGAAAGAGGCAACAACGCAAGAATCTTGAGTTAGATGTAAGTCATCAATAGATTTTATCCAAAGATGTTGTCCATAAGCCCACATGGTGGTATACATTCGAGCCTAGACCAATAAATAAATTATTAAAAAAATGAGATTCATTTGTTTAGTTCAGAGTTTTCTCAAAACCCAACAAGTTACCTGTCTTTCACACCCAATCATAAACTCTCTTTGTTCCGTTGAGATTGGCTCATGATCACTAACCGCCCGTTGCATACGGGTGTATAACCAATCCATGAAAGTAGGTATGTCCCCGTCGTTATTTACATTGGTTTGACGTCTGGATCTCCTCTTTTTACGTCTGCCAACTCATTTGCTTGGAGGTTCCTTCTCGTACTCATCAACGAATTGTTGCATGCATTCGCTATTATACACAATGAAAGTAGAAATATCCAATTTATCTTGGACCTTAAGTCGAAAAGGGACTCCCTTATCGGACAATACATGTCTGACATGGTAGAAGATGTCTCATTCATCCATACGCGTGGAGCTTCAAAATCAGTTTTCTCAAGGTATTCACAAACGTAATACATGCATTCTTCAAGCATCCATCCCTTTGCCCATAGAACCCTCTAGTCTTGCTTTTTGACATACATAACCTTTCAATAGTCCCATAAATCTCTCGACCCAAAACATCCATCGAGTGCTCACAACACCAGCGAGCTCTATCTCGTCCACTAGATGGATTAGAAGATGAACCTGGATATCAAAAAGGAGGTTGGAAATTCCTTTTCCATTAAACAAAGAAGCTCTATACATTCATGCTTCTTTTGTGGAATTGGCCCTTTGGCAATCTCTTTAGATGTAATCCATCTATCAGTAAAAGAAAGAAGATATTAGAGATGTTTTTGAATTAAGAAGATATCAAATAAAATTTTATACTAAAAATTAATGATCGATAAATACCTTGCAAGCGATCCAAGGCGATATATTACATCTAAGACTCCTCTTGTAGTACACTCTAGACACATGTACATATATTTGTTGATGATATATATTGACGTATGTTTGTTGCATCATTGAATTTGTCTATTGTCAAACAATTAATTATTTGTCAGTAAGTTAATTAGCCTAAGTATCTGCGAGAACGTTATTTATTTATCTTTACATTTTAAAAAAATCCAAACCCTAAACAAGGAAAGAGGCGAGGCCACGTTGTAACACATCAAAAGAAGCAAAAGATTGGCAAGCATCAACAAATTCTCAAAAGCTCTTGGAAAGCTAGATAGAGACAAATCAAAATCTTTATCGCAATTCTAGTGAACTCTTTTTCTATGTTAGGCTCTAATAGAACTGTTTTTCTATGTTAGGCTCTAATATTAACAAGCTTTTGATTTTCATAATTTTTGCAGAGGTCCTAGATTCTACGCTACGTATCAACTCAAGCTAACTTTCAAGCTTAAAGATCCGAACTATGAAGTTTCAAAGCACGTGATTTCAAAGTATCAAGCTCAACATAAGCTATTACGATTACAATACCATGTACCATGTACCAATTTATGTACCATGTACCATGTACCAATTGCAAGTACGAGGTTTCAACATGATACCAAATCAAGTACCAAGTACTAAGTACCAAGTACCAAATCTAACGCTCTCTCCTTGTTGATACCCACGGACTTCAAGCTCTACCTGCCGGCTATCACCTGGCAGCTACAACTATGGAGTTTAATGGGCCTCCTTATATACAAGAAAGCATGCATGCAGGCCGACTCTCCACACAGTCGTGTGGAGACGAAAAATGTGACAGGGAAAAAGTGTGTGCATATGTGGTACAATCGGCAGTGCCCAGGACTGTAACTCTAACAGGAAATAGTACTGCTTGAGTCTAGAAGGGCTTCATGAGAACTAGATGCTATTTGAACAGGCAACAGACTCTGGAGCTCATGGTAGGCTATCTTCAAAATTTCCAAGGGGGTCCCTCCCCTCACGAGCTCCTAATAACGAAGAGAGAGTGTGCACTGTGCGTGTGTGTATGATATATATATATATATATATATAATATGTCTATATGTGTGTCGGGGAGAGAGAGTGTGAGTGACAGCAGGTATATAGAGTCTAATTTTCATTTAATTTAAAGTTTCAATTTTAAAAATTAACAATAAAAGAGAGCTAGATAGCGCTGTTTACCATAATTCATGTTCATTTACGCCCGGTCTAAGTAATCTCCACAAAAACAATGACAGCACCGAGTACAATCACAATTGCAAGGAAGCAAGCAGCAAAGAGAGAGAGCAATACTAGATAGAGCTAGAGAAAGAGAGAGAGAGGCGCTAATAAGAGTATGTATATATATAATCCCATCGGTATAAATTTATCAGCTAGCCATTTTTTCCTGTTGCGCGGGCATCGCATAAGCGACACGTTGCTTATGCGATGCAATCGTCATCGCTAAAGCGACCTTTTCGTTGCTTATGTGACGGTTGAGAAATTTTTTTAAAAATTGACGCTTATGCAATGTAAGCGTCGCTACAATATTCGCTAACAGTGTTGTATAAACGATGTACCGCAATGATGCTAGTAGTAGCGACTCTAAATCGTGTCTCTTATACGATGAAAAAGAGTCTCTATAAGAGTCGCTGTACACCCAATGGCTAGTAGTGTTTGTTGCCGTTCCTCAGTATTTGTTTTTGTTAAGGAGGACATTGTATTATGTAAAGTGTAGCACATGACATGAAATATGCATCAATTGTAATCAACCATCTCCTCTATCTTTCTTGTATTTAACCTACCCTTATGGATATGGACTCATCAATCCAACTTTATGTTACAAATGAACATTTTGCATTTATAGAATCTTTCTATTGTTTACATATGACGTGTCAATAATTTTGTAGAATTGAATGGTTAATCCTTTTTTGAATGCAACGTACTATTTTATCATATTTGGATATTCTTTCAATTGCTATAAGATCGCACTAGACCTTCCTTATATTCTATATGCTACATACCATTTGTGACCTAGGGATGAAGAAATGCCTTAAGTGTGAAGATATTGGATGGGAAATTGAGCGTACTATTATCAGCCAAGTAATCAACTTCTCTATCTCGTGATGCCTATAGTATGGCCTATCTCTCTAGCCAAAGAGTGAGGTCAGCATGCACACATGTCTCCCACTCCACACATGTAACCTACTCAGCACTCATGACTCTATGTCCATAGGTCTCAATAGATGTGCCACTAGGTCTAGCACTGCCAACACGCTCAAGTGTTGTCAACCTCCTCTACTCTAGAATAGCATGTAGGTGCTTGAACTCTATTTCAATCCACTCCAACTATGTTGGCTCCTCAAAGCCCTTTGGCAATGGGTTAAAACTTAAAGGTCTCCTTACTCTCAGCAAATGCAGTGCTTTTAAGCCAATGAGATTTGAAATTCTTCTATAATCTTCAGCATTAGTTGTTGATGTCTCTGCTGTCCCTCCTGCAAAGTCAGGTGTAGGTGACTCTGCCTGTCCTTTTGCAAAGTCAGGTGTGCAAAGTCAGGTGTAGGTGCTTCTTCATCTGAATTGTCATTTTCAGGGCTATTTGGTGGGTTATTTTTTGGGTGGATATTTTTTGCATCTAATGCAAACCTTTCCCCTAATCTACCCCTTAATCTCATATCATACCCATGAGTAGGTCTTTCGAGATTGTAATCTTCCCCACTCATTCATTGGTTTTCCTAATGCAATGCCTGTGACCACCACAAACCCCACATGCATGAAATTACTGATAATAGGACTCCTAGAGAATTCTTCTAACCCTTCGTGGACCGTTAACCACCCCAAAAGGCAAAAACTACTGCTTTTGTTTGTTCCACACTCGGGTTCGTATGCACCTCACCACGTCACTGTAGGTAAGGAAGGAAATTGTTCCTGCAAGAATTTCTCTGCGTCGTACACGGCATATTCTTCTTCTTCTGTCACCCAGTTTACTGAACTCTTGTCTCTATTCATCCATCTTATTAGTTCTTCTGTCACCCAGTTTACTGAACTCTTGTCTCTATTCATCCATCTTATTAGTTCTTCTGTAAATTCCTGTTGTCTTGTCCCTTTCCCATGAACAAGGACCCTAGGTTTGATACCACAGGATCGCCAAAAGTCTTGAGGGTTAACTCAGCACCAGATAATCTTTACATTCATTCTTCCTATCATTTCAAGTATTCTATCTTCTGCACAATTTGAACATTTACAGTATTTCATTCATTGGTAATTCCTAAGCATACATTGATATCTTTTCAATTGAAGGCAAACATGTCAGACATAACACAATAGTAAAAACAGTAAAAAACTCCTTCCAATATAACATATGTTTTTCCAATAGCTACACACATTTCTATATCTGCGCACAGCATTCGAAGCTTAACTGCCTTCACCATGAAGATCCCAAGAGACATAACATGACACGACTCTTCAACTCATGACTCCTGACATCTCCGATAAAGGTTCAAACCTAATAATACTTAATACTATCCTGTAAAACCATAGGTTTTACACATATGTCGCTCAATCTCTTTAAGCGATTTGCAGGACTATCATGTGGGCTTTATATATTCTCCTCCTACCTTGCACGTGCAGCGACTCCGTAGGCCTTTCACTTGTTTCTAGCCTTCGAGCAGTTTGCTTGGAACGCACCATCTAATAAATAAACTCAGTAAGATGACAACCAAAAGATTATTCGGAGTCAGTACCAAGCGATAACGGACTAGTAGGATGCCTGAGCAACTAATCACTTGGTACTGACCCCCATTAACACAAGATCTTATTGTATAGTCTGTGAGCAACTAATCACTTGGTACTGACCCTCGTTAACAAGATCTTATTGTATAGTCTGTGAGCAACATGACCCAAAGGGGAGTCAGTATCAAGCGATATGGAGCCAGTAAGATGCCAACAACGAGCCTCTTATGCATGGTACTGACCCCATGAGAAAAATGATGCAAGGGGTCAATACCAAGCAAAATGGGGCCTATAAGATGCCCCAAGCCTTCTATCGCTTGTTATTGACCCCATGAACAAAAATACCAAAAAAAGTCATCAGTACCAAGCGATATGGGGCCAGTAGGATGCCAATGAACCTCCTATTGATTGGTAGTGACCCCATGAGAAAAATGATTGCCAAGGGGTTAGTACCAAGAGAAATGGGGCCTCCAAGATGCTAATTAGACTCATGTCACTTGGCACTGACCCTGCGAGAAAAATGACCATAAAAGATGGTTAGTACTACCAATCGATATGGGGCCTATAGCATGCCAACGAGACTCCTGTTTCTTGGTACTGACCCCATGAGCAACGTGTCCCAAGAGAGGTCAGTACCAAGTGATATGGGACTAGCACGATGCCCACAAACCTCCTATCACTTGGTACTGACCATGTGAGCAAAGTGACCGCAAGGGGGGCCTATGCCAACAAGACTTGCATTGCTTGGTATTTATTGACCCCGTGAGAAAAATGACCCCATGAGCAACGTGTCCCGAGAGAAGTCAGTACCAAGTGATATGGGACTAGCACGATGCCCACAAACCTCCTATCACTTGGTACTGACCATGTGAGCAAAGTGACCGCAAGGGGGGCCTATGCCAACAAGACTTGCATTGCTTGGTTGTAAGATTCCTCCCCAGCCTCTCAAAATGTCTAGCATATTTCCCTGTAATCAATTCCCTCTTCAGAAATATAAAAGATCTTGTCTCTGCCTATTTTGACATAGAGAGAGAAAATATTCTAGAGAGAGAATATTCAGATTTTGAATATTTTTAGATAGAAAAATTTCTCATATTATTAAAATTAATTTCCCTGAAACAAAAATTCAAAAAGAACTTTCCAATGTGCAATTAGAATTTATTGGAAATGGGTATAAAGGACCTTAGCCTAAGGGTCTAGATTTTCAGAAATTTTTAGATTATGGTCCAATTAAGGTTCCTATGGGCCAATAGCATCAATCCATGTGTGGGGAGGAGATAAATCCAATTTTGTAAAAGATGATACGCAAAAATGAGTAAATGCTCACATAAGATGAAGAGTTGACTATGTTTAAGGTTTATTAGTAAGAAACTATGAGTAATATCAAAAATATGAGATATTTTGGGTATAATGATTCCATTTTGACACATATGTAAGGAAGGGGAGTCCATTAAAGGAGGTGCATATTTCACATGCTTGAATGAGTTTTAAACTCAAAAATAATGTGATATTTTTATCTCTCCTCTCTCTTGAATCAAACCAAATCAAAATGGAACCAAACCGAATAAAAAAGGAACCAAACCGAATAAAAAAGGAACCAAACTAGATCCAAATCTAGTCCAAATTCAACTAAACTAAATTTGGAAAATTCTAGAATTCAGTTAGCTTTGGTTAGAGCTTCCCTCTCCTATAAATAGAACATGAGTCCTTTGAAAAAAATAGAAGAATTTTACTATACTAGAGTTATGCTGAAATAATGCTAATTTCTACTATTCTCTAAAATTCTCCCCAAATTCAAGAAATTGGAGCTTCCCTCTTTCTTCAATCCCCATTGGTGGCTCCATCAACATACTTAACCAATTGATTGGTTGGGGGCCTCTACCGTGAACAAAGAATCAAGCAATTTGTAAGGTAAATGGTGAATTTTGATCTTTTCTATAATTTCTCAATGCTTCTCTCTTCTCAACCCCTCTCAAGTTTGAGAAGCTTAATTGGAATGGTTTTTGAATGCTATTGAAGTTAATTGATGAATGGTAGTGAAGAATTACATAATTAGATGAATGCTATTGAAGTTAATTGATTAATGATAGTAAAGAATTACATAAATTTCTATTTATGCTTAATTCTAATGGTTTTTATGTAATTTCTCTCTCTCACTCAAGAAATGGTCATACTCATGACCCATTCTCAATCCAAATGAAGCTTTTCATAAAGCTTTTCCTTAATCCAAGATTAATCTATGCTTGAGATCAAATTAATGGTTTTTTTTTCTATGCTTTTAGTTTATGTGTTTCATGAATATTGATGATTCAATCCATTATTGGGTTAATGATCCAATTAGGGATCATTCTAATCATTCCCTTAATGATAAGCTTTATCCTTCAAAATAAATTGAGATTTATCAGTCAAAGTAGCGGAGCTATGGCAAAATTTTTATAAAAATTACACATAAAATAATTTCATTCAAAGCATGAAAAGAGAACTTCCTACCATATTCTAGGAATTATCATCCTAGATTAATTGAAAGAATTTTATTGTAATCATGGAGAAATTGATTTTTATGTTATGCATAATTGATGATTATTTTATTATAAAAGTGTTACTTTTATCATATTTGGATTTCATGCATAGAGGTATGCATAAAAGAATTATTATTTTAATATAAAAGTATTTCTTTTATCATATTTAGATTTCATGCATAGAGGTATGCATAAAAGTTGATTGTTTTAATATAAAAGTATTCTTTTATCATATTTGGATTTCATGCATAGAGGTATGCATAAAAGTTGATTATTTTATTATAAAAGTGTTACTTTTATCATATTTGGATTTCATGCATAGAGGTATGCATAAAAATTGATTATTTTATTATAAAAGTGTTACTTTTATCATAATTGAATTTCATGCATAGAGGTATGCATAAAAATTGATTATTTTATTATAAAAGTGTTACTTTTATCTTATTTGGATTTCATGCATAGAGGTATGCATAAAAATTGATTATTTTATTATAAAAGTGTTACTTTTATCATAATTGGATTTCATGCATAGAGGTATGCATAAAAATTGATTATTTTATTATAAAAGTGTGACTTTTATCATATTTGGATTTCATGCATAGAGGTATGCATAAAAATTGATTATTTTATTATAAAAGTGTTACTTTTATCATATTTGGATTTCATGCATAGAGGTATGCATAAAAGTTGATTATTTTATTATAAAAGTGTGACTTTTATCATATTTGGATTTCATGCATAGAGGTATGCATAAAAGTTGATTATTTTATTGTAAAAGTGTTACTTTTATCATATTGGATTTCATGTATAGAGGTATGCATAAAAGATATTCTTTTTATACTAAAAGTGTGATTTTCATCATAAATGGATTTTATGCATAACTTAGATGCATAAGAGAAATTCTTTTATTCTAAAAGTGTAATTCCGACCGAATTGAATTTATGCATAAGAAGATGCATAAAAGATTGATTTTTAAATTCAAAGTGTCATTCTCATCTAAATTGAATTTATGCATAGAAAGATGCATAAAAGAATGGAATTTCAATTCAAAAGTGTTATTCTCATCCAAATTGAATTTATGCATAGGAAGATGCATAAAAGATGGATTTTTAATTCAAAAGTGTCAATTCTCATCTAAATTGAGTTTATGCATAAGAAGATGCATAAGAGATGGAATTTAATTCAAAAGTGTCATTTTCATTTAAAATGAATTTATGCATAGGAAGATGCATAAAAGATTGATTTTTATTTCGAAAATGTTAGTCTCCTTAAATGGAATTTATGCATAAATAAATGTGTAGAGAAATCTTATATCAAATATAAGAGTTCTCTTGTATTCTATAAAAAGATATGAAATGTGATAAGATGTGATAAGAGGTGTATGAGATGTGATAAGATGTGATAAGATGCGTATGGGAAGTGATAGGATGTGATAAGAGGTGTATGAGATGTGAAAAGATGTGATAAGATATGTATGAGATGTGATAGGATATGATAAGAGGTGTATGAGATGTGATAGAATGTGTTAAGATGAGTTAAGATGTGTTAAGATGTGTATGGGATGAGGTAGAGAGTGTATCTGATGGGATAAGATGTATATGGGATGTGTTAGGGCGAGAATGGATGTAATATGGATGTATGAATGTAGATATGGATGTATGAATGTGAATATGGATGTGTGGATGTGAAAATGGAAGTGTGGATGTATGAATGTGGATGTGGATGTGGATGTATGCATGTAGATGTGTATGTATGAATGTGAATGTGGATGTGGATGTGGATGTATGGGTGTAGATACGGATGTGTATGTATGTATGTAGATGTGGATGTATGAATGAGGATGTGAAAATGGATGTATGTATGTAGACGTGGATGTATGGATGTGGATGTGAACGAAGATGTGGATGTGGATGTATGGATGTAGATACGGATGTGGATGTATGTATGTGAATGTGGATGTACGAATGAGGATGTGAAAATGGATGTATGCATGTGAATGTGGATGTATGAATGTGAATGTGGATGTATGCATGTGAATGTGGATGTATGAATGTGAATGTGGATGTGTGGAAGTGGAAATGGAAGTATGGATGTATGAATGTGGATGTAGATGTATGCATGTAGATGTGTATGTATGAATGTGAAATTGGAAGTATGATGTGGGCGTACGAACATGGATATGTATGTAGAATAATGAATGTGAAGGTGTATGTGAAATAATGTGTAGTCTATATGAGAGAATGGATGAGAATGAGTACACATTGAATGGAATGTGGAATAATAATGTGGTCCGAGAGTGGATAATGTGGAAAGACGAGAGTTCGTTATAGAAACTGTATTTTGTGACTGTTTGTAAATGACTGTTTTATGTCAAGAATGCTGGGGAAGCATTTTGACCGTCTTGTGGATTAAGGTCATGAAGACCTAACTGTTAAAGTTGCAACTGCTGAGACGGGAGAGTCAATGGAGGACGTCTCGCATAGCAAGGTCGACCGAGGTCTTGACCAGCCTCGGTTCGATTTAAATGGTGAGCTTCCAGTACGGTGGATGAGGGACCAAGGAAGCGGCCTATGAGTGAAGCGCTACATTAGGAAGTGAATGGGGTCTTCTTGGGCCCTTTAATTTGCCCAAGCCTAATCAAGGTGATTAAGGAATAGCCAAATGGGGGGTTGCCATGTGGACTGAAATGTTGGGTTTGTAAGAGAGGTGTAAGAGTGGTCAAAGGGTACACTTTTTTCCCCAAAAAGGGGGGGAGGCAATTTTACAATTTTCGGACCTCCATAACTTCTACATACAAGCTCCGATTTGAGCGAAGATTATAGATCCGTGATCTACACATCAAGAGCTTTCCATAGATATGTTACATGATATGGTTTTGTCTGCTAGATTTTAAATTCCATTTTCCCTCCAAAATTCAAATTCGAATAAAGTAGCCGTTTTAAAGCTTCTAATTAGAAAACATTTCTTCTTAAGAGAAAAGGTTTGACTCCTTAAACTGCCAAATAAAAGGGCCCAAGACGCCTTCCATTGAGGTCCTGATGGGTCACCTGCGAAGGATCCTAGAGGGTACTGACCATACGGTGCTCGGGCTCTGGGTCGCCGAAGATACCCACACATGCGTCGTGGGAGATATTGGAATAAAGAATAAGAATTGTTTTCTGAAACCGGGCATGGATCTGGTTGATTGACCTTGTTGGTTCTCAACGGATGAGTCCATGGCTCTTTTATATGGATCTGTGGGTTGATCTTGCTAATCTCCCACGGAGATTCCATTCTGTTATATGAATATATTGCCGGTTACTATGAGCTAGGAACTATGGAAAAGGCCCCTGAGTGAACAGGTGGTGAGCGTTCTGGTTGCCAATGATGCCATAAGTACACCGATGAATGAATGACGGGAAATAAGGATTCAACCAGAGACTTTGAGGATTGTCATCAGTGACATAATGGTTTCATTAAAGGATTGTTTGAAAGTTAGTTGATGCTAAGAAAAAGGCAATTTCATATTGGGTGTGTAAGTGGTGTGACTAGTTTTACGTTTGCATGAACTTCTGGCTACGGGGCCTAGGAACTCTTCTCCCTGGTACCCAGGACAAAACCTAACCAAATTCCTAATTGGATCCCATCACTACAGTGGTTGGGAGGTTGGCTAACCCATGGGACTAGATGGGATTAGGCTGGACTGATGGATCTGTAAATCAAGACTCAATTTCTATTATTACGATAGATGAAGTAAATCCCGGATAGTAATTGTTCTATGGATAGGAATCAACGGCTGTGTCTCTTGATGGGAAAAAAAGCATTGATCCCAATGATCCAAGTGCAAGTTTTGTCCTTGATTGACCAAGTACCTTTAAAGGTGCAGTCGGATCAGTTTGATCAATAAAGGTCTTGACTACGTTAGAGTAAAAAGTTATCCTAGTGGAATCGCCCGTGCTTTCCGAATAAAGGAAGTTTTTTCGGGTTCGGTTTTGGAAAAACCGACGGATTAGTCTTTTGTCCGGATATCCGTGGGACGAGGCCCCGAGTGTGGGACTCTGCCCCGCGCAAGATATGCTACTTCCGCTGCTAGTACCCTGAATCCGTTGCGCGGTGGGGACAGGGATCTCACAGTTGGTATCAGAGCGAATTGGCTAATAAAGATCAACTGAAAAGCCAAATATGTCAAAAATTTATCAAGTAGCACAAAAAGGTTATAATTGTGTGATTTAATTCATACAAATTGATATTCAAACTAATTTCGTAAATTAATAATTGGGTCTTCAAATGGAAGTACCGCAATTATATGGAACCCTGACTTGCTTGAGGCTTAGACATGATAGTATTTACCTTATAATTTCAAGTATCATGACTAACCGTATATACCGAGGGTATAACTGCATTTCTTTACCGACAGTATATACGAGTAAATCTAAGACTTGAAATTATAAGCATTAATGCTATCCAGTTGATGAATTCGAATGTGGTTGATATGATTTTTAATTTTGTTTGCGGACTGATAAATTGATTGGGATTTTGATTGAAAAATGATGACCCCTGAAAATGGGTTGAAATGTAATAAACTGAGCGAAACCACAATGTGGATGATTGGGACGAGTTCTTGTGATGATATTCATAACTATAATGATGATAATGATTTCAGCAAATCACTATGAGATTAGTGGATTGTGCTGTCAAATTGCTACTGTTAACACTTGACACGGTAGATCAAGTTAAGGGATGACAAATTGAGAACTTGTCTGAAATTCCCGTGGTGGAGGAATGTTCATAAAGAAATTTTTCAGTCTAATGGACCATTATCGTGTTAAAAAGATGAATGATATGATTTGAATGAATTGTTATTTAATGATGAGTTCTATTTAAGGGATAATTATCCCCGTATTCTGTTGGGTTGACCGGAATATAAGGAACCCTAGAATAAATTGGATCTTAAGAAAAAGAGTTGTCCTCTACTTTGCGAGATGAGGACATCTCGCACTTTTTAAGTGGAGTAGAATGTAAGATTTCTCCCCCAGCCTTCGAGGTATACAGGAGTAAGAATCTTATAATTATTCCCTCTCTAAATAAAAGAAAGATTCTGTTTAAAAAGGGAAGACACTTTACCCAGAATACCTTCTCAGGAGCCCACCTATTTTAAGGATTCAGAACGATGAGTTCAGAAGTGAGAACCGGTGTTTTGGATGCCAAGGTTTTGGTCATCAGTTAAAAGACTGCCCGACTCCTACCATGAAAAGGGCACAGGGAAGTCTAGAACCCAAATTCAGAGACCAATTCCTTCATACCAATCTAATCAGGGTCCGTCTCAGACAAGATTGCTTAACTTTATTAACTAGGTCCGACCCATTGATTAGGGTCGAGATGACCAGTCAAATGCTTGGCGACTTAGAGCAACAGATGCAGGTAATTCATAAAGATATAAACGCTGCCCAGGATCGACAAAGACAATATACAGATAAGAAGAGGACAATCAGAGAGTATAAGTAGTTATCCCCCAAATATTGTGGACCAAAGAAAGTAGGTGACTTAGCCTACGAACTTCTTTTATCTCTTCATCTCAAAGTTCTTAATGCCTTCTATAGAAAAATGTGCTAAACCCAAGACGGCAAAACTTCAGTGGCAAGATACCGTTGGCTTCTAAGTTACGCTAGCTCCTTCCTTTATATAAGTCGTAACTTTTACTTGTCGCTCACAGTAATCTTACTTCCATCGATCTCCCTTCTTCTTAATCTCCTTCATGGCTTGGCAACAGGAATTAGTTTTATCCATGATGATTTCTCACCTTCAAGACGCAAGCGAGTCTGTGAAGAAGGATTTTATAGAACAGTATGAGTGCTCACTTTTTCCTCACTTGGGAACTTCTGTAGCTCAGACCAAATGGCGGACCTATCAAGATATAACTAGGGTAACACCCTGGGGTCAGCAGCACTTTCGTTACAATGTCCGCTTGGCCATGGTTATTGAAGCCTAGGGTTTGGGTCCCCGATACTACTGCGTCATGAGATCAAGACATCTTGGGTTTTCTGAGCGGGTCTTCTTACTGGCGTGTTTTCTTCCTCATCAGAAGATATGCCTTTACCCCGTTTTTGGCTTGCTTCTCAGAGGTCCTTTTGTTAGATCACCTCATACCATTGAGATAGGTGCGGCAATAACCAACACAATTATTCCCATAGATGAGTTACCTTATACGTGTGCAGCTTGTGAGTGCTGTTTTTGTGACCATATGATGGACGGGCTTATGGAAGTGTAAAGAGTTCTTCAATCTTTACTGTATATGTTCCAAGAATGAATAAAGTTGAAATCTTGTTCTTGTCTTGACCCTTACTCTCTTTGAGACTTTTTATTTGGTGGTTAATCTTAATTAAATCTTTCTCTAAGTCTCATGTTCGTGCATCTCGCAAAATTATCCCAAGTTTGCGAGATGAGGACATCTCGCGTTTTTCAAGTGGTACTGATGACCATGTGAGCAAAGTGACCGCCGCCGCAAGGAGAGCCTATGCCAACAAGACTTGCATTGCTTGGCTGTAAGATTCCTCCCCAGCCTCTCAAAATGTTCAGCATATTCCCCTGTAATCAATTCCCTCTTCAGAAATATAAAAGATCTTGTCTCTGCCTATTTTGACATAGAGAGAGAAAATATTCTAGAGAGAGAATATTCAAATTTTGAATATTTTTAGATAGAAAAAATTCTCATATTATTAAAATTAATTCCCCTGAAATAAAAATTCAAAAAGAACTTTCCAATGTGCAATTAGAATTTATTGGAAATGGGTATAAAGGACCTTAGCCTAAGGGTCTAGATTTTCAGAAATTTTTGGATTATGGTCCAATTAAGGTTCCTATGGGCCAATAGCATCAATCCATGTGTGGGGAGGAGATAAATCCAATTTTGTAAAAGATGATATCCAAAAATGAGTAAATGCTCACATAAGATGAAGAGTTGACTATGTACAAGGTTTATTAGTAAGAAACTATGAGTAATATCAAAAATATGAGATATTTTGGGTATAATGATTCCATTTTGACACATTGTTTCATGCAACATTATAATTAAGTATTACCCTTTCTAAAACTTCATTGGGTTTGGTATGATGGTGCTTCGTCTCAATTCAAAGCAAAAAGTCCTTTCTACTTTGTTTCCAGGTACACTGCCATGAGGGGGTTGCAAATGACTTGGAATTTCTTTGGTTCTGGTCATGGAAAGGGAGAGCACGATGGTGTAGGGGTTGTAGTGAGAAGAGAGCAATAACTCATGAATGACTAAATCCTAATGGTGCTAAGATCCAATGTGTAGCTGATGTCATAAAGTTTTTGTGAGAAATTCTCACCATTGGAGCCAAGTCCACATATGCATCACAAGCTCGGTACATTAGTAGAGTCTTTTGGGAAATAAAGTTGGGTGATATAGATAAAGATGAGGCATGGAATGCCAAGGCTATAACAAACACACATTCAGTCTCTACATACTCTAATCACGATTCTATAGCATTGAGAGTGTGTTGGTTATCATGTTATTGTAGTAATTGTATGGAACACTTATGGCATAGATGCAACAATCAATCTCATATTCATAGCTAGGGCTACATTTCCCTTGAACCATTGGTAGATGGCACTGGAGAAGACAATGTTCACATTGATGTTAAGATCGCAAAAATTGAGGAGGCCACCATTAGTGATGTCCTTCTTGTAGGAGATACTTTCGCGTGGTGATAGCTAAAAAAGAAAAATTTCCAGAGAATGCAGACTTCTACATCTTGAAATGCACAAAGGAGAAAGAACTCTGCAAGAGACCTACAAAAGACGGATGGGGGAATGCCATTGCACGAGGTTGTTTTATTGTGAAAGGGTTCTTCTACGAGAAAACCTACGAGTTGTGGGATGACAAGTCGGAGGCCTTGATAGCGACACATCTTATACGAGCAATCAAATTTCCAAATGGACCCACACCTAGTTAACAAAAATTTGTTTGTCCTATCCCCTGAGGTACATGAAGCTGTGTACAGTAGTATGCCATTCAATTTTTAGCCTACTTAGATACAGAGATGTGTTAAACAGTATGCCATCCAATTGTGTGCATACTTGAGATGTTTCTAATGGAAAAAATGGAGATAACAATATTTAATATCAATGGAATTTCAGCTGATGTATTCATATATATTGTAGAAAATATACATGTGTATCACTCTGTGTATATATAAATGGGAAAATTTTAGGGGCGACGTCGATGAGGTGTCTGTGATGAATGTGAATGTGTCTATGACTGGGGTGGCCTTTGATTAAGGTTCTCTTCCACTCTTTCCATTTCTTCCCACAATCTTTCCTCTCCTTGCCTACTAGCCTCCTGGTCTTGCCTTTGGGCCTTCACCTCAACCTGCCTCCTAGATTCCGCCTCATCTATGCACCTTTCATATTCGTGATAGTAGCTTGGTGCACTTCAGGTTCCCTTTGGTACTACTCCTCTTGCTGACACCTACGCTCTTTGTCTTCCCTTGTGAATTCACCTACCTATGTGATCTCTTCTTCTGCACAATCATGCACCACCAAAAAACATTTTTGTACAACTTTTGTCTTGAATTGTTTTACATGCAATGGATTATATTTGTGTAGATTAAGTTCCTGTACACAACAAAGGAAAATGTTTTGTTAGAAACCTTATATCTACGTTAGATGATGGAGATGTAGATTATAAACATCACTTACATCAGGAATATTAAAAGTCTTTTTTAACAAAACCAATGCGTTAAGGCACGTCCTCCATCTACAGAAGCAACTGACATCTGCAGGCTAGACTGGCACCCTTATCCTTTGATATCTCATGGTCTGAACAAGATTTGGCTTCAATAATAGGTGTTCCACAACTGATGCAAACTTTCAAGCACATTTGAAAGGTCCACAAAATAAAAATTAGTTTATCCTACTTTAATAAATCTATCGAACTTGGGAAATGTCAATAGGGAATTACTCTCTAACGTGACCATGATATCCTTCAAGTTGGACAAAGTTTGCAAAGTAACATATATTTTGTGCAATGTCGTACAGAAGCAAACTCCAATGTTCGCTAAAGAAACAAACAGGACATGGGTGTTATAAAAAAAACACATACAAATTACCTAATCTATGTTGTTCGTCTAACTTAACATGAAACTCAATCTTTGTTATAAACTGTGATAATAATTCACACGATCAAGGTTGACCTCCTGAAACTAGGCCATGAGGTCCAAAAATGATTTCCTCATATTTTTGCAATTACCTTGATATGAGAGAGTCTACAACATATGTACTATTCTGTATCTCTTCTGGTAGTAGAAGTGAGAGACAATATCTACAGGCAACAATGAATATAAAATTGAATTAGGATTTGTGAGAAAATAGAATTAGGATTTATGAAAAATAGAAGACGAACTAGAAAATAGAATACATCACAATCATGCCAACATACCATAGTGATACATTCATCACACGACTGTGTCAATGACTTCCAGTATCTCGCCACATAGCAAAACACGTAAATCAGTTGTTTGCATCTAAGGTGGTTAACAAGTTGTTATGGGCTACCATACCTCCAAGAGAAAACTCTACACATTCACCTAATGAGTGAGTATTAGATCACAACCGTCGTAGGGTACTTTTACCAATGCTTCGATCTTGAGTCCCTTGAGGCCTCCAAGCTCGCTTTGTTAAGCTCCAAACTCCAAGCTCCACCTCCACGCTATCACCATGGAGTTGTTGGAATTAGGGTTGCAGGAATGCACACACAACTTCAAGAAGATGAGGAAGCTTGAGCACAACACAGTAGTGTATTATGAGTGCCAAAAATGAAAGATAACAAGCCTTAGAAGATAATGGGCGTATATACAATGCACGGGGGAAAAAACCTCCTAGTGAGGGAAAAAGTGCCCCGGCGGTCCTAAGTGTGTTCACACACATCACTACTATAATATGGTAACAAATCCCCCCTGGAGTGATGCGGTGAACAAGAGCTAGCACTCATGTATAGGGAAGTGTCTAGCTATGTGGATGAATCCACAAAAGGGAGTAAGCCCAAAGCTTTGCGAAAAGCTTCGAACTTCTCACGAGGCAGAGCCTTTGTGAAAAGGTCTGCAAGGTTATCCTGTGTTGGCACATAAGCCAAACTGATCTCTCCTGCAGAGAGTCTCTCCCTGACATAATGGTAGTGCACCTCAATGTGCTTCGTACGAGCATGGAACACTGGATTCCGCGCAACTGCCAATGCGCTCTGACTGTCAGTGAAGATGGTGGTGGCAGATGGCTGCCCAACACCCAAATCAGCCATAAGGCGTCTGAGCCACACACACTCAACCGTAGCTGTGAAAGCTGCCCTCTGTACTCAGCTTCACAACTAGAAGTGGCCACAGTAGGCTGCTTCTTGCTCAACCATGATATGCATGAGCTTCCAAGCATGAAGCAAAAACCACTCGTGGACACGCGTGTGTCATAACAACCAGCCCAGTCAGAATCTGAAAAAACATGTAAATCTGGCGGCAATGATCCCCCCTTGGGATAAAACAACCCAAGATGCCGAGTACCACTCAAATAGCGAAAGATACGCTTCACTGCCTGCCAATGCTTAATGCCTGGGCTATGCATAAATCTGCTCACCTGTGAGACTGCAAACTGAATGTCTGGCCTCGTAATGCATACATAAATGAGGCAACCAACAGCTGTCTGATAGAGTGTGACATCAAAGTGATCTCCAGCATCATGAAGACTCAACTTCAAACCTGTCTCCATTGGAGTAGCAATAGGCTTGCAGTCTTCAAGGCCAAATCTCCGCAACAATGTTTCAATATACTTTGTCTGACACAAAGCAATACCTCCATCACACTGCTTAAATTGTATCCCCAAATAATGATGCAAATGCCCCAAATCTGACATCTCAAAAGAGGCATTCAAATCAGCCTTAAAATCAGCAATATGACTCTCATTTGGTCCTGTGAGCAGCATGTCATCGACATAGAGAGCAATGATTAGATGTACACCATCCACACGTTTAACATACAAAGTGCTTTCTGTTGGACTATTCTGAAACCCATGTGCAGTCAAATATGCATGTATTTTTTCATACCAAGCTCGTGGAGCTTGCTTTAAACCATATAAAGCCTTTTTTAACCTGCACAATTTGTTTTCCTGCCCTCTTTGAACAAAACCACGAGGCTGCGATACATACACCTCCTCATGCAAATCTCCATTTAAGAACGCAGTCTTTATGTCCAGCTGATGTACATTCCAACCATTATGAGCTGCTAATGCACAGATGCTACGAACAGTGGTCATACGACATGTGGGAGCAAAAGTCTCATCAAAATCAATGCCCTTCTCTTGAGCATAACCTTTTGCAACAAGCCTAGCCTTATGGCGATCCACTGTGCCATCAGGCTTACGCTTCAATTTGTATACCCACTTAGTGCCAATGGCCTTCTTGCCAGGGGGCAAGTCACATAAAGACCATGTACTATTCTTCATAATAGCATCGTATTCTGCTTGCATAGCAGCCATCCAATTTTCTGAACTTTGTGCCTCATCAAATGAAACAGGCTCACTTTCATCGCACATACTAGAAACAGCCAATGCATAACAATCTGACGCATAAGAGGCACCATGAGAGCCAGAACGAGTGCGACTAGACAAAGGGGCATCCAACTTGCTGTCACGCAAAGTCTGCACCAGCCATCTAGGCATGTTCCTAGAGCCCTCAATCTTTTGTCTCTCATCCTCAAGTGCATCATGCACATCTGCATCAGATATAGGCTGATCTGTGCCATCATTTAAAACCTGCATAGGCTGAAAAACTGCCTCATGAGGTATTGCACTTGACTGTGCACCACTGAAAAGAGGCAACAATGTATCATAGACATCACGTGAGCTGATATCTGTCTCCTTAGTACATGAAACCAAGGGCTGAACTGCATCTTCCACAAATACAACATCACGGCTAACCAAAATGCGCTTTGTCTGTGGGGTGGATGATACAAACGATAGCCTTTGCTCTCAGCACTATATCCAACAAAAATACATTTGACAGCTTTGTCATCCAATTTTCTGCGATGTTGCACAGGCACTAATGCATATGCCAGGCAACCAAAAACACGTAAATGGCCAACAGATGGCTTGCGGCTATGCCAAGCCTCATATGGAGTGACAACCTGTAATGCTTTGGTGGGACACCTGTTTAGTACATAAGTGGCACACATGACAGCCTCAAGCCAAAAACCATGTGGTAGACTTTGACTCTTAACCATACATCTTGCCATTTCCATGAGAGACCTGTTTTTTCTCTCAGCCACACCATTTTGCTGTGGTGTATACGGCACTGTACATTGGTGTTTTATCCCACGCTCAGCCAGAAATGCATTAAATTCTGAAGACATATACTCCCCCCCTCGATCTGAACGGAGGGTGCCCATCTTACTTTCTGACACATTTTCAGCCATAACCAAAAACTGTTTGAAGCACAAAAACACTTCGGACTTTGCCTTCAAAGGATATACCCATGCATGCCTGGTAAAATCATCAATGAAAGTCACGAAGTAAAGGTAGTTTCCAAATGATGGAGTTTGCATGGGACCACAAACATCACTGTGAACAAGCTGCAATCTGCGTTCAGCTCTCACTGATCCATCTTTGGGAAAGGAAGCACGCTGCATTTTACCCAATATGCAGCCCTCACAAACATGCTTGACAGGTGCCTCAAGCTTAGGCAAAGAAGACACCATTTCAGATTTCTGCAGGCGCAGCAAACTTGCAAAATTCAGATGACCAAAACGTGCATGCCACAGTTTTGCATTTGAAATAGCATGCGTATCCATAATAGCACATGCTGAATCCTCTACACATTTGCCATCCATATTGAGCTTATACAGCCCTCGACATAGTGAACCAGATGCTACAATGATGTCACCACAAGAGAGATCATGAACAGTACATCTGTCATCCACAAATTTTACAACCAAACCTGTTTTGGCAAATGCGGAGACTGACAGCAGATTCTTTTTGATCCCTGGCACATACAATGCATCAAAAAGTGTAAAGGTGTTGCAATTTGCAACATTCAGCACAATCTGTCCAACTCCTTTAACGGGATAAGAGGAGTTATTGGCACAAGTGACAGTATTCCCTGTGGGAGCAGACTCAAGGAAAGTGAATAAACTGCGCTGCGAGGTGATATGCTTAGTGGCACCACTGTCAAAGTACCATACATCTGAATCTACTGCAGACATACATGTGTCATGCAAAGATGGGTCATAACTGCACTGCGCATTGAATGCCCATT
The DNA here is from genome assembly GCF_041138505.1 of Cibotium barometz. Lineage (NCBI taxonomy): Eukaryota > Viridiplantae > Streptophyta > Polypodiopsida > Cyatheales > Cibotiaceae > Cibotium > Cibotium barometz. The sequence goes on along the minus strand of NC_141054.1, from coordinate 61,697,043 downwards.
CTGTATCTTGAACAACATTAGCAGATTCATTGTTAGAAGGAGAGGCATCTGCAACAGCCATACCAGCCTCTTTCTTCTTAGCCTCTTTCGCAGCCAGCTTAGGACACGCTTTGATGACATGATCATTTCCCTTACAGTACTTGCAAAATGTCTTCTGTTTGTCACCCTTCTTCTCATCTTTGTCTTCCTTCTTTGGTTGCGCAGCATTTGCAGATTTCTGCTTACTAGAAGAAAAGCCAGCTTTACCTTTCCCGCTTCTCTGACTAGCAACGAAAGCTTGATCTGCGACACGCATAATATTCCTGTTTTGCCTTGACTGGTCTTCTTGCAGCAAAACAGAAACTAACTCCTCAAATGATAAGGCATTGGGATTGCCTTTCATCATCAAGCGAAGAGTGGAAGCAAAACCCTGATAAGAATCTGGTAGACCATTCAAAACAGTCTGCACAAGTGAACTGTCTGACAGGATTTCATCTGCAGAAATGAGCTGCTCTTTGAAATCCTTGATCTTTGTCAAAAAGCTATCCATAGAATCACCTTCGTTCATATGCTCACTCTCCAACTGTTTTCGGAGGTAAGCAACACGAGCCTCATTTCTTGCCTGATACAATGTGGCAAGTACATCCCAAGCATCCTTAGAAGTCCTGCAGGAGTGAATATGTGGGATAATGGTACGTTTGACAGACAGCGCAATCAAGGCATGAGCCTGCGCATCTCTACCATCCCAACGAATCTGCTCTGCTGAAAGTGGTGGTTCTCGAACAGCTGCTACAGCACTTGTGCCTGCACCATCATCAACAGTACCTGTTTCTGATGTGTTTGCAGCATTCCCAGCCACAATAGGACGTGCATCAATACCCTGCACAATGTTCCATAACCCCTTTGCTACCAATACATGTCGCATCATATATGCCCACAATGGATAGTTGGTGCCATCCAACTTATCCTCAGCAGCCAACATGCGGAATACATCATTGTTGTCAGCCATGGCCAATGACTGTACTACTAGATGTAAATGCTGTCTGTAGAGGTAAACCTGTATAAAATCGACCTGTGCTATGTAGCACAGCCCAAAACAGACGAATGGGCACCTGTCCTGCAGATTTTAATCTTGACAGAAAATCTGCACAGTAGGACGATTTTGCCTGCGCAGTACTTGGAATGCAAAAACGGAGGGCGAAATGACTTCAGATCAAAATTCTGAAACGAACAGGCCCTACGGGCTTTCCCACGGCATATACTAACCTGCAGACGCTCGTGAAATCTCGTCGCAATCGGAGGAGATGAAGCGGCAGGTGCCGGTGATGCTGCCCGGGAGGAGGAAGCCTGCTCTGATACCAATTGTTGGAATTAGGGTTGCAGGAATGCACACACAACTTCAAGAAGATGAGGAAGCTTGAGCACAACACAGTAGTGTATTATGAGTGCCAAAAATGAAAGATAACAAGCCCTAGAAGATAATGGGCGTATATACAATGCACGGGGGAAAAAACCTCCTAGTGAGGGAAAAAGTGCCCCGGCGGTCCTAAGTGTGTTCACACACATCACTACTATAATATGGTAACAGGAGTCGCACACACCATTGCATAGGACAATCACTCTCTCTCTCACTCTCTCATACAAACATAAATCATGCAAGCATAAGAGAGGCACAATGCTAGAATGTTCTCACTCCTTCAATCTCTCTCAAGACACAAAGGGGAACTCTCAATAGCACAAAGGGGATTGTGTCTCTTCATTATGAGAAAATGCCTTATATACAATTGGCCCTTATTCACACTTGGGCACCCAAAACTTACTTATGAGGCCTTGGGTCGCGAATATCTCATAATGTACAACTTTTATGGTGCCGTTTCATGACACTTATTAATGTCCTTAATTGAGGATCATGTTTGTTAATCCAAAATGGGATTAACATCCCCCCCTTCATGATGTAGGTTTTGTCCTCTCTCAGAACCTGTTACCTAGGTCGAAAGACCTGGTCATCGAACTCATGTCCGTAAAAATTCCTTTTGGATTGGAGATTTTTAAGTGTACATCTGAAGGCTGAATGGGATCTCCAAAATCCAGTATCCATCCTATCTTCAAATGTGATATGCATGTAGATTGGAAGACAACGTAGACGGTGGTAATAAATCATGATCCCTCGATCTGATGGTCCTTGGTTCATGTGGAACCTTAAGTTGTCTGCTTCATGACCATCATGATGTTCCCTTGGTTGGTCTATGAGGACCACCACCAGCTTCAAAAATATGACACTGGCTACAATAGTGGGGTCGGGGATTCAACGCCATGCCCGGATCCATGTCAATAACTATTGTCTTTGTTCTTGTATGTGGCCAAAAGTTGTTGGTACAAAGATTGGGAAATTGTAGCACACATGAGAGTCACGTCTTTTGGCTTTGTGAAACTCTAGCAGCGTACATCGTCTCTTGATTGGCATGTACAATGGATCGACCCGCAATTCCTCAGCTTTGAGTTGTGCTGTTAGCTGCATAATTTGGTTTTGTAGCACCTCTTCCTTGGCCCTGGCATTTTCCTGGAAGACTTGTGTTTGTTGTTCACGTAATGCTGTGATTTTCTTTGTGTGATTTACCTCTTTCTGGAGTTGGTCCTTTGCTTGTTCCAGCTTGGCATTGAGATCAGCATTCTCTTTTATCTTTTGGACTATGGTTTGACTTAACACAAGGTTATTACTTTCAAGGGATGTGTATCTCTTTTCTTGCTCTTCTGTAGCCTGCAAGCTTTTCCTAATAACCTCCTTGTGTGTTGATTCTGCTACCTCGAGGTTTGCCTATAACTTTTGCACATGTGCTGACTTGCTTCCAGTGTGCACTATTACGATCATGGAGCATATGGGTGGTGAGGAGATGGCATCGCCAAACTTTTTGCTCCTACTCCCTTAGTGTATCGATCCCCAATTCTGTTTCCAACCCAATTAGTTGTTGATTGAGGAGCTCATCGAGTCCCTCGACAGTCTTGTGCAAGAACTGTTGGTAGTCGATGTTGTGCAAGGATGCAAGCTGTGGTAGCCCTTCTTCATTTTCCAATCGTCTTCGCTTGCTTGGACTTGACGCTTCCAATCTTTGGCGTTTACTTGCTTTCATGGGTCCTTCAGCTGTGCTGGTGTTTGGGCCGTGGTTGCTTCTTCACTTCTTGTTTCTTCAGCTTGCATGAGTGTGGCAGGTTCTGGAGCTGTTTCAATGGGTGTGTCTCCCAGCGTGGAGTCCTTGAGAGGAGATAACACAGTAAATATATGCTGGGTAGGGCTAGCTGGGAGAGTAAGTTGTCGCTCGGGTTCCTATGTTATTTGAGTGAAGATGGTTTCCTGTAGTATTGCTTCTTGGTAAGTTCGAATCTTAGTTGCAACTTCCTCCTCTATTCTTTGTGATTCTGTTGCAACATCAGTGAGGGCCCCCCACATCTTTTTATCTGTCTTCTTTTTGCGATCTTTCTTGATCTATTGTGAGATGTCCTGGGTCTCCATCAAGATGGCTTGTCCTTCTTCATCAGTTCTAGTTGTTACCTTGGGCTGGTTCTGTACTAGTGCTAACTGTAATCGTTCTTCTATTTCGGGCTCCTTGAGAGACCTTTTTGCTACATGGTTGAGGACCTATGTGAGGAGGTATGGGTTACTTATTTTTGAGTGGTGAGCTTTCACAAATAGTTTTCCATCTCCTTGTAATCTCCTTGTGGAGGTAATATGCCCAATCTTCCTTTTTCTCTTCGTGTAGCTTGGTAATTATGTGGAGGCTCACCTTGTTGTGTCTACTGGCTTTATAATTTTATGCTATCTTCTTGAGCATGTCCTCCATTGGCATCTTGTCAATACTGTGTGAATGGTGTCTAGTTGCAGCAGCAAACTGGAAGGTGTAGAGCCTCTCTTATCTCAAGTCCTTGGTGATGAGGAGTTCTCCAGCGGTGCCATCAGCCTTTGTGATACTCCCTCTCTTGGTTCCCTTATAGGTTTTCAAGTAATCTGGACATAATTCTGTGTTGATTGTTCGGGGAAGAATTTGGGCTATTGCACTTAGTTTGATTCTTTCCAGCTTTGCTTGAACTTTAGCTTCCTCCAGTATCTTCAGACACTCGAGGCTCTGGTAGTGGAGCGACCCAAGAAATTGAGCTTTGGTTTATAGATTGTCCTTTTTCTCCAACTGGGTGGGGATCCCATAACACTTGTAGCTTGTGATGCGGTCGGGGTTTCGTGTGCTTCGAACTTCGAGGCTGACATCTGTAGAGTCACAAGGTATCAGTCTAATGACCAATGGGGCTTGATACCATCTTTTCCTCTCTTTTTTTTTGTATATACATATGGTTATATAGATGTATTTTGATGTGGAATAGGTTAGAGAGTTCCTATGAAAGTGCAGACTCGTGAAATTGTTGTGCGTGAAAACATAGACCCGTGAAATGGTTGGCTGTGAAAAGGTGGGCCGTGAAATGGCTGTGTGTGAAATAGTTGTGCGTGAAAATGCAGACTCGTGAAATGGTTGGCCGTGAAAACATAGACCCGTGAAATGGTGGGCCGTTAAATGGCTGTGCTTGAAATGGTTGTGCACATGAAAATGTAGACCCGTGAAATGGTGGGCCATGAAATGGTTGTGCATGAAATGGTTGTGCGTGAAAATGCAGACCTGTGGAATGGTTGGCTGTGAAAATGTTGACCCATGAAATGGTGGGCCATGAAATGGATGTGCGTGAAAACGTAGACCCATGAAATGGTGGGCCATGAAAATGTAGACCCGTGAAATGGTGGGCCATGAAAATGTAGACCCGTGAAATGGTGGGCCGTGAAATGGTTTGGCGTGAAAATGTAGACCCGTGAAATGGTTGGCTGTGAAAACGTAGATCCGTGAAAACGTAGATCCGTGAAATGGTTGTGGGTGAAAAAGCAGACCCATGAAGGTGCAGACATGTGAGTGCAGACCTATGAAATGGTGGACTGTGAAAAAGGTGTCCTCACTATCGTGTAACAAAGACTCGGTGTTCGTGAATCTTTTATAGAATCTTTATACTTGGTTGATTTTTCTTATGCACATGTGATGCATTCATTAATGAATTGAGAAACGATGACAATTTTTGCAATATAATAGAAGCCATTGATTAAAAAAACAACAAAAGAAAAGAAAAAGAAGATAAGAGTTAAGCTCCCACCTTGAAGGGAATGGTCGAGGAGATTGTAAGGAAGATGGGAGCTCAGATATGCACACACAATCGAATGCAAAAGATTGAAAATTGCAAACGATGAAATGACGAAAAGAAGAAAGAGAATTTTATTTTATAATGCAGCCGTCGGGGACAGGGCGGCTACCTTAATGAAGGAAGCCACGTGGTGCTGCATGAGTGGCTACGTGAAAATTACCGTTTCACATCGTGAATTGTTTTGGACTTCTCATGGCATGAAACCATTTTTGCAGTTTCATGACGTCAGACGTTTTCATAGCTTGAAACTGTTTTCTATAGTTTCACATCGAACTTTTTCACAGCGTGAAACCGTTTTCTGTAGTTTCACATCGGAGTGCATAAGATCAAATGTTTCTCATTTTTTCGTTATGATTAAGCAATCAATCATGCACATGATGAGTGAATGATACAGAGCTTACCTTGTACCCATTTGTGCAAAAATTGGATACCTGTTTGTTTATTGCCATGAGAACCAAGGGTTCACTTGGGCTCTGTTGGGCATTCATTGATGCAGTCTTTTTAGTTCCATGTGGGAGTTTTTTTATTATTCCTTCCACCCAACTGAACAATGTTGTCAATGTTTCAAGTTGTGTAGGGCTTTTGTCTGCATCTCCCTACTAAATGTCCTTGCTTTTATCTTTGGATTCCTTGTTCGGCTCTGTAGCTAGGGTGGGTACTTCTGTAGCCTTGGCCCTCCTCATCCCAATTGGCTGATTCTTCTTTTTTCTCCACACAAGAGGTGGCGTGGTGCTAGCTTGGGGTGGGAGTTGGTGTTGCACACTTTACCACCCTCTTGTTGATGATTTAAACTGTTTACTGTATTGGTGGCGTGGTGCTAGCTTGGGGTGGGAGTTGGTGTTGCACACTTTTACCACCCTCTTGTTGATGATTCGAACTGTTTACTGTATTGACCACCCTCTTGTTGATGATTCGAATTGTTTATTGTATTGACCACTGGATTTGGCTTAGGTATCCATATTGCTGCATTGTCTTGATAGTAGCCTTGTGCTTGCAATAAGTCTTTCCGGACCCATTGCTTACGATATCCTTGGGTTTTCTTCGAGTCCTTCCACTTGGTTCGTGTCAGAAAGGTCAAAATTTTTAACTGTGTGCAGGTTCCTCCTTGCGTTTTTATACTATTTATGTTGTCCTTCTTGATTGGTTGACCCTTAAGTTGGTTACCCACTTCTGCATACCCTTAAGTTGGTTACCCACTTCTGCATACCTTTAAGTTGGTTACCCACTTCTGCATACCCTTAGATTTTGGGTATTGTGTGGACGAGATTCTTGAAACGGGTGCTGGTGTTGTTTCCTAATGTGTTTTCTCTGTACTTATTGTTCTTTTATCATATATGATGTGCTTCCCTTTAATCTTAAACCTCCTGATCTCTTCAGGGAATCATCTCATCGTATACAAAAACTTGGAAGAAATGTAATACGTTTATTCAATAAAATACACATAAAACGAATACTAATAGCTTAAGAAATTTTTGGTACTATTATCTGTTGATTTTCATCATCCTCAAGAATTTTTCTTATCCATTAAGGGATCATACTGTCTTCATGTACAGTAATTGCTACATATTTGCCCATATCTACCAAACCAAGATGGTCTACAGTTATTGTATCCTCCTCCTTGGAAGGCAACTGGGTTTCATATGTCCTACCTTCATTGAACATGTTCTTTAATATCTCTTGCCAGGCAGATACTCAAAGTCCTGGGATGCAGAATCAACTAGGATGTGTTTGTCAACTCCTTTCTCTACCCACCCCATGTCTGCTTCACTATAATTTGCTAAAGCAACCAAAGCAATAGTCTTCACAAATCTTAAAATGATGTATAATGTCCGTTAAATTTAATACATAATCAAATTAGTATGCCATAGTAAAGCTGGGAAAAGAAGGAAGTGACAAGTCCCTGTGTTCATTATCATTAGGTGGATTGGCTTCTAATGGGATAATACTCATAGGTGCTACTGCATCAACACCGAAAAGGGATGTACTAATGGGAAACATTTCGTTTTCGGCCTTTGCCCTCTCCTCTGCTAGATCGATAGCCACCTCTTCCTCAAATCTATCATCCTCAATTGGCACTTGACTCCATTGTCTGGGACTCAGATTCTTTACTAGTAAGGAGATGCAGAAAACAAAGAAATCCATAACTGTATTGGAGAAGGCGACAATTCTTTGAGTGTAATGGGCATTTCTCCTCTACTCACTACTACAGTTGGGGATCTTTTCATGACAACGGTTAAACCTTCTTTTCTTAACTTTGTCTATTGCAAAATTAGATGGATAAACATATCATTCACCATCAAATGTAACGATGTTGCCAGAAATAATTTGTTCATAATCTTGCTCCCGGTCACCTAGAATAATCCTAGAAATCTTGATAATGTTCTGAAAAGGAAATTCTACATTAAACAGCAAAGATAATTTAGGAGCACAGTGGTTGGCATGTGCATTGTATAAGAACATATATAGCTTTTCTGTGCAAGACTCTTTCGCCTCATTATCCAATTCCAAGAGAATTTCCAACTCATTCGCCAACATGCCTAAAGAAACATTTCAGTCTCTCGATTAGGACAAGCATGCTTAATATACAAGGGGTTAGTACCAAGCGATAAGGGGCTTAGGCGATGCATGCAAGCACCTTGTCGCTTGGTACTGACCCCAAAATAAAAGAAAGCAAAAGGGGGTCAGTATCAAGTGATTAGAGGCTTACGCGATGCCTGCAAGTTCCCTACCACTTCGTAGTGACCCCTTGTGTATAAAAGGAGAGGCATGGGGGGTAAATATGAGGCCATATGGATCATGGGGTCAGTGCTATAAGCGGTAGGCGGCTTACACAATGTCTGCAAGCCCCTTACCGCTTTGTACAGACCCAGATAACAAAATGAAAGAAAAGGGGGTCAATAAGAACAAGCTATACGGCACTACAAGAATACCTACTTTGGCAATGGCGATAAAGATGGTAGAAGGGGAGATCAACACCAAGGCAATGGCAAGGTAGAGGTTAGATGATGGCGATGGCGGCAAGGGAGCTCGACACCAAGGCAATTGCAAGGTAGAGGTTAGATGATGGTGATGGCCATGGCGACGCATAGGGACAACACGAAGGGTAGGGAGCTCAACGCCAAGGGTTTAGGATGGTCAGAAAGCTCAATGTCCCAAAGGAGATTAGGGCCATTTTAGACTCACGTGGTGGTCTTAGCACCATGGGTGTGGTGTGTCCTAATCTGGGGGATAACTACTTATACTCCCCTAGAGAGAAAGAAATTCTTTTGGTCCGTATTCAAATGAAGACTATAACTGCTTCTTTGAATTCTCTGATTGTCCTCTTCTTATCTGTATATTGTCTTTGTCGATCCTGGGCAGCATTTATATCTTTATGAATTACCTGCATCTGTTGCTCTAAGTCGCCAAGCATTTGACTGGTCATCTCGACCCTAATCAATGGGTCAGACCTAGTTAATGGAGTTAAGCAATCTTGTCCGAGACGGACCCTGATTAGATTGGTATGAAGGAATTGGTCTCTGAATTTGGGTTATAGACTTCCCTGTGCCCTTTTCATGGTAGGAGTCGGGCAGTCTTTTAACTAATGACCAAAACCTTGGCATCCAAAACACCAGTTCTCACTTCTGAACTCATCGTTCTGAATCCTTAAAATAGGTGGGCTCCTGAGAAGGTATTCTGGGTAAAGTGTCTTCCCTTTTTAAACAGAATCTTTCTTTTATTTAGAGAGGGAATAATTATAAGATTCTTACTCTTGTATACCTCGAAGGCTGGGGGAGAAATCTTACATTCTACCCCACTTAAAAAGTGCGAGATGTTCTCATCTCGCAAAGTAGAGGACAACTCTTTTTCTTAAGATCCAATTTATTCTAGGGTTCCTTATATTCCGGTCAACCCAACAGAATACGGGGATAATTATCCCTTAAATAGAACTCATCATTAAATAACAATTCATTCAAATCATATCATTCATCTCTTTAACACGATAATGGTCCAGTAGACCGAAAAATTTCTTTATGAACATTCCTCCAGGGGAATTTCAGACAAGTAAGTTCTCAATTTGTCATCCCTTAACTTGATCTACCGTGTCAAGTGTTAACAGTAGCAATTTGACAGCACAATCCACTAATCTCATAGTGATTTGCTGAAATCATTATCATCATTCTAGTTATGAATATCATCACAAGAACTCGTCCCAATCATCCACATTGTGGTTTCGCTCAGTTTATTACATTTTAACCCATTTTCAGGGGTCATCATTTTTCAATCAAAATCCCAATCAATTTATCAGTTCGCAAACAAAATTAAAAATCATATCAACCACATTCGAATTCATCAGGTGGATAGCATTAATGCTTATAATTTCAAGTCTTAGATTTACTCGTATATACTATCGGTAAAGAGCTGCAGTTATACCCTCGGTATATACGGTTAGTCATGATACTTGGAATTATAAGGTAAATACTATCATGTCTAAGCCTCAAGCAAGTCAGGGTTCCATATAATTGCGGTACTTCCATTTGAAGACCCAATTATTAATTTACGAAATTAGTTTGAATATCAATTTGTATGAATTAAATCACACAATTATAACCTTTTTGTGCTACTTGATAAATTTTTGGCATATTTGGCTTTTCAGTTGATCTTTATTAGCCAATTCGCTCTGATACCAACTGTGAGATCCCTGTCCCCACTGCGCAATGGATTCGGGGTACTAGCAGCGAAAGTAGCATATCTTGCACGGGGCAGAGTCCCACACTCGGGGCCTCGTCCACGGATATCCGGACAAAAGACTAATCCGTCGGTTTTTCCAAAACCGAACCCGGAAAAACTTCCTTTATCTGGAAAGAACGGGCGATTCCACCAGGATAACTTTTTACTCTAACATAGTCAAGACCTTTACTGATCAAATTGATCCGACTGCACCTTTAAAGGTACTTGGTCAATCAAGGACGAAACTTGCACTTGGATCATTGGGATCAACGCTTTTTTCCCCATCAAGAGGCACAGCCGTTGATTCCTATCCATAGAACAATTACTATCCGGGATTTACTTCATCTATCGTAATAATAGAAATTGAGTCTTGATTTACGGATCCATCAGTCCAGCCTAACCCCATCCACAGTCCCATGGGTTAGCCAACCTCCCAACCACTGTACGGATGGGATCCAATTAGGAATTTGGTTAGGTTTTATCCCGGGTACCAGGGAAAAGAGTTCCGAGGCTCCCTAGCCGGAAGTTCATGCAAACGTAAAACTAGTCACACCACTTACACACCCAATATGAAATTGCTTTTTTCTCAGCATCAACTAACTTTCAAACAATCCTTTAATGAAACCATTATGTCACTGATGACAATCCTCAAAGTCTCTGGTTGAATCCTTATTTCCCGTCATTCATTCATCATCGGTGTACTTATGGCATCATTGGCAACCAGAACGCTCACCACCTGTTCACTCAGGGGCCTTTTCCATAGTTCCTAGCTCATAGTAACCGGCAATATATTCATATAATAGAATGGAATCTCCGTGGGAGATCAGCAAGATCAACCCACAGATCCATATAAAAGAGCCATGGACTCATCCGTTGAGAACCAGCAAGGTCAATCAACCAGATCCATGCCCGGTTTCAGAAAACAATTCTTATTCTTTATTCCAATATCTCCCATGATGCACGTGTGGGTATCTTTGGCGACCCAGAGCCCGAGCACTGTATGGACAGCACCCTCTAGGATCCTTCGCAGGTGACCTAGCGCTTCACTCATAGGCCGCTTCCTTGGTCCCTCATCCACCGTATCGGAAGCTCACCATTTAAATCGAACCGAGGCTGGTCAAGACCTCGGTCGACCTTGCTACGCGAGACGTCCTCCATTGACTCTCCGTCAGCAGTTGCAACTTTAACAGTTAGGTCTTCATGACCTTAATCCACAAGACGGTCAAAATGCTTCCCCAGCATTCTTGACATAAAACAGTCATTTACAAACAGTCACAAAATACAGTTTCTATAACGAACTCTCGTCTTTCCACATTTTCCACTCTCGGACCACATTACTTATTCCACATTCCATTCAATGTGTACTCATCAATGTGTACTCATTCTCATCCATTCACTCATATAGACTACACATTATTTCACATACACCTTCACATTCATTATTCTACATACATATCCATGTTCGTACGTCCACATCATACTTCCAATTTCACATTCATACATACGCATCTACATGCATACATCCACATCCACATTCATACATCCATACTTCCATTTCCACTTCCACACATCCACATTCACATTCATACATCCACATTCACATTCATACATCCACATTCACATGTATACATCCATTTTCACATCCTCATTCGTACATCCACATCTACATCCATACATCCACATCCGTATCTACATCCATACATCCACATCCACATCTTCGTTCACATTCACATCCATACATCCACGTCTACATACATACATCCATTTTTACATCCTCATTCATACATCCACATCTACATACATACATACACATCCGTATCTACACCCATACATCCACATCCACATCCACATTCACATTCATACATACACATCTACATGCATACATCCACATCCACATCCACATTCATACATCCACACTTCCATTTTCACATCCACACATCCATATTCACATTCATACATCCATATCTACATTCATACATCCATATTACATCCATTCTCGCCCTAACACATCCCATATACATCTTATTCCATCAGATACACTCTCTACCTCATCCCATACACATCTTAACACATCTTAACACATTCTACCTGATCCCATACACATCTTAACACATCTTAACTCATCTTAACACATTCTATCACATCTCATACACCTCTTATCATATCCTATCACATCTCATACATATCTTATCACATCTTTTCACATCTCATACACCTCTTATCACATCCTATCACTTCCCATACGCATCTTATCACATCTTATCACATCTCATACACCTCTTATCACATCTCATACACCTCTTATCACATCTTATCACATTTCATATCTTTTTATAGAATACAAGAGGATTCTTATATTTGATATAAGATTTCTCTACACATTTATTTATGCATAAATTCCATTTAAGGAGACTAACATTTTCGAAATAAAAATCAATCTTTTATGCAGCTTCCTATGCATAAATTCATTTTAAATGAAAATGACACTTTTGAATTAAAATTCCATCTCTTATGCATCTTCTTATGCATAAACTCAATTTAGACGAGAATTGACACTTTTGAATTAAGAATCCATCTTTTATGCATCTTCCTATGCATAAATTCAATTTGGATGAGAATAACACTTTTGAATTGAAATTCCATTCTTTTATGCATCTTTCTATGCATAAATTCAATTTAGATGAGAATGACACTTTGAATTTAAAAATCAATCTTTTATGCATCTTCTTATGCATAAATTCAATTCGGTAGGAATTACACTTTTAGAATAAAAGAATTTCTCTTATGCATCTAAGTTATGCATAAAATCCATTTATGATGAAAATCACACTTTTAGTATAAAAAGAATATCTTTTATGCATACCTCTATACATGAAATCCAATATGATAAAAGTAACACTTTTACAATAAAATAATCAACTTTTATGCATACCTCTATGCATGAAATCCAAATATGATAAAAGTAACACTTTTACAATAAAATAATCAACTTTTATGCATACCTCTATGCATGAAATTCAAATATGATAAAAGTCACACTTTTATAATAAAATAATCAACTTTTATGCATACCTCTATGCATGAAATCCAAATATGATAAAAGTAACACTTTTATAATAAAATAATCAATTTTTATGCATACCTCTATGCATGAAATCCAAATATGATAAAAGTCACACTTTTATAATAAAATAATCAATTTTTATGCATACCTCTATGCATGAAATCCAAATATGATAAAAGTCACACTTTTATAATAAAATAATCAATTTTTATGCATACCTCTATGCATGAAATTCAATTATGATAAAAGTAACACTTTTATAATAAAATAATCAATTTTTATGCATACCTCTATGTATGAAATCCAAATAAGATAAAAGTAACACTTTTATAATAAAATAATCAATTTTTATGCATACCTCTATGCATGAAATCCAATTATAATAAAAGTAACACTTTTATAATAAAATAATCAATTTTTATGCATACCTCTATGCATGAAATCCATATATGATAAAAGTAACACTTTTATAATAAAATAATCAACTTTTATGCATACCTCTATGCATGAAATCCAAATATGATAAAAGAATACTTTTATATTAAAATAATCAACTTTTACGCATACCTCTATGCATGAAATTCAAATATGATAAAAGAAACACTTTTATACTAAAATAATAATTCTTTTATGCATACCTCTATGCATGAAATCCAAATATGATAAAAGTAACACTTTTACAATAAACTAATCATCAATTATGCATAACATAAAAATCAATTTCTCCATGATTACAATAAAATTCTTTTAATTAATCTAGGATGATAATTCCTAGAATATGGTAGGAAGTTCTCTTTGCATGCTTTGAATGAAATTATTTTATGTGTAATTTTTATAAAAATTTTACCATAGCTCCGCTACTATGAGACTGATAAATCTCAATTTATTTTGAAGGATAAAGCTTATCATTAAGGGAATGATTAGACTGATCCCTAATTGGATCATTCACCCAATAATGGATTGAATCATCAATATTCATGAAACACATAAACTAAAAGCATAGAAAAAAACCATTAATTTGACCTCAAGCATAGATTAATCTTGGATTAAGGAAAAGCTTTATGAAAAGCTTCATTTGGATTGAGAATGGGTCATGAGTATGACCATTTCTTGAGTGAGAGAGAGAAATTACATAAAAACCATTAGAATTAAGCATAAATGAAAATTTATGTAATTCTTTACTATCATTAATCAATTAACTTCAAGAGCATTCATCTAATTATGTAATTCTTCACTACCATTCATCAATTAACTTCAATAGCATTCAAAAACCATTCCAATTAAGCTTCTCAAGCTTGAGAGGGGTTGAGAAGAGAGAAGCATTGAGAAATTATAGAAAAGATCAAAATTCACCATTTACCTTACAAATTGCTTGATTCTTTGTTCACGGTAGAGGCCCCCAACCAATCAATTGGTTAAGTATGTTGATGGAGCCACCAATGGGGATTGAAGAAAGAGGGAAGCTCCAATTTCTTCAATTTGGAGAGAATTTTAGAGAATAGTAGAAATTAGCATTATTTCAGCATAACTCTAGTATAGTAAAATTCTTCTATTTTTTTCAAAGGACTCATGTTCTATTTATAGGAGAGGGAAGCTCTAACCAAAGCTAACTGAATTCTAGAATTTTCTAAATTTAGTTTAGTTGAATTTGGACTAGATTTGGATCTAGTTTGGTTCCTTTTTTATTCGGTTTGGTTCCATTTTGATTTGGTTTGATTCAAGAGAGATGAGAGATAAAAATATCACATTATTTTTTAGTTTAAAACTCATTCAAGCATGTGAAATATGCACCTCCTTTAATGGACTCCCCTTCCTTCATGTTGCACAAAATGGGTATAAAAGTGTAATGTTTTGTGGATGTTACCTACAATGCGAAAGTACATAATCTGCACAAATATGGACACTTGGCTTGAATACCAATGCATTGACTGTATCTCATTTTGCTCCTTAAAGAAGTAATTCTCATCAAAGCCTACAATAGATATTACCACATCTTCGAGAAAATTCGACAAGCATTCTTTGTATTGCTCAGCTTGCCACCTGTACACAAAATTATGTTTGATAAACTTTCTGAGCTGATTGTTGAACATTTTACTCAATGCTTTGCATGACATTTCCTTGCATATTAGCTCTTTCCTCTTCTTTGTCTTGCCATCATCAGTGGTTCCACATTCTATGTCCTCAACGATCTTCATGGTGACAAGCCGACCAACACATAAAGATTTAGCTGGACAAATTGTTGTATTTTGAGGACCTTAGACAGTACTCCCCATCAGACACTTCAAAGCATGGAAAATAGTACCTTCAACATTGGGAGACATAGGATTGACTCCCATGCGCTTGTGATGCTCTTGTATGACTTCTCTGTAGCCTTGCACCCACTTGGTTGAGAACCCACATTACAAATGACACAATCATATTAACTTGATTTTCCATGCAACCCAAAAGTAGATCCTCTAAGGTTCAAGGCATCTTTTAAGAATGACATCTGAACATGTGTTATGCAGAAAACAAGCGTCTCGATCCTTAAGTTGTGTACAAAGTATGGCTTTAATTTCTGAAAAGCTCGTTGATGAACTGGTGCCTATGGATGCATCTCCTTAAACAACAAATATAGTTCAACCTGCAATACAAAAACATCATAGCAAGTTAAACATTTGGTTTGAAACTGTTTTGTAGTTATAGGTTCCTACGTGTATGCAGCTACGTGTATGCAGCTAGTTCACTAACCAATATCTTATTTGGTTTGAAACTGTTTTGTAGTTATAGGTTCCTACGTGTATGCAGCTAGTTCACTAACCAGTATCTTATTTGGTTTGAAACTGTTTTGTAGTTATAGGTTCCTACGTGTATGCAGCTAGTTCACTAACCAGTATCTTATTGGTTTAACATCGGTATCATATTGTTTCAAAATTGGTGTTGTCTAAAGAAAAGCTGATCTTTACCTTATAACTAGTTCATGTTGTATAGATCTAATGTTCCAAATAGTATCATACCAGTATAAAACACGGGTATCATATGGCCACCCCAAGTTCTCCTTTCGATCTTTACCCAGTATCATACCAGTGTTCAACAACCGGTATACTACCAGTTAGAAAATTTTCTAAATACAGAGTACATTAGAGAAGACCATGCTCTTAAGTTAGTATGATAGCAGTGTTTAACCGCGCGACAGCTAGTCTTTTCCCTATCAGTAGTGTTAGTTGTATACAACTATCACTCCACAACCAGTATCATGTTGGTTTGGGACCGGTATGATTCTTCTGAAAGGCCTGGTAAGCTTGTTTTTGCTATGGCCTAAGTGTATATAGCTTGTTTTCCATCAGATATCTTACTAGTTTAACACCAATCTCTTATTGGTTTTACACCGGTTTTCTTGGTTTTGTTTATTTTCACCTTAAGCTGAAAACTATTTAGAACCATGCCCTGCCTTGTGAGGGAGGACGATTTCTTTTTATGTGCTAGATTTTTTAGTCTTAAATTTATCCATGTAGTCCAAGAGCTATAGGTTGACTGACTGAAAATTGGACAATCAAACATAATACACACAGACACATGATAAAAGAGGGAAACAACACACAAACAAGGATGATATAATCATAGAAGAGTAGAGAATTTGGCATTTGCTTGTATACGAGTTGGAAACATCTAATCTAGTATTTGGCATCATCACAAAGCATTTGAATCTATATTGAAAAAATATATAATGTATAAAAGCATACCAAATTAGCACAGGTATTGGAGCGCAGATAGTTGTTGTTACCTCAGATTGATTGAGAAGGTGTGTTGGATGCTTAACATAAGATTTTCTACCAAGGCGCTTGCGACATACTTTCTTTTTTTTGGGTGAAACACGAGTATGGCTTAACCAAAAATTGAAAACAAGCTCTTTCACCTCATCACTGATTATTCCTACTGCACGGGCTTGCCGATGGCATGAAGATAATGGCAAAATACCATCAGCAGAGGTTTGCAAATGCTCTCTAGCTGCATAGAGATTATTTCTGTGTATGTTTAACTGCCTTGACACATTTGCAATGTTAAGAGAGGATGTATTTTTGCCAGCGCCATTCATAAGAATCATTGGAATATACCTTTTAAGAAATAGCTCCTCAGGGTTTCTAGGATTTTTCACTACTTCAAGTATATTTCGTATGCTTTCTATTAGACTTGTCTGGCTCCATAGTGGAAAACTGCTGGAAATTTCTTTTATGGAGCAATGTTGGAGAACCTGAGATAATATATCAAACCTTATCTTCTCGTCTAGACCCTTGGTCCGCTGATTAAAGTACTAAACCCTCGGGGGGTGCACCTCTAAAAATTCATATGTATCACGTGCGTTCAAGGGGCATTTAAAAAACCCCTTAACTAAAAATTTTTCCCCAATAAAATTACCCCTTTTTACTTATGAACTAACTGATTTTTTTTAAAGTTGAATTAAAATACCCCTCCCATTATTGTAATCCTATTAAAATTTTTCCAAAATTTGAATTAAAATATCTATTAGGGGTGGATACATGGTAGGTGGACTCGAAAACTATGTCCTAGACATGGCTTTTAAGCTGGTTTTTAGACATTTGAAAAAGTCATTTTCCCTCATTTTCTCTCACATTTTGTACGTTTGAAAAGTCTTAAAATAAAAAAACAGTTAGAAGCAGCTTGTGGTGCACTCATTTCACCACCTCTCCCATCTCTCTCTCTCTCTCTCTCTCTCTCTCTCTCTCTCTCTCTCTCTCTCTTTCGCTTACCCACTCTGTCTCTTTCCATCTCCTATGTACCCTAAACCTACATCACTACCGCCTTGTTGTTTACCCCCCCTTCTCTCTCTCCCTCTCTCCCTCTCTCCCTCTCTCCCTCTCTCCCTCTCTTCCTCTCTCTCTTGTTCGCTCTCTGTGACTATTGCAAGCCCCTTATTGTTGTTCACCGGCACACACACATACACATGAACCTTTCACCCATAATAGATTCCCAAGCATTTAGAGGTAGATGTAGAAGTTCAGGCTGCTGTGTAGATAGTTGTTAGTCACGTGTAAAGTTTTTTACCAATGCAATCAAGGATTATCATGTGCAGATCTCAGAGGGGGGGGGCGGGGGGGAGAGTCACTCATAAATATTTAAGTGTAGCACGTGGGTTCAACAGAAGGAGTTTTTAAA
Source organism: Cibotium barometz (assembly GCF_041138505.1). Classification (NCBI taxonomy): domain Eukaryota; kingdom Viridiplantae; phylum Streptophyta; class Polypodiopsida; order Cyatheales; family Cibotiaceae; genus Cibotium; species Cibotium barometz. The sequence goes on along the minus strand of NC_141054.1, from coordinate 61,678,910 downwards.
ATCCCATTTTTACACATTTTTTACATATATAAGGGTATCATTTAAAGGGATATTCATAGATTGAATAGAAAAGCAAGAACAACGTGCAAGGATAAAGTCTAAGCTACAAGAAGAACAGGAGCACAATGCAAGTCATGGCACAAACAAGAAGAAGCATAAAAAAATATGCAATGACGTCATTTAGTCTCGGGGGGTTCACCTCAAAAAAAATTAGTATACCATGTGCGATCAAATGGAGGGGAGCTAGAATACAAAAAACACTAAGGTTAATAACTAGTAAGAGGATGGGCTCGAGTATGCGAATTGTTTTGTTTTTGTTTTTATTTTTCGAGCCGTAGTTAGAAACGACCACGCTCGTTCTAAGACGACTCGAACAGAGAAACGCTTTTGTCATTAGCTTCGTTATCTCTATCGTGTAGATGGTTTCGCTACTTCCTTAAGGCATGACCCCGAAAGACGTAGAAACTGGGCATGACATCGACCAAGAACTCCCGAAGGAGCCCAGGTAGTGTGGGACTTGACTCACCCACTAAAAACTTTGTATCCTCGGCGGATTTCCAGAGAGGAATTGCCCTACCCACATTGGGCATGCATTTATATACAAATGTGCATGTGTGCGTGAGTGGATGCTTGCATATGTGCATGTGTATGTGTGTATGTAGAGAGAGAGAGAGAGAGAGAGAGAGAGAGAGAGAGAGAGAGAGAGAGAGAGAGAGAAGTTTGTTCGGATATGACAGTTGCTTTTACCTGTGAATTTTTCATGAGTAAAATGACCTCTTTTTCTTTATGGACTTGTGGGTTTTTTTCAAAATTGATTAAAAAAACCCCTTCTGTAAATATATTTTTGTAAATTTACCTTAAAATTTTGAATTAAAAAACCCCTTTGTTTGAATTCACATAGTATTCTTACATATTTTAAGGTAAATCTCCCGAGAATGTATATTAAAATTATGAATGTTTAGCAACAGAATTAGTGTATAGATTTGAGCACCTATGACATTAGTTAACTCGGATTGTAAGTCCGCTTTAGGTTATTACAATCATTGGATATTACATCTTAAGAATGTGTAACTAGGGTAGTGTTGTTTTATGATGGATAGTTGGGGTGTATGCTCGGAAAGTGTGTAAGTCAAAACTATTAAGTGCTTGCTCCTTCTTACCAAGCATCTTCTTTGAATCAATACCAACATCAAGGATTCCTTTTGGAATAGTACTTTGTAAGGCATAGTGACAAATAAATCACTACATTCAAACCCTTAGAAAGGGCCACATTCAAAGAATCGTTAAATCTAAGAGTTTAAGACACATTTTCAATAATTTTAATCATGCTAGGGGAATTTGTAGTACTCTCTTAAGCCGTCTTCAAAAGAATCACATGAACCTTTAGGCATGGGTAAGCCTATGGGCATAGTGTGTGAACATGGAATAACACGTAGCCTTTCACACGAAGAAAGGAATCTATTTCGGACCATACGATAGAGGGCCCACGGCTACTATTGGGAATGGTGGGGAAACTTGCCAGACCATGTGGGGAATCATTTGTTGGCTCTAGAGGACAGCTGGGCCATGGCAACGAGCTTTAGCCTGCAAAATATAACACATGCCTTCTTTTTCTCCACGTTTTTTTTTTTCAACACCTCCCCAGCCCTGCACCCCCCAATCTCAAGCACAAACAAGCCGCACATGCTTCTCCTTGGCGAGCTTTAGACTGCAATATAACAACTGCTCATCCCGTCCACCTTTCAATCCCCCGGCAATGTCAGACAACGGCAGCTCCCGGTGGCTTGCAGCAGCCACCAGCATCCCTTCTCAAAAAGAAAGCGCTCACGCCTCGCTAAGCTTGAAGCGCATCTTCAACGACGTCGGAGATGCCGACGCCAGCCGCCGCCGTGTTAGTGAAACGCCGGCACGTCAACTGCCGGGCGAGATCTCCGCCGACGAACGGCTCATCGACGAACCAGATTTCAAATCTCGCTGCTTCTCCAAGGAGCAGTCAATCACCTCCGGGTACCTTAGCTTATCCTGATTGGAATGATGTAGGCCTTGAACTCAAGATCAAGTCCCTTACACCTAAAGCTATACCTCTCTCTTACATTTTATCCTATCCTTGCATAAGGCTTTCGCTTAAGGTCAATACATACTAGGGTTTCCACTTAAGGATAAAACGATAGTTTTGACCTTAAGATTAGGGTTCTAGTTTCCGCCGACGAACGGCTCATCGACGTCAAAAGTTAATCACCTCCGGGTACCTTAACTTATGCTGATAGTGAATGATGTCGCCTTGAATTAGGGTTCCACTCAAGATAAATCAAGTAAGTCCCTTACAACACCTAAAGCTAGGGCTTCTACATAACTGTCTTATATTGTATCCTATCCTTGGATAAGGGTTTCGCTTAAGGTCATATCTGATCAAATACTAGGGTTTCCACTTCAGGCTAAACGATAGTTTCACAGAGGTGATAGTTTAGCAGAGGGATTAAGCACACACCTTTTTAACTTAACTTCCAAGTCACTTAGGTGAAGGCTTTCAGTTACTAAATGCAAACATTTGGTGGATGCAAATTGCAGGCCTCCACCTTCAGTAAAGCGTGGCAAAGCGCAGCTCACAGTTTTCTACGCCGGCACCGTTAATGTCTACGATGATGTTCCTGCTGACAGGGTACGATTAACTTTACTCTAATTAAATTATCATCTTGACAAGATGTAGCCTTAGTCATGGTTTAATCTAATTATATACGTACAGGCACATGCAATAATGCTTCTTGCGGCCAATGGCAATGCATGGCCTATAAATCATAACAATAATGTTGGGCACCTTCCGTTCTGGGCAGAAGCCACACCACAGCTCGTGAAACGTTCCCACACAGGTCGTTTAACACGGGCACTTCATCACTTTGTTCCGATTAAGTTATTAACCTAAGCACCATAGGTTAGATTAAAATTTTCAATTAGATTAAGCACAGTAGATTAATCCAATAACACTGGTCATTATGAACTAAGTAGCCTCTTCCTTTGTGCAGAACTCCCGTTTGCCAGAAAGGTGTCACTCGCTCGTTTCTTAGAGAAAAGGAAGGACAGGTAGCACTAAGATTTTATGTCGCTAATTTTTGTTCCTTGCTTTAATTTTTTATCCTATTTGCCGAACAAAAATCACCTACTTTTTTTTTTCCCTTTTATTATGAAGGGTGCAAGTCAAGGCCACCATGAAGGGCGCCCCATCAGCCAGCTTCTAGCCAACCATGTTTATAAATAGCTGTAGCTTTATACACAAATGTTTTTTTTATATGTAGACATAAGTTATTTTCTTCGGTTTCTTTTACCGCTAGATATACTAAGCCGTCGTGTCTTTTTTGAAGCACAAAAGTGATATTATGCACAAAGTTCTACATACAATAATGTAATTGTTAATTAGTGTTTTTATGCACATGGTCAAATTGTTAAGGAATTGTTGTATAGGAGTTAATTGTACTTGATTTTGACTTTACACGTCAGTAAGTTAAAGTTACCATGATAGTAGGCTCAGGAAAAAGCACTCTTTGGGCGTCCATTCACCCCCTCCCAAAAAAAATAGAAGCGACGCCCATCTTCCTTTAAAAGAAACTTGATTATGCATGTGCAAGTGTGGCTATTTTGGAAGGCAAATTCACATGGATAAACTTTGGTGTTTGAATGGTATTTGTTGAGACATGAGAATTTATCCTAGAGACAATAGTATAGTGTTGTATTGCATTAGTGGAGGGATTAATATCTATGATTGAGAGAGAACAAGGTTTGTGTATGTGCACTGGTAGCACCCGTGCACAGGGAGCTCCCAATGCATGATGGTAACCACCAATGACTAGGTAGCACCCAACATGCATTGGGAGCTCCCGGTGCATGCTCGTAGCTACCAACATTCCTAGGTAGCATCCAACATGCATTGGGAGATCCCAGTGCATATCAATAGCTAATAGCACCTAGCATGCATTGACAGCTACCATAATGCTTACGTAGCACTCGACATGCATTTCGAGCTGTCGGTGCATGTCGATAGTTGTTGGTATAGCCATCAGCATGCTTAGATTATATCAGTATGCATCAGGAGCTATTGGCATGTAGCGAGAGCTCGCAATGCATGTAGGTAGCCTACTGACATGCAGTCGTAGCATTCGGCATGCATTGAGAGATTTTAGTGCATGTCGATAGCTACCGACATGTTTAGGTTGGGCATGCTTAGATTTTACTAGCATGCCAAGGTAGCATTCGTCGACATGCATCGAGAGCTACGGGTATGCACTGGAAGCTCTCAATGTATGCCAGTAGCTATTGGCATGTCTAGCTGGCAGTATGTGGCATGTATTGAGAGTATGTGATGTTTGCCAATAGCTATCAGGATGCTTAGGGAGCCCTCGTCAATGCATTAGGAGCTTTTGGTGCATGCTTAGGTAGTACCTAGGATGCATTGGAAGCTTCCGTTGCATGCCAGTAGCTACTGGTGTGCCTAGGTAGCACTCGGCATGCATTGGGAGCTATAGGCATGTTTCCAATGCATGTTGGTGCTACCTAAGCATGTCAATAGGCTAGCATACTGGTCGCTCCCAATGCATGTTGGTGCTACCTAAGTATGCCAGTAGACTCAGAAAAAGTTAGCACGATAACTTTTCATTAGTATACTTAGAAAAAGCACTCTTTGGGCATCCATTTACCCCCCCCCCCCCCCCCCCCCCAAAAAATGAAGCAATGCCCAATTTTTCACATGGATAAACTTTGGTGTTTGAATGGTATTTGTTGAGGCATGAGAATTTATCCTTGAGAGACAAGAGTATAGTGTTGTATTGCATTATATGATTGAGAGAGAACAACAAGGTTTGTGTATGCTTAGAGTAATATTGATTTGCCTAAAGAGGTTTTATAAAGTCGCAAGTGTGACTATTAAACTTTGGTATTTGAATGGTATTTGTTGAGGCATGAGAATTTATCCTAGAGAGATAAGAGTATAGTGTTGTATTGCATTAGTGAAGGGATTAATATCTATGATTGAGAGAGAATAACTAGGTTTATGTATGTGATTAATACAGATAGATTTGTCTAAACAGGTTCCATAAAGTTGAATGCTTAATTGAATGTGATGAAGCTCTTGGATACGCTTCACCATTCATGTGTCGAAGGTTTCTTCTTAAAGTAGTTTCATGCTTGTTGTCACATTAAGCTTCCAGAAGGTTTGTGTATGCGAGTAATCCAGATTTGTCTAAAGAGATCCTATAAAGTTAAATGCTTAACTAAATGTGATGAAGCTCTTGGATAAGCTTCACCATTCGTGTGCCAAAGATTGCTCCTTCACTACAACAGAATGAGGGTATAGCAGCACTCCTAGCAAGAATTTTATAACTGAGTCTCAACAAATGTCGACGAGCTCATTCTCACTACTAATTTCACTGCTAAGAACATTGTTAATTTCGCTACAAGAATGCTGCTGAATAGCATTTATAACAATAAAAAAGTGCTGCTAAGCAATGTTTTTAGCAACGAAAAACAGTGAAAAAGTGTTGCTTAGCAACGTTCTTAGTAACGAAAAAAAACCTGTATAAAAAAAGATTGGGTAAATTAGGGAGTCGTTAGACTCCCCAATCTACCCCAGCATTTTTCCTTTAAAAAGAAATAACATTTGGTGGAAACTGAGAGTGGATAAGGCTATTGGCCATACCATACACATAAGGTTTATGCATAAGGCTTATACATAAGACCTTATGCATATGGATTTAAGCATTGATAGCTACCAACATGCATCGAGAGTTATCGGCATGCACCTAGAGCTTTCAATGCATGTAAGTAGCTACTGGCATACACTAGTAGCACTTATACACGGGAAGCTCCCAATGCATGGTGGTAGCAACCAACATGCCTAGGTAGCACCCGTGGGAGCTCCTAATGTATTTTGGTAGCTGCTACTACCAACATTCTTAGGTAGCACCTAGCATACATTTTAAGCTCTCCCACTACATGCCAGTAGCTACCTGTAATAAAGTAGGAACTTTAGTTAGGGCCTGGACATGGGCTCAACTGTAAAAGGGGCTCATGGATCTTCATTTTTACCTTTTAATACTTTTGATCATATGACATTGGAGCCTAGAGTTACCATACATTAGCTTATGAAAGGCTATTTCCATCCTTTGGTGAAATTAAATCACTTAGGTATAATTGCATGCTAATCCACATGATGATTTTTTCAAAATCTTAGCTTATGGTTTCTCCATTTGGTATCAAAGCTCTTGTGTTTTGATCCATGGTTCCATTGATTGTTGCCAATTTTTGGTGAGACTATAGTTCTTGGACCAAATCTGAGCACATGATCAAATTTTTAAAAGGTTGTGGACCAAATTTGAACTAAGTGGGAATGATTAGTGTTAATTTTTTTATAATTACATTTTTAACTTCTCTTCCACTTTTCCTCAAGCTTTCCATGGCTTGGGTTCATCACATAGTAGCCGTTTGCAAACACAATCTTCGAGCTTGACTTAGCAACATTCTTAGCAACACATAGAGCACCATTTTGAGGTATTTTTGAAACAAGGATTCTCTAGTTTTATCCCTCTTCCCATGTGTTAAAGAAACCCTAAATATGGTTGTCTCAAGCTTCTATGGTGTTCAAGAGTCATTATACTCATCATCTACTACTAGCTTAGGGACACATTTAGAAGCCTAGGTGGTGTTTACTCCTCTTCTAAAAGCCCTAGAAAGTTGGCGATGATTTTCAGCTTGGGAGAAACTTGTTTTACTTCAAATAATTGCTAGATGCAAGATATGTTGGATTCTCTTCTTTAGCAATGGTCATGGAAGGTCTAAAAAGACTTTTTTAGTGCATTTCTTAAAGATCTTGGAGATTTTGGAGCTCTCTTGAAGGGGACAAAGCAAAGAAAATTTCTTCACAAATCTACACAAAGAGAGGGCAAATCTTCATCAACTCTAAACATTGGTGTTTCCTAAGGGGCCATTGGTGAGTTGCTATGGCCAAGTCTTGATTTCTTGGTTGATTTCTTGCAATTCAATGGCATTTAGGGATTTCTTCAAGAAACCTAATTTCTCAGATTTTGGTCATTCCCTCTTGCTATGGGGAACTCATTGAGGATATTAGAAGCATTTCTTATGCCATAATGCTTACATAGGCTTTCATTTTGGACATTTGGCAAAGATTGGGCTTATTGTGGTATCATTGCATATAATTTCAAGCTTATGAATTGCCAATTGCATAAGTAATGATGTGTTAAATGACAATGCATGCTATGGATGCACCATTGATACTTTGGATTGCATGCTGAAGCCATTTACATGCTTATGGAATCATTCATGCCCATCCATATGCCATTTTGGTTTCATTGAGTTGAGAGGGTATTCATTAAAGCTTCTACACTCATTGGATACCTTGGAATGCTATTAGGATTATATGTATGAAGAAATTGGTGGCAATATGCTCATATTTGGCATGAGTTGTGGTTGTTGGTTGTGGTTTTTATATTTGGGAGTACTATAGACAATGGAAGGAATCATGAGTCCATGCTAAGTTGGTTAATGATATGGAATTGTGGCATGAGTTCATGTTGAACTCATTTTAAGCATCTTTACTTCTATAATTTATATTCATTTACACTAACACTACATGTTGTACTCACACATTACTATTCCTAAACATGTTTGTAAGTCAAATAGGTAGTTGACCTAGACTACCTGGAATGATTCCCTTCCCAAATATTGAAAATATATTTATTTTTTGAATATTGGATAGAAATTTACAATTTGATTCTCACAAAAGACTAAAATTTGCTTAAATTTTAAATAACTTAAAGTAAATCAAAGCACTAGGTATCTTCAAAATATATCAATTTTTTTGTACTTGAATCATCTTTAAAATAACCATGTTTATATAATGCTTTGTTTTTTCATTATTACACAAATAGCAACTTCTAAAGAAATAAAAGTTTATAAGATTTAAAATACTTGAACATATAACGCAAGCTAGAAAAATAATTTATTAGTTTATTTGAAAACAAATTCAAGCGATAGAGTTAGCAAATTTTAAGTTTATGAAATTGCAAAACTTGTGTACTGTTATTCTTTTATACGGTAAAGCTTAATCTATTGAGAAATAATGTCAATAAAATTGTAACATTTGTGTAATGTTACAATCATTTGGATTTCTCATTAATGATATATCAAAATCTATAATTTAATAAAAACAAATTATAACGCATCATCATTTGAAGATAATAAATAGTGCTCTGATACTTTTCAACAATAACAATTTCAAATCACAAGTAAACTAGAACTAATTAAATTCTGGAGATGGTTAGCTCTCAACCATACTACATCGAAGTGGAGCATCCTCTTGTCGAACCCTACTTTGAGAACCCAACTGGACCAAGCCTAGTTCATGACTTTAATGGAGACCCAAGCTCTTTGATGCTTATCTCAGCCAACCAAGACTCAAGGTTATCCAGGACCATATCCTACAAAGAGACTATACCCCACGCAACAAACAGGACCATGCTATGAATGTGGTGGACCACATTGGGCGAGAGAATGTCCAAACAAGAAACGACCCCTCTTAGCTAACATAGGCACAACATCTACGTTTCCACCTATAGAGAGGTTTTGCCAAGGGTGTAGCATTGACCATCTACCAAAGGATTGCTTGTTGAAGCCTCCGGATCCGGCAGCACAAAAAGCTAAAGCGCCCCTCAACTATGTTGAAGTGATTCCATCACCCAGCCCAAGCGCAAAAGAACGTCAAAGAGGTTGTTGAGAAACCCTCTGAGATTAAGGTTCTAACCAAAGATGGAAAAGAGAGAAAGAAATCAACTATGTTGAAGTGATTCCATCACTTCAACTATGTTGAAGTGATTCCATCACCCAGCCCAAGCGCAAAAGAACGTCAAAGAGGTTGTTGAGAAACCCTCTGAGATTAAGGTTCTAACCAAAGATGGAAAAGAGAGAAAGAAATCAACTCGACGTAAACCACACAGCAAGGGGAGTAAGAAGTCGAAGGAGCAGAAGAGCTCTAATGGAGGAAATTCTATCCCAAAAGAGCTAGAAGGAATGTTGAAAACAAAACAAATAGGAGAGAAAACTCAAACTGAGCAAAAGGGAAAAGCATCTGAGTCTGAGGAAAGCTCAGGAGGATCAGTCCTTGTGGACAAGGTGTACGAGCCTTTAGATGCAGCGCTTCAAGCGTATAATAGTAGGATCACAGCTCTGACCGAGCTACCTAAGAAGTTGCAAGAATATCCCAACCCTCGTGAAGAGATAATCAACTTGGCTATCCGTAAGCAGTTGATTAGGGATACTCAGACTCTAATAGATGGCCCACCACCTATGTACGCAAGAGGACCTTCTCAAAGCCTAACTTAGAGATGATACCAGAAGCCACGCCAAGCATGGAAAAGGGAAGTGAAGTTGTATCTCTACATTTCCCAAAAATGCCTGAAGGAGATGATTTACCTCATACCAATGCAGACGAGTCAAAACCATTGACTACCGTGGATTTTGGAGATGAAATTCCTGAAATAGAGGAAGCAGTAGCAAGGGAGATGTGGGAAGCGGTGCAAAAACAAGTTGAGGATCTAGCATCTTCTGACAAGTTTTCTATAGTAGAATTCTCGAATCAAAGGGTTCAAGAATTTGATGCTTTATCTCTACCAGATGATGCTCAGACTGTTGTCTCAGCAGCTCAGAGCAACAAGCTCACATGCAAGACACTGCCCTCATATTTAGGACTGTACGAAGCACATAACCAAATCATGCGAGTACCATCAATGACACGACAACCTCATCAAGAACGAGACATAGGGAGTTTGCAAGCTTTAATGTCGGCACCAGTTACGTGTACCATTCCACTCGCAGAGTTCTTAAAGCTTAGGCCAAGATTGTGGGGAGAAGTGGCTACACAATTAACTGAGCAAGGATTGTGGAACCAGAACATCCAGGTTAAGGAGTTGAAGACAAAGGCTTCTGAGCTAATGCTTAAGCAAACAATTCCGGTTCCTCTGTGAATAAAGTTGGCAAGCATTGTGAAGACAACGAAGGAAATACTACGCTTCCTATGGAGATCAACAAGATTGAATCTATAGCTATTCTAGATAGCAGAGCAGGGGTGAGTATAGCAACAAAAACTATATGGAAAATGTGGGAAAAACTTGCAATTAGAAGTACAAGGATGAGTTTGCAATTGGCACATGGAAATCTAGAGAGTCCCATAGGATTGCTTGAGAACGTTATAGTCAAGTCATGTGGCATTGAGTACGGACATACCTTTGCTATCGTAGACTTTGGCAAGAACACAAATTACGAAGTGATCCTAGGAAGGCCATTCATGCGCCAATTCAAAATGATTCAACACTGGGGTTACAATTACTTATACCTCAGACATGAGAATGTAACCACGAGGGTGAATCTGAAAAACCATGCTTATCGAGATGTGACACACTCTCCTGTGGAGGATGAGTTTGATTCCGCTTCGTCAGAAGCATCGGGAGCAACTATGTCTGAAGGAAGAGCTGATCTATGGATCTGTGGAGCATCTTGTTGAGACTTACAACCTGGAAATGTTACTATAAACAGAAGTGTGACGGATGAGGTGTATATCCCTATACCTTTTCCTGAGAACTTGATAGATCCCTTAGAATGGAACCATGTTTTAGCTACCATAGACACTTGTGCATTGCCAAGGCAAACACAGTTCTGTGATCCAGATGGGTATGACATTGTTCCCATAAGAATGCTAAGACCGATCTATGTAGAGGAACCTCAAGAAGCCCCTAGGTATGAAGCAAACAAATCATTATTGATAGGAGATATGGTATCTGTAGAGGAAGTATCCCCTCTTGAGTACAGCTCAGCTGACAAAGGAGATGAGGATAGATGCTTAGAATCCTCTGATGGGAAGGATTCTGATGACGATGCCATAGTATCTGAATCAGAGTTAGAGAAGATAAGATTGTTGTTAAAGGGCAGAGAGGTCTTGCTGAGTATTCCTAGAGTGACAAACCGAAACGTAAGTTTTGCAAGAGTCACCGAAAGTTTCGCAAATAGAAAGTTAAGGAAGAGACAACAACAACAAAAAGAAAGAGAAGATGTGGATAAAGAAGACTTTATTCCACCTCTATTCTTTGTAGGGAAGAACGAGTACTTGTACTACTTGGGAGCTGATGATTGCATCAAAGACGAGTACTTGTACTACTTGGGAGCTGATGATTGCATCAAAGACGAGATGAAATGGAGATACGGCTTTCAATTAGTGCAAAAGCTAAACGAGAAGGAGAGTGACAACCCAAAGAAGAAGAGGAAAAGGAAACCGAAGCTAAAATCTAAGGCTTCAGTGCATTCAATCAAGATTGAACAAAGCACCATGACGAGAGTGGAGCGTAAAGCTCTAGTGCAAGAAAGGAAGAGAATGCTAAAAGCAGCATGGTCTTCCATGAGTGGTGATGACTCAAAGGAAGAAGAGGATACCACAAATATCCCCTCAAACTTCAAGAAATTCACCATACAAGATCAGAAAATAGTCTTGCAAAACAACCTATTCGACAGAAACCTGAGGAACCAGGCGTTTCCTATGATGGCCCTGAGGACGCCAAGAAAATAGACTTGGCAGAACCAAGCGAAGAGCCACGTAACGTGTGGATTGCCCCCACAGACTTAACCCAAGCGGAGGAAGAATTGCTAATCTCTACTCTGAGAGAGTATCGAGATATATTTGCTTGGAGTTACAAAGACCTTAAGGGGGTAGATCCAAAGATCTGCCACCCAACATACAATTCCCATGCGAGAGGATGCCAAGCCGTCCAAGCAACGTCCTTACACGTATAACGATAATTTTGCCAAAAATATCAAAGAAGAGATTGACAAGCTGTTTTAGCGGCTAAATTAGGAAAGAGCATTCTTCCTACAACTCCAACTATTTGGAATGTCGTCGGTATTCTACTCTTTCCCTAATCAAATTACATTACCAGCATAAGTCTACAGGCATAGGTGTTAGAGTTGGGCACTTTGAAGACCCAAAATTTTTTTAAAAGCCCAATGGGATGGCAAGAACACAGCTGCCAAAGCTCAGAAGTGTTCAAACATCTCCATTCACACCTCCTCCTATTTGTCCCAATGCATTTCCTATGCCTATCGCTAAAATCTCACCTCCGACTAAACTTCAATCTCTTGCACGTACTCTAAAATTGGTACCAAAAAGAGTCCAACAAAAAGGAACCTGTGCCATACGTCAACACCCCAAAAACAATTTGCATAATGTTACATCCAAAAACAAACTCATTCTTGAAAGAGCTATCATGCTTTAAAAACTACTTTTTGGCAATTCATCTATCGAATCTATTAGCTCTATTTCCGTCATGCCTGTACATACTAGCATTCTTTGTTCAACTGGTATTAAATAAAAAAAATCTGAACACTTCCTTATGTGTTGTGTCCACACTGTCGCGACTGTGCTCGTATGGTATTGGGGAATGCTTCCCATATATGTTGGCAGTGTCGCACATATTTCCGTCGCTATGGCACTGGTATGATGCAGCAGATCATGGGGGTCACACCTCAATGACATAATCTCTGGGCAATTATGATGCTGCAACGTGGACCCAACCAACAAAGACTCCCGGAAGAGGAAAGAGCTCAAACATGGCGCGAGGACACCCTTCGTTTGCTAACCCCTCCCATTTTGTAGCTTCTTCTTCCCCATGAATCTACATGTCAGTTTTGGCTCAATGTGAGTGAGTCTTTAGAATGGTTTCAAAACCATAGGTGCCTCTTTAACCTTCCTACTGTGCCCATACCATATGTTAGTGAAGATGCACTTCTTCCCTTGCCATCTTCTCCATGGGTAGGATTATGTTCTGGGTTATCTTTACATCCTGAAGCTATTGATGTCCACCCACCTGAGAATGCAGACATACATCCACCCCCAGTGCAAGACTAGCACTTGTACTCTCTTAATAAGAACTAGAAGCCAGGGCACTTTTTCCCATTGGGTTTTTCCCCTCGGCCAAATTCGGTGTTTAGCACCAATGTTTTTTATTTTTTGTCTTTTTAATTTTCTTTCTCTTTAGTTTGTTTTATTGGAATAAAACAGATACAAGCACCAAACTACATCTTCCGCTTCAGTACCGCCAACTGACAGTCATACAATCAAGTGCAAACAATTCTTCACCAACCAGCGCATTAACAGAAATAGGTGAACTCATGCCAATCTTTAATGTTTTGTGTATTTTTCTTGTTGCTTGATTGTTTATAAAATTCACTTTACTAAGCATGGCAATATGCATCTCCTTTGGTCTAGAGTAGGGATAGCATTTTTAGTAGCTTTAGACTTGATAGTGTAAGTTTGACCGTAATTGTTTTTACCCGTTTAGCAATACAAAGTAATTAGTATTTTGTGCTAAAGGTAGAGTTCCAGACCTAGGACAAAGAGACTAAAATAATCATAGGACCGTTAGTGGATATCTTGCCCTTACTAGGATATTTCTTAGGGACAATCTAATAAACCTTCCATAACAAAAATTGGCATGACAAAAATAAAAGAAAAGTGTATATGTTTGTGGCCTATTGCCTTGTTATTCATGGTAGGCGAGGGAGGTCTATACCTTTCCCAGACCAATGCCTTGTATAGCAAGGAACAGCCATACCACGGGTGCGCAAACATACTCTCTTGAAGAAAGCCCTGTTCAAAAAAAAAAAGGTCAGAAAGGCACCAAGAGAAATGCTTGTCTAATCCAGGATGGTCTCCGTTGTGCTTAAAATATTAAACCTTAACACTAAGCAATATCAAGAGTCTGCCACTACATAATTATGTTAGATTTATTAGTGTTGAACCGACATCTTTGACTTAGCATAGGCTCAGTATACTACTTGTTGATAGTCCCTCGATTACCTGTTGTCTTTTGCCTTCTAGGAAAAGAACAATACATTTGGCATAAAACATTCTTTACTTTAGTTAGCTCTGCAGGTAGTAATTATTAAGGCTTGAACCAACCTATTCAATCTCTACACTACTTCAATGTTTCCTTCCTCTAGCTAATTGGACATTTATTGCCATGTCTTATTCAGTAAAATGCTTGTTTTGTTATTGTCTGTCAGTACTTTTGCTTTCAAAAAAAGAAAAAGAAAAAAAAAGAACACACAAACCACCTATCATTTTGCTTGTAGGTACACACTTGGAGATTCTACTCTTCGTTGGCATCTACGCGCTCGAGGACGTGCGCAAAATAGGAAGGGGGGGATGTTGCGTGACGAGTGGTGAGATCAATGCAAGGATGCAACACAAAGATGGAAGCAGGAAAACAAGAAACTTGACATTCTTATTTAGGGCTCTTGTAGAGAGTTCCAAGTTGTAGGTGAATGTGGGAGTGGGCTTGAGAATAATCCCACATGGGAAGTTTTGGGAGTTTTAGGAGTTTTAGTATAAATAGTGGCTCATTTGAGAGCTCACGGACACATTGGGCTAAACTCATGCTTGAGCTCTCTTGAGACTAGCTCTCTCTCTTGTTCATAGAGGTGCAAGCTCTTCTCTCTCCCCATCTACACTATTGTATGAGCAATGCTCTTCTAATTCAATGCAATGAGATGATGTTTTTCTCTCTTCTCATCTCTATTCTCTAGTGTGCATGCTTTTTTGTTGATGCTTGTGGATTCTCTATTAGGCTTTGTGTGGTAGTGGATTCAAGCTAAAACCTTATCTCTAAGGTTTTCTCCTTATCCACCAAAATGGGTGGGCTATCACTTGCTTTAAGCATTGGGCTCATGTGGCTGGTTTCAAAGGAGAAAGCACCGCCTTCATCTTCATTTTCTTGTCAAAACCTTATCCACAATATTTTTTTCAAAAATAGAGAGAAAATCTATGGAAAATTCAAATGGAAGAAGAATACACGTGCAAACAAAGAGACTTTCATTGCTCTGATACTACTAATGTCATGTCCCCTAGAGTCCTCCATAGCCAAGAGGGCCTCAAGCTCTAGTAACCACCCAACCATAGAGGGGAGTGGACACTCATTGGGCACTTATAGGGGCATTCTCGCCCATAAGCCTGCTCATCTCCCAAGTGCTATGACTTGGGTGTCCTCACCCCTAGACCCTATTTGCACCCACCATTGAGACCTCACTCTAGCATTCGAGCTCCGCAACTAGTCAAGATCCCACGTACATCACTACTACGGGCTATGTGACTCTCTCTCTCTCTCTCTCTCTCTCTCTCTCTCTCTCTCTCTCTCTCTCTCCCCCTCTCTCCACAAGAAAAATCACCTTTTCACTAGACTTTTTGTTTTGTATGCTTGCCTAGTCCTTTCAAGGGACCCAATTTCTTGTCTTTATGTTTTTTTGGTTCTTTAGAAGACCATGCATAGCATTCATCTCAATGCTCTTTTTCTTGGGCTTGACCAATTTCACAATAGCTATTTGGGCTTCCACCACCATTTAGAACTCCGTAGTACAAATTAAGTTGGTGCCTAGACCATTGCATGCATATATTCTTCTGATGTTTTTACTTCTTTTGCAATAATAGCATGTGTCATGATTCGTCTGACCAAACCTTCCCCTACCTCAACCTTGGACAAAGGTATTGTTGATGTTCCGTTGAGGAATGTGATTGCTCTCCATTCCCACCTTGGACAAAGTTATTTTAGTTGTCCCTTTGAGGAATGTGCTTGCTCTCCATTCCCACCTTATGAACAATAAGTGCTTGATTCTAGCAGTTGTAATGGAAATTCCACATACTATGCTTGCAAGCAAGACATAGGTGACATTTAGAAGGTGTTCTGGATAGTTCTTTCATGTGCCCTCCTTGCTTAAATTTTTCATTAAAAACATTCTACATGTATCCCTTATGGAATACTTTCACATGGCATGTTCATCATTTCCTTCACGTTCTTCAAGAGGGATTTGCTATCTCCACCTTCCTTGCCTTTCTTGCTACTCTTCCTTTTTATTGCCTTTCTCCAAGGTATGCCTACTTCTATGATTACACTACTAGAGTTTGGCATTTTCTTCTTTGATGGTTTCTTTAGGGCGTTGGTGGTTTTCCTACTACCCAATTAGGGAGTGGTTTCATGATAGCCCAAAAGGCATGTTGTTTATCCATCAAGTGCAAGGGAGATGGAAGAAGGAGGAGCATGAAGCCTCCCTTCCATCTAGCTTAAGAAGGCGGAGCATGAAGCCTCCCTTCCATCTAGCTTAAGAACATCCATATGATTGGCAACCATGCTTATTTGCAATCATAAGCCTTGTAGCAAATGAGGTCTAATTATTTTGGCTTGCCCTTTCATGTAAGTAATGGCATTGTATCCAAACATTAAGGCCCTTGACCCCTTGTATTTTTATCTAGCTTATAACTAGCTCTAGGCAAGGTAGGACCTAATTTTAAAGACAATGGTTGCCTAATTATGATATCTAGTCAAGTGTATCAAGCCCAAATGGTAAGAAATTATGGATACTATGTTATGCATAGGTCTTTTTTCATCTCTCGCCATCTTGTGCACTCTTTCTCTCCCCTCTTACTCGAGCTTGCATGCAACTTTCTTACATAGATTAAGGGGAGTGAGGTTTGGTTTATGTGGTGAGGAAGAACTAAGAAAAAAGTAGTGTTACAGTGGATGGTGGATTGAGAACATCTCATGGCTTCATATTCCACAAGGATTTTGCTTCCCTACATGATAAGCGAGGTGCATGCTTGCTAGTGTGTTTATGTTACAAAGCATAGGTGTGATGAGAATAAAAACATAGTAAAATACTTGAATCTTGAAACATCATTGCAAAGCATAGAGGTGTCATAGTAAAGTACTTAAATCATAGAGAGAGAGAGAGAGAGAGAGAGAGAGAGAGAGAGAGAGAGCACTAGGTCCAATGCATCTCCACATACTAGGGAGCAACTCCCTCAGTATGTATATTTTTAATGTATTCATTTCCAAATTGGGAGTGTGCTAGCATGCACCTTCCCTTTATTTTCAAAAGTAGATTCTACTTTCCTAAAGTTGGGAGTTCACTTTCAAGAAATAAAATGAGTTGAATTTCATCATGTACATCAAAAATTCATTAAGTAGATATTTCTAAAATGGTGCTAACATAATCTGAGATTTTACGAGAAAGAACACTTCAATGCAATAAATCTCAAAATGGTTATTTAAATGAGATGTCTAACAAATCCAATGCTATCCCATTCAAACATCTGTACAAAATAATAAAATACCAAAAAACTCAAATTTAGGAATTTTGGAAAATATGCACGATTTTGGGACAATTCTTTGTTAGATCCAATACAATGTTTACTGTGCGATATGCAAGATTTATTATTGGATGTTCTCAACAAGCATTCTTTGTTAGATCCAATACAATGTTTACTATGCGATATGCAAGATTTATTATTGGATGTTCTCAAAAAGCATTTGAATAATGCGATATGATTTATATACTATTGTACATTTGTAACAAGTATATATGATGTTGGTGGTGGGATGTAAATTTGCCTGCACACACACACACACACATGCACACCAAGAATTAAGCTTGTTTATATCACATAGCCTCCAGTTGACCATGAAACACAGAAACTTTAACAAAGAAAGGATATTCAATGTAACTTTAAGTTGTAAGAAAGTCTAGGTGATAGAATTAAAAAGATCACCATCTGTATTGAATCAAAATTCTTGAACAATGGGTGAACCATAAATCTAAAAGCTTAAGAAAGCCTTACAATCTGAATAATGATTGAACTATGAGTTTAGTAGCTTCATACAACATTGCTATATACAACATTGCTAAAAGATTACGAAGCTAGTTGCCCATGTGCTAACAAATCATTCTTGCTCAACTGCACTGACATGTTGATTCAATTGATTCTGTTTGGCCTTCAGTATTATAGCCTTTGGAATCTTGATTTTCTCTGGAAGTTGTCCACCCTTGGGCTTCCATGCCCAAATGATGCAGCTAGTATCTTCCCAGAGCTAAGGATCATTTCTGTTCTCTCGCCAATACTTGTTCCAGCAATCCTTATAAACTTCCACATCACTTGCATTCTTCTTCTTTGAAACTGGTGCCCAATATTGTATCTGAACTTGTAGGTAGTTTATCGAGTTGTTGTTTTGATCAACATCACTTGTTGTCACTCCCAACCATATTGGGTAATTTGCATCACAAGGTTGTATAAGCACAAAATCTCCTTTAGACACATCAAGAGTCGAGTTGAACTCTTCAGCAGGTTTGTTGCGCATTGGACCACAATAATGGTCCTCATTTACATCAAACCCTTCATCTACATTATCCTCCACTTGAAGGTTAAGAGGCTCAGCTTTTTTGCATACACTCCTTGGCCAAAAGTCATGAAATCCAATGTCTTCCCTTGCACTAGGGGTTTGCATGTTTAGCATAAGATTCTCCCAATAGGCAAGGACCGGATTGATCCACTTAGCATAATCACTTTGGTCTCCTTTCTCTTGCAAGTGCTCTTTCCACCAATTGGCATGTTTTTTTAACCCTTCCACAACCTTCTCATTTTCCTTAACATACTCAAAGGGTGGCAATACTTTTGGAAAACCTTCAGGAAGCTTGGGTCCTCCCTGGTCATTTCTCTTCCATAACTCTATACCGCTTTCTAGTAACCAATCAACATTTTTGAGGTGTACTTTGTATTGCATCAAAGGTATTCCATCACTCATATAAAACCTGAATTGCAATGGCTTTGAATGTCCAATCAAGCTATCGGCTCCATCATGTAAGCATCCCTTGACAAAGCCTTTGAAGTCTGCCACCTTTTGTAGGAGAAAGGGTGCTGGGGGATGCATGCTAACACACTCATTAAAGATCTTCATCAAATGTGGAAATGTGAAAATGGTTTGTTTCCTCAACTTCTCAAAGAAGTGACTAAACAATGCATCAATATCTTCATGAGTATGACCAACCATAAGAAAACCAAGCTGCACCATGTCAAACAATCCTCATGCAACCAATAGGGATAGATAGGCAAATACATAACGATTCTTATTTTCAGAACCACAATTGTCAAGTTGCAACAACAACGTCCTTGGCAATCTCTTAAAAAATGTCCTTGAATTTGATGGCAATAAACTTGAGGCATTTCCATTGCCCCTATCCTGCACATGTGTGTTAGTATGAAAGACTGACTGCATATGTGAAGAACAATTTCCCTCTATATCCACATTTGTTTCTGTCTCTGCATCTGCATCCTCAATGCTCTGCTTGCAATATGCATTTCTCTCCTTCAACACTTCCATATGCTGATACAGGGCCATAGTAGACAAAACACAATAAAAAAGATCTGTTCGTGGTTCAGCATCTGAGTTTTGTGAGCTCAAGTTACCATACATGTGTTGCTCTCCTCTTTCTAAGTTTCTTAAACATTTTGAGAGAGATGAAATTGTGAAGTTGGGATCACTTGGCCATAACCCCAAGGCAAAGTGACCATAAGCTGTTTGTCCATGTCCATGAGTGAGCATTCCTGTTAAGGATACTGGAAGCCTCTCAACCCCATTGAGAGATTTAGGAACTGGTTTAATTTGTGGTATGGCAGTCTTGCTCTGGTCCATCTTATCATGTATAATACACAAATACCTGTTTGGGTTCATTTTGGAAGAGCTCCTCCAAGCATAGTATAGATTTCTACAACTCATTTGTTGCAACATGTGTGCCCTTCTTTGTGCCATGTATCTAGCACGCTCCTCTTGATTTTTTGTTGATTCCAACTTGACCTTGATTGCCGTACAAATGTCGCATTTTGAGAAGGTGCTGGTTTTTGATAAACTAACTGTCTTGAACTCTGTGTTCCACAATCTTGAGAATGATGGTTGTGACAGTGGCCGGTATTCGAATGAGATGAGTGTGTCATTCACGTCACTCAATATGTCCACCTGTTTGTACATTGTTGGTAGAACACGTTGGGTCTCGCGGGCTCCATGCATAGTTGTCCTTGACCTATGTGGCATTTGATCGGCATTATTATCTATGAAGCCCTGTATAATTGATTTTGCCATCTCAACATGTGTCATGCCCTTCCGTATTATCCCACTGTTGCCATGACTGACATTACATGCACCATTCAAGAACTTCTTTCTGAGCCTATAGAATGCTGACTTACCGATGCCATGCATTACATACCATGCTTTACTATACAAACCTTCTTCCCATCAAAGCACTCATCATCTTGACCTTGTCTATAGGCCATGCCCATGAAATCTAGTACAAATGTGTATCGTGTAGCTCTGTCCCCAAAAGTGTACCCTAGCTTGCATGATTCAATAGAAGAAGATTCTATGTCCTTCACTAATGGTTCACCATTCTCAAATGTGAGTTGCCTGATCGGCCAACTAACCAAATTCAAACCTGAAACACAAGTTGAACTTGGATGCAAAGATCCTTCTATAATGACACCCAAGCTACTCTCCCCTAGTTCTCTACAATTTATGGCCTTGTATGGGTGGACTAGCAATACTACTCCATTACCAAGTTTTGTAGATCTATTGTCATCCTAGAGGATGACACTTTTCTCTTTCTAGCTCTCCCTATTTATAAAGTGATCTTCTTGATCAACCAGAAGTTCCGCAAAATTATCCTCTTTGGTATTAGTAATGTCTCTGTCCATATTAAGGTTGACCAATGGCCATTTGATGATGCTTCCAACTGCTTGAGACATTGTTCTTGCATCCATTGTGGCAAATGGAATGAGAAATGTGTCATCAAAGCTTTGTTGAACATGTATTGCTGCACATGTCTCACCAATGAATTGAAAACCACATGTTTGAGATGCATCAATGGAATGAATAACCTCGCATGCCTTCCTTGCAGAACCATCAATGAGAAACACTGAAGCACCTTGTTTTAGACCCTGCAATCCCTGAGAAAATCAAAATCTCAATAAGAAAGACTGAAGCGATGTTTTTGCGGTAGTACACAAAACTATAAATGTAATTCAATCTCAACATGAGTTCAGGCTCCAACCAAAGTTTGAATCTCACTTATCAATGCTAATTTGCTAGGAGGCTAGGCTCCATCTAAAGCTTGAGCCTTTGCCTACATATGCTAGCTTGTTAGTAGGAGGCTCCATGAGACTCACCATCATATGTTAGTTTGCTAGGAGGCTCCAGTTAAAGTTATCATCCTCACTTGTATCATATATTAGTTTGCATATGTTAGCTAGAATGGTAGGCTCCTCCAACAAAAGTTAAAGCCTCACCTGCAGATGCTAGTTCGCTTCTAGGAAGCTGAAAGTAAAGTTTGATCCTGACCCACAGATGCTAGTTTGCTTGGAGGCTCCAACCAAAGTTTGAGCCTCACCTTCATATGCTAGTTTGCTATTAAGAGGTCCCAATTGAAGTGATAATCCTCACCTCATGTATATGCTAGTTTCCCAAGAGGTAGGCTTCATCACCCACTACATCTGGCCACACCGTGTCATTGGGATATTGAGTCAAGATATGGTGTCAATTAGCCATCAATGTTTCATAGCTACAAAAGGCAAAGGTGAGTGGTTACAACAGCAGCAAAGGCAAAGAGAAAGCAACAAAGAGAAACGATATGCTAGTGAAGAGAATGTGACATGGAAATGAGCAAATGGACATTGGATTTGAGACTCTTCTCCTTTGTGAGACTCAAACTCAAGTTTGAGCCATTGTGCATTATATAGATTTTAGTTGAATTTTTAATCGCATAGTTTATAAGTATATTTGGGTGTATGGGAAAAGAGGGAAGAAAACAAGAAATCTCAAGCTCAAGGTCAAGCTCAAGGCTCAAACTTGAGTTTGAGCCTTGTCTATTACACAAGTAAGTAGGAATAGAGAGGGAAGCTAGGATAATCCAATAGAACAAGTGGGGTGTGGGTGAAGATGGGTATATAACCAAAAGTGAAAGTAACTATAATCAAAAGACCTGGGACCTGGGCTTGGGCTTGGGCTTGGGCTTGGGATTGGGGAATGAGCCATTGTGCATTATATAGATTTTAGTTGAATTTTTAATCGCATAGTTTATAAGTATATTTGGGTGTATGGGAAAAATAGGGAAGAAAACAAGAAATCTCAAGCTCAAGGTCATGCTCAAGGCTCGAACTTGAGTTTGAGCCTTGTCTATTACACAAGTAAGTAGGAATAGAGAGGGAAGCTAGGATAATCCCATAGAACAAGTGGGATGTGGGTGAAGATGGATATATAACCAAAAGTGAAAGTAACTATTATCAAAAGACCTGGGACCTGGGGCCTGGGCCTGGGCTTGGGCTTGGGGAATAAAACTGAAACCCGGCTTTCTGCCGTTCCTCTCTCCTGGCCCACCCCCTCCTCTCTCGGGGCGCATCTCCTCTCTCCCGGCCCACCCCCTCCTCTCTCGGGGCGCAGCCCTCCGTCGGCGCATGCCAGCACACCCCCCTCCGTCGGCGCACGCCCAGCCCACCCCCTCCTCTCCCGGGGCGCAGCCCTCCGTCGGCGCATGCCAGCACACCCCCCTCCGTCGGCGCACGCCAGCCCACCCCCTCCTCCTCTCTCTCCCGGCGCCCGCCCACCTCCCCCCTCCTCTCTCTCCCGGCGACGTAGCCAGCCCACCCCCTCGCTCTCCCGGCGCACACACCAGCCCACACCCCCCTCCTCTCCCTGGCTGCGGCCCACCCTCCCTCCTCTACGCTAGCCCACACCCCCCTCCTCTCCCTTGGTTGCGGCCCACCCCTCCTCTCTCGGTGCACACGCCAGCCCACCCCCTCCTCTCCCTGGCTACGGCCCACCCCCAATGGAGACCCCATCCTCTCCCGGTGCACGCCAACCCACCTTCTCGCTCTCCCGGTGCACACGCCAGTCCACCCCCCGCGCCGCCCGAAATTTGAAATTCAAACCCCCCCCCTGAAATTCAAAATTCAAAATTCCCCCCAACGACCCCGAAATTTGAAACTCAAACTTCCCCCCAACGACCGAACTTCAAATTCCCCCCCCCCCCGCCCGCACCCCGAAATTTCCCCACCGACCCTAAAAAATTTTCGCCTTCGCCTTCCCTCACCGACCTCAATCGCACCAAAAAAAATTTTGCCTTCGCCTTCCCTCACCAAAAAAAAGAGACGGCTGACCTCGCGTTTCAACCAGACAAAAAGCTGCGAACCCTGGAGCAATTCTCTGTTCGCAATAATCAGCTCTACTTCTTGTGTCTCTGTTGTCTCTGCAGCACTGCGTTTCAAACAGTTGTTCTCTGTGCGCAATAATCAACTCTACTTCCTGTGTCTCTGCAGCCCTGCGTTTCAAACAGTTTCTTTTCCTCCCGCAATCAACACGTCTACATTGGTTCCAACCTCTGTTTCCTGCAGAACCATCACGCCATCGGATACTTCAAGCATCCGTCAACAAGACTGTGCGACATCGGAGACTTTCATGTGCCCATCTACGTTTCGTGTGTTCCCTCGTCTAATTGAATACTTTACACAGTAAGTAAGTCCTTCTTTAATTGATTGTCTACACCAATATAAACGCTTACTTACTTTACGCAGCAAGTAAGTCCTTCTTTAATTGATTGTCTACACCAATATAAACGCTTACTTGATTGCACGCTAAGTGTGCCATTTGTCAATCGTTGCTCGTTGTAGATTGTTTGCACCTCTTGCTGCTCTCTTTTGTATCTTCACATATGTCGAGAACCTGTAAAACTGATCTTTGTGCACATTATATAATCTAAATGATAAGGGTTCCCTATATAAACATGGTATATGTGTCACATATCTAAGTGCACCCTGGCCCCTTAAGGCTCGAACTTAAGTTTGAGCCTTTGCTCTCCATGATAGTGCACCTTGGCCTTAAGGCTTGAACTTCAGATTGAGCCTTTGCTCTCCATGCTAGTGCACCCCGGCCCCTTAAGGCTCGAACTTGAGTTGGAGCCTTTGTTCTCCATACTAGTGTACGCCGGCCTTAAGGCTCGAACTTGAGTTGGAGCCTTGGCTCTCGATGCTAGTGTACACTAGCCTTAAGGCTCAAACTTCAGATTGAGCCTTTGTTCTCCATGCTAATGTACTCTGGCCTTAAGGCTCGAACTTGAGTTTGAGCCTTTGCTCTCCAAGTTAGTGCACCCCGGCCCCTTAAGGCTCGAACTCCAGTTTGAGCCTTTGCTCTCCATGCTAGTGCATCCCGGTCCCTTAAGGCTTGAACTTCAGATTGAGCCTTTGCTCTCCATGCTAGTGCACCCCGGCCCCTTAAGGCTCGAACTTAAGTTTGAGCCTTTGCTCTCCATGCTAGTGCACCTCGACCTTAAGGCTCGAACTTGAGTTGGAGCCTTTGTTCTCCATGCTAGTGTACACCGGCCTTAAGGCTCGAACTTGAGTTGGAGCCTTGGCTCTCAATGCTAGTGTACACTGGCCTTAAGGCTCGAACTTCAGATTGAGCCTTTGTTCTCCATGCTAGTGTACTCTGGCCTCAAGGCTTGAACTTGAGTTTGAGCCTTTGCTCTCCATGCTAGTGCATCCCGGTCCCTTAAGGCTCAAACTTCAGATTGAGCCTTTGCTCTCCATGCTAGTGCATCCCGGCCCCTTAAGGCTCAAACTTCAGATTGAGCCTTTGCTCTCCATGCTAGTGCACCCCGGCCCCTTAAGACTCCAACTTAAGTTCAAGCCTCCCATACATGGAACTTTGCCTTAAGGCTCAAACTTGAGTTTGAGCCTTGTCTCTCTATGCTAGCGTACCCCTAGCATATGAGTGCACAACTTGGATCTAGGCTCTGAGCTTCTGTATAGATTAAGTAAATGCAAGTGAGGCCCCTGCTATTCAAGAAAACTTTTTGTAGCATGCATTAAGTTTCTTAAGTTTGATAGGTTTTGATTTGATATGTAGCATTTAAATCCATTTTTTTCTAAGGTTTTGAAACTTTTTTTGTGCTTCACAAGAATGGAAGCTAGCAGAGCGCCCGCTACCTCGCAACCACATGGTGCACCAATCTTTACTCTAGATGCTCTCGAAACAACAAGTCAAGCTAAAAGTGTCACTCCTAGAATTAAGGTGGATAAAACCTTCGAATTGAGTAACAAAGAAGGAGTAAAATGGTTTGTGGATAGCTATGATGCTAGTGCAAACTTCAAAGGAGCCCTCCATTTGTTTCTGTCTCAAGGTGATACATCATATGGAGATATGGGGATTGTGGTAGGCGCTGAGGATGATGTGGATGCAAGAGAAAACCCATGCTTCACATGCACTGTATTGCCAGAAGGAGAAACTACAAAAGCAAATAAGTTTTGCTTATCATTGGAAACTTTTCACCTAGCAGACATGACTGGCAGTAAACTAGGAAAGGACAATTCTATTGTAAAGCTAGGATTGAAGATCATTGACTTTTCCAATCAAGAAGACTCAGGGGTGGATAATGTGGAGGACCTAGTGAAAGCAGTGAGGCATGCAAAGAAGGCTTTGGATTCACGAAAAAAGTCCATACCTGAAAAGGAGACAACAACCACTTAAGTTAGGAAAATTGTGGAGAAAAAAGGCAGGGCCATAGTGAAGAGTGCACTTGAAGCATCTACAAATGCTGGTGCAACTTCTTCAAAACATAAAAAGGAGGGTGACAAAATAAAAGTCCTTGATGTAAGCACAATAGCAGCTCAAGACATGGTAGGCTCTCAGGTGCAATAAGAGGAGCAAGCACTTGCAAAGAAGAGAAAGGCAAAGCACTCTACAAAGGTTCAAGAAATCTCTTTTTAAAGAGGCAAAGGACAAACCCAGCAAGTGGTTCAAAGGAGATAGATGCGTCCGATGACGAGCTAATGGAGGTTGAGACTCTAAACAACGGCAGCAAAGCAATTATCTCATTAGAAATAAAGAAGGGATATTATCCCTTTGGTCTAAATGAGGTCTTCAGCATTGATGTGATGAAATGTTATCATGCTCCTTCAAACTATGTGTATAGAAGGTTAAATAAGGATTGGGTTCGTATTTTGACCCAAGACTTTATTGAGGACCCAAAGCAAGAGGAGATACTTGTAATTTTGATGCCCTATAATCGTGCTACAAAACAACCCCTTGATAAACTCGCAAAAGAAGATATTCATAAAGTTAAATATTGGATTATCTCTGGTCAACACTCCATTAGTGCTGCAAAAAGCTTGCAAGCTCTAAATATGGCTAAAGTGACCCCTCCACTGCGTCAGCAATTTAGGTTCAGGAGATCAAAGATAATTGTAAACTGCCCGCCCAAGATTTCTCGTGACATTTCCAAGGATGCAAATTTATCTGTTGTTGCAAAGTCAATGCAAAAGGAGCCATTCCTCGATCAACTTCTACAAGCTCGAGCACAATGGCATGCAAACGGTCATCCTAGTAAACCTTTGCCTCGTGTCAATCAACCCAAGATGGACGAGTCTTGGAAGGTACTCTTTTGATTCTTTGCTACCATTCTCTCTCATTGAACCATTAGTCTATAGCTCTATAGTTTTTCCTCTCCTTCTCCCTCACCATTTCTCTGTCTCTCTCTCTCCCTCCCTCTAAATCTATCTATCTATCTATCTATCTATCTATCTTTAATGATATTCTCTCCCTCCCTCCCTCCCTCCCTCCCTCACCATCACCAGCCATTACCTCCACAGAGATTTGGGGTGAGTATGCAGCATCCCTGTACACAGCACCAGGACAGTCGCCTTTGCCAGACCCATCGGAGCCCAGAGACGTGTTTTCTTTACTGCTGAGATGGTAAGGAAAGCTATTAACAGGATGAGGACTGGGAGAGCATATGATCATGATGGTTTGGTAGCAGAGCACTTTATTCATGCCGCCAGAGATATGCTTGCAGAGCTTATTGCTATGATGTTTAACCGAGCCATGTGTGACAGTTTTCCTGAGACTTGGAATATGTCCACGATTGTGCCTATCTTCAAGTCAGGGGATCCCATGCTTCCTGGGAATTATCATACCATCATGATTGGTCACACATTGAGGTGCTATGTGGTGGTCGGGCTAGGTGTGGTGGTCAGAGAGCATAATAGAGAGTGTAGAGCAGAGGTCTTGCATGTCTAGCCAGTGAGGTCAACTCATACTTGGTGGGTATACTTCCCTAAGAGAATCCGATCTTCCTTTCCCCCAACCCCCTAGTGTTTGTTCCGGTAGTCCACGAGTTCCCTAGCAAGAACCGGAGGAGTCATCTACAGGCATGGGGAGCCAAAGAGACTAAGGTGGTTGGCAAAGAAATCAGAACGCAAATAGCATAGCATGCTATTATTATGGCAAACCAAGGCGCATGGCAAAGTACTACTACTATAAAAAGCAGAATGACATTAAAAATGGAAAGTTTCAGCACAAGGCAACTATGCATCATCTAATAAACAAGGAGATGAGGCAGAAGTGAGCAGCTATTTGTGATGCATCACATGCCTAGTTCCACAACAAGAGGTATGTCAAGATCTCAAGATACATGGTATGTGGATTCTAGCGCCTCTAACCACATGACCAGTCATGGTGGTGAGTGGTTTAGAGACATGCATAAAATGGAAAAACGAGGTTATGTAGAAACAAGTGATGATACTGCGCATTCCATTGTGCATGGTAGTAAAGTGCCATTGTCTATGCAGTGTGGAAAAATGAAGTAGATGTACTTCACATTACAAATATTACAAAGAACCTACTTTTTGTTGCACAGATGGTCAAGTGAGGTTTAATCCTAAAGGATGGTTTGTGGAATACTTTAAAAATCAGTGTTGCTTGGTTGTAATGTTTGGTTGTAATAAAGGGTAACAGAAGTGGTAGGATGTTTACTTAACATGCTTGAGGTAAAGGCAGCCATGTTTGCGCATAGAATAGGTGTCATTTTGTAGATATTAACATACGGCACAAGTGCATTGGTCATGTGAATATATAACGAGACTGAAGTCTATGCAAGCCCAAAATATTGTTACAAGTTTTCCAAAGTTCCAGTATGCATAAAGTATGTGAAGCATGCCAGCTTAGTAATCAAGCTAAACATGCTTTTCCACATGAAAACCATGTCAGTTCAAGGCCATTAAATGTTATACATTCACATGTATGGGGACCGACCAAGACTACAACAATTGCAGGTTGCAAGTATTATGTTACATTCATTGATGACCACACTAGAAAAGTGTGGGTTTACTTCATGAAGGAGAAAAGTGAGGTGTTTGCTCACTTTCAGATATTTAAAGCCTTGGTTGAGAAGGAAAAAGGCATGTAAATAGAATGCCTAAGATCAGATAGTGGGGGAGAATATTTCTCCAATGAGTTCAGTGATTTCCTGAGAAAGCAAGGAATCAAGAGGTGATTTACATGCACATACACTCAATAGAATGGTGTTGTAGAAACAAAAATAGGCACATTGCAGAAGTGGCACGTGCCTTGATGGCTACAAATAATATGTCACATTATTTTTAGGCAAAAGCAGTAGAAATTGCTTTGTACATTATGAATAGGACACCCATTGCATTTATTCATGGTATGATGGCTGAACAAAAGTTTACAGGCATAATACCATATGTGTTTCACTTGAAAGTGTTTGAGTGTATTGCACATGTGCATGTTCCTAATCTCGAGGGTAGGGCAGGGCGGGGGGGCACGGTCACTCATAAATATATAAGCATAGCATGTGAGTTCAACATAAGGGGTTTTTAAACTCTCTTTTTTACATAATTTTTACATACATAAGGGTAACATTTAAAGGGGGTATTCACAAATTGAATAGACAAAGGGTGTGATTTATTCATGAAAAATTCACAAATAAGGGGTTTTAAAAATAGGCCTTGAATGCACGTGATACAGAGGGTTTACATATACTGAACCCCCCGAGTTCCTAATGACATAAGAACAAAGTTGGATGCAAAGAAGTGCATCTTTATTGGTTATGCTATGGAGCAAAAAGGTTATAGATGTTATAAACCTACCACTCGCAAGATGTGAATAAGCAGAGATGTATTTGACGAGATGTAGCCAGTGTGCACCAGTAATGAAGGCAATAAAAGATGCAGATGTAAGAAGTGTTGATGTTGCACCACATGTAGAGCAGTAATCACAAATGCTTAGTGGACTAAGAGAGTCCTCTAGCAGTGGATCCAATGTTAGCCCATGATCAAGTAGGTTGAGGATAGATGTAGGTACACATGTATCACACAAAGGGAAGGAAAAGGTAGATCGATCTTTTGTGCCTGATCTATAAAGCAAGTCACTCATATGTGGATGGTGACTCTAGTGGCTCGAAGGAGCAGAACCTTCATGAGGAGCTTTGCATTCCGTCTGTGGTTACTCCTAGTGTAAGGAGAACCAGGGCTATTTTGAGGACACCTACTAGCAGTGATCCAGGTGTACACAGAGGTCTACGAGGTTAGGTACCCTGTTGTGACAAGTTTCCTTCCCAGAGCCAAATACATTGAATTCACTTGATAATTCAATTGTTTTTTGACTAAATCCTCTCCAAAAGAATTGGTGGCCACTCTTGATCCAAACAAGAGTAGAACCCTCAATCCCTCAAGCCAAAGGAAAGCTCACAAAACTCCATGTAAGCTAAAAATTCTACTTTTTAAATTCTAATCTATGGTTTTCTAATTTCTTTGCTTTTTTAGTTGATTAAAGTGAATCTTGATGTTATGCCTTGATGAAAAGGCCACCCCCTTCTCTTCCTTAATAATTCAGCCTTTCTTTATCCTGAAATGAGTAACAAATAAATTGATTTAAACTGTTCTTATTGTTTACTCTTTAGAAAGTGAAAATTGAGTAGATTAGAGTACTTTACTTCAAATTGGGATTAATTTTAAATTGATATTAGAATGTAAAAATTGAGAAATGGTCAGCCATACAAAGGAGGTTATGGCAAAAAAAATTTAAATTTTGTGGAAAATAAAGTTTATTTTTATGTTATTCTAAAAGAGCAATTCCCACCGTTTGTGCATTCTAAAAGAAATATTTTTATTTATTCCATGTACATATTCACCTATGAATATGCATGGATATCATTGATATTAATTAGGAAAATTAATTTCTATGCATAGAAAGATGCATATTGGAAATCTTTTTATTATAAAAGTGTTGTTTTCATTAAATTTAAATTCTATGCATAGAAAGATGCATATTGGAAATCTTTTTATTTTAAAAGTGTTATTTTCATTGAATTTAATTTATATGCATAGAAATATGCATAAAGGAATTATTTCTTTCAAAAGTGTTATTCTCATTGAAATTGAATTTGTGCATAGAAAGATGCATAAAAGATTTATTTTTATTTCAAAAGGGTTACTCTCATTAAAATTAATTTCTATGCATAGAAAGATGCATATTGGACATCTTTTTATTATAAAAGTGTTGTTTTCATTAAATTTAAATTCTATGCATAGAAAGATGCATATTGAAAATGTTTTTATTATAAAAGTGTTATTTTCATTGAATTTAATTTATATGCATAGAAAGATGCATAAAGGAATTATTTTTCTTTCAAAAGTGTTATTCTCATTAAAATTGAATTTGTGCATAGAAAGATGCATAAAAGATTTATTTTTATTTCAAAAGTGTTATTCTCATTATTCTATGCATAGAAAGAGGCATATTGGAAATCTTTTTATTATAAAAGTGTTGTTTTCATTAAATTTAAATTCTATGCATAGAAAGATGCATATTGGAAATCTTTTTATTATAAAAGTGTTATTTTCATTGAATTTAATTTATATGCATAGAAAGATGCATAATGAAAATTTTTATTATAAAAGTATTGTTTTCATTAAAATTGATTTTATGCATAGAAAGATGCATAAAGGATTTATTTTTCTTTCAAAAGTGGTATTCTCATTAAAATTGATTTTATGCATAGAAAGATGCATAAAGTATTTATTTTTGTTTCAAAAGTGTTATCCTCATTAAAATTGATTTTATGTGTAGAAAGATGCATAAAGGATTTATTTTTATTTCAAAAGTGTTATTTTCCTTAAAATTGAATTTATGCATAAAAGGATTTTTATAAAAGTGTTATTCCCATTCAAATCGATTTTTATGCCTAAATAGATGCGTAAAGAATCTTTATATCAAATATTAGAACTCTCTTAAATTCTATGTTTAAATTCTATGAATAGATGTAACAAGATGTGATGTGAATCAGATAGATGTGAATGGATGGATGGATGTCATGTGAATAGAGGTGATGAGATGTGAGGTGAATAGATGTGATGAGATGTGATGACATGTGATGTGAATTAGATAGATGTGAATGGATGGATGGATGTGATGTGAATAGAGGTGATGAGATGTGAGGTGAATAGATGTGATGAGATGTGATGTGAATCAGCAGATAGATGTGAATGGATGGATGGATGTGATGTGAATAAGGGTGATGAGATGTGAGGTGAATAGATGTGATGAGATGTGATGTGAATCACATAGATGTGAATGGATGGATGGATATGATGTGAATAGAGGTGATGAGAAGAGGTGATGAGATGTGATGTGAATCAGATAGATGTGAATGGATGGATGGATGTGATGAGATGTGATGTGAATAGAGGTGATGAGATGTGAGGTGAATAGATGTGATGAGATGTGATGTGAATCAGATAGATGTGAATTGATGATGGATGTGATGTGAATAGAGGTGATGAGATGTGAGGTGAATAGATGTGATGTGAATCAGATAGATGTGAATGGATGGATGTGAGTAGAGGTGATGAGATGTGAGGTGAATAGATGTGATGTGAATCAAATAGATGTGAATGGATGGATGGATGTGATGTGATGTGAATAGATGGATGGATGTGATGTGAATAGAGGTGATGAGATGTGAGGTGAATAGATGTGATGTTAATCAGATAGATGTGAATGGATGGATGCATGTGATGTGAATAGAGGTGATGAGATGTGAGGTGAATAGATGTGATGTGAATCAGATAGATGTGAGTGGATGGATGGATGTGATGTGAATAAAGGTGATGAGATTTGAGGTGAATAGATGTGATGAGATGTGATGTGAATCAGATAGATATGTGAATGGATGGATGGATGTGATGTGAATAGAGGTGATGAGATGTGAATCAGGTAGATGTGAATGGATGGATGGATGGATGGATGTGATGTGAATAGAGATTATGAGATGTGAGGTGAATAGATGTGATGAGATAGTGAATCAGATAGATGTGAATGGATGGATGGATGTGATGTGAATAGAGGTGATGAGATGTGAGTGAATAGATGTGATGAGATGTGATGTGAATCAGATAGATGTGAATGGATGGATGGATGTGATGTGAGTCTCCTAGTGCTTGAGAGGCCATGGAAAATCCCACTCTTCCCCATACCATCGTACCCAAACATGCTCCGATGGGGACCAAACTTTGCAAGCATATGGAGGGGCCCACCCCCACATCCTTGACAAGTTTGGTCATCATCATTGGAACATGTTTGGGTTAGTAATTAGCACCCAGTGTGAATTTTCAAGTCTCTTGGTGCTTAAGAGGCCATGAAAAATCCGGGTCTTTCCATACCATCGTACCTAAACATGCTTCGATGGGGACCAAACTTTACAAGCATGAGGGGGGAACCCACCCCCTTATGCTTGCAAAGTTTAGTCACGATCAGAGAATGTTTGGATTAGTTCTTATCGCCCAATGCAGATTTTTCAAGTCTCTTGGCCATGGAAACTCCAGGTCTTCCCCATATCATCGTACCCAAACATACTCAACATTGCAAGCATGTGGGGGGGACCCACCCCCACATGCTTGCAAAGTTTGGTCTGCATCATAGCATTTTTGGGTTAGTAATTAGCTCCGAGTGTGGATTTTTCAAGTCTCTTGGTGCTTAAGAGGCCAAGGAAAATCCCGCTCTTCCCCATACCATCGTACCAAACATGCTCCGATGTGGAGCAAACTTTACAAACATGTGGGGAGGACCCACCCCCACATGCTTGAAAATTTTTGTCATGATTGGAGCATGTTTGGGTTAGTAATTAGTGCCCAGTGTGGATTTTTCAAGTCTCTTGGTGCTTAAGAGGCCATCGAAAATCCCGCTCTTCCCCATACCATCGTACCCAAACATTCTCCGATAAGGACCAAACATTGCAAGCATGTGGGGGTGGGCGGTACCCACCCCCACATTCTTGCAAAGTTTGGTCCCCATCAGAGCATGTTTGGGTTAGTAATTAGCGCCTAGTGTGGATTTTTCAAGCCTCTTGGTGCTTAAGAGGCCATGGAAAATTCGGGTTTTCCCCATACCATCGTACCCAAACATGCTCCGATGGTGGAGACCAAACTTTGCAAGCATGTGGGCAGTACCCACCCCCACATTCTTGTAAAGTTTGGTCCCCATCGGAGCATGTTTGGGTTAGTAATTAGCACCTAGTACGGATTTTTCAAGTCTCTTGGTACTTAGGAGGCCATGGAAAATCCGGGTCTTCCCCATACCATCGTACCCAAACATGCTCCGATGGGGACCAAACTTTGCAGCATGTGGGGGGTACCCACCCCCACATGCTTGCAAAGTTTGTTCACAATCGAAGAATGTTTGGGTTAGTAATTATTGCCCAGTGTGGATTTTTCAAGTCTCTTAGTGCTTAAGAGGCCATGGAAAATCCAGGTCTTTCCCTCATACCATCGTACCCAAAAATGCCCCGATGGGGACCAAACTTTGCAAGCATGTGGGGGGAAACCTCCCACACGCTTTCAAAGTTTGGTCACAATCAGAGCATGTTTGGGTTAGTAATTAGCACCCAGTGCGGATTTTTCAAGTCTCTTGGTGCTTAAGAAGCCACAAGAAATCCGGGTCTTCCCCATACCATTGTACCCAAACATGCTCCAATGGGGACCAAACTTTTCAAGCACATGGGGGGGACAAAACTTTTCAAGCACATGGGGGGGACCCACCCCCACGTGCTTGCAAAGTTTTGTCCGCATATTGAAGTATTTTTGGGTTAGTAATTAGCGCCCAGTGTGGATTTTTCAAGTCTCGTGGTATTTAAGAGGCCATGGAAAAATCCGGGTCTTCTACATACCATCGTACTACCCAAACATGCTCTGATGGGGGGACCAAACTTTGCAAGCATTCGGGGGAGACCCACCCCCACATGCTTGCAAAGTTTGGTCACCATCAGAGGATGTTTGGGTAAGTAATTAGCGCCCAATGCAGATTTTTCAAGTCTCTTGGTGCTCAAGAGGCCATGGAAAATCCGGGTCTTTCCTATACCATTATACCCAAACATTCTCCGAAACGTTGCAAGCATGTGGGGGAGGGCCACCCCCACAAGATCACAAAGTTTGGTCATGATCGGAGCATGTTTGGGTTAGTCATTAGCGCTTAGTGCGGATTTTAAGAGGCCATGGAAAATCCCGCTCTTCCCCATATCATCATACCCAAACATGCGCCGATAGGGAGCAAACTTTGCAAGCATGTTGGGGGGGGACCCAACCCCACATGCTTGCAAAGTTTGTTCATGATCGGAGCATGTTTGGGTTAGTAATTAGCGCCGAGTGAGGATTTTTCAAGTCTCTTGGTGCTTAAGAGGCCATGGAAAATCTCGCTCTTCCGTATACCATCGTACCCAAACATGCTCTGATGGGGACCAAACTTTGCAAGCATGTGGGGGGGCCACCCCCACATGCTTTTGCAAAGTTTAGTCATGATCAGAGCATGTTTGGGTTAGTTCTTAGCACGCAATGCAGATTTTTCAAGTCTCTTGGTGCTTAAGAGGCCATGGAAAATCCGGGTCTTCTCCATACCATCGTACCCAAACATGCTCCAATGGGGACCAAACTTTGCAAGTAAGTGGGGGGGACCCACACCCACATGCTTGCAAAGATTGGTCCCCATTAGAGCATGTTTGGGTTAGTAATTAGTACCCAATGCGGATTTTTCAAGTCTCTTGGTGCTTAAGAGGCCATGGAAAATCCGGGTCTTCCCCATACCATCGTACCCAAACATGCTCCGATGGGGACCAAACTTTGCAAGCATGTGGGGGGGACCCATCCCCCATATCTTTGCAAAGTTTGGTGATTTTCAACAAACAATATGGTGATGGTGATTTTTAACAAACAACATGATAGCCAAAGTGTAAAAAAATCAAAAAACCATGAACATTAACTAAAATGCAATGATCCTCAATAATGAAAAAACTCATAATGATAAAAACACTGTATTGGTGGGATTCCTTTATAAAAATTTGGTTATGTTTTACACGGGTACCGAGGAAAAGAGTTCCCAGGCCCCCTAGCCGACGTTTCATGCAAAAATTAAGGTAAGCATACCACGTACACACCTAATATGAAATTGCCATTATAAATGAGTCAGCTATCTTTAAAACAATCCTTCAATGAAAATCATAGTATTACTGATCATAATCCTCCAAAATATTGAGTCCATTGTATTACAAAATATGTCATGTGGACTCTCCGTTGAAGAGACCAGCTGGCCAACCAACGATATCCAATATCAAAATTTGTATCACAAAAGTCATTCTTTTTACTCCATCCGAATCTTCCTAGACGCACGCATGGGTGTCCTAGAAACCACGAGCCCGTGCATCACTTGGTCAAAACCCTCTAGGATCCTACTTAGGTGTCATAGCACTTCACTCAGGGACCGCTTTCGCCTATCGTAACCGGAAACGCACCATTTTAACCGTACCGAGGCTGGTCAAGACCTCCGCAAGCTTTTGCCGCGAGCAACGTCCCTCAACGACTCGCTACCAACTGTTGCAAAACAACGAGCCTCTTCTTAGTTTAAACACATACCAAATGCTTCCTCCAGCATTCTGGTGTAAAACAGTCCTTTAAAAGAAAACAGAGGTTCTATGCAAGTAAAATTCCTGGTTTGAGATTGGTTCCACAAAACCCTTTTTCCTTGATCCATAATTTCATAATGAGATTCATTGATCTCTCATCAAGGTAATCTACCCATCATTTGATTGAATGTCCAACTCTAGATTCTTGGGCGATTTCAGTCAAGGGAAAACTAGGTTAATTCAACGGTAGTCTATTCTTTGTATTTAGGAACTAGAATTGGTCATGAAGTTTTTGCTTGATTCAGATCGAGATATGGATAAGTAGCTTATTGGCCATCCCTATTACAGTCGTGGTTTAACCAAAATTATTCGGTTTATTTCTAACTTTGATTCCAAGGATTTTCTTCAAATAAACATCTACTGAACTTCTAACCGAAGAAAATTCCAACTTTATGAATTTCATTCCTTCTTAACCATAATAGATTAAGAAATGGTTTTATATGAGAATATCACATTTAATGAAAATACTCTTCTTCCATTTAATCTACTTTTGGTAAATATCACTTTGGTGATTTATCCACATAAAATATCTAAAGATATTCTTTCTATCACTTAATTTATCAACCCTAATTCTCTAGGTGGAATTATGGTGAAAATTCCTCTTTTGTCACCAAAATTAAATTCAAATATTTCTCTACTTAAATACCATAAAAATTCTTCTTTTAACTAAATACAAATATCTATTTTTTTGAATAAGTTTAAAATTCCTCTTTTTCTCATTTAATGAGTGAAATCCAAATGTCATGGGAATTCCTCTTTTATCATAAAATAAATTTATCTAAAATTCCTCTTGAAATTAAATAATAATATTCATTAGTTCAATTATACTAAGAATTCCACTTTTACTAATTAAATGATTGAATTCCAAATGTCATGGGAATTCCTCTTTTATCATTTAAATTTTTTTCATACATAAAATAAATTTATGTAAAATTT
Source organism: Cibotium barometz (assembly GCF_041138505.1). Lineage (NCBI taxonomy): Eukaryota > Viridiplantae > Streptophyta > Polypodiopsida > Cyatheales > Cibotiaceae > Cibotium > Cibotium barometz. The sequence goes on along the minus strand of NC_141054.1, from coordinate 61,642,262 downwards.
CTCTTCAAATTTAAATAAAAATATCTATTAATTCAAATATGCCAAGAATTCCACTTTTACCATTTAAAATGATTGAATTCCAAATGTCATGGGAATTCCTCTTTTATCATTTAAATTTTCTCATGCATAAAAATAAATTTATCTAAAATTTATTTAAATTTAAATAAAAATATCCATTAATTCAAATATGCCAAGAATTTCACTTTTACCATTTAAATGATTGAATTCCAAATGCCATGGGAATTCCTCTTTTATCATTCAAATTTTTTTCATGCATAAAATAAATTTATCTAAAATTCCTCTTTAAACTTTAATAAAAATATCAATTAATTCAAATATGCCAAGGATTCCACTGTTACCATTTAAATAATTGAATTCCAAATATCATGGGAATTTCTCTTTTATCATTTAATTTTTTTCATGCATAAAATAAATTTATCTAAAATTTCTCTTTAAATTTAAATAAAAATATTCATTATTTTACCAAATTTTCTCTTTTTCCATTTAATTACATGGATCTCCATTATCATGGGAATTCTTCTTTTTGCATAAAAATGAAATTACCAAAAAATTCTCTTTTCTTTAACTAATTATTTATGCATAAATACTAAAAATTAGTTTTCCATGAATATGATGAGAATCATTCTTTTAGCATAGGGTGACTAATTCTAGAATATGGTAGGAAGTCCTCTTTTTACATTATGCATAAAAATGAGTTATGTATTAATTTCTATAAATTTTACCATAGTTTTGCTCTGCTATATTACTGATAATTTTTAATAATTCTAGAAAGAATAAGGCTTTGTAATACATTTATGATAGAATAACTATCGTTAGACTTAAATCCAATTTATGTAATTGAATCATAAGTTTATCATAATTTTATTAGCCTAAAAGCGTAAAAAAACTATTTTCTTAATCTCTAGCTTAACTAGCATAGAGTTTGATTTTTGAGTTGAGAATTTATGAATGAGAAGAATCCATTTGAATAAAGAATTAGTCATAGGAATGACTATTCTTTTGGGAGAGAGAGATATACATAAGAAGCATCCTAATTAAGCATAAAGACTAACTTTTTTGTGATTAATCATTAGAATTCTTATAGAAAGCTTGATTTGCATTGAAAACAATTAATTTGAAACTTATCAAGCTTGAGAGGGGTTGAGAAGTGAAATCTTTTGAGAATATTACTGAAAACCATGAAATTACTTCTTACCTTTTAGATTTTGCTTGCTTCTTTATCTTAGAAGGAAGCCTCCAACCAAACAATTGGTTTAGTATGTTGAGAAGAAAACTCCAAGGATTGTTGAAGAGAGAGAGAATCTCCAATCTCTCCAAAAGTAGAGGATTTTTAAGGGATAATAGAAAATATGAGTATTTTAATGTAATATTGGCATGGTATAGTTCACAGATGAGAATACAAAATAATGATGGTCTATTTATAGGTGAGGGAGGCCACTAACTGAGTCCAACTAAGTTCTAGAATTTTTCAGCTTCAGTTTGGCTGAATTTAGACAAGATTTCGACCAGTTTAGCTCCCATTTTGATCCAGTTTGATTCAGGAGAGAGGAGAGATAAAAATTATCTTAATATTTTTGAATTAAAAACCCTCCCACACATGTGAAGGAGGCGCCTACCTCAAAGTTCCCCCTCTCCTTACCAAGATGTCAAAAATTCATTATTTCTCCAAAATATCTCATTTTTTTAGTAATGCACCTTGGAGAATTTATTTTGAACTTTTGTTTCAGGGAAATATATTTTTGATATTTATAAAAAATTTTATATCCAAAAATATCTCAATATTGAATTACCTCTCTCTAGAATTTTTCATCTCTCTAGGTAAAAACAAGAAAAAATAATATTTTCTTTGTATTCTGAAATAGGGAATGATTACAAGGGATTAAGGTAAAAGCTTATTCATTATTCAGGTTGAGGAGGAATCTTACATCCTCTCCCACTTGAAAAACGCGAGATGTCCTCATCTCGCAAAGTGGAGGTAATCTTTTACCAACTCTTCTTCTTTCTCCCAGGTGGCATCTTCTAGAGGGAAGAACTTCCAACTTACTAAAAATTCTCTGAGGACTCTACTCCTGAGAACTTTCTCCCGAACGTCTAGGATTTCTTCAGGGTTAGAGTACCATCTAGCCTTGAGTCGAAGAAATCAATTGTTCATCATCAAGCACGTGACTCGGGCTGGGTACATATTTCTTAAGCAAACTGACGTGGAATACATTATGTACCTTGAGATGGGGAGGCAAAAGAAGTTTATAAGCTAGATCACCCACTTTCTTTATAACAGCATACGGCCCACAGTATCTGGGAGAGAGCTTCTTGTACTTCCCTAAAGATAAGGAACTTCTTTTTGGTCGTACTCGAATGAAGATCATACCTGATTCTTCAAACTCTCTCTCTGATCTCTTTTTATCTACATATTGCTTTTGCCTATCTTGGGCTGCCTTAATATCTTTACGGATTGATTGTATTTGCAGGTCCATGTCATGAAGCATTTGTCTAGACATCTCAACTCTGATCAATGGGTCGAAACCAAGTCAACGGTGTAAGGCAATCTTGTCCATACAAAGCTTTGAAAGGACTCATCCCAATGCTTCGATGATAAGAAGCATTGTAAGCAAATTCAACCAGATGCAAATGGCTTAACCACTTTTCTTAGGTTCCCTGCCCGCGCAGCATGACCAAAGGATATCTTCTATCACCTAATTCACTCTTTTAGTTTGGCCATCTTTGTTGGGGTGATAGGCTATGCTGAGATCCAGGAAAGTTCCTACTGCTTCAAAGAATGCAGTCCAGAATTTTGATGTGAGTTTGGGATCTCTGTCACTTACTATCCTCCTGGGTTGTCAACTACCACAAAAATGGAGTTGTAACCTGATTGCACTAAAGGTAATCCAATGACAAAGTCCATACTGATACATTCCAACTTCATCTGTGGAATGTCTAGATGCTGCAGTTTCCCTGGCATCTTGACTCTCTTTACCTTGACTCTCTGACACATTAAGCATTTCTGCACATGATCAAGTACATCCTTTTTTAGTCCTGGCCAGAAGAAGCTTTTCTTCACCACCACAAACATATAGGTTTTTATAAACCCTGGATGTCCAGCTATTAGGCTATCATGGGCTTCTCTCAGAATTCTTTCCTTTATTCCCTCCTCATCATTGGGGATACATAGCGGATTATTATAATACATGCATCCTTCATCCTTCATGTACCCAAGAACTCGACTCATTTCCTAAGGAGTCTTGCTTTCCTACATCAGAAGGGTAGCAATAGAGGCAAAGAATTTATCCTGCATGATTTTCTCCTTTGCTTCACTGATCAATGGATTTGACACCACTGTAATTGCAAGCAAGGAGGCTTTTCTGTTGAGCGCATCTGCAACCACATTTTCTTTCCCTTGCCGATACTTAATTTCAAAATCAAATTCCTGCAAGGTCTACATCCATCTCCTTTGATGCATGTTGAGATCCCTTTGGCCACTTCAGACTTTGATGATCTGTCACATCAAGGTGAACCTCTGTCCCAAAAGATAATGTCTCAATAACTTCAGAGCATAAACTACTGAGAGTAACTCCAAGTCGTGGATGGCATAATTTCTCTCATGTGTTCTAAGTTTTCTGGATTCATAGGCCACTACATGACCTTCCTGCATAAGAGCACCGCCTAAGGCAAACCCACTGGCATCATAACTACCTTAAAGGGTTTGGTAAAATCTGGCAATTTAAGGACAGGGTTGGTTACTAAGGCTGTCTTCAGCTTGTCAAAGGCACTCTAACACATGGCAGTCCACTGAAAAATGGTACTCTTATTGAGAAGGTTAGTTAATGGGGATGCTATCTGAGCATACCTGGGTATAAAGATCCTATACCATCCTGTTAATCCTACGAATCCTCTGACTTCCTTAACCGTCTTGGGTTCCGGTCATTCTACGACTGCTTGGATCTTTGCGGGGTCAGGAGAAATCCCATCTTTTGACACTATGAATCCCAAGTATTCCACCTGGTCAACAAAGAAAGAACACTTGCTCTTTTTTACAAAGAGTTGGTGTTTCCTTAGGATTTCTAGGACCTTGTGCACATGATCTTCATGATCTATAGCATTCTTTGAGTATACCAAGATATCATCAAAGAAGACAAGAACAAAATCATCCAAGTATTCTCTAAGAATATCCTGCATAAGACAATTAAACGTCGCCGGGGCATTAGTCAATCCAAACGACATGACTGTGAACTCATAATGCCCATAGCGAGTATTGAATGTTGTCTTCGTCGGGATGTCTTGTTCCTTGATTGTGATCTAGTAGTACCTGGATTTGACATCTATCTTTGTGAACATTTGAGTCCCACTTAACCGATCCAGAAGTTCATCAATCCTAGGGATAGGATACTTATTTTGAATTGTTAATTGATTCAATCCTCTGTATTCAATACAGAGTCTTAACGTTCCATCTTTCTTCTTTTGAAATTGAAGAGGCGCACCCCAAGGTGAGACACTAGGTCTGACGAATCCCTAACAGTTGTCTTAACTTCTCCTTAGGTTCTATGGCTTCAGGGAGACTGGCATTTTGTATGCACGCTAGGCTACTGAGCGGGGGTTAACTCAATCTCATGATCTACTTCGCGAGACGGAGGCATCTCAGTTAGGTCTTCAGGGAATACATCTGCATACTCACTTAACCACTCTGGTTCTTTAGCCTTACATTTTATGTCTACCGGATTCATCTTAATGACATAAACAGCTTGCCTCTTTTTCTGAGCCCTTTTAACAATTTAGAAGCCTTGACTAATTGTAGCACTGGGGATCCGAAAGTTCCAATTCCTTGAACTTTATTCCCATGAAGATCAAGGAAAGATATGGCTCCTTTGTGTGGCAATGAATGTCAGCCTAATTCTTATGGAGCCAATCTATTCCAAGGATTCCATCATAGACCCCCAAGGGTAGGACTCTGAACTGGCACTCTGTTACGTTCCCATCTAGACTAAAGTGAATAAGGTCTGTCTCAAGGTGTGTGAGAATCTTTCCACTGGCCAATTCCACTTGCATAGGTTTCCCTGATTTTTTATTTAGGACTAATTTACGCACACATCCTACGGATATAAAAGAATGAGTACTTCCTGAATCAATCAAAAGCTTGAATTGCTTACCCTGGTACTCTGCTGGAGTCTGGACGACTAAAAATTGATGGTTATTCCCCTGATACTCTATTCGGCAAAGATTTGTCCTTTTTCTTCCTCCACTTCCTCAGCTATAGTGACGGCTCTAGCTGCCTATTTTAGTCTTAGGTGGAACTCTCTCTCTTTGGTTACCCCAATTATGGGAGGGAGTTCGGAGACTGCTTTGCATGGAGGCTGCAGGCTGAGCTGGCACTCTTCTGGGGTTGCCCAGATTTTGGCGACGCAGGGGACCCTGATTGGACTGATAGAAAGGAGTCTGTCTCTAAATTCTCGGACTCTAGCTTCCTTGGCCCACAGAAGGAGATGGGAAATCCTTGAGCTGGTTCCCAAACCCCTCACATCTGAAGCACCGGTTCTCACTTCGAAGCTTTTCCCTCTGCATTCTTGAAAGAGCCAGAGTTGCTGAGAAAGAACTTCAAGGGAAAGGTCTTCCTTCATTCCTAAAACTTCCCGACTCCAGATTCTGGTTGGGACCTTGGTGTCTCTTTGGAGGCGGAAAGTTGGAAGAACTTCCCGGTGTTCTGGAATCTCTTGAAGGATGAGGGAGCTGGTTTTGGCAGGACTTTTACAATGAAGGCTTTGGCGAAGTCCTTCACCATTCTTACAGCTTCTGCCATGGAGACTGGCTTGGAATTCTTGACCAGTGTGTCTAAAGGTTCGTTCATTCCCCAAATGAACCTAGCCATGAGTTGCTCTTCATCTAGCGGTGGTGAGTACTTGAGGAGAAGAGCAAATGCCTGGTGATATTATTCAATGGTTTTGCTCCCCTGGTTTAGCTCTAAAAATTCATTCATTTTGGTTTTTAAAAACTCGGGGGGACAAAATCTCTTCCTTAGATAGGCTTTAAGATCATTTCAGGACTGGGTATTCCTGTCCAGATGGTTGGTGTCGCAATGGTTTCTCAATGCCACCCTGGCTGTTTCCACAATTTTCAGCCTAGCGAGAGCCAATTTTCAGCCTAGCGAGAGCCATTTTTCTCCTCTCGTTGTAGCCAGTGACATTAAAATATTCCTCCATTGCCTCTACCCACTTCTCCACAGCCTCACCCAAGTTCTCCCCTTCACCTTTGAAGGGTCCTAGCTGAGTTCTGTGAAGAGCCTTGCGAACATCGGGATCAAGCTTTTCTTCATCAGTGAGAGGATCTGGCTGACGGCCATGGTTCCCTCGCCTCATGATTCTGCCAAAAAATGATACATTATTAAATGTTTATTTTGATTTCGTCCACGAGATCCTAAGACTTAAGAGGTTCAAAAAATAATTTCTTAAAACAAGATAAATGATCTTATTGGAGATCTATGACATATGTCCGGTAATAGATTTTGCTTCATCAATTCGTCACATAATAACAATCATTTATACAATAGGGATTTTTTCCACAAAACATTTCTTTATTTATGTAAAGGTTGCAATATGTACATAGATTTTGCTTCATCAATTCGTCACATAATAACAATCATTTATACAATAGGGATTTTTTCCACAAAACATTTCTTTATTTATGTAAAGGTTGCAATATGTACATAGAGAATCTCGGCTCCAGAATTCAAAATCTCCTTGGGAGACGCATGACGGCAGTACTGGGCTACAGACATGCCCTGATATACAAATGTTCCCTTACTACCAAGGGACCTACTACCTTCTCCTTAGGAATAAAGCAACTAAGGAGTCTGTAGATATGGTAGGAAAGTCTGAAATCTCAAGGCATCAGGTGATATAAAATCTGCCAAGGGACCTACTACCTTCTCCTTAGGAATAAAGCGACTAAGGAATCTGTAGATATGGTAGGAAAGTCTGAAATCTCAAGGCATCGGGTGATATAAAATAACACCATGTATCACTTTCAGCCTCATCATAATCATGGTCAATGAGATATTCTGCCTCAGCATCGCATGCTTGGTCGCAAGAGGCGTGGACATACTACCCCTGCAAACCACTTGTGCTGCCATCTCTTCGTTGGGTTAGGGAAATATAAATCCTCGAAATGGCCTACGAGTCTGGCTCGACTCGTTCGACTCGTTCGAGTTGTAGCGGAAGAGATGAGATGCTCCAAGGCAAAAGGAGTCATGTCTTGTGAGACTGGGCGAGGTCAGGAATGCCAGATAAGTGTGGAACTTCCATCTATAAAACTAAATTCTTTGATTAAAAATCTTCATTAATGAAGCGTAAGGAATGAAAATACAACACGTAAATGCTCCTAAGTTTTTATTACAAATTTCTTATAAGAATTCATTTTTCCTTATTAGCTTTCAACAAAGCTCTGAAACCAGCGGTGAGACCCCGCCTCCTCCACGAGGTCCCCTCTCCGACTGGAAGCAATGTCAACCTCTTGCTCGAGGCCACGACCCACACTCGGGGCCTCACCCCCACGGATATCCGGACAAGAGACTAGCCCGATGGTTCCTTTGAAACTGAACATGGAAAAACTTTCCTCACCCGGGAAGGCAGGGGTGATTCCGCCCATAAAAATCATCTAATGGGAAAATTAATCTAACGCGTCAAAGTTTTAACTATTCAAACTGATAACCTGAAGTCACATGGTCAGATCAACGAAGAGACTTGCACTTGGTCCATAGAATCACCGCTTTTTTCCTCCTTTAACGAGGCATAGTACTGATTCCCTCCCACAGAACAAGGGTCTTCCTAGGATTTAATTTAACCAACGTAACTAATCATAACTTAATTGTATCGCAGGAATCCCCCGATCCAACTGGCTCATAGGTTAGCCAACCGCCCGACCACTGTATTGGTGGGATTCCTTTATAAAAATTTGGTTATGTTTTACTCGGGTACCGAGGAAAAGAGTTCCCAGGCCCCCTACTAGCCGGCATTTCATGCAAAAATTAAGGTAGGCATACCATGTACACACCCAATATGAAATTGCCATTATAACAGAGTCGGCTATCTTTAAACAATCCTTCAATGAAAATCATAGTATTACTGATCATAATCCTCCAAAATATTGAGTCCATTATATTACAAAATATGTCATTTGGACTCTCCCTATTGAAGACCAACTGGCCAACCAACGAGATCCAATATCAAAATTTGATTCACAAAAGTCATTCTTTTTAGTCCATCCGAATCTTCCCTCGACGCACGCATGGGTGTCCTAGCAACCGCGAGCCCATGCATCACATGGTCAGAACCCTCTAGGATCCTACTTAGGTATCCTAGCACTTCACTCAAGGACCGCTTCATCGATCGTACTGGAAGCGCACCATTTTAACCGTACCGAGGTTGGTCTCAAGACCTCACCAGGCTTTGCCGTGAGCGACGTCCCTCGACGACTCCCCACTAGCTGTTGCAACGAGCCTCTTCTTTGTTTAAACACATACCAAATGCTTCCTCTAGCATTTTGGCGTAAAACAAAACTTTAAAAGAAAACAGAGATTCTATTCAAGTGAAATTCCCGGTTTGAGATTGGTTCCACAAAACTCTTTTTCCTTAATCCATAATTTCATAATGAGAATCATTGATCTCTAATCACGGTAATCTACCCATCATTTGACTGAATGTCCAACTAGATTCTTGGTGATTTTGGTCAAGGGAAAACTAGGTTAATTCAACGGTAGTCTATTCTTTGTATTTAGGAACTGGAATTGGTCACACAAAGTTTTTGCTTGATTCAGATCGAGAGATGGACAAGTAGTTTACTAGCCATCCTCCCTATTACTACAGTTGCGCTGGTCTAACCAAAATTATTTGGTTTATTTCTAACTTTGATTCCAAGGATTTTCTTCAAATAAACATCTACTGAACTTCTAACCAAAAAATTTCAACTTTATGAATTTCATTCCTTCTTAACCATAATATATTAAGAAATGGTTTTATATGAGAATATCGGATTTAATGAAAATACTCTTCTTCCATTTAATCTAATTTTAGGTGAATATCACTTTGGTGATTTATCCACATAAAATATCTAAAGATATTCTTTCTACCACTTAATTTATCAACCCTAGTTCTCTAGGTGGAATTATGGTGAAAACTCCTCTTTTGTCAAAATTTAATTCAAATCTTTCTTTACTTAAATACCATAAAAAATCTTCTTTTAACTAAATACAAATATCCATTTTTTTGAATATGTTTAAAATTTCTCTTTTTCTCATTTAATGAGTGAAATCCAAATGTCATGGGAATTCCTCTTTTATCATAAAATAAATTTATCTAAAATTTATCTTGAAATTAAATAAAAATATTCATTATTTCAATTATACCAAGAATTCCACTTTTACCATTTAAATGATTGAATTCCAAATGTCATGGGAATTCCTCTTTTATCATTTAAAATTTTTTTCATGCATAAAATAAATTTATCTAAAATTTCTCTTTAAATTTAAATAAAAATATCCATTAATTCAAATATGCCAAGAATTCCACTTTTAAAATTTAAATCATTGAATTCCAAATGTCATGGAAATTTCCCTTTTATCATTTAAATTTTCTCATGCATAAAAATAAATTTATCTAAAATTTCTCTTTAAATTTAAATAAAAATATCCATTAATTCAAATATGCCAAGAATTTCACTTTTACCATTCAATTGATTGAATTCCAAATAACATGAGAATTTATCTTTTATCATTTAAATTTTTTTCATGCATAAAATAAATTTATCTAAAATTTCTTTTAAATTTAAATAAAAATATTCATTATTTTAATATACCAAAGTTTCTCTTTTTCCATTTAATTACATTGATCGCCATTATCATGGAAATTTCTCTTTTTCTATAAAAATAAAATTACCAAAAATTTCTCTTTTTTTAATTAATTATTTATGCATAAATACTAAAAATTAGTTTTCCATGAATATGATGAGAATCATTCGTTTAGCATAGGGTGACTAATCCTAGAATATGGTAGCAAGTCCTCTTTTCACATTATGCATAAAAATGAGTTATGTATTAATTTCTAAAATTTTTGCCATAGCTTCTCTGCTATTACTGATAATTTTTAATAATTCTAGAAAGAATAAGACTTTGTAATACAATTATGATAGAATAACTATCCTTAGACTTAAATCCAATTTATGAAATTAAATCATAAGTTTACCATAATTTTATTAGCCTAAAAGCATAAAAAAGCCATTTTCTTAACCTCTAGCTTAACTAGCGTAGAGTTTGATTTTTGAATTGAGAATTTATGAATGAGAAGAATCCATTTGAATAAAGAATTAGTCATAGAAATGACTATTCTTTTGGGAGAGAGAGATATACATAAAAAGTATCCTTGAATTAAGAATTTATGAATGAGAAGAATCCATTTGAATAAAGAATTAGTCATAGAAATGACTATCCTAATTAAGCATAAAGACTAAATTTTTTGTGATTAATCATTAGAATTCTTAAAGAAAGCTTGATTTGCATTGAAAACAATTAATTTGAAACTTATCAAGCTTGAGAGGGGTTGAGAAGTGAAATCTTTTGAGAATATTAATGAAAACCATGAAATTACTTCTTACCTCTAGATTTTGCTTGCTTCTTTATCTTAGAAGGAAGCCCCCAACCAAACAATTGGTTTAGTATGTTGAGAAGAAAGCTCCAAGGATTGTTGAAGAGAGAGAGAGAGAAGCTCCAATCTCTCCAAAAGTAGAGGATTTTTAAGGGATAATAGAAAATATGAGTATTTTAATGTAATACTAGCATGGTATAGTTCACAGATGAGAATACAAAATAATGAGGGTCTATTTATAGGTGAGGGAGGCCACTAACTAAGTACAACTAAGTTCTAGAATTTCCCATTGACTAAATTTGGACAAGATTTGGACCAGTTTAGCTCCCATTTTGATCCAGGAGAGAGGAGAGATAAAAATATCTTAATATTTTTGAATTAAAAACCCTCCCACACATGTGAAGGAGGCGCCTACCTCAAAGGTCCCCCTCTCCTTACCAAGGTGTCAAAAATTCATCATTCCTCTAAAATATCTCATTTTTTTAGTAATATCTCTTAATTTTTAACTAATAAACCTTGTACTCAGTCAACTTTTCATCTTATGTGAGCATTTACTCATTTTTTGGTATTTTCTTTTATTCATTGGATTTATCTCCTCCCAACACTGGGATTAATCCTATTGGCCCATTAGAACCTTAATTGGACCATAATCCAATTTTTTTTTTAAATCTTGACCCTTAGTCTGAGATCACTTGTATCATTTTGAATTGATTCCTAATGCACCTTGGAGAATTTATTTTGAACTTGTGTTTCAGGGAAATATATTTTTGATATTTATAGAATTTTTATATCTAAAAATATCTCAATATTGAATTACCTCTCTCTAGAATTTTTCATCTCTTTAGGCAAAAACAAGGAAAAATAATATTTTCTTTGTATTCTAAAATAAGAAATGATTACAGGAGATTAAGGTAAAAGCTTATTCATTATTCAGGCTGAGGAGGAATCTTACACTATGGGCGCCCAAAGGAGGGGGGGTGGGTTCTTGTGTGGAAGAGAAGGGGGCTCAAGAAGGGTGGGCTCATGTGGATTATCTAAACTAAGAGGTAGTGGAGGGGAAGAGGGTGGAGGGAGAGGAAGTGGAAGAGGAGGAGCAAGGCTTAGATCATCGCCAACGGAAGGTGTTGCTCGTTGTTGACGTGCTCTCCACTCTCTCTTTCTCTCATGAGCTACCATTTTCCTCTCCTCCTCTTGAACTCAGTGGACGGGGGAAAGTCTAGTCCTATCATGTTTTCAACTCCTACGACTTTGAGAACCCATTCTCAAGGAAGCTAAGAGAGTAAAAATTATGAAGGCTCAATGAGATAGGATAGTACTAGAGATAAGTGTGGGATAGTACTAGAGATGTGTGGGATAGTACTAGAGATGTGTGCTTATACAGGAAAAATAGGTTATCCACTTCAAATCTTATTGGATTTCCTATCTAAGATTGATTGGATAATTAAGATAAACATAAAGATAATTAAAGATAAACTATTATCCACTTAAAAATTAACATTATTAATAATATTTATTTACAAGTCTAAATATTTATCATTACTAGATATATAAATATATCTTTAAATATATCTTTTATTTTATAATTATATAACTGTATTTTCTTTTATAATGAATTTTATTCAAAGGTTTATCCTACACATAAATATTTTCAAGAAATATGAAATTTAAAAAATTATTATTTTTAAATTAAACAACATGAACTTAAAAAATAATATTATTTATCTAATTGAAAAATATAGTCCTTTAAAATTAGTGATTTTAAATTCTTTTATATTAATAAGTTATATATATTTTATTATTTAAAATTTTATATTTTATTTCTCTAAATTACTAAATTAACTTTTTTAAAATTATATTTTTGAAAAAAAAATGGAGAGGTGGGAAGAAGGTGCCACGTGTCACATGCGTGTATGACACATGGCATTTTCTTGACATGTGGCACTATTAGGCTGATGTAGTAATTCCATGATGGGGCATGCCATGTCACCAAGTGTGAGGTGGCATGCAAAGGTGGCAAGAAGATGTGGCATTAATGATGACTAGGATGATGAGGTGGGGAGTCAACTAGGTTGACCGTGTTGACATGGAGGGTGGAGGTGGCAAGGTGAGGTGGCAAGTTGCTTATGTGGATCCTCTCGAAGCTGATGTGGACTTAAAGTGGCATGCATATATAAGATGTGTGCCTATCCCCAAGCCTCACACATGGAATGATATCTAGGCTTTGAAGTTTACCAAGCCTAGATTTCCAAACCTAACTAGGATTTGTTTTAGACTTGAAAAGGGGAGAGTGGACACAATATGGGAATTTTCACTTGGGAGGATTGAAATTGGACCTTCCCATAGTCAAATTAAGCCAAAGCTTTTTTTAATAAATTCATGACAACAAGTATATTGATCCCCTAGAGTTTTTAGATTGAAAGATTCAATATTTGATTTTCTAAAATTAAATTACAATTGATTTAATAGGCCTCTCACAGTCATAACAAATTTTTCAAAGTAAATCTACAAAAATCCAATCGTTAGATTTGTAATTTTACCTTATACCCACATTCTAATAATCTTTCCCAATCTAATCATCACTAGATCCACACAAATTGAGCATTTTAAATGGTAGATGTGGTGGGAGGACAAAATAGTATGTTTTTAACAATTCTAATACCTTTTAAATAATATAGAAAATAGTAGAACACATCAAAAATTACTTGATAAATCAATTTAAACTCTATGTTATTTGAATTTGTGATATGCAAAGTGGGAACATCATATGAGTAATAATGTAAAAGCTATAGGCAATTTACTCACATTCAGTGTACTTGTGTCTAACCTCCGACAGGGCCTGTATACAATTTTGGTTCCCAAAGAAAAGGGGATTTGAAATTATTGGATATTCGATCATATTATAGTTTTAGGTGCCCAACTTTGCATATGATGTTTCATTAGAAGACCTTGAAGTGAAACTCCTTGGCTAACTAGGAGAGATTGGCTATTCTTCTTGAAAAAATGCATGTTTTCAGGCTAAAGCCAAGGGCACCCACTAAGTGAAGCTAGATAACCTCATCTTGCAACCACCCATATGCAAGCTCAAGCAAAAGGGGAGAGAACAAGTGCACAAGACAGTGAGAGCTCAAAAAAATTATATGCATAACATTGTATCCACAATTTCTTACCATTTTCCTTCTTTCTCGCTCATGCATGTGTGAAGCACCTCCGAGGGAGGATAAGGTTCTTCTTCCATTAAAATTTGCCATAGCTTTTCTCTCTATTTTTGAACAAATGCTTGTGGATAAGGTTTTGACAAGCAAGTGAAGATGAAGGTGGCGCTTTCTCCTTTGAAACTAGCCACAAGAGCCTAACGCGTAAACCAAGCAACACCCCACCTGTTTTGGTGGATAAGGAGATTAGGTGGGAAGAGTGGACGTGAAGTTTTTGAAGAAAGTGAGTGCTCGACTGAGGAAAGAAGCAAATGAGTTACTTTGAATTTTATAGATCCAAATGCACTGATGAACTTTTAGTGCTTGATACAGAAGCAGCAAGTGGCAATTTCATTGATGCACCTATGGCTATAGAAATGTGCATGAGAAAGATTGAAGAACAGGAAAACACTCTTCCCACAGAAGAAGAGTTGCACTGATGAACTTTTAGTGCTTGATACAGAAGCAGCAAGTGGCAATTTCATTGATGCACCTATGGCTATAGAAATGTGCATGAGAAAGATTGAAGAACAGGAAAACACTCTTCCCACAGAAGAAGAGTTTCTAGCTATTCAAGAAAGCATGGGAATGTCTAATATGGGAAGGTTGTAACAACCACACACTCCATCCTCAGAAGGAGGGAATGTCTAATATGGGAAGGTTGTAACAACCAAACACTCCATTCGCTACTATTAAACCAAGACAATAGTCTTCCCTTAAATTCGAGAGCTTTTGGATATCTGAGAGGAGTACAAAATCCTTATTGTCTCAAGTGGGAAGGATGGTAGGCATGGGAGAATGATCTCCTTCTCTAAAACCTCTATAGAAACATCCTTTTCTCTGGAACAATTAAACTTGCCTTAAAGTCTGCAGCATCAAAATCCTTGCTCATTTTTTCTTCTACATCATTCATTTCTCCTTGGTTTTTAACATCGCCTAAAAATGCTACGTATTGGGACACCAAAACTGTCAATACTAAACTTTCCAAAATCCTCAATTCCTACTTGTGCATGTAGATAGAAAAGGAAACCCACATGATGCTAAAGGAGCCTACACTTCCTATTATGTAACTTGCACTGCTCCACAGTGATGTTCACATCCTCAAAAAGTACAGTTACTTTCACATCCTCAAGAAGTATATCATATTTCTTCTGTAACTTGCCCTTTTCTGAAGATGTCTTTGCCCAAACTACTAAGATGATCAAACCTGATACCTTCAATATCTACAGCACCTTCATCTATCAAGGCAAGGAAAGCTTGCATTTCTTCTTTGTAGTATTGTTTGAAATGATCAATGACTGCACTCAAGTCAAAACTTACATTAAAGGATTCCATGTAGGACTCAAACATATCGTATGCACCTACCACAGCTACTACAGAAAGTCAAAAAGCCTCTCTACAGGTGTTTCCTCTATCATAGGAAAACCTTCAACACTTGAACCCATCTCAGTTCAGCAAGCTTTGGATATACAACCCATAACACCTGTAAATAAGAAAAAAAGATACTTTGTAGCAATTGGAAGGACGGGACAATAATGTGATTCCAAGAATGCCTGCTAGCTAAATTCGGGTCTTTCTTCCACCCAATTGATAAACTGTTATAAATCTTAGAACACGATAGATTCCTATTGCTAATACCATGAATACAAGGAGTTCACATGGACTAGAAATACAGTGCAAATATGAGTCTTCGAGGTCTTCTAATAGCCTTTCCTCGCGCCATTTTTCTATGAGAGATAGAGCTAGGGGCATGTTAAGCAGTTAATTGGACTGGAAAGAGAATTGGGGGTAGGTGGGGTAGCTTAGGGGGCAAGTGGGGAAGCTACCAAGCTTAGGGGGCAAGTGGGGAAGCTACCAAGCTTTGGAAAGATGGCGCAAAAATGGCTATTCGAAGATCTTTAGATATCTCTATGAGTTATGGGGGTAGCTTAACAAGACCAGCATAGCTGATGCTGGCTCTTTACTCTTTCACCTACACAAGCAGCTCTTTGGACTTGTTCACCTACACTAGCTCTTTGGGATTTTTTTCTCAAGACTGCAGTAGCTCTTGGTCCTCCTTCAAATATAGTTTTTAATCTCATACAACTAGTAGAGGTACGGCACGATATCTGTAAATCTCGCTTATCAAAATATATTTACCATGCCGTCCTTCCATCAGGTATGCTTTCCATGGATCTGAATCTCTCATGTTGCTATGCAGACATTATGTGACTCCTGCCATGTTCCCTCTAAAATCTTAAAAAGTGTGTACTGAATCCTCTCACACATTCATAAAGTTCCCACCTCATAACATTGATATAAGTCACATATAAGCTTTAAAAAGACAGCATGATAGAAGTGACTGGGGGTTTGGATCCTCTTATTCGAAGGCAAGCTAAGTGTTTACTTGTGTGCTTGTTGCTCTTCTTACTCTTTTTTTCTAGGCTATATGTATCTTGATTTCACCAAAGGAAAAAATTGGCTAAAAATTGTTCCCTTTGCACTTTGCCCAATGCTAGTGGTCCAAATGCCTCTGGTACATAGCTACCCCAAAAATAGTTTAAAATAGTAACTCCAATGTGGAAAATGGCCTCCATAATTAGTTCTCACAATTCCCATAAAAAATTTCATACAATGCGTGCTTCAAATCTTGCTAAAATGGTTGCAAAATAGCTTAAATGAGCTTACCTTTTAGGTAAAGTGCACGCGTAATGAATATCCTTTAATAACAAATGTCTCAAACGGTGGTCTCACATTCATAAAGTTTCCTCCTTCAAGCATTGATATAAATCTCACAAAAGCTATAGAAAGACGGTGCGACATAAATGACTGGGGGTTATCGGATCGTCGTATTCGCGTCGTCTTTCCATTAGGTAAGATTAGTATTCACATGTGTGTCCTCTACCTGTTGGTCTTCTTGCTCTTTTTCTCTGGTGTACATGTGCATGTCTTAGAAAGTTCATCCACTTTCCTAGATTTTTGGTTATTTAGTTTGACTGTTTTAGTTCTTTTTGTGTTTAATTAATAGGCCATAAATGGTTAGAACAAAGAAAACAGTAAGGATGGTTGAATCAAGTCCAGGTTTGGCAAAGAAAGCAGCAAATGAAAACAAAATATCAAAGCAGAAGCTGAAAAAAAGGATCAACCAGCATACAAATGCCCTGAGAGAGATAAGGAGGACTGAAAAACATGTTGAGTTACTCATACCCAAGCTTACATTCATGAGAGTCGTGAGACAGATTTGTGACGATTGAAAGCTTGGGATCAGATGGGCCGACAATGCAATATGTGCCCTTCAAGAGGCTGTAGAAGATTTTATTATAGATTTTTTTATTGACAGTTATATTTGTTCTGCCCATGCGCGTAGGGTCACTCTTATGAACAAGGACCTGCAAGCTTATAAGATACAGATTTGAAAGCTGTTGCATCCTATACCGTTGAGTGCAAGCTTATAAGATACAGAAAGCTATTGCATCCTATACCGTTGAGTGACTCTAGGAAATTTAATATCTTAAATGTGCCACCAGCTCTAGAAAACCCAGGGACTCAAGAATTAAGATTAAAGACATTACGCATGATAGGGGCACTAGGATTGCATATCATGCAAAGACTGAGAAGGGCAAAGATGCCCTTCAAGAGGCTGTAGAAGATTTTATTATAGATTTTTTTTATTGACAGTTATATTTGTTCTGCCCATGCACGTAGGGTCACTCTTATGAACAAGGACCTGCAAGCTTATAAGATACAGATTTGAAAGCTATTGCATCCTATACCGTTGAGTGACTCTAGGAAATTAAATATCTTAAATGTGCCACCAGCTCTAGAAAACCCAGGGACTCAAGAATTAAGATTAAAGACATTACGCATGATAGGGGCACTAGGACTGCATATCATGCAAAGACTGAGAAGGGCAAAGAAAAGATGTCTTCTGAGGAAGAAAGAAGAATTGATGAATAAAGAATAATGGAAGATGAGCTGATGGATCTTGAGGAAAAGAATCTTCATGATTTAAAGAAGGTACCCGGAAAACTTGTTATTCATGTGAAAGATTTTGATGATGGTTCAGAGTATCTTGAAATAGCACCTTCAGATACATATATGCTGGCAAGAGAAATTGAGAAATAAACGATGTTGTGATCTTGATATCTCTCAAGTATGTAAGCTACCTTTTTTAAAGATTTATCCTCTGATTTATTTTTTCTCCTCTGATACATGCCTAATTTATCCTCTGATTTATTTTTTGTAGGCTTCTTTTGGCCACCCTACCCCGATAGGCCTACTATCCTGTTTTTTTGTTATACTACCCCAATAGGCCTACTATCCTGTTTTTTTGTTATACCCTATAGTCTCTCTTTATGTAAGGGAAACAAGAACCAATTTTAGTAGACTGGAAGAATGGTTGAGAAGATGCAACTATGAAAATGTGCAATATGTAATTATTCCTTATAATGAGAAGTAAGTATTTTATTTTAAATATGTTTATTTTGTTTTATGTCTTTTTATACATCTCTATCAATGGTCTTTTTCTTTTTTTCTATTTTTGGAGGAGCCATTGGAGTGTATTTATAATTGATATCAAGAAAAGAAAGACATGTTTCTTGAATTCCATACTTGGTATGCATGGAGAAGCCAAATTGTAAGTTTTTAATTTTAATAGAGATTATGTTTAAGATTAAATTTGTAATCGATTGAATAACTTATGTGGTTTTTTATTTTCCAGGTCATCTAAGCGCATAATAAGCACATTAGAAACACTCCATCCTCCACTCCTCGACAGTAAAACTCCATATCAATTTTTCATTTTGCTTGTATATTATCATAATATCAATGATAACTTTAAATTTTGTAATAAAGCTTTAGTTAAAAGTCTAAACAAGAACTATTAGTGCTATAAGCTCCATTACAAACTGATGGAAGCTTATGTGGATGGAGAGTGGCTGCAAACACATGGAGATACATGCAATCAAAATTTTCAGTAGATATATTAAAAAGAGTAGCTGTGAGTATTTTCGAGAGACACATCAAAAAGAGTTGTGAAAAATTATTAATTTTCCTTAAACTTTCAGTGGCATATCCTACTAATATATACTAAGATTTTCGTCATATTTTTTGCAACTCACAGCTTCATGTTATATAGACACATACATTTGGTGGGTGAGAGCAAAGGCAATTAGATTAATGCTCGACAATCGTGTGAATCTTTCCGTAGATCGAGATTCACCACCACCATCAATCCCACCTACGATTGGCAAAGAAACCATTGAAAAAGAAAGGACTTCCCACACTGTCTCCATTGAAATTTGTCATCTTCAAAAAGAAGAAAACGACACACGGAGAAGAGAAAGGCTTCTCAAAAATAGAAACAGTCTAAGGAAAAAGAGGTCAAATCAAAGAAAACATCCAAAAAATCAGAGTCCAGTCCGATCAAGAAAGGCAAAGAGGCCAAAGCTTCTATGGACACCGACTAGCCAAAGTAGATACTTTTTTTGTTCTCATACATTGTAACCAACTAATTTGTATAGATACCATTGTAATAAATATATATATGAAATTAATATTGAGTTTAGTTTCTCATTTAACATTGGTCGTCTTGTCTTAATAATGTTAAATAACTATTTTACAAAATGAATCCACAAGACAAGATAGATGGGTGCAAAATTATATAGTATTAAGAAAACTTCAAGATTATAGGGGACAAACATTTCATAAAACTAAAAGTATTTTCGGATCTTCTTCCCACCGTAATACCATCGACCTTAAATTTGTAGTGTGATGGTATGGCATCTAATAGAAATTCCAAGGATGTGCGCACATCCCTCAATGTCCATTTTGCATCTATAGGGGTGACTCTATTTTCATCATCACTCAAGTTGATCCTTTGGGTCATACTACACAAATTTTTCCTCTGAATCTAATAGCATCCAAGTCCCTCTACTCTTTTTCCATCGTCTATACTCTAAGCTAATCTACAAGGTTTGTCGAGAGATCTTGTATGCCATCACCACTGAATCAATGAAGCATTACATTTTATAAAATCACCCGTATGGATGACTTTACTCACTTTCCATTCTGCGCCAACTGCATTATCCAAGTTAAACTTAGATACATGTGTAGACAACCACATTGCTTTTGTCCTCTTCATGTTTTCTTCTCGAAAAAATGCAACAAATACATAGAGAGGTATAAACCATGATAGCCTAATCCTCTTAGAAATCCTTCTTGCTTTCATTGACTTGTGAATATCCAAGACAATCTTGGATTTAAATGCTAATAGAGTACCTTTGTCTAGAAAGTCCATATATATATATATACACATGTATATATATATATATATTCATGTATATACATGTATATATAGATATATATATATACATGTATATACACATGTATAGATAGATGTATATATATATATTCATGTATATACATCTATATCTATATATAGATGTATATATGTATATATATATATATATCTATATATACATGTATATATAGATATATATATATATACATGTATATACACATGTATATATATATATATATATATATATATATATATATATATATATATATATATATCTATACATGTATATATATATATCTATATATACATGTATATACATGAATATATATATATATATATATATATATATATATATATGTATGGTGTGTGTATATATATATATATATACATATACATGTGTATATACCCACTTGAGACTAGACCGCTTAACGTCGACTTAGAGGGTTATTTCTACCCAATCGATGGGGAGACTTGAACCCAGGTGGGTAAATGTCATCCCGAGAGAGAGAGAGAGAGAGAGAGAGAGAGAGAGAGAGAGAGAGAGAGAGCTTTTTAATCTTTTAGTATGTATGTGAAGATTGGAGAAAATCTCATGAGGGATTGTATATTATGTGTATACACAAATATTATATAAAAAATATTGTTATTTTTATTCAATATTTACTATTTTATAATAAAGAAACTGACTTTACTATTTTATAATAAAGAAACTGACTTTACTATTTTATGATGGAATTAGGTTTATAGCAAGAATGGTAGAGACACGTAGTTTGAGGTGTCCTCTTCAGACCATTTCCTTGAATGCTCCAAGGAAAAGAAGAAGAAATGAAAAAATAAAATGTGCACAGGAGTCAAGGGATAGTGAACCTCATTGTTGTGATGCAAGGATGCATAATGTTACTTGTAATATCGGTGATGTATTGATGCAAGAGACTCATAGGATTCTTGCAAAAAACGATACCTTTTGTGCACAAAAACAAGTAGCAAAAGAAACTTTGATGTGTTTACCTCAATCTAGCACTAAGAGGTCTCAAATTGCCCTGGGCGGAGATAAAAGGATATCTAACAAGAGTGCTAGAAGTGTTCGCCGTGAAATTGCTAGGAATAGGACTATTTTGAAAGAAATAACAAGGGAAATGGCAAGTGGAGTTTATTCAGGGATATCACTGGTTCTTGAAAAGTTTGAGACTTACAAGAAGGTACCGTCGCTTCATCGCTAGAAATAGGACCTCTTATAATGCAGCTAGAAGAGTAAATGAGGGTAATGTAATTACAATGTGTTCCTTTTTTGCCCATGAAGAGAGAGAAGTACCATTTGCTAATACAATAAGAAGGGAGAGTATCGAAGAAATTCCCTCTTATGTATTTGAAAAAAGAAAGGGAGGGATTTTGTCTATCCTCCATGAACTCCCGCCTGTACAAGGTACACATGCAGCTACTTGGCCTTTGGTATATTCGTGCACTTTAAGTCACTTATTAGGAGGGATGACACGAGTGTCGGTTTTGTGGAGCACAGTTATGGGCAAGTGAAAAGAAGATGAGTTGTGGATAGGTTCTTGGCAAATATTGTTGTAAACATGGGCGTGTGTCTGTTCCTTCACTTGCTGAACCACCTGAGCCATTAACACTAGTCCTGTAATTGGACACTTAAGTGTCCTGAGACACTAAAGTGTCCAGCATTTTTCTTGAATTTTTGTGGGCAATCTATTAAGAGTTTTGAAATGCTTAACATCCATAGATGTTCCTCAAGACCCAAAAAATCCTTGAGATTTTTTAAATTGCACTTTTCTTAGCTTTTGCAGAGCAATATTTTAATTTTCTTAGACACATGCTGATAAAACGCATGATTTTTGCTGTTTTCAAAATAGTAGTAATTTGGACATAACTTTTAGAAGGGACATAGTTTGATCATGAAACTTGGCTTGATGGAAAGCCCATGATGTAAACTAAATCCTGGAATCATCAAATGATAATTATTGGATAAATTTTTGACTCGCTAATATTGAAATGACGTTTTTTATACAGGTGGAGCATGAATTTTTCTCCTTCCATATGCAAGCTAATAATGTAAAACTTGAGGTGCACCCATGTTATATAGGGTAAATACTACTTTGTTTTGAATTTTCCAAAACTTTAGAGCCACTTTTTGGGCCTCTTCTTATACATGGCCTTTTGCGCAACCTGTTTTTAATACATAAAATGTCTAATTATGAGCCTAATTTTGATTTTCATTAAAGGGAAAAGCTATGTAAGTGCATTATTTGTTGTAACTATAGGTGTAGACTACTTATGCAAGCATAGTTATGATTAGTTTTTGATAAAAGATGATCAAATTTTGCATTTTTATTTTTTACAGTTTTTCTAGAACTAGGCGGTAAGAACCTACTTAAGTGGAGGCTAAGTTAGTGTCATACACATCAAATTATGGCTTATTTATCTCATCTCAAGCATGAAAACCAATAATCAACATTCTCATTGATAGGGCTACATTATTTTTTAGTGGCGTAATTGAGTTTTGATAATACGCGTTACTTTTGCTGATTTTATGCAACTTTTTTGGAAAAAATTTTAGGAAAGGAAAATGATTTTTTTGGTGAACTTCTACCTCCTTGGACTAATGTATGCTATCAAAATATCTTGGGAAAAATGCTATTGATATCATTGGATTTTTTTTTGAGAGAATGATGCTTGCATATTTGGAAAAATCCTGAAAAAATGTTCATTTTCAAGACATATTCTACTTTATTGCTTATGTACTTCCAAATAAAAAGGCATTTTATATGTTTAGCATTTTTTACATAAGCATAGGATTATGTTCTACATGCCCAATGAAGCATTTTGGTTTCTAAAGCCTACATTAGGAGTTTGATTTTTTTCGCAACCCCCAAAAAAGGACACTTAAGTGTCCTGTTTTGGTACCAAACTAGTGTTAAGATCTCTTTTGATTGGTAGTGACACTACAAGTAAAAAATTTCAAGAAAACATCAGGGCTTATAATAGTGTGTTGGCTTTTTCATCATTGGGTGCACAAATAGATGACTCTCTCTTTCACAATAGTAGTGTCTATACTTTCAAGGTGCATGGGACTGTTTATCATCGGATTGGGTCCTTGGTCCCCAATAATATGTACAATCCTAAGCCAGAGTTTGCACAGTTGTATGTGTTTGATACTGAGCACGAATTACAAAATCGACTAGGTGTCATGAATGGATTGGAATCCACAACCCTAGAAGCACTTCAATCGATGATGCACACTTCTAATCCATTTGCACAAGCTTTTAAGAATGTGGGAAGAATGTTGAGTGACAATCCAAGTTTGGATTTGAAAATGACTATATGTGAGACGAAATCCACATCTAGGCAGTACTCAATGCCAACAGCTTCCGAGATTGGTGGTATCATGATTGGTCAAGGTGATGATTATAATGTTGGTCGTCGTGATATTTTATTGCATACTCGAGAAGGCACATGCAAAAACATCTCTAATTTGCATAGGTGCTATATGCCTCTTTTGTACGTCATGTTATTTCCAAGAGGGAAGGATGGATGGCACTTGAGAATCCCTTATGCTGATGCACAAGTGAGTGCATTGAGAAATGGTCATTGTGTGACTCAACGACAATACTATGCTTATCGATTGCAAATTCGCCCAGATACAAATGCATGCTTGCTACGTGGTGGAAGGTTGTTGCAACAGTTTATGGTTGATGCCTATTGCAGTGTTGAAGAGTCACGATTATCTTGGCTACGCCATAATAAAAAAAGTTTGCGTTTAGAGGTTTATAGTGGTTTAGCAGACATGCTTCATGTGGAAGGAAGTGGAAGTGGTATTGCAGGAAGGACATTGGGAAGTAGAATAGTGTTACCTTCCAGTTTTATTGGTGGGCCACGACAAATGTATCAACTTTATCAGGATGCCATGGCAATTGTTCGTTTAAAGGACAAGCCCGATTTATTCATTACTTTCACCTGTAACCCAAAGTGGCCAGAGGTATTAGATGCTTTACTCCCGGGGCAAAGTGCATGTGACCGGCCTGATTTGACTACTAGAGTTTTTCACCAAAAACATTCAGATATGATGAAAAATATCATGAAGAAGGAGCTCTTTGGTAAGGTGATTGGATATGTGAGTGTCATTGAGTTCCAAAAAAGAGGATTGCCTCATTCACACACGTTATTGATCTTGGATAGTGCCCATAAACCTAAGACTCTCCAAGACTATGACAGATTAGTATGTGCCGAATTGCCTGATAAGCAAATGTTTCCTGCTTTGCATGATGTCGTGTTGCATTGCAATATCCATGGGCCCTGTGGGCCATTCAATCCAAGTGCAATTTGTATGGATAAAGGGAAATGCACAAGGAACTATCCACGAGCTTTTGTACAAGAGACTACTGTGGATGAGAGTGGTTACCCCGTGTATATGCGTCGAAATGATGGAAGAACTGTGGCATTGAAAAAGTGTAATGTTGATAATAGATGGGTTGTGCCATATAACCCTTATCTTTCAGCCACATATAATGCTCATGTAAATGTGGAAATATGCTCAACAATAGCAGCAGTGAAATATCTTTACAAGTACATATACAAGGGGCATGACAGAGCAACAATAAGATTTAGCACTGTACAAGGTGGGGATGTTAATGCTGCTTGCGTAGTCGATGAGATTCAGAGGTATTTGGATGCACGTTACGTCTCTGCATCAGAGGCATGTTGGAGACTCTTTGAGTATGATTTACACAATGAGAAGCCTGATGTGCAACGGTTGCAGGTACACTTAGATGGGGGTCATAATGTTATCTTCAGAGATGATGATAATATTGCAGATGTTTTTCAGAGGGAAAATGTAGGCAAGACTACTATGATTGAATGGTTTACCTGTAATCAACAACATCCTGAAGCAAACATTACATTGTATAGTGATTTCCTTCAACAATGGGTTTGGAACTCCAGGTTGAAGAAATGGACCAAAAGAAAGATTGGAAACACTATAGGGCGCATGTACTTTGTAGCTCCTTTGGCAGGTGAGGCATACTATGTTCGCCTACTTCTTACAATATGTAAAGGATCTAAGTCATTTGAAGATTTGCGTTCGCTCAATGGTCACATCTATCCTTCTTTCAAGGCAGCTTGCATTGCCAGAGGGATACTGGAAGATGATTCTGAATGGGTTGCATGTATGGAGGAAGCATCATCTATGCAAAATGCCTTGCAATTGAGATGTCTTTTTGGTACTATATTGCTATTTTGTGAGCCTTCCTGTCCAGGAATATTGTGGAAGAGATTTCGAAAAGAAATGATAGAAGATTTTCTATACCAGTTATCGAGAAGCAGGGGTCAGTTTATTGGTATTGAACAATTAGCTGAAACTCATGCACTACTACATTTAGAAGAAATTCTTCGTGCTCAGAGAGACGGACATTGGCAGATTAACATGGACAACTTGCTGAGGTTTTGAGAGTTTGTAAGCTCATTATTTGGGATGAGGCTCCAATGATTCATCGTTATGCTTTTGAAGCATTGGATAGGAGCTTACAAGATGTATTATTCTCAGATAAGCCATTTGGTGGAAAGGTTGTATTAATGGGAGGAGATTTTAGACAAATCTTGCCTGTTATTATGAAGGGAAGACGTGAGGATATTGTTAATGCAGCATTGTGTCGTTCCTTTCTATGAAACTCTATCAAAGTTCTAAAGTTAACTGGAAATATGCGTATTCAATCAAGCAATACTAATAGGGATGCAATGAGTTTAAACAGTGGGTCATGAATATTGGGAATGGAGTGGATTGTAGTGATGATAATACGATGGTGACACTACCAAGTAATATGGTCTTGCAAAGATCGAGTCTTAAAGACTTGGTACATTGGGTATACTCTGAATTGGCTATCACTACGACATATGCTTCATACTTTAGTGAGCGTGCTATTCTTGCTCCGATAAACAGTCAAGTGGATATTGTGAATAAGACAGCTTTGGATGCAATGCCTGGTGCGCCTAAGCAATATTTCAGTGCAGATTCAATTCTTGAAAATGATGAAAATTCATTCCTATATTCCACAGAATTTTTGAACACAATCGATCTTCGGGGCGGATATCCACCTCACTGCTTGGTTTTAAAGTTAGAAGCTCCTGTTATTTTGCTTCGTAACTTGGATCCAAGACGTGGACTCTGTAATGGTACACGGATGATATGTAAGGCCTTTCACTCTAAAGTCTTGGAGACTGAAATCATCACTGGTACTAAAGTTGGTGAAAGAGTATTTCTTCCACGGATTACCTTTATATGCAGCGAGGCCCAACTACCATTCACCATGAGGAGGAGACAGTTTCCCGTGCGGCTGGCATTTGGCATGTCAATAAACAAATCACAAGGCCAAACCCTAAATGTCTTGGGGTTGTATTTGGTGACTCCAGTGTTTACTCATGGACAACTGTATGTCGCGTTGTCACGAGCACGGTCTCCTCATGCTGTGAAGGTGTTACTTGAGGATAACGCTAATGTGGAGTGTTCATTTGATGATCTTCAAAGTTATACACCTACAACAAACAATATTGTTTATAAGGAGATCTTGATGACTTCAGAGTGACAAGTCAGGTTTCTTATTTAAGTTCTGCAATTTGATTAATTTTGTTGTGATTTCTTTTTTTATACATATTTATCTATGGTAAAAGTATCTATTTTTGTTGTTTATGTTTTGACAGACATGTCTAAGATTACCTTTACATTGGACATGCCTTTGTCGAGGGTAGTACGTGAGTTTTTCTCTATATTTGCTTAACTTTTCTTGATTACAAAGTATGGAACATGACATTCTATACTAATGTCTATCTGTACAGAGCCACCGCTATGGTCAGCTCCTATTACTGCAGGTCACGTAGCAGGGATTATGATTGATGCTTATAGGGATGGGTAAGTATAAGTGTAATTGTTAGGCATTGTATGAATATTTTTTGAACCTATATATAAATAATTGTATAACCTATTTGTTATGCTTTGATTTTAGGATATTACATGACATTGATACGTTTATGGTAAGAGTTGTCGACGAAGGCATCGAGATGTACGGGATTGGTGTTCCTGATGAGGAGTGGAGTGTCTATTTGTTTTGGAGAGAGATGGACAGATACTTTGCATCATTTGAGGGGTATTCAGTACCCGATGAGTGGTTGTTTCTTACATCCATCATGACCATTGGTATTCGTTATGCGTTTTATACTAGAGCTCCTCATGTACCATCCACTCGATGTTCTATTGTACGAGGTAATTTTGATTATATTTTTCTATTATAAGATTTTTTTGAGATTTTATTTATCGATGTGTCGTTATGTGCAGATTTGATTTATCATTGTTTCGTTTGTGCAGGTCCTTTGCATTCATCGAGATAGTAGAGCATGTGCGGGATGGATCACCCCTTTACAATAGAGAGTGTATTGTGATGAGGAGGAGACAATTGAATGATCCTTCTCACAAGAGAAGAATTCAATTTGTTGATTCTGACATTACTGACTGAGAATACGTATTTTGTGGTGCATTTTGAGAATAGGTAATATTGGTCCTTTTTTGCATCTTCGTATGCTACATTACTATGATATTTTTGTTTTCGCCATAAATCTACGAGATATGGATGTTATTTTGAGATATGTATATATAAAGTCACTTGAAATAATGTATTGTGTTTACTTAAAACATGACCTAAATTGGAGAAACTGAGTTTATTTTTTCTAGAACTCTACCTGTCGGCCGCAGCAACGCGCGGGTCCAATACTAGTTTATACTCATTTATAACATAAAGCATGCTTTGCATTTGAACAATCAATTAGTGTAAAATATTTTTCTCAAGCTTTGGCACGTTTTACATTGCAATTTGATGGCTGTTTTGGGCCATCTTCTATTCAATGAACAGCTTATTCCTGTACAAGGAGTCAAAGGAACAGCTTATTCCTGTTGTTTAGGATCCGTTCTTTCTTTCTTTTTTTCTTAGGTACGTGAGGCACCTTCTCTAATCCATACTCAGCAACTACGCCTTGGAAGCCATGTGCTGAGAGGATAAATTACTGGGCTTTAAACAGAGGATTGTTTGAATAATTTGTTTATTTTGGTTGACAGTTCTTCCAGCTGAGAATGAGACCAATGGGTATCTAGCTGTGCATGCAGAGGGAGGACTGAATCAACAGCGTATTGCTGTGTGTGCTTTAGTTTCTGAGCCACTGTATTCATAGACTTGCATGTTTTGATGTTTTTTGACTTTCGGTTTCTCTGTGATACAGATATGCGATGCCGTTGCTGTTGCTAAGATCATGAATGTCACATTGATTATTCCGTTAATGAAGCAAGAGCAGATTTGGAAAGATCGAAAATAAGTGGTATCTACACTTTTTGTAAGATGCTAATGAAAGAAGGGAGGAAGGGATGACTCGTTAGTTTGAAGTCGGGAACACGGGACATCGTTTACATGGAGTCCATGGTATGGTGAAGGTCACTATGGAAGCGCTTCCATGAGCAAGGCTTGAATTGATATTGAGTAAAAGATGATAAAAGTGATTATGAGTTATGATAAAAGTGATTATGAGTTATCTGCAACTCGCCTTATAATTGTTTTATATACTTTGGCCACCGTCTAACACTTATTAATGTTCTTGGCATTCACATTGGGCCATGCCCAAGGCCCATGGTACTATGCAAGGGGTGCAGAGTGATGTGTGCCTTTAGTTGATGAGCTGTGAGCTGTGAAAAGAGGTTTTGCTCTCTTGTCAGTGCTGCTCTTAACCTGTGACAAGACACCTATATTTTTTTTGGATGAACAATGTGCCAATACATGTTCTGCACTTTTATGGAATCTTTTTCGCTGCTTAAATTATTTTACCATGAACACCTTGTAATCATCTCATTTCTTTTGGACAGACGATTTGAGGACATTTTTGATGTGGATCATTTTGTTAACTATCTGAAGGATGATGTACGAATAGTGAAGGAGATTCCTTCATGGTTTTCTAACAAAGGGGAGCTGTATACAAGCATCAGGTCATTATGATAGCACATCTCTCTATCTTGATGGCTTCAACATCCTCTGACAGCTGAAATGATTAACATACAAGATTGAAAGTTGGTTTGTCTATATCAGTCTCAAGGGCTATGAAGGCCTGCTTACCTCGGTCATTGTTTGATGCTCTTTTAATCCTCAAATTGGGCTTTATTTCTCATGGCAGCTCTGATGTTATGGTTTGTCCTTCCAGGTGCACGGTAAAAAATATTCCCAAGTATGCCTCTGTACAGACTAGGGTAGGTAACCCCCCCTTGCACCCCCCCCCCCCCCCCCCCCCCGCCCCCTCTTCCCCTTTTCCCTTCCTTCTGGGTTATGTCCAGCTGAAACTGTTCTCCTAGTGAATGAAAGTAAAACAGTCTCTTTATGATAGGCTTATTTTGATGACGATTTTACCGTGTTATCAAATGGCAGGTATGACAATGTTCCTCATGAAATGAACATGTCAACCTCTGGTAAAAATTTCAAAGAATGATAATCGTACTGGCATACTGCACCCATATATGTGAGTAACACGTCCTTAGCTATTGGAAAGTTTAAGTAGTCATATACCAAGCTTTGGGGAGGATCCCTTACAATCTTTGTTATGGCTGTGTGGGTGCATGGGGTGTGTGTGGGAGCACATATTAATACCAAGTTCTACACCCACTATTGGGCACTGATGATGTTAGTGGGGATATCGTAGTATCTAGTCCATACTATGCATGATGGAGTTGATGGTTTATTGTCTTGTGGATGACTACCATGAGGTATAAATTGCACTTTCTTATAAGGTGAATTTGGGCGTGTTCCTGAATTCATATAGGTATGCTATGCATGATGGAGTTGATGCCTTATTGTCTTGTGGATGACTACCATGAGGTTATAAATTGCACTTTCTTATAAGGTGAATTTGGGCATATTCCTAAATTCATATAGGTATATATATATTCTATAAGGTGAATTTGGGCTTCTTAGCTGCTCCTCGATTCGGGATGTTGTCTCTTGGTCCGCACTAACTGTAGGATATGCCCAATAGGAGCAAGTTCATGATGATCTGAACTATTTCAAATGAATGGACCAGGAGGGTGGAATAGGAGCAGCTAACAAGGGGAATTAAATTCATGATGAGATTGCCAGATAGGGGTTGTAGGAGAATAACATTTTGCTTGGCAATGCTTTGGTGGATATGTATGCACATGTGGTACACTCGCAAAAGCACGACGAGTGCTTTGAGGAGATGGGATGTTTCTTGGTCTGCATTAATTGTAGGGTATGCCCAACATGGCAAAATCATGATGATCTAAACAGATGTAGGACAACGGCTCTTTCCCGATGCATGGACCATCACTTGCATGTTGAAAGCCTGTGGTTGCATAGTAATACCTGACAAGGGGGGACAAATTCATGGTGGGATTGCTTGACATGGAGTCCAGAAAATAATATTGTGCTTGGGAGTGCTTGAGGAGCTCCCTATTCGGGACGTTGTCTCTTGGTGTGTGCCCAAAGCATGAGGGAGGGGAGGGGGTGTGTTGGAGTGAGATTATGTCCGGCCCCTACCCGTCGTTAGACGGGTGAGGCTACTTGTATACATTGTACAGCCTGCTGCATTGAGGTTTGCAAGTCACTTTCTTATCTGTGTGGCATCTTGTACCATACTCTCTCTCTCTCTCTCTCTCTCTCTCTCTCTCTCTCATCAATGGTTCTGTCCCTCTCTGTCTCTACACACGAATGCACACACATAGAGAGTATCTTCTCTCTCTCTCTCTCTCTCTCTCTCTCTCTCTCTCTACACACCAGAATACCTTCTCTCTCTCTTTTTACACACGAATGCACACACACACACAGTATCTTCTCTCTCTCTCTCTCTCTCTCTCTCTCTCTCTCAAACACACGCACACACGTATAACTACACAACTTATAAGCTCAAAATGCCACGCGAGAGAGAGAGAGAGAGAGAGAGAGAGAGAGAGAGGTTCCTTGACATGGGCTCTTCTTCTTCATATACCTGCAATGAAGATCCACAGTAGCAAGGTTCTGTATCCAAGAGAAAAGAAAGCTTTCAAAGTTCACACACTCCTGTACCTCACACTAATAGGTAGGGTTGAAAATACTTACAGTCGAGCTCCAAAGAATGGTGCTCTCTCTCTCTATACACTCATGCACTCACTCACTCACTCACTCACTCACTCGTACAATATCCACGAATGGTTACTGTCTCTTCAGGAATGGATAGAAGAAGAAGATAAGATTTTTTGAATAAACATGATGCTTACCTGGAAATCCATCTCTCTTTCTCTGAATGAGGTGGTGGGGCAGACTTCAATTGTCACCCCCAAAATAGGGCTTCCACTTTTGCCAAGCCTTGAACCTTTTTTTGAATTTTTGATTGAATGGTATTTTGAATTTTCAAACCCCTTTTCCCAGGAATCTCCTCTCTCGTCACGTGGCAAGATGTGCTTCCCAGTAAGGGATATAGAAGAAGAAGATATAGAAGCTAACATAAGGTCCATCTATAGGTCAATGCAGCTTTAGCATTAGAACTTATTTATGTCGATCAGATAGTTTGGTAATCTATCATCACTGATCAGTTTGGCTTGAATTATGTTACTGAACATGAGGTGCTCAACACAAACACCATAGGTGTCAATCCTTTGCTCACGCACACATTGCCATCCTAGGCAATGAATCTTTTGGCAAGACATTACCCCTAGCTTCCCTAGCTTTGGAATATAGCAGCAAGCTTCATGTTTGCACTAGTCTGTAGTTAAAGTCACCTTGTGTTTTTGCAGATTAAAGATGTATCAAGGTTCAAGGGTGTTGGACATACAGCAGATTTCTACCTGAGCATGTTCTCATTGGTTTGGTCAGCTTTAAACATTTCCCTATCTGGGTAGCTGCATACAGCAAGAGTAATGTGAACGCTTGAGAATGTTATGGGCCAGTGTTACAGACATCTGCATTACTGACTTGGTTCAACTAACTCAAACACAGAAACCTCCAGTTAGTAATTTTGGATGTTTTGCCTCGGTACAATTTGTCAAAGCAGATGATTCAGTCAAAGGGAGGGCATAGGCTTAGAGGTTAAGATTAAAATCATTCTATAAGATCTGAATACAGAACATCTCGGAGTAAGTCGTGCTCGTCTTTTTTGGCATTGGTGTCCTTTCATACTTCATTTCCATCTTTCTACTCTTGAGGACCCCAGTTTACCATGCTGGCAGGTCAACGCTAGTGTCTTGAATTGGTGATGATAGTTACTCGAACATCAAAGATTGCGACTTGACCACTAACCTTTCGGGTTTGTCCCGAGGCTGCCGCTAAAGGTGGCCAATGATTGACAGATTAATAGCAAAGATTATAGGTGGGCTAGTATGCAACATCCCTGGCAGCTCATATCAAAGTCAGCGAGGTGGTATGTTTAGCTCAGGTGGGTATTTCAAGGCAGAAAGCAGCTTTAATTATGATGGTGCAGATGAGTTTTCCAGTGACCTAAAGTTATGAAGGGTCGAGATGATAGAATTGATTCAATTTTTATGTCCCCAAAGTTAACAAACATTGTTATGTCCACTGTTTAGGAAGAATGCACCCATGTCATGGCTGGATAACCAAGAGTTTACAGTAAAAGTGATGTCATTGGTTTGGGAACAATAAACTTGAAGGCAAACACAACTTTGTTTCTTTAAATTTTTCCAACGGACAGTTCAAAACGGAACCTTATTTTTCTATTTTCTTCTACCCCCATATCAAATCAGGGGAGAGAGGACACACTTGACAACTTATGAGGACTAAATATAAACTGTTCTCAAGCCACAAAAGAGAAGGCATCTTTTTGCTCCTCATTAGTAGCAGCCACCAAGGATTGAGCCTGCTGCTCGTATGTAAACTTGGAGGTGGAGATGTAAGAGTTATCGGCACTCCATATGAAGATACCGGGAAGCTTGCCACTTGACTTGAGCTGCTGGCAAGCTGAGATGACAGTGGCTGGCGGGGGCCCTATATTGTTAGCCGTGTTGAAGCTAGCTAACATGTTTTCACCTCCTCCATATTTTGACGCTGCTGTGTTGTAAAGACTGACGAACTGAGATGCACTTGTGCCAGAACCATATGAGTAAAACTGAAAGTTCACATAGTCTATCACATTGCTATGCTGCTCCCATAATTCAGTGTAATGAGACTCTACTCCATCAAAGGGAGCTATCGAAGCCACAGAGATCACCTTGTTATTCTTCAGCTGAGATATCAGCTGCCCAATACAGGATGCAAATGTGGCTGGTGAAGCTGAGGCGGCAAAATGCTCATAATCTATGTCAATCCCGTCAAGATGATACTGGTTGATCAGGCTGGTGAGAGAGGAAACTGCGTTTGAGACCCAGGTTGTCGTAGAGGTGGGTGTGAACAACACGCTTTGGCCCGAGACAGTGTCCCCTCCCAAGGACAACATGACCTTGACATTACTGTGTTGAGCTTTGATGGCTTGGACTGCATTAGGAGTGAGGACAGAGTCCTGCCAATAAATGTTAAAAACACCATTGGTGGGTGAGATGCCACCGGCAGTGTTGTAGTCGATGGCAAAGGCAAGGATGAAGTAGAAATCCACATTGGGGTTGATGGGCACATCAGACAATTTCACTCCATTGTACAAAGCACCAATGTACTCCATGAAGATATTGTCATTGTATTGACTAGGAGGCGGTGGGGGAACGCTTCCGGGTTCTGAAACACAGACAATTTGGCCAATCTGAAGGTTGCCACAGTTGATGCCCACATTCCAGCTTTCAAAATCTGAGATAGAGATGCTATAAGCTTGTGAAATTGCCCAACAAGTGTCACCTGCCTTTACTGTGTACTCTTTGCAAGCACCTGATGGTGGGGGATCAGTGCTAGGTTTGGAAACACACACAACTTGGCCAATTTGTAGGTTTCCACAGTCGATGCCGGGATTCCAGCTCAAAAAATCATCTAGAGAGATGCCATGGGCTTGTGCGATGTTGTAGCAAATGTCGCCCGCCTTCACTGTGTACTGATTGCAGTTTGCGGCCGTGGCAAATGAGCTTGCTGCATCCACAAAGTAAACATGTTATTTATAAGACTCATGCCTAAAGCAGAGCTACTGACCAGATTAAGGTGAACAATGTATCCACTACTTGTGACTAACTTCTGAAGGAGTTTAGATGGATGAGCACAAAACACATTCTCTCTTTCTCTCTCTCTCTCTCTCTCTCTCTCACACACACACACACACACAGAGGACATGTGCACAAATTACTCAATGCAATCTGTCATGGCAGCAAGATTATTGCATTCACAAGGTAAACGTGTCATGAATAAGACTCATGGCTGAAGTAGAGATACTGAACCAAATTAAAGTAAACAACGTTTAGAATATGTGCTGCTTGTAACGAAATTGTGTACTGACCAAATTAAAGTAATCTAGTGCTTGCAGCGAAATTGTGCAGCAGGTGTTATATTTTATATATAAGACTGATGATTATATAGTAGAGCTACTGATCAAATTAAAACTGAACATTATTTAGAACATCTGCTACTTGTTATTAGCTTGTGAAAAGGTTTAGATTTATGAACACTAATGTTACGTCCACGTAGGCATGTGGGGGCGGACACACACAAGTTCGTGAGACTTTCAATACATGTAAGCGCGATATCATATTTACAATTAAACACAAAACTGGGGAGCTCCGCCTCCAAACGACAATTCCCTACGAGCTGAGCTACAAGCTCGTTGATAACACACACACACACACAGAAAGTTAATGCAATCTACCATGGCTAACAACGTTGCTGCATCTGCAAGGTTAACATGTTTTTTTTTTCGTACACATTGGGGCCCACTCAAGTGGGTGGAGCCGATTTCCCCTTCCAACAATTAGCCAATTATCATAGTCGGGCAAGGGCCACGCACCATCGGGCAAGAGCCACGAATTAGGCATCCCCCATGACCACCGCGATGAGTCGAGCGCTACAACAGCGGAGGGGTCTCGTATGGATCCTCCTATCTCGGGTGATCCACCACCCGAGGAAGAGTCACTCGAGTGTTCAAAGGGCAAGAGCCCGAGCAACCAAACACATCAAGGGAGCATAAGTGTCCCTTTATAACATGAGAGAGCCTAGTGGGACTTGAACTCATAACCTAGAGGTTACAAGTCACAAGCTTTGACCACTACACTAACTCAGTTGAGACACAAGGTTAACATGTTATGTTTAAGACTTATGATTAAAGTAGAGCTACTGATGTTTGGAACATCTACTACTTGTAAGAAACTTGTGAACAAATAAAGATCAATCAGCAAAAAACACAACGATCATTCTCGGCGCTATAAGATAGCTGAGATGGCATAACCAAAAGAAGAAGAACACACACACCTAGCTACATGCAGGAAAAATGAAGTTGTTTTGAAAACAAACTAAATGGTAACTTGTTAGGCATCATGACTAGATTGTACAGGCGATCAAGGATTTGAACCCCCCCCCCCCCCGGGAAAATAATTAAAATCAGGCTCAACGTGTTTATCTCGACTAGAGAAGCTTTCAAGCCTTTGTTTTGGAAGACCCGAGATTAAACCTTTCTGAGGGCATGACAGTGTGGGCTCCTGCCCGAAGGGATCTATGTGCGTGGGATTTTCTGCCGCACTTGCGATCCAGTTCGATAGGGAGGGGAGATAACCCCCAAAACAAAAATCAACAAGCTATTTATGATAAGCCTACTAAATCTCAACGACTTTATCTTGACGGGAAAGACTCAAGCCTTTGTGCCGGAAGACACGAGATGAAACCTTAATGGGGGGATGTCACTGTGTATATATAAAGGCTGGCTCTTGTCTGAAGGGGGGGTATGTGTGTGGGATTTTCAGTCCAGTTTGAAATAAGAGAGAGAGAGAGAGAGAGAGAGAGAGAGAGGACTCACCATGGTAAGAGGAGCTGCAGAGAGCACCGGAGAGCCCAAGAAGCAGCAAAAGGAGCCGCATGTTGATGGATTATGATGAAAAGAACCTTTCCAAAAGCATACGATTTTACTTCACAAGCAAGAAGAAGTTATCCAGATGGAATTGTGGCTGTCCGCGACGCCTCCTTTATAGAATGAGCAAGAGTGCTTCTGCTTCTGCTGCTGCTGCTGCTTAATTTTAAAGTTTCTTGAAAGTACCAATATATTCCCTCATCATAGCACAGGGATTTTCCAATTCATTGAATCGGGAAAATTACACTGCAAACCCGGTTCTCCTAGCTCAAATTTGCATCGGGCTTAATTTTAAAGTCTCTTGAAAGTACCAATATATTCCCTCATTATAGCACAGGGATTTTCCAATTCATTGAATCGGGAAAATTACACTGCCTTTTTTCGGAATTCGTATAGATAAATTTTTGGCAGCCTTGGACAGGGTGGTTTTCTTCTTTTTCTCTCTCCCACTCCTAGTCACTTTTCTCTCTCTCTCTCCTATGACTCACGCGTTCTCTCTCTCTCTCTCTCCACACAATCGAGTTATCTCTCTCTCCACACACACGTGTGCCCATCTCTCTCTCAAGTGGAGTTCTCTCTCCACACACAACACACGTGGCCCCATCTCGCCCCATCTCTCTCTTTTTCTCACTTTAGGACGCCCACAGGCCTTTCGCACACCCGATTTAAAGAAGGAGAGAGAATGGGGCATGTCCACACATTAAGAATATTAATTATTGGAAGTCACCTTTGTTTTTTAGTTGAAACAGCGGAATATATTAAAAGAAAATGATGTTACAAGATCCCATGTGGAAGGTCCATGGGGAGACACAGTGACCTGGAGAAACCTTCAGAAAAGGGGGAACAAAATTGAAACATCTCATGAACAGTGAAACATCTCATGAACAGTTCGGCCAGCACTAGAACAAGTAAAAACCAGCACTAAAACAAGTAAAAAGAAGTAACAGTTGGCGGCCAGCCCCTCTTCTATTTCGGGAGAGAGAATGGTTAAACCTAGAGAGCAGATGATTAAGTGCACAAAACTTTGCATCATGACACCTTGCTGTAAAGCTTATAACCTGAACACTGAGGCTCTAGGCCGTGGCCAGACAGCCCAGTAGAAGCAAGACTGACTTTTCTTCAGACGAGAGGTTGAGAATTTCTCATGAGCAGAAGGTTGAGGCCATGAGGGCTTACGGAACCCCACAGAACCTTTCTGAAGCCTGGACGTAGTACTCGGATTTCTGAAGTCTTCTTTGACATTCCAGCTGAAGCTCTTGACTCATAGCATCCTTCGTTAGGCAATGCGAGGAGACATGGAATCTCTTCCATTTCCTCCAAGGTAGATCTTGCCACCGGTCCACCTCCATGGGAGCACCACTCGGCCGGAGTTGATGAATTAGCTTGAAAACACTGTCAAGAAAAATATAAAAGTGGTGATTAGTTTTGATACCATAAAGAGCTTCATTACGTTGCTTCCAAACATGCCAAAGAAACAGAATTCTGACGGACTGCCACGTTAAAGGGTCGAGTGAGTGGCATTCGCCTAAGAGGACTTCTTTCCAGCTCAAAGGGATTTTCCTAATTTTCTTAAAAGCCTTGTTAAGAACGTCTAAGAATTGTCTAGTGTCAGGGCAAGAGAAAAAGAGATGGGGGACCGTTTCAATCTTGGAATTACATCGGGGACAAAGACCGTTACCATGCCCAAACTTCAGGGCTTTCTCAAGGGTCCAGGTCGCTTTGTGCATGACAAGCCAGGCCAAAATGGCGTGTTTTCTTTCATTAGCGAAGGCCCAAATGAGCTTAAAGCGGAAGGCCCATTGATGATGGTTCCAGGCCAAGGACCATCTCTTATTGAGCTTGAGAATCAGCTTACTTGCATGCAAGTTGTTAGGTAACTTGCCCAGGTTACTGGAGTAACCCCACCGGATGGCTTTCGAAAAGGTTACACAGTCACAACTCAACCCCGGGGGAATGGACACCTTAAGAGCATTACACCTCTGAATGACCAACTCAACTCCACTGCGGGACAATATAAATTTATTGCAGATTTGGTCCCTGTTTAACATCCCAGTTGAGTCACATAAGTCGCCCCAAACCTTTATACCAGCTTTGAAACAAGAAAGACTAGTCTGGAACTGATCATTGGAGATCGGAGACACAAGATGCCCAAACCACACAGAGTCAGCAGAATAGGCATATTTACCTCTCTTAGTAAAGGTTTGAAAAAAGAAGAGCTTTTTGTATTTCATCCACGACTCCCACATCCTACAGCACAGTTTACTACCTATAGGGGAGAGATCGGCCTTTGAGAACAAAGCTTCATTGAGAGAGAAACCCTTCCAAGATCTTTTACCTTTGAGCCAAAATTTATTGATATCCCTTTTGAGTAAGTCAGCCCAAACATCCTTAGAAAAGATGGCCCTTTGCACCCATTTAGCTGCAAGCTTCTCAGCAAGCAGTCCGATGTTGATGATGCCAAGACCCCCTTGCTCTTTTTCCAAGCAACATGACTGAAAGGCTACTTTGCTGACTTTCTTATTTCCGAGAGATCCCCCCCAAAGATAGTTCCCCATGATCGAGTTAAGGGATTGGAGTTGGGTCTCAGAGGGTCTCCAACAGGCCAGGAAGTAAACAACCGAGGGGATAATGAAGTGATTGAGGACAAAGGCTCTTGACGCTACCCCTGTGTTGATGTGACTCCATTTCTTGACCTGATTCTTGAGTTTATCGAGCACATAGTCCCACCTTTGTTTGGAAGAGATGTTGAAGCCCATGGGTATTCCAAGAAGCCTGAAAACCACACCATCATGGATACTCTTAGAACCAGCGGCCAGGATCGAGGGAGGGGGCCACCCTTCCCCGACTCTGAAGCTGGTCTTGGAGTGATTTATTTGCGAGCCACTGGCAAGACAAAAGGTATCCAGGCAAGTCATAAAGTGAGCAGCAGTTTGCACTTCATTGCGGAGCAGCACATTCGTATCATCAGCAAAAAGCTGCAGGCATAAAGGATCAGTCCTGTTGGGGATCTCAATACCCTTGATATTGT
Organism: Cibotium barometz; assembly: GCF_041138505.1. Taxonomy (NCBI): domain Eukaryota; kingdom Viridiplantae; phylum Streptophyta; class Polypodiopsida; order Cyatheales; family Cibotiaceae; genus Cibotium; species Cibotium barometz. Next base: position 61,603,121 of record NC_141054.1, on the reverse strand, counting down.
TGTCAGTTATCTCCTTGTTAACCAGCCACCCCAGAGCATCCGCAACAATAGCAAAAAGGAGAGGGGACAGGGGGCAACCTTGTCTTATAGATTTCCTCAAAGGGAAGGCACCAGTGAGGGACCCATTAACAGCCACCTTGGAAGACGCATTCCCAAGCAAGGTTTGGACATACTTTATGAATTTCCTATTGAGGCCAATATCCTGAAGGGATTGGAAGAGGAACGACCAGTCTATTCTATCATAGGCTTTGTCAAAGTCTATTTTGAGGAAGATGTAGTTCTGGCCAGAGTTTTCAGCATGTTCCATACCCTCCCACAGACTAATGATCGCATCAAGAATATACCTTCCCTTTATAAAGCCCTTTTGCTCTTTGAGGATCCACTCGTCCATGTAGGGGTTGATTCTGTTAGTCAGGATATGCGCAAACACTTTGTAAAGGGACGAGAGACATGTTATGGGTCTCCAATTACCAAGATCTTCTTTCTCATCCTTTTTGTGAATAAGCTTGATAATCCCCATGTTTGTCTTTTCAGCTAACCCTCCCTTCCTCATGGCTTCCCTCCAAATGTCAAGGATGTGAGGGGACAATTCGTCTTTGAAAACAAGAAAGAATTCGTTGGGGATCCCATCTTCACCCGGAGATTTACACTTTTTGAGATGGGAGATAGCCTCCTTGACCTCCTTTTCAGTGAAGGGGGAGTCAAGCTTTAGGGCTAAAGAGGGGTTCACCATCTTCTTCCTAATGCTGGCAATCTTGGCCCTAGCGGCCGAAACTTCATGGGAAGGAGGAAGGGCAGTGGAGAACAAGTTATAAAAGTGGTCCTTTATAACCTGCAAGTTTTCCACATCATCAACAGCCAGGTGACCATTCGGCTTCTTGACCATAGGGATAAGATCTCTACCTTTCTTCCTTTTAAGGAGAGCAAACATCTTAGGGTGAGGGGTATCAATTTTTCCAGCCCAAACCTCCCTGAACCACAATCTAGTGGACTTAGCTGCTAATAACTCTTCAAGTCTGAGCTGATTCTTTAGCTCAATCAAAGAGTGATTTACAGCAACATCTTTTGACCGATAAATGTCTTGGATCTGGTTCCTGATTTGCATCCTCCGATTCAAACGAATCGTAGAGACCTGCAGCTTATACTCCTTGCAGATAGAATGAACCTTATTCACCAGACTTTCCCATCCCTTGGATGGGGAGATGAATTGATTGAAGGCCTCAGTAATGGAGGTTTTGATCATCTGTTGGATACAAGGGAGACGGAACCTTTGGCCTGGCCAAGGGACAGGTTACAGATAAGAGGGATGTGATCAGAGATGGTGAGGGAGGGATCCGTGGTAACTTTGATTTTTAGGAACATATCAATCAGACTACCCGAGGCATACAGTCTGTCCAATCTGGCAGCCCTGTGAAAGGAGCCTTTTTGATTGTTAGACCAAGAGAATCCAGTTTTCGCAGAGAGGTCAGAGAGGTCTTTCTCCCCCTTTAACCCATCCCATTTAACCTTTTCAAAGCCACTGATGGTACTGCCCAGAAGTCTACTTCTATCAACCTGAGCCTCTACCATATTAAAGTCCCCAATGAGAAAGATGGGTCCTACAATCTGAGTGATAGACTGCCAGGTAGCAGCTCTCAAGCTAGCCAGGCAGGGGGCATAAACCGAAACCAGAGTGAAATTGAAAGGGTTGCCCATCCTAACCGCGGTCCAAGAGTGATTTACATCCGACCAAGAATCTAAAATGGCGTGTTCCCATTTCATGTGAATGCCAATAGCCGTCCCACCTTTCCCAGAGGGATGATAGGTAGAAAACCACCGAGAATTCCTAGAGATTTTTTGAAGGTTCATCTGAAGTTGAGGACCCCCAATCTTGAGCTCTTGAAGACTGATAAGGTCGAAGACAAAAGTTGAGTCCCTTAACCACATATTAATGGCTAAAGCCCTCTCCGGGTTTGTGAGACCTTTACAGTTCAACGAAAGAAGGTTCATAGAATTCATTTTTTACTTGTTTTTGAAGGTTTCCCCGCAGATACGGAGGTTCTTAGGACATCTTGGCTTTTTTCTTTTTTCCTCTTCATTTTAGACCCCATAAGAAGGGGAGAGAAGTCCTCCTCGTCATGTTGTTTCATTGGTGATAGGGACATCCTCTTTATCAACGAAGCATCTTCTTCGTCAAGTTGGGCTTTGAAAACTTCATCCATATGCTGCGTTTTGTCTATGAAATCATCATCTGATTCCATAGGTGAATCAAGGTCTTGACTAACGAAAACACGGTCCTTGTTGGGGACCCTTCCCGGGGATGGTTGATCTGCCCCTGTAAGGGCTGAGCTGCCAGCCTCTTTGGCCTGGAACTGGACTTCTAGTCCGTCCTGAACCTCAGCTAAGAGGGGGGCATATCTATTGGCTGGGATATGCCAATTAGGTTTACTGTTTTTCGTCTTGGAAACATGTTTACGCTGAGGCTGGACAAAAGCCTCCTCCTTAGCTGGGGTTCTTTCGTTAGAGGCTGGTTGATGGAGGTCGGGGCAATCTCTAATAAGATGCCCTTGCTTGTTGCAATTGAAACAGGCATTCGGGAGGTTCTTGTAGGTCAGAGTTTGCTCATAGATAATCTGCCCCTCTCTGTTTTTCAGGGGAACTTTCTCTTTGAGGGGTTTGGTGGTGTCAACCTCAATGAGCATTTGGTGAGCCCATTGGGGGTTGACAACTTGAAACGGTTTTTGACCTAGCACCTTTCCTACCGCACCCCCTATCCTTTTAGCCCATATAGAATACTTGGTTGGCATATCTGTAAATTCCACCCAGACGGGGATTTTAGTGGGTTTAGGTCCTTTAGGGTCAAATGAATCATACCATCTAAAAAAAGAAATGGGGGAATTCGTGATAATCCACTGCCCGCTGTTGATAACAGAAGAGGCGCTTACCTTGTCTTCAAAGAGGAACATATAGTACGCATTAGGTAGATGCTGGACAGAGGCAACTTTGATGCCCTTTTGATCCCAATTAGATCTAATCCAAAATTTCAGGGTGTCTACAGGCGGTCTTGCACCATGACAGAGACCAATCAGGGCGTGGGAAGCCAGATGGTCCTGCCACGCAGCCAATTCCTCGTCATCGCAGATTACCGCACCATCATTGTCTATATCATAATCACCAGTTTTCTCCTCAAATGCAGGGTTCTGTGACAGATTTATCACTGTATTATCAACAACTTTAAAGGGTAGAGTTGGAACGACATGACCTGATGATGCTGGCGTACAGCTTCCGCAAAAGAAGTAGGGGGATTCAAACGCACATGGCCAGAATGGCCCTGTGGTGGGGGGCCGTCGAGAAGGGGTCCTCTCGTTCCTTCCGCATCACCCAGGCCTCCCTGCCCTTTATGCTGGCGAGTGAAAGGCGAAGTAGCCTTCAGTGAGGTGAGAGAGCCACCCGGAGGCCTTGATGGCACCTGCTGTAGGACCAGAGACGGTAGAGCAACTGCTTCACGAGAGGACTGCGCAGATGAAGAGGCGCCAGCACGAACCACATCCTGAAGAGACATCCTGGAACAGAGTTCCCCCCCCTCGGGGGGGGAGGACTGCGCAGATGAAGAGGCGCCAGCACGAACCACATCCTGAAGAGACATCCTGGAACAGAGTCCCCCCCCCTCGGGGGGAGGAGGAGAAGCGACGGGATGCACAGCAGGCCGAATGACGGAAGACACAGAGCACAAGTTGTGAGGGTTTAGCATGCAGAGCCAGAGGGCATGGACGACACCTGGTTCGCTCACAGCGGCAAGGCGTCGTTCATGTAGAGTTACCGTTGGAGCTGGAAGTCACCTTTGTGTACACATCATTTGCCATTATTTACATCTTTGAACGTTTCTATAAGCTATGTCAAAGAAGCGATCAACCTCTCAACCATGTACAAAAAGTGTAGGGGGGCTTTTTCTTTCAGATTGAAGCCTCCAAGTTTTAAGTAGAATGTGAAAGACATAGAAGGTAGAAATTAGGAGAGAGATAGAGGTTGTCAAATGCTAAAAGCTGTTAGTCTCAACGGTATAGGATGCAATAGCTTTCAAATCTGTATCTTATAAGCTTGCAGGTCCTTGTTCATAAGCGTGACCCTACGCGCATGGGCAGAACAAATATAACTGTCAATAAAAAAAATCTATAATAAAATCTTCTACAGCCTCTTGAAGGGCACATATTGCATTGTCGGCCCATCTGATCCCAAGCTTTCAATCGTCACAAATCTGTCTCATGACTCTCATGAATGTAAGCTTGGGTATGAGTAACTCAACATGTTTTTCAGTCCTCCTTATCTCTCTCAGGGCATTTGTATGCTGGTTGATCCTTTTTTTCAGCTTCTGCTTTGATATTTTGTTTTCATTTGCTGCTTTCTTTGCCAAACCTGGACGTGATTCAACCATCCTTACTGTTTTCTTTGTTCTAACCATTTATGGCCTATTAATTAAACACAAAAAGAACTAAAACAGTCAAACTAAATAACCAAAAATTTAGGAAAGTGGATGAACTTTCTAAGACATGCACATGTACACCAGAGAAAAAGAGCAAGAAGACCAACAGGTAGAGGACACATGTGAATACTAATCTTACCTAATGGAAAGACGACGCGAATATGACGATCCGATAACCCCCAGTCATTTATGTCGCACCATCTTTCTATAGCTTTTGTGAGATTTATATCAATGCTTGAAGGAGGAAACTTTATGAATGTGAGACCACCGTTTGAGACATTTGTTATTAAAGGATATTCATTACGCGTGCACTTTACCTAAAAGGTAAGCTCATTTAAGCTATTTTGCAACCATTTTAGCAAGATTTGAAGCACGCATTGTATGAAATTTTTTATGGGAATTGTGAGAACTAATTATGGAGGCCATTTTCCACATTGGAGTTACTATTTTAAACTATTTTTGGGGTAGCTATGTACCAGAGGCATTTGGACCACTAGCATTGGGCAAAGTGCAAAGGGCACAATTTTTTAGCCAATTTTTTCCTTTGGTGAAATCAAGATACATATAGCCTAGAAAAAAAGAGTAAGAAGAGCAACAAGCACACAAGTAAACACTTAGCTTGCCTTCGAATAAGAGGATCCAAACCCCCAGTCACTTCTATCATGCTGTCTTTTTAAAGCTTATATGTGACTTATATCAATGTTATGAGGTGGGAACTTTATGAATGTGTGAGAGGATTCAGTACACACTTTTTAAGATTTTAGAGGGAACATGGAAGGAGTCACATAATGTCTGCATAGCAACATGAGAGATTCAGATCCATGGAAAGCATACCTGATGGAAGGACGGCATGGTAAATATATTTTGATAAGCGAGATTTACAGATATCGTGCCGTACCTCTACTAGTTGTATGAGATTAAAAACTATATTTGAAGGAGGACCAAGAGCTACTGTAGTCTTGAGAAAAAAATCCCAAAGAGCTAGTGTAGGTGAACAAGTCCAAAGAGCTGCTTGTGTAGGTGAAAGAGTAAAGAGCCAGCATCAGCTATGCTGGTCTTGTTAAGCTACCCCCATAACTCATAGAGATATCTAAGATCTTCGAATAGCCATTTTTGCGCCATCTTTCCAAAGCTTGGTAGCTTCCCCACTTGCCCCCTAAGCTACCCCACCTACCCCCAATTCTCTTTCCAGTCCAATTAACTGCTTAACATGCCCCTAGCTCTATCTCTCATAGAAAAATGGCGCGAGGAAAGGCTATTAGAAGACCTCGAAGACTCATATTTGCACTGTATTTCTAGTCCATGTGAACTCCTTGTATTCATGGTATTAGCAATAGGAATCTATCGTGTTCTAAGATTTATAACAGTTTATCAATTGGGTGGAAGAAAGACCCGAATTTAGCTAGCAGGCATTCTTGGAATCACATTATTGTCCCGTCCTTCCAATTGCTACAAAGTATCTTTTTTTCTTATTTACAGGTGTTATGGGTTGTATATCCAAAGCTTGCTGAACTGAGATGGGTTCAAGTGTTGAAGGTTTTCCTATGATAGAGGAAACACCTGTAGAGAGGCTTTTTGACTTTCTGTAGTAGCTGTGGTAGGTGCATAAGATATGTTTGAGTCCTACATGGAATCCTTTAATGTAAGTTTTGACTTGAGTGCAGTCATTGATCATTTCAAACAATACTACAAAGAAGAAATGCAAGCTTTCCTTGCCTTGATAGATGAAGGTGCTGTAGATATTGAAGGTATCAGGTTTGATCATCTTAGTAGTTTGGGCAAAGACATCTTCAGAAAAGGGCAAGTTACAGAAGAAATATGATATACTTCTTGAGGATGTGAAAGTAACTGTACTTTTTGAGGATGTGAACGTCACTGTGGAGCAATGCAAGTTACATATAATAGGAAGTGTAGGCTCCTTTAGCATCATGTGGGTTTCCTTTTCTATCTACATGCACAAGTAGGAATTGAGGATTTTGGAAAGTTTAGTATTGACAGTTTTGGTGTCCCAATACGTAGCATTTTTAGGCGATGTTAAAAACCAAGGAGAAATGAATGATGTAGAAATGGTCGTGGATATGGCAAAAGAAGAAACAATGAGCAAGGATTTTGATGCTGCAGACTTTAAGGCAAGTTTAATTGTTCCAGAGAAAAGGATGTTTCTATAGAGGTTTTAGAGAAGGAGATCATTCTCCCATGCCTACCATTCTTCCCACTTGAGACAATAAGGATTTTGTACTCCTCTCAGATATCCAAAAGCTCTCGAATTTAAGGGAAGACTATTGTCTTGGTTTAATAGTAGTGAATGGAGTGTTTGGTTGTTACAACCTTCCCATATTAGACATTCCCTCCTTCTAAGGATGGAGTGTGTGGTTGTTACAACCTTCCCATATTAGACATTCCCATGCTTTCTTGAATAGCTAGAAACTCTTCTTCTGTGGGAAGAGTGTTTTCCTGTTCTTCAATCTTTCTCATGCACATTTCTATAGCCATAGGTGCATCAATGAAATTGCCACTTGCTGCTTCTGTAGTATCAAGCACTAAAAGTTCATCAGTGCATTTGGATCTATAAAATTCAAAGTAACTCATTTGCTTCTTTCCTCAGTCGAGCACTCACTTTCTTCAAAAACTTCACGTCCACTCTTCCCACCTAATCTCCTTATCCACCAAAACAGGTGGGGTGTTGCTTGGTTTACGCGTTAGGCTCTTGTGGCTAGTTTCAAAGGAGAAAGCGCCACCTTCATCTTCACTTGCTTGTCAAAACCTTATCCACAAGCATTTGTTCAAAAATAGAGAGAAAAGCTATGGCAAATTTTAATGGAAGAAGAACCTTATCCTCCCTCGGAGGTGCTTCACACATGCATGAGCGAGAAAGAAGGAAAATGGTAAGAAATTGTGGATACAATGTTATGCATATAATTTTTTTGAGCTCTCACTGTCTTGTGCACTTGTTCTCTCCCCTTTTGCTTGAGCTTGCATATGGGTGGTTGCAAGATGAGGTTATCTAGCTTCACTTAGTGGGCGCCCTTGGCTTTAGCCTGAAAACATGCATTTTTTCAAGAAGAATAGCCAATCTCTCCTAGTTAGCCAAGGAGTTTCACTTCAAGGTCTTCTAATGAAACATCATATGCAAAGTTGGGCATCTAAAACTATAATATGATCGAATATCCAATAATTTCAAATCCCCTTTTCTTTGGGAACCAAAATTGTATACAGGCCCTGTCGGAGGTTAGACACAAGTACACTGAATGTGAGTAAATTGCCTATAGCTTTTACATTATTACTCATATGATGTTCCCACTTTGCATATCACAAATTCAAATAACATAGAGTTTAAATTGATTTATCAAGTAATTTTTGATGTGTTCTACTATTTTCTATATTATTTAAAAGGTATTAGAATTGTTAAAAACATACTATTTTGTCCTCCCACCACATCTACCATTTAAAATGCTCAATTTGTGTGGATCTAGTGATGATTAGATTGGGAAAGATTATTAGAATGTGGGTATAAGGTAAAATTACAAATCTAACGATTGGATTTTTGTAGATTTACTTTGAAAAATTTGTTATGACTGTGAGAGGCCTATTAAATCAATTGTAATTTAATTTTAGAAAATCAAATATTGAATCTTTCAATCTAAAAACTCTAGGGGATCAATATACTTGTTGTCATGAATTTATTAAAAAAAGCTTTGGCTTAATTTGACTATGGGAAGGTCCAATTTCAATCCTCCCAAGTGAAAATTCCCATATTGTGTCCACTCTCCCCTTTTCAAGTCTAAAATAAATCCTAGTTAGGTTTGGAAATCTAGGCTTGGTAAACTTCAAAGCCTAGATATCATTCCATGTGTGAGGCTTGGGTAGGCACACATCTTATATATGCATGCCACTTTAAGTCCACATCAGCTTCGAGAGGATCCACATAAGCAACTTGCCACCTCACCTTGCCACCTCCACCCTCCATGTCAACACGGTCAACCTAGTTGACTCCCCACCTCATCATCCTAGTCATCATTAATGCCACATCTTCTTGCCACCTTTGCATGCCACCTCACACTTGGTGACATGGCATGTCCCATCATGGAATTACTACATCAGCCTAATAGTGCCACATGTCAAGAAAATGCCATGTGTCATACACGCATGTGACACGTGGCACCTTCTTCCCACCTCTCCATTTTTTTTTCAAAAACATAATTTTAAAAAAGTTAATTTAGTAATTTAGAGAAATAAAATATAAAATTTTAAATAATAAAATATATATAACTTATTAATATAAAAGAATTTAAAATCACTAATTTTAAAGGACTATATTTTTCAATTAGATAAATAATATTATTTTTTAAGTTTATGTTGTTTAATTTAAAAATAATAATTTTTTAAATTTCATATTTCTTGAAAATATTTATGTGTAGGATAAACCTTTGAATAAAATTCATTATAAAAGAAAATACAGTTATATAATTATAAAATAAAAGATATATTTAAAGATATATTTATATATCTAGTAATGATAAATATTTAGACTTGTAAATAAATATTATTAATAATGTTAATTTTTAAGTGGATAATAGTTTATCTTTAATTATCTTTATGTTTATCTTAATTATCCAATCAATCTTAGATAGGAAATCCAATAAGATTTGAAGTGGATAACCTATTTTTCCTGTATAAGCACACATCTCTAGTACTATCCCACACATCTCTAGTACTATCCCACACTTATCTCTAGTACTATCCTATCATTGAGCCTTCATAATTTTTACTCTCTTAGCTTCCTTGAGAATGGGTTCTCAAAGTCGTAGGAGTTGAAAACATGATAGGACTAGACTTCCCCCCGTCCACTGAGTTCAAGAGGAGGAGAGGAAAATGGTAGCTCATGAGAGAAAGAGAGAGTGGAGAGCACGTCAACAACGAGCAACACCTTCCGTTGGCGATGATCTAAGCCTTGCTCCTCCTCTTCCACTTCCTCTCCCTCTGCCCTCTTCCCCTCCACTACCTCTTAGTTTAGATAATCCACATGAGCCCACCCTTCCTGAGCCCCCTTCTCTTCCACACAAGAACCCACCCCCCCTCCTTTGGGCGCCCATAGTGTAAGATTCCTCCTCAGCCTGAATAATGAATAAGCTTTTACCTTAATCCCCTGTAATCATTTCTTATTTTAGAATACAAAGAAAATATTATTTTTCCTTGTTTTTGCCTAAAGAGATGAAAAATTCTAGAGAGAGGTAATTCAATATTGAGATATTTTTAGATATAAAAATTCTACAAATATCAAAAATATATTTCCCTGAAACACAAGTTCAAAATAAATTCTCCAAGGTGCATTAGGAATCAATTCAAAATGATACAAGTGATCTCAGCCTAAGGGTCAAGATTCTCCAAGGTGCATTAGGAATCAATTCAAAATGATACAAGTGATCTCAGCCTAAGGGTCAAGATTTTCAAAAAAAAATAGATTATGGTCCAATTAAGGTTCTAATGGGCCAATAGGATTAATCCCAGTGTTGGGAGGAGATAAATCCAATGAATAAAAGAAAATACCAAAAAATGAGTAAATGCTCACATAAGATGAAAAGTTGACTGAGTACAAGGTTTATTAGTTAAAAATTAAGAGATATTACTAAAAAAATAAGATATTTTAGAGGAATGATGAATTTTTGACACCTTGGTAAGGAGAGGGGGACCTTTGAGGTAGGCGCCTCCTTCACATGTGTGGGAGGGTTTTTAATTCAAAAATATTAAGATATTTTTATCTCTCCTCTCTCCTGGATCAAAATGGGAGCTAAACTGGTCCAAATCTTGTCCAAATTTAGCCAATGGGAAATTCTAGAACTTAGTTGTACTTAGTTAGTGGCCTCCCTCACCAATAAATAGACCCTCATTATTTTGTATTCTCATCTGTGAACTATACCATGCTAGTATTACATTAAAATACTCATATTTTCTATTATCCCTTAAAAATCCTCTACTTTTGGAGAGATTGGAGCTTCTCTCTCTCTCTCTTCAACAATCCTTGGAGCTTTCTTCTCAATATACTAAACCAATTGTTTGGTTGGGGGCTTCCTTCTAAGATAAAGAAGCAAGCAAAATCTAGAGGTAAGAAGTAATTTCATGGTTTTCATTAATATTCTCAAAAGATTTCACTTCTCAACCCCTCTCAAGCTTGATAAGTTTCAAATTAATTGTTTTCAATGCAAATCAAGCTTTCTTTAAGAATTCTAATGATTAATCACAAAAAATTTAGTCTTTATGCTTAATTAGGATAGTCATTTCTATGACTAATTCTTTATTCAAATGGATTCTTCTCATTCATAAATTCTCAATTCAAGGATACTTTTTATGTATATCTCTCTCTCCCAAAAGAATAGTCATTTCTATGACTAATTCTTTATTCAAATGGATTCTTCTCATTCATAAATTCTCAATTCAAAAATCAAACTCTACGCTAGTTAAGCTAGAGGTTAAGAAAATGGCTGTTTTATGCTTTTAGGCTAATAAAATTATGGTAAACTTATGATTTAATTTCATAAATTGGATTTAAGTCTAAGGATAGTTATTCTATCATAATTGTATTACAAAATCTTATTCTTTCTAGAATTATTAAAAATTATCAGTAATAGCAGAGAAGCTATGGCAAAAATTTTAGAAATTAATACATAACTCATTTTTATGCATAATGTGAAAAGAGGACTTGCTACCATATTCTAGGATTAGTCACCCTATGCTAAAAGAATGATTCTCATCATATTCATGGAAAACTAATTTTTAGTATTTATGCATAAATAATTAATTAAAAAAAAGAGAAATTTTTAGTAATTTTATTTTTATAGAAAAAGAGAAATTTCCATGATAATGGAGATCAATGTAATTAAATGAAAAAAGAGAAACTTTGGTATATTAAAATAATAAATATTTTTATTTAAATTTAAAAGAAATTTTAGATAAATTTATTTTATGCATGAAAAAAATTTAAATGATAAAAGATAAATTCTCATGTTATTTGGAATTCAATCATTTGAATGGTAAAAGTGAAATTCTTGGCATATTTAAATTAATGGATATTTTTATTTAAATTTAAAGAGAAATTTTAGATAAATTTATTTTTATGCATGAGAAAATTTAAGTGATAAAAGAGAAATTCCCATGACATTTGGAATTCAATGATTTAAATTTTAAAAGTGGAATTCTTGACATATTTGAATTAATGGATATTTTTATTTAAATTTAAAGAAAAATTTTAGATAAATTTATTTTATGCATGAAAAAAATTTTAAATGATAAAAGAGGAATTCCCATGACATTTGGAATTCAATCATTTAAATGGTAAAAGTGGAATTCTTGGTATAATTGAAATAATGAGAATATTTTTATTTAATTTCAAGATAAATTTTAGATAAATTTATTTTATGATAAAAGAGGAATTCCCATGACATTTGGATTTCACTCATTAAACGAGAAAAAGAGAAATTTTAAACTTATTCAAAAAAATGGATATTTGTATTTAGTTAAAAGAAGAATTTTTATGGTATTTAAGTAAAGAAAGATTTGAATTAAATTTTGACAAAAGAGGAGTTTTCACCATAATTCCACCTAGAGAACTAGGGTTGATAAATTAAGTGGTAGAAAGAATATCTTTAGATATTTTATGTGGATAAATCACCAAAGTGATATTCACCCAAAATTAGATTAAATGGAAGAAGAGTATTTTCATTAAATCCGATATTCTCATATAAAACCATTTCTTAATATATTATGGTTAAGAAGAAATGAAATTCATAAAGTTAAAATTTTTTGGTTAGAAGTTCAGTAGATGTTTATTTGAAGAAAATCCTTGGAATCAAAGTTAGAAATAAACCAAATAATTTTGGTTAGACCAGCGCAACTGTAGTAATAGGGAGGATGGCTAGTAAACTACTTGTCCATCTCTCGATCTGAATCAAGCAAAAACTTTGTGTGACCAATTCCAGTTCCTAAATACAAAGAATAGACTACCGTTGAATTAACCTAGTTTTCCCTTGACCAAAATCACCAAGAATCTAGTTGGACATTCAGTCAAATGATGGGTAGATTACCGTGATTAGAGATCAATGATTCTCATTATGAAATTATGGATTAAGGAAAAAGGGTTTTGTGGAACCAATCTCAAACCGGGAATTTCACTTGAATAGAATCTCTGTTTTCTTTTAAAGTTTTGTTTTACGCCAAAATGCTAGAGGAAGCATTTGGTATGTGTTTAAACAAAGAAGAGGCTCGTTGCAACAGCTAGTGGGGAGTCGTCGAGGGACGTCACTCACGGCAAAGCCTGGTGAGGTCCTGAGACCAACCTCGGTACGGTTAAAATGGTGCGCTTCCAGTACGATGGGCGAGGACCGATGAAGCGGTCCTTGAGTGAAGTGCTAGGATACCTAAGTAGGATCCTAGAGGGTTCTGACCATGTGATGCATGGGCTCGCGGTTGCTAGGACACCCATGCGTGCGTCGAGGGAAGATTCGGATGGACTAAAAAGAATGACTTTTGTGAATCAAATTTTGATATTGGATCTCGTTGGTTGGCCAGTTGGTCTTCAATAGGGAGAGTCCAAATGACATATTTTGTAATATAATGGACTCAATATTTTGGAGGATTATGATCAGTAATACTATGATTTTCATTGAAGGATTGTTTTAAAGATAGCCGACTCTGTTATAATGGCAATTTCATATTGGGTGTGTACATGGTATGCCTACCTTAATTTTTGCATGAAATGCCGGCTAGGGGGCCTGGGAACTCTTTTCCTCGGTACCCGAGTAAAACATAACCAAATTTTTATAAAGGAATCCCACCAATACAGTGGTCGGGCGGTTGGCTAACCTATGAGCCAGTTGGATCGGGGGATTCCTGCGATACAATTAAGTTATGATTAGTTACGTTAGTTAAATTAAATCCTAGGAAGACCCTTGTTCTGTGGGAGGGAATCAGCGCGACTATGCCTCGTTAAAGGAGGAAAAAAGCGGTGATTCTATGGACCAAGTGCAAGTCTCTTCGTTGATCTGACCATGTGACTTCAGGTTATCAGTTTGAATAGTTAAAACTTTGACGCGTTAGATTAATTTTCCCATTAGATGATTTTTCTGGCGAAATCACCCCTGCCTTCCCGGGTGAGGGAAGTTTTTCCATGTTCGGTTTCAAAGGAACCATCGGGCTAGTCTCTTGTCCGGATATCCGTGGGGGTGAGGCCCCGAGTGTGGGTCCTGGCCTCGAGCAAGAGGTTGACACTGCTTCCAGTCGGAGAGGGGACCTCGTGGAGGAGGCGGGGTCTCACCGCCGCTGGTTTCAGAGCTTTGTTGAAAGCTAATAAGGAAAAATGAATTCTTATAAGAAATTTGTAATAAAAACTTAGGAGCATTTACGTGTTGTATTTTCATTCCTTAAGCTTCATTAATGAAGATTTTTAATCAAAGAATTTAGTTTTATAGATGGAAGTTTCACACTTATCTGGCATTCCTGACCTCGCCCAGTCTCACAAGACATGACTCCTTTTGCCTTGGAGCATCTCATCTCTTCCGCTACAACTCGAACGAGTCTAACGAGTCGAGCCAGACTCGTAGGCCATTTCGAGGATTTATATTTCCCTAACCCAACGGAGAGATGGCAGCACAAGTGGTTTGCAGGGGCAGTATGTCCACGCCTCTTGCGACCAAGCATGCGATGCTGAGGCAGAATATCTCATTGACCATGATTATGATGAGGCTGAAAGTGATACATGGTGTTATTTTATATCACCCGATGCCTTGAGATTTCAGACTTTCCTACCATATCTACAGACTCCTTAGTCGCTTTATTCCTAAGGAGAAGGTAGTAGGTCCCTTGGCAGATTTTATATCACTTGATGCCTTGAGATTTCAGACTTTCCTACCATATCTACAGACTCCTTAGTTGCTTTATTCCTAAGGAGAAGGTAGTAGGTCCCTTGGCAGTAAGGGAACATTTGTATATCAGGGCATGTCTGTAGCCTAGTACTGCCGTCATGCGTCTCCCAAGGAGATTTTGAATTTTGGAGCCGAGATTCTCTATGTACATATTGCAACCTTTACATAAATAAAGAAATGTTTTGTGGAAAAAATCCCTATTGTATAAATGATTGTTATTATGTGGCGAATTGATGAAGCAAAATCTATTACCGGACATATGTCATAGATCTCCAATAAGATCATTTATCTTGTTTTAAGAAATTATTTTTTGAACCTCTTCTTAGGATCTCGTGGACGAAATCAAAATAAACATTTAATAATGTATCATTTTTTGGCAGAATCATGAGGCGAGGGAACCATGGCCGTCAGCCAGATCCTCTCACTGATGAAGAAAAGCTTGATCCCGATGTTCGCAAGGCTCTTCACAGAACTTAGCTAGGACCCTTCAAAGGTGAAGGGGAGAACTTGGGTGAGGCTGTGGAGAAGTGGGTAGAGGCAATGGAGGAATATTTTGATGTCACTGGCTACAACGAGAGGAGAAAAATGGCTCTCGCTAGGCTGAAAATTGTTGGCTCTCACTAGGCTGAAAATTGTGGAAACAGCCAGGGTGGCATTGAGAAACCATTGCGACACCAACCATCTGGACAGGAATACCCAGTCCTGGAATGATCTTAAAGCCTATCTAAGGAAGAGATTTTGTCCCCCCGAGTTTTTAAAAACCAAAATGAATGAATTTTTAGAGCTAAACCAGGGGAGCAAAACCATTGAATAATATCACCAGGCATTTGCTCTTCTCCTTAAGTACTCACCACCGCTAGATGAAGAGCAACTCATGGCTAGGTTCATTTGGGGAATGAACGAACCTTTAGACACACTGGTCAAGAATTCCAAGCTAGTCTCCATGGCAGAAGCTGTAAGAATGGCGAAGGACTTCGCCAAAGCCTTCATTGTAAAAGTCCTGCCAAAACCAGCTCCCTCATCCTTCAAGAGATTCCAGAACACCGGGAAGTTCTTCCAACTTTTCGCCTCCAAAGAGACACCAAGGTCCCAACCAGAATCTGGAGTCGGGAAGTTTTAGGAATGAAGGAAGACCTTTTCCTTGAAGTTCTTTCTCAGCAACTCTGGCTCTTTCAAGAATGCAGAGGGAAAAGCTTCGAAGTGAGAACCGGTGCTTCAGATGTGAGGGGTTTGGGAACCAGCTCAAGGATTTCCCATCTCCTTCTGTGGGCCAAGGAAGTTAGAGTCCCAGAATTTAGAGACAGACTCCTTTGTATCAGTCCAATCAGGGTCCCCTGCGTCGCCAAAATCAGGGCAACCCCAGAAGAGTGCCAGCTCAGCCTGCAGCCTCCATGCAAAGCAGTCTCCGAACTCCCTCCCAGAATTGGGGTAACCAAAGAGAGAGAGTTCCACCTAAGACTAAAATAGGCAGCTAGAGCCGTCACTATAGCTGAGGAAGTGGAGGAAGAAAAAGGACAAATCTATGCCGAATAGAGTATCAGGGGAATAACCATCAATTTTTAGTCGTCCCAACAAAGATGGCCAAACTAAAAGAGTGAATTAGGTGATAGAAGATATCCTTTGGTCATGCTGCGGGCAGGGAACCTAAGAAAAGTGGTTAAGCCATTTGCATTTGGTTGAATTTGCTTACAATGCTTCTTATCATCGAAGCATTGGGATGAGTCCTTTCAAAGCTTTGTATGGACAAGATTGCCTTACACCGTTGACTTGGTTTCGACCCATTGATCAGAGTTGAGATGTCTAGACAAATGCTTCATGACATGGACCTGCAAATACAATCAATCCGTAAAGATATTAAGGCAGCCCAAGATAGGCAAAAGCAATATGTAGATAAAAAGAGATCAGAGAGAGAGTTTGAAGAATCAGGTATGATCTTCATTCGAGTACGACCAAAAAGAAGTTCCTTATCTTTAGGGAAGTACAAGAAGCTCTCTCCCAGATACTGTGGGCCGTATGCTGTTATAAAGAAAGTGGGTGATCTAGCTTATAAACTTCTTTTGCCTCCCCATCTCAAGGTACATAATGTATTCCACGTCAGTTTGCTTAAGAAATATGTACCCAGCCTGAGTCACGTGCTTGATGATGAACAATTGATTTCTTCGACTCAAGGCTAGATGGTACTCTAACCCTGAAGAAATCCTAGACATTCGGGAGAAAGTTCTCAGGAGCAGAGTCCTAGTAAGTTGGAAGTTCTTCCCTCTAGAAGATGCCACCTGGGAGAAAGAAGAAGAGTTGGTAAAAGATTACCTCCACTTTGCGAGATGAGGACATCTCGCGTTTTTCAAGTGGGAGAGGATGTAAGATTCCTCCTCAACCTGAATAATGAATAAGCTTTTACCTTAACCCCTTGTAATCATTCCCTATTTCAGAATACAAAGAAAATATTATTTTTTCTTGTTTTTACCTAGAGAGATGAAAAATTCTAGAGAGAGGTAATTCAATATTGAGATATTTTTGGATATAAAAATTTTTATAAATATCAAAAATATATTTCCCTGAAACAAAAGTTCAAAATAAATTCTCCAAGGTGCATTACTAAAAAAATGAGATATTTTGGAGAAATAATGAATTTTTGACATCTTTGTAAGGAGAGGGGAAACTTTGAGGTAGGCGCCTCCTTCACATGTGTGGGAGGGTTTTTAATTCAAAAATATTAAGATATTTTTTATCTCTCCTCTCTCCTGAATCAAACTGGATCAAAATGGGAGCTAAACTGGTCCAAATCTTGTCTAAATTCAGCCAAACTAAAGCT
The DNA here is from genome assembly GCF_041138505.1 of Cibotium barometz. Classification (NCBI taxonomy): domain Eukaryota; kingdom Viridiplantae; phylum Streptophyta; class Polypodiopsida; order Cyatheales; family Cibotiaceae; genus Cibotium; species Cibotium barometz. Next base: position 61,585,936 of record NC_141054.1, on the reverse strand, counting down.
GAAAAATTCTAGAACTTAGTTGGACTCAGTTAGTGGCCTCCCTCACCTATAAATAGACCATCATTATTTTGTATTCTCATCTGTGAACTATACCATGCCAATATTACATTAAAATACTCATATTTTCTATTATCCCTTAAAAATCCTCTACTTTTGGAGAGATTGGAGCTTCTCTCTCTCTTCAACAATCCTTGGAGTTTTCTTCTCAACATACTAAACCAATTGTTTGGTTGGAGGCTTCCTTCTAAGATAAAGAAGCAAGCAAAATCTAAAAGGTAAGAAGTAATTTCATGGTTTTCAGTAATATTCTCAAAAGATTTCACTTCTCAACCCCTCTCAAGCTTGATAAGTTTCAAATTAATTGTTTTCAATGCAAATCAAGCTTTCTATAAGAATTCTAATGATTAATCACAAAAAAGTTAGTCTTTATGCTTAATTAGGATGCTTCTTATGTATATCTCTCTCTCCCAAAAGAATAGTCATTCCTATGACTAATTCTTTATTCAAATGGATTCTTCTCATTCATAAATTCTCAACATCCATGTAATTAAATGGAAAAAGAGAAAATTTGGTAAAATAATGAATATTTTTATTTAAATTTAAAGAGAAATTTTAGATAAATTTATTTTATGCATGAAAAAAATTAAATGATAAAAGAGAAATTCCCATGATATTTGGAATTCAATTATTTAAATGGTAACAGTGGAATCTTTGGCATATTTGAATTAATTGATATTTTTATTGAAGTTTAAAGAGGAATTTTAGATAAATTTATTTTATGCATGAAAAAAATTTAAATGATAAAAGAGGAATTCCCATGACATTTGGAATTCAATCATTTAAATGGTAAAAGTGAAATTCTTGGCATATTTGAATTAATGGATATTTTTATTTAAATTTAAATAAATTTTAGATAAATTTATTTTTATGCATGAGGAAATTTAAATGATAAAAGAGGAATTTCCATGACATTTGGAATTCAATCATTTTAAATGGTAAAAGTGGAATTCTTGGCATATTTGAATTAATAGATATTTTTATTTAAATTTGAAGAGAAAATTTACATAAATTTATTTTATGTATGAAAAAAATTTAAATGATAAAAGAGGAATTCCCATGACATTTGGAATTCAATCATTTAATTAGTAAAAGTGGAATTCTTAGTATAATTGAACTAATGAATATTATTATTTAATTTCAAGAGGAATTTTAGATAAATTTATTTTATGATAAAAGAGGAATTCCCATGACATTTGGATTTCACTCATTAAATGAGAAAAAGAGGAATTTTAAACTTATTCAAAAAAATGGATATTTGTATTTAGTTAAAAGAAGAATTTTTATGGTATTTAAGTAGAGAAATATTTGAATTTAATTTTGGTGACAAAAGAGGAATTTTCACCATAATTCCACCTAGAGAATTAGGGTTGATAAATTAAGTGGTAGAAAGAATATCTTTAGATATTTTATGTGGATAAATCACCAAAGTGATATTTACCAAAAGTAGATTAAATGGAAGAAGAGTATTTTCATTAAATGTGATATTCTCATATAAAACCATTTCTTAATCTATTATGGTTAAGAAGGAATGAAATTCATAAAGTTGGAATTTTCTTTGGTTAGAAGTTCAATAGATGTTTATTTGAAGAACATCCTTGGAATCAAAGTTAGAAATAAACTGAATAATTTTGGTTAAACCACGACTGTAATAGGGATGGCCAATAAGCTACTTATCCATCTCTCGATCTGAATCAAGCAAAACCTTCATGACCAATTCTAGTTCCTAAATACAAAGAATAGACTACCGTTGAATTAACCTAGTTTTCCCTTGACTGAAATCGCCCAAGAATCTAGAGTTGGACATTCACTCAAATGATGGGTAGATTACCTTGATGAGAGATCAATGAATCTCATTATGAAATTATGGATCAAGGAAAAAGGGTTTTGTGGAACCAATCTCAAACCAGGAATTTTACTTGCATAGAACCTCTGTTTTCTTTTAAAGGACTGTTTTACACCAGAATGCTGGAGGAAGCATTTGGTATGTGTTTAAACTAAGAAGAGGCTCGTTGTTTTGCAACAGTTGGTAGCGAGTCGTTGAGGGACGTTGCTCGCGGCAAAAGCCTGCGGAGGTCTTGACCAGCCTCGGTACGGTTAAAATGGTGCGTTTCCGGTTTACGATAGGCGAAAGCAGTCCCTGAGTGAAGTGCTATGACACCTAAGTAGGATCCTAGAGGGTTTTGACCAGGTGATGCACGGGCTCGTGGTTTCTAGGACACCCATGTGTGCGTCTAGGAAGATTCGGATGGACTAAAAAGAATGACTTTTGTGATACAAATTTTGATATTGGATCTCGTTGGTTGGCCAGCTGGTCTCTTCAATGGAGAGTCCACATGACATATTTTGTAATACAATGGACTCAATATTTTGGAGGATTATGATCAGTAATACTATGATTTTCATTGAAGGATTGTTTTAAAGATAGCTGACTCATTTATAATGGCAATTTCATATTAGGTGTGTACGTGGTATGCTTACCTTAATTTTTGCATGAAACGTCGGCTAGGGAGCCTGGGAACTCTTTTCCTCGGTACCCGTGTAAAACATAACCAAATTTTTATAAAGGAATCCCACCAATACAGTGTTTTTATCATTATGAGTTTTTTCATTATTGAGGATCATTGCATTTTAGTTGATGTTCATGGTTTTTTGATTTTTTTACACTTTGGCTATCATGTTGTTTGTTAAAAATCACCATCACCATATTGTTTGTTGAAAATCACCAAACTTTCCAAAGATATGGGGGATAGGTCCCCCCCACATGCTTGCAAAGTTTGGTCCCCATCGGAGCATGTTTGGGTATGATGGTATGGGGAAGACCCGGATTTTCCATGGCCTCTTAAGCACCAAGAGACTTGAAAAATCCGCATTGGGCACTAATTACTAACCCAAACATGCTCCAATGGGGACCAAACTTTGCAAGCATGTGGGTGTGGGTCCCCCCCCCCCCACTTACTTGCAAAGTTTGGTCCCCATCGGAGCATGTTTGGGTACGATGGTATGGAGAAGACCCGGATTTTCCATGGCCTCTTAAGCACCAAGAGACTTGAAAAATCTGCATTGCGTGCTAAGAACTAACCCAAACATGCTCTGATCATGACTAAACTTTGCAAAAGCATGTGGGGGTGGGCCCCCCCCACATGCTTGCAAAGTTTGGTCCCCATCAAAGCATGTTTGGTACGATGGTATACGGAAGAGCGAGATTTTCCATGGCCTCTTAAGCACCAAGAGACTTGAAAAATCCTCACTCAGCGCTAATTACTAACCCAAACATGCTCCGATCATGAACAAACTTTGCAAGCATGTGGGGTTGGGTCCCCCCCAACATGCTTGCAAAGTTTGCTCCCTATCGGCGCATGTTTGGGTACGATGATATGGGGAAGAGCGGGATTTTCCATGGCCTCTTAAAATCCGCACTAAGTGCTAATGACTAACCCAAACATGCTCCGATCATGACCAAACTTTGTGATCTTGTGGGGGTGGCCCTCCCCCACATGCTTGCAACGTTTCGGAGAATGTTTGGGTATAATGGTATAGGAAAGACCCGGATTTTCCATGGCCTCTTGAGAACCAAGAGACTTGAAAAATCTGCATTTTTGGGCGCTAATTACTTACCCAAACATCCTCTGATGGGTGACCAAACTTTGCAAGCATGTGGGGGTGGGTCTCCCCCGAATGCTTGCAAAGTTTGGTCCCCATCAGAGCATGTTTGGGTAGTACGATGGTATGTAGAAGACCCGGATTTTTCCATGGCCTCTCAAGCACTAGGAGACACATCACATCCATCCATCCATTCACATCTATCTGATTCACATCACACCTCATCACATCTATTCACTCACATCTCATCACCTCTATTCACATCACATCCATCCATCCATTCACATCTATCTGATTCACTATCTCATCACATCTATTCACCTCACATCTCATAACCTCTATTCACATCACATCCATCCATCCATCCATCCATTCACATCTACCTGATTCACATCTCATCACCTCTATTCACATCACATCCATCCATCCATTCACATATCTATCTGATTCACATCACATCTCATCACATCTATTCACCTCAAATCTCATCACCTTTATTCACATCACATCCATCCATCCATTCACATCTATCTGATTCACATCACATCTATTCACCTCACATCTCATCACCTCTATTCACATCACATGCATCCATCCATTCACATCTATCTGATTAACATCACATCTCATCACATCTATTCACCTCACATCTCATCACCTCTATTCACATCACATCCATCCATCTATTCACATCACATCACATCCATCCATCCATTCACATCTATCTGATTCACATCACATCTATTCACCTCACATCTCATCACCTCTACTCACATCTATTCACCTCACATCTCATCACCTCTACTCACATCCATCCATTCACATCTATCTGATTCACATCACATCTATTCACCTCACATCTCATCACCTCTATTCACATCACATCCATCATCAATTCACATCTATCTGATTCACATCACATCTCATCACATCTATTCACCTCACATCTCATCACCTCTATTCACATCACATCTCATCACATCCATCCATCCATTCACATCTATCTGATTCACATCACATCTCATCACCTCTTCTCATCACCTCTTCTCATCACCTCTATTCACATCATATCCATCCATCCATTCACATCTATGTGATTCACATCACATCTCATCACATCTATTCACCTCACATCTCATCACCCTTATTCACATCACATCCATCCATCCATTCACATCTATCTGATTCACATCACATCTCATCACATCTATTCACCTCACATCTCATCACCTCTATTCACATCACATCCATCCATCCATTCACATCTATCTAATTCACATCACATGTCATCACATCTCATCACATCTATTCACCTCACATCTCATCACCTCTATTCACATGACATCCATCCATCCATTCACATCTATCTGATTCACATCACATCTTGTTACATCTATTCATAGAATTTAAACATAGAATTTAAGAGAGTTCTAATATTTGATATAAAGATTCTTTACGCATCTATTTAGGCATAAAAATTCTTTACGCATCTATTTAGGCATAAAAATCGATTTGAATGGGAATAACACTTTTATAAAAATCCTTTTATGCATAAATTCAATTTTAAGGAAAATAACACTTTTGAAATAAAAATAAATCCTTTATGCATCTTTCTACACATAAAATCAATTTTAATGAGGATAACACTTTTGAAACAAAAATAAATACTTTATGCATCTTTCTATGCATAAAATCAATTTTAATGAGAATAACACTTTTGAAAGAAAAATAAATCCTTTATGCATCTTTCTATGCATAAAATCAATTTTAATGAAAACAATACTTTTATAATAAAAATTTTCATTATGCATCTTTCTATGCATATAAATTAAATTCAATGAAAATAACACTTTTATAATAAAAAGATTTTCAACATGCATATTTCTATGCATAGAATTTAAATTTAATGAAAACAACACTTTTATAATAAAAAGATTTTCAACATGCATATTTCTATGCATAGAATTTATAATAAAAAGATTTTCAACATGCATATTTCTATGCATAGAATTTAAATTTAATGAAAACAACACTTTTATAATAAAAAGATTTTCAATATGCGTCTTTCTATGCATAGAATAATGAGAATAACACCTCTGAAATAAAAATAAATCTTTTATGCATCTTTCTATGCACAAATTCAATTTTAATGAGAATAACACTTTTGAAAGAAAAATAATTCCTTTATGCATCTTTCTATGCATATAAATTAAATTCAATGAAAATAACACTTTTATAATAAAAACATTTTCAATATGCATCTTTCTATGCATAGAATTTAAATTTAATGAAAACAACAGTTTTATAATAAAATGATGTCCAATATGCATCTTTCTATGCATAGAAATTAATTTTAATGAGAGTAACCCTTTTGAAATAAAAATAAATCTTTTATGCATCTCTCTATGCACAAATTCAATTTCAATGAGAATAACACTTTTGAAAGAAATAATTCCTTTATGCATATTTCTATGCATATAAATTAAATTCAATGAAAATAACACTTTTAAAATAAAAAGATTTCCAATATGCATCTTTCTATGCATAGAATTTAAATTTAATGAAAACAACACTTTTATAATAAAAAGATTTCCAATATGGAATAAATAAAAATATTTCTTTTAGAATGCACAAACGGTGGGAATTGCTCTTTTAGAATAACATAAAAATAAACTTTATTTTCCACAAAATTTAAAATTTTTTTGCCATAACCTCCTTTGTATGGCTGACCATTTCTCAATTTTTACATTCTAATATCAATTTAAAATTAATCCCAATTTGAAGTAAAGTACTCTAATCTACTCAATTTTCACTTTCTAAAGAGTAAACAATAAGAACAGTTTAAATCAATTTATTTGTTACTCATTTCAGGATAAAGAAAGGCTGAATTCTTAAGGAAGAGAAGGGGGTGGCCTTTTCATCAAGGCGGGGCATAACATCAAGATTCACTTTAATCAACTAAAAAAGCAAAGAAATTAGAAAACCATAGATTAGAATTTAAAAAGTAGAATTTTTAGCTTACATGGAGTTTTGTGAGCTTTCCTTTGGCTTGAGGGATTGAGGGTTCTACTCTTGTTTGGATCAAGAGTGGCCACCAATTCTTTTGGAGAGGATTTAGTCAAAAAACAATTGAATTATCAAGTGAATTCAATGTATTTGGCTCTGGGAAGGAAACTTGTCACAACAGGGTACCTAACCTCGTAGACCTCTGTGTACACCTGGATCACTGCTAGGTGTCCTCAAAATAGCCCTGGTTCTCCTTACACTAGGAGTAACCACAGACGGAATGCAAAGCTCCTCATGAAGGTTCTGCTCCTTCGAGCCACTAGAGTCACCATCCACATATGAGTGACTTGCTTTATAGATCAGGCTTAAAAGATTGATCTACCTTTTCCTTCCCTTTGTGTGATACATGTGTGCCTACATCTATCCTGAACCTACTTGATCATGGGCTAACATTGGATCCACTGCTAGAGGACTCTCTTAGTCCACTAAGCATTTGTGATTACTGCTCTACATGTGGTGCAACATCAACACTTCTTATATCTGCATCTTTTATTGCCTTCATTACTGGTGCATACTGGCTACATCTCGTCAAATAATGTCTGCTTATTTGCATCTTGCGAGTGGTAGGTTTATAACATCTATAACCTTTTTGCTCCATAGAATAACCAATAAAGATGCACTTCTTTGCATCCAACTTTGTTCTTATGTCATTAGGAACTCGGGGGGTTCAGTATATGTAAACCCTCTGTATCACGTGCGTTCAAGGCCTATTTTTAAAACCCCTTATTTGTGAATTTTTCATGAATAAATCACACCCTTTGTCTATTCAATTTGTGAATACCCCCTTTAAATGTTACCCTTATGTATGTAAAAATTATGTAAAAAAGAGAGTTTAAAAACCCCTTATGTTGAACTCACATGCTATGCTTATATATTTATGAGTGACCGTGCCCCCCCCCCCCGCCCTGCCCTACCCTCGAGATTAGGAACATGCACATGTGCAATACACCCAAACACTTTCAAGTGAAACACATATGGTATTATGCCTGTAAACTTTTGTTCAGGCATCATACCATGAATAAATGCAATGGGTGTCCTATTCATAATGTACAGAGCAATTTCTACTGCTTTTGCCTAAAAATAATGTGACATATTATTTGTAGCCATCAAGGCATGTGCCACTTCTGCAATGTGCCTATTTTTGTTTCTACAACACCATTCTATTGAGTGTACGTGCATGTAAATTACCTCTTGATTCCTTGCTTTCTCAGGAAATCACTGAACTCATTGGAGAAATATTCTCCCCCACTATCTGATCTTAGGCATTCTATTTACATGCCTTTTTCCTTCTCAACCAAGGCTTTAAATATCTGAAAGTGAGCAAACACCTCACTTTTCTCCTTCATGAAGTAAACCCACACTTTTCTAGTGTGGTCATCAATGAATGTGACATAATACTTGCAACCTGCAATTGTTGTAGTCTTGGTCGGTCCCCATACATCTGAATGTATAACATTTAATGGCCTTGAACTAACATGGTTTTCATGTGGAAAAGCATGTTTAGCTTGATTACTAAGCTGGCATGTGTTGGAATTAGGGTTGCAGGAATGCACACACAACTTCAAGAAGATGAGGAAGCTTGAGCACAACACAGTAGTGTATTATGAGTGCCAAAAATGAAAGATAACAAGCCCTAGAAGATAATGGGCGTATATACAATGCACGGGGGAAAAAAACCTCCTAGTGAGGGAAAAAGTGCCCCGGCGGTCCTAAGTGTGTTCACACACATCACTACTATAATATGGTAACAAATCCCCCCTGGAGTGATGCGGTGAACAAGAGCTAGCACTCATGTATAGGGAAGTGTCTAGCTATGTGGACGAATCCACAAAAGGGAGTAAGCCCAAAGCTTTGCGAAAAGCTTCGAACTTCTCACGAGGCAGAGCCTTTGTGAAAAGGTCTGCAAGGTTATCCTGTGTTGGCACATAAGCCAAACTGATCTCTCCTGCAGAGAGTCTCTCCCTGACATAATGGTAGTGCACCTCAATGTGCTTCGTACGAGCATGGAACACTGGGTTCCGCGCAACTGCCAATGCGCTCTGACTGTCAGTGAAGATGGTGGTGGCAGATGGCTGCCCAACACCCAAATCAGCCATAAGGCGTCTGAGCCACACACACTCAACCGTAGCTGTGAAAGCTGCCCTGTACTCAGCTTCACAACTAGAAGTGGCCACAGTAGGCTGCTTCTTGCTCAACCATGATATGCATGAGCTTCCAAGCATGAAGCAAAAACCACTTGTGGACACGCGTGTGTCATAACAACCAGCCCAGTCAGAATCTGAAAAAACATGTAAATCTGGCGGCAATGATCCCCCCTTGGGATAAAACAACCCAAGATGCCGAGTACCACTCAAATAGCGAAAGATACGCTTCACTGCCTGCCAATGCTTAATGCCTGGGCTATGCATAAATCTGCTCACCTGTGAGACTGCAAACTGAATGTCTGGCCTCGTAATGCATACATAAATGAGGCAACCAACAGCTGTCTGATAGAGTGTGACATCAAAGTGATCTCCAGCATCATGAAGACTCAACTTCAAACCTGTCTCCATTGGAGTAGCAATAGGCTTGCAGTCTTCAAGGCCAAATCTCCGCAACAATGTTTCAATATACTTTGTCTGACACAAAGCAATACCTCCATCACACTGCTTAAATTGTATCCCCAAATAATGATGCAAATGCCCCAAATCTGACATCTCAAAAGAGGCATTCAAATCAGCCTTAAAATCAGCAATATGACTCTCATTTGGTCCTGTGAGCAGCATGTCATCGACATAGAGAGCAATGATTAGATGTACACCATCCACACGTTTAACATACAAAGTGCTTTCTGTTGGACTATTCTGAAACCCATGTGCAGTCAAATATGCATGTATTTTTTCATACCAAGCTCGTGGAGCTTGCTTTAAACCATATAAAGCCTTTTTTAACCTGCACACTTTGTTTTCCTGCCCTCTTTGAACAAAACCACGAGGCTGCGATACATACACCTCCTCATGCAAATCTCCATTTAAGAACGCAGTCTTTATGTCCAGCTGATGTACATTCCAACCATTATGAGCTGCTAATGCACAGATGCTACGAACAGTGGTCATACGACATGTGGGAGCAAAAGTCTCATCAAAATCAATGCCCTTCTCTTGAGCATAACCTTTTGCAACAAGCCTAGCCTTATAGCGATCCACTGTGCCATCAGGCTTACGCTTCAATTTGTATACCCACTTAGTGCCAATGGCCTTCTTGCCAGGGGGCAAGTCACATAAAGACCATGTACTATTCTTCATAATAGCATCGTATTCTGCTTGCATAGCAGCCATCCAATTTTCTGAACTTTGTGCCTCATCAAATGAAACAGGCTCACTTTCATCGCACATACTAGAAACAGCCAATGCATAACAATCTGACGCATAAGAGGCACCATGAGAGCCAGAACGAGTGCGACTAGACAAAGGGGCATCCAACTTGCTGTCACGCAAAGTCTGCACCAGCCATCTAGGCATGTTCCTAGAGCCCTCAATCTCTTGTCTCTCATCCTCAAGTGCATCATGCACATCTGCATCAGATATAGGCTGATCTGTGCCATCATTTAAAACCTGCATAGGCTGAAAAACTGCCTCATGAGGTATTGCACTTGACTGTGCACCACTGAAAAGAGGCAACAATGTATCATAGACATCACGTGAGCTGATATCTGTCTCCTTAGTACATGAAACCAAGGGCTGAACTGCATCTTCCACAAATACAACATCACGGCTAACCAAAATGCGCTTTGTCTGTGGATGATACAAACAATAGCCTTTGCTCTCAGCACTATATCCAACAAAAATACATTTGACAGCTTTGTCATCCAATTTTCTGCGATGTTGCACAGGCACTAATGCATATGCCAGGCAACCAAAAACACGTAAATGGCCAACAGATGGCTTGCGGCTATGCCAAGCCTCATATGGAGTGACAACCTGTAATGCTTTGGTGGGACACCTGTTTAGTACATAAGTGGCACACATGACAGCCTCAAGCCAAAAACTATGTGGTAGACTTTGACTCTTAACCATACATCTTGCCATTTCCATGAGAGACCTGTTTTTTCTCTCAGCCACACCATTTTGCTGTGGTGTATACGGCACTGTACATTGGTGTTTTATCCCACGCTCAGCCAGAAATGCATTAAATTCTGAAGACATATACTCCCCCCCTCGATCTGAACGGAGGGTGCCCATCTTACTTTCTGACACATTTTCAGCCATAACCAAAAACTGTTTGAAGCACAAAAACACTTCGGACTTTGCCTTCAAAGGATATACCCATGCATGCCTGGTAAAATCATCAATGAAAGTCACGAAGTAAAGGTAGTTTCCAAATGATGGAGTTTGCATGGGACCACAAACATCACTGTGAACAAGCCGCAATCTGCGTTCAGCTCTCACTGATCCATCTTTGGGAAAGGAAGCACGCTGCATTTTACCCAATATGCAGCCCTCACAAACATGCTTGACAGGTGCCTCAAGCTTAGGCAAAGAAGACACCATTTCAGATTTCTGCAGGCGCAGCAAACTTGCAAAATTCAGATGACCAAAACGTGCATGCCACAGTTTTGCATTTGAAATAGCCTGCGTATCCATAATAGCACATGCTGAATCCTCTACACATTTGCCATCCATATTGAGCTTATACAGCCCTCGACATAGTGAACCAGATGCTACAATGATGTCACCACAAGAGAGATCATGAACAGTACATCTGTCATCCACAAATTTTACAACCAAACCTGTTTTGGCAAATGCGGAGACTGACAGCAGATTCTTTTTGATCCCTGGCACATACAATGCATCAAAAAGTGTAAAGGTGTTGCAATTTGCAACATTCAGCACAATCTGTCCAACTCCTTTAACGGGATAAGAGGAGTTATTGGCACAAGTGACAGTATTCCCTGTGGGAGCAGACTCAAGGAAAGTGAATAAACTGCGCTGCGAGGTGATATGCTTAGTGGCACCACTGTCAAAGTACCATACATCTGAATCTACTGCAGACATACATGTGTCATGCAAAGATGGGTCATAACTGCACTGCGCATTGAATGCCCATTCTGTATCTTGAACAACATTAGCAGATTCATTGTTAGAAGGAGAGGCATCTGCAACAACCATACCAGCCTCTTTCTTCTTAGCCTCTTTCGCAGCCAGCTTAGGACACGCTTTGATGACATGATCATTTCCCTTACAGTACTTGCAAAATGTCTTCTGTTTGTCACCCTTCTTCTCATCTTTGTCTTCCTTCTTTGGTTGCGCAGCATTTGCAGATTTCTGCTTACTAGAAGAAAAGCCAGCTTTACCTTTCCCGCTTCTCTGACTAGCAACGAAAGCTTGATCTGCGACACGCATAATATTCCTGTTTTGCCTTGACTGGTCTTCTTGCAGCAAAACAGAAACTAACTCCTCAAATGATAAGGCATTGGGATTGCCTTTCATCATCAAGCGAAGAGTGGAAGCAAAACCCTGATAAGAATCTGGTAGACCATTCAAAACAGTCTGCACAAGTGAACTGTCTGACAGGATTTCATCTGCAGAAATGAGCTGCTCTTTGAAATCCTTGATCTTTGTCAAAAAGCTATCCATAGAATCACCTTCGTTCATATGCTCACTCTCCAACTGTTTTCGGAGGTAAGCAACACGAGCCTCATTTCTTGCCTGATACAATGTGGCAAGTACATCCCAAGCATCCTTAGAAGTCCTGCAGGAGCGAATATGTGGGATAATGGTACGTTTGACAAACAGCGCAATCAAGGCATGAGCCTGCGCATCTCTACCATCCCAACGAATCTGCTCTGCTGAAAGTGGTGGTTCTCGAATAGCTGCTACAGCACTTGTGCCTGCACCATCATCAACAGTACCTGTTTCTGATGTGTTTGCAGCATTCCCAGCCACAATAGGACGTGCATCAATACCCTGCACAATGTTCCATAACCCCTTTGCTACCAATACATGTCGCATCATATATGCCCACAATGGATAGTTGGTGCCATCCAACTTATCCTCAGCAGCCAACATGCGGAATACATCATTGTTGTCAGCCATGGCCAATGACTGTACTACTAGATGTAAATGCTGTCTGTAAGAGGTAAACCTGTATAAAATCGACCTGTGCTATGTAGCACAGCCCAAAACAGACGAATGGGCACCTGTCCTGCAGATTTTAATCTTGACAGAAAATCTACACAGTAGGACGATTTTGCCTGCGCAGTACTTGGAATGCAAAAACGGAGGGCGAAATGACTTCAGATCAAAATTCTGAAACGAACAGGCCCTACGGGCTCTCCCACGGCATATACTAACCTGCAGACGCTCGTGAAACCTCGTCGCAATCGGAGGAGATGAAGCGGCAGGTGCCGGTGATGCTGCCCGGGAGGAGGAAGCCTGCTCTGATACCAATTGTTGGAATTAGGGTTGCAGGAATGCACACACAACTTCAAGAAGATGAGGAAGCTTGAGCACAACACAGTAGTGTATTATGAGTGCCAAAAATGAAAGATAACAAGCCCTAGAAGATAATGGGCGTATATACAATGCACGGGGGGAAAAAACCTCCTAGTGAGGGAAAAAGTGCCCCGGCGGTCCTAAGTGTGTTCACACACATCACTACTATAATATGGTAACAGCATGCTTCACATACTTTATGCATACTGGAACTTTGGAAAACTTGTAACAATATTTTGGGCTTGCATAGACTTGAGTCTCGTTATATATTCACATGACCAATGCACTTGTGCCGTATGTTAATATCTACAAAATGACACCTATTCTATGTGCAAACATGGCTACCTTTACCTCAAGCATGTTCACATCCAAAGTAAACATCCTACCACTTCTGTTACCCTTTATTACAACCAAACATTACAACCAAGCAACACTGATTTTTAAAGTATTCCACAAACCATCCTTTAGGATTAAACCTCACTTGACCATCTGTGCAACAAAAAGTAGGTTCTTTGTAATATTTGTAATGTGAAGTACATCTACTTCATTTTTCCACACTGCATAGACAATGGCACTTTACTACCATGCACAATGGAATGCACAGTATCATCACTTGTTTCTACATAACCTCGTTTTTCCATTTTATGCATGTCTCTAAACCACTCACCACCATGACTGGTCATGTGGTTAGAGGCGCTAGAATCCACATACCATGTATCTTGAGATCTTGACATACCTCTTGTTGTGGAACTAGGCACGTGATGCATCACAAATAGCTGCTCACTTCTGCCTCATCTCCTTGTTTATTAGATGATGCATAGTTGCCTTGTGCTGAAACTTTCCATTTTTAATGTCATTCTGCTTTTTATAGTAGTAGTACTTTGCCATGCGCCTTGGTTTGCCAAAATAATAGCATGCTATGCTATTTGCGTTCTGATTTCTTTGCCAACCACCTTAGTCTCTTTGGCTCCCCATGCCTGTAGATGACTCCTCCGGTTCTTGCTAGGGAACTCGTGGACTACCAGAACAAACACTAGGGGTTGGGGGAAAGGAAGATCGGATTCTCTTAGGGAAGTATACCCACCAAGTATGAGTTGACCTCACTGGCTAGACATGCAAGACCTATGCTCTACACTCTCTATTATGCTCTTTGACCACCACACCTAGCCCGACCACCACCTAGCACCTCAATGTGTGACCAATCATGATGGTATGATAATTCCCAGGAAGCATGGGATCCCCTGACTTGAAGATAGGCACAATCGTGGACATATTCCAAGTCTCAGGAAAACTGTCACACATGGCTCAGTTAAACATCATAGCAATAAGCTCTGCAAGCATATCTCTGGCGGCATGAATAAAGTGCTCTGCCACCAAACCATCATGATCATATGCTCTCCCAGTCCTCATCCTGTCAATAGCTTTCCTTACCATCTCAACAGTAAAGAAAACACGTCTCTGGGCTCCCCGATGGGTCTGGCAAGGGCGACTGTCCTGGTACTGTGTACAGGGATGCTGCATACTCACCCCAAATCTCTGTGGAGGTAATGGCTGGTGATGGTGAGGGAGGGAGGGAGGGAGAGAATATCATTAAAGATAGATAGATAGATAGATAGATATATAGATTTAGAGGGAGGGAGAGAATATCATTAAAGATAGATAGATAGATAGATTTAGAGGGAGGGAGAGAGACAGAGAAATGGTGAGGGAGAAGGAGAGGAAAAACTATAGAGCTATAGACTAATGGTTCAATGAGAGAGAATGGTAGCAAAGAATCAAAAGAGTACCTTCCAAGACTCGTCCATCTTGGGTTGATTGACACGAGGCAAAGGTTTACTAGGATGACCGTTTGCATGCCATTGTGCTCGAGCTTGTAGAAGTTGATCGAGGAATGGCTCCTTTTGCATTGACTTTGCAACAACAGATAAATTTGCATCCTTGGAAATGTCACGAGAAATCTTGGGCGGGCAATTTACAATTATCTTTGATCTCCTGAACCTAAATTGCTGACGCAGTGGAGGGGTCACTTTAGCCATATTTAGAGCTTGCAAGCTTTTTGCAGCACTAATGGAGTGTTGACCAGAGATAATCCAATATTCAACTTTATGAATATCTTCTTTTGCGAGTTTATCAAGGGGTTGTTTTGTAGCACGATTATAGGGCATCAAAATTGCAAGTATCTCCTCTTGCTTTGGGTCCTCAATAAAGTCTTGGGTCAAAATACGAACCCAATCCTTATTTAACCTTCTATATGTTGAAATTTGAGCAAAATGATGAGCTATGGTGGATCAAACACTAGAATCAACATGATTAACAAAGTGATTAAGAAATAATTAAGACGTAATTAGTGAATAATTAGCAGATAGATTAATGTAGGCATGGATACTCAAAAACCAGCAAATTCTCATTAGGGCTATGCCTCAATTTATAGAGTTTACATCAAGCATCTAATCCCTTTGATTTCTCCATGATTCAATCCCTGAATATCTCCACCTCTTGCCTGATTCTCTCCACCTCTTCTCTTTTCCCTGAATATCTCCCAGAATATCTCCACACTCCTAAATTCCCTCATGCTACCCATTATTCTCTCCTAGTAGATTCTTCTAACCTTTTCACAGGTTCTTTCACAATTACATCTCCTCTTTTACAGCCTCTATCCAAGAGCTTGTTCCCACACACACCCTATTCACTTGTATTTTCAACACCTCCCCTCATAGTACACCTAGACCCTATACCAAGTTTGCCTCCCCTTACTTGGTAGTCCGCGACCAGTGTCTACTCCTCCCCTCAAGTAATCTCAGCACACCTGGACCCTATATCAAGTTTCTCTCTTACTTGATAGCCTGCGACCAGTGCCTCAGATCCCTAAACTCATAGTCCTTGACACTCTCTCTCTCTATGTGTCCAAGGCTTACTATAGTTGCCCGCGACCTTGACTAAAGTGCTCACACATACATCTCTCTACCACGTGGCCTACATCATCGGTGGCTCAGAGGTGGTTTTACTTTATTGGGGCAGGTTACATTGGGTTGTGGGCTCTCTCTCTCTCTCTCTCTCTCTCTCTCTCTCTCTCTCTCTCTCTCAGAGATTTTCACATGGCTCCTCACTCTTTAGAGCCTCACATCTTCTCTTCTCTTCAGTCTTCTTGTCGTGGCAGCTTCTCTCCACGCGTCCGTCTCTTCTTTCAGTCTTCTCGGGGCAGCTTCTCTTCTTGTGGCAGCTTCTCTTCTCGTGTCCATGTCTTCCTTCAGGTCTTCTTCTCGGTGTGGATCCTCTTCTTGGGAAGAGATATTCTTCTTCTTCCATGGCTGGGGCCATGAGCTCGTCCGTCAGGTCATTTTGCTCCATGTGAGCAACATGTTTCAATGTTTTGCTGACAGTTCCTTTGGGTTTTTGATGTTCATCTTTTATCATTATGCAATGCAAACCCAAATTTATGCGGGAGGTCTTACCTCTTGCCTTAATCTGGACAAGGGCAGTGTCTGTTCCCATTTTTACACTGATAAAATGTGCCCAATACATAATGCGTATAGCATTCATTCTCATGCACATTCCAAATGCAACTCTGGCTGTGAATAATCTTGAATTTGAGTGAGATTTACAGGAATTAACCAAGGGTTAAATGCAAAATGATGATTTTCACAATTTTATCAGCACAATTTTACTAGAAATTACATTAAATTAAGGGTAACCAATTTGTACGGGATGGTTGGAGTATCAAACCAACTCCGATTTGAAATCTGAAGTTATAGGGATCTGTATCAGATACCTTCTTTGTTACTCAATTCGAAGGTTTTATCCACCTTAATTCTAGGAGTGACACTTTTAGCTTGACTTGTTGTTTCGAGAGCATCTAGAGTAAAGATTGGTGCACCATGTGGTTGCGAGGTAGCGGGCGCTCTGCTAGCTTCCATTCTTGTGAAGCACAAAAAAAGTTTCAAAACCTTAGAAAAAAATGGATTTAAATGCTACATATCAAATCAAAACCTATCAAACTTAAGAAACTTAATGCATGCTACAAAAAGTTTTCTTGAATAGCAGGGGCCTCACTTGCATTTACTTAATCTATACAGAAGCTCGACTTAAGCTGGAGCCTAGATCCAAGTTGTGCACTCATATGCTAGGGGTACGCTAGCATAGAGAGACAAGGCTCAAACTCAAGTTTGAGCCTTAAGGCAAAGTTCCATGTATGGGAGGCTTGAACTTAAGTTGGAGTCTTAAGGGGCCGGGGTGCACTAGCATGGAGAGCAAAGGCAGTTTGAGCCTTAAGGGACCGGGATGCACTAGCATGGAGAGCAAAGGCTCAAACTCAAGTTCAAGCCTTGAGGCCAGAGTACACTAGCATGGAGAACAAAGGCTCGATCTGAAGTTCGAGCCTTAAGGCCAGTGTACACTAGCATCGAGAGCCAAGGCTCCAACTCAAGTTCGAGCCTTAAGGCCGGTGTACACTAGCATGGAGAACAAAGGCTCCAACTCAAGTTCGAGCCTTAAGGCTGAGGTGCACTAGCATGGAGAGCAAAGGCTCAAACTTAAGTTCGAGCCTTAAGAGGCCGGGGTGCTAGCATGGAGAGCAAAGGCTCAATCTGAAGTTCAAGCCTTAAGGGACCGGGATGCACTAGCATGGAGAGCAAAGGCTCAAACTGGAGTTCGAGCCTTAAGGGGCCGGGGTGCACTAACTTGGAGAGCAAAGGCTCAAACTCAAGTTCGAGCCTTAAGGCCAGAGTACATTAGCATGGAGAACAAAGGCTCAATCTGAAGTTCGAGCCTTAAGGCCAGTGTACACTAGCATCGAGAGCCAAGGCTCCAACTCAAGTTCGAGCCTTAAGGCCGGTGTACACTAGTATGGAGAACAAAGGCTCCAACTCAAGTTCGAGCCTTAAGGGGCCGGGGTGCACTAGCATGGAGAGCAAAGGCTCAATCTGAAGTTCGAGTCTTAAGGCCAAGGTGCACTATCATGGAGAGCAAAGGCTCAAACTTAAGTTCGAGCCTTAAGGGGCCGGGGTGCACTTAGATATGTGACACATATGTGAAGATACAAAAGAGAGCAGCAAGAGGTGCAAACAATCTACAACGAGCAACGATTGACAAATGGCACACTTAGCGTGCAATCAAGTAAGCGTTTATATTGGTGTAGACAATCAATTAAAGAAGGACTTACTTGCTGCGTAAAGTAAGTAAGCATTTATATTGGTGTAGACAATCAATTAAAGAAGGACTTACTTACTGTGTAAAGTATTCAATTAGACGAGGGAACAATCAATTAAAGAAGGACTTACTTACTGTGTAAAGTATTCAATTAGACGAGGGAACACACGAAACGTAGATGGGCGCATGAAAGTCTCCGATGTCGCACAGTCTTGACGGATGCTTGAAGTATCTGATGGCGTGATGGTTCTGCAGGAAACAGAGGTTGGAACCAATGCAGACGTGTTGATTGCGGGAGGAAAAGAAACTGTTTGAAACGCAGGGCTGCAGAGACACAGGAAGTAGAGTTGATTATTGCGCACAGAGAACAACTGTTTGAAACGCAGTGCTGCAGAGACAGCAGAGACACAGGAAGCAGCGCTGATTATTGCGAACAGAGAATTGCTCCAGGGTTCGCAGCTTTTTGTGTGGTTGAAACGCGAGGTCGGCCGTCTCTTTTTTTTGGTGAGGCAAGGCGAAGGCAAATTTTTTTTTTGGTGTGACTGAGGTCGGTGAGGGAAGGCGAAGGCGAAAATTTTTTAGGGTCGGTGGGGAAATTTCGAGGTGCGGGCGGGGGGGGGATTTGAAATTTAGTCGTTGGGGGGAAGTTTGAATTTCGAATTTCGGGGTCGTTGGGGGGAATTTTGAATTTTGAATTTCAGGGGGGGGAGTTTGAATTTCAAATTTCAGGCGGCGTGGGGGGTGGATTTGGCGTGTGCACCGGGAGAGCGAGAAGGTGGGTTGGCGTGCACCGGGAGAGGATGGGGTCTCCATTGGGGGTGGGGGGCCGTAGCCAGGGAGAGGAGGGGGTGGGCTGGCATGTGCACCGAGAGAGGAGGGGTGGGCCGCAACCACGAAGAGGAGGGGGGTGTGGGCTAGCGTAGAGGAGGGAGGGTGGTGGGCCGCAGCCAGGGAGAGGAGGGGGGTGTGGGCTGGTGTGTGTGCCGGGAGAGCGAGGGGGTGGGCTGGCTACGCCGCCGGGAGAGAGAGGAGGGGGGAGGTGGGCGGACGTCGGGAGAGAGAGGAGGAGGGGGTGGGCTGGCGTGCGCCGA
Source organism: Cibotium barometz (assembly GCF_041138505.1). NCBI lineage: Eukaryota > Viridiplantae > Streptophyta > Polypodiopsida > Cyatheales > Cibotiaceae > Cibotium > Cibotium barometz. The sequence continues at coordinate 61,566,501 of NC_141054.1, read as the reverse complement.
CGGAGGGGGGTGTGCTGGCATGCGCCGACGGAGGGCTGCGCCCCGCGGGAGAGGAGGAGGGGGTGGGCTGGCGTGCGTCGACGGAGGGGGGTGTGCTGGCATGCGCCGACGGAGGGCTGCGCCCCGAGAGAGGAGGGGGTGGGCCGGGAGAGAGGAGGTGCGCCCCGAGAGAGGAGGGGGTGGGCCGGGAGAGAGGAACGGCAGAAAGCCGGGTTTCGGTTTTATTCCCCAAGCCCAAGCCCAGGCCCAGGCCCTAGGTCCCAGGTCTTTTGATAATAGTTACTTTCACTTTTGGTTATATATCCATCTTCACCCACATCCCACTTGTTCTATGGGATTATCCTAGCTTCCCTCTCTATTCCTACTTACTTGTGTAATAGACAAGGCTCAAACTCAAGTTCGAGCCTTGAGCTTGACCTTGAGCTTGAGATTTCTTGTTTTCTTCCCTATTTTTCCCATACACCCAAATATACTTATAAACTATGCGATTAAAAATTCAACTAAAATCTATATAATGCACAATGGCTCATTCCCCAATCCCAAGCCCAAGCCCAAGCCCAAGCCCAAGCCCAGGTCCCAGGTCTTTTGATTATAGTTACTTTCACTTTTGGTTATATACCCATCTTCACCCACACCCCACTTGTTCTATTGGATTATCCTAGCTTCCCTCTCTATTCCTACTTACTTGTGTAATAGACAAGGCTCAAACTCAAGTTTGAGCCTTGAGCTTGACCTTGAGCTTGAGATTTCTTGTTTTCTTCCCTCTTTTCCCATACACCCAAATATACTTATAAACTATGCGATTAAAAATTCAACTAAAATCTATATAATGCACAATGGCTCAAACTTGAGTTTGAGTCTCACAAAGGAGAAGAGTCTCAAATCCAATGTCCATTTGCTCATTTCCATGTCACATTCTCTTCACTAGCATATCGTTTCTCTTTGTTGCTTTCTCTTTGCCTTTGCTGCTGTTTGTAACCACTCACCTTTGCCTTTTGTAGCTATGAAACATTGATGGCTAATTGACACCATATCTTGATCATGTAACTTTGCTCAGAGCTTGGTAAGCTTGGCTTAAAAGCTAGTGAGCTTGCCCTTAACAAGCTTAGAGGCTCAGTATAAGCATGGATTAGAGGCTTAACATGCATGGCTCAGAGGTTCATGTAACTTATCCCCAATAGAGACACATAGGCCAAGGTTACACTAGGAGTTAGTGGTTTATAAACTACATTGGTTTCAACCACAATATCCCCCCTTGCGATAAACAGGGGTAAACTTAAATAAAAGAGAAATATAAACACATAAGAGAAAAAACACACAGGGATTATTTAATTCAGATTTTAGGGGATATCTCGGTCAAAGTAACTTTTACATTCATAAGAAAACTAAGAGTAAATGTTTCAAGGAAGAATCCTCCTTGATGTTGGTGGTATTGCCCTTTTTGTAGCATTGTTTTGAGGGTACCATGGCTTGGGGCCCATGCACAAATGATGACTTTAGTCATGAGAATATATTTGTTAATGAGATGAGGTGCCTGATTAGCAATACTTGTGGCAAGAACATGGCAAGAATGCCCATGAAGAATTAGTAGTAGGTAGAAAATCTACACTCTCCTCCATGTCCCAAAAACTGTACTATTGTAGATCACAAGAATTGGGACGATTAGAGACAAGCAATTGGTGATTGGAGAAGAGCAATCATGATAATTGTGATTGAGTGATCGAAGGCAAGATTAATTCGAGAGATTATAGTTGGCCTAGCAATCAAAACAATCGAATTGGAGGCAATGATCAAAGTTTATGATCAAGCAATTGGAGGCATGATTGGTAGAGCATATGTCGATTAGAGGCACCAATTGTGGCAATTCGAAGAGGGATCATTGGACCTAGTAGGCTGTCAACTAGAGAAGGTGACTGGATTGCAGGAGGTAGCGGGATTGAGCCGATTGGAGGTAGTAATCAAAGAAGGCAACGAGATCGAAAGTGTTGCCAATTAGCAATCAGAGGAATGTCGATTAATCGAGAAATTGGAGCCACTTATGTTATCTTGTCACTTTGCACATGCTCGTGATGTAGTGGGATTGACAAACAAAACTTGATGGATTTAGACGGGCGGTGGATGGAGCTTGAGATACTTCAATGACACTGCATAGATGGAGCTCAAAGCTAGGTTCAAAAAGATCCATGGTGGGTGTGTAGGTTTGTACAACAAAATTGGTGGGCAAAGGCAACAAGCCCAACGTACAGGAGTGGGCAAAGGTTTTAGTTTAGTTGAAGGAGGAGTTACAGGAGGTGTGCATGAGAAGCAGAGGAATTGCCATCAAACAGACCAAAAGGGATAGGCTTCGAGAGGTGGTACAATCAATGCAGGCAAAGTTCAAGAAGATGGTTCAGCTCCGATGATAGCACATGATAGTAGCAACCCCAAAATGAGAAAAACCCTAAAAATAAAAACCCTAGATACCTTTTCACTCTAATGCCATGATGGAAATCAAAGTTTGGAGCATTGTAGAGAAGAAGCTATGGAGGTGGAAATTAGAGTTTGGAGCATTGTAGAGAAGAAGCTATGGAGGTGGAAAATGTCCATAGCTCTGTGTGTGGGAGAGAAAGAGTGAGAGAGAGTTAGAGAGAGAGTACACAATGCTCTAGAGAGGTACTATGTTGCTTGACTTAATGATTAGAGATTTGATTAATGTGATGAAGATTCACCAAGTACATGCTTTTGTAGGCAAGTAGCCTTACCTTTTAACTCATTTAAACATACTAAACAATGACACTTGGCATATGTTATTACACCACTGATTATGTCACACACACTTATCTTATCCACTCTAAGAGTGGGTTCACACGCACACACTTACACACAAACACATACAACCTTTTTAGGGGTTGTTCACACACGCACAGACAAAAGTACACACAGGATGGTTACACATGAGAAGCTCCGCAGGTGCTTAAGCCTTAGGCTTAACCCATTTAAGTGTCGTTTCCTAGTTGGCCATATATTGGGTCATTGCATTGGGAGAGCAGTTGCCCAAGCTTACACTGGTGTTTGGGAAGTGTAGGTGCTCAAGACTCAGGCATAACCCCTTTAAGTGTAGGTGCTCAAGCCCCAAGCTTAACCCCTTTAATTGTCATTTCCTAGTTGGCCATGGTGCCATATTGGGGAATGTGACCTTGATGATCTTGATAGAAGGACTCTCGCCAAACTTGGAGAAGCTCATTGGGATTCTTCGACTCACTCCATTGACTAATCCCAAGGGGGTGCAAGAACTCTTGGGACACACAGGCTACAAGAGGAGGTTATTTTGTTTCCAGAAGATGCTACACCCACCTAGTATGAGGAGATTGTAAAGTGGCCATATCTAATACATATCCTATAGTAATAGAAAACCTTGAAGAAGAAGAAAATTACATGTGTGGATAGAGGATTCAAGTTATTCAAGGTTTGTGTGATAGAGTGACCCTCTTCTTCAATATTTTTTTCATCCTCTGCTGGTCTAGCTATGGTGATACTTCCTTTGCTTCTCCCTCATATGAGCAAAAAGAGTGCTTTATATAGTTGTATTTTACTGTCGCGAACCTTAGCCTTAGTATTGAATGTATAAGACCTTATTCTTACGACTTTCTTATGTCGGTGTGTAGTTTTTTGTAGTTAAATAAATATTTTTCCGACCTGAAAAGCAACCGATCATTTTAAATGCAAACCTCGCAGAGTGCAGAAAAAATCAGAGAATCAAGATGCCGCAGCGCCACTCCAAGAACAACAACGACCTCGCCTTCTTCACCTACGATGAGAAGCGGAAGCTAGGTTACGGCACGCAGAAGGAGCGGCTGGGCAAGGATTCCATCAAGCCCTTCGATGCCTGCTGCATCTGTCTGAAGCCCTTTATCGAGCCCCTCTCCTGCCACAAGGGCCACCTCTTCTGCAAGGAGTGCATCCTCCACTGTCTGCTCGCCCAGAAGAAGGACATCAAGAGGTCTGTCTATTCGTGCGTGCGTGTGTGCGTGAGAGAGAGAGACGTAGGTTTAATCTCTCGCACTTGATGATGCCTCCATAGATCTATGTGCTCTGCTTTCGAAAACTGTTAGGATTTGCAGATTAGGAGGGATTAGTGATACATTTGGGAATACATGCAGGAAGTGTCCTCATAAATCTTTGTGTACTGCTTTCGTAAACTGATAGGGTTTGTCTTACAGGGCAGGCTGCAGGTGTCTAGGTCTTTTATTAATGCTTTGGTGTTTTCTCTCTTGCCTTTGCCATCTAGGTTGCCGTTATGGATTGTCTAAATGACTGGCGTTGTTTTGTTACAGATGTTTACATGTCTTGCTTTAGCAATTGGAAAAGCTATGTGACCGTGTATTAGTGAGTGCTGGACAACAAACCGAGGACACATTGTTCTCGGGTTGTGGGGCCCGTTTGAGAGTCCATATTGTCTTAGATGGTTGTAGGAGCTGTGCTAAGTTCCTACAGGACCTTGTTGTAGTCTAATATGGTCCTAGGCAGATGATGTGGTCGGTTGGTCATTTTGGACCAAGTTGTGGGTTGGTTGCCTTTGTGGCCGACTTGCGTCCATGCCAAGCTTGGGTACTATATATAGACTAGTTCGGTAGCCTTAGTTCATTATCGAGCTCATTGTGTTCAAGCGCTCTTATAAGTAAGACATCCTCTGTCCAGAGTTTGTATAGATCGCCATTAAAGCTCCTTACTTCGAGCACATGGGTGGGCGAATGCCATTAGTTTGCAATCAATCAATCATTAATATTGTTTACTCTCCACTTCTTTCTATAATTCAATGCTTTGTATTGTGTTGATTCAGCTTTTGCTTTACACATTCCATAATAGTGCCATAGCATAGCTGGGAGAGGGCAGGCATCACCAGAATCATCTTGAGAAAAAGTGAACAATGACCACATTGTTAGATGTTTTAGAAAAAAATTAACATGGAAGAACAATACCATCTTTAGGTCCTTGTCTCTCATGAAGAGATGTTTGCCTCTTGCCCACCTACAATTCTCATGCATCAAGACTCGTGAGGAAAGCAATTAATCTGCTTCTAATGGGGTGGATTAATCAATTCTAAGGTTAATCCTCTTTAGTATAGGACTAAGGTTATCACACGCAACACAGACTCTCGGGTCTGCCACTCTCCCAGATCAAGCTGGCCACTCCCCATAGATCATTTGTGATATATCTCTATTGTAGAAGTGTCATGTGGCAAGTGGACATTGGTTGGAGTTGTTGGCCAGGTATAAGAACAGACATGCAGTATCTAGGTTAGTGGGATAGCCATGTTGGACCTACCGCTAAACTTCTATGTGCCAATCACAAAAAGAGAGATCTTTTGAGGCCGAAAGCTGTCCCGTAGCCTCTTCCAAAAATCTGAGAAAGTGCGGTGAGAGGCCTCAGGATTGTCAGTGTTCTTTGCTGCAGTTGGAGTGCCCTTGACCTTGGGCATTTGGATACTAGGGCAAAGCCGTGTGGTGTATGCAAAAAATGGGGTACCGGGACTGTTTGCTGGATCACACCAAGTCCACTCCCTGGAGTCCCACTAGAGACGTGCGATGGGACCGGTTCTCTCCCAAATCCATAAATGCCAGAGTCTCTACACCTTGGCCGGTGGTGGGTCAATGTGCCACTCATGTTGGACCTACCGCTAAACTTCTATGTGCCAGTCACAAAAAGAGAGATCTTTTGAGGCCGAAAGCTGTCCCGTAGCCTCTTCCAAAAATCTGAGAAAGTGCGGTGAGAGGCCTTAGGATTGTCAGTGTTCTTTGCTGCAGTTGGAGTGCCCTTGACCTTGGGCATTTGGATACTAGGGCAAAGCCGTGTGGTGTATGCAAAAAATGGGGTACTCGGACTGTTTGCTGGATCACACCAAGTCCACTCCCTGGAGTCCCACTAGAGACGTGCGATGGGACCGGTTCTCTCCTAAATCCATAAATGCCAGAGTCTCTACACCTTGGCCGGTGGTGGGTCAATGTGCCACTCATGTGCATGGAATTTGATCACCCTCACCCTTTGCAACGTGTATCCCTTGAAGTCCTTCAGGCTCCAAGGGGGGCTTAGCTCTCACTAATCTGCCATGAGGTCCAATTGAAAAGTTGAGCAAGGCGGAGCTCTCACTAATCTACCAAGAGAATATCATGCATGGTGAACACTCCTAGCTACTGGGGGGGGGGGAGGGGGGGAATAGGGTCAGGGATCGGGGTCATACACTTCGGAGCAATGGTAGAGTCGATGTTGAGGTTGAGATTGTCCTTGCCCTGGATCCTAGCCAGGCCCCTCTCCTGGACCATTGGGGGAGCTGTTTGAATGTAAGCCAAACAATCTCCAAGGGACCTAGCAGGGCTTGTGCTCAAAGCTCCCCAGAATATGTGTAGGCGAGCCCCTAACATGTGACCACTAGGTAGACAGATCAAGGGATCCTATTTTGCAGAGAGTCAAGTACTCTAGCCTCCCTGGACAGTGCTTCATTTGTCGCCAAATGGGACACTTGGCTAGAGGTTATCCCCGCAATTAGTCTAGGAGAGCACCGCCAGTGTCCCCTCTGTTAGACATCATCCCCTTCTTGCTGGCTTCCTATTTGGTGTCCTATTTTAGCCTCTACGGCTGACCATGTTAGCTCGAGGGGCTGGCCACCCCTCACATATATTTTACCCATATTTATTCCCCATTTTATGGTCTTGGGTATTTTCCTAGTCGTGGAGGTTATTTATCACACGAGCCGGCTGCCTTCATAAGGGGATATATATAGCTGGCATGCCTCCCTCATTACTCACTGCTTGCTTAGCATTGTTTGCTGCAGGCCCTCACATACGAGGTTTTCTCCCCTCTTGCTCAGGACATGTATTCCTTTTGGCGATGATATTGAGAACAGGTTCTCACCTGTGTTTCCTCTCCATCTCTCTCTCTCACACTCTCTCTTGTGTTTCCACTTTCCCTTCTTCCGTTGCACATTCTATCATGGTATCAGAGCGTTGGTGATCGGCAGCGTTGGATGCTCCCTCGTCTACCTCTTGATTTCTGCGTTTCTCTGCCTATGGACAGATCTGCGTTTTTTCATGCGGTGAAGCTTGCGTTTCAGTTCTTTGAGGGCCGACACATCCCCGATTCAGTGGGCTGCAGTCCCTCTTCATCAGGGCGTCAGTTGGCAGCCCCTAGGCGGACTGACGGGCATTTTTTTTCAGGACAACATACCTGCCCTTCTGGCGGCACCTTCCAGGGTTCTCAGGCGACTTTTTTTCCCAGGTCTAGGCAGTAACATTGCTGTCCCAACAGGCTGCATTTCTGGCCTGTTTGGGCTTGCTTTCCCATGCCATGTTCTTGGAGCTCTCTGTGCTCCCCTTTTGGCCTCTTCAAAGGGCCTTCTACTAGGCCCTAGGCCAACGCCTGTCCCTTTTGGTTATCTTGTGCCATCCCCCTTCCCCCCCCCCTCTCTTCCTTTGATTGTACTTGTTCTCTGCAGCAGTTCTTGATCTGAGGCTTCAACGTTTCCATATTCAGCTTGTTCTACAGCCCCTTTTACCTCTGCGTTTTCAGATTTGCAGCCATGGTTGTTGCGTTTTTTTGAACCGATCTTGCTAGTAGCTCTACCTTCACGTGGGCTTCATCTATTGGACCCGAAGGTACCTTCTCTTCAGCGTTTTTCCTCATAGGAGGTGTGGACATTGGTTGACCTGAATTTTCAGGTTTGTAGCCTCTTGTTTGGTTGCGTTTTCTTCTCAGTGGACACAGATCACTTGCAGAGGGGGTTTATTGTTTGGATTGTGGCTTTGGAGGCAGTTTAGTACATGAGGAGGATTCTGAATTTCAGATTTCAGTCAGCGTTTTGCTGATTTTGGAGCATCTATACCTGTGTTTTGTTCTTGGCCTACACGGTTTTTCGTTTTTTTCATGTTCCTTGTCTACTGTTGGCAGTGGAATGCTATTTTTGTTGGATAGCAGTGTTTTGGCTACGTTGCTTCCGACAAGAGTTTTCTACACTCAGAGGGGGCCTATCTCCAGCTACTTCTCTTGAGGATCAGTTTCGGGAGCTGTTTTGTATCTATGGAGACTTTCTTCTGTGACAGGAGTTTACAGATTTTGGAGGAGAGCAGTGATCTTTTCAGAGATCCTGAGCAGAGTTTATTTTTTCCGAGCTTGTGTTCTTTGCCGTGTTTGCAAAACAAGGAGGGTGTTTTGCCCTTGCGGTGTGATCCTTTCACATGGATCATTTATTTGTTTTGCTGATTCTTGGAATTTGATTCTACTTATGAAACAATCTTCTGCTATCTGTGATGCTTTTGAGGACTTTGTTACCACTGCAGTTTATATTCTTGCTTTCCTTCCTCATTGTGAGGAGTCTATCTCTGCATCTCTTTGTGATGCTTCTGAGGATGCCCCTCCCCCTGCTAGCCCTGCAGGCTTGTTGTTTTAGAGGATGGTTTTTTGGACCCAGTGGGATGCTTTGGATCTATGGTTGCTAACCGTGCCTGGGGCTTAGTGGTACTTCTAGAGTTTTTTGGATTTGGATCAGAATCAGGTTGGGCTTATACCAATCCGACGACATCTTTTTTCAGAGGGGGATGTGGAGTCCTTTCATCTTGCGATGCCCACCTCAGTGGCGTGTACTTATGTACAGCATTGGGCAACTCATGTTATGGAGTTTGAGCAGATGGACCCCATCTTTTCTACAGCGTCTTTACATCTTGCGATGTCGACCTTTTCAGATGATGCTTTTCTACAGCATTTGGCTACTCTTGGTACAGAGTTGGAGCAGATTGACTTTCTTTTGAGGGTTCCAGTGAGGAGCAATTTGCTTCTCCCAGGATTGATCATATACAAGATCTAATCTTGGTTGGTTATGAGGTTTTTCATACCTTCTCCAGGCTGGATACGCGACATTCGACTTCGGGGAGTGTTCTTACACTTGGGTTTGGAACCATTAGTTGGAGCAGCACGTCGCAACCTACTTGGTTGTTTTCTTCCAGAGGAGCGGTGTACCTGGCAGCTTGTTCTGTTGCTTTTGTAGCTGAGTTACTGAGGAGATTGCTTGTCGAGCTTTCTTGGTACTTGTTTTTGCAGTCTTTCATCTTTGATCGAGGACAATGTCTTTGGCTTCTTGGAGTTTCTTTCTTGGTGTCCTATTTTAGCCTCTAGGACTGACCATGTTAGCTTGAGGGGCTGGTCACCCCTCATATATATTTTACCCATATTTATTCTCCATTTTATGGTCTTGGGTATTTTCCCTGTGGAGGTTCTTTATCACCAGTCGGCTGCATTCATATGGGCATATATATAGCTGGCATGCCTCCCTCATTACTCACTGCTTGCTGAGCATTGTTTCCTGCAGTCCCTCACATATGAGGTTTTCTCCTCTCTTGCTCGGGACATGTATTCCTTTTGGTGATGATATTAAGAGCAGGTTCTCACCTGTGTTTCCTCTCCATCTCTCTCTCACTCTCTCTCCTGTGTTTCCACTTTCCCTTCTTCCGCTGCACATTCTACCCCCCCCACCCCCCGGCTGCTGCTCCCACTCCCCACTCCCAACATAGCTCCTCGTGGGGGGGGGGGGGGGGGGGGGAGGGACCACTATCCCTAGGCTTTAGAGCATCAGGCTTCGGCCCCAAAGGACTTGCAAGAAGTTTTAGTTGAAGTACTCTCATTGATCAATAAAAAAGAGCACATCAGGTGATGAAGGGCACATATAAGGACAGGTCCATAGTTCATAACATACGTTTAGCAAACGCATATGCATTCGGGTATGTAAGAATGTTTGGAGTATGTTTCAGGCCTAGGCCGAGTAACATACGTGACCCATATAATACCTCATAGAAAGGACGAGATTTAGACAAATAGATACAAATATACATTGTAAACTCAAGCTCTCCAAGTTCTATTATAAAAACTTCCAAAGTTACAACACTTACAAGTTACATAAAGGCTCATTGCTTACCCAAGGGTCAAGCCTCAAGGCTAAATAGTGAAAACTAGATAAATCAAAGCACAAGTTGTAACTTGTAGCAAACAAGCATCCATAGCAGAAATTTAAATACTACTCTAGAGATAAAATACTTCATGAAACTTGGAACTTTGGAAGAGCCTATTCTGTTGTATTCTACTTGTTCTACAGTCCCTTTTACCTCTGCGTTTTCAGATTTGCAGCCATGGTTGCTGCGTTTTTCTGAACCGATCTTGCTAGTAGCTCTACCTTCACGTGGGCTTCATCTATTGGACCCGAAGGTACCTTCTCTTCAGCGTTTTTCCTCATAGGAGGTGTGGACACTGGTTGACCTGAATTCTCATCCCCTTCTACTTCTTCCTCTTCATCCTCATGAGAGGAAGAAGAAGAATCCTCATCATCATCATCTGACTCATCATCCACATTTTTCTCAATGCCTCCAACATTTGTGGTTGTGGCTGTCCCAATGTCATCAGGCTCTTGCATCTCTTGCAAAGAAACCAACCTTTCATCACCTTTTTCCTTGTTGATGTTAGAAGTCATCTCCTGTCTAGATTTATACACCAGGGCCTTTGTTGTGGGTGTGCCCGCCCTTATGAGGTGTTTTCCCATTTTTCCCCACTCTCCGTATTTTCCCCCTATTTTTCCCATTTTTTTTGAGGCTTGGGAGGGCTGCCAGAGGGTGCCAAGAGCAGTACAGTGCTGGCCGACTAGATGTTTATCAGTCGTGGGCACTCTTGCTGCTGGCCGACTGGTTTTGATCAGGTTTTGGCACCAGATAGCTGGCCGACTGCATTTATGCAGTCGTGGACTTCTTTCATCAGTCGTGGGCTTCTCTGATGCTGGCCGACTGCCCTCTAGGGAGGTGTATATAGGTCCCTAGCCCCCATGCCTTATTTATTCAGTATCTTCGGGATCTTGTGTATAGAGAAGAGTTTACACACATCTCTGTGTGTTTCTTGTGCTGATTATTTTCTGCAGTCTACTTGCTCTTGTCTACCCAAGTTTGGATATCATTTCCGCTGCATATTCTGACATGGTATCAGAGCCCTAGGCTCTAGATAGGTCTTGGGATTTGTGTGAGCAAGAGGGGGCTGTTTTGTGGCTGATTGGTGGACTGTTTTGGACTATTCGGGAAGAGGAGAAGCAAGAGGAAGGCGGGCTGATTTGCTGGACAGCCACTTGCAGGTATCAGTTCTTCTTTGTTCCCACCCACCCACCCTTTTCAGAGTACATCCCCGCTATGGCAGATCTGTTAGAGATGGCCGAGAGACATGTGAAGATCCCGACACTCCCCACGTTCCCGGTGGACCGTTAGTTGGACGGGAGCAACTACGGCATATGGAAGGTGATGATGGAATCTGTTCTGGAGTCTTACGACCTCGCCGATTTCGTCATTGTTGGTGTTCCACGGCCGGAAGTAGAGGAAGGGGAGGTACCGTCAACCCGAAAGGACCGGGAGGCTCAGACACAGATGTGGGATCGTGTCAACGCCAGGGTCCGTTCGTTTATTTTCCTCAACTGCACACCGCAGGTAATCAATCATGTCAAGCACATGACGCTGGCCAGAGGTATATGGCAGCATTTGGTCTCACTTTACAATAGGGTATCGCCCATGAAGAGGATTTCCTTGGAAGTACAGATGCGGGTTATGAGCCCTGCAAAGTCGTCGACGATGCGGGAGCATATTAACAAGCTGCAGGCTCTTCAACAGGAAGTTCTCCAGGTTGGGAAGGAGATATCGTCAGAGGACATTGCCATAACGTTGCTGTCACATTTGCCCTCTTCGTACTCAGCATTTTACTCGTTGATTATTACCAGTGGTAGGCTCAGCACCATCACGTGGGAGGAGCTTGTGCCCATGGTCTTGGACCAGGAGGAACGATTCACGAACCCTCCTCAGGGTGGAGGTTCGGAGGCCTTTACTGGCCAATGGTCGAAAGGCCGTAACTCGGGCAAAGGGAAGGCTTCATCGGAGAAGTCTTCTGAGAAGAAGTCCGATACTGACCGCGAGAAGCTGAAGGCAGAGAGGACCTGTAATGATTGTGGCGAGAAAGGCCACTACCGGAGGCAGTGTTCCAAGCGGAAGACCGAGAAGGGTGAAGACTCCTCAGCAATCATGAAGACTCTGGCTTTTGTTCACCTGGAGGTGATGGACACCGATGTTTCATTTTCTTGAGGCAGGGAGGAGATTGGAGGACTCTCCACAACGGATACTCGGGAGTGGATTCTCGATAGTGGTGCTTCCAGGCACATGACTCATTCCCGTTCCGGTTTACAGGATCTCTGCAGGCTTTCTGGTCATATTCTTACTGGGGATACGTCCACTATCCCAGTTCACAGTGAGGGCAGGATGGAGATAGTTCCCGATGGCAGAGGGGGGAAGCATTCCTCCCAGGTGTTGTATGTTCCGGCACTTGGTTTTCATCTGTTGTCAGTGCATCAGGTATGCAAGACTGGCGTACGGGTGGAGTTTGATGAGCATTTTGTTGCTCTTCGGGACAAAGCAACAGGCCAAGTGGTTTGGGAAGGTGGAGTGGAGAATGGAGTCTACAGGCTTTCAGCACTCTCTCTCCCAGGTCCTCAGGATTGTGATGAGTGGCAGTGTGGTAATAGCTACTCAGGTGTGGATACGCTGCAGGAGCGGGCTTTCCGAGACCAGGTGGTGGATAGCTTGCCAGTAGACGGCAGCAGTTGGCAGGAACTTTCCAGTACTGAGGTTGGTAGTTCTCGTGTTCATGAGTCAGAGGAAGCTGAACAGGTCACTTATGCTCTGATGTCTCGTAGTGTTCGGGACATAGAACTTCCAGTAGTTGAGGATGTTCTTTCCACGGGGACCTTTCGGAAAGCCAGGCAGGTGACAGGTGCTTACTTGCAGAAGGAGGTGGTTTCTCCAGGCTTTGTGGTTCCGGATTCAGAGGGGGTGGTTGACAGGTTTCATCAGGTTTCCAGGACTTGCTTGTGCACCGTAACAGGTGTTGATCCTTGTGAGCAGTGTGATGTCTCCGTGACTCAGAAGCTGGAATGTTCATTGATCTGGTTGATGGACACCGGATTGGACGGGAGCTTCTTGATGAGGCAGTTGAGCTCTTGGTTGCAGATGTCTCTTTGGGAGGCAGGATTGCGTTTCCTGTGGTTTCTGCGACATGCGAAGGATCATGGACTCTTGTACACAGGAGGGGGATTGTTGGATGGAGTCCGACTCCACGGTTGGAGTGACTCGGTTTGGGGAGGAGATCCGGACACGAGGAGATCTACTTATGGCCCAGGAGCAGTTTTACGGAGCAGGAGGAGGTTACATTGCAGGTTTGGGCTTCCACTGGAGGAACCCATGGTCATCCCGAGGCACTTTGTTCGTGAACAGATCGTTGCTGATGACATCTTGCTGGAGTTCTGTTCGACGGAGGACAGTACGGTGGACCTCTTCACGAAGTCGCTCTCTCAGGACTTGCTCAGGCGGCACCCCAGCTCCCAGTGGTTGGTTTCACAGCCAGGAGCTGAGAGGGGGTGTTAGAAGTCATCTCCTGTCTAGATTTATACACCAGGGCCTTTGTTGTGGGTGTGTCCGTCCTTATGAGGTGTTTTCCCATTTTTCCCCACTCTTCGTATTTTTTCCCTATTTTTTCCATTTTTTCTGAGGCTTGGGAGGGCTGCCAGAGGGTGCCAAGAGCAGTACAGTGCTGGCCGACTGGATGTTTATCAGTCGTGGGCACTCTTGCTGCTGGCCGACTGGTTTTGATCAGGTTTTGGCACCAGATAGCTGGCCGACTGCATTTATGCAGTCGTGGACTTCTTTTATCAGTCGTGGGCTTCTCTGATGCTGGCCGACTGCCCTCTAGGGGGGTATATATAGGACCCTAGTCCCCATGCCTTATTTATTCAGTATCTTCGGGATCTTGTGTATAGAGAAGAGTTTACACACATCTCTCTGTGTTTCTTGTGCTGATTATTTTCTGCAGTCTACTTGCTCTTGTCTACCCAAGTTTGGATATCATTTCCGCTGCATATTCTGACAGTTGATCATGTCCAAGGTGATCTCCATCTTCTCAAACCCTGGAGCCTTAATTTTTGTGATGAGTCGTAGATTAGTATGTATTTAGATAAATGGATTAGTGTTTATACTAAAAGAGAAAATATGGGTATAATTGATTTTGTAAATCCCATGAATCCTTTATTAAAAAAAAAGAATATTGAGCGTATTTTATTTTGAGAAATTTGAGAAGGAATGTAAAAATATTGAATGGATGTAAGTTTAAACTAGTAGTAAGTACTATATAGTATAGTCTAGAGTCTAGACTCTATAGTACAGGCTTACAAGTTACAGCACTGTAGGGTTAGGGTTTCGAAAAGCATTGAATTCTTGTAAGTTGTAGGCATTGCGCAAGTACAGTCTAGAGTCTTGTCATGTGCACAGTATCTACCGTGTGCTACACGCATGCAAGACTAGCTTCGAGGTTTGGGGAAGCTTGGAGCTAGGCAGGCTGATTGGCGAGCTGAGTTAGGGATAGACTAACGGGCGGACACCCAAGTATGGACGGGCGGGCGCCCAAGTGTGGACGTCGATGACCGGCCAAGAGCCTATAAAAGGGTGGCCAAGGTTAGTCATTAGTCATATAGAGTCTTGCATGTTTTGTGAGAGATCTATGGTCTTGGAGCCTGGATCTAGTGCAGACGTGCACCTGCTTTACGCAACCGAGGCCGGCAGCAATCTCGAGGTCCGCGAGGGTAGCTTCATGGCGGTATGGGACGTCGCGAGGTGGAGATTGGTCGGTACGTCAACCTAGTTAGCTGAGCTCGTGGCTCGGTGGGGATAGCCAAGACTGTGGACTGTAGAAGATTATGTTCTAAAGTGTCAAATTTGTCAGGCAAATAAAGCTGAACGCTTTAGACAGGCTAGGTTGTTGCATCCTTTGCAAATCCTAGATAATAAATGGGAAAGTATTTCCATGGATTTTATTACCGGGTTGCCTAGAACACATCAAGGCCACGATTCTATTTGGGTTGTGGTAGATTGCTTGACAAAAATGGCTAGATTTTTACCGACCCGGAAGACTATTACAGCTACGCAATTAGCACGGCAGTTTATCGAACAATTGTTTACACTGTACGGGTTACGGCGCAAGACATAGTCAGTGATGATAGGGAGTTTACGAGTGATTTTTGGAAACTTGTTTTTGAGAAGTTGGAAACAACTTTGAATTTGAGTTCCTCTGATCATCCTTAATCTGATGGCCAGATTGAAAGAGTGAATCAGATTTTGGAGGATATGCTTCGAGCATATGTATCGAAAAGACAGAGTTCATGGGAGGATTATCTTCCTATGTTAGAATTTGCATATAACAGTACTAAGCACACGAGTATAGGTTTTAGTCCTTTCATGCTTATGTATGGTTTTCAACCTAGATCACCTGTTACAGTAGGATTCTCAGGACTTCAGCATGATGCAGCACGTAATTTTTTGCAAGATATGTAGGAAATGTTACAAGTTGCGAAGGAATCTATTAGAAGTGCTCAAGACCAAGACAGATTTTATTCTAATAGATATCATTCACCCAGAGAGTTCTATGAAGGAACGATGGTGTATTTGCGAGTTCCGAAAGATTCCGAGACTTTACGGACAGGTCGATCTCCGAAATTATCCCCTAGATACTGTGGACCATTTCGTATTTTACGCAGGATTGGTTCAGCTGCATATGAATTGGATTTGCCTTCTCATGTGAAAGTTCATCCTGTATTTCATGTCATTAGACTTAAGGAAGTGCTGGGTGAAACCGATCTTCAGAAATCTGACGGGCGGTGAAAACAAACACTCGCACATAAAACACTTCAACGCCATTGAGGACCTAGAAAAGGAAAACAAACAGGGGGAGCTAGAGTGCTTCTGCAAACAGTACACGGACACCGATTGGCCCCAAAACGCAGTGGCGCCCCTCCCGGTATTTCTTTAATTGATTATAAGAGCTTTGATTACAATAAGGCTGGGAACTCAGCCGTCACAGTAGAACCCCTGAAAGCCTGCAAAGAACCTGCATCATGGCTTCTTGTCCACTCGGCATCCACAAACAAGTCCAGCCATTGTTCACATCGAAAGACTCTCTCACATTAAGTGTGCATACAGGAGCTTTCTCCTATGATCAGGGCTGCCACAACCATCCATAGCCTCTCACACTATGAACAGCATCACATCCGGTCACATCTAGTGCTTCTGCATCACAACACAGACTCCCAAACTGTCTCTCAAAAGAGAACTCGTATCATAGCACAACATTTCATGCAGTTGACACACCTGTACCAACCCTCTCTACCTTCCAAGGGTACTATCCATCTCTGTTATGGATTCCCTGTCCCCTGCCCAATTAGTAGCAAGGCTGTACCAAACATGTGTCCATTCCTGTACCTTTTGCCTGCATGTGACCTATAGAAACCCAAAAACATGTTTCCTCGAGAAACCTACGACCTGTTTCCACATGAAACCCTTAGGCCTGTTTCCCTTTGAAACTTCTATCTTGTTTCCATACAGAACCATTCATGGCACCATTCAACAACAGTGCCAACAACGGCATACATCTAGTTACTTGTTCCCTCATGAAACATCTGGCAACATAGAGATGCCCATAACTGTAGGTCCCTCTGTTCCTTTCTAGCAGGAAGAAAACAATCTGCTCCATGAGCATGCAGCCATGCGAGCTTGCTTCACTCCCATGCCAAGAAACACATTCAAGTGACCTGTACTTGCAGCCGGAAACCCAAGTACACAGCTGAATTTGCAGCCAAACAAAAACAGCCCATAAACAGTCCCCTCGAACTGATCTCAAAACAATCCCGAGCATTGCTCATGTTCATAGCCATATGAACTGCCACGAAACAGTCCATAAACCCTTTCCAAAACAGTCCCGAACCCAAAGCAAAGAGAAGCTGAAAGTTCCATCAGTTGAACGCCATCGACATGATGTCTATGTTCATGAAAAACCAGCCCCTCCTTTTTGCAAAAACACGGCGTCCTCCAAAAAGCACACACCTGGCTGCCTATGTGTGTAGAGAAACCAACCTGTAAGCGACTCTTGTGCAAAAGAGCATGAGTTTCAGCCCTCTGCGCCTGCAGTCCAGTCCACCTTCTGTTCTGCAACCCAACAGTCGCCAGATAGAGAGAGAGAAAGAGCAGTGCTGGCTGTCCCCACGTGTACGCCCCTGTTTCACCTGCAGTCCCCTCTTTCCAAGAGAGCCTCTCATGCCCTGTTCAGTCCAGCACCTCTGCAGTGGTGCGCTTCCTACAGCTGCCTGCAGCCCATCGCTTGCTTCCATGAGAGAGAGAGAGAAGCACGAGAAACCTGCTCACCGTCCAGCACAACCTGCAGTCCAACCGGCAGATTGTTCCCTGCAGACCTGCGCAGCTTTTCAGCAGAAAGAGGGAGAGATCCACACACACCATTCAGCTCCTGCCCGACTGCCTGCTCACACAAAAGCAAGAGAAGGAAAAGAGGCGTGTAAGGGCAGTCCTGTACGCAGCCAAACTCCAAAACTTCAGCGTTGGCCGCCTGTGTACCAGATGAGCAGCCCTCCTGACTGGAAAAGCACACCACCCTCAAAAAATAGGTGCCTTACCCTTTTCTGCCCGCCAGCCCCTCTCTTTTCCAAAAAAGACACACGTGGCCCCAATAATAGCATAAGGGCCACGTTTTCTTTCATGAAGGGCATTAAAATATTTTTTAAAGGTTTTTTAAAACCCTTTGAGTTAAAGTCTCTTTGCCCCCTTCACACTTGGGGTTGTCCACACATGGGCTTCCTTTTTAACTCAAACCTGATGCCATTGACACTGTCCACCATGTTCCCGTGCACACTTGCATACTGTCCAGAGAAAAACACAGGGTCGTGACATACCCCCCTCTTGAAAAATAGCAAGCGTCCTCGATTGCACTCAATGGCATAGTAAGGCATCTTATGAGCAAAGACTCCCCATATGGCAAAAACAATGGCCCTCCAATGCATCTGGGTGATAAAACAATCATCCTGCATAATAGGCCACATTGTCACATTACTCTTGCTTGTTCCTTCAGAACCTACAGCAAAAGTCTAAAACCAAATGGAAACACGCTAACTGTGTTAGCCAAAAACAAAATCATGCATCATTCTACATATGGCACACATATGCATGACACACATATGCATTCGCAAACAATATGCTCCTCAAGATGCTCTACCTACTCTAAAGTAACAGTCTAAGGGCTGCTCGCAAGCCTTACGTCCATGGGCATCCCACAGGACCCACGACTGATGGTACAACGTGAGCATATGAAAGCACTCGATGCATCCAAACACTACATCCACTAAGTACTTCCTACATATGTCTCATGGCCATCCCGCAGGAGTCACACCCAGTGGTGCATCCATGAACATAATAAAGCACTTGATGTATCATACCAATATACATGCAGCACACGACACAATCCAGAGTATTACCCGATGTATTCTCAATGGTACCAGGATCCAATGGCACCAGAATACAATAATACCACAAAAAGTGTATGCATACATGCACAAGTAGAGTTCAATCCATATATGAACCAAACCAACTCTAGGACTGCTCGCAAGACTTATGCCCTCCATAGAGTTATCCATAGTTACAGTTATAGTTCAAGGTGCGGCCGACTGTGAACCATACTCAACCATCATCTCATGTGTCTAGAACACAAGATCATAGAAGTCCCATAAGCAGATGTACTGTCAGCCTCAGTACCTTCGGGTGAATACAAAGATGTCACCAAGCGACTTCTAGATGTCATCTGAGCCTGTCTGTATCAAGGGAGTGGAGGTGCTACCCCCCTCTTGAGCATCAGGCAATGCTCCAGACCTATGCTCTGCTGAACTTGAATGAGGCGTAACAAGAGTCGACTCCAACTCAAAGGCATCAAGATAAAGCTGCAAATCTTGAGGTGAATCTGCTAAGTCACCCTCCTCCATCCACTTCGCATCCATCAGTGAACCTCCTCCATCCACTTCGCATCCATCAGTGAACAGCTCTTGAACTTCACAGGATAGCGATGGGAAACCTTACCCTGTACCTTTCTTTTCTTATGTGCCAGTATCTGCTCGGGAATAAGAACCTCGTCAAGTTCCTCCGCTTCCGTCTGAGCCTCATGTGATACATCCTCGGGCACCCAAAACCTGCTTGCACTCCACCCAAGTGGTAAGCACAAGTCCTCGATGAAGCATAGTAGATCACCACTGCTAAACATAGAAAGAAACTGTCTTCCAAACCCATGAAGCCTCTATGAAGATACGACCGGTGACAAACTGTCGAATGTTTTGCACCATAACACTTCAACTGCTTCTTGTTCTCCTGGTTGACTACTTCTTGTCCTTGGTGTCTTTTCTCCTGAGCTTCATCTTCAGCTCTTGCTCTTCACCTCATATAAGCAAAGGCACACAACCCTGCACTGTCTCCTGCACTTCCTTTTCACTTTCCTCATGTTGAAGCTTTTGACGGGCTCGCCTCCTTGAGAAAGTCGACGATGTGTCCCGGCAACGGAACCTTGAAACCGGCCTTTAGAAATCTGACGGGCGGTGAAAACAAACACTCGCACATAAAACACTTCAACGCCATTGAGGACCTAGAAAAGGAAAACAAACAGGGGGAGCTAGAGTGCTCCTGCAAACAATACACGGACACCGATTGGCCCCAAAACGCAGTGGCGCCCCTCGCAGGTCCCTCCGTTCCTTTCTAGCAGGACTAGCTTCGAGATTTGGGGAAGCTTGGAGCTAGGCAGGCTGATTGGCGAGCTGAGTTAGGGATAGACTAACGGGCGGGTACCCAAGTATGGACGAGCGGGCGCCCAAGCGTGGACATCCGATGACCGGCCAAGAGCCTATAAAAGGGTGGCCAAGGTTAGTCATTAGTCATATAGAGTCTCGCGAGATTTGTGAGAGCTCTATGGTCTTGGAGCTTGGATCTAGTGCAGTCGTGCACCTGCTTTACGCAGCCGAAGGCCGACAGCACTCTTGAGGCCCGCGAGGGTAGCTTTGTGGCGGTATGGGACGTCGCGAGGAGGAGATTGGTCGGTACGTCAAATAGTTAGCTCAGCTCGTGGCTCGGTGGGGACAGCCAAGACTCTGGGCTTGCCCACGGCTGTTATGGTTGGGAGGTGAGTCAGGCCTGCACCCCCTCGTTGTTTGTTTGGTTTGTTTGCAGGTTTCGAGTCTCATACCAGGAACGATCACGAGGAGATCCGGTGGGGATTTGGTCACGTATGAAACTTGTGTTTCATACGTGTATGGTACAAACGTTTGCAAACGTTTGCTTCCACAAGCAAACGCGTATGTTATGAACTAGGGACAAGTCCTCAGCACTGGAATGTCCTATAAAGTTCTCCCTGTACTATTGTAGCTCTTGTGTAGCACCCTATGATATCACCTCTAGCACTAAGGATATATACTGTGTTACGAGTCACCGTTTCCCGTTTCTAGTTTCTTTCTTAAATTGTGCTAGTTGAAAAGATGCTAGAAACGGTTTCATGTGTCACTGTGTCCTGTCCTCCCATGTGGTTTGCGCTAGGTCTTGATTTTCCACAATATGCCCCTAGATGTACTGTGCTCTTTGTGCATAGATAGACTAGGAACTGAGCAATAGTCTGCACACCTTGTCCCATTGTCAATAGTACTTTTGTTACATGCACTGAGCTTGATCGTGATAACGCACAACAGGGCCTTCTTTATACCTTTTATGTGGTGAGAATCTTTAGCATCAACTTTAGAGAGTAGAGAGAGAGAGAGAAGAGAATGAGAATGTAGAGGACGACACAATATTGGGTCCCAATACCCACAAAAGGGGCCCCCTTGCAAGCAGGAGTATTTGCTTATATTATTCTTTGGAGAAATGTTGTACAATGCTGAGTACAAGTGATATGAATGCCCAACGCAAGGTTAACAAAGACCATACGTCGGCTGAGTATCCACCTAGTCCGAGGCTCTGCTGAAGAATCTCCTTGGCCACTAATGCAAGTCTAGATAGCTGTAGAATTGCACAGATGCTGGCTGAATGTGAAGAGGAGCTTCCTTCCTTAGCTTGGAGTTGACTGGATGCTGCAAAATGTGTGTACTTTGCTGAATATCTGAATGACTAACTGATGTCTGAAGCGTTTGCTTATATATGCCTTCAGTGTGCTGGTTGGCCAGAAGGGGGTTGTCAGCCTGCTTTCATTGGACAAAAGCTGCAAATTCTGAGCATTAAATGTTGTGCATGCTTTTCCCATGCTGCTGGCCGACTGTGAATGCTGCCCGACTTGCTGCTGGCCGACTGGGTGCTTTTGCTGTCCGACTGGATGTCAGGCCTACCAAAGGGCTGCCGACTGGCCTATGTACATGGCAAAGGGTTAATTACTCCCTTGCAAGGCTAGCCCATGTTGGGCTGCCTTGGGGCTGTCCCCTTTCTATGTGAAATGATCTGACAATGCAACTACGACTATGGCTGACAAATACATGCTTTTGAATGTGTAACACGCGGAAGCTCTGGGAGTCTTCTTTCAGCCCTAAACACTCTTGGTTCTGATGCAAAATGCAGATATAGAGAGAGAGTAGAGAGAGATATGCTGGAAATTCAGTATATTCATATGGCACAAAAAGGTACTTCTACTTCAGCCCTAGGCTGTCTTCATAAAAGGTGGAACACACCCAAAATCCTCTACTATTGGGACCCACTCCCTAGTAAAGTGAATGAATAAAACTATGAGCACACTGGCTATTTATGTGTGTCTTGGACACTTGGTATGTTAAATGCTCGTTATTACAGCCGATTGGTCCTCCTCCTTGCGCATGATGCGCTTGTTGCTGCTCCTATTTTCTGGTTCAGCCGACCACTCCAGTGAGCAGCCGACAGCCTTGTGTGCAGCCAGCAACCCCTCTCCTGCAGCGGACAGTCCCTTGTCTTGCTCCAATCTACACTGCCAAAAGTGCTCTGTGCTCCATCATCCTGACTCTACCTGGTTCATACTCTTTATCTGGTTGTCTCTTCTGGATTTCGCCTTGAAAATGTCCATGGCATCTATGATGCACATGACATCCCCCTCTGCTAAACTTGATGATGGGATTCCAACCTGCTCTTGGATGAGTGTCATCATCCCAGTCTTTTCCCGAAGTCCCTCTGTCATCATCCATCCCTGGCAACCCTTTTTCTCTGAAAACCCGGCCTGTTTCTCCAAACCACTCTGTCTCTGACGTAGATCTATGCATCTGTTTTCCTCTAGTCCACAATCCGTTCTTGCCCTGACTTTGAACACCGTCTTGGTCTTCATTCCTGAGAAATGAGTCTGGCACCCTCACATCACCCTTGGAGGATAAACCTCCCTTGGGACCGTTGCCCGGGAACCTATCCGGCTCACAGGACTGCCATCCCCTTTGGCACTGTGGAACACCACCAACCAACCTCCTGAGAGTTCTTCCCGCTTCTGGGCTCCTTGCCTTGGGCTTCGCATCCGTGTGCTTTCCTGTACCTTGGACCTTTACACCATTATATGGGACTGAATCAGTGTTTAGCTTTGCTGAGCCTGATGCTCTGATACCAATGTAACACGCGGAAGCTCTGGGAGTCTTCTTTCAGCCCTAAACACTCTTGGAAACCATCTGATGCAAAACGCAGATATAGAGAGAGAGTAGAGAGAGAGAGATATGTTGGAAATTCAGTATATTCATATGGTACAAAAAGGTACTTCTACTTCAGCCCTAGGGTTTTCATAAAAGGTGGTTTACTTGGGACATGGATTATGATATCTGGACTTATGGGACTGTTTTGTCTCGCCCATTTACTTGGGACATGGATTATGATATCTGGACTTATGGGACTGATTTGTCTCGCCCATTTATCTTGGGACATGATTATGATATCTGGACTTATGGGACTATTTTTTATCTCGCCCATTTATCTTGGGACATGATTTTGATATTGGTATTATGGAGACTTATTTAGTCTCGCCCATTTCTTTGGGACATGGATTCTTCGGTTATATTGGATTCTTTGGGACATGGATTCTTCGGTTATATTGGATTTTTGAGACCGTCTTGTCTCGCCCACTTGATGGGACATGATTATATCTTGAATATATGGCTTGAAGCTTAAACTTGCGGACAACTTTTAAGAAGTTGAGGAGGATGTCACCAGCCTGGACATTTCCCAGTATGAAAGGGGTCTGGTGGACTCCAGGATGCCTAAATATTTGGAAAGTACAAGCTTTGGGAATGGGGGATTATCCTAGAATACAAAGGACCACACTCCTAAAATTTAGGAGAGTTGCTATTTTTGGCCCGACTCCGATGGAAATTCTGTTCGCGTCATTACATTTGGAATTGAGCAGATACCAAGAGTTGGCAAAGTGCCTATGACAGAGTGTCTACTAGTTGGGATATTTTAAGAGATAAAGTTTATGGAAGGACCCAGCTCTTAGATTGGGACATGTGGCAAGAAAGTGGACCAAAGTGAGACAAGTGGCCTGACACTTGTTAGAAAATGGATCAAAGTGAGACAAGTGGTCTCACACTTGTCACTTCAGCTATTGTGTGGCTCTCCACCTATCATTGTAGCCTTCTCTTGCCATTTTAGCTCATGGGAGGCCCAAATCTATAAATTGGAGCCCTCTCTCTTCATTAATGGAGGCTCTCTTGCTGCACACTAGCCTCTACCACTGTTACAGGCTGCCCTAATGATGGCTACCCTCTCTCTCTCTCTCTTGAAGGCTGCCCATGAAGAATACCGGCTGTTGGGGACTGTTTTGGAGGCTTCCATCGCGAAGAAATACTGAAGGCAAGGGTATTTAATCATTTATTATGATTTCTAGCCATTGTACTTGTTGCACCAGCATTTGTACTTGCTGTACCAGCCACCGTACCGGCTGTACCAGCCACTAAACCTACTATACCAACCCATTGTACTTGCTGTACCAGCCATTGTACTTGCTGTACCGATTGAATGGAGAGTTGTACTTGCTGTACCAGCTCTATTGCATGAAGACTCGTGGTTTTTGGGGAAGAATCAGTACCCACACGGAGGTATATGGATTATATTGTTGGCTCGGCATTTCTACAGCCTATGTCCCGGCTTGGTAGCCTTGTGTTGGGCTGTGTTATGGCATTTGTATGTGGATAATCCGGCATCTCCCGTGGGGAGAGTAAGGCCCTCAAAGCTTGTACATGATATTATTCTCCTTAGGTAATAAAATACTCCAAGGGGGGGGAGGGTCGGCCCATTCCGGCCTCTATGCGGTGTCACACGTGCAAGCTCCATTTTCAGCATTTGTGGATGTTTTGTCCAGCTTTATGTTTTATGCAAAGTGATGATGGATACGTGTTAAGGCTGTGGCCATGTTTAAATGTTTTAATATGCATTGATGGTATCAACAAGTGTGTCAAAGGCCCTAGTCCCCCGGGCACCCGCCGCGAGTTTCATTTGCAACCATTTAAGTGCTTGGTAATTTGTCTTAATTGGGAAGTCCCTCCCGTAAAGGAAGTGCTTTCAATACACGGAATAATTCTTCTCAACGTTATTCAATTTGCGGCTATAATAAGCCATTGGTCTACTATCTTGCTGTAAAACAGCTCCAATGGCAAGGTTATTGGCATCGGTAATCACCTCGAAAGGATCATCCCATGATGCCAACTTCAAAACTGGTGACTCAGAGGCAACTTTCTACCATGTACCTCTTGATACCGATTCTATTGTACATTTAATCATCTTGTGTAAGCATGTGTAGGTGCAATAGATGAGGTTGCCATTTATTTTGTGGCTCTTACTTATTTTGTTCCTAGCTTATCTTTTCCTCACACCATTATTATCATCTATGATACAGGAAGCTCTCTAGTTTTGCTGCACAACAGAAGCAAGATAAAGAAGAGGAATTGGAAAAGCAGGCTTTGGAAAGGGAACAGGAGCTGGACGCCTTTGAGCGTCAGAACAATGGTGCGGTGCCCCATTTTAGTGGCAAGAACATGTTAACAGATAAGAACAGCAGTTTCCATGGTGCCAACAGTGTAAGAGTGACGTCTTATGAAGAGGAGGCCCTGCGAACGATGAAGGCTTTTTGGTTGCCATCCGCAACTCCAGAGGCGCCTGAGCGCATTGATGTACCGTCTACGGACACTGTGTGCCCAGAGGGCAAGGAGAAGGTAAAATTGAAAGACCTCTTTCCTGTCTGTTTCACCGAGCTACCAGGAGAAACAAATGAGGACTTCCTCGAGCCCAAGTTCATCTGCCCCTGCTGCTCTACCACCTTGACCAACACGCTTACACTAGTGACCATCAAGAACTGTGGTCATGTCTTCTGTAAAAAATGTGTGGATAATTTCGTGTTGAAAGACGGTGCATGTACTGTTTGCAGTAGACCGTGCAAACTGAAACATGTGGTAGTCCTTGAAAAGGGAGGAACAGGATTTTCTGGTCACGATGAAGGTTTACAGGCCATGGCATTCAAACATGTGGGCAGTGGTTCTGGCATGGGTCTCACAAGGCCAGTAGTCCGGACATGACAGGGACTAGAAGCTGGCAGTCTTTTGAAGGCCATGATGTCAGTAAGCAGGAGACGACAGCTGGCTGGTCTTAACACTTAAGATTTGCATGTTATATTATATCTTTTATGATGAAGCCAACTGTGGTGGTGTGATTACAGTAAAACTTCCCAATCTCTCTCTTTCTCTCTCTCATGTCTCCCTTCACACCAGGGCCATGTTGTTGCTATTGATGATTTTTCAGTAATCTTTTCCTGAAATGTGAGGAAATGCCCCATTAATGATTTTGCGGCACAAGGTGCAAAACAATAAGCTACATAGAAATAGCTTTGCCAAACTGCATATCAAAGAAACCGAAATTGAAGAGCTTGAGGTTACATTCAGGAGAAATGGTGGGATCAGAGCACCACTCTTTTTGGTACAAGCCTTGGGCTTATCTGGGCATTCATGAGAAGATAAGAGTGGAGGGTCCATCATGAAAGAAAACCATTGTTTAGATTTAATAAAAGAAAGGTAAGAGCCATCAAAGTAATTGACGGTGCATTTTGGCGTGTTCTCAAATGACGTAGGTTCTGTTTGTAAATATCTGTTACTAAGGTGTGTACGTCTGTTCCATTTGCAGCAGCATGCGTGAGATTGGATGAAACCTTTGAAGAGTTTTTGGTGATGAGTGTTGATGGCTGTGGCTGGCTTGTAAACTTGTGCGTACAAGCCTTGTGATTAGTATAAATATATTTCTCTAGAAAAAGGAACTTGAATTGTTGAGTTTGAATTCTGAAGTTAGTTGAGTTGGATGTTTGAAGGGTCTGCTAATGCGGTTCTTGTCTTTGCTCAAGTTACTTTGTGTTAATGGAAATTATGTAGACCATTACAACTTGAAAGTTGATTTGAAGGGGAGAACTCACACATGGGCACACTTGGTAGCTACGACCCACAAAATGAGTGCATGACTTTAGGAATGTGCACACGACTAAGCACCATATCGTATGTCTATACTTACCTACACTACCATGAGAAATCAAACAAGATAAAACAAGACATGACTCATGCTAACGAAATAACTGCATAGATATTTGCATGATTGTCTCCATGGATCTGGAATAATGAACATATTGGATCACTATGAAGCACCATGGATATTGGATCACTATGAAGCAGCATGGATATATATATTTGTTGATGACAAATTAGAGAGAACTTCCATGTGAGAAAAGAAACTGTCGCATCATGGACACATGCATGTCTAAATCATCACATATGCTTAGATATATCGATAAAGAATATCCATAAGAGAAGAGTAATGTCCATGTATATCATCAATGTATGCATGGTTGCAAAATTTACATCATTAGATTAACTTGATGTTGATAGAATTATGGATTAATCTCCTTCATGTCAGTGTAGCTCTAATCAAACACATCATTATAGGACTCCAAGCAAATTCATGTAGCTCCACTTTAAGTTTTTCCCCCAGTTTAAAGATGCTCATATAACTCATGCTAACACTCTAATCTATCTACTCATCAATCTCTTTCTAGTAGCGTAGAGTGTTAACATGCAATTTAGTTTTAGTTAGGTTATCCTTGAAAAATTATAAAAAAGTCTTAGTTTTCACTAAAACAACTAATTGGATTGGCTTTTGTATTAAGGGAGTGATAAGTGAAGATAAAAGTGTAAATAACTCAAAAGATTAGATCTTTTAGGCTTAGTGCTTTTTAGGCTACTGTGAGCTTAGAATTAATGATTACGAGTGCATTTTGATGTAATAGTGCACCAAATTAATCCAAAAAATTCACAAAATTTAGAAATTTAGCTATCTTTTACGTAAGTTCACATAAGAGAAGAGTACATAATTTGAAGTTTCATTATTATTTAATTATTTATTAATTTACATACTAGGCAATGCACATAGCTTAGTAATTCAAAATTAAACTAATATATGCTTCTATGTATGATTAATTAATGATTAGTGATTAATTTAGCCTCTTATCATTCTAAAAGGGAAAAAAATAGCAAGGGTTAGTCTTGGATTAAGTTGTGATTTCTTGTTCCACTATTCATTAGTCGCTAATGTGCATTCAATGAGAAGATGCCTAGTGAGTTGGTAGTATCTACATTTGGGTGTGTTTTAGGATGGGGTGTAAGAGGATGTCATAAAGTGTTGACTTTTTTGCCTTTCTTTTTTAGGAAAACTTATCTTCTACATACTAATTTGAAATTCAAAACCATCTCCTCCACACAAATTGATATGAAAACCACACAAAAAAAAGAAAAGAGAAAAAGAATCTCTCTAGAATTCATGCACAATTTTCTCTCTAAAAAGTTACACATTGTGAAGAAGATAATCACGTCCAAATTTTGAGCAAGGTTAAAAAGGTGGTTTGGTGAACTATTAACTAGGTGAATTCATTGGAAATAAATTTGTACTTTAAAATTAAAGTTAGTTACATGTGAAAAACCTGTCATAGTTAGCCATGTCGTGACTATTGTGAAATAACCATGTCGTGATCTCTTAGACTAATTGATTCTTAACCCATACTTGGTCATTTTACTATTGCAATAGTACTTGTGCAGAATATCATACCTCAAATCTGAAAGACAAGCTCCAACCATGCATCACCATGCCACTACGTATATACACCTAACACATGAGATGGCTCCCACCACACTCCACAAATCTACAACAAACTCCTACTTCATCCCAACCTCCACCTCATTTGCTTTGTTTGGCCTCCCACCCTTGGTAGCATCTCATATTCACCTTTGTAACACCCTCAAGGATGCTATAGATTGGTCTCTCATGGACCATCTCATTCCACTGGAACTGGCCCATGCTTTTGCAGCTCCCCAAGTACTTCCGATGTCGACACTCATTGATGCATCGAGCTTATTTGCCATGTGTCGATAAAAACTCAAGTGCCACATCCTCTAGTAACAACAAGAGCTCAAGAGCTGAGATGCATACATCCAGGAAGAGGGTCAGAAGCTTAACCATTCCAACTAACAAGTTGGTAGCTAAAAATGTACACGTACAACACATGCAACATGGGCTGAAATTTTCTGTTGGTGTAGGTATTCCATGTATCTCTCAGGGGGATTGTGTTTTTTAATTATGAGAGAATCGCTTATATAACTGGCCCTTACTCACACTTGGGCGTCCAAACTTAAACCTAGTCTATTAAGATTAGTCATTTGCCATGTTTTCTCATAATATATACAACTTTTAGAGTGCCATTTACATAACACTTATTTGGCTACTCCTATGTGTAGTAGGGAGTGCCTTTGTTAAGCCCAAAATGGGGTTAAAATCCCTCCCTACCTTTGATGTTTGTTCCATCCTCAAAACATCAAAGGCCAAAAGCCCCATCTCCTAAGCTTGAATCTATAATGGTTGCTTCATGGTTGCAGTTTGCAAAGAGTGCGTTTGAAATAGGATATTGGTGTCCAAAAGGAAGTGTTTACTATCATAGACGATGATAGTAATATAGAATGCCTTGCTCCTCTGGACCCCTGTTCATATCAAAACGTAAACCAACTCAATTTTAAGAATTGTTTCTATTAGCTATTTTTGTCCCTTAACGATGATTCATACCTCTGATCTAATGAGACTACTATGAAATTCAAGGAGCGATAAAGCAGCGACTATCATTGGGTCTTGGATTCTCTTCCATGTTTTGATCCATAACATGAGCCCTTTACAATGACTCTCTATGCTTTCAAACTTGGTAGGCTCAAAGATTGGGAAGTTGTAATAGGCACGTGAGTCCTTTCTTTGCTCTGTTGTGTAAATGCACCTAGGGTGAACAACCTCTTAATAGGCATGGGAGTCCTTTCTTTGCTCTGTTGTAAATTCACCTAGGGTGAACAACCTCTTCATTGGCATATATAGTGGGTCCACTCACTACGTTAGGATTGACCACATGTAAATGCTGCCATATTCAGGAATGTTGAGGAATTCTTTCTGCCACTTCGGTTGGATCCCAAAATCTTCTATTCTTGACTTGGCTTCATTTGTGTCTATCCAAGAGTATCGACCTCTTATCTCAATCGGTTGCTCCTTCTTCCACCTTCGATAACTGTATGCAATCGTATCAGTGATGAGGTGGATCTCTAGTAGATCTCGCAATTACGGATTTGCTAGCTTTATGGACAATGTCATGTTCTCCTCTATAGAGTACCCTCCCCTGCCATTGGCATCAATTCCTCCCATTATAACATGTTGAAAATGTGGTGCCTAGATGCACAAGGAGTATGTATCAAGGGGGGGTGTGTGAAGGTGTGTGAATAGCCTCTAGTAGAGAGGAGATATTTGGAGTTGAGGTGGCATAACTTGTGTCCACATCTTTTGTAACCTCTTGGCTATATCAATAGCCACATGATAATGAAGGAGTGTACTTCTTTTTTCCTCATCCAAGTCGTGATCTAGTGATTATGCACTAATCCCATCATTACCACACTAATCCTATCTCTCTCATGCACTAAACAATTCCATTTCTCACATAGTATCCACCATAGCTCTCATCTTGTGCAAGTGTGAGCTCCTAAACATGATTTCCAAGTTGGTATCAGAGCCAATGAGATCCTAGGACATCACCTCATCTTCATCTTTGAAGCCATGTGCCCTAATCTTCACTAATCACCTCATAATCATAACTTTATCTTCTTCAAGCTTCCATGGAAGCTTGACCACAGCCTAGTTCTTTGAAGATTTCGGGGGATTTTCTTCATCATTTTCGAAGCTTCTTGATTCAAAACCTTCCTGATTAAAGGGTGCACAAAAGCCCTAAGGTTATTGTGCATAATCAGCCACGCCGTGCTCACCATCGTGAGAAATCTACTGAAGGCATCGTCCTCAACACAGTCGACGTTTGCGATGTCTATGGGTTGAATCTGCCTAATTCCAACCTACCACCACAACTGCGCCTCAACCTCATCCAAAAAGGGTTTTGGGTTTGGTCTTGTGTGCTACATGAAATCAAGGCTGCATTAGACACCTATCACAGTTGCCCATAGCCACTCCTTGAGGTACTGTGAAGAAACTTAATTAAAAACCTAACCACAGTACTTAAGGACTAATCTTGCCTAAGTACAAGTTTTTTTCCTGAGTCTCTGAAGTGTTTTGTGGAAGGCTTGCTCAAATATTCCTTTATATTCATGTACTTATGATGAGAAACCATCTTTAGTTTGCCTTGTAATGACTAGCTCTCACTAGTG
Source organism: Cibotium barometz (assembly GCF_041138505.1). NCBI lineage: Eukaryota > Viridiplantae > Streptophyta > Polypodiopsida > Cyatheales > Cibotiaceae > Cibotium > Cibotium barometz. Next base: position 61,535,861 of record NC_141054.1, on the reverse strand, counting down.
AACTCCGTCACATTGATGAGAGTGTGCATTCCATCATTGATGTGTATGCTATCAAGTTGAATCATCCTACAAATCAGTAATGAGCATGGCATGCATGTAAGCATCCTTCACATTAAGGCAAGTGGTCATAAATATCTTTGAGCCAATCATTGTAAAGGGTAGACATTGCCAAAGTACCACCGCATAGACGGGGACTTGGTAAGACCCCCTATTCATCATGGCACATGATGAAATCGTCAAGTTTATTGGTATGGGTTTTCACACATGGCAGTCAAAAATCATGTATGCCCTCATGAAGAAAAATCTGTGGGGAATAATTCAAGGGAGGGACACTCAAGCAAGCCTAGGAATTGCATGGAATGAGAAGAACGAGAGAGCCTTGGGACTCATAGCACTTGCATTGGTGGATGATGAGGTCATTCATCATATCACTGGGATTGAGAAGGCCAAGGATGCATGGGAAGAGTTAAACAAGTTGTTTGGTACACATGCAAAACACTCCAAAGTTCATTTACTCATGCAATTGTATCAACTCAACCTAGGTACTAGCCATGATCTAACAAGTCACATCAACAAGTATAAAAGCATTAAGCAACAGCTTGCCACCATTGGTAAGACGCGTGATGATGATGAAGCTAAGGCTATTTTGCTTGCTAGCTGCGAAAGGAAAAAAAGAGTATGCCAACATAGTTGAAATTTTGTCTAACAACTCTACTCTAACCTTGAATGATGTACAAGCCTCATTGCTTGAACATGAGCAAAAGATGAAAAGAAAATATGAAAATGGAGTGTCCTCATCAAAGGACTTGGCACTTTATGTTGGTAAAAGAGAATTGAAGCCAAGATGAAATTATTGTGGCAAGTTAGGCCACACATTCAACACATGCAAATTCAAAGATAAACCAAAGCTTGAATGTACGATATGCAAGAAACTCGGACACATGGAAAGCAACTGCTGGTCAAAGAATCAACCTCAACAAGAGAATGTGATGGAGGCCTCCTTTCCAAAGGAGGATATTGAAGTAATTTTTTGAAGCTATGGAGTTTTCACCTACCCCTTGTATCTTGTTTTATTGTTTCTGCCCGCTGGCACCGATGATGTAGCCATGGTAGAATGATGTGAAGGCCAAGATTCCTAGTTCATGTGTAAGGCCAAGATGCCTAGTTGTATGTTAGGTCAAGATGCCTAGTTGTATGTTAGGTCAAGATGCCTATGATGTGTACCTCACACCTAGATGTGTCCTAGATGGCACCAAGGGGGGTTGTTGAAAATGTGGTGCCTAGATGCACAAGGAGTATGTATCAAGGGGGGGTGTGTGAAGGTGTGTGAACATCCTCTAGTAGAAAGGAGATATTTGAGATATTTTGGAGTTGAGGTGGCATCACTTCCACATCTTTTGTAACCTCTTGGCTATGTCAATAGCCACATGATAATGGAGTATACTTCTTTTTGCCTCATCCAAGTTGTGATCTAGTGATTATGCACTAATCCCATCATTACCACACTAACCCTATCTCTCTCATACACGAAACAATTCCATTTCTCACATACTATCCACCATAGCTCTCATCTTGTGCAAGTGTGAGCTCCCAAACATGATTTCCAAGTTAACATAGGTTCCGTGGGAATAGGGTAGGGACTATGGGAAGCAATATTGTAAGATTTTGGAACACGCCTCGTTGTTGGGTTGAATGGTGTAACCTACATCATCAGTTTAAAAGCCAAAACATAGTTTTGGCTTGAGCATTGGATTATCCACTGTTATTAGGTCTTCATAATTGTGATGGGATAACTACACCAAGACATCTTCATTAGAATAATCAGCACACAATTGTATAGGTTGTGGGTTTACCTCTGTATAGCTTGCCTACTCTATCGACTTCGGGGCTTTGTTCCCTATCATTCAAAATTGGAGAGTTCCTCAATACTCCTCACCACATGATCTTATGTTGAGAATGGCATAGGTATACATGGCCGTATAGTTAGTAATATAAATATATATATTTCTTATGAAAAATGGCCATTATTTAGTAGGATCAACATCCCTATCATAATTCTCTTATATTAGGCCAAGGTCTCCCTCAGTAGGATCGACATCCTATCATAATTCTGTTAGATTAGGGCAAGGTCTCCCTTAGTTAGATCCTCATTGATTTTAACATCATATTATAAGAAAGAGAGTGTTAGTGTAGCAAAGGAAAAGGTGAAATTTTCAAGAGGGGCCCGAGGAATTATAGGAATGTGCGCTTTTGCCGCACAGGTCGTAGCTGGGGACTTACCGAACACCGTATGCGAGCCACGAATGGCTGCAAGCATACAACCAGGAAGGCAAGCTCAAAACAGAATGCAAAAGGTGTGTCACTCACCGCTTAACTGCCGCCTTGAAGGATTCCCGCGTCGCAGCCGTGAAGGAGGAGCCGCCGTCGCCGCTCTACCGCCTCTCCGCCGCCTCGCCGTGCCGCTACACAGTGCGCTCGATCGCTCTCACTCTCTCTCTCTCTCTCTCACACACGCAGGAGAAGGAAAACAAGGAGATAAGGCAAGAGCACTCTTCTATTCACAACACATGAGAATGAGGATTTTAGGGTTACATTTGACTCTTATAGTAGGTGACTTGGCCGTTCACACTTGGGTGCCCATACATGGCCGGCCGACCCTAACCCTTATCCTACTGATATCCAAGGTGCGCCTCTCATCGGCGATCACCCAATCCCTTCATCCTTAACATATGGTGCCGACAAGCCCGGCCCATGACTCAGAATATTTAAATTAATGACGTAAAACATAGTACGTCTCAATGTCCGCCATGGGTTAACATGCCCCCCTTCCTGATGTAGATTCCGTCCTTGGAAGCTATGGTATGGTAAGCTCGATAGGGCTGTTGTGGTTGACCGTCTGCAAAACAGGGAAAAGAGTGAAAGTATGCTGGAATTCAAAAGATATAAAGTGTATAAATTCAAGCATGTTAGACCACAATGGATATTGCTTATGAGAACTTAGTTTAAGGGTCACATGAATGAGCTAGTGTAGCAAATTAATAGGAGTTTAAAATTATTGAAAGGAATTCAAGAGTTAGCAAGGTGTCAAAGGTTAATCAAGGTTTATATAACTGGCCTAAGTCAAGGAAAATAACCAAGCTTAATAAATAAACAGATGACCACACTGTGTCTACTCTAAGAACAAGTTAATACCACGCGTCTAGGGACACAAGAAACATCAGAGTTACAGGAGCCTTTTGCCTTTTTTTTTTTAAATGCACGTGACAATTTCTACACAATGGCGACCTTCCTAAGGCAAAACTAACATCGATCCTGGTACCATGTTTAACACAAGGCATTATCCAGGAATCTATTAGCTCACTTTAGGCAAGGCTACCCCCTACCAACCAAGGCATCGGTTTGGAGTAGAATACTCCTCGCCTACCAAGTGTCAATAAGGCGATAGGCCAACATTGAAGCACATTATAGACTTGTATTGCCATTTATTGTAGGTTTTTTTTTAAATAAAGTTTCTTTTGATCTTCGCTCCTGAACTAAAATGTGTTCTTACATCCTTTCGACAAGGGGTAAAAGCTATGTCCTAGAGGTCAACACACACACAGCCAGGTGTTCAAACATTAAGATGGTTTGACCCTAGACCTAAGACAATCGTATTCCAAGGTTAACTAAAGACGTCATGCTGCCTAGGAATATTTCCAATAAAGTTAAGCTCATTAATGATTTACACTAGCATGCAAGCAACTTCAAAAACTAAGTAGTACATTGACAATTTCCATGTGGTCATACCTTATAGTTTAATTTAATTGAACAGTAAAAACGAAAGAGAGTGGGTATGGAAGAATTACACCTGTAATTGGAGATCTCCTTGATTTGACGAGACAGCTTGCAATTTGATGTAGATATATTTTGATGAACGTTGCGGCAGTCTCAGGACTTGAAAGCGAACCCACCTCAAACTTTTTAACCTGTACAATCAACTAACAAGCACTATACCTCGAGAGGCACATCAGTGTGAAAATTTCAAGACTTGTTTAAGGAATCTGAACTAGAAAAAACTTGGAAACGCTAACCTACCTACCAGTCACACCACACTACTACTGAGGATACGGTAAGAGGATGTTGTAGAGTCCTGGCTCTAGCCCTAAGGCTAAGCCTCTATCCGCATCATCCAAACAAATAAAGTCAACCTCAGTAGTGCATTCATCATTGTCAGATATTTCCTTTTCATTTTCCCATCCACATAAACTCATAAAAAATGTAACCATGCGAGGATAGTCATCTTGTGGAAAAGGAAAGCATTGGGCTAACGGGGATATGTCCTCTACGGAGTAGGGGTCAGTCATGGTCAATAGGCGAATTAGCCATTCTAATTCCTCAACATTTTCTTCTCTGGCTAGTACATCTATATGATCCCATTCAGTTTCAATTACAGGATAGCACATGTGGAATATCTGAGAAAGGTATAGATGATACCTCTCACCAAAGGTAGGAGTGGATGAAGTGTATGATGATCGGGCATCTGCCATATCTGCAACACAGATATAGCATCAGTAGGTTTATGATAGGTCAATCTAGTTCTTGATTGTATACGGATATTTCTCTTGTTTTTGTGCTCTTGCTCTTTTGACTATTTTTTGTTTTTCTTTTCTCTGTTTTTTTTTTTAAAATGTATAAAGCTATATATATACATCCCCTTGAATATGGCAATTACATGGTTAGGGGAGAAGGTTATAAGGAGGAAGCATTAGAATGTCGAGCGTGAGTACATGCTCCCCCTTTCCTTGGGTAGATCATATTATTTGCAATGATGTTGCAGCCTCTTGGAACCAATTTGCCCAGCGGGTCATAGGTTGTGATGTGGGCAGATAGCTCTTTATGACCCTTGTGGCCACATCCAATTGCAGAGATGGTAGTGTACGCTCCCATTGACGAATGGAGGAAATGGTTTCCGACGATACTATTACAAGGGGAGACGTAGACTTATTGATTTTTTGTTGGGTGTTGACAAGAGTAGGTGTAGAGCATGTAGAAACTTCTATATGAGTGTGTGCCTGGCATGAGGAGCTAGAAGCTTCATGTGGCTCCCCCCTTCCTGAGCTAGGTAGTAATGATCGATATCGTTTGGGAATCCAAACTAACTCTGGAAGAAGTGGTGTGGAGCACTCTGCTACCTTTCCCTTACCACGATCTTGAATTATCGTTGGGGTGGCAACAATTGGTTTGCAAGGTTTCACAGGTGATGTAGAGGGATTCAGCTTATGTTTAGGGACCCAAATCTGGTCATTTCCCTCGTAGTACCCTTGGGCTACTAGTAATTTTTTAGGGATCCATCGTGATGTTACATTGCCCTTTCTCGGGTGGGTAGCTACTTTTCTTTTACGAGGCTTCTTGGTAGCTGAACGAGATTGAGCAGGGGAAGTAGCTATTAGCGAAGCTTTGGGGACCCATTTGTATGTACTCTTTGGCATAGTAAGCAAAGCTTTAGGGACCACCTTGCATGTTTCCACTCTTGGCGTTGAAGCGTTAGAGGGGTGGCCAACAATCAAAGATGGTTTTGCCACTGGACTTTGTGATTTTTCATTATCTAATATTTGAGTGGATGACTTAGGTGCGGGATTTTGAGCGGTCAGACCTAGTGTTGGTTCTTGCGTTGTGACTTGTCTGGTTGCCCAATCGATATTGCACTTGGTGGCCATCATCCATTTGCGCCCTAAGATTACAGTCCCTTCCATGGTGCCAGCTGGCATAACCAAAAAGCTTTGAATTATGGTTCCCTTGTCATAGGCAACCGGAGTGTGCAGAATTCCTGAGACGGGGGTTTTCTTCTTGTTGATTCCTTGAACTTGGATAGAACTCTTGGATAGAGGTGGTTTTCCCAGTTGACACCACACGCCATATGATAGCAAATTGTGTTGAGCTCCTGTATCCAATAATGCATTGTACAACACCTCCCCGTAAGGACTCCGTAACTCAATTGGGTATCTTAGAGGTGGGTCAGATTCCAGTGCATCCTCCTCTGCTTCCTCGAAAAATACTTGCGTAATTCCCAAGTTGGCTTCTCGTTGTCTCCTAGCACGCTGTTGACGTTCTTTAGCTTCGACTCTCGCTTGTATCTTTTTAAGCTCAGCTTGTTCTTTAGCTGCCTTCTTTTGATGTATTGCATGTAACTCCTCCTGGCTCAGGGGGTCATAGTATCGTTTGAATTTACTCCCATTAAGGAATCCAATGGTTTCAACTCCGTCGAGAGTCTCCACTCTGATGGTACCTTGCGGGGTAATTTCACATACTCTATATGGTCCCTTACCAGCATATTTGAGCTTCTTCTTTTCATTTCGCACTCCATACATCAGGACTTTATCCCCAACCTTGATGTCCTTGTCCTTTAGATGGCGATCAAACCATTTTTTCCTTCTATCCTTCTCCACAAGGGCATTGTATACAGCCAATTGTCTTTCTTCGTTTAGCCTCTCAAGGATATATAGACGCTCTACTAAGGGATTACCATCCCATCCCTCTTGAGTAGCAACACGAAGACTAGGAATGACAAATTCCCACGGCATGACTGCTTCTTGGCCATATACCATTTTGAATGGTGTACAATTAATAGCCACTTTGTACGCAGTACGATAGGCCCATAAAGCTGTCGTAAGCTTTAGATCCCAATCCGTGCGATGAGCTTCAACTGTCTTTGTCAAAATAGAGATTAAAGTCTTGTTGGTACTCTCGGCTTGGCCATTTGCTTGCGGATAGTAAGGAGTAGATTTATGATGGGATATCATGAAATTTGTTGTGAGCTCCTTAATCACTTCATTCATAAAATGCGTACCATTGTCGCTCACAAGTTCAAAAGGACAACCAAATCGTGTGATTATATTTTCAAAGAGGAACTTGGCTGTTGTCCTCGCATCTGCCTTACGTGTCGCTTTTGCTTCAGCCCATTTGGTCATATAGTCAGTGGCCACAATAATATAGCGAGATTGTGTGTTTCGGGCCGCTGGACTAATTGGACCTACAAAGTCTAAACCCCACTTTTCAAATGGTTGGTTTACTTTGATTGGATGTAGGGGCATCTGATCTTTCCTCTGGGGTTTCTTGTATCGTTGGCATTCATCGCAACCCTTCACAAAGAGTGATGCATCTTGGAACATAGTGGGCCACCAATACCCTGATTGTAAGATCTTTCGCGCAGTTAAGTCTCCTGAGAAGTGACCACCGGCTACGCCCATATGTGCCTCTTGCAAAATGTATAGATACTCATCCTCTCGGGCACAACGCCTAAGAACGTCATCCTTTCCTCTTTTATAAAGAGTCCCAGCTATCAGGCAATAGGGTTCACATTCTTTGATTAGCTTTCGAGCTAGATCTTTGCGAAGCTCCTTGGGTGGAAAGCCATTAACCAAAAAATTAACAATCTTCTCACTCCATTCAGGCATTGTCTCCACCATGAACAGGGAAGTGTCTGGTAAGTCATCATCAACCCCCGTAGGAGCCTCACCATTAGGTATGCGAGATAAATGATCAGCCATAACATGTTTTTTGCCAGGTCTCACAACAACAGTGAAATCAAACTCAAGAAGAATCAATAGCCATCGTGTGATTCTTCCTGTGGAGCATGGTTTGTTTACCAGATATAACAATGCTTGATGATCTACATAGAAAACAAACTTGGTGGCAAGGAGGTAATAACGAAATTTCCTTACTGCATATATCATTGCCAACCCTTCTCGCTCCGTAGTGGTGTAGTTCATCTCAGCATCGTTCAACTGGCGACTGGCAAAGCTAATGGGGTAGTCTAGCTTGTGTTCTCCAGGTTGAGTTAAAACACACCCAATAGCAAAGTTTGATGCATCAATATGCACATGGAAGAGTAAATCCCAGTTAGGCATTCTCAAGATTGGAGCACTCGCCAAGGCCTTCTTTAATAGCTCATAGGCACGGTCACATTCTTCGGTCCAAATAAACTCGATGAGAAGCTTATACAATGGTCGAGCTATCTCGGCGAAGAATAGAATAAACCTTCGATAATAACCAACGTGGCCCATAAAGCGTTGGACTCCCTTGTAGTTGGTGGGTGGTGGCAATTCCAGAATGACCTTGATTTTACTCTCGTCAGTGGAAATCCCATTTTTGGACACTATATGCCCTAAGATAACTCCGTGTTTAACCCAGAATTGGCATTTGAAAGGATTCAAGGAGATGCGATATAATCTACACCTTTCAAATATTTTTCGTAAACACATCAAGTGCTCGTCCCACGAGGAATGAACACAAAGATCATCTAAGAAAGCTTCACAGAAGTCCCTTAGATATTCCTTAAAGGCCGTGTTTATCAATCGTTGGAATGTTGCAGGTGCATTGGTCAAGCCAAAGGCCATGACGCGAAAGGCAAACACTCCAAACTCCGTGATAAATGCTGTTTTAGCTTGGTCCTCGACTGCAATTGTGATCTGATTGTAACCCGAGTACCCATCTAAAAAGCTATATGCCTCCTTGCCTGCCACTCTTTCAAGCACATGTTCAGAATATGGCAAGGGGTAATGATCCCTTCTGGTGGCTGCATTAACCTTTTTGAGATCAACGCACACTCTGAGTTTCCCATCCTTCTTTGGCACGATGACTATCGGAGAAACCCATTCTGAGTGCTCAATTGGGTATATGAATCCACATTTTACCAGCTTTTCAATTTCCTCTTGTACAATCTTTGCATACTTAGGATTCATTGGGTAGGGACGTTGCTGGACTGGTTTAGCAGTGCTAATCATTGGAATCGTGTGTTGCACCACCGAGGGTGGAACACCCTTCATGTCATGATATGTCCATGCAAATATGTCCTTGAATTCTTTAAGAAGCTTCGTAAGTGCAGCTTCTTCTGCCTTGGTGAGGTCTTGAGCAATAAAAACGGGTTTAGACTCCTCACCTGGATCTGCTAAGTCTATCTCCTTAACTACCGCAGGGCCATCGTAGACACCGCTACTCCCATTGGTAGGCGTTCGTTGGGCTTTTGTGTAGACCACTTTACGTTCCCCTGTGGTGAATGATTTGAAATGCTCGGGTGCGGGGTGTAAGTCTACTGGTTCTTGTTGTGCCAGGATTTTTTCTTTCAATTCTGCTTCCTTTTGCTGCTGCTGAGCCAACTCTTGGTTTTGCCGCCTTCTTGCAGTACGACTTAGTTTTGGCTTTTCTTCGATTTCTAATTGGGCGACGTCATGAGGTTGCGGAATACACCACATGACACTTTGGAGGTATTGTCCCCAATTATCCGCTATCTTCCGATGAGCGTCAATGGCTCCTACATAACTAAGCCATTCCGCAGTGGATCTTTCCTTGTTTATTGCAGTTCGTACATTAGATCGATAGCGTTGGCGCTTATGTCTCGTTTTCTTCTTACCAAGTTTTTGATTTTTGTTTCTATCAGATTCGGACTCACTTGGTCGATCTTCACTTTCGGATGAACTGCAGGAGGTCACTATCCTAGGCCTTGAGCACCTTGCTTCCACATTTGGGTGAATATTTGATTCATCCCTCCCATCAGGCTCAGGGTCAGTTTCTTCTTGAGATTCATACTCAGAGTCGCGTTGGTCAGAGTCTTCGCTACTTTCAGTGTCAGTGGAGTTTGCCACTTTCTCGCCATTAGGTGTCAAGTGCATAACACCTATCATGTTTATTGGCACTAACGGTGGCATATCTTGCCCCTCAGGTGTTACCCAACTTGTACCTCTATTTCCCCATGTGTCTATGGTTGCCGCTAGGTGTACCCAATCCACGTTATCCGACTCAGTCATACCCGGTAGGACATCCATATAAGGAGAATCCTTCCCATCATCAGTCTCTTTTTTGCATGTATAGCAATACCTTAATGGGGCGGAGTGAATAGTGGTATCCGATCGATTATCAATGATAACCTTGCTTCCTAAAGGATGTGCACGACCATTCTCAAGATCAACTCGAATGACAGAGTCCTGGAATTGTAGGTAGACATGGTTTTTCGACCAGTCATGCACCATTTGTGCTTCCCTCATGAAAGGACGTCCTAAGATCATTTGATATGACATAGGATGCTTGGAGAAATCCATTACAATGAAGGTATGTTTTACCTTGTATGAGGTCCCTTAACATTCCAATAGGTTTAGCTATGGTTCCGTTTGCCATCTTAACCACTATGTTTGTGACTTCAAGGTGAGGCCTTCCCATAGATTCCCAACAGTTTTTAGTCACAATGCTCACTCCAGCACCACCATCAAGGATTCCCTTTAGAGTTAATCCCTTGGTAGTAATGGGGAGGGTGGCATTAGATTCGTCCCCTTCAAAGTACTGTCCCAACTTGTTAACAGGTATTTCCACGACCGAGTTTTCATCTAGGTTGGGTTGTAGATCCCAATGTTCTCCTTCATCTTGAAGCGTGTCGGGTCTATCCATATTTGCAAATTGTGGTAGCCCCGCCTTTAGTTCTCCATTGAGAAATGCTCGAAGAGCTAAGAATAGCTCAGGATCTCCATATAATTTGGATATGATCGTGGTTCTGATCTCAGAGGACATGAAATCCATTAGCTTAGACACATTCAACGGTACTTTTCGAGACATCGCCCCTTGACTAGGGACTGGTGAAGATGGAATCACTTCCTCTTCGATGGGGTCAGGCATTCCCTCACTAAACATTCTTTCCAGCAAGAAGGGTGTTTGCCCACTTCCGGATGTCCTATCCTCGCTTTCTTCCCGAATGATACTAGGTATAGCTAACGGTTTATGGGTCCGGTGAGGCTGAACTTGCGTAGGAAACACTGTGTCTGGAATTTTGATTTTTCTTGGCTCCAGTTCTCTTTGTGTTTCTTCCACCAAACCCCTTAAGTGTTGCACTTGTTCAATCTCCTCAACTGGGTTTGGGTAAGTTCCAATCTTTTTCTTGAGGGTTTTTGGCCCACGTGGCTTGTCTTGGGGAGTCTCAGTCAGTTTGGGTGGAGGGCATTGACTGACTTGGTTGTGGGGCTGAGGAAGTTTCCTTCGGTTTTCCCTTATTTATGTACTCGTTTGATTCTCCTTCATTGAGCTCCCGAGTGGGTTCCTCCCTTAGGGTAGTGGCTTTGGTCCCCATGGTTTCTATTGAATCGGAATCGTCTTCAGGATCATTCATATACACGGGGTCGTCTCCTGTCCCTATGTTGGTCTTTGAACTGGGCTTGGAGCTCGTGGCATTAAGCGATCTCTTTCGTCGTGTTTTCTTTTTCTTTGCCTGAGCGATTGATGCAGTATCCCTCTCTTCAAGAATGTAGTTTTGATTTTGAAGCATTGATCGTGTAACTACATTCGCGGGTACAACAGGTGTGGTTCCTCGTGCTTGGTTGGTGACCTCAACCAAATTCAATGGCGTAATCTTGGGTGCATTAGGATTATGTGGACATTGAGCAATCAAATGGTCTATGCCACAACGATTACATGTAAGTACCGGCATTCCCGATGTGCTCCCTTGATTTGGTTGCATTTGAGTAGCGATCTTCTGTAGCCTATTAGGGCACTCCGCTACACGATGCGGTCCACCACACTCGTAGCATTGAAGAGGTGGTCTCCTTGCCATGGTATTAAGGTTTTGCCCTCTAGTGGCGAGAGCAGCCGCTTGATATACAGGCTTGACTTGTCCGAAATGATCCTCCATGTAGTACTGGGGAATCATTTCAAACGTATCAATCCCGTATGGAGCAGTAGGGTCTATCTCCTCTTCATAATCCCCACATGCACTATGTGACTCACAACCCATCTGGTTTATTGGGGTAATCCTTGGATGTGGAGGTTGTGGTCCTAGCACTGGCGGTGGTAACGGCACAGGCTGGACTACATTCGGATTCCTTGGAACTATGTGCTGTGACGGTTGCTCGATAGGTTGTGCAGGCATTAGCGCGGGTACTTGAGGTGTGTTTGACCAAGCTAGTGGTGCCTGGTTTGCCAACATTCGCTTAAGTGTTAGGCAATCTTTAGATTGATGGCCATACTTACCACATGCATTGCAATTCCCATTGAATTTGACTCTGAATGTGGGACATTCACTCGTGCTATGTGGTCCTAAGCACACCGAACACCATTGTTGCTCTCTCCTTGGGTACATATGGCTATTCTGAGGAGCTCGATTACCCCTAAAGTATTCTTGGAGAGCCTTAGTAAGGTCGGTCACAGACATTTCAGATATCTTGGGCTCCTTTGCAATAGGTTTTACCGTCATTGGCTCGTGCCCAGATACTTGCGAACTAACGGATTTTGTCTCCGAAGACACCTTTTTACCTGCAATCATCAAGTTGTCTTCTAACTGGATTGCATTGGCAGTGACTGCTTCCCACGTTGTAAGACCTCTAATGACTAGGCCATTGTAAATGTCCTCGTGGCGCAATCCTCGGATGAATCTATCGAGGAGTTGGTTATTATTGAAGCGTTCATCGGGAGTGCAGCGAGAATTTAGATGCTTCAATCGACTTATAAAGTCTCTCACTGACTCCCCTTCCTCACGTTCAGCTTTTTGGAGTTGAGATGCTACTCCCCAAAGCACACCCTCACGTATGTATTCCTTCAAGAACAGTCTCTTGAGAGTGGGGTAGTGAGTGCGCTCTTCAACCCTTAAGGTTCGATACCAATCTCCAGCCTTCCCACTCAAGGTTAAGCCTAAGGCTTTACACTTATGCAGCTCATTGTGCTCTTCCAAGGAATCACACACGTGTTCAAAGACTTCAATGTGCTTCCTAACATCCTCGTTACCCCACTGAAGTTTTGAGTGAGCTTAGCCACTTGTACTGCCTTGCTTCTAGGTTCTCTCTCAGGCATACCCCGCATGTTTTCCGCAATAGATCGTTCGATCGTCTGAGCAAACGCTGCGAGATCACCTAGGTGAGCAGGCATAGTTGGTGGAGGCACTTCTGGGATAGCCTGGCTGATAGGAGTTGGCGTTGGTCTGAGTAGGTTGGCAAATGACGTAGGATATGATATGTGGCTAGGCCTAGCTCCTCTTGGATAAGGGTGGTGATAAGGCGGTCGTGGAGCATACGCCATTGGCATACTAAGAGGCGTAGGATCTACCTGAGCATGAGTAGCGATAGGTACATAGGGTCGATAGGCACTGGCACGCACTGTTGTAGGTACTGTTCCACCAGGTAGCGGTGTCGTACTAACTACAGCGGTAACAGGTGCACTTTCAGCTATGCTCATCATTGTGGTAGGCATTGCGGATTCCCTAATGGAAAGTTGAGCCAAGGTTGGAAAGCTAAAGTTACTACTCGTGGGCTCAACCTGCATTGAGACTCCAGGCGAAACAACATATGAAGGGTCTATGGGACTCACCGAGGGAGTCTCCAATTGTGATAGGGTTGGTTGTTTGGCCTTGCCCGTATCCAAAAACCTCATAGGGCCAGTGGAAACTAAGTTCACTCCCCTATTTTGCCTCTCAATTTGGATAATTCTATGAATCACCTCACATATCATGTGTTGTTGCTCCTCTAGATTAGTGGCGCTAGATGTAGATCGTAGGACTTCTAACCAACCTACATGGTATGTGTAACCTGTGTATAGGTCAGTTAGAGTCTCTGTGTGTAGATCATATTCCCAATTTTCATTGAGAAATATCCCATCTAGACTTGGTGTGCCAAACGGCTCTCTTGAAGTGGACGCAATGTCACTTCTTATGGGTTGGCTTCTAGGGACCTCTACTTTAGGAAGAGCATCGGAAGTTGGTAGCTCAGTAGGGCCCTCATTAAACGAAGTAGGTAGAATATCCACATGGACACTCTTTGGGAGGGTGGGGTCCACATAAGATGTGAATGGCGAATCTACTACCCCTCCTTCTTCATTTACTTCGCTTGCCGCATGTTCAGAGCGTGTAGCTCTACTAAAGGTCTCTATTAGACGACTAAACATGCTAGATCCGGGTTGTGGGGCCCACACTGGCATGTTTTGGCTTGTCTCCTCAGGGTTCTTGGTAGGGTGCCCTTCCATGGCTTCTGAGTCAGAGGACGAGTCACTATCCACTATTCGTGGATCTTGGGTTGCACTCCCTTGGGTTCCAGCCGAAGGCCAAGATGCCAACGTGGAGGGATGGTGTGAGCCTGCGTAAACTGAAACGCTTTCTAGTGGCTCAGGCTCTAGTACCCGACCAGAACGTAGATGCATGTGACGTGGGTACCCTACGTGCGTTGGTAACTACCCTTGAAACTCACACAAGTGGTTTCTTAGGTGTTTCGCACCCCGTTTTTACTTGTTTTTGTGTTGTTTTTAACCCGTTTTTGACCCCCTTACTTTACGGTCGAACTTGGACTAGGGCGTATGATAGCTCGAAACGAGCGTATTGTTCAAAGGATCCTAGTGTGCTTTACAGCACCGCGTTCGCCTATCTAGAGCTCCTGTAGTCCTCAAAACAGTCCGTTTCCCTTGGGGGGAAGGGGCAAAAGCCTATTTGCTTGTGGAGGAAAGGGTGAGGGCTTTATCCCACATACTCACTTTACTCCTTGTTGGGAGTGGGCTACATATAGGGCACAACTTCCCATAAGCTCTCACTTGAGAGAAAGCTATGGAGGCTCACTCTCCTATATATATATATCAAAAGACCGAGACCGAGACCGAGGCCGGGGCCGGGGTCGGGGTCGGGGTCGGGGTCAATTGGGGGTTTTTTCTTTTCAAATTTTTTTTCCAATTGAAAAATCTTTCCTCTTCACATGTTTGGTTTCTTCTCTGGAAATAAAATTTAATTTTTGATTTTTAATTTTTTTTAGATTTTTGTTTTCTGTTTTTTTTTGAGATAGGTTTTCTGGGGTTCCTTTACGGTTCAGCCTTTAGCCTTGGCCGCGGCGCAGTTCGCACACAGCACAGATCAGGGGATTCAGAAATCCCTCTCACACGTAGAAAACCATATAACAGATCACACGCCCACACGCGGAGCAGAAAAATAACAAAAGAAACAGAAATGCAGAAGACAAATTGCAGAAACAGAGATTGCAAAACACAGAAACACCTCAACAACAAACACACAGTCGCTTTCCTACAGTGCAGATTAAACTTCACGCAGCAGCCGAGCTGCAAACTGGAGCTTGGTGCAGGGCAACTCCCCGGCAGCGGCGCCAAAAATGTGTGCTTTTGCCGCACAGGTCGTAGCTGGGGACTTACCGAACACCGTATGCGAGCCACGAATGGCTGCAAGCATACAACCAGGAAGGCAAGCTCAAAACAGAATGCAAAAGGTGTGTCACTCACCGCTTAACTGCCGCCTTGAAGGATTCCCGCGTCGCAGCCGTGAAGGAGGAGCCGCCGTCGCCGCTCTACCGCCTCTCCGCCGCCTCGCCGTGCCGCTACACAGTGCGCTCGATCGCTCTCACTCTCTCTCTCTCTCTCTCTCACACGCAGGAGAAGGAAAACAAGGAGATAAGGCAAGAGCACTCTTCTATTCACAACACATGAGAATGAGGATTTTAGGGTTACATTTGACTCTTATAGTAGGTGACTTGGCCGTTCACACTTGGGCGCCCATACATGGCCGGCCGACCCTAACCCTTATCCTACTGATATCCAAGGTGCGCCTCTCATCGGCGATCACCCAATCCCTTCATCCTTAACATATGGTGCCGACAAGCCCGGCCCATGACTCAGAATATTTAAATTAATGACGTAAAACATAGTACGTCTCAATGTCCGCCATGGGTTAACAAGGAACGACATCCTATAATTTTGGTAGATTAGGGAAAGGTCTCCCTTAGTTAGATCCTCATTGATTTTAATATCATATTATAAGAAAGAGAGTGTTAGTGTAGCAAAGAAGGTGAAATTTGGAGGAGGGGCCCAAGGAACCACTAACAGGAAAGCCAACTACGAAAAGAAAAAGGTAAAAGTTTGAGAAGGGCCCAAGGAACCACCAACAGTAAAGCTAACTACGAAAAGAAAAAGGTGAAATTTTGAGGAGGGGCCCGAGGAACCACTGACAGTAAAGCCAGCTACGAAAAGAAAAAGGTAAAAGTTTGAGAAGGGCCCGAGGAACCACTAACAGTAAAGCCAACTACGAAAAGAAAAAGGCAAAAGTTTGAGAAGGGCCCGAGGAACCACCAACAGTAAAGCTAACTACAAAAAGAAAATGGTGAAATTTTGAGGAGGGGCCCAAGGAACCACTGACAGAGTAAAGCCAACTACGAAAAGAAAAAGGTAAAAGTTTGAGAAGGGCCCGAGGAACCACCAACAGTAAAGCTAACTACGAAAAGAAAAAGGTGAAATTTTGAGGAGGGGCCCGCCGAGGAACCACTGATAGTAAAGCCAACTATGAAAAGAAAAAGGTAAAAGGTTGAGAAGGGCCCGAGGAACCACTAACAGTAAAGCCAACTACGAAAAGAAAAAGGTAAAAGTTTGAGAAGGGCCCGAGGAACCACCAACAGTAAAGCTAACTACGAAAAGAAAAAGGTGAAATTTTGAGGAGGGACCCGAGGAACCACTGACAGTAAAGCCAACTATGAAAAAGAAAAAGGTAAAAGTTTGAGAAGGGCCCGACGAGGAACCACCAACACTAAAGCTAACTACGAAAAGAAAAAGGTGAAATTTTGAGGAGGGGCCCGAGGAACCACTGATGGTAAAGCTAACTACGAAAAGACCAAGGTCTCCCTCAGTAGGATCAACATCCTATCATAATTTTGTTAGATTAGGGCAAGGTTTCCCTTAGTTAGATCCTCATTGATTTTAACATCATATTATAAGAAAGAGAGTGTTAGTGTAGCAAAGGAAAAGGTGAAATTTTTAGGAGGGGCCCGAGGAATTATAGGAACGACATCCTATAATTTTGTTAGATTAGGGAAAGGTCTCCCTTAGTTAGATCCTCATTAATTTTAATATCATATTATAAGAAAGAGAGTGTTAGTGTAGTAAAGAAAAAGGTGAAATTTTGAGGAGGGGCCCGAGGAAGGAACCACTAACAGTAAAGCCAACTACGAAAAGAAAAAGGTAAAAGTTTGAGAAGGGCCCGAGGAACCACCAATAGTAAAGCTAACTACGGAAAGAAAAAGGTGAAATTTTGAGGAGGGGCCCGAGGAACCACGGACGAAAAAGCCACCTATGAGAAGGCAAGTTCTTTATCTATGTGTTAGGCTCTTTTGTTTTTGTGGCTTAAGCTACTAGCTTAACTTTTTCTCCAGTTGGGCTATCCTTTGATAGGGCACTGTGATTGCTTTCTCACTTACGGCCCTTGCCTGTGATTGGGCACTGTGATTGCTTTCTCACTTACGGCCCTTGCCTGTAACAACTTGTCGTACTTAGTAGTAGCCTCATTCCTCCACAACTGTAGTAATGTCTGATTAAATGTCTCCTCCTTTGATTGTAAATATACCTTTGATTCTTGAAGAGTGGTGGTGAGGTGTGTTACCAATTGTTAGTGGCTATCGATTGCCATGGTGGGGCAAGCTACACTATGAGTTCTACATTATGTGCTCTTATTGCTTGTGCATGTTGCCTATTCAATTCCTCACAATCCTTCTCCAGATACCCAATCCTTTATTTCTTTACATCATTCTTTTGTAATTCTCAAATTCTTTCTTCTGCTAACTTCTTGCTTGCCTCATAGTTGTTTTGTACTTGTTGTAGTTTATTGTGAAACTCTTGGGCCCTGGCTCACCTCTTATTATAGTCTTTGTTCACATTCTTTTTTCTCACCTTGTAGATGTGCTCCCGACTTGGGCTTGCAGCCTTTGAGACTCTTCTTCATGAGACATAAATTCTAAAACATTTTTGTCAAAATCTACCTTCATAGCATCTATATGGTTATTGATCTCTCCACCAAAATTGTTTTAATACACCTATTTTTGAACTTGGAGATCTTGTTCTACTACATTTCTCCTTGTGACGTCCTTAACACTAGTTCTGTTAATTGGACACTAAAGTGTCCTGAGGACACTAAAGTGTCCTGAAAGTTAGCATTTTTCTTGAATTTTTGTGGGCAATCTATTAAGAGTTTTGAAATGCTTAACATCCACAGATGTTCCTCAAGACCCCAAAAAAATTTGAGATTTTTTAAATTGCACTTTTCTTAGCTTTTACAAGGTAATATTTTAATTTTCTTAGACACATGCTGATAAAACGCATGATTTTTGCTGTTTTCAAAATAGTAGTAATTTGTACATAACTTTTAGAAGGGACATAGTTTGATCATGAAACTTGGCTTGATGGAAAGCCCATGATGTAAACTAAATCTTGGAATCATCAAACGATAATTATTGGATAAATTTTTCACTCGCTAATATTGAAATGATGTTTTTTATACAGGTGGAGCATGAATTTTTCTCCTTCCATATGCAAGCTAATAATGTAAAACTTGAGGTGCACCCATGTTATATAGGGTAAATACTACTTTGTTTTGAATTTTCCAAAACTTTAGAGCCACTTTTTGGGCCTCTTCTCATACATGGCCTTTTGCGCAACCTGTTTTTAATACGTAAAATGTCTAATTATGAGCCTAATTTTGATTTTCATCAAAGGGGAAAGCTATGTAAGTGCATTATTTATTGTAACTATAGGTGTAGACTACTTGTGCAAGCATAGTTATGATTAGTTTTTGAAAAAAGATGATCAAATTTTGTATTTTTATTTTTTATAGTTTTTTTAGAACTAGGCGATAAGAACCTACTTAAGTGGAGGCTAAGTTAGTGTCATACACATCAAATTATGGCTTATTTATCTCATCTCAAGCATGAAAACCAATAATCAACATTATCATTGATAGGGCTACAATTTTTTTTAGTGGCGTGATTGAGTTTTGATAATACGCGTTACTTTTGCTGATTTTATACAACTTTTTTGGAAAAAATTCTAGGAAAGGAAAATGATTTTTTTGGTGAGCTTCTACCTCCTTGGACTGATGTATGCTATCAAAATATCTTGGGAAAAATGCTATTGATATCATTGGATTTTTTTTTTGAGAGAATGATGCTTGCATATTTGGAAAAATCTTGAAAAATCCTGAAAAATGTTCATTTTCAAGACATATGCTACTTTGTTGCTTATGTACTTCCAAATAAAAAGGCATTTTATATGTTTAGCATTTTTTACATAAGCGTAGGGTTATGTTCTACATGCCCAATGAAGCATTTTGGTTTTTAAAGCCTACATTAGGAGTTTGATTTTTTTTCGTAACTCCCAAAAAAGGACACTCAAGTGTCCTGTTTTGGTACCAAACTAGTGTTAAGCTTCTTTAGTATTTTGGATTTCTTCTTCACAAGCTGCCAACCTTTGTCTATGTAGTGTTTGGTTACATGTGAGGATATAACTAGTCAACATATGTAACAGTCTGATACTAGCTTTTCACTATCTTTGGACTCTTATACCTTACCTTTGTAGGAGCATTCATCTTTGTATCTTTCTCCTAAATAGTGATCTAATGTCGACATATATTTGAGCAAGCTTGGCTTGGTTTGTCGTGATAACATTTGTATGGTTTTGAAGCTCTCTGGGGTAGGTATTTATAAGGTAAGGTCCTTCAAACCTCCTTTATAATTTCTTGGTCTTGTTTCCCCTTTCTCTTCAGTTCTATCATGCTTTCTAGAAGGGATAACCTCATCTCTGATGCTATTGGGGTTGAAGCTTTGAATTCCTTTTTTGGGGTAGGGGCACGTTACAACTTGTGGTCCTTCTTCTTGTGGTAACTCATCGTCAGTCTTCTTCTCCTCTTCCTCTGGTACTTGTGTTTCCATAAATATAGCTTGGGGTGGGGAAGGTATGTGTTCTGCTACTTGTTGTCTCGTTGCCGAGATGAGATGACTCCTCTTATATCTGTATGGGATTGACTTGGACAGGTGCTACTTGTAATAAAAATGGTTCTTGCTTCTGCACAGTCTATGAAGGTCCACGAATGGTGTGTGCTACTTATTGTCTCGGCTCCAAAATGAGATGACTCCTCTTATATGTATATGGAATTGACTTGAATAGATGCTACTTTTATATGGAATTGACTTGGATAGATGCTACTTGTAATAAAAATGGTTCTTAATTTTGCACAATCTATGAAGGTCCATAGACAATGTGGGTTGTGACTAAAGATAAAGGTGACAAACTCAATTTTTGTGCTAAACTTCATTCCAAGGACCATGATTGGGGAGGGAGCTATGCCCATTGGTTCTTCTCTTGCATCTTCTCTTGGCTAGATCTGGTCTCTCGAGGACTTGGCTTAACTGGGGTTTTTCTTTATCCTGGTCTCCTTCTTCTTTTTCTCTGAGTCGATACTTGATGAAACTTCTTTTGTAGTTGCAATGAGTAGGTCTGCCTCCTTTAGATCCTCAAAAACATCCTCTTGTGCGGCTCTGCTATAGGACTTCCTCTTCCCTAGGGAGTGGTGTACCTATGATGTGGCTGAATACCCTGGTGAGGAGGTATGTATTGACCACTTTTAGTGTAAACAAGTATAAATTTATTTGTGTAGATAGAACGCCCAATCATCCTTCAAATTCATATGAATTTGAAGGTAGGTCAATTCTATTGTACTTGTCCATCAGTTGTACTCTGAATTTTTTGTGCCTATTGGCTACAAAGCCTTTTTTTTTCATTTTTTCAACGATTTCTTGCTCTTGATAGAGCTTGTAGTAGGCCGGGAAAACTAATATAATTGATGTTGGAACTTGATGCACTTGAATGTGATTCTCGTCACTTGATTCCTCAAAGTCATTGGGGCGTTGACTACCCTAATCATATAGTGGGGATCACGATGCTCATAAAATTCACACAAGTAATCCCACGTTTGCCCCAAATATCAATAAATCCTAGGATATGCATGTAATTTTTTCTATCATCCAAACCGTAGTCCTTTTATGTAAGATGAACCATAGTACTTTATGTAAGGAGGATTAATTTCTTTGTTAGTATCCATCTTACATGCCTTACCAATAGCATAAGGGTGCTATATGATTGGATTATGAAAAGACCGTGGTGTCTGAAATTTCCTTAAATAGCCCAACACCAGCTACAAGATGAGCTTTACTGGTTTTGAGGTCTACTCTCAAGTTTTCACCATTGACTGATAGATAAACTTGATTGTAGACCAAATCGTGTACCATCTTTGATTCTATCATAAATAATTGTCCTAGAATCATTTCATAAGAACTAGGTTTATCATCAAAGTCCATATCTCCACAAATATTGCAACCTAAAATGAGATAATAGAGAATGAGTGAAAACCCCTACAAATTGGCTTTTATACTTTAGCAAAAGTGTCCACACTCAGGTGGCCACCCTGACAGGCAAGCACCCATGATTTAATCTCTTAGCTTCCTACTTGCATTGTAGAGTTTTATTTCACTACTAGGCATTCCAAGGATACAATTGGCAATGCCTGCTTATTCAAATTCATATATTTACAAGTAGTGGCTCAAACTATAGCCAAAAACCAAAACTTAGAAAACTAATAAAAAATCAAAAACTTTAAAAACTACATCTAAGTGGGTGGTTGATGGTGGATATGGGTAGATTAGTGATTTTGGTTAATAAGAGATTAGGGTTTGGAGGTCATAAGAGAGATTAAGAGAATGGAATATAAGATTATGACATAGCGGATAGGAAAGATAGCAAGAGGAAAAGCAGTAGACAATGCAATAAATAGAGAATGGAGAGAATCTCAAAAAATTATAATAATTACAATATGATGGGTTTGTCCATCCGTGCACTCTAGTGTAGAGCGTAGATGGCGATCTAGACAGAGTCTAGATGGAGGATTTATTGAGAGTAGAAGGTAAGTGCTCAGAAGCATTGGTGGATGCCTTAGTGCATGTGACCACTATCCATATATATAAGGGTGTAGGTGGTGTGACTGGTGTGTCCAAAGGGTAGCTACTGTGGACGGTTGCGAGTGAGTGACTCGGTCACCGCCTACATATATAAAAATTTTCCAGCCAACCATCTATCAAATCGTACAGACTTTGGGGTCACTACCGAGGCCAGATTGCTGATCTAGGATAGTCTCGGCCCTCAACATGGGGCCTGAAAGTTAAGCAAGAGTGCCTTAACACACTAACCAACTCAATCTTCTACCCTTATCCTACTTGGCAGTGTGCCAAGTCTACCTAAGACATCTCCTAACTATCAATGGTCACAAAAATGGCCCTTTCGATGGATTCTCCTTATAATGGGGGCTATACAAATGTAGGTGAACCAGCAATTCAACCGAATGTAGAGATGATGAAGATGTCACTTCAACTTCTTCCTCCTTCAAGCTTTGGTGAAGATATCTGCATAATTGTCTTGAGTTGGACAATAAATTAAATCCACCACTTCATCAATGATAATAAGCTCATGCAAAGAGTGATACTAAACCTCAATGTGCTTTGTGCAAGGAGAGGATTTTTGGCAATCACCCATGCAACTCTAGTTGTCACATAGTAACTTTGTAGGTTTCTCCTAGATTGCCCTCATGTTTCCCAAAATCATAGTTCCTCAGGCAAAGCATGGTGCTTTGTACTCAACCTTGGTATAATAAAGTGTAATTGTACTTTGCGACTTACAAATCCATGAAATAACTCCAAATCAAAATAAGAAAGGATAAGCCATCACTGATCTTTTGTTATCTATGTCCCTACCCAATATGATTCCCAATATTCGGTGTCAAGGTTTCGTCACCACCTATCATGCAAGTGATGCCATAATCCAAAGTACTAATGATGTACCTTAGAACATGCTTACCTTCCTTCTAGTGGCTTCCTAGAGAGTTAATTAGAAAACCTACTCAAAACATCTATGAGTCCACAAACGTTAAGACGAGTGTTACACAAATAAATAAGATCTCTCTCAAGTTTCATGTACAACTATCGTTTACCAATACAAATGCATCCTCCTTTGAATACAACTATCGTTAAGACGAGTGTTACACAAATAAATAAGATCTCTCTCAAGTTTCATGTACAACTATCGTTTACCAATACAAATGCATCCTCCTTTGAAAGCTTTAAGTTTAGTTCAAAAGAAGTGCTCATTGATTACACTCAGGAATACCAAATGCTTTCAGCAATTTAAGAGCATACTTTTTATGTGAGATGAACATCCTATCAGACTTCAATTCCCAACAAAAAAATACATAAGCCCAAGATCTATCATCTCAAACTCATTGCATAAGGATTCCTTTGTTTTGAGCAATCTTCTGTCATGATCTCCGAAAAGAGTGAGATCATCCAGATAAATAGCAATCGGCATGTACCTGCCATCCTCTTCAAAGATGAACACACTTGCATCAAACAAAAAGACTTCTTTTAAGACTAATACTTATTAAGTACATGACAATCTACTGGTTCCAAGCACATGAGGCTTACTTCAATCCATATGATGCCTTCCTAAGTTTGCAAATATTACCTTTTGAATTTGTAGTGTTTACTGCTTCATCCCAAAAAGTATATGAAAGACTTTTACCCTTGAGCATACTCCTTGCCATTTTAATAATAATGTGATTCTTGCGGTCAGCTACTCCACTTTGGTGAGGTGTATGGGCAGTGGTAAGCTCTGCTTAACCCCATATTGCTTGTCCTCTAAAAGTTCATTTGATGTGAGTTCTCTTCCTCTATCAGATCTAAGTGTCTAAAGTTTCTTTTGCCAACTTCATTCTTGATCAAGGCATTCCATTCTTTAAACTTTCCAAAAGCTTCTTCAAGAAATATACCCGAGTCCTTCTACCATAGTCGTTGTTATTGTCATGAAATAAGAGGAACCACCCACTGCTATTGTGTTCATCTTTCCATAGAGGTCTGCATGGACAAGCTATAGAGGAGCGTGTGCTCTACTTCTTGTGGAAAGGGTTGCCGATGCAGCTTTCCCATCATACAAGCTTCACGTGCATGTAGAAAATCAGTTAAAATCAATAGATCTGCCATGATCCCAAATTTACATGTGTCTTTCAAGACCACAAGGCTAAGTGTTAACCCTTGCTGGAGACCTCTATGGGGTTGACATCGCCACCGTATTATTTCCACTTCTTTTGGGCCACAAGCGTTGGAATGGTTGGAATTCATAGTAGGAAAACCATGTATTGTACATTATACGTGTGTGCTCGTTGTTGCTTATTAAAGGCACACCACGAGATCTTAGATTGAGAGTGCTAGCTTTAGAATAGTTGTTTACACAAGCTAGAGTGGCCAAATGAGCCCAAGGACCAGAATTTTAACTTTGGCCACCCAAGAGTGTGAACCCTAGAGTTCACATAAAAAACCTAAAATGTAACTCTCATGACTCATTCTCTTATGCAACTAATAGAGTGCTCTTCTTCTCTACTATCTTGCTCTTTTTTGTCTTGCTTGCCTAATTCAATTAGAGCTGTTATATGCTCATTGTGTATGTGTGAGAGAGAGAGATATTGATTGAGAAGAGGGTCTAGCTTACTTTGGAGTGTGGCAACGGTGGCGACAATGGAGTGGAGATTTGGATGTGGCTATGCAACAACATCGTCTCCTACGAGAATCCGAGCACAACTATTCACGAGGTGACACACGTTGCTCATGCAATTGTGAGCTAGATCACGACATATTGGCTTCTTGGTTGAGCTGTTTAATGCTCTTGAGTGTGGTTGGGAAAAGCCCCACGACATGGGTTTGTTCCTACACTCTTTCTATGGTACAAGGGCTTCCCATAATAAGTGGTGCCACTGCCAGGGAATAGCCTCATTGCATAGCCACAATGTATTTTTAATTCGTGTGTGCATATTATTGATTTCTATTATATTTCTTTTTTTTGTGTTTTTTCAAGAATGGTAGAAACAATATTCTAAAAATATGTGCATTTTGGTGTTGAAATATTAAGAAATTTATGTTCAATTTTTGCATGTTTTGTAATTTCTACATGTTTTGCAATTTCTGTATGTTTTGCATTTTTAGCAAGTTTTAAAATTTATGCATTTAGGTTAGCTCTACTCCAACTTATCATTTAAAAGTTTAATTTTTTGGTTTTCTATAATTTTTGCATTTTTCAATTATGCTTTTCTGTAATTTTTATTTTTTTGCATTTTTTCAATTTTGAAAAAAAAAGTCAATTGAACATGAAATTGAAAGAAGCGAGTTAAATAGACCATAAAATAGGTTTTCTTTTATGCTATTCTTACCAATTTTGACTCCTTACGTGGAAAAGTCGGGATAAAAACATAAATTAGGGGAGGATTTGCAACATACAGAAATTCTTGTGTTTTTTTGCTCATTTTGCATTTTTGCATTAGAATAATTAATGCAAGTTAATTAAGCTTAATCCTCTCTCTAATATGAGGCATCTTGACTGGTTGCCTGCATTTAATGCGTGCAAGCTTTTAGGCCACTAGCCCAAAAAGTCCAAAAGCCTGTCAATACCCATTTTCGGCTAAATTTTGAGTGGCTTGACGCATTTAATGCGTGCAGGGCCAAGTCAAAGATTCCGAGAATACGCTTTTCCAGCAGGGGGTAAACTTAAAATGTAAACAATAAACTAAAAATGTAAAAAGTAAAATAAATAAATAAAAAAAGTGAAAAGTAAAAAGATAAAGGTAAAAGGGGAAAAGGGAAAAGGTCCGGGATGAGTATAGATTTTTTTTGAAAAGTGCATGCACAAACTTGCTTAATATATGTTTAGGTTGTTTACGATCGTGTTGAAGTAACTTGTGTAACACTCCCAAAATTTGCATTTTTACATAGTTGAGCTTAACAATGGGAGCCAATGCCTGTAGTACTTGACTGACCCAAAAAAAGTACACGATATTTTGGGCCAGACGGGTTAAGAAAACACTAGAAACGTGTTTCGAAAAAACTTTGGACAATCCAAAATTTTCCAAAAAAATAAAAAAATTTCAAAAACTCCCAAACTTGTCTGGGGCATTTGTAGGACCTTCCAACACCCCATATTCACATGCACCTACGATCTGGGTGTGCATTAAAGGACTCTTTAGATGATACCACTAGGCTTAAGATCTTTGGTCGGGACCTAGTTTAGCATTGTACAAGAACTTGCAATAGGGACCAGTGATACCTTGTCAGATTTCGAGTCAATGGAAGGATCCCTAGTCCTAAGAAGTGAGAATCCTACAAAGTCTCACCAGTTAAGCCACCTACCAGTCTTTTTGATCACGTAACTAGCTACCTCAGAGATTTGACCTCAACCACTACCTTTGAACCAAATATTACTACATATAGACCCCACGATGAAGGAGTTGAGGTGAACTCCATAGAGACACCTATTATACTCTCATCGTTACAAGTAGGGAGCATTCACGTTGATATCCCTTTCCATATAGCTCCTGTTGTACCCCTACAACTATGACTATTGATTCTCTTCTCCCTTATATTCTATAACTAACACCCCATAACCAATTTTCACATCTTCCATTCTCCACTAGACTTTTTAACCAAAGATAATTAGTTATCCATTCTCAAGATGTGGATAGCCAATCAGATATCACTATCTAAATTATTCCTTGAGCAGTAATGCACTTCATACTCCCCTAACCCACTTTGTTTTTCATTTGATGAATTGCATTAACTTCCATCTTGTCTTTCGGAGGAGATACACTATGTCGTAATGCTCTAATCAACCAATGAATAGGAATGTTCCTCTTCTAACAATTTATCCTCTCACTTGCGCTCGTTACCTCTCCCTTAGAGATATTCCCTCCATAATCTATAGTATCCTCCATAATAATTTCCTTGAGCCACTCCTTAGCAACTACCCTTATCATCTTAACTCGATCATCTCGAGACCAATTATAATGAATCCCTTGTGCCAATTGTGGTCACAACGGGCTTGTAAAAGCCATGGTCATGATAATAATAGGATCGAATAAGAAGTACTATGAGATATTGGGTGTATCACCACTAAGAAACTAATTCTAAATTCAAGTTATTCAATTATGGTTTTTATGGATCTCAACACCCCTAAGGGTTTGACTTTGCGTTGGTTAGCCAATCACAAAACTAAATTAGTTGGCTCTACTTTCTTTATTTTTAACTCTTCCATAGTTTGTTCTATAATGACATTGACTCCACTATTCGTACATCTTTTTCTTCCCTTGGCTTAGGTTTTAACACATTAATTCTCTAACTCTATATACTCTTCTTCTTACCAATTTATGGGAGGCAACCTCTATAATAATTGTCTTTAATTTATGGACAAAGGAATACTCTATAAATCACTATATTCTCATTGGACCTACCAACTTCTCTTTCTATCTTCTTTTTTGTTTGTACTAATCTGTCAGGAAATGGTGCCACTCCCACTTGAATTTGTGGGTTTTTCAAAGGAATAGATAAAATAGGGTGATTCAAATATTGCCCTTGGACTACAGTACCGCTGCAGAAAATACAGCAGTTTGTGTAGGACAAACCAGAGTGCTGTTTCTGGTAAAATTGTGTGTTTGGCAAGATGTCAAATGATGGGATAACCCAGATTGTGGCTGAGAAGCTTGATAAGAATAACTTCCATGCTTGGAGGTTCAGGTTGACAAATTTCCTGATGGAAAAGAGCTTTTGGGACTACATAGAAGGTGAGCATGAAGAGGCACCGGAGATACCGGACATAAATCCGACTGCTGCAGATGTGAAAGAGTTTAAAGACTGGAACCAAGGAGCCAGGAAAGTTATGTATTGGCTCTCCATTAGTATAAAGGACACCATGATTGGCAAGTCCCCCAAGGAGGCGTGGGACACCTTGGTAAAACTCTATGAAACAAATACCAAGGCATGCAAGATACAGTTAGAACGAATTCATATTGTGGAGAAAAAGAGCATGTCTGTGAATGACTATGCATTGAA
The DNA here is from genome assembly GCF_041138505.1 of Cibotium barometz. Classification (NCBI taxonomy): domain Eukaryota; kingdom Viridiplantae; phylum Streptophyta; class Polypodiopsida; order Cyatheales; family Cibotiaceae; genus Cibotium; species Cibotium barometz. The sequence goes on along the minus strand of NC_141054.1, from coordinate 61,508,142 downwards.
GATAAAGGGTATTGTGGAATCCCTTGCATCTATTGGTGTTTCAGTAGATGATGATGATAAGGTGGAAGTTTGTCTACGTGGTCTCGGGCCACAATACAAGGCGTTTAAGACGTCTATTCAGACTCAGGAGGAAAACATTCCCAATTTTACACATTTGGTGTCTATGCTGATTATAGAAGAGAAGAGCTTGGGTGAAGACCAACAGTCTTCACAAAACAAAAACACTTCAGAGCAACAGGCCTTCTACACAAGTTCAGGAAGAGGACGAGGTAGAGGAGGCCGTGGACGCGGTCAAGGAGGTGGCCGAATAGGTAATCAGAATTATGGCCAACAGAGCAGCAACAACAACAGTCCCAGAATACACAACAACAACATCAACAACACACAGGTGGAAGAGGCAAATTCAGAGGCAGGGGGAGTCAAAGAGGACGTGGAAATTGGCAAAGGCAATATAATGATGCACGTGAATGCTTTTATTGTGGTAAGCCTGGACATGTGCAGGCAGAATGCTATAAGAAGCAGGCTGACATGCAAAAATGGAAAATTGCAGCAAAACAACTATGCATCCTCAAGCAAAAATAATGAGGATAATGAAAGGTTGTTTGTTATGCAGCATGTCGTGAATGCCATGTCTGAAAATGTTGAAGCAGCACAAAAAGATGATGTATGGTATGTGGATTCAGGTGCTTCGAACCACATGACAAGTCATGGGGAGTGGTTCAAGGAGATGAAAAACCTGGAAAGACCAGGTTTTGTGGAAACAGGGGATGACACTACTCATCCAATTGCCCATGTTGGAGATGTGCCATTGTCTATGCAGGATGGCAAAGTGAAGTACCTTGTAGATGTACTTCACGTTCCGAACATAACAAAGAATCTAGTTTCAGTTGGCCAGATGATTGAGCAGGGTTTGCAGGTTCGGTTTAACCCTGATGGTTATTATGTTAAAGACTTTAAAGACAAGTGCAGGTTGGTTGCAAAAGGCAACAAAGTGGGTAGAATGTTTACGTTGAATGTAGACATGCCTGAAATGAGTGCTATGATGTTTGCAAATGGTTCAGGAATTGTTGCAGACACAGACATTTGGCATAAAAGAATTGGACATGTGAATGTGCAGAGAATGAAGTCTATGCAGACTAAAGGAATTGTGATAGGGCTGCCAAAGTTTAAAGTGGAAGGTATGCAAAAAATATGTGAAGCATGCCAATTTGGGAAGCAAACAAAGCATGTGTTTCCACGTAACAGATATGTGAGCAGAAATGCACTAGATGTTGTGCATTCAGATGTATGGGGTCCTACAAAGACCATGTCTATGGGAGGTTGCAGATATTATGTGACATTTATTGATGACCACACAAGGAAAGTGTGGGTATATTTCATGAAGGAGAAGAGTGAGGTGTTCACTCACTTTCAGAATTTCAGAGTTTTGGTTGAAAAGCAAATAGGGAAATATGTAAAGTGCCTAAGGTCAGATGGAGGGGGAGAGTACTTCTCCAATGAGTTCTCTGAATTTTTGAAGAAGAATGGTATTCGGAGACAGTTTACATGCAGATACACTCCGTAGCAAAATGGAGTTGCTGAGCAAAAAAACAGGCACATTGCTGAGATTGCGTGAGCATTGATGGAAGAGAAGAATATGCCGCATAGCTATTGGACTGAGGCTATTTCTACAGCAGTATACATCATGAACAGAACTCCAACTGCAGCCATACATGATGTAACTCTAGAGGAGAGGTTTACTGGCACAAAACCTCATTTGTCTCATGTGAAAGTCTTTGGATGCATTGCATATGTGCATGTGCCAGATGAGCTGAGAACTAAGCTGGATTCGAAAGCTGAAAAATGTGTGTTTATTGGATATTCCCTTGAGCAAAAGGGATACAAGTGTTATAACCCTGCTACACGTGATTTAAGGGTAAGCAGGGATGTTGTCTTTGATGAGATGAGCAGCTGGTATGCTGCTGAAAAAGAAGGTGTTGGGGCTGATGTGAGTGGAAGTGTGGTTGCACAGAATGCAAGTCAGCAATCACAGTCTTTGAGTGGACCAGGAGAGTCCTCGTCTAGTGGGTCTGTTGATAGACCATGGAGTGGTAGGCTGCATCATAATACCAATCCAGCAAATGTGATTAGTACATCACGTAAAGGAAAAGAGAAAGTGGTTGAGCCCCTTGGTATGCCTGACATTTTTGCAAGGCATTCTCATGTTGATGGAGAGTCTAGTGGCTCAGATACGAGCCTTGATGAGGAGCTTGGGATCCCAGCTATGAGAACACCTGGTGTAAAGAAGGCTATGGAAGCCATGAATGAAAAGCTGCGAAGATCTGGGAGAGTGAGAAATCCTGTGCAGAGATTTACCTATGATGGTTATGTGGCACATCACTATGCATATATGGCAAAGGTTGTGCAAGTTGTTGAGCCCACACATGCATTGATGAGGCTGTTGGAAATGTGTGTGTTGGGAGAAAGCTATGGATGAGGAGATGAATGCACTATATGGAAATGAAACTTGGGACTTAGTGCGATTGCCTGAAGGCAAGAAAGCCATTGGATGCAAGTGGGTGTACAAAGTAAAACATAACAGTGATGGAAGCATAAACAGGTACAAGGCTAGATTGGTAGCCAAAGGATATGCACAAACATATGGCATTGATTATGAGGAAACTTTCAGTCCAGTTGCCAAGATGGCAACAGTGAGAGTTGTAATAGCAGTGGCTGTGTCAAAGCAATGGTCTTTACATCAAATGGATGTAAAGAATGCATTCTTGCATGGGGATTTGCAAGAAGAGGTGTATATGTTGCAGCCACTTGGTTATGAGGATGTGAGTCACCCCAAGCATGTTTGCAGGTTGAAGAAAGCCTTGTATGGCTTAAAACAAGCACCAAGAGCATGGTCTCTGACAAGATTTTTGAATATCATGTCACTATTGGCTTTCATGTAGCCAATGTAGATTTCTCGCTGTATGTGAGACATGGTGATAGAGGGGTTGTGCTTGTTGTCATCTATGTAGATGACTTGATCATTACGGGGGACCATGATGCAGAGATCTTTGATGTAAAGATCTTGCTTAGACAGAAGTTTGAGATGAAGGATCTGGGGGAGCTCAGATATTTCTTGGGCATTGAGGTGATTAGGTCACCACATGGTATTGGATTACTGCAGAGACAGTATGGCTTGGACATGTTGTCCAAGTATGGTATGACAGGCTGTAAGCCTATTTCCATGCCATTGGATCAAAATGGCAAGTTGAGTGCAGATTCAGGAGAGATTTTGGAGGACCCTACTATGTATAGGCGCATAGTAGGAAGCTTGATCTATATGATGATCACTAGACCAGATTTGAGCTATGCTGTTGGGTTGGTGAGTCAGTTTATGCAGGTTCCACGAAAACCGCATTTGGATGCATTGAGACGCATACTGAGGTATGTGAGGTCTACTTTGCATTGTGGACTATTCTATGAGACTGGGACAGAGATATGTGTACATGGGTACACAGATGCTGATTGGGCTGGTAGTATCTCATATAGCAGATCTACCAGTGGATTCATGTTTTCTTTGGGGAGTGCTGCTGTGACTTGGAGCAGCAAGAAGCAGCCTACGGTTGCTCTATCCAGTACATAGGCCGAGTATAGAGCCGAGTACAGAGGAGCTGCTATGGCAGCATGTGAGGTAGCTTGGTTGAGAAAGCTCCTTGCAAATTTGGGTCTATCAGTGGATAGACAAGTTATCATTTTTCGTGACAACATTAGCAGTATACAGTTGGCCAGGAACCCAGTTTTTCATGCTCGTACGAAGCACATAGAGGTCCACTACCATTTCGTCAGAGAGAAGGTCTTGGTAGGAGATCTTGACCTTGTTTATGTCAGCACCACAGAGGATCAGGTAGCTGACATCTTCACCAAAGCATTGGGTACAGAGAAGCTCCACAGATTCAGGGCTTCACTTGGTGTACATGAGATGGAGTTGAGCTCGAGGGGGAGTGTTGAGATATCGAGCTCATCTAGTGAGGCGGTGGACACTGATGACCCGCCTGGGGGATAGGCCCCACACTTACACCACTGGCATGGTTGGTGAGATCTTGGGTGATATGTGGCCAGTGGGATGACAGGCTGTGTGACAGCCATTCTAGAGACTGGCATAGTTATAGCACCAGCTCATTTAGTTGGGTAAAAAATTAAACACATGAAAGTGCAAAAACAACGTGAACCGTTTCCTGACACTTCACGTCGTGAACTGCTCTCTACAATCTTGCAGCCTCAGAAACAAGTCGACAAAATCTGACCAAAATTTAATTGGGAGAGCAAAATAGCTTATCAAATGATATTCACATGCACTTGAGGTCTGGAAAGCTCATTGGAGACGACCTCACTCCTGTGACGATAGTGCATCAAATCACTGGAGAGACGGAAAACTCTCTCTCTTGTAGTAAGAGGAGTACGATCCACACTAAGCTCAACTTGTCCTCATTCCTACACACCCATTCATTCACAAATACAAGCAAGAGGAATACAATCACTATGCACTCAAGCAAAGAGAAAGACCTCACTCCACTCCTATCTTCCTACAAGCATGCATACATTCAAGCATCAAGCTTCCATGAAAGCTTCAAATCAATCCATGTACTCAAAAATGAAATACTAAAAGCATGCATAAGAGTAAAATGATTAGAGAAGAGGATGAGAAAGACCCATGACATTGCTAATGATTCAATGAAGAGATTTACCTCATACAATGATGTAGATGGGGTGAGAGAAGAGTCTTCACCTCTATGGAGAAGAGGGAGAGTAGGTCTCTCAAAGGAGCTCTTGCATGAACTAAGCCCAAAAGTGTCTAAAGCTCTCAAATGAGCCACCTTTTATACAAAAATTCTAGGACTCCCATAAGTCCCCATGTGGGATTATTATCAAACCCTCTCCCACATTCATCTACAAAGTGGAACTCTTTTCAAGAGCCCTAAGTATCTTTTGTTTGTTGCATCCTCGGCATCCTTGTATTGATCTTCATTTGCATGCAACACTCCCCCCTTCCTATTTTGCGCACGTCCTCGAGCGCGGTAGTAGCAAAAGCTGCAACAAAAAAAACAATTGATACAAGTAAAGTCCTTTATTGATAAAAAGAAAAGAAAAGAAAAATCAGCAATAATAATTACACACATGAGCATACAAGTGCAAGGCTGATTAAAGTTTTAATGAGTACTAAAAGAGGTGAGTAAAAACTAGTCAAAGTGAGACTTAGGTAGTAGATAATGCTATGCAAAGGCAAGTGTCGTTGTACACCTCCGGTTATGACCGTAGTCTCAATGTCCTATCAGTATGTAAGTTACTCCTAAGTGGCAACCCTACTCCTAAGTATGAGCAAAGGTGATAGGAGCTCTCTCTTGTTGTTTTTTTTTTTTGATATGTGTGTAGAAGGTGATAAAGATTAAGGTTCTATCCCCATGAGACCCGAGCAATGGCCAAGAGACCTCCGCCAAGAGAATCTAAAGACCGCTAAGTATCCCAAGGGCGACAGACCCTTTTTCTTTCTTTTATGACCTAAGGAGTACCCCTTGAAGATGAGGGCATCGGTCTTGAGGGCCCATAGTGTACCCCCGAGTCCTACCAACATCTATCAAGGCGATAGATTCCTCAAAGTTCTTCTTCTGAAGTTTTTAGACATCAGTGTTCACCCCATGGAAACCAAGGCATCGGCCCCAAGGTGCTGAGACATCCCCAGGTCCTACCAAGCACTTCGCATGGCGGTAGACACTTCATGTTGTAATTCACCTTGTATATAGATATATATCTTTTTAGGGTATATTTTCATAAATTTTTTTATTACTCCTAGCACCTAGCTCATATCTAAGAGATAACTACCACTAGGGATAACTAATATACCTTGAAGACATAAGTACTTGGCATACTCCCTTGGTATATATCCTACACTGTCTTTGGATAGACATATCTTTTACTAAGTTTTCTAAGACTCTAGAATGTACTCACCACATTTTAACTACTAATCAAAACTCAAACCAGCCAATATTGTGTACATGCAAACCATATATTCGAAAGATAAGAGCACTTAAAGAAATAAAGATTAAGATTTGCATACACCTGTTGTAGTGCCCTGTTGATGTTGTTCGTTTGCCTTGATTAATTGCTGATTTTGTGCAGATTGCTCCTCCTCGATCTTTGTAAGCGTAGCCTATCTCCCCCCTTCCTAGTTTGTGTGCACGATAGGTGGACTGTAGGGGCGTATCTGATGCTCTTCTTAAGCTGAGATCTCTGCACAAAGTTTTATTAACAAGCAAAGAAAAAACAAAAGAATAAAATTTGTTAGTGGTGCCAATCACCGAATATAGCCGAGGGGAAAAACCCAATGGGAGAAAAGTGCCCTGGCTTGTCGTTCTTATTGTGGAGTTACTGAGTTCACTCTTGCGCTGATGGTGGGTCCGTGTCCTCGTCTGCTGGAAAGATGGTATCAATTTCCTCCGGATGCATAGACAACCCCTCACAAAAACCGGCCTCTGGAGAAGGTGGTAGAGGAAGGAGTGCTTCCTCACTGAAATATGGCATTGGTTCTACGGGAAGGTTAGTCAGACAGTTTTGATTTTGGAACTGTGCAATGTAGGTACTCATATTGATTCAATATTGACATGTGGAGGGTTGGGGAAGGAGGGCTTGCAAGATTGGTAGTTGCAAGTCATTTAAGCTCGTATCCCTCCATTGTTGTGCTTGTACCTCCTCAGGTAATCTTCGTTGATTCGGTCCCCTTTCTGGTATTCTCACATTAAGAAGGTTATGGCGTTGGGGAGTAATTCCCACAATTTGCTTCATTAAGGCCGTGCCATATCGTCTAAAATAAGAGTGGCATATCCAACAAATATGTGAAGCTTCACTTAATACTAGCCGTGCACACTCTTGACAATGTGGAAATGGGTGATGCTGTTGATAGAATAACGTAACAAAGTGATGCCCACAGCAATTTTCACCTAAGGGAGCATAGAAATACCTAGAATGTGTTTGAAACGGAGGAGCACTATAACCCCCGCGATGATCAAGTCGAGTACTATCGGGGTCAAGGCATGGTGGACATGTATCTCGCCAAATATCCATCAGGAATGTTCACTTTTTCTATTCAAAGACCCCTTATGTTTGTATATATTTTGTAACTTCTCATTAAAATAAAATGGGCCTTTTGTGACTTCACATAAACATAAAACCCCTTTTGTTGTGAATGCACTTGCTATCTTACATATTTTTTAGTGACCCTCCCCCTACCAAGAGAAATGGAAAGGCAACTGAGGAAAAAAATGTATTGAATTTCCAATGGATAGATTTGTATAAATATATCCCAATCAAAACAAAATATAATAAAAGGATGTATATCTTTTAAATCAAGTCAAGCAGGCATTGCATTACTTGTCTCGATCATAGCCTATTGTACAGAAGCTGTGAAAAGAAGCTGTGAAGCTGCCATTGGAGCTGTGAAGCTTGGAGCACACCAAATACTATCAGATCTGAGAGCTTGGCCTACCGGGTAAGGTCTTCTAAACATCCTTGAGCGGATTGCAAGTGAAACAGGCAAAAGCAAAGCATTTTAGAGCAAATCAAAGCAAAGCAAAATTCTGGTTTTTGAAGCTTTCCATTAAAGCTTCGGAACATTGATGTATGGTGGAAATACATGTAAATCTGGCAAAGCAAACATGTATCTGACAATGAGAGATGTATTGGCAACTTCTATGCAAGCCCTACTGTGATTTTGGAGCAATTTACACGCATTTGATTGAGTGAAATTACTGGTTTTTTGAGCTCTCACAAAACAGAGAGAAGAAAGTCAAAAATTGATGCATTTGGAGCCTATTTTTGGTGAAAATCAAAGCATTGGTGGGTTGCACACATACCCAAGTGTGTTGGGCACCTAAATACAACAACAATTGTCACTTCAATCACTCCCAAACACCCTGAATGCAGGCGGCGCAGCCAGACAGGGGAAAACAGAGCTGAAAACTGTCCGTCCTGACGCAAGGAGATCGATTACTCATTGGTTGATTGATATCTTTCAAAAATTCCTTAGCAATTGGATGCTTTACATCTTGGAGAAGAGGGCTATGTGATTTGTTTGGTCCATGATGCTTAATTGAGCTGGGAATGAGCTGATTAAAACAGGCTGTCCACTGGTTTGCAGAGAAACAGAGCATTTTAATCAAGCAATTAATCTTTGGTGTTTTACAATTGGACAAATTCCTCTTACATGGAGTTGATGGACACTATTGCTAAGCCAATGAATGCCTGGTTGCTCAATTTGGTGAAATATTGAAGAAATTAGAGCCAAATCATTACTGGTTTTTCTGGTTTTTCTGGTTTTTTCAAAAACAGAGAAAGGGGTTTTCAAAAATCGATATGTACACATGTCAGATAGTGTTGATACTCAACATTGAGGTTCATTAGGTGTCAATGCAAGTTGCCAATACTTGATTGCACCATTACATTGCAATTTGGAGCCTTGGAAGGCGTGTAAATACAGGGTATTCCGCACTGCGTGAGTCAGTTCATCTCAGATGATTACAGGTTGATTTTATACATCAAAATTGGAGTTTGTTGGCTATCTTGGAGTATCTGCAACATTCATTGGAGTGTGGTTGAGCTGAGGAAGGCTCACTTACAGATTTGAAGTGTGCGGAAGGTGTATGCATTGAGCGAACATGTCTGACAATCCAGTTCAGATTGTTGGTGAGAAGCTGGATAGGAAGAACTTCCAGGCATGAACATGTCTGACAATCCAGTTCAGATTGTTGGTGAGAAGCTGGATAGGAAGAACTTCCAGGCATGGAAGTACAGGATAAAGAGTTTCTTGAAAGGGAAAGGATTCTGGAATCTCATTACAGGTGCTGAGCCAGAGCCTGAGCTACCTCGGCAACCTACACAGCAGCAGCTTATTGCTCATAAGCAGTGGTCAGAGAGAGCATTCAAAGTGCTGCATTATTTGTCTATATGTATATCTGATGCTATGCTCATACACATTCAGGATGCTGAGAATCCCAAAGATGCATGGGATACTTTGGTCAAAATGTTTGATACAGATACGAGTGCTCGCAAGTCTCAATTGCGACAGCAGATACACAATGTGAAAAGGAATAAAAGGAGCATACATGATTATGTGCAAGAAATCAAGAAGTTTGCAGATGCATTGGCCACAATAAATGCCCCCATGCCTGATGATGATTTGGTGGATATTACCTTGCGTGGTCTTGGCAAGGAATACAAATCTTTTGATACATCTATCTCAGTGAGGAGTACAGGTCTACCCGACTTCGATGAGTTGGTTTCCCTCTTGTTGGTTGAGGAAATCAAGCTCAGTGATTCATTTCTGGATGCATCTACTAGCCATGATGATGGCAGAAATTAGGCATTTTACTCGCAGAGAGGTTTTAGAGGCAAGGGGAGATTCGCATCACGTGGACGTGGTGGTAATGGTCGTGGATGGCAGGATAGACCTCCACAACAGAATTTTCAGCCTTCTTATGGTGCTCGAAGTGGTCGTGGTTATGCACCTCAGCGAGGTAGAGGTACCCCCCGCCGTGGTCGAGGACGTTGGCAAGGCCAACAAAATTCTATGCAAGATGTGGAATGCCATTATTGTGGCAAATATGGTCATATGGCGAGAGATTGCTTTCGCAAACAGAATGATTTGAGAGGGGGAAGAGCACAACGTGGTGGTCATTATGGTGGAAACTATGCACAACATGGTGGTAACTATGCATCAAGTAGCAATGATGGAACTGCAAATCATTTGTTTGCCATGAAGCATGTTGTGGGTTCTATGACAACAAATGCTGAGAATGATGATACATGGTATATGGACTCAGGAGCATCAAATCATATGACATGCCATGGTGAATGGTTTGAGCACATGAAGCCAATGGATGTCAAAGGCTATGTGGAAACAGGTGATGATACCCAGCATGTCATTACACATGTTGGAAGTGTACCATTAGTCATGCATAATGGTCAGACAAAGTCTATGTCAGATGTGCTGTATGTGCCTTCGATCACTAAAAGCTTGGCCTCCAATCAAAGTAAACCAACCATTTGAAAAGTGGGGTTTAGACTTTGTAGGTCCGATTAGCCCAACGGAAAGATCAGATGCCCCTACATCCAATCAAAGTAAACCAACCATTTGAAAAGTGGGGTTTAGACTTTGTAGGTCTGATTAGCCCAGCGGCCCGAAACACACAATCTTGCTATATTATTGTGGCCACTGACTATATGACCAAATGGGCTGAAGCGAAAGCGACACGTAAGGCAGATGCAAGGACAACAGCCAAGTTCCTCTTTGAAAATATAATCACACACTTTGGTTGTCCTTTTGAACTTGTGAGCGACAATGGTACGCATTTTATAAATGACTTGATTAAGGAGCTCACAACAAATTTCATGATATCCCATCATAAATCTACTCCTTATTATCCGCAAAGCGAATGGCCAAGCCGAGAGTACAAACAAGACATTAATCTCTGTTTTGACAAAGACAGTTGAAGCTCATCGCACGGATTGGGATCTAAGCTTACGACAGCTTTATGGGCCTATCGTACTGCATACAAAGTGGCTATTAATTGCACACCATTCAAAATGGTATATGGCCAAGAAGCAGTCATGCCATGGGAATTTGTCATTCCTAGTCTTCGTGTTGCTACTCAAGAGGGTTGGGATGGTAATCCCTTAGTAGAGCGTCTATATATCCTTGAGCGGCTAAACAAAGAAAGACAATTGGCTGTATACAATGCCCTTGTGGAGAAGGATAGAAGGAAAAAATGGTTTGATTGCCACCTCAAGGACAAGGACATCAAGGTTGGGGATAAAGTCCTAATGTATGGAGTGCGAAACGAAAAGAAGAAGCTCAAATATGCTGGTAAGGGACCGTATAGAGTATGTGAAATTACCCCGCACAAGGTACCATCAGAGTGGAGACTCTCGACGGAGTTGAAACCATTGGATTCCTTAATGGGAGTAAATTCAAAAGATACTATGACCCCCTGAGCCAAGAGGAGTTACATGAAATCCATCAAAAGAAGGCAGCTATAAAGAACAAGTTGAGCTTAAAAAGATACAAGCGAGAGTCGAAGCCAAAGAACGTCAACAGCATGCTAGGCGCCAACAAGAAGCCAACTTGGGGATTACACAAGCATTTTTCGAGGAGGCAGACGAGGATTCACTAGAATCTGACCCGCCTCTAAGATACCCAATTGAGTTACAGAGTCCTTACGGGGAGGTGCTGTATAATGCATTATTGGATACAGGAGCTCAACATAATTTGCTATCATATGGCGTGTGGTGTCAACTTGGAAAGCCACCTTTATCCAAGAGTGCTATCCAAGTTCAAGGAATCAACAAGAAAAAAACCCCTGTCTCAGGAATTCTGCACACTCCGGTTGCCTATGATAAGGGGACCGTAATTCAAAGATTTTTGGTTATGCCTGCTGGTACCATGGAAGGCACCATAAACTTAGGGCGCAAATGGATGTTGGCCACCAAGTGCAATATCGATTGGGCAACCAGACGAGTCACAACGCAAGAACCAACACTCAGTATGACCGCTCAAAATCCCGCTCCTAAGCCATTGACTCTGGACAAAATGCTGAATAACGAAAAATCACAAAGTCCAGTGGCAAAACCATCTTTGATTGTTTGCCACCCCTCTAACGCTTCAACACCAAGAGTGGAAACATGCAGGGTGATCTCTAAATCTCCGCTTACTATGCCAAAAAACACATACAAATGGGTCCCAAAAGCTTCGTTAACAGCTACTTCCCCTGCTCAATCTTGTTCAGCCACCAAGAAACCTCGTAAAAGGAAAGTAGCTAACCACCCGAGAAAGGGCAATGTAACATCGCGATGCATCCCTAAAAAATTATTAGTAGCCCAAGGGTACTACGAGGGGAATGACCAGATTTGGGTCCCTAAACATAAGCTGAATCCCTCTACATCACCTGTAAAACCTTGCAAACCAATTGTTGCCACCCCAATGACAATTCAAGACCGTGGTAAGGGAAAGGTAACAGAGTGCTCTGCACCACTTCTTCCAGAGTTAGTTTGGATTCCCAAATGATATAGATCATTACCACCTAGCTCAGGAAGGGGGGAGCCACATGAAGCTTCTGGCTCCTCATGCCAGGCACACACTCATATAGAAGTTTCTACATGCTCTACACCTACTCTTGTCAACACCCAACAAAAAACCGATGAGTCTACGTCTCCCCTTGTAATAGTATCGTCGGAAACCATTTCCTCCATTCGTTAATGGGAGCGTACACTACTATCTCTGCAATTGGATGTGGCCACAAGGGTCATAAAAAGCTATCTGCCCACATCACAACCCATGACCCGCTGGACAAATTGGTTCCAAGAGGCTGCAACATCATTGCAAATAATATGATCTACCCAAGGAAAGGGGGAGCATGTACTCACGCTCGACATTCTAATGCTTCCTCCTTAACCTTCTCCCCTGACCATGTAATTGCCAAATTCAAGGGGATGTATATATATAGCTTCATACATTTTTTTTAATAAAGAAAAAATAAACAAAAATAGTAAAAAGAGCAAGAGCACAAAAAGAGGAGAAATATCCGTATCCAATCAAGAACTAGATTGACCTGTCATAAACCTACTGATGCTATATCTGTGTTTGCAAATATGGCAGATGCACGATCATCATACACTTCATCCACTCCCACCTTTGGTGAGAGGTATCATCTGTACCTTTCTCAGATATTTCACATGTGCTATCCTATACTTGAAACTGAATGGGATCATATAGATGTACTAGCCAGAGAGGAAAATGTTGAGGAATTAGAATGGCTAATTCGCCTATTGACCATGACTGACCCCTACTCCGTAGAGGAAATATCCCCGATAGCCCAATGCTTTCCTTTTCCACAAGATGACTATCCTCGCATGGTTACATTCTTGATGAGTTTATGTGGATGGGAAAATGAAAAGGAAATATCTGACAATGATGAATGGACGGATGAAACTCATGGCACTACTGAGGTTGACTTTATTTATTTGGATGATGCGGATAGAGGCTTAGCCTTAGGGCTAGAGCCAGGACTCTACAACATCCTCTTACCGTATCCTCAGTAGTAGTGTGGTGATTGGTAGGTAGGTTAGTGTTTTCAAGTTTTTTCTTGTCTAGATTCCTTAAACGAGTCTTGAAATTTTCACACTGATGTGCCTCTCGAGGTATAGTGCTTGTTAGTTGATTGTACAGGTTAAAAAGTTTGAGGTGGGTTCGCTTCCAAGTCCTGAGACTGCCGCAACGTTCATCAAAATATATCAACATCAAGCTGTCTCATCAAATCAAGGAGATGTCCAATTTCAGGTGTAATTCTTCCATGCCCACTCTCTTTAATTTTTTACTGTTCAATTAATTGCATGAACTATAATGCATGACCACATGGAAATTGTCAATGTACTACTTAGTTTTTGAAGTTGCCTGACGTGTTAGTGTGAATCATTAATGAGTTTAACCTTATTGGATATATTCTTGAAAATGCATGCAGTCTTTAGTTAACCTTGGAATACGATTGTCTTAGGTCTAGGATCAAACCATCTTAATGTTTGACACCTGGCTGTGTGTGTGTTGACCTCTAGGACATAGCTTTTACCCCTTGTCGAAAGGATGTAAGAACACATTTTAGTTCAAGAGCGAAGATCAAAAGAAATTTAAATTTAAAAAAAAAAAGCCTACAATAAATGGCAATGCAAGTCTATTATGTGCTTTAATGTTGGCCTATCGCCTTATTGATACTTGGTAGGCGAGGAGTATTCTACTCCAGACCGATGCCTTGGTTGGTAGGGGGTAGCCTTGCCTAAGGTAAACTAATAGATTCTTGGAGAATGCTTTGTGTTAAACATGGTACCAGGATCGATGTTAGTTTTGCCTTAGGAAGGTCGCCATTGTGTGTAAAAATTATCACGTGCAAAAAATAATAATAAAGACAAAAGGCTCCTGTAACTCTGATGTTTCTTGTGTCCCTAGGCTGGTGGTATTAACTTGTTCTTAGAGTAGACACAGTGTGGTCATCTGTTTATTTATTAAGCTTGGTTATTTTCCTTGACTTAGGCCAGTTATAAACCTTGATTAACCTTGGACAACTTGCTAACTCTTAATTTACTTTCAATAATCTTAAACTCCTGTTAATTTGCTACACTAGCTCATTCATGTGACCCTTAAACTAAGTTCTCATATAACATCCATTGTGGTCTAACATGCTTGAATTTATACACTTTATATCTTTTGAATTCCAGTACACTTTCACTCTACTTTCCTGTTTTGCAGACGGTCTACCACAACAACCCTCTCGAGCTTACCATACCATAGCTTCCAAGGACGAAATCTACATCAGGAAGGGGGGCATGTTAACCCATGAACGGACAATGAGACGTACTATGTTTTACGTCATGTAATTAGTTTAACTATTCTGAGTCATGGGCCGGGCTTGTCGGCACCATATGTTAAGGATGAAGGGATTGGGTGATCGTCGATGAGAGGCGCACCTTGAATATCAGTAGGATAAGGGTTAGGATCGGCCGGCCATGTATGGGCACCCAAGTGTGAACGGCCAAGTCACCTATAAGAGTCAAATGTAACCCTAAAATCCTCATTCTCATGTGTTGTGAATACAAGAGTGCTCTTGCCTTATCTCTTGTTTTCCTTCTCTTGCATGTGTGTGTGAGAGAGAGAGAGTGAGAGAGCGATCGAGCACTGTGTAGCGGCACGGCAGCGGAGAGGCGGTAGAGCGGCGATGGCGGCTCCTTCTTCACTGCGACGCGGGAATCCTTCAAGGCGGTGGTTGAGCGGTGAGTGACACACCCTTTGCATTCTGTTTGAGCTTCCTTCCCTGGTTGTATGCTTGCAGCCATTCGTGGCTCGCATACGGTGTCCGGCAAGTCCCCAGCTACGACCTATGTGGCAAAAGCACACAGGATGTATGGATGTGGATGTATGAATGTGGATGTAAAAATGGATGTATGGATGTAGATATGGATGTGGATATATGGATGTGGATGTGGATGTATGAATGTGGATGTGGATGTGGATGTATGGATGTGGATGCGATGTATGAATGTGGATTTGAAAATGGATGTATGGATGTAGATATGGATGTGGATGTATGGATGTGGATGTATGGATGTAGATATGGATGTAGATATGGATGTGGATGTATGGATGTGGATGTGGATGTGGATGTATGAATGTGGATGTGGATGTGGATGTGGATGTATGGATGTGAATGTGGATGTATGAATTTGGATGTGAAAATGGATGTATGGATGTAGATGTGAATGTGGAAGCATGGATGTGGATGTGGATGTGGATGTATGAATGTGGATGTGGATGTGGATGTATGGATGTATGGATGTGGATATGGATGTATGAGTGTGGATGTGAAAATAGATGTATGGGTGTAGATATGGATGTGGATGTATGTGAATGGATATGAAGTCGATACGAGCGAATGGATAAGATGAGATGTCATGTGAATTAGAATGTGGATGATTAATATAAGATGTGAACGAATGAGATGTAATGAGAAATGGATGTAATGAGACGTAATGTGAATTAAGAAAGCTAGGAATGGATGTTATGTGAAGTGAATGAATCTGATGTGATGGGATAGAAAATGATGTATCTGGTCAAGAATGGATACACATATGATTTGGATTTGGGTTAAGTAATATGGATTGATGTGGAACAATCTAGAAATACGTGAGTTCATTATAGAAACTGTATTTGTGAATTGTTTGTAAGTGACTGTTTGTAAATGACTATTTTATGTCAAGAATGCTGGGGAAGCATTTTGACTGTCTTGAGAATGTGGTCGTGGAGACCCACCTGATAAAGTTGCAACAGCTGACGAAGAGTCAACGGAGGACGTCTCGCGTAGCAAGGTCGACCGAGTTGACCACCCTCGGTTCAATTTAAATGGTGAGCTTCCGGTACGGTGGATGAGGGACCAAGGAAGCGGCCTATGAGTGAAGTGCTAGGTGACCTGCAAAGGATCCTAGAGGGTGTTGACCATACGGTGCTCGGGCTCTGGGTCACCAAAGATACCCACACGTGCATCGTGGAAGATATTGAATCAAGGAGTAAGAGTTGTTTTCTGAAACCGGGCATGGATCTGGTTGATTGACCTTGCTGGTCCTCAACGGATGAGTCCATGGCTCTTTTATATGGATCTGTTAATTGATCTTGCTGATCTTCAACAAAGATTCCATCTTGATTTTATAAGTGATTATATTACCGGGTACTATGAGCTAGGAACTATTGAAAAGGCCCCTGAGTGGACAGGTGGTGAGCGTTCTGGTTGCCAATGATGCCATAGATACTCCGATGAAGGAATGATTGGAATTAAGAATTCATCCAGAGATTTTGAGGATTGTATCAGTGACACAATGGTTTCATTAAAGGATTGTTTTAAAGATAGCTGATGCTACTGAGAAAAAGGCAATTTCATATTGGGTGTGTAAGTGGTGTGACTAGTTTTATGTTTGCATGAACTTCCGGCTAGGGGGCCTGGGAACTCTTTTCCCTGGTACCCGAGATAAAACCTAACCAAATTCCTAATTGGATCCCATCACTACAGTGGTTGGGCGGTTGGCTAACCCATGGGACTGGATGGGGTTAAGCTGGACTGATGGATCCGTAAAACGAGACTCCTTTCTATTATATTACGTTAGATAAAGTAAATCCCGGAGAGTAAGGATAGGAATCAACTGATGTGCCTCTTGATGGGGAAAAAAGCGTTGATCTCTATGATCCAAGTGCAATCTGTCCCTTGATCTGACTATGGAACTTATGAGTTCGGTCACTAGTTAAGGCTTTTGACTACGTTAAAGAAAAGTTACCCTGGTGGAATCGCCCGTGCTTTCCGAACAAGGGAAGTTTTTCCAAGTTCGATTTTGGAAGAATCATTGGTTTAGTCTCTTGTCTGGATATCCGTGGGCGAGGCCCCGAGTGTGAGACCCTACCCCGCGCAAGAAGTGCTACTTCCGTTTGCTAGGACCCCTGAATTCGTTGCGCAGTGGGGTCACGGATCTTACAGGCCGCATATCACCCATGATCTCACCAACCATGCCAGTGGTGTAAGTGTGGGGCCTATCCCCTGTCATCAGTGTCCACCGCCTCACTAGATGAGCTCAATATCTCAACACTCCCCCTCGAGCTCAACTCCATCTCATGTACACCAAGCAAAGCCCTGAATCTGCGGAGCTTCAGTGTACCCAATGCTTTGGTGAAGATGTCAGCGACCTGATCCTATGTGCTAACATAAACAAGGTCAACGTCTCCTGCCAAAACCTTCTCTCTGACAAAATGATAGTGGACCTCTATACGCTTTGTGTGCGAGCATGAAAAACTGGGTTCCTGGCCAACTGTATACTGCTAATGTTGTCACAGAAAATGACTTGTCTATCCATTGATAGACCCAAATCTGCAAGTAGCTTTCTCAACCAAGCTACCTCAGTAGCAACACCTCTGTACTCGGCCTCTATACTGGATAGAGCAACCATAGGCTGCTTCTTGCTGCTCCAAGTCATAGCAGCACCCCCAAAGAAAACATGAAGCCACTAGTAGATCTTCTATTTGAGATACTACTACCAGCCCAATCAGCATCTGTGTACCCATATACACAGAACTCTGTCCCAGTTTCATAAAATAGTCCACAATGCAAAGTAGACCTCACATACCTCAGTATGCGTCTCAATGCATCCAAATGTGGCTTTCGAGGAACCTGCATAAACTGACTTGCCAACCCAATAGTATAGCTCAAATCCGGCCTGGTGATCGTTATGTAGATCAAGCTTCTTACTATGCACCTATACATAGTAGGATCCTCCAAAATCTCTCCTGAATCTGCACTCAACTTGCCATTCTGATCCAATGGCATGAAAAGATGTAGGGGAGAAGAGAGCTTGAGCTCTTGCAAGCACACACACACTCACAAAACCCTAAAAGAGAACACACAAGGTGAGAGGCTGAAAATCTTCTTCTTCTTCACACAACACCACACCATATACAAAGATAGGAGTACACACAATATGAAAGGTATTCAACCAAATACATACTAGGGTTCTCTAAATACATACTTGGGTTCTCTATAGTGTGATCCCAACTAAATGAGCTGGCGCTATAACTATCAACTACCACAAAAATGGCATTGTAACCTGATTGTACTGAAGGTAATCCAGTGACAAAGTCCATACTGATACATTTCCACGGGTTTGATTTTTTTGCGAGCTTTATTTGGCAAGCTTTTTGGAGATAAGATAGTTTTATGCGAGCTTGTAAGAAAAATGATACATTTTGGTGAGCTTTTATATAGTAAGTATTTATGAAAGAGAAATAAATACATTCACATTCACATACATACATACATATATACATGCATATTCTCAAACACACCTACCTACCTACCTACCTTCCTACATATATACATACATATATACACACATTTGTACAATACATACATACATACATGCATACATACTCCCAAACATATACATGCATACATACCTACATACCTAACTACCTACCTTCCTACATATAAACACACATTTTATGTCAAAGAAACTTAAATATAGGCACAAACATACCTATCTATGTACCTTTCTTCCAATATTTATTTCAACACAAGTAAAAACAAGTATACCCGGCTCATATTTTCTTACAAAACGATTGAGTTCACATTTTCTTACAAGAAGATATATGGTTGGTACAACTCCTTTACCATAGCGTCGCAAGCTACCTACAATAAGACTTTAGAGTACATGACAGTATACTCCATATCCCAAAGCAAGACAAAAATATTGGGTTCAAATTTTCTTACAAAAAGATTGACTTCACATTTCCTTACAAGCTTAAGTAGGCACAAACATGAGAGGCTTGATTAAAGCTTAAGTATAGGCACAAACATCCTTGCTTCAAGGACATGATAGTATATTGCCCACTTCCTCTGGTGATAGTGTCAGTTGATGCATTACCATATCCTCATTCTTATGTAATCCCAAAACTCACAAGAAGACAAAATAGATATGCTTACATGTAACGTAAGACTTTCCTCTAGATTCTCTTTGCATGAAATCAGGACATGTATACCAAGGTTGTACCTTGATGTGTATAAAATAGTCCTCTCCACTCTCACATGCCAAATGAAAAATAGAGTAGGGGGACGGCTACATTGCACTCTCATTAAGGACTGTCGCTGTCATGGCCTCGGCACTACCAATCCTCTTTTCTGCTTCTTTGGAAATCCAATGCCGCCACTTGGTTGATAGCTAACCTTTTCCTTGTATCCTTCACCAGCAAGCCGACTCCCATGTACACTTTCAGATAAGTTTGTTCGAGGGGTTTGTGCTAAATCCACCGAAGACCACTTGCACACAAGAGGTTTCATACATGAATTCACAAAATTGACTCCAATGCAAATACATCCATACAACATATCATTTCTCCACAAAATTTCTCACCCTTGACATGAGGTTGCCCTAATGTGCTATTCGTACTTCCCACCAACTCATCCACGTATCCATTACTGATAGTTTTCCCTCATGAACATGTCCATTTCTCCACCACTCACGAATCTCTTTACTTTTTAAGAAAGATGACTCCTTATTGGTTGCCAATCTCCATTCTTCACACAAGTCAATATGGTGTTGTCGACTTTCTGCCTTCACGCATTGTTTAGCATGCTTCATCAAACTTTGTTTCCAATGGAATAAGCACGTTCGCTCCCTGTCCTCCATAATGTTGTGCGGACCCCCATTGAAAACGGTCCTAACTGCACACCAATTTGACCCTGCTTCATTAGCCACCATAAACCCATAGAAGTGTGCGGATGCATAACCGCATTAGCCACCATAAACCCATAGAAGTGTGCGGATGCATAACCGCATTGCTCCATTGTGCTATTCAGCATTTCCCAAAATAGTACTTGGCTTTTTGTATCCTCCTCCTTCATTTCGCATGTGGCAATTGTCAACAACTCTTGAACACTGTAGGATTTTGGAGAGAATTTTTTTCAATCAGCTATCATTCAAGGTAAATGAAAGAAAGGAAAAAATTGAAGTACGTAGTCTCACCTTGGGTCCTAAACATGACAAGCCATTGTTGACCAACCAAAAACTCGATGAGTGTGATCAAACAAAACCCAGGACTTTGACAAGTCACCTCCACTATCACACTGCATGTGATTCACCAAGTCCACGCAAAGACATCTTAAAGACATAACATTTGTCATCGCCACCTTGTCCTGGAAAACGGCTACCTTGTATAAATGAATAGTGAGATCTTCTCTGTATAAGAAGGATGCTATCAAAGCCCTCTCCTGTCGGCATCAATTTTCTTTTCTCCTCTGGGATACAATGCATCTAAACCTAAAAAACATAATTTCACAATAAAGAGAGGATCGAATGTAGAAAAATACATCCAAATATAATTAAGTTATAGAATGAATACTCACCTCTGGTTTTCCACAAGAGGACTCAACTCCTCCAAAAAATTGTAGAGCTCATGATCCCCAATACTTGTAGGTAGCTCATCATTTTGATTCATCATGGAGGAAAACAGCATATCCTTCACAATATCCATCTGTATTTTTCGAGGACCTGCACTTCTCTGGGCTTTCAACACTTGAGAAACAAACATTTTCACGCGCTCCAACATTGACCTTGAAGTTCCTGGCTGAACTGGATGTTCATGCAGCCCAGTGTGGAGCATCATTCTCGTCACGAGGCATTAGGTAATACACAACACATTTACACACTTGCACACAGTGTGCAGTTTTGTGACAAAAGTGACAAACTATTTTAGTTTTCTCATCCTCTGTCAGAAGTCCAACTGCAATCTTTTTTGTCAAGTGTTGTTATACCTTTTATTGTTCAAGTAAAAAAGGACAGCTGAGCCTATGGCACTCCAAAGTACCAACACAATAGCTAATACGTACGGTACAACTTACAGACATGTTTGATGTTACTGGACGTGTCCATAGGTGACCATCATATTTTTGCTCCATTCCATCCATATTTCCTATTTTGCCATATGTTGGTGGAAACTCTAGGATGGAATCACCATCATAATGTCTTGGCACCTCCTGGACTTGGATGACTCGAGTAACTTTTTCCAACAATGAACGTAGAAGAGAAGGTTCCTCCTTACGAAAAACTGAAAGTATACTCTCTGAAGCAATACATTCATCGTCAGATATATTGTGCTTTGAACCTTTTGGATTGCTCGTGCCTTCATCTGGTTGCAAAACAGTTGTTGAGCCATTCTCTCAGAGGAGGAGCTCGAGATATGAACATGGGTGTTTTGTGTCCCTAATTCTTTACCACTGAAGTCTCCAAATGTCGGACATCTTGGGCAATGTAATTAGCACTAGAATCAAGACTATCAGTAGCACAGAGAGGACTACATTGTAGCATATATGTTTTACTTCGAGTAATATCTACGAGGTAGTTTTTATTGCCCTCCATATCATAATGAGCGATGATTTCCTGTAGGCTTCCATTGGTCCTAGTAGCTTTCACTCCAAAAAGGGCGTGTGATGAAGGCAGAAACCCTTATAGATATCCATGACTGACAAGCGTGGTCTGGTGGAGAAGTATTAATGTTTGAGATTTTTTGCTGCAGCCATCAAGCTCCCACTCAAAGGTGATAGTGTGCTCCATAGGGAAGGCAATACAAAGATGCAAAAAGGATAGGAGAGACGAAAATGTGAAATGAAAATATAAAAACGAAGGAACATGTGGACTTTATGAAACAAAAATAGAAGATCAGGTATCTAGGTGGAGCAATCACGATTGAGAATGAAGGCGGTTGAAATGATAATACAAGGTGGAGCAATCACGATTGAGAATGAAGGCGGTTGAAATGATAAAACAAGGTAGAGCAATCATAATTGAGAATACTCACGATAAATTTTTTTTATAAAAAATATACAAATATATACGTATCTACAAATATATACATTTATTGGTAAGTATTATTTTTATAAAAGGCTAGTCTCTTTGTAAACACACACACACACACACACATGTCTATATTTATATATTATATTGTATATATTTTAGTCTCTTTGTAAACACACACACACACACACATGTCTATATTTATATATTATATTGTATATATTTTAGGCTAAGAATCTATTAGGATATATGTATTTTAGTATGTGTGTGTGTGTATTTACAAAGAGACTAGCCTTTTATCTATTTTAGGATATATAGATATATTAGACTATATATCTATTAGGCACACACACACACACATTTATTAAAATACATATAGCTTAATATTTGTGTGTGTGTGTGTGTGTGTGTGTGTGTGTGTAACCTAATAAATACCTAGACTAAAAATATATATATATACATACATATATATATATACATACATATATATATATATATATATATATATATATATATATATATATATATATATGTACATATATACATAGCCTAAACTATATTCTCTCTCTTTTGAGCCTAAATGTTTAAAAAAGTTTTAAAAGAGCATGAGTTTTCTCTTTGTTGTACATCACATATTCTCTCTCTCTCTCTCTCTCTCTCTCTCTCTCTCTCTCTCTCTCTCACACACACACACACAATTTCAATAACATAAATAATAGAAAAGTTTTAAAAAAGTATGCCACACATATTGAACCATTGAAAAATATGTGTGTGTATGTGTGTGTGTGTGTGTGTGTGTGTGTGTGTGTCTATCTATAGCTTAATACATTTTTAGCCATATATATGTCTGTATATGTATGTATCTATCTTAAGGCTAT
Organism: Cibotium barometz; assembly: GCF_041138505.1. Taxonomy (NCBI): domain Eukaryota; kingdom Viridiplantae; phylum Streptophyta; class Polypodiopsida; order Cyatheales; family Cibotiaceae; genus Cibotium; species Cibotium barometz. The sequence goes on along the minus strand of NC_141054.1, from coordinate 61,485,319 downwards.
ATATATTTTAGGCCACACACACACATATATGGTACACATATTTTAGGGTACATGTATTTTGCTGTGAAGGTGTGGATACTCTCAACTCAGCAGGCGAACGGGCGAACGCATCTATGAAAAGAGGTATTGTTCTCTCTGCTGTTTTTTTATGTTAAATTGAGAGCCGGCAGCTATGTTGGAGGTAGCGGTGGAGAAGATTGCGGCTATGTTGGAGGTGGCGGCTATGTTGGTGGCGGCGGCGATGGTGAGGGAGAGGGCAAGGTGGAGGTGGAGGTGGGGGCAAGGGAGGCATCATGTGACCGGTTAAACCGGTCTCCTCCTCCACCTCCACCTCCATCTCGCCCTCTCCCTCACCATCGCCGCCCGCCACCAACATAGTCGCCACCTCCAACATAGCCGCAATCTTCTCCACCGCCTCCAGCGCCACCACCTCCATCTTGGCCTCCAGCAACACCACCTCCGCCTCCACCAGCACCACCGTGGTCTCTTAAATTGCATGGACAATGCCTCCCTTGCCCCCGTTGCTCCAGCCACTCCAGGCTCCCGACAGAGCCTGGGGATGGTTTGCGGACCATCCCCAGGCTCTGCCGGGAGCTTGGAGTGGCTGGAGCAACGGGGGCAAGGGAGGCATTGTCCATGCAATTTAAGAGACCACGGTGGTGCTGGAGGCAGAGGTGGTGTTGCTGGAGGCCAAGATGGAGGTGGTAGCGCTGGAGGCGGTGGAGAAGATTGCGGCTATGTTGGAGGTGGCGGCTATGTTGGTGGCGGCGGCGATGATGAGGGAGAGGGCAAGGTGGAGGTGGAGGTGGAGGTGGAGGTGGAGGAGGAGACCGGTTTAACCGGTCATGATGCCTCCCTTGCTCCCATTGCTCCAACCACTCCAGGCTCCCAGCTCTGCCTGGAGTGGCTAGAGCAACAGGGGCAAGGGAGGCATTGTCCAAGCAATTTGAGAGACCGCGGCGGCGCTGGAGGTGGGGAGGCAGAGGCGGTGGCGCTAAAGGCCGAGATGGAGGTGGTGGCACTAGAGGCGGAGATGGCGCTAGAGGCCGAGATGAGGCATGGAGGCGTAGGAGGCGGTGGCACTGGAGGCGGAGATGGAGGTGGAAGGCGATGTGGATGGAGATGGAGGTGGAGGTGGTTCTCCAGTGCACTTCTCCCCCCTTGCCCCCATTGCTCCGGCCACTCCAGGCACCCGATAGAGCCGGGGATGGTCTGCACCGCTAGACCATCCCCTGGCTCTGCCGGGTGCCTGGAGTGGCCGAAGCAACGAGGGCAAGAGGGGAGATGTGCAGTCTTTTATATGTGTTTTAAGGCAAGATGTGTATAGTTGTCAAATTCAATTCAGATACTAAGCTTGCAAGCATGTGTATATTCTTCAAACTCTATGTTTTTTTCTTATTCTCACAAGGTAATCATCAATACAACTAATCCCAATGTAATCCCAATGTGCATGTATGGATATAAAATGATTGTAAATCTAAGCTCCATAAAGATTCTATTTTCTACGATCGTAGCACTCTGTGAACTCAAATCATGACAATCCCACTCAACTCAGTGATTCCAGTCAGCTTAACAATCCTACTCTTGGACAATTTCACTCAAGACTGATCTGATGAGATCTCGAGGGATTCACTAACAGGCCCCTACTTAAGCTTATAAAGGATACCTTTAAAAATGAATGTCACCCCCCTTCCTTGGTACCCATATTTGACTCTTCCCTTAGTAGTATCCCTCAGCTACTATAGGTGGAGGATGGAGATGAGGATGGTGAGGGGGAGGGGGAGGAGGCCTCTTGGATCCCTCAGCTACTATAGGTGGAGGATGGAGATGAGGCGATGGTGAGGGGGAGGAGGCCTCTTGTCCTAGCCCTTTCTTGGCCTCTTGGATCTCTGTTAGCTGCCTTTGTAGGTTTTCCACTTGATTGGCTTATGCTCTCCTCAAGATTGTGCAGTTCGTCCTATAGTGGTTCTTGCTAGCTCCTCAATTCTTATGTGACTTTGTGCTCTAAGAACATGCCACGTCTTTTTCCCTTATGATTGTTTGTAGTTTGGACATTAATTTGGGGACATTTGTCATGCATTTATTTGGGGACATTTGTCATGCATTTATTCAAGTAATCTAATACTCCCTACATCCAGTCCAATTCTATGGTTTCCAAAAAACTAGATGGGCCTGGCACTATTGGGGCTGGTTTGGGCATGGTGGATCCAACACAGTGGGGCCCATTAGTTGATGATGGGTGAATGTTTCTTTCCTAGAGGTTTCTTTGAATAGGGCCTATAGTTTTATGGCCCGATCTTGGTTTTGGTATCCGGCCTTGTGAGCTTACTGATCTACTCTTTGAAGTTGTGCGCTAGCCTCTAGAGCTTTCACCATCCTGAATGTTTTCTTAGACATGTAGTAAGGTTTGTGTGTGAGGTTGATGTTTTCCTATAGACATGAAGTAGGATTTATGTGTGAGGTTGATCATCTCTATCTGACATTCATCTCAAACTGTTTGCTACTCATATTCAGGGCAAAAGAGAGACAGATGGCTCCAAGAAAAGCAGGAAAACAACAGGCAAAGACTAAGAAAGGTATATGATGTGAATAGCCAAGATTCTACTGAGATTGTGTTTTAATGTTTTTAGATATGCTTACTTGGGCTTGGTGTGTGTGTCTTACAGACAACAGGGGATACTCACTTAGATCTGGGCATGTTTGTTTGACTCTTAGCGAGAGGAAGCTCAATCACAGACACCTATGTCCTCACATGTATCTCCTGTTAGAGAGGAAACAGAAGCGCATAATTCTCTTGTTCATGAGCAAGAAGCGTTGTGTTGGAGAACAAAATGAGCTCACCTCCTCCAACTCACACGGAGATGCTTGAATCTAGTACTGGTCAAGGGGAGACCCATAGAAGGCTTCTTGGAAAATCTATTAAATTGGGATTTCTTGGTGATGTATTCACTAAGTTTTTTGTGCAACACAATTCCTCTACCCCATTGGTCCCTTTATGCAGGCTGATTCCAAATGAACCCATCCGTATAGTTTCTACCCAACCCAATTTGAGGTGTTTCGTGATTCCTTTGACTGCCATGGCTATGTCGTCAAAGCATCTCCTCCTTTTTTAGTTTCACTTACACGTCCCGGAAGCTCTATGTATTTCACGGTCACACAGATAGACTTGCAAGAATGGGGACCATACTGGGTGGTACAACATGACAGATTTGAGGATGAAATCAGAGGAACTGAGTGGGAGGATCTCAGTGGTGGTAAGAAGTTTCTTGTTTGGGATGGCAATCATCGTGTGAAGGCATGGATGTCTCGAGTGCGCGAAGGTATGTTCTTTTGAATGCCATAGAGTGATTTTATGCAACATTAAAAGTAATATATTGTAATATCTTTATTTTGTTTTCTCTAGCTTGGTCTCATAGCCCCTCACGCCATGTCCGAGTCAAATGTCAATTTTTGGTTGTGGACAAGAAGCAAGAAGGTAAAATTGCTATTGGCTTTGCGATCTCAAAATGAGTAAGTGATCTCTCTCTACTTAATTACAGACATTGTGAAGTCATTGTTAAGTTCTTGGCTCATTGTGACTCTTTACAACAAATTGGTGTGCACTAGTGTTACACCCACATTGTCACATGAGATCTTCATGTTTCAACGATTTGGAATGGCGGACAAATCATCCATATTGGACTACCTTGGTGAAGACGTAAGGAGGTGGGCTTTAATGGAGCTTAGTTTGGAGTGATGAAGTGGAGAGCAATGGTACAATGCTCCAGCTACAATCTTGGCACAGCTTGTGTGGAAGGTAGTGTTTGCATTTCCCATCTTTTATTAATAAACGGATTATCAATGTTTTTTAATCATGTGAGTGATATTGAGTCCTTTTTGTTATACGTAGACATCGTTTGAAAATGCGATGAAGCAAGCTATATCATGCATTGATAGACATGCCATGGGGTTGCAAGAATATGAGACAAAATGTGAGAAAGCCAGACGTGGTGTAGAGCAAACATTTCGAGATAGAGCGTACAAGATGCTCATAATTTCAAACCCATCCAATGGTGATACATTCTTTCAACTTGTATATAACTATGATTGGTCTAAGAAGGGATTGGTTGCTCTGACCAAAGAAAAGCTCTACACAATCGCCATATCTCAGATTTCAACTCAAAGGTATGTCACATGTCAATAAACCTCCCTTAACATAAACTAACCTTAACATCTAATCTCTTATGGCTTTGGTATGATGCTGAGCTGAAATAGGAAGATGGAATTGCTTCAAATGCTTATGACCGGGAGGGCAAAGGACAAGGTAATTTTGGAGATGTTTGGGAATAACAAAAAGACGTTGCTGCATATGAAGAAAGAGTTGTATTGGAAAGAGCTAATAGGGGAGGCGGACTCTATTTTTTGGAGGGTTTATTAGTATATGATGATGTTATCTACATCCCACCATTGGGTGCAAGAGGAGCGATCGAAACATATACCATGGGCCTTCCATGAGGTGTGGGCAAAGATTGGAAAAGTGAAGGAAGGCCAAAAGCAACCTGAGGTGGAGAATACCGCAAAGAGGGTTGTCTACAGATATATATCTTCTAATGCCATTCTATTTTTGTAGAAAATACATATACGCATTAAAAAAAATATTTTAGTGCTGTTTGTTTTATTTTGGATATGTAGGTAGGTGCAGCTACTCATTGGCCAAGGTCTAATGGACGAAGAGACGGAAGCAATCAAAGAATGGGTAGATCCAAATTCCTCGAAAACAATGTACCCGAAGGAATCGATTGAGAGAGGGGTTTCTGATTGGGAATATAAGAGATGTCCTTGGTGGTTGGACTATCCTCTAAATCATGTGCCTCCAAGTGAGGAGCTCCTAGACAAAGGTACTTTTTTGCTTTCTACTGAATTGTATGCATGTAAATGTAAATGTATATGTATATGTATATGTAAACCTTCCTACCTATGCAAATACATACCTATACATACATATGAATATATAATTTATCCATATGCATATACATATTAGATACATATACATACAGATATATACATATACAAATATATATGTAAACATATATGTACATATACATATATGTAAACATATATGTATATACATAAATACATACCTACATACATACACTAAATTATATACTAAATTCCTACATACATACAAAGTTCATGTTACATTTAAGATTTGGCATGTTAGATTTTAAAGAAACATTGTTAAGTTTTGAAGTTTATTTTGGGATTTTTTAGAAAATGCAAAGGAGATGCTGTCCAAATTTTTTACAAATTTGGACATACGTACATACATAGTTCATGTTACATTTAAGGTTTGGCATATCAGATTTTAAAGAAACGTTGTTAAGTTTTGATATATACATACCTACATACATATACATATAAATAGATACATATACCTACATACATATACATACACATACATATACATACCTACATACCTACATATATATACATATACATATGGATATACACATACATATACATCTACCTACATATACATATACAAAAAGGTCTGGGGATTTCTACCTTTTTACTAAATTATCTTGATCTATTTCTTGAAGAATTTAAGAATTACCAATCTGAGCTTGAAAGAGAGCCCCCAACTCAAGAAGACTCTAGAATACTTTCCCCGCAGCCAATAAACTTGACCCAATCTCGAGTAGTTGGATCCTTGCGCGTGGCCCCAAAACCATCCACACCACTATCACGAGTGCCACAATCACACCAAGAGCATACATCTACATCGTCTCAAGTGCAACTGAGAGGCGAACAAAGAGACATCTTGACATTATGCATGATGTTCAAGAGGGAGACCCCACAAATGAAGATCAAGAGAGAGACCCTCCAGAGCATCTTCAAGAGGGGGAGGTGTCAGGAAAACATGACATCATGGACATGACTAGTAAGAGTACTTTCCATCGCAAATTTATTTTGAGAAGTGTGTGCTTTCGAAATGCATCTCATTTTGTCTTGTTTACTTGTAGGTGAGAGATGTTCTTCACACATATTGCTGGTAGACGTCCACACTCTTTCAGAGGGCTCAGATAGGTAAAAAGAATAATTTTCCCATATAATTAGTTTTCCAAGTTATACTTACCAAAACCAAACATCATAAATCTTTTTTGTAGTGTGGAAGAATTCTTGATGAAGATTCCCAAGGCTCTATCTCATAGAGGTGCTCCCTCAGATACAGTGGCTCACCTCGTATGGGCTGACTTTCCTACAGGTTTACAGGTTGTTGATGTAGATATAGATGGGTGTCCCTCATGGAATCAAGTTTCTTCATCATTGATGCGTGCCACACTCAGTTTTGTTGGTTTGTTTGTGGGTGGCTGATGAGGGTTGGTTTGTGTGTTTGAGTCTAATGGATCAACTTCCTAAAATATATTCCATGGGAAAGAAAGTTGGATTGGTTATGCATCAAACAATGTCTGTTCATGTGGAATCAAGTTATTTGTATGAGAATGGAGAACAGGTAAGTCATAATCTCTCAAATATTTCCCTTTATGTATACATGTTATGTGGTATATGGATATCCAAACATAATGTTTTCTCGTTATGGTAGGTGGATACATTGGCGCTTAGTATGTTCTATCGAGTAAATTGCCATGTCCCTATTATTGATCGTGAGGCTGGGCAAAATGTTTCAAAGAAGTTATTCAACGCTCAACAAAATTTCATTTTTAAGAAGAATAAGAAGCATCCATTCCAATGCACAATGGTCTTGGAGCGCTACATTCGAGGTGGTGCAGAAAGATCTCCTATGTTCTTTAGGTAAGATAATTTTCATTCTGTTCATTTTCATAGCTACTTTTTCAAAATACTTAGATGCACGTTTATGATTGCATTTCATTGTAGGTGGCTAGTGGAGACCTTCTCAAGTGAAGGAGATGGTGTCTTGGACGTTTTTGCGGGATGTGGAGGCTTGGGACGTGCATGCCAAGAGTTAAAAAGGCACTATATGGGGATAGAGAATGACATGGAGGTAGCCAAAGCATGTCTAGGAGATTTCTCATTAGGTCGAGATGACACGTAGAAGAATGCTATAATTTGGGGATAGAGAATGACATGGAGGTAGCCAAAGCATGTCTAGGAGATTTCTCATTAGGTCGAGATGACACATAGAAGAATGCTATAATTTGTGGATCAAAAGACTTTGTCATCAAGATTGTCATGGTTTGGAAGTTTAAAGATCAATATATACATTTTTTATCTTTAAAGGATTGTGTTATATATTTAAGTAAGTAAGAAAGTATGTATGTAATGTATGTATATATGTTAGTGCTGCGTAGGTAGCTCTTGTATGTATGTATGTATATGTATATGTACGAGGTGTATGAATTTAGGTAGATATATGTATATATATAATTATATCAATAAATATGATGTGGATCAAAAGACTTTGTAATCGAGATTTTCATGGTTTGGAACTTTAAAGATCGGTATATATATTTTTTATCTTTAAAGGATTGTTTTTTATATTTAAGTAAGTAAGAAAGTATGTATGTATGTATGTATGTATATATGTTAGTATGTAGGTAGCTCTTGCATGTATGTATGTATATGTATATTTTGTATGTGTATATGTATGAGGTGCATGAATTTAGATAGGTATATGTATATATGTAATTATACATATTTAAGTATATAAGCAAGTATGTCCGGAAGGCTATGCAGATACGAAGGGATGGAATCGCGACGTCCAAGCTAGAACCGAAGCAGCAGTGGGAGGGAATTCCATGTGTATATGTATGAGGTGTATGAATTTAGATAGGTATATGTATATGTATATTTTGTATGTTGATCTTTTAAAGCTTGTTATTTATATGTAAGTAAGTTCTTGGTCCTTTACAAAGCTCATAGTAAGTTCATGGTCCTTTGCAAAGCTCGGACTCCTTGTTCATTGCTCTAAAAAGCTCGGACTCCTTGTTCATTGCTCTAAAAAGCTCGGCAAAAAAAGCTCGCAAAAAAAAATCCCCCATTCCCACTTCATCTGTGGAATGTCTAGAGGTTGCAGTTTCCCTAGCATCTTAACTCTCTCTACCTTGACTCTTTGACACATTACGCATTTTCGCACATGATCAAGTACATCCTTTTTGAGTCCTGGCTAGAAGAAGCTTTTCTTCATAGACATATAGGTTTTTATAAACCCTGGATGTCCAGCTATCAGGCTATCATGGGCTTCTCTCAGAAACCTTCCCTTTATTCCCTGATCATTGGGCTTACATAGTTGATTATTACAATACATGCATCCTTCATCCAATTTGTATCCAAGAACTCGACTCATTTCCTGAGGAGTCTTGCTTTCCTATATCAGAAGGGTAGCAATAGGAGCAAAGAATTTGTCCTGCATGATTTTCTCCTTTGCTTCACAGATCAATGGATTTGACACCACTGTAATTGCAAGCAAGGAGGCTTTTTCTGCGCATCTGCCACCACATTTTCTTTCCCTGGTCGATACTTAATCTCAAAATCAAATTCATGCAGGGTCTACATCCATCTCCTTTGACGCATGTTGAGATCCCTTTGGGTGAAGATCCACTTCAGACTTTGATGATCTGTCACATCAAGGTGAACCTCTATCCCAAAAGATAATGTCTCCACAACTTCATAGCATACACTACTAAGAGTAACTCCAAGTCATGGACGGCATAATTTCTCTCATGTGTTCTGCGTTTTCTAGATTCATAGGCCACTGCATGACCTTCCTGCATAAGAGCCCCGCCTAAGGCAAACCCTCTGGCATTAGTAAAACTACCTCAAAGGGTTTGGTAAAATCTGGCAATTTAAGGACAGGGTTGGTTACTAAGGCTGTCTTCAGCTTGTCAAAGGCACTCTGACACATTGCAGTCCACTGAAAAAGTGTACTCTTCTTGAGAAGGTTAGTTAGAGGGGATGCTATTTGAGCATACCTAGGTATAAAGATCCTATACCATCCGGTTAATCCTAGGAATCCTCTGACTTACTTTACTGTCTTGAGTTCTGGCCATTCTACAACTGCTTGGATCTTTGTTGGGTCAAGAGAAATCCCATCCTTTGACACTATGAATCCCAAGTATTCCACTTGGTCAACAGACAAAGAACACTTGCTCTTTTTTGCAAAGAGTTGGTGTTTCCTTAGGATTTCTAGGACCTTGCGCATATGATCTTCATGATCTGCAGCATTCTTTGAGTATACCAAGATATCAACAAAGAAGATAAGAACAAAATCATCCAAGTATTCTCTAAGAATATCCTGCATAAGACAATTAAATGTCGCCAGGGCATTAGTCAATCCAAACGGCATGACTGTGAACTCATAATGCCCATAGCAAGTATTGAATGTTGTCGTTGGGATGTCCTGCTCCTTGATTCTGATCTGGTAGTACCCGGATTTGAGATCTATCTTTGTGAACATTTGGGTCCCACTTAACCGATCCAGAAGTTCATCAATCCTATGAATAGGATACTTATTTTTAATTTTGTTAACTGATTCAATCCTTTGTAGTCAATACAGAGTCTTAACATTCCATCTTTCTTGTTTTGAAAGAGAACGGGCGCACCCCAAGGTGAGACACTGGGTCTGTTCTAACAGTTGTCTTAACTCCTTAAGTTCCATGGCTTCAGGGACTGGCATTTTGTATGCACACTGAGCCACTGGCTCTGAGGGTTAACTCGATCTCATAATCTACTTTGCAAGAGAGGGAGGCATCTCAGTCAGCTCTTCAGGAACCACATCTGCATACTCACTTAACCACTCTGGTTCTTTAGCGTTGCATTTTATGTCTACTGGTGGGGGGATTCATTTTAACGACATACACAGCTTGCCCCTTTCTAAGCTCTTTTAATAATTTGGAAGCCTTGACTAATTGTAGCACTGGGGATCCAAAAATTCGAATTCCTTGAACTTTATTCCCATGAAGGTCAAGGAAAGAGATGGTTCCTTTGTGATAATGAATGTCAGTCTGATTCTTTTGGAGCCAATCCATTCTAAGGATTCCATCATAGACTCCCAAGGGTAGGACTTTGTGAACTGGCACTTTGTTACGTTCCCATCTAGGCTAAATTGAATAAGGCTAGTCTCAAGGTGTGAAAAGAATCTTTCCACTAGCCAATTCCACTTGCATAGGTTTCCTTGATTTTTGATTTAGGACTAATTTACGCAGACATACTAGGGAAATAAATGAATGAGTACTACTTGAATCAATCAAAAGCTTGAATTGCTTACCTTGGTACTCTGCTGGAGTCTAGAGGACTGAGAATTGATGGTTATTCCCCTGATGCTCTATTGCTGTATAGATTTGTCCTTTCTCTTCCTCCACTTCTTCAGCTATAGTGACAGCTCAGGCTGCTACAGTATGAGGTGGAACTCTCTCTCTTTGGTTATTCCAATTCAGGGAGGGAGTTTAGAGACTATTTTGCATAGAGGCTGTAGGATGAGCTGGCACTCTTCTGGGGTTATCCTGATTTTGGCACGGGGGACCGAGTCTGTCTTTGAATTCTGGGACCCTGGCTTCCTTAGCGGCCCATAGAAGGAGATGGGAAATCCTTGAGCTGGTGCCCAAACCCTTGACATCCAAAGCATCTGTTCTCTCTTTGAAGATCTTCCCTTTGCATTCTTGAGAGAGCCGAAATTCCTGAGAATGTACTCGAGGGAAAGGTCTTCCTTCATTTTTGAAGCTTCCTGTCTCCAAATTCTGGTTGGGACCTTGGTGTCTCTTTAAAGCGGAAGGTTGGAAGAACTTCCCAGTGTCTGAAATCTCTTGAAGAATGAGGGAGTTGGCTTTTGCGGGACTTTCACGGCAATGAAGGCTTTGGTGAAGTCCTTCACCATTCTGACAGCTTTTGCCATGGATACTCGCTTGGCATTTTTGACCAGTGTGTCTAAGGGTTCGTTCATTCCCCAAATGAACTTGGCCATGAGTTGCTCTTCATCTAGAGGTGGTGAATATTTGAGTAGAAGAGCGAATGCCTGGTGATATTTCTCCCCTGATTTGGCTCCAAAAATTCATTCATTTTGGTTTCTAAAAACCTGGGAGGACAAAATCTCTTCCTCAAATAGGTTTTAAGGTCATTCCAGGACTGAGTATTTTGGTCCACATGGTTGGTGTCACAATGGTTCCTCCATGCCACCCTAGTTGTTTCCACTATTTTCAGCGTGGCAAGAGCCATTTTGCTTCGCTCATTGTAGCCTGTGACATCAAAATATTCTTCCCTAGCTTCCACCCATTTCTCCACAGCCTTGCGTCGGTTCTCCCTTCTACCTTTGAAGGGTCCTGGGGCGGCTGAGTTCTATGAAGAGGCTTGTGAACATCAAGGTCAAGCTCTTCATCTTCAGAGAGAGGGTCTGGCTGATGGCCACAGTTTCCTCGTCTCATGATTCTACCAAAAATGATATATTATTAAATTTTTATTTTGATATCGTACATGAGATCTCAATTAGAGTTTTGAAAAATAATTTCTTAAACAAGATAAATGATCTTATTGGAGATCTATGACATATGTCTGGTAACAAATTTTTCTTTATCAGTTTGTTCATAAATAATCACTTATACAACAGGGAATTTTTCTCCAGAAAACATTTCTTTATTTATATGAAAGTTGTAATATGTACATAGAGCAGCTCGGCGCTCCAGAAGTCAAAATCTCCTCAATAGATGCATAAGACGATGATAGTGGGTTATAGACATGCCCTGATACAAACGTTCCCTTACTGCCCAAGGGAGCTACTATCATCTCCTTAGGAATAAAGCGACTAAGTAGCTCCCTTACTGCCCAAGGGAGCTACTATCATCTCCTTAGGAATAAAGCGACTAAGGAGTCTATAGATTTGACAGAAAAGTCTGAAATTTTGAGGCCTAGAGTGATATAAAATGACACCATGTATCACTTTTAGCTTCATCAGAATCATGGCCAATGAGAGGTTCTACCTCAGCATCGCATGCTAGTCGCAAGAGCCAATGGACATACTACCCTCCTGCAAATCACATGCTGGTCGTAAGAGTTGTGGACATACTACCCTCCTACAAACCACTTGTGCTGCCTTGTCTCCGCTGGGTCAGGAAAATATAGATCCTCGAAATGCCGTGCGAGTCTTGCTCAGCTCGTTCGAGTTGTAGTAGCGGAAGAGATGAGATACTCGAAGAGGCGAACACAGTCATGTCTTGTGACTAGGTGAGCTCGGGAACACTAGATAAGTATGGAACTTCCATCTATAAAAAAAAATTCTTTGATTAAAAATTCTTCATTAATGAAGCTCACGGAATGAAAATACACTATGTAAAGGCTTTTTTTGAGTTTTTATTATTATCAATTTCTGATAAGAATTCTTTTCTCCTTAAAGGAACAATTCCCACTAAGGGTAAGAGGCCGTAGACCCTACGATGAGTATTCACGACAAGTAAGGCCATCAACTCTTCAGAAACTGGTAAAGAAATATGAAGGGTCGGGAGATCCATACGACCATGTAGCAGCTTTTAGGCAAGCAGTTCGAGCTGAGCAAGTTGCTGACAAGCATACTCAAATAGAAGGGTTTGGACTCACTCTTGAAGGAAAAGCCCTTGCTTGGTTTCAGGCATTAGAAGCTTCTGACAAAACTTCTTTACGAGTTTTGGAAGAGAGATTCATTGCTGCTTTTTCCTTGATGGGAATTCAACATGACACAGTAGCGCATATCTACTCTTTCAAACAAGGTGAGAATGAGAGTGTTAGAGACTGTGTAAATAGAATGAAGCAGTACATTAATCGTTGCCCAGAAGATGAGAAGCCCGCCCAAAGTCGATTAATTTCTCTCTTCTTAAAAGGCCTCAAAAATTCAACACTGCATACACATCTCTATGCGAAGAAACATACAAGTTTCAATGAGTGTTGCCATGATGCTATGGATTTCACCGATAACTTCAAATTCCAGGATGGTTCTGGCCCTGAGGTTAAACCTAGAAATCAATGGGGTGATGACCAAAGTTCAGGGTCTAGCGCGCTGGTAAATCCAGATCAGATAGCCAACCTAGTGCTAAGGAGATTAGGACAAACCTATCGTCCACCCATGCAGCCACAACAACAGCAGCAGAGAATGAGGAGTATACTTCCTATAGGTCCTCATCTTTGTGGAGCATGTGGCGGTGACCATAAAACAGAGGACTGTAATACCTTTTCTCCTCTAGTCACAAACCAACCCACAAAGAAGTGGTGCCAAGCCTGTGCTTGGAACTTTACTCATACCACACAGGATTGTACTCGCATTGCGAGAATGAGACAGGAACGTGAGCAGCCGAGGGGTGGAGTGGCTCCACAAATGTATCAACAATATACAAATTTTGAACGTAAGCCACCGATGGCACAAGAACAAGCACGACCTGTTCTTGGTGCTCAACCTCCTGCTCCAGGGACTGCTCCTGTGAGGGTTGTCGACTATGACAATTCAAATGTGTGTAGAAAATTGGTAAACCCAGGCTATGTGGAAGAAGAATACACATCATATTCATCCAAAGAAAATATCTTTGAAAGTCCCGCATACCCAAACCAAGCACTGGTGGAGATTCAACCAGGGGAACAAAACTCTTTAATGTTGCTAGGCGGCTACCAACCTAGGACTCCAGGTCCCTCAGGTCAATGGCAGCCAAGGAAAGTAGAGGCCAAACCAATGGGCCCCTGTTATGAGTGTGGAGAACCCCATTGGGCTCGTGATTGTCCACATCGCTCAAGGCAAGCATCTCGGTCAAATACAACAGTGCAACAGTTTCCACCAATAGAAAGATATTGTCTGGGGTGTTGTGTCGAACACTTCCCGAAGGATTGTCTGTTGAAACCACATGAGGAAGGCACCTCCCAACCAAAGGTTTCACTTAACCTTGTAGGGGCAATTCCATCACCACCTTCATCTGAGAATGAGGATGTCGTGCCACTTAGAGTCATGACTCGATCACAGACACGAAACGCTGAAATACAAACTGATGAGACACCTCGAACTAGGGACGCAAAGACAAATCTAGTGGACAAGACCCTACAGTCCAGTAGAAAAAAAACCACTAGGAGGAAGAAGAACCGAAACAAGCACACTAAAAGTGCATCCACTAGTTCTCAGGAGACCTCTAAACAAAACATAAGGGATAAAACTTTTACATCCCAAGAAGTGTGTGAGGAACCTAAACCTGAGCCAAGTGCTAAACAAAATGAGGCTAGTACGACTGAGGATAGTTCTGGGGGTTCTGTTTTTGTGGATAAAGTAAATGAGACTCTAGAGGCCATCATTGATGCTCATAGAAGTCGCATTGCAGCCTTATCAGAGCTACCCAAGAAGCTTCAAGAATACCCAAACCCTCGTGAGGAGAAGATCAATCTAGCTGTACATCAGCAACTCATTAGGGAAGCTCAGTCGATACTTGAGGGACCACCACCACCTATTCCTCGGGGCCCAACTTCTCTTAAGCCAACATTAGAAACTATACCGGAAGTGTCATCAAGTAGGGAAATGAAAAGTGAGTTCATTTCACAAGCTCAAAGCGAAAGATCGGCACCAATTGACACTCCATTGAAAGAAGAAAGTCTACCATCACCTAGCCTTGTCTTCCCATGCAATGATGAAATTATTGATGCTAATGAGGACATGGCAAATGACATGTGGGCCGCTGTAAATGAGAAAATAAATGAAAACATGTCTTCTGTTAGTTCGCCTCCATTCTCTGAGGTGGATTTTACCAGAGACACGGAAAACAACTTTGGACACCCAAGCATCCAGGAGGAAGTTCAAACAATTGTTTCTCCTAGAAGTAAGCATACAATGAAAACCTTACCGTCCTATCTGGGAGAATATGAGAACTGTTCTCAAACCTTGAGGATACCCTCCATGCATAAAAGGTTGACTAAGGAGCAAGATATGAGTATGGTGCAAGCTATTTTGTCTGCACCAGTGGCTTGTACCTTACCTTTGCTTGAGTTGATAAAGCTTAAACCTGAGTTGTGGAATGATATTACCACATGTTTGTCAGAGCAGGTATTGCTACAAAAGGGTCACCATGAGTGTACGATACACCCTGAGACAAAGCATGTAATGCCAGTTCCTATCAACAAAGTTGGAAAATTTTGTGAGGATGATCAGGGAAATGCTACCCTCCCATTAGAAGTGCGAAAAGTATCTTCAACTGCAATACTTGATAGTGGTGCAGGAGTAGGCATTGTGACAAGGTCCATTTGGGAGAAATGGGGCAAACCAGCTATTAGGAGTACCAGGATGCGTTTGCAGCTAGCAGATGGAAGCTTAGAACATCCCCTTGGGCTGCTTGAGAACATATTGGTCACCACATGTGGGATTGAATATGAGCATACCTTTGCAGTGGTGGATTTTGGAAAGCATCCAAACTACGAAGTAATATTGGGTAGACCATTCATGCGACAATTTCAAATGATTCAAGATTGGGGATACAACTACTTGTACCTCAGACATGATTCTGTCATCACAAGGGTCAACCTAAGGAATCACTCATATCGTGATGTAACAAGGTCTCCAATAGATGAGTTTGATTCTGCTTCATCTGAGGGCTCAAAAATTACATTGTCAGATGGGCGGGAAGATCTATGGATGTGTGGAGCCTCCTGTAGGGATTTCAACACTGAGAGACTTAAGGGTAATCTGACGAGGCATACATTCCACAACCCTTCCCTGAGCATTTAATTGATCCATTAGAATGGAGTCATGTCCTTGCAACATTATCGACATGTGCTTTACCAAAGCCAATTCAATTTTGTGACTCAGATGGATATGATATTATTCCTCTAAGAATGGTACAACCACGTGCCCTTCGAGATGATTGGTACTATAGGGATACATCCACAACAGCTATGCATGTCGAGGAAGTCTCAGTAGAGGACTTGACACTCGAATCTGCTAATGATGCTGATAAGGAAGATGGCTGGGACTCTGATTTTGATAATGAAGATACAACCCCTGAGGAAGAGTTAAGAAAGGCATGCCTACTCTTGAGAGGAAGAGAGGTTCAAGTAGAGATCCCTAGAGGTCGACCTAAACAAAAATGTTGTAAGAGCCATAAGAGAATCAGTAGACAAGATGAGCGGGAACAACGTGAGAGACTACAAAAAGAAAAGGAGGAGTCTACGAGTGAAAACTCTCAACACCCACCTCACTTCTCAGGAAAAAACGGATATCTGTACTATGTCCAAGCACGAGATAGTATCAAAGAACAAGTCAAACGATCAGAGGGATTCCAAGCAAGGGAAAAGCTAACAACTGTTAGCAAAAATCATAAAAAAACGAAGAAACAAAAACCAAAACCCAGGTCTAACACTGATTCAAAAAAGAGTGTGGGAAGTGCAAAGACAACGGTGAAACAAAAAAATCCGATGCAAGATGGCAAAGGAGAACTCAAAACCGCATGGTCTTCCATGAGCGGAGACTCAAGTGAACAAGAACAAGGTCTAAATGTTCCTCCCAATTTCACACAGTACACTCTTCAAGATCGGAAGATTGTTCTTCAACAGCCCATGCGACAAAAACCAAGCATGCCAGGGATTTCATACGATGGTCCTGAAGATGCAAAAAAGATTGATATTGCTAAGCCAGGAGAAGAGCCTCGCTATGTGTGGATTGCCACAGACTTGTCCTTAGATGAGGAGAAGTTATTAATACAAACCATAAAGGAGTATCGTGATGTTTTTTCTTGGAGTTATAAAGACCTCAAAGGAGTTGATCCAAGCATATGTCAGCATACAATTCCATTGCGAGAGGATGCAAAACCCTCCAAGCAACGTCCTTATACTTACAATGAGAATTTTGCACGGAAGATAAAGGAAGAAATAGACAAGCTCTTAGAGGCGGAATTTATCTATGAGATTGAACACACTGAATGGGTCTCCCCTATTGTAGTGGTGCCCAAGAAAAATGGAAAACTTCGAGTATGTGTCAACCTCAAGAAGGTAAATGCAGCTACTGTGCGTGATCATTACCCACTTCCAATCACGGATCATGTTCTGGAATGAGTTGCAGGGAAAAAGGCATATAGTTTTTTGGATGGATTCTCCGGGTACAATCAAGTGTCAATTGATCCAAAGGATCAACACAAGACAGCCTTTGCTACTAAGGATGGCATCTTTGCTTATTGTGTTATGCCATTTGGTCTAACAAATGCACCAGCAACTTTTCAGCGGTTAATGAGTCATGTATTCAAGGAGTACCTTCGACAATTTCTTGAGATTTTCATGGATGATTTATGTGTTCACTCACAAGAGCGTGATGATCATATAGAACACCTGAGACTTGTGTTTCAAAAGTGTCAACTTTATCGTATATGCTTAAATCCTGACAAGTGCAAATTCATGGTAAGACAAGGAAAAATTTTGGGCCATATTGTTTCTCCCAACGGGATTTCAACAGATATGGATAAAATAGATGTCATTGTCTCATTACCTCGGCCTGTCAACCCTAAAGGGGTACAAACATTCATGGGACATTGTGGCTATTACCGTAGATTCATCTACATGTACGCTGTCCTAGCCAGACCATTATATGCTCTTCTTGTAAAGTTTAATTGGACGGATGAGTGTGAGGAATCCTTTAAAAAGTTGAAGCAAGCATCATTTGTTCGTAACTGTGCTTCATGTAAACTACAAAAGCCAATTCATAATGCCACATTATTCCAAATTTCAACTACACCAAGTTGGAGTAAGTATATTGTGGACTATCTTCAGCATGGTCATACGGATCAAACAATTCCTAAACATCGAGAGCAGGCTATTAAGATTGAAGCGGCAAACTATATGATAATAGAGGGCCAACTCTACAAGAGGGGCAAGGATGGCAACTTACGCATGTGTGTATGTGAAGCTGACTATCTGAAGATCTTAACTCATGCACATGCAGGTGTTGGGGGTGGACACTTTTCTGGCAATACCACAGCTAAGTTGATTAGGTGGTCTGGGCTTTGGTGGCCAACCTTACAAATGGATGCCGAAGAATATGTGAAACGTTGTGACGACTGTCAAAGGACCAAACCTCCCATCACAAAGGACAATATGCCATTGCGGCCTATGTTAAGCACTCGTGCTTTTGCAAAATGGGGTATTGATTTTGTCGGTCCCATTAAACCTCCGGCTCGTAACACTCATGCAGAATATATTATAGTCGCAACCGACTATTTGACCAAATGGGTAGAGGCAAAGGCAACAGTCAAAAATGATGCCAGAACCACGGCCAAGTTCTTGTATGAGTACGTGTTTACACGTTATGGCTTACCTATTGAGATCGTTAGTGATCAAGGTGTACACTTTGTAAATGAAGTCATAGAATTGTTGCTTCAAGAATTTATGGTAATTCACAAGCGTTCTGCACCCTATCATCCCCAGACCAATGGACAAGCCGAGAGTACTAACAAGATTCTCTGCACAGCACTCACAAAGATCGTTGAGGGACATAGGACTGATTGGGAGCAAAAGTTGCACTCAGTTCTCTGGGCATATAGGACAACCTATAAAACATCTGTGGGAACAACCCCATTTGAACTTGCTTTTGGGTTAGATGCAATTCTTCCCATTGAATTTCTTGTACCTACTCTACGAGTAGCTAAACAATTGGATTGGACTGGTCATGAGCTTTCACAACGTGTTGACGAATTGGAAAAGCTTGATGAGACCCGCTTATTGGCGGTAATGGGGATGTATGCTGAGAAGAGGAGACAAAAGCAATGGTATGATAGAAATGTAACAACTGGCCGATTCAAAAAAGGAGACCTGGTGCTCTTATATACACTTAAGAAGCATAAGAGAAAGCTCAAGAAACGTGGCCTAGGACCGTTTGTGATTAATGAGCTTACTCCAAGTGGTGCGGTGCGTCTGGAGACACTAGAAGGTGAGCAAATGCCTAACTTCATTAATGGAAGTCGTCTCAAGAAATACAATGAACCATTAACTGAAGCCATGCTTCAACAGATGCATGCTGCACAAACACGAAAAGAAGCACTTGACCTACTTAAACGTCAGGCTCAAGAGGAGGCTAAAGCTAGAGTTGCAAAAGCCAAGGAGCGTCGCAAAGCTTCTATGTTAGCCATACAGTTGGCTACTGATGAGCCATATGTCGATCCATTCAATATTCAAGTATGCCTTCATCTTCATGAGACTACCTACTTTGTCTCTGCCTTAATTGACTCTGGTGCAGACTATAATGTTCTATCGTTTGACACATGGATAGCCTTGGGTCAACCCACACTTGTACACATTCCTGTGGACCTACGAAGCTTCTCAGGTGAAGATAACCCTATAGAGGGAAAATGCGTTATTATGATGACCATTCAGGATCACCAGATGTCAGTGTCCTTTTATGTGGCAGACAGTAGTAGAGGCTGTCCTCGGTAGATCGTGGTTAAGTGCGACCAATTGCTCATTGGATTGGAAGAATAGACAATACAAGTTGCAAATTGATTCTGATTGCATCTTGGGATCTGCTACACCACGTGCTTTATCGTGTCAAAAGGGTAATGTTTCTACCTTACCCAACCCACAATCAAAATCTGCTCTTGAAGCTCCAAAACAAATGATGTGGATAATTGATGAGAACTCAAGTGAGGGCCATGGCTGGCATGTTCCAACTACTCTAGTTGCTGCTCAAAGAAGGCCGGGCAAAAAGGAATTATCAATGTGGCTACCAAAAGATACGTACAAACTTGTACCATCTAGTCCAGTTGCTCAGCCTCTTAAGAAGCACATCATTTCCAAGCCTAAATCTCGGATTGTTACTCGCTGGGTCCCAAAACAAGTTCTTAAAGCACAAGGTTATTATGAGGGTGCAACCGCAATTTGGCTTCCAAAATGCCATGCTGAGCAAAAGGTAAAAGAGTGTTTCAGAAAGGTTCCAAGAGCCACCCCTGATTGCCCATATCAGTGGGTGCAAAAGAAATCAACACAAATTCTCCAAGAAAGGAAAGGTGGCTGTGATAGCACCTACAAATCTACTTGTGTTGATCTTCCTAAAACATGTATTGAAACAACTGTTGCCCCTATTTCTCCTTGTTTCACAATTCAACCATCAACTGGTGTACCTAAGACAAGTCCAAAGGAGTCTCATTTGAGCATAGATTCTGGTGCTTCACTGCCTAAATCCTCTTATCTTGCTCAAATTCCAAGACAATTGCTAAAGTCTACACCTCTTAAAAAGGATATACCAAAAGCTAAAGATAAGGCGTTAACACTACAATTAAAGCTCTTTGGTAAAACAATGTTTGAATAATGTAGTTCCTTATGCCTTTAGGAGATGTGTTCTTTTTGAGATAATCTTGTTTTTGATTGGAATTGTCATGATGGATATGAGTGTTCTAAATTTCATTATTCTACGTCTTCTCCCTCTTCACTCACTCACTCATAAACCCTAATAAACAGCACAAGGCTCTGATACCATGTTGTAAGAACGGTAGAGGGGGAGGAGACACACACACAGGAGCAAACCCTAATGTATATTGCAAACCCTAACCATAGAGGGAAGCCATGTCCACTCTCACACAATGCATAATGCACTAATCCATAATCCACACAACACACAATGAGTTGTGTCCACACTCTACTAACCCTAGCTAATGTCCACACACTATGACCAGCTGGACACGCGGTCATTTATGTCTCACACATGTTCCTACCTATGACCAGCTGGACACACTATGACCAGCTGGACACGCGGTCATTTATGTCTCACACATGTTCCTACCTAATCTGCCAGCACATAGCATAGCTGGCTCACACTGACATCGAGCTTGAATCTCAACACCCCTCCTTCTTCATTTACTTCGCTTGTCGCATGTTCAGAGCATGTAGCTCTACTAAAGGTCTCTATTAGACGACTAAACATGCTAGATCCAGGTTGTGGGGCCCAAACTGGCATGTTTTGGCTTGTCTCCTCAGGGTTCTTGGTAGGGTGCCCATCCATGGCTTCTGAGTCAGAGGGGACGAGTCACTATCCACTATTCGTGGATCTTGGGTTGCACTCCCTTGGGTTCCAGCCGAAGGCCAAGATGCTAACGTGAAGGGATGGTGTGAGCCTGCGTAGACTAAAACGCTTTCTAGTGGTTCAGGCTCTAGCACCCGACCAGAACGTAGATGCATGTGACGTGGGTACCCTACGTGCATTGGTAACTACCCTTGAAACTCACACAAGTGGTTTCTTAGGTGTTTTGCACCCCGTTTTTACTTGTTTTTAGATTGTTTTTAACTCGTTTTTTACCCCCTTACTTATGGTCAAACCTGGACTAGGGCGTGTGATAGCTCGAAACGAGCGTATCGTTCAAAGGATCCTAGTGTGCTTTACAGCACCGTGTTTGCCTATCCAAAGCTTCTGTGGTCCTCAAAACAGTCCGTTTCCCTTGGGGGGGAAGGGGCGAAAGCCTATTTGCTTGTGGAGGAAAGGGTGAGGGCTTTATCCCACATGCTCACTTTACTCCTTTGGGAGTGGGCTACACATAGGGCACAACTTCCCATAAGCTCTCGCTTGAAAGAAAGCTATAGAGGCTCACTCTCCTATATATATATATCAAAAGACCGAGACCGAGACCGGGGTCGTGGGTCAATTGGGGTTTTTTCTTTTCAAAATTTTTTCTTCAATTAAAAAATCTTTCCTCTCCACACGTTCGGTTTTTTCTTTAGAAATAAAATTTATTTTTTTATTTTTTTATTTTTTATTTTTTTATTTTTTTATTTTTTGAGATTAATTTTTTCTTTTTTTCTTTTTTTTGAGAAAAGTTTTCTAGGGTTTCTTTCTAGGGTTTAGCCTTGGCCGCGGCGCAGTTCACACACAGCACAGTTCAGCACAGTTCTGGGGATTCAAAAATCCCCCTCTCACGTAAAAAACCAGATACCAGTATGCACGCCCACACGCGGAGCGGAAAAATAACAAAAGAAACAGAAATACAGAAGACAAATTGCAGAAAAAGATTGCAAAACACAGAAACGCCTCAACAACAAACACACAGACGCCTTTCCTGCAGTGTGGATTAAACTTCGCGCAGCAGCTCGAGCTGCAAACTGGAGCTTGGTGCAGGGCAACTCCCCGGCAGCGGTGCCAAAAATGTGCGCTTTGCCGCACAGGTCATAGCTGGGGACTTGCGGACACTGTATGCGAGCCACGAATGGCTGCAAGCATACAACCAGGGAAGGAAGCTCAAACAGAATGCAAAGGATGTGTCACTCACCGCTCAACCGCTGCCCTTGAAGGATTCCCGCATCGCAGTGAAGAAGGAGCCGCTGTTGCCGCTCTACCGCCTGTCCGCCCCGCCGCCGTGCCGCTACACAGTGCTCGATCGCTCTCTCTCACTCTCTCTCTCTCACACACACGCAGGAGAAGGAAAACAAGAGATAAGGCAAGAGCACTCTTGTATTCACAACACATGAGAATGAGGATTTTAGGGTTACATTTGACTCTTATAGGTGACTTGGCCGTTCACACTTGGGCGTTCACACTTGGGCGCCCATACATGGCCGGCTGATCCTAACCCTTATCCTATTGATATTCAAGGTGCGCCTCTCATCCAATCCCTTCATCCTTAACATATGGTGCCGACAAGCCCGGCCCATGACTCAGAATAGTTAAACTAATTACATGACGTAAAACATAGTACGTCTCATTGTCCGTCATGGGTCAACACATCCATACATCCACATCCACATCCACATTCATACATCCACATCCATACATCCACATCCATACATCCATTTTCACATCCACATTCATACATCCACATCCACATCCACATCCACATCCATACATCCACATCCACATCCACATCCACATCCACATCCACATCCACATCCATACATCCCCATCCATATCTACATCCATACATCCATTTTTACACCACATTCATACATCCACATCCACATCCATATCTACATCCATACATCCATTTTTACATCCACATTCATAGATCCACATCCACATCCACATCCACATCCACATTCATACATCGACATCCACATCCACATCCATACATTCACATCCATATCTACATCCATACATCCATTTTCACATCCACATTCATACATCCACATCCACATTCATATATCCACATTCATACATCCACATCCACATTCATACATCCACATCATCCATACATCAATCTACATTAACCTACATCATTCACACATCAAACCACATCATCCATTCACATCCGATTCACATGCCGTCATTCATTCACATCCCTTATCATTCATTCATATCACGATTCACATTCCTTCACATCCTATACCATTCATTCACATCCTAATTCAGAGGACATCACATCCATTTATCCATTTTCATTTATCTGATTCATATCACTTCCATCCATCCATTTACATCTATCTGATTCCTATCACATCTCATCACATCTATTTATAGAATGTAAGAGAATTCTAATTTTTTGATATAAAGATTCTTTGCGCATCTAATTAGGCATAAAGACAACTTTAGTAGGAATAACACTTTTATAAAAATCTTTTTTTTTGCATCTATTTAGGCATAAATTCAATTTTAAGGAAAATAACACTTTCGAATTAAAAATAAACCTTTTATGCATTTTACTATGCATAAATTCCATTTTAATGAGAATAACACTTTCAAAATAAAAATAAATCTTTTATGCATCTAACTATGCATAAATTTAATTTCAATGAAAATAATACTTTTGAAATAAAAATAAATCTTTTATGCATCTTTCTATGCATAAAATCAATATTGATAAGAATAACTCTTTTGAATTAAAAATAAAATTCTTTATGCATCTATTTATGCATAAAATCAAAATTGATGAAAATAACTCTTTTGGATCAAAATAAATTCTTTATGCATCTTTCCATGCATAAATCCAATTTAGTAGGAATTACACTTTTAGAATAAAAGAATTTTTCTTATGCATAAAATCATTTATGATGAAAATCACACTTCTAATATAGAAAAATATCTTTTATGCATACAAATCATTAATGATGAAAATCACTCTTTTAATATAAAAGAATTTCTTTTATGCATCTATTTATGCATATAAATCATTTATGATGAAAATCACACTTTTAATATTAAAAAATATCTTTTATGCATATGTTTATGCATACAAATCATTAATGATGAAAATCACTCTTTTAATATAAAAGAATTTCTTTTATGCATCTATTTATGCATAAAAATCATTTATGATAAAAATCACACTTTTATAGTCAAAATAACAATTTCAATATACTTCCTTCTATGCATGGAATTCAATTCTAAAGAAAGTAACACTTTTTTAATAAAATTTTTTTAGTATGCATTTTCTTATACCTAGGATGAAAATTAACACTTTAAGAATACATATATGATGGGAATTACTCTTTTTGAATAAAAAATTAAAACTTATTTTTTATAATTTTAGAAAATTTTACCATAACCTCCTTTGTATGGCTAACCATTTTTCAATTTTTAATTCTCTTAAATTAATTGGAAGTTCACCAAGAGTATTTAAATCATTCTAATGTAAACATTTTCTACTTATCAAAGAGAAACATTATGAAAAGCTTGATTTTATCCATTAATCATTCATCTAGGATAAATAATGGTTGGATTTACTAAAGAAGAGAGGGGAATGCCTTTTTTCAATGAGGCATAACATCACATTCATTTTAGAGAAGACAAAAATCATAAAAACCATAAAATTTAAGCATACATGGGAATTTATGTATTTCCTTACTACCATTCATCAATTAACTTCAATAGCATTAAAAAGCCATTCCAATTAAGCTTCTCAAGCTTGAGAGGGGTTGAGAAGAGAGAAACATTGAGAAATTATGGAAAAAGATCAAAATTCACACTTTACCTTACAAATTGCTTGATTCTTTGATCACGGTAGAGGCCCCCAACCAATCAATTGGTTTGGTATCCTGATGGAGCCACCAATGGAGATTGAAGAAGGAGGAAAGCTCCAATTTCTTCAATTTGGAGAGAATTTTAGAGAATAGTAAAAATTATCATTATTTCAGCATAATTCTGGCATAGTATAATTCTCATATTTTTTTTACAAAAGGGCTCAGGTTCTATTTATAGGAGAGGGAGGCTCTAACCAAGACCAACTGATTTCTAGAATTTTCCAAATTTAGTTGGACCAGATTTGGACCTAGTTTGGTTCCTTTTTTATTCGGTTTGATCTAAGAGAGAGGAGAGATAAAAATATCACATTATTTTTGAGTTTAAAACTCATTCAAGCATGTGAAGTAGGCGCCTCCTTGAAGGGATTCCCTTTCCTTACACATGTGTCAAAATGGAATCATTATATCCAAAATATCTTATTTTTTTAGTAATACTCATAGTTTTTTACTAATAAACCTTGTACATAGTCAACTCTTCATCTTATGTGGGTATTTACTCATTTTTGGTTATTTTCTTTTACAAATTGGATTTATCTCCTCCCCACACATGGATTGATCCTATTGGCCCATAGGAACCTTAATTTAAAAATTTTCAAAAATCTAGACCCCTTCTAATGCACCTTCTGGAAATCTTTTTAAACTTCTCTTTCAGGGAAACTTATTTAAATATGAAGAGATATTTTTCTATCCAAAAATATCCAAAATCTAAATAACCTCTCTCTAGAATATTTTCTCTCTCTAGGCCAAAATAGGTAGAAACAAGATCTTTGATATTTCTGAAGAGGGATTTGACTGCAAGGGAAGATACTAGACATCTTGAGAGGTTGGGGAGGAATCTTACATGGCCAGTGGGATGACATGCTGTGTGACAGCCATTCTATGGGGCATAGTTATAGCGCCAGCTCATTTAGTTAGGTTCACACTATAGAGAACCCTAGTATGTATTTGGTTGAGTACCTTTCATATTGTGTGTACTCTTATCTTTGTATATGGTGTGTTGAGTGTTGTGTGAAGAAGAAGAAGATTTTCAGGCTCTCACCTTGTGTGTTCTCTTTTAGGGTTTTGTGAGTGTGTGTGTGCTTGCAAGAGCTCAAGCTCTCTTCTCCCCTGCATCTTTTCAAGTTGCCCATCTGATTCCAGTGAAAGAAACATACTCTGCAGTGGATGCTGCTAGAGTTTTCCTTAAGGAGATCTTCAGATTACATGGCTTACCCAAGAGGATAGTAAGTGACAGAGATCCCAAATTCACATCGAAATTCTGGACTGCATTCTTCGAAGCAGTAGGAACTTTCTTGGATCTCAGCATAGCCTATAACCCCAAAATAGATGGCTAGACTGAAAGAGTAAACTAGGTAATAGAAGATATCCTACGGTCATGCTGCGCGATAGGGAACCCAACAAGTGGTTAAGCCATTTGCATCTGGTTAAATTTGCTTACAATGCTTCTTATCATATCGAAGCATTGGGATGAGTCCTTTCAAAGCTTTGTATGGACAAGATTGCCTTACATCGTTGACTTGGTCTGACCCATTGATCAGAGTCAAAATGTCTAGACAAACGCTTGATGACATGGACCAGCAAATGCAATCAATCCGTAAAGATATAAAGGTAGCCCAAGACAGACAAAGGCAGTATGCTGATAAAAAGAGATCAGAGAGAGAGTTTGAAGAATCAGATATGGTATTCATTTGAGTACGACCAAAAAGAAGTTCCTTATCCTTAGGGGAGTACAAGAAGCTCTATCCCAAATACTGTGGGCCATATGCTGTCATAAATAAAGTGGGCGATCTAGCCTACAAACTTCTTCTACCTTCCCATCTCAAGGTACATAATGTATTCCATGATGTCAGTTTCCTTAAGAAATATGTACCCAACTCGAGTCACATGCTTGATGATGAACAATTGATCTCTCCGACTCAAGGCGAGATGGTACTCGAACCTAAGGAAATCCTTGACGTTCAGGAGAAGATTCTCAGGAGCAGAGTCCTCAGAGAATTCTTAGCAAAGTGGAAGTTCTTCCCTCTAAAAGACGCCACCTGGGAGAAAGAAGAAGAGTTGGCAAAAGATTACCCCCACTTTGCGAGATGAGGACATCTCACATTTTTCAAGTGAGAGAGGATATAAGATTCCTCCTCAACTTGAATAATGAATAAGCCTTTACTTCAATCCCTTGTAATCATTCCATGTTTTTGAATATAAGAAAATATTATTTTTCCTTGTTTTGCCTAGTGAGATAAAAATTTCTAGAGAGTGGTAAATCAATATTGAGATATTTTTGGATATATATATTCTACAAATATCAAAAATATGTTTCCCTGAAACAAAAAATCAAAATAAATTTTCCAAGGTGCAATTAAAATCAATTAAAAATGATTTAAAATGCCTTAGCCCCTAACTCCGGCTCTCTCAAGAATGCAAAGGGAAGAGCTTCGAAGCGAGAACAGATGCTTTGGATGTTAAGGGTTTGGGCACTAGCTCAAGGATTTCCCATCTCCTTCTATGGACCAAGGAAGCTAGGGTCCCAGAATTCAAAGACAGACTCCTTTGTATCAGTCCAATCAGGGTCCTCCTTGCGCCAAGATCAGGGTCCCCCGTGCCAAAATCAGGATAACCCCAGAAGAGTGCCAGCTTAGCCTACAATCTCTATGCAAAACAGTCTCCAAACTCCCTCCCAGAATTGGAATAACCAAAGAGAGAGAGTTCCACCTCAAACTGCAGCAGCCTGAGCTGTCACTATAGCTGAAGAAGTGGAGGAAGAGAAAGGACAAATCTATGCAGCAATAGAGCATCAAGGAAATAACCGTCGATTCTCAGTCCTCCAAACTCCAGCAGAGTACCAGGGTAAGCAATTCAAGCTTTTGATTGATTCAGGTAGTACTCATTCATTTATTTCCCCAGTATGTCTGCGTAAATTAGTCCTCAATCAAAAATCAGTGAAACCTATGCAAGTGGAATTGGCCAGTGGAAAGATTCTTTTCACACACCTTGAGACTGACCTTATTCAGTTTAGCCTAGATGGGAACATAACTTGAACACCATATTAGAGAATTTGGGAATCTCCCAATTCCCATTTTTGAATACTAAAAAAGGGGGACATGGATAACATGTTTATAAGTTTCTCAAAGCCCTATCATGTGACCTATCATTGGAAAGCGCTTGAAAAATGGGATCTAAAGAGCCATGAACCACTCATTTTGGATTAATGGTGTTCAAGTTATGGAAAATCCAAAGTTTTGACCACATGTCCCAAACTTGTGGGAAATTTCCATATTCCCCAATATGGTGTTCTTGGGAGTCTATGATGGAATCCTTGGAATGGATTTGCTCCAAAAGAATCAGGCTGACATTCATTGTCACAAAGGAACCATCTCTTTCCTTGACCTTGATGGGAATAAAGTTCAAGGAATTGGAATTCCCGGATCCCCAATGCTACAATTAATCAAGGCTTCCAAATTATTAAAAGGGCTCAGAAAGGGGCATGCTGTGTATGTTGTTAAAATGAATCCAGTAAACATAAAATGCAATGCTAAAGAACCAGAGTGGTTAAGTGAGTATGCAGATGTGTTTCCTGAAGAGCTGACTGAGATGCCTCAATCTCCCAAAGTAGATCATGAGATCGAGTTAACCCTCGGAGCTCAACCAATGGCTCAGCGTGCATACAAAATGCCAGTCTCCCTGAAGCCATAGAACTTAAGGAGCAGTTAAGACAACTGTTAGAATAGGGATTCGTCAGACCCAGTGTCTCACCTTGGGGTGCGATGGAACGTTAAGACTCTGTATTGACTACAGAGGATTGAATCAATTAACAATTAAAAATAAGTATCCTATTCATATGATTGATGATCGGTTAAGTGGGACCCAAATGTTCACAAAGATAGATCTCAAATCTGGGTACTACCAGATCAGAATCAAGGAGCAAGACATCCCAAAGATAGCATTCAATACTCACTATGGGCATTATGAGTTCACGTCATGCCGTTTGGATTGACTAATGCCCCGATGAAATTTAATCGTCTTATGCAAGATATTCTCAGAGAATACTTGGATGATTTTGTTCTTATCTTCTTTGATGATATCTTGGTATACTCAAAGAATGTTGCAGATCATGAAGATCATGTGCGCAAGGTCCTAGAAATCCTAACGAAACACCAACTCTTTGCAAAAAAGAGCAAGTGTTCTTTCTTTGTTGACCAGGTGGAATACTTGGGATTCATAGTGTCAAAGGATGGGATTTCTCTTGACCCAACAAAGATCCAAGCAGTTGTACCTAGGTATGCTCAAATAGCATCCCCTCTAACTAACCTTCTACAAAAGTACACTTTTTCAGTGGACTGCAATGTGTCAGAGTGCCTTTGACAAGCTGAAGATAGCCTTAGTAACCAACCTTGTCCTTAAATTACCAGATTTTACCAAACCCTTTGAGGTAGTTACTGATGCCAGTGGGTTTGCCTTAGGCAGTGCTCTTATGCAGGAAGGTCATGCAGTGGCCTATGAATTTAGAAAACGCAGAACACATGAGAGAAATTATGCCGTCCATGACTTGGAGTTACTCTAAGTAGTGTATGCTCTGAAGTTGTGGAGACATTATCTTTTGGGATAGAGGTTCTTCTTGATGACATATCATCAAAGTCTGAAGTGGATCTTCACCCAAAGGGATCTCAACATGTGTCAAAGGAGATGGATGCAGACCCTACAAGAATTTGATTTTGAGATTAAGTATCGACCAGGGAAAGAAAATGTGGTGGCAGATGCGCTCAGGAGAAAAGCCTCCTTGCTTGCAATTACAGTGGTGTCAAATCCATTGATTTGTGAAGCAAAGGAGAAAATCATGACAAATTCTTTGCCCCTATTGCTATCCTTCTGATATAGAAAAGCAAGACTTGTCAGGAAATGAGTCGGGTTCTTGGATGATCAAGGATGCATGTATTATAATAATCAGCTATGTATCCCCAATGATGAGGGAATAAAGGGAAGAATTCTGAGAGAAGCCCATGATAGCCTGATAGTTGGACATCTAGGGCTTATAAAAACCTATATGTCTATGAAGAAAAGCTTCTTCTAGCCAAGACTCAAAAAGGATGTACTTGATCATGTGCAAAAATGCTTAATGTGTCAAAGAGTCAAGGGAGAGAGAGTTAAGATGCCAGGGAAACTACAGCCTCTAGACATTCCACAGATGAAGTAGGAATGTATCAGTATGGATTTTGTCACTGGATTACCTTCAGTACAATCAGGTTACAATTCCATTTTTGTGGTAGTTGACAGGCTAACCAAAGTTGCCCATCTGATTCCAATGAAAGAAACATACTCTGCAGTGGATGTTGCCAGAGTTTTCCTTAAGGAGATCTTCAGATTGCATGGCTTACCCAAGAGGATAGTAAGTGATAGAGATCCCAAATTCACATCCAAATTTTGGACTGCATTCTTCGAAGCAGTAGGAGCTTTCTTGGATCTCAACATAGCCTATAACCCCAAAATAGATGGCCAGACGACTGAAAGAGTGAACCAGGTAATAGAAGATATCCTACAGTCATGCTGCGGGGTAGGGAACCCAAGAAGTGATTAAGCCATTTGCATCTGGTCAAATTTGCTTACAATGCTTCTTATCATCAAAGCATAGGGATGAGTCCTTTCAAAGCTTTGTATGAACAAGATTGCCTTACACCATTGACTTGGTCTGACCCATTGATTAGAGTCGAAATGTCCAGACAAATGCTTGATGACATGGACCAGCAAATGCAATCAATCCGTAAAGATATAAAGGCAACCCAAGACAGAAAAAGGCAGTATGCTGATAAAAAGAGATTAGAGAGAGAGTTTGAAGAATCAGATATGGTCTTCATTTGAGTACGACCAAAAAGAAGTTCCTTATCCTCAGGAAAGTACAAGAAGCTCTCTCCCAAATACTGTGGGCCGCCATATGCTATCATAAATAAAGTGGGCGATCTAGCCTACAAACTTCTTCTACCTCCCCATCTCAAGGTACATAATGTAATCCATGTCAGTTTCCTTAAGAAATATGTACCCAGCTTGAGTCACATGCTTGATGATGAACAATTGATCTCTCCCACTCAAGGCCAGATGGTACTCGAACCTGAGGAAATCCTTGACGTTCGGGAGAAGATTCTCAGGAGCTGAGTCCTCAGAGAATTCTTAGCAAAGTGGAAGTTCTTCCCTCTAGAGGACGCCACTTGGGAGAAAGAAGAATTGGCGAAATATTACCCCCACTTTGCGAGATGAGGACATCTCGCGTTTTTCAAGTGAGAGAGGATTCAAGATTCCTCCTCAACTTGAATAATGAATAAGCCTTTACTTCAATCCCTTGTAATAATTCCATGTTTTTGAATATAAAAAAATATTATTTTTCCTGTTTTGCCAAGTGAGATAAAAATTTCTAGAGAGTGGTAAATCAATATTGAGATATTTTTTAGATATATATATTTTACAAATATCAAAAATATGTTTCCGTGAAACAAAAAATCAAAATAAATTTTCCAAGGTGCAATTGAAATCAATTAAAAATGATTTAAAAGACCTTAGCCTAAGGGTCAAGATTTTCTAAAAATTTTGGATTATGGTTCAATTAAGGTTCCTATGGTCCAATAAGATTAATCCAAGTGTTGTGGTGAGATAAATCTAATGAATTAAAAAAATACCCAAAAATAAGTAAATTCCCACATAAGATGAAGAGTTGACTGAGTACACGATTTATTAGTTAAAAATTATGAAATATTACTAAAAAAAATGAGATATTTTGGAGTAATCATTCATTTTTGACACCTTGGTAAGGAAAGGGGGAGCCTTCAAGGAGGCATCTATTTCACATGTGTGGAGGAGTTTTAAACTCAAAAATAATAAGATATTTTTATCTCTCCTCTCTCATGGATCAAACCAAATATAAAAGGGAGCCAAACTGGTCCAAATCTTATCCAAATTCAGCCAAACTGAAGCTAGAAAATTCTAGAACTTAGTTGGACTCAGTTAGTGGCCTCCCTCATCTATAAATAGACCCTCATTCTTTTGTATTCTCATCTGTGAACTATACTATGCCGGTATTACTCTAAAATAAGCATATTTTCTATTATCCTCTAAAAATCCTCTACAAATTAAAGAGATTGGAGATTCTCTCTCTCCTCAACCTTCCTTGGAGTTTGCATCAACATACTAAACCAATTGATTGGTTGGGGGCCTCTCCTTAGACTAAAGAATCAATCAAAATAAGAGGTAAAGTGTGATTTATGGTCTTTTTCTTAATCTCTAAATGTTTCTCACTTTTCAACCCCTCTCAAGCTTGAGAAGTATTCGATTGAATGGCTCTTTAATACAATTGAAGCTCTCTAATGAATTTTAGTGATAAATCACATAAAGTTTCCATTTATGCTTAAATTAAAATATTTTTAAAGCATATCTCTCTCTCCCCTAAAGAATGGTCATTCCTATGACCTATTCTATATTCAAATGATGCTTCTCATGAATCAATTCTCAATCTAAAAGTAATTCCTATGCTTGTCAAATTAGAGGCCAAAGAAGTGGCTTTTAAATGCTTTTATGCTACTTAATTTATGAAAAAACTTAGGAATCAAGTCCATAATTGGATATTGATCCAAATGATAGTTATTCTATCATATTATATTACTAAAACTTTATGTTTTCAAAACTATTGAAAATTATCAGTAATAGTAGCGGAGCTATGGTAAAATTTTTAAAAAATTAACACATAAATCATTTTCATACATAATATGAAAAGAGGACTTCCTACCATAAACCTAGGATTAATCATCCTAGGTTTATTGAATAATTCTCATCATAACCATGGAAAATTTGATTTTAATGTTTATACATAAATAGTTAATTAGGAAAAAGGAGAATTTCTAGGATTAATCATCCTAGGTTTATTGAATAATTCTCATCATAACCATGGAAAATTTGATTTTTATGTTTATACATAAATAGTTAATTAGGAAAAAGGAGAATTTCTAGTAATTCATTTTTATGATAAAAGAGAAATTTCCATGACAATAGAAATCCATGTATTCCAATGAGAAAAGAGAAAAATTTGAAATACTAAAATAATGGATATTTTAATTAAAAATTAAAGAAAAATTTAGTTAAATTTATCTTTTTGCATAGATAAATTTAAATGATGAAAGAGGAATTCCCACCATAATTGGAATTCAACCATTTAAATGAGAAAAGCGGAATTTCTAGTGTAAAGGAATTAATGGAGATTTTTATTTAATTTTTAAGAGAAAATTTAGTTAAATTTATCTTTTTGCATAGATAAATTTAAATGACTCGTTAGAGTAATTCCCCCGTTAGAAGATTATCCCATGGTGGAATCGACCGTGCCTTCTGGGCAAGGGGAGTTTTTTCGGGCCCGATTTCGGTGGGACCGCCCGGGCTAGCCTCTCGTCCTGGACATCCATAGGGCGAGGCCCCGAGTGTGGATCCCTGCCCCGCACGGGAGGCCGACGCCGCTTCCGTCTCACCGGAACCCCGAGGGGGGGATCTCACAGCACTACTCTAGAATCCCAACCCTCCCAAATGAAGGCACACATCATTTCAAAGCTCATTCAAAAAATCTTTGGGGGGATGGGGATCTTATCCAACATGTAGAGATTTTTGAATCCACGTGAAACCTGCGGGCCAGTCAATGATGTAACAATGATTCATGCTTTATCACTCACCCTAGAAGGGAAAGCACATCAGCGGTTCCGAGCTCTCAAACCTGAGGATAAGGTTAACTTCACACAACTCAAGAATGTGTTTGTGCCCAGGTTTTCCAGAAGTGGCGATAGATGGAGTCCTATGGCAAAACTACACAACTAAAGGAAATGGAGTTGATGGAGTCCTATGTGTCTCAACTAAAGCACTTAAATTCAAGGTGAAAACTATGGGAAAGGCTAACTGAAGTGATTAGTTATTGCCTTGCTTCCAGAGAGGAGTTAGAGAGACTACAAAATGCATGATTATGTGGTGGTATTAGCCCAACTGGCTACTCTAGATGCATGTTGTAAACTGGTGATTGAGTACGAAGATAATATGCTAGAATTACCACAATAATTGGAAGATGTCAGAATATCTTCGACAGCAATGAATTCGCGTGTTTCAAGTCACCAAGAGATTGGAACTCAGAGCAAGAAAGCAGGTCAAAAACATGACTGTGGGAGAACTCAGTAATGCAATAAAGGATAAATTGAAGGTAAAGGAGGGAAGAGAAACATCTGTGTGCAGATTGAATCACACTACCACCGAATGTCCACAGTTAAGATCAAGGCCACTACTCTATTATGCACACTATTATAAATTAGGAAATCATGACACTTCCATGTGAAGATATCCAAGGTTCCAAACAATTACACAACTGCTAGCACTTCAAGCTCCATTGGTCTTACGAGCACCACCTGTGCAAATCACTATAGTTGCAGGACATCCTAACTCTTTCTATTTACCTAGGGAAATGTTTTGGGTACATTACACTTCACCTCTACCACCACCTGTTCTACCACCACAACCACCATAGGCTAAAATCAACCAAGTATTGATTGAAGAGCCATTAGAAGATATGGATATGGTGCATGAAGTAGAACTTAGTGGAGAGTATTATGAGGAAGCTATGGAGATCACACCAGAATTCTATGTCCTATACAGATTAACACACTAGTACCTGTGTTTCAAACCACGATGACATAAACTCAAACAAGAGGAGAGGACCACTACAATGTTTTGGTTGCAGTGGGCCGCATCGAATCACTGAGTGTCCAAACAAGAATTTGGTTCATACGCACCAACCCCAACAATTGACTACTCCACCCAATGACATGCTAGTACTTACTTGTCCTAAATGTGGCATTGATCATTTTATCAAGGATTGTCCATGCCGTGCAAGTGGTTCAACTTTCACTTCTAAAACCAGGCCACCATTTGGACAATTAGTGTGCAGCCTGGAAATATCACGCCACTCAAGGTCCTGACATGAGCCAAGGCCCAATTGGGGGACAAGGGGAAGAATCGAGTAGATGCGACCAATTCCAAAATTGGCCAGAGAAGGAGGGTGAAAAAAGTGGGTAAGGGTGACACCAGGGTCACAATCCAAGATGGATCCGAAGAAGATACGATCGACACCGGATCCACCCAATCAAGAGAAGAAGGGGATCAAGCAGTCAACCAAAAAGAGCTTGACCTAGAGATGCAAGGGGAAATACCATCAACCCCCAAGGGAGTTAGGGAATACCCAAATGCCGAAGAGGAGATAAGGAAGCTCGAAGATGCCAAGGCCTTAGTAGAGGAGTGTCAATGGCTTCATGAAGCCAAGTTAAGGGCTAACCAAGTCAGGGATACAATGTATCCAAGAAACGAGCCAACAAGGGAAAGAGAATTAGATGTACCTACTCCAATTCCAAAAGAGACAGAAGAGGGATCTCAAGGAAACACAATGTCAAGAATGTTTGAGGAAGAGGCATAGGATGAGTCCATCCATTCATTCCCTAGGGATGCATACAAGACACACACATGGAAAGAATCCTCAATTAAATTAGACGTACCTACTTCAATTCCAAAAGAGAGAGAAGAGGGATCTCAAGGAAACACAATGTCAAGAATGTTTGAGAGAGGCATAGGATGAGTCCATCCATTCATTCCCTATAGGGAATGCATACGAGACACACACATGGAAGGAACCCTCAATTGCCACAAAACCCTCAATTGCCCACAGAACCCAGAGACATACGCAGCCTCGTTGCTGTTGTACTATCTAGTTTTATGAAAATGCCATGGGACAACTACTACGCAGTTCACCAACATTAGTGATAGACATAAAGGAATGGATAGAAGGCAGACTAAGGTCGGCCGACACTACAGAGGATGTTATGTCACCTTTGGCAGAGAGAACCTTAAAACACACAAGAGAAAGAACAACCAGAGTTGTCAAGATACCGATTAATCAATTGGGGTGTTACTACGAAAGTAATGACACTAATGCTACAAACCCAATTCATCATAATGGGTACAAAGCACTGGCTATCCTAGATGGTGGGGCAGGGGTTAGCATCATGACAAAAAGGTGTTGAAAAAATTGGGGAAAATCTGATCTAAAAAGAGCAGATCTAATTGTTAAAATGGCAGATGGAACATCTTCAAGGCCCATTGGGCTTTTAGAGAATATGAGACTCAAACTCTTTACGTTTTGCTACCATCATACATTTGTAGTAATGGGCTTTCTATGCCAACCAGACTTATATGACATAATATCGGGGAGACCCTTCATGAGGGAATCCAAATTGGTGCATGATTGGGAATTAGATCATGTGTATGTGCGTAGGGATTCGCAAATTTTAAAGATAGATCTAAGAACGTGGAGAGCACACCCCATGGAAGGGCAACTGTTCGGTAATGATTCGGTCACAACTAAGAGGACCACATCCATACAAATATGCCAGCCCACCACAGTGGAAAATTCCAAAGAGGAAGAGGAAACGGAAATTTATGCATCACTTCCTTCTCCGGATTTCAATGAAAACTGGATGCATGTACTAGCTATACCATATAGATGTGATGCAACCCTGAGAAACCCAATATGTGGAATCTGGAACTGTTCCTACTACCTCTGTCTCTATATGGTCAATTGGCAAACCATTGATGAGGAATCAGAAGAGGAGGCCTCTAGCATAGAAGGGACTGGATCACAAGGCCATACCAATGCCCAACGTCTTAGAAGGCAAAAGCAAAAACGATATATTTCTCGATGAAATTCGGGTGCCCAGTGGTTGGCTGAGATACCTCGAAAAGCCACTCAGTTACACGATGAGTTTTCTAAGGATTGGGGTGAGGAATTAAGTAGGATATCATTAAAGGGAAACATAAGGAGGAAGTCATCCTTCAAGAACCAGGAACACCTAAGCTTACGAAAGCTAGGTGTCGAACACGAAACAAAGCTTTGGCAAAAGCTAAGCGAGAGGCCCCAAGAAAGTTATAGCTAAAGAAAAAAGTGAGAATGAGGATAAATCAGACTTACTTTTTCAGTACCAGACACTTCAAAACCTACACTGTCGATGAATGGAGAGTGGTTCGATTGACGGCAAAAAGAGTTAAAAAAGATGGGCTGTCCACATCATACGATGGCCCAACTGAAGTCACAAGGAAGTGAATATTGCAAGACCAGGGGAGGAGGAGGACAAACTTGTTTATATTGCTAAGGACTTGACTTTGGTTGAAGAAAATGAGCTCATTACTCTCCTTAAGGAGTTTAAGGATTGTTTCACCTGGAACTACAAGGAGATGAAGGGTACGATCCCAATCATGGAAGGATCAAGACCAACCAGACAGAAACGATACCAAATGAATCCTAAATATGTGGCAATTGTAAGGGAGGATATCAATAAACTCATTGCTTTGTAAAGACTTCCACCTTATCATCATCATCTACTGACACACCAATAGATGCAAGGGATTCCACAATACCCTTCATCTTCAATGCATAGTCATTCACAGACATGCTCTTTTTCTCCACAGTATGAAGTTCATTCTTTAACTGTATCTTACGTGCCTTGGTATTTGTTTCATAGAGCTTTACCAAGGTGTCCCAAGCCTCCTTGGGGACTTGGCATCCTGAATGTGCACAATCATGGTGTCCTGTATACTAATGGAGAGCCAATACATAACTTTCTTGGCTCCTTGGTTCCAGTCTTTAAACTCTTTCACATCTGCAGCAGTCGGATTTATGTCCGGTATCTCCGGTGCCTCTTCATGCTCACCTTCTATGTAGTCCCAATAGCCCTTTCCCATCAGGTAATTCGTCAACCTGAACCTCCAAGCATGGAAGTTATTCTTATCAAGATTTTCAGCCACAATCTGGGTTATCCCATCATTTGACATCTTGCCAAACACAGAGTTTTACCAGAAACAGCACTCTGGTTTGTCCTGCACAAACTGCTGTATTTTCTGCAGCTGTACTGTAATACTCTCAAATGTCACAACCAGTGACTTCAATGTGCATACATACACCCAATGGAAACTGTTAACCTCTTTGCAACACACACAGGCAATCTGTCTTCCTGCAGTTCTTAAAACAGAGTTCTGCAAAGAATTGATGACTTACCCGCAGTGCTCGAAATCGCCTGCTTTCTGAAAAACAGAGGTCGAGACGCGCCCGAAACGCATTTTTGGCCCAGAAAATTTTGTCCGATAGGACCTCATGGTTGTCCTATAGCTTTACTCACGTGAAGAAAGCTCCTCAATCAGAGATCGTTTGCCGGTGCCTCCCCCCGACAAGGGTGTAGTCACCAACACAAATAGGGAAGAGTAGTTGAAGCTCTTTCCCTCGTACCACTTCCTGTGGTTCTCTTGCTTGCAGCTCAGCCCTTAGCACGAACCAGGCTCTGATACCATGAAAAGATGCAAGGGGGAAGAGAGCTTGAGCTCTTGCACAGCACACACACACTCAACACACCATATACAAGATAAGAGTACACATAATATGAAAGGTACTCAACCAATACATACACGGGTTCTCTATAGTGTGAACCCAACAAAATGAGCTGGCGTTATAACTATGCCAGTCTCTAGAATGACTGTCACACAGCCTATCATCCCACTGGCCGCATAATATCACCCATGATCTCACCAACCATGCCAGTGGTGTAAGTGTGGGGCCTATCCCCCAGGCGGGTCATCAGTGTCCACCGCCTCACTAGACGAGCTCGATATCTCAACAGAACCCCTATCCACCAAGGTGCAAGAGGCGGTGGACGTGGCAAAGGCCGTGGAGGAGCAGTTACCTAGGACCGCCTATATTATAAGTGAAGAACCGACCTTGGAAATGGCTGAAGAAGAGCGTGCCACCGTCCATGCGGCAGTAGAACACCAAGGTCCGAATAAACAATTTGGTGTAATCTAAACCCCAGCCACTCATCATGGTAAGCCATTTCAGCTTTTGATTGATTGTGGCAATACCCATTCATTTCTTTCTCCTAGGTGTTTGCAAAAATTAAACTTGGGTCAAAAAATAGCTAGAAGAATGACTGTAGAGTTAGCCAGTGGGAAAGAAGTAATATCTCGCCACTCTATAGGAAACCTTGATTTTGAGCTGGGTGTAATGAGCGAACTCATGGTCACTTTAGAGTCTTGCCATTAGGAATTTATGATGGAATCCTTGGGAATGGATTGGTTAATTGCAAACAAAGCTAGCATTCATTATAACCAGGGGAGTATCACTTTTGAAAATGAGCATGGCCAAGTAATATCCGTTCAGGGGATAACAAGAAAACCTAAATCTAGGGTAGTCAAGGCAAAACATCTTCTCAAGGGAACACGTAAGGGTCAGCAAGTTTTCTTAGTCAAGATCAACAAAGCCATTGAACCTAGTAAGGAGACAGAACCCTCTTGGCTCCAAGAATTCTTTGACATCTTCCCTGACAAGTTTACAGGGCTACTGCCTCCTTGAGAAGTTGATCATGAAATCGAGGTGATACCTGGAGCTCAACCCGTCTCAAAAATGCCCTATAAAATGTCCCTTCTTGAAGCCATTAAACTTAAAGAGCAACTTACCCGACTCATTGAGCAAGGATTCGTATGCCCTATAAAATGTCCCTTCTTGAAGCCATTAAACTTAAAGAGCAACTTACCCGACTCATTGAGCAAGGATTCGTATGCCCTAGTAGCTCTCCTTGGGGGGCACTTGTTCTTTTACAAAAACTCTCCGCCTCTACATAGATTATGGAGGACTAAATCAAGTCACTGTCAAGAATAAGTATCCTATCCCCTCGCATCGATGACAAACTTCTTGACAGGCTTCATGGGGCCAAAGTCTTCTCAAAAATAGATTTGAGTTCTGGTTACTATCAGATCAAAGTCAAGGAAGCAGATATACCCAAGACAGCCTTCAATACCCGTTATGGGGCCACTATGAGTTTACTGTAATGTCATTCGGGTTAACCAATACTCCTACAACCTTCAACTGCCTAATGTAAGATATATTCCATCCTTACTTGGATGAATTTGTGCTTGTTTTTTTTAATGACATCTTAATCTACTCCAAATCAATGGAAGAGCATGAGAAGCATGTGCATAGAGTTCTGCAATTGTTGCGCAGACACAAACTCTATGCCAAGGAGAGCAAATGTACCTTCTTTACTCATCAAATTGAGTATCTTGGGTTCATAGTTTCCAAAGATGGCATTTCAGTAGACATCGCCAAGGTCAAAGATATTCTGGAGTGGCCACCCCCTAAATCAGTTCATGAAGCTCATGGGTTTTTGGGAATCACGGGATAGTATAGGATTTATATCAAAGATTATGCCTTGGTAGCTGCACCTTTGACGGATCTTCTTAAGAAGGATTGCAAAATAGTGTGGCTGCCAATCCATCAAAATAGCTTTGATCAGCTCAAGGTCATTATTACTTTTGCCCCAGTCCTGAAACTTCCTGATTTCACCAAGGAATTTGAAGTGGTTTACTGATGCCAGTAGTCTAGCACTTGGTGGTGTCTTAGGCCAAGAAGGAAGACCAGTCGCTTATACTTCCCGCAGCTGAAGCAATATGAAGCAAATTATGCCACCCATTATTTGGAGCTCTTAGGAGTTTTTCATTGCCTCAAATTATGGAGACATTATCTCTTGGGGGGCAAATTCCAGCTTGTAACTGACCACAAAAGTCTGAAGTGGATCTTCACCCAGCCTAGCCTCAACATGCGGCAAAGGAGATAGATTGAAATTCTACAAGAATATGACTTCGACATCAAATTCCACCCTGGGAAAGATAATGTGGTAGTAGATGCACTTAGCCGCAAATCTTTCTTAAGTGCAATTTCAATGCCAAATAATCCCATACTGGTCAAGGTGGAAGAAGTCTCATCTGCTGATGATCCAGATTATCAGAGGATGATGACGTGAGTAGAAGAAGGGGGAAATTCAGAGAAAGAGAAGAATCTAATCAAGGGATACTCCACTCATGAAGGAAGCCTCTACTTCAATCACAGGCTATGTATCCCTAAGGATCCTGCTTTAAAGAAACTAATCCTCCATGAAGCTCATGATAGTCCTACTGTGTTGCAAGACACCCAGGCTATGCAAAAACATTAAGTGCCGTAAGAAAGAGCTTTCATTGGGCAGGCTTGAAAAATGATGTCCTTCGGTGCTTGAAGCAATGTCTCTCATGCCAAAGGATCAAAGCTGAAAGAGTCAAGATGCCTGGGATACTTCAACCCTTGGATATTCCCCAAATGAAGTGGGAGTGCATTAGTATGGTTTTTGTCACAAGTCTCCCCACTTACCAAAGTAGCTCACCTTATACAAGCAAAGAAGACCTTCAAAGCTCTTGATGTTGCTCGAATATTCATCAAGGTAGTCCTCAAACTTCATGGTCTCCCAAAAAGGATAGTAAGTGACCGGGATTCTGACTTCACTTCAAAGTTTTGGCAGTCCTTATTTCAAGCCCTGGTGGGAAAACTTTGCTTTAGCACAGCTTATCATCCAGAGACCGCCGATGGCCAGACTGAGAGAGTCAATCAAGTAATTGAAGACATTCTCAGAGCATATTGTGGACGGGAACCAAGAAGGTGGATTCAATACCTTCCTCTGGTAGAATTTGCCTACAATGCATCTTATCTCATCAGAGCATAGGAATGTCACCATTCAAAGCACTCTATGGGCAAGAATGCTTGTCTCCTCTAAATTTCTCTAATCCAACCATAAGAGTTGAGGCATCCAGGAAAATGCTCGAAGAGATGGAGGAACAAACCAAGGCAATCCAAAAGGATATTAAAGCTGCCCAAGATTGACAAAAGCATTATGCTGACACCAAGAGGTCTGAAAGGATCTTCAAGGAAGGAGATAAAGTTCTTCTACAAGTGCGACCCAAACAAAGTTCTCTATCACTTGGGAAATATAAGAAGCTCAACCCCAGGTATTGTGGTCCCTATACAGTTATCAAGTGTCTAGGTAAAAGTGCCTATAAACTCCAAATCTCGACCCATATCAAAGTCCACAATGTATTTCATGTAAGTTTGTTAAAACTTTATGTACCCAGTCTCGATCATATTTTTGATGATGAACAAGTTGTAATCCCTACTCAAGGAGTCCTTGAATTAAAGCCCAGTAGCATCATAGAGTCTAGGGAAAGGCAACTCCGAAATAGAACTCTTGTAGAACATCTACTACAGTGGAAAGATTACCTTGAAGAGGATGCAACTTGGGAAGATGAAGCTGCACTCTTAAAGGATTATCCCCAATTCATGAGAGATGAGGACATCTCAATTTCTTTAAGGGGGGAAGGATGTAACATACCCATCTTAATAAAGGAATGTCCATGTAATAGATAAATTTATGAGTTTTTATGGTATAAAAATCAATGATTTTTTTAAATAAGTCATCTCTACTTAGAATCTTCAAATTTTGAGCCCAAATTTGGAATCTGCGCACGATTTTACCCTAATATAGGATTTTACAACATCCAAAATAGACACCGGATCAAGCTTATATATATTACATAAATTTTAGTCATTTTTAGTTAAAAAACGATGACCTTTAAACCTTAATAAATGCACGACCGGGCGTCCGATTGACAAACGGTATGCACCCCAACGACTAAGAGAACATCCCGGACAAAAAAAATTTCGCCCCTTAGGGCGGTCCGCCGACACACAAATCAAGGTCTCGATGCCCCAAATTTGGGGACCCCATCCCAAAATTTGGACCGTACACACTCACCAAGGTGCCCGTATGATGGCCACACAAGAACAAAAGGATGGCCGCCCACTGTGTGGTCCACACGTACCGCTACGTGGACACCCATGCTGCCCCTAACCAGATAAGGTATATGCGTACCACTCCTTTCCCTGTTAACCGACACCGTACCTTTCCCCTAGAGCCATGTACGCCACTGATCTACAGTCTTTGCTGGTACATCGTCCTTTCGTCCTTGCTTTGCACAGCGCCCATACATGTATCCCACAGTTATATAAACCCTGCTCCATGGGGGCAACATGCATTTCTACGTAGCTTATGCTCTGTTGTGCCACCGTCCGTGTACCGCTGTCTGTCCATGTGTGCAGTGTACTTGTTGTAGTACAGCCACCCCTTACAACCACCCCTCTCCACACCCCCTCATTTTACCACTTTTCAAATAAGGCATTTTTCCTCTATCCCCCACTTGCTAGGAGAGGCAGTGTAGGAGAGGCAGTGTCCTTAACTCTTCTCCCCCCATGCACCCACACCCCCTGTGTGAAGAGACTTACAGCAGCCTTCTCTCCCTTTCAGCAAAACGTTTTTGTGTTAAGGACATCTCACAATCCCCCCCACTTGTGTGGACTTTAGTACGAGGTTTTAGCCTTAAGAGAGGGTTCATGCGCTGTGATATTTTGCTCATATGGTGAGCAAACGATCTCAGAATTGAGATCTGATTGGAGCATTTCGACTGCGACAACGAGCCCTACAAGACGACATCCAAGATGGCCCCTTCCTGGAAACGTCAGAATATTACCTTGGAAAGAGGAGCGCGCAACAACAAGATTAGAGAAGATGCTCCCGATGCGGCTCCAACCCTCCCTTTACAAGCTCCTCAAGGAAATGGTGGCTAGGTTAGCTTGGTCATCTTTTAAAGAAGAGTTTTTTTTAATATTAGTGTTAATAAATGTGTATCTTTTCCTTTTAAAATAATGACATAAAATTGTATGAAGTTACGAATTAAGTGATGATGTATTCAATGAATTGCATTGAAATTGTTATCTTAAAGAGTGCAAGTTTATCCTGGCTTCGACGCTAACTCCGTTTCATGCTTGTGTAGCCGGGCGGCATCATTAGCAAAGCCCGGGAATGGTCCAAGGTATCCCTCATACCATTGGGAGAATAAGATTCGCCAATTGAGGTGAGAGATTATGATGCTGTCTAGTTCTGAGAGCCCAGGCTAGTGCGGTGAATAAGCCCACCCTAGTGTGCAAACATCCCTCTCATCAGCGGCGGCGGCGGGGGGATCGAGCGGTGGAGCCTGAGAGGGCGACAGGCCGGCTTGAGTCCTCGCCACAGCGGCGGCCGATGATGAGGTGTATGGTCCTGTAGGGTTTTGCCGAGCATGTAGAGGCTGGAAGGCCGAATTCTAGATCATCATCGGCAGTATAAAGGAAAAGACTAAGAGAGCCGGTTTGGCTTGTATGGAATTGATTCATGTATAAACTTTTTATATATATCTTGTCTTTGGCATTATTGTATTGTGAAAAAAGACTACTTTAACAAACCTTGTGAAAAGGGCCTTAATTAAGGAACATGTTTATTTATGTCAAACAGTGTGGTAGGATTAATTAGGAAACAAATTTACGCGAGTAGGGTGGAAAGTGGGAGGATGGAATGCCCTGACGGCACCATCCTACGGACGGGTGGACCCGATTAGTCGAGTAGCTTTCGAACAAATTAAGTGAAAGCCCTACGCTAGATAAATAGGTTCTTGGGCAACTCTATTCTAAAAGACTAGGCCGGTGGTGGCTGTGCCTTCTTGCATGGATGAGGAAAAAAGTGTTGCCTCTAGAAATCAAGTCTAGTAGCTGTCCAATTTATGTGATCAATTACCCTAGAGGTGATTTGATTTTTAGAAGATCATGCTCCCCTTGCGGCATAGGACTAGGTCTTACCTATGAATCGTATCCTTGAATCTCTACATGGTCAAGGTGTCGATAAATAGGAGATTTTCTCCAAGTTAAGACTTAGTGGACTATCTTAAGTGTTTCTCCTATTTTAGAAGGGGGGGGGAACCTTACACATGTTGGTTTTGGGCTTGTAGCCAGGTGATATCATTCAAAGATGTGTGAACTAGATTTTTTTGGATCTGCCTTTGAGTTTGATTCCTTACCCCAATCATGTTTAGGGGTGTGATGATGGGTCCCGTCTGTGGGCTTGTCACCACAATCTTGTTGGGGAAGTCCTTAATCCAATGATCTATGCCACAACAGTTACAAGTAGCCGGTGCCATGTTTGAGCGAACTTCTTATTGGTGAGTTGAGGAAACTTCAGAGGGCATTCCAAAACTTGATGGGGACCTTAACAGTGGTAACATTAAAGAGGCATTCTTCTAGCTATGGCGTTAATGTCTCAGCCCCTTTGCATCTTAGCAAGTTAATAAACTAGCTTGACTGCACCTCTCCCATCC
This sequence comes from Cibotium barometz, assembly GCF_041138505.1. Taxonomy (NCBI): domain Eukaryota; kingdom Viridiplantae; phylum Streptophyta; class Polypodiopsida; order Cyatheales; family Cibotiaceae; genus Cibotium; species Cibotium barometz. The sequence goes on along the minus strand of NC_141054.1, from coordinate 61,440,331 downwards.
ACTACATAATAGGCAGGATGAAGCTCTGTGGGGTCCTCAAAGAGGTGGGGTTGGGTTTGATATCTACCTCATATTATTGGTAATCAATAGGCTCCTTGAATCTTACTTAATTAAGAGGTGTCACCATTGGTGTGGAGGTGGTTGCAATCCCAAGACTGGTGGAGGCTCTTAAAATTAGGCATTCACTGGTGGTATGTCCCTGACGCAAATGGAACACCAATGTGGCTCTCTCCTTGGGTACATGTGTGCATTGTCCAAAGCTTTGGTAGCCTTCATTTCCTATTGGAGGGCTTTTGAAAAGTTAGTCCAAGTTATTTTTGCTAAAGTATTACCTTTAGCTATAGGTTTGCAATTGTGGTGCTACGACCACTGGCTACTGTAACAAACTTAGAATTTGAAGCTAGCCCCCATGATATCCTCTGAGGTGGTGATACCGTTAATGACCAAACCATTATGGATATGTTCATGTTTAAGCTCGTGGATAAATTGATCAAGTAGTTGATTGTTGGAAAAGCGCTCATGTAGAGCACATCAAAAGTTTAAATGCTTAAGACGACTAATAAAATCTCTCACTGACTCATCTTCTTCTATCTCATCTTTATGCAACTGTGAAGGCACACTCCACAAAGCTCCCTCATGCGCAAACTGCTTTAGCAATAACCTTTTAAACCAAGTAAAGTTAGACGTTCTTCAACTCTCAGAGTCTAATACCAATCACCAACCTTGCCATCTATGTATTGAGCATTGCAAGCTCATTCCTCTCACCTAAGGCGTCACAAACTTGATCGAAGTCCTCGAGGTGTCTTCTAGGATCGCCCTTTCCATTGAACTTGTGCGTGCGCTTTGCGATTTGTGCAGCCTTTCCAGAGCTACTCCATTTGTTATCTCTCATGACGGGTCCTATACTTTTAGCCATAGCTCTCCCCAATGCTTGCGCAAAGGCTCATTAGGAATTTTTTGGACCCAAAGAGGGCCTCTTGGATTAACTTTTGATTAGGAATGGACCAATAAGAAGAGGCATGGGTGCACATTTTTGACTTCTTTGATCCTAAGGGGCCTAGGCTTTGGTTTGCTAATGGGGCCTAATTACTACTCTTGTCCCTCTACCTCTTAGGCCCAAACTTAGAGGTCCCCCACCTAGAATCGTGCAGATTAAAAAGCCTAAAAATAGAAAATTTTTAATTTTTTCCCAAAAATGTGTTTTCCCTCTCAAACTTCCCCCAAACATACTCTAGGTTCGGAAAGCTCATTTAACCTCTTTCTTCCTCTTCTAAGCTCTCCATTACTGTAGAAAATCCATACCTCTCAAGGTCTCTCTCCTTGTCAAGCTCCCTCAGTCTCAAGCTCCCTCTCCTCCCTCTTTCTTCCTTTTCTAAGCTCTCCATTGCTGCAGAAACTCCATCCCTCTCAAGCTCTCCCTCCTTCTCAATCTCCCTCCCTCTCAATCTCCCTCCCTCTCTCTCTCTCTCTCTCTCTCTCTCTCTCTCTCTCTCTCTCTCTCTCTCAAGCTCCCTCTACCTATCCATTGCTGCACAAACTCTATCCCTCTTTAGTCTACTCTAGGTTCAGGAATCCTATTCTCAAACTCTAACCCTCTTTTAAGCTTTCCGTTGCTGCACTGAAAACCCTGAACTTTCTCTCCTCTCCACTCCTCTGTTGTAAAACAAGATTTTCTTTTCCCTTCTTCTCTTTTCTTACCACCATGGCCGCTTCCAGTAATGTGAGAAGACCTAGGGAGAAGGTGGAAGAGCTTGTGCTATTGCATAACACAAGAGATGAGAATGGAGTTTGGGCTCCAACAAGATTTAGGGTTGGGGCTTGGGTCTTCATGCAACCAAGCTCTAAGGGACCACATCGAGTGCATCAACAATTAGGGAATATGCTACATCATTAGAAGGGGCGGCTACAAGGCTTCAAGCATACTAAGAAGGAAGGACTGGTTGCCATAGTGCAACATGTGTATACCCTTGGAGACCTGTACATTCAAGGCCCAACGACCAAGGTTTCCTTCAAATTGTCAGTGTAACATAAACACAAACACAAGCATACTAAGAAGGAAGGACTGGTTGCCATAGTGCAACATGTGTATACCCTTGGAGACCTGTACATTCAAGGCCCAACGACCAAGGTTTCCTTCAAATTGTCAGTGTAACATAAACACACCTCACCCTTCTCCTTCATGAAGTATACCCACACTTTCCTTGTGTGGTCTCATCAATAAATGTCACATAATACTTGTAGCCTCCCATAGACATGGTCTTTGTAGGACCCCATATATCTGAATGCACAGCATCTAGTGTATTTCTGCTCACATTTTTGTTACGTGGAAATACATGCTTTGTTTGCTTTCCAAATTGGCCTGCTTCACATATTCTCTACATACCTTCAACTTTAAATTTTGGCAACCCTGTCATAATTCCTTTAGTCTGCATTCTCTGCACATTCACATGTCCAATTCTTTTATGCCAAATGTCTGTGTCTACAACAATTCCTGAACCATTTGCAAACATTGCAGCACTCACTTTCAGGCATGTTTACATATTCGATGTAAACATTCTATCCACTCTGTTGCCTTTTGCAACCATCCTACACTTGTCTTTAAAGTCTTCAACATAACAACCATCATGATTAAACCGAACTTGCAAACCCTGCTCAATCATCTGGCCAACTGAAACCAGATCCTTTGTTATGTTCAAAACATGAAGTACATTTGCAAGGTACTTCACTTTCCCATCCTGCATAGACAATGGCACATCTTCAACATGGGGAATTGGATGAGTAGTGTCATTTCTTCACCCAAGCTCTTCTCTTCTATAATCAGCATAGACACCAAATCTGTAAAATTGGGAATGTTTTCCCGAGTCTAAATAGACGTCCTGAACACCTTGTATTGTGGCCCGAGACCACGTAGACAGACTTCCACCTTATCATCATCATCTACTGAAACACCAATAGATGCAAGGGATTCCACAATACCCTTTATCTTCAATGCATAGTCATTCACAGACATACTCTTTTTCTCCACAATATGAAGTTCATTCTTCAATTGCATCTTTCGTGCCTTGGTATTTGTTTCATAGAGTTTTACCAAGGTGTCCCATGCCTCCTTGGGGGACTTGGCATCCTGTATGTGCCCAATCATGGTGTCATATATACTGATAGAGAGCCCATACATAACTTTTCTAGCTCCTTGGTTCCAATCCTTGAACTCTTTCACATCTGCAGCAATCGAATTGATCTTCGGTATCTCCGGTGCCTCTTCATGCTTGCTCACCTTCTATGTAGTCCCAATAACCCTTTCCCATCAGGAAATTTATCAACCTGGACCTCCAAGCATGGAAGTTCTTCTCAAGCTTCTCAGCAATAATCTGGTTTATGCCATCATTTGACATCTTGCCAGACACACAAATTTACTAGACCTAAACTGAGTTGTATTCTCAATTTGTGGCTTCGTATCCAGAGCTTAAAATTAGGCAAAGGTCATTTGAGGGGTGTAAGCCTTGGTTTGTGAGGTACTCACGTCAGCGTGACACATGTTGTTGTCGCTACCATGTTGAGTTCAAACTTTTTTATGATGTGTTCCATTCTCTTAGTGGGCATAGAGAGTTGCCTCGTAGTCCTCGTGATTTCATCCACTCTCTTTTGTGTGCACGCACGGAGGATGCCCAGTTCCATAGGATGCCTTGTGTGGAGAGATGTGGTTCACTTGCACATCTACAGATGGTAGATCTTGATGCAAGTGACCAAGAGATAGTGGCATGGCAACGTTATGAGTATGTGACACACCAGCTCCAGAGTGGTGGACAGTCCAGGAAGTTGCAGCTCGTGGACAAACATACACCATGTTGTCACTTCACAGCCACATTTAGGGAGCAGATCTACCCCTATATACAGCACAGTCATTGTGCCAAGTGGTAGGATCGTCAGTTCTGAGCATGCCTGGCAGAGTTTCCTATTGGTGTGGTCGTCTCTGTGATTGATTTTGCAGAGAACTACACCTTCACACCTTTTTAGGAGATACAATCTGAGTATTACTTCTCAGAGCAGGTAATGGTTATATTTCATAATATTTATTTTGTGTTTGAGCTACATTACTTATTTGATTTTTTGTGTCCTAAACATCTGTATTGCTTACCTCACTAGGTTATTATGGTCCACATTAGCTATCGACATGCAGAGGCTCATGTAGATGGGATAGCGAGTACCCTCGAGACCCGTGTCATTATTCGAGAGTATCATTTCTATATCAGTGATGATCGTTCACATGATGCACATTTTGTGCAACACTGTTTTCGTCTCCATGACGATTTTTTAGGAGATTGTGGGATCATACGTGGCCAGCGATGGGTTTGGTCGGATGGTTGTGGCGCACAGTTCAAGTCATCACGACAATTCTATTGGCTCTATAGGTAGTACTTATGGTTCTCTTACATTTGCAATTAAACTAAATTCACTAGAACATCTTAAAGAAAACAATAACTAAGACTATCTTTTATGGATTTATAGGTGGCATGTGTAGTCTAGTATCCCAGTGATTTGGTCAGTCTTTGAGACTAGTCATGGGAAGGGAGAGCATGATGGTGCGGGCGCGTGTGTGAAACGTGCCCTGAGGCGTCATCACCAGCAGGATGCTCAGTGGTTCAGAGATGCGGGTCACGTAGTCGAGTGGTGCTCCCAACATTTGTGTGGGAGTGCAGCATCATCGTATCCCAAACGTGATGCTCAGATTGTCAGGAGATTTTTTTGGCATGTGGATGGTGGCATGATTGACCGTAGAGCCTCCCATGATTGTGACACAGTACATGGCACCTTGGGCTTAGCACGTGCATGGCATCCCCTATGGTTTGCATGCTTCTGTGGAGCATGTATGGATGGCGATTGGTCACATTGTGCCTCGAGAGGATGGGCAGATACATGGATACAGACATTCCTCTCCCCCGAGCATCCTTCACATCTAGTGTTGTCTGATGAGCACACAGATCCTGCGTTCATGGTCAGTTATGATGACCTGACAGATTTGCTACAGGAGGGTGATGTATTTGCTGTTATTGCCAGTGAGGGAAATAGCGAGGGAGTAGACTACTATCTGATGAGCTGCACTAGGCCAAAGTGCATCCTTGACCAGGATACAGTGGATGATCATAAGTTTTCTTATGACGCCCATAGCATGATTGTGGCAGGCCGGTTCTACCATCAGATTCGACTTCATGGGGGGAGTCTTGAGTTCCAGCAGTGGAAGTGGGAGTTAGAGGCATTTCAGTTCTCTCATCTAGTGGTTGCTACCAGGCTCACTCTTGATCGAGTATACAGAGCCGAAAACACAGTTCGCACCCTTGTTTCGGCTTCAAGTGGATGACCATGAGAGCATTCTAGAGCAGTTGAGAGCTAGAGAGGGTGCTGCTGACTAGATCTCTATCTTGATAGTAGTGACTAAACTCAGACTAGCTGGGTTAGCTCACTTACATTGTACTTAGATTTTTTGGGAGTGACTAATCTCAGAATAGTTGGGGTAGCTCATTTTCAAAATACCTTGATCTTTTGAGTTAGTGGCTAAACCCAGAGTGGCTGTGTTAGCTCACATTCTGATGTACTTAGTTGATGTTTATATCATTATGAGTTTTCTCATTATTGAGGATCATTGCATTTTAGTTGATGTTCATGGTTTTTTTGATTTTTTTACACTTTGGCTATCATATCGTTTATTGAAAATCACCATCACCATGTCCCCCCCACATGCTTGCAAAGTTTGGTTCCCATCGGAGCATGTTTGGGTACGATGGTATGGGGAAGGCCCGGATTTTCCATGGCCTCTTAAGCACCAAGAGACTTGAAAAAATCTACACTAGGCGTTAATTACCAGACCAAACATGCCCCGAGATTGTGACCAAACTTTGCAAGCATGTGGGGGTGGGTCCCCCCCACATGCTTGCAAAGTTTGGTCCCTATGTTTGGGTACGATGGTATGGGGAAGGCCCGGATTTTCCATGGTCTCTTAAGCACCAAGAGACTTGAAAAATCCGCACTGGGCGCGCTAATTACCAATCCAAACATGCCCCGATTATGACCAAACTTTGGAAGCATGTGGGGGTGGGTCCCCCCCACATGCTTGCAAAGTTTGGTTCCCATCGGAGCATGTTTGGGTACGATGGTATGGGGAAGGCCTGGATTTTCCATGGCCTCTTAAGCACCAAGAGACCTGAAAAATCCGCACTGGGCGCTAATTACCAATCCAAACATGCTCTGATTGTGACCAAATTTTGCAAGCATGTGGGGGTGGGTCCCCCCCACATGCTTGCAAAGTTTGGTCCCCATCGAGGCATGTTTGGGTACGATGGTATGGGGAAGACCCGGATTTTCCATGGCCTCTTAAGCACCAAGAGACTTGCAAAATCCGCACTGGGCGCTAATTACCAATCCAAACATGCCTCGATTATGACCAAACTTTGCAAGCATGTGGGGGTGGTCCCCCCTACATGCTTGCAATATTTGGTCCCCATCGGAGCATGTTTGCGTACGATGGTATGGGGAAGGCCCAGATTTTCCATGGCCTCTTAAGCACCAAGAGACTTGAAAAATCCACACTGGGCGCTAATTACCAATCCAAACATGCCCCGATTGTGACCAAACTTTGCAAGCATGTGGGGGTGGTCCCCCCCACATGCTTGCAAAGTTTGGTTCCCATCGGTTGGTTCCCATCGGAGCATGTTTGGGTACGATGGTATGGGAAAGGCCCGGATTTTCCATGGCCTCTTAAGCACCAAGAGACTTGAAAAATCCGCACTGGGCGCTAATTACCAATCCAAACATGCCCCGATTGTGACCAAACTTTGCAAGCATGTGGGGGTGGGTCCCCTCCACATGCTTGCAAAGTTTGGTGCCCCATCGGAGCATGTTTGGGTACGATGGTATGGGGAAGGCCCGGATTTTCCATGGCCTCTTAAGCACCAAGAGACTTGAAAAATCTGCACACTAGGTGCTAATTACCAATCCAAACATGCCCCGATTGTGACCAAACTTTGCAAGCATGTGGGGGTGGGTCCCCCCCACATGTTTGCAAAGTTTGGTCCCCATCGGAGCATGTTTGGGTACGATGGTATGGGGAAGGCCCGGATTTTCCATGGCCTCTTAAGCACCAAGAGACTTGAAAAATCCGCACTGGGCGCTAATTACCAATCCAAACATGCTCCGATTTGTGACCAAACTTTGCAAGCATGTGGGGGTGGGTCCCCCACATGCTTTCAAAGTTTGGTTCTTCCCATCGGAGCATGTTTGGGTACGATGGTATGGGGAAGGCCCGGATTTTCCATGGTTTCTTAAGCACCAAGAGACTTGAAAAATCCGCACTGGGTGCTAATTACTAATCCAAACATGCTCTGATTATGACCAAACTTTGCAAGCATGTGGGGGTGGGTCCCCCCCACATGTTTGCAAAGTTTGGTCCCCATCGGGGCATGTTTGGGTACGATGGTATGGGGAAGGCCCGGATTTTTCATGGCCTCTTAAACACTAAGAGACTTGAAAAATCCGCACTGGGCACTTGCATGCATGTGGGGGTGGAGTCCCCCCACATGCTTGTTGCAAAGTTTGGTTCCCATCGGGGCATGTTTGGGTACGATGGCATGGAGATTTTCAACAAACAAAATGATAGCCAAAGTGTAAAAAAATTTAATAAAATCAAGAACATCAACTAAAATGTAATGATACTCAATAATGAAAAAACTCATAATGATATAAACATCAAATAAGTACATCAGAATGAAAATGAGCTACCCCAGCTAGTCTGAGGTTAGTCACTGCCCATAAATCTAACCGATATAGCAAGTTGGAATCAAAATAATTCGAGTCAAAAGACGAGGATGAATCTAGATGCACCAAGAAGAGCAAACGCAAAGGCAAGGACGAGGTGGTTGTCATGGCCAAGAAGGTGGTGGAGAAGCTCGTTGTTCAATGTGATAAGACCTCTACCTCCTCTGACTATAGAATAGGTGTATTCTTCTCGACCTACAAAAATTAAGGCCATCTAAAAGAGGAGTGCAAAATGTGGTTGACATGTGCCATTTGCCAAACATTCACACATCTGACATCCAATTGCCGATATAATGTCAAAAATAGGGCAGGTGCAACTATCAATGCAGTAACAACAGCAGCACCCATGGCTATTGCACCGACACCTTCTTATAGACCTTACTTGGGTTCCAATGTTATTACTCTCGAAAGCCTAGACACCGGCAAAATGACTTTGAGTTGTTCTACAAGTACCAAAAAGATCTACAAGAAAGGTAGGCATGGCGAATGCACTAGCAACATACATAAACATCATCGACATCAAAGAGCTAGAAGGTGTACAACCAACTATGGTAGTTACACTAGATCCCAAAAGGGGAAAGAGAAGTTGGCTATGTTAGAAGAACTAGCCAGTCTCAGAAGAAAAATCATGTGGACTAGGGAAAATAAAAACAAGTTAGGGACTCTCCAACAAAGGAGATGCAAGAAGCGCAGAAAGAAAATTGGAAGAAAACCCTTCCATTTCCAAGAGGAATAGAGGGAAGCCCAAAGGAGGCAAAAGAACAAAAACTACAAGAAGATAAGCTTCACAAGGATTTAGACAAAGAAGTGATGCGGGAGAAAAATCCCCACATGATAGACAAGATGGCAGAACAAGGGAAGCTGCAAAGAAGGTAAACCTTGCAAGAGGCACACGAACAAGCTAAAGAACCAAAGTAGCCACAGTCTGCAGAAGACAGTGTGCTCATGAAATAGGCACAATCTAGCACAAGAACAAAAGAATAGAGTCACACGAACAAGCTAAAGAACCAAAGTAGCCACAGTCTGCAGAAGACAGTGTGCTCATGAAATAGGCACAATCTAGCACAAGAACAAAAGAATAGAGTGGGAATAGGAAAACCCATAGAAAGAACTCAAGCAGCAACAAGAATAAACAATGAGGCAAAATCCTTAGGTGCTACAAAAAGAAGACAACAGCAAGCAACAAAACAAGTTCCACAGCAAAATAGTAGGCCACAAGAAAAGGCAGGATAATATGACATATGGGAGGATATGAAGGGGTTAAAACTGGACATATCCCTTGATAAACTCATGTCCTTAGTGTCCAAGTACAGGAGTAAATTGCTAAACAATTTGCATGGTTCCAAGGAACAAGATATAGCAGCTTGTCTAATTCCAGCCAACTCCAAGTTAATCATCGAAACAAAAAAAATCATAGTCAAAGACAATGATGTACCCTAGATAATAGTAATGTTAAAAGGGAAGCAGATCCATGGAGCAATACTGGATGAAGGCTTGAGATTAAATATACTGTCAGAATCCATAGTAAAAGGGAAGCAGATCCATGGAGCAATACTAGAACTCGGCTCACAAACTATGACCATGATCCTTTTTCTATGAAGATGACATATTAGTGAAGAGTCCAGCCCCTAGGATTAGTTTGAGGGGAACACATTTAGATCGTTGGATATGATTTCCCTATCATTTTTCTTGTTCTTCGAATGGAAAATGATGAGGGATCATACCCAATGTTCCTATCAGACCGTTGTGCCGAAGGACTAAACATGCTAGTAGGAATCGAAGAGAATGAGGAGGAAAGAATCCTTAGAGAAAACCCACATCTCATATACTTATTCCAACTGAACATAAAAAAGATTGTGTCCAAATACTTAGCAGAAGTACTAAATGTCCAACCAGCGGAAGAAGCTACAAACTGACACAGAAGAAGTGTCAAAGGAGTAGACAAGAGAAGCAGAATCTTTAGAAAAAGAAGTTGCAACACACAGAACCAGTGTCAGAAGAGCAAACAAAAGAAATTAAAGCATCAAGAAATACAAAAGAAGACCCATCAGCCAAGGAGGGCTAAAAGAAATTGATGAAAGCAATGTGCTGCAAGGATAGAGAATAGCAACAATCCATCTATGAAGAGGAGCTCATGGAGCTCAGTCTAGGGGATAGAGGAGCAACCACAGACAATAAAAATTAGTTCAAAACTAGAAGAAGCAATGAAAAACAAACTCTAATAACTACTGATGCATTATAAATATGTCTGCCTGGAGCTACACAAATATGTCTAACATTGACCGAAACTTCTACCAACACAAAATAAACTTGAAGGAGGATGCAGTACCAATCAGGCAACAACGGTAGAGGATGAATCCCAACTACGCCAAGCAAGTCAAGGAGGAAATCAACAAACTCCTGGCAGTAGGATTCATCCAACCCATAGAAAAAGCAACCTGGCTAAGCCCCATTGTGATCGTGCCAAAAAAGAATGGCAAGCTCGGAGTCTGTGTGGATTACAAGAAGCTAAATCCAACAACCATACCTAACCCATTTCCCTTACCATTCACAGACTCTATGCTGGATGTTGTAGTAGCAAGCCACAAAATGTATTCTTTCTTAGATGGATACAATGGATACAACCAGGTCTCAAAATGCACTAGAAGACATGGAGAAGACTGCATTCATCATGGATTGGGGAGCATTTGTGTCAAACATCATGACCTTCGGACTTCGAAATGTACCCACGACATTCCAATGCATGATACAAGAAATTTTCTATGATTACCTAACTGAATTCATGCGTATGTTTGTAGATGAATTCAGTGTCTTCGGGAAGTGTGTGTAGCTCTACACACCAACTACACCTATGCCTAGAAAGGTGTAGCCAAATGAAGCTGAAGCTGAACCCAGTGAAGTGTGTATTTGTGGCGGTGAGGGGCGGAACAGTCTTTGGACACATAATGTCCAAATATGGGATTGTTGTCGATTCGGCAAAGGTCAAGATAATAAGCAAGCTCAATCCACTACATAACTTGAAGGAGCTCAGTAGATTCTTAGGCCAAATCACACGGCACAACCGATCCTCAGCAGGTACGTTGCTGATGTGGCATAACCCCACTATAAAGCCTAATAAAGAAGTGTTGAAATATACAAGTGAATAGGGTGTGTGCAGGAACAAGCCCTTAGCAAGAGGCTATAAAAGAGAATCTGTAAATGTGAGAGAAGCTGTGAAAAGGTGAGAAGTATCTATTGGGAGAGAATAAAGGGTAGCATGAGAAGATTTAGGAGGTGTGGAGATATTCTTGGAAGAGGTGGAGAGAATCAAACAAAAGAGGTGGAGTGAATCAAGGAGAGATTAGTGGGATTAGATGATTGGATGCAAACTCTATAAGTTGAGGCATTGGCCTAATGAGAATTTGCTGGTTTTTGATTATCCATGCCTACATTAAGCTATTAGTTAATTGCTCACTAATCACATCTCAATTATCATCTAATCTCTTTTCTAATGATGTTGATTCTAGCATTTGATCCACCATAGCTCATCACATTGCTACAAATTTAACATGGTATCAGAGCCTAGCCTAGAATCCATCAAATTTATGAGCCCATTATCTTGCTAATCACCTAGCTAATCGGGATTAATAGATAATCAAGTTTTTACACTGCCCTTGAATCTTGAAATTGGATAAAGAGGTTAGACCCTCTCCACATCATCACATGAGCATGGCATAAGAGATAGCCAAATTTAATGGTGGGGAGCAGTTTTATACATGGCAGTTTTATACAAGAGATAGCCAAATTTAATGGGGAGCAGTTTTATACATGGCAAACAAAAACCATGTATTTGCTCATGAGGAAAAATCTGTGGGGGCTGGTTGAAGGAAGAGATGAATTCCCAGAGGTGAGTGGGGAAAATGAGTGGAAGAGCAAGAATGAGAAAGCATTAGGACTTATCGCACTCAGTTTAAATGGTGAAATCATTCATCACATCTCACAGGGATACAATGGGCAAAAGATGCATGGGATGAACTCAATAAATTATTTGGAACTCAAGCAAAAAATTCAAAGATAAATCTGTTAATGCAATTCTACAAACTGGATATAAAGGAAAGTGATCCTTTAATCACACACTTGAACAAATAAAAAAGCATTAAGCAACAACTGGCAACCATTGGCAACAACAAGAAGGTAGAAGATGATGAGGCACTAGCAGTGCTTCTGAAGAGTGTGAACAAATGTGAATATGAAAACATTGTAGCAACATTAAAGAATGTACCTGAATTGAAGCTGCACGGGATAGAAGGAGCTCTACTAGAGCAAGAGACCAGAGTCAGACCAGAGTCAAAGAGAAGAAATGGCTGGACTCAATAGCTGGAGAGAAGAAAAAGGATTCTTCACCCGAGAGGAGGATTCTCTCGAGGATGAGGACGAGAAAGAGGCAGAGTAGGAGGAAGGACCTTCACTTGCCACAACTGTGGAAAGCCAGGACACATGGCAAGAGACTGCTACAACAAACCCAGTGGTGGAGAAGGAACAACATCGGCAAACTTCATGGAGGCTCCTAATAAGGAAGTGGAGTCAGATCATCTTTTCTGAGATAGAGAGAGAGAGAGAGAGAGAGAGAGAGAGAGAGAGAGAGAGAGAGAGAGAGAGAGAGAGAAACCCCACAACCCAGTGTAACCTGCCCCAACAGAGTAAAACCACCTCTGAGCCACCAATGATGTAGGCCATGTGGTAGATGTATGTGTGAGCACTTTAGTCAAGGTCACGGGCACTTGTAGTAGCCTTGGACACATAGAGAGAGAGAGTTTCAAGGACTATGAGTTTAGGGACTTGAGGCACTAGTCGTAGACTACCAAAAGTAAGAGGGAAACTTGGTATAGGGTCCAGGTGTGCTAGGAGTATTCACTTGAGGGGAGGTGTTGAAATATACAAGTGAATAGGGTGTGTGCGGGAATAAGCCCTTAGCAAGAGCCTATAAAAGAGAATCTGTAAAAGTGAGAGAAGCTGTGAAAAGGTGAGAAGTATCTATTGCTGGGAGAGAATAAAGGATAGCATGAGAAGATTTAGGAGGTGTGGAGATATTCTGGGAAGAGGTGGAGAGAATCAAGCAAGGTGGAGTGAATCAAGGAGAGATCAGTGGGATTAGATGCTTGGATGTAAACTCTATAAATTGAGGCATTGGCCTAATGAGAATTTGCTAGTTTTTTATTATCCATGCCTACATTAAGCTATCAGTTAATTGCTCACTAATCACGTCTTAATTATCATCATCTAATCTCTTTTCTAATGATGTTGATTCTAGCATTTGATCCACCATAGCTCATCACATTGCTGCAAATTTAACAAGAAGGGGGTAGAATTCCTCTGGATAGAAGAGCGTAAGGATGCCTTCCAAAATCTGAAAAGAATGCTTGCCAGTGCACTAATCATCCATATGCCAAAATGGGACAAGAGGTTCCATGTATTTGTGGATGCATCAGATACATAAATTGGAAGTGTGCTAATGCAAAAGACGAAGGAAGGGTCATACAAACCCATTTACTATGCTAGTTAGATGATGTCAAATGCCGAAAAAAAATACAGCACCAATGAGAGAGAAGCCTTGGGACTGATTTACTCAATCAGTAAATTTTGATCATCCATCCACCAAAATGGTACAAGAGGTTCCATGTATTTGTGGATGCATCGGATACAACAGTTGGAAGTGTGCTAATGTAATAAACAGAGAAAGGGTGGTACAGACCCATTTACTATGCTAGTCGAATGCTGTCATATACCAAGAAAAATTATAGCACCATTGAGAGAGAAGCCTTGGGACTGATTTACTCGATCAATATATTTTGATCATGCATCCGCCAAAATGGAACAAGAGGTTCCATGTATTTGTGGATGCATCGGATACAGCAATTGAAAGTGTGCTAATGCAGTAGACAGAGGAAGGGTTGTACAGACCCATTTACTATGCCAATTGGATGTTGTCAAATGTCAAGAAAAATTATAGCACCACTGAGAGAGAAGCCTTGGGACTGGTTGTTGGAAATCATGGATCTAGGACTAGGCTAGCCTATGGAGGCTCAAACATAATGCTAAACATGATTATAAACAAATGACAAAAGCAATACAAAGCAACACAAGATGCACTTACTTGACCAAGAGATTGTGTACTTGAGAATGAGTTGTTGTGTTACATTACATTGAAATGACCCTTTATATAGGTCCAAGTACCATATGGGCTTTGCCTTTGCATGTGGGATAACTCCTAGCCTTCACCACATTCATCCACATCCCTTTGACCTTGTCTATGATATGACATAGATCACTTTTTCTAACACCCTTCCTTGATCATGGCATATCATAATGCCCTTCCTTGCTTCTAACATTACATGAAAGAAAAAGCTTAACTCATAAGGAGTATAGCTCTACAGTACATAAAAGAAATTAGCATCGCTCATAGGGAGCATAGCTTCTACATTGCGAAAAGAAAATGACATGACATGAAAACATTCCTACATGAAAACATTCCTCTCCCATTCCCCATCATCATCATAGCATCATCATCATCATATCCATGGGCATCATCATCATCTGTCATCATTTGTTGGTCATGGAGACCCAACTCCCCATCAATCCCCCCTTGAGGGCTACATGGCCTACTGAGAGATATTGTGAGCATCATAAAAATACATAACCTACATCATCGGTGGTTAGAGGTGTCCATACATTTGGGTAAGAGAGGGCATAATTCATTCGTCATTATGACATGTGAGCCATGACATAATAATCAACATAGACAGCATCTTGTTCATCTTCATTGACATCTTCGTCTTTGTCTTCATCCATTTTTGCATCTCTGTCTGCATCTTCATCTGCATCGTCATTTTGTATAGCATCTTCTTCATCCTGACATTGCTCATAGACTGTGCATGCATTCCCATCTTTGAGGCATCTTCATAATGCATAGAATTTTCCAAAAAAGAGGTAAAAGAACATCCTTTCCTTAAGTGCCATAGGAACAACCTCTTAAAGGTTTTTTTAAAACCTTAGTCTCAAAAAAATAATAAAGAGAATCTTTTATTTCAAATGCAAAAACGGCCAGATTTTATTCCACCGGCGGCTACTGCGCTGATTTCGGATCTGTCAGGAGCTCCACGCTGATTTCGGATTTGTCAACTGCATCGCCTGCTCTGCACACTGTGTGTCGAGGAAAATGAGGCTGCCACACAAAGAGGTGAACATCGATCTGCTCGCTCTCCTGCTGAAGCTTCTCCTTCTCTTTTGTGTTTTCCACTCTATTTGCTCATGCACACTCGTTGACTACTTCTACTCGTAGGCGCTGATGCGCCCTCTCTCTCTCTTTGCCAAGCTGAGTTGCTATTACCTCAACCAATGGAATGTTGCTCCTCTTGTTCTCGGTGAAGCTTTGCTTCTCTTATGCGGTGTTGTGCTGGTGCTACCTACCACTATTTCATACTTTCTATCGCTAGTTGCAAGATAGAAGTGCTACACATTAAGCGTCTCTTTGCAGTGGATGAGGGTCACTATCTTTCTGATCTTCTGCCACCTCAAAGATCTCCACTATACGTGGCTGCCATTTTGAGCTGCTCTGAAATTCTCTCTGGAGATCTAGTGCAAACCTAATGAGAAAGCTATAGTGTAACCCTAATAACACATGGTGGAGAGACCTAATCTTGAATAGAGAAAAATGCTCTCTACTAATGCAAGAGGAAAATAATGGAAACCCTAAATGAAGACTAATGCAATCTTGTTAAGTAACGCTTCACTTATGGGCATCACTTCACAAGAGAAATAACCCTAATGCAAAGCTCTAAAACTAAGTAAGGTCTTAATCACCTCGTAATCCTAGACCCACCATTAATCTAAACACTAACCTAAGCTCTGATACCATGTTGGAAATCATGGATCTAGGACTAGGCTAGCCTATGGAGGCTCAAACATAATGCTAAACATGATTATAAACAAATGACAAAAGCAATACAAAGCAACACAAGATGCACTTACTTGACCAAGAGATTGTGTACTTGAGAATGAGTTGTTGTGTTACATTACATTGAAATGACCCTTTATATAGGTCCAAGTACCGTATGGGCTTTGCCTTTGCATGTGGGATAACTCCTAGCCTTCACCACATTCATCCACATCCCTTTGACCTTGTCTATGATATGACATAGATCACTTTTTCTAATGGTTTACTCAATTAATAAATTCTAATCATCCATCTGTCAAAATAGAACAAGAGGTTCCATATATTTGAAAGATCCTTGTCCTCTCCTCCGCACAACGAATTTAGGGGACAAGAGACTAATCCATCGGTTCCTCCAAAATCGAACCCGAAAAAACTTCCCTCGCTCGAAAATCACGGGCGATTCCTCTAAGATAAAACTTACTCTAACGTAGTCAAGAGCCTTAACTAACAGAACTGATCTGACCGAACCCATAAGTCACATTGTCAGATCAAGGAAAAGACTTGCACTTGGATCATAGAGACCAACGCTTTTTTCCTCATTGAGAGGCACAACCGTTGATTCTTTTTCATAGAACAATTTTTATCCAAGATTTACTTCATCTATCGTACCATAACAGAATTGAGTCTCATTTTAGGAATACATCAGTAGTCCAGCCTAACCACTGTAGTGATGGGATCCATTTAAGAATTTGGTTAGGTTTTGTCTCGGGTACCAGGGAAAAGAGTTCCCAAGTCCCCTAGCCAGATATTCATGCAAACTTAAAACTAGTCACACCACTCACCCAATATGAAATTGCCTTTTTCACAAATTCAGCTATCTTTAAAACAATCATTCAATGAAACAATATTATCACTGATTATAATCCTCCAAAATATCCAGTTGAATCCTAATTTCTAATTTTTCCTTCAATCACCTATGGCATCATTGGCAACCAGAACGCTCTGGGGCCTTTTCGATAGTTCCTATCTCATAGTACCTGGCAATAGATTCACTTATAAAAATCAAAATGGAATCCCCATTAAAGATCAGCAAGATCAACCAACAAATCTATATAAAAGAGCCATGGACTCATCCGTTGAGGACCAGCAAGTCAATCAACCAGATCCATGCCTGAATTTAGAAAACAACTCTTACTCCTTGTTCCAATATCTTCCCCAACGCACGTGTGGGTATCTTTCGCAACCCAGAGCCCGAGCACCGTATGGTCAGCACCCTCTAAGATCCTTCGCAGGTCACCTAGGGCTTCACTCATAGGCCACTTCCTTGGTCCCTCATCCACCGTACCGGAAGCTCACCATTTAAATTGAACCGAGGCTGGTCAAGACCTCGGCCGACCTTGCTACGCGAGACTTCCTCCGTTGACTCTCCGTCAACTATTGCAACTTTATCAGATAGGTCTCCACGACCTTATTCACAAGACGATCAAAATGCTTCCCCAGCATTTTAGACATAAAATAGTCATTTAAAAATAGGTCAAAAATACAATTTCTATAACGAACTCTCGTCTTTCCACATTGTTCCACATCAATCTTCATTTATTTCATATGTATTCCCATTCTCATCACGCCATTTTCCATATGATCAAATCTGTTCTCATTTATCCGCATCAGATCTCATTCACTTGCATCTACCCATATCCACATCTCATCACATTATAATCATTCACATCACATACACATCTATCCCAGTTTACATCACATCTCATTCATTCACATCCCGATTCACATCACATCACATCTATTCACGTCCATCACATTCATTTACATCACATCCATCACATATATTCACGTCCATCACATCCATTTACATCCATCACATCACATCCATTTACATCCATCACATCACATTCATTCATATCCACCACATTCATTCTCATAACCATCCCATCACATACATTCTATCCACATTATATCACATCACTTCTATCCATATCATATCTCATTCATACACATCTCATCTCATTCATCCACATCCATCCAATCGTTCACATGTACGACTACTCACATCTATCCATCATACATTCATATCTAGCACTTCACATCCACATATATTCATGTCACATCACATCTCATTCATCCACATCCATCCAATCGTTCACATGTACGACTACTCACATCTATCCATCATACATTCATATCTAGCACTTCACATCCACATATATTCATGTCACATCACATCTCTTTACATCAAATCACATTCTTTCATATACACATCCACATCCATTCTTTCACATACATCCACATCTATTCTTTCACATACTCATCCACATCCATTCTTCACATCCACATCTATTCTTTCACATACTCATCCACATCCATTCTTCACATACACATCCACATCAATTCTTCACATACACATTCACATCCATTCTTCACATACACATTTACAGCACCCAACTAACACAGACTAGAGTCCTAGTTAAGAACATGAGCATTGACGAGGTGGTATAAATCTGCTTAATCATTTAGGCTACTAGTGGAGGTAGGTCATTGGATTTATATTATATGTAAACCTTGTTTCTAATGCATGATACTATGTAAGAGCTCTATACATGCTCTATGCAAGAGCATAGAATGTATAAGTGCTATGGATATTGATGACCATCTTGGGTGATATCTTCCACACTTATGCCACTAGTTGGGCTGGTGAGATTATAAGAGATACGTCAAGTGATTTACAAGATATTTAGATAGTCACTTTGATATAGTAAAGTTATGGCATAGTTATAGTGCCAGCTCATGTAGTCAGGTTCACACTATATGGAGTGACTTTTATAGGTTATAGTAGAAAATTATTTATCCTTATAGTAAATACTCTTGTCTCTTTATGTTAATGGTTATATATACTCTTATATATTTATGTTAATGATTGTATAGAAGATAAGAGAATAGAAAAAATCAAAGAAAATTATAGAATGTATTCTTATCTTTTTATGTTAATGGTTATATAGAAGAAAATTTAGCCATCCTTCTTTCTTGTGTGCTTGTCTACTCTTGTGTGTGTGTGTGTGTTTTCTTATAAGAAGCTCAAGATCATCCTCTCTCCCATACTCTTCTCATGGTATCAGAGCATTAGTTCTTATGAAAATCTCATGAAGAGGAAAGAAAAGGAAGCAATGCATGGATAAGGGTAACTTTATCTCTTTCCCTTTAATTTAGAAGCAAATCTCTAGCTACTAGATAAGAGCAATAGGTAGGCACAACAATAAGGTGCACTATCAAATCCTCATGAGGAAGCGAAGGGGTCTTATATTGTGTAGATAAGGTCTCAGAGACTTTCGTGATTTCAAAATTTTGACGTGAGGCCATTTTCAGGCCGTGTTTTAGCTCTATAAGTTTTCTACAGTGCACTAGCAAAGTGTTGATTTTCGGGCCTTGTTTTAGCTCTATAAGTTTTCTACAGTAGTGCACTAGGAAAGTGTTGATTTTGACTGTGTATTCTAAATTTTTTGTTCGATGTCAATTTTTAGTTTGATGTTAATTTTGGTTGTGCAATATAGTATGTGCAGAGAATCTAAGATTTTCAAGTTGTTGATGGATGTATGTTTGTGTGATTGTTTCATATATAGTTACAGTATAAAAGATTTTACAGTACCGCTATGCTAGAGATTGAAAGTCTATTATAAGTGTAGAAGCTTTTACAAGCACTATTTGGCAAGCTATTATAAGTAAAGATATCTAACAACTTGTCACAAATTGTGAGCAAGAAGCTCGATAAGAATAATTTCCATGCTTAGAAACTTAGGATGACCAATTTTCTTATGGGAAAATCATATTGGGAGTTCATCATAGGTTATGGAAAGGAGCTATAGATTGCTTAAGAAAATCCCACCCCACAACACGTGTAAATATATAAAGCATGGCATAAAAGATCTAGAAAGGTGCTATATTTGTTGTCTGTTAGTGAAAAAGAATCTATGATTGTAACGCCTAAGGAGACTTGGGACACCTTGGTATAGATGTACAATATAAACACTCAAGCTCAAAAGATGCAGCTAAAGTAAGAGCTACATAATGTGAGCAAAAGAAAGCTAAGTCTAAATGATTACTTGGTGAAGGCTAAATGGATTGTAGATATCCTTACTTCTATTGGATTAGATGACAATGATATTGTATCGGTGACCTTGAATGGTCTTGGCAAGGAAAACAATCAGTTTCAAATCTCCACAGGAGTTCGAAAGAACTTTCTTGATTTTTATTGCTCTTCTCATCCATGAGGAGATGAATATTGGGAAAGGTTTATCCTTCAAAAATTCAGATGAACAGACATTCTACTCAGATATAGGTAGAGGTAGAGTTAGATCTTCATCTAAAGGATGTGGCGGTGGTGGCAAGGAAAACAATCAATTTCAAATCTCCATAGGAGTTTGAAAAAACTTTATTGATTTTTATTGATTTTCTCATCCATAAGGAGATGACTATTGGGGAAGGTTTATCCTTTGAAAATTCACATGAGTAGGCCTTCTACTCAAGTATAGGTAGAGGTAGAGGTAGATCTTCATCTAAAGGATGTGATGGTGGTGATCAATTTGAAAATTAAAACCAAATTCAATAGCAGCAATAAGAAAATCAGTCTCATATATGTGAAACAAGCCACTTTAGAGATAAGGGGTGTCAAAGAGACTGAGATGGTTGGCAAAGAAATCAGAGGAGCCAAAGAGATTGAGGTGGTTGAAAAAATATAATTAGCATATGGAGTGCTATTACTGTGGGCTACCTAGGACACATTGTAAGAGATACTATAAAAAGTAGGTAGGCCATTCGAGAGACAAAGGGATCCAAACAAACAGAGGTGATTAGCAAACAAATCAAAGATATAAAGAGATACTATAAAAAGCAAGTGAAAAGTTACAAGGTAACTACGCATCATTATAACAAGTAAAAAGAGTGATGACAGAAGTGAGTAGCTTTTTGTGATACAGAACATGCTCAGTTCCATGATAGGAGAAGATATGTTAAGATCGAGAGATATTTGGCATGTGGATTTTAGCACCTCTAACCACATGACTAGTCATGGTGGTGAGTAGTTTAGAGATATTGAAAAAAATAAAAAAAGTAAGATATATGAAAACAGATGATGATACTTCGCATGCTATTATGCATGTTGGTAAAGTGTCATTGTATATATGTAGGATGATAAAATAAAGTACCTCGCAAATATACTTCATATTCTTAATATTACAAAAAACTTGGTTTCTATTGGACAGATGGTTAAGCAAGGTCTATAAGTGAGATTCAATACTCAAAGGTGATTTGTAGAAGACTTTAAAAATTAGTGCCGTGTGGTTGGAAAGGATAACATAACTAGCAAGATATTTACTTTGGATGTTAATATACCTAAGGTGAAGGCCTTACCATGTTTGTGTATAGAACAAGTGTCATTGTAGATATTGACATATGACACAAGCATATTAGTCATGTAAAGTTCAACGAGTGTATAACATGAAGATAAAGAGAAATTTGATTAGTCTCTTGGTATACCTAACATTTCAACAAGGCATTCATATATTGATGGAGAGTCTAGTAGCTTTCCAAAGCCCTGATGACAAGTTTGGGTTTTTAGCTATCAAGACACCTACTAGTGCAAGGAAGGTGAAGACAGTAGCAAACACCAAAGATAGATCCAAGACTGCAAGTAAGGTCAAAAACCTTGTTCAAAGATTAATGTATGATGATTATGTAACTCACCATTATGCATACATGGCAAAGATTGTGCAAGAGATTAAACACACATGTTTTGAGAATGATATTGAACATGTACATTAGGAGAAATTCATGAATGAAGAAATAGCTACATTGGTTATAAATAAGACATGGAAATTTATGCCATTGCATAAGAGTAAAAAGGCTATTGCATGTTAGTGAATCTACGAAGTACAACACATTTCACATGAAAGTATTAATAGATACAAGGTGATATTGGTTTGCCAAAGATTATGATCAGATCTAGCAACATTGATTATGAGAAGAAATTCATTCCCATAGCTAAGATGGCAATGGCTACATTCAAAAGGTTAGGTTTTACAACAAATAGATATAAAAAATGTGTTCTTT
Organism: Cibotium barometz; assembly: GCF_041138505.1. Classification (NCBI taxonomy): domain Eukaryota; kingdom Viridiplantae; phylum Streptophyta; class Polypodiopsida; order Cyatheales; family Cibotiaceae; genus Cibotium; species Cibotium barometz. The sequence goes on along the minus strand of NC_141054.1, from coordinate 61,418,499 downwards.
TAGAGTTATAAGAAGTATATTTGAACCAACCGCCTAGTTATGAAGATTTGAGTCACCCAAATTATGTGTACAAGTTATGTAAACCCTTATATGGCTTGAAGCAAGCATCAAGAGCATGGAATGATAAGATTACACAATATCTTATGACTATTGGCTTTCATATAGTAAATGCTAATCATTCACTCTATGTAGAAAGAGTGATAAAAGAATTGTGGTCCTCAACATCTATGTGGATGACTTGATTATTATTAGAGGTGAAAAGGAAGAGAAAGTTGAGAATATAAAGGGTCTCCTCAAAAAGAAGTTTGATATAAAGGAGTTGGGTGAGCTGGGATACTTTCTTGGCATTAAGATCATTAGGATGCTTGAGGACTATCACAAAGATGATGTGCATTGGACATGTTCTCCAAATATGGTATGGCTAGCTATATGTAAGCCGGATCATAATAACAAGCACACGTAAGATTTTGAGAAATGCCACTACGTACAAAAGTGGTCAGCTTAATCTACATGATTATCACCAAGCCAAACATGAATTACATAGTTGGACTAGAGAGCCAGTTTATGTAGATTCCTCAAAAGCCACATTTGGATAGTATACTACATAAAGTCCACAATGGATTATGACCTCTCCTATGAAATCGATATATAGTTACAAGTGTATGGATACACTGATGTAAATTAGAGTGAAAGCATATTTGGACATAAGATCTACTAAAGGATTTATGTTTTACTTTGAGAGTGGTATTACTACATGAAGCAATAAGAAGTAGCCAACAATCTTATCAAGTATAGAGACAAAGTATAGAAGTGTTACGATGATAGCATGAGAGGTAGCTTGTTTACATAAGCTACTTGGAGATTTGGCGTTAAATGTAGACAACCAAGTTATCTATTATTACGACCTTAGTAGGATGTAGTTAGCTAAAAACCCATTGTTTCATGCATGGACAAAACACATAGAGATCCATTATCACTTTATCGAAGACAAGACCTTAGCAAGAGATGATATCATGTATGTCAACATAGAGAAGTAGATAATTGATATTTTCACTAAGGCCTTGAAAGAAAAGAAGGTTCACAAATTTCGCACTATGCTTGGAGTCCTGGAGATGGGTTGAGCTTGAGAAGAAGTGTTAAGCTCAGCAGGAACCAACATGATGATTCTAGAACTGGACTACACCTACTTAAACTAACCGAGTTATGACATACTTAGATTACCAACTCACCTACTTAGCATGTTCACATTATAGACTACTTTTACATAGTACTCTAATACTTATACTAATTTTTACTTATCTTTTATCGACCTTTAGGAGCAACAAGTTAAAAAAAAATTCAACCTTACATCTCTATATGTCTTCTCCATTGTTGTACGATTGTGTGCTTGCAAGAGCTCAAGCTCTTTCTTCCCCAATCTTATCAACAACAAACATACATGACAATGCAAGCTTATAGTCCCATTTTCAATTGCACTAAAACCTACACCATCTTTTTAAAACACTTTGTCCCCAAGGTTGCAAGGCTAAAAGGAGCCTCAAACCAATTTTGGATAGATTTGTAAGTTGTGCATAACCCTCTAGTCTTATGTGTAGTCTAATATCATCCGAGTTAGGTGTTATGGTTGGTTGAGTCAAGTGTTATGGTTGGTTAAGTCTAATCCACTTGGACATCACCAAAAACAAGTGACCTTAGATATGATCCTCACCAGAGACTATATAAGAATGACCAAGATGTTGGTCATCTATCCAAGGTGAAAAAGATTAATTAAAGATATAAATTTTTTATTTTTTAATCTAGAAGATACATATTCCTCTTATAATGGTGTAGATCTTTTAGTTTTGCTTTCATTTCGAATTACAGATTCTATCGAAAATATAGACATACATAAAAGATCCTCACATAACACATTGCTGACATGCCAACATAACACTCGTGGCATGCCAACAACAATAATCAATCACCCTTCGCAGTTAGGTTAACACTACAAAATGAGTGCATGTAATTTATCCAATCAACGCTTGGTAGTCTCAACAATCCACGAGAAAAGAATGGTGAACAAAGGTTGAACAAGGTCTCTATAATTGTCTGGCCAAACTCTTGAGAAAACTCGAAATGGAATGATATATGTACTCTTTTATTAAACACAACCTACTTTCCCTCCACGTGGCCAAACAAGAGGAAAAAAAGAAACCAAGGAGAATGAAAGATTTTTTGCATTTTGAAATTTAAAATGAAGATATAATTTTTAATGCTTGGGTCACACTTAGGTTCACACTTGGCCTAGTTGAAGCAACGCACATGTCATCTACTTGTTTAATTTAAATTCCAAGGAGTTGCCTGATGTTGACGGGGCTAAGATCGGAGGTGGGCCCATTGAGGAGGCGTTGAGTGATGAGTCCATTGGTCTTCTCTGTGGGGTGAAAAGGGTCCCAAAACACGTATTTGGTCCTATCTGGACACACATTGGACAAGGGGTTGCATATGAAGAAGCCATTATACTTGCCCTGTCCACAACATGCCGTATTGGAAACTTCATAGCCTGCCAAAACCCCAACAAACACAATCAACTACCTACACAACTCACCTATAGTCAAACAAAAAGAAAAATAGTTTATTATTCATAAAAGGTTAAGCTTTTGTATTTGAAAGAGAAATCTTCCAACCACACAACCAAACAAACAAGTTTTACCTGACTACACTAAAAAGCAAGCCATTTTTCTTTCTGTAAACCCCATGAAAGAGAACTCTAGAAAGTTGCAAAACAAGTCTCTCGAGAGGTGTATTAGTCCTAGAGAGAATTGATAAGGACATTAATTGTAATTGTGTGTGAGAGAACTAATAAAGTTGGACCCTGCATTGTTATGGTGAGATGAGACATTGGCAATTGGACAAAAAGGATAAAATTTTTCTTAATTAAAACCAGTAGGTTATGCACCCGTGCGTTGTTACTGTGCGTGTGCCCACCCTTAAACTTATGACATGTCGCTAGAGAGAAATATAATATTTTGCTATGTGGTCGCAGCTCTCGAAATAGTGTGAGTTATAGTCTACAAAAATAGTTTTCGTTGGTCGGTTTTATAAATTAAAATGTTAAATTATCGTATCGCTTTTCTTCAAGTCAAGAGGTAAAAGTTTAACCGACTCTGGAGCACAACTAAAACCCTACCTCCTATTTTCTATATTGACTGACGGAAATTGTGTGTGTGTGAGAGAGAGAGAGAGAGAGAGAGAACTGATAACGTTGGTTCAACTTGGAACTTGGAGCCTGCAGGTGTGTCAATGAGGCACCGACGGTGGGTCAAATTAAACGCAGTGGTTATAAACTTGCGTGTTCGTATGAGAGGCGCGTAATTAAAGCGCTACTCACCATAAGCGGATGGGTTGGAGATATAGTCCATAACGATGCCGAAGCTGTTGACGTACACGAAGGTGGCATCCGGATGCTCGGCGTTGAGCTGCTCCGTCATGGGCTTCAAGGCCGCATTGAAGTTGAGGGACAACTGCTGCAGCGATTCGATACACGTTCCGTCCGGGCTCTTGTTATCGTGCAGCTGCGAAGGAATGCAGCCCAAGGGTCCTAGCGACGAAATTGAGAACTTGCGGGCACCCATGTTGTACAATTGCTGCCACATCCATTCACAACATTAACTAATGAAAACACGGCGGCTACTACTACTCGCTAGCCTTGTAAATATTCATTTATATGAAAGAGAAGGGCGCGCTCCTGCAACTGCAGGGCCGGGCCGGCGGGCTCGGACTGAATGGGACGGGCTTCTAGCTCGACTCACAGTGAGCTGGCCCTTGTAGGTTGAAATGAGGATATCCTGCCACTGCTGAAGAGTGTACTTCTTGTTGGAGCGGGCAGTTCTCATGAGATAATTGTTGATGTAATCGTTACCCCCAAAGGTCACGGAGAAGAGGGCACCATTGATCAGATGCTGGGCTGCTGCATCACCGATATATCCGACTATCTTCTGCTTGTACTCCTCGAACAACTCGAACTGCTTCTGCACTGTGAGCACCGTCAACTGAAAGACCATGCACAGTTACACACAGCACAATAACATCAGCTTACCTGCACATGCACCGCCTACTACATGGCTACTGAAAACGTTCGGAAACATGCGGCGCGGTGACTTCGTTTGGACTTACAAAGAGACGACCAGTGGTGTTGAGAATGCCAGCACCAGCTGAGGCAAAGTTGGCGCCCAGCATAAGGCTTGATTCATCATTGCTAGGATCCAGGTAGGGCTTAATGGGAGGAGTACCCATGAAATCACCTGCAAGATGAATCAGATCATTAAAACAAGGATAAAGGACAGAGAAGATGCAACTTCCGCATTATCCACATATTGACGTACAGATGCTTAGGCTGAAGAATATCTGACTGGCTATCTTCAGGCATTGCTAAGAACCTTCACCTTGTAACAAATGATTGCAAACCTTACACACTACACCATCAAGCCTCCAAGGTTCCGGGCGTTAAGTGTGTGAAGCTTGTTCTAGTCTATGCCACCTCCTCGGGAAACATAACTTAAGTGCTAAACCTTCATCAACCCCTTTTAATGCATTATCTGCCATAAGAAACTTGCCTGGCCTCTGATCTCAATCTTAGCATACCGAGCAGCGTGAAATCGAGACTAGTCTTGCGAAATCGAGACTAGAACGTAGCCAAATAGTTCACGACAGTATATTAATGAATGCAACTGACTAGTGCAGTGTAATGCGTTAACAACTTAAGATAATGAAGGCCTTATGTAGGTTAATTGAATAGCCAACCAATGCTGAGCTTTACTAAGGAACTTAATCTTACACGACCTGCGTAATAACTTAAAAGCGAGGTCTTTAAACTTAGTGTGCGACCGTTCCTGTTAGGGGAGGACACAGTATCCATGTAAAAAGCAGCATCAACGATTATACGCTGGCATATGTACTAAATAGAATTGGTGGTCTTACTGATGAAGTCGGAGATGATTTTCCCATTGCAGAACCTTCCAGTGGGCTTGCCGGTGGGATAGTCGAGGCCGTTGGGCTTGAAGTTGGATCGTGCAGTGGAGCGGATGTAGTCATTGTTTCCTGTGTCCACAAGAGAGTCCCCGAACACAAACATGGCGATAGGGGCCGCATTGCTCACCACCACGAAGCCACCACGATGCAACAAAACCACACAGAATACCACGAGCCCATAGAACCCAGTACTCTCCCTAAGATTGCCCATGATTATAAGTGTGTGTTCACACTCAGATAGGCTTCCCCCGCTACGAAGAAAGGCCTTCAAAACTTTTTATCATTTGCCAAGAGAAGCCTTCAAGGACCACAACTTCCCCTTGCCCACCTCTAACAAGCAACAGGGGGCACTTGCTACCACAGACCACCAAGTGCTGTGTTTGCAGCTTTATACCACACCACCTACTGTAACATGGCTACCTTGGCAATTGTAAGTAACGGCAAAAGCCAAATAGCAAATAGCGAAAAGCTGAAGGGCGAACCCAGGACTTCTTGAAGGGACCCTTTCAAGTGTGAAAGCAAAAGACAAAACTGGCAAAGGTGAAAGTTTTGAAGATCACCAGGGGTGGAAAGAATCGCTTAATAAATTTAAAAATGTGGCGGATTATAGACACACAGCACATGATGGTGCCGCATTCACTGCTCCTCGTGCTCCCGGGGATACAATATCACAGTCACCACAGTGTGTGTGTGTTTTACATGAACTTGCCTGCCCACCTGGAAATGGTGATGACGAAGAGTCTTGGGTTTCAAAAGCCCCTCTGCCTCACCCTTGAAGGCCAAGGTACGGTGTGATGAGAAAGCTCTGAAACTGAATTGATAAACTCGAAAAATATTCGTTAACCCAAGCTGGGGTAGGTGAGCTTTTAAACAATCAATTTTAAAAAAATCTCTTTTACATCACGGTACATCCTCCCTTGTTCCCGTATGGACGGCGATTAATTTTGGCCATGTGGACGCTATTCAACCTTTCCAAGAGTTAACAACCATAGGATTATTAATCTTCTTTGTTTGTCTTTTGGTATACCATAGAAATTTCCAATAGTGTGGAAACGGTTAGATATCAATGGTCTACCCTTATATTGTATTGTCCAAGAACCAGCTAGCACTGTCCCATTATAAGGAATAGCCATGGTTGAGTAGTCCGAGCATCCAACATCCCCATATTCATATGGAAAGGTGGCCTAAGAGATTACATGATTTAGAGACAGCTTGGATAAAATTTGGTACACTACCAAATAGGCTACATGTTACATTGGACCATTATCTCATAACGGTCAACACATGGAGTAGGTAGAGTTTACTCTTGGACACCCTGTCCTAACATTACGGGGTTCAAACAAGGCCTAAGATGAGCCCGAAGGATGGCCGTGGGAGGTGGAAAAACTTTTATGCAATTTCAAGTTCATGGACCCTTACAAGCTCAGAGAATTCAAGAGGAGGATTCCCTGCCCAGGTAGCCCACCTCGAAAGAAATCGCTATTGCTGACTAGGAGAAAGAAGGGAAAGACCAAATATATGCAACCATTTGTTGAGAGGTCGAGATCAACTAGTACTACGGACATTAATGATCTTCCTGGGTGATAGTTTCCATAATTATGTCACTGTGTGGTTGGTTGGTGAGATTATGGGTGATATGTTGCTAATGGTTTATAACAATCACTTTGGTATACTAGAGTTATGGCATAGTTATAGCACTTAGAGCTCATGTAATCGGATTCACACTATGAACCGACCATTATATGTTATAGTAGGAGAGTAATTTCCTTTATATTATGTACTCTTATCTCTTTACGTTATTGGTTGTAGAGAATAGAAGAGATAAAGAAGTAAATTCAGCCATCCATCTCTCTTGTATGCTTGTCTACTCTTGTGTGTTTGTTTGCTTGCACACAAGGAGCTTAAGGTCATCATCTCCCCTGCATTCTTCTCATGGTATTAGAGTGGTACATGGGTAAGGGTAACTCTATCTCCTCTTTCCCTCTTTGATTTTGGAGCAACACCTTTCGATAGCTTGTGAGAGCTACAAGTAGACAAGGAAGTCATATTCTCAAATTAAGGCATCCGCTTGGGTAAAGAAAGAAGACCATGTTGTGTGCAGTTAACTTTATAAAGTATAATTTACATCTTTCGGGGGGCTTCAAGTGTGTTTTGTCCCCATTTGACTCTATAATTTTTATGCAAAGCACTTTATAAAAGTGTCAATTTTGACCGTGTATACCCAATTTCTAGTCGAAGGAAAGTTACAGTAAAAATTTGGTTGCAAGAAAGTCTATGTAGAGAATCTGAGATTTGTAGATTTTTGGTAGATGTATGTTTGTATAACTGTTCCATACACATTTACATTATAATAGGTGTACGATACCGTTGCATTGTGTTGAGATATCGAGCTTCTCTAGTGAGGCAGTGGACACTGTGATGACCCGCCTGGGGGATAGGCCCCACACTTACACCACTGGCATGGTTGGTGAGATCATGGGTGATATGGGGCCAGTGGGATGACAGGCTATGTGACAGCCATTCTAGAGACTGGCATAGTTATTGCGCCAGCTATTTTAGTTGGGTTCACACTGTAGAGAACCCTTGTATGTATCTGGTTGTTGAGTACCTCTCATATTGTTTGTACTCTTATCTTGTATATGGTGTGTTGAGTGTTGAGTGAAGAAGAAGAAGATTTTCAGCCTCTCACCTTGTGTGTTCTCTATTAGGGTTTTGTGAGTGTGTGTGTGTGTGCAAGAGCTCAAGCTCTCTATTAGGGTTTTGTGAGTGAGTGTGTGTGCTTGCAAGAGCTCAAGCTCTCTTCCCCCCTGTATCTTTTCATGGTATAAGAGCCTGGTTCATGCTAAGGGGGGGCTGAGCTGCAAGTAAGAGAACCACAAGAAGCGGTACGAGGGTAAGAGCTTCAACTACTCTTCCCTATGTGTGTTGGTGACTACACCCTTGTCGGGAGCTCTACGGAAGCAAACGATCTTTGATTGAGGAGCTTTCTTCACGGGAGTAAAGCTATAGGGCAACTATATTGTCCTATCGGATTGTCCTATATTGGACAAAATTTTTTGGGCCAAAAACGCGTTTCGGGCGCGTCTGGACCTACGTTTTTCAGAAAGCAGGTGATTTCGAGCAGTGCGAATAAGTCATCGATTCTCTGCAGAACTCTGCTTTAAGAACTGCAGGAAGACAGATTGGCTGTGCAGACACTATGTGTGCTGCAAAGAGGTCAACAGTTGCCATTGGGTGTATGTATGCATATTGAAGTCACTGGTTGTGACATTTGAGAGTACTACAGTACCGCTGCAAAAAATACAACAGTTTGTGCAGGACAAACCAAAGTGCGGTTTCTGGTAAATTTGTGTGTCTGGTAAGATGTCAAATGATGGCATAACCCAGATTGTGGCTGAGAAGCTTGATAAGAACAACTTCCATGCTTGGAGGTTCAGGTTGACGAATTTCCAGATGGGAAAGGGCTACTGGGACTACATAGAAGGTGAGCATGAAGAGGCACTGGAGATACCGGACATAAATCCGACTGCTGATGTGAAAGAGTTTAAATACTGGAACCAAGGAGCCAAAAAAGTTATGTATTGGCTCTCCATTAGTATACAGGACACCATGATTGGGCACATTCAGGATGCCAAGTCCCCCAAGGAGGCGTGGGACACCTTGGTAAAACTCTATGAAACAAATACCAAGGCACGTAAGATACAGTTGAAGAATGAACTTCATACTGTTAAGAAAAAGAGCATGTCTGTGAATGACTATGCATTGAAGATAAAGGGTATTGTGGAATCCCTTGCATCTATTGGTGTGTCAATAGATGATGATGATAAGGTAGAAGTCTGTCTACGTGGTCTCGGGCCACAATACAAGGTGTTCAAGATGTCTATTCAGACTCGGGAAAACATTCCCAACTTTACAAATTTGGTGTCTATGCTAATTATAGAAGAGAAGATCTTGGGTGAAGACCAACAGTCTTCACAAAACAAAAACAGTTCAGAGCAACAGGCCTTCTACACAAGTTCAGGAAGAGGACGAGGTAGAGGAGGCCGTGGACGCGGTCAAGGAGGTGGCAGAACAGGTAATCAGAATTATGGCCACCAGCAGCAGCAACAACAACAGTCCCAGAATACACAACAACAACATCAACAACACACAGGTGGGAGAGGCAAATTCAGAGGTAGGGGGAGTCAAAGAGGATGTGGAAATTGGCAAAGGCAATATAATGATGCACGTGAATGCTTTTATTGTGGTGGTAAGCCTGGACATGTGTAGGCAGAATGTTATAAGAAGCAGGCTGACATGCAAAATGGGAAAGTGCAGTAGAACAACTATGTATCCTCAAGAAGAAACAATGAGGATAATGAAAGGTTGTTTGTTATGCAGCATGTCGTGAATGCCATGTCTGAAAATGTTGAAGTAGCACAAAAAGATGATGTATGGTGTGTGGATTCAGGTGCTTCGAACCACATGACAAGTCATGGGGAGTGGTTCAAGGAGATGAAAAACCTTGAAAGACCAGGTTTTGTGGAAACAGGGGATGACACTGCTCATCCAATTGCCCATGTTGGAGATGTGCCATTGTCTATGTAGGATGGCAAAGTGAAGTACCTTCTTGCAGATGTACTTCACGTTCCGAACATAACAAAGAATCTGGTTTCAGTTGGCCAGATGATTGAGCAGGGTTTGCAGGTTCGGTTTAACCTTGATGGTTGTTACGTTGAAGACTTTAAAGACAAGTGCAGGTTGGTTGCAAAAGGCAACAGAGTGGGTAGAATGTTCACGTTGAATGTAGACATGCCTGAAATGAGTGCTGCGATATTTGCAAATGGTTCAGGAATTGTTGCAGACATAGACATTTGGCATAAAAGAATTGGACATGTGAATGTGCAGAGAATGAAGTCTATGCAGACTAAAGTATTTGTGACAGGGCTACCAAAGTTTAAAGTGGAAGGTATGCAGAGAATATGTGAAGCATGCCAATTTGCAAAGCAAACAAAGCATGTATTTCCACGTAACAGATATGTGAGTAGAAATGCACTAGATGTTGTGCATTCAGATGTATGGGGTCCTACAGAGACCATGTCTATGGGAGGCTGCAAGTATTATGTGACATTCAATGATGTATGGGGTCCTACAGAGACCATGTCTATGGGAGGCTGCAAGTATTATGTGACATTCAATGATGACCACACAAGGAAAGTGTGGGTACATTCAATGATGACCACACAAGGAAAGTGTGGGTACATTCAATGATGACCACACAAGGAAAGTGTGGGTATATTTCATGAAGGAGAAGAGTGAGGTGTTCACTCACTTTCAGAATTTCAGAGTTTTGGTTGAAAAGCAAATAGGGAAATATGTAAAGTGCCTAAGGTCAGATGGAGGGGGAGAGTACTTCTCCAATGAGTTCTTTGAATTTTTGAAGAAGAATGGTATTCGGAGACAGTTTACATGTAGATACACTCCGCAACAAAATGGAGTTGCTGAGCGAAAAAACAGGGACATTGCTGAGATTGCGCGAGCATTGATGGAAGAGAAGAATCTGCCGCATAGCTATTGGACTTAGGCTGTTTCTACAGCAGTATACATCATGAATAGGACTCCAACTGCAGCCATACATGATGTAACTCCAAAGGAGAGGTTTACTAGCAGAAAACCTGATTTGTCTCATCTGAAAGTCTTTGGATGCATTGCATATGTGCATGTGCCAGATGAACTGAGAACTAAGCTGGATCCAAAAGCTGAAAAATGTGTGTTTATTGGATATTCCCTTGAGCAAAAGGGATATAGGTGTTATAACCCTGCTACACGTGAGTTGAGGGTAAGCAGGGATGCTGTCTTTGATGAGATGAGCAGCTGGTATGCTGCTGAAAAAGAGCTGTTGGGACTGATGTGAGTGGAAGTGTGGTTGCACAGAATGCAGGTTAGCAATCACTGTCTTTGAGTGGACCAGGAGAGTCCTCATCTACTGGGTCTGTTGATAGACCATGGAGTGGCAGGGTGCGTCATAATACCATTCCTGCAAATGTGATTAGTACATCACGTAAAGAAAAAGAGAAAGTGGTTGAGTCCCTTGGTATGCCTGACATTTCTACAGGGCATTCTCGTGTTGATGGAGAGTCTAGTGGCTCAGAGATGAGCCTTGATGAGGAGCTTGGGATCCCAGCTATGAGAACACCTGGTGTAAAGAAGGCTCATCACTATGCATATATGGCAAAGGTTGTGCAGGTTGTAGAGCCCACATGCATTGATGAGGCTGTTGGAAATGTGTGTTGGGAGAAAGCTATGGATGAGGAGATGGATGCACTATATGGAAATGAGACTTGGGATTTAGTGCAATTGCCTGAAGGCAAGAAAGCCATTGGATGCAAGTGGGTGTACAAAGTAAAACATAACAGTGATAGGTATTAGCTAGATTGGTAGCCAAAGGGTATGCGCAGACATATGGCATTGATTATGAGGAAACTTTCAGCCCAGTTGCCAAGATGGCAATAGTGAGAGTTATGATAGCAGTGGCTGCGTCAAAGCAATGGTCTTTACATCAGATGGATGTAAAGAATGCATTCTCGCATGGGGATTTGCAGGAAGAGGTGTATATGTTGCAGCCACCTGGTTATGAGGATGTGAGTCACCCCGAGCATGTTTGCAGGTTGAAGAAAACCTTGTATGGCTTAAAACAAGCACCAAGAGCATGGTCTGACAAGATTTCTGAATATCTTGTCACTATTGGCTTTCATGTAGCCAATGTAGATTTCTCACACACGGTGATAGAGGGGTTGTGCTTGTTGTCATCTATGTAGATGACTTGATCATTACGGGGGACCATGATGCAGAGATCTTTGATGTAAAGATCTTGCTTAGATAGAAGTTCGAGATGAAGGATCTGGGGAAGCTCAGATATTTCTTGGGCATTGAGGTGATTAGGTCACGACGACAGAGATATGTGTACATGGGTACACAGATGCTGATTGGGCTGGTAGTCTCTCTCAGATAGAAGATCTACTAGTGGCTTCATGTTTTCTTTGGGGGTTTTCTTTGGGGAGTGCTGCTGTGACTTGGAGCAGCAAGAAGCAGCCTATGGTTGCTCTATCCAGTAAACAGAGGCCGGAGTACAGAGGAGCTGCTATGGCAGCATGTGAGGTAGCTTGGTTGAGAAAGCTACTTGCAGATTTGGGTCTATCAGTGGATAGACAAGTTGTCGTTTTTTGTGACAACATTAGCAGTATACAGTTGGCCAGGAACCCAGTTTTTCATGCTCGCACAAAGCATATAGAGGTCCACTACCATTTTGTCACAGAGAAGGTCTTGGTAGGAGACCTTGACCTTGTTTATGTCAGCACACAGGATCAGGTAACTGACATCTTCACCAAAGCATTGGGTACAGAGAAGCTCCGCAGATTCACGGCTTCGCTTGGTGTACATGAGATGGAGTTGAGCTCAAGGGGGAGTGTTGAGATATCGAGCTCATCTAGTGAGGCGGTGGACATTGATGACCCGCCTGGGGGATAGGCCCCACACTTACACCACTAGCATGGATGGTGAGATCATGGGTGATATGCAGCCAGTGGGATGAATGGCTGTGTGACAGCCATTCTAGAGACTGGCATAGTTATAGCGCCAGCTCATTTAGTTGGGTTCACACTATAGAGAACCCTTGTATGTATTTGGTTGAGTACCTCTCATATTGTTTGTACTCTTATCTTGTATATGGTGTGTTGAGTGTTGAAGAAGAAGAAGAAGATTTCAGCCTCTCACCTTGTGTGTTCTCTATTAGGGTTTTGTGAGTGTGTGTGTGCTTGCAAGAGCTCAAGCTCTTGCAAGAGCTCAAGCTCTCTTCCCCCTTGCATCTTTTCACATTGAAGATTGTAGGTTTGCTACAAGTGCAAAAGTTTTTGCAAGCATCATTTAGTAAGTTATTTTTACAGGTATTCATATCTGACAGTCTATCCTAGATTATGAGTAAGAATCTAGACAAGAATAATTTCTAGGCTTAGAAATTCAAGATGACCAATTTCCTTATGGGAAAAAGATATTAGGAGTTCATCACATGTGATGGAAAAAAGCCAAGGCTGTTAAAGAAAATCCCACCCCACAGCAGGTGTAAGCATATAAAATATGGCATGAAAGATCATCATTGTGATAGATTTTATAATTGTACATATACATGATGCATAAACACCTAAGGAGGCTTGGGACACCTTAGTGAAGATGTACAATACAAATACACAAGCTCAAAAGATGTAGCAAAAGCTCATGACCTGTATAATGTGATAAGAGAGAATGCCGAGTGTAAATGATAACTTTGCAATGAAGGTTAAAAGGGCTTGCAGATGTCCTTGCTTCTATTGGATCACCAATAGATGACAATGACATGGTATTAGTGAACCTTGAATAGTCTTGGCAAGGAATACAGTTAGTTTCAGACCTCCATTTTAGTTTGAGAGAGCTTTCCTGATTTTTAGGATATTTTCTCCATAAATTTACATGAGTAGGCCTTCTACTCAAATCTAGGTAGAGGTAGAGGCAGATCATCTAGAGGCTAAGGTGCGTATCATATATTATGATAATATCAATAACATATAGCTAGCTAATAACCAAGTCTATCATGCTAGGATGAAGCACATTGAGGTTCATTATTAATTTATGAGAGGGAAGGTTTAACAGGTCATATAGATCTAGTATATATCAGTATAGAGAACCAGGTGCCTGACATCTTCATGAAAGCACTAGGTATAAAGAACCTCCATAGATTTTAGAGCTTACTTAGAGTGTAGTGTGTGAAGTTGAGCTCAAGAGGGAGTGTTGAGATATCAAGCTCAACTAGAAGTGATGTGGATGTTAATGACCTACCTAGGTGATTGCTTTCGCACTCATGCCACAAGTTGGTTGGTGAGATTATCATAATGGGTGATATGCTACCAATGGTCTCTACATGCTATGTGACCCCGCAGCCACTTTGGTGTACTAGAGTTATGGCATAGTTATAGTGCCAGCTCATGTATTTGGATTCATAGTATGAACTGATCATTGTATGTTATAATAGAAGAGTACTTTCCCTTATATTATGTGTTCTTATCTCTTTATGTTAGTGGTTGTAAATAAGAGAAGATGAGATATAAAGTATGTACTCTTATCTCTTTATGCTAGTGGTTGTAGAGAAGAGAAGAGATATAGAAGAAAATTTAGCCATCCATCTCTCGCATGTGCTTGTTTACTCTCTTATGTGTGTGTGTTTTCTTATAAGGATCTCAAGGCCATCTGTTAACCTATGACGGACAATGAGACGTACTATGTTTTACGTCATGTAATTAGTTTAACTATTCTGAGTCATGGGCCGGTCTTGTCGGCACCATATGCAAAGGATAAAGGGATTGGGTGATCGCCGATGAGAGGCGCACCTTGAATATCAATAGGATAAGGGTTAGGATCGGCCGGCCATGTATGGGCGCCCACGTGTGAACGGCCGGCCATGTATGGGCGCCCATGTGTGAACGGCCAAGTCACCTATAAGAGTCAAATGTAACCCTAAAATCCTCATTCTCATGTGTTGAATAGAAGAGTGCTCTTGCCTTATCCTCTTGGTTTCCTTCTCCTGCGTGTGTGAGAGAGAGAGAGAGAGAGAGAGAGAGTGAGAGAGCGATCGAGCACTGTGTAGCGGCACGGCGACGGCGAGGCGGTAGAGCGGCGACGGCGGCTCCTCCTTCACGGCTACGACGCGAGAATCCTTCAAGGCTGCGGTTGAGAGCGGTGAGTGACACACCCTTGCATTCTGTTTGAGCTTGCTTTCCTGGTTGTATGCTTGTAGCCATTCGTGGCTCGCATACGGTGCTCGGCAAGTCCCCAGCCACGACCTGTGCGGGAAAAGCGCACATTTTTGGCACCGTTGCCAGGGAGTTGCCCTGCACCAAGCTCCAGTTTGCAGCTCGGGCTGTTGCGTGAAGTTTAATTTACACTGTAGGAAAGCGACTGTGTGTTTGTTGATGAGGTGTTTCCGTGTTTTGCAATCTGTTTCTGCAATTTGTCTTCTGTATTTCTAATTTTTTTTGTTATTTATTCGCTCCGCGTGTGGGCGTGCGTTCTGTTATCTGGTTTTCTGCGTGTGAGGGGGGATTTCTGAATCCCCAGGCATGCGCTGTGTGCGAACTGCGCCGCGTCTGAACCCTAGAAAGAAACCCTAGAAAACTTATCCCAAATAAAAAAATAATAATTTTGAAAAAAATTAAAAAAATATTTTTTTTAAAAAGAAAAAAACCAAACGTGTGGAGAGGAAAACCAAACGTGTGGAGAGGAAAGATTTTTTATTTGGAGAAAAATTTTTTGAAAAGAAAAACCCCCAATTGACCCCGACCTCGACCTCGGTCTCGGTCTTTTGATATATATATATAGGAGAGTGAGCCTCCATAGCTTTCTTTCAAGTGAGAGCTTATGGGAAGTTGTGCCCTATATGTAGCCCACTCCCCAAGGAGTAAAGTGAGCATGTGGGATAAAGCCCTCACCCTTTCCTCCACCACAAGCAAATAGGCTTTCGTCCCTTCCCCATAAGGAAACAGACTGTTTTGAGGATTACAGGAGATCTGGATAGGCGAATACGGTGCTGTAAAGCACACTAGGACCCTTTGAATGATACGCTCGTTTCGAGCTATCACACGCCCTAGTCCAGGTTCGACCATAAGTAAGGGGGTCAAAAACGGGTTAAAAACAATCTAAAAACAAGTAAAAACGGGGTGCGAAACACCTAAGAAACCACTTGTGTGGGCTTCAAAGGTAGTCACCAACGCCCGTAGGGTACCCACGTCACATGCATCTACGCTCTGGTTGGGTACTAGAGCCAGAGCCACTAGAAAGCGTTTCAGTTTACGCAGGCTCACACCATCCCTTCACGTTGGCATCTTGGCCTTCGGCTGGAACCCAAGGGAGTACAACCCAAGATCCACGAATAGTGGATAGTGACTCGTCCTCTGACTCAGAAGCCATGGAAGGGCACCTTACCAAGAACCCTGAGGAGACAAGCCAAAACATGCCAGGTTGGGCCCCACAACCCGGATCTAGCATGTTTAGTCGTCTAATAGAGACCTTTAGTAGAGCTACATGCTCTGAACATGCGACAAGCGAAGTAAATGAAGAAGGAGGGGTAGTGGATTCTCCATTCACATCTCATGTAGAACCTACCCTCCCAAAGAGTGTCCATGTGGATATTCTACCCACTTCGTTTAATGAGGGCCTTACTGAGCTACCACCTTCCGACGCGCCTCCTAAAGTAGAGGTCCCTAGAAGCGAATCCATAAGAAGTGACATTGCGTCCACTTCAAGAGAACCGTTTGGCACACCAAGTCTGGATGGGATATTTCTCAATGAAAATTGAGAATATGATCTACACACAGAGACTCTAACTGACCTATACACGGGCTACACATACCATGTAGGTTGGTTAGAAGTCCTACGATCTACATCTAGCGCCACTAATCTAGAGGAGCAACAACAAATGATATGTGAGGTTATTCATAGAATTATCCAAATTGAGAGGCAAAATAGGGGAGTGAACTTAGGTTCCACTGGCCCTATGAGATTTTTGGATACAGGCAAGGCCAAACAACCAACCCTATCACAATTGGAGACTCCCTCGGTGAGTCCCATAGACCCTTCGTATGTTGTTTCGCCTGGAGTCTCAATGCAGGTTGAGCCCACGAGCATTAACTTTAGTTTTCCAACCTTGGCTCAACTTTCCATTAAGGAATCCACAATGCCTACCCCAATGATGAGCATAACGGAAAGTGCACATGTTTTACCGCTGTAGTTAGTACGACACTGCTACCTAGTGGAACAGTACACACAACAGTGCGTGCCAGTGCCTATCAACCATATGTACCTATCGCTACTCATGCTCATGTAGCTCCTACGCCTCTTAGTATGCCAATGGCGTATGCTCCACGACCGCCTTATCACAACCCTTATCCAAGAGGAGCTAGGCCTAGTCACATATCATATCCTACGTCATTTGCCAACATACTCAGACCAATGCCAACTCCTATCAGCTAGGCTATCCCAGAAGTGCCTCCACCAGCTATGCCTGCTCACCTAGGTGATCTCGCAGCGTTTGCTCAGACGATCGGACGATCCATTGCTCAGACGATCGGACGATCCATTGCGGAAAACATGCGGGGCATGCCTGAGAGAGAACCTAGAAGCAAGGCAGTACAAGTGGCTAAGCTCACTCAAAACTTCAGTGGTAACGAGGATGTTAGGAAGCACATTGAAGTCTTTGAACACGTGTGTGATTCCTTGGAAGAGCACAATGAGCTGCATAAGTGTAAAGCCTTAGGCTTTACCTTGAGTGGGAAGGCCGGAGATTGGTATCAAACCTTAAGGATTGAAGAGCGCACTCACTACCCCACTCTCAAGAGATTGTTCTTGAAAGAATACATACGTGAGGGTGTGCTTTGGGGAGTAGCATCTCAACTCCAAAAAGCTGAACGCGAGGAAGGGGAGTCAGTGGAGAGACTTTATAAGTCGATTGAAGCATCTAAATTCTCGCTGCACTCCCGATGAGCGCCTCAATAATAACCAACTGCTTGATAGATTCATCCGAGGATTGCGCCACGAGGACATATACAATGGCCTAGTCATTAGAGGTCTTATAACATGGAAAGCAGTCATTAGAGGTCTTATAACATGGAAAGCAGTCACTGCCAATGCAATCCAGTTAGAAGACAACTTGATGATTGCAGGTAAAAAGGTGTCTTCGGAGATAAAATCCGTTAGTTCGCAAGTGTCTGGGCACGAGCCAATGACAATAAAACCTATTGCCAAGGAGCCCAAGATAACCGACCTTACTAAGGCTCTCCAAGAATACTTTATGGGTAATCAAGCTCCTCAAAATAGCCATATGTACCCAAGAAGAGAGCAACAATGGTGTTCGGTTTGCTTAGGACCACATAGCACGAGTGAATGTCCCACATTCACAGAGTCAAATTCAATGGGAATTGCAATGCATGTGGTAAGTATGGCCATCAATCTAAAGATTTCCTAGTACTTAAGCGAATGTTGGCAAATCATGCACCACTAGCCTGGTCAAACACACCTCAAGTACCCGCGCTGATGCTTGCACAACCTGTCGAGCAACCGTCACAGCACATAGTTCCAAGGAATCCGAATGTAGTCCAGTCTGTGCCATTACCACTGCCAGTGCTAGGACCACAACCTCCACATCTATAACCAGATGGGTTGTGAGTCACATAGTGTGTGGGGATTATGAAGAGGAGATAGACCCCACTGCTCCATATGGGATTGAGACGTTTGAAATGATTTCCCAGTACTACATGGAGGATCATTTTGGGCAAGTCAAGCCTGTATATCAAGCGGCTGCTCTTGCCACAAGAGGGCAAAACCTTAATACCTTGGCGAGAAGACCACCTCTTCAATGCTATGATTGTGGTGGACTGCATCGTGTAGCGGAGTGCCCTAATAGGCTACAGAAGATCGCTACTCAAATGCAACCAAATCAAGGGAGCACATCGGGAATGCCGGTACTTATATGTAATCATTGTGGCATCGATCATTTGATCGCTCAATGTCCACATAATCCTAATGCACCCAAGATTATGCCATTGAATTTGGTTGAGGTCACCAACCAAGCACGAGGAACCACACCCGTTGTACCCGCGAATGTAGTTACACGATCAATGCTTCAAAATCAAAACTACATTCTTGAAGAGAGGGATACTGCATCAATCGCTCAGGCAAAGAAAAAGAAAACATGGCGGAAGAGATCGCTTAATGCCACGAGCTCCAAGCCCAGTTCAAAGACTAACATAAGGACAGGAGATGACCCCGTGTATATGAATGATCCTGAAGATGATTCCGATTCAATAGAAACCATGGGGACCAAAGCCACTACCTTAAGGGAGGAACCCACTCGGGAGCTCAATGAAGGAGAATCAAGCGAGTACATAAATAAGGGGAAACAGAAGGAAACATCCTCGGCCCCACAACCAAGTCAGTTAATGCCCTCTCAACCACCCAAACTGACTGAGACTCCCCAAGACAAGCCACATGGGCCAAAAACCCTCAAGAAAAAGATTGGAACTTACCCAAACCCAGTTGAGGAGATTGAACAAGTGCAACACTTAAGGGGTTTGCCAAACCTGAGAAAAATCAAAATTCCAGACACAGTGTTTCCTACGCAAGTTCAGCCTCACAGGAACCATAAACCGTTAGCTATACCTAGTATCATTCGGGAAGAAAGTGAGGATAGGACATCAGGACCTTTTTGCTTGAAAGAATGTTTAGTGAGGGAATGCCTGACCCCATCGAAGAGGAAGTGATTCCATCTTCACCAGTCCCTAGTCAAGGGGCGATGTCTCGAAAAGTACCGTTGAATGTGTCTAAGCTAATGGATTGGCTGTTACAAGACAAAAATTCATTGCTCAGTACACTTTTTTGAGGGCAAGGACTTTACAAAATTAACATACTTGAAGTAGCTTCAAAATTCACAAAATTCAAAATCCCCATTAATTGAGGGATATACCGTCAACATCCCAATCGGGATCTACCAAGGTCTTTGGCCCTAGTCATTTTCGGATCTTCCTATTGTTCACTTTGAATTGTGCTCTGCTAATATCCTCACCTCCCATGATATTGAGGTGCTCTCTAATATTTAGGAGGATCCAATGTCTACTTGCATCTACAACTTTCACTGCACCACTGGGCAACGGAACACATATATCGAGAGGCAAAACAACTTGTTCATCTGCTTGCATTGGGACCCGACTATTCTTTTTCATCCACCGCTCATAATAGAAGCGTATGTGTAGTGTGGCATGAGCTTTGAGATACCGAAATGAGACACTAGATTCTACTATATTGTACTTGAATGTGTCATCCTTATGTATCCCTTCTACAGTTCTCCATTGGTCTCCAATTAGCATGGCTACCATGTCATCACCTAATACCTTCTTACACACAAACATGGTAGGTGTTTGTGAGAAATAAAATTGATTGAACATCTTGGCAAAAAGATGTATTGGGCATAGCCAACTAAGACTCACAAATCGAGAGGGCTTTGCAAACTTCAAAGACTCTTGTATATCACAAAGCATCTTTGATTTCATGACCATTACAATCCAAGCATCTGGAATTGGCCATTCTATAGAAGATAGGGGTGGAGATGTGATTATCTGTAGCTTACCAAACCCACCGTCCTGCTTTGGCACTAAATAGGAGTGCTGGTAAAAGAAGACCTTTTCCTTAAGAAGTTCTGCACTTGTTTTTACAAGAAAACATTGCCTGACCAATGTCTACATGCAATGCTTGAAATGTTCCGGCAAGGCTTTTCAATGGCTGCTCCTCTACCATGTTTGAAGGAAAAATATCTGCAAACAAGAAATAAGTTGACTTAGATTGAAACATCTCTGTCAATGTAAGATCCCCGTCCCCATCATGCAAGGGGTACTAGCAGCGGAAGTAGCACATCTTGTGTGGGGCAGGGTTCCACACTCGGGGCCTTGCCCACAGCGGATATCCGGACAGGTGACTAATTCCTTGGTTCTTCCAAAACCGAACTTGGAGAAACTTCCCTTGCCCGGAAAGCACAGGCAATTCCTCCAGGATAAATTTTACTCTAACATAGTCAAGGTCATTACTGACCAAACTGATCCGACCGAACCTAAAGTCACTTGCTCAGATCAAGGAAGAAACTTGCACTTGGATCATAGAGATCAACGCTTTTTTCCCTATCGAGAGGCATAGCCGTTGATTCCTTTTTCTATAGAACAATTACTATCCGGGATTTACTTCATCTAACGTACTACAATAGAAATTGAGTCTCATTTTACAGATCCATCAGTCCAACCTAACCCCATCCAGTCCCATGGGTTAGCTAACCACCAACCACTGTAGTGATGGGATCCAATTTAGAATTTGGTTAGGTTTTGTCCCGGGTACCAGGGAAAAGAGTTCCCAGGTCCCCTAGCCAAATTTTCAAGCAAATTCAACTCCAGTCACACCACTTACA
The DNA here is from genome assembly GCF_041138505.1 of Cibotium barometz. NCBI lineage: Eukaryota > Viridiplantae > Streptophyta > Polypodiopsida > Cyatheales > Cibotiaceae > Cibotium > Cibotium barometz. The sequence goes on along the minus strand of NC_141054.1, from coordinate 61,397,483 downwards.
CACCCAATATGAAATTGCCTTTTTCCCAGATTCAACTGTATTTAAATCAATCATTTAATGAAATCATAGTGTTACTGATCATAAACTTCTAAGTATCCGGTTGAATCTTAATTTCCAATCATTCCTTCATCGGAGTATCTATGGCATCATTGGCAACCAGAACGCTCACCACCCTGTTCACTCAGGGGCCTTTTTGATAGTTCCTAGCTCATAGTACCCGGCAAATATTCACTTATAAAAATCAAGATGGAATCCTCGTTGAAGATCAGCAAGATTAGCAAGATCAACCAGCAGATCCATATAAGAGAGCTATGGAGTCATCAGTTGAGGACCAGCAAGGTCAATCAACCAGATCCATACTCGGTTTCAGAATCAACTCTTACTCCTTGTTTCAATATCTTCCACGACGCACGTGTGGGTATCTTCGACGACCTAGAGCCCGAGTACCGTATGGTTAGCACTCTCTAGGATCCTTTGCAGGTCACCTAGCACTTCACTCATAGGCTGCTTCCTTGGTCCCTCATCCACCGTACCGGAAGCTCACCATTTAAATCGAACCGAGGCTGGTCAAGACCTCTGCCGACCTTGCTACACGAGACGTCCTCCGCTCTCCGTTAGCTATTGCAACTTTATCAGGTAGGTCTCCACGACCACATTCTCAAGATAGTCAAAATGCTTCCCCAGCATTCTTGACATAAAACAATCATTTACAAACAGTTCACAAATACAGTTTCTATAATGAACTCTCGTCTTTCCACATTGTTCCACATCAATCCATATTACTTAACCCAAATCCAAATCATATGCGTATCCATTCTTAACCAGATACATCATTTTTAATCCCATGACATCAGATTCATTCACTTCACACAACATCCATTCCTATCTTTCTTAAATTACATTACGTCTCATCACATCCATTTCTCATTACATCTCATTCACATCTTATATCATTCATTCACATCTCATTCATTCACATCTTATATCATTCATTCACATTCTGATTCACATGACATCTCATCTCATCCATTCGCTCATATCGACGTCATATTCATTCACATACATATTCACATTCATTATTCCACATACACATCCACATTCGTACATCCACATCCACATCTACATCCATACATCTATTTTCACATCCACATTCATACATCCACATCCACATCCACATTCATACATCCACATCCACATCCATACATCCACATCCACATCTACATCCATACATCCATTTTCACATCCACATTCATACATCCACATCCACATCCATACATCCACATCCACATCCACATTCATACATCCACATCCACATCCATACATCCACATTCACATCTACATCCATACATCCATTTCCACATCCACATTCATACATCCACATCCATATCCACATTCATACATCCACATCCATGCATCCACATCCACATCCACATTCATACATCCACATCCACATCCACATCCACATCTACATCCACATTCATACATCCACATCCACATCTACATCCATACATCCTTTTTCAGATCCACATCCACATTCATACATCCACATTCACATCTACATCCATACATCCATTTTCACATCTATATTCATACATCCACATCCACATCCACATCCATACATCCACATCCACATCCACATCTACATCTATACATTCATTTTCACATGTGCATCCACATTCATACATCCACATTCACATCTACATCCATACATCCATATCCACATCCACATCCACACATCCACATCCACATCCACATCCATACATCCACATCCATTCATCCATATCCACATCCACATTCATACATCCACATCCCCATCCACATCTATACATCCATATCCACATCCCCATCCACATCTATACATCCATATCCACATCCATATTCATACATCCACATCCACATCCTCATTCGCACATCCACATCCACATTCACATTAACATTCGTATTCTTATTTACATTCACACATCCATTCTCATCGTATCATAACCTATACACATCTTATCACATCTTATCACATCCCATACACATCTTATCACATCCTTTTACATCTCATACTTATCTTATCACATCCTTTTACATCTCATACTCATCTTATCACATCCTATCACATCACATACTCATCTTATCACATCCATTCTTATCTTATCACATCCCCTACACATCTTATCACATCCTATCACATCACATACACATTTTATCACATCCCATTTTCATGCAATTACATTTAATAGCTTTTTCCAGATTGATATCGATAATAGGACTTTTTTCTAAACTCCTACCAATTGCTTGGCCTAAATTAAAGATTCTTTTCTGAGGACTATTTCTATATTGCTTCTCAATTCCTCAATTTAATTATATTCAATATTCTTCTTTTGAGTAAAAGAATTCATGGGATTTATAGAAATCAATTCTACCCATATTTCCTCTTATGGTAAAATAATCATAAATCGAATTTATACTAAAAATTACTCTTCTTTCCATTTAATTTCTAGGATCCCAATTACCATGGGAATTCCTCTTTTCCCATCAAATATTTCTTATAAAATAAATTTATTTAAAATATCCATTATTTCAATATGCTAGAAATTTCTCTTTGTCCATCTAAATGATGGAGTTCCAAATGTCGTAAAGGATTCCTCTTTTGACATTTAAATGTTTCTCATAGATAAATAAATTTATCTTTGAAAATTAAATGAATTATCCCATAATTCCAATATGATAGAAAATTCTCTTTTTCCCATCCAATGATGGAATTCCAATTGTAATGGGAATTCCTCTTTTAACATTTAATTTTCTCATAGATAAATAAATTTATCTAAAACATAATTCCAATATGATAGGAAATTCTCTTTTCCCATCCAATCATGGAATTCCAAATGTAATGGGAATTCCTCTTTTAATATTTAATTATTTCTCATAGATAAATAAATTTATCTAAAAATTTATTTTTAAAAATAAATGAATTATCCCATAACTCCAATATGATAGGAAATTCTCTTTTCCCATCCAATCATGGAATTCCAAATGTAATGGGAATTCCTCTTTTAACATTTAATTATTTCTCATAGTTAAATAAATTTATCTAAAAATTCACTTTTAAAATTAAATGAATTATCTCATAATTCCAATATGATAGGAAATTCTCTTTTCCCATCCAATCATGGAATTCCAAATGTAAAGGGGATTCCTCTTTTAACATTTAATTATTTCTCATAGATAAATAAATTTATTTAAAAATTCATTTTTAAAATTAAATGAATTATCCCATAATTCCAATATGATAGGAAATTCTCTTTTCCCATCCAATCATGGAATTCCAAATGTAATGGGAATTCCTCTTTTAATATTTAATTATTTCTCATAGATAAATAAATTTATCTAAAAATTTATTTTTAAAATTAAATAATTCCAATATGATAGGAAATTCTCTTTTCCCATCCAATCATGGAATTCCAAATGTAAAGGGAATTCCTCTTTTAACATTTAATTATTTCTCATAGATAAATAAATTTATTTAAAAATTCATTTTTGAAATTAAATGAATTATCCCATAATTCCAATATGATAGGAAATTCTCTTTTCCCATCCAATCATGGAATTCCAAATGTAATGGGAATTCCTCTTTTAACATTTAATTATTTATCATAGATAAATAAATTTATCTAAAAATTCATTTTTAAAATTAAATGAATTATCCCATAATTCCAATATGATAGGAAATTCTCTTTTCCCATCCAATCATGGAATTCCAAATGTAATGGAAATTTCTCTTTTAACATTTAATTATTTCTCATAGATAAATAAATTTATCTAAAAATTCATTAATTATGCATAAACCTAAAAATTAATATTTCTATGATTACAAGGAGAATCAATCAGTTTATCTAGGATGATAATTCCTATAATATGGTAGGAAGTCCTCTTTTCATACTTTGAATGAAAATATTTTATGTGTAATTTTACAAAAATTTCGCCATAGCTCCGCTCTGCTGCTATTATTGATAAATCTCAATTTATTCTAAAAGAATGAACTTTAATATTATGGATATGATTAGAATGATCCCTAATTGGATCATTAACCCATTATGGATTGAATCATAAATTTTCATGAAATAACTAACTTAAAAGCATAAAAAAGCCATTAATTTGGTCTCCAATTAAACAAGCATAGAATTTATTCTTGGATCATGGAAAAGCTTCGTGAGAAGATTCATTTGGTTTGAGAATAGGTCATGGGAATGACCATTCTTTGAGTGAGAGAGAGAAATTACATAAAAACCATTGAAATTAAGCATAAATAGAAATTTATGTATTTCCTTACTATCATTCATCAATTAACTTCAATAGCATTAAAAAGCCATTCCAATTAAGCTTCTCAAGGTTGAGAGGGGTTGAGAAGAGAGAAACATTGAGAAATTATAGAAAAAGATCAAAATTTACCCTTTACCTTACAAATTGTTTGATTCTTTGATCACGGTAGAGGCCCCCAACCAATCAATTGGTTTGGTATGTTGATGGAGCCACTAATGGAGATTGAAGAAGGAGGGAAGCTCCAATTTCTTCAATTTGGAGAGAATTTTAGAGAATAGTAAAAATTATCATTATTTCAGCATAATTCTGGCATAGTATAATTCTCCTATTTTTTTTACAAAGGCTCAGGTTCTATTTATAGGATAGGGAGGCTCTAACCAAGACTAACTGATTTCTAGAATTTTCTAGATTCAGTTTGGTTGAATTTGGACCAGATTTGGACCTAGTTTGGTTCCTTTTTGATTCAGTTTGATCCAAGAGAGAGGAGAGATAAAAATATCACATTATTTTTGAGTTTAAAACTCATTCAAGCATGTGAAGTAGGCGCCTTCTTGAAGGGACTCCCCTTGCTTACACATGTGTCAAAATGAAGTCATTATACCCAAAATATCTCATTTTTTTAGTAATACTCATAGTTTTTTACTAATAACCCTTGTACATAGTCAACTCTTCATCTTATGTGAGCATTTACTCATTTTTGGGTATTTTTCTTTTACAAATTGGATTTATCTCCTTCCCACACATGGATTGATCTTACTGGCCCATAGGAACCTTAATTGGACCATAATCCAAAAATTTCTGAAAATCTAGACCCTTAGGCTAAGTTCCTTTATACCCATTTCCAATTAATTCCAATTGCATATTTGAAAGTTCTTTTTGAATTTTTGTTTCAGGGGAATTCATTTTAGACACTAGGAGGATTTTTATACCAAAAAATATCTCAATTTTGGACTACCTCCCTCTAGACATTTTCTCTCTCTAAGTCAAAACAGGGTAAAACAGAATCTTTCTTTTATTTCAGAGAGAGGAATAATTATAAGATCAAAAGGGGAGGTTCTCACACCTCAAAAAGCTAGAGGGAGGAATCTTACAGTAAAAAAATCTCACATGCTCCTTTCTACTTGTTGCGATACTTATAATTGTATGGAAATCGAGTTTGTTGGGTGAAGATGGATATCTCGTGCTGTGTAAACATGTTGTACCGTGACCACTAGTTTTCCATTGCTTGCCTTCTTGAAGCCTTGTAAACGACCTTTCCAATGGTGCTCCAATACATTTCGCTGTCGAACTCGGTGAGGCCCGATTTCAGCAGGGTGTCGTAGATAAACCCAAGCGCTCTTACGAAATGCCTCTCCTACCCAAGCACCATCATCATCCTTCTTGTTGTGCAAGGATATCTCCTCAATCTCGTCTTTTGGTCTTCTTGGTGGTGCAGCCATATCTTCTTGGAAGCTAGCGTAGAAAGGTTATGTTTAGAGTAAAAAGGAAAGAGATGTGCAGACTAGGGTTTAACGGGAGCCTTGAAGATGAAAGAGATGGAGCTCCGAGAAGGGAGGGAGATTAAGACGGAGGAGAAAGTTTAGGGTTTTGGGCTTTGATGGTTTCATTAGGGTTAGGAAAATGAGATAGAGATGGAAGAGAAAGGGAGGAAGAGGGAAAGCAGACTTGCAAATGAAATTTTTGATTACAATGAAATTTGAGATGGGTTTTTGGGGGGAAATGTGAGTTTTGGGGGGATCTCAAAAATTTTAAAATTTTAAGGATTTTTTGAGCCACGAAAAATGGTGGGACCATACCTACCCTAAACCCCCTACTTTTTTAAAGGCACAAGTGTAATTATTAGAACTGAAAGCCTAGTCCCCCTCCCTATAGCAGCCTAGTCCCCCCTCCCTATAGCAACCTAGTCTCCCTCCCTATATTCAAAGGAGACCAAATGTGCACAATACTCAGTTCCTATTGGTCCGTTGCTAATTACTTTCATTAGTAAAAGGCCTAAAATATGTCCAAATGCCCCTAATGAGTAGAGACTTGTGACACTATGGGTATTAGTTTTGCAAAGGTTACCAAGCTCTTTCTGGATTATGGTTCCAAAATCTTAGATGCAAGAGAATAAGAGATTTTGGTTTTCCTAGATCCCTTTTAGTTTCTACTGCTGCTAGGACTGCTATGAATTAAAACAATTTGAGTATTTTTGGAGAGTACATACATATTGAAGGGATAATGCCTTATGAGAAGCAGAAGAAAAAGAGTACATTTGTCTATAATGCATTCAACAATATATGGGTGGATCTTAGAAAAGTACAAATTGCAATGGTGCATATGTATAAAATTAATGTAGAAGAATGTGGTGGTGTGCTAAAGTTCGTGTTGAAGCTGGATGAGGTAGGGATCCAAAAAGGAAAAAGATGGAAAGAGTGAGCATATCTATCATGAACAGGGCAATTGAGTAGAGCAATGGTAGAGGAGAGGAACCAAAACATAAAATCCAGTCGGAGAGATAGAGCTTTCGTGGGTTGGTGTAGCTTAGATACCAACTGAAAATCATCAAACCCTCAAATGGTTGTTCTCCCACACAGGTATCCCTAATATCATTCAATCCCAAAGTACTGGAGATATGTTGATAGTTGATGGAGTTGGCATTTTAAAGTGGAATGGCATTTGGGTGCTGACTTAAAGACTATCAAATGTATGCTTGGAATATGCAACGGGGCTAATGCAAAGTATCCTTGCATTTATTGTATGGAAGGTATGGGATCAAAAGAGTGGAGCAGTTTGCGACCAGCAAGGAGAGTCCCAATGAGAGACTCTATAGATCTGAGTAAGTTCAAGAAAAAAGAAAACATTTGGGATCCCATTCTTCCTATCTCTCTTCAAAATGTTCACATATGCACTTTGCATGCAGAGATAAGAATAATTGACAAGCTTCTGAGATTGCATTTTGATTATGCATATTCTATTAAACCAACATCGTTGGGGTCGATGTTGGTTTAATTAGCAGATCAATGTATTGATAAATGTGAAGCATTGTTATTATAAAAAATGGGATTTCATGGGGGTCAGGTTCATTTAAGGAAAGATCGAGGGAAAACACGAGATGTCTTGGCAGATGTCTCCATGGGAGGTGAAAAAGCCAGAAGATTTTTAGGAAACCATAGTAAAAAACAAGTAAATGTTACGTGGGATTGTTGGAAAGAATTGTGTGAGAACACGACAAATGTTGCCACTACACCGCCGCCAGCAAATCTTAGAATGGAGGTTTGGAAGCATCTTGACATCTTTTTAAATGTTCTTAGTTAGACAACAGAAGACATCAGCTACATATGCGCAAAGAGTACGAAATTTCTATTACAAATCTCATTCAAATAATCAAGGAAGCATGAGGAGAAAAAGATATGACATACTATTTGGTAAGACTCCTTTGTATTCATGATACACTCAGTGGAAATGACATATACTAAATTTATTTATTTTTGTTATGCAACACATCCTCCATGTACATGGGCCATATTTTGTTGAGGATCATGGACCCCTAACAACATACAGTAACCAAGGGGGGATGGAAAAGTCACATTACCAGGCATGCACATCAATCTTTCGGAGCACAAGATGTGGTGGAGGGGCTACAAGAAGCAATGATATTGCAAAGTTATTCAACTAGTTTTTCAGAAGACAATTACAAAGAATGCAGAAAAATGACATTTTGGAAACATAACACAGTCAAAAAAGAGAACTGTTGTATTCATAACTTTGTACAAAAAGTTATCCATTGTAATTCATAACTTTGTTCAAAAAGTTATCCATTGTAATTCAGAGTATGTTCAAAAAGTCTATTCCAAAGTTTTCACATCATCATCCTTTGTCAATGCTCCTCTGGAGCATAATAGAAATTTCCTTCTATTGTAGCCACCTAGTGTCTTTACATCGGTTTTATTTGCAGCTAGAGCATACGCAGAGTATGTCAAAAAATATCCTTCTCTAGAGGCGGAAAACCCAGGGCCATAACCGAAAATTCTAGTAGCGGCTGTCTTGTCAAGAAACATGATTTTGTTAGCGTTGGCTTGTATAGTTGATAAGCCATACAGTCTGCAGAGAGCTTTAATACAAAGGATAAGCCAGATTGCATCCTTGGAGAATTGGCTATGCAACACATGAAAAATATTCTCATCCATTTTGGACAAATAGTGTCCAAGTGCAGAATCTTTCTCTTTCTTGCCTCCTTGATCCTTTACCTCTCCCTAAGAAGTTGTCTTCATCTGCTAGCTCCAACTGACAAGAGGAATACTATGAAATTATTGTAAGTTAAAATAATATAATGTATGGATTCAAATTCATATTCACTTACCTTTTGATTTTCATCTTGTTCAAGTATATTTGATGTCCAGAGTGAGATTGAGGTTTCTTTGATGTCTTTAAGTTGGACATAATCACTATGTTCCCTTCCAAGTGAAGCTTGAAGCGGATTAAATTCATCATAGGAGATCAATGGTTCTGACTCCTGTGCTTTCTTAATACATAGTGATAAAGCATGAGTTGAGTCGATGAACTTGTCATCTAAAGTATACACATCTAAAGCAGCAAATTCATCATTATGCTCATTCTCAATATCAATGAGTCCTTAGCTTCACAACCCTCTGCAATGACGGCAAGACAATAGTCCTCCCTCAAGTTAATTAGCTTTTGAATATCAAAAAGGAGTAAATACTCGTTATTCTTGATAAGAAAACTTGGTAATGAAGGAACAATGTATTTATGCAATGGATCTCCAATTTTCTTGGGTGGCTGAACAATTGTATGTGCCTTTAATTTTGTGATTTCAATATTCTTGTTTGGCAAGCCTCTCCTCCTCCTCAGGTCCAAGTTCCTCCTCTATATCATTTGCCTCTAAATCTCTAAGAGAGCAAAAGTTTGAAGAGCCTTTAATCTCCTCAAGTTTCTCCTCTTCACCTCTAAGAGGATATTTAACAATGGAGAAAACTATAAAGGCAATAGCTTTGACCATTCTCCTACAACCTTTTGGATGAGAGGAGCATTTTGCATTTTCTAATAAAAACCTTTGAAGATTGTACATACTACACCTCTTTTTAAATGTTTGTCTTTGGGGACAGAGGAGGTCCCAACAACAGGGACATGAACATAGTCCTTGCCTTTAATCAAGATAGAAGGCCCTATAGTTTCCTCAAATTTCTCAAAGTCCTCCTTGATAAATGGCATGGCATGATTAATAATCATTGAGATGACATCAACTTCTGGATTAAAAATATTCTTGGCAACTGAGAAGAAAGAGGCTTCAATTCCACTTTCAATAAGAAAATCCAACATTCTCTCTGTAGGAGAGACCACTACTATCTCAGAAAGACCAGGAGCCTTGTGTGATGACTTAAACTTTTTTGATGCCATAGGACTTGCCTTTGGTGACTTTGTAAGCATTCCACATGCTTCAGATACACTTAACATTGATTGGGTATCTAGTGCACTAAGAGAAGGACTAGAGAGCCCAATAGGCTTTGTTGGAGAGGGTTTGCTTATTTTCTTCACTTTCTTGGACGACTTTGTAACTTCTGTAGTAGGAGATATAGAAAGCTCTCTCTTTTTTGAAACATTGGATATGGATGGAGATACCCTTGAAGACTGTAAACCAATAGGTGTTTTTGGTGAAGGCTTTGAAAAAACAACCGGGGATGGTGACCTTGATGAGGCACGTGCTACTGACGGAGAAGAAGCCATCCGGAATGGTAGTAGTGGAGGGATTAAACTGCTAAAATTCGAGAGGTCGTGCCGTTTTGGATACATAGAAAAAAAAACATCCGAACCTTGTACGACATCGAATCACGAAATGCCACGTGGAAGGTACTATTGATGAACAATCCAGTGATAACATGCCACGTGGAAGGTACCATTGATGAACAATCCAATGAGAACATGCCATGTGTCACTAGCCATTGGAGACAATGAATAGAATATTGACACGTGCCAATGGTGTGTGTGCGACCATGACATTCTCTCTAGGGTACTTTCCACTTACCTTAACAACCCACTTACATCCACCAATGGCCTTTTTACCAATAGGCAAATCACACAAAGACCATGTACCATTCTTCATTATAGCATCATATTCACTTTGCATTGCAGCCAACCAATTTTCTAATTTTTGTGCCTCATCAAATGAAAGAGGTTCTTCCTCTTCACACATACTAGACACAGCCAAAGCATAACAATCTGATGCATAAGAGGCATGCTGAAAACCTGAACGAGTATGACTAGACATAGGTGCATCAATTTTACTATCACGCAAGGTTTGCACCATCCATTTAGGCATACCTCTAGCCTGCTCATTTTCAACCCTATCTGCATAATTACATCCTGTAAATCTACATCAGAAATAGGCTGATCTATGATGTCGTTTGAAATTTGCATAGGCTGAATATTTGCCTCATTAGGACTTACATTTGAATTCCCACCTGTAAACAGAGGCAACAACGTATCAAATACATCCCGTGAGCTCACACCTGTCTCTTTGGTACATGATAACAAAGGCTGCACAGCATCTTCCACAAAAACATCTCGACTAATCAAAATACGCTTTGACTGTGGATGGTACAATCTGTAACCTTGCTCTCAGCACTGTAACCAACAAAAATGCATAACAGCCTTATCATCCAATTTTCTACGTTGCACAGGCACTAAAGCATAGGCCAAGCAACCAAAGACACGCAAGTGACCAATAGAAGGATTCCTGCCATGCCAAGCTTCGTATGGAGTAACAGACTGCAAGGTCTTAGTGGGACACCTGTTGAGTACATATGTAGTACACATGATAGCCTTAAGTCAAAACGCATGTGGCAAAGCTTGGCTCTTGACCATACATTGTGCCATCTCCATAAGTGACCTGTTTTTCCTCTCATCAGCAACACCATTTTGCTGAGGGGTATACGGCACTGTACATTGGTGTTTTATCCCACGACTAGCCAGAAATGCATCAAACTCTTTAGACATGTACTCCCCCCCTCGATCAGAACGGAGGGTGCCCACATTACAATTGGATACATTTTCAACCATAAGCAAAAACTATTTGAAGCACAAAAACACTTTGGACTTTGCCTTCAATGGATATACCCATGCATGCCTTGAGTAATCATCAATGAAAGTCACGAAGTACAAGTGTTTACCAAATGACAGAGTTTGCATAGGCCCACATATATCACTATGTACAAGTTGTAATTTGCAATTGGCCCGCACAGAACCATCCTTTGGAAACGCAGAACGCTGCATTTTGCCCAAAATACAACCTTCACAAACATGTTTCAATGGTGCCTCAAGAGGGGGCAATGAAGCAAGCATATCAAATTTCTGCAAACGCAGCAAACTAGCAAAGTTTAGATGACCAAAACGAGCATGGCATTGCCATAGTTTTGCATCTGAAACTGCCTTTTCATAAGAAACTGCATTTGCTGAATCTTCCACACACTTGTCATAAGAATTAAGCCTATACAGCCCACAAAACAAGGTGCCAGATACAATAATCGTATCACCAGAAGTTAAATCATGAACAATACATCTGTCATCCACGAATTTAACTACAAGTCCAAGTCTAGCAAGCACAGAGATAGACAACAGATTCTTCTTTATCCCTGGCACATACAAAGTATCTGAAAGTGTGAAAGTGCTGCCATTTGCAGAATAGTAAGCATAATTTTACCAATGCCCTTCACTGGGTAAGAAGCATTATTGGCACATGTGATAGTATTACCATTAGGGACAGCCTCAAGACAAGTGAACATATGATGATGCGAGGTAATGTACTTTGTAGCACCACTATCAAAATACCATACATCAGAGTCAACAGAAACTGCCAAACATGCATCAGGTATAGATGGGTCATATTGGCAATACACGCTAAAGGCCCATTCTGTATCTTGCACAACATTTGCAGAATCTGCATTTGTAGAAGCATCCACTATTGTGGCTGCATTTGACTCTTTCTTCTTTGCCTCTTTTGCCTTTAGCTTAGGGCAATTCTTAATGACATGATCAGTTGCCTTACAATAGTTGCACCTGATCTTTTTCTTGCCTTCAATAGCCTTCTCAGACCTATTGTTGTTACCTGTGGAAGGAGAAGAAGTTGCACCTGATCTTTTTCTTGCCTTCAACAGCCTTCTCAGACCTATTGTTATTACCTGTTGAAGGAGAAGAAGTTGCAGACCTGCTAATAGGAGAAGAAATAGTGGAATGGACTGCCTTACCACTTCTTCTCTGCTGGGCAGCAACAAATGCCTGATCAATTGCATGCTGCCTAGCCCTGTTTTGCCTGGAGTGTGCTTCTTGCAAGAGCTTGTTGACTAAAGTATCATACTTGACAACATCAGGTCTGTCCTCATAGTAACAAGTCTCCACGTGGAAGCAAAAGTCTGATATGACTTAAATAAAGCATCAAGAACAGTCTGCACAAGAGGAATAATCTCACCTGCAGAAATCAACTATTCCTTGAGATCTTTGTCAGTATAATGGATCCTAGGGACCACCACAAATTGGTCTGAATATATAGATTTTGGCTGAATTAGAGGAAAAAAGCTCAAAATGGACTCTACTACCTCCAAAGTTGAGGAGACAAGAATACCATATTCTTGTGCATGTGGCACACTCTCTTTGGCTCTTTTCTTAATTACGAGATTAGTAAAGGGCCATTTTTTAGGCATTTTTGGTCTTAATGATCTTTTTGGATCACCTTGGTTTGTTCCTCCATCTGTTTGAGCATTTTTCTGGATGCCTCAACACTTATGGTTGGATCAGAGAAATTTAGAGAAGATAAACATTCTTGCCCATAGAGTGCTTTGAATGGTGACATTCCTATGCTCTAATGATAAGATGTACTATAAGCAAATTCTACCAAAGGAAGGTATTGAATCCATCTTCTTGGTTCCTTTCCACAATATGCTTTGAGAATATCTTCGATTAATTGGTTGAATCTCTCAGTGTGGCCATCAGTCTATGGATGATAAGTTGTACTAAAGCAAAGTTAAGTTCCCAAGGCCTGATTAAGGACTGCCATAACTTTTAAGTGAAATCAGAATCTTGATCACACTGACTATCCTTTTTGGGAGACCATGAAGCTTGAAGACCTCCTTGATGAGGATGAATAACCAGGCAACATCAGAAGCTTTTTAAAGGTTTTCTTTGCTAGTATAAGATGAGCTACTTTGGTAAGAAAGTCCAGCACTAGTAAAATGGAATCATATCCTCCTTGTACAGTGAGGAGACTTGTGACAAAATCCATGCTAATGCATTTCCACTTCATTTCGGGGATATCCAAGGGTTGAAGCTTCCCAGACATCTTGACTCTTTCAGCTTTGATCCTTTGACATTGAGAGGAATCGCTTCAAGTACCGAAGAAAGGACATCATTTTTCAAGCCCTCCCACCAATGATAGCTCCTGGACTTATAGCATTCAATGTTTTTACATAGTCTGGATGCCATGCAACGGGGCTATCATGAGCTTCATGGAGGATTAGCTTCTTTAGAGCAGGATCCCTAGGAATACATAGCCTGTGATTAAAGTAAAGGTTCCCATCATGGATGAAGTACCCCTTTATTAGATTTTTCTTTCTCTAAAGTTTCCCATTCTTCGACTAACTTCACCATCCTTTGGTAATCAAGATCATGAGATGAGACTTCTTTGACCTTGTCTAGTATGGGATCATTTGGCATCCAAATTGCACTCAAGAAGGATTTGCGATCGAGTGCATCCGCTACCACATTATCCTTCCCAAGGTGGAATTTGATGTCGAAGTCATATTCTTGTAGGTTTTCAATCCATATTCTCTGCCTCATGTTGAGGTTAGGCTGGGTGAAGATCCACTTCAAGTTCTTGTGGTCAATTATACAAGCTGGAATTTTCCCCCAAGAGATAATGTCTCCATAATTTGAGGCAATGAACAATTGCTAAGAGTTCCAAATCATGGGTGGCATAATTTGCATCATATTGCTTCAACTTACGTGAGAAGTATAAGCCACTAGTCTTTCTTCTTATCCTAAGACACCACCAAGTGCTAGACTATTGGCATCAGTAAACCACCTCAAATTCCCTAGTGAAATCAAGAAGTTTCACTACTGGTGCAAAGGTAATGATAGCTTTGAGTTGATCAAAGATAATGGATTTTCAACCATGCTATTTTGAAATCCTTCTTAAGAAGATCTGTCAAGAGTGCAGCTACCAGGGAATAATCTTTGATGAAAATCCTATACCATCCTGTGATTCCCAAAAATCCACAAACTTTGAGGACTGATTTAGGAGGTGGCCATTCCAATATACCCTTGACCTTGTCGAGATCTATTGAGATACCAACTTGGGAGACAATAAATCCAAGATACTTAATCTGATGATTAAAGAAGGTACATTTTCTCTTCTTGGCATAGAGTTTATGTCTGTGTGTGTAGCAATTGGAGGACTCCACACATATGCTCCTCATGCTCTTCCACCGACTTGGAGTAGACTAAGATGTCATCAACAAAGACAAGAATAAATTCATCCAATCAAGGACGGAATATATCTTGCATTAGGAAATTGAAGGTTGCAGGAGCATTACTTAACCTGAATGACACTATAGTAAACTCATAATGGAAATAATGGGTATTCAAAGCTGTCTTGGGTATATCTTCTTGACTGTGATGATCTGGTAGTAACCAGATCTCAATTCTTTTTTTTAGAAAACTTTGGCCCCATGAAGCTTGTCAAGAAGCTCACCAATGGGAGGGATATGATACTTATTCTTGCCAGTGACTTGATTTAGCCCCCGATAATCTAAGAAGAGATGAAGAGTGTCGTCCTTCTTATTTTGGAAAAGAACGGGTGCTCCCAGGAGAGCTTCTAGGGCGTACAAATCCTTGCTCAATGCATTAGGAAAGTTGCTCCTTAAGATCAATGGATTCAGAAAAAGACATTTTGTAGGGTGTTTTTGAGATAGGTTGAGCACTAGGGATCACCTCGATTTCATGATCGACTTCTCGAGGAGGCAATATCCCTATAAGCTCATTAGGAAAGATGTCAAAGAATTCTTGGAACCAAGAGGGTTCTATTTCTTTACTACGTTCAGAAGCTTTGTTGAGGTTAACTGGGAAAACTTGTTGTCCCTTACATACTCCCTTGAGAAGATGCTTTACCTTGACTACCCTAGACTTAGGTTTACATCTCTTCCCCTAAACTGATACTACCTGGCCATGCTCATTTCTAAAAGTGAAACTCCCCTGGTTACAATGAGTACTAGCATTGTTTGCAATTAGCCAGGCCATTCCAAGGATCCCATCATAAATTCCTAATGGCAGGACTCCTAAATGGCCATGAGTTTGCTCACTACCCAATTCAAAATCAAGGTTTCCTATAGAATGTTGAGACACTACTTCCTTCCCACCACTAGCTAGTTCTACAACCATTATTCTAGTTGGTTTTTGACCCAAGTTTAATTTTTGTAAACACCTTGGAGAAAGAAATGAATGGGTACTGCCACAATCAATCAAAAGCTAGAATGGCTTACTATGATGAGTGGATGGGGTTTGAATAACACCAAATTGTTGATTTGGACCTTGATGTTCTACCGTCCCGTTGATGGTGGCACGTTCTTCTTCAGCCATCTCTAGAGTTGGTTCTTCACTTATAGCACGGGGTGCAAGCAACTCCCTATGCTGCAAGTGCTCTGCGGCCTTTGCCACGTCCACCACCTCTTCCACCTTGGTTGATGGGGGTTCCAAGAAGCTGTTGATTTACTCAACCACTTTGAGGAAAAGATGATGCTAGCTTTGGGCAGTTGGCCCTAAAGTGTCCTAGCTCATTGCATTTGAAACACAGAGGGGCCTCTCTAGAACAAGCAGCATACGAGCGGGGAACAAAGGAGTTGGCTTGCAGCCCTCGGCTATAGTAGTAGGGAGCATTATGTTGGGGATTTTTGTAAGACTGATATTTAGGGTTTGCTTCCGGGTAAGATCTCTTCTGAGGCTTAGCTTTACCACACTTCATCTCTTTCACAAGAGGATTTGTTTGTATAAGAGCATCTTGCAATGTGCTTGGCCTCATTGCTTTGAGGTGGGAATCCATGGGTTCATTCAAGCCTTGGCAGAAACGAGCCACTTGTTGGGAAGTAGTGATGGCTATGGCATACCTCCGCCGGAGAGTGATGAATTTCGAATAGTATTATTCCAAGGTTAAACTGAGCTGCTTGAGACTAAAAAACTCTTTCATCTTTATGGATTCATGAGATGGCAAGAGATATCGTTCCTTCAAAGCTTGCTTAATATCCTCCCATGTTTAGGAGTGTTCAGTGACTCCCTTGTCACGACACTATTGCTTTCACTAGAGTTTAGCATCTCCGGTGAGGTGAAATCATGTAAGCACTGGTTTGCCGCTCCAATACTACCGGCAAACTAAGAAATAATCATCCATTACTTTGATCCAAACCTTGGCATCCTTCTCAATCTTTGAACCTTCTCCCTTAAAAGGAGGAAGGTTGCATTTGCTTGAGTAGGAGCTTATTCTCTTGAACATCTCTACATAGTGCATTGGACATTGGGGAGGCAGATCATCCTAGCCATTATCGTAAGATTAAATTTTAGGACGCGATTCATAGTTTTACACTCATGCTTTTAAAAGTAAAACTTTGAAATCATTTTATTTCTCAATGTATTTCATGTAAGTTTGTTAAAACCATATGTACCCAGTCTCGATCATATTCTTGATGATGAACAAGTTGTAATCCCTACTCAAGGGAATTACAGCCCAGTAGCATCATAGATTCTAGGGAAAGGCAACTCCGAAATAGAACTCTTGTAGGACATCTAGTACAGTGGGAAGATTACCCTGAAGAGGATGCAACTTGGGAAGATGAAGCTACACTCTTAAAGGATTATCCCCGACGAGATGAGGACATCTCGATTTCTTTAAGGGGGGAAGGATGTAACATACCCATCTTCACTAATTAAGAAATGTTCATAACTTCTTGACCATTTAAACCATAGCTAACCCTTCCCTTTTAGTGGTGGTATAATTTTATTCTGCCTCCTTGAGTTGGCGGGGCTGGTAAAGATGATAGGAAATCCATCTTATGTTCACCAGGTTGAGCTAGCACACACCCACCAACTGCAAAGGCGGAGGTGTCAATGTGGACATGAAATATGATGTCCTAGTTGGGGGACCTCAAAATAGAAGCACTTGGCCAAGGATTTCTTTAGGGTGTTATATGCTTGTTTGGGATTCCTCTGTCCACTCAAAGAGGATTATGAGTTCGTAAAGGGAGCGAGCTATAGCAACATCCCATGAAAATTAAACGTCAACCATGCCCTCAGGATTCTCTGTCTCTGGCCCCTGTCTCTGGCCTCTGGCCATGCATCCACATCCTTTGCCTTTGTCTCTTCTGTAGAAGCCTTCTTGCCTGCGAATCGAAGCTTCTTCTTCGCGTACCCTTTTTGCCAACCTTCTCAGGGGTTCCTTGCTTAAAGATAAAATGCTTAAAGGGAGATATCGTGCTGAAATATACAAGTGAATAGGGTGTGTGCCGGAACAAGCCCTTGGTTAGAGGCTGTAAAAGAGGATGGGTAAATGTGAAAGAACCTGTGAAAAGGTGAGAAGAATCTACTGGGAGAGAATAAAGGGTAGCATGAGAAGATTTAGGAAGTGTGGAGATATTCTGGGAAAAGTGAAGAGGTGGAGAGAATCAAGCAAAAGAGGTGGAGAGAATCAAGCAAAAGAGGTGGAGATATTATGGGAGAGGTGGAGTGAATCAAGGAGAAATCAGTGGGATTTGATGCTTGGATGTAAACTCTATAAATTGATGCATTGGCCTAATGAGAATTTGCTGGTTTTTGATTATCCATGCCTACATTAAGCTATTTGCTAATTACTCACTAATTACATCTTAATTTGCTAATTACTCACTAATTACATCTTAATTTGCTAATTACTCATCACTAATTACATCTTAATTTGCTAATTACTCACTATAAATTGAGGCATTGGCCTAATGAGAATTTGCTGGTTTTTGATTATCCATGCCTATATTAAGCTATTTACTAATTACGTCTTAATTATTTACTAATCACTTTGTTAATGATGTTGATTCTAGTGTTTGATCCACCATAGCTCATCACATTGCTCTAATTTCAACATGGTATCAGAGCCATGCCTAGAATCCATCACGTTTATGAGCCCATTATCTAATTAATTAGGATTAGTAGATAATTAGAAATTAATCAAAATTTTAGTTAGTTTTCAACTAACCTCTGTACCCCCAGCTGGTGGAGGAGCTCTAGCTCCTTGCACACATAGCATTAGGCCAAACCTTTCTAGCCCAACATATCCATGATCCCCACGATTCAGCCCATCAACACAGAAGCACAAACCGCCGAGTATAGCTACCGATTTTCGGTGATTTACTAGCGCCGTTTTTCTGGAGAAGAATGGACATGTTGTCTTGCTCAGCTACAATGGGTCTAATTCCTCTTAGCCCCAGGGGTTTTCAAGCATGCTTTACAAGCTGGTGAAGGCAGAATTCAATTTTATCAAGTCTACAATGAGATCCAAGCTCTTCATCAAATCTGGCAGGTGACTTTGGTAAAATAGAGATTAAGCTTTCAATATTTTGTCAAATCTTGTATTTCTTGGCTTAATCCTCTACTAGACTCATTGCTATTGATGGATTTGAAAGCATTTGAGCTCATTTGAAGTCTAAGGCACCAGATCCGGACTCCCCGCATACTCTGTTTTTTGTACACAAAATAGTAGATTAATTTAATAATTAGTGATTAATTAGCACTAATCAATATATTTTGGTGCACTTGAGGGTTCAAATTAACCATTAGGTATTTGATACAGATCCCTATAACTTCAGATTTCAATTCGGAGTTGGTTTGATACTCCAACCATTCCGTACAAATTGGTTACCCTTGATTTAATGTAATTTTTGGTGATTTTATGTTGATAAATTTATTGTAATCATCTCTTAAACACCAGATTGAGTTGTAAAAGAGTAGACACTGCCCTTGAATCTTGAAATTGGATCAAGAGGTAAGACCTCCTTCACATCATCATGAGTACAGCAGCACAAGAAATAGCCAAATTTAATGGGGAGCAGTTTTACACATGGCAGACAAAAACCATGTATTTGCTCATGAGGAAAAATCTGTGGGGGCTAGTTGAGGGAAGAGATGAATGTCCAGAGAGAGGGGAAAATGAGTGGAAGAGCAGGAATGAAAAAGCATTGGGACTTATTGCACTCAGTTTAAATAATGAAATCATTCATCACATCACATGGATACAATGGGCAAAAGATGCATGGGATGAACTCAATAAATTATTTGGCACACAAGCAAAAAATTCAAAGATAAATCTGTTAATGCAATTCTACAAATTGGACATGAAGGAAAGTGAACCTTTAATCACACACTTGAACAGATATAAAAGCATTAAGCAACAACAACTGGCAGCTATTGGCAAAAAGGTAGAAGATGATGAGGCACTTCTGAAGAGTGTGGACAAAGGTGAATATGAAAATATTGTAGCAACACTAAAAAATGTACCTGAATTGAAGCTACACGAGATAGAAGCAGCTCTACTAGAGCAAGAGAGCAGAGGCAAAGAGAAGAAATGGCTCGACTCAACAGCAGGAGAGAAGAAAAAGCATTCTTCACCCAAGGAGGATTCTCTCGAGGACTCATATCAGTTCAGTTAATTGAGACTACGTTAGAGTAAATTTATTTCGGAGAGGAATCTCCCGTGCTTTCCGGGCAAGGGAAGTTTTTTCGGGTTCGGTTTTGGAAGAAACGATGCATTAGTCTCTTGTCCAGATATCCGTGGTGGGCGAGGCCCCGAGTGAAAGACCCTGCCCCGCACAAGAAGTGCTACTTTCAGTGCTAGCACCCCTGAATTCATTGCGCGGAGGGGACAAGGATCTTTCAGCTGGTATCAGAGCAAATTGGCTAAAGTGGATCAACCGAGAAGCCAAAAATATCAAAAATTTATGAAGTAACAGTAAAAAGTTGGAAATGTGTGATGAAATTCATACAAATTGATATTCAAACAGAAATTCATAAATTAGTAATTGGGTCTTCAGATGGAAGTACCGCAATTGCATGGAATCTGTGACTTGCTTGAGGCCTAGACATGATGGTATTTACCTTATAAAGACCGTGACTACCTGTATATACGGAGGGTATAACTGGCAGCTCTTTACTGGCAGTATATACGAGTAAATCTAAGACCTTGAAATTATAAGTAAAAATGCTATCCAGATGATGAATTCGAATGTGGTTGATATGATTTTAAAACTCTGGTTGAGAACTGATGAGTTGAATTGGATTCTGATTGAAAAATGATGATTCTTGAATTTTGGTTGATAAGCGATAAGCTGAGCAAAACCACAATGAGGATGGATGGGATGAGTCCCTGTGATGATATTTGTAACTGGAATGACGATAATGACTTCAGCAAATCACTATGAGATTAGTGGATTGTGCTGTGACAGATTGCTACTGTTAACACTTGACCCAGTGGATCAAGCTAAGGGATGACAAATTAAAAATCTGTATAATTGAAATTCCCATGGAGAACTGTTCAGATGGAAATTTCAGTCTAATGAACCATTATTGTGTTAAGGATATGAATGATATGATCTGAAAGAATTATTATCTGATGATGAATTCTATATAAGGAATCTTTATCCCAGGATTCTGTTGGGTTCACCAGACTATAAGGAACCCCAGAATCAGTTGGATCTTAAGGGAAAGAGTTGTCCTCTAAATTACGAGATGAGGACATCTCGCGTTTTTTATGTGGGGTAGGATGTAAGATTCCTCCCTCCAGCTTTTGAGGTGTGCAGGTGTAAGAACCTCCCCTTCTGATCTTATAATTATTCCCCTCTCTGAAATAAAAGAAAGATCCTGTTTTACCATGTTTTGGGCTGGAGAGAGAAAATGTCTAGAGGGAGGTAATTCAAGATTGAGATATTTTTGGATATAAAAATCCTCCTAGTGTCTAAAATGGTTTCCCTTGAAACAAAAATTCAAAAAGAACTTTCCAATGTGCAATTGGAATTAATTGAAAATAGGTATAAAGGACCTTAGCCTAAGGGTCCATATTTTCAAAAAATTTTAGATTATGGTCCAATTAAGGTTCCTATGGGCCAATAGGATCAATCCAAGTGTAGGGAGGAGATAAAGTGAAGAATAAAAGAAAACCCCCCAAAAATGAGTAAATACTCACATAAGATGAAGAGTGGACTCAGGGCCAAAGAAAAGAATTAAAAAAAATTAAATTTTGACACCTCACTGTGGGGATCTCCCCTCATGAAGTAGACGCCTTTTTCTCATCATTACCCCCAATTTTTAATCAATAAAATGAGATATTTTCAAAACTAGATCCAAAAAGTAAGCTGAACTGACCCAAAAATGGTTAAAAATTGACCAAACTGATCTGTAAAGTTCTAGAATCAGTTTGTTTGGTTAGAGGCTCACTTTTTCCTATAAATAGAAGTCTCCCCCTTTGTAAAAGCTTAATGGTGTTTTATGCACTGTTACTCTACTCTTGTCCCGAGCCATCTACATTGAATTTTTTAATAATTCAATTGTTTTTGGCCTAATCCTCTCCAAAGTTAATTGGTGGCCACTATGCTTCAAACAATAGTAGAACCCTCAATCCCTCAAGCCAAAGGAGAGCTTACAAGCTCCATGTAAGCTAATTTTCTTACTTTGCTTACTTTGTTTATAAATTTTAATGAAAAATCTATGGTTTTCTTGATTTTTATGAATTGCAGATGATTGAATTAAATTCAAATGCTATGCCTTTGATGAAAAGGCCACCCCCTTCTCTTTTTTACATTCCAACCCTTCTTAATCTTAGAAAGATTAACTAAGTGATTAATTAAACTCTTCTTATTGTTTACTCTCTTGAATTTAGAAAATTGTATAGATTAGAGTTCTATAAATCTAAATTGGGTTAATTAAGTTAATTATAGAAAGATAAAAAATGAGAAATGGTCAGCCATACAAAGGAGGTTATGGCAAAGTTTTCGAGAATTTTGTGAAAAAGAAAGTTTTTTTTTATGTTATTCCAAAAGAGTAATTCCCATCATTTTTGCATCTAAAAGAAATATTCTAATTACTCCATGATATTCACCTATGAATATGCATGGATATCACTGATATTAACTATTGATTTTTATGCATAGATAGATGCATAAAGGAAATTTTTTATTATAAAAGTGTTATTCTTATTAAATTTGATTTTTATGCATAAAAAGATGCATAAAGAAAATTTTTTATTACAAAAGCGTTATTCTTATTAAATTTGATTTTTAGGCATAGAAAGATACATAAAGGAAGTTTTTTATTATAAAAGTGTTATTCCTATTAAATTTGATTTTTATGCATAGAAAGATGCATAAAGGAATTTTTCATTACAAAAGTGTTATTCTTATTGAATTTGATTTTTATGCATAGAAATATGCAGAAAGTAAATTTTTTATTACAAAAGTGTTATTCTTATTAAATTTTATTTTTATGCATAGAAAGATGCATAAAGGAAATTTTTTTATTATAAAAGTGTTATTCTTATTAAATTTGATTTTTATGCATATAAAGATGCATAAAGAATTTTTTTTAATTATAAAAGTGTTATTCTTATTAAATTTGATTTTTATGCATAGAAAGATGCATAAAGGAAAATTTTTTATAAAAATTTATTTTTATACATAAATAGATGCATAAAGAAATTCTTTTTATTATAAAAGTGTTATTCCTATTAAATTTGATACTATGCATAAAAAGATGCATAAAAGGATTTTTTATTTTATATAAAAGTGTTATTCCCATTGAAGTTGATTTTTATGCATAAATAGATGTATAAAGAATTTTTATATCAAAATTAGAAATCTCTTAAATTTTATGTTTTAATTCTACGAGTATTTGATAAATGAGTAATTAAATACTCTAAGAGAGAAATTCCTATCGTTTTATATTCACACGGATTGAAAAAAGAAAATTCAAAAAATCTATCGAGATTAAAATATTCAGATAAATGATTAATTTATTCCTTATTGGAATTCATAACTAATTTAGAAATCAGTTAAGTGAATATTCAAAGAAAGAAATTCAGTAAAATAAAAACAAAATTATCAACCCTTTTCGAGAAAGATAGTTAGGGAAAAATCTTATCCGACTCGAACCTTGAATCAGACTATGACCAAGACCAAACTCTTTCGTCAGTTTTGAGGAAAGAAGGTGTGACTAACTAGTTTAGAAAAATACACTCAAAACACCGCCAAATCTGAAACTAAGCTTGAGATCCTTCAAATTGATCTGTGGATCAAGGTTATAGAATTCGAGGAATTCTGGTGTATGAAATTCAGAATTTCAATCAAGAAGTTTTGGGGATACTGATTCAAGAATTACTCCTTGTATTCAAAAGAAAAATCAAACTGAAAACTTGCATAGAAATCCTATTTTCTTACACGCCTCTCTTACGCCAATATGTGATGAAAATGGATGTGAATGTGTATGTGAAGAATGGATGTGGATGTATATGAAAGAATGGATGTGGATGTGTATGTGAAAGAATAGATGTGGCTATATTATGTGAAAGAATGGATGTGGATGTGTATGTGAAAGAATGGATTCAGATGTATGTGAAGGAATGGATCTGGATGTGTATGTGAAAGAATGGATGTGAATGTGTATGTGAAGAATGGATGTGGATGTGTATGTGAAGAATGGATGTGAATGCGTATGTGAAAGAATGGATGTGGATGTGTATATGAAGAATGGATGTAAATGTGTATGTGAAATAATGGATGTGAATGTGTATGTGAAGAATGGATGTGGATGTATGTGAAAGAATGGATGTGGATGTGTATGTGAAAGAATGGATGTGGATATGTGCATGTGAAGAATGGATGTGAATGTGTATGTGAAGAATGGATGTGGATATGTATGTGAAAGAATGGATGTGAATGTGTATGTGAAGAATGGATGTGGATGTATGTGAAAGAATGGATGTGGATGTGTATGTGAAGAATGGATATGGATGTATGTGAAAGAAGATGTGGATGTGTATGTGTATGTGAAAGAATGGATGTGGATGTGTATGTGAAAGAATGTGATGTGATGTAAAGAGATGTATGTGAAAGAATGGATGTGGATGTGTATGTGAAAGAATGTGATGTGATGTGACATGAATATATGTGGAGTGATAGATATGAATGTATGTGGATGTGGAGTGATAGATATGAATGTATGGATAGATGTGGGTAGTCGTACATGTGAACGATTGGATGGATGTCGATGAATGAGATGAGATGTGTATGAATGAGATATGATGTGGATAGTTATGATGTGATGTTATGTGGATAGAATGTATATGATGGGATGGTGATGTGAATGAATGAGATGTGATGTGATGTGAATCGGGATGTGAATGAATGAGATGTGATGTAAATTGGGATAGATGTGAATGGATGATATGTGATGTGATGAGATGTGGATATGGGTAGATCTGCGAGTGGATTAGATCTGATGAGGATAAATGAGGAAAGATGTGATGAGATGAAAATGATGTGGTTGGATGAGAATGGGAATACATATGAAATGGATGTGGATTAAATAATGTGGATTGATGTGGAACAATGCGAAAAGACGAGAGTTTGTTATAGAAACTGTATTTATGACCTTTTTTTAAATGACTATTTTATGTCAAGAATGCTAGAGAAGCATTTTGACTGTCTTGTTTGATTGAGGTCGTGGAGACCTAATTGCTAAAGTTGCAACAGCTGACAGAGAGTCAACGGAGGATGTCTCGCATAGCAAGGTCGACCGAGGTCTTCACTAGCCTCGGTTCGATTTAAATGGTGAGCTTCTGGTACGGTGGATGCGGGACTAAGGAAGTGGCCTATGAGTGAAGCGCTAGGTCTTGACTAGCCTCGGTTCGATTTAAATGGTGAGATTCCATATATTTGAAATTAAAAAGTAAAAATTTTAGCTTACATGGAGTTTGTAAGCTTTCCTTTGGCTTGAGGGATTGAGGGATTGAGGGTTCTACTCTTGTTTGGATCAAGAGTGGCCACCAATTTCTTTGGAGAGGATTAAGTCAAAAACAATTGAATTATCAAGGAAATTCAATGTAATTGGCTTTGGGTAAGAGTAGAGTAATAGTGTATAAACACTATTAAGCTTTTACAAAGGGGGAGGCTTCTATTTATAGGAAAAAGTGAGTCTCAAACCAAGCAAACTGACTCTAGAATTTTCTAGATCAGTTTGGTCAATTTTTGACCATTTTTGGGTCAGTTCAGCTTACTTTTTGGAACTAGACTTGAAATAGGAGAGAGGAGAGACGAAATATCTCACTTAATTGATTTAAAATTGGGGAGTAATGATGAGAAAAAGGTGCCTCCTTCATGAGGGGGAATCCCCACTCTGAGGTGTCAAAAATCGATTTTTAACTATTTTCTTTGGTCCTTAGTCCACTCTTCATCTTATGTGAGCATTTACTCATTTTTGGGGGGTTTTTCTTTATTTCTTCAATTTATCTTCTCCCTACATTTGGATTAATCTTATTGATCCCTCATAACCTTAATCCAAAATTTTCAAAAAATTTGGACCCTTAGGCTAAGGTCTTTTGAGCAGATTATAATGCACCTCAAGAATTTCTTTTTAAACTTTTGTTTTGGGGAAAATTATTTTAATGAGAAGGGATATTTTTCCATCCAAAGATATCTAAAAATTGAATTACCTCTCTCTAGAATATTTTTCTCTCTCTAGGTCAAAACAGGTAGAAACAAGATCTTTTATTATTCTGAAAAGGGGATTGATTATAGGGGAAGAAACTGGACATCTTGAGGGGCTGGGGAGGAATCTTACATTGTGTCCCACTTGAGAAACGCGAGATGTCCTCATCTCACAAACTGGGGGTAATCCCGCATTAGTTTGGCTTCTTTCTCCCAGGTGGCGTCTTCAAAAGGATAGAACTTCCATTTGACTAATAATTCTCTTAGAATTCTGTTCGTGAGACCTTTTTCTAGAACATCAAGGATTTCTTCAGGTTGGAGTTCCATCAGCACTTAGGTTGAAGAAGTTAAGAGTTCATCAATCATTAAGCACATGATTCGGGCTTGGTACATACTTCTTAAGTAGGCTAACATGAAATACATTATGTACATCAATTATTACTACCTCAAAGGGTAGAGAGAAATCTGGTAACTTCAGAATGAGATTGGTTATCAAGATGGTCTTTAGCTTATCAAAAGCACTCTGACACCTGGCAGACCATTGAAACGGGGTATTCTTCTCTTGAGAAGATTAGTCAGGGGGGAAGCTATGAGAGCATACTTAGGTATAAAAATTCTATACCAACCAGTTAATCCCAAGAATCCTCTGACTTCTTTCACTGTCTTTGGTTCAGGCCAATCTATGACTGCTTGGATTTTTGCAGAATCTAGAGAAATTCCATCCTTGGATACCAGGAAGCCCAAGTATTCAACATGGTTGGCAGAGAAAGTGCATTCGCTCTTTTTTGCAAAGAGTTGGTGCTTCCTTAGAATCTCAAGAACTTTTTGGACATGAGCTTCATGGTCAGCTGCATTCTTTGAGTAAATCAGAATATCATCAAAGAAAACAAGAACAAAATCATCAAAGTATTCTTTGAGAATGTCTTGCATTAGGCGATTGAATGTAGCTGGGACATTTGTGAATCCAAACGACATAACTGTAAATTCATAGTGCCCATAGCGAGTATTGATGACTGTCTTCAGGATATCTTGATCATTAATCCTGATCTGGTAATACCTTGATTTGAGATCTATCTTTGTGAAGATCTAGGATCCATTTAGTCTGTCCAAAAGCTCATCAATTCTAGGGATAGGATACTTATTCTTAACTGTCAGCTAATTGAGACCTCTATAATCCACACAGAGTCGACAGTGAATGTCAGCTTGATTTGAGTGGAGCCAATCCATTCCAAGGATTCCGTCGAGCCAAAGGTAAGACTCTGAACTGGCAGTCAGTTACATTCCCATCTAGATTAAACTGAATATGATCTGTCTCATGGTGAGTGAAAAGAATCTTCCCACTGGCCAATTCAACTTGCATAGGTTTCCCTGATTTCTATTCTAAGACTAGCTTACGCAAGCATCCTAGGAAAATAAATGCATGAGTATTGCCTGAATCAATCAAAAGCTTAAATGGCTTACCCTTATACTCAGCTAGAGTATGGTTGACAGAGAATTGACGATTTGGCCCTTGGTTCTCAATTGCGGCATAAATCTGACCTCTTTCCTCTTCCACTACTTCTGCTATCGTAACTGCTTTGGCGGCTGCAGATTGGGGCAGAACTCTTTCTCTTTGGTTACCCCAGTTTTGGGAGGGAGTTCTGAGATTACCTTGAATAGAGGCAGATGGCTGAGCTGGATTCTTCTTGGGATTGCCCTAATTTTGACGAGATGATTGATACGAAGGGGCTGGTCTCTGCACTCTGTGTCCTTGACTTCCCTGTCCTCTTGACATGGCAGGAGTCATGCACTCTTTAAGCTGGTGACCGAAACCCTGACACGCAAAACACTTGTTCTCACTTCTAAGCTCATCCCTCTAAATCCTTGAGAAAGGTGAGGCTCCTGAGAAAGTGTTCTAAGGGAAGGGTCTTCCTTCACTTCTGAATCTCCCAGCATCTTGATTCTAAATGGGGCCTTGCTGCCTCTTTTGGGGAGGAAAGTGTCATGAGAATATATTTTAAGTCCTCTAGAAAAATATTATTTATCCCCTCTTGAGTAATTTGGGGACGCCTAGATTACTCTTGCGTCATGCCGGCTAGGTTAATATCGTGGGTGATACCACTATAAATATTAATACATGCAGTATATGACGTATGTTTGAGGCCACCTATGATTATTTCAGTTAGGTTTGTATGGCAGGGTGATTCCTGGGGTACTTACGCCTGGTAGTCATGAGTTGGTGATGATTTGTGCCTGTTTAATATTTGTGGGATTAATTTAATAATTAATTAGGCTTATATTTTTAGGTGATGAAGACTATGGAAATTGAAGAGTTTACTTTGGAAGAAATGTCTTGGTTCATCACATTTCATTTTTGGCAAGCATAGTAGCTTGTAACCTTAGCAAATGATTTTTCCATTTTGAACTTTAGGAAAGATACATTTATTATGTGGAATTTATTAAAGCCTATGGCTTTACACTAGTCCCTATATTTGACACTCTATTTTTGTTAAAGAAGAGTGCCGTGCTCTCTAAAAAGCACATCTTGTATATTTTGGGGGCTATGGCCTAATTTTGGTGAAAAAGAAAGCTAATAAAGAAATACTCTTGTGTGGGGAGAGGCCACGCACAAGAGGGGGGAAGATTGCACCCAATATGGTCTATGAGCTAAGTATTTTTAATTTTGTTTAAGTGTTTAAATTTTAATTGATTTGATTTAGTTGAAGCTTACAAGCAATGGTTTTTATGATTGAATTAATTCTCTACTCTTCCACAATCAATTCCTAGAATAAGATTCCGGTTGCAGTGGTATCAGAGCTTGGGCTAGGAGATTTGTGGAGAAGGTAGGAAAGGGCTTCAACTTCTCAAAAATCAAGAAAGTGCAGGAAATTATCCACTGGACAGAAGGGTGTTTTGTAGGTCTTTACCCAAAGGACAAAGATTCAAAACTAGATCTACTCTCAAACCCACTCACCATCCTGCAAAACCATCCCTCTCTATCAAAAAGTGGTTCAGTGAAATCAAAATCTGACCGTATGGATGAAATCCTCATAGCCAAAAACCTCACGGGTTTCTCTCAGAAATCAGAAAGCTTCAAGCATGAGCAAATCTATAATGGACGGAGGAGATAAATCTCTGTAAAAGCCATCAAAAATCACCAAGGAAATTCGTGGAGAAGGATGCACACAGTGGGGCAGCCTGCCGGCGCAAAACGTCGTGTGGAGAGATTTTAAAAAAAAAGCTACAAGCCTAATCCTCTCCATAATGTCTCACTTTTTTTTTAATCAACTCTTACTTTTCCCAATCCCCATACAAGTCACATCACTCCTTTTTGAACCTTTACTTCTCCTATTTTCAAATTTGAAGAGAAATTCAAAGGTTTCCAATTCTGAAATTTTTGGGTGCAAAAAAGTGATTTACAGGTTTTTAAAAGGCTTCAAAATTGCCTAGAAAAGGCAAGAAAATTTTGAAATTGCTTCTGAAAAATTCTGAAAAATTTCAGAAAAAAATATTACAGAGTTTGGGCAAGGTTTACAGGACTATTTCAGCAGGTTTCAAAGTGTAGAAAAATTATTTCATCAACAATTCGACTAGCCCAAGACTCTTGAATCACGCGGAATCGTTCGGGATTTGTTTGAGGCGACGAGAATTCAATTCAGCCATTGAACAACGTCTTTGTTCAGCTTCAACCAAGATCAAATTGCGGGAGAAGAACAAGATAAGTACTTATTTTTTCTTTATTTATTTACATCAAATAAAGTAAAATTTTATTTATCTACATCATTTGCACAAGCACTATGGCATATTTGCCTATCTCGCCATCAATTCAAGAGCAACTCCTTTCTTTACAACATCAAATTGTAGAAGAAAGAGAGAAGCGTTTTGAATTGGAGAGACAGCTCAGGAGTCGTAGACACAAGCGTGACTCTTCGCTATCTTTTGATAACGAAGATGACACTATTCAAAGGGCTGTAAATGCTACATTGCAAGCACAAAGGTCACAAAAAGAATCCAAGATTAGTCGGAAAGCTTTCACATTTCAAAATTATGATGGAAAGAAGGATGCTAGGGTCATTAGCTTGGCTTAGTCAACTAGCTGACTATTTTTTTGGAGAAAAATTTTCAGAGAGTGATAAGATTAAATGTGCAGTCAATCATTTGGTAGACAGTGCAGCTTTATGGTGGAGTGTAGTAAAGCAAGGTCGTGACAAGCCAGATTCTTGGAAAAGATTTCAACGGCGGCTGGTTAAAAAGCACTTTTTACCCTTACAATTCAAGTCCAAAGTTAGGCACCAATGGGACACTTTGCATCAATTGGAAAACGAAACTATGTCACAGTATGTAGAAAAGTTCTGGAATACTTTATTACAGGTGCAGGTTGTGGATAGAGTCAGGGAGAAGGACCAAAAGAGGAAATTCATTTCGGATCTACCATTAGGGCTGATGTGAATATGTTTCGACCTCATTCACTATCTTCTGCAATATCTTTGGCAACTAATTCAGAACGTAAAAATGGTTTTCCTAAAGAGATTAAAGCACATGAGGGTACTTCTTCTAAACCATTTACTAAATCTTTTTATGCTTCAAAGAAGATGTATAAACCAGGTTATGACAAAGGCAAGGACGAGGCTAAAGGCAACATGAGTACCAATAAGAAAGTCAATGGTGGCAAACCGAAGACATCTACTATCAAATGTTTCAAGTGCCACAAAGAGGGACACATAGCCCCCTGAATTGTCCGGAGCGTACCAAGAATTCGACACCAGCAGAGCAGCAGCTCGAGTCAACATGATTGAAGAAGACGACAATGAAGAAGAATCATTCAAGCAAGAGGGTAATTCCGATCCAGATTACTCAGAACAAGAAGGTAAATCTCATGTTCATTCTTTGCTTAAAATAAAAGGAACGATAAATGGACATGAAGTTCTTATTTTACATGATGATGGTAGTACACATGATTTCATTTCTAAAAAGGCACTTAGAGCATTAAATCTTCATTCTTCACCTACGCACTATAAAGTCAAAGCAGCATTTACTGGAACAAAGTATAATTGCATGCAAGAGGTGAAAGGTTTGGATTTATGCATCGAGCCTTTAACAGAAAAGAGGGATTTCTTAGTTGCACCTTTACAAGGGGTAGATATAATTTTGGGTATGCCTTAGAGACACAAATACAATCCTATTATAGACTATGACACTCATAGCATTTCTTTAAGGAAGGACAATGAAAATATTATCCTCCACCAGAGTGTCAAGTCAAAGGAGAAATGAGTCCTTTGTTGAGTCACACTCAAGCAAAGAGAGCTCTAAGAAAAAGAGACAAGACTTATATGGTATGGGTTAACCAGCTTGATGCTGAGTCTGACACATCCAAAAGTCCAAAGTTCGATCTTTTTATCTCCAAATTTAGTGACTGTTTCATGGAAGATCTACCTCTAGGATTACCTAAGTCTAGGCCTGAGGATCATAGTATTGACTTATTGCCTGGAAATTCTCCGCCTTGTAAAGCTCCCTATAGAGTCAACAATTTAGAGCAAAAAGAAATCCAAAGCCAAATAGAAGACTTGCTAGAGAGAGGCCTTATTCAACCTAGTAGTTCACCTTTTGGAGCTCCAGTACTTCTTGTTAAGAAGAAGAACGAAACTTACCGAATGTGTGTAGACTATCGTGCATTGAATAAGATTACTGTCAAGAACAGATATCCTATTCCTAGGGTAGATAATCTTCTTGATAAGCTTAGAGGATCAAAGGTCTTTAGCAAGATTGACCTAAAGTCTGGGTATCATCAAGTTCGTATGACTCAATCTGACATTTTCAAGACAGCTTTTAGAACCCAAACTGGTCATTATGAGTTTTTGGTTATGCCATTTGGTTTGACCAATGCTCCAGCTACTTTCAGCCGTATGATGAATCGCATATTCCTTAAGTTTCAAAGTTTTGTTATAGTGTTCTTTGATGACATTCTTGTTTTTAGCAAGGATTGACAACAGCATGAACAACACTTGGAACAAGTGTTCAATCTTTTGAGAGAAAATGAATTGTATGTCAATCCTGAAAAGAGTTCTTTCTTTCAAGAAGAGATTGAATACTTAGGTCATATAGTGTCGGCTGAAGGGATTCATGTAGATCCTAAGAAAATTGAGTGTATTGCTTCTTGGCCTACGCCTAGAAACATACATGATCTTAGATCTTTTCTTGGCCTATGTAGTTATTATAGGAAGTTCGTCAAGAATTTTGCTTGTATTGCTCATCCTTTGACTGAACTCCTTAAGAAAGCTACAAATTTCAATTGGACTGAAAAGCAAGATAAATCTTTTGCAACACTCAAGAATGCTTTAACACAGGCACCAGTTCTTACACTACCTGATTTTCAAAGACCATTCTTTATAGTAGTGACTGATGCTAGTGGCAAAGGATTTGGAGCTGTTCTTATGCAAGACAACCATCCTATTGCTTATCAAAGTAGAAAGCTTAAGCCTGCAGAGCAAAATTATAGCACATATGACAAGGAATTAGCAGCAGTAGTGCATGCTTTGAAAATCTGGAAGCATTACCTAATGGGCTCTGAATTTCTTATCAAGACAGACCAACAAAGCATTAGGCATTTGCTTACGCAACCTCTTATTTCAGATAGGCATATTAAATGGGCAGCTTTCATTCAAAGTTTCCAACCTCTAATTCAATATCAACCTGGAAAAGAAAATGTTGTTGCCGATGCTTTGAGTCGAAGACCAAATATCAACAAAATTTTCATTATTGAAAGTGAACCATTTGTACTCATGAAAGAAACTTACGAAGTTGATCCAGATTTTTCTCAAATATGGATCAAATTCTGTGAAAACAATTGGACACCTCAAGGAAGTTATTCTCATAATGATGGCTATCTTTTCTTTGAGAAGAGATTGTGTGTTACTCAACCTTATAGACAACTTGTGTTGGAAGAGATGCACCAACCACCATTTGTGGGACATAGAGGAGTTTCCACAACACTTCAAGTAGTTTCTCGAGAATTCTATTGGCCTCATTTAAAGAATTCTATTGGCCTCATTTAAAGAATGATGTAGCTAAATTTGTAGCTGAATGTAACATTTGCCAAACAATTAAAAGCTACAAAGGCAAAGCTTTAGGATTGCTTACACCTCTACCTATTCCTGATAGACCATGGGAACAAGTGTCTATGGACTTCATTACTGGCTTTCCTACTACTTCCAGTCATCATGACATGATTTGGACAATAGTGGATAGATTTAGTAAGCAAGCCTATTTCATTCCATGTAAAAAGACACTTACTTCTCAGCAAGCCGCGAACATATTTGTTAAGCAAATTTTTGTTCATCATGGACTACCCAAAGTGATAGTTTCTGATAGAGATTCTAAATTTTGTAGTCACTTTTGGGTTGCTCTTTTCTCAAACTTAGGCACTAAGTTAGATTTTTCCACGGCTTTCCATCCAGAATCGAATGGACAAACCAAAGTTACAAATAGCACTATCTTAGATATGCTTAGAGCCTATGTTTCCCAGCAACCTAGTGCATGGGATAAGTACATACACCTACTCCAATTTGCTTATAATAATACTCCTCATACTGCTACTACTGGTGGTCGAGCACCATTTGAGATCATCTATGGTAGAGCATTGCCTATTCCGGCTACTAGACTCTCTCATAAGATTGAAGTTGCCGACCAATATGTTAGAGACTTTGATCGCATTCTAGCTGAAGTGCGTGATTGTATTGCAAGAGCTCAAGAGAAGTATACATCTCAAGCAAATAGGAAGCGCAAAGGTTTTTCATTTCAAGAAGGTGATTATGTACTTTTGAGAATTGAAAAACGTCGATTAAAGAGTGTGGAAAAATTTCCTGCAGTGAAGCTAGCGCCTAGATATTATGGGCCATTTAAAATCCTTCAAAAGATTAATGATGTGGCCTATAGACTAGAGCTTCCATCTAATTGGAATATCCACAATTCTTTTCATATCCATCTCTTGAAACCTTTTCGAGGAACACTTCCTACTCACCCAACATATGAGGAACCACCTCTTATTGAAGGAGAGGAAGAAGTACTAGTTTCTGATGCTATCATTGACCAATAGATAACAACAACAAGAATAGGTAATCAATACTTCAAGTATCTTTTGACTTTTAAGAATCATCCACAAGAAGATGCTAAATGGATGCCTGAGAAATTTTTCCGAGTTTACCCTAAAATTCTTCATTCTTTTCAAACCCAGGAAATCCGCAATTGAGGACAATTGCAAACTCAAGCAAGAGGGATGTCATGAGAATATATTTTAAGTCCTCTAAAAAAATATTATTTATCCCCTCTTGAGTAATTTGGGGACGCCTAGATTACTCTTACGTCATGCCGGCTAGGTTAATATCGTGGGTGATACCACTATAAATATTAATACGTTCGGTATATGACGTATGTTTGAGGCCACCTATGATTATTTCAGTTAGGTTTGTATGGCAGGGTGATTCCTGGGGTACTTACGCCTGGTAGTCATGAGTTGGTGATGATTTGTGCCTGTTTAATATTTGTGGGATTAATTTAATAATTAATTGGGCTTATATTTTTAGGTGATGAAGACTATGGAAATTGAAGAGTTTACTTTGGAAAAAATGTCTTGGTTCATCACATTTCATTTTTGGCAAGCATAGTAGCTTCTATCTTAGCAAATGATTTTTCCATTTTGAACTTTAGGAAAGATACATTTATTATGTGGAATTTATTAAAGCCTATGGCTTTACCCTAGTCCCTATATTTGACACTCTATTTTTGTTAAAGAAGAGTGCCGTGCTCTCTAAAAAGCACATCTTGTATATTTTGGGAGCTATGGCTTTACCCTAGTCCCTATATTTGACACTCTATTTTTGTTAAAGAAGAGTGCCGTGCTCTCTAAAAAGCACATCTTGTATATTTTGGGAGCTATGGCCTAATTTTGGTGAAAAAGAAAGCTAATAAAGAAATACTCTTGTGTGGGGAGAGGCCATGCACAAGAGGAGGGAAGATTGCACCCAATATGGTCTATGAGCTAAGTATTTTTAATTTTGTTTAAGTGTTTAAATTTCAATTGATTTAGTTGAAGCTTACAAGCAATGGTTTTTATGATTGAATTAATTCTCTACTCTTCCACAATCAATTTCTAGAATAAGATTCCGGTTGCAGAAAGTTTGAAACACTTCCCAGCGTTTGGAACCTTTTAAAGTTTGAGTTCTTAACGAATTTTCTAACGGGGTCAAGAGAACTAAACTATCCTTCACCTGATTAAACCAGATAGAAGGAAAACTATTACAGACTTAACGAATTTTCTAACGGGGTCAAGAGAACTAAACTATCCTTCACCTGATTAAACCAGATAGAAGGAAAACTATTACAGACTTAACTTGAAGAAATCAATGCTTTTTTCCTAACCAAAATCAGGCACATTCGTTGATCTAATCATTTGAGAAGTCTTCGGGTTTTTATTTAACTACTCGAGTTCTAAGCGCATTCCTATTATTCAATTTCATTATTAAAACTCCACTGATTCCAGCCCATCCGGCCCGTGGGTTAGCCACCACCACCCAACCACTGGAATCGGTAGAACCAAACAATTACTTACCCACCCACCCATAAAATTGAACGCCTTTCTTAACTTTTGCTTTTCGAATACAGATACGCACACACTCCTCTTTAAAACTTTAACTTATAAAACAATCCATTGATAAAACATTTATTGGTTACAGATGTCATAACTCAAAATTTTCATCGAGTCCCTTATTTCTCAAAAAAAGAATCACTCTGGACTCTCCGTTGAGACTAGCTTATTCATTTACATATTACAATAATCATTTTTTCATCATACAATCTTCCACGACATACGCATGGGTGTCCTAGGCACCGTGAGCCCGTGCATCACCTGGTCAAACATTCCAGGATCCTCCTTAAGTGTCCTAGCACTTCACTTAGGGACTGCTTCATCGGCCCTCGTCCATTATACCGGAAGCGCACCATTTTAATCGTACCGAGGCTGGTCAAGACTTGGGCAGGCTTTGCCGCATGAGCTATCCTTTGAGCACTCCCTGTCGCCAACTGTTGCAACCGAACTTCCCTTAGAAAAAACACATACCAAATGCTCCCTCCAGCATTCTAGCGTAAGACAGTCCTTTTGTTGCCATATATATAGGCAGTGATGTGTGTGAACACACTTAGGACCGTCGGGGCACTTTTTCCCTCTTTAGGAGGTTTTTTCCCCCGGCTTGTATATACGCCCATTATTCTAGGGCTAACTAATCTTTTTGTATATTGACACAATCTAATATACTTTGTGTTGTGTGCATTCTTGCTTCTTCTTCTCTAAGCTTTGTATGCTTTCCTGCAACCCTAATTCCAACAATTGGTATCAGAGCAGGCATCGGCTCCCAGGGCTACGCCGCCATAACCCTCCGACTCACGTTCTCCGATTGAGGTGAGCTTTCAAGAGCGCTTGCAGGTCCCTATACTCTGCAAATAAGCATGTAGGGCTTTGCATTCTCAAAATTCGCATATGAGGTCGTTTCGGGCTCCGTTTTTGCATTGCAAGTTCTCCACAGGTGTTTTCATCATTTTCTGTAAAAATTTTGTTGACAGTGCAGTTTTCTGCAAAACAGGCATAAGTATTCTATTGTGGACCGTGCTACATAGCATGAGTTGTTCTCTGTTCAATCTTTGCTTCATTACAGGTAGCTTTTGCATCAGTTTCAGTCAGTGGCCATGGCTGATAATTTCGCATGTTGTCTACTGATGTGACAAATTGGATGGAGACAGTAACTACCCACTTTGGGCATACATGATGCAGCATATTTTGGTTGCAAAAGGAGTGTGGAACATTGTGCAGGGTATGGATGTACATCCAGGTTCTATGGATGTAGGATCTGTTGAGGATGTTGTAGTCTCTAGCAGCTCTACTGTTGCAGTCTCTAGCAGCTCTACTGTTTGCTGCTGTTTTACCCACTGCTGGAACAAGCTCGTTGGGATGGTAAAGATGCACAGGCTCATGCCTTGATTGCGCTTTCTATCAAACGTAACATCACCCCATATATTCGTTCAACTAAAACAGCAAAACAGGCTTGGGATATTCTAGCTGGTTTGTATGTAGGTTGCAACGAGGCAAAAATCTCTTACCTGCGTAAAGAGCTAGAATCGAAGATTATGCAGGAAGATGATGACATGAATGTTTTTCTTGCTGAGGTTAAAGATCTCAAGGAACAATTGATTTCTGCAGGTGAGATTATTCCTGATCATTCTCTCGTGCAGACTGTTCTTGATGCTTTACCCGAGTCATATCAAACTTTTGCTTCCACATGGAGACTTGTTACTGAGGCAGACTTGTTGATGTTGTCAAGTACGATACTTTAGTCATCAACAAGCTCTTGCAAGAAGCGCAGTCCAGGCAAAACATGGCTAGGCAGCGTGCAGTTGATCAAGCATTTGTTGTTGCCCAGCAGAGAAGAAGTGGTAAGGCAGCCCCTTCCATTGTTTCTTCTCCTATTAGTAGGTCTGCAACTTCTTCTCCTTCCACAGGTAGCAACAATAAGTCTGAGAAGGCTCTTGATAAAGACAAGAAAAAGATCAGGTGCAACTATTGTAAGGCAATTGATCATGTCATTAAGAATTGCCCTAAAGGCTAAGGAGGCAAAGAAGAAAGAGTCAAATGCAGCCACAATAGCGAATGCTTCTACAAATGCAGATTCTGCAAATGTTGTGTAGGATACAGAATGGGCATTTAGCGTGTATTGCCAGTATGATACATCTGTACATGATTCATGTTTGGCAGTTTCTGTTAACTCTCATGTATGGTATTTTGACAGTGGTGCTACAAAGCACATTACCTCGCATCGTGATATGTTCACTTGTCCGTCCCTAATGGGAATACTATCACATGTGCCAATAATGCTTCTTACCCAGTGAAGGGCATTGGTAAAATTATGCTTACTGCTGCAAATGGCAGCGCTTTCACACTTTCAGATGCTTTGTATGTACCAGGGATAAAGAAGAATCTATTGTCTGTCTCTGCGCTTGCTAGAATTAGACTTGTAGTAAAATTTGTGGATGACAGATGTACTGTTTATGATTTGACTTCTGGTGATACGATTATTGTATTTGGCACCTTGTTTCATGGGCTGTATAGGCTCAATTCTTATGACAAGTGTGTGGAAGGTTTAGCAAATGCAGTTTCTGATGAAAAGGCAATTTCAGATGCAATACTATGGCATGCTCGTTTTGGTCATCTGAACTTTGCTAGTTTGCTACGTTTGCAGAAATTTGATATGGTTGCTTCATTGCCCCCTCTCTTGAGGCACCATTGAAACATGTTTGTGAAGGCTGTATTTTGGGTAAAATGTAGCGTTCTGCGTTTCCAAAGGATGGTTCTGTGCGGGCCACTCGCAAATTGCAACTTGTACATAGTGATGTATGTGGGCCTATGCAAACTCCATCATTTGGTAAACACTTGTACTTCGTGACTTTCATTGATGATTACTCAAGGCATGCATGGTATATCCACTGAAGGCAAAGTTCGAAGTGTTTTTGTGCTTCAAACAGTTTTTACTTATGGTTGAAAATGTATCTAATTGTACTGTGGGCACCCTTCGTTCTGATCGAGGGGGGGAGTACATGTCTAAAGAGTTTGATGCATTTTTGGCTAGTCGTGGGATAAAACACCAATGTACAGTGCCGTATACCCCTCAGCAAAATGGTGTTGCTGAGAGAAAAAACAGGTCACTTATGGAGATGGCATGATGTATGGTCAAGAGCCAAGCTTTGCCACATGCGTTTTGGCTTGAGGCTGTCATGTGTGCTACATATGTACTCAACAGGTGTCCCACTAAGGCCTTGCAGTCTCTTACTCCATATGAAGCTTAGCATGGCAGGAAGCCTTCTATTGGTCACTTGCGTGTCTTTGATTGCTTGGCCTATGCTTTAGTGCCTGTGCAACAACGTAGAAAATTGGATGATAAGGCTGTCAAATGCATTTTTGTTGGTTACAGTGCTGAGAGCAAGGGTTACAGATTGTATCATCCGCAGTCAAAGCGTATCTTGATTAGACGAGATGTTGTTTTTGTGGAAGATGCTGTGCAGCCTTTGTTATCATGTACCAAAGAAACAGGTGTGAGCTCACGGGATGTATTTGATACGTTGTTGCCTCTATTTACAGGTGGGAATTCAAATGTAATTCTTAATGAGGCAAATATTCAGCCTATGCAGATTTTAAATGACATCATAGATCAGCCTATTTCTGATGTAGATTTACAGGATGTAATTCATGAGGATATGGCTGAAAATGAGCAGGCTAGAGGTATGCCTAAATGGCTTGTGCAAACCTTGCGTGATAGTAAAATTGATGCACCTGTGTCTAGTCGTACTCGTTTAGGTTTTCAGCATGCCTCTTATGCATCAGATTGTTATGCTTTGGCTGTGTCTAGTATGTGTGAGGAGGAAGAACCTCTTTCATTTGATGAGGCACAAAAATAAAAAAATTGGTTGGCTGCAATGCAAAGTGAATATGATGCTATAATGAAGAATGGTACATGGTCTTTGTGTGATTTGCCTATTGGTAAAAAGGTCATTGGATGTAAGTGGGTCTTTAAGTTGAAATGAAAGCCAGATGGCAGTGTTGATCGCTATAAGGCTAGACTTGTTGCAAAGGGTTATGCTCAAGAAAAGGGCATTGATTTTGATGAGACCTTTGCTCCCACTTGTCGTATGACTACCATTCGTAGCATTTGTGCATTGGCAGCTCATAATGGTTGGAATGTACATTAGTTGGACATAAAGACTGCATTCTTGAATGGAGATTTGCATGAGGAGGTGTATGTATCGCAGCCTCGTGGTGGTGAAAGCAAGCTCTGTTGAAAGAACGGTAGAGGGGGAGGAGACACACACACAGGAGCAAACCCTAATGTATATTGCAAACCCTAACCATAGAGGGAAACCATCTCCACTCTCACACAAATCATAATGCCATAATCCATAATCCACACAACACACTATGAGTTGTGTCCACACTCATCTAACCCTAGCTAATGTCCACACACTATGACCAGCTGGACACGCGGTCATTTATGTCTCACACATGTTCCTACCTAATCTGCCAGCACATAGCATAGCTAGCTCACTGACATCGAGCTTGAATCTCAACAGCCCCTCTCAAGCTCATGATGTACTGCCGATGAAGATGTAGATGAGCTTGGGATGTCAAGACTCTCAACACTCCCCCTCAAGCTCATCCCATGTACTCCCAACATAGTCCGGAAGTACTCAAACTTCTCCCTGCTAAGTGGCTTTGTAAAGATGTCTACCACCTGCTCATCAGTCTTCACATACTGAAGATCAACTGTACCATCCAGCACCTTTTCTCTGACAAAGTGATAATGGACCTCTATGTGTTTGGTCCTTGCATGAAACACTGGATTCTTTGCCAACTGTATACTGCTCATGTTGTCACAATGAATGACAACTTTGCCATCAATAGGCTCACATAAATCTGTCAAGAGACTCTTTAACCATATAGCCTCACAAGTAGCAATGGTGGCTGCACCCCTGTACTCAGCCTCTGTACTAGATAAAGCAACTGTAGGTTGCTTCTTGCTACTCCAACTCACCACAGTACTTCCAAGTGTAAAAGCATATCCACTAGTAGACCTCTTGTCTTATGCGCTACCTGCCCAATCAGCATCTGTGTAGCCATGTATGTCCAAGCTTTTACCACTCTCATAAAGTAGACCATAATGTGCAGTGGTCTTCACATATCTCATGATGCGTCACTGCATCCAAATGTGGTTTTCTGGGGCTCTGCATAAACTGGCTGACTAGCCCCACAGCATAACTCAAATCTGGGCGTGTGATAGTCATGTATATGAGACTACCAACCATCTTCCTGTACATAGAAGGATCATCCAATTCCTTGCCATAATCAGCCCGCAACTTCACATTTTGCTCCAAAGGTGTACTCATAGGATTACACCCTGTCATGCCATACTTTGCCAACATATCCAATGCATATTGGCGCTGTACTAACCATGTACCTGCATATTGGCACTGTACTAACCATGTACCTGCATGATCTTTGACCACTTCAATTCCAAGAAAGTATCTCAACTCACCAAGGTCTTTCATGTCAAATTGCCCACTCAAAGCTTTCTTGACATGCATCACATCTGCACCTTGATCACCTGTGATAATCAAATCATCCACATAGATGACGAGTAAAACAATCCCATGCTCTGTCTTCTTCACATAGAGTGAAGAATCTGCTGTAGAAATCTGAAAACCAAGTGAGATAAGATATCTGCTCATCTTATCACTCCAAGCACGAGGTGCTTGCTTCAGACCATACAATGCCTTTTTCAATCTGCATACGTGAGTGGGATATCTAGGGTGTACATAC
The DNA here is from genome assembly GCF_041138505.1 of Cibotium barometz. Classification (NCBI taxonomy): domain Eukaryota; kingdom Viridiplantae; phylum Streptophyta; class Polypodiopsida; order Cyatheales; family Cibotiaceae; genus Cibotium; species Cibotium barometz. The sequence goes on along the minus strand of NC_141054.1, from coordinate 61,356,038 downwards.
CCTTCTGGCTGTGCCATATAAACTTCCTCTTGTAGATCTCCATTTAGAAATGCATTCTTGACATCCATTTGATGCATTTCCCAGCCATTAGCTGCAGCCATAGCAATGACTGCTCTCACTGTGTCCATCTTAGCCACTAGACTAAAGGTTTCATCATAGTCCAACCCTTGGGTCTGTGCATAACCCTTTGCTACCAATCTTGCTTTATGTCTCTCAATAGAACCATCAGATTTGCACTTCACTTTGTAAACCCATTTACATCCAATAACATTCTTGTCCTTTGGTAATGCAACCAAATCCCATGTATCATTATGGACCAATGCGTCCATCTCAACATCCATTGCTTTCTCCCATACATGCTCTCCAATAGCCTCTGTATAGCATGTAGGTTCCACATGCTTCACCATAGATGTCATATATGCATAGTGCATAGCAAAATCTCGATATGTCAATCTGTCAACGGGATATCTGACCCTCTGGGATCTCCGCAATGCATGCGGGTCACTCTGTACACTTGTAACTCTAGCATGTGGTGGCACATATCTGTCCTACCTAGCACCAGGTGTGCGTAAAACAGGTATGCCAAGCTCCTCATCCAAACTCTCTAAACTAGATGACTCATAACCTGTGATTCCAATTCCTTCGACCTTCTTCTTTCCTTTATCCATAGCACTACTCCCAATGCTCACACTCTCATGCCTCAAACGTCCTGACCATGGACGTACACTGCTACTCTCAGCTTCTGCTCTGCTGCTGGCCCTGACATAGTAGTAGAACTAGAACTTGCTTATGGTGGCAAATTCACATGTACATCAGCCTCAAGTGACTCAATGACTCCCTCATCTTTTGCTTTGTACCAACTAGCAAGCTCATCAAACACCACATCTCGTGAGATGACCACTTGTCTAGTTTGAGGGTTATAACATTTGTATGCCTTTCAATCCTGTGCATATCCAACAAATACACATTTCTCTGCTTTAGGATCCAACTTCCTTCTTCTTTCATCAGGCACATGTACATAAGCTATGCATCCAAAAACTTTGAGGTGTCCAATATCTGGCCTGTAACCTGTAAGCCGCATCTCTGGCGTGCTTCCATGAATGGCTGCTGTAGGTGTTTTGTTTAGTATATACACTGCAGTAGCACATGCTTGTGCCCAATAGTAATCTGGCATGCTCTTTTCATTGAGCATCGCCCTTGCCACTTCACATATGACTCTATTCTTTCTCTTAGCCACACCATTCTGCTGAGGTGTATACTTGCACGTCAACTGTCTTCTTATTCCATGCTTCCTCAAGAAATGCTCAAAAGCCTTTGAGGTGTATTCACCACCTCCATCTGTTCTCAAACATTTAATCCAACAGCCATATTGCTTTTCTGCAAAAGCTTTGAAATCCATGAACTTTTCCAACACTTCACTCTTCTCTCTCAGAAAGTATATCCATGTCATCCTGCTGAAATCATCTATAAATGTCACATAGTATAAACTGCCTTTGATAGATGGGTTTTGTGCAGGACCCCATACATCACTATGTATGATCTCAAGTGGCCTGCCTACTCATATTTCCTTCTCTAGGAAACCTCAACCTTGCCTGCTTTCCAAACTGACAGGCTTCACAAACATGCATCTGTCCATCATATTTGAACCTAGGCAATCCACTGACAATGCCTCTTGTTTGCATGTTCTTTAATCTTTGTAAGATGAGGGTACTCACTTTCGTTCACTCTCTCTAAAATTGGGACATCCATGCATCTCGGGCGGAGTACCTCGATCGTGATAGTGCCGCGAATCAAAAGACAACACGTGCCTCCCGAGCCTAAATCGACATATCTCGATCGAGATGCCAACTAATGCCACGCTATAGCAGGTCCGGGTTTCCAGGCGTCATCCATGTCACCAATACATGTCACCGCCACCACAATATCTCGATCGAGATATCTATGCCACTCGGATCCACATCAGGGCCACGCTGTATCCCCGTAGGCATATTTGACTAGCACATCTCCATCGTCCACGTATCTCGAACGAGAAATTTACATCCAATCGCGACCATTCATTGTTCGAGGTAATCGGATACAATCTCCACCGTCCCCATATCTCGATCGAGATACTGAGTTCAAATCTCAGCCGTCCAAATATCTCGATCGAGATACAGAGATTCAATCTGCACCGTTCGAATATCTCGATCGAGATACGTAGATGCAATATCCACCGTCCAATTATCTCGATCGAGATACGGAAACGCAATCTATACCGTCCATTCACGTACGCTGGAAGATGCGATCTCGGCCGTTTAAATATCTCGATCGAGGTATATAATGAATCTTGACCGTCGAGATACCTTGTCGTGGTAATGCCTTTAAATCGTGGCCGTCCATTTACCTCGAACGAGATAGTAATATCAAATCTCAGCCGTCGATCCTTCCCCAACCCTAGAATTAGGTGTGTATCTTGGCCGTATGTTGCACTAACCCTAATATCCAAAGCGTTAATCTTGCAAACCCTAAATTGCATGATGTTTCCGAACCTCGATCGAGGTTATAAAACCGGAAAACTTTTTTTTTTGCCTCAATTTCACAAGTCGTTTTCACTCTCTTGCTCTCTTGATTTGGATTAGTATTAGTGAGCCCATTAGCTTTGTTTTTAGCTTCATTAGTGCTACTTAGCACTAAGCATTAGACCCTTCACATTGGACCCTTCACATTTGGCTTAGGTTTTAGCATGGAGGGCCACGAGGAGGGCCATGAGGAGGGCCGCTCATCTATTGCGGACCTCATCGCGGAGATAGACCGCGAGTTAGCGGCTATCCGTAGGAGTGCTAGAGACACTCCGTCTACATTACATATCGTGGCAGACTTGGAGGCGATGCTTGCGTCCCTTCGTAGCCTTCACGATATTGTTTATGTAGATGAGTGGATAGCCCACCATCGCGCTGCTCCTGTGTCACATGGCCTGACATATCGTCAGGTCTGCTACTATTAGGGATGGGGCTTTCCTAGATCTTTTCCTCGATAGTCGTGGGATGAGGCCCGGGGCGGGCAAGCCCCTCACTATTTCGCGGTGTTCGCATCCTCGTATGGCGGCACATATCTATAGTCGATATGTTGCCGCATATGGGAGGATGCCGAACAACCGCCAGATTCCCATATACTTCGCAAAGCAGTTATATGCGGAGTTTGTCTTAGGAGAGGAGGTCGATTACACCAGCCATCGTCCGGGTGGTGGTGCTGGCTGAGGCCGTCTCCAGGACCAGGGTAGGCGGCCTCCACCAGCCCTTCGTGTAGCACCTACCACCACAGATCCTTCATTTGTGCCATTGTCGACAGTAGAGGCTCTTGGCACGCAGGTCGGCATTGACGTACAGAGTACCACGGAGAGCATCCAGCACGTGGTGCGCCTATTCTCACGATCTATACCGACGACAGATGTGGAGGTATTTACATATATATTACGTCTTAAGTTTTTTTGGTCATTTATCTTCATGTTTATATGTACTTTTCTATATTTTTACATGAGCAGCATGGTTGATTGTGTCATGCAGGTTCCCACACCTACCACTCAGAGGCTCACTCAGGAGTTGGTAGAGGCGAGAGCGGAGATAGACCGCCTTCGAGCTGCATTACAGATGGCAGAGGCAGCTACTGCAGAGGCACAGCTACTGCAGAGGCACAGCATCTGAGAGAGTCCGACATCCAGCAGGTAGGTTTCTCTTGCACGTTAAAGAGTTATAATTAAGGTCCTAAGTTACAAATTTCTTTAAGTAATACCTAATGAAAGACTAATCAAATATTTTAATGCTTTACTTTTTTGCGTAGACTCGGACCGAGGTAGAGAGCTCCAGAGCTGAGGCACAGCATCATCAGATTATGGAGCAGATTGCCCAGCAGAGCAGCTGATGCTGCATGTTCGAGAGTATCGTAGATCATCGGACGTGACAGTGCCTTACCTACCGTTATATCCACGGCTTGTCACAGAGGTTTTTCGACGACCTCTCCCGCAAGATGCACCACCCTTCCTACGTGATGCGTGCTGTTGTTTATGTATCGAGGACATTGATAGTACAGGAGGATATGCCCTAGGATGTGGACATATTTTCCACTTGTCTTGCATCACCTAGGAGCTCGTCCGGTTCTCAGCATGCCCATCCTGCCGTGCACGTGTCGACTTAGCGACGTACAGGGTATTGGGCATTGATGATCTTCACCCAGGCCTTGTACGAGTAGATGCCAGGACTGGCAGGCCTGTCGACTTTACATCAGCTATGGACTTGGACTCGACACCTTCGACGATAGAGCCCAGGAGCCTGAGGTGCCTCCTGAGATAGAGTGGAGCTCACATGAGTTCGACGCTTACCAGAGAGTCCTACATGAGAGCCAGGTGACAGCATATGAGCGCGTGGGTGGTGCTGGCCCTAGTGGCACAGCGGGTGATGGTGCTAGCAGCAGTGCTGCTTCTCATGAGCAGCGTGTCCTTACAGTAGAGGAGCTTACACGAGCAGAGTGGCATACACGCACCATTGCAGATTATAGATTTTGGGTTTACAGACAGAGGCGTCTTGCATTAGCACGATGTAGAGAGAGAGAGACGGCCATAGCAGCTTTTGGGACTCGTGAGCTCCCGAGTACACCGGCACCAGCTCACGATCCTTCCTTTGAGGCAGACCTCCCTGCAGACATTCGACGACCCCCGCAGCCGGCACAGCCTCCTCGACGTGCACAGCAGCCTCGACGTGCACGTCGCGACCGGCAGTTAGAGATGACGATTTTGATTGGGTTGCTGTTGATAGTGACTAAACTCAGACTAGCTGGGTTAGCTCACTTACATTGTACTTAGATTTTTGGGCAGTGACTAACCTCAGACTAGCTGGGGTAGCTCATTTTCATTCTGATGTACTTATTTGATGTTTATATCATTATGAGTTTTCTCATTATTGAGTATCATAACATTCTAGTTGATGTTCTTGATTTTATTATATTTTTTAACACTTTGGCTATCATATTGTTTGTTGAAAATCTCCATGCCATCGTACCCAAACATGCTCTGATGGGGACCAAACTTTGCAAGCATGGGGAGGGGACCCACCCCCACATGCTTGCAAAGTTTGGTCACAATCAAAACATGTTTGGATTGGTAATTGGCGCCCAGTGCGGGTTTTTGAAGTCTCTTGGTGCTTAAGAGGCCATGGAAAATCCGGGCCTTCCCCATACCATCGTACCCAATGGGGACCAAACTTTGCAAGCATGTGGGGGTGGGTCCCCCCCACATGCTTGCAAAATTTGGTCACAATCAGAGCATGTTTGGATTGGCAATTGGCGCCCAGTGGTGCGGGTTTTTCAAGTCTCTTGGTGCTTAAGAGGCCATGGAAAATCCGGGCCTTCCCCATACCATCATACCCAAACATGCTCCGATGGGGACCAAACTTTGCAAGCATGTGGGGGTGGGTCCCCCCCACATGCTTGCAAAGTTTGGTCACAATCAGAGCATGTTTGGATTGGCAATTGGCGCCCAGTGCGGGTTTTTCAAGTCTCTTGGTGCTTAAGAGGCCATGGAAAATCCGGGCCTTCCCCATACCATCATACCCAAACATGCTCCGATGGGGACCAAACTTTGCAAGCATGTGGGGGTGGGTCCCCCCCACATGCTTGCAAAGTTTGGTACCCATCAGAGCATGTTTGGATTGGCAATTGGCGCCCAGTGCGGCTTTTTCAAGTCTCTTGGTGCTTAAGAGGCCATGGAAAATCCGGGCCTTCCCCATACCATCGTACCCAAACATGCTCCGATGGGGACCAAACTTTGCAAGCATGTGGGGGTGGGTCCCCCCCACATGCTTGCAAAGTTTGGTCCCCATCAGAGCATGTTTAGATTGGCAATTGGCGCCCAGTGCGGGTTTTTCAAGTCTCTTGGTGCTTAAGAGGCCATGGAAAATCCGGGCCTTCCCCCTACCATCGTACCCAAACATGCTCAGATGGTGACCAAACTTTGCAAGCATGTGGGGGTGGGTCCCCCCCACATGCTTGCAAAGTTTGGTCCCCATCAGAGCATGTTTGGATTGGCAATTAGCGCCCAGTGCGGGTTTTTCAAGTCTCTTATTGCTTAAGACGCCATTGAAAATCCGGGCCTTCCCCATACCATCGTACCCAAACATGCTCCGATGGGGACCAAACTTTGCAAGCATGTGGGGGTGGGTCCCCCCCACATGCTTGCAAAGTTTGGTCCCCATCAGAGCATGTTTGGATTGGCAATTGGCGCCCAGTGCGGGTTTTTCAAGTCTCTTGGTGCTTAAGACGCCATGGAAAATCCGGGCCTTCCCCATACCATCGTACCCAAACATGCTCCGATGGGGGACCAAACTTTGCAAGCATGTGGGGGTGGGTCCCCCCCACATGCTTGCAAAGTTTCGTCCCCATCAGAGCATGTTTGGATTGGCAATTGGCGCCCAGTGCGGGTTTTTCAAGTCTCTTGGTGCTTAAGAGGCGATGGAAAATCCGGGCCTTCCCCATACCATCATACCCAAACATGCTCCGATGGGGACCAAACTTTGCAAGCATGTGGAGGTGGGTCCCCCCCACATGCTTGCAAAGTTTGGTCCCCATCAGAGCATGTTTGGATTGGCAATTGGCACCCAGTGCGGGTTTTTCAAGTCTCTTGGTGCTTAAGAGGCCATGGAAAATCCGGGCCTTCCCCATACCATCGTACCCAAACATGCTCCGATGGGGACCAAACTTTGCAAGCATGTGGGGGTGGGTCCCCCCCACATTCTTGCAAAGTTTGGTCCCCATGAGAGCATGTTTGGATTGGCAATTGGCGCCCAGTGCGGGTTTTTCATGTCTCTTGGTGCTTAAGAGGCCATGGAAAATCCGGGCCTTCCCCATACCATCATACCCAAACATGCTCCGATGGGGAGCAAACTTTGCAAGCATGTGGGGGTGGGTCCCCCCCACATGCTTGCAAAGTTTGGTCCCCAACATCAGAGCATGTTTGGATTGGCAATTGGCGCCCAGTGCAGGTTTTTCAAGTCTCTTGGTGCTTAAGAGGCCATGGAAAATCCGGGCCTTCCCTATACCATCGTACCCAAACATGCTCCGATGGGGACCAAACTTTGCAAGCATGTGGGGGTGGGTCCCCCCCACATGCTTGCAAAGTTTGGTCCCCATCAGAGCATGTTTGGATTGGCAATTGGCGCCCAGTGCGGGTTTTTCAAGTCTCTTGGTGCTTAAGAGGCCATGTAAAATCCGGGCCTTCCCCATACCATCGTACCCAAACATGCTCCGATGGGGACCAAACTTTGCAAGCATGTGGGGGGGACCCACCCCCCCACATGCTTGCAAAGTTTGGTCCCCATCGGAGCATGTTTGGGTACGATGGTATGGGGAAGAACCCCCCACATGCTTGCAAAGTTTGGTCCCCATCGGAGCATGTTTGGGTACGATGGCATGGGGAAGGCCCGGATTTTCCATGGCCTCTTAAGCACCAAGAGACTTGAAAAACCCGCACTGGGCGCTAATTGCCAATCCAAACATGCTCTGATGGGGACCAAACTTTGCAAGCATGTGGGGGGGACCCACCCCCACATGCTTGCAAAGTTTGGTCCCCATCGGAGCATGTTTGGGTACGATGGTATGGGGAAGGCCCGGATTTTCCATGGCCTCTTAAGCACCAAGAGACTTGAAAAACCCGTAGTGGGCGCTAATTGCCAATCCAAACATGCTCTGATTGTGACCAAACTTTGCAAGCATGTGGGGGTGGGTCCCCTCCCCATGCTTGCAAAGTTTGGTCACCATCAGAGCATGTTTGGGTACGATGGCATGGAGATTTTCAACAAACAATATGATAGCCAAAGTGTTAAAAAATATAATAAAATCAAGAACATTAACTAAAATGTAATGATACTCAATAATGAGAAAACTCATAATGATATAAACATCAAATAAGTATATCAGAATGAAAATGAGCTACCCCAGCTAGTCTGAGGTTAGTCACTGCCCAAAAATCTAAGTACAATGTAAGTGAGCTAACCCAGCTGTTGCATGCAAATGAAGATCAATACAAGGATGCCGAGGATGCAACAAAAAAAGATACTTAGGGCTCTTGTAAAGAGTTCCACTTTGTAGATGTATGTGGGAGAGAGCTTCACAATAATCCCACATGGGAACTTTTGAGAGTTCTAGAATTTTTGTATAAAAGGTGGCTCATTTGAGAGCATGGACACATTGGGCAAACTCATGTTTGAGCTCTCTTGAGACTAGCTCTCCCTCTTCTTCCATAGAGGTGCAAGCTCTTCTCACTCCCCATCTACATTGTTGTAAGTTCTATTCTTTTGTTAATTCAATGCAATGAGTTGATGTTAGTCTCTCTTCTCTTGTCAATTCTCTAGTATGCATATTTCTTATTGATAGCTTAAAGGGTTGTGTGCATGCTAGGGAAATGTTTATTTGAGAATGAAGAATGCTTGATCTTTGTGTAAGCAATAGCTAGGCTTTCTTCTTGTTTGGATGTATGGATGAATGGAATGTGGAGTTGAGCAATAGCAAGATTGAGCTTGAGTGTGTGTTGAATCTATGTCAATAGTAGTAGTTTTCTTAGCATTCTCTCCATCAAATGGATAAGCTTTTGTGCACCGGTACGGGTTGAATCCCTAGCTCCGAAAGGGATGCAAATCCCATTGGATTGAGCTAAGTGTGGATCATACTACTCTTGCTACAAGTGAGAGAGTTATTCCGTCTCTCCATTGGCGTCGCTGCCGGGGAGAAGACTCAAATCCGGTTGAGAGTGTGTGGAAACCACCACTATTTCCTCTTTTGGTTGCAAAACCATTGAGTGATTAGGTTAAGTTTGGGTGTGTGATCCCGGTGTGAGTGGATAAGGTTAACCATTGAGCGGTTGAGGTTTCTCCCGCATTGTTTTTTTTATGTTTCATTTCTTTTATGCTTTTTCAAGTACCGTTCATTATGCTTACCTTCATTGTTTTTTGTCATTTCATTCTTTCATGCTTTTCGTTAACATGTAATCAGTATAAATAAATAAAAAGAAAAGAGGTGCGTTGCTAAGCTCTCCCATAGCTTATGCAAGCCCCATTGACTCCCAAGCAAGAAAGAAGAGAGATAGGAAGTGTTGGAGGCGACCTTCCTTTTGTTTTGTGTTGTTATTGTGTGGGGAGGTGTTTCCCTCAAACATAGCAAAGAATAAAAATAGATATATATATATATATATATCTATTACATGTGGCTGTAAAACGGTGTTGGAGATGGCAGTGAAGGCGGTTTAATATATATATATATATATATATATATATATATATATATATATATATATATATATATATATATATATATAAATATACAATCGAGAGGTAGCTGCGCAGCAAAGAAATAGATAAATATACATATATATATTTATTTATTTGCAGAAACGCTGTAGCGATTGGGTGGCCGGCTTATACCTTACTGAAAGTGGAGAAGAAAGCGGCAGACGTGGAGGCGTAAGGAGAGGCGACCAGAGGGCGCAGCTTGCACCACAGGGTGGCTGGAGTGGAGGCGTCGCGGGCGTAGCTTGCACCAGAGGGCGCAGCTTGCACCAGAAGGTAGCTGACGTGGCGGTTGGCTGGAAGCTAAGGCAAAGGTGTCGGGTGGTCGGCTGCTGCAGCTGTAGAAGGCGAGCGGTGAGGCGGAAGGCAGAGCGCTGTGGTAGGCGTTTGAAGCACCCTGATAGAAGTGGCTGTGGTTGGGCGCAGCAGTAGCTGACGTGGCGGCTGGCAGAAGCGTGGAAGGCGCCAAGCTGAAGGAAGAGGTGGCCGTGTAGCATCAGCGAAGGCAGCAAGCCTGTGTGGCTGGCTTGAGAGGCCGCGTGGAGGCGGAAGACGTGGAGTTATAGCAAGCGTCCGGCAGCTGAGGCCGGCGAAGAAGAGAAGCGAGGGCCCGGTGTGGCAGCTGTCTGCAGAGAGAGCGAGGAAAAGATAAGGTAGAAGGCGTGATAAAAAACAGGAGCAGGATGTAACACACACAAGAGAAGCAAACCCTAATCCATAATCATCAACCATAAAGAAGGAGAGAAGCCATAGTCACCATCTCTCTCACACACACAAAGGAGAACACAACATAGTGTTATGTCCACACTACAAAGTAAACCTAATGTAATGTCCACACCACACATGACCAGCTGGACGCGGTCATAAACACACCACACGATATCTATCTACCATACTGTCACTCTGTCAGCACCCATGTGCTATCCTCAAGCTGTATACGAGCTTGATATTTCAACACTCCCCCTCAAGCTCGACATGTCCATCTCTAGGACTCCCAATCGAGTACGGAAATACTCAAACTTATCCTTACCAAGTGCTTTGGTAAAGATATCTGCAACCTGCTCATCTGTCTGCACATATGTCAAATCAACATGCCCATCTAGCACCTTCTCTCTGATGAAATGATAGTGGACCTCAATATGTTTGGTCCTGGCATGATAAACTGGGTTGCTAGCAAGCTGAATACTACTCATGTTGTCACAATGAATGACAACGCTCATATCACTCTGTATCCTGACATCATCTAGCAACTTCTTCAACCACATAGCCTCACATGCAGCTATGGCTGCTCCACGATACTCTGCCTCTGTGGTAGATAAAGCAACTGTAGGTTGCTTTTTACTGCTCCAACTCACAGCTCCACTACCAAGGCTGAAAACATAGCCACTGGTAGATCTCCTGTCATATGCACTACCGGCCCAATCTGCATCTGTATATCCATAGACATGCATGTCTTTTCCTGCCTCATAGAAAAGACCATAATGCGTGGTAGTTTTGACGTATCTCAGAATCCGTCTCACAGCATCCAAGTGAGGTTTACGAGGACTCTGCATAAACTGACTTACCAAACCAACTGCATAACTGAGATCTGGCCTCGTAATGGTCATGTAGATAAGGCTACCAACCATTTGCCTGTACATGGTGATATCATCAAGCTCATCACCCAAATCAGCCCTAAGCTTCATGTTTTGCTCTAATGGTGTCAACATGGGTTTGCATGCTGTCATACCATACTTTGCCAGCATGTCAAGTGCATATTGCCTTTGCACCAACCATATACCCTTGCCTGTTCTAATCACCTCAATGCCAAGAAAGAACCTCAAATCACCAAGGTCTTTCATATCAAACTCTTTGCATAAAGAGGCCTTAACCTCATCAATGCCTTTCCCACAATCACCTGTGATAATCAGATCATCAACATAAATGACTATCATCACGATACCATCATGTGTCTTCTTTACATAAAGTGAAGAGTCTGCATTTCCAACCACAAATCCAATACTGACAAGATATCTACTGATCTTGTCACTCCAAGCACGAGGTGCTTGTTTCAAACCATAGAGTGCTTTCTTTAACCTGCAAACAAAAGTCGGATATTTTGGATGTACATAACCTTCTGGCTGTTCCATGTACACCTCTTCTTGTAGATCACCATTCAAGAAGGCATTTTTGACATCCATTTGATGTAAAGCCCAACCTTTTTGTGCTGCTAATGCAATGATAGACCTCACTGTAGCCATTTTAGCCACTGGGCTGAAAGTTTCATCATAATCAAGACCATAAGTTTGTGCATATCCTTTAGCGACCAGCCTTGCCTTATGTCTCTCTAGGCTGCCATCTGACTTGCACTTTACCTTATACACCCATTTGCATCCAATTGCATTCTTTCCTTTAGGTAACTCACCCAATTTCCATGTATCATTTTTGTCCAAAGCATCCATCTCTTCATCCATGGCTTTCTGCCATACATGCTCTCCAATAGCCTCTGAATAGCATGTAGGTTCCACATGCTTTACCATAGATGTCATGTATGCATAATGCATAGCAAAATCTCTATATGTCAATCTTTCCACTGGATATCTGACTCTCTGGGATCTCCGCAATGCATGCGGGTCACTCTGTACACCTGTAACTCGAGCATGTGGTGGCACATATCTGTCCTGCCTAACACCAGGTGTGCGTACAATAGGTATCCCGAGCTCCTCATCCAAACTCTCTGAGCTAGAAGACTCATAACCTGTGATCCCAATTCCTTCAACTTTCTTCTTGCCTTTATCCATAGCACTACTGCCAGTGCTAACACTCTCATGTCTCAGACGTCCTGACCATGGACGGACACTGCTACTACTCTCAGCTTCTGCTGCTGGCCCAGACATAGTAGTAGAACTAGAACTTGCTTGTGAGGGCAAGTTCACAGGCACATTAGCCTCAAGTGTGTCAATGACTCCCTCATCTTTGGCTTTATACCAACTAGCAAGCTCATCGAATACCACATCTCGTGAGATGACTACTTGTCTAGTTTGAGGGTTATAGCATTTGTAAGCCTTTCGATCCTGTGCATATCCAACAAATACACATTTCTCTGCCTTAGGATCCAACTTCCGTCTTCTTTCATCAGGCACATGAACATAAGCTACACATCCAAAGACTTTCAAATGTCCAATATCTGGCCTGTAACCTGTAAGCCGCATCTCAGGCGTGCTTCCATGAATGGCTGCTATAGGTGATTTGTTCAGGATATACACTGCAGTAGCACATGCTTCTGCCCAATAGTAATCTGGCATGCTCTTTTCATTGAGCATTGCCCTTGCCACTTCACAAATGACACGATTCTTTCTCTCAGCCACACCATTCTGCTGAGGTGTATACCTGCATGTCAACTGTCTTCTTATCCCATGCTTCCGCAAGAAATGCTCAAATGCTTTTGAGGTGTATTCACCACCTCCATCTGTTCTCAGGCACTTAATCCAACAGCCATATTGTTTTTCTACAAGAGCTTTGAAATCCATGAATTTTTCCAGCACTTCACTCTTCTCTCTCAAGAAATATATCCATGTCATCCTGCTGAAGTCATCTATAAATGTCACATAGTATAGACTTCCTTTGATAGATGGGTTTTGTGCTGGGCCCCATACATCACTGTGCACTATCTCAAGTGGTCTATTACTCATGTTTCCTTCTCTAGGAAACCTCAACCTTGCCTGCTTCCCAAACTGACAGGCTTCACAAACATGCATATGACCATCATATTTGAATCGAGGCAATCCACTAACAATGCCCCTTGTTTGCATGTTCTTTAATCTCTGTATATTGACATGTCCAATCCTCTTGTGCCACATGTCAATGTCCTGCACAATCCCATTGCTCTTTGAAAACATGGCTGAACTCAATTCTGGTATGCTTGCATCCAATTTGAACAACCTTCCTTTCTTCTTGCCCTTGGCAACCAATCTACAGCTATGCTTAAAATCTTCCACAAAACAGCCTTTCTCATTGAATCTTACTTGCAATCCCTGCTCAACCATCTGTCCTACTGATGCCAAACTCTTTGTGATGGATGGTACATATAACACTTCTGACATATTTTTCACATTTCCATCATGCATCTTCAAAGGCACACTGCCAACATGTGTTATAAGATGCTGAGTATCATCTCCTGTGACCACATAACCATTTGTATCCAATGGTTGCATCTTCTCAAACCACTCACCATGACATGTCATGTGGTTTGAGGCACCTGAATCCATATACCATGACTCATCTTGAGCATTCTGAGAATCCATTGTCCCCATAACATGCTTCATTGCAAAAAGATGATTCGAACTCCCATCATTGTTACTGGTAGATGCATAGTTTCCATGTTGTGGTCTTCCATTCCTCACATCATTCTGCTTTTTGTAACAATCTTTTGCCAAATGTCCAAGTTTGCCACAATAGTAACATTCAATCCCATTCAAATTTTGTTGAGGACCTTGCCATCGTCCTCTACCACGAGCACCTGCTCCAAATCTCCCCCTATGGGATTAAAATCCACGTCCTCCACGTGATCCAAATGATGACTGTGAATTCTGAAAATTCTGATTTGATTGTGGTTGAGTAGACCTATCATTCCAACCACGTCCTCCACGGCCTCGAGGGGTAAATCTCCCCCTGCCTCGAAAGCCTCTAGATGAGTAAAAAGCCTGATTCCTTGCATGCTCATCATTGCTTGACGAGGATGCACCACCTGTAACACTCATACCACCAAGGCCAAGCTTCAATTCTTCCACAATGAGCAAGGACACAAGCTCATTAAAGTCTGGCATTCCTCCCAACCTTACTGAGATGGAAGTGTCAAAAGATTTGTATTCTTTGCCTAAACCACGCAATGTGAGAGCAACCAAATCATCATCATCCATCGGGGCATGGATCGATGACAAGGAGTCAGCATAACCCTTGATTTCCTGAACATACTCATGTATACTCCTATTCCTTCGTGTGACACTGTGAATCTGTTGCTTTAGTTGTATCTTCCTTGCACCAGTGTCCGTCTCATACATTCGGCATAATATACCCCATGCTTCTTTTGGTGTATCTGCATCTTGGATGTGAATAAGCAAGGCATCTGTTACACATATGGAAAAATAATGCAACACTTTCGAAGACCGCTCTACCCATTGCTTGTGAGCCAGTAACTGAGCATTATTTGGTTGAGGAGGTAGGTATGGCTCCGGGTCTTCCTCCGAGACAAGACTCCACAACCCTTTGCCTTTCAAAAAACTCTTCATTCGAAACTTCCATACTTGAAAGTTAGTGCGGTCAAGCTTCTCTCCAACAATCTGTATCGGACCATCTCCCATTGTTGCAAAAAAATAGAGTAGATGTACCCTTTCGATTACAATGTACGAAGTACCTGTAATGCTCCAAATCTCTCCAAATCACATCAAATGCTTGCAAATTGTGTGCATTAACATCCCACAATGATTCACCAACAATGTACACTCGATCAAAGTTGAAATCAAATGAAACTCCTTCAAAAAAAAATTTCTGGTTTTTTTCTCGCCAGTAAATTCTCGCCAGTAACCAGTCAAGATTATGCTCTAAATCCTTCAAATCTTGTCCAAATTCAATGATTCAACTTGCATTAGCTTCCCAACACATTTCTCCAACATATCCTAGAAGGGTTTGATCCAATTCTTCAAGGGAAATGAGAACCACCAATTTTTGTAACCTCTGGTTTGAATTTTTCTGCACCTGTCAGGTACCACCTCTCACTAAAAATGCTCTATCTCCTTCAAATCTTCTCCAAATCCAAAAATTTTTGATTCAAAAGTTTAGCAACTCATAGGACTCTACTTGTACCAGAGGAATTAGCCCAATTTGATATAGACAAAGATTAATGCCTTGATTAAAAATGCTCTGTTTTTGGACAGAATTTCTGCAAACCTACACACCTCTGATAAATCACTTAAATGAGCTCCAAATACATGAAATGAGCTGCAACCAATCATCATAAGGCCTTAGCAATGTCTTTGCTAAACTCTCCAAGCTTTAAAGCATTCAATTTGGTGTCCAAATGAGTGAATTAGGATGAAATCTTTGAAAACTGTCCAGAATTCTGCATCTTCATGCACCGCCTGCTCCAGAGGGCTGTAGAGAGAGGGGAAATCACAATTGAATAGATAGGCCTCTTAGCAACGACCTAATCTACCTTGGGTATGAAGGGTTTAGCTCAATTTTGCCTCTAGCTCCTGCAATTGATCCTCCACGGGGGGTATGTTTTCTGTTTTTGTGAAAAACCAAAAATTTTTGCATAAACTCACTTTCACTTGATTTTGCTCAAATTTGTATGCATCAATCAGCTTCAAGATCCTGTATGTTGTTTGTGTCCACTTTGTTAATACATTTGCAAGCCCGAATACATGTGCCTTTGTGTATACATTTGCCAAGAGTATACATTCACTTCAAGCTTTCCATGGAAGCTTTGAGAAAAAACCAGAATTTTTCACTTGCTCTATGCACTTCAATCTTCACTGAACTTGCTCTTTGATACCTGCAATCCGCAGAGGGGGTCTTGCTACACTCACCAATGGTCCTTAGCTCTCAGATCTGATGCCGGTGTGTGCTCCACAGCTTTCTTTTGCTCCACAGCTTCAATGGCTTCCTTCACAGCTTTTTCTTCTTCTTCCCTCTTCTCTCACTCACTCACACAACACAGCTAATGAGCTCTTGGATCTGATACCATGATAAAAAACAAGAGCAGGATGTAACACACACAAGAGAAGCAAACCCTAATCCATAATCATCAACCATAAAGAAGGAGAGAAGCCATAGTCACCATCTCTCTCACACACGCAAAGAAGAACACAACATAGTGTTATGTCCACACTACAAAGTAAACCTAATGTAATGTCCACACCACACATGACCAGCTGGACGCGGTCATAAACACACCACACGATATCTATCTACCATACTGTCACTCTGTCAGCACCCATTTCTCTCTTCTTAAAAGGCCTCAAAAATTCAACACTGCATACACATCTCTATGCAAAGAAGCATACAAGTTTCAATGAGTGTTGCCATGATGCTATGGATTTCACCGATAACTTCAAGTTCCAAGATGGTTCTGGCCCTGAGGTGAAACCTAGAAATCAGTGGGGTGATGACCAAAGTTCAGGGTCTAGCGTGCTAGTAAATCCAGACCAGATAGCTAACCTAGTACTACGGAGATTGGGACAGACCTATCGTCCACCCATGCAGCCACAACAACAGCAGCAGAGAATGAGGAGTGTGCTTCCTACAGGTCCTCATCTTTGTGGAGCATGTGGCGGTGACCATAAAACAGAGGACTGTAATACCTTTTCTCCTCTAGTCACAAACCAACCCACAAAAAAATGGTGCCAAGCCTGTGCTTGGAACTTTACTCATACCACACAGGAATGTACTCGCATTGCGAGAATGAGACAGGAACGTGAGCAGCCGAGAGGTGGAGTGGCTCCACAAATGTATCAACAGTATACTAGTTTTGAACGTAAGCCACCGATGACACAAGAACAAGCACGACCTGTTCTTGGTGCTCAACCTCCTGCTCCAGGGACTGCTCCTGTGAGGGTTGTCGACTACGACAATTCAAATATGTGTAGAGAATTGGTAAACCCAGGCTATGTGGAAGAAGAATATGTATCATATTCATCCAAAGAAAATATCTTTGAAAGTCCCGCATACCCAAGCCAAGCACTGGAGAGGGGAACAAAACTCTTTAATGTTGCTAGGCGACTACCAACCTAGGACTCCAGGCCCCTCAGGTCAATGGCAGCCAAGGAAAGTAGAGGCCAAACCAATGGGCCCCTGTTATGAGTGCGGAGAACCCCATTGGGCTCGTGATTGTCCACATCGCTCAAGGCAAGCATCTCGGTCAAATACAACAGTACAACAGTTTCCACCGATTGAAAGATATTGTCTAGGGTGTTGTGTAGAACACTTCCCAAAAGACTGTCTGCTGAAACCACATGAGGAAGGCACCTCTCAACCAAAGGTTTCACTCAACCTTGTAGGCACAGTTCCATCGCCACCTTCATCTGAGAATGAGGATGTCGTGCCACTTAGAGTCATGACTCGATCACAGACAAGAAACGCTGAAATACAAACTGATGAGACACCTCGAACTAGGGACGCAAAGACAAATCTAGTGGACAAAACCCTACAGTCCAGTAGAAAAAAGACCACTAGGAGGAAGAAGAACCGAAACAAACAAACTAAAATTACATCCACTAGTTCTCAGGAGACCTCTAAACAAAACATAAAGGATAAAACTTTTACATCCCAGGAAGTGCGTGAGGAACATCAACCTCAACCTGAGCCTAGTGTTAAACAAGATGAGGCTAGTACGACTGAGGTTAGTTCTGGGGGTTCTGTTTTTGTGGATAAAGTAAATGAGACTCTAGAGGCCATCATTGATGCTCATAGAAGTCGCATTGCAGCTTTATCTGAGCTACCCACGAAGCTTCAAGAATACCCAAACCCTCGTGAGGAGAAGATCAATCTAGCTGTACATCAGCAACTCATTAGGGAAGCTCAGTCAATACTTGAGGGACCACCACCACCTATTCCTCGAGGCCCAACCTCTCTTAAGCCAACATTAGAAACTATACCAGAAGTGTCATCAAGTAGAGAAATGAAAAGTGAGCTCATTTCACAAGCTCAGAGCGAAAGGTCTGCACCAATTGACACTCCATTGAAAGATGACATTCTGCCATCACCTAGCCTTGTCTTCCCATGCAATGATGAAGTTATTGATGCTAATGAGGACATGGCAAATGACATGTGGGCCGCAGTAAATGAGAAAATTAATGGGAACATGTCTTCTGTTAGTTCGCCTCCATTCTCTGAGGTGGATTTTACCAGAGGCACGGAAAACAAATTTAGAAACCCAAGCATCCCTGAGGAAGTTCAAACAATTGTTTCTCCTAGAAGTAAGCATACAATGAAAACCTTACCATCATATCTGGGAGAATATGAGAATTGTTCTCAAACCTTGAGGATACCCTCCATGCATAAAAGGTTGACTAAGGAGAAGGATATGAGTATGGTGCAGGCTATTTTGTCAGCACCAGTGGCTTGTACCTTACCTTTGCTTGAGTTGATAAAGCTTAAACCTGAGTTGTGGAATGATATTGCCACATGTTTGTCAGAGCAGGTATTGCTACAAAAGGGTCACCATGAGTGTACTATACACTCTGAAACAAAGCATGTAATGCCAGTTCCTATCAACAAAGTGGGAAGATTTTGTGAAGACGATCAGGGAAATGCTACCCTCCCATTAGAAGTGCGAAAAGTATCTTCAACTGCAATACTTGATAGTGGAGCAGGAGTGGGCATTGTGACAAGGTCCATTTGGGAAAAGTGGGGCAAACCAGCTATTAGGAGTACCAGGATGCGCTTGCAGCTAGTTGATGGAAGCTTAGAACATCCCCTTGGGCTGCTCGAGAACGTATTGGTCACCACATGTGGGATTGAATATGAGCATACCTTTGCAGTAGTGGATTTTGGAAAACATCCAAACTACGAAGTGATATTGGGTAGACCATTCATGCGACAATTTCAAATGATTCAAGATTGGGGATACAATTACTTGTACCTCCGACATGATTCTGTCATCACAAGGGTCAACCTAAGGAATCACTCATATCGTGATGTAACAAGGTCTCCAATAGATGAGTTTGATTCTGCTTCATCTGAGGGCTCAAGAGTTACATTATCAGAGGGGCAAGAAGATCTATGGATGTGCGGAGCCTCATGTAGGGATTTCAACACTGAGAGACTTAAGGGTAATCGAAGTGTATCAGATGAGGCATACATTCCACAACCCTTCCCTGAGCATTTAATTGATCCATTAGAATGGAGTCATGTCCTTGCAACATTATCGACATGTGCTTTACCGAAGCCAATTCAATTTTGTGACTCAGATGGATATGATATTATTCCTATACGAATGGTACAACCACGTGCCCTTCTAGATGATTTGTACTATAGGGATACATCCACAACAGCTCTGCATGTCGAGGAAGTCTCAGTAGAGGATTTGACACTCGAATCTGCTAATGATGCTGATAAGGAAGATGGATGGGACTCTGATTTTAATAATGACGTGACAATCCCTGAGGAAGAGTTAGGAAAGGCACGCCTACTCTTGAGTGGAAGGGAGGTTCAAGTAGAGATCCCTAGAAGCCGACCTAAACGAAAATGCTGTAAGAGCCATAAAAAAATCCGTAGACAAGATGAGCGTGAACAACGTGAGAGATTGCAGAAAGAAAAGGAGGAGTCTGAGAGTGAAAACTCTCGACCACCACCTCACTTCTCAGGAAAGAACGGATATCTATACTATGTCCATACACAAGATAGTATCAAAGACCAAGTCAAACGATCAGATGGATTCCAAGCAGGGGAAAAGCTAACAACTGTTAGCAAAAATCGTAAAAAGACGAAGAAACAAAAACCAAAACTCAAGTCTAAAACCGATTCAAAAAAGAGTGTGGGAAGTGCAAAGACAACGATTGAACAAAAAAATCCGATGCAAGATGGCAAAGGAGAGCTCAAAACCGCATGGTCTTCAATGAGTGAAGACTCAAGTGGACAAGAGCAAGGTCTAAATGTTCCTCCAAATTTCACACAGTACACTCTTCAAGATCGGAAGATTGTTCTTCAACAGCCCATGCGACAAAAACCAAGCGTGCCAGGGGTTTCATACGATGGTCCAGAGGATGCAAAAAAGATTGATATTGCTAAGCCAGGAGAAGAGCCTCGCTATGTGTGGATTGCCACAGACTTGTCCTTAGATGAGGAGAAGTTATTAATACAAACAATAAAGGAGTATCATGATGTTTTTGCTTGGAGTTATAAAGACCTCAAAGGAGTTGATCCAAGCATATGTCAACATACAATACCATTGCGAGAGGATGCAAAACCCTCCAAGCAACGTCCTTATACTTACAATGAAAACTTTGCACGGAAGATAAAGGAAGAAATAGACAAGCTCTTAGAGGCAGAATTTATCTATGAGATTGAACACACTGAATGGGTCTCCCCTATTGTATTGGTGCCCAAGAAAAATGGAAAACTTCGAGTATGTATAAACCTCAAGAAGGTAAATGCAGCTACTGTGCGTGATCATTACCCACTTCCAATCACGGATCATGTTCTGGAACGAGTTGCAGGGAAAAAAGCATATAGTTTCTTGGATGGATTCTCCGGGTACAACCAAGTGTCAATTGATCCAAAGGATCAACACAAGACAGCCTTTGCTACTGAAGATGGCATCTTTGCCTATCGTGTTATGCCATTTGGTCTAACAAATGCGCCAGCAACCTTTCAGCGGTTAATGAGTCATGTATTCAAGGAGTACCTTAGGCAATTTCTTGAGATTTTCATGGATGATTTATGTGTTCACTCACAAGAGCGTGATGATCATATAGATCACCTGAGACTTGTGTTTCAGAAGTGTCAACTTTATCGTATATGCTTGAATCCTGACAAGTGCAAATTCATGGTAAGACAAGGAAAAATTTTGGGCCATATTGTTTCTCGCAATGGGATTTCAACAGATATGGATAAAATTGATGTCATTGTCTCATTACCTCGGCCTATCAACCCTAAAGGGGTACAAACTTTCATGGGACATTGTGGCTATTACCGTAGATTCATCTACATGTATGCTGTCCTAGCCAGACCGTTATATGCTCTTCTTGTAAAGTTTAATTGGACTGATGAGTGTGAGGAATCTTTTGAAAAGTTGAAGCAAGCATTAGTGACTGCACCCATTTTACGGGCACCAGATTGGAACCAAATCTTTCATGTCCATATTGATGCTTCAAACTTTGCGATTGGATGTATTTTGGCTCAATCGGGAGAACACAATAAGGATTTCCCAATCTCATATGCTAGTCGACAGTTGAACAATGCTGAGAGGAATTACACCACAACAGAAAGAGAAGGATTGTCCATGATATATGCAGTGAAAAAGTTTCGCCATTACCTTTTGGCAAACAAATTCATATTTTTTGTGGACCATCAAGCATTGCTATATTTGGTGAATAAGCCTTGTGCAACTGGAAGGATAGTAAGGTGGTTTATCATCCTTCTTGAGTTTGATTTTGAAGTTGCAGTTCGAAAAGGAACAACTCATCTAAGGGCAGATCATTTGTCTCGAATCACCTCTGGCGAAGCTCCTGTGGGTGTGGATGATGATATGTTAGATTCAACACTTTTCCTTGTAGAGACAGCTCCTAGATGGTCTGAATCCATTTTAGAAATTTTGACAAGTGGGCAAATACAACTAGCAGGTCCTAATGTGGACCTATGGCGACCATTCAAGTTAATTTCCGGGAGATTATATCGTCAGGGTAATGATGGAGTGTTGAGGCTTATACCTAACCCCGACCAATATGAGGAGATCTTGGAATGGGCACATGCGGGTATCGATGGAATCCATGCATCAGCTACTACTTGTGTGCGACGTATATCTCAAGATGGGCAATGGTGGCCTACCATGCATGCAGATGCTGAAACATTTGTTCGTAACTGTGCTTCATGTAAAATACAGAAGCCAATTCATAATGTCACATTATTCCAAATTTCAACTACACCAAGTTGGAGTAAGTATATTGTGGACTATCTTCAGCATGGTCATACGGATCAAACAATTCCTAAACATCGAAAGCAGGCTATTAAAATTGAAGCAGCAAACTATATGCTAATAGAGGGCTAACTCTACAAGAGGGGCAAGGATGGCAACTTACGCATGTGTGTATGTGAAGCTGACTATCTGAAAATCTTAACTCATGCACATGCAGGTGTTGGAGGTGGACACTTTTCTGGCAATACCACAGCAAAGTTGATTAGGTGGTCTGGGCTTTGGTGGCCAACCTTACAAATGGATGCCGAAGAATATGTGAAACGTTGTGACGATTGTCAAAGGACTAAACCTCCCATCACAAAGGACAATATGCCATTGCGGCCTATGTTAAGCACACGTGCTTTTGCAAAATGGGGTATTGATTTTGTCGGTCCCATTAAATCTCCAGCTCGTAACACGCATGCAGAATATATTATAGTCGCAACCGACTATTTGACCAAATGGGTAGAGGCAAAGGCAACAGTCAAAAATGATGCCAGAACCACAGCCAAGTTCTTGTATGAGTACGTGTTTACACGCTATGGCTTACCAATTGAGATCGTTAGTGATCAAGGTGTACACTTTGTAAATGAAGTCATAGAATTTTTGCTTCAAGAATTTATGGTAATTCACAAGCGTTCTGCACCCTATCATCCCCAGACTAATGGACAAGCTGAGAGTACTAATAAGATTCTCTGCACAGCACTCACAAAGATTGTTGAGGGACCTAGGACTGATTGGGAGCAAAAGTTGCACTCAGTTCTCTGGGCATATAGGACAGCCTATAAAACATCTGTGGGCACAACCCCATTTGAACTTGCTTTTGGGCTAGACGCAATTCTTCCCATTGAATTTCTTGTACCTACTCTACGAGTAGCTAAACAATTGGATTGGACTGGTCATGAGCTTTCACAACGCGTTGACGAATTGGAAAAGCTTGATGAGACCCGCTTATTGGCGGTAATGGGGATGTATGCTGAGAAGAGAAGACAAAAGCAATGGTATGATAGAAATGTAACAACTGGCCGATTCAAAAAAGGAGACCTGGTGCTCTTATACACACTTAAGAAGCATAAGAGAAAGCTCAAAAAACGTGGCTTAGGACCGTTTGTGATTAATGAGCTTACCCCAAGTGGTGCAGTGCGTTTAGAGACACTAGAAGGTGAGCAAATGCCTAACTTCATTAATGGAAGTCGTCTCAAGAAATACAATGAACCATTAACTGAAGCCATGCTTCAACAGATGCATGCTGCACAAACACGGAAAAAAGCACTTGACCTACTTAAACGTCAGGCTCAAGAGGAGGCTAAAGCTAGAGTTGCAAAAACCAAGGAGCGTCGCAAAGCTTCTATGTTAGCCATACAGTTGGCTACTGATGAGCCATATGTCGAACCATTCAATATTCGAGTGGGACTTCATCTTCATGAGACTACCTACTTTGTCTCTACCTTAATTGACTCTGGTGCAGATTATAATGTTCTCTCGTTTAACACCTGGATAGCCTTGGGTCAACCACCACTTGTGCAAATTCCTGTGGACCTACGAAGCTTCTCTGGAGAAGATAACCCTATAGAGGGAAAATGTGTCATTATGATGACCATTCAGGATCACCAGATGTCAGTGCCCTTTTATGTGGCATGTAAGTCCAAGGCAGTAGTAGAGGTTGTTCTCGGTAGATCGTGGTTAAGTGCTACCAATTGCTCATTAGATTGGAAGAATAGACAATACAAGTTGCAAATTGATTCTGATTGCATCTTGGGATCTGCTACACCGCGAGCTTTATCGTGTCAAAAGGGTAATGTTTCTACCTTACCCAAACCACAATCAAAATCTGCTCTTGAAGCTCCAAAAAAAATGATGTGGATAATTGATGAGTACTCAAGTGAGGGCCATGGCTGGCATGTTCCAACTAATCTAGTTGCTGCTCAAAGAAGGCCAGGCAAAAAGGAATTATCAATGTGGCTACCCAAAGATGCGTACAAACTTGTACCATCCAGTCCAGTTGCTAAGCCTCTTAAGAAGCACATCATTTCCAAGCCTAAGCCTCGAATTGTTACTCGATGGGTCCCAAAACATGTGCTCAAAGCACAAGGCTATTATGAGGGTGCAACAGCAATTTGGCTTCCAAAATGCCAAGCTTTGGCAAAGGTAAAAGAGTGTTTCAGAAAGATTCCAAAAGCCACCCTAGATTGTCCATATCAGTGGGTGCAAAAGAAATCAACACAAAATCTTCAAGAAAGGAAAGGTGGCTGTGATAGCACCTACAAAACTACTTGTGTTGATCTTCCTAAAACATGTATTGAAACACCGGTTGTCCCGATTTCTCCTTGTAACACAATTCAGCCATCGACTTGTGTACCTACGACGAGTCCAAATGTGTCTCATTTGAGCATAGATTCTAGCATTTCAATGCCTAAATCTTCTTATCTTGCTCAAATTCCAAGACAATTTCTAAAGTGTCCACCTTTTAAAAAGGATATACCAAAAACTAAAGATAACGCATTAACACTACAATTAAAGCTTTTTGGTAAATCAATGTTTGAATAATGTAGTTCCTTATGCCTTTAGAAGATGTGTTTTCTTTGAGATAATCTTGTTTTTTATTGGAATTGTAATGATGGATATGAGTGTTCTAAATTTCATTGTTCTACGTCCAGATAACTCCTGATGGATATTTGGCGTGATACATGTCCACCATGCATTGACCCCGATAGTACTCGACCAGATCATCGCGGGGGTTATAGTGCTCCTCCATTTCAAACACATTCTAGGTACTTCTATGCTCCCTTAGGTGAAAGTTGCTGTGGGCATCACTTTGTCACATTATTCTATCAACAGCATCACCCATTTCCACATTGTCAAGAGTGTGCACGGCTTGTATTAGAAGAAGCTTCACATATTTGTTGGATATGCCGCTCTTACTTTAGACGATATGGCACGGGCTTAATGAAGCAAATTGTGGGAGTTACACCCCAACGCCATAATCTTCTTAATGTGAGAATACCAGAGAGGGGACCAAATCAACGACGATTACCTGAGGAGGTTCAAGCACAACAATGGAGGGATACAAGCCTAAATGACTTGCAACCACCGATTATGCAAGCCCTCCTTCCCCAAGCCCCTACATGTCAATATTGGATCAATATGAGTACCTACATTGCACAGTTCCAAAATCGAAACTGTCTGATTAACCTTCCCATAGAACCAATGCCATACTTTAGTGAGGAAGCACTCCTTCCTCTACCACCTTCTCCAGCGGCGGCAGGTTTTTGTGAGGGGTTGTCTCTGCATCCTGAGGAAATTGATATCATCTTTCCAGCAGACGAGGACACGGATCCACCACCAGCGCAAGGGTAAGCACATCGACTCCACAATAAGATCGACAAGCCAGGGCACTTTTCTCCCATTGGGTTTTTTCCCCTCGGCTATATTCGGTGTTTGGCACCAATGGTAAATTTTATTTTTTTCTCTTCTTTTTTTTGTGTTTGTTAATAAAAATTTTGCAGAGATCCTCGCTAAAACAAGAGCATCAAACATGCCCCACTAGTCCACCTACCTTGCACACAAATTAGGAAGGGGGGAGACATGCTACGCCTACAAAGATCAAGGAGGAGCAATCTGCACCAAAATCAGCAATGCCTCATTGCAAACGAACAACATCAACAGAGCACTACAACAGGTGTATTCAAATCTTAATCTCTACTTCTTTTTGTGCTCTTATCTTTCGAATATATGGTTTGCATGTTCACACAATATTGGCTGGTTTGAGTTTTTGATTAGTTGTTAAAATATGGTGAGTGAGTTCTAGAGTCTTAGAAGACTTAGTAAAAGATATTTCTATTTAAAGACAGTGTAGGATATATACCAATGGAGTATGCCAAGTACTTATGTTTTCAAGGTATATTAGTTATCCTTAGTGGTAGCTACCTCTTAGATATGAGCTAGGTGCTAGGAGTAATAAAAATTTACGAAAATGTGCCTTAATAAATATATATCCAAAATAAATTGAGACAGGAAGTGTCTACCGCCATGTGAAATGCTTGGTAGGACCTGAGGTTGTCTTAGCACCTTGGGGCCGATGCCTTGGTTTCCATGGGGTGAACACTGATGTCTAAAAACTTCAGAAGAAGAACTTTGAGGAATCTATCGCCTTGATAGATGTTGGTAGGACTCGGGGGTACACTATGGGCCCTCAAGACCGATGCTTTCATCTTCAAGGGGTACTCCTTAGGTCATAACAGAAAGAAAAAGGGTCTGTCGCCCTTGAGATACTTAGCGGTCTTTAGATTCTCTTGGCGGAGATCTCTTGGCCATTGCTTGGGTCTCTTTGGGATAGAACCTTAATCTTCATCAACTTCTACACACATATCAAAAAAAAAAAGGAAAAAAAAAAGAAAGAAAAAAACGAGAGTTCCAATCACCTTTGCTCATATTTAGGAGTAGGTATGCCATTTAGGAGTAACTACTACTATTGACATAGATTCAACACACACTCAAGCTCAATCTTGCTATTGCTCAACTCCACATTCCATTCATCCATACATCCAAACAAGAAGAAAGCCTAGCTATTGCTTACACAAAGATCAAGCATTCTTCATTCTCAAATAAACATTTCCCTAGCATGCACACAACCCTTTAAGCTATCAATAAGAAATATGCATACTAGAGAATTGACAAGAGAAGAGAGACTAACATCAACTCATTGCATTGAATTAACAAAAGAATAGAACTTACAACAATGTAGATGGGGAGTGAGAAGAGCTTGCACCTCTATGGAAGAAGAGGGAGAGCTAGTCTCAAGAGAGCTCAAACATGAGTTTGCCCAATGTGTCCATGCTCTCAAATGAGCCACCTTTTATACAAAAATTCTAGAACTCTCAAAAGTTCCCATGTGGGATTATTGTGAAGCCCTCTCCCACATACATCTACAAAGTGGAACTCTTTACAAGAGCCCTAAGTATCTTTTTTTGTTGCATCCTCGGCATCCTTGTATTGATCTTCATTTGCATGCAACACCAGCTAGTCTGAGTTTAGTCACTATCAAGATAGAGATCTAGTCAGCAACACCCTCTCTAGCTCTCAACTGCTCTAGAATGCTCTCATGGTCATCCACTCGAAGCCGAAAACGAGGGTGAGAACTGTGTTTTCGGCTCTGTACTCGAACAAGAGTGAGCCAGGTAGCAACCACTAGATGAGAGAACTGAAATGCCTCTAACTCCCACTTCCACTGCTAGAACTCAAGACTCCCCCGATGAAGTCGAATCTACTGGTAGAACCGGCCTGCCACAATCATGCTATGGGCGTCATAAGAAAACCCATGATCATCCACCTGGTCAAGCATGCACTTTGGCCTAGTGCAACTCATCAGATAGTACTCTACTCCCTCGCTATTTCCCTCACTGGCAATAACAGCAAATACATCACCCTCCTGTAGCAAATCTGTCAGGTCATCATAACTGACCATGAACCCAGGACCTGTGTGCTCAACAGACACCACTGGGGATGTGAAGGATGCTCGGGGGGGAGGAATGTCTGTATCCATGCATCTGCCCATCCTCTCGAGGCACAATGTGACCAATCGCCATCCATACATGCTCCACAGAAGCATGCAAACCGTCGTGTGTAAATCGTGGGGGCCGCCATGCACGTGCTCCTGATGGAATGTAAGCCCAAGGTGCCAGGTACTGTGTCACAATCATGGGAGGCTCTACGGTCAATCGTGCCACCATCCACATGCCAAAAAAATCTCCTGACAATCCGAGCATCACGTTTGGGATACGATGATGCTGCACTCCCACACAAATGTTGGGAGCACCACACTCGACTACGTGGCCCGCATCTCTGAACCGCTGAGCATCCTATCCTCGCAGCTGATGACGCCTCAAGGCACGTTTCACACACGCGCCTGCACCATCATGCTCACCCTTCCCGTGACCAGTCTCAAAGAATGACCAAATCACTGGGATACTAGACTGCACATGCCACCTATAAATCCATAAAAGATAGTCTTAGTTATTGTTTTCTTTAAGATGTTCTGGTGAATTTAGTTTAATTGTAAATGTAAGAAAGCCATAAGTACAACCTGTAGAGCCAATAGAATTGACGTGATGACTTGAACTGTGCGCCACAACCATCCGACCAAACCCATCGCTGGACATGTCTGATCCCACAATCTCCTAAAAAATCGTCATGGAGACGAAAACAGTGTTGCACAAAATGTGCATCATGTGAACGATCATCACTGATATAGAAATGATACTCTCGAATAATGACACGGGTCTCGGGGGTACTCGCTATCCCATCTACATGAGCCTCTGCATGTCGATAGCTAATGTGGACCAAAATAGCAACCTGGTGAGGTAAGCAATACATACGTTTAGGACACAAAAAATCAATTAAGTAATGTAGTTCA
This sequence comes from Cibotium barometz, assembly GCF_041138505.1. Classification (NCBI taxonomy): domain Eukaryota; kingdom Viridiplantae; phylum Streptophyta; class Polypodiopsida; order Cyatheales; family Cibotiaceae; genus Cibotium; species Cibotium barometz. The sequence continues at coordinate 61,327,669 of NC_141054.1, read as the reverse complement.
AACATAAAACAAATATTACAAAATATAACCATTACCTGCTCTGAGAAGTAATACTCAGATTGTATCTCCTGAAAACGTGTGAAAGTGTAGTTCTCTGCTCTGCGAAGTAATACTCAGATTGTATCTCTTGAAAAGGTGTGAAAGTGTAGTTCTTTGCAAAATCAATCACAGAGACGACCACACCAATAGGAAACTCTGCTAGGCATGCTCGGAACTGACGATCCTGCCACTTGGCACAATGACTGTGCCGTATGTAGGGGTAGATCTGCTCCCTAAATGTGGCTGTGAAGTGACAACGTGGTGTATGTTTGTCCACGAGCTGCAACTTCCTGGACTGTCCACCACTCTGGAGCTGGTGTGTCACATACTCATAACGTTGCCATGCCACTATCTCTTGGTCACTTGCATCAAGATCTACCATCTGTAGATGTGCAAGTGAACCACATGATGTGCAATTGCTCTCCACACAAGGCATCCTATGGAACTGGGCATCCTCCGTGCGTGCACACAAAAGAGAGTGGATGAAATCACGTGGACTACGAGGCAACTCTCTATGCCCACTAAGAGAACGGAACACATCATAAAAAAGTTTGAACTCAACATGGTAGCGACAACATGTGTCACGCTGACGTGAGTACCTCACAAACCAAGGCTTACACCCCTCAAATGACCTTTGCCCAATTTTAAGCTCTGGATACGAAGCCACAAACTGAGAATACAACTCAGTTTGGGACATTTCAAGAAAGCAAGCACCGTGCTCAATGAACACTCCTCTTGTCACTCTCTTACGCAAAGCTTTCTTGAAAACTGGCGATGCACGACAATTCTCCTCCCAAAAACTTTCTATCAACGTTCTAGTGGTTTCATCTAGTAGGCGATCATGCCTAGCTACACGACCACTACTCGCCCACATAGCACCAACCTCATTGGCATCTAAACTTTGTCGCCTAATAGACCCAACTCTAAGTGCGTGTGGTGCTATGGAAAGGATGCGAGATGTGGCACTAACCTTACCCTTCATTTGGGAGCTACTTATGGCTGCCACAATAGCCCGTCGAGTAGCCAAAGCGTCCGCAGAGTTCCTCTTCTTGTTAACTATATAGGAATGACGAACACTTTGTAGCACCGCCATGCCAGCTCTCCTCTCTCTTCGACCTCAAATGTCGGAAAGCGCCCTGCAGTTGGCCATGTTGGGCAGATCAATCAAAGCATCAAGCACACATGCCTGTGATGAAGACGTGAGGTCTTTGAAATAGGATTGGAAGATTGCATGGGCACGACGATGTGCCCCTGACTTTGATAGTTCTTTCCTATCCACACGAAGGGCGCCCAAAGGAGGGGGGGTGGGTTCTTGTAGAAGAGAGGACTCAAGAAGGGCGGGTTCATGTGGATTATCTAAACTAAGGGGTAGTGGGGGGGAAGAGGGCGAAGGGAGAGGAAGTGGAAGAGGAGGAGCAAGGCTTGGATCATCGCCAACGGAAGGTGTTGCTAGTTGACGTGCTCTCCACTCTCTCTTTCTCTCACGAGCTACCCTTCTCCTCTCCTCCTCTTGAACTTGGTGGATGGGGGGGAGTCTAGTCCTATCACGTTTCCGACTCCTACGACTTTGAGAACCCATTCTCAAGGAAGCTAAGAGAGAAAATATTATAAAGGCTCAATGATGGGATAGTACTACAGATAAGTGTGGGATAGTACTAGAGATGTGTGATTATATAGGAAAAATAGGTTATCCACTTCAAATCTCACTGGATTTCCTATCTAAGATTGATTGGATAACTAAGATAAACATAAAGATAATTAAAGATAAACTATTATCCACTTAAAAATTAATATTATTTATAATATTTATTAACAAGTCTAAATATTTATCATTACTAGATATATAAATATATCTTTAAAGAAATCTTTTATTTTATAATTATATAACTACTTTTTTTAAATAAAGTATTTTTTTTATATTTTATTCAAAGGTTTATTCTACATAAAAAATTTTCAAGAAATATAAAAATAAAAAATTTATTTTTTTTTAAAATTAATAATATGATCTTTAATAATATTTTTATTGATCTAATCCCAAAATATAATCATTTAAAATTAGTGATTTTAAATTCTTTTATTTAATAAGTTACATATATTTTATTATTTAAATTTCTATATTCTATTTCTCTAAATTACTAAATTAACTTTTCCAAAAATATGTTTTTGAAAAAAGAGGGGAGGTGGGAAGGAGATGCCACGTGTCACAAGCGTGCATGACACGTGGCATTCTCTTGACATGTGGCACTATTATGGTTGATGTGGTAATTCCATGATGTGGCATGCCATGTCACCATGTGCGAGGTGGCATGCAAAGGTGGCAAGATGATGTGGCATTAATGATGACTAGGATGATGAGGTGGGGAGTCAACTAGGTTGACCATGTTGACATGGAGGGTGGAGGTGGCAAGCTGCTTATGTGGATCCTCTCGATGCTCACGTGGACATAGGATGATGAGGTGGGGAGTCAACTAGGTTGACCATGTTGACATGGAGGGTGGAGGTGGCAAGCTGAGGTGGCAAGCTGCTTATGTGGATCCTCTCGATGCTCACGTGGACATAAAGTGGCATGCATATATAAGGTTTGGGCCTACCCAAGCCTCACACATGGAATGAAACCTAAGCTGTGAAGTTTACCAAGCCTAGATTTCCAAACCTAACTAGGATTGGTTTTAGACTTGAAAAGGGGAGAGTGGACACAATATGGGAATTTTCACTTGGGAGGATTGAAAATGGACCTTCCCATACTCAAATCAAGCCAAATTTTTTTTAATAAATTCATGGCAACAAGAGTATTGATCCCTTGAGTTTTTAGATTAAAAGATTCAATATTTAATTTTCTAGAATTAAATTACTATTGATTTAATGAGCCTCTAACAGTCATAATAAATTTTCCAAAGTAAATCTACAAAAATCAAACCGTTAGATTTATAATTTTATCTTATACCCACATTATACTAATCTTTCCCAATCTAATCATCACTAGATCCATACAATTTGAGCATTTTAAATGGTAGATGTGGTGGGAGGATAAAATAGTATGTTTTTTAACAATTCTAATATCTTTTAAATAATATAGAAAATAGTAGAACACATCAAAAATTACTCGATAAATCAAGTTAAGCTCTATGTTATTTGTATTTGTGATATGCAAAGTGGGAACATCGTATGAGTAATAATGTAAAAGTTATAGGCAATTTACTCACATTCACTATACCTGTCTAAACCTAGGACAGGGCCTATATACAAACTTGGTTCCCAAAGAAAAGGGGATTTGCAATTATTGGATATTCGATCAGATTATAGTTTTAGGTGCCCAACTTTGCATATGATGTTTCATTAGAAGACCTTGAAGTGAAACTCCTTGGCTAACTATGAGAGATTGGCTATTCTTCTTGAAAAAATGCCTGTTTTTCAGCTAAAGCCAAGGGCGCCCATGACATGAAACTAGATAACCTCATCTTGCAACCACCCTGAATCCTCTTATGCCACATATCAATGTCATGTACCACATTCCTGCTTTTTGAGAACATTGCTGATTTTAGCTCAGGAATTCCAGCATCCAGCTTAAACAATCTGCCTTCTTTCTTGCCTTTAGCAATCACTCTACATCCATGTTTGAAGTCCTCAAACGAAGCAACCATGCTCGTTGAACCGAACCTGTAATCCCTGTTCCACCATTTGCCAAGCTCCACCATTTGACCAACTGCTGAGGCCAAGCTCTTTGTGATAGAAGGCACGTACAATACATCTGACATAGACTTTGTTTGACCATTGTGCATGGTACACTTCCAACATGTGTAATGACATGCTGGGTATCATCACCTGTTTCCACATAGCCTTTTACATCACCATAGGCTTCATATGCTCAAACCATTCACCATGACATGTCATATGGTTTGATGCTCCTGATGAGTCCATATACCATGTGTCATCATTCTCAGCATTTGTTGTCATAGAACCCACAACATGCTTCATGGCAAACAAATGATTTGCAGTTTCATCATTGCTGCTTGATGCATAATTTCCACCACCATGTTGTGCATAATTTCCACCATAATGACCACCATGTTGTGCTCTACCCCCTCTAAAATCATTCTGTTTGCGGAAACAATCTCTCGCCATATGACCATATTTCCCACAATAATGGCATTCAACATCTTGCATAGAATTTTGTTGGCCTGGCCAATGTCCTCTTCCGCGGGGGTTACCTCTGCCTCTCTGAGGTGCATATCCACGACCACCTCGAGCACCATATGAAGGCTGAAAATTCTGTTGTGGAGGCCTGTCCTCCCATCCACGACCATTACCACCACGTCCACGTGATGTAAATCTCCCCCTGCCTCTAAAACCTCTCTGCGAGTAGAAAGTCTGATTTCTGCCATCATCATGGCTAGTAGATGCATCCAGAAATGAATCACTGAGCTTGATTTCCTCAACCAACAAGAGTGAAACCAACTCATCAAAGTCGGGTAGACCTGTACTCCTCACTGAGATAGATGTATCAAAAGATTTGTATTCCTTGCCAAGACCACGCAAGGTAATATCCACCAAATCATCATCAGGCATGGGGGCATTTATTGTGGCCAATGCATCTGCAAACTTCTTGATTTCTTGCACATAATCATGTATGCTCCTTTTATTCCTTTTCACATTATGTATCTGCTATCGCAAAACAACTGAGACTTGCGAGCACTCGTATCTGTATCAAACATCTTGACCAAAGTATCCCATGCATCTTTGGGATTCTCAGCATCCTGTATGTGTATGAGCATAGCATCAAAAATACATATAGATAGATAATGCAGCACTTTGAATGCTCTCTCTGACCATTGCTTATGAGCAATAAGCTGCTGCTGTGTAGGTTGTCGAGGTAGCTCAGGCTCTGGCTCAGCACCTGTAATGAGATTCCAAAATCCTTTTCCTTTCAAGAAACTCTTTATCCTGTACTTCCATGCCTGGAAGTTCTTCCTATCCAGCTTTTCACCAACAATCTGAACTGGATTATCCGACATGTTTGCTCAATGCATACACCTTCTGCACACTTCAAATCTGTAAATGAGCCTTCCTCAGCTCAACCACACTCCAATGAATGTTCCAGATACTCCAAGGTAGCCAACAAACTCCAAATTTGATGTAGAAAATCAACCTGTATGCATCCAAGATGAACTGACTCACGCAGTCCGAGATACCCTATTTTGATACGCTTCCACGGCTCCAAATCACAATGTAGTGGTGCAATCAAGTATGGGAAACTTGCATTGACACCTAAAAAACCTCAATGTAGAGTATCAACACCATCTGACATGTGTACATATCAATTTTTGAAAACCCCTTTCTCTGTTTTGGGAAAAACCAGAAAAACCAGAAAAACCAGTAGTAATTTGGCTCTAATTTCTTCAATATTTGACCAAATTGAGCAACCAGGCATTCAGTAGCTTAGCAAATAGTGTTCATCAACTCCATGTAAGAGGAATTTGTCCAATTGTATAAGACCAAAGATTAATTGCTCAATTAAAATTTCTCTGTTTCTCTGCAACCAGTGGGACAGCCTGTTTAATCAGCTTATTCCCAGCACAATGAGGCATAATTCATCAATCCAATCACCTAGCCCTCTTCTCCAAGGTGTATAGCATCCAATTGCTAAAGCAAACTTCAATTATATCAAGCAACCAATGAGAATTTGATCTCCACCTGTCAAAGACTATGAAAAAAATCTCTGTTTATGCAGTCCTGAATGTGCCGCCTGCTATACAGTGATTTGGGAAGGTTTATAGTATTAATTGAAGATGGGTTTGAGTCCCCAACACACCTAGGCATATGTGCAATCCATCAATGGTTGGATTTTAGCAAAAAACTCACTCCAAAATGCATCAATTTTGGGCTTCCTTCTCTCTGTTTTGTGAGAGCTCAAAAACCAGAGATTTTCATACATCCAAATGCTTCCAAAATGCTCCAAAATCACAATAGGGCTTGCATAGAAGTTGCCAATACATCCCTCATTGTCAGATACATGTTTGCTTTGCCAGATTTACATGTATTTCCACCATACATCAATGCTTTCAAGCTTTAATGGAAAGCTTCCAAAAAACCAAAATTTTTCTTTGCTTTAATTTGCTCTATTTTGCTTTGCTTTTGCCTGTATCACCTGCAATCCGCTATCAAGGATGTTTAGAAGACCTTACCCGGTAGGCCAAGCTCTCAGATCTAATAGTATTTGGTGTGCTCCAAGCTTCACAGGTCCACCAATGGCAAGCTTCACAGCTTCTCTTCACAGCTTCTTCTCCCTCTTCTCTTCACTCACTCATAAACCCTAATAAACAGCACAAGGCTCTGATACCATGTTGAAAGAACCGTAGAGGGGGAGGAGACACACAGACAGGAGCAAACCCTAATATATATTGCAAACCCTAACCATAGAGAGAAGCCATCTCCACTCTCACACAAAGCATAATGCCATAATCCATAATCCACACAACACACTATGAGTTGTGTCCACACTCATCTAACCCTAGCTAATGTCCACACACTATGACCAGCTGGACACGCGATCATTTATGTCTCACACATGTTCCTACCTAATCTGCTAACATATAGCATAGCTGGCTCACTAACATCGAGCTTGAATCTCAACAAGCTCCACGAGCTTGGTATGAAAAGATACATGCATATTTGACTGCACATGGTTTTCAGAATAGTCCAATAGAAAGCACTTTGTATGTTAAACGTGTGGATGATGTACATCTAATCATTGCTCTCTATGTCGATGACATGCTGCTCACAGGACCAAATGAGAGTCATATTGCTGATTTTCAGGCTGATTTGAATGCCTCTTTTGAGATGTCAGATTTGGGACATTTGCATCATTATTTGGGGATACAATTTAAGTAGTGTGATGGAGGTATTGCTTTGTGTCAGACAAAGTATATTGAGACATTGTTGGCTGCAAGTCTATTGCTACTCCAATGGTGAAGTTGAGTCTTCATGATGCTGGAGATCACTTTGATTTTACACTCTATCAATGGTTGCCTCATTTATGTATGCATTACGAGGCCGGACATTCAGTTTGCAGTTTCACAAGTGAGCAGGTTTATGCATAGCCTAGGGTCTCAGCATTGGAAGGTAGTTAAATGCATCTTTCGCTACTTGAGTGGCACCATACATCTTGGGTTGTTTTATCCCAAGGGGGGATCGTTGTCGCCAGATTTACATGCTTTTTCAGACTCAGATTGGGCTGGTTGCTATGACACAAGAGTGTCCTTAGTTTTTGTTTCATGCTCGGTAGCTCATGCATATCTTGGTTGAGCAAGAAGCAACCTACTGTGGCCACTTCTAGTTGTGAAGCTGAGTACAGGGCAGCTTTCACAGCTACGGTTGAGTGTGTTATCACATCCTATCACATCCCATTTTCATCTTATCAGATCCATTCACATCCTATCACATCCCATTTACATCTTATCACATCCTATTTCCATTTAGTAGTTTTTACTACTTTTTTACTACTTTGATACCAATAATGGGACTTTTTCTAAATTTTTGCCAATTGCTTGGCCTAGATAAAGGTTCTTTTTCTCGACGACTATTTCCATATTCTTTATCAATTCCTCAAATGAATTATATTCAATATTCCTCTTTTGGAATAGAAGAATTCATGGGATTTACAGAAATCAATTCTACCCATATTTCCACTTTTGATAAATAATCATAAATTGAATTATACTAAAAACTCCTCTTCTTCCATTTAATTTCTTGGATCTCAATTACCATGGGAATTCCTCTTTTTGCATTTAATCATCTGCACTCCAATGTCATGGGCATTCCTCTTTTATCATCAAATATTTCTCATAAAATAAATTTATCTAAAATTCATCTTTGAGTTTAAATAAAATATCCATTAATTCCAATATGCTAGGAATTTCTCTTTTCCCATCTAATTGATTGAATTCCATATGTCATAGGAATTCCTCTTTTACCATTTAAATATTTCTTATAGATAAAATAAATTTATCTAAAATTTATCTTTGAATTTAAATAAAATATCCATTAATTCCAATATGCTAGGAATTTCTCTTTTCCCATCCAAATGATTGAATTCCAAATGTCATAGGAATTCCTCTTTTACCATTTAAATATTTCTCATAGATAAAATAAATTTATCTAAAATTCATCTTTGAATTTAAATAAAATATCCATTAATTCCAATATGCTAGGAATTTCTCTTTTCCCATCCAAATGATTGAATTCCAAATGTCATAGGAATTCCTCTTTTACCATTAAATATAATTACCATAATTTTCTCATTTCTTAATTAATTTAATCACACATAAACTTAAAAATTAGTTTTCCATTGAATGTGCAAAAACCATTCTTTTAACCTAGGATATTCAATCCTAGAATATGATAGAAAGTCCTCTTTTCATGTTATGCATAAGAATGAATTATGCATCAATTTCTTAAAAATTTTGCCATAGCTCCACTGCTATAACTGGTAATTTTTAATTTTTATAAAAAGAATAAGACATAGTAAAATAATTATGATAGTATAACTATCTTTTAGCATTAAATCCAATTTATGGATTTATCCCATAATATTACCATATTTTTCAAGCATATAAGTATAAAAACCATTTTCTTAAACCTCTAGCTTCACAAGCCTAGAGTTTGATTTGTGAATAGATAATTTCTCCATGAGAAGCATTAATTGAATATAGAATAGGTCATAGGAATGACAATTCTTGTATGTATACATACATATAAATACATATACATATATATACATATATATATATATATATATATACATACATACATGTGTGTGTGTGTGTATGTATGTATGTATATATGTATGTATACATATATATTTAATGAGAGGGTTATATTAAATTTTAATTTCCAAAGCATGCACAATTTATTTATAAATTCACCTCAACAATTTAAGTATGATGGATAATCATACATCATCCACATTAAGATTCCCTTCACAAGCATACATCCTTTTGTGAATTTCTTACTAGTCATGAATTTTAACGCTATGCTATAATGTTTCCAACTCTTCTATGAATAAATAAGCTATGCACATAGCCATGTTCTTTGCCTTGTTCTTGACACATATAAGAAGGGAAAGGAGAAGGTGACCGTTCTTTATTACAGGGTGGGATGTTGCACGTAAAACTCACTAGAGCACTAAGGGCCATATGAATCAAGTTGTAGAGTGCAAACCAAATGGATTCACTAAGGGCCATATGAATCAAGTTGTAGAGTGCAAACCAAATGGATTCACTCCATCTGCATGGCTAGGACTAAGTTCAAATGACAAGCTTCCTCTTTAATTTTTTATCCCCTTTGACATTAATTTTCTCCATGCCTCAAAATCCACAATTTCCCATCCACTATTGAGGACAGCATGCCATATCATGAACTCAGCAAAATTGACTTGCTCTTGAACATATGGTGTATGTGAAGTATGATGGGAAAGTGTTTGATTGGAACTTTCTCTCCTTGTAACTCATCCCTAAAACAACATTTTGTCGTTAACACGGCAAGTTGGTGTCGTCCGCTAGTGCATAAAATGTTTTTTGCATATTGCGGCATTTGATCGTTAACGCGGTCGAAAAAGTGTCGTAAATTTGCTTGCATATTTCGGCATATGATCGTTAACGCGGTCGAATAAATGTCGTAAATTTGTTTGATTTGACTTGTATTGTTTTTATTGTGTTTGATCCATGCGATACTTGGTTGGTAACGCGGCATTAGTATTTCATGGATCAAAGTTTACATCATATTGTCTAAACGTTTTATTTTATAATATCGTGATTCGTAACTCGAAAAATATGAATCTCTCTCTTCTTACCCCCCTCTCTCTCTCTCATGATACACTTCACAACTCTTTCTCTATCTCTCTCATGATTCACTTCACAACACGATAGATGTGTAGATAATGATTTTTTTTATTTCTCTTAAAATATACATAATTCTTAATAATTTCTTTTTTCTCTCTCTATTTACTTAAAAATTGGCACAATACATTATTTTTCTCTTTAGGAACTCACAAAAACATTAAAAATGCCATTTAATGTTTCTTCTCTCTATCTGTCACAACTCTCTCTTCCTCTCCTCTCTCTCTCTCATGATACACTTCACAACTCTCTCTTCCTCTCCTCTCTCTCTCTCATGATACACTTCACAATTCTCTCTCTCTCTCTCTCTCTCTCTCGCAATGATACACTTCACAACTCTTTCTCTCTCTCTCTCATGATACACTTCACATCTCTCTCTATCACGATAGGTATGTAGATGAGGAGTGCTTTAGGATTACAAAACATTATTTTTCTCTCTTTAGGAACTCACAAAACTATAAAAAATGTCATTTAATTTTTCCTCTCTCTATCTGTCACACCTCTCTCTCTTCCTCCCCCTCTCTCTCTCTCTCTCATTCGATAATGTATACACTTCGTAAGTAATAATGCGCTTGTTGCGGTTGTCTCACATTCGATAATGTATTGCATGATGTTGAGTTCAGTAATGTTGTTTGATATATTCTGTTTTTGTTTGATCATTGATAAGTAATGATACACTTATTGCTGTTTTCTCACGTTTGATGATGTATTGGATGATGTTGAGTTCATTAAAATTATTTGATATTCCGTTTTTGTATGAACATTGACGATATTGATATACTTGCTGCTGTTTTCTCACGTCTGCTTGTGATGTTTATTTCAGTAATGTTTGATATTCTGTTTTTTTGTGTTTAGTGTTATTTGCTAGATTTACAAAGACGATCAACATGCTTTCTCCCGAAGAGCGCAAAATTGTTCTGCGAGCAATTCGCGTTGAAGCGGTCATCACAGTATCACAATGTACTGATGATGTCGTCAAAAAGATCAATGAGTCTGAGATACTCATGCGAGATCTCATAGACCAAATATGGGAAAATGCACAACGTCGGCTTCGAAGCGGAGGCAACGCTAAGCTGCTAGACAGACAGAAGATAGCAGATTTCAACCATCAGCACATAACACGAACCATTTTGGGGAGCATGCGTGTAGCATGCAGTGATCTTAGAGATGCTGCCCCGCCTGAAGCCAATATGCAACGTCTACAGTTATGGGACGTTGTATGGAGCGAGCAAAGAGCCAAGAGCAAGCGCATGAAGGCGTTGGATGCAGAGTCCCTCCCCAAAAGAGTGCGCATTGCCCAGGACGTCGCTGCAACGTCCAGTCAGGCAGATGCAAGTGGTACAGGTGTCATTAATCGTACCATCTACAATTCTATGTCCACACATCTTATTGGCATCCCGCACGAAGCACTTCACGAAGGACGAACAATAGGCTCCGGCGTGTTTGGAACAGTAAAAGAGTATGCAATTAAAGGTATATCATTTTTACCGGAGCACATCACTTTTTGCGGAAAGCACTACAAAGGAGAAGGCAGCGCGAAGTTCGAGAGCTTCCAGGCAGAGCAAGGTATGCAAGTGCTACATCCATCGATTGTCCAATGCATTGCCTTTACAAAAGAGGCTCCTTGGATCACAATTTTCCCGTACTATAATGGCGGCGCTCTTGGTGATACTCTTCTGAAGGTTCCCTTCAGATTCAGTGAGTTCACCAGAGCCATTTTTCGTTTGGATCGAGGATGGAGACAACCCCCGCCTGATAATATCCCTTTAAGTCATCTAGAACTTTCAAAAATAAAAGAGGTAGTAATAAACATGCCACATATTATGCATGCCCTGGTGGAAGGTCTAGCGGCAACACATATGGCAGGTATTGTACATACCGACCTACATCCTTTCAATGTAGTGTTGGATTATACAAAAGAGCTAAAGCCACACATAGGTATTATCGATTGGGGGTTGCTGCTGAGAGCGCCCAAAAAATGGGTGTCTCTCAATTTTGTTTTTGAAGCAGACAAGAACCCCGAGAAGGTGGCACAGGCAGTCTCCCACGCAGACAGAGAGTGAAATAAACGGCCGTGGATAGCCCCAGAGCTTTATGATCCATTGGCAGATGCATACACTCCTGCATCTGATGTTTTTGCCTTGGGATATTTATTACAAACTTTATATGACTTTTGGCAGAAAGTGCAAGAGTTGTGGATGGATAATAGTTCCCATGACAAAGTTACCATGGATACTATTATTCATAGAGTCAAAAATTGGATGTTTCTGCCTAATCGCGATGAGCAAAAATCAATTTTGCAAGTAGTTGAATTTTTTAGATCACTAAAGACTGACCCTACGAGGGCACAACGTCCTCTTGTAGAGCTGTCGGTGGCATTCACCCCAACTTTGTAATGATACAGTATCAAGAGATTAAGTTTCAGGAATGGCATTTTGTTTCTTCAAAATTTGATGTGTCCAATGTTTCAAAATTTTGTTTCTCTCTTCATTGAGTGAGTCTTTGCAACATCTCTCTCCTCTTGTGGTGTTTAAGTTTATGTTTTCTCTTCAAAATTTGATGTGCGAGCATTGTTTGAAGTGTTTTTGGAGTCAAGTGGATATTTCTCATCGAGTCTTTGCAATACATATCTCCTCTCGTGGTGTTTGACTTCAAGATTTTGAGAGTAATGGTCAATTTATCTTACGTTGATCTTTACAGTTCATTAAAATCCTAAAGTCATTTACGTTCATGCAGATATGGAGCAGGCGCAAGCGAACGAGCATCAAGAGTTAGCCAAGAAGGCATACGAGCGAATGAAGGCCCTTGCACATGGCCTGACAGCCCGCGAAGCTACAAGAACAGCATGCAGGTTATCGAAATGGACAAATCCAACTTATGCCCAATGGAAAGACATAAACAAACGCGTAACCACAGAGATGATAAAGGAAATATGGCCATGTCCAGATGGCGAGATTAAGAAGGGAAGATGGAAGATTTCTCGTTGCACTCACAATGATATCAAAACTAATGCCGAGCGCATTTTCTTGGAGGTGTACGGTCGTCCTCTCCATAACGCCGACGCTCCACTCTATTTTGCTAAAATGCTATATGCTCACTTTATCCTAGAAACTCCAGTGGACTTCGCCTCCAGAGAGGCCACTGTCAACACCCACGACATACGTGAAGAGACAGTGACATTCACAAGAGAAGAACTTGCTCTCATGGTGGAGGGCGCTGGACTGGAGTTATGGACTGGAGTTAAACCAGGTCAAAGAAAGCTTAGGGGCACAGCTAGCAGAGAAGGAGAAAGAAGCTAACCGATTAACTCAATCGTCAACTCCTCCCCCGGCCAATAGAGGGATTCAAGAGCAGCTAACAAAGATCAGCCAAGATGTGCAGAGCATCTCCTCACGTATTGCTCATGTGCGCCAAGGAAACCACATCTCTCATTTTTTGATACATCCTGATCTTGTGGGAGTTTCTGCTGAGGCTACAAGCTCCTCCACCCCCTGTTACAAAGTATTCGATGGGTGGAGCGGCCAGTATATACTACCATGTGGACACTATTACCACTTAATATGTTTAGTGAGACAAATGCAAAATACTTCCACATGTGCGTTGTGCAATGTCCCAATAAATCAAGGTATTTATACAGTGTTCGGCATGGCTAGCGAATATAAACCACCAGGACCTTTAGATGCAACTCCTAGTGCAATTCGCAATTTATTTCAAGATGAGAGCTAAGAAAAACGAATTCTACTTTTGTATTGATAATTTCTCCAAATATGATCATTTGTACAAGTACTTTTTATTAAATTAATGAAGTGACTTCTTCCTCTATGTCAATATCTTGCTCCAAAATTCTTTCACCGTTTACTCTCTCGTCTGCTAAATTAAGCTCATCTAAGTCAATGTCTAAATTGTCTTCTATCTCAAGGGTGGTGCACAACGTACGTCCAACATCAAAGTTCTCGTCTACTACATCTTCACAATTGTACATCCATCTGGGCATATCTTCTTCATACTCTTCGCTTTCGATGTCTCGCAAGATCTTTTCATTGCAGTACATGTAAACAAGTTTATCTGCTCGATCTGCAAGAAGTGGATTGCGAATAGTACTATGAATATATTTATATATGCTCCAGTTTCTTTCTGAGCTTGAGTTTGAAGAGCACTGACTTAGAACCTTCATCGCAAGGTTGCGCAATAAAGCATAATGCTCACCACCATTCATCATCCACCACTTCCATGCAGGTTGCTCTTTAGCCATTTGTTGAACAAGGGAGTTGGAAAATAAACCCTCTTTCAACCGAAATGAGGTCATCTCCTTTATGCACTGTACACGATCATCATCATTATTATAGAAAGTGTTTACCACTTTATAAAAATCTTGCACCACCTCAACGTTGGACATCAAATCCATATTCCAATATTCAGGATCTAACATGTAAGCAGCACTGTGCAGTGGTGAATGCGCTCCAATCCATCTAGCATGAAAGTACTTCAACAGAACTTTTCTTTGTCTACTGGAGAATGGTACACGCCATTGCTTTTCCACCACTGAATGCTCTAATTTCTCAGGACACTCCAAACTCCGCTGGACAGTCCACCATTGCATCCATGCTTTTCCGAGATTAGGCGCTCTTTGATCAAGACTTCGTACAGCATACATAACAGGCATCATTACATGGTATGCATCCATCACACTGTTCCACCAACTTCTTCTCGTAAGTGCTCCCTTCAAGACTTTGATTTTCTCTTTCACTTTTTCAAGTTGAGTGTTCTCCCAGTCATGAAATGCCATGCATGTAAATGTTTCACAAACTGCATCTTTATTTCTAAGAAGAGACTCAAAAGTGTAAAAGTGAGTGCAAAACCTAGTCTCCGCTGGAAGCTTTAACATAACTGACATGCGAGGTCGAAACATATCTAAAACTCTCTGTCTCTTGAGCATGAATTTCACAAGCTGGCGAGCAGTGTCGACGATTGAGGCAAACCATTTGGTATCATCAAATTTATACCAATCTTTTAATACAAGATTCAAACTATGAGTATTACAGCCTACCGGAAAAATATGTGGATATTGTCGCTGTAGGATTCTGGATGCATTTTTACAATTTTTTGCATTGTCCATGACGACTTGGACTACATTTTTGGCACCCACTTCCTCTATCAGAGCTAATGACGAGCAATGTAAGCCCCAGTTTTGATTGAACCAGCTGAATTCACGGCACGAATGAAAGTCTCACCCCATTACATTAATTAATGGTTTTCTTTGCACATTAGACCATCCATCACTTACTATACTACATCCAGAAAGCTCTATATTGCTAAGAATTATTCTTTGTACACGTTCTTTTACCTGCGCATAACATTTCTCTAATAGATCATTTCGCATAGCATGGTACATAGGCGGTGAAAACCCTGGTCCCCAAACTCACCAATTTTCTTCCATGCTCTCTTCCAATGCTCACTGTCCACCATCATCATAGCACTCCCAGAAAAGTAAATCGCTTCAGCAAGGACGAGTTGTGCATCATCGAGTCGACCTTGACGTAGGCTTTCTTGCAATGAAGTTTGACGCATGGATATATTTCCTACATCAAAGTTTCGCTTGCAAGAAGATGCACTGGGTAGATTACTTTCTGGTTGCACATTGCCGTTCGGGGTACAAGTAGGCGATGTAGCGGGAGTTTGATGATTAGAACAACAGTGTTCTTGTTGCCTTGATACATTAACGGTAGGAGTGTCATGTTTTCTTGAATCTTTCTTTTGAATTTCTTCTCTTATGCGTTTGGCCACTATAGGTGCAGAGGGGTGGGTACATGACTTTTTCTTCGGTCCGCCTAAAAAGTGTTCTCTTAGTCGAGGCGCCCCACCTGATTTTACTGCATGGCATAGCTTACACTCCCAATCTATGAATCGATCACCAACATTAATTGCATATTGCCACTCTATCCTAGGTGCCTTTTTTTTTCTACTATTTGAAATTTGGGCTCTATTGGAGGTATCACTGGATCCAACATTGTCCTCCATCTCAACAAATAACCTATTCAACCAAGCATATAACAATGAATACACAAATGAAAAAACAACAAATCACTCACGTATGACAAAACATACATCTGCAGACAAAGTACTTCGAAACTATCTTGACAAATACAAAAGATCATCACATAACATAAAACTACTTCAAACTATCTTGCAAGGTCTTACTACAAAACTACTTCGAGACTATCATGCACATTGCACCCCCAATGAAGGATGCCTTTTGTACCCAATTAAGGATACTTTATACAATCAAAGATCTATGCTTGCCCAATACTCTAGTATAGGACAATAGACCTTCTCTAACATTCACAAAAAAAAATCAAAGATCTATGCTTGCCCAATACTCTAGTATAGGACAATAGACCCTTGTCTACTCTAAACTATATCAAGTATCAAGAACCAATACAAGCCCCTAAGCAGGACTCTTGGCTCCATCAAACCATTCATAAAGCAGAATGAGGTAGGTAGATTACGTACGTGGCTCAAATGCAAAGCTGAATGACTCCAAATTTGTCCCTAAATCTCCGCAAGTATTAGCTACGGACCACACCCTGCCCCCAGTTCAAAGAACTAAGGACGAGTGGCCCAATAGCCTTAGGAGTGCCTACAAGGAAAGACGATAGCCCCTAAAATAAGGACGTTCTTCCCAAGAGAACACTTCTAGCAACTCGAGAGCTCTACAAGTACTTTGAGGAGAGATATCACGCCCCCAAAACAAGGACTATCTTCCCAAAAGTTGTACGATGGGTGTCGGGCAGTGTTTATATACAGAATAATATCCCGCCGGTGTTTCTTATTTTTCCCGGCGGGCTCGCCGGGCTTTTGTCTTTCCCGACGGGCCCGCCGGGAAAACTTGTATCCCGGCGGGCCCGCCGGGAAAGATAGAAGCCCGGAGGTGTTACTGGACTAGTGGGTTCCGGCAGGTCATTTCTCAGGTCATGTGAATATACAATGTGATCACAAGTTTTAATATGTTAACACTAGGTTTTGTTAACGTGATCACGAAATTGTGAAGACGTTAATGAAATCCCTGATGGTACATGTACACTTGCATCAATAAGAGATGATGACTTTACATGAGAAGGTGTATCAAAAGCCTCCCCTCAATAGTGAATTGGCGTTGAGTTTTGCCCAAGGATTTGCCTATGATTATTGCCGAGCTACACAAATGACAATGGACAAATCAAAATACAAGGTTATGTGAGCTATCTTTGTAGAGAGTTTTATCTCCATCACAACTACAACAGAAGATTGATTGATGGAGGCAACATTATGGATCAACCTATCAAGAGGCACGCATTATGAATTTACTGTCATGCCATTTGTATTGACAAATGCCCCAGCTACATTCAATCGCCTAATGCAAGACATTCTCAGAGAATACTTGGATGATTTTGTTCTTGTTTTCTTTGATGATATTTTGATTTACTCCAAGAATGTAGCTGACCATGAAGCTCACGTCCGTAAAGTTCTTGAGATTCTAAGAAAGCACCAACTCTTTGCAAAAAAGAGAAAATGCACTCTCTATTGACCATGTTGAATACTTGGGCTTTCTGGTATCCAAAGATGGAATTTCTCTAGATTTCGTAAAAGTCCAAGTAGTCATAGATTGGCCTAAACCAAAGACAGTGAAAGTAGTCAAAGGATTCTTGGGATTAACTGGTTGGTATAGATTTTTTATACCTAAGTATACTCTCATAGCTTCCCCCTTGACTAATCTTCTCAAGAAGAATACCCCGTTTCAATGGTCTGCCAGGTGTCAGAGCATTTTTGATAAGTTGAAGATCGCCTTGGTAACCAATCCCGTTCTAAAGTTGCCAAATTTCTCTCTACCCTTTGAGGTAGTAACTGATGCCAGTGGTTTTGCCCTGGGAGGTGCACTCATGCAAGAAGGTCATGCAGTGGCCTATGAATCCCAAAAACTCAAAACGCATGAGAGAAATTATGCCGTCCACGACCTGGAGCTACTTTCATAGTCTATGCCCTAAAGTTGTGGAGACATTACCTACTGGGTCAAAGATTCACTTTGATGACAGATCATCAGAGCTTAAAGTGGATCTTCACTGAGAAGGATCTCAACATGCGGCAAAGAAGGTGGATGCAGACCCTGCAGGAATTTGATTTTGAAATCAAGTACCACCTAGGCAAAGAAAATGTGGTAGCAGATGCCCTCAGCAGAAAAGCCTCCTTGCTTGTAATCATAGTGGTGTCAAATCCATTGATTAATGAAGCAAGAGAGAAGATCATGGGATAGATTCTTTGGCCCTATCGCTACCCTACTTATGCAAGAAAGCAAAACTCCTCAACAAAACTCCTCAGGAGTTGAACCGAGTTCAAGGGTATAGCCTGGTGGATGAAGGAATTATGTATTATAATAGCGGGCTATGTATTCCCAAAATGATGAGGGAACTAAGGGTCAAATTCTAAATGAATCCCATGATAGCCTTATAGCAGGACATCCAGGTTTCATCAAGACCTACATGTCTGTAAAAGCTTCTTTTGGTCCGGACTAAAAAAGGATGTACTTAATCATGTACGCCAATGCCTGATATGTCAGAAAGTCAAAGCCGAGAGAGTAAAAATGCCTGGGAAGTTACATCCATTAGACATCCCCCAAATTGAAGTGGGAATGTATCAGTATGGATTTTATTACTGGACTACCTTCAGTGCAATAAGGTTACAACTCCATCTTTGTGGTAGTGGATAGACTAACCAAAGTTGCCCATCTGTTTCCAGTAAAAGAAACCTACACTGCAATGGATGTGGCCAGAGTGTTCCTCAAGGAAATCTTCAGATTGCATGGCCTACCCAAGAGAATAGTAAGTGATCGAGATCCCAAATTTACGTCAAGATTCTGGACTGCATTTTTCAAAGCAGTAGGAACTTTCTTGAATCTCAGCACAGCAGCCTACCACCCCAAGAGAATAGTAAGTGATCGAGATCCCAAATTTACGTCAAGATTCTGGACTGCATTTTTCGAAGCAGTAGGAACTTTCTTGGATCTCAGCACAGCTTACCACCCTGAGACCGATGGTCAAATAGAAAGGGTGAACCAAGTAATCGAAGATATACTTCTGTCATGCTGTGCAGGGAACCCAAGAAGTGGCAGAGCTATTTGCACCTAGTCAAATTCGCCTACAATGCCTCTTATCACCGAAGTATCGGGATGAGCCCTTTCAAAGCTCTGTATGGACAAGACTGCCTAACACCATTAACTTGGTCCAACCCATTGATTAGGGTCAAGATGTCCGGACAGATGCTTGACGACATGGAGAAGCAGATGCAGTCAATCCGCAAGGATATAAAAGCTGCCCAAGATAGATAGAAGCAGTATGCAGATAAGAAGAGGTTAGACAAAAAATTCGAAGAAGCAGATATGGTCCTCATTCGAGTACGCCCCAAAAGAAGTTCTCTATCTCTCTTGGGAAGAAGTACAGAAGTTATCCCCCAGATACTGTGGGCCATATCTAATTACAAAGAAAGTAGTTAGCCTATGAACTTATTCTGCCTCCTCATCTCAAAGTACATAATGTATTTCATGTCAGCCTACTTAAGAAGTATGTACCGAGCCTGAATCATGTGCTTAATGATGAACTCTTAACTTCTTTATCCCAAGGGAAGATGGAACTCCAACCTGAAGAAATCCTTGAGGTTCAAGAGAAGGTTCTCAGGAATAGAATTCTGAGAGAATTATTATTCAAATGGAAGTTCTATCCTTTTGAAGACACCACCTGGGAGAAAGAAGCCGAACTGATGCGGGATTATCCCCATTTTGTGAGATGAGGACATCTCATGTTTTTCAAGTGGGAGAGGATATAAGATTCCTCCCCAGCCCCTTAAGATGTTCAGTATCTTCCCCTGTAATCAATCACCTTTTCAGACTAATAAAAGATCTTGTTTTTACCTGTTTTGGCCTAGAGAAAGAAAATGTTCTAGAGAGAGGTAATTCAGTTTTTAGATATCTTTGGATGGAAAAATATCCTTTCTTATTAAAATAAATTTCCCCGAAACAGAAGTTTAAAAAGAAATTCCTAAGGTGTATTAGAAATAAACTATAATCTGCACAAAGTGCAAACACTCCAAAAGTTCCATGATGGCAGAATCTAGTTTAGATGTTCCAAATTAACACAAAGGCAAGGAAGTTGAAGTTAAAGCAAGAGTTGCATACTGTGGAAAAGAAAAGCATGAATATGCCTTAAAGATCAAGGGCATTGTTGAATCCCTTGGGTCTATCAATGTATCAGTGGGGATGATGAATGATTTGGTGAGTGTCTGTCTGAATGGGCTTGGCAAAGAGTACAAGCCATTCAAGACCTCCATTGCACTTAGGGAGAATATTCCCAACTTTCGAGACTTGATATCTATGCTCATCATAGAAGAAAAGGCTTTAGGTGAGGAGTCTTCTTCACATAAAGCAAGAACACATCGGAACAGGCCTTCTACTCTAATTCATGTAGAGGCAAAGGTAGAGGCCGTGGTCAAGGCCAAGGTAGTGGTTGACAAGGAAATTAGAATTCTGGACAACAATAGTCCAATGATTCATAGCAGCAAAATCATACACAAGTGGAAGAGGCCAGTCTAGAGGCAGGGGGAGCCAAAGAGGCTAAGGTGGTTGGCAAAGAAATCAAAATGCAAATAGCATAGAGTGCTA
Organism: Cibotium barometz; assembly: GCF_041138505.1. Taxonomy (NCBI): domain Eukaryota; kingdom Viridiplantae; phylum Streptophyta; class Polypodiopsida; order Cyatheales; family Cibotiaceae; genus Cibotium; species Cibotium barometz. The sequence continues at coordinate 61,307,053 of NC_141054.1, read as the reverse complement.
TTACTGTGGCAAACCAGGACACATGGCAAAGGACTGCTACAAAAAGTAGAATGACATTAAAAGTGGGAAGTTGAAGTAAGGCAACTATGCATCATCTAGAAAACATGGAGGTGATGATAGAAGTGAGCAATTGTTTGTGATGCAACACATGCTTAGTTCCATAATAGGGGATGTGTCAGGATCTCAAGATATATGGTATGTGGATTCTAGCACCTCTAACCACATGACTAGTCATGCTGAGTGGTTGGGAGATATGCAAAAAATGGAAAAACCATGTTATGTAGAAACAAGTGATGATACTATGCATCCCATTGCGCATGTTGGTAAAGTGCCATTGTCTATGCAAGATCGAAAAATGAAGTACTTGGTTGATATACTTCATGTTTCGAATATTACAAAGAACCTGGTTTCTATTGGACAGATGGCTGAGCAAGGTCTGCAAGTGAGGTTTAATCCTCAAGGATGTTTTCTAGAAGACTTTAAAAATAAGTGTCGCTTGGTTGCAAAGGGTAACAAAAATGGCAAGATTTTTACTTTGGATGTGAACATGCTTGAGATAAAGGCAGCCATGTTTGCGCATGAAACAACTGTCATTATAGATATTGGCATATGGCAAGATTTTTACTTTGGATGTGAACATGCTTGAGATAAAGGCAGCCATGTTTGCGCATGGAACAACGGCATATGGCACAAGTGCATTGGTCATGTGAATGTATAACGCCTGAAGTCTATGCAAGCCCAAAATATTGTTATAGGTTTCCCAAAGTTTAAGGTTGACGGTATGCATAAGGCATATGAAGAATGCCAACTTGGTAAGAAGGCCAAACATGCTTTCCCACATGAAAAGAATATCACTGCAAGGCCATGGATGTCATACATTTAGATGCATGGGAACCGACCAAGACTGCAACAATTGCAGGTTGCAGGTACTATGTTACATTCATTGATGACTAAAGAGAATGTGGGGGAGAGTGAGAGCTTCAAACCCTAGCAAGCAAACACACACACACACAAGAGATATGAAAAGCTGAATTTTCATCTATCTTCTTCTTGTTGTGAGACCCCTCTGTCCCCTCCGCGCACGAATGTCGCTTCCTCTTGCGCGGGGTAGGGTTTCCCACTCGAGGCCTCACCCACGAATGTCCCAACACGAGACTAAACTGGTGATCATTCCGAAACCAAAACCGGAAAAAATTTCCTTGCCCAGAAAACAGGGACGATTCCACCTTTTTGATTTTCTTCTAACGGGGTCAAGAGAACTAAACTATCCTTCACCTGATTAAACCAAATAGAAGGAAAACTATTTCAGACTTAACTTGAAGAAATCAATGCTTTTTTCCTAGCCGAAATCAGGCATAGCTGTTGATTTAGTCATTTGAGAAAGTCTTCAGGTTTTTATTTAACTACTCGAATTCTACGCGTATTCCTATTATTTCAATTTCATTATTAAAATTACATTGATTCCAGCCTGGAATTGGTAGAACCAGACAATTACTCACCCACCCATAATTGAATGCCTTTCTTCACTTTTGCTTTCGAATACAGATATGCACACACTCCTCTTTAAAACTTTAACTTATAAAACAATCCATTGACAAATAGTTAATGGTTACAGATGTCATAACTCAAAATTTCCATCTAGTCCCTTGTTTCTAAAAAAAAACAGTATCACTCTAGACTCTCCATTGAGACCAGCTGGTCAGCACAACGAGATCTAGTAACAAATTACAATAATCCTTTCGTCCATCATACATATCTTCCACGACATACGCATGGGTGTCCTAGGCACCGCGAGCTCGTGCATCACCTGGTCAAAACCCTCCAAGATCCTCCTTAGGTGTCCTGGCACTTCACTCAAGGACCGCTTCGTCGACCCTCGTCCATCGTACTTGAAGCGCACAATTTTAACCATACTGAGGAGGCTGGTCAAGACTTGGGCAGGCTTTGCCGTATGAGCTTTGAACACTCCCCACCAGTTGTTGCAATCGAACTTCCCTTAGAAAAACACATACCAAATGCTCCCTCCAGCATTCTCCCGTAAGACAATCCTTTAAGAAAACAAGGTTTCTATGCAAGTTTTCAGTTTGATTTTCATTTGAATACAAGGAGTATTTCTTGAATCAGTATCCCAAAAACTTCTTGATCATAATTTTGAATTCCATAACAGAATTCCTCGAATTTCGTAACCTTGATCCATAGATCAATTCGAAGGGTCTCAAACTTAGTTTCAGATTTGGTGGGAGACTTGAGTGTATTTTTCTAAACTGGTCACATTTTCTTTCCTCGAAACTGACGAAAGAGTTTGGTCTTGGTCATAGTCTGATTCTTCAGGGTTCAAGTTTGATCTTGGTCATAGTCTGATTCAGGGTTCAAGTTTGATCTTGGTCATAGTCTGATTCAGGGTTCAAGTTTGATCTTGGTCATAGTCTGATTCAGGGTTCAAGTTTGATAAGATTTTTCCTGAACTATCTTTCTTGAAAAGGTTTGATAATTCAGTTACTAAATTACTGAATTTCATTCTTTGAATATTCACTTAACTAATTTCTAAATTAGTTACTAATTCCAATGAGGAATAAATTCATCATTTATCTAAATATTTTGACTTCGATAGATTTTTTGATTTTTTTTTCAAACCGTGTGAATATAAAACAATAGAATTTACTCTCTTAGAGTATTTAACTATTCATTTATAAATTTCTCGTAGAATTTTAACATAGACTTTAAGAGAATTCTAATTTTGATATAAAAATTCTTTATGCATCTATTTATGCATAATAATCAACTTCAATGGAAATAACACTTTTATAAAAGAAAATCCTTTTATGCATCTATTTATGCACAAAATCAATTTTAATAGTAATAACACTTTTAAAATAAAAAGAATTTCTTTATGCATCTATTTATGCATAAAAATTAATTTTTACAAGAATAACGCTTTTATAATAAAATTTCCTTTATGCATCTTTCTATGCATAAAAATTAATTTTAATGAGAATAACACTTTTTATAATAAAAAAATTTCTATTATGCATCTTTCTATGCATAGAAATTAAATTCAATGAAAATAACACTTTTATAATAAAAAAAAATTCATTATGCATCTTTCTATGCATAGAAATTAAATTCAATGAAAAAAACACTTTTATAATTAAAAAAATTCTATTATGCATCTTTTTATGCATAGAAAATAAATACAATAAAAATAACACTTTTATAATTAAAAAAATTCCATTATGTTCCTTTCTATGCATAGAAATTAAATTCAATAAAAATAACACTTTTATAATAAAAAAATTTCCATTATGCATCTTTCTATGCATAGAAATTAAATTTAATGAAAATAATACTTTTATAATAAAAACAAATTCCATTATGCATCTTTCTATGCATAGAAATTAAATTTAATGAAAATAACACTTTTATAATAAAAAAAATTTCCATTATGCATCTTTCTATGCATATAAATCAAATTTAATAAGAATAACACTTTTATAATAAAAAAATTTCCATTATGCAATTTTCTATGCATAGAAATTAATTTTAATGAGAATAACACTTTTATAATAAAAAATACTTTATGCATCTTTCTATGCATAAAATCAATTTAATAATTAATATCAGTGATATCCATGCATATTCATAGGTGAATATGTACATGGAGTAAATAGAATATTTCTTTTAGATGCAAAAAAATGGTGGGAATTACTCTTTTGGAATAACATAAAAATCAAACTTTCTTTTCCATAAAATTTTGGAAAATTTTGCCATAACCTCCTTTGTATGGCTGACCATTTCTCAATTTTATCATTCTAATTTCAACTTAAATTAACCCAATCTAGATGTATAGGACTCTAATCTACTCAATTTTTAAAAATCAAGAGAGTAAACAATAAGAAAAGTTTAATTAATCCCTTAGTTAATCTTTCTAGGATTAAGAAAGGCTCGAATGTAAAGAAGAGAAGGGTGTGGCCTTTTCATCAAGGCATAGCATTACTTCAATCAACTATAAAACAAGAAAATCAAGAAAACCATAGATTTGAAATTAAAAAGTAAGAAAATTTAGCTTACATGGAGTTGTAAGCTTTTCTTTGGCTTGAAGGATTGAGGGTTCTACTCTTGTTTGAAGCAAGAGTGGCCACCAATTACTTTCGAGAGGATTAAACCAAAAATAATTGAATTATCAAGAAATTCAATGTAAATGGCTCAGGACAGGAGTAGAGTAATAGTGCATAAACACCATTAAGTTTTTACAAAGGGAGAGGCTTCTATTTATAGGAAAAAGTGAGCTTCAAACCAAGCAATCTTATTCTAGAATTTTCCAGATCAGTTTGGTCAATTTTTGACCATTTTTTGGGTCAGTTTTTCAGCTTACGTTTTGGAACTAGACTTGACATAGGAGAGATGAAATATCTCATTTAATTGATTTAAAATTGGGGGGTAATGATGAAAAAAAAGGTGCCTCCTTCATGAGGGGAGATCCCCACTCTGAGGTGTCAAAATTCAATTTTTTAAATGTTTTCTTTGGTCCTTAGTCCACTCTTCATCTTATGTGAGTATTTACTCATTTTTTTTGGGGGGGGGGTTCTTTTATTCTTCAATTTATCTCCTCCCTACATTTGGATTAATCTTATTGGTCCCTCAGAACCTTAATCTAACATTTTAAAAAAATCTGGATCCTTAGGCCCTATCCTAGTGTTCGTGACACTAATTGAAAGCCATTACATGACTTTTCTTATACCCTGATTCCAATCCTTGAACATGCCTGAAATGAGTGTTGCGATGTTTGCAAATGGTTCAGGAATTGTTGCAGACACAGACATTTGGCATAAAAGAATTGGACATGTGAATGTGCAGAGAATGAAGTCTATGCAGACTAAAGGAATTGTGACAGGGCTGCCAAAGTTTAAAGTGGAAGGTATGCAGAGAATATGTGAAGCATGCCAATTTGGAAAGCAAACCAAGAATGTATTTCCACGTAATAGATATGTGAGCAGAAATGCACTAGATGTTGTGCATTCAGATGTATGGGGTCTTACGAAGACCATGTCTATGGGAGGCTGCAGATATTATGCTGCAGATATTATGTGACATTTATTGATGACCACACAAGGAAAGTGTGGGTATATTTCATGAAGGAGAAGAGTGAGGTGTTCACTCACTTTCAGAATTTCAGAGTTTTGGTTGAAAAGCAAACAGGGAAATATGTAAAGTGCCTAAGGTCCGATGGAGGGGAAGAGTACTTCTCCAATGAGTTCTCTGAATTTTTGAAGAAGAATGGTATTCGGAGACCGTTTACATGCAGATACACTCCGCAGCAAAATGGAGTTGCTGAGTGGAAAAACAGGCACATTGCTGAGATTGCACGAGCATTGATGGAAGAGAAGAATATGCCGCATAGCTATTGGGTTGAGGATGTTTCTATAGCAGTATACATCATGAACAAGACTCCAATTGCAGCCATACATGATGTAACTCCAGAGGAGAGGTTTACTGGCAGAAAACCTGATTTGTCTCATCTGAAGTTTTTGGATGCATTGCATATGTGCATGTGCCAGATGAGCTAAGAACTAAGCTGGATCCGAAAGCTGAAAAATGTGTGTTTATTGGATATTCCCTTGAGCAAAAGGGATACAGGTGTTATAACCCTGCTACACGTGAGTTGAGGGTAAGCAGGGATGTTGTCTTTGATGAGATGAGCAGCTGGTATGCTGCTGAAAAAGAAGCTGTTGGCTGATGTGAGTGGAAGTGTGGTTACACAAAATGCAGGTCAGCTCACAGTCTTTGAGTGGACCAGGAGAGTCCTCATCTAGTGGGTCTATTGATAGACCATGGAGCGGCAGACTGCGTCATAATACCAGTCCTGCAAATGTGATTAGTACATCACGTAAAGGAAAAGAGAAAGTGGTTGAGCCCCTTGGTATGCCTGACATTTCTCCAGGGCATTCTCATGTTGATGGAGAGTCTAGTGGCTCAGATATGAGCCTTGATGAGGAGCTTGGGATCCCAGCTTTGAGAACCCCTGAAGGCTATGGAAGCCATGAATAAAAAGCTACAAAGATTTGGGAGAGTGAAAAATCCTGTGCAGAGATTTACCTATGATGGTTATGTGGCACATCACTATGCATATATGGCAAAGGTTGTGCAGGTTGTTGAGCCCACATGCATTGATGAGGCTATTGGAAATGTGTGTTGGGAGAAAGCTATGGATGAGGAGATGAATGCACTATATGGAAATGAAACTTGGGACTTAGTGCAATTGCCTGAAGGCAAGAAAGCCATTGGATGCAAGTGGGTGTACAAAGTAAAACATAACAGTGATGGAAGCATAAACAGGTACAAGGCTAGATTGGTAGCCAAAGGATATGCGCAGACAGATGGCATTGATTATGAGGAAACTTTCAGTCCAGTTGCCAAGATGGCAACAGTGAGAGTTGTGATAGCAGTGGCTGCGTCAAAGCAATGGTCTTTATATCATATGGATGTAAAGAATGCATTCTTGCATGGGGATTTTCAAGAAGAGGTGTATATGTTGCAGCCACCTGGTTGTTATGAGGATGTGGGTCACCCCGAGCATGTTTGCAGGTTGAAGAAATCCTTGTATGGCTTAAAGCAAGCACCAAGAGCATGGTATGACAAGATTTTTGAATATCTTGTCACTATTGGCTTTCATGTAGCCAATGCAGATTTCTCGCTGTATGTGAGACATGGTGATAGAGGGGTTGTGCTTGTTGTCATCTATGTAGATGACTTGATCATTACGGGGAACCATGATGCAGAGATCTTTGAGATCTCGCTTAGACAGAAGTTTGAGATGAAGGATCTGGGGGAGCTCAGATATTTCTTGGGCATTGAGGTGATTAGGTCACCACATGGTATTGGATTACTGCAGAGACAATATGGCTTGGACATGTTGTCCAAGTATGGTATGACAGGCTGTAAGCCTATCTCAGTGCCATTGGATCAGAATGGCAAGTTGAGTGCAAATTCTGGAGAGATTCTGGAGGATCCTACTATGTATAGACGCATAGTAGGAAGCTTGATATACATGACGATCACCAGGCCAGATTTGAGCTATGCTGTTGGGTTGGTGAGTCAGTTTATGCAGGCTCCACGGAAACCGCATTTGGATGCATTGAGACGCATACTGAGGTATGTGAGGTCTACTTTGCATTGTGGACTATTCTATGAGACTGGGATAGAGATATGTGTACATGGGTACACAGATGCTGATTGGGTTGGTAGTATCTCAGATAGAAGATCTACAAGTGGATTCATGTTTTCTTTGGGGAGTGCTGCTGTGACTTGGAGCAGCAAGAAGCAGCCTACAGTTACTCCCAGTACAGAGGCCGAGTACAGAGGAGCTGCTATGGCAGCATGTGAGGTAGCTTGGTTGAGAAAGCTACTTGCAGATTTGGGTCTATCAGTGGATAGACAAGTTGTCATTTTCTGTGACAACATTAGCAGTATATAGTTGGCCAGGAACCCAGTCTTTCATGCTCGTACAAAGCATATAGAGGTCCACTACCACTTCGTCAGAGAGAAGGTCTTGGCAGGAGACCTTGACCTTGTTTATGTTAGCATAGAGGATCAGGTAGCTGACATCTTCACCAAAGCCTCGGGGGGTTCACCTTTAAAAAATGTTGCATATCACGTGCGTTCAAGAGGTAATAAAAAACCCCCTCTACTTACATGTCACAGGCTAATAAAATGACCCCTCTTTCTTAAGAAACTTACAACTTTTTTTCAAAATTGGATAAAAAAGCCCCTCCTGTATATGTAAACCTGTAACTTTTTGGAATTTAAATACCCCTCTTAGATGAACTGACGTGCTACACTTACATACTTTTAGGTGAACCCCCCGGGACCAAAGCATTGGGTACAGAGAAGCTCTGCAGATTTAGGGCTTCACTTGTACATGAGATGGAGTTGAGCTCGAGGGGGAGTGTTGAGATATCGAGCTCGTCTAGTGAGGCGGTGGGCACTGATGACCCGCCTAGGGGATAGGCCCCACACATTTACACCACTGGCATGGTTGGTGAGATCGACAGCCATTCTAGAGACTGGCATAGTTATAGCGCCACCTCATTTAGTTGGGTTCACACTATAGAGAACCCGTGTATGTATTGGTTGAGTACCTTTCATATTGTGTGTACTCTTATCTTGTATATGGAGTGTTGAGTGTTGAGTGAAGAAGAAGAAGATTTCCAGCCTCTCACCTTGTGAGTTCTCTATTAGGGTTTTGTGAGTGTGTGTGTGTGCTTGCAAGAACTCAAGCTCTCTTCCCCCCTGCATCTTTTCACTTCCTTGCTTGCCTCCTTAGCTCTCACACGAACCAGGATCTAATACCATAAAGAGAATGTGGGGAAGAGGGAGAGCTTCAAACCCTAGCAAACAAACACACACACACACACAAGAGAGAGCAAGACACAAGAGAGAGATGGATAGCTGAATTTTCTTCTATCTTCTTCTTCTCTACTCAACCAACATAACATAAAGATAAGAGTACACACTATATGGGTTAGTACTTAACTACTACAACATACAAGGGTTGGTCCATAATGTGAACCCGACTAAATGAGTTGGTGCTATAACTATGCAAGTCTCTAGTAATCCAAAATGGCTGTCACACAGCCTGTCATCCCACCGGCCGCATATCACCCATAATCTCACCAACCATGCCAGTGGTGTAGATGCAGAAGCTATCACCCAGGCAGGTCATCAATGTCTGCCATAGCACTAGTTGAGCTGGATATCTCAACAGGGGGGTGGGAGGTATCCTTAAACTCAATTTTCAAGGAAGAAGGCTGCACCTCTAAGAGCCAAAAAGCCCTTACTAAATTCACCGGTAATAAGGGGCGGGGGGGAGGTGTCCTTAAACTAGATTTTCAGGGAAGGGGGCTACATCTAGAGGGAGAGAAGGGGGAGTCCTCCCTTAAGTCTATTCACACGGGCGGGGGGGAGAGGAAAAGGAGAGCTACTAAGGACACTCTACCCACAAGGGTGAGATGGGACAAAATTTTTCTACAAAAGGGCTTACTTGGAGATGGGAAAAAAGGGCTTGGTGTGGGAGAGGTCTGTCAGGTACAGTCCTGCCCAGAGTGTCAGGTACGGTTTGTTGGTTACAGTCATTGTGCAGAGTGTCGGGTACGGGCAGAACATGGTGTTGGATGTCTCAACCACCACGGGGTGCTGGGGAGTTTATATATAGGTACGGGTATGGGTGCAGGGAAAGGAAGAGCAAAGCATGGGTGCAAAGGACAGTGTACTGGGAAAGTACATCGACTTGTGGCTTGCATGAGCCTGTGGAAAGGGATGGTACGTGTGCACGAGCAAAAGTTGAGGTACGCATGTACCTTCCGCCGGTTCAATTGGAATATGGGCATCCATGTGGTGGTGGTTTGTGTGGACCATATGCTAGGGCGGTTGGCCTTTGGTCCTTGCATGGGCATTGTACAAGCGCCCGAGTGCATGTATGATATCTTTTTAGGGTGGGCACCCCTAATTTGGGACGTCGACCTTGATATGCATGCCGAAGTGCTCGACGGTGCGAAAATTATTTTTGGTGAAAATGTCCAAGGTGTCTTCCTGTTCGTAGGGGTGTAGACCGTCCGTCAATCGGACACCTGGGCATTTATTAGGGTTTAATTTTATCGTATTTTAATTCAAAATAACTAAAAATTTATGTATAGGCTTGATCCAGTGTCCGTTTTGGATGCTGTAAAATCCTATATTAGGGTAAAATTCCACATTGATTCCAAATTTGGACTCATAATTTTAAGATTCTAAGTGGAAACAGCTTGTTTATTAAAATTGTTGATTTTTACACCACAAAAGACTATAAATTCATCTATTAAATGAGCATGTATTATTATTGAAGATGGGCATGTTATAGAAATAGACTTACTTTTCATGTGGATGGGCATGTATTATTGAAGATGAGCATGTATTATTATTGAAGATGGGCATGTTATAGAAATAGACTTACTTTTCATGTGGATCATCAAGCTTTGGTTTTTTGGTCAATAAGCCCAATTTATCAGGAAAATTAGCAAGGTGGATGTTGATATTACAAGAATTTGAATTTAGTGTTTGTCGTACAATAGGCAATCAACATGTAGTCATCGCCAATTTTTTATCCCACATTAACACTGGAGAGGCTTCAAAAGGTGTATCAGATCACTTACCAGATGTGGATTTATTTTGGATTACTGTAGCTCCAGATTGGTATGACGAAATGCTTATGTTCTTAACAGAAGGAAATTTTTTAAATGATATGACCAGAGATCTTTGGAAGCGTTTAGCTCTCCGAAGTAAGACCTTTTTGGTAATTGCGGGTCAGTTGTACAAAATGGGCATTGATCAAATAATCCGCCGGTGTGTCCAAGGACATGAGCTAATTAGGTTTATTAATGGAAGCACACCAAGGTGTAAGTGGCGGTAATTTTTCTAGAGAAGTAACAGGTCGGAAAATATTTCAAGCTGGATTATGGTGGCCTACATTAATTAAAGATGCATGGAAATTTGCTAAAAAATGTGATGTTTGTTAGCAACTGGGCTAGCCAAGTGCATTAGACTAGATGCCCCACAATCCAGTGCTCCCGATGGAACCTTTTTAGAAATGGGGTTTGGATTTTGTCAGGACCATTTAAACCACTAGCTTAGCAAACAGATGCCCCACAATCCAGTGCTCCCGATGGAACCTTTTTAGAAATGGGGTTTGGATTTTGTCAGGACCATTTAAACCACTAGCTTAGCAAACAGGCAATAAATATATTTTGGTAGCCACATATTATTATACCAAATAGGTGGAAGACAAAGCATTAAGAGATAATAAAGCCAGTTCTATAGCAATATTTCTATATGAAATGATTATGACCAGATTTGGGTGCCATATTGAATAATCAGATGGTGTTGAGTTAATCTTTTAATTACTTCAGTCAGTGTGATCAAGTGGAAACTTTCTTAATGAATAAATTAAAAAATTATCTCAACACCATATGATTATTCATAGGCATTCCTCAATATATTATTCGCAAGCTAATGGTGAGGCTAAATCTTCTTATAAAATACTATTAAGAATCTTGAAGAAAGTGGTCAATAAAAATTGGACAAATTGGGACCAGAGGTTGTATTACGCACTTTGGGCATTCCAAATAGCTTACAAGTCAGCAAATGACTCTTTTTCGGATATAATTGATGTCATCAATCCGAAAATGATACAAGCTACTTGCAAGTATCTCTCCCAATGTGTAGATAAAGTTGTATCTCTTCAGCAACAAACAAGGAGTAAAAGAAATAAAAAAAGAGTTTCAACTCTAATCACTTTCAACAATCAAATAGCGAGTCCAACTCCTTGAAGGGAAATACACACATTTTAGGAGTATCATTGATATGCAGGTAATTCGCTAATCCCAAGGCTCCCCTAATCTTGTTGGATTAGTCACTAACCCCAAGGGTTACTACCATGTATAAAACAAGTTGTCCATAATTTTGTTTTCCATGTCAACTACACCACCTTCGCACTCGACCATGACCTCTACCTCTACGTCTACCTATACCTAAATTGGAGTAGAAGGCCTCTTCTGATGTATTCTTTCTTTGTGAAGAAGAGTTCTCACCAAGAGACTTTTCTTCTATGATCAACATAGACAATAAGCCCCAAAAGTTGGAAACATTCTCTCTAACTATAATGGAGGTCTTTGAATGGCTTGTACTCTTTCCCAAGCCCATTCTGACAGACTCTCACTAAATCATCATCTTCCACTGATACATTAATTGACTCAAGATATTCAATAATTTCCTTGTTCTTTAAAGCATACTCATCGATAGACATCCTTTTCTTTTCATTAATAAACAACCCTTATTTTAGTTACTACAGTTTCGTTACCTTTGTGTTGGTCTAGAACAGGGAGCATCAATCTCTTACTGTTAGGGCTCTACTTACAATACCATAAATTACTTTACTTTGTTTTAGTTTTCAAGTTTAGCAATTCCTTTTTGTAAGTCTTTTTGCAAAATACCTTAGTCGGACTTTCATTATGTCTTGGGGACATTCCGATGAAGGAATGCGGTTATAACCACTTGTAACTGATGCGGGCTTTTAATCAGCCGCACTATTGTGTTTTGGATATGATGAATTAAGGAGTTCCGTCTGCGCTCTGTAATGGCATTCGGACTCATTTCTGTCATCCATATGTGTATTTTTGATTTCAGTCTTACTTCCATGTATCCGAATTAGGTTTAGTGAAAGTCTGATTTGAGTCACCAATATACACTGGCGATCCTGTGGGTTTCTACTTTGAAAAGGGTAGATTAGGAACAAACCTAGGGTTTTTTGGGGATAAGAGTATTTTTTCTATATGGATGGGTTGTTATATGATTTCTGAAATTGGGTAACAGATGAGGAGGAAGTAAATGCTTATGCAGAAATATTCTTCAACCAGAATTTCTCTGACCTTCCTAGAGATATTATCCGTATCCATAAGCCTCATGCGCAACAAGCTTCAACATCAACATCAACTTTCAAGCTTTCAAAGTGTTTCAAAGTGTGCTTTAAGCACTAATTATGTTGTTTAACACTAATTAAGCTATTAATCCAGCAAAGGGAGGTTATTATAAAGTGTTCTTAAACACTAATAGTGTTATTAAACACTAATGGACCAAAATAAGTCTAATCACCAAAATAAGTGTTATTTTACACTAAAAATGTACTTTTTAGCACTAATTATGTTTTATACACACTAATGGTGATATTAATCATCAACCAAAGTGTTGCTTAACACTAAGGTGGTCTTAACCATCAAAGGAGGAGGTCATTTACATTAAGAAGGCTCTTCTTCATCAACATGGAGGCCGGGCACACACCATAAGTGCCACATTCAAGTCTTCATCGTCAACCCGTTTCTTCCAAGGAGAAATGGTGCAACCATGAACCAATTGTCTTCATCTCATGAGTCAAAGAGGTTGAAGATCTCTGGTTTTTTCATCAACAAACTCAATACTTGAGTTGTTTAAACTTGAACACATGTACATTAAGTGTTCATTGTTGTTGTGTATTACCCTTGAGGCTCTTGTTTGTAAGAGGCATAGGCATGTAATAAGCCGTATGCTCTCGTTTCCCAAGCCCAAGGCACTTCATTCCGCTGCATATTCTGCACTTTCATCGTCTAAGATGAGTTGTAAGGTTCAGCATAGCATCCCTAAGTGCTCTACCTTATTGGTTGTCATGATTTTAAGCATCTTTTGGCATTACTTTTGTAAGAGGCATTGGCAACATTATGAGCCATGTCCTCTCCTTCTTGAGCCAAAGATGATAAACCTTATTTGTTTGAGTATTTACCTCAACCAACTACTCATTAAGTTTGTAACTTCAAACCCTAAAGGGTAGACACTGCCCTTGACCACTCCATAAGGCAAGTGGTAAGACCCTCCCTTTCCCTTCCCTATTTAAATCTACCTCATTACTCATGGAGGAGATATATTATTCAAGGAAGCATAAAGCATGTTGGAGGACCATCTAAAATCAAACCACTTAAGCAAGGGTGGAAGCCTTGTCATGATCATTGTGTGAGAATGGTCAAGGTGGAAAGCATGTGGTGGAAGCAATGGCATGTACGTCTAAAGCATGTCATCTACAAGAAGTCAAGCAAACATAAAGAGTGGGGTGCACCATCATTGAGGTGTACATCTTCATCGACAAAAAGACTTAGATGGCAACATTGTATTAGCCTCTAAGGCTCTAGGAACTCTTTTGTAAATCCTAGATAACCACACCTATATTCAAACCTGGTACGCCTAATGTTATAAAGGCATCCTATGTCCAATACCACCTATTCCATTCTTTCATAGTTGGTATTGAGGGGGGGTATTAAGAGACTAAGGTTATGTAGAAGGGGAAGAGGAAGGTGTGAGTGTGAATGGACTTAAGGTCCACTAGCTCACCTATTTAAAGGTGAAGCCATGAGGCATTTTGTATAGAGCAAGGCCTAGTTGTATTCATAAACAACTTAAGCAAGATATTGTTCTTGTACTTTTTGAGTCTCTCCTCTCCAAACACTTGATCTAGCATTCATGAGCACCATGTTTTCTCAACAACTGTCACGTCTAAGGATCTGCGAAACTCCCGAGCATGTAGCATCAAAACAACTGCTCTGCCCTATGCTGTACAATCCGCTCCATAGTCATGTGCTGCTGCGCCTCAGCTCTAGAAATCTAAAACCCGTCTTAGAAGGAGCCCAAATGCCAAAGATTCAATGTCAAAACCTTGGAGTTATTTAAACCATGTGTATGTTAAGGCTCACCCTAACCCTCCTTGAAACACATCCAAAAAGAGATTACCTGGTGAGATGCAACTGTCATGAGGATCTTTCTAATGGCCGAGCTCATAACCCTCGAGGTCTCCAAGCTCTACAACTCCTTGAGAAGCAATTCCACTGCGTCTCCTGCGAGCGTTATCACACTGCCGCGTGGGTCCTCATCCCTCCTCTCACCTCACTTCACTCACACACACTCACTAGCATGTATTAGGGAGAGAGATTAATAAGAGGATTAACAAGAGCAAGACTCAATTGCACAATGGGAGAGTGTGTTGTATTATGAGAGAAATTCACTTATATACATGGCCATAAGTGTTCACACTCACTTAAACTAGGGTCAGCCGGGCACTTTAAGCTCATAAGAGGCCTAATTCTATTACAAAATGACTACTATCATAATATATCCATGAAGTACATCACTTAGGACTTCATCCTATTTCGCTCTTGAAGTGGGAACTGCCATAAATACTCTGTCACACCATTACGGGCACTCGTCCAAGTTGTAGATTTGGACACTATTGCTTGATATCTTGAATGTATGACCCTTTGGTGTATCTATCATGGCTCCTTGATATAAGATAATGACGGTAGCTCTTGTTAATCCTAGAATTGGATTAATAGTGTAAATCTTTGGACACTATTGCTTGATATCTTGAATGTATGACCCTTTGGTGTATCTATCGTGGCTCCTTGATATAAGATAATGACGGTAGCTCTTGTTAATCCTAGAATTGTATTAATAGTGTAAATCTTCCAAAGTCAAGTAGAAAATATTTACTGGAGGATCTCTACAAATGCAAGTGATGTAGCCTACAAGGTTGACTTTAGCCCACATAGAGGAGAAAATCATGGAATCTAGATCAGACAATCAAGGGGATCATTTTTAGCATGCTTGAGGGACACTTTTACTATGGATTTATGATCTTGAATGGTTGAAGATGGTATTTCAAATTTACTAAAAGAGATTATCCTTTTACAACCATCCCTTTTTGAAATATCTAAACTTGTAGAAGTAATGGAATCTCTTATCATTAGAGAAGAGGGTTGAGGGGACAGGGGCCAAGGGGAGTAAGAGAGATGAGTGAGAGGGGTCAAAAGAGGGATTAGGATAGGATCAAAGGGGAAAAAGTAGGGTGAGAAAAGAGGGAAAATGTAGGGTGAGAAAATGTGGGAGAGTCAATGCGAGAGGGGGGGACACATTGCTCCCCCCCCTTCTTGTCTTGATGCCCATGTCCCCCAATTCCATGAGCTCCCTAGGCATATGGAGAGCTCAAAAGTCATGCCCAAAGTTCTTATGGAAGCCTTGATGATGTATAGTAGCTTTGATCTTTGCATTATGGGATATTATGGATATTTGGGTATCTAGATATTTTTGTTATGTATAAAATTTAGATATCTAATATCTTCATCTCATATTAAGGCTACAAGAATATTAAACACTAAGTACCATAACAATTAATTTGTAAGGAACAATCTCTTTTGTATTGTTAAAAATGAGCACCGTTCTTCATACGCTACATTCTGCATACATTAGAGAACTCCCCTTAGAGTCCATTTAGAGACACAATAAAAACCTATGTTATCCCAAGACTCAAAGGGATGACCAAGCTAGAGATACTAAATTAGCATTAGGATAATAAGTGGGTGCCCAACTTATTATTTAGTATGGATGCCTAACTTGATTTCTCTAGAGCTATCATATCCCTCCTAATGGATATTCTAGATATTCAATCATGTCCTCATAATCGAGTGGAAGACTTTGCTGTGGGGAGAATTGAGAAGTTGTTGTGTGGATACCTATGATGCTGCTTGAATGTTCAATGGCACACAAAAGATTGCATAAAATATTTATATGAGGAAAGGAAATTAGGGTTTTTAATAAGAAGATAAGGTTGTTGGACATCAAGTAACCATGTTTGCAGTAGACATCAGCATAGCTGGGTCCCACAAGGTTAGCAAATCCAAAGCTTTAATGAGCAATGAGCCAGTACCCCCTTACATACCATATACTAGATTACCACCAAGGTGGGATACTTCCACATAGAGGAGTCAAAAAAGGTGGGGGCATGTATGCTTAAGTTTCACACGTAAAGGACTACCATATAAACAAGAGTTATTATGCAATGGTCCTTACCAAGTGTCGCCATTTAGTGCTAGAGGATGTAGAAGCTAGCTAGTTTCTCCAAAAGGTGGGCTTATTAGACTTCTTTACATTGTAGGCATGGGGTACAGACTACCTCATATGTTTTCATATAATGAACTATGACATGACAACCAAGGCAGTCCAAGTTGATCTAATATTGGGCTAGGGAGGATAAGAGTAGTACTCTAGCTAACCATGGATGTAGTACAAAAAATGTGCTTTGGTTGTTACCAAGGGTTGGATAGGCCCGGGTTAAAGCATGATGCCTACAAGGCTGCCATATTTGGGTAAGAAAAGATCACGAAGCCACATTTGACATATGTGTGGCTCTAATGCCTAATTAAGCGAGACAAAGCCATGTGCATTTACTTCTCTTTTTACAAGAACAACCCCCATGTATAGAAGTAGACATAGAGAGTAGATAGTGCTAAATGCTGAGAAATTTGCTTGAGCGCCTGCTTCCTTGGGCAATGACATAATGGACCATGATGAATAATGGGTTCATGGAGAAGGCCTCACACTTATATAGGATACTAATAAAGTTATGCATGCTAGTCCATTGGGTGCCACACACATACAATGTAATTGACATTGCAGCTTACTACTTGTTGAGTGTAGTCCAAATTGAAGTGTAAAATGAAGCCAATGTCGTCTTTTTTACCACCACACATGTAGCATATCCCACCTTTAACAGAGAATCAAAGGTGATAAAGCATTAGAATTTATTAATGATCTAGAGACAAGAAAGACTATTTTGAGAAGTGAATGTCCCCATGAATGCCTCCATGAATCTATGGTCTTTTTGCTTCCATGCAAAGGTACTAATCTTGTCATTCTTATTTTCTAGCTCTAGCAACTTAATGGCAACGTCTCTCTCCTCCTTGTGTTGGTACTTTTTTGGTCTTTGCATAGCAATTTGTTAACCCATTTTGGGGTTACCAGGAGTTATCACTATAATTCTAGATTAAATAGAAAATAGAAAAGATGGAGTTTCCCACTATAATTCTACATCAAAAGGGAGATTATCTCACGACTTATACTTTCGAGGATAGGAAGGTTGTGAAGCCTACTATGTCTCATGGGTGATGTTGAAATTCATTGGTTTACATTCACTTTGAAGTGGGCTTAGACCTACCAATGTGTAATGGATGTGCACTAAAAATCCTCTAAGAGGTAAAAGGGGTCAAAATGAAGTTAACACCAATCACATTAGTCGTAATGAAGTTGTTGCTAATCTTCTTAAAGAGAATATTATGATGATGTATGGAGGGCCAACTTTCTCCTCCTATTGAGTCATCTTTCATTACATCTTTCATTACATCTAGCAATACGAAGCCAAAGGCTCTAGTACTACTAGCTCTTTTCAGTGGCCTCTTAAGAATGGATATTGGTTCATGGATCAAGGCCTTAAATGGCTTGCTCTAAGGCTCCTTTAGAGGTTTTGATTACCTATAGAGAATAGGGTCTAAAGTATGGTTAAGTTGGGTTAATGGTACTCAACCACTTGCTCAAGGATAGGTTCTAGTCTAGCGTGCACCTTTCGCATAAGCTCTTAATTAATATTGTTGCATTCTCAATTGCATAATTAAGCATACTATGCCTAGTAATGGTAGAGGGATATGCCGAATAACTCTACTACTATGATGTTCAATCTAAAGATCATACTGAGTGATATGTATGGCTTTTTGTGCTATTGTGTACAAAGTAGGTAATGTTAATTTGTTTTTTATTGGTGATTCCTTCCTCATTGGTGGTTATCTTCCATTTATGTTTTGGTTATGTACAATTAACTTAAACACGGGGTTGAGGTATCCTTGAGTTTCTTGGGAAGGTTTACATAGTCAATGAGCTTCTTTTCTTTGGGAAGAGTTGGTTTTATAACGGGAGATTACTCGCTATCTTTGTAAGGGGAGGAAACTTTGGATTATAATGGAAACATTAAGAAGAAGTGGCTTGCATGACATGTTATTGAAGTCTCTCAGACTTCATTACACAATGGTTTTGAATATGGAGGTATAGTTAATGCCTAGAGACTATTCTTGGTATCCATATGAATGGTATTACTCATATGCATAAGCATAAAGCTATATGTTTATACATAAGATTAGGCTTTATGCATAAGCATTAAGCTTATACATAAATATTTATCATTATCCATTATGCATAGATTATGCATTATGCACATTATTATGTATATATAATGCATAGCCTATGCACTATATGCATAAACTATAAAAATTCATTTTGTATAGTCCATGCATGTATATAATATACATTATCCATAGTGCTTAAGAATTAGTACACATAATATGCATTATGCATGGTGCATAAGCATTACACATAATACATTATGCGCATAATGCATAGTCTATCCATTATGCATTTGCATGCTTTATACATTATGGATAATAGCATACTATGGATAGTATTGAGTGTGAAAGGATACAACATGTGGTATATATAAGAGAAAATTGCAATGCATAGTATGTTTATTTCATACTGTACATAGCAATGAAAAGATACAACATGTGGTGTATACGAGAGAACGTTGTTATGCATAAAATGCATAATGCATATTATTCATAAGAGTGTAAAAGGATACAACATGTAATGTATATAAGAGAACACTCACAAGATGTAGAATCTTTCATAGCACAAAACTTTAAAACATAAATTGCATGATAACCAAGATAGACAAGAATACTATATTACTGAAATTCCTAAAATGATATAATCGATAGCAAAGCCCCACACCTATGTGCTCCTACATGAAGGGAGCTTTGATGGCTAATTTGGAATTGTTAAGACATAGATTATATACTAGTAGAAGCTAGGGAATTAACTCAGAGTGATGATTGATGAACTATGTGGAGAAGGGGTTGTAGCCTGTCCACATGAGGTGACCATGACACTGAAATTGTTGAAGTGGCACAGTATATGGCAAAGCCCCATGCTTGTGTGCTCTTGCATGAAGGGAGATTTGATGGCTAATCTAGAACTGCTAAGATAAAGGTTGTATGCTAGTAGAAGCTAAGGAGTTAACTCACACGGATTGATGAAGTTTGTGGAGAAGAGATTGTGTGCTAGTAGAAGCTAAGGAGTTAACTCACACTGCTTGATGAAGTTTGTGGAGAAGAGATTGTGTGCTAGTAGAAGCTAAGGAGTTAACTCACAGTGATTGATGAGCTGTGTGGAGAAAAGGTTGTGGCTTTTCCATATAGGGGTGGCTAGAACACGATCGTGTAGGTCTGTATTCAAAGTCAATGTCAACATCCATAGTATAGACTCATCCCATAAAGATGAAATATAACTACTATGTAGTTACACCACATCTCACAATCATTTGAGCTCATCTTAGGTCTGTTTCAAGGCCCGAAATGTCAAGAAAAGGTGTCCATGTGTGGACCATTATGAGATAATAGTCAAGGTAACGGTCTAGTGTAGCATGTAACCCATTTGGCAGTGTACCAAATATAATCCAAGGTATCTCTCAACCATCTAGCCTCTTAGGCAACCTTCCCATACAAGGATACTGGTGTGCTTGGGTGTAAGATTCCTCCCCAGCCTTCGAGATATACAGGAGTAAGAATCTCCCTTTTTGATCTTATAATTATTCCCTCTCTAAAATAAAAGAAAGATTCTATTTAAAAAAAGGAAGACCCTTTCCCTAGAATACTTCTCAGGAGTCACGCCTGTTTTAAGGATTCAGAACAATGAGTGCAGAAGTGAAAATCGGTGTTTTGGATACCAAGGTTTTGGTCTTCATTCGAGTACGGCCCAAAAGAAGTTCTTTATCTATTGGGGAGTTTAAGAAGTTATCCCCTAGATATTGTGAGCCTTATCTGAATTCAAAGAAAGTAAGTGACTTAGCTTACGAGCTTCTTTTATCTCCTCATCTCAAAGTTCTTAATTCCTTCTATAGAAAATTGTGCCAAACCCAAATCATGGAAAGACGGTAAAACTTCAGTGGCAAGCTACCGTTGGCTTCTAAGTTACGCTAGCTCCTTCCTTTATATAAGTCGTAACTTTTACTTGTCGCTCACAGTAATCTTACTCCCATCGATCTCCTTTCTTCCTAATCTCCTTCATGGCTTTGCAACAAGAATTAGTTTTATCCATAATGATTCCTCACCTTCAAGACGCAAGTGAGTCTGTGAAGAAGGATTTTATAGAACAGTATGAGCGCTCACTTTTCCCTCACTTGGGAACTTCTGTAGCGCAGACCAAATGGCGGACCTATCAAGACATAACTAGGGTAACACCCTGAGGTCAGCAGCACTTTCGCAACAATATCCGCTTGGCCATGGTTATTGAAGCCTTGGGTTTGGGTCCCCGATACTACTGCGTCATGAGATCAAGACATCTTGGGTTTTCTGAGCGGGTCTTCTTACTGGCGTGTTTTCTTCCTCATGAGAAGATATGCCTTTACCCCGTTTTTGGCTTACCTCTCAGAGGTCCTTTTGTTAGATCACCTTATACCACTGAGATAGGCGCGGCAATAACCAATAGAATCATTCCCATAGATGAGTTACCTTATACTTGTGCAGCTTGTGAGTGCTGTTTTTGTGACCATATGATGGACGGGCTTATGGAAGTGTAAAGAGTTCTTCTATCTTTACTGTATAAGTTCCGAGAATGAATAAAGTTTAAATCTTGTTCTTATCTTGCTCTCTTTGAGACTTTTCTTGGTTGGTTAATCTTGATTAAAATTTTTCTCTAAGTCTCATATTCATGTATCTTGCGAAATTACCCTAGTTTGCGAGATGAGGACATCTCGCGTTTTTTAAAGTGGGGTAGAATGTAAGATTCCTCTCCCACCCCCTTTTTGATGTCTAGTATCTTCCCCTGTAACCAATCCCTCTTCAGAAATATAAAGACCTTCTTTCTAACTGTTTTAACCTAGAGAGAGAAAATATTCTAGAGAGAGAATATTCAGATTTTGAATATTTTTAGATAGAAAAATATCTCATCTTATTAAAATGAATTCCCCTGAAACAGAAATTCAGAAAGAATTTTCCAATGCGCAATTGGAATTAATTGGAAATGGGTATAAAGGACCTTAGCCTAAGGGTCTAGATTTTCAGAAATTTTTGGATTATGGTCCAATTAAAGTTCCTATGGGTCAATAGCATCAATCCATGTGTAGGGAGGAGATAAATCCAATTTGTAAAAGAAGATACCCAAAAATGAGTAAATGCTCACATAAGATGAAGAGTTGAAAATGTACAAGGTTTATTAGTAAAAAACTATGAGCAATATTAAAAATATGAGATATTTTGGGTATCCAAAAATGAGTAAATGCTCACATAAGATGAAGAGTTGAAAATGTACAAAGTTTATTAGTAAAAAACTATGAGCAATATTAAAATGATTCCATTATGACACATATGTAAGGAAGGGGAGTTCTTTAAAGGAGGTGCATATTTCACATAAGATGAAGAGTTGAAAATGTACAAGGTTTATTAGTAAAAAAACTTTGAGCAATATTAAAATGATTTCATTATGACACATATGTAAGGAAGGGGAATTCTTTAAAGGAGGTGCATATTTCACATGCTTGAATGAGTTTTAAACTCATAAAAATTGAGATATTTCATCTCTCCTCTCTCCTAATTCAAGTCTAGTTCCAAAAAGTTAGCTTAACTGACCTAAAAATGGTCAAATATTGACCAAACTGATTTAGAAAATTCTAGAATCAGTTTGTTTGGTTAGGAGCTCAATTTTTCCTATAAATAGAAGCCTCCCCCTTGTTGAAAAATATATAGTGTTTATGCATCGTTACTCTACTCTACCTAAGCCAAGAACTATGAATTCATTTAATAATTCACTAGTTTTTGGAGCTTCCCTCTTTCTTCAATCCCCATTAGTGGCTCCATCAACATACTTAACCAATTGATTGGTTGGGGGCCTCTACCGTGAACAAAGAATCAAGCAATTTGTAAGGTAATTAGTGAATATTGATTTTTTCTATAATTTCTCAATGTTTCTCTCTTCTCAACCCTCTCAAGCTTGAGAAGCTTAATTGGTATGGTTTTTTAAATGCTATTGATGAATAGTAGTGAAGAGTTACATAATTTAATAAATGCTATTGAAGTTTAAGATGCATAAAAGATTGATTTTTTAATTCAAAAGTGTCATTCTCATCTAAATTGAATTTATGCATAGAAAAATGCATAAAAGATTGAAATTTAATTCAAAAGTGTCATTTTCATTTAAAATGAATTTATGCATAGGAAGATGCATAAAAGATTGATTTTTACTTCGAAAGTATTAATCTCCTTAAATAGAATTTATGCATAAATAAATGTGTAAAGAAATCTTATATCAAATGTAAGAATTCTCTTGTATTCTATAAATAGATAAGAGATGTGATAGGATGTGATAAGAGGTGTGATAAGAGGTGATAAGATGCTTATGAAATAAGTTAGGAGGTGATAAGATGAATTAAGATGTGTATGGGGGGATGAGGTAAGAAGTGTATGTGATAGGATAAGATGTATATGGGTTGTGATAGGGCGAGAATGGATGTGATGTAAAAGATTAGATGTGAAGGTATATGGGGTTATATAAATGGGAATGTGGAAATAGATGTATGTATGTGGATGTGTGTATGTGGATGTGTGTATGTGGATGTGTGGATGTGGAGATGGGAGTGTGGATGTATGAACGTGAAAATGGATATATGCATGAAGATGTATATGCATAGATGTGAATGTGGATGTAGATGTGGATGTATAGATGTGAATGGGAATGTGGATGTATGTGTATGTGAATGTGAATGTAGATGTGGATGTATGTGAATGTAGATGTGGATGTATGTGAATGTGAATGTAGATGTGGATGTATAGATGTGAATGTGGAATGTGGATGTATAGATGTGGATGTATGGGAATGTGGATGTGGATATATGTGAATGTGAATGTAGATGTGGATGTATAGATGTGAATGTGGAATGTGGATGTGGATGTATGTATGTATGTGGATGTATGGATGTGTATGTATGAATGTGGATATGGGATGTGGATGTATAAATGAGGATATGAAAATGGAGGTAAGCATGTAGATGTGGATGTATGGATGTGAATGTGGATGTGGATGTGGATATGGATGTGTATGTATGAATGTGGATATGGGATGTGGATGTATAAATGAAGATGTGAAAATGGAGATAAGCATGTAGA
Organism: Cibotium barometz; assembly: GCF_041138505.1. Taxonomy (NCBI): domain Eukaryota; kingdom Viridiplantae; phylum Streptophyta; class Polypodiopsida; order Cyatheales; family Cibotiaceae; genus Cibotium; species Cibotium barometz. The sequence continues at coordinate 61,283,414 of NC_141054.1, read as the reverse complement.
TGTGGATGTATGGATGTGAATGTGGATGTGGATGTGGATGTATGGATATGGATATGGATGTGAATATATGATATGTGATGTGAAGGAATCTGAAGTGAAGAGATGGAAAATGAGGTGATTGGATGAGTACACATATAAATGGAATGTGGAATAAGTAATGTGGATTAATGAGGGTTAATGTGGAAAAATGAGAGTTAATATAGAAACTGTATTTGTAAACTGTTTGTAAATATTGTATGTAAATGGCTGTTTTATGTCAAGAATGTTGGGGAAGCATTTTGACCGTCTTGTGATTAAGGTCGTGGAGACCTAACTGATAAAGTTGCAACTGCTGAACGGAGAGTCAATGGAGGACGTCTCGTGTAGCAAGGTCGACCGAGGTCTTGACCAGCCTCGGTTCGATTAAAATGGTGAGCTTCCGGTACGGTGGATGAGGGACCAAGGAAGCAGCCTATGAGTGAAGCGCTAGGTCACCTACGAAGGATCCTAGAGGGTGCTGACCATACAGTGCTCGGGCTCTGGGTCACCTAGGATACCCACGCGTGCGTCGAGGAAGATATTGGAACAAGGAGTAAGAGTTGTTTTGTGAAACCGGGCATGGATTTGGTTGACTGACCTTGCTGGTCCTCAACGGATGAGTCCATGGCTCTTTTATATGGATCTGTTGGTTGATCTTGCTGATCTTCAACGAGAGTCCATCTTGATAAGTGATTATATTGCCGAGTATTATGGGCTAGGAACTATAGAAACGGCCCCCGAGTGGTCAGGTGGTGAGCGTTCTAGTTGCCAATGATGCCATAGATACTCTGATGAAGGAATCATGGAAAATTTGAGAATCAATCGGATAATTTGGAAGACTGTGATCAGTGGTACTATGCTTTCATTAAAGGATTGTTTTAAAGTTAGCTGATGCTAAGAAAAAGGTAATTTCATATTGGGTGTGTAAGTGGTGTGCCTAATTTTATGTTTGCATGAACTTCTTGCTAGGGGGCCTTGGAACTCTTTTCCTTGGTACGCGGGACAAAACCTAACCAAATTCCAAATTGGATCCCATCACTACAGTGGTGGTTGGGCGGTTGGCTAACCCATGGGATCGGATGGGGTTAGGCTGGACTGATGGATCCGTAAATCGAGATTTAATTTCTATTATTACGATAGATGAAGTAAATCCCGGATAGAAATTGTTCTATGGATAGGAATCAACGGCTGTGCCTCTTGATGGGGAAAAAAGCGTTGATCCCAATGATTCAAGTGCAAGTTCTTCCTTGATTTGACCAAGTACCGTTAAAGGTGCAGTCAGATCAGTTGATCCGTAATGATCTTGACTACGTTAGAGTAAAGAGTTATCTTGGTGGAATCGCCCATGCTTTCCAGGTAAAGGAAGTTTTTTCGGTTTCGTCGGTTTTGGACAAACCGACGGATTAGTCTCTTGTCCGGATATCCGTGGGCGAGGCCCCGAATGTGGGACCCCTGTCCCGTGCGAGAAGTGCTACTTCCGCTGCTAGTACCCGAATCCGTTGCTCGGTGGGAACAGGGGGATCTCACAGTTGGTATCAGAGCATTTGGTTAATAAAGATCAACTGAGAAGACAAATATGTCAAAAATTTATCAAGAAACACAAAAAGGTTATAATTGTGTGATATAATTCATACAATTTGATATTCAAACTGAAATTCATAATTTGGTAATTGGGTCTTCAAATGGAAGTACCGCAATCATATGGAACCCTGACTTGCTTGAGACCTAGACATGATGGTATTTATCTTATAGTTTCGAGTATCATGACTATCCGTATATACCGAGGGTATAACTGTAGCTCTTTACCGACTGTATATACGAGTAAATCCAAGACTTGAAATTATAAGCGTTAATGCTATCCAGATAATGATTTCAAATGTGGTTGATATGATTTTTAATTCTGTTTGAGAATTGATGAATTGATCTGGATTCTGATTGAAAAATTGTGATTGAAAAAAATGATGAATTCTGAAATTTAGTTGAAATTTAAATAAACTACAATGAGGATGAATGGGACGAGTCCCTATGATGATAAATGATGATAATGATTTCAGCAAATCACTATGAGATTAGTGGATTGTGCTGTCACATTTGACCGTCAGATCAAGTTAAGGGATGACAAATTGAGAACTTACTTGACTGAAATTCCCGTGGAGGAATGTTCAGAAGGAAATTTTTCGGTCTAATGGACCTTTATCATGTTAAAGATATGAATGATATGATCTGAATGAATTGTTATTTAATGATGAGTTCTAAGGGATATTTATCCCAGTATTCTGTTGGGTTGACCAGAATATAAGGAACCCCAGAATAAAATTGGATCTTAAGAAAAAGAGTTGTCCTCTACCTTGGCGAGATGAGGACATCTCGCACTTTTCAAGTGGGGTAGAATGTAAGATTCCTCCCCCAGCCTTCGAGATATACAGGAGTAAGAATCTCCCTTTTTGATCTTATAATTATTCCCTCTCTAAAATAAAAGAAAGATTCTGTTTAAAAAAAGGAAGACCCTTTCCCTAGAATACTTCTCAGGAGTCACGCCTGTTTTAAGGATTCAGAACAATGAGTTCAGAAGTGAAAATCGGTGTTTTGGATACCAAGGTTTTGGTCTTCATTCGAGTACGGCCCAAAAGAAGTTCTTTATTCAGGGTAACCCTGATTCTGGCGGCACGGTCCCCCGTGCTGCCAGAATCAGGGTAACCCAAGAAGAGTGCCAGCTTAGCATGCAGCCTCCATGCAAAGCAGTTTTCGAACTCCCTCCCAGAATTGGAATAACCAAAGAGAGAGAGTTCCACCTCAGACTGCTGCAGCCAGAGCAGTCACCATAGCTGAGGAAGTGGAGGAAGAGAAAGGACAATCTATGCAGCAATTGAGCATCAGGGAAATAACTGTCAATTCTTGGTCCTCTAGCAGAGTACTAGGGTAGGAAATTCAAGCTTTTGATTGATTCAGGCAGTACTCATTCTTGGTCCTCTAGACTCTAGCAGAGTACTAGGGTAGGAAATTCAAGCTTTTGATTGATTCAGGCAGTACTCATTCTTTTATTTCCCCAAGATATCTGCGTAAATTAGTCCTAAATAAAAAATCGGGGAAACCTATGCAAGTGGAATTAGCCAGTGGGAAGATTCTTTTCACTCACCTTGAGACTGACCTTATTCAGCTTAGCCTAGATGGGAACGTAACAGAGTGCCAATTCAGAGTCCTACCCCTGGGAATATATGATGGAATCCTTGGAATGGATTGGCTCCAAAAGAATCAGCATTGTCACAAAGGAACCATCTCTTTCCTTGACCTTCACGGGAGTAAAGCTCAAGGAGTTGGAATTTCTGGATCCCCAGTGCTACATTTAGTCAAGGCTTCCAAATTATCAAAAGGGCTCAGAAAGAAGCAAGCTATGTATGTCGTTAAAATGAATCCAGTAGACATAAAATGCAAGGCTAAAGAACCAGTGGTTAAGTGAGTATGTAGATGTGTTTCCTGAAGAGCTGACTAAGATGCCTCCATCTCGTGAAGTAGATCATGAGATCGAATTAACCCCCCAAGCTCAGCCAGTAGCCCAACGTGCATACAAAATGCCAGTCCCTGAAGCTATAGAACTTAAGGAACAGTTAAGACAGCTATTAGAGCAGGGATTTGTCAGACCCAATGTCTCACCTTGGGGTGCGCCCATTCTCTTTCAAAAGAAGAAAGATGGAACGTTAAGACTGTAAGATTCCTCCCTAGTCCCTCAAGATGTCCAGTATCTTCCCCCTGTAATCAATTCCCTCTTCAGAATAATAAAAGATCTTGTTTCTACCTAAATCCCCCTAAAAATGAGTAAATACTCACATAATATGAAGAGTGGACTAAGGACCAAAGGAAATACTAAAAAAATAAATTTTTGACACCTCAAAGAGTGGGGATTCCCCCTCATGTAGGAGGTGCCTATTTCACATCTGTGGTGGAGTTTTAAATTCTCAAATATTGACATATTTCATCTCTCCTCTCTCCTAATTCAAGTCTAGTTCCAAAAAGTAAGCTAAACTGACCCAAAAATGGTCAAAAATTGACCAGACTGATCTGGAAAATTCTAGAATCAGTTTGCTTGGTTAGAAGCTCACTTTTTCCTATAAATGGAAGCCTCCCCCTTTTTAGAAGCTTAAAAGTGTTTTATGCACTCTACTCCACCCTAGAGCCAAAAACAGTGAATTTATTGATAATTCATTAGTTTTTGACCTTTCCCTCTTCAAAAGAATTGGTGGCCACTCTTGTTGCAAACAAGAGTAGATCCCTCAAACCATCAAGCCAAAGGAAAGCTCATAGAAATTCAAGTAAGCTAGAAATTTAATGGTTTTCTAATTTTTGTTTTCTTTAAAATGAAAAAATGATGTTATGCCTTGTTGCAAAGGCTTTCCTCCTCTCTTCATTCTTAAATTCAGCCTTTCTTTACCCTAGATAAGTAATCAAATTGTTAGAATTAAACTTTTCATATTGTTTCTCTTTTAAAAGTGGAATTTGATTAGTTTAGAATGATTTAAACCATTTGGGATAATTTTTAAGTAACTTGAGGATAGAAAATTTTGAAAAATGGTCAGCCATACAAAGGAGGTTATGGTGAAATTTTCTTAAATTTTGTGAAATAAGTTTTATCTTTTATTATTCAAAAAGATTAATCCCCACACCAATTGTATATTCTAAAAGTGTTATTTTCATTCTAGGCATTAAAAAAATGCATAGTAGAAATATTTTTATTACAAAAGTATTATTTCCATTAAAATTTAAATTCTATGCATAGAAAGATGCATATTGGTTATGTTTTTATTATAAAAGAGTGATTTTCATTAGATTTAAATTCTATGCATAGAAAGATGCATATTGGATATTTTTTTATTATAAAAGTTTCATTTTCATTAGAATTAAATTCTATGCATAGAAAGATGCATACTGGAAATAATTTTTTTATTATAAAAGTTTTAACTATAAAAGTGTTACTTTCATCAATATTGATTTTTATGCATAAAATAATGCATAAAAGAATTTTTTTAATATAAAGTGTTACTTTCACCAATATTGATTTTTATGCATAAAATGATGCATAAAGATTTTTTTAATTATAAGTGTTACTTTCATCAAAATTGATTATTTTACATAAATAGATGCATACATAATTTTTATATCAAAATAAGAGTTCTCTTTAATCCTATGTTTAAGCCCCATGAATATTGGTAAATGAATAAGTAAATACTCTGTGAGAGAAAATTCTACTGTTTCATATTCTCTAGGATAGTAATGAAAAAAATCAAAAAAACTATAGAAGTCAAAATTTTAGATAAATGATTAATTTATTCCTCATAGGAATTCATGATTAGTTTTAAATTCAGTTAAGCAAAATACTCAATGAATAAAATTCATGATCAGTTAAGCAAAATACTCAATGAATAAAATTCAGTTAAGCAAAATACTTAATGAATAAAATTCAGTAAAGTAGTATTTGAAATATTACCCTTCGAGAAAGTTAGTTCAGGGAGAACCTTTCCAGACTCAAACCCTGAATCAGACTATGACCAAGACTTAATCTCCTTCGTCAGTTTCAAGAAAAGATGATGTGACTAGTTCAAGAAAATTTAACTCAAATCACCCACCAAATTTGAAATCAAGTTAAGACCCTTTCTGATCTGAGGGTCAAGTTAAGACCCTTTCTGATCTGAGGGTCAAGGTTACAGAATTCAAGAAATTTTGTTGGAGTTTTAGACTAGTGATCTAGAAGTATTGGGATACGGATTTAAGATATACCCATTGTATTCAAAAGAAAATCAAAACTAAAAACTTGCATAGAAACCCTATTTTCTTAAAGGACTGTCTTACGCTAGAATGCTCGAGGGAGCATCTGGTATATGTGTTTTTCTAAGGGAAGTTCGGTTGCAACATATGGCAAGGAGTGTTCAAAGGACAACTCATGTGGCAAAAACCTGCCTAAGTCTTGACCAGCCTGGGTATGGTGAAAAATGGTGTGCTTCCGGTATGATGGGCGAGGGCCAACGAAGCGGTCCCTGAGTGAAGTACCAGGAAACCTAAGGAGGATCTTGGAGGGTTCTGACCAGGCGATGCACGAGCTCGCAGTGCTTAGGACACCCATGCGTATGTCGTGGAAGATATATATATGTATGATGATGAGAAAATTATTATAATCTATTACTGGATCTCGTTGCTGACCTGCTGGTCTCAATGGAGAGTCTAGAGTGATACTGTTTTGTGAGAAACAAGGATTGAATGGAAATTTTGAGTTATGACATCTGTAACCAATCATTGTTTATCAATGGATTATTTTTAAAAGTTAAAGTTTAAAGAGGAGTGTGTGCGTATCTGTATTCTAAAGCAAAAGTTAAAGTTTAAAGAGGAGTGTGTGCGTATCTGTATTCTAAAGCAAAAGTTAAAGTTTAAAGAGGAGTGTGTGCGTATCTGTATTCTAAAGCAAAAGTTGAGAAAGGCATTCAATTATGGGTGGGTGAGTACTTGTCTAATTCTACTAATTCCAGTGGTTGGGTGGTGGCTAGCCCATGGGCCAGATGGGGTAGGCTGGAATCAATAGAGTTTTAATAAAAAAAATTGATTAATAGAAGTACGCTTAGAACTTGAGTAGTTAAATAAAAGCCTGAAGACTTCTCTAATGAATAGATCAACAGCAGTAGTTGTGCCTGATTTAATTAGGAAAAAAGCGTTGATTCCTTCAAGTTAAGTCTGTAATAGTTTCCCTTCTATATGATTTAATCAAATATAGGTTAGTTCAGTATCTTGACCTCGTTAGAAAAATTCATTAAGAAAATAAAAAATGGTGGAATCGTCCCCGTTTTTCGAGCATGGAAAATTTTCCCGGTTTTGGTTTTCGGAATGACCACCAACTTAGTCTCGTGCCCAGACATTCGAGGGCAAGGCCCCGAGTGAGAAACCCTACCCCGTGCAAGAGAAAGCTACTTCCGCTGCTACCATTCGGGAATCCGCAGAGGGGGCAGTGGGATCCCACAAAGACTCTGTATTGACTACAGAGGATTGAATCAATTAACAATTAAGTATCCTATTCCTAGGATTGATGAACTTCTGGATTGGTTAAGTGGGACCCAAATGTTCACAAAGATAGATCTCAAATCTGGGTACTACCAGATCAGAATCAAGGAGCAGGACATCCCAAAGATAGCATTCAATACTCGCTATGGGCTTTATGAGTTCACAGTCATGCCGTTTGGATTGACTAATGCCTTGGTGACATTTAATCGTCTTATGCAAGATATTCTTAGAGAATACTTGGATGATTTTGTTCTTGTCTTCTTTGATGATATCTTGGTATACTCAAAGAATGCTGCAGACCATGAAGATCATGTGCGCAAAGTCTTGGAAATCCTAAGGAAACACCAACTCTTTGCAAAGAAGAGCAAGTGTTCCTTCTCTGTTGACCAGGTTGAATACTTGGGATTCATAGTGTCAAAGGATGGGATTTATCCTGACCCCGCAAAGATCCAAGCAGTAGTTGAATGGCCAAAACCCAAGTCAATAAAGGAAGTCAGAGGATTCCTAGGGTTAACCGCATGGTATAGGATCTTTATACCTAGGTATGCTCAGATAGCATCCCCTTCTTTGACTAACCTTCTCAAGAAAAGTACACTTTTTCAGTGGACTGCAATGTGTCAGTGTGCCTTTGACAAGCTAAAGACAGCCTTAGTAACCAACCTTGTTCTTAAATTGCCTGATTTTACCAAACCCTTTAAGGTAGTTACTGATGCCAGTGGATTTGCCTTAGGCGGTGCTCTAATGCAAAAAGGTCATGCAGTGGCCTATGAATCCAGAAAACTCAGAATACATGAGAGGAATTATGCCATCCATGACTTGGGGTTACTCTCAGTATAGTGTATGCTCTAAAGTTGTGGAGACATTATCTTTTGGGACAAAGGTTCACCTTGATGCCAGTGGATTTGCCTTAGGCGGTGCTCTAATGCACGAAGGTCATGCAGTGGCCTATGAATCCAGAAAACTCAAAACACATGAGAGAAATTATGCCATCCATGACTTGGAGTTACTCTCAGTATAGTGTATGCTCTGAAGTTGTGGAGACATTATCTTTTGGGACAAAGGTTCACCTTGATGACAGATCATCAAAGTTTGAAGTTGTGGAGACATTATCTTTTGGGACAAAGGTTCACCTTGATGACAGATCATCAAAGTTTGAAGTGGATCTTCACCCAAAGGGATCTCAACATGTGTCAAGGGAGATGGATGCAGACCTTGCAGGAATTTGATTTTGAGATAAAGTATCGACCGGGAAAAGAAAATGCGGTTGCAGATGAGCTCAGCAAAAAGCCTCCTTGCTTGCAATTACAGTGGTGTCAAATCCATTGATCAATGAAGCAAAGGAGAAAATCATGCAGGACAAATTCTTTGTCCCTATTGCTTCCCTTTTGATGCAGGAAAGCAAGACTCCTCACCAGGAAATGAGTCGAGTTCTTGGGTACAAATTGGATGAAGGATGCATGTATTGTAATAATCGACTATGTATCCCCAATCATGAGGGAATAAAGGGAAGAATTCTGAGAGAAGCCCATGATAGCCTGATAGCTAGACATCGAGGGTTTATAAAAACCTATATGTCTATGAAGAAAAGCTTCTTTTGGCCAGGACTCAAAAAGGATGTACTTGATCATGTGCGGGAATGCTTGATGTGCCAAAGAGTCAAGGCAAAGAGAGTCAAGATGCCAGGGAAACTGCAGCCTCTAGACAATCCACAGATGAAGTGGGAATGCATCAGTATGGACTTTGTCACTGGATTACCTTCAGTGCAATCAAGTTACAACTCCATTTTTGTGGTAGTTGACAGGCTAACCAAAGTTTCCCATCTGATTCCAATGAAAGAAACATACTCTGCAATGGATGTTGCCAAAGTTTTCCTTAAGGAGATCTTCAGATTGCATGGTTTACCCAGGAGGATAGTAAGTGTGACAGAGATCCCAAATTCACATCGAAATTTTGGACTACGTTCTTTGAAGCAGTAGGAACTTTCTTGGATCTCAGCACAGCCTATCACCTCGAAAAACAGATGGCCAAACGGAAAGGGTGAATCAAGTAATTGAAGATATCCTTCGATCATGCTGTAGTAGGGAACCCAAGAAGTGGTTAAGTCATCTGCATCTGGTCCAATTTGCTTACAATGCTTCTTATCATCGGAGCATTGCGATGAGTCCTTTCAAAGCTTTGTATGGACAAGATTGCCTTACACCATTGACTTGGTCTGATCCATTGATCATAGTCAAAATTTCCAGACAAATGCTTGGCAACATGGACTAGCAGATGCAATCAATCCATAAAGATATAAAGGCAGCCCAAGATAGGCAAAAGCAGTATGTAGATAAAAAGAGATATGAGAGATAGTTCGAAGAATCAGATATGGTCTTCATTCGAGTACGACCAAAATGAAGTTCCTTATCCTTAGGGAAGTACAAGAAGCTCTCTCCTAGATACTGTGGGCTGTATGCTATCATAAAGAAAGTGGGCGATCTAGCCTACAAACTTCTTCTGCCTCCCCATCTCAAGGTACATGATGTAATCCATGTCAGTTTGCTTAAGAAGTATGTACCTAGCCCGAGTCTCATGCTTGATGCTGAACGATTGATCTCTCGGACTGAAGGCCAGATGGTACTCCAACCTGAGGAAATCCTTGACGTTCGAGAGAAGATTCTCAGGAGCACAGTCCTCAGAGAATTCTTAGTAAAGTGGAAGTTCTTCCCTCTAGAAGACGCCACTTAAGAGAAAGAAGAAGAGTTGGCGAAAGATTACCCCCACTTTGCGAGATGAGGACATCTCGTGTTTTTCAAGTGGGAGAGGATGTAAGATTCCTCCTCAGCCGGAATAACAAATAAGCCTCTACTTCAATCCCTTGTAATCATTCTATGTTTTTGAATGCAAGAAAATATTATTTTTCCTTGTTTGGCCTAGTGAGATAAAAATTTCTAGAGAGTGATAAATCAATATTCGGATATTTTTGGATAAATAAATTCTACAGATATCAAAAAAATGTTTCCCTGAAAAGGGTGGTTGCAAGATCAGGGTACCCAGTTTTGTCCACTCAAGCACCCTCCTGTAAACAGTAAAAAAATAGACATTTGTTTACATTTATTGGCTAATCTCTCCTAAGATAACGAAGGAATTTCCTTTCAAGTTCTGTTGTTGGAACATCTTGGGAATATAATTGTATAATTTGATTAAACATTGGATAATCGAAAGTCCTTATTTCCTTAGGTACAAAGTCAATGTATATAGCCTGTCCCAAATCTGAACTAATTCCATAAAATGCTAATATCTTTTACATATAAACTCGTACGAGATTCCCACTTTGGACCTTAGATCTTCACATAATATAGAGCTTAACTTGATTTTTTGAGAAAAGTTTAAGCTATTTGTCTATTTTCTTTTCAAGGTCTTTAAAGTGTTATAATATATGCCACTTTTTGTACCCACAATAACTACCACTTAAAATGCTCAATCTTGTAGATCAAAAGAGTGGTAGATAGTGAGACATTAATAGAATGTGGTGGTTAGTCAAAATTACAAATCCAATGTTTGGATTTTTAATGATCTCTTTTCTAAAATTCTTCCAGGCTATCAAAAGGCCTACAAATATTAATAATTTAATTATGAAAATTACATTTTTGATGTAAATCATCTAAAATCTATAGAGACTAGCGTACTTGTAAGGGTTCATCTATGGAAAAAAAAATGGATCATGCTAAGTATGGAAATATCATTTTTAACATTTCATTATATTTTTTATTAATTTTGATTAATTAGACTAATTTATATTAATTTAAGTTATATTGGGTTAATTTGAGTGTATGTGTATTTTCTATTGGTTTCTTGATCTCATTTGAAGTACCTTGGCCCCCTAAATTTGCTCTCCAACCATTCTCCCAGTCCACCATAAACTGGACAAAACTGGACACCCTGATCTTGCAACAACCTGAAATAGAAAATCAAAATAGATTTTCCAAGGTGCAATTGGAATTAATTAAAAATGATTTAGAATACCTTATCCTAAGAGTCAAGATTTTTTTTAAAATTTTGGATTAAGGTTCCTATGGACCAATAAGATTAATCTAAGTGTTGGGATAAGATAAATCCAAAGAATAAAAGAAAATACCCAAAAATGAGTAAATACCCGCATAAGATGAAGAGTTGACTAAGTACTAGGTTTATTAGTTAAAAATTATAAAATATTAATTAAAAAATGAGATATTTTAGAGTAATCATTCATTTTTGACACATGGGAAAGGAAAAGGGGACCCTTCAAGGAGGCACCTATTTCACATGTGTTGATGCGTTTTAAACTAAAAAATAATAGGATATTTTTATCTCTCCTATCTCCTAAATAAAACCAAATCAAAAAAGGGAGCCAAACTGGTCCAAAACTTGTCCAAATTCAGCCAAACTGAAGCTGGAAAATTCTAGAACTCAGTTGGACTCAGTTAGTGGCCTCCCTCACCTATAAATAGACCCTCATTCTTTTGTATTCTCATCCATAAACTAAACTATGTTGGTATTACTCTAAGTTAAGCTTATTTTCTATTATCCTCTAAAAACCCTCTACAAAATAATGAAAGAGGAATTCCCACCATATTGGAATTCAGATATTTAAATGAGGAAAGTGTAATTCCTAGTGTAAAGGAATTAATGGAGATTTTTATTTAAATTTTAAGAGAAAGTTTAGTTAAATTTATCTTTTTGTATAGATAAGTTTAAATGATGAAAGAGGAATTCCCACCATATTGGAATTCAAATGTTTAAATAAGAAAAGTGGAATTTTTAGCTTAATGGAATTAATGGTTTTAAGAAGAATTTTAAGTAGATTTAATTTATGGTAAAAGAGAAATTCCCATGATAATTGGATTGCACTCATTGAAATGAGAAAAAGACGGATTTCAAGTTTATTCAAAAAAATAGGTATTGATATTTTAGTTAAAAGAAGAACTTTTATGACATTTAAGAAAAGATGGATTTGAATTAAATTTTAGTGTCAAAAGATGAATTCCCACCATAATTCTACCTAATGAATTAAGGCTAAGAAATTATGTGGCATAAAGCATATCTTTGGTAAAATCACTAAATTGATATTTACCCAAAATCTAGATGTTTAGTTGAAGGGAATCCTTATAGAACTAAACCGAATGAATTTGGTTAGACTACATGAGAGACGGACAGTAAACCTAATTGTCCTTCTCTCGATCTAAATCAGACAAAAACTTTGTTGACCAATTCCAGTTACTAAATCCAAAGAATAGACTACCGAAACTAATCTAGTTTTTCCTTGACCAAACTCACCAAGAATCTAGTTGGACAAATGGACAAAATGATGGGTAGATTACCCTCATGAGAGATCAAGGATGCTCATTAATGAATCTGGGAATTATGGAAAAAGGGTTGTCGGAACCGATTTCAAACTGGAATTTTACTTGCATTGGAACCTCTGTTTTTTCATTCAAAGGACTGTTTTATGCCAAAATGCTAGAGGAAGCATTTGGCTTATGTTTTTCTAAGAGGAGGTTCGTTGGAATAGCTGGCGGGGAGTCGTCAAGGGATGTTGCTCGCGGCAAAGCCCGCCAAGGTCTTAACCAACCTCGGTACGGTTAAAATGGTGTGCTTTCGGTACGATGGGCGAGGACTGACGAAGCGGTCTCCCTGAGTGAAGTGCTAGGTCACCTAAGGAGGATCCTAAAGGTTTTTGACCAGGCAACGCACGGGCTCGCGGTTGTTAGGACACCCATGCGTACATCGAGGAAGATTTCAGATGGACAAAAAGGAAAGATTTTTGAGAGCTAAATTTTGATACTGGATCTCGTTGGTTGGCCAGGTGGTCTTCAACGGAGAGTTCAAAGGATACATTTTTGTAATACAATGGACTCAAAATTTTGGAAAATGATGATCAGAAATATTATGATTTCTATTGAACGATTTTTTTTAAAAGCCAATCAAATCTATTATAAATGGCAAGTTCATATTGGGTGTGTACGTGGTATGCGTGCTTTGATTTTTGCATGAATCGCTGGCTAGGGGGCCTTGGAACTCTTTTCCTCGGTACCCAGGCAAAAACCCAACCAAATCTGTATAAAGGAATCCCACCAATTCAATGGTTGGCTAACCCACGGGCCGTAGGCTGGATCGGAGGATTCGTTAAGAAACAAATAGATACGATTAGATACGTTTTTTAGTTTTAAATCCTGAGAAAATCTTGTTCTGTGGGAGGGGATCATTGGCTGTGCCTTGTAAATGAGGAAAAAAGCGGTGATTCCATGGACCAAGTGCAAGTCTCTTCTTGATTTGACCATGTGAATTTAAGGTTTGGTCAAATCAGTTATCTAGTTAAGACTTGACTCGTTAGAGTAATTTTCCCATTTAGAAGATTTTTCCCAATTGGCGGAATCACCCGTGCCTTCCGAGCGAGGGGAGTCTTCCGGGCCCGCCGCCGGTCTCAAAGGTCTTGTCTCGGACATCCACGGGCGAGGCCCCGAGTGTGTGGACCCCGCCGCCACGCGCGGGAGGCCGACGTCGCTTCCGCCGCTACTGGCAAGAGCCCCCGCGGGGACCGGGCGGGGGACCTCATAGCTGGTATCAGAGCTTTGTTGAAAGCTAATAAGGATAAACGAGTTCTTATAAAAAATGGATGATAAAAACTCAGAAAAAAGCATTTTCATAATGTATTTTCATTCCGTAAGCTTCTTAATCAAGAAATTATTTTTATAGATGGAAGTTCCGTACTTATCTGGTATTCTCGACCTCACCCAGTTGCAAGACATGATTGCGTTCGCCCAATCCTAGATAAAGGTGAAGTGACAGTAGTGGGGTTACTAGATAAAAAAGGTGATGTGATTGGGGTTACTAGGAGGACAAGGTCCTAAAGCTATTGGATAGAATATGCACTCCCCTAATCCCGTTGGTCCAAACTTGATTAAAATGTCATCAAAATTAATCCTAAAGGGCCCTTTTTGTAGTCCATATTTCCCCTAATGAATTGGTGATCGATTGAAGAGTGATCCAAAGGGTCACCCTGATTTAGACAATTCAAGGTAAGGTCTCTTCTTGAAATTGTTGCTATTTTTATCCTTCAATTTTTCTTCTAAAGGTTTAGCTTGAAAGATTACATCCTGAAGGCTAGTTGATTGCATGGATTCTAGCCGATGTAATGAATTGAGCCAAGGTCATAGATGGAGCGTACTTCTGGGCTTAACAAACCGGGAGTAGTAAAAGTCCACTAATGAGTTCTTTTGAGTCAGGCTATAAAACTCATTTATCTTTAGAGTTTCAAAGTCTAGAGGTAAATGTAGGAAAATATGTGCTTGGTTGTACTACACATGCACATGGGGGATGAGGGCCTAATCACATGATACGGGGCATAGGACTTGGGTTTATGGGTAGCCCATGTATGAAAGGTCCTACAAGGAAGTGACTATATAAGTGACTATATAAGTGACTATCTAAGTGACTATATAAGTGACTATATAAGTGACTATCCCATAAGTGACTATATAAGTGACTATCCCATAAGTGACTATATAAGTCACTTATGGGATAGTTTGTACATCTTTAATATCTTTTGATACATGACCATTTGGTTATCTCCTTGCCTAGAGCAAGCTTCCATGGTGAGGTAGCTACTCTAATCCAACAGGTGATGCAAGCTCTCTCCTCGGGGGGGGGGGGGGGGGGGGGGGGGGGGTCACATTTTTCACATACATAAGGGTACCATTTAAAAGGGGTATTTACAAATTGAATAGAAAAGGGTGTGTTTTATTCATGAAAAATTTACAGATAAGGGGTTTTTAAATTAGTCCTTGAAAGCACGTGATATAGAGAGTTTACATGTACTAATAAACCTCCTGAGGCTCTCTTGCAAAGGTCGTGTGGGATTTCTGAAAAGATGTAGGGGGGAAGAGAGCTTGAGCTCTTGCAAGCACACACAACACTCACAAAACCCTAATAGAGAACACACAAGGTGAGAGGCTGAAAATCTTCTTCTTCTCTACTCAACACTCAACACACCATATACAAGATAAGAGTACACACAATATGAAAGGTACTCAACGAAATACATACAAGGGTTCTCTATAGTGTGAACCCAACTAAATGAGCTGGCGCTATAACTATGCCAGTCTCTAGAATGGCTGTCACACAGCCTGTCATCCCACTGGCCGCATATCACCCAAGATCTCACTAACCATGCCAGTGGTGTAAGTGTGGAGCCTATCCCCCAGGCGGGTCAGTGTCCACCGCCTCACTAGACGAGCTCGATATCTCAACACTCCCCTGCCTACATTCCAAGACCAATGCCAACTCCTATCAACCAGGCTATCCCAGAAGTACCTCCACCAGTTATGCCTGCTCACCTAGGTGATCTCGCAGCGTTTGCTCAGACGATTGGACGATCTATTACGGAAAACATGAGGGGCATGCCTGAGAGAGAACCCAGAAGCAAGGCGGTCCAAGTGGCTAAGCTCACTCAAAACTTCAGTGGTAACGAAGATGTTAGGAAGCACATTGAAGTCTTTGAACACGTGTGTGATTCCTTGGAAGAGCACAATGATCTGCATAAGTGTAAAGCTTTAGGCTTAACCTTGAGTGGGAAGGCCGGAGATTGGTATCGAACCTTAAGGGTTGAAGAGCGTACTCACTACCCCACTCTCAAGAGATTGTTCTTGAAAGAATACATACGTGAGGGTGCGCTTTGGGGAGTAGCATCTCAACTCCAAAAAGCTGAACACGAGGAAGGGGAGTCAGTGAGAGACTTTATTAGTCGATTGAAGCATCTAAATTCTCTCTGCACTCCCGATGAGCGCTTCAATAACAACCAATTGCTCGATAGATTCATTCGAGGATTGCGCCACGAGGACATTTACAATGGCCTAGTCATTAGAGGTCTTACAACGTGGGAAGCAGTCACTGCCAATGCAATCCAGTTAGAAGACAACTTGATGATTGTAGGTAAAAAGGTGTCTTCGGAGACAAAATCTGTTAGTTCGCAAGTATCTGGGCATGAGCCAATGACGATGAAACCTTTTGCCAAGGAGCCCAAGATAGCTGAAATGTCTGTGACCGACCTTACTAAGGCTCTCCAAGAATACTTTAGGGGTAATCGAGCTCCTCAAAATAGCCATATGTACCAAGAAGAGAGCAACAATGGTGTTCGGTTTGCTTAGGACCACATAGCACGAGTGAATGTCCCACATTCAGAGTCAAATTCAATGGGAATTACAATGCATGTGGTAAGTATGGCCATCAATCTAAGGATTGCCTAGTACTTAAGCGTATGTTAGCAAATCAGGCACCCCTAGCCTGGTCAAACACACCTCAAGTACCCGCGCTGATGCCTGCACCACCTGTTGAGCAACCGTCATAGCACATAGTTCCAAGGAACCCGAATGTAGTCCAGTCTATGTCGTTACCACCGCCAGTGCTAGGACCACAACCTCCACATCAAGGATTACCCCTATAAACCAGATGGGTTGTGAGTCACATAGCGCGTGTGGGGATTATGAAGAGGAGATAGACCCCACTACTCCATATGGGATTGATATGTTTGAAATGACTTCCCAGTACTACATGGAGGATCATTTTGGGCAAGTCAAGCCTGTATATCAAGCGGCTGCGGGCAAAACCTTAATACCTTGGCAAGGAGACCACCTCTTCAATGCTACGATTGTGGTGGACCGCATCGTGTAGCGGAGTGCCCTAATAGGCTACAGAAGATCGCTACTCAAATGCAACCAAATCAAGGGAGCACATCGGGAATGCCGGTACTTACATGTAATCGTTGTGGCATAGATCATTTGATCCCTCAATGTCCACATAATCCTAATGCACCCAAGATTACGCCATTGAATTTGGTTGAAGTAACCAACCAGGCACGAGGAACCACACCCGTTGTACCCGCGAATGTAGTTACACGGTCAATGCTTCAAAAAAAACTACATTCTTGAAGAAAGGGATACTGCATCAATTGCTCGAGCAAAGAAAAAGAAAACGCGACGGAAGAGATCGCTTAATGCCACGAGCTCCAAGCCTAGTTCAAAGACTAACATAGGGACAGGAGACGACCCCGTGTATATGAATGATCCTAAAGATGATTCCGATTCAATAGAAACCATGGGGACCAAAGCCACTACCTTAAGGGAGGGACCCACTCTGGAGCTCAACAAAGGAGTACATAAATAAGGGGAAATAGAAGGAGACTTCCTCAGCCCCAGTCAGCTACTACTAATGCCCTCTCGGCCACCCAAACTGACTGAGACTCCCCAAGACAAGCCACGTGGGCCAAAAACCCTCAAGAAAAAGATTGGAACTTACCCAAACCCAGTTGAGGAGATTGAACAAGTGCAACACTTAAGGGGTTTGGTGGAAGAAACACAAAGAGAACTGGAGCCAAAACCCGAGAAAAATCAAAATTCCAGACACAGTGTTTCCTACACAAGTTCAACCTCGCAGGAACCATAAACCGTTAGCTATACCTAGTATCATTCGAGAAGAAAGTGAGGATAGGACATCAGGAAGTGGGCAAACACCCTTTTTGCTTGAAAGAATGTTTAGTGAGGGAATGCCTGACCCCATCGAAGAGGAAGTGATTCCATCTTCACCAGTCCCTAGTCAAGGGGCGATGTCTCGAAAAGTACCATTGAATGTGTCTAAGCTAATGGATTTCATGTCCTCCGAAATCAAAACCACGATCATATCCAAATTATACGAAGATCCTGAGCTATTCTTAGCTCTTCGGGCATTTCTCAATGGAGAACTAAAGGCGGGATTACCACAATTTGCAAATATGGATAGACCCGACACACTTCAAGATGAAGGGGAACATTGGGATCTACAACCCAACCTAGATGAAGATTCGGTCATTGAAATACCTGTTAACAAGTTGGGACAGTACTTTGAAGGTGACGAATCTAATGCAACCCTCCCCATTACTACCAAGGGATTAACTCTAAAGGGAATCCTTGATGGTTGTGCTGGAGTGAGCATTGTGACTAAAAACTATTGGGAATCTATGGAAAGACCTCACCTCGAAGTCACAAACATAGTGGTTAAGATGGCAAACGGAACCATAGCTAAACCTATTGGAATGTTAAGGGAACTTAAGATCAAGGTTCTGGGATACAAGGTAAAACATACCTTCACTGTAATGGATTTCTCCAAGCATCCTATGTAATATCAAATGATCTTAGCACGTCCTTTCATGAGGGAAGCACAAATGGTGCATGACTGGTCGAAAAACCATGTCTACCTACAATTCCAGGACTCTGTCATTCGAGTCGATCTTGAGAATGGTCGTGCACATCCTTTAGGAAGCAAGGTTATCATCGATAATTGATCGGATACCACTATTCACTGCGCCCCATTAAGGTATTGCTATACATGCAAAAAAGAGACTGATAATGGGAAAGATTCTCCTTATATGGATGTCCTACCGGGTATGACTGAGTCGGATAACGTGGATTGGGTACACCTAGTGGCAACCATAGACACATGGGAAAATAGAGGCACAAGTTGGGTAACACCTGCTGAGGGGCAAGATATGCCACCATTAGTGCCAATAAACATGATAGGTGTTATGCACTTAAAGTGGCAAACTCCACTGACACTTAAAGTAGCAAAGACTCTGACCAATGCAACTCTGAGTATGAATCTCAAGAAGAAACTGAGCCTGATGGGGGGGATGAATCAAATATTCACCCAAATGTGGAAGCAAGGTGCTCAAGGCCTAGGACAGTGACCTCCTGCAGTTCATCCGAAAGTGAGGGGGACACAAGTGAAGATCGACCAAGTGAGTCCGAATCTGATAGAAATAAAAATCAAAAACTTGGTAAGAAGAAAACGAGACATAAGCGCCAACGCTATCTCGAGCTAATGTACGCACTACAATAAACAAGGAAAGATCCACTGCATAATGGCTTAGTTATGTAGGAGCCATTGAAGTTAGCGGATAATTGGGGACAATACCTCCAAAGTGTCGTGGTGTATTCCGCAACCTCATGACGTCACCCAATTAGAAATCGAAGAGAAGCCAAAACTAAGTCGTACTGCAAGAAGGCGGCAAAACCAAGAGTTGGCTCAGCAACAAAGGAAGTGGAATTGAAAGAAAAAAGCCTGGCACAACAAGAACCACTAGACTTACACCCCGCACCCGAGCATTTCAAATCATTTACCATAGGGGAACATAAAGTGGTCTACACAAAAGCCCAACGAACGCCTACCAATGGGAGTAGCGGTGTCTACGATGGCCCTGCGGTAGTCAAGGAGATAGACTTAGCAGATTCGGGTAAGGAGTCTAAACCAGTTTTTATTGCTCAAGACCTCACCAAGGCGGAAGAAGCTGCACTTACGAAGCTTCTTAAGGAATTCAAGGACATATTTGCCTGGACATATCATGATATAAAGGGTGTTCCACCCTCTATGGTGCAACACACGATTCCAATAATTAGCACTACTAAACCAGTCCAACAATGTCCCTACCCAATGAATCCTAAGTACGCAAAGATTGTACAAGAGGAAATTGAAAAGCTTATAAAATGTGGATTCATATACCCTATTGAGCACTCAGAATGGGTTTCTCCAATAGTCATCGTACCAAAGAAGAATGGGAAACTCAGGGTGTGCATTGATCTCAAAAAGGTTAATGCAGCACCAGAAGGGATCATTACCCCTTGTCGTATTCTGAACATGTGCTTGTTGAAAGAGTTGCAGGCAAGGAGGCATATAGCTTTTTAGATGGATACTCGGGTTACAATCAGATCACAATTGCAGTCGAGGACCAAGCTAAAACAACATTTATCACAGAGTTTGGAGTGTTTGCCTTTCGCGTCATGGCTTTTGGCTTGACCAATGCACCTGCAACATTCCAATGATTGATAAACACAGCCTTTAAGGAATATCTAAGAGACTTTTGTGAAGCCTTCTTAGATGATCTTTGTGTTCATTCCTCTTGGGACGAGCACTTGATGTGTTTACGAAAAATATTTGAAAGATGTAGATTATATCGCATCTCATTGAATCCTTTCAAATGCCAATTCTGGGTTAAACACGGAGTTATCTTAGGGCATATAGTGTCCAAAAATGGGATTTCCACTGACGAGAGTAAAATCAAGGTCATTTTGGAATTGCCCCCACCCACCAACTATAAGGGAGTCCAACGCTTTATGGGCCATGTTGGTTATTATCGAAGGTTTATTCTATTCTTCGTCGAGATAGCTCGACCATTGTATAAGCTTCTCATCGAGTTTATTTGGACCGAAGAATGTGACCGTGCCTATGAGCTATTAAAGAAGGCCTTGGCGAGTGCTCCAATCTTGAGAATGCCTAACTAGGATTTAATCTTCCATGTGCATATTGATGCATCAAACTTTGCTATTGGGTGTGTGTTAACTCAACCTGGAGAACACAAACTAGACTACCCCAGTAGCTTTGCCAGTCACCAGTTGAACGATGCTGAGATGAACTACACCACTACAGAGCGAGAAGGGTTGGCAATGATATATGCACTAAGAAAATTTCGTTATTACCTCCTTGCCACCAAGTTTGTTTTCTATGTGGATCATCAAGCATTGTTGTATCTAGTAAACAAACCATGCTCCACAGGAAGAATCACACGATGGCTATTGATTCTTCGTGAGTTTGATTTCACTGTTGTTGTGAGACCTGGCAAAAAACATGTTATGGCTGATCATTTGTCTTGCATACCTAATGTTGAGGCTCCTACGGGGGTTGATGATGACTTACGTGACACTTCCCTGTTCATGGTGGAGACAATGCCTGAATGGAGTGAGAAGATTGTTAACTTTTTGTTTAATGGCTTTCCACCCAAGGAGCTTCGTAAAGATCTAGCTCGAAATCTAATCAAAGAATGCGAACCCTATTGCTTGATAGCCGGGACTCTTTATAAAAGAGGAAAGGATGACGTTCTTAGGCGTTGTGCCTGAGAGGATGAGTATCTATACATTTTGCAAGAGGCACATATGGGTGTAGCCGGTGGTCACTTCTCAAGAGACTTAACTGCGCGAAAGATCTTACAATCAGGGTATTGGTGGCCCACTATGTTCCAAGATGCATCACTCTTTGTGAAGGGTTGCGATGAATGCCAACGATACAAGAAACCCCAGCGGAAAGATCACATGCCCCTACATCCGATCAAAGTAAACCAACCATTTGAAAAGTGGGGTTTAGACTTTGTAGGTCCAATTAGCCCAGCGGCCCGAAACACACAATCTCGCTATATTATTGTGGCCACTGACTATATGACCAAATGGACTGAAGCAAAGGTGACCCGTAAGGCAGATGCAAGGACGACAGTCAAATTCCTCTTTGAAAATATAATCACACGCTTCGGTTGTCCTTTTGAACTTGTGAGCAACAATGGGACGCATTTTATAAATGACGTGATTAAGGAGCTCACAACAAATTTCATGATATCCCATCATAAATCTACTCCTTATTATACCCGCAAGCAAATGGCCAAGCTGAGAGTACAAACAAGACATTAATCTCTGTTTTGACAAAGACAGTTGAAGCTCATCGCTCGCACGGATTGGGATATAAAACTTACGGACAGCTTTATGGGCCTATCGTACTGCGTACAAAGTGTTGAAAGAACGGTAGAGAGGGAGGAGACACACACACAGGAGCGAACCCTAATGTATATTGCAAACCCTAACCATAGAGGGAAGCCATCTCCACTCTCACACAAAGCATAATTCCCTAATCCATAATCCACACCACACTATGAGTTGTGTCCACACTCTACTAACCCTAGCTAATGTCCACACTCTATGACCAGCTGGACACGCGGTCATTTATGTCTCACACATGTTCCTACCTAATCTGCAAGCACATAGCATAGCTGGTTCACACTGACATCGAGCTTGAATCTCAACAGCCCCTCTCAAGCTCATGATGTACTGCCGATGAAGATGTAGATGAGCTTGGGATATCAAGACTCTCAACACTCCCCCTCAAGCTCATCCCATGTACTCCCAACATAGTACGGAAGTACTCAAACTTCTTCCTGCTAAGTGGCTTTGTAAAGATGTCTGCCACCTGCTCATCAGTCTTCACATACTGTAGATCAACTGTACCATCCAGCACCTTCTCTCTGACAAAGTGATAATGGACCTCTATGTGTTTGGTCCTCGCATGAAACACTGAATTCTTTGCCAATTGTATACTGCTTATGTTGTCACAATGAATGACAACTTTGCCATCAATAGGCTCACACAAATCTGCCAAGAGACTCTTTAACCATATAGCCTCACAAGTAGCAATGGCTGCACCTCTGTATTCAGCCTCTGTATACTGGATAAAGCAACTGTAGGTTGCTTCTTGCTACTCCAACTCACCACGGCACTTCCAAGTGTAAAAGCATATCCACTAGTAGACCTCCTATCATAGAAGCTACCTGCCCAATCAGCATCTGTGTAACCATGTATATCCAAGCTTTTACCACTCTCATAAAGTAGACCATAATGTGCAGTGGTCTTCACATATCGCATGATGCGTCTCACTGCATCCAAATGTGGTTTCCTGGGGCTCTGCATAAACTGGCTTACTAGCCCCACAGCATAACTCAAATCCGGGCGTGTGATAGTCATGTGTATGAGACTACCAACCATCTTCCTGTACCAAATCCGGGCGTGTGATAGTCATGTGTATGAGACTACCAACCAATTCCTTGCCGCCATAATCAGCCCGCAACTTCACATTTTGCTCCAAAGGTGTACTCCAAAGGTGTACTCATAGGCTTACACCCTATCATGCCATACTTTGCCAACATATCCAATGCATATTAGCGCTGTACTAACCATGTAAGTGCATGATCTTTTACCACTTCAATGCCAAGGAAGTATCTCAACTCACCAAGATCTTTCATGTCAAATTGCCCACTCAAAGCTTTCTTGACATGCATCACATCTGCACCATGATCACCTGTGATAATCAAATCATCCACATAGATGATGAGTAAAACAATCCCATGCTCTGTCTTCTTCACATAGAGTGAAGAATTTGCTGTGTAGAAATCTGAAAACCAAGTGAGATAAGATATCTGCTCATCTTATCACTCCAAGCACGAGGTGCTTGCTTCAAACCATACAATGCCTTTTTCAATCTGCATACGTGAGTGGGATATCTTGGGTGTACATACCCTTCTGGCTGTGCCATGTACACTTCCTCTTGTAGATCTCCATTTAGAAATGCATTCTTGACATCCATCTGATGCATTTCCCAACCATTAGCTGTTGCCATAGCAATGACTGCTCTCACTGTGCCCATCTTAGCCACTGGACTAAAGGTTTCATCATAGTCCAAACCTTGGGTCTGTGCATAACCCTTTGCTACCAATCTTGCTTTATGTCTCTCAATAGAACCATCAGATTTGCACTTCACTTTGTAAACCCATTTACACCCAATAACATTCTTGTCCTTTGGTAATACAACCAAGTCCCATGTATCATTATGGACCAATGCGTCCATCTCAACATCCATTGCTTTCTTCCATACATGCTCTCCAGCTTCTGTGTATAGCATGTAGGTTCCACATGCTTCACCATAGATGTCATATATGCATAGTGCATAGCAAAATCTCGATATGTTAATCTATCAACTGGATATCTGACTCTCTGGGATCTCCGCAATGCATGCGGGTCACTCTGTACACCTGTAACTCTAGCATGTGGTGGCACATATCTTTCCTGCCTAGCACCAGGTGTGCGTAAAACAGGTATGCCAAGCTCTTCATCCAAACTCTCTGAACTAGATGACTCATAACCTATGATTCCAATTCCTTCGACCTTCTTCTTTCCTTTATCCATAGCACTACTCCCAGTGCTCACACTCTCATGCCTCAAACGTCCTGACCATGGACATACACTGCTACTCTCAGCCTCTGCTCTGCTGGCCCAGACATAGTAGTAGAACTAGAACTTGCTTGTGGCAAGTTCACAGGCACATCAGCCTCAAGTGACTCAATGACTCCCTCATCTTTTGCTTTGTCCCAACTAGCAAGCTCATCAAACACCACATCTCGTGAGATGACCACTTGTCTAGTTTGTGGATTATAACATTTGTATGCCTTTCGATCCTGTGCATATCCAACAAATACACATTTCTCTGCCTTAGGATCCAACTTCCTTCTTCTTTCATCAGGCACATGTACATAAGCTATGCATCCAAATACTTTGAGGTGTCCAATGTCTGGCCTGTAACCTGTAAGCCGCATCTCTGGCGTGCTTCCATGAATGGCTGCTATAGGTGTTTTGTTCAGTATATACACTGCAGTAGCACATGCTTTTGCCCAATAGTAATCTGGCATGCTCTTTTCATTGAGCATTGCCCTTTCCACTTCACATATGACTCTATTCTTTCTCTCAGCCACACCATTCTGCTGAGGTGTATACCTGCAAGTCAACTGTCTTCTTATTCCATGCTTCCTCATGAAATGCTCAAAAGCCTTTGAGGTGTACTCACCACCTCCATCTGTTCTCAAACATTTAATCCAACAGCCATATTGCTTTTCTGCAAAAGCTTTGAAATCCATGAACTTTTCTAACACTTCACTCTTCTCTCTCAGAAAGTATATCCATGTCATCCTGCTGAAATCATCTATGAATGTCACATAGTATAGACTGCCTTTGATAGATGGGTTTTGTGCAGGACCCCATACATCACTATGTACGATCTCAAGTGGCCTGCTACTCATATTTCCTTCTCTAGGAAACCTCAACCTTGCCTGCTTTCCAAACTAACAGGCTTCACAAACATGCATATGTCCATCATATTTGAATCTAGGCAATCCACTGACAATGCCTCTTGTTTGCATGTTCTTTAATCTCTGTATATTGACATGTCCAATCCTCTTATGCCACATATCAATGTCCTGTACCACATTCCTGCTTTTAGAGAACATGGCTGATTTTAGCACAGGAATTCCAGCATCCAGCTTAAACAATCTGCCTTCTTTCTTTCCTTTAGCAATGACTCTACAACCATGTTTGAAGTCCTCAACGAAGCAACCATGCTCGTTGAAACGAACCTGTAATCCCTATTCCACCATTTGACCAACTGCTGAGGCCAAGCTCTTTGTGATAGAAGGCACGCATCAGACATAGATTTTGTTTGACCATTATGCATGACCAATGGTACACTTCCAACATGTGTAATGACATGCTGGGTATCATCACCTGTTTCCACATAGCCTTTTACATCCATAGGCTTCATATGCTCAAACCATTCACCATGACACGTCATATGGTTTGATGCTCCAAAATCCATATACCAAGTATCATCATTCTCAGCATTTGTCATCATCGATCCAACAACATGTTTCATGGCAAACAAATGATTTGCAGTGACATCATTACTGCTTGATGCATAGTTTCCACCACCATGTTGTGCATAATTTCCACCATAATGACCACCACGTTGTGCTCTTCCCCCTCTCAAATCATTCTGTTTGCGGAAACAATCTCTCGCCATATGACCATATTTCCCACAATAATGGCATTCAACATCTTGCATAGATGTTTGTTGGCCTTGCCAACGTCCTCTACCACGGGGGTTACCTCTGCCTCTTTGAGGGGTATATCCACCACGACCACCTCGAGCACCATATGAAGGCTGAAAATTCTGTTGTGGAGACATGTCCTGCCATCCACGACCATTACCACCACGTCCACGTGATGCGTATCTCCCCTTGCCTCTAAAGCCTCTCTGAGAATAGAAAGCCTGATTTCTGCCATCATCATGGCTAGTAGATGCATCCAGAAATGAATCACTGAGTTTGATTTCCTCAACAAGCAAGAGGGAAACCAACTCGTCAAAGTCTGGTAAACTTGTACTCCTCACTGAGATAGATGTATCAAAAGATTTATATTCCTTGCCAAGACCACGCAAGGTAATATCCACCAAATCATCATCAGGCATGGGGGCATTTATTGTGGCCAATGCATCTGCGAACTTCTTGATTTCTTGCACATAATCATGTATGCTCCTTTTATTCCTTTTCACATTATGTATCTACTGTCGCAACTGAGACTTGCGAGCACTCGTATCTGTATCAAACATCTTGACCAAAGTATCCCATGCATCTTTGGGATTCTCAGCATCCTGTATGTGTATGAGCATAGCATCAGAAATACATATAGACAGATAATGCAGCACTTTGAATGCTCTTTTTGACGAGCAATAGCAATAACCTGCTACTCTGCTGTGTAGGTTGTCGAGGTAGCTCAGGCTCTGGCTCAGCACCTGTAATGAGATTCCAAAATCCTTTTCCTTTCAAGAAACTTTTTATCCTGTACTTCCATGCCTAGAAGTTCTTTCTATCCAGCTTTTCACCAACAATCTGAACTAGATTATCCGACATATCTGCTCAATGTGCACCTTCCACACTCGTCCAAATCTGTAACCGAGCCTTCCTCAGCTCAACCACACTCCAATGAGTGTTCCAGATACTCCAAAGTAACCACCAATCTTCAAATTTGATGTAGAAAATCAACCTGTATGCATCCAAAATGAACTGACTCATGCAGTCCGAGATACCCTATTTTGATGCGCTTCCACGGCTCCAAATCACAATGTAGTGGTGCAATCATATATGGGCAACTTGCATTGACACCTAAACAACCTCAATGTTGAGTATCAACACCATCTGACATGTGTACATATCAATTTTTGAAAACCCCTTTCTCTGTTTTGGGAAAAACCAGAAAAACCAGTAGTAAAATGGCTCTAATTTCTTCAATATTTGTCCAAATTGAGCAACCAGACATTCATTAGCTTATCAATAGTGTCCATCAACTCCATGTAAGAGGAATTTGTCCAATTGTATAAGACCAAAGATTAATTGCTCAATTAAAATTGCTCTGTTTCCCTGCAACCAGTGGACAGCCTGTTTAATCAGCTCATTCCCAGCTCAATTAAGCATCATTGATCAATCCAATCACATAGCCCTCTTCTCCAAAGTGTATAGCAACCAATTGCTAAAGCAATTGTGAAATGTATCAAGCAACTAAGTAGTAATTGTTCTCCTCATACCAAAATGAACAAAATTCTACCCTGTTTCACAATAGGAGCTGCGCCGCTTGCTGTAGGAGGGTTTGGGAGTGTTTGAAGTATCAATTGATGATAGAACAAAGTGCCCAACACACCTAGGCAAGTGTGTGACCCATCAGTGCTTTGATTTTTACCAAAAATATGCTCCAAATGCATCAAATCTTCACCTTCTTTTCTCTGTTTTGTGAGAGCTCAAAAAACCAGTAATTTCACTCATTCAAATGCATGTAACTTGCTCCAAAATCACAGTAGAGCTTGCATAGGAGTTGCCAATACATCTCTCATTGTCAGATACATATGTCTTTTGCTATATTTACATGTATTTCCACCAAGTTGTACAGGTGGAAAAGTTTGAGGTGGGTTCGCTTTCAAGTCCTGAGATAGCCGCAACGCTCATACATAAATATCTCATCAAATTACGGGCATTTTTCTCATCGAATCAAGGAGATCTCCAAAATACAGGTGTAATTCTTCCATGCCCGCTCTCTTTCATTTTTACTGTTCAATTAATTGCATGAACTGAAGGCATGACCACATGGAACTTGTCAAAGACTACCTAGATTTTGAAGTTGCCCGACGTGCTAGTGTGAATCAATAATGAGTTTAACCTTATTGGATATATTCTTGAGAATGCATGCAGTCTTTAGTTAACCTTGGGATACGATTGTCTTAAGTCTAGGGTTAAAACCATCGTAATGTTTAAACAACCTGGCTATGTGTGTGTTGACCTCTAGGACATAGCTTTTACCCCTTTGTCGAAAGGATGCAAGACAAATTATAGTTCAGGAACGAAGATCAAAAGAAATAATTTTTTTTAAAAAAAACCTACAATAAATGGCAATGCAAGTCTATCATGTGCTCTAATGTTGGCCTATCACCTTATTGATACTTGGTAGGTGAGGAGTATTCTACTCTAGACCGATGCCTTGGTTGTTGGTAGGGGGTAGCCTTGCCTAAGGTGAACTAATAGATTCTTGGATAATGCTTTGTGTTAAACATGGTACCAGGATCGATGTTAGTTTTGCCTTAGGGAGGTCGCCATTGTGTGTAAAAATTGTCACGTGCATAAAGAAATAAAGGCAAAAGGCTCCTGTAACTCTAATGATTCTTGTGTCCCTAGGCTCGTGGTATTAACTTGTTCTTAGAGTAGACACATTGTGGTCATCTGTTTATTTATTACGCTTGGTTATTTCCCTTGACTTAAGTCACTTATAAACCTTGATTAACCTTTGACAACTTGCTAACTCTTGATTTACTTTCAATAATTTTAAAAACTCTTGTTAATTTGCTACACTAGCTCCTTCATGTGACCCCTTAAACTAAGTTCTCTGTAAGATTCCTCCCCAGCCTTCGAGGTATACAGGAGTAAGAATCTCCCTTTTTTATCTTAAAATTATTCCCTCTCTAAAATAAAAGAAAGATTCTGTTTAAAAAAAGAAAGACCCTTTCCCTAGAATACTTCTCAGGAGTCACACCTGTTTTAAGGATTCAGAACAATGAGTTCAGAAGTGAAAATCGGTGTTTTGGATACCAAGGTTTTGGTTTTCATCCGAGTACGGCCCAAAAGGAGTTCTTTATCTCTTGCGGAGTATAAGAAGTTATCCCCCAGATATTGTGACCCTTATATCTGAATTCAATGAAAGTAGGTGACTTAGCCTACAAGCTTCTTTTATCTCCTCATCTCAAAATTCTTAATGCCTTCTATAGAAAAATGTGTCAAACCAAATCATGGAAAGACGGTAAAACTTCAGTAGCAAGTTACCGTTGGCTTCTAGGTTACGCTAGCTCCTTCCTTTATATAAGTCATAACTTTTACTTGTCGCTCACAGTAATCTTACTCCCATCAATCTCCTTTCTTCTTAATCTCCTTCATGGCTTGGCAACAGGAACTAGTTTTATCCCTGATGATTTCTCACCTTCAAGACGCAAGAGAGTCTGTGAAGAAAGACTTTATAGAACAGTATGAGCGCTCACTTTTTCCTCACCTAGGAACTTCTGTAGCTCAGACCAAATGGCGGACCTATCAAAACATAACTAGGGTAACACCCTGGGGTCAGCAGCACTTTCGTAACAATGTCCGCTTGGCCATGGTTATTGAAGCTTTGGGTTTGGGTCCCCGATACTACTGCGTCATGAGATCAAGGCATCTTGGGTTTTCTGAGTGGGTCTTCTTACTGGCGTGTTTTCTTCCTCATGAGAAGATATGCCTTTATCCCATTTTTGGCTTGCCTCTCAGAGGTCCTTTTGTTAGATCACCTCATACCACTGAGATAGGTGCGGCAATAACCAGTAGGATCATTCCCATAGATGAGTTACCCTATACTTGTGCAGCTTGTGAGTGCTGCTTTTGTGACCATATGATGGACGGGCTTATGGAAGTGTAAAGAGTTCTTCTATCTTTACTGTATAAGTTCCGAGAATGAATAAAGTTTAAATCTTGTTCTTATCTTGCTTCTTTAAGACTTTTCTTGGTGGTTAATCTTGATTAAAATTTTTCTCTAAGTCTCATATTCGTGCATCTTGTGAAATTATCCCAATTTGCGAGATGAGGACATCTCGCATTTTTTAAGTGGGGTAGAATGTAAGATTCCTCCCCCAACCCCTTTTTGATGTCTAGCATATTCCTCTGTAATCAATTCCTTTTTTCTGAAATATAAGAGGTCTTGTTTGTGGCTGTTTTAGCCTAGAGAGAGAAAATTATCCTAGAAAGAGAATATTCAGATTATGAATATTTTTGGATAGAAAAATAACTCATCTTATTAAAATAAGTTCCCCTGAAACAGAAATTCAAAAAGGATTTTCCAATGTGCAATTGGAATTAATTGGAAATAGGTATAAAGAACCTTAGTCTAAGGGTCTAGATTTTCAGAATTTTTTGGATTATGGTCCAATTAAGGTTCCTATGGGCCAATAGCATCAATCCATGTGTAGGGAGGAGATAAATCCAAATTGTAAAAGAAGATACCCAAAAATGAGTAAATGCTCACATAAGATGAAGAGTTGAAAATGTACAAGGTTTATTAGTAAAAAACTATGAGCAATAAAATTTTGACACATATGTAAGGAAGGGGAGTTCTTTAAAGAAGGTGCATATTTCACATAAGATGAAGAGTTGAAAATGTACAAGGTTTATTAGTAAAAAACTATGAGCAATAAAATTTTGACACATATGTAAGGAAGGAGAGTTCTTTAAAGAAGGTGCATATTTCACATAAGATGAAGAGTTGAAAATGTACAAGGTTTATTAGTAAAAAAACTATGAGCAATAAAATTTTGACACATATGTAAGGAAGGGGAGTTCTTTAAAGGAGGTGCATATTTCACATGCTTGAATGAGTTTTAAACTAAAAAATAATGTGATATTTTTCTCTCTCATCTCTCTTGAACCAAACCAAATCAAAATGGAACCGAATCGAATCAAAAAGTAACCAAACTAGGTCCAAATCTAGTCCAAATTCAACCAAACTGACTTGGAAAATTCTAGAATCAGTTTGTTTGGTTAGGAGCTCAATTTTTCCTATAAATAGAAGCCTTCCCTTGTTGAAAAATATATAGTGTCTTATGCATTGTTACTCTACTCCACCTAAGCCAAGAACTGTGAATTCTTTAATAATTCACTAGTTTTTGATACTTCTCTCTTTCTTCAATCCCCATTGGTGGCTCCATCAACATACTAAACCAATTGATTGGTTGGGGGCCTCTACCGTGAACAAAGAATCAAGCAAATTATAAGATAAGTATAGTGAATTATGATCTTTTCTATAATTTCTCAATGATTCTCTCTTCTCAACCCCTCTCAAGCTTGAGAAGCTTAATTGGTATGGTTTTTGAAATGATATTGAAGTTAATTAATTAATGATAGTAAAGAATTACATAGAATTCTATCTATATTTAATTCTAATGGTTTTTCTCTCTTTCTCACTTAAGAAATGGTCATACTCATGACCCTTTCTCAATCCAAATGAATACTGTGAGATCCCTGTTCCCATCGAGCAACAGATTCGGGATATTAGCAGCGGAAGTAGCACTTCTCGCGCGGGACAGGGGTCCCACATTTGGGGCCTCACCCACGGATATCCGGATAAGAGATTAATCCATCGGTTGTTCCAAAACCGAACCCGGAAAAACTTCCTTTACCGGAAGGCACGGGCGATTCCACCAGGATAACTTTTTCCTCTAACGTAGTCAAGATCATTTCTGATCGAACTGATCCAATTACATCTATAAGATACTTGGTCAGATCAAGGGAGAAACTTGCACTTGGATCATTGGGATCAACGCTTTTTTCCCCATTCAAGAGGCACAGCCGTTGATTCCTATCCATAGAACAGTTAATGTTCGGGATTTATTTTATCTATCGTAAAAACAAAAGTT
The DNA here is from genome assembly GCF_041138505.1 of Cibotium barometz. Taxonomy (NCBI): domain Eukaryota; kingdom Viridiplantae; phylum Streptophyta; class Polypodiopsida; order Cyatheales; family Cibotiaceae; genus Cibotium; species Cibotium barometz. The sequence continues at coordinate 61,251,923 of NC_141054.1, read as the reverse complement.
TGAGTCTCGATTTACGGATCCATCAGTCCAGCCTAACCCCATCCAGTCCCATGGGTTAGCCAACCGCCCAACCACTGTAGTGATGGGATCCAATTAAGAATTTGGTTAGGTTTTGTCCCAGGTACCAAGGAAAAGAGTTCCAAGGCCCCCTAGCCGGATGTTCATGCAAAAATAAAACTAGTCACACCACTCACACACCCAATATGAAATTACCTTTTCACAGATTCAACCAGTTTAAAACAATCCTTTAATAAAACCATAGTATCACTGATCACCATCTTCCAATTTATCCAGTTGATTCTTAATTTTCCCATCATTCCTTCATCAGAGTATCTATGGCATCATTGGCAACTAGGACGCTCACCACCTGTCCACTCAGGGGTCGTTTCCTAATCCCTAGCCCATAATACTCGGCAATATAATCACTTATCAAGATGGACTCTCGTTGAAGATCAGCAAGATCAACCAACAGATCCATATAAAGAGCCATGGACTCATCCATTGAAGACCAGCAAGGTCAATCAACCAGATCCATGCCCGATTTCAGAAAACAACTCCAACTCTTGTTCCAATATCTTCCTTGACGCACGCGAATTTGGTTAGGTTTTGTCCCGGGTACCAAGGAAAAGAGTTCCAAGGCCCCCTAGCCGGATGTTCATGCAAAAATAAAACTAGTCACACCACTCACACACCCAATATGAAATTGCCTTTTCACAGATTCAACTAGTTTAAAACAATCCTTTAATAAAACCATAGTATCACTGAGATCACCATCTTCCAATTTATCCAGTTGATTCTTAATTTTCCCATCATTCCTTCATCAGAGTATCTATGGCATCATTGGCAACTAGGACGCTCACCACCTGTCCACTCAGGGGCCGTTTTCTAATCCCTAGCCCATAATACTCGGCAATATAATCACTTATCAAGATGGACTCTCGTTGAAGATCAGCAAGATCAACCAACAGATCCATATAAAGAGCCATGGACTCATCCATTGAAGACCAGCAAGGTCAATCAACCAGATCCATGCTCGATTTCAGAAAACAACTCCAACTCTTGTTCTAATATCTTCCTCGACGCACGCGTGGGTATCCTAGGCGACCCAGAGCCCGAGCATCGTATGGTCAGCACCCTCTAGGATCCTTCGCGGGTGACCTAGCGCTTCACTCATAGGCCGCTTCCTTGGCCCCTCATCCACCGTACCGGAAGCTCACCATTTTAATCGCACCGAGGCTGGTCAAGACCTCGGCCGACCTTGCTACGCGAGACGTCCTTCATTGACTCCCCGTCAGCAGTTGCAACTTTCACGACCTTAATCACAAGACGGTCAAAATGCTCCCCCCAGCATTCTTGACATAAAACAATCATTTACAAACAGCATTTACAAACAGTTTACAATACAATTTCTATTTTAACTTTCATTTTTCCACATTATCCCTCATCAATCTACATTACTTATTCCATATTCCATTTATATGTATACTCATCCCATCACATCACATCATTTCCATTTATATGTATACTCATCCCATCACATCATTTCCATCTCATCACTTCAGATTCCCTCACATCACATATCGTATATTCACATCCATACATCCACATCTATATGCGTACATTCACATCTACATGCATACATCTACATCTCTATGCATACATCCACATCCACATTCACATTCACCTCCATACATCTACATCTACATGCATACATCCACCTCCACATTCACATCCACATCTATACATCTACATCTACATGCATACATCCACCTCTACATCCACATCTACATCTATACACCGACATCTACATGCATACATCCACATCTACATTCACATCTACATCTATACATCTACATCTACATGCATCCATCCACCTCCACATCTCCATCTACATCTATACATCTACATCTACATGTATACATCCACATCTCCATTCACATCTACATCTATACATCTACATCTACATGCATACATCCATATCTCCATTCCCATCTACATCTACATGCATCCATCCACCTCCACATCCACATCTACATCTATACATCTACATCTACATGCATCTCCATTCACATCTACATCTATACATCTACATCTACATACATACATCCATATCTCCATTCCCATCTACATCTATACATCTACATCTACATGCATCCATCCACCTCCACATCCACATCGTAATGTATACATCTACATCTACATGTATACATCCACATCCACATCTACATCTATACATCCACATCCACATCTAAATGTATACATCTACATCTACATGTATACATCCACATCTCCATTCACATCTACATCTATACATCTACATCTACATGCATACATCCATATCTCCATTCCCATCTACATCTATACATCTACATCTACATGCATCCATCCACCTCCACATCCACATCTATACATCTACATCTACATGCATCCATCCACCTCCACATCCACATCTACATCTATACATCCACATCTCCATTCACATCTACATCTATACATCTACATCTACATGCATACATCCATATCTCCATTCCCATCTACATCTATACATCTACATCTACATGCATCCATCCACCTCCACATCCACATCTACATCTATACATCTACATCTACATGTATACATCCACATCTCCATTCACATCTACATCTATACATCTACATCTACATCTATACATCTACATCTACATCTACATCTATACATCACATCTACATCTATACATCTACATCTACATGCATACATCCATATTCCCATGCATAATAATATTCTTTTAATTAATCTAGGATGATAGTTCCTAGAATATGGTAGGAAGTCCTCTTTTTATGCTTTGAATGAAATTATTTTATGCGTAATTTCTATAAAAATTTTGCCATAGCTCCGTTACTATGACTGATAAATCTCAATTTTTTCTAAGGGATAAGACTTATCATTAAGGAAATAATTAGAATGGTCTCTAATTGGATCATCAATCCATAATGGATTGAATCATCGATATACATAAACTCAAAGCATAGAAAAAGCCATTAATTTGGCCTCAAGCATAGCTTAATCTTGGATTAAGAAAAAGCCTTATGAAAAGCTTCATTTGGATTGAAAAGGGTCATGAGTATGACCATTTCTTAAGTGAGAAAGAGAGAAAAACCATTAGAATTAAATATAAATAGAATTTTATGTAATTCTTTACTATCATTAATTAATTAACTTCAATAGCATTTCAAAAACCATACCAATTAAGCTTCTCAAGCTTGAGAGGGGTTGAGAAGAGAGAATCATTGAGAAATTATAGAAAAGATCATAATTCACTATACTTATCTTATAATTTGCTTGATTCTTTGTTCATGGTAGAGGCCCCCAACCAATCAATTGGTTTAGTATGTTGATGGAGCCACCAATGGGGATTGAAGAAAGAGAGAAGTATCAAAAACTAGTGAATTATTAAAGAATTCACAGTTCTTGGCTTAGGTGGAGTAGAGTAACAATGCATAAGACACTATATATTTTTCAACAAGGGAAGGCTTCTATTTATAGGAAAAAATGAGCTCCTAACCAAACAAACTGATTCTAGAATTTTCCAAGTCAGTTTGGTTGAATTTGGACTAGATTTGGACCTAGTTTGGTTACTTTTTGATTCGATTTGGTTCCATTTTGATTTGGTTTGGTTCAAGAGAGATGAGAGATAAAAATATCACATTATTTTTTATTTTAAAACTCATTCAAGCATGTGAAATATGCACCTCCTTTAAAGAACTCCCCTTCCTTACATATGTGTCAAAATTTTATTGCTCATAGTTTTTTTACTAATAAACCTTGTACATTTTCAACTCTTCATCTTATGTGAAATATGCACCTTCTTTAAAGAACTCTCCTTCCTTACATATGTGTCAAAATTTTATTGCTCATAGTTTTTTACTAATAAACCTTGTACGTTTTCAACTCTTCATCTTATGTGAAATATGCACCTTCTTTAAAGAACTCCCCTTCCTTACATATGTGTCAAAATTTTATTGCTCATAGTTTTTTACTAATAAACCTTGTACATTTTCAACTCTTCATCTTATGTGAGCATTTACTCATTTTTGGGTATCTTCTTTTACAATTTGGATTTATCTCCTCCCTACACATGGATTGATGCTATTGGCCCATAGGAACCTTAATTGGACCATAATCCAAAAATTTCTGAAAATCTAGACCCTTAGACTAAGGTTCTTTATACCTATTTCCAATTAATTCCAATTGCACATTGGAAAATCCTTTTTGAATTTCTATTTCAGGGGAACTTATTTTAATAAGATGAGTTATTTTTCTATCCAAAAATATTCATAATCTGAATATTCTCTTTCTAGAATAATTTTCTCTTTCTAGGCTAAAACTGCCACAAACAAGACCTCTTATATTTCAGAAAAGGAATTGATTACAGGGGAATATGCTAGACATCAAAAAGGGGTTGGTGGGGGAGGAATCTTACATTCTCATAGCAACATCCATTGTGGTCTATCATGTTTGATTTTAGTACACTTTCTATCTTTTGAATTCCAGCATACTTTCACTCTACTTCCCTGTTTTGCAGACGATCTACCACAACAAACCCTATCGAGCTTACCATGCCATAGCTTCTGAGGATGGAATCTACATCAGGAAGGGGGGCATGTTAACCTATGACGACGGACATTGAGACGTACTATGTTTTACATCATGTAATTAATTTATATATTCTGAGTCATGGGTCCGGCTTGTCGGTACCATATGTAAAGGATAAAGGGATTGGGTGATCGCCGATGAGAGGTGCACCTTGAATATCAGCAGGGTAAGGGTTAGGATTGGCCGGCCATGTATGGGCGCCCATGTGTGAATGGCTAAGTCACCTATAAGAGTCAAATGTAACCCTAAAACTCTCATTCTCATGTGTTGAATACAAGAGTGCTCTTGCCTTATCCTCTTGGTTTCCTTCTCCTGCGTGTGTGTGTGAGAGAGAGAGAGAGAGTGAGAGAGCGATCAAGCACTGTGTAGCGGCACGGCGGTAGAGCGGCGACGACGGCTCCTTCTTCACTGTGCGACGCGGGAATCCTTCACGATGGCGGTTTGAGCGGTGAGTGACACACCTTTGCATTCTGTTTGAGCTTGCTTTCCTGGTTGTATGCTTGCAGCCATTCGTGGCTCGCGTACGGTGTTCGGCAAGTCCCCAGCTACGACTCATGCGGCAAAAGCGCACATCAAGATATTTCGGAAAGGCAACTGGGTGAAATATACAACTCAAAGCTGGGACCACATCCGGGTAAGCTGAAGCTGAGGTATTTTGGGCCTTATCAGATTGTTGAAGAATTGGGGCAAGGTACTTTCAGGCTGAAGGATGTGTTTGGGACTCCAGTTTTGAAGCCAGTAAATGGATTCCGACTGAATAAGTTCTATGGAAAGGTCCCTGAAATCCCTCATTGGATGGTGAATAAAGCTGAGGAGATAGCAGTCAAATGGGTAGATGTTATGCTAGAAGTTCTAGTGGAAGATTCAATTGTGGAAAAGTGCAATGGGTGTTCATATTGTGGAGTTTTGAAGCAATTTTGTCAGGGGAGATGTCACCAGGCTCGAGTGCGGAGTACAATTAAGGAAAGTTTAAGTGTGCGGGCCACATGCGCGGAGAAACTTAACTTCAGTTTGCTCTTTGAGGCTCATCATAATTTGTGCAACCTGCCTAAAGAGGCAATGTCTCATGATAATGTGAATGGGAGCATACAACACTCTCTGCGCAGGCTATCAAATCAATTGTGCGAAAGCCTTGAAGCCTTCAAAATCGCCATGTTTTCAGGCAGCATGAAGCAAAAGCAGCTAGCCAGCACGCAAGGTCCATGAAGACGGCGATGGAAGAACTCTTGTGCCCCAGGCGAGAGAGTTTGCACAGTGTAGAAAGCGAGGAGGCGGAATCTGGTGGTGATGATGTAGAAGAGATAGAAGTGGATGAAAAGTTTGATGTGCAGGACAGGGAGACGGAGGTTTGGCTGCAGCAAATTGGGCTGTACGACTATGCTTGTTTGCCATGGGAGCTATGGGAGAAGAATGAATATGCAGAGAAGCAGCTCAGCTATCTTAGAAATAATGCAGGGCTCATTGCGGATGACAAAGAAGTCACACCGCAGCTGGTTGCAGAGGTTTTCAAGGTGCCTTACAATCCAGGGCAGAAGGTGAAGAAGATTAGCGATGCCATCATGAAGGCGGAGTTTGGAGTGCCGGAAGGCACAAGATCTTATCACATGGTTCGGAATTGTGGCAAACTCCACAGTGTGCATTTGTTTTGGTATCTCGACAAGGTTTGTTTGTTGGCAAAGACGGCTTATATGTCCAAGGAGGCATTTGCGCCTGTGTATCATGCAGAGAGAGGGTCAAAGATAGATTGGGCGACCTTCATTTTTGACAAGATGCAGCTGACAGAGCTGAAGGACAAGAGAAGATTACCTTCTATTGCAAAAGTATCACCTTACTTGGTGGCCTTGTTCTTTCATGTGCTGCAAGTCCCATTAGTTCCTGTGGTATCACCAACAAGTGTTGTGGGAAGAGCTGCTCAAGGGAAAGTGAGTGAGTTCAAGAAGAGGAAGTTGATATGGGAGCCGATGTCTTTTGATAAGTCAAAGAGCGGAGTGCGGCATGGCTTGAAGAATTTGGAGGGAAGCCCTAGTAAGCATAGAGATGTGGCGAAGATAACAGTATTCCCTCAACAACCTGTGCTGCCTAGATCAGAATCCCGGAACAAAACTATCACTTTGTTTTCGCAGAAAGTGGGGGAGAGCTCCAGGGAGCAGACTACTCCGATTACACAAGCAATCAAGGCAAATACTTTTTCACAGGAATACAGTTCGCGGGGCCATCGGAATATTTTCTGTGCAAGATGCAATTCGAAGTTTGTCAGATTTGAATAGATTCATATGCAATCAAGATGCTATGATTCTGACATTGGAAGAGCAAAAGATAGATGGATAGAAGGTTGATATGATGGAAAGAGAGATTAAAAGGTTGCAAGACACAGTAGAGGAGATGATGGAAGAAGGAAAAGCTTTGCAGGAGGCGTTAGTTTGCACGGACGCAAAGCGTTAGTTCGCGCGGACGCAAAGAGTCAGAGTCGCTATGCGGAACTGCTTACTGCAGCGCATGACTTCGGAAGTTGGGCGGATGGATTGAAGATGTCAACTGAAAAGCAGTTTCATGAATTGGAGGATAAGATTGTTCAACTTATTTTAGACAACAACTTTTTGATGTACCGATTGACACCTTTGGTGGAAGTGGTGGTGGAACTGGAGAAGGCCACATTGGATGGGCAAGGAGTTACAGGAGTACTGATGGGCTGAAGCGGATGCGGATTCACTAAGGACAGAGGTGTTTGAATACATCAAAGAGCTTTGGGGGCCAGACAGCAGGATTGTTTCAGGATCATATGGCAGCGCCCATTAACAAATCAAAGTCTGGTTTGAGGCTGCAGGAGAACATTCGGTTCGAGCAGAGAATGCAAAATTGAAGGCAAAGATTGCAGAGTTGCAGATGCAGGTAGAAGCAGCAAAGCAGGAGGTGAAGATGCAGATGTCTTTGGAGGCGTTGGATAAGCAGAATGTGGATGATAAAGCGTGTGGAAAGGAGGATGCTGAGAAGGTGGTAGTGCTGATTGAAGACAAGGAGGCGGAGCCAGATTTAGTCGAATGTCAAGCAGCAGAAGGCGAAACAGAGGATGCAGTAAAGACGTCATCGGAGGCTGCTGATAAAGAAAGTGGCTAAGCAGATCAAGGGACTGTGGGTCCGAGGTCAGCCTTTGGCTCAAGCCACCGTGCCAGGTGTTTAGGCTAGACCTTAGGAGGAATTACTTTTATCATATGTATGGTCTTTAGTTTATTTTTGACGCTTGTCTATTTTGATGACTTTTGGAATCTTGGAAGTAGAAGGTCGTAGCTATTCATAGCACGGTAGATGTTCAGTTATGTAATCGTGTGTGTTTTTTGGCAAATACATGTAGCTATGGGTGGATTCCAGAATATCAGATGCAGTTTGTCAATCTGTTTTGTCTTATTCTGTGTTTCAGATCTTCTGTGTAATTCATACTTGAGTGCAGTAGATATGCAGTGATGTAGACAGAGAAATGTCTGTGATGTTTGAATGAAGTTCTGTGTAAATTCTGATTATCTCAATTGTCAGATAGAGTGTCATTTGAAATGTCAAACTGTGTAACTGCTGCTTGGCTGTGTAACCATTGTACACTATACCATCCGGTTAATCCTAGGAATCCTTTGACTTCCTTTACCATCTTGGGTTCCGGCCATTCTACGACTGCTTGGATCTTTGTGGGGTCAGGAGAAATCCCATCTTTTGACACTATGAATCCCAAGTAATCCACCTGGTCAACAAAGAAAGAACACTTGCTCTTTTTTGCAAAGAGTTGGTGTTTCCTTAGGATTTCCAGGGCCTTGTGCACATGATCTTCATGATTTGCAGCATTCTTTGAGTATACCAAGATATCATCAAAGAAGACAAGAACAAAATCATCCAAGTATTCTTTGAGAATAGTCCTACATAAGATGATTAAATGTCACTGGGGCTTTAGTCAATCTAAACAACATGACTGTGAACTCATAATGCCCATAGCGAGTATTGAATGCTGTCTTCAGGATGTCTTGTTCCTTGATTCTGATCTAGTAGTACCCAGATTTGAGATCTATCTTTGTGAACATTTGGGTCCCACTTAACCGATCCAAAAGTTCATCAATCCTAGGGATAGGATTTATTTTTAATTGTTAATTGATTTAAGACTCTGTAGTCAATACAGAGTCTTTGTTGAAAATACAAGTGAATAGGGTGTGTGTGGGAACAAGCTCTTGGATAGAGGCTGTAAAAGAGAAAATGTAATTGTGAAAGAACCTATGATGAAAAGGTGAGAAGAATCTACTAGAAGAGAATAAAGGGTAGCATGAGAGAATTTAGGAGTGTGGAGTTATTATGGGAGATATTTAGGGAAAAGAGAAGAGGTGGAGAGAATCAGGCAAGAGGTGGAGATATTCTGGGAGTGAATCATGGAGAAATCAATGGGATTTGATGCTTGATGTAAACACTATAAATTGAGGCATAGCCCTAATGAGAATTTGCTGGTTTTTGAGTATCCATGCCTACATTAATCTATTTGCTAACTATTCACCAATTATGTCTTAATCATTTGCTAATCACTTTGTTAATGATGTTGATTCTAGTGTATGATCCACCATAGCTCATCATTATGCTCAAATTTCAACATGGTATCAGAGCCATGCCTAGAATCAATCAGATTTATGAGCCTATTAGTTAATTAATTAGGATTAGTAGATGATTAGCAAAAAAATCAAATTTTTAGTGAGTTTTCACTTCTCCCCTTCACCCCCAGCTAGTGGAGGATCTCTAGCACCTTGCACACATCAAATTAGGGCAAAAGCTTCTAACCATAGCTAGTTAACACACTTGGCTACAAGCCCATGCAAACAGCACAGCTAGTTAACACACTTGGCTACAAGCCCATGCAAACAGCGCAGCAAACTGCGAAGAAACGAAGGAGAAATCACGAAATTCGCTGTCGCCTATTTTTCTGAGTGATTTGCAGATCTTGTGCTCATCAAGTCAAATCCTTCTAATTCCTCTTAGCCCAAGGGGTAATCAAGCATGCTGGTGAAGACAGAATTCAATTTCATCAAGTCTACAGTGAGATCCAAGCTCTTCATCAAATCTGCAGGTGACTTTGGTAAAACAGAGATTAAGCTTTCAATATTTGGTCAAATCTTGTGTTTCTTGGCTTAATCCTCTACTAGACTCATTGTATTTGATGCCTTTGAAAGCATTTGAGCTCATTTGAAGTGGAAGGCACCAGATCTGGACTCCCCGCATACTCTGTTTTTTGCACACAAAACAGAGCATTAATTTGCTAATCATTAATCAGTGCTAATCACTATATTTTGGTGCAATTGAGGGTTCAAATTAACCATTAGGTATCTGATACAGATCCTTATAACTTCAGATTGCAAATCGGAGTTGGTTTGATACTCCAACCATCCCGTACAAATTGGTTACCCTTGATTTAATGTAATTTCTGGGAAAATTGTGCTGATAAATTTGTGAAAATCATCATTTTGCATTCAACCCTTGGTTAATGCCTACAAATTACACTCAAATTCAAGATTATTCAAAGCCAGAGTTGCATTTGGAATGTGCATGAGGATGAATGCTATACGCATTATGTATTGGGCACATTGCATCAGTGTAAAAATGGGAACAGACACTGCCCTTGTCCAGAATAAGGTAAGTGGTAAGACCTCCCACATAAATTTGGGTTTGCATTGCATAATGATACAAAATAAACATAAAAAGCCCAAAGGAACTATCAACAAAACATTGAAACATGTTGCTCACATGGAGCAAAATGACCTGACGGACAAGCTCATGGCCCTAGCCATGAAAGAAGAAGAATATCTCTTTCCAAGAAGAGGATCCACACCAAGAAGATCTAAAGGAAGATATGGACACGAGAAGAGAAGCTGCCCCACAAGAAGAGAAGCTGCCCCAAGAAGACTAAAAGAAGAGATAGACGCGTGGAGAGATGCTGCCCCACGAGAAGAAGACTGAAGAAAAGAGAAGATGTGAGGCTCCAAAGAGTGAGGAGCCATGTGAAAATCTCTGAGAGAGAGAGAGAGAGAGACCCCACAACCCAATGTAACCTGTCCCAATAAAGTAAAACCACCTCTGAGCCACCGATGATGTAGGCCAAGTGGTAGATGTATGTGTGAGCACTTTAGTCAAGGTCGCGAGCACTTATAGTAGCCTTGATGGAGTTTAGGGATCTGAGGCACTGGTCGCAGGCTATCAAGTAAGAGAGAAACTTGATATAGGGTCCAGGTGTGCTAAGATAACTTGAGGAGAGGAGTAGACACTGGTCGCGGACTACCAAGTAAGGGGAGGCAAACTTGGTATAGGGTCTAGGTGTACTAGGAGTATTCACTTGAGGGGAGGTGTTGAAAATACAAGTGAATAGGGTGTGTGTGGGAACAAGCTCTTGGATAGAGGCTGTAAAAGAGAAGATGTAATTGTGAAAGAACCTGTGATGAAAAGGTGAGAAGAATCTACTGGAAGAGAATAAAGGGTAGCATGAGAGAATTTAGGAGTGTGGAGTTATTCTCGGAGATATTCAGGGAAAAGAGAAGAGGTGGAGAGAATCAGGCAAGAGGTGGAGATATTCTAGGAGTGAATCATGGAGAAATCAATGGGATTTGATGCTTGATGTAAACACTATAAATTGAGGCATAGCCCTAATGAGAATTTACTGGTTTTTGAGTATCCATGCCTACATTAATCTCTTTGCTAATTATTCACTAATTACGTCTTAATCATTTACTAATCACTTTGTTAATGATGTTGATTCTAGTGTATGATCCACCATAGCTCATCATTATGCTCAAATTTCAACAGTCTTAACATTCCATCTTTCTTCCTTTGAAAGAGAACGGGCGCACCCCAAGGTGAGACACTAGGTCTGCTCTAACAGTTGTCTTAATTGCTCCTTAAGTTCTATGGCTTCAGGGACTGGCATTTTGTATGCACGCTTGGCTACTACTAGCTGAGCTCTGGTGGGGGGTTAACTCGATCTCATGATCTACTTCGCAAGACGGAGGTATCTCACTCAACTCTCTTTAGGGAATACATCTACATAATCACTTAACCACTCTCGTTCTTTAGCCTTGCATTTTATGTCTACCGGATTCATCTTAATGACATAAACAACTTGCCTCTTTCAGAGCCCTCTTAATAATTTAGAAGCCTTGACTCATTGCAGCACTGGGGATCCAAAAATTCAAGTTCCTTGAACTTTATTCCCATGAAGGTCGAGGAAAGAGATGGTTCCTTTGTGACAATGAATATCAGCTTGATTCTTGTGGAGCCAATCCATTCCAAGGATTCCATCATAGACTCCGAAGGGTAGGACTCTGAACTGGCACTGTGTTACGTTCTTAGACTAAATTGAATAAGGTATGTCTCAAGGTGTGTGAAAAGAATCTTTCCATTGGCCAATTCCACTTGCATAGGTGTCCCTGATTTTTGATTTAGGAATAACTTAAACATACATCCTAGGGAAGTAAAAGAATGATTACTACCTCAATCAAAAGCTTGAATTTCTTACACTGGTACTCTGCTGGAGTCTGGAGGACTGGAAATTGACAGTTATTTCCCTGATGCTCTATTGCGGCATAGATATGTCCTTTTTCTTCCTCCACTTCCTCAGCTATAGTGATGAATCTAGCTGCCACAGTCTGAGAGGTGGAACTCTCTCTCTTTGGTTTCCCCAATTCTGGGAGGGAGTTCAGAGACTACTTTGCATGGAGGCTGTAGGCTGAGCTGGCACTCTTGTGGGGTTGCCCTGATTTTGGCACGGGGGACCCTAATTGAACTGATACGAAGGAGTCTGTCTCTGAATTCTGGGACCCTTGCTTTTTTGGCCCACAGAAGGAGATGGGAAATCCTTGAGCTGGTGCCCAAACCCGTGACATCTGAAGCACCTATTCTCACTTCGAAGCTCTTCCCTCTGCATTCTTGAAAGAGCCGGAGTTCCTAAGAAAAAACTTTGAGGGAAAGGTCTTCTTTCTTTCCTGAAATTTCCCGAGTCCAGATTCTGGTTGGGACCTTGGTGTCTCTTTGGAGACGGAAGGTTGGAAGAACTTCCCAATGTCTGGAATCTCTAGAAGGATCACGGAGCTGGCTTTGGCGAGATGATGAAAGCCTTGGTGAATTTCTTCGCCATTCTTACAACTTCCGCCATGGAGACTGGTTTGGCATTCTTGACCAGTGTGTCTAAGGGTTCGTTCATTCCCCGAATGAACCTGGCCATGAACGCTCTTCGTCTAGAGATGGTGAATACTTGAGGAGAAGAGCAAATGCCTTACGATATTCCTCAATGGTTTTGCTCCCTTGGTTTAGCTCTAAAAATTCATTCATCTTGGTTTCTAAAAATCTGGGGGGACAAAATCTCTTCCTTAGATAAGCTTTAAGATCATTCCAGGACTGGGTATTCCTATCTAGATGGTTAGTGTCGCAATAGTTTCTCCATGCCACCCTGGCTGTTTCCACAATTTTCAGCCTAGCAAGAGCCATTTTGTTCCTCTCGTTGTATCCGGTGACATCAAAATATTCATCCATTGCTTCAACCCACTTCTCCACAGCCTCGCCCAAGTTCTCCCCTTCACCTTTGAAGGGTCCTAGGGCTGAGTTCTGTGATGAAGAGCCTTACGAACATCAGGGTCAAGCTCTTCTTCATCGGTGAGAGGATCTGGCTGACGGCGGCCACGATTCCCTCACCTCATGATTCTACCAAAAATGATACATTATTAAATTTTTATTTTGATTCTGTCAATGAGATCCTAAGACTTAAAAGGTTTGGAAAATAATTTCTTAAATAAGATAAATGATCTTATTGGAGATCTATGACATATGTCTGCGTAACAGGTTTTTCATCAATTCGTCACATAATAAACAATCACTTATACAACAGGGAATTTTTCCACAAAACATTTCCTTATTTATATAAAGGTTGCAATATAAACATAGAGCATCTTGGCTCCAAAAAGTCAAAATCTCCTCGGGAGACGCATAAGATGGCGATACTGGGCTATAGACATGCCTTGATACAAATGTTCCCTTATTGCCAAGGAAGCTACTATCTTCTCCTTAGGAATAAAGCAACTAAGAAGTCTGTAGATATGGCAGGAAAGTCTAAAATTTTGAGGCGTTGGGTGATATAAAATAACACCATGTATCACTTTTAGCCTCATCATAATCATGGTCAATGAGATATTCTACCTCAGCATCGTGCACTAGTTGCAAGAGACGTGGACATACTGCCCTGCAAACCACTTGTGCTGCCGTCTCTCCGCTAGGTTAGGGAAATATAAATCCTCGAAATGGCCCGCGAGTCTGGCTCGGCTCGTTCTAGTTGTAGCGGAAGAGATGAGATGCTCTAAGGCAAAAACAGTCATATCTTGACTAGGTGAGGTCGGGAACACCAGATAAGTGTGGAACTTCCATCTATAAAACCAAATTCTTTGATTATGACAATTCTTCATTAATGAAGCTTAAGGAATGAAAATACAATATGTAAATGCTCTTTTTGAGTTTTCATTGCAAATTTTTTATAAGAATTCATTTTTCCTTATTAGCTTTCAACAAAGCTCTAATACCAGCTGTAAGACCCCCGCCCCCTCTGCGGTGCCCCCTCCGAGGTCGCTGGCGGCGGAAGCAGCGTTAGCCTCTCGTGCGGGGCAGGGATCCACACTCGAGGCCTCACCCACGGATATCCGGAGATAAGAGACTAGCCCACCGGTTCCTTCGAAACCCACATCTATATCCATTTTCACATCCACATCGATACATCCATTTTCACATCCATATTCATACATCCACATCCACATCCACATCCACATCCATACATCCACATCCACATCTACATCCATACATCCATTTTCACATCTATATCCACATTCATACATCCACATTCACATCTACATCCATACATCCACATCCATACATCTATATCATACATTCACATGCGCATTCACATTCATACATCCACATCCATGCATCCACATTCATACATCCACATTCATACATCCACATTCACATCTACATCCATACATCCACATTCATACATCCACATTTACATCTACATCCACATTCACATCTACATCCATACATCCATTTTCGCATCCACATTCATACATCCACATTCACATCTACATCCATACATCCATTTTCACATCCACATTCATACATCCACATCGATACATCCATTTTCACATCTATATTCATACATCCACATCCACATCCATACATCCACATCCACATCTACATTCATACATCCATTTTCACATCTATATCCACATTCTTACATCCACATTCACATCTACATTCATACATACACATCCATATCCACATCCATACATCCATTTCCACATCCATATTCATACATCCACATCCACATCCACATCCATACATCCACATCCACATCCACATCCATACATCCATTTCCACATCCATATCCACATTCACACATCCACATTCACATTCACATACATCCACATTCTTACATCCATATCCTTATCCACATTCCATATCTACATTCATACATCCACATCTACATTCATACATCCACTTCCATACATACACATCCATATTCATACATCCATATCCACATCCACATCCACATCCATACATCTATTTTTACATTCTCATTCATATAACCACATACGCCTTCACATCTATTCTTTTACATCACATCCATTCTCGCCCTATCACAACCCATATACATCTTATCCCATTAGATACACTTCTTACCTTATCCCATACACATCTTATCACATCCTAACTCATCTTATCACATCCTAACTCATCCCATATGCATCTTATCACATCCTATCACATCTCATACACCTCTTATCACATCCTATCACATCTCATACACATCCTATCACATCTCATACGCATCTTATCACATCCTATCACTTCTCATACACATCTTATCACATCCTAGCACATCTCATACACATCTTATCACATCCTATCACTTCTCATACACATCTTATCACATCCTAGCACATCTCATACACATCTTATCACATCCTACCACTTTTCATACGCATCTTATTAGGCATAAAGATAACTTTAGTAGGAATAACACTTTTATAATAATCCTTTCATGCATTTTACTATGCATAAATTCTAATTTAATGAGAATAATACTTTTGAAATAAAAATAAATCTTTTATACATCTTTCTATGCATAAATTTCCATCTTAATGAAATTAACACTTTTAGAATAAATCTTTTATGCATTTATCTATGCATAAAATCAAAATTGATAAGAATAACTCTTTTGAATTAAAAATAAATTTCTTTATGCATCTTTCTATGCATAAAATCAAAATTGATGAGAATAACACTTTTGGGTTAAAATAATTTCTTTATGCATCTTTTCATGCATAAATCCAATTTAGTAGGAATTACACTTTTAGAATAAAAGAATTTCTCTTATGCATCTAATTTGTGCATAAAATCCAATTATGATGAAAATCTCACTTTTAATATAAAAAAAATCTTTTATGCATACAAATCATTTATGATGAAAATCATTCTTTTGATATAAAAGAATTTCTTTTATGCATCTAATTTATGCATAAAGTCCTTTATGATGAAAATCACACTTTTAATATTAAAAAAATTCTTTTATGCATCTACTTATGCATAAAAATCAATTATGATGAAAATCACACTTTTATAAATAAATATTTCTAGTATACATTTTTCTATGTCTAGAATGAAAATAACCCTTTAAGAATACTCATACGATGGGGATTACTCTTTTTAACATAAAATTTAATTACTTGAAATCCTCTTTTTCTTAATTCATCAATTATGCATTACATAAAAATCAATTTCTCCATGATTACAATGAAATTCTTTCAATTAATCTAGGATGATAATTCCTAGAATATGGTAGGAAGTCCTCTTTTCATGCTTTGAATGAAATTATTTTGTGTGTAATTTTTACAAAAATTTTGCCATAGCTCCGCTGCTATGACTGATAAATCTCAATTATTTTAAAGGATAAAGCTTATCATTAAGGGAATTAATAGAATGATCCCTAATTGGATCATTAACCCATAATGGATTGAATCATCAATATTCATGAAATACATAAACTAAAAGCATAGAAAAAAGCCATTAATTTGGCCTCAAGCATAGATTAATCTTGGATTAAGGAAAAGCTTTATGAAAAGCTTCATTTGGATTGAGAATAGGTCATGAGAATGACCATTCTTTGAGTGAGAGAGAGAAATTACATAAAAACCATTAAAATTAAGCATAAATAGAAATTTATGTAATTCTTTACTACCATTCATCAATTAACTTCAATAGCATTCAAAAAACCATTCCAATTTATGTAATTCTTTACTACCATTCATCAATTAACTTCAATAGCATTCAAAAACCATTCCAATTAAGCTTCTCAAGCTTGAGAGGTGTTGAGAAGAGAGAAACATTGAGAATTTATGGAAAAGATCAAAATTCACCATTTACCTTACAAATTGCTTGATTCTTTGTTCACGGTAGAGGCCCCCAACCAATCAATTGGTTTGGTGTGCTGATGGAGTCACCAATGGAGATTGAAGAAAGAGGGAAGCTCCAATTTCTTCAATTTGGAGAGAATTTTAGAGAATAGTAAAAATTAGCATTATTTCAGCATAATTTTGGCATAGTATAATTCTCATATTTTTTTACAAAGACTCAAGTTCTATTTATAGGAGAGGGAGGCTCTAACCAAGACCAATTGATTTCTAGAATTTTCCATATTTTAATTTGTTTGAATTTGGACTAGATTTGGACCTAGTTTGGTTCCTTTTTTATTTGGTTTTGATTCGGTTTGATCCAAGAGAGAGTAGAGATAAAAATATCACATTATTTTTGAGTTTAAAACTCATTAAAGCATGTGAAGAATGCACCTCCTTGAAGGGACTCCCCTTCCTTATATATGTGTCAAAATGGAATGATTATACCCAAAATATCTCATTTTTTTAGTAATACTCATAGTTTTTTACTAATAACCCTTGTACATAGTCAACTCTTCATCTTATGTGAGCATTTACTCATTTTTGGGCAATTTCTTTTACAAATTGGATTTATCTCCTCCCCGCACATGGATTGATCTTATTGGCCCATAGGAACCTTAATTTAAATTTTTGAAAAAATCTTGACCCTCAAGATAATGCCTCTATACTTGATTTCTAATGCACCTTCTGGAAATATTTTTGAGCTTATGTTTCAGGGGAACTTATATTAATAGGATGAGAAATTTTTCTATCCAAAAATATTCAAAATCTAAATAATCTCTCTCTAGAATATTTTATCTCTCTAGGCCAAAACAGGTAGAAACAAGATCTTTGATATTTCTGAAGAGGGATTTGACTACAGGGGAAGATACTAGACATCCTGAGAGGCTGGGGAGGAATCTTACATTCTACCCCACTTAAAAAACGCGAGATGTCCTCATCTCGCAAAACTAGAGGAGAATTCTTTTTCTTATGATCCAACTGATTATGGGTTCCTTATATTTTAGTGAACCCAAATAGAATCCTGGGATAAAGATCCCTTATATAAAACTTATTATTAAATAACAATTCACTCAGTCATAACATTCAATTCCTTATCACAATAATGGTCCATTAGACCACCGAAATTTCTATCTGAACAGTCCTTCATGGAAATTTTTCATTTATGCAGATTTTAATTTGACCTCCTTTAACTTGATCCACTGGGTCAAGTGTTAACAACACCAATCTTTTAGCACAATCCACTAATCTCATAGTGATTTGTTGGAGTTATTAACATCATTCCAGTTATGAACATCATCACAGGTACTCGTCCCATTCATCCTCATTGTGGTTTTGCTCAGCTTATTACATTTCAACCAAATTTCAAGAATCATCATTTTTCAATCAGAATCCAAATCAACTCATCAGTTCACAACCAGAATTTAAAAATCATATCAACCACATTCGAATTCATCATCTGGATAACATTAATGCTTATAATTTCAAGTCTTAGATTTACTCGTATATACTGCCAGTAAAGAGCTGCAGTTATACTCTCGGTATATACGGGTAGTCATGGTTCTTGGAACTATAAGGTAAATACCATCATGTCTAGGTCTCAAGCAAGTGAGGGATTCCATATAATTGCGGTACTTCCATCTGAAGACCCAATTACCAATTTACGAATTTCAGTTTGAATATATCAAACTGTATGAATTGTATCACACAATTACAATCTTTTAGTGCTTCTTGATAAATTTTTGACATATTTGGCTTCTCGGTTGATCCTCATTAGCCAAATTGGCTCTGATACCAACTGTGAGATCCCTGTCCCCACCGCGCAACAGATTCGGGGTGCCAGGCAGAAGTAGCACATCTTGCGCGGGGCAGGGTCCCACACTCGGGGCCTCGCCCATGGATATCCGGACAGGTGACTAATTCCTCGATTCTTCCAAACTGAACTCGGAAAAACATCTCTTGCTCGGAAAGCACGAGCGATTCCACCAGGATAACTTTTCCCTAACGTAGTCAAAAGCCTTAAATAACTGAGCTCATCTGATCGAACCCATAAGTCCCATAGTCAGATCAGGGAAAAAGACTGTACTTGGATCATAGAGACCAACGCTTTTTTCCTCATTGAGAGGCACATCCCGTTGATTCTTTTCCATAGAACAATTTTTGTCCGGGATTTACTTCATCTATCGAACTAAACAAAAATTGAGTCTCGATTTATGGATCCATCAGTCCAGCCTACCCCATCTAGTCCCATGGGTTAGCCAACCGCCCAACCACTGTAGTGATGGGATCCAATTAGGAATTTGGTTAGGCTTTATCCCGGGTACCAGGGCAAAGAGTTCCCAGGCCCCCTAGCTAGATTTTCAAGCAAATTTAACTCCAATCACACCACTTACACACCCACACTTACACACCCACCAATATGAAATTGCCTTTTTTCTAGATTCAATGTATTTAATTCAGTCATTTAATGAAATCATAGTGTTACTGATCATAAACTTCCAAGTATCCGATTGAATCTTAATTTCTAGTCATTCCTTCATCGGAGTATCTATGGCATCATTGGCAACCAGAACGCTCACCACCTGTTCACTCAGGGGCCTTTTCGATAGTTCCTAGCTCATAGTACCCGACAGATAATCACTTATAAAAATCAAGATGGAATCCTCGTTGAAGATCAGCAAGATCAACCAACAGATCCATATAAGAGAGCTATGGACTCATCAGTTGAGGACCAGCAAGGTCAATCAACTAGATCCATACTCGGTTTCAGAAAACAACTCTTACTCCTTGTTCCAATATCTTCCACGACGCACGTGTGGGTATCTTCGGTGACCCAGAGCCCGAGCACCGTATGGTCAGCACCCTCTAGGATCCTTCGCAGGTCACCTAGCGCTTCACTCATAGGCCGCTTCCTTGGTCCCTCATCCACCATATCGGAAGCTCACCATTTAAATCAAACCGAGGCTGGTCAAGACCTCGGCTGACCTTGCTATGCGAGACGTCCTCCATTGACTCTCCGCCGTAAGTAGTTGCAACTTTATCAGTTAGGTCTCCACGACCTTAATCACAAGACGGTCAAAATGCTTCCCCAACATTCTTGACATAAAACAGTCATTTACAAACACGTCACAAATACAATTTCTATGATGAACTCACGTCTTTCCAGATTGTTCCACATCAATCCATATTCCTTAACCCAATTCTAAATCATATGTGTATCCATTCTTGACCCGATATATCATTTTCCATCCCATCACATCAGATTCATTCACTTCACATAACATCCATTCCTACTTTCTTAATTTACATTACGTCTCATCACATCCATTTCTCATTCGTTCACATCTTATATTATTCATTCATATTCTGATTCACATGACGTCTCATCTCATCCATTCGCTCATATTGACTTCATATCCATTCACATACATTTTTGCATTCATTATTCCAAATACACATCCACATTCGTACATCCACATTCACATCTACATCCATACATCAATTTTCACATCCACATTCATACATCCACATCCACATCCACATTCACATCTACATCCATATATCCATTTTCACATCCACATTCATACATCCACATCGATACATCCATTTTCACATCCATATTCATACATCCACATCCACATCCACATCCATACATCCACATCCACATCTACATCCATACATCCATTTTCACATCTATATCCACATTCACATCTACATCCATACATCCACATCCATACATCTATATCATACATTCACATCCGCGTTCACATTCATACATCCACATCCATGCATCCACATTCATACATCCACATTCACATCTACATCCATACATCCATTTTCACATCCACATTCATACATCCACATCGATACATCCATTTTCACATCTATATTCATACATCCACATCCACATCCATACATCCACATCCACATCTACATTCATACATCCATTTTCACATCTATATTCACATTCTTACATCCACATTCACATCTACATTCATACATACACACCCATATCCACATCCACATCCATACATCCACATTACATCTATTCTTTTACATCACATCCATTCTCGCCCTATCACAACCCATATACATCTTATCCCATCAGATACACTTCTTACCTCATCCCATACACATCTTATCACATCCTAACTCATCTTATCACATCCTAACTCATCCCATATGCATCTTATCACATCCTATCACATCTCATAGACCTCTTATCACATCCTATCACATCTCATACGTATCTTATCACATCCTATCACTTCTCATACGTATCTTATCACATCCTATCACTTCTCATACACATCTTATCACATCCTAGCACATCTCATACACATCTTATCACATCCTATCACTTCCCATACGCATCTTATTAGGCATAAAGATAACTTTAGTAGGAATAACACTTTTATAATAATCCTTTCATGTATTTTACTATGCATAAATTCCAATTTAATGAGAATAATACTTTCGAAATAAAAATAAATCTTTTATACATCTTTATATGCATAAATTTCCATCTTAATGAAATTAACACTTTTAGAATAAATCTTTTATGCATCTATCTATGCATAAAATAAAAATTGATAAGAGTAACTCTTTTGAATTAAAAATAAAATTCTTTATGCATCTTTTTATGCATAAAATCAAAATTGATGAGAATAACACTTTTGGGTTAAAATAATTTCTTTATGCATCTTTCCATGCATAAATCCAATTTAGTAGGAATTACACTTTTAGAATAAAAGAATTTCTCTTATGCATCTAATTTGTGCATAAAATCCAATTATGATGAAAATCTCACTTTTAATATAAAAAAATCTTTTATGCATATGTTTATGCATACAAATCATTTATGATGAAAATCATTCTTTTGATATAAAAGAATTTCTTTTATGCATCTAATTTATGCATAAAGTCCTTTATGATGAAAATCACACTTTTAATATTAAAAAAAATCTTTTATGTATCTACTTATGCATAAAAATCAATTATGATGAAAATCACACTTTTACAAATAAATATTTCTAGTATACATTTTTCTATGTCTAGAATGAAAATAACCCTTTAAGAATACTGATACGATGGGGATTACTCTTTTTAACATAAAATTTAATTACTAGAAATCCTCTTTTTCTTAATTCATCAATTATGCATTACATAAAAATCAATTTCTCCATGATTACAATGAAATTCTTTCAATTAATCTAGGATGAAAATTCCTAGAATATGGTAGGAAGTCCTCTTTTCATGCTTTGAATGAAATTATTTTATGTGTAATTTTTACAGAAATTTTGCCATAGCTTCGATGGACTGATAAATCTCAATTATTTTAAAGGATAAAGCTTATCATTAATAGAATGATTAGAATGATCCCTAATTGGATCATTAACCCATAATGGATTGAATCATCAATATTCATGAAATACATAAACTAAAAGCATAGAAAAAAGCCATTAATTTAGCCTCAAGCATAGATTAATCTTGGATTAAGGAAAAGCTTTATGAAAAGCTTCATTTGGATTGAGAATAGGTCATGAGAATGACCATTCTTTGAGTGAGAGAGAGAAATTACATAAAAACCATTAAAATTAAGCAGCATAAATAGAAATTTATGTAATTCTTTACTACCATTCATCAATTAACTTCAATAGCATTCAAAAACCATTCCAATTAAGCTTCTTAAGCTTGAGAGGGGTTGAGAAGAGAGAAACATTGAGAATTTATAGAAAAGATCAAAATTCACCATTTACCTTACAAATTGCTTGATTCTTTGTTCACGATAGAGGCCCCCAACCAATCAATTGGTTTGGTGTGCTGATAGGGTCACCAATGGAGATTGAAGAAAGAGGGAAGCTCCAATTTCTTCAATTTAGAGAGAATTTTAGAGAATAGTAAAAATTAGCATTATTTCAGCATAATTTTGGCATAGTATAATTCTCATATTTTTTTACAAAGACTCAAGTTATATTTGTAGGAGAGGGAGGCTCTAACCAAGACCAACTGATTTCTAGAATTTTCCATATTTCAATTTGGTTGAATTTAGACTAGATTTGGACCTAGTTTGGTTCCTTTTTGATTCGGTTTTGATTCGGTTTGATCCAAGAGAGAGGAGAGATAAAAATATCACATTATTTTTGAGTTTAAAACTCATTAAAGCATGTGAAGTATGCACCTCCTTGAAGGGACTCCACTTCCTTATATATGTGTCAAAATGGAATGATTATACCTAAAATATCTCATTTTTTTAGTAATACTCATAGTTTTTTACTAATAACCCTTGTACATAGTCAACTCTTCATCTTATGTGAGCATTTACTCCTTTTTGGGTAATTTCTTTTACAACTTGGATTTATCTCCTCCCCACACATGGATTGATTTTATTGGCCCATAGGAACCTTAATTTAGAATTTTGAAAAAATCTTCACCCTCAGGATAATGCCTCTGGAGCATATTATACTTGATTTCTAATGCACCTTCTTTAAATCTTTTTGAACTTCTGTTTCAGGGGAACTTATATTAATAGGATGAGAAATTTTTCTATCAAAAAATATTCAAAATCTAAATAATCTCTCTCTAGATTATTTTCTCTCTCTAGGCCAAAACATGTAGAAACAAGATCTTTGATATTTCTGAAGAGGGATTTGACTACAGGGGAAGATACTAGACATCCTGAGAGGCTGGGGAGGAATCTTACAATCATTATATTTTGGTGCAATTGAGGATTAAAATTTACCATTGGTGATACAGATCCCTATAACTTCATATTACAATTCGGAGATGGTTTGATACTCCAACCATTCAGTACAAATTTGTACCCTTGGCTTTATGTAATTTTTGGTGAATTTATGTTGATAAATCTATTGTAATCATCACCTAAACATCAAATTGATTTGTAAAAGGGTAGACACTACCCTTGAATCTTGAAATTGGATCAAGAGGTAAGACCCCCTTCACATCATCAATGAGCATGGCACAAGAGATAGGCAGATTTAATGGGGAGCAATTTTATACATGGCAAACAAAAACCATGTATTTGCTCATGAGGAAAAATCTGTGGAGGCTAGTTGAGGGAAGAGATGAATGCCTAGAGGTGAGTGGGGAAAATAAGTGGAAGAGCAGGAATGAGAAAGCATTAGGACTCATCGCACTCAGTTTAAATGATGAAATCATTCACCACATCACAGGGATATAGTGGGCAAACGATGCATGGGATGAACTCGATAAATTATTTAGCACTCAAGCAAAAAATCCAAAGATAAATCTGCTAATGCAATTCTACAAACTTGACATGAAGGAAAGTGAACCTTTAATCACACACTTGAACAAATACAAAAGCATTAAGCAACAACTAGTAGCCATTGGTAAGAAGGTAGAGGATGATGAGGCACTAGCAGTTCTTCTGAAGAGTGTGGAAAAAGGTGAATATGAAAACATTGTGGCAACCTTAAAGAATGTACCTGAATTGAAGCTGCATGAGATAGAAGGAGCTCTACTAGAGCAAGAGACGAAGGTCAAAGAGAATAAATGGGTGGACTCAACAGTAGAAGAGGAAAAAGCATTCTTCACTCGAGGAGGATTCTCATGAGGATGAGGACGAGGAAGAGAGGCAGAAGAGAGGCAGAGTAGGAGGAAGGACCTTCACTTGCCACAACTAAGCCAGGACACATGGCAAGAGACTGCTACAGCAAGCCCAGTGGAGAAGGAATGACATCGGCAAACTTCATGGAGACTCCTAAGGAAGTGGAGTCAGATCATCTTTTCTGAGAGAGAGAGAGAGAGAGAGAGAGAGAGAGAGAGAGAGAGAGAGAGAGAGAGAGAGAGAGAGAGAGAAACCCCACAACCTAATGTAACCTGCCCCAATAGAGTAAAACCACCTCTGAGCCACCGATGATGTAGGCCATGTGGTAGATGTATGTGTGAGCACTTTAGTCAAGGTCACGGGCAATTGTAGTAAGCCTAGGACACATAGAGAGAGAGTGCCAAGGACTGTGAGTTTAGGGACTTGAGGCACTAGTCTCGGGCTACCAAGTAAGAGGGAAACTTGGTATAGGGTCCATGTGTGCTAGGATTATTCACTTGAGGGGAGGTGTTGAAATATACAAGTGAATGGGTGTGTGTGGGAACAAGCCCTTAACAAGAGGCTATAAAAGAGAATCTTAAATGAGTGAGAAGCAGTGAAAAGGTGAGAGGTATCTACTGGGAGAGAATAAAAGGTAGCATGAGAGAAGCTCTAGGATGTGTGGAGATATTCTGGGGGAAAAGTGAAGAGGTGGAGAGAATCAAGCAAAAGAGGTGGAGTGAATCAAGGAGAGATCAGTGGGATTAGATGCTTGGCATCTTGTGGATGTAAACTCTGTAAATTGAGGCATTGGCCTAATGAGAATTTGCTGGTTTTTTATTATCCATACCTACATTAAGCTATTAGTTAATTTCTCACTAATCTCATCTTAATCATCATCTAATCACTTTGTTTTAATGATGTTGATTCTTACATTTGATCCACCATAGCTCATCACATTGCTGCAAATTTAACAGTGAAGAGACTTACAGCCCTCACCCTCTTAAAGCAAAACATTTTTACCCTTTAGGACATCTCACAAATCCCCCCCCCATTCGCGTAGACTTTAATAAGAGGTTTTTGAGCTTAGAGGAGGTTCGCACGCTGTGAGTTTTTGCTCATAGAGTGAGCAAACGATCTCTAAATCAAGATCCGACTGAAGCACTGCAATCGCAGCATTAAGAACTACAAGGTGGTGATCAAGATGGTCCCATTCCAAAAATGCCAAAATGTCATCTCGAGAGAAGCATGCAGCAACAATGAGATTAGAGAAAATGCTCCTAATGCAGCTCCAACCCTCGCGTCAAGCTCCACAAGGGAACAGTGGCCAAGTTAGCTTGGTTATTATTTAAAAGAAGTTTTAAATTATTCTTTAATATTAGTATCAATAATTCGAGAAAGAAGATGCAAATTTTTTCATTGAAAAATGTTAGAAATTCTATGAAGCCATTATTTGAAGTGATGTTGTATTTTGTAATCGATGGTTAGTATTGAAATTGCTATTTTTAAGAGAGAGAGAGAGAGAGTACAAGTATTTTCTCATGGCTTTGACGACGCTAACTCCATTTTCGTGCTTGTGTAGTCGGACAGCGTCGTTAGCAAGGCCCGGAATCAAACCATGGTGTCCCTCATGGCGTTGGGAGAATGAGGTTCGCCGATTGAGGCGAGTGATTATGATGTTGTCTAGTTTTGAGGACCTAGGCTAGTGTGGTGAATAAGCCCACCCTAGTGCATAGACATCCCTCTAAGGGGAGGGAGGATCGAGCGACGGAGCTTGAGGGGTGACAGGCCAGCTTGAGTCCTCGCCAGGCACCATCGACACAATGAGGTGTATGGTCCCGGTGGGTTTTTCCCAACATGTACAGGCTGGAAGGCCGAATTCTAGATCATTGACAGTATAAAGGAAAAGAATAAGAGAGTCGGTCTGCTGGCTTGTATGAAATTGATTCTTGTATAAACTTTCTTTTTCATATATATCTTGTCTTTAGCATTATTATACTGTGGAAAGAGGCGGTTTTAACGAACCTTGTGAAAGGGCCTTAATTAAGGAATATGTTTATTTATGTCAAACAGTGTGGTAGGATTAATTAGACAACAAATTGACGCGTGAGTAGGGTGGAAAGTGAGAGGATGGAATGCCCCAACGGTACCATTCTTTGGATGAGTGGACCCGATTAGTCATGTAGCTTTCCAATAGATTAAGTGAAAGCCCTACGCTAGATAAATAGGTTATTGGGCAACTCTATTCTAGAAGACTAGGCCAGCGGCGGCGGCTGTGCCTTGCATGGATGAGGAAAAAAGTGTTGTCTCTAGGAATCAAGATTAGTAGTTACCCAAATTATGATCAATTACCCTGCGAGATAGAATTAGGTCTTACCTACAGTAGGATGGTGCCGACGGGGCATTCCATCCTCCCACTTTCCACCCTACTCACACGTCAATTTGTTTTCTAATTAATCCTACCACACTTTTTGGCGTAAATAAACATGTTCCTTAATTAAGGCCCTTTTCACAAGGTTTGTTAAAACGGCCTTTTTCCACAGTACAATAATGCCAAAGAAAAGATTTATAAAAAAATGTTTATACATTAATCAATTCCATATACAAGCCAAACCGGCTCTCTTATTCTTTTCCTTTATACTGCATGATGATCTAGAATTCGGCCTTTCAGCCTCTACATGCTAAGCAAAACCCTACGGGACTATACACCTCATCATCGCGGGCTGCTGTGGCAAGGACTCAAGCTGGCATGTCGCCCTCTCAGGCTCCGTCACTCGATCCTCCCACCCCTCAGAGGGATGTCTACGCACTAGGGTGGGCTTATTCACCGCACTAGCCTAGGCCCTCAAAACTAGACACAGCATCACAATCTCTCGCCTCAATCAGTGAACCTTATTCTCCCAATGGTATGAGGGATACCTTGGGCCAATCCTGGGCTTTGCTACTAATGACGCCGCCCGGCTACACAAGCAGGAAACGAAGTTAGCATTGAAGCCAGGAAAATTACACTCTTTCTCTTAAAGATAACAATTTCGATCATTGAATACAACCTCACTTCAAATAGTAGCTTCATATATTTTTTTCAAAGGAAAAGATACACATCTTCTTTCTTCATTTATTGACATTAATATTAAAGAAAAACCCTTTTTAAAAGATAACCAAGCTAATTTGGCCACCATTTCCTTGTGGAGCTTGCAACGGGAGGGTTGGAGCTGTATTAGGAGCATCTTTGCCAATTTCATTGTTGCGGTGTGCTTCTCTCGAGGTGATATTTTGGCATTTTTGAGATGGAGCCATCGTGAACACCGTGTTGTAGAGCTTGACGTTGCAATCGTAATGCTTCAGTGAGGTCTAGATTCTGAGATCGTTTGCTCACTTTATGAGCAAAAAACTACAGCACGCAAACCCTCTCTAAGGTAGAAAACCTCTTGCTAAAGTCCACACAAAAAACTACAGCACGCAAACCCTCTCTAAGGTAGAAAAGCTCTTGCCAAACCAAAATTCGCGTATACGCTTGATCCGGTGTCCGCTTTGGATGCTGTAAAATCCTATATTATGGTAAAATCTCACGTAGATTCTAAATTTGGGCTCGTAATTTGAAGATTCTAAGTAGAAATGGCTCATTTAATAAAATCATGGATTTTTATACCATAAAAACTCATAAATTCATCTATTACATGGACATTTTTTTATTAATGAAGATGGGCATGTTGCATCCTTCCCCCCTTAAAGAGATCAAGATGTCCTCATCTTGCCATGAATTGGGGATAATCCTTTAAGACTGTAGCTTCATCTTCCCAAGTTGCATCCTCTTCAGGGTAATCTTTCCACTGTACTAGATGTTCTACAAGAGTTTTATTTTGGAGTTGCCTTTCTCTAGAATATATGATCCTACAGGGTTGTAATTCAAGGACTCCTTGAGTAGGGATTACAACTTGTTCATCATCAAGAATATGATCAAGACTGGGTACATAAGGTTTCCCTACTCAAGGACTCCTTGAGTAGTAACTTGTTCATAATCAAGAATATGATCAAGACTGGGTACATAAGGTTTTAACAAACCTACATCAAATAGACTGTGGATTTTGATATGGGCTAGGAGCTGGAGTTTATAGGCACTTTTACCTAGACACTTGATAACTGTGTAGGGACCACAATACCTAGGGCTGAGCTTCTTATATTTCCCAAGTAATAGAGAACTTCGTTTGGGTCGCACTCGTAGAAGAACTTTGTCTCCTTCCTTGAAGATCCTTTCAGACCTCTTGGTGTCAGCATAATGCTTTTGCCGATCTTGAGCAGCTTTAATATCCTTTTGGATTGCCTTGGTCTGTTCCTCCATCTCTTCAAGTATTTTCCTAGATGCCTCAACTCTTATGGTCGGATCAGAGAAATTTAGAGGAGATAAGCATTCTTGCCCATAGAGTGCTTTGAATGGTGACATTCCTATGCTCTGATGATAAGATGTATTGTAGGCAAATTCTACCAAAGGAAGGTATTGTTCCATCTTCTTCATTCCCGTCCACAATATGCTCTGAAAATGTCTTCAATTACCTGATTAACTCTCTCGGTCCAGCCATTAGTCTCTGGATGATAAGCTGTGCTAAAGCGAAGTTGAGTGCCCAAGGCTTGAAATAAGGACTACCAAAACCTTGAAGTGAAGTCAGAATCCCGGTCACTTACTATCCTCTTTGGACTACCAAAATGGATTCATATCCTGCTTGTACAGTGGGGAGACTTGTGACAAAATCCATACTAATGCACTCCCACTTCATTTGGAGAATATCCAAGGGTTGAAGTTTTCCACGCATCTTGACTCTTTCACCTTTGATCCTTTGGCATGAGAGACATTGCTTCAAGTACCGAAGGACATCATTTTTCAAGCTTGCATAATGAAAGCTCCTTCTTTTAGGGCATTTAATGTTTTTGCATAACCTGGGTGTCGTGCAGCACAGCGGGACTATCATGAGCTTCATGGAGGATTAGTTTCTTTAAAGCAGGATCCTTAGGGATACATAGCATGTGATTGAAGTAGAGGCTTCCTTCATGAGTGGAGTATCCCTTGATTAGATTCTTCTCTTTCTCTGAATTTCCCCCTTCTTCTACTAACTTCACCATCCTCTGATAATCTGGATCATGAGATGAGACTTCTTTCACCTTGACCAATATGGGATCATTTGGCATTGAAATTGCACTTAAGAAAGATTTGCGACTAAGTGCATTTGCTACCACATTATCTTTCCCAGGGCAAAATTCGATGTCAAAGTCATATTCTTGTAGAATTTAAATCCATCTCCTTTGCCGCATGTTGAGGTTAGTCTGGGTGAAGATCCACTTCAGAATTTTGTGGTCAGTTACAAGCTAGAATTTGCCTCCCAAGAGATAATGTCTTCATAATTTGAGGCAATTAACAACTGCTAAGAGCTCCAAATTATGGGTGGCATAATTTGCTTCATATTGCTTCAGCTTGAGGGAAGTATAAGCGATTGGTCTTCCTTCTTGGCCTAAGATACCACCAAGTGCTAGACTACTGGCATCAGTAATAATAACCACTACAAATTCCTTGCTGAAATCAAGAAGTTTCAGGACTGGGCCAGAATTTATAATGGCCTTGAGCTGATCAAAACTGTTTTGATGGATTGGCAGCCACACTATTTTGCAATCCTTCTTAAGAAGATCCGTCAAGGGTGCAGCTACCAAGGCATAATCCTTGATAAAAATCCTATACCATCTTGCGATTCCCAAAAACCCACAAACTTCACGAATTGATTTAGGGGGTGGCCACTCCAGTATATCTTTGACCTGGTGGGGTCTACTGAGATGCCATCTTTGGAGACGACGAACCCAAGATACTCAATTTAATGAGTAAAGAAAGTACATTTGCTCTTCTTGGCAAAGGTTATGTCTGCGCAGCAAATCCAGAACCCTACGCACATGCTCCTCATGCTCTTCCATTGATTTGGAGTAGATTAAGATGTCATAAAAAAAACAAGCACAAATTCATCCAAGTAAGGACGGAATATATCTTGCATTAGGCGGTCGAAGGTTATAGGAGTATTGGTTAACCCGAATGACATTACAGTAAACTCATAGTGGCCATAATGGGTATTGAAGGCTGTCTTGGGTATATCTACTTCTTTGAATCTGATCTGATAGTAACCAGACCTCAAATCTATTTTTGAGAAAACTACCGCCCCATGAAGCTTGTCAAGAAGCTCGTCGATGCAAGGGATAGGATACTTATTCTTGACAGTGACTTGATTTAGCCCTTGATAATCTATGCAGAGGCGGAGAGTTCCGTCCTTCTTCTTTTGGAAAAGAACAAGTGCCCCCCAAGCAGGGCTACTGGGGCATACAAATCCTTAATGAGTTGGGAAAGTTGCTCTTTAAGTTCAATGGCTTCAGAGAGGGACATTTAATAGCGCGTTTTTGAGACGGGTTGAGCTCCAGGGATCACCTTGATTTCATGGTCAACTTCTAGAGGAGGTGATAGCCCTGTAAGCTTGTCAGGGGGGGAAGATGTTAGAGAATTCTTGGAGCCAAGAGGGTTCTGTCTCCTTACTAGGTTCAATGGCTTTGTTGAGCTTTACTAAGAAAACTTGCTAACCCTTACGTGCTCCCTTGAGAAGATGTTTTGCCTTGACTACTCTCGATTTAGGTATACTTGTTTTCCCCTGATCGGATACTCCCCTAGTTACAGTGAATGCTAGCTTTGTTATTAACCAGTCCATCCCAAGGATTCCATCATAAACTCCTAATGGCAAGACTCTAAAGTGGCCATGAGTTTTCTCATTACCCAGCTCAAAATCAAGGTTTCCTACAGAGTGGCAAGATACTACTTCTTTCCCACTGGCTAACTCTACAATCATTCCTCTAGATCTTTTTTGACCCAAGTTTAATTTTTGCAAACAACTAGGAGAAAGAAATGAATGGGATACTCCCACAATCAATCAAAAGCTGGAATGGCTTACCATGATGAGTGGCTGGGGATTGGATTACACCAAATTGTTGATTCGGACCTTG
Source organism: Cibotium barometz (assembly GCF_041138505.1). Classification (NCBI taxonomy): domain Eukaryota; kingdom Viridiplantae; phylum Streptophyta; class Polypodiopsida; order Cyatheales; family Cibotiaceae; genus Cibotium; species Cibotium barometz. The sequence goes on along the minus strand of NC_141054.1, from coordinate 61,220,206 downwards.
GTGTTCTACCGCCGCATGGACGGTGCCGCGCTCTTCTTCAGCCATTTCCAAGGTCGGTTCTTCACTTATAGTACAGGCAGTTCTAGCAATTGCTCCTCCGCAGCCTCTGCCACGTCCACCACCTCTTGCACCTCGGTGGATAGGGGTTCCACGGCCTTGATTTCTTCTACCACCTTGGGAAAATTATGTTGCCAGCTTAGGACAGTTGGCCCTAAAGTGTCCCGACTCATTGCATTCAAAACACAAAGGGCTTTCTCAGGAAGAAGCAGCATTTGAGCGGGGGACAAAAGAGTTGCTTTACTGCCCTCTGTTGCAGTAGGGAAAATTCTATTGGGGTTTCTTGTAGGGCTGATCTTTAGGATTTGCCTCAGGGTAAGATCTCTTTTGAGGCTTAGCTTTGTCAGTCCTCGTTTCCTTCACAAGGGGTTTTGCTCGCATGAGAGCATCCTGTAACATGCTTAGCCTCGTTGCTTCAAGGCGGGAATCTAAGGGTTCATTTAACCCTTGGCAAAAACGAGCCACTTACTAGGAAGTAGTCATAACTGGGGCATACTTCCGAAGAGTGATAAATTTGGAATAGCAGTCCTCAAGAGTTAAGCTGCACTACCTAAGACTAAAAAACTCGTTTATCTTTATGGATTCATGGGATGGGGGAAGATATCTTTCCTTCACGGCCTGCTTGATGTCTTTCCACATTTTAGAATGCTCGGTGACTCCCTTGTCAGCACCACTGTTTCCACACCAGAGTTTAGCATCTCCGGTGAGGCGAAACCATGCAAGCATAGATTGATTTGCTGCTCCAGTACACCGGCAGCAAAGAAATAAGCGTCCATTGCTTCAATATCCAAACTTCAGCATCCTTCGCAATCTTTGAACCTTCTCATCTTTAAAGGAGTGAGGTTGCATTTGCTTGAGCAGGAGCTTCTTCTCCTAGATATCGGTGTAAAGCACATTGGGAAGTGGAGGCTGATCATCCTGGCCATCATTGTAAAAAAAATTAAGATTACAAGATTCATACTTGCACAACGCTTAAGCTTTTTGTTTAGGAGTAAAACATTGAAATCATTTTATTTTCAAATATTTACAAGGAAAAGTTTTATTACAAAGATCTGAGACTAATATAATTAGTCTTATCTGTAATAATGAAGGGAAATTCCTAAGCTCGACTATGACATAAGGGTAGAACGGTCCACATAGGTGAAGTATGGGGGTTCCGCTGTAGTTTCTAAGACTCGAAAAACTAATGGTAAGGGTGGCAGACTCTGGATTGGGGTATGTCCCAACACAGCTACTGCGGATTTGTGAGATGTCCTTAAGGAGAAGGCGAAAACGTTTTACTAAGGGATGAGGGATGGTGCTGTAAGTCTCTTCACACTGGGGGGTGGGGGGGTTTGTGGAGAAGAGTTAAGAACACTCTCTCCTCACAAGAGTGGGCTTTGGCTTATCTGAAAATTGGCAGATGAGGGGGTGCTAAGAGGGGGGCAACAAGGGACAGCAGTAGGTAGTGCAGCAAGCACAGTGTGCAGGTACAGAAGGGTGATACAGACGGCGGCATGGCCCTATGCAGAGTTTAGGCTACAGAGGAATGTGTTCTGGCCATAGAGCACCCCAAGGGTTTATATAGATGTGGGGTACAGGTGTGGGTGCTACGCAACGTATGGTCGAAAGGATGGTGTACCGTCAAAAGATGCGGATCAATGCTTTGCATGGGCCTGGGGAATGGTACAGTGGCGGTGAACAGGGAAAGGAGTGGTACGCATGTACCCTATTTGGTCAAAGACAGCATGGGTGTCCGCGTAGCGGTGCATGTGGACCACACAGTGGTGGACGGTCAGCCTTTGGTCCTTGCGCGGCCATTGTACGAGCGCCTTGGTGAGTGTGTACAATCCTTTTTGGGACAGGGTCCCCAAATTTGGGACGTCGATCTCGATTTGCGTGCCGGACCGCCTCGCGGGGTGAAAAAAATTTCAACAAAAATATCCGGGATGTTCTCTTGGTCATTGGGGTCCAGACCGTTCGTCAATTGGACACCCGGTTGTGCATTTATTAAGGTTTAAAGGTTGTCGTTTCTAACTAAAAATAACCAAAATTCATGTATAAGCTTGATCCAGTGTCCGTTTTGGATGCTGTAAAATCTTATATTAAGGTAAAATCGCATGATGCAGATTTTAAATTTGGGCTTGAAATTTAAAGATTCTAAGTAGAAATGGCTCATTTAATAAAATCATTGATTTTTATACCATAAAAACTCATAAATTCATCTATTACATGGATATTTTTTTTATTAATGAAGATGGGCATGTTACATATATACCTTGTTTAATGCACTATGTATACTAAATGTCATGCCTTTTTTTAATGTTAGTACAAACTATATAATGCAATATGGTAAAAGGAAAGGCACTTTCGCACAAAGCGTGTGGATTCTAAAAGAAACACATTTGATTGTGGTAATGGTAACTTTTGAGCAAGAAAGTTGAGCCAATAGACATAATATCATACCAATGTCATAGAGGATAATCTTGAGTATTGTGAAACTATTCACGTTATTCTTGAGGTTAAATTTAGAGCGTTTAGTCTATTCATCTTTGATGTCAAATGGTTCAAGGTGATATATAGAGGTGCTCAAGCAACCATGAAGAAACATCCAAATGGGTTCTTCCAAATTAATTCCACCAAGTTTTGAAATGATGAGAAAGATACCTTCGTACTACCTCAACACTGTCAACAAGTTAGTAACCCAACCAATCCCAAATTAAATCTTGATGTAGTATAATAAAAGTGTAACCCCTTTGTTTTGTGATATTGGGTTGTATTTCACGATGATCGAATTGATCCAAAGTGGTGATATATTATACAAGTCTCCTCTCGTTCATTGAACATATCTTTCAAGATCAATATATGGAGGCCGAATCTCTGGATGAGGTGCAAGTACTACCTCAAATCAACTCATTGGAAGAAGACGATGAAGAAAACATTTTGGACGAGATCGATGAAGAGCACGAGGAACATCAATCGGAAGAAGATGATGAGTCACCTATCAATCATGACAATGCTTCATTAGATCATGATAGTGATATTAATATTGATATAGAATCCCATCTTTTCATTGAGCTTCCATTAGATATAGACATTGATGAAGCAACACATATGGATTTATTACAAGATAGGACAGATTCATGATCTTGATATTGTTTCGCTTCTCAAAAGTTTTCAACTATCTTTTTTTTTTCTCTCGAAACATAGCTCCAAGGATTTTAATGGATGATTTTTTAAAACTATATATCATTTTCTATGTGCATGTGACCTGTGTTTTCAAAATTCAACATCCAACAACTCTAGAATTTCATGCAACGAAAATAGCAGCGTAATTTCACTCTGCTATCTTCTCTCTTCAACAGTAAAATTATAGTATAGCAGCGAAATTTCGCTGCTAAAAGCGTTGCTCAGCAATAAAAATTCACTGCTATAAATGCTGTGAAGCAACGAAATTTCGTTGCTAGAACTACTAAGCAACAAAATTTCGCTACCCAACAGCGAACAGAATCCCCGACATCCCAGCAAAAAAAGCATTGCTGAAACGCTGCTAGAAAACGCTAGTGTGCTCCCAACGTGTTGTAGTGGGGATACAAAGAAACATAACACTCAAAGTATATTAATGAGAATGTTGAGTAAAGCATAAGTGAATTAGTGATATAATAGGATTGATATAAAAAGGTCACTTACACACTCACTCATAAGAGTGAATTACATAAGATGTAATATAATAAGGTCGATATGAGAAGGTCACTTAGACACTTACGCATATAAGTACGTACACATGCTCAAGAGAAAAAACCCTCATACGGAGAAAAGTATCTTGATCCATTATTAACCTACGTCTACACATCACTTCCATATTTAAATGGCTACGTAATTAACCAAGAGTAATCTTCATAAGAACATATTAGGAAATTTAAGAAAATCCCATTACTTTTAGAATTTTCTTTTTAATTTACTTTTTAATATATCTTGAGCATACCAATTCCAAAGTTGTCGAAGAATGTGGATTTAGAACTTACTCTTCAAGATCTTTCCAATGATGTCACATAAAAGAATTTTGACAAAATCTTAAAAGGGTTCACCATGCCCCCAATTTTTTATGTTGAAAAATGAGAATTGAAATTTTTCCAAACTTCCTAATATGGTTTTTCATGATGCTCATCATTTCTATTCAAATTTTTAATATTTATAATTTTGATGTCCTAAGTGTCTTAATTGTCATAATTCAACTCACTTTCCTTAAGCGTGATACAAGAAAATACAATGCATCTTAAGCCTTAGGATGGTATCTTACACTTGGATGAATGATTATATTAGACTAATGCTATATAGTCATTAACTTTATAAGCCTAGACCTGAAGTGTAATGTAGTGGCACGAGAGTTATGGCATGCAATGATGCTCTATGTCATGCCAAACCCATCTAAAAAGACCTACAAAATGTAGTGGCACTAGAGTTATGGCATGCAATGATGCTCTATGTCATGCCAAACCCATCTAAAAAGACCTACAAAATATAAATATCAATTCCTTATGTCTATAAGTTATTCTCTTAATTCCCATTCATGCAATAGAATTAAGTTTTTTTCCCGCACCCCTTCTTCCATGCAACCCTTTGTGAGTGCATGCGAGCATGTCATTGCTGAGGGTTTGGAAAGGCAATGCCCTCTTCTAGATCTCGATGTCTCTTCCTCTTCTCTTCTTCAAGGTCTAGTATAGTCGAAGCTTTTGGCAATCACACACGTTGGCATAGATGCACTACTTATTTTACGAAGCCTGGAGCTGGCTCAATGTGACAACAATCATGAAACTACTTATGGAGAAACCTTTGACACATGAAATTTGAAGCAACTTCATCATTCAATTAAGCATTTAACTTTATAGGACCTCTTTAGACAAATCTATATTACTCATGTAGACACCTTCTTGTTGTCTCGCAATCATAGATATGAATATGTCCACTAATGCAATACAACAATATACTCTTGTCTCTCCCCATACATTAACAAATACCATTCAAACACATAAGTTTATGCATGTGATTTTGCCTTCTGAAATAGCCACACTTGCAACATCTGCCCACACATAATCAAGTTTCTTTTAAAAAGAAGATGTACATTGTTTTTTTTTTTTGGGGGGGGGGGGGGGTGTTTGTAAATGGACACCCAAAGAGTGCCTTTTCTGAGTCTACATATAGTGAAAGTTACCGTGCTAAATTATTGATGTGTAAAGTCAAAATCAAGTGCAATCAACTCCTCTACTACAATTCCTTAACCATTTGAGCATGTACAATAAAAAGACTAGTAAACAAGTAGATTATTGTAGGCAGAACTTTGTGCATAACATCACTTTTGTCCCTCAAAAAAGACACGACGCCTTAGTATATCTAGCGGTCACACTGTTAAAGAAAATAGAACCTATACTCTTTTTACTTTTCGCAGTCCATGGACAGGTAAAGGGCAATCCCACCACCATTTTAATGCCCAGGCATGTCTACATATATAAAAACAACATATGTGTATAAAGCTATAACTATTTATAAACATGGTTAGATGGGGATGAGGAGCTGCTGGGCGTATCGTTGTGATGATCACTTGAAACGTCATCCTCGCCCTTCATGGCGGCCTTGGCTTGCACCCTTCATAACCAAAGGGAGAGAAAAAAAAAAGCAAATAGTATTCTGAATTCGATTGAAAAATTAAAGCAAGGAACAAAAAGTATTAGAAGGGAATGCAATATGAAATATTAGTGCCACCTGTCCTTCCTTTTCTCCAAGAAACGAGCGAGTGACACCTTTCTGGCAAACGGAAGTTCTGCACAAAGGACGAGCCTATAACTTAGGATCATAATGAGTGAAAAATAGAAATCATTAATTTGACTAGTGTTATTGTATTCATCTATTGTGCTTAATCTACTGCTAACCTATGGTGCTTAGGCTATTAACTTAATCGGAACAAAGTGATGAAGTCAGTAGTAATGGCCAGTGTTACACGACCTCTGTGGGAACGTTTCACGAGCCGTGCTGTGGCTTCTGCCGAGAATGGAAGGTGACCAACATTATTGTTATGATTTATAGGCCATGCATTGCCATTGGCCGCAAGAAGCATTATTGCATGTGCCTGTACGTATATAATTAAGGGCCAGATTAAACCGTGGCTAGAGGCTACATCTTTTCAAGATGATTTAATTAGAGGAAAGTTAATCGTACCTTATCAGCCGGAACATCATCGTAGATATTAACAGTGCCGGCGTAGAAAACTGTCAGCTGCGCTTTGCCATGCTTTACTGGAAGTATAGGACTAGGAGGCCTGCAATAGCCACCAAATATTTGCATTTAGTAAATGAAAGCCTTCACCTGAGTGACTTTGGATGTTAAGTGGAAAATTTGTGTGAGCATAGAGAACCTTAATCTTCCTGTGAAACTATCATTTAACCTTAAGTGGAAACCCTACGTGAGTTGGATGCTAAGTGAAAAAGGTGTGTGAGCATATAGTAACATATGTATATTCACTATACACATAAAAGAGGTGTGAGCATAGTAACATATGTGTATTCACTATACACATATTAATTAATTGATCATGCCCTAACGGGCTTTATTAATTAATTAAGACCTTAACTAAGCCTAAGCTACCCAAACAACGAATGAGTAAACACCGAGCAACCACCAAGAAAGGCACTCTCTTGCGATATGTCCTCTCTCTCTCTCTCTCTCTCTCTCTCTCTCTCGCAAATAATGCGAAACGAGCGCACACGAAATGACCAACAAAAAGCACTCTCTCGCGAGACGTCCTCTCTCTCTCTCTCTCTCTCTCTCTCTCGTGGAAAAAACATGGACGTCATCTTCTTAATCTCTCTACACTCACCATCTTAATCTCTCTACACTCACCATCTTAATCTCTTTGGAGGCTATGCCTTAGCAGAGTGGACGTCCTACATTTATACCTGCATTAGGCGGTTAAGAAAATTCGAGATAACTCTTTTTTTATAAAACATCGCCCGCCTTGAAGGTTCCAAAACATAATGTCCTTTAAAATAACCCTAAGGTCCCTCTTGAGGAACTAATTAATCAATGCAAAACAAAATTTGGGACTCATATTAACTATATTAGAACCTTAATCTTAAGGTCAAAACTATCATTTAACCTTAAGTGGAAACCCTAGTACTGACCCTTATCTAAAGCCTTATTCAAGGATAGGATTAAATGTTAGACAGACTTTTAAATAACCCTAAGGTCCCTCTTAAACAACTAATTAATCAATGAAAAAAGACTTTTAAAATAACCCTAAGGTCCCTCTTGATCAATGGAAAAAAAAATTGGGACTCCTATTAACTACACTAGAACCTTAATCTTAAGGTCAAAACTATCGTTTTATCCTTAAGTGGAAACCCTAGTATGTATTGACCTTTAGCGAAAGCCTTATGCAAGGATAGGATAAAATGTAAGAGAGAGGTATAGCTTTAGGTGTAAGGGACTTGATCCTGAGTTCAAGGCCTACATCATTCCAATCAGGATAAGCTAAGGTACCCGGAGGTGATTGACTGCTCCTTGGAGAAGCAGCGAGATTTGAAATCTGGCTCGTCGATGAGCCGTTCGTCGGCGGAGATCTCGCCCGGCAGTTGACGTGCCGGCGTTTCACTACGACGGCGGCGGCTGGCGTCGGCATCTCCGACGGAGATGATTTCGTTGAAGATGCGCTTCAAGCTTAGCGAGGCGTGAGCGCTTTCTTTGAGAGAAGGGATGCCGGTGCCTGCTGCAAGCAACCGGGAGCTGCCGTTGTCTGACATGGGCAAAATAGATAGGATGCCGGAGGATTGACGGGAAAGCATGACGGATGAGCAGGTAACTCGTGGGCAACAGAGACGAACGGGGAGGGAGACGGAATGTGCACGCCGAGAAGAAGCATGTGCGGCTTGATTGTGCTTGAGATAAGGGGGGGGGTCAAATAGAAACGTGGAAAAAGAAGGCATGTGTTATATTTTGCAGGCTAAAGCTAGTCGCCATGACCCATGTCCTTTGTCTTCCACCCAGATCCAACAAATGATTCAGACAAGGTTTGGCAATTTCCCCCACGTGATCTCCACCGTTCCCATCATTGCCCCCACGTGGCACGGACCCCTTCCCAACACGCAAGAAATCCTCTACTACATGTTAAAATTAAACTTATCCTATGGTCCCATATAGATTCCTAAGGCTCCGTTGTTTACCCATACGCTATACCCATGACTAAAGGTTCGTATGATTCTTTTCGAGACGGCTCAAGAAACTACCATAAATTCCCCTCACACGCATACTTGAGAAGTGGGCTAGCATTATTAAAATTTTTGAACATAAATGAAAGGCTTTTGATCAATAGGATTCTCGACACACTGAACAAGTTTCCACTACCAACCTACACCTCTGACTTGGACTGGAAGGCCTGGAAGTGGCCTAAGACAGGCCGCTTTGGATCCCCTCGCACAAGTGAAACATATAACTTGCTGATGTACAGTGCAGATTGGTCCTCCCCTCTCAATAAAATTTGGAAAACTCATTGGTCAAAAAATAGGTGGACCTGGTGCGTCAGCAACATCTGGCTTGCAAAATGGCCAAGCCACATGAAAGTCTTTACATGGAAAGTTTTATGGGGAGCAACCCAATTGGCAATAAAATCCAAGTCAAGGGAATTGGCAGTGATATTTGCTCAGGTTGTAAAGCTGCTTCAGAAGATCCCTTCCATTTATTTAAGGAATGTCCGTCCACCTGGGGGCTTGCTTACAAAATATGTAAGTGGGTGCTGGAGCATGAAATTTTTCAAGAATGACTTGATTTTGGGAGGAAGAAAGATACAGAATGAATCCATTCTCTCGTGCACTCATATTGTTAGATATTGCTACCTCAAACACACATGGCAAGCTAGGAACTCCCGAGTCTTTGAAGAGACATTTGTGGTACCCCAATTTGACAACATCATTCAAGAAAGCATGGAGCACATACTGCTGGTGGGGAAGAATCTTCACTCGGACGATTGGAGAATGGCACTGAGTGCTCTTCAGGGCTCAAGCGCAAGTTAGAAACCCTAGTGCACCCTCAAAGGCTTTGTATTGCAATGTATTATTTTTAACAGGCACAAGTAGTGCTTGAGGGACTTTGTACATTTTTTTTGGAATGCAATACTCAGCTCAGAATTGAGCATTGAAAAAAAAAACTTTTTTTAAAATGTGTCTTAAACTCTTCGATTTAACAATTCAAATAGCCTTTGAATGGATTTACTTGTCACTCTGTCTTACAAAGTACCATTCCAAAAGGAACCCTTGATGCTGGTTAATATTGATTCAAAGAAGAGAATGGCACTGAGTGCTCTTCAGGGCTCAAGCGCAATTTAGGCTCTAACACACCATCTGCATTGCCTCTAGTATGTTAATAGTAGAAACCCTAGTGCACCCTCAAAGGCTTTGTATTGCAATGTATTATTTTTAACTCCTCAAGGCAAAACAAGTAGTGCTTGAGGGACTTTGTACCATTTTTTTGGAATGCAATACTCAACTCAGAATTGAGCATTGAAAAAAAAACTTTTTTTTAAATGTGTCTTAAACTCTTCGATTTAACGATTCAAATAGCGTTTGAATGGATTTACTTGTCACTTTGGCTTACAAAGTACCATTCCAAAAGGAACCCTTGATGCTGGGGTTAATATTGATTCAAAGAAGATGATTGGTTTGAAGATGATTCAAAGAAGCAAGCACTTAACAGTTTCGACTTGTACACTTTCCCAGCATACCCCCAAGACTATCCATCACAAAACCACACTACCCTAGTACACATTCTTAAGATGTAATATCCAATGATTGTGACTAATTTCATAGGTGCTCAAATCTACACACTGATTGTGTTGCTAGACATTCATAAATTTTCTTAAATTACCTTGAATACCATTGCCAAAATAAATTTCATACATGGCATTTTCATTTTGTTTCTATTCAATAATGCCCACTCTTAGATGTGAGATGAATACGAAGATCAATAATCACCCATGAGGGGAACTATTATTTTAACTTACTAATGTTGATATCCTTTTCCACTCCTTGGCTTTACAAAACTAAGAATTTGGAAAATGAACCATGGTCCTAATTTCTTGAACTGAAACAATATAATAAAGGTGGTCATGTGTCCAAACAATATTATAAAAGCAATTATCATATCCAAGCAAAACTCTCTCTCTCTCTCTCTCTCTCTCTCTCTCTCTCTCTCTCTCTCTCTCTCTCTCTCTCTCTCTCTCTCTCTCTCTCTTTGTCTCTCTCTCTCTCTCTAAATTTTGTGGGGTTATCCGATTGGTTTTAAATGGGCTCAAATTTGTGGCAAGACTAAAGGTCTTATGTGACTAGTAGCTTTGGCTTGTGTATGTGGAAAGACCATATCAACCAAGAGCGCACCTATGTGATGACCATATAGAGCCACCTAATCAAAGCACAATTCACACACTCGAGCCCATCCTCTCACCAGTTCTTTACCTCAATTTTTTTGGTATCCTAGCTTCTATTGACATATAACCTCTTATTTGAGTAGTTTTAGATGAGTCATCCAATCTTCCTTCATAGGAGCACATAGGCGCATGGCTTAGTCATCTATTTCTCATATTAGTAATACATTTTTAATAGTTCTAGATGAACCATGCAATTAGTACTACATTTTTAAGACTCGAGCACATAGGTGTGGCGATTAGCCATCTATTATCTCATACTAGTAATACATTTATTGTTTTCCATAATTTTTATTATTATGTAATTTAGTTTTAACTTCTATGCTTTGAAGGATCCTACCCTATGAGTATTCATATACACTACACATTGTATCCTTTTACATACATATAACATGCATACACATACACATACACCCATGCATGTGTGCAATTTAGCACATGATTATGACTAGATTAGTTTTATATTTATTGTTCTCATTATTTTCACTATTGTGAAATTAAATTTTATGTTTTATGCTATGAAAGATCCTACTTCTTGTGAATAATTCCTTTATACACTACACATTGTATCATTTTACATATATACATATATTTGTCCACCCATGCATGTGTGTAATGTAACACTTGCTTTTAAAAGAAAAAGCAAGATATGTGTTTATTTTGAAACAATGAATACTAGGATGACAATAAGCATATTCATGTACATGACATTGTGTATGCCCTATGTTCATAATTAATTCCCATCGGCTTTACTTGAAAAATTCGACACATATTCTATGGACACATTAATTAGAGAGATCTTGCAACAAAAGTACTAAGACTCAATATTCATAGGAAAAAACTTGCTTAAAATTTATTGTTTTGTTATTTTATACCATTAAAAAAAAGACTTATTCTCATTTCAAATATCTTCTTTCACAATTGAAGAAAATAGGGAGCATAAACTACAATTCAAAACTACAATAGGGAGCATAAGTAAAGCTCCCATTGTTCATGGAAATAAGTATGTTGAGCAACAATTCCCCATTAGCAAGACAAAAGTAAGCTCAAATATGTCCTTTAATATCTTACCTCTACTTTTAAATCTTGTGTGGGAATAAGACATGAAAAAATAAAAGGCATAATTGACATGCCTTTTTCAAAATTTTGATGGTTTGAAGTATTTTTTTTTGGACCTTAAATCATCTTTAAAATTAAGGTATTAAAAGTAAGCAAATATCTCATGCACGTATGTATGTATGTAATCTTTAAGTAAATATTAAGAACAAATAAGATTTTTTATAATGAAAGGAAATTTGTAGATAATTTAAAAACATTTTATTTGTGGGTTTGGTATCTAGTCCTCCCTATTTTCAAAGAGCCACATTGACACGCCAACAACAACTCTCACATCATAAATGTGAGATCCATGTTCCCACCGAGCAACGGATTCGGGGTACTAGCAGCGGAAGTAGCACTTCTCGCGCGGGACAGGGGTCCCACACTCGGGGCCTCGCCCACGGATATCCGGACAAGAGACTAATCCGTCGGTTTGTCCAAAACCGAAACCGGAAAAACTTCCTTTACCCGGAAAGCACGGGCGATTCCACCAGGTTAACTCTTTACTCTAACGTAGTCAAGATCATTACTGATCAAACTGATCTGACTGCACCTTTAACGGTACTTGGTCAAATCAAGGAAGAACTTGCACTTGGATCATTGGGATCAACGCTTTTTTCCCCATCAAGAGGCACAGCCGTTGATTCCTATCCATAGAACAATTTCTATCCGGGATTTACTTCATCTATCGTAATAATAGAATTTAAATCTCGATTTACGGATCCATCAGTCCAGCCTAACCCCATCCGATCCCATGGGTTAGCCAACCGCCCAACCACTGTAGTGATGGGATCCAATTTGGAATTTGGTTAGGTTTTGTCCCGGGTACCAAGGAAAAGAGTTCCAAGGCCCCCTAGCCGGAATTTCATGCAAACATAAAACTAGCCACACCACTTACACACCCAATATGAAAATTGCCTTTTTCTTAGCATCAGCTAACTTTAAAACAATCCTTTAATGAAACCATAGTACCACTGATCACAATCTCCCAATTTATCCAGTTGATTCATAATTTCCCATCATTCCTTCATCAGAGTATCTATGGCATCATTGGCAACTAGAACGCTCACCACCTATCCACACAGAGGCCGTTTCCATAGTTCCTAGCCCATAATACTCGGCAATATAATCACTTATCAAGATGGACTCTCGTTGAAGATCAGCAAGATCAACCAACAGATCCATATAAAAGAGCCATGGACTCATCCGTTGAGGACCAGCAAGGTCAGTCAACCAGATCCATGCCCGGTTTCACAAAACAACTCTTACTCCTTGTTCCAATATCTTCCTCGACGCACGCGTGGGTATCCTAGGCGACCCAGAGCCCGAGCACCGTATGGTCAGCACCCTCTAGGATCCTTCGCAGGTGACCTAGCGCTTCACTCATAGGCCGCTTCCTTGGTCCCTCATCCACCGTACCGGAAGCTCACCATTTTAATCGAACCGAGGCTGGTCAAGACCTCGGTCGACCTTGCTACGCGAGACGTCCTCCATTGACTCTCCGTCAGCAGTTGCAACTTTATCAGTTAGGTCTCCACGACCTTAAACACAAGACGGTCAAAATGCTTCCCCAGCATTCTTGACATAAAACAGCCATTTACAAACAGCATTTACAAACAGTTTACAAATACAATTTCTATATTAACTCTCATTTTTCCACATTATCCCTCATTAATCCACATTACTTATTCCACATTCCATTTATATGTGTACTCATCCAATCACATCATTTTTCATCTCTTCACTTCAGATTCCTTCACATCACATATCATATATTCACATCCATATCCACATCCATACATCCACATCCACATCCACATTCACATCTGCATGCTTACCTCCATTTTCACATCCTCATTTATACATCCACATCCCATATCCACATTCATACATACACATCCATCCACATGCATACATCCACTATCACGTCCTCATTCATACATCCACATCCACATCCACATCCATATACATACATACATCCACATCCACATTCTCATTCACATCTATACATCCACATCTACATCCACATACATACATACATCCACATCCACATTCCACATTCACATCTATACATCCACATCTACATCCACATTCACATACATCCACATCCACATCTACATCCACATTCACATACATCCACATCCACATTTCCATTCACATCTATACATCCACATCTACATCCACATACATACATACATCCACATCCACATCCACATCCACATACATACATACATCCACATCCACTTTCCATATTCACATCTATACATCCATATCTACATCCACATTCACATACATCCACATCCACATTTTCATTCACATCTATACATCCACCTCTACATTCCACATACATACATACATCCATATCCACATTCCACATTCACATCTATACAACCACATCTACATCCACATTCACATCTATGCATATACATCTTCATGCATACATCCATTTTCACATTCATACATCCACACTCCCATCTCCACATCCACACATCCACATACATACATCCATTTCCACATTCCCATTCATATAACCCCATATGCCTTCACATCTAATCTTTTACATCACATCCATTCTTGCCCTATCACATCACAACCCATATACATCTTATCCTATCACATACACTTCTTACCTCATCTCATACACATCTTATCACATCTTAATTCATCTTATTACCTCTTATCACATCTTATACACCTCTTATCACATCCTATCACATCTCATATCTATTTATAGAATACAAGAGAACTCTTATATTTGATATAAGATTTCTTTACACATTTATTTATGCATAAATTCCATTTAAGGAGATTAATACTTTCGAAGTAAAAATCAATCTTTTTTTGCATCTTCCTATGCATAAATTCATTTTAAATGAAAATGATACTTTTGAATTAAAATTCAATCTTTTATGCATCTTCCTATGCATAAATTCAATTTAGATGAGAATGACACTTTTGAATCAATCTTTTATGCATCTTCCTATGCATAAATTCAATTTGGTAGGAATTACACTTTTAGAATAAAAGAATTTCTCTTATGCATGTAATTTATGCATAAAATCCATTTATGAGGAAAATCACACTTTTAGTATAAAAAGAATATCTTTTATGCATACCTATATGCATGAAATCCAATATGATAAGAGTAACACTCTTACAATAAAATAATCAACTTTTATGCATACCTCTATGCATGAAATTCAATTATGATAAAAGTCACACTTTTATAATAAAATAATCGACTTTTATGCATACCTCTATGCATGAAATCCAATATGATAAAAGTAACACTTTTGATATAAAAAAATTTATCCTTTATGCATACTTCTATGCATGAAAATAAAATGGATAAAAATAATACTTTTGATATAAAAATTTATCCATTATGCATACTTCTATGCATGAAATAAAAATGGTAAAAATAACACTTTTGATATAAAAACTTATCCTTTATGCATGATATTAAAATTTAATTTCTCCATGATTATAATGAAATTCTTTCAATTAATCTAGGATGATAATTCCTAGAATATGGTAGGAAGTCCTCTTTTTATGCTTTGAATGAAATTATTTTATGCATAATTTTCATAAAAATTTTGCCATAGCTCCGCTGCTATGACTGATAAATCTCAATTTTTCTAAGGGATAATGCTTATCATTAAGAAAATAATTAAAATAATCTCTAATTGGATTATCAATCCATAATGGATTGAATCATTAATATACATAAACTAAAAGCATAGAAAAAAGCCATTAGTTTGGCCTCAAGCATAGCTTAATCTTGGGTTAAGGAAAAGCTTTATGAAAAGCTTGATTTGGATTGAGAACGGTTCATGAGTATGACCATTTCTTACAACTTGCTTGATTCTTTGTTCACGGTAGAGGCCCCCAACCAATCAATTGGTTAAGTATGTTGATGGAGCCACTAATGGGGATTGAAGAAAGAGGGAAGCTCCAAAAACTAGTGAATTATTAAATGAATTCACAGTTCTTGGCTTAGGTGGAGTAGAGTAACGATGCATAAACACTATATATTTTTCAACAAGGGTGAGGCTTCTATTTATAGGAAAAATTGAGCTCCTAACCAAACAAACTGATTCTAGAATTTTCTAAATCAGTTTGGTCAATATTTGACCATTTTTAGGTCAGTTAAGCTAACTTTTTGGAACTAGACTTGAATGAGGAGAGAGGAGAGATGAAATATCTCAATTTTTATGAGTTTAAAACTCATTCAAGCATGTGAAATATGCACCTCCTTTAAAGAACTCCCCTTCCTTACATATGTCATATTTTTAATATTGCTCATAGTTTTTTACTAATAAACCTTGTACATTTTCAACTCTTCATCTTATGTGAAATATGCACCTCCTTTAAAGAACTCCCCTTCCTTACATATGTCATACTTTTAATATTGCTCATAATTTTTTACTAATAAACCTTGTACATTTTCAACTCTTCATCTTATGTGAAATATGCACCTCCTTTAAAGAACTCCTCTTCCTTACATATGTCATACTTTTAATATTGCTCATAATTTTTTACTAATAAACCTTGTACATTTTCAACTCTTCATCTTATGTGAAATATGCACCTCCTTTAAAGAACTCCTCTTCCTTACATATGTCATACTTTTAATATTGCTCATAATTTTTTACTAATAAACCTTGTACATTTTCAACTCTTCATCTTATGTGAGTATTTACTCATTTTTGGGTATCTACTTTTTCAAATTGGATTTATCTCCTCCCTACACATGGATTGATGCTATTGGTCCATAGGAACCTTAATTGGACCATAATCCAAAAATTTCTGAAAATCTAGACCCTTAGACTAAGGTCCTTTATACACATTTCCAATTAATTCCAATTGCACATTGGAAAGTTCTTTTTGAATTTCTGTTTCAGGGAAACTTATTTTAATAAGATGAGATAATTTTCTATCCAAAAATATTCAAAATCTGAATATTCTCTCTCTAGAATATTTTCTCTCTCTAGGTTAAAACAGTTAGAAACAAGTCTTTTATATTTCTGAAGAGGTATTGATTTCAGGGGAAGATACTAGACATCAAAAAGGGGTTTGGGGGAGGAATCTTACATTCTACCCCACTTAAAAAACGCGAGATGTCCTCATCTCGCAACTTGTGATAATTTCGCAAGATTCACGAATATGAGACTTAGAGAAAAATTTTAATCAAGATTAACCACCAAGATAAGTCTTAAAGAGAGCAAGATTCAAAATACGAACAAGATTTAAACTTTATTCATTCTCGGAACTTATACAGTAAAGATAGAGGAACTCTTTACACTTCCATAAGCCCGTCCATCATATGGTCACAAAAGCAGTCCTCACAAGCTGCACAAGTATAAGGTAACTCATCTATGGGAATGATTCTGTGGGTTATTGCTGCGCCTATCTCAGTGGTATGAGGTGTTCTAACAAAAGGATCTCTGAGAGGCAAGCCAAAAACGGGGTAAAGGCATATCTTCTCATGAGGAAGAAAACACGCCAGTAAGAAGACCCGCTCAGAAAACCCAGGATGTCTTGATCTCATGACGCAGTAGTATCGGGGACCCAAACCCAAAGCTTCAATAACCATGGCCAAGCGGACATTGTTACGAAAGTGCTGCTGACCCCAGGGTGTTACCCTAGTTATGTTTTGATAGGTCCGCCATTTGGTTTGCGCTACAGAAGTTCCCAAGTGAGGGAAAAGTGAGCGCTCATACTGCTCTATAAAATCCTTCTTTACAGATTCACTTGCGTCTTGAAGGTGAGGAATCATTATGGATAAAACTAGTTCTTGTTGCCAAGCCATGAAGGAGATTAAGAAAGAAAGGAGATCAATGGAAGTAAGATTACTGTGAGCGACAAGTAAAAGTTACGACTTATATAAAGGAAGGAGCTAGCGTAACTTAGAAGCCAACGGTAACTTGCCACTGAAGTTTTACCGTCTTTCCATGATTTGGGTTTGGCACAATTTTCTATAGAAGGCATTAAGAACTTTGAGATGAGGAGATAAAAGAAGTTCGTAAGTTAAATCACCTACTTTCTTTGGTCCAATATCTGGGAGATAACTTCTTCCCAAGAGATAAAGAACTTCTTTTGGGCCGTACTCGAGACCAAAACCTTGATATCCAAAACATCGATTCTCACTTCTGAATCCTTAAAACAGGTGGGACTCTTGAGAAGTATTCAGGAAAAAGGTTCTTCCTTTTTTAAACAGAATCTTTCTTTTATTTTAGAGAGGGAATAATTATAAGATCAAAAAGGGAGATTCTTAGTCCTGTATACCTCGAAGGCTGGGGGAGAATCTTACATTCTACCCCACTTAAAAAGTGTGAGATGTCCTCATCTCATAAAGTAGAGGACAACTCTTTTCCTTAAGATCCAATTTTATTCTGGGGTTCCTTATATTCTGGTCAACCCAACAGAATACTGGGATAAATATCCCTTAGAACTCATCATTAAATAACAATTCATTCAGATCATATCATTCATATCTTTAATATGATAAAGGTCCATTAGACCGAAAAATTTCCTTCTGAGCATTCCTCCACGGGAATTTCAGTCAAGTAAGTTCTCAATTTGTCATCCCTTAACTTGATCTAACGGTCAAGTGTTAACAGTAGCAATTTGACAGCACAATCCACTAATCTCATAGTGATTTGCTGAATCATTTTCATCATTTATCATTACAGGGACTCATCCCAATCATCCACCTTGTGGTTTCGCTCAGCTTATTACATTTCAATCCATTTTCAGGGATCATCATTTTTCAATCAGAATCCAAATCAATTCATCGGTTTTCAAACAGAACTAAAAATCATATCAACCACATTCGAAATCATCATTTGGATAGCATTAACGCTTATAATTTCAAGTCTTAGATTTACTCGTATATACTGTCAGTAAAGAGCTGCAGTTATACTCTCGGTATATACGGTAGTCACGGCCCTTGGAATTATAAGGTAAATACCATCATGTCTAGGTCTCAAGCAAGTCAGGGATTCTATATAATTGCGGTACTTCCATCTGAAGACCCAATTATCAATTTACGAATTTCAGTTTGAATATCAAATTGTATGAATTATATCACACAATTACAACCTTTTTTTGTGCTTCTTGATAAATTTTTGACATATTTGGTTTCTCAGTTGATCTTTATCAGCCAAATGCTCTGATACCAACTGTGAGATCCATGTTCCCACCGAGCAACGGATTCGGGGTACTAGCAGCGGAAGTAGCACTTCTCGCGCGGGACAGGGGTCCCACACTCGGGGCCTCGCCCACGGATATCCGGACAAGAGACTAATCCGTCGGTTTGTCCAAAACCGAAACCGGAAAAACTTCCTTTACCCGGAAAGCACGGGCGATTCCACCAGGTTAACTCTTTACTCTAACGTAGTCAAGATCATTACTGATCAAACTGATCTGACTGCACCTTTAACGGTACTTGGTCAAATCAAGGAAGAACTTGCACTTGGATCATTGGGATCAACGCTTTTTTCCCCATCAAGAGGCACAGCCGTTGATTCCTATCCATAGAACAATTTCTATCCGGGATTTACTTCATCTATCGTAATAATAGAATTTAAATCTCGATTTACGGATCCATCAGTCCAGCCTAACCCCATCCGATCCCATGGGTTAGCCAACCGCCCAACCACTGTAGTGATGGGATCCAATTTGGAATTTGGTTAGGTTTTGTCCCGGGTACCAAGGAAAAGAGTTCCAAGGCCCCCTAGCCGGAATTTCATGCAAACATAAAACTAGCCACACCACTTACACACCCAATATGAAAATTGCCTTTTTCTTAGCATCAGCTAACTTTAAAACAATCCTTTAATGAAACCATAGTACCACTGATCACAATCTCCCAATTTATCCAGTTGATTCATAATTTCCCATCATTCCTTCATCAGAGTATCTATGGCATCATTGGCAACTAGAACGCTCACCACCTATCCACACAGAGGCCGTTTCCATAGTTCCTAGCCCATAATACTCGGCAATATAATCACTTATCAAGATGGACTCTCGTTGAAGATCAGCAAGATCAACCAACAGATCCATATAAAAGAGCCATGGACTCATCCGTTGAGGACCAGCAAGGTCAGTCAACCAGATCCATGCCCGGTTTCACAAAACAACTCTTACTCCTTGTTCCAATATCTTCCTCGACGCACGCGTGGGTATCCTAGGCGACCCAGAGCCCGAGCACCGTATGGTCAGCACCCTCTAGGATCCTTCGCAGGTGACCTAGCGCTTCACTCATAGGCCGCTTCCTTGGTCCCTCATCCACCGTACCGGAAGCTCACCATTTTAATCGAACCGAGGCTGGTCAAGACCTCGGTCGACCTTGCTACGCGAGACGTCCTCCATTGACTCTCCGTCAGCAGTTGCAACTTTATCAGTTAGGTCTCCACGACCTTAAACACAAGACGGTCAAAATGCTTCCCCAGCATTCTTGACATAAAACAGCCATTTACAAACAGCATTTACAAACAGTTTACAAATACAATTTCTATATTAACTTTCATTTTTCCACATTATCCCTCATTAATCCACATTACTTATTCCACATTCCATTTATATGTGTACTCATCCAATCACATCATTTTTCATCTCTTCACTTCAGATTCCTTCACATCACATATCATATATTCACATCCATATCCACATCCATACATCCACATCCACATCCACATTCACATCTGCATGCTTACCTCCATTTTCACATCCTCATTTATACATCCACATCCCATATCCACATTCATACATACACATCCATCCACATGCATACATCCACTATCACGTCCTCATTCATACATCCACATCCACATCCACATCCATATACATACATACATCCACATCCACATTCTCATTCACATCTATACATCCACATCTACATCCACATACATACATACATCCACATCCACATTCCACATTCACATCTATACATCCACATCTACATCCACATTCACATACATCCACATCCACATCTACATCCACATTCACATACATCCACATCCACATTTCCATTCACATCTATACATCCACATCTACATCCACATACATACATACATCCACATCCACATCCACATCCACATACATACATACATCCACATCCACTTTCCATATTCACATCTATACATCCATATCTACATCCACATTCACATACATCCACATCCACATTTTCATTCACATCTATACATCCACCTCTACATTCCACATACATACATACATCCATATCCACATTCCACATTCACATCTATACAACCACATCTACATCCACATTCACATCTATGCATATACATCTTCATGCATACATCCATTTTCACATTCATACATCCACACTCCCATCTCCACATCCACACATCCACATACATACATCCATTTCCACATTCCCATTCATATAACCCCATATGCCTTCACATCTAATCTTTTACATCACATCCATTCTTGCCCTATCACATCACAACCCATATACATCTTATCCTATCACATACACTTCTTACCTCATCTCATACACATCTTATCACATCTTAATTCATCTTGTTACCTCTTATCACATCTTATACACCTCTTATCACATCCTATCACATCTCATATCTATTTATAGAATACAAGAGAACTCTTATATTTGATATAAGATTTCTTTACACATTTATTTATGCATAAATTCCATTTAAGGAGATTAATACTTTCGAAGTAAAAATCAATCTTTTTTTGCATCTTCCTATGCATAAATTCATTTTAAATGAAAATGATACTTTTGAATTAAAATTCAATCTTTTATGCATCTTCCTATGCATAAATTCAATTTAGATGAGAATGACACTTTTGAATCAATCTTTTATGCATCTTCCTATGCATAAATTCAATTTGGTAGGAATTACACTTTTAGAATAAAAGAATTTCTCTTATGCATGTAATTTATGCATAAAATCCATTTATGAGGAAAATCACACTTTTAGTATAAAAAGAATATCTTTTATGCATACCTATATGCATGAAATCCAATATGATAAGAGTAACACTCTTACAATAAAATAATCAACTTTTATGCATACCTCTATGCATGAAATTCAATTATGATAAAAGTCACACTTTTATAATAAAATAATCGACTTTTATGCATACCTCTATGCATGAAATCCAATATGATAAAAGTAACACTTTTGATATAAAAAAATTTATCCTTTATGCATACTTCTATGCATGAAAATAAAATGGATAAAAATAATACTTTTGATATAAAAATTTATCCATTATGCATACTTCTATGCATGAAATAAAAATGGTAAAAATAACACTTTTGATATAAAAACTTATCCTTTATGCATGATATTAAAATTTAATTTCTCCATGATTATAATGAAATTCTTTCAATTAATCTAGGATGATAATTCCTAGAATATGGTAGGAAGTCCTCTTTTTATGCTTTGAATGAAATTATTTTATGCATAATTTTCATAAAAATTTTGCCATAGCTCCGCTGCTATGACTGATAAATCTCAATTTTTCTAAGGGATAATGCTTATCATTAAGAAAATAATTAAAATAATCTCTAATTGGATTATCAATCCATAATGGATTGAATCATTAATATACATAAACTAAAAGCATAGAAAAAAGCCATTAGTTTGGCCTCAAGCATAGCTTAATCTTGGGTTAAGGAAAAGCTTTATGAAAAGCTTGATTTGGATTGAGAACGGTTCATGAGTATGACCATTTCTTACAACTTGCTTGATTCTTTGTTCACGGTAGAGGCCCCCAACCAATCAATTGGTTAAGTATGTTGATGGAGCCACTAATGGGGATTGAAGAAAGAGGGAAGCTCCAAAAACTAGTGAATTATTAAATGAATTCACAGTTCTTGGCTTAGGTGGAGTAGAGTAACGATGCATAAACACTATATATTTTTCAACAAGGGTGAGGCTTCTATTTATAGGAAAAATTGAGCTCCTAACCAAACAAACTGATTCTAGAATTTTCTAAATCAGTTTGGTCAATATTTGACCATTTTTAGGTCAGTTAAGCTAACTTTTTGGAACTAGACTTGAATGAGGAGAGAGGAGAGATGAAATATCTCAATTTTTATGAGTTTAAAACTCATTCAAGCATGTGAAATATGCACCTCCTTTAAAGAACTCCCCTTCCTTACATATGTCATATTTTTAATATTGCTCATAGTTTTTTACTAATAAACCTTGTACATTTTCAACTCTTCATCTTATGTGAAATATGCACCTCCTTTAAAGAACTCCCCTTCCTTACATATGTCATACTTTTAATATTGCTCATAATTTTTTACTAATAAACCTTGTACATTTTCAACTCTTCATCTTATGTGAAATATGCACCTCCTTTAAAGAACTCCTCTTCCTTACATATGTCATACTTTTAATATTGCTCATAATTTTTTACTAATAAACCTTGTACATTTTCAACTCTTCATCTTATGTGAAATATGCACCTCCTTTAAAGAACTCCTCTTCCTTACATATGTCATACTTTTAATATTGCTCATAATTTTTTACTAATAAACCTTGTACATTTTCAACTCTTCATCTTATGTGAGTATTTACTCATTTTTGGGTATCTACTTTTTCAAATTGGATTTATCTCCTCCCTACACATGGATTGATGCTATTGGTCCATAGGAACCTTAATTGGACCATAATCCAAAAATTTCTGAAAATCTAGACCCTTAGACTAAGGTCCTTTATACACATTTCCAATTAATTCCAATTGCACATTGGAAAGTTCTTTTTGAATTTCTGTTTCAGGGAAACTTATTTTAATAAGATGAGATAATTTTCTATCCAAAAATATTCAAAATCTGAATATTCTCTCTCTAGAATATTTTCTCTCTCTAGGTTAAAACAGTTAGAAACAAGTCTTTTATATTTCTGAAGAGGTATTGATTTCAGGGGAAGATACTAGACATCAAAAAGGGGTTTGGGGGAGGAATCTTACATTCTACCCCACTTAAAAAACGCGAGATGTCCTCATCTCGCAACTTGTGATAATTTCGCAAGATTCACGAATATGAGACTTAGAGAAAAATTTTAATCAAGATTAACCACCAAGATAAGTCTTAAAGAGAGCAAGATTCAAAATACGAACAAGATTTAAACTTTATTCATTCTCGGAACTTATACAGTAAAGATAGAGGAACTCTTTACACTTCCATAAGCCCGTCCATCATATGGTCACAAAAGCAGTCCTCACAAGCTGCACAAGTATAAGGTAACTCATCTATGGGAATGATTCTGTGGGTTATGGCTGCGCCTATCTCAGTGGTATGAGGTGTTCTAACAAAAGGATCTCTGAGAGGCAAGCCAAAAACGGGGTAAAGGCATATCTTCTCATGAGGAAGAAAACACGCCAGTAAGAAGACCCGCTCAGAAAACCCAGGATGTCTTGATCTCATGACGCAGTAGTATCGGGGACCCAAACCCAAAGCTTCAATAACCATGGCCAAGCGGACATTGTTACGAAAGTGCTGCTGACCCCAGGGTGTTACCCTAGTTATGTTTTGATAGGTCCGCCATTTGGTTTGCGCTACAGAAGTTCCCAAGTGAGGGAAAAGTGAGCGCTCATACTGCTCTATAAAATCCTTCTTTACAGATTCACTTGCGTCTTGAAGGTGAGGAATCATTATGGATAAAACTAGTTCTTGTTGCCAAGCCATGAAGGAGATTAAGAAAGAAAGGAGATCAATGGAAGTAAGATTACTGTGAGCGACAAGTAAAAGTTACGACTTATATAAAGGAAGGAGCTAGCGTAACTTAGAAGCCAACGGTAACTTGCCACTGAAGTTTTACCGTCTTTCCATGATTTGGGTTTGGCACAATTTTCTATAGAAGGCATTAAGAACTTTGAGATGAGGAGATAAAAGAAGTTCGTAAGTTAAATCACCTACTTTCTTTGGTCCAATATCTGGGAGATAACTTCTTCCCAAGAGATAAAGAACTTCTTTTGGGCCGTACTCGAGACCAAAACCTTGATATCCAAAACATCGATTCTCACTTCTGAATCCTTAAAACAGGTGGGACTCTTGAGAAGTATTCAGGAAAAAGGTTCTTCCTTTTTTAAACAGAATCTTTCTTTTATTTTAGAGAGGGAATAATTATAAGATCAAAAAGGGAGATTCTTAGTCCTGTATACCTCGAAGGCTGGGGGAGAATCTTACAATAAAGCACATAATCTACATTTGAAAAGACCTCAAACATTTCCAAGCCATGTGAAATTTATAGTTTTGAACTATAGAATCAAAAGGCAAAATCTTTTTCCTCACCATCTTTATTAAACCAAAGCAAATCTACCATATTACATTTTTAAAGGTTTGATTAAATACGCTTCAGAGATGAATGAACAAATACATAAAGCACAAATGTGTAGACTATCTTTTACCATAAAAGAGGCTCATAATTTGTAGTTGGAAGTTGATTATTATATTTTGTAACTCTACTACACTTTGTGAGCCATCCAAAAACATGTTATGAATCCTCAACAACATGAGTGTGTGTGTGTGTGTGTGTGTGTGTGTGTGTGTGTGTGTGTGAGAGAGAGAGAGAGAGAGAGAGAGAGAGAGAGAGAGTAATATTGATGTTTGCAGAAGGCCAAAATGACCTATGAGATCTAATATATAATTGAAAACCATGTAAGTCTTGAGTTAAGTTGTTCAAGACAAGAGTTTACCTTAGCCTATGCTGAAACAAGTGTCGTTTGGTCTTGCCTTGAAGTTGCAAATGCAACTTCTTGATGTGGGTGTGCTAGCATCCTCACTCCGTTATCAGACCAAAATGCTTCTTTTGCTAAGGGCTCAAGGTGGAGATTTAGGCATCTTGATGAAGGTGAGGAGAAGATTTCCTACACTATGGATCAATCACATAAAGAGGTGTCGTTTGGTCTTGCCTTGAAGGTGAGGAGAAGATTGCCTACACTATGGATCAATCACACAAGAGGTGTCGTTTGGTCTTGCCTTGAAGCTGTAAGTGCAACTTCTAGATGTGGGTGTAGCTCTTCCCTTTGCATTGTGTAGAGAGGCAGAGCTCTCGAGAATGTAGTTGGACTGAAATGAAGGAGTCAGTCTCTCAACTCAGTCTCTCAACTCTGGGACCCTGGCTTCCTTGGCCCACCGAAGGAGATGGGAAATCCTTGAGCTAGTACCCAAGTCCATGATATTCGAAGCATCTGTTCTCGCTTCAAAGCTCTTCCCTTTGCATTCTGGAGAGAGGCGGAGTTCTCAAGAATGTACTTTGGGGGAAATGTCTTCCTTCATTTCTAAAGCTTCCCATCTCCACATCCTGGTTAGGACCTTGGTGTCTCTTTGGAGGCGAAAAGTTGGAAGAACTTCCCGATGTCTGAAATATTTTAAAGGATGAGGGAGCTAGATTTGCCGGCGGGACTTTCACGATGAAGGCTTTGGCAAAGTTCTTCGCCATTCTGACAGCTTCAGCCATGGACACTGGCTTGGCATTTTTGACTAGTGTATCCAAGGGTTCGTTCATTCCCCGAATGAATCTGGCCCCATGAGTTGCTCTTCATCTAGAGGTGATGAATATTTAAGTAGAAGAGTGAAGGCCTGATGATATTCCTTGATGGTTTTGCTCCCCTGCTTCAGCTCTAAGAATTAGTTCATTTTGGTTTCCAAAAATCCAGGGGGAAAAAATCTCTTCCTTAAATAGGTTTTAAGGTCATTCCAAGACTGAGTATTTCTGTCTAGACGGTTGGTGTCACAATGGTTCCTCCATGCCACCTTGGCTGTTTCCACTATCTTCAGCCTGGCGGTGGCAAGAGCCACTTTGCTTCGCCCAATGTAGCCGCCGGTGACGTCAAAATATTCTTCCATGGCTTCCACCCATTTCTCCACAGCCTCGCCTAGGTTCTCCCCTTCTCCTTTGAAGGGTCCTGGTTGAGTTCTATGAAGAGCCTTGCAAACATTAGGGTCAAGCTCATCATCTTCAAAGAGAGGGTCTGGCTGACGGCCACGGTTTGCTCGTCTCATGATTCTGCCAAAAATGATATATTATTACATTTTTATTTTTGATATCGTCCACGAGATCCTAAGACTTAAGGGGTTCGGAAAACAATTTCTTAAACAAGACAAATGATCTTATTGGAGATCTATGACATATGTCCGATAACATATTTTTCTTTATCAGTTCGTCTATAAACAATCACTTATATAGCAGGGAATTTTTCTCTAGAAAACATTTCTTTATTTATATAAAAGCTTCAATATGTACATAGAGAGTAGCTCGGCTCTAGAAATCAAAATCTCCTCAGGAGACGCATAAGACGTCGGTACTGGGCCATAGCCATGCCCTGATACAAACGTTCTCTTATTGGGAGCTATTATCTTCTCCTTTTAGGAATAAAGCGACTAAGGAGTCTGTAGATTTGGCATGAGAGTTTGAAATTCTGAGGCGTTGAATGATATATAATGACACCATGTACCACTTTCAACTTTATCAGAATCATGGCCAATGAGAGGTTTTGCCTCAGTGTTGCACGTCGGTCGCAAGAGGCGTGGACATACTACCCTGCAAACCACTTATGCTGTCGTCTCTCAGCTGGGTCAGGAAAATATAAATCCTCAAAATGGCGTGCGAGTCTGACTCGGCTTGTTCGAGTTGCACTCGAAGAGATGAGATGCTCAAAGGCAAACACAGTCATGTCTTGCGACTGGGTGAGGTCGAGAATACCAAATAAGTACGGAACTTCCATCTATAAAAATAATTTCTTTGATTAAAAATTCTTCATTAAAGAAGCTTACGGAATGAAAATACATTATGAAAATGCTTTTTTCTGAGTTTTTATTTTCAATTTCTGATAAGAACTCGTTTATCCTTATTAGCTTTCAACTTGGCTCTGATACAAGCTGTGAGGTCCCCCGCCCGCTCTGGGACTCCTGCTAGAGGCGACGGAAGCGGCGTCGGCCTCCTGCGCAAGGTGAGGTCCACACACTCGGGGCCTCGCCCGCGGATGTCTGGGACGAGAGGCTAGCCCGGGCGGCCCCTCCAAGATCGGGGGCCCGAAAGACTCCCCTCGCCCGGAAGGCACGGGCGATTCCACCAATTGGGAAAAATCTTCTAACGGGGAAATTACTCTAACGAGTCAAGTCTTAACTAGATAAATTGATCTGACCAAACCTGAAGTCACATGGTCAGATCAAGAAGAGACTTGCACTTGGTCCATGGAATCACCAATTTTTTCCTCATTTACGAGGCACAACCAATGATCCCCTCCCACAAAACAAGGTCTTCTTAGGATTTAAAACTAAATAACGTAGCTAATTGCATCTAGTTGTTTCTCAGGAATCCTCCGATCCAGCCTCAGCCCATGGGTTAGCCAACCACCCGCCGACTGACCATTGAATTGGTGGGATTCCTTTATACAGATTTGGTTGGGATTTTGCCTGGGTACCGAGGAAAAGAGTTCCCAGGCCCCCTAGCCTACGATTCATGCAAAAATCAAAGTAGGCATACCACGTACACACCCAATATGAACTTGCCATTTATAACAGATTCGACTGGCTTTAAAAATAATCCTTCAATCGAAATCATAATATTTCTGATCATCATTTTCCAAAATTTCGAGTCCATTGTATTACAAAAATGTATCCTTTGAACTCTCTGTTGAAGACCAACTGGCCAACCAACGAGATCTAGTATCAAAATTTGGTTCTCAAAAATCTTTTCTTTTTGTCCATCCGAAATCTTCCTCGACGTACGCATGGGTTTCCTAGCAACTGCGAGTCCGTGCATCACCTAGTCAGAACCCTCTAGGATTCTCCTTAGGTGTCCTAGCACTTCACTCAGGGACCTTCATCGGTCCTCGCCCATCATACCAGAAGCGCACCATTTTAACCGTACCGAGGTTGGTTAAGACCTCGACAGGCTTTGCCGCGCGAGCAACGTCCCTTGACGACTCCCCGCCAACTGTTTCAACAAACCTCCTCTTAGAAAAACATAAGCCAAATGCTTCCTCCAACATTCTGGAATAAAACAGTCCTTTGAATGAAAAAACAGAGGTTCCAATGCAAGTAAAATTCCAGTTTGAGATCGGTTCTGACAACCCTTTTTCCACAATTCCCAGTTTCATGATGAGGATCCTTGATCTCTCATGAGGGTAATCTACCCATCATTTTGTCCATTTGTCCAACTAGATTCTTGGTGAGTTTGGTCAAGGAAAAACTAGATTAGTTTCGGTAGTCTATTCTTTGGATTTAGTAACTAGAATTGGTCACGAAGTTTTTGTCTGATTCAGATCGAGAGAAGGACAATTAGGTTTACTATTTGTCCCTCACGTAGTCTAACCAAATTCATTCGGTTTAGTTCTACAAGGATTCCCTTCAGCTAAACAAGATTTTGGGTAAATATCAATTTAGTGATTTTACCAATTAAAATATCCAAAGATATTCTTTATGCCACATAATTTATTAGCCTTAACTCACTAGGTAGAATTATGGTGGAAATTCATCTTTTGACACTAAAATTTAATTCAAATCCATCTTTTCTTAAATATCAAAAAAATTCTTCTTTAAACTAAAATATCAATACCTATTTTTTTGAATAAACTTGAAATCCTTCTTTTTCTCATTTCAATGAGTGCAATCCAATTGTCATGGGAATTCCTCTTTTACCATAAATTAAGTCTACTTAAAATTCTTCTTAAAAATTACATAAAAATAATCCATTAATTCCATTAAGCTAAAAATTTCACTTTTCTCATTTAAACATTTGAATTCCAATATGGTGGGAATTCCTCTTTCATCATTTAAACTTATCTATACAAAAAGAAAAATTTAACTAAATTTTCTCTTAAAATTTAAATAAAAATATCCATTAATTCCTTTACACTAGGAATTACACTTTGCTCATTTAAATATTTGAGTTTCAATACGATGGGAATTTCTCTTTCATCATTTAAAATTTATCTATGCAAAAAGATAAATTTATCTAAAATCCTTCTTTAATTTTTAAATAAAATATGCATTATTTTAGCATCGCAATTTTTCTCTTACTTCATTGAAGTACATGGATTTCCATTGTCATGGGGATTACTCTTTTAACATAAAAATGGATTACTAGAAATTTCTCTTTTTTCTAAAATTAACTATTTATGCGCATAAACATAAAAATTAATTTTTCATGATTATAATGAGAATTATTCAATTAATCTAGGATGGTTAATCCTAGAATATGGTAGAAAGTCCTCTTTTCATAGAATGGTTAATCCTAGAATATGGTAGGAAGTCCTCTTTTCATAATATAAATGAAAATTATTTATGTGTTTATTTCTCAAAAATTTTGCCATAGCTCTGCTGTGCTATTACTGATAATTCTCAAAAAATTTGAAAGAATAAAGTTTAGTATTATTCATGTGATTAGAATAACCACTAATTGGATCATTCTTCAATTATGGATTGATTCTTAATTTTACCATAAATTTAATAGCATAAAAGTATTAAAAAGTCATTATTTTGGGCTCCAAATAGACAAGCATAGAAATTACTTTTAGATTAGAGAAATGCTTCAGGAGAAGCTTCATTCAAATTGAGAATAGGTCATAGGAATGACCATTCTTTGGGGGAGAGAGAGAGAGAAATGCTTAAAAACCATTATAAATTAAGCATAATGGAAAATTTATGTATTTCTTTATTACAATACATTAAAGAACTTCAATAGTATTCAAAAACCATTCAAATTAATGCTTCTCAAGCTTAAGAGGGGTTGAGAAGAGAAACATTTGGAGATTTAAGAAAAAGAAGACAATAATCCACACTTTACCTTCTAAATTACTTGATTCTTTGATCATAGTAGAGGCCCCCAACCAATCAATTGATTTGATATGTTGTTGGAGTCTCCAAGGAAGATTGAAGAGAGAGAGAAGCTCCAATCTCTTCAATTTGTAGAGGATAATAGAAAATAAGCTTAACTTAGAGTAATACCGGCATAGTTTAGTTTACAGACGAGAATACAAAAGAATGAGGGTCTATTTATAGGTGAGGGAGGCCACTAACTAAGTCCAACTGAGTTCTAGAATTTTCTAGATTCAGTTTGGCTAAATTTGGACAAGTTTTGGACCAGTTTGGCACCCTTTTTGATTTGGTTTGATTTAGGAGAGAGGAGAGATAAAAATATCCTATTATTTTTGAGTTTAAAACTCATCCACACATGTGAAATAGGCGCCTCTTTAAAGGGCCCCCTTTTCCTTACCCATGTGTCAAAAATGAATGATTACTCTAAAATATCTCATTTTTTTATTAATATTTCATAATTTTTAACTAATAAACCTAGTACTTAGTCAACTCTTCATCTTATGTGGGTATTTACTCATTTTTGGGTATTTTCTTTTATTCTTTGGATTTATCTTATCCCAACACTTGGATTAATCTTATTGGTCCATTGGAACCTTAATCCAAAATTTTCAGAAAATCTTGACCCTTAGGATAAGGTCTTCTAAATCATTTTTAATTAATTCCAATTGCACCTTGGAAAATCTATTTTGATTTTCTGTTTCAGAGAAACATTTTTTTGATATTTGTAGAATTTATTTATCTAAAGATATCCCAATATTGATTTACCACTCTCTAGAAAGTTTTATCTCACTAGACCAAAAATAATATTTTCTTGCATTCAGAAACATAGAATGATTATAAGGGATTGAAGTAGAGGCTTATTTGTTATTCCTGCTAAGGAAGAATCTTACAAATTCATTAGGGGAAATATGGACTACAAAAAGGGCCCTTTAGGATTAATTTTAATGACATTTCAATCAAGTTTGGACCAATGGGATTGGGGGAGTGCATATTTTGTTATCATAAAAGCAAAAAAATACCATTTTCTTATCCTCTAGCTTTACAAGCTTAGAGTTTAGTTTTGAATTAAGAATTTATCAATGAGAAGCATTCTTTTTCTAAATAATTAGCCATAAGAATGACTATTCTTTTGGGAGAGAGAGATATACATAAAAAGCATTCTAAATAAGCATAAAGATTAACTTTTTTGTGATTAATCATTAAAATTCTTAGGGAAAGCTTGTTTTGCATTACAAATAACTAATTAGAAACTTGTCAAGCTTGAGAGGGGTTGAGAAGTGATAATTTGAGAATATTAGCAAAAACCATAAAATTCCTTCTTACCTCAAGGTTTGGCTTGCTTCTTTATCTAGAAGTGAAGCCTCCAACCAATCAATTGGTTTAGTAAGTTGAGAAGAAAGCTCCAAGAGTTGTTGAAGAGAGAGAGAAGCTCCAAAAGTAGAGGATTTTTAAGGGATAATAGAAAATATGATTATTTTAATGTAATACTGGCATGGTATAGTTCACAGATTTTTTTACAAAAACCTAAGGATCTATTTATAGGTGAGGGAGGCCACTGACCAAGTCCAACTAGGTTCTAGAATTTTCCAGGTTCAGTTTGACTCAATTTGGACAAGATTTGGACCAGTTTGGCTCCCTTTTTTATTTGGTTTGATCCAGGAGAGAGGAGAGATAAAAATATCACAATGTTTTTGAATTACAAATCCTTCCACATGTGTGAAATAGGCACCTACCTCAAGAGTCCCCCTCTCCTTACCAAGGTGTCAAAAATGCATCATTATTCTAAAATATCTCATTTTTTTAGTAATATCTCATAGTTTTTAACTAATAAATCTTGTACTCAGTCAACTCTTCATCTTATGTGAGCATTTACTCATTTTTTGGTATTTTCTTTTATTCTTTTGGATTTATCTCATCCCTACACTTGGATTAATCCAATTGGCCCATTGGAACCTTAATTGGACCATAATCCAAAAATTTCTGAAAATGTAGACCCTTAGGCTAAGGTCCTTTATACACATTTTCAATTAATTCCAAATGCACATTCAAAAGTTCATTTTGATTTTTTGTTTCAGGGGAATCCATTTTAGACACTAGGAGGATTTATAAATCTAAAGATATCTCAATTTTAGATTCTCTCTCTCTAGACATTTTCTCCTCTAGGCCAAAACAGGGTAAAACAAGATCTTTCTTCTATTTCAAAGAGGAGATAATTACAAGAATAGAAGGGGAGGTTCTACACCTTTACATCTCAAAAGCTGGAGGGAGGAATCTTACAACATGAAAGGTCATGTTAACTAGAGTGGTTAACAGCAACCCAACATGTTCATCACTGAGGGACCATTTACCCCAAATCTAGTCTCTCCAGAATGTTTGAATTCCCAAGTTCTTATCAATCCATTTATACAACTTTGACCAGGTTCCTCTGATCGTTGGGCAGTCCCAAAAAGCATGTTCACCATCTTCAACTGATGACTTGCACGTAAGGAAGATACCACTAGAGATACTCTTTTTTGAAGTGTGGAACCAATAGGCAATGCCCACATACCAACCTTCCACATAAAGACTTGGAACTTCTTAGAAATCTGACTATCCCAAAGAAGTTTCCACCTCTTTTGCCAAGAGAAGGGGCTCCAATTGAATTTCCAAATTTTATTGCAATACTTTACATTGGTGTCCCCCTTTCTCATCAGTGAGTACAGTTCTCTAGTTTTGCCATCCTTTATCTTGATACCATTGAGCCAAGACCAATGTCCAAATATGGTATGACTAATTGTAAGCCAATTTCTATGCCATTAGATTCAAATGGCAAGTTGAGTGCAATTTGCAAGTGAGACCTTAGAGAACCCCACTATGTACAGGAAGATAGTGGTGGGTAGTTTGATCTACATGACGATCACCTACTGGCCAGATTTGAACTATACAGTTAGATTGCAGAGTCAGTTTATGCAGGTTCCTCAAAAGCCACATTTGGATGGTGTGAGAGGTGCACATTGCACTATGTGAAGTCTACAGTAGACTATGGTCTCTTTTATGAGATTGGTACACAGAGTTGCAATGTTTGGATGCATCGATGCAGATTGGGTTGGTAGTATCGCGGATAAGAGATCTACCAATGGATTTATGTTGTCCTACAGAGTGGTTCTATGACATGGAGCAGGAAGAGTGGTGCTATGACATGGAGCAGGAAGAAGCAGCCCCAATAGTTGCCTTGTTCAATATGGAGGCAAAGTATAGGGGTGCTGTAACGGCAGCATGTGAGGTAGCTTGGTTGTGCAAGCTACTTGGTGATTTGGGGCTGCAGGTTGACAAACATGTTGTCATCTATTGTTACAACATTAGCAATATACAGTTTGGCAAGGAACCCAATTTTTTATCCATGGACTGAACACATAGAGGTCCACTATCACTTCATCAGAGAGAGAGTCTTAGAAGGAGACATTGATCTCATATGTCAGCATAGAGGAGCAGGTAGCTGACATTTTCATGACAGCCCTAGGAGGAAGGAAGCTTCGTAGATTCCAAACTATTCTTGGAGTCATAGAGATGGAGTTAAGCTTGAGGGGGAGTGTTGAGATGTCAAGTTCAAAATGAGCTGAGACTTATGATATGCATGGGTGACCGTTTTTGCCACTTACATCATTGGCGTGTTTGGTAAAATGTTGACATAATAGATCTTTGCGAGTAATTCTACAGCTCGACTACACTAGCTACTAGTCCACCAATGAGTTATGGCATACTTATCTCGCCAGCTCACTCACTTAGCATGTTCACATTATGGACCGCATGTACATAGTATTTTAGTGCTTATGTTGTATTCCCCTTATCTTTTAGTAGAACCCTTTTGTTGTGAAGAAGAATAAGAACAATTTTCAGCCTCTCATCTTGTGAGTTCTCTTCTAGGGTTTGTTTGAGTGTGTGTGTGCTTACAAGAGCTCAAGCTCTCTTCCTTCCTACATCTTTTTAGATATCCAACACCTACTTCCCTAGAGGGTGAGTTATGTTGTTTTCTATGGTGTTAGTGTTTCAGAAGTTTTCTTGCTCTCTTCTTGTTGTTTTGGGATTCATCTTTTAAAGTGATGAAGAAGAACTTGGTATCTCTCAAGTACACCCTATAGGTGCTCAATGAAGTAGTACACTTACAATTCTCCAATATGATGGCCCTTAGAACTATCCAATATGATTGCCCAAAAAATAAACATCCACATCTTGCATAAACTCTCCTAATCTAGCTCCCTTTCGCCACGAGAAGCCTCTATAGTTCCAAAAAACAATGTTTAGTGCAAGCTACCTATGCATCCCATGGGTCCCGCTTCCCTAGAGGGTGGGCTATGATGCCTTTTGTGGTGCCAATGCCCTCCGCCTAGCCTCATAACCTTTTCTTCTCTCTTCTTGTTATTTTGGGATTTGTCCTCAGTGAGACAAAGAACTTGGTATCTATATCAACATTTGGGCCTATGAGACCAAAATAGTAAAATGATATCCATGGAAATGAAATGAAACTATACTATCAAGGACCATCTATGATCTTGATGATATAGAATGGTCATCTTGTATGTAATCAGTTAGTCTTTAAAAGGCCTATTGTGCCTATGTTACCAAAGTAATACAATAATGTCCATGGAATATGTCATCATGGAAAGTACAAATGAAATGAAACAAAAACAAAATGAATTGAAACAAAGTACAATATCATATCTGAAAATGTAGAATCTATAATCTACAATCCGAAGGGTACGTCATTATCCATTGTTGAGATGTCAAGCTCAACATGAGCTGACACTCACAAGGCGCCTGCATAGTTTGGTAGCTGGCACTGACATATCTTCGCTAGAAATTCTACAGCTGGACTACACCGACTAGTCCACATCTACCCACTCCTCTTAGTGTGTTCACATTATGGACCGCTTGTATATACTCTATTATGTGTGTTAGTCACTTTATCTTCTTTGTAGACCTCTTTTGTTATGTGAAGAAGAAGAATATTTTTCAGCCTCTCACCTTGTGTGTTCTCTTCTAGGGTTTGTGTGACTGTGTGTGTGCTTGCAAGAGCTCAAGCTCTCTTCTCCCCTGCATCTTTTCATGGTATCAGAGCCTGGTTCATGCTAAGGGTTGAGCAGCAAGCAAGAGAAGCACACAGGAAGTGGTACAATGGTAAGAGCTTCATGCACTCTTCCTTTTTTGTGTTGGCTACTACACCCTTGTTGGGAGCTCTTCGAGAGGCATCGGCAAACAAACTCCGGCTGGTGGTCATTCCAAAAACCGAAACCGGGAAAATTTCCCCTACTCGGAAAACAGGGATGATTCCACCATTTTTATTTTCTTAATAAATGAATTTCTCTAACAAGGTCAAGATACTAAACTAACCTTCATCTGATTAAATCAGATAGAACGAAAACTATTACAGACTTAACTTGAAGGAATCAACGCTTTTTTCCTAATTGAATCAGGCACAGCCGTTGATCTATTCATCAGAGAAGTCTTCAGGCTTTTAATTAACTACTCGAGTTCTAACCGTATTCCTATTGATCAATTTTATTATTAAAACTCTACTGATTCCAGCCTACCATGAGTTAGCCACTGCCCAACCACTGAAATTGGTAGAACTAGACAAGTACTCACCCACCCATAATTGAATGCCTTTCTTAACTTTTGCTTTAGAATATAGATATGCACACACTCCTCTTTAAACTTTAACTTTTAAAACAATCCATTGACAACAATTATTGGTTACAAATGTCATAACTCAAAATTTTCATTCAATCCTTGTTTCTCACAAAACCATATCACTCTGGACTCTCCTTTGAGACCAGCTGGTCAGCAACGAGAT
Organism: Cibotium barometz; assembly: GCF_041138505.1. Taxonomy (NCBI): domain Eukaryota; kingdom Viridiplantae; phylum Streptophyta; class Polypodiopsida; order Cyatheales; family Cibotiaceae; genus Cibotium; species Cibotium barometz. The sequence continues at coordinate 61,183,942 of NC_141054.1, read as the reverse complement.
CCACCAGTAAACAGATTACAATAATTTTTCGTCATCATACATATATATCTTCCACGACATACGCATGGGTATCCTAAGCACCGCGAGCCCGTGCATCCGCCTGGTCAGAACCCTCCAGGATCCTCCTTAGGTGTCCTCCTGGAACTTCACTCACGGACCGCTTTGTGAGCCCTCGCCCATCGTACCGGAAGCACACCATTTTACACCATATCCAGGCTGGTCAAGACCTAGGCAGGTTTTTGCCGTGTGAGCCGTCCTTTGAACACTCTCCGCCAGCTGTTCCAACCGAACTTCCTTAGAAAAACACATATACCAAATGCTCCCTCAAGCATTCTGGCGTAAGACAGTCCTTTAAGAAAACAGGGTTTCTATGCAAGTTTTCAAGTTTGATTTTCTTTTGAATACAATGGGTATATCTTAAATCCGTATCCCAATACTTCTAGATCGTAGGTCTAAAGTTCCAACAGAATTTCCTGAATTCTGTAACCTTGATCCTCATATCAGAATCAAGGGTCTTAACTTGATTTCAGATTCGGTGGGTGATTTGAGTGAATTTTCTTAAACTGGTCACATCGTCTTTTCTTGAACTGGTCACATCGTCTTTTCTTGAAACTGACGAAAGGGTTATGCCTTGGTCATAGTCTGATTCAGGGTTTGAGTCTGGAAAGGTTCTCCCTGAACTATCTTTCTCGAGGGGTAATATTTCAATTACTACTTTACTGAATTTCATTCATTGAGTATTTTGCTTAACTGAATTCAAAACTAATCATGTATTCCTATGAGGAATAAATTAATCATTTATCTAAAATTTCGACTTTGATAGTTTTTCTGAATTTTCTCATTATTACCATCCTAGAGAATATGAAACAGTAGAATTTTCCTTCACAGAGTATTTACTTATTCATTTACCAATATTCATGGGATTTAAACAATGATTAAAGAGAACTCTCATTTTGATATAATTTTTTTTTGTATGCATCTATTTATGCATAAAATCCAACTTCTATGGAAATAATAATTTTATATACAGGAAAATCCTTTTATGCATCTATTTATGCATAAAAATCAATTTTGATGAAACTAACACTTTTATAATAAAAAAAATCTTTTATGCATCTATTTATGCATAAAAATCCATTTTGATGAAAGTAACACTTTTATAATAAAAAAATTTCTTTTATACATCTATTTATGCATAAAAGTCAATATTGATGAAAGTAACACTTCTATAATAAAAAAAATTCTTTTATGCATAGAAATCAATATTGATGAAAGTAACACTTTTATAATCAAAAAATTCTTTTATGCATCTATTTATGCATAAAAATCAATATTAATGAAAGTAACACTTCTATAATAAAAAAAAATTCTTTTATGCATCTATTTTTGGATAAAAATCAATACTGGTGAAAGTAACACTTTTATAATAAAAAAATTCTTTTATGTATCTATTTATGCATAAAAATCAATATTGGTGAAAGTAACACTTTTATAAAAAAAATCTTTTATGCATATATTTATGCATAAAAATCAATATTGGTGAAAGTAACACTTTTATAATTAAAAAAATTCTTTTATGCATCTATTTATGCATAAAAATCAATATTGATGAAAGTAACACTTTTATAATAAAAAAACTTTTATGCATCTATTTATGCATAAAAATCAATATTGATGAAAGTAACACTTTTATAATAAAAACAATATCCAATATGCATCTTTCTATGCATAAAATTTAAATATAATGAAAATCACTCTTTTATAAAAAAATAACCAATATGCATCTTTCTTTGCATAGAATTTAAATAACACTTTTAGAATACACAAACGGTGGGGATTACTCTTTTGAATAATAAAAGATAAAACTTGTTTCACAAAATTTAAGAAAATTTTGCCATAACCTTCTTTGTATGGCTGACCATTTTTCAAATTTTCCTATCCTTAAGTCACCTAAAAATTATCCCCAAATGGTTTAAAGCATTCTAAACTAATCAAATTTCACTTTTAAAAGAGAAATAATATGAAAACTTTAATTCCAACAATTAGAATGAGAGAGGGAGAAACTAGCCTAAGGCATAGTATCATTTTACATTTCAAAGAAAATAAAAATTTGAAAACCATTAAAAAAGAATAAAGAAAAAGTAGGATTTCTAGCTTACATGAATTTCTGAGAGCTTTCCTTTGGCTTGATGGTTTGAGGGATCTACTCTTGTTTGCAACAAGAGTGTCCACCAATTCTTTAGAAGAGGGAATGGTCAAAAACTAATGAATTAATAAGAAATTCACAGTTTTTGGCTCTGGGGAGTAGAGTAACAGTGCATAAAACACTATTAAGCTTCTACAAAGGGGGAGGCTTCTATTTATAGAAAAAAGTGAGCTTCTAACCAAGCAAACTAATTCTAGAATTTTCCAGATCAGTTTGGTCAATTTTTGACCATTTTTGGGTCAGTTTGGCTTACTTTTTGGAACTAGACTTGAATTACGAGAGAGGAGAGATGAAATATCTCAATATTTGAGAATTTAAAACTCCACCACACATGTGAAATAGGCGCCTCCTTCATGAGGGGAAATCCCCACTCTGAGGTGTCAAAAATTCATTTTTTTAGTATTTCCTTGGTCCTTAGTCCACTCTTCATCTTATGTGAGTATTTACTCATTTTTGGGGGGATTTTCTTTATTTCTTCTATTTATCTCCTCCCTACATTTAGATAAATTTGATTGGCCCCTCAAAACCTTAATTTAAAATTTTTTGAAAACCTGGACCCCTAAGATAAGGCCTTTTAAACATATTATGATTGATTTATAATGCACCTTCTGAAAATCTTTTTGACTTTCTATTTTGGAGAAATTTATTTTAATAAGAAGAGATATTTTTCCATCTAAAAATATCTAATATCTGAATAATCTCTCTCTAGAATATTTTCTCTCTCTAGGTAAAATCAGGTAGAAACAAGATCTTTTATATTTGTGAAGAGGGATTTAATTACAGGGAAAGATACTGGACATCTTGAGGGGCTGGGGAGGAATCTTACATTTACTCCCACTTGAAAAACGCGAGATGTCCTTATCTTGCAAATTGGGGGTAACCCTACAACAGTTCGGCTTCTTTCTCCCAGGTGGCATCTTCAAAAAAAGGATAGAACTTCTATTTGACCAACAATTCTCTCATAATTCTATTCTTGAGAACCTTTTCTCGAACATCAAGGATTTCTTCAGGTTGGAGTTTCATCTGCCCTTGGATTGAAGAAGTTAAGATTTCATCATCATCAAGCACATGATTCAGGCTTGGTATATACTTTTTAAGAAGGCTGACATGAAATACATTATGTACTTTGAGATGAGGAGGCAGAAGAAGCTCGTAGGCTAAGTCACCTACTTTCTTTGTAATCAGATATGGCCCACAATATCTGAGGGATAACTTCTTGTACTTCCCAAGAGATAGAGAACTTCTTTTGGGGCGTACTCGAATGAAGACCATATCTGCTTCTTCAAATTTTCTATCTGTTCTCTTCTTATCTGCATACTACTTCTGTCTATCCTGGGCAACTTTTATATCTTTGCAAATTAACTGCATCTGCTGCTCCATGTCGTCAAGCATCTATCTGGACATCTCGACCCTAATCAATGGGTCGGACCAAGTTAATGGAGTTAAGCAATCTTGTCCATACAGAGCTTTGAAAGGGCTCATCCCAATACTTTGGTGATAAGAAGCATTGTAGGCGAACTCGACTAGGTGCAGATAGCTTAGCCGCTTCTTGGGTTCCCTACCACAACATGACCGAAGTATATCTTCGATTACTTGGTTCACCCTTTCAGTTTGACCATCGGTCTCAGGGTGGTAAGCTGTGCTGAGATCCAAGAAAGTTCCTATTGCTTCAAAAAATGCAGTCCAGAATCTTGACGTGAACTTGGGATCTCGATCACTTACTATTCTCCTGGGTAGGCCATGCAATCTGAAGATTTGCTTGAGGAACACTCTGGCCACATCCACTCCAGAGAAGGTTTCTTTTACTGGAATCAGATGGGCAACTTTGGTTAGTCTATCAACTACCACAAAGATGGAGTTGTAACCTGATTGCACTGAAGGTAATCCAATAATAAAATCCATACTCATACATTCCCACTTCATCTGGGGGATGTCTAATGGATGTAACTTTCCATGCATTTTTACTCTCTCGGCCTTGACTTTTTGATAGGTCAGACATTGACGTACATGATTAAGCACATCCTTTTTTAGACCAGGCCAAAAAGAAGCTTTTCTTCACCACCATAGACATGTAGGTTTTGAAACCTGGATGTCCTGTAATAAGGCTGTCATGGGCTTCATTCAGAATTTGACCCTTAGTTCCCTCATCATTGGGAATGCATAGCCTGCGATTATAATACATAATTCCATCATCCAGGCTGTACCCTTGAACTCGGCTCCTGTGGAGTTTTGCTTTCCTGCATAAGTAGGGTAGCAATAGGGCCAAAGAATCTATCTTGCATGATCTTCTCTCTTGCTTCAATAATCACAAAGGATTTGACACTACAGTAATTGCAAGCAAGGAGGCTTTTCTGCTGAGGGCCTCTGCTGCTACCACATTTTCTTTGCCGGGGCGGTACTTGATTTCAAAAATAAATTCATGTAGGGTCTGCATCCACCTTCTTTGGTGCATGTTGAGATCCTTGTGATGAGTGAGGATCCACTTTAAGCTCTGATGATCTGTCATCATCAAAGTGAATCTTTGACCCAGTAGGTAATGTCTCCACAACTTCAAGGCATATACTACTAAAAGTAGTTCCAGGTCATGGACAGCATAATTTCTCTCATGCGTTTTGAGTTTTCGGGATTCATAGGCCACTGCATGACCTTCCTGCATGAGTGCACCTCCTAGGGCAAAACCACTGGCATCAATTACCTCAAAGGGTAGAGAGAAATCCAGCAGCTTCAGAACGGGATTAGTTACCAAGGCGGTCTTCAGCTTATCAAAAGCACTCTGGCACCTGGCAGACCATTGAAACGGGGTATTCTTCTTGAGAAGATTAGTCAGGGGGGAAGCTATGAGAGCATACTTTGGTATAAAAATTCTATACCAACCAGTCAATCCCAAGAATCGTTTGACTTCTTTCACTGTTTTTGGTTCAGGCCAATCTATGACTGCTTTTGGACTTTTGCGGAATCTAGAGAAATTTCATCTTTCGATACCAGAGAGCCCAAGTATTCATGGTGGGCAGAGAAAGTGCATTTGCTCTTTTTTGCAAAGAGTTGGTGCTTCCTTAGAATCTCAAGAACTTTTCTGACATGAGCTTCATGGTCAGCTGCATTCTTTGAGTAAATCAAAATATCATCAAAGAAAACAAGAACAGAATCATCCAAGTATTCTCTGAGAATGTCTTGCATTAAAGCGATTTGTAGCTAGGGCATTTGTCAATCCAAACAGCATGACAGTGAATTCATAATGCCCATACCGAGTATTGATGGCTGTCTTCAAGATAAAGCTCATCAATTCTAGGGATAGGATACTTATTGTTAACTGTCAGCAGCTGATTGAGGCCTCTGTAGTCCACACAAAGTCTTAGTGTTCCATCTTTCTTTTTCTGAAAGAGAACTGGTGCACCCCAAGGTGAAACACTGGGTCTTACAAACCCTTGTTCTAACAGCTGTCTAAGCTGTTCCTTGAGTTTGATGGCTTCAGGAACTGGCATTTTGTACGTGCGCAGGGCTACTGCCTGAGCTCCGGGGATCAATTCTATCACATGATCTACTTCCTAAATTGGAGGCATCTCTGATAATTCTACTGGGAATAAATCATCATATTCATTTAACCATTCAGGTTCTTTAGCTTTTAAATTTGTGTCTACTGGATTCATTTTGACAACATAAATGAGCTGCTTCTTTCTAAGTCCTTTTAGTAACTTAGAAGCCTTTACTAACACCAAACTTGGGGATCCTGAAATTCCAGTTCCTTGAACTTTATTTCCGTGAAGATCACGGAAGTAAATGGTTCCATTATGATAGTGAATGTCAGCTTGATTTTTGTGGAGCCAATCCATTCCAAGGATCCCGTCGAAAACTCCAAAAGGTATAACTCTGAACTGACAGTCGGTTAAATTCCCATCTAGATTGAACCGAATACGATCTGTCTCAAGGTGAGTGAAAAGAATCTTCCCACTGGCCAATTCAACTTGCATAGGTTTCCCTGATTTCTGTTCTAAGACTAGCTTACATAAGCATCCTAGGAAAATGAAAGAATGAGTACTACCTGAATCAATCAAAAGCTTAAAAGGCTTACCCTGATACTCAGCTGGAGTATGGATGATGGAGAATTGGTGATTTGGCCCTTGGTTTTCAATTGCTGCATAAATCTATCCTCTTTCCTCTTCCACTACTTCTGCTATTGTGACTGCTCTGGCTGCCTGCAGTCTGAGGCAGAACTCTTTCTCTTTGGGTTCCCCAATTTTGGGAAGGAGTTCTGAGGCTACTCTGGACAGAGGCAGATGGCTGAGCTGGAGTTCTCCTGGGTGAGGAGATGGGGACCCTGATTTGACTGATAGGAAGGGGCTGGTCTCTACACTCTCGGTCCTTGACTTCCCTGTCCCCTTGACATGGTAGGAGTCGGGGGCAGTCTTTCAGCTGGTGAGACCAAAACCCTGACATCCAAAACACCGGTTCTCAATTTAGAGCTCATCCCTCTGAATGCTTGAAAGAGGTGGGGCTCCTGAGAAAGTGTTCTGTGGGAAGGGTCTTCCTCACTTCTGAATCTCCCAGTATCCTGATTGTGATTTGGGCCTTGCTGTCTCTTTGGGGGAGGAAAGTTTGAAGTACTTCCCGGGGTTTGGAATCTTTTAAAATTAGAGAGTGCAGGCTTCGGCAGGACCTTGACTATAAAGGCTTCGGCGGGACCTTAACTACAAAGGCTTTGGCAAAGTCCTTTCCCATTCTTACTGCTTCGGCCATTGAGACAAGTTTGGCATTCTTCACTAAGGTGTCCAATGGCTCGTTCATTCCTCGAATGAATCTGGCCATCAGCTGCTCTTGCGAGGAATATTTAAGGAGAAGGGCAAAAGCGTGATGGTACTCTTCAATTGTCCGGCTATCCTGCTTTAGTTCCAAGAACTCATTCATTTTAGTTTCAAGGAAGCCCGGAGGACAAAACCCCTTCTTGAGGTAAGCTTTAAGATTGGTCGAGGTCTGGGTATTCCGGTCGAGACAGTTAGTCTCGCAGTGATTCCTCCAAGCGACCTTGGCCGTTTCCATAATCTTTAACCTGGCGAGAGCCATCTTGCTTCTCTCATTGTAGCCAATTACATCAAAGTATTCCTCCATTGCCTCAATCCACTTTTCCACTACTTCACCTAATAACTGCTCCCCTTCACCCTCCTTGAAAGGGACCAGGTTGGGATTTGTGCAGGCCTTTGTCTCGAACATCCGGATCTAACTCATCGGTTAGAGGATTCGGTTGCCTTGCACGGGCCAGGCGCCTCATGACTCTGACAAAATGAGATTTTTGTCCACTTAACTTTGACAACAGATTTATGATTATTTAATTTTTACGATTTATTCTTTAAACAAATAATTATTTCATCATACTTCATGAAACAAGACTTACTCTGATAATTTTATTAACCATTCACAATCATGAAAACAATTTGGAATTTTTTTTATAAAACATCATTTATTATCAAAAGTTTTCGATATAAACATAGAGCATCACGGATCGCAAAATCACTGCCTCAATCGTATACGCATAAAGAATGCCAGATAGATTCGGGGTATCCATCTATAAATTTCCAATTCAATTTATGAGTTTTCAATTTTTGAAGTTGCATTCAACATGATATTAACAAGCGAAAATATTATTTCCCAGATTTACTTTAAAATTTTAAGCAATTTTTACTGGTATTACGTAAATTTACAACAGGGCTCTAATACCAACTGTGAGATCCCACTACCCCCTCTGCGCACCAGATTCCTGGATGGTAGAAGCAGCGGAAGTAACTTCCTCTTGTGCGGGGCGGCATGGTTTCTCACTTGGGGCCTCGCCCTCGAATGTCCGGGCACGAGACTAAGCTGGTGGTCATTCTGAAAAATCGAAATCGAGAAAATTTTCCCTGCCCGAAAAATGGGGACGATTCCACCATTTTTATTTTCTTAATGAATTTCTCTAACGAGGTCAAGATATTGCACTAACCTTCATTTGATTAAATCAGATAGAAGGGAAACTATTCAAGACTTAACTTGAAGGAACCAATGCTTTTTTCCTAATTAAATCAAGCACAGTCATCGCTCACTGATCTATTCATCATCAAAGAAGTCTTCAAGCTTTTAATTAACTACTCGAGTTCTAAGCGTATTCCTATTGATCAATTTTATTATTAAAACTCTACTGATTCCAACCTAACTCCATCCAGCCCATAGGTTAGCCACCACCGCCCAACCACTACTGGAATTGGTAGAACCAGACAAGTACTCACCCACCCATAATTGAATGCCTTTTCTTAACTTTTGCTTTAGAATACAGATACGCACACACTCCTCTTTAAACTTTAACTTTTAAAACAATCCATTGACAAATAATTATTGGTTATAGATGTCATAACTCAAAATTTCCATTCAATCCTTGTTTCTCAAAAAACAGTATCACTCTGGACTCTCCGTTGAGACCAGCTCGTAACAGATTACAATAATTTTTTGTCATCATACATATATATCTTCCACGACATACGCATGGGTGTCCTAAGCATCGCGAGCCCGTGCATTTCCTGGTCGTCAGAACCCTACAGGATCCTCCTTAGGTGTCCTGGCACTTCACTCACGGACCGCTTCATCGGCCCTCGCCCATCGTACCGGAAGCACACCATTTTACAACATACCCAGGCTGGTCAAGACGTGGGCATGTTTTTGCCACGTGAGCCATCCTTTGAACACTCCCCGCTAGCTGTTGCAACCAAACTTCTCTTAGAGAAACACATATACCAAATGCTCCCTCCATCAAAACTAATTTAAACCTTTTTCTACTTAAAATACCATGAAAATTTCTCTTTTTAATTAAATACAAATTCCTCTTTTTGCATTGAAATGATTGAATTCTGAAAGTCATGGGAATTCCTCTTTTATCATTTCAAAATTCTTATGCATAAAATAAATTTATCAAAAATTCATCTTTTTAAATTAAATAAAAATATCCATTATTTTGAATATGCCAAAAATTCCTCTTTTTGCATTTAAATAATTGAATTCCAAATTTTATGGAAATTTCTCTTTTATCATTAAAAATTTCTTATGCATAAAATTTTTTTATCATAAATTTCTCTTTTTTCTTAATTAAATAATTATGCATAAATACAAAAAGTATTCTTTCATGAATATGGTCAAAATCATACTTTTTACTTAAAATTTCTAAACCTACAATATGGTAGGAGTTCCTCTTTTAGTATTATGTATAAAAATAAGATATGTATTTTTTTCTGAAAAATTTACCATAGCCTCGGTGCTATTACTGATAATTTTCAAATTTTCTAAAGAATAAAATCTTGTAATGAAAATATGATAGAAGTTCTACTTTTAAGCTTAAATTTAAACTATGAATTTAAATCATAAGTTTAACCATAATTATAAACATAACTATGATTATCCCACTAGATTAAGCTAATTTCAACATTTCTCTTTTTCCAATTTATTAGAATAATCCATTTCTCATTTAGAATGAGTTAAAGTAGTTTTTTAACTACTCATAAATAATCTAAAAGAATTAACCATTATTTTAATAGCACAAAATCATGAAAATATTATTTTCTTAATCTCTAGCTCATCAAGCCTAGACTTTAGTTTTAAAAAAAGAGATTATCTTTGAGAAACATTCTTTTGTTAAAGAATTAGCCATAGAGATGACTATTCTTTTTGAGAGAGAGATTTACTTAAAGAAAGCATTACAAATAAGTGTAAAGATTAACTTTCTCTTAATTAAACATTCAGACTCTTAGGGAAAGCTTGATTTGAATTAAAACAATCATTTAGAAAGCTTCTCAAGCTTGAGAGGAGTTGAGAAGAAGAAAGTCATTGAGGAAATTGAAAAAAAAAACCATAAAATCCATCTTACCTCTAATATTGGCTTGATTCTTTCTTTATTAGTAGTGAAGCCCCCAACCAATCAATTGGTTAGCAAGAGGAGAAGAGAACTCCAAGAGTTGTTGAAGAGAGAGAGAAGCTCCAAGCTCCCAAAAAGTAGAGAAAAATTAAGGGATAATAGAAAATATGATTATTTTAATATAATAATACTGGCATGGTATAGCTCAAGGATAAGAATACAAAGGAATGAGGGTCTATTTATCGGTGAGGGATGCCTCTAACCAAGTCCAACTAGGTCCTAGACTCAATTTAGACAAGATTTGGACCAGTTTGGCTCTCTTTTTTATCTAGTTTTATCCAGGAGAGAGAAAAATATCCCATTTTTGGATTAAAAAACTCAAGTAATCATGAAGAAAAAGGCACCTCCTTGATGTGGCATTATCTTCTTACTGAGGTGTCAAAAATGTATCATTGCCTCTAAATATCTCATTTTTTTTACTAATATCCCTTAATTTTTAACTAATAAACCTTGTACTCAATCAACTCTTCATCTTATGTGAGAATTTACTCATTTTTGGGTAATTTCGTTTATTCTTTGGATTTATCTCATCCCAACACTTGGATTAATTCTATTGGCCCATAGGAACCTTAATTAGACCATAACCCAAATTATTTTGAAAATCTGGACCCTTAGGCTAAGGTCTTAAATACATATTTTTAATTGATTCCTAATGCACATTAGAGAATTTATTTTGAATTTCTATTTCAGGGAATTATATTTTAGACATTAAGAGAATGTTTATATCTAAAAATATCTCAATATTGAATTACCTCTCTCTAGAATTTTTCTTCTCTCTAGGTAAAACAAGGAAAAATAATATTTTCTTGCATTTAGAAATAGGGAATGATTACAGGGGATTGAGGTAAAATATTATTCATTATTTAGGCTGAGGAGGAATCTTACATCCTCTCCCACTTGAAAAACGCGAGATGTCCTCATCTCGCAAAGTGGGGGTAATCTTTTACCGACTCTTCTTCTTTCTCCCAAGTGGCATCGTCTAGAGGGAAGAACTTCCACTTGTTGATTAAAAACTCTGCGAGGACTCTGCTCCTCTGAATGAGAACCTTCTCCCGAATGTCAAGGATTTCTTCAAGTTGGAGTACCATCTTGCCTTGAGTTAGAGAAATCAATTGTTCATCTCATCAAGGACGTGACTCGGGCGGCTGGGTACATATTTCTTAAGCAAACTGACATGGAATACATTATGTACCTTGAGATGGGGAGGCAGAAGAAGTTTATAAGCTAAATCATCTACTGTCTTTATAACAGCATATGGTCCACAGTATCTGGGAGAGAGCTTCTTGTACTTTCCTAAAGATAAGGAACTTTTTCTGGGTCGTACTCGAATGAAGACCATATCTGATTCTTCAAACACTTTCTCTGATCTGTTTTTATCTGCATACTGCTTTTGCCTATCGCCGTGGACTGCCTTAATATCTTTATGGATTTATTGCATTTGCTGGTCCATGTCATCAAGCATCTGTCTGGACATCTCGACCATGATCAATGAGTCAGACCAAGTTAATGGTGTAAGGCAATCTTGTCCATACAGAGCTTTGAAAGGGCTCATCCCAATGCTTCGATGATGAGAAACATTGTAAGCAAACTCAACCAGGTGCAAATGGTTTAACCACTTCTTGGGTTCCCTGCCCACAACATGACCAAAGGATATCTTCTATATTACATGATTCACTCTTTCACTCTCGCCATCTGTCTTGAGGTGATAGGCTGTGCTGAGATCCAAGAAAGTTCCTACTGCTTTGAAGAATGGAGTCCAGAATTACGATGTGTTTTATTCCCTCTTCATTGGGAATGCATAGCAGATTATTATAATACATGCATCCTTCATCCAATTTGTACCCAAGAATTCAACTCATTTCCTGAGGAGTCTTTCTTTCCTACATCAGAAGGGTAGCAATTGGGGCAAAGAATTTATCCTACATGATTCTCTCCCTTGCTTCACTGATCAATGGATTGGACACCACTGTAATTGCAAGAAGCAAGGAGGCTTTTCTACTGAGCGCATCTGCTACTACCACATTTTCTTTCCCTGGCTTGATTTCAAAATCCAATTCCTGGCAAGGTCTGCATCCATCTCCTTTGACGCATGTTGAGATCCATTTGGGTAAAGATCCACTTTAGACTTTGATGATCTGTCATCAAGTTGAACCTCTGTCCCAATAGATAATGTCTTCACAACTTTAGAGCATAAACTACTAAGAGTAACTCCAAGTCATGGACAACATAATTTCTCTCATGTGTTTTGAGCTTTCTGGATTCATAGGCCACTGCATGACCTTCTTGCATAATAAGAGCATCGCCTAAGGCGAAACCAATGGCATCAGTAACTACCTCAAAAGAGTAACTACCTCAAAAGAGTAACTCCAAGTCATGGACAACATAATTTCTCTCATGTGTTTTGAGCTTTCTGGATTCATAGGCCATTGCATGACCTTCCTGCATAAGAGCACCGCCTAAGGTGAAACCAATGGCATGACCTTCCTGCATAAGAGCACCGCCTAAGGCAAAACCAATGGCATCATAACTACCTCAAAAGGTTTGGTAAAATCTGGCAATTTAAGGACAGGGTTGGTTACTAGGGCTGTCTTCAAAGGCACTCTGACACGTAGCAGTCCACTGAAATAGGGTACTCTTCTTGAGTAGGTTAGTTAAAGGGGATGCTATCTGAGCATACCTCAGTATAAAGATTCTATACCATCCAATTAATCCTAGGAATCCTCTGACTTCTTTTACCGTCTTGGGTTCTGACCAATCTAAAACTGCTTGGATTTTTGCGGGGTGAGGAGAAATCCCATCTTTAGACACTATGAATCCCAAGTATTCCACCTGGTCAACAGAGAAAGAGAACTTGCTCTTTTTTGCAAAGAGTTGGTGCTTCCTTGGGATTTCCAAGACCTTAGGGAGGAGATAATCTGTGAAATAAAGAAAAAACCTCCAAAAATGAGTAAATACTCACATAAGATGAAGAGTGGGCTAAGGACCAAGGAAAATAGTTAAAAATTTGATTTTTGATCCCTCATAGTGGGGATTCCCCCTCATGAAGGAGCCCTCATGAAGGAGGCGCCTTTTTTCTCGTCATTGCTTTCCATTTTAAATCAATAAAATGAGATATTTCATCTCTCCTCTCTCCTAATTCAAGTCTAGTTCCAAAAAGTAAGCTGAACTGACCCACCAAAAATGGTCAAAAATTGACCAAATTGATCTGCTGAAAAATTCTAGAATCAGTTTGCTTGTTTTGAGGCTCACTTTTTCCTATAAATAGAAGCCTCCCCCTTTGTAAAAGCTTAATAGTGTTTATGCACTATTACTCTACTCCTCCCCAGAGCCAAAAACATTGAATTCACTTGATAATTCACTTGTTTTTGACTAATTCCTCTACAAAGAATTGGTGGCCACTCTTGAACCCTCAATCCCTCAAGCCAAAGGAAAGCTCACAAAACTCCATGTAAGTTATTAATTCTACTTTTTTAAAAATTCTAATCTATGGTTTTCTAAATTCTTTGCTTTTTAATGTGAATATGGATGTTAAGCCTTGATGAAAAGGCTTCCCCCTTCTCTTCATTAAGAATTTCAGCCTTTCTTTATCCTAAAATGAGTAACAAATAAATTGAGTTAAACTTTTCCTATTGATTACTCTTTACAAGTGAAAATTGATTAGATTAGAGTGCTTTATTTCATCTTGGGATAAAATTTAAAGTAAATTTAGAATGTAAAAATTGAGAAATGGTCAGCCCCATACAAAGGAGATTATTGCAAAATTTTCTTAATTTTTTGTGAAAACTAATTTTATCTTTATGTTATGCTAAAAGAGTAATCCCCACCGTTTGTGCATTCTGTGAATAAAGTTGAAATCTTTGTTCTTGTCTTGAGTATTGCTCTCTTTGAGACTTTTCTTGGTGGTTAATCTTAATTAAATTTTCTCTTAGTCTCATATTCGTGCATCTTGCGAAAATACCCCCAGTTTGCGAGATGAGGACATCTCGCGTTTTTCAAGTGGGAGAGAATGTAAGATTCTTCCCCATCCTCTCAAAATGTCCAGCATCTTCCCCCTGTAATCAATTCCCTCTTCAGAAATATAAGAGATCTCGTCTCTGCCTGTTTTGACATAGAGAGAGAGAGAGAAAATATTTTAGAGAGAGAATATTCAGATTATGAATATTTTTGGATAGAAAAATAACTCATCTTATTAAAATAAGTTCCCCTAAAATAGAAATTCAAAAAGAACTTTCCAATGTGCAATTGGAATTAATTGGAAATGGGTATGAAGGACCTTAGCCTAAGGGTCTAGATTTTCAGAAATTTTTGGATTATGGTCCAATTAAGGTTCCTGAAGCTTTGGGTTTGGGTCCCCGATACTACTGCGTGATGAGATCAAGGCATGGTGGATTTTCTGAGCGGGTCTTCTTACTAGCGTGTTTTCTTCCTCATCAGAAGATATGCCTTTATCCCGTTTTTGGCTTGCCTCTCTCAGAGGTCCTTTTAATAGGTCACCTCATACCAATGAGATAGGTGCTGCAATAACCGGCCGAATTATTCCCATAGATGAGTTACCTTATACGTGTGCAGCTTGTGAGTGCTGCTTTTGTGACCATATGATGGACGGGCTTATGGAATTGTAAAAAGTTCTTCTATCTTGCTGTATATGTTCCAAGAGTGAATAAAGTTGAAATCTTTGTTCTTGTCTTGAGTATTGCTCTCTTTGAGACTTTTCTTGGTGGTTAATCTTAATTAAATTTTCTCTTAGTCTCATATTCGTGCATCTTGCGAAAATACCCCCAGTTTGCGAGATGAGGACATCTCGCGTTTTTCAAGTGGGAGAGAATGTAAGATTCTTCCCCATCCTCTCAAAATGTCCAGCATCTTCCCCCTGTAATCAATTCCCTCTTCAAAAATATAAGAGATCTCGTCTCTCTACCTGTTTTGACATAGAGAGAGAGAAAATATTCTAGAGAGAGAATATTCAGATTATGAATATTTTTGGATAGAAAAATAACTCATCTTATTAAAATAAGTTCCCCTGAAACAGAAATTCAAAAAGAACTTTCCAATGTGCAATTGGAATTAATTGGAAATGGGTATGAAGGACCTTAGCCTAAGGGTCTAGATTTTAAGAAATTTTTGGATTATGGTCCAATTAAGGTTCCTATGGACCAATAAGATCAATCCATGTGTGGGGAGGAGATAAATCCAATTTTGTAAAAGATGATACTCAAAAATGAGTAAATGCTCACATAAGATGAAGAGTTGAAAATGTACAAGGTTTATTAGTAAAAAACTATGAGCAATATTAAAAATATGAGATATTTTGGGTATCCAAAAATGAGTAAATGCTCACATAAGATGAAGAGTTGAAAATGTACAAGGTTTATTAGTAAAAAGCTATGAGCAATATTAAAAATATGAGATATTTTGGGTATAATGATTCCATTTTGACACATATGTAAGGGAGGGGAGTCCATTAAAGGAGGTGCATATTTCACATGCTTGAATGAGTTTTAAACTCATAAATAATGTGATATTTTATCTCTCCTCTCTCCTAATTCAAGTCTAGTTCCAAAAAGTTAGCTTAACTGACCTAAAAATGGTCAAAAATTGACCAAACTGAGTTGGAAAATTCTAGAATCAGTTTGTTTGGTTAGGCGCTCACTTTTTCCTATAAATAGAGGCCTTCCCCTTTGTTAAAACTCAACAATGTTTAATGCATTGTTACTCTACTCCACCCAAGCCAAGAACTATGAATTTATTAATAATTCATTAGTTTTGACATTTCCCTCTTCCAAAGATTGGTGGCCACTCTTGTTCAAACAAGAGTTGAACCCTCAAACCATCAAGCCAAAGGAAAGCTATCAAGGTCTTTAGTAAGTTGGTGATTCTCTTTTTATGATTTAAATGGTTTTTATGCTTTATGTCTTCTCTATAATGTTAGGTCTCATTACAAAAGGCATTCCCCTCTCTTCTCTAACAAAACCAACCATTTTCTATCTTAGGTGAAAGGTTAATTGATTAATGTCAAGTTTTTTTTATAATGATTATAAAAGTGTTATTTTTAGCATAATTGAATGACATGCATAGAGGTATGCATAAAAGATGATTATTTTATTATAAAAGTATTTTTTTAGCATAATTGAATGACATGCATAGAGGTATGCATAAAAGATGATTATTTTATTATAAAAGTGTTACTTTTAGCATAATTGAATTTCATGCATAGAGGTATGCATAAAAGATGATTATTTTATTATAAAAGTGTTATTTTTAGCATTATTGAACTTTGAGGTATGCATAAAAGATGATTATTTTATTATAAAAGTGTTATTTTTAGCATAATTGAATTTCATGCATAGAGGTATGCATAAAAGATGATTATTTTATTATAAAAGTGTTATTTTTAGCATAATTGAATTTCATGCATAGAGGTATGCATAAAAGATGATTATTGTATTATAAAAGTATTTTTTTAGCATAATTGAATTTCATGCATAGAGGTATGCATAAAAGATTATTATTTTATTATAAAAGTGTTACTTTTAGCATAATTGAATTTCATGCATAGAGGTATGCATAAAAGATGATTATTTTATTATAAAAGTGTTACTTTTAGCATAATTGAATTTCATGCATAGAGGTATGCATAAAAGATGAATATTTTATTTAAAAAGTGTAATTCCTACTAAATTGAATTTATGCATAGGAAGATGCATAAAAGATTGATTTTTAATTCAAAAGTATCTTTCTCATCTAAATTGAATTTATGCATAGGAAGATGCATAAAAGATTGAATTTTAATTCAAAGTGTCATTCTCATTAAAAATAAATTTATGCATAGGAAGATGCATAAAAGATTGATTTTATTTGAAAATGTTAGTCATCCTTAAACGGAATTTATGCATAAATAGATGCGTAAAGAAATCTTATATCAAATATAAGAGTTCTCTTGTATTCTATAAATAGATATGGGAAATGATAAGATGTGATAAGATGCATATGAGATGAGTTAGGATGTGATAAGATGAGTTAAGATGTGATAAGATGTGTATGGGATGAGGTAAGAAGTGTATGTGATGGGGTAAGATGTATATGGGTTGTGATAGGGCGAGAATGGATGTAATGTAAAAGATAGATGTGAAGGCATATGTGGATGCATGGATGTGAATGTGGATGTGTATGTATGGATGTATGCATATAGATGTGGATGTATGAATGTGGATGTGGATGTAAGGATGTGAATGTGGATGTGGATGTGGATGTATGGATATGAATGTGGATGGGTATGTATGGATGTATGAATGTGGATGTGGATGCATGGATGTGTATGTATGAATGTGCATGTAGATGTGGATGTATGAAAATGGATGAGTAAGTATGGATGTATACATGTAGATGTGGATGTATGCATGTAGATGTAGATGTATGGATGTGAATGAGAAGGTGGATGTGGATGTATGCATGAAAATGTATGGATGTGAATGTGGATGTGTATGTATGGATGTATGCATGTAGATATGGATGTATACATGGAGATGTGGATGTATGCATGTAAATGTAGATGTATGGATGTGAATGTGAATGTGGATGTGGATGTATACATGGAGATGTGGATGTATGCATGTAAATGTAGATGTATGGATGTGAATGTGAATGTGGATGTGGATGTATACATGGAGATGTGGACGTATGCATGGAGATGTAGATGTATGGATGTGAATGAGAATGTAGATATGAATGTATACATGGAGATGTGGATGTATGCATGTAAATGTAGATGTATGGATATGAATGTGAATGTGGATGTGGATGTATACATGGAAATGTGGATGTATGCATGTAGATGTAGATGTATGGATGTGAATGAGAATGTAGATGTGGATGTATACATGGAAATGTGGATGTATGCATGTAGATGTAGATGTATGGATGTGAATGAGAATGTAGATGTGGATGTATACATGGAGATGTGGATGTATGCATGTAGATGTAGATGTATGGATGTGAATGAGAATGTGGATGTGGATGTATACATGGAGATGTGGATGTATGCATGTAAATGTAGATGTATGGATGTGAATGTGAATGTGGATGTGGATGTATACATGGAGATGTGGACGTATGCATGGAGATGTAGATGTATGGATGTGAATGAGAATGTAGATATGGATGTATACATGGAGATGTGGATGTATGCATGTAAATGTAGATGTATGGATGTGAATGTGAATGTGGATGTGGATGTATACATGGAAATGTGGATGTATGCATGTAGATGTAGATGTATGGATGTGAATGAGAATGTAGATGTGGATGTATACATGGAAATGTGGATGTATGCATGTAGATGTAGATGTATGGATGTGAATGAGAATGTAGATGTGGATGTATACATGGAGATGTGGATGTATGCATGTAGATGTAGATGTATGGATGTGAATGTGAATGTGGATGTGGATGTATACATGGAGATGTGGATGTATGCATGTAGATGTAGATGTATGGATGTGAATGAGAATGTGGATGTGAATGTATACATGCGGATATGGGATTGGATGTATGATGTGGATGTACGAACAGGGATGTGTATGTAGAATAATGAATGTGAATGTGTATGTGAATTAATGTGTCGTCGATATGAGGGAATGGATGAGAATGAGTACACATTGAATGGAATGTGGAATAAGTAATGTGGACTGAGGAAGGATAATGTGGAAAGACGAGAGTTCGATATAGAAACTGTATTTTGTGACTGTTTGTAAATGACTGTTTTATGTCAAGAATGCTGGGGAAGCATTTTGATCGTCTTGTGGATTAAAGTCATGGAGACCTAACTGATAAAGTTGCAACTGCTGACAGAGAGTCAATGGAGGACGTCTCGCGTAGCAAGGTCGGCCGAGGTCTTGACCAGCCTCAGTTCGATTTAAATGGTGAGCTTCCGGTACGGTGGATGAGGGACCAAGAAAGCGGCCTATGAGTGAAGCGCTAGGTCACCTGCGAAGGATCCTAGAGGGTGCTGACCAGACGGTGCTCGGGCTCTGGGTCGCCGAAGATACCCACACGTGCGTCGTGGAAGATATTGGAATAAAGAATAGGAATTGTTTTCTGAAACCAGGCATGGATCTGGTTGATTGACCTTGCTGGTCCTCAACGGATGAGTCCATGGCTCTTTTATATGGATCTGTGGGTTGATCTTGCTGATCTTCCAGGGAGATTCCATTCTATTATATGAATATATTGCCGGTTACTATGAGCTAGGAACTATGGAAAAGGCCCCTGAGTGAACAGGTGGTGAGCGTTCTGGTTGCCAATGATGCCATAAGTATACCGATGAATGAATGACTGGAAATAAGGATTGAACCAGAGACTTGAGGATTGTCATCAGTGACATAATGGTTTCATTAAAGGATTGTTTTAAAGATGCTAAGAAAAAGGCAATTTCATATTGGGTGTGTAAGTGGTGTGACTAGTTTTATGTTTGCATGAACTTCCGGCTAGGGGGCCTTGGAACTCTTTTCCTTGGTACCCGGGACAAAACCCAACCAAATTCTTAATTGGATCCCATCACTACAGTGGTTGGGCGGTTGGCTAACCCATGGGACTGGATGGGTTTAGGCTTGACTGATGGATCCGTAAATCGAGACTCAATTTCTGTTATTACGATAGATAAAGTAAATCCCGAATAGTAATTGTTCTATGGATAGGAATCAACGGCTGTGCCTCTTGATGGGGAAAAAAGTGTTGATCCCAATGATCCAAGTGCAAGTTTCTTCCTTGATCCGACCAAGTATCTTTATAGGTGCAGTAGGATCATCGTGATCAGTAATGATCTTGACTACGTTAGAGTAAAAAGTTATCCTGGTGGAATCGCCCGTGCTTTCTGGGTAAGGGAAGTTTTTTCCGGGTTCGGTTTTGGAAAAACTGATGGGTTAGTCTCTTGTCCGGATATCCGTGGACGAGGCCCCGAGTGTGGGACCCTACCCCGTGTACGAAGTGCTACTTCCGCTGCTAGTACCCCGAATCCATTGCGCGGTGGGGACAGGGATCTCACAGTTGGTATCAGAGCGAATTTGGCTTATAAAGATCAACTGAGAAGACAAATATGTCAAAATTTTATCAAGAAACACAAAAAGATTGTAATTGTGTGATATAATTCATACAATTTGATATTTAAACTGAAATTCGTAATTTGGTAATTGGTCTTCAGATGAAAGTACCGCAATTATATAGAATCCCTGACTTGCTTGAGGCCTAGACATGATGGTATTTACCTTATAATTCTAAGGGCCGTGACTACCTGTATATATCGAGAGTATAACTGCGGCTCTTTACTGACAGTATATATGAGTAAATCTAAGACTTGAAATTATAAGCATTAATGCTATCTAGAGGATGAATTCGAATGTGGTTGATATGATTTTTAATTCTGTTTGAGAACTGATGAGTTGATTTGGATTCTGATTGAAAAATGTTGATCCCTGAAAATTGGTTGAAATGTAATAAGCTGAACGAATCCTCAATGAGGATGAATGGGATGAGTCCTTGTGATGATATTCATAACTGGAATGATGATAATGTTTTCAGCAAATCACTATGAGATTAGTGGATTGTGATGTCAAATTGCTACTATTAACTCTTATCATGGTAGATCAAGTTAAGGGATGACAAATTGAGAAATTGCTTAACTTAAAATTCCGTGGAGGAATGTTCAGAAAGAAATTTTTCGGTCTAATGGACCATTATCGTGTTAAAGATATGGATGAATGAATTGTTATTGATTGATGAGTTCTATATAAGGGATACTTATCCCCGTATTCTGTTGCGTTGACCAGAATATAAGGAACCCCAGAATAAATTGGATCTTAAGAAAAAAGAGTTGTCCTCTACTTTGCGAGATGAGGACATCTCGCGCCTTTTTAAGTGGGATAGAATGTAAGATTCCTCCCCAAACCTTCGAGGTATACAGGAGTAAGAACCTCCCTTTCTGATCTTATAATTATTCCCTCTCTAAAATAAAAGAAAGATTCTGTTTAAAAAAGGAAGACCCTTTCCCCAGAATACTTCTTAGGAGCCCACCTGATTCAGTACCCTAGTTATGTCTAGACAGGTCCGCCATTTGGTCTGAGCTACAGAAGTTCCCAAGTGAGGGAAAAGCGAGCGCTCATACAGTTCTATGAAATCCTTTTTCACAGACTCACTTGCGTCTTGAAGGTGAGAAATCATCATGGATAAAACTAAGTCTTGCTGCCAAGCCATAAACAGAGATTAAGAAGAAAGGAGATCGATGGAAGTAAGATTACTGCGAGCGACAAGTAAGAGTTACGCCTTATATAAAAGAAAGAACTAGCGTAACCTAGAAGCCAACGAGGTATCTTGCCAGTGAAGTTTTATCGTCTTTCCATGATTTGGTTTTGGCACATATTTCTATAGAAGGCTTACATGAAATACATTATGAACTTTGAGATGAGGAGGTAAAAGAAGCTCGTAGGCTAAGTCACCTACTTTCTTTGAATTCAGATATGTCCCACAATACCTGGGGGATAACTTCTTCTGAGTTCATCGTTCCGAATCCTTGAAACAGGTGGGCTCCTGAGAAGTATTCTGGGGAAAGGGTCTTCCTTTTTTAAACAAAATCTTTCTTTTATTTTAGAAAGGGAATAATTATAAGATCAGAAAGGGAGGTTCTTACTCCTGTATACCTCGAAGGTTTGGGGAGGAATCTTACATTCTATCCCACTTAAAAAGGCGCGAGATGTCCTCATCTCGCAAAGTAGAGGACAACTCTTTTTTCTTAAGATCCAATTTATTCTGGGGTTCCTTATATTCTGGTCAACGCAACAGAATACGGGGATAAGTATCCCTTATATAGAACTCATCAATCAATAACAATTCATTCATCCATATCTTTAACACGATAATGGTCCATTAGACCGAAAAATTTCTTTCTGAACATTCCTCCACGGAATTTTAAGTTAAGCAATTTCTCAATTTGTCATCCCTTAACTTGATCTACCATGATAAGAGTTAACAGTAGCAATTTGACATCACAATCCACTAATCTCATAGTGATTTGCTGAAAACATTATCATCATTCCAGTTATGAATATCATCACAAGGACTCATCCCATTCATCCTCATTGAGGATTCGTTCAGCTTATTACATTTCAACCAATTTTCAGGGATCAACATTTTTCAATCAGAATCCAAAGCAACTCATCAGTTCTCAAACAGAATTAAAAATCATATCAACCACATTCGAATTCATCCTCTAGATAGCATTAATGCTTATAATTTCAAGTCTTAGATTTACTCATATATACTGTCAGTAAAGAGCCGCAGTTATACTCTCGGTATATACGGGTAGTCACGGCCCTTGGAATTATAAGGTAAATACCATCATGTCTAGGCCTCAAGCAAGTCAGGGATTCTATATAATTGCGGTACTTTCATCTGAAGACCAATTACCAAATTACGAATTTCAGTTTAAATATCAAATTGTATGAATTATATCACACAATTACAACCTTTTTGTGTTTCTTGATAAAATTTTGACATATTTGTCTTCTCAGTTGATCTTTATAAGCCAAATTCGCTCTGATACCAACTGTGAGATCCCTATCCCCACCGCGCAATGGATTCGGGGTACTAGCAGCGGAAGTAGCACTTCATGCACGGGGTAGGGTCCCACACTCGGGGCCTCGTCCACGGATATCCGGACAAGAGACTAATCCATCAGTTTTTCCAAAACCGAACCCAGAAAAAACTTCCCTTACCCAGAAAGCACGGGCGATTCCACCAGGATAACTTTTACTCTAACGTAGTCAAGATCATTTTACTGATCACGATGATCCTACTGCACCTATAAAGATACTTGGTCGGATCAAGGAAGAAACTTGCACTTGGATCATTGGGATCAACACTTTTTTCCCCATCAAGAGGCACAGCCGTTGATTCCTATCCATAGAACAATTACTATTCGGGATTTACTTTATCTATCGTAATAACAGAAATTGAGTCTCGATTTACGGATCCATCAGTCCAGCCTAACCCCATCCAGTCCCATGGGTTAGCCAACCGCCCAACCACTGTAGTGATGGGATCCAATTAAGAATTTGGTTGGGTTTTGTCCCGGGTACCAAGGAAAAGAGTTCCAAGGCCCCCTAGCCGGAAGTTCATGCAAACATAAAACTAGTCACACCACTTACACACCCAATATGAAATTGCCTTTTTCTTAGCATCAGCTAACTTTAAAACAATCCTTTAATGAAACCATTATGTCACTGATGACAATCCTCAAGTCTCTGGTTCAATCCTTATTTCCAGTCATTCATTCATCGGTATACTTATGGCATCATTGGCAACCAGAACGCTCACCACCTGTTCACTCAGGGGCCTTTTCTATAGTTCCTAGCTCATAGTAACCGGCAATATATTCATATAATAGAATGGAATCTCCCTGGAAGATCACCAAGATCAACCCACAGATCCATATAAAAGAGCCATGGACTCATCCGTTGAGGACCAGCAAGGTCAATCAACCAGATCCATGCCTGGTTTCAGAAAACAATTCTTATTCTTTATTCCAATATCTTTCACGACGCACGTGTGGGTATCTTCGGCGACCCAGAGCCCGAGCACCGTCTGGTCAGCACCCTCTAGGATCCTTCGCAGGTGACCTAGCGCTTCACTCATAGGCCGCTTTCTTGGTCCCTCATCCACCGTACCAGAAGCTCACCATTTAAATCGAACCGAGGCTGGTCAAGACCTCGGCCGACCTTGCTACGCGAGACGTCCTCCATTGATTCTCTGTCAGCAGTTGCAACTTTATCAGTTAGGTCTCCATGACTTTAATCCACAAGACGGTCAAAATGCTTCCCCAGCATTCTTGACATAAAACAGTCATTTACAAACAGTCACAAAATACAGTTTCTATATCGAACTCTCGTCTTTCCACATTATCCTTCCTCAGTCCACATTACTTATTCCACATTCCATTCAATGTGTACTCATTCTCATCCATTCCCTCATATCGACGACACATTAATTCACACACATTCACATTCATTATTCTACATACACATCCCTGTTCGTACATCCACATCATACATCCAATCCCATATCCGCATGTATACATCCACATCCACATTCTCATTCACATCCATACATCTACATCTACATGCATACATCCACATCTCCATGTATACATCCACATCCACACACATTCACATCCATACATCTACATCTACATGCATACATCCACATCTCCATGTATACATCCACATCTACATTCTCATTCACATCCATACATCTACATCTACATGCATACATCCATATTTCCATGTATACATCCACATCTACATTCTCATTCACATTCATACATCTACATCTACATGCATACATCCACATTTCCATGTATACATCCACATCCACATTCACATTCACATCCATACATCTACATTTACATGCATACATACACATCTCCATGTATACATCCATATCTACATTCTCATTCACATCCATACATCTACATCTTCATGCATACGTCCACATCTCCATGTATACATCCACATCCACATTCACATTCACATCCATACATCTACATTTACATGCATACATCCACATCTCCATGTATACATCCACATCCACATTCTCATTCACATCCATACATCTACATCTACATGCATACATCCACATCTCCATGTATACATCCACATCTACATTCTCATTCACATCCATACATCTACATCTACATGCATACATCCACATTTCCATGTATACATCCACATCTACATTCTCATTCACATCCATACATCTACATCTGCATGCATACATCCACATTTCCATGTATACATCCACATCCACATTCACATTCACATCCATACATCTACATTTACATGCATACATCCACATCTCCATGTATACATCCATATCTACATTCTCATTCACATCCATACATCTACATCTCCATGCATACGTCCACATCTCCATGTATACATCCACATCCACATTCACATTCACATCCATACATCTACATTTACATGCATACATCCACATTTCCATGTATACATCCACATCCACATTCACATTCACATCCATACATCTACATCTACATGCATACATCCACATCTCCATGTATACATCCATATCTACATGCATACATCCATACATACACATCCACATTCACATCCATACATTTCCATGCATACATCCACATCCACCTTCTCATTCACATCCATACATCTACATCTACATGCATACATCCACATCTACATGCATACATCCATACATACTCATCCATTTTCATACATCCACATCTACATGCACATTCATACATACACATCCATGCATCCACATCCACATTCATACATCCATACATACCCATCCACATCCACATTCATATCCATACATCCACATCCACATCCACATTCACATCCTTACATCCACATCCACATTCATACATCCACATCTATATGCATACATCCATACATACACATCCACATTCACATCCATGCATCCACATACGCCTTCACATCTATCTTTTACATTACATCCATTCTCGCCCTATCACAACCCATATACATCTTATCCCATCACATACACTTCTTACCTCATCCCATACACATCTTATCACATCTTAACTCATCTTATCACATCCTAACTCATCTCATATGTATCTTATCACATCTTATCATTTCCCATATCTATTTATAGAATACAAGAGAACTCTTATATTTGATATAAGATTTCTTTACGCATCTACTTATGCATAAATTCCATTTAAGGATGACTAACATTTTTAAATAAAATCAATCTTTTATGCATCTTCCTATGCATAAATTTACTTTTAATGAGAATGACACTTTGAATTAAAATTCAATCTTTTATGCATCTTCCTATGCATAAATTCAATTTAGATGAGAAAGATACTTTTGAATTAAAAATCAATCTTTTATGCATCTTCCTATGCATAAATTCAATTTAGTAGGAATTACACTTTTTAAATAAAATATTCATCTTTTATGCATACCTCTATGCATGAAATTCAATTATGCTAAAAGTAACACTTTTATAATAAAATAATCATCTTTTATGCATACCTCTATGCATGGATAAAACTAAGTCTTGCTGCCAAGGCATAAGAGAGATTAAGAAGAAAGGAGATCGATGGAAGTAAGATTACTGCGAGCGACAAGTAAGAGTTACGACTTATATAAAAGAAAGAACTAGCGTAACCTAGAAGCCAACGAGGTATCTTGCCATTGAAGTTTTACCGTCTTTCCATGATTTGGTTTTGGCACATATTTCTATAGAAGGCTTACATGAAATACATTATGAACTTTGAGATGAGGAGGTAAAAGAAGCTCGTAGGCTAAGTCACCTACTTTCTTTGAATTCAGATATGGCCCACAATACCTGGGGGATAACTTCTTATACTTCTCAAGAGATAAAGAACTTCTTTTGGGCCGTACTCGAATGAAGACCAAAACCTTGGTATCCAAAACATCTATTCTCACTTCTGAATTCATCGTTCTGGATCCTTGAAACAGGTGGACTCCTAAGAAGTATTTTGGGAAAAGGGTCTTCCTTTTTTAAACAGAATCTTTCTTTTATTTTAGAGAAGGAATAATTATAAGATCAGAAAGAGAGGTTCTTACTCCTGTATACCTCGAAGGTTTGGGGAGGAATCTTACATTCTATCCCACTTAAAAAGGCGCGAGATGTCCTCATCTCGCAAAGTAGAGGACAACTCTTTTTTCTTAAGATCCAATTTATTCTGGGGTTCCTTATATTCTGGTCAACCCAACAGAATACGGGGATAAGTATCCCTTATATAGAACTCATCAATTAATAACAATTCATTCAGATCATATTTTTAACACGATAATGGTCCATTAGACCGAAAAATTTCTTTCTGAACATTCCTCCACGGAATTTTAAGTTAAGCAATTTCTCAATTTGTCATCCCTTAACTTGATCTACCATGATAAGAGTTAACAGTAGCAATTTGACATCACAATCCACTAATCTCATAGTGATTTGCTGAAAACATTATCATCATTCCAGTTATGAATATCATCACAGGGACTCGTCCCATTCATCCTCATTGAGGATTCGTTCAGCTTATTACATTTCAACCAATTTTCAGGGATCAACATTTTTCAATCAGAATCCAAATCAACTCATCAGTTCTCAAACAGAATTAAAAATCATATCAACCACATTCGAATTCATCCTCTGGATAGCATTAATGCTTATAATTTCAAGTCTTAGATTTACTCATATATACTGTCAGTAAAGAGCTGCAGTTATACTCTCGGTATATACGGGTAGTCATGGCCCTTGGAATTATAAGGTAAATACCATCATGTCTAGGCCTCAAGCAAGTCAGGGATTCTATATAATTGCGGTACTTTCATCTGAAGACCAATTACCAAATTACGAATTTCACTTTAAATATCAAATTGTATGAATTATATCACACAATTACAACCTTTTTGTGTTTCTTGATAAATTTTTGACATATTTGTCTTCTCAATTGATCTTTATAAGCCAAATTCGCTCTGATACCAACTGTGAGATCCCTATCCCCACCGCGCAATGGATTCGGGGTACTAGTAGCGGAAGTAGCACTTCATGCACGGGGTAGGGTCCCACACTCGGGGCCTCGTCCACGGATATCCGGACAAGAGACTAATCCATCAGTTTTTCCAAAACCGAACCCAGAAAAAACTTCCCTTACCCAGAAAGCACGGGCGATTCCACCAGGATAACTTTTACTCTAACGTAGTCAAGATCATTTTACTGATCACGATGATCCTACTGCACCTATAAAGATACTTGGTCGGATCAAGGAAGAAACTTGCACTTGGATCATTGGGATCAACACTTTTTTCCCATCAAGAGGCACAGCCGTTGATTCCTATCCATAGAACAATTACTATTCGGGATTTACTTTATCTATCGTAATAACAAAAATTGAGTCTCGATTTACGGATCCATCAGTCCAGCCTAACCCCATCCAGTCCCATGGGTTAGCCAACCGCCCAACCACTGTAGTGATGGGATCCAATTAAGAATTTGGTTAGGTTTTGTCCCGGGTACCAAGGAAAAGAGTTCCAAGGCCCCCTAGCCGGAAGTTCATGCAAACATAAAACTAGTCACACCACTTACACACCCAATATGAAATTGCCTTTTTCTTAGCATCAGCTAACTTTAAAACAATCCTTTAATGAAACCATTATGTCACTGATGACAATCCTCAAGTCTCTGGTTCAATCCTTATTTCCAGTCATTCATTCATCGGTATACTTATGGCATCATTGGCAACCAGAACGCTCACCACCTGTTCACTCAGGGGCCTTTTCTATAGTTCCTAGCTCATAGTAACCGGCAATATATTCATATAATAGAATGGAATCTCCCTGGAAGATCAGCAAGATCAACCCACAGATCCATATAAAAGAGCCATGGACTCATCCGTTGAGGACCAGCAAGGTCAATCAACTAGATCCATGCCCGGTTTCAGAAAATAATTCTTATTCTTTATTCCAATATCTTCCACGACGCACGTGTGGGTATCTTCGGTGACCCAGAGCCCAAGCACCGTCTGGTCAGCACCCTCTAGGATCCTTCGCAGGTGACCTAGCGCTTCACTCATAGGCCGCTTTCTTGGTCCCTCATCCACCGTACCGGCGGAAGCTCACCATTTAAATCGAACCGAGGCTGGTCAAGACCTCGGCCGACCTTGCTACGCGAGACGTCCTCCATTGACTCTCTGTCAGCAGTTGCAACTTTATCAGTTAGGTCTCCATGACTTTAATCCACAAGACGGTCAAAATGCTTCCCCAGCATTCTTGACATAAAACAGTCATTTAAGATACTTGAAGTATTGATTACCTGTTCTTGTTGTTGTTATTTCTTGATCAATGATAGCATCAGGAACTAAGACTTCTTCCTCTCCTTCAATAAGAGGTGGTTCCTCATATGTTGGGTGAGTAGGAAGTGTTCCTCGAAAGGGTTTCAAGAGATGGATATGAAAAGAATTGTGAATATTCCAATTAGATGGAAGCTCTAGTCTATAGGCCACATCATTAATCTTTTGAAGGATTTTAAATGGCCCATAATATCTAGGCGCTAGCTTAACTGCAGGGAATTTTTCCACACTCTTTAATCACCATTTTTCAATTCTCAAAAGTACATAATCACCTTCTTGAAATGAAAATTCTTTACGCTTCCTATTTGCTTGAGATGTATACTTCTCTTGAGCTCTTGCAATACAATCATGCACTTCAGATAAAATGCGATCAAAGTCTCTAACATATTGGTCAACAGCTTCAATCTTATGGGAGAGTCTAGTAGCCCGAATAGGCAAAGCTCTACCATAGATAATCTCAAATGGTGCTCGACCAGTAGAGCAGTATGAGTAGTATTATTATAAGCAAATTGGAGTAGGTGTATGTACTTATCCCATGCACTAGGTTGCTGGGAAACATAGGCTCTAAGCATATCTAGGATAGTGCTATTTGTGACTTCGGTTTGTCCATTCGATTCCGGATGGAAAGCCGTGGAAAAATCTAATTTAGTGCCTAAATTTGAGAAAAGAGCAACCCAAAAGTGACTACAAAATTTAGAATCTCTATCAGAAACTGTCACTTTGGGTAGTCCATAATGAACAAAGATTTGCTTGACAAATATGTTCGCGGCTTGCTGAGAAGTTAGTGTCTTTTTACATGGAATGAAATAGGCTTGCTTACTAAACCTGTCCACTATTGTCCAAATCATGTCATGATGACTGAAAGTAGTAGGAAAACCAGTAATGAAGTCCATAGACACTTGTTCCCATGGTCTATCTAGAATGGGTAGAGGCATAAGCAATCCTAAAGCTTTGCCTTTGTAGCTTTTAATTGCTTGGCAAATGTTACATTCAGCTACAAATTTAGCTACATCATTCTTCAAATGAGGCCAAAAGAATTCTCGAGAAACTACTTGAAGTGTTGCGGAAACTCCTCTATGTCCCACAAATGGTGGTTGGTGCATCTCTTCCAAGACAAGTTGTCTATAAGGTTGAGTAACACACAATCTTTTCTCAAAGAAAAGATAGCCATCATTATGAGAATAACTTCCTTGAGGTGTCCAATTGTTTTCACGCAATTTGATCCATATTTCAGAAAAATCTGGATCAACTTCATAAGTTTCTTTCATAAGTATAAATGGTTCACTTTCAATAATGGAAATGTTATTGATATTTGGTCTTCGACTCAAAGCATCGGCAACAACATTTTCTTTTCCAGGTTGGTATTGAATCATAGGTTGGAAACTTTGAATGAAAGATGCCCATTTGATGTGCCTATCTGAAATAAGTTGCGAAAGCAAATGCCTAAAGCTTTGTTGATCAGTCTTGATAAGAAATTCTGAACCCATTAGGTAATGCTTCCAGATTTTCAAAGCATGCACTACTGCTGCTAATTCCTTGTCATATGTGCTATAATTTTGCTCTGCAGGCGTAAGCTTTCTACTCTGATAAGCAATAGGATGGTTGTCTTGCATAAGAACTGCTCCAAATCCTTTGCCACTAGCATCAGTCTACTATAAAGAATGGTCTTTGAAAATCAGGTAGTGTTAGAAGTGGTGCTTGTGTTAAAGCATTCTTGAGTGTTGCAAAAGATTTATCTTGCTTTTCCGTCCAATTGAAATTTGTAGCTTTCTTAAGGAGTTCAATCAAAGGATGAGCAATACAAGTAAAATTCTTGACGAACTTCCTATAATAACTACATAGGCCAAGAAAAGATCTAAGGTCATGTATGTTCCTAGGCTTAGGCCAAGAAGCTATACACTCAATTTTCTTAGGATCTACATGAATCCCTTCAGCCAACACTATATGACCTAAGTATTCAATCTCTTTTTGAAAGAAAGAACTCTTTTCAAGATTGACATACAATTCATTTTCTCTCAAAAGGTTGAACACTTGTTCCAAGTGTTGTTCATGCTCTTGTCGATCCTTGCTGAAAACAAGAATGTCATCAAAGAACACTATAACAAAACTTTGAAACTTAAGGAATATGCGATTCATCATACGGCTGGAAGTAGCTGGAGCATTGGTCAAACCAAATGGCATAACCAAAAACTCATAATGAATAGTTTGTGTTCTAAAAGCTGTCTTGAAAATGTCAGATTCAGTTATGCGAACTTGATGATACCCAGACTTTAGGTCAATCTTGCTAAAGACCTTTGATCCTCTAGCTTGTCAAGAAGATCATCTACCCTAGGAATAGGATATCTATTCTGACAGTAATCTTATTCAATGCACGGTAGTCTACACACATTCAGAAAGTTTCATTCTTCTTCTTAACAAGAAGGACTGGAGCTCCAAAAGGTGAACTACTAGGTCGAATAAGGCCTCTCTCTAGCAAGTCTTCGATTTGGTTTTGGATTTCTTTTTGCTCTAAATTGTTGACTCTATAGGGAGCTTTACAAGGCGGAGAATTTCCAGGTAATAAGTCAATACTATGATCCTCAGGCCTAGACTTAGGTAATCCTGGAGGTAGATCTTCCATAAAACAGTCACTAAATTTGGAGATAAAAAGATTAAACTTTGGACTTTTGGATGTGTCAAACTCAGCATCAAGCTGGTTAACCCATACCATATAAGTCTTGTCTCTTTTTCTTAGAGCTCTCTTTGCTTGAGTGTGACTTAACAAAGGACTCATTTCTCCTTTGACTAGACACTGGAGGAAAATATTTTCATTGTCCTTCCTTAGACAAATGCTATGAGTGTCATAGTCTATAATTTGGGTTATGCATGTGTCTCCAAGGCATACCCAAAATTATATCTACCCCTTGTAAAGGTGCAACTAAGAAATCCCTCTTTTCTGTTAAGGGCTTGATGCATAAATCCAAACCTTTCACCTCTTGTATGCAATTATACTTTGTTCCAGTAAATGCTGCTTTGACTTTATAGTGCGTAGGTGAAGAATGAAGATTTAATGCTCTAATTGCCTTTTCAGAAATGAAATCATGTGTACTACCATTATCATGCAAAATAACAACTTCATGGCCATTTATTGTTCCTTTTATTTTAAGCAAAGAATGAACATGAGGCTTACCTTCTTGTTCTGAGAAGTCTGGATCGGAATTACCCTCTTGCTTGAATGATTCTTCTTCATTGTCATCTTCTTCAATCATATTGACTCTAGGCAGCTGCTGCTGCTGGTGTCGAACTCTTGGTATGCTCCGGACAATTCGGTGCTATGTGACCTTCTTACTCGAAACATTTGATAGGAGGTGCCTTCGGTTTTCCACCATTGACTTTCTTGTTGGTACTCATGTTGCCTTTAACCTCGTCCTTGCCTTTGTCATAACTTGGTTTATACATCTTCTTTGTGTTGAAAGAACGGTAGAGGGGGAGGAGACACACACACAGGAGCAAACCCTAATGTATATTGCAAACCCTAACCATAGAGGGAAGCCATCTCCCTTCTCACACAATGCATAATGCCATAATCCATAATACACACAACACACTATGAGTTGTGTCCACACACACCTAACCCTACCACACACTATGACCAGCTAGACACGTGGTCATCTATGTCTCACACATGTTCCTACCTAACATGCCAGCACATAGCATAGCTGGCTCACACTGACATCGAGCTTGAATCTCAACAGCCCCTCTCACACATGTTCCTACCTAACATGCCAGCACATAGCATAGCTGGCTCACACTGACATCGAGCTTGAATCTCAACAGCCCCTCTCAAGCTCATGATGTACTGCCGCCGATGAAGATGTAGATGAGCTTGGGATATCAAGACTCTCAAAACTCCCCCTCAAGCTCATCCCATGTACTCCCAACATAGTACGGAAGTACTCAAACTTTTCCCTGCTAAGTGGCTTTGTAAAGATATCTGCCACCTGCTCATCAGTCTTCACATACTGAAGATCAACTGTACTATCCAGCACCTTCTCTCTGACAAAGTGATAATGGACCTCTATGTGTTTGGTCCTCGCATGAAATACTGGATTCTTTGCCAACTGTATACTGCTCATGTTGTCACAATGAATGACAACTTTGCCATCAATAGGCTCACACAAATCTGTCAAGAGACTCTTTAACCATATAGCCTCACAAGTAGCAATGGCTGCACCCCTGTATTCAGCCTCTGTACTAGATAAAGCAACTGTAGGTTGCTTCTTGCTACTCCAACTCACCACGGCACTTCCAAGTGTAAAAGCATATCCACTAGTAGACCTCCTGTCATAGGAGCTACCTGCCCAATCAGCATCTGTGTAACCATGTATATCCAAGCTTTTACCACTCTCATAAAGTAGACCATAATGTGCAGTGGTCTTCACATATCGCATGATGCGTCTCACTATATCCAAATGTGGTTTTTTGGGGCTCTGCATAAACTAGCTTACTAGCCCCACAGCATAACTCAAATCCGGGCGTGTGATAGTCATGTAAATGAGACTACCAACCATCTTTCTGTACATAGATGGATCATCCAATTCCTCGCCATAATCAGCCTGCAACTTCACATTTTGCTCCAAAGGTGTACTCATAGGCTTACACCCTGTCATGCCATATTTTGCCAACATATCCAATGCATATTGGCGCTGTACTAACCATGTACCTGCATGATCTTTGACCACTTCAATTCCAAGGAAGTATCTCAACTCACCAAGATCTTTCATGTCAAATTGCCCACTCAAAGCTTTCTTGACATGCATCACATCTGCACCATGATCACCTGTGATAATCAAGTCATCCACATAGATGACAAGTAAAACAATCCCATGCTCTGTCTTCTTCATATAAAGTGAAGAATCTGCTGTAGAAATCTGAAAACCAAGTGAGATAAGATATCTGCTCATCTTATCACTCCAAGCACGAGGTGCTTACTTCAAACCATACAATGCCTTTTTCAATCTGCATACGTGAGTGGGATATCTTGGGTGTACATAACCTTCTGGCTGTGCCATATACACTTCCTCTTGTAGATCTCCATTTAGAAATGCATTCTTGACATCCATTTGATGCATTTCCCAGCCATTAGCTGCAGCCATAGCAATGACTGCTCTCACTGTGCCCATCTTAGCCACTGGACTAAAGGTTTCATCATAGTCCAAACCTTGGGTTTGTGCATAACCCTTAGCGACCAATCTTGCTTTATGTCTCTCAATAGAACCATCAGATTTGCACTTCACTTTGTAAACCCATTTACAGCCAATAACATTCTTGTCCTTTGGTAATGCAACCAAGTCCCATGTGTCATTATGAACCAATGCGTCCATCTCAACATCCATTGCTTTCTCCCATACATGCTTTCCAACAGCTTCTGTATAGCATGTAGGTTCCACATGCTTCACCATAGATGTCATATATGCATATTGCATAGCAAAATCTCGATATGTCAATCTGTCAACTAGATATCTGACTCTCTGGGATCTCCGCAATGCCTGCGGGTCACTCTGAACACCTGTAACTCTAGCATGTGGTGGCACATATATGTCCTGCCTAGCACCAGGTGTGCGTAAAATAGGTATGCCAAGCTCCTCATCCAAACTCTCTGAACTAGATGACTCATAACCTGTGATTCCAATTCCTTCGACCTTCTTCTTTCCTTTATCCATAGCACTACTCCCAGTGCTCACACTCTCATGCCTCAAATGTCCTGACCATGGACGTACAGTACTACTCTCAGCTTCTGCTACTGGCCCCAGACATAGTAATAGAACTAGAACTTGCTTGTGGCAAGTTCACAGGCACATCAGCCTCAAGTGACTCAATGACTCCCTCATCTTTTGCTTTGTACCAACTAGCAAGCTCATCAAACACCACATCTCGTGAGATGACCACTTGTCTAGTTTGTGGATTATAACATTTGTATGCCTTTCAATCCTATGCATATCCAACAAATACACATTTCTCTGCCTTAGGATCCAACTTCCTTCTTCTTTCATCAGGCACATGTACATAAGCTATGCATTCAAAAACTTTGAGGTGTCCAATGTCTGGCCTATAACCTGTAAGCCGCATCTCTGGCGTACTGCCATGAATGGCTGTTGTAGGTGTTTTGTTCAGTATATACACTCCAGTAGCACATGCTTTTGCCCAATAATAATCTGGCATGCTCTTTTCATTGAGCATCGCTCTAGCCACTTCACATATGACTCTATTCTTTCTCTTAGCCACACCATTCTGCTGAGGTGTATACCTGCAATTCAACTGTCTTCTTATTCCATGCTTCCTCAAGAAATGCTCAAAAGCTTTTGAGGTGTATTCACCACCTCCATCTGTTCTCAAACATTTAATCCAACAGCCATATTGCTTTTCTGCAAAAGCTTTGAAATCCATAAACTTTTTCAATACTTCACTCTTCTCTCTCAGAAAGTATATCCATGTCATCCTGCTGAAATCATCTATGAATGTCACATAGTATAAACTGCCTTTGATAGATGGGTTTTGTGCAGGACCCCATACATCACTGTGTACTATCTCAAGTGGCCTGCTACTCATATTTCCTTCTCTAGGAAACCGCAACCTTGCCTGCTTTCCAAACTGAGACAGGCTTCACAAACATGCATATGTCCATCATATTTGAATCTAGGCAATCCACTGACAATGTCTCTTGTTTGCATGTTCTTTAATCTCTGTATATTGACATGTCCAATCCTCTTATACCACATATCAATGTCCTGTACCACATTTCTGCTTTTAGAGAACATGGCTGATTTTAACTCAGGAATTCCAGCATCCAGCTTAAACAACCTACCTTCTTTCTTGCCTTTGGCAATGACTCTACATCCATGTTTGAAGTCCTCAACGAAGCAACCATGCTCGTTGAAACGAACCTGTAATCCCTATTCCACCGTTTGACCAACTGAGGCCAAGCTTTTTGTGATAGAAGGCACATACAATACATCAGATAGATTTTGTTTGACCATTGTGCATAGCCAATGGTACACTACCAACATGTGTAATGGCATGCTGAGTATCATCTCCTGTTTCCACATAGCCTTTCACATCCATAGGCTTCATATGCTCAAACCATTCACCATGACACATCATATGGTTTGATGCTCGAGAGTCCATATACCATGTATCATCATTCTCAGCATTTGTCATCATCGATCCAACAACATGTTTCATGGTGAACAAATGATTTGCAGTGCCATCATTACTGCTTGATGCATAATTTCCACCACCATGTTGTGCATAATTTCCACCATAATGACCACCACGTTGTGCTCTACCCCCTCTCAAATCATTCTGTTTGCAAAAACAATCTCTCGCCATATGACCATATTTCCCACAATAATGGCATTCAACATCTTGCATAGATGTTTGTTGGCCTTGCCAACGTCCTCTACCACGGGGGTTACCTCTGCCTCTCTGAGAGGTGCATATCCACGACCACCTCTAGCACCATATGTGGGCTGAAAATTCTGTTGTGATGACCTGTCCTGCCATCCACGACCATTACCACCACGTCCACGTGATGTGAATCTCCCCCTGCCTCTAAAACCTCTCTGTGAGTAGAAAGCCTGATTTCTGCCATTATCATCATGGCTAGTAGATGCATCCAGAAATGAATCACTGAGTTTGATTTCCTCAACAAGTAAGAGTGAAACCAACTCGTCAAAGTCTGGTAAACCTGTACTCCTCACTGAGATAGATGTATCAAAAGATTTATATTCCTTGCCAAGACCACGCAAGGTAATATCCACCAAATCATCATCAGGCATGGGGCATTTATTGTTTCCAATGCATCTGCAAACTTCTTTATTTCTTGCACATAATCATGTATGCTCCTTCTATTCCTCTTCACATTATGTATCTGTTGTCGCAACCAAGACTTGCGAGCACTCGTGTCTGTATTAAACATCTTGACCAAAGTATCCCATGCATCTTTGGGATTCTCAACATCCTGTATGTGTATGAGCATAGCATCAGAAATACATATAGACAGATAATGCAGCACTTTGAATGCTCTTTCTGACCATTGCTTGTAAGCAATAATCTGCTGCTGCTGTGTAGGTTGTCGGGGTAGCTCAGGCTCTGGCTCAGCACCTGTAATGAGATTCCAAAATCCTTTTCCTTTCAAGAAACTTTTTATCCTGTACTTCCATGCCTGGAAGTTCTTCCTATCCAGCAACAATCTATATTGGATTATCCGACATGTTTACTCAATGCAAAAACACCTTGCGTACACTTCCAAATCTGTAACCAAGCCTTCCTTAGCTCAACCACACTCCAATGAGTGTTCCAGGTACTCCAAAGTAACCACCAATCTTCAAATTTGATGTAGAAAATCAACTTGTATGCATCTGTATGCATCCAAGATGAACTGGCTCACGCAGTCCGAGATACCCTACTTTGATGCGCTTTCCAAGGCTCCAAATCACAATGTAGTGATGCAATCAAGTATGGGCAACTTGCATTGACACCTAAACAACCTCAATGTAGAATATCAACACCATCTAACATGTGTACATATCAATTTTTGAACCCCTTTCTCTGTTTTGGGAAAAACCAGAAAAACCAGTAGTAAAATGGCTCTAATTTCTTCAATATTTGTCCAAATTGAGCAACTAGGCATTTATTAGCTTAGCAATAGTGTCCATCAACTCCATGTAAGAGGAATTTGTCCAATTGTTTAAGACCAAAGATTAATTGCTCAATTAAAATTGCTCTGTTTCTCTGCAACCAGTGGACAGCCTGTTTAATCAGCTCATTCCTAGCTCAATTAAGCATAATTGATCAAACCAACCATGTAGCCCTCTTCTCCAATGTGTATAGCAACCAATTTCTAAAGCAATTGTGGAAGGAACCAAGCAACCAAGTGGTAATCAACCTCCTCGTACCAAAATGATCAATTTTCTGCCCTGTTTCACTGTGCGTCGCCTGTATTTGAGGGATTTGGGAGTGATTTACTTGTTAATTGATGAGGTATTTAAGTCCCCAACACACTTGGGTATGTGTGCAACCAGTCAATGCTTGGATTTTTGCCAAAAATATGCTCAAAATGCATCAAATCTTGACTCCCTTTTTTCTGTTTTGTGAGAGCTCAAAAACCAGAGTTTTTCACACATTCAAATGCTTCCAAATTGCTCCAAAATTAGTTTAAGGCTTGCATAGGAGTTGCCAATACATTCTCATTGTCAGATACATGTTTGTTTTGCCAGATTTGCATGTATTTCCACCATACATCAATGTTTCCAAGCTTTAATGGGAAAGCTTTCAAAAACCAAAAATTTTCTTTGCTTTGATTTGATCTAACTTGCTTTGTTTTTGCCTGTATCACCTGCAATGGCAAGCTTCACAGCTTCTTCTCCCTCTTCACTCACTCACTCATAAACCCTAATAAACAGCACAAGGCTCTGATACCATGTTGAAAGAACGGTAGAGGGGGAGGAGACACACACACAGGAGCAAACCCTAATGTATATTGCAAACCCTAACCATAGAGGGAAGCCATCTCCCTTCTCACACAATGCATAATGCCATAATCCATAATACACACAACACACTATGAGTTGTGTCCACACACATCTAACCCTAGCTAATGTCCACACACTATGACTAGCTGGACACGCGGTCATTTATGTCTCACACATGTTCCTACCTAACATGCCAGCACATAGCATAGCTGGCTCACACTGACATCGAGCTTGAATCTCAACACTTTGGAGCATAAAAAGATTTAGTAAATGGTTTAGAAGAAGTACCCTCATGTGCTTTAATCTCTTTAGGAGAACCATTTTTGCGTTCGGAATTAGTTGCCAAAGATATTACAGTAGATAGTGAATGAGGTCGAAACATATTCACATCGGCCCTAATGGTAGATCTAAGGCCCGAAATGAATTTCCTCTTTTGGTCCTTCTCGCTGACTCTCTCCACAACCTGCACCTGTAATAAAGTATTCTAGAACTTTTCTACATACTGTGACATAGTTTCCTTTTCAAGTTGATGCAAAGTGTCCCATTGGTGCCTAACTTTAGACTTGAATTGTGAGGGTAAAAAGTGCTTTTTAACCAGCCGTTGAAATCTCAGGAATCTGGCTTGTCACGACCTTGCTTTTTTACACTCCACCATAAAGCTGCGCTGTCTACCAAAAATGATTGACTGCACATTTAATCTTATCACTCTCTGAAAATTTTTCTCCTGAAAAATAGTTATCTAGTTGACTAAGCCAAGCTAGAATGACCCTAGCATCCTTCTTTCCGTCATAATTTTGAAATGTGAAAGCTTTCCGACTAATCTTGGATTCTTTTTGTGACCTTTGTGCTTGCAATGTAGCATTTACAGCCCTTTGGATAGTGTCATCTTCGTCATCAAAAGATAGCAAAAAGTCACGCTTGCGTCTAGCTGTCTCTCCAATTCAATACGCTTCTCTCTCTCTCTTCTACAATGTAGCATTTACAGCCCTTTGGATAGTGTCATCTTCGTCATCAAAAGATAGCAAAGAGTCACGCTTGCGTCTAGCTGTCTCTCCAATTCAATACGCTTCTCTCTCTCTTCTACAATTTGATGTTGTAAAGAAAGGAGTTGCTCTTGAATTGATGGCGAGATAGGAAAATATGCCATAGTGCTTGTGCAAATGATGTAGATAAATAAAATTTTATTTGATTTGATGTAAATAAATAAAGCAAATGTAAGTACTTATCTTGTTTTTCTCCCGCAATTTGATCTTTGTTGAAGCTGAACAAAGACGTTGTTCAATGGTTGAATTGAATCCTCGTCGCTCTTCAAACAAATCCCGAGCGATTCCGCGTGATTTACGAGACTTGGGCTAGTCGAATTGTTGATGAAATGATTTTTTGCACTTTGAAACCTGCTAAAACAGTCGTGTAAACCTTGCCCAATCTCTGTAATATTTTTTTGAAATTTTTTAGAATTTTTTCAGAAATGATTTTGGAATTTTTTGGCCTTTTCTAGGTAATTTTTAAGCCTTTTAAAACCTGTAAATCACTTTTAAGCCTTTTAAAACCTGTAAATCACTTTTCTGCACCCAAAAATTTCAAAATAGGAAACCTTTTTGAATTTCTCTTCAAATTTGGAAATAGGAGGAGTAAAAGCTCAAAAAGGTGATGTGACATGCATGGGGCTTGGGAAAAGTAGAATTGGGTTAAGGATTGATTAGGCTTATGCAGGATTACGCCTTTGTAATTTTTTTGAATCAAAATAAATAATGATTTTGCACCGGCAAGCTGCCCGCGTTGCGCCTATTTCCTCATGAGTTTTGTGATTTTTTTTTATGGTTTTTCCACAGATAAACATGCTCCGTCCATTATAGATTTGCTAGTGCTTGAAGCTTTCTGATTTCTGAGAAAATCATGTGAGGTTTCTGGCTATGGGGATTTCATCCATGCGGTCAGATTTTGATTTCTCTGAGTATTTAGAAAAACCACTTTTTGATAGAGAAGTATGGTTTTGCAGGGTGGTGAGTGGGTTTGTGAGTAGATCTAGTTTTGAATTTTTTGACCTTTGGGTAAAGACTTACAAAGCACCCTTCTGTCCAATGGATAAATTCCTGCACTTTCTTGATTTTTGAGAAGATGAAGCCTTTTCCTACCTTCCCCACAAATCTCCTAGCCCAAGCTCTGATACCACTGCAACCGGAATCTTACTCTAGGATAGATTATGGAAGAGTAGAGAATTCACAAGAATTGATTCAACCATAAAAACCAATGCTTTGCAAGCTTCAACTAAATCAAATTAATTGAAATTCAAACACTTAACAAAATTGAAATACTTAGCTCAATAGACCATGGGTGCAATCTTCCCCCCCCCCCTTGTGCGTGGCCTTCCCCACACAAGGGTGTTTAATTAGCTTTTCAAAAATAGGCCATAGCCCCCAAAATATACAAAATGTGCTTTTAGAGAGCACGGCACTCTTCTTTTACAAAAATAGAGTGTCTAATATTGGGACTAGGGTAAAGCCATAGGCTTTAATAAATTCCACATTATAAATGTATCTTTCCTAAAGTTCAAAATGGAAAAATCATTTGCTAAGGTTGCAAGCTACTATGCTTGCCAAAAATTAAATGTGATGAACCAAGTCATTTCTTCCAAAGTAAACTCTTCATTTTCCATAGTCTTCATCACCTGAAAATATAAGCCCAATTAATAATTAAATTAATCCCACAAATATTAAACAGGCACAAATCATAACCAACTCATGACTACCAGGCGTAAGTACCCCAGGAATCACCTTGCCATACGAACCTAACTGAAATAATCATAGATGGCCCCAAACATACGTCACTATACCGCATGTATTAATATTTATAGTGGTGTCACCCACGATATTAACCTAGCCGGCATGACGCAAGAGTAACCCAGGCATCCCCAAATTACTCAAGAGGGGATAAATAATATTTTTCTAGAGGACTTAAAATATATTCTCATGACAGCATAATAGAAATTTTTATTATAAAAGTGTTATTTTCATTATATTTAATTTCTATGCATGGAAAGATGCATAAAAGATTTATTTTTAATTCAAAAGTGTTATTCTCATTGGATTTAATTTCTATGCATGGAAAGATGCATAAAAGATTCAATCTTTATTTCAAAAGTGTTATTCTCATTAAAATTGATTTATGCCTAGAAAGATGCATGAAAGATTTTTTTTCAAAGGTGTTATTTTCTTTAAATTTGAATTATGCATAAATAGATGCATAAAGAATCTTTATATCAAAAATTAGAATTCTCTTAAATTCTATGTTTAAATTCTATGATTAGAAGTGATGAGAATGTGAGGTGAATGGATGGATGGATGTGATGTGAATAGAGGTGATAAGATGTGATGTGAATCAGATAGATGTGAATGGATGGATGGATGTGTTGTGAATAGAGGTGATGAGATGTGATGTGAATCAGATAGATGTGAATGGATGGATGTGATGTGATGTGAATAGAGGTGATGAGATGTGAGGTGAATAGATATGATGAGATGTGATGTGAATCAGATAGATGTGAATGGATGGATGGATGTGATGTGAATAGAGGTGATGAGATGTGAGGTGAATAGATGTGATGAGATGTGATGTGAATCAGATGGATGTGAACGATTGGATGGATATGGATGAATGAGATGAGATGTGTATGAATGAGATGTGATGTGGATAGAAGTGATGTGATATAATGGTGATGAGAATGAATGTGATAGATATGAATGAATGTGAATGTGATGGATATGAATGAATGTGATGTGATGGGATGCGAATCGAGATAGATGTGATAGATATGAATGAATGTGAATGTGATGGATATGAATGAATGTGATGGATATGAATGAATGTGATGTGATGGGATGTGAATCGAGATAGATGTGAATGAATGAGATGTGAGGTAAAATGAATGAGATGTGATGGCTAGGTTTCCTCTCTGTAGTGATGTGATGGAGTTAGAGGTTGGTTGTTTCTTTTGTGTTTGGGTCTCACATGAAAGATCCCTGCCCCCTCCATGCAACGGATTCGGGGGTGCTAGCAGTGGAAGTAGCACTTCTTGCACGGGGTAGGATCCCTCACTCGCGGCCTCTCCCACGGATATCCGGACAAGAGACTTTTCCCTTGGTTCTTCAAAAACCGAACCCGAAAAAACTTCCCCCTACCAGAAAGTACGGCCGATTCCTCCAGGATATTTGTACTCTAACGTAGTCAGGGTAATTATACTGACCAAACTGATTCGACCAAACCTATGAGTCACTTGGTCAGATCAAGGAAGAAACTTGCACTTGGATCATAGAAACCAACACTTTTTTCCCCATCAAGAGGCACATCCGTTGATTCTTTTTTCCATAGAACAATTACTATCCGGGATTTACTTTATCTATCGTACTATAATAGAATTGAGTCTCATTTTACGGATCCATCAGTCCAACCTAACCCCATCATACTATAACAGAATTGAGTCTCATTTTACGGATCCATCAGTCCAATCCCATGGGTTAGCCAACCGCCCAACCACTGTAGTGATGGGATCCAATTAGGAATTTGGGTAGGTTTTGTCTCGGGTACCAGGGAAAAGAGTTCCCAGGCACCCTAGTCGGATATTCATGCAAATTTAACGCCAGTCACACCACTTACACACCCAATATGAAATTGCCTTTTTCACAGATTCTACTATCTTTAAAATAATCATTTAATGAAACCATAGTGTCACTGATCATAATCCTCCAAAATATCCGGTTGAATCCTTATTTCCAATCATTCCTTCATCGATGTATCTATGGCATCATTGGCAACAACCAGAATGCTCACCACTTGTCCACTCATCAGGGGCCTTTTCGATAGGTCCTAGCTCATAGTAACTGGCAATATATTCACATACCAAAATGGAATCTTCGTTGAAATCAGCAAGATCAACCAACAGATCCATATAAAAGAGCCATGGACTCATCCGTTGAGGACCAGAAAGGTCAATTAACCAGATCCATGCCCGAATTCAGAAAACAACTCTTACTCCTTGTTCTAATATCTTTATGTGTTTTTTCACTACAGTTTATTAAAGAACTTCAATTGTATTCAAAAGCCATTCAATTCAATGCTTCTCAAGCTTGAGAGGGGTTGAGAAGAGAGAAACATTTGGAGATTAAAGAAAAAAAGACCATAAACCACATTTTACCTCCTAGATTGCTTGATTCTTTGATCAAAGTAGAGGCCCCCAACTAATCAATTGGTTTGGTATGTTGATGGAGACTCCAAGGAAGATTGAAGAGAGAGAGAAGCTCCAATCTCTATAATTTGTAGAGGATTTTTAGAGGATAAGAGAAAATATCACTATTTTAGTATAGTACTGGCATGGTATAGTTCTCATATTTTTTTTACAAAAGGGCTAAGGATTTATTTATAGGTGAGGAAGGCGTCTAACCAAGTCCAACTAGTTTCTAGAATTTTCCAAGTTCAGTTTGTGGACAAGATTTGGACCTAGTTTGACTCCCTTTTGATTTGGTTTGATCCAAGAGAGAGGAGAGATAAGTCTACTTTACATTGTGGACTATTTTATGAAACTAGGAGTGTACATGGGTACATACACATATGCTGATTGGGCTGTGCTGCTATGGCAGCATGTGAGGTAGCTTGGATGAGAAAGCTACTTGCAGATTTTGGTCTATCAGTGGATAGACAAGTTATCATTTTCTGTGACAACATTAGCAGTATACAGTTGGCTAGGAACCTAGTTTTTCATGCTCGCACGAAGCATATAGAGGTCCACTATCATTTTGTCAGAGAGAAGGTTTTGGCAGGAGACATTGACCTTGTTTATGTCAGCTCACAGGATCAGGTCGCTCTAACATCTTCACCAAAGCATTGGGTAGAGAGAAGCTCTGCAGATTCAGAGCTTCGCTTGGTGTACATGAGATGGAGTTGAGCTCGAGGGGGAGTGTTGAGATATCGAGCTTATCTAGTGAGGCGGTGGACACTGATGA
The DNA here is from genome assembly GCF_041138505.1 of Cibotium barometz. Taxonomy (NCBI): domain Eukaryota; kingdom Viridiplantae; phylum Streptophyta; class Polypodiopsida; order Cyatheales; family Cibotiaceae; genus Cibotium; species Cibotium barometz. The sequence continues at coordinate 61,139,382 of NC_141054.1, read as the reverse complement.
CCCGCCTGGGGGATAGGCCCCACACTTACACCGCTGGCATGGTTGGTGAGATCATAGGTGATATGCGGCCAATGGGACTTTGCATGACACTTATTAATGTCCTCAAATGGAGGAGCTTATTTATTAATCTAAAGTGGGATTAACAAACTCCCATAATCTTTACACGCGTTACACTTGTCTTAGAGTTGATCGGATTCACTCACAAATCAAACTCCTACATTGGATTCACTCACAATGTTTTCATACGTGTCACACGTATTCACAAAGTATACCACACGTTTCACACATGTCACAGCTGGTTGGATTCACTCACAACCAACTAAGGTCACCCTCATCAAGAATTAATTCAAAAGAGTTGATCAGATTCACTCATAATCAAACTCACACATTTCGTACACGTGTCACAGTTGGTTGGATTCACTCACAACCAAATAATTCTTTAATCACACGGGTCACCCAAGATATTCTTTTCACTTATTGGGTTACCCAATAATAAATTAATTACCCTAACATCCCTGAGTTGCATATTAGCAAGTGAAGAGAGTCATGATATAATATCCGTCTCACAGATAGAATCCCTCTCAACACTAGATTGTGATAAGTTTTTCGTCACAGATATCCAAGGAGTATCTTTAACATACACCAATATGAGTATTTTTCACAGACACTAACATGAGTATCTTTAACAGATACCAACATGAGTATCTTTCACAGACACCAACAGAGTATCTTTCACAGACCCCAACACAAGTATCTCTCACGATAATAATTTGAAGAAAGTATTTTAAATGAGGTGTTAAAGTTTAAAGGTTGAATGCGAAATAACAATAAGTTACATATATTCTCGAAAAATATATGTGCATCATTGTTGTTAGTTCACTCAAGTCCTAATAGTGAATGGTCTAATATGTATTTTCTTCCACGTGTAGAAAGTACATATCATTCATTGAATTATCTTGATCAATATATTTGAATTTTAACTATAGTTTTTTTTAATTTACAAAATTGAACAATGCATAAATATGAGTTTTAGGCTTACCTCTCTAGTGGTAGAAATCATGATTGATAGTACCCTCTTATTTAGGTTGGTCGTCTTTATCTTCGTCTTCAACCACGTTCATGACCGCAACTCGATTCTTTCTCTTTTCTAGGCACTCATATGCATAATGTCCTTCTTTGTTGCACCTGTAACACGTAATCACATGAGATTTTCAATCTCCATTGTTGGTCTTCTTTGCAGTTTCAGTTTTCTTCCCATTCACTTTGTGAACCATTATGCTTCTCTGCTTTATCTTTGTGCTGAAACTTCTCATGTTTAGATCGAGAAAATTGAGGAATATGAGAATCTCACTGTAGTGTCCCTCAAATCCAATTTTCTTGTCGTAGTTTATTACTAGAGAGATGGCATTGCTAAGAGAACAAGGATGAAACATGTTCACTTCTGCTCTAATGACTGGCTTCAGACCTGCTATAAACTTCCTCCTTTTCTCTTTTTCATGAACTTTCTCTATAGCTTGAAGTTGCAATAAAGTTTGCCAAAATCTGTCATATCAACATAGGCTAATATGTTCCCCTTTTTGAGCTATCTAAAAATATCCCATTGCTATCTGGATTTACTCTTATACGACAGAGGTAATAAATCCTTCTTGATCAGCTTTCTAGAATTCTTTCCATGACTTTGGTTTACGTTTGCCCTGTCGTCTAATAACATTCCACCAAAGAGCTGCACTGCCTACCAAATCATTAGTAGCACATTTATCCTTCTCAGAAAATTTCTTTCTAGAAAAACAATCATCAAGCTGGCTTATTCATGCGAGTATGACGTGTGCATCCTTTTTGCCATCAGAATCTCTACAAGTAAAAAAGTTAGCGAGAAACTCGACCGCTTATTTCCTCGACAACCTACTGAAGTTCACTGGTTATGCACGCAGCTTACACCAGACTAACATGATGTTAAATCAAGCAATAAAGAGAGCCTACAAGTTACTCGAACAATTAATGGACTTCCTATTCACTTAACAATGGAAGAACACAATACTACATAGCTAATTTCAATGGATTTAACAACCAGTCAGACATCAAGACTCAGAAACATAACAGGGTGACTCATGTACAATGAAGCTGAAAGCCAAAAAGGTAACAGTCTTGCCAATATATATATATATGTGTGTGTAAGAAGAGTAATGATACAAAATTAGCAACCAGCCTCTGAAATGCTAAAGACTCATCCTTTTATACTACTTGCTTTTGCTGCATCTATTAGTACTAAGATTTCTCCTAGATGGTAAGATGCACTGGCAAGGCGTGTAGGAGGCACCGCTAAGTAATAATGACCTTTTAACTACCATCCGATTGTTTGGTGATGCTGACTTGTAGTGGCAGGGCGGCTATCCAGATACTTCCTGCGGTCATTAGTCTGTGCCCGCCCTTAGCCTATGGCTAACACTTGGCATGCCTGGTGAGTCGGATTCCCAATCCGATGACTCAAACCCAAAATTGTTGACAGTTTCCAAAATGTTAAAAGCCTCTTATGTTATGGGGTCTAGTAGCTACACCTTAGACTTCAAGATCCGGAAGGTGGAATTTGAAGGATGCCTTCCATGAGAGGAATTCCGAGGATTGATTCCTAGAAGCAGAATCCTGGTGTAGTACTTACTTCTTCCCATGTTGCTCTTGACTAGTCATTGGAGGACATCATGATGGTGAATAGCTGATCTTGCAGTTGGTCATAGTGCTTCTGGAGAGTCATGGATTCTTCCAGTGCTTCCAACAACTGCAACCTTCTTATGTTGGTTGTTGAGGGGCTGCTCTCTTCTGGCTGTGGTGAGGATGGCTCTGCCTCTTTTAGTGATATACCCGCTACATCTGGTAGGAGTACCGAGATGGGCGGCAAAGGTGTTGCCCATGATCCTTGAATATGTGCCTTCTTGTGTTGTCCTCCTTTGGAGATTGTAGTGCTATTGGTACCTTCAGAACTATATTGTCTTCTTTGAACTGTTCGGCTAGTGTCATTGGTAATGCATCTTCCTCGTGCAGGTTGTTTCTTTGCCCTTTCCTTTCATAGTAACTATCTTTGTCCCTCGAACTTTGATTGCTAGGCTATCCAAGAGTGAATTTTTGTACTTCATGCCTTGATCTCTAGTGCGCTAAGAAAAATGGTTTTCTCGTTGCTGGTGGCTTGTCCCTTTGTTGTAAGGATACTGGCTGGCATCTGTTAACCTATGAGACGGACATTGAGATGTACTATGTTTTACGTCATGTAATTAATTTAAGTATTCTGAGTCATGGGCCGGGCTTGTCAGCACCATATGTAAAGGATAAAGGGATTGGGTGATCGCCGATGAGAGGCGCACCTTGAATATCAGCAGGATAAGGGTTAGGATCGGCCGACCATGTATGGGCGCCCATGTGTGAACGGCTAAGTCACCTATAAGCGTCAAATGTAACCCTAAAACTCTCATTCTCAATGTGTTGAATACATTGTGTGATCTTGCCTTATCTTCTCGGTCCCCTTCTCCTGAGAGAGAGAGAGAGAGAGAGAGAGAGAGAGAGAGAGAGAGAGAGAGAGAGAGAGAGAGAGAGAGAGAGCGATCGAGCACTGTGTGGCAGCACGGTGGTGGACCACATGAGCTCCGGATAGGCAAACACTGTGTTGTAAAGCATGCTAGGACCCCTCGAACGATACGCTCGTCTCGAGCTATCACACACCCTAGTCCAGGTTTGACCATAAGTAAGGGGGTAAAAAACGGATTGAAAACAATATAAAAATAAGTAAAACGGGGTGCGAAGCACGTAAGAAACCACTTGTGTGGGCTTCAAGGGTAGTTACCAACGCCCGTAGGGTACCCACGTCACATGCATCTATGCTCTGGTCGGGTGCTAGAGTTTGAGACACTAGAAAGCGTTTTAGTTTACGCAGGCTCACACCATCCCTCTACGTTAGCATCTTGGCCTTTAGCTGGAACCCAAGGAAGTGCAACCCAAGATCCACGAATAGCAGATAGTGACTCGTCCTCTGACTGAGAAGCCATGGAGGGGCACCCTACCAATAACCCTCAGGAGGCAAGCCAAAACATGCCAGTTTGGGCTCCACAACCCGGATCTAGCATGTTTAGTCGTCTAATAGAGACCTTTAGTAGAGCTACACGCTCTGAACATGCAACAAGCGAAGTAAACGAAGAAGGAGGGGTAGTAGATTCGCCATTCACATCTCATGTAGACCCTACCTTCCCAAAGAGTGTCCATGTGGATATTCTACCCACTTCGTTTAATGAAGGCCCTACGGAGCTACCACCTTCTGACACGCTTCCTGAAGTAGAGGTCCCTAGAAGCCAATCCATAAGAAGTGACATTGCGTCCACTTCAAGAGAACCGTTTGGCACTCCAAGTCTAGATGGGATATTTCTCAATGAAAATTGGGAATATGATCTACACATGGAGACTCTGACTGACCTATACACATGCTACACATACCATGTAGGTTGGTTAGAAGTCATACGATCTACATCTAGTGCCACTAATCTAGAGGAGCAACAACAAATGATATGTGAGGTTATTCATAGAATTATCCAATTCGAGAGGCAAAATAGGGGAGTGAACCTAGTTTCCACTAGCCCTATGAAATTTTTGGATACGGGCAAGGCCAAACAACCAACCCTATCACAATTGGGAGACTCCCTCGGTGAGTCCCATAGACCCTTCGTATGTTGTTTCGCCTGGAGTCTCAATGCAGGTTAAGCCCACGAGCAGTAACTTTAGCTTTCCAACCTTGGCTCAACTTTCTATTAGGGAATCCACAATGGCTACTCCAATGATGAGCATGACGGAAAGTGCACCTGTTACCACTGTAGTTAGTACAACACCGCTACCTAGTGGAACAGTACCTACAACAGTGCATGCTAGTGCTGCCTATCGACCATATGTACCTATTGCTACTCATGCTCATGTAGCTCCCATGCCTCTTGTTATGCCAATGGCATATGCTCCACGACCGCCTTATCATGACCCTTATCCAAGAGGAGCTAGGCCTAGTCACATATCATACCCTACGTCAGTTGCATACATACCAAGACAAACGCCAACTCCTATCAACCAGGCTATCCCAAAAGTGCCTCCACCAACTATGCCTACTCACCTAGGTGATCTTGCAGCGTTTGCTCAGACGATCGGATGATCTATTATGGAAAACATGTGGGGCATGCCTGAGAGAGAACCTCGAAGCAAGGCGGTATAAGTGGCCAAGCTCACTCAGAACTTCAGTGGTGGTAATAACGAAGATGTTAGGAAGAACATTGAAGTTTTTGAACACGTGTGTGATTCCTCTCGGAAGAGCACAATGAGCTACATAAGTGTAAAGCCTTAGGCTTAACCTTGAGTGGAAAAGCCGGAGATTGGTATCGAACCTTAAGGGTTGAAGAGCGTACTCACTATCCCACTCTCAAGAGATTGTTCTTGAAAGAATACATACGTGGGAGTAGCATCTCAACTCCAAAAAGCTGAACGCGAGGAAGGGGAGTCAGTGAGAGACTTTATTAGTCGATTAAAGCATCTAAATTCTCGTTGCGTTCCCGATGAGCGCTTCAATAACAACCAATTGCTTGATAGATTCATCCGAGGATTGCGCCACGAGGACATATACAATGGCCTAGTCATTAGAGGTCTTAAGACGTGGGAAGCAGTCTCACTGCCAATGCAATCCAGTTAGAAGACAACTTGATGATTGCAGGTAAAAAGGTGTCTTCGAAGACAAAATCCATTAGTTCGCAAGTATCTGGGCACGAGCTAATGATGGTAAAATCTATTGCCAAGGAGCCCAAGATATTCGAAATGCCTGTGACACAGACCTTACTAAGGCTCTCCAAGAATACTTTAGGGGTAATCGAGCTCCTCAAAATAACCATATGTACCCAAGAAGAGAGCAACAATGGTGTTCGGTTTGCTCAGGACCACATAGTACGAGTGAATGTCCCACATTCAGAGTTGAATTCAATGGGAATTGCAATGCATGTGGTAAGTATGGCCATCAATCTAAGGATTGCCTAGTACTTAAGCATATGTTGGCAAATCAGGCACCACTAGCCTGGTCGAACACACCTCAAGTACCCGCGTTGATGCCTGCACCACCTGTCGAGCAACCGTCACAGCACATAGTTCCAAGGAACCCGAATGTAGTCCAGTCTATGCCGTTACCACCGCCAGTGCTAGGACCACAACCTCCACACCAAGGATTACCCCTATAAACCAGATGGGTTGAGTCACATAGTGCGTATGGGGATTATGAAGAGGAGATAGACCCCACTGTTTCATATGGGATTGATACGTTTGAAATGACTCCCCAGTACTACATGGAGGATCATTTCGGGCAAGTCAAGCCTGTATATCAAGCGGCTGCTCTCGCCACAAGAGGGCAAAACCTTAATACCTTGGCGAGGAGACCACCTCTTCAATGCTACGATTGTGGTGGACCGCATCGTTTAGCGTAGTGTTCTAATGGGCTACAGAAGATCGCTACTCAAATGCAACCAAATCAAGGGAGCACATCGGGAATGTCGGTACTTACATCGTTGTGGCATAGATCATTTGATTACTCAATGTCCACATAATCCTAGTGCACCCAAGATTATGCCATTGAATTTCGTTGAGGTCACCAACCAGGCACGAGGAACCACACCTGTTGTACCCGCAAATGTAGTTACACGGTCAATGCTTCAAAATCAAAACTACATTCTTGAAGAGAGGGATACTGCATTAATTGCTCGAGCAAAGAAAAAGAAAACGCGGTGGAAGAGATCGCTTAATGCCATGAGCTCCAAGCCTAGTTCAAAGACTAACATAGGAACAGGAGACGACCTCATGTATATGAATGATCCTGAAGATGATTCTGATTCAATAGAAACCATGGGGACTAAAGCCACTACCTTAAGGGAGGAACCCACTCGGGGGCTCAACGAAGGAGAATCAAGCGAATACATAAATCAGGGGAAACAGAAGGAAACTTCCTCGGCCCCACAACCAAGTCAGCTAATGCTCTCTCAGCCACCCAAACTGACTGAGACTCCCCAAGACAAGCCACGTGGGCCAAAAACCCTCAAGAAAAAGATTGGAACTTACCCAAACCCAGTTGAGGAGATTGAACAAGTGCAACACTTAAGGGGTTTGGTGGAAGAAACACAAAGAGAACTGGAGTCAGCAGACCCTAGAAGAATCAAAATTCCAGACACAGTGTTTCCTACACAAGTTCAGCCTCACAGGAGCCATAAACCATTAGCTATACCTAGTATCATTCGGGAAGAAAGTGAGGATAGGACATTAGGAAGTGGGCAAACACCCTTCTTGCTTGGGAGAATGTTTAGTGAGGGAATGCCTGACCCCATCGAAGAGGAAGTGATTCCATCTTCACCAGTCCCTAGTCAAGGGGCGATATCTCGAAAAGTACCGTTGAATGTGTCTAAGCTAATGGATTTCATGTCCTCTGAAATCAAAACCACAATCAGGGTTGTTGCAAGATCAAGGTGTCCAGTTTTGTCCAGTTTATGCTGGACTGGGACAATTCTTGGACAACGAATTTGGGGGGGAAAGGTACTTCAAACAAGATCAAGAAACTAATAGAAAATACACATACACTCAAATTTAACCCCAATATAACTTAAATTAATATAAATTAGTCCAATTTATCAAAATTAACCAAAAATATGATAAAATAATAAAAAATGATCTTTTCATACTTAGAGTGATCTAATTTTTTTTCCATAGATGCACCAATACAAGTACACTAGTCCCTATAGGTTTTAGATGATTTACATCAAAAATGTAATTTTACTAATTAGATTATTAGTATTTGCAGGCCTTCTGATAGCCTGGAAGAATTTTAGAAAAGAGATCATTAAAAATCAAACCATTGGATTTGCAATTTTGACTAACCACCACATTCTACCAATGTATCACTATCTACCACTCTTTTGATCTACAAGATTAGGCATTTTTAAGTGGTCGTTATTGTGGGTGCAAAAAGTGGCATATATTATAACACTTTAAAGACCTTGAAATATTTAAAGAAAATAGACAAATAGCTTAAAAATTTCTCAAAAAATCAAGTTAAGCTCTATATTATGTGAAGATCTAAGATGCAAAGTGAAAATCTCATACGAGTTTATATGTGAAAGATATTAGCATTTTATGGAACCAGCCCAAATTTGGGACATGGTGTATACATTGAGCTTGTACCTAAGGAACTGAGGACTTTTAACTATCTAATGCTTAATCAAATTATGCAACTATATTCCCAACTTTGCATGTGGCGTTCCAACAAAAGAACTTGAAAGGAAAATTCTTCGTTAGCTAGGAGAGGTTGGCCACTAAAGGTAAATAAATGCCTGTTTTTTTACTATTTACAGGGTGTCTGAGTGGACAAAACTGGGCACCCTGATCCTGCAACCACCCATCATATCCAAGTTATACGGAGATCCTGAGCTATTCTTAGCTCTTCGAGCATTTCTCAATGGAGAACTAAAGGCAAGGTTACCACAATTTGCAAATATGGACAGACCACCCGACACGCTTCAAGATGAAGGGGAACATTAGGATCTACAACCCAACCTAGATGAAGACTCGGTCATTTTGAAATACATGTTAAACAAGTTGGGACAGTACTTTGAAGGTGATGAATCTAATGCAACCCTCCCCATTACTACCAAGGGATTAACTCTAAAGGGAATCCTCGATGGTGGTGCTGGAGTGAGCATTGTGACTAAAAACTATTGGGAATCTATGGGGAGACCTCACCTCGAAGTCACAAACATAGTGGTTAAGATGGCAAACGGAACTATTGCTAAACCTGTTGGAATGTTAAGGGACCTTAAGATCAAGGTTCTGGGATACAAGGTAAGACATACCTTCATTGTAATGGATTTCTCCAAGCATCCTATGTCATATCAAATGATCTTAGGACGTCCTTTCATGAGGGAAGCACAAATGGTACATGACTGGTCGAAAAACCATGTCTACCTACAATTCCAGGACTCTGTCATTCGAGTTGATCTTGAGAATGGTCGCGCGCATCCTTTAGGAAGCAAGGTTATCATCGATAATTGATCGGATACCACTATTCACTCCGCCCCATTAAGGTATTGCTATACATGCAAAAAAGAGGCTGATGGGAAGGATTCTCCTTATATGGATGTCCTACCGGGTATGACTGAGTCGGATAACGTGGATTGGGTACACCTAGCGGCAACCATACACACATGGGAAAATAGAGGCACAAGTTGGGTAACGCCTGAGGGGCAAGATATGCCACCGTTAGTGCCAATAAACATGATAGGTGTTATGCACTTGACTTCTGATGGGGCGAGAAAGTCGCAAACTCCCTTGACACTTGATTCCTGATGGGGCGAGAAAGTGGCAATAAACATGATAGGTGTTATGCACTTGACTCATGACAGTAGCAAAGACTCTGACCAATGCAACTCTGAGAATCTCAAGAAGACACTGACTCTGATGGGGGGAATGAATCAAATATTCACCCAAGTGTGGAAGCAAGGTGCTCAAGGCCTAGGACGGTGACCTCCTGCAGTTCATCCGAGAGTGAGGGGGGCACAAGTGAAGATCGACCAAGTGAGTCCGAATCTGATAGAAACAAAAATCAAAAACTTGGTAAGAAGAAAACGAGACATAAGCGCCAACGATATCGAGCTAATGTACGAACTGCAATAAACAAAGAGAGATCCACTGCAGAATGGCTTAGTTATGTAGGAGCCATTGACGCTCATCGGAAGTTAGCGGATAATTGGGGACAATACCTCCAAAGTGTCATGTGGTATATTTCGCAACCTCATGACGTCGCCCAATTAGAAATCGAAGAGAAACCGAAACTAAGTCGTACTGCGAGAAGGCGGCAAAACCAAGAGTTAGCTTAGCAACAAAAGGAGGCGGAATTAAAAGAAAAAAGCCTGGCACAACAAGAACCAGTAGACTTACACCCCGCACCCGAGCATTTCAAATCATTTACCCACAGGGGAACGTAAAGTGGTCTACACAAAAGCCCAACGAACGCCTACCAATGGGAGTAGCGGTGTTTACGACGGCTCGGCGGTAGTTAAGGAGATAGAACTAGCAGATCCAGGTGAGGAGTCTAACCCAGTTTTTATTGCTCAAGACCTCACCCAGACGGAGGAAGCTACACTCAAGAAGCTTCTTAAGGAATTCAAAGACATATTTGCTTGGACATATTATGATATGACGGGTGTTCCACCTTCGGTGGTGCAACACACGATTCCAATGATTAGCACTGCTAAACCAATCCAGCAACGTCCCTACCCACCAATGAATCCTAAGTACGCAAAGATTGTACAAGAGGAAATTGAAAAGCTTGTAAAATGTGGATTCATATACCCTATTGAGCACTCAGAATGGGTTTCTCCGATAGTCATCGTACCAAAGAAGAATGGGAAACTCAGAGTGTGCGTTGATCTCAAAAAGGTTAATGCAGCCACCAGAAGGGATCATTACCCCTTGCCGTATTCTGAACATGTGCTTGAAAGAGTTGCAGGCAAGGAGGCATATAGCTCTTTAGATGGGTACTCTGGTTATAGCTTTTTAGATGGGTTTCTCCGATAGTCATCGTACCAAAGAAGAATGGGAAACTCAGAGTGTGCGTTGATCTCAAAAAGGTTAATGCAGCCACCAGAAGGGATCATTACCCCTTGCCGTATTCTGAACATGTGCTTGAAAGAGTTGCAGGCAAGGAGGCATATAGCTTTTTAGATGGATACTCTGGTTACAATCAGATCACAATTGCAGTAGAGGACCAAGCTAAAACAGCATTTATCATTTGGAGTGTTTGCCTTTCGCGTCATGGCTTTTGGCTTGACCAATGCACCTGCAACATTCCAACGATTGATAAACACAGCCTTTATAAGGGACTTCTGTGAAGCTTTCTTAGATGATCTTTGTGTTCATTATTCTTGGGATGAGCACTTGATGTGTTTACGAAAAATATTTGAAAGGTGTAGATTATATCGCATCTCATTGAATCCTTTCAAATGCCAATTCTGGGTTAAACACGGAGTTATCTTAGGGCATATAGTGTCCAAAAATGGGATTTCCATCGATGAGAGTAAAATCAAGATCATTCTGGAATTTCCCCCACCACCAACTATAAGGGAGTCCAACTCTTTATGGGCCATGTTGGTTATTATCGAAGGTTTATTCTATTCTTCGCCGAGATAGCTCGACCATTGTATAAGCTTCTCATCGAGTTTATTTGGACCGAAGATTGTGACCATGCGTATGAGCTATTCAAGAAGGCCTTGGCGAGTGCTCCAATCTTGCGAATGCCTAACTGGGATTTAATCTTCCATGTGCATATTGATGCATCAAACTTTGCTATTGGGTGTATGTTAACTCAACCTGGAGAACACAAACTAGACTACCCCATTAGCTTTGCCAGTTGCAGTTGAACGATGCTGAGATGAACTACACCACTACGGAGCGAGAAGGGTTGGCAATGATATATGCAGTAAGGAAATTTCGTTATTACCTCCTTGCCACCAAGTTTGTTTTCTATGTGGATCATCAAGCATTGTTGTATCTGGTAAACAAACCATGCTCCACAGGAAGAATCACACGATGGTTATTGATTCTTCTTGAGTTTGATTTCACTGTTGTTGTGAGACCTGGCAAAAAACATGTCATGGCTGATCATTTGTCTCTCATACCTAATGGTGAGGCTCCTACGGGAGTGGATGATGACTTACCTAACACTTCCCTGTTCATGGTGGAGACAATGCCTGAATGGAGTGAGAAGATTGTTAACTTTTTGGTTAATGGCTTTCCACCCAAGGAGCTTCGTAAAGATCTAGCTCGAAAGCTGATCAAAGAATGCGAACCCTATTGCCTGATAGCCGGGACTCTTTATAAAAGAGGAAAGGATGACGTTCTTAGGCGTTGTGCCCGAGAGGATGAGTATCTATACATTTTGCAAGAGGCACATATGGGCGTAGCCGATGGTTACTTCTCAGGAGACTTAACTGCGCGAAAGATCTTACAATCAGGGAATTGGTGGCCCACTATGTTCCAAGATGCATCACTTTTTGTGAAGGGTTGCGATGAATGCCAACGATACAAGAAACCCCAAACGGAAAGATCAGATGCCCCTACACCTAATTAAAGTAAACCAACCATTTGAAAAGTGGGGTTTAGACTTTGTAGGTTCAATTAGCCCAGCGGCCTGCAACACACAATCTCGCTATATTATTGTGGCCACTGACTATATGACCAAATGGGCTGTGTACTACTCTATTGAATCAACTCCCTTCCCTTAGCCATATCATATCTGACCTGTCTCCTCATAGGCTGGTCTAGCCCCAAAATCACATGTCCCCTCCACCAGTCTTTTCCTACCCTCACATAGCAATCAGCCATGGCCTCCTAAGAATTAGTGGGTATGCTTATGACTTTACTAACATCACATGTACATCTGATTCAACTTCTAGTCCAAGAAAATTCACTTACAGACTCTTAACAATCCCTAGACATCTGACCCTTTCATTGTTTGCCATTCTGACTCTAAATTCAGATGGTGCTCCAACCTTCAGCCTGCAAAGCCTCCATTGTCTACTTGGTCATTACACATACTTGTGCACCACCATCTGTATACACTTTTGTGACTCTCTGCTTATTCACCCAGGCATCCATAACTGGCAGATAATCTTTATCCCCTTTCACTTGCACTATATTAATCTGACGTCCCTTTTTCTCTTTCTTGGAGCTTCTTGTGCTGACCAACTTAGTCCACGTCCTCCTAAGTCTAGTGCATAATTGCAAGAGTTGGCAGACTAGGTCCCTTTTACTGAAGATCCTTCATTAAATCATATGCTTCCTCATGAACACCTAAGGGAAAATATTGCATGCCAATATGTCTTTTTCTTACTCTCCTTGGGCTGTTCTTCCACCTGCTTCTCCCTCTTCCTTCTAGAAGGTCCTAGCTCATCCTCTACCTCTGTTCCTTTGGTTCTCTTATATAAGCTAGAATGTCCACTTCTTCATCCATCCCAATTAAATTCATCTCTTCTTGTCGAGGCCCTGCTCTACTGAGCCTATGCTGATTTGGCATTTCCTCTTCCCTCCTGACATCCTTCTTGTTTTCCCTCCTAGGTGCCAAATGATAAACATCACCTCCCATCCTCTTGTGTAAGGGCACTGAGGAGATATGTGAACCCTCTCCATACAGTTGAAACACAACGTTCATGTTGGTTCCTCCTCTTCCCCTCCTCTCGAACCATCCACGTCTCCTACCCTGGGGGAATTCCTACCTCCTTGCAACAAGTTCAAGTTCAGATTCTCCATTTGCTGAGTCAGATGGGTAATTCCTCACATGAGCTAATCAGTAAAACTGGGACTACTGGAGCAACTCTATCTCTTTTTGCTCTTCTCTTCCCAGGCATAGCTGGCCTTCCTTTAGCCTGTGAGCTTCCCTTTGCTTCTGAGCCATCCTCTACAGCTTCCACTCTTTCTCCCTAGAAATTCTCAAGGCTTCTTCAAAAGTTCCTAGCCTCTTCAGCTCCACTTTCTCCCTTAGATCTGCATGAAGAGATTGAATTAACATATCCTTCTTAAGAGGAATAGATGGGTGCTTTGTTCCCAAGGAAGTGTCCCATCTTTCCCATAAATCTTCAAAATGATCTACAAACCTGTCAAAAACATCAAATAATAGTATGCTTTAAATTCTGAATCTCGTGCCACCGTCGTAAAGCGTCAGGGGATTCACTCTGCTTATAGTGCTGCATTATAGCCACTTTAATGTCCTCATATGTTTGACCCTGATTTGGTTGGGCTCTCCTTCCACCTTTTAGCATCTTCTTTCAGCAACATAGAAAATAATGTCAACTTATCTTCATCCCTATCCTTACCAAAGGTGAAAGCTACCAATTCCATCCCTACCAAAAACTTCTCTGGATCTTCACCAGCATGACCATAAAACACAGGATAGGTCATCATAGCAGCCATCTCCACTATTGAAAACTTTCAGACCTGCAAATATGTTGAATGGTGCTTTTAAATCCCTCCTTAGTGGGGGCACCAAAACAATGACGAGTCAGGGAAGCTTACCTCTATAGCTCGTCCTAACACACCACCGTGAGGAGGATACTACCACCCATCACCACAACACCAGCACAAACACCAAATCAAGATACCAATCCATTCAACTGATGTCCCATGTTCTCCATATGACACAGTCAGACACCTGAATACTCTCTAAACCCCTCTGATCCGACTGACTCCACGAGCTGTCCTCCCAGGTCAGACTTGACCTCCCACAGCCATAATCTTCTCTCTCAAACCTCCAGCTTACCTCTTCTAACACCTTGGTGACCAAAGAGTGCTGATCTCATAAAAGAAAAGTCTATGGGTGAGGACTCTTCTTCACAAAGCAAGAGCACATCAAAACATGCCTTCTACTCCAATTGAGGTAGAGGCAAATGTAGACGTATGATCGAGGCCAAGGTGATGGTCGACATGGAAACCATAATTATGGACAAAAAGAGTCCAATGAGTTGCATCAGTAGCAACAACAATACACATGTGGAAGAGGCCAATCTAGATATAGGGGGAGCCAAAGGGGCCGAGGTGGTAGGCAAAGAAATCAAAGTGCAAATAGCATAGAGTGCTATTATTGTGGAGAACCAAGCCACATGGCAAAGGACTACTTTAAAAATTAGAATGACATTAAAAGTGGAAATTTGCAATAAGGCAACTATGCACCCTCCAGTGGTGGAAATTTGCAACAAGGCAACTATGCATCCTCTAGTAAACAGGGTGGTGATGGTAGAAGTGAGCAACTGTGTTTGTGATGCAGCACATGCTCAGTTCCACAATAGGAGATGTGTTAGGATCTAAAGATATATGGTATGGGGATTCTGTCGCCTCTAACCACACGACCAGTCATGGTGGTGAGTGGTTTAAACAAGTAAAAAAATGGAAAAACCAAGTTCTGTAGAAATCGCTGATGATATTGCACATTCCATTACACAATATCATCCCACTTTACCAACATGTGCATCCCAATGCACATGTTGGTAAAGTGCCATTGTCTATGAAGAATGACAAAATGAAGTACTTGGCAGATGTACTTCATGTTTCAAATATTACAAAGAACCTGATTTTTGTTGAATAGATGGTTGAGCAGGGTCTGCAAGTGAGGTTTAATCCTCAAGGATGTTTTATGAAAGGCTTCAAAATCAATGTGATTGGTTGCAAAGGGTAACAAAAATGGTAGGATGTTTACTTAGATGTGAACATGCCTTAGGTAAAGGCAGCCATGTTTGTGCATAGAACAGGTGTCAATGCAGATATTGATATATGGCACAAGCGCATTGGTCATGTGAATCTATAGCAACTGAAGTTTATGCAGGCCCAAAATATTATTGCAAGTTCATGAAAGTTTAAAGTTGATAGTATGCATAAAGTATGTGAAGCATGCCAGCTTGGTAAGCAAGCCAAGCGTGCTTTCCCTCATGAAAAGCATGTCAATACAAGGCCGTTAGATGTTATACATTCAGATGTATGGGGTCCGACTTAGAATGCAACAATTACGAGTAGCAGGTATTATGTTACATTCATTGATCACACTAGAAAAGTGTGGGTTTATTTCATGAAGGTGAAAAGTGAGGCGTTTGCTCATTTCAAATATTTAAAGTCTTGGTCAAGAAGAAAAAATGCATACGAATAAAATGCTTGAGATCAAGGGGGAGAGTATTTCTCCAATGAGTTCAATGATTTCTTAAGAAAGTAGGGAATCAAGAGACAGTTTACCTGCAGGTACACTCTGTCAACAGAATGGTGTTGCAAAAAGAAAAAATAGGCACATTATAGAAGTGGGACGTGCCTTGATGTCTGAAAAGAATATGCCACCTTATTTTTGGGCAAAAGCAGAAGTAATTGTTATGTACATTATGAACAGGACCCCCACTTTATCTGTTCATGGTATGATGCCTGAACAAAAGTTTACATGCATAAACCAAATGTGTCTCACTTGAAAGTGTTTGGGTGTATTGCATACATGCATGTTCCTGATGAAGTGAGAACAAAGTTGGATCCAAAGGCAGAGAAATGCATCTTCATTGATTATGCTTTGGAGCAAAAAGGTTATAGATATTATAGTCCTACCACTCGTGAAATGCGAGTAAGCAGATATGTTTTTTATGAGATAAGTAGCTGGTATGCACCAACAATGAAGACACCAGAAGATGCAAATGTAAGAAGTACTGATGTTGCACCACATGTAGAGCAACAATCACGGGTGCTTAGTGGACCTGGAGAGTTCTCTAGTAGTGGATCTAATGTTAGTCCATGGACAGGCATGTTGAGAAAAGATGTAGGTACACATGTATCATACGAAGGAAAGAAAAAGGTAGACCAAACTTTTGTGCCTGATATGTCAACACGTCACTCATATGTGGATGGTAGTGACTCTAGTGGCTCTGACTAGAGCCTTGATGATGAGCTTGGCATTTCATCTGTGGTTACTCCTCGTGTTTGTGTAAGGAGAACCATGGCAATTTTAAGGACACTTGGAAGTTAAGAAAAAGAAGGCAATTGGCTGTAAGTGGGTGTATAAGGTCAAGCATAATACAAATGGTTCAGTGAGTAGGTATAAGGCGAGATTGGTTGCCAAGGGCTATGTGCAGACCCATGGCATTGATTGTGAGGATGCATTCAACCCGGTTGCGAGAAAGGCAACTGTGAGAGTTGTCATTGCTATGGCTGCAAAGCAAAGGGTTGGTATTTACATCAGATGAATGTAAAGAATGCCTTCGTGCATAGTGATTTGCAAGAAAAAGTATACATGATGCAACCACCAGGTTATGAGAGCGATGCACACCCAAATCTTGTGTGTAGGTTACACAAAGCCCTGTATGGCTTAAAACAGGAACCCAGAGCATGGGCAAACAAGATCAAAGAGAATCTTGTTAGCATTGGATTTCAGATATCCAATGTAGATTTTGCACTTTATGTGAAAAAGACAAATAGAGGGATCATGCTATTAGTCATTTATGTGGATGACTTGATTATCATTGGCGATAGAGTGATGCTAACATACACGATGTCAAGAGGCTTTTGAAGAAAAAATTTGAGATGAAGGATGTTAACCCTCATCAGAAACCTCTCCAGCGTCATTGTATATTTTACGCGTGCGACCACCGCTTGTCTATGAAAGGCACACCACGGGATTAATAATGGAGATTGTATTCTTAGATTAGAGTTTGCATAAGCCTAGGCGACTGTGGATAGCCATGGACCTATTTTTTAAGTATGGTTGCCCAAGGTGTGAAGGCTATGAACCAAGATAAGGGTCATTATGTATACTCACCATTCATTCTTTTATGCTAATTTAATTAAGTGCTCTTCTTCTCTACTCTCCTATGCTATTGGGCTTGCCACCAAGAAGATTGTCATCTGCTAGATCACCGGTGAGCACATGCATTGAATGCTTTGCAAGTGGCTATAGAGACCTACTTTGTGGATATGTTCAGTGATACTTTGATAAACAGCTATACATGCAAAGAGGGTCACCATCACCAACAAAAAGGACATGCAGCTAGTTCGTTGCTTATGCACATGTAGGGATGCTCCTTCAGATGACAGTTATTTGTGTGAATACGCTATTTATTTGCAATTGTGTAACTATGTAACCATCGATATGTAATTTCATGACTTTAATGAATATAAAGACCTTTTTTCTTCTCTTTATGTTGTGCTTTTGTTAAATTTAAATCTTGATATAAATATTTTTTAAAAATTAGTTTGTTTAAACTATTGTTACTTTTCTTGCTTGCCTCTTGATTGTTTGAGCTCTTGTGTGCTTGCTTGCATGTGTGTGTGTGAGAGAGTTAGTGCATGTGATTGAGTGAGAGAGGAGGGTTGAGCTTTCATTGGAGTGTGGCGGGCACCGTTGGAGCGAAGCTTGGAGTGTGGCTGTGAGGCAACAAGCTCTCCTATGAGAATCTGAGAACAAGCAATCAACGAGGTGAGTGACACATCGTGTTTACACAATTGTAGGCTAGGTTGTGGTAGATTAACCTCTCGATTTAAGCTATTTTATGCCCCCGAGTGTGGTGAGGCAAGGCCCCACAACAATGGATAGTTCCTACACTCTTTCTATGGTGCAAGGGCTTCCCAAATGATTTGGGTGAGCTGCAGTATTTCTTGAGCATAGAGGTTGTGAGATCACCTCATGGCATTTTGTTATTACACATGAAGTATGGCTTGGACATATTGTCCAAGTATGGTATGATAGGCTATAAGCGTATTTTAGTGCCGTTGGAGCAAAACACAAAGCTTTCCACAGATACAGGTGAGATTTTGGAGGACCCCACTACGTACAGGCGCATAGTGGGTAGCTTAATCTACATGACTATTAATAGGCCAGACTTGAGCTATGCTATTGGACTTGTGAGTCAGTTTATGTAGGCTCCTAGGAAGCCACACTTGGATGTAGCTAGATAGATTCTCAGGTACATAAAGTTCACAGTTGATCATGGATTTTTTTTTATGAGGCTGGTATACAGAGATACACCTACATGGGTACACAGATGCTAATTGGGCCAGTAGAGTCGCAAACAGGAGGTCTACCCAGTGGCTTTATGTTTTCATTTGGGAGTGCTGCTATGAGTTGGAGCAATAAGAAACAACCAACAATTAATTGGTAGTATAGAGGCATAGTATAGATGTGCTGCTATGGTAGCTTGTGAGGTAGCTTGGTTTCACAAGCTACTTAGTGATATGGGTGAGCCCATGCATAGGGCAATTATCATTTATTATGATAAAATGAGTAGCATATCGTTGGTCGGTAACCCAATATACCATGCTCGAACGAAGCACATTGTCTCTTTGTGAGGAAGAAGGTTCTAGCAGCAGGTGATGTAGATCCGGTATATGTCAGCATAGAGGATCAAGTGACAGACATCTTCATGAAGGCATTGGGCACAGAGAAGCTTCGTAGGTTTAGGAGCTTACTTAGAGTGTAATGTGTGGAATTGAGCTCGAAGGGGAGTGTTGAAATATCGAGCTCAACTAGTCATGTGGACATTGATGGACCAACTTGAGTGATAGCTTTCGCACTTATACCACTGGCATGGTGGTGAGATTATGGTTGATATGTTGCTAGTAGATGACAGCCACTTTGGATTACTAGAGTTATGGCATAGTTATAACGCAAGCTCGTATAGTCGAGTTCATACTATGGACTAACCATTGTATGTTATTGTATGAGAGTACTTTCTTTTATAGTATGTTCTCTTATCTTTTAGTTGTATGGTTGTAGAGAAGAGAAGAAGATAGAAGAAAATTCAACCATACATCTCTCTCTTGTGTCTTGCTCTCTCAAGTGTGTGTGTGTGTGTGTGTTTGCTTGCAAGAAACTCAAGCTCTCCCTTTCCCCCGCATTCTCTTTTATAATTAAGTTATAAGTAGAGTCTCCCGAATCTCAACTTTTGTCTAGTGAGCTAGAGTTTCTCAACATTGAGTTTAATTTAAGCCTCTCAATTGTAAACATGTCTCAATTAAATGTTTATGAGACATGGACTATTGTAATATTTTATATGTGGCCCATTAGCATTAAGCAATTCCATATAGTCTTAACCACCCAAATAGATTTATAGGCTCATCAACAAGCTCGAAGATTGTTAATTTACCCGACCGACAAAATCGTAGATTAAATGTAAGGAAACATTTATTTGTTTGGACATAAATCCTTCACATCAAGGAAATGTGTTGTTTTTTTGGGGGGGGGTGGGTGATATAATACAACCTTCTAACGCCTGAAGTTAAAAAAAAGTTAACTTGTTTGGTGGACGACGAGTTAGGGTTAGGTCTGTTTATGAATCCGAATGTCCCCAGGCCCTTGCTTCAAACAAGAGCCTCTTCCTAGTTCTGGACGCGAGGATGAAAAGCCAAGACCCCGACGAGCCGTGGGGGGCCTTTGCAAGTTCAACAGTTTGTATTTTCTGAGCGTCCATGGGTTCCCTTGCGTTCTTCAATAGATAAGAGAGAGAGAGAGAGAGAGAGGGGGTTCCGCGGCGTGGTTTGCCAAGTTAGGGGTGTAAGGTGCTTTTTAGCAGGGCTTGCTTCCGGGTTAACTAGTGTTGGGTCTCAAGGCTCTCAAGCAAGAAGCTGCTTGTGGATGTCTCTCCGCAGCAGCGCCTAAGCTCTTTGGTAGGCCCAGAATATGTGGAAGAACATTTTCGTGTGCATCGTAGAAAGGGTCAAGTTAGCTATATAATAGCCTCTGTTGTTGGGTTGAAAATTTTTAATCAAACAATCGAGCAATGTCTTCCCTTTTTTGGGTCCATTTGTTGTCTCACAAATCATTCCATGTTTGTATGTCCTCTTGTGGAGTTTGCGAGTAACAACGCTTGAGGCCTAGCTTGCTGTTTGGTTGAGGAAGCTATACAAGGCTAGGTAAACCACACCAGACTATGAGACATATGCTTGAGAACCAGTAGTCTCCCAACAAAGGATCTTTGGGAAAGAACTATTCAAACCTTCGTTTATTGTTCTCAATTGGACAGCCTAGCAGCCTAAGGGGTGTGGAACCCATTTAAAGATCTTCTCTGTGTAGCAGCATAGCTTCTGCCTTAGATGAGCCATTGATCGAGCGTGAAAGTTTGCATAATAACGCATCCACTACTTGTAGAAATGTATCAACGTCCGCCTCTTCATTAACCAAAATTGGATTGTTGTCATCACATCTATACTACCCACTTGATGACTAAGATTTTTTTTTTCGTACACACCCGGGGCCCACTCAAGTGGGTGGAGCCGATTTTCCCTTACAACAATTAGCCAATTATCATGGTCGGGCAAGGGCCACGTACCATCAGGCAAGAGCCACGAATTAGGCGTCCCCCATGACCACCGCGATGAGTCGAGCGCTGGAACAACGGAGGGGTCTCGTATGGATCCTCCTATCTTGGGTGATCCACCAGAGAAGGAGTCACTCGAGTGTTCAAGGGGCAAGAGCCCGAGCAACCAAACACATCAAGCGAGCATAGGTGTCCCTTTATAACATGAGAGAGCCTAGTGGGACTTGAACTCATAACCTAGAGGTTACAAGTCACAAGCTTTGACCACTACACTAACTCAGTTGGGACCGATGACTAAGATTATTATACTACCCACTTGATGACTAAGATTATTATGCAGATAATTTATAATAAATCTGGAAGGTAAAACTTCTTGACAACAGAAGAAGGAAGAATCAGATAATTTATAATAAATCTGGAAGGTAAAACTTCTTGACAACAGAAGAAGGAAGAATCTGTATGAAATCCTAATCTTGATTTATCCAATGGATGTTTAAAAGCTATATAAGTATATGCGCTATTCTATAATGAATCAATTATCAGTGAAAATAAAAAATAAAACAAATTTCACTTGTCGGTCATGAGCTTCACTCTGAACATATCAAGCAACATGGCCACGGTGGCTTTGTCATTCCGCACATGTGCGAGATGGAACTTTAGCGGCACAGGTGGGGCAGAGATCTAGGGAGAAACAGGTGGTCGTTGTTGCTGAGAGGAGAGTTAAATGGTCGCTCTGGAGGTGCTGCAGGAGGTTCTTTAGATCTAGTTTTTTTCCATGAGCTAGATCCTCTCTATATCTTGCATTTGCTGATTTCGTACTTTTGCATTATTCTTTTCCAACTCTTGACTTCTTGTCAATTTCAGAGAAATTACTTCATCATTCAAGCAATTTAGCATTATGTTGAAATGCTTAAGCTTGCTCCCAGATCATAATAATATTTCATTGATATTTTGCTAATATCTCATCCTGATTTGGAGCAACTTGCTCGCCTTTGTCCTGCTATTTGGGTGCAGGGCTTGAGGTTGGACCGGATCTCGCACTATGTTGAGCATATATATATATATATATATATATATATATATATAGAGAGAGAGAGAGAGAGAGAGAGAGAGGGCTGTGTATTCAATATATTCATATAGTACAAAAAGTTACATGTTATGTGGCCTTTGTCCTACCAAAAGGATCATCAACAACCTACCTATTACCTAACTCAATGGGAATGAGATAACAAACAATGAGTAGTGAGATGCCTTCTATAGGCCTTGGGAGGAATACTCAAATGGTCGACCTGCGGCGGCAAATTCCATGGACATGCATAAATTTATAACACAGCTAAGCTTGATGCTCTGATATAATGTTACCATACCACCAAAAGATCAAGACATCGGTGATGGTTTCATCCATGCACGATGCAGTTAGGGTGGGTGGGACATTGGCGTACATGGGCAACAACAATACCATAATTACCTTGAAGCTCTAATACCACATGTGTAACAATGATACCTTAGAATCAACCTAAAGCTTTGATACCACTGTGATGATGTTGATAGGTTTTTTTGTGTCAAGACCATTGTGTCCACTAGATGTGCTTGCCTAAACCCTAGGAATAAGATAAACCCATCGAGTATAGTTAGAACCTTGGAAAAATAAGTGGTCTTTGCCTGGCCACTATTATAAATAGAACTATTGATGTCATACCAGTTAAGTCGAGGGAGAACTTTTGCATGTGTAGGGAATGGAGAATAGCCAAGACAAGGAAGCGCATAGTTGGGGGAAGCATTGTGGAGAAGAGTTACATTGGGGAGAGCATTGAGAGAAGTGGTGTGAGAAAACCAAGGGGTCTTTTGGTGAGAGAGCTCTGTGGAAGCTTGCTTGTGATTGTTTTGCTTTTGGGAAGAAGACGATGTGGGAATTGACTAAAGAAGCTTGGATCTATCTAGAGCAGAGGGTGTAAGAGATTGTGGGTCTTGTAGGAAGTTGTGGTGCCCTAGGACCTCTGGGTGTTGCAGCTCTATTAGAACTCAAGGCTTTGCTCAATTCTTCTTGCTGTGGTTGAGGGTGAAGGCCTACAGAGTGTGGTTGCAGAGCCCTTTGTTACTGGTTCTTGTGGAATTGAAGAAAAAGACTTGGAAGAGTTTTTCTGGGATTTTCTATGGTGGATTCCCCTTGTTCTTGAGTCTCTCTCTCTCTACTGTTTGAACCCCATGTCTCAGGGTTGTTGAGACAAGCTCATTAATCATCTATATGCAAGAGGCTCCTTATGCGTTTGGATGGATGAGTTGATTATGCTCTACTTTTTGTTGTTTGGTTTGAGATTGTTGAAGAAATTCATGTGTGAGTGAGGATCTAGGGTTTGTTGAATCAGGTCTATGTCAAAAAGCTCTAATTTTTGAGTCAGCATATGCCTGAGTTAGCTGTTGTCAGCTATGTGTCTAGATTAGTCAGTTGATGTTGTGAAAGAATAGATTTTATCTTGTTTGAAGCCTGTGAACTCTAGGCGAACAATCAGAAACTTGTCGGAAGTCAGCCGAATAGGCCAGGGATTGGTTTGGTGGTCTAGATTAGCTGAGAGCTAATTCAAGTCAGAAGGGTGTCAGTAGGAATCATCTAGAGGTGTACAAGGGTAGATTTGGTCTTTTTAGGTTGAGAGGAATTGATTTAGGGTTTGGTCTGACAATCAAAGGTCAGTCAGTATAGCAGTAGACAAAGTTGTAGGATTGAAGGGGAAAGTGTTCGAGAGTTAGCAGACAATCAGCTGCTGTCAACCTTAAGTTTGTGGAGTTGAGTCTTGGTGGGATTTGAGGTTTTTAAGGGATTGGAGGTGTCAGCGGGACACTGGAGTGGTGAGATCTGACTTAGGGCTGAGTCAGTCGAGGTAGCTAAGTCAGATCTCAATCTCACTAGGAAGTCAGAAGGGTGGAGCTGATAGGATCAGTGAAGTTCTGAGGCAAGTATTTGAAGTTTGTTGATACTAGAGGA
Source organism: Cibotium barometz (assembly GCF_041138505.1). Lineage (NCBI taxonomy): Eukaryota > Viridiplantae > Streptophyta > Polypodiopsida > Cyatheales > Cibotiaceae > Cibotium > Cibotium barometz. Next base: position 61,115,541 of record NC_141054.1, on the reverse strand, counting down.
CAATTTAGGATCTTGGCGGAAATATTTTTAGCTAGAGTCAGCCGTAGCTATCCGATTCAATCTCCAGTCTCACAGCATTTGATCAGCTGAGTGTCAGCAGAGAGCCTCTTGTCCGAGTCAAGGTAGCTAAGTCAGGTCTCAGTCTCAGTAGGAAGTCAAAAGGGTGGAGCTGATAGGATCAGTGAAGTTCTGAGGCAAGTATTTGAAGTTTGTTGATACTCGAGGACAATTTAGGATCTTGGCGGAAATACTTTTAGCTAGAATCAGCAATAGCTATCCGATTCAGTCTCCAATCAGTATTTGATCAGTTAAGTGTCACAGAGAGCCTCTTTGGCCACCAAGGTGTCAGAAGAGGTAAGCTGGAGGTTTGAGAGAGAAGATTATGGCTGTGGGAGGTCAAGTCTCTGACCTGGGAGGACAGCTCTGGTGGAGTCAGTCGGATCAGTTTGAGGGGATTAGAGAGTATTCAGGTGTCTGATTGTGTCATATGGAGAACATGGGACATCAGTTGAATGGATTGGTATCTTGATTTGGTGTTTGTGCTGGTGTTGTGGTGATGGGTGGTAGTATCCTCCTCACGGTGGTGTGTTTGGACGAGCTATAGAGGTAAGCTACCCTGACTCATCATTGTTTTGGTGCCCCCACTAAGGAGGGATTTAAAAGCACCATTCACCCTATTTGTAGGTCTAAAAGTTTTCAGTAGTGGAGATGGCTGCTATGATGACCTATCCTGTGTTTTATGGTCATGCTGGTGAAGATCCAGAGAAGTTTTTGGTAGGGATGGAATTGGTAGCTTTCACCTTTGGTAAGGATAGGGATGAAGATAAGTTGACATTATTTTCTATGTTGTTGAAAGAAGATGCTAAAAGGTGGTTGCAAGCAAGGAGAGCCCAACCAAATCAGGGTCAAACATATGAGGACATTAAAGTGGCTATAATGCAGCACTATAAGCAGAGTGAATCCCCTGACACTTTACGGCGGCAGGAGATTCAGAATTTAAAGCATACTATTATCTGATGTTTTTGATAGGTTTGTAGATCATTTTGAAGATTTATGGGAAAGATGGGACACTTCCTTGGGAGAACAGAGCACCCATCTATTCCTCTTAAGAAGGATATGTTTATTCAATCTCTTCATGCAGATCTGAGGGAGAAAGTGGAGCTGAAGAGGCCAGGAACTTTTGAAGAAGCCTTGAGTATTGCTAGGGAGAAAGAGTGGAAGCTGCAGAGGATGGCTCAGAAGCAAAGGGAAGTTCAGGCTAAAGGAAGGCCAGCTATGCCTGGGAAGAGAAGAGCAAAAAGAGATAGAGTTGCTCCAGTAGTCCCAGTTTACTAATCAGCTCATGTGAGGAATTACCCATCTGACTCAGCAAATGGAGAGTCTGAACTTAAACCTGTTGCAAGGAGGTAGGAATTCCCCCAGGGTAGGAGACATGGATGGTTCGAGAGAGGCAGGGGAAGAGGAGGAACCAATATGAATGTTTAGTGTTTCAACTGTATGGAGAGGGTTCATATATCTCCTCAGTGCCCTTACACAAGAGGATGGGAGGTGACGTTTATCATTTAGGAGGGAAAACAAGAAGGATGTCAAGAGGAAAGAGGAAATGCCAAATCAGCATAGGCTCAGCAGGGCCTCGACAAGGAGAGATGAATTTAATTGGGATGGATGAAGAAGTGGACATTCTAGCTAATAAGAGAACCAAAGGAACAGAGGTAGAGGATGAGCTAGGACCTTCTAGAAGGAAGAGGAAGAAGCAGGTGGAAGAACAGCCCAAGGAGAGTAAGAAGAAGACCAGGTCCAAAAGACATATTGGCATGCAAGATTTTCCCTTAGGTGTTCATGAGGAAGCATATGATTTAATGAAGGATCTTCAGTAAAAGGGACCTAGTCTGCCAATTCTTGCAATTATGCACTAGACTTAGGAGGACGTGGAGTAAGTTGGTCAGCACAAGAAGCTCCAAGAAAGAGAAAAAGGGACATCAGATTAATGTAGTGCAAGTGAAAGGGGATAAAGATTATTTGCCAGTTATGGATGCCTGGGTGAATAAGCAGAGAGTCCCAAAAGTGTATACAGATGGTGGTGCATAAGTATGTGTAATGACCAAGCAGACAATGGAGGCTTTGCGGCTGAAGGTTGGAGCACCATCTGAATTTAGAGTCAGAATGGCAAACAATGCAAGGGTCAAATGTCTAGGGATTGTAAAGAGTCTGTAGGTGAATTTTCTTGGACTAGAAGTTGAATCAGATGTACATGTGATGTTAGTAAAGTCATAAGCATACCCACTAATTCTTAGGAGGCCATGCTATGAGGGTAGGAAAAGACTGGTGGAGGGGACATCTGATTTTGGAGCTAGACCAGCCTATGAGGAGACAGGTCAGATATGATATGGCTAAGGGAAGGGAGCTGATTCAGTAGAGTAGTACATCAGAGGAAGATGATAAGGAAACCAACTCTACACAGGATTCAAAAACAAAGGAAGTCAGCTCAGAAGATGATGGGGAAGAGGTCCAACTGCTGGAACCTGATTCTAACCTCATGTGTATGTTTGTGTAGCTATGTGCAGAGGAAGAGAAGAAGTTGAAGTCTGAAATTGAAGTACAACCAAGTGGGGAAGAAGTTTTGCAAAAGATGCTAGCCAAGGATCTGTCTGAGGTAGAGAGAAGGAAGTATATGGGTATGTTGCAGAAATTTCTAGACCTATTCATCATCATCACTTCTTATACATAGGTTAGGGGAGTGTCTATAGTGCAACATCAGATCCAGCTAAAGCCAGGGGCTAAGCTAGTTGTTATAGAGGTTGAGAAGATTGGGAATCATACAGCAGCAGGTGTTGAGAGAGGAAGTGGATAAATTGTTGAAAGTAGGGTTTATCTTCCCAGTAGATAACTCTGAGTGGTCTTCCCCAGTTGTCATCACACCTAAGAAGAATGGTAAATGGAGAGTGTGTGTTGATTTCAAACCTATGAATGCCGTGACTAAAAGCGATCATTTCCCATTACCTTTCAAGATGAGATTTTGGACAGTGTGCCTAGACGTGAAAGATACAGTGTATGTGATGGGTATTCAAGATACTTTCATATTTCAATTGCTCCAGAGGACTAGAGGAATACCACCTTCATTACCCCATGGGGATGTTTTACCCCTGCAACCTTTTAGAGGTTTATGAATCTAGTATTTGAGCCCTATCTAGGGTCCTTCATCAAAGTGTTTATTGATGACTTTTGTATCTATAGTGGTGGCAGATTGATCCATTGTGAGAAGCTGGGGTTGGCTCTGAAGAGACTTGATGATTTGGGTGGTCAATTGAATCCAAATAAATGTCATTTGGCTCAAGATAGGAGACCCTTCTTGGCCATGTAGTATTAGAAAATGGGATTGAAGCTGATCCAAAAAAGGTGAAAGCTTTGCATTTATTGGAGGCTCCTCAAGATGTGAAGCAGTTGCTAACTTTTACTCATAAGGTAAGATATCTTGCTAGGTTCATTTTTCTTTTGTCCCAAGCTTTGTATCCTTTACACAGCAAGCATCCCAAAGGGATTGTTTTAGTTGGCAAGACAAGGAGGAAGAGGACTTTATGCAAGTGAAAGAGATTCTGAGTACTTTACCATTGGTTATGCCTCCTAATTGGAGCAGAGAGTTCTTTGTGAACCCAAGTGTGGGTGCAATGATGTTTGCAGCAGTAGGGGAAGGACCATTCTTATATGAGGCATGTGTATTTTGTTAGCAAAACTAAGTCACGAGGGGAGAGGACATATTCTAAGGCAGAGAAGGTCATGGTGGTTGTTGTATTTACTCTTAGAAAATTTAGGTCTTATCTACTCCCAAAGCCATTCACCATTCTGACCATTATTCTCTACTTCCTCATCTGAGCCAATCTGACATTCCTTCCAAGAGATTATCCAAGTGGTTTTCGTAGAATTAAAGGAATTTCAATTTACTTAGGACAACACCAGAGCTACATTGGTTGACATTCTGACATATAGGCAGAACACTGGTGTTGAAGGAGGAAACAATGGTAGAGAGAAGAGAGTGACTAGACGGAAGGACCCAACAAACAAGGCTGTTAGATGCTTATACTCTATTCTTTGATGGGGCTTTCAAGAGGAGCTCAGGGATGGCAAGTGGAAGTATAGTCCTATTAGATCAAGAGGGCAAAGAATTATTTAAAGAAGGAATTAAGTTGCAAGTGCATACCAGCAATCAAGTTGAATATGCTACCTTAGAGTATGGGCTCCAACAGTGTATTAAGAAAGGGATCAGAAGGCTTATCATCATCAAAGGGGACATTTTGGCGAGGACTTAGAGCTTGTGGTGGTGGAAGGGGTTACTGTATGTAAAAAAACAAAGACAATTGTATTAGTTGTATCCTGTGGGGGTTTAAAAAGAGTTACCATGTAGCATCGGCGCGGAGTGAATGTCAATTCTTGATGGTACTACATTATGTCGGTGAGCGCTTGAGGTGGATCTTTCATGATTGTTGGGAGAGGAGTGATGTTGTGGAGGTGATGGATGCCCAGGTAGTGGATTAGTGGGGTTATCACATTGATGAATGGATTCGGTGGCATTGGCGCATAGTAGGGCCGCAGGCGACGGTAGCCATTGAGACTGGCTTCTAAAACTGCTGACTATTGAGTGTGCCGAGAAGAAAAGTGCCATCATAGAATTTTTCAATAATCTAGAATGGTCGTGTCCATCAGAGCTTTAATTTTCTGAGATAAGGGCCCATTTGAGACTGGAATAAGAGAACTGGATTTTCTTCTTTGAATATCCAGAACTTGGAGTGACGGTCAACCCATTTCTTCCTTCTCTTCTGGTGGATGACCTTGGTGATGCAAAAACTTTGGGGAAGCGTGTTTCATCCAAGGCAATGAGTTGATCGAGGCGATGCTGTAAGGATTCTTCTGGGCTTAACTTTTTTGAAATTGCAATGCGGAGACTTGGTACTAAGAATTCCATTGGGACCACTTCTTTTGTGCCATATAGTAATTTGAATGGAGTCATTTTGGTAGACTTTGTATGTTGTGGAGAAAGCCCATAAAGATGAATATAGCTTTTCATCCCAGTCGTCGTGATTTTGATTGGCCAATTTTGTGAGAATCTTCTTGAGAAATTTGTTGGTGGATTCAGCTTGACCATTGGCTTGGGGATAGTACACTGTGGATCTTTTATGGATGATGAGATGTTGGGTGACTAGCTGTTTGATGACATCATTGACAAAGTGTTTGCCTTGGTCACTAATCAACTCGATGGGACATACGAAGTGAGTGATGATCATCTCATAGAGAAATTTGGCAGTTGATTGTGCAGTGTTATCCCGGAGAGCACGAGCTTCTACCCACTTAGTGCTGTAATCTATGGCTACTAGGATATACTTGTGACCGGTGAAACAGGCTGGAGGCTTGAATGGCCCAACAAAGTCAAGGCCCCATTTTTGGAATGGTTCTAATGGGAGTAATGGATTGTGTGGCATTCTATCCCTATCTGTTGGCTAGTCGAGACATTGACAGACGTCACATTGTTTGGCCCAATTGTTGCAGGCATCACCAAGTACTGTGAACCACTAGAGTCCTGCTTGGAGGATTTTCCTTTCGGTGATATCTTCGACAAAGTTTCCTCCGCTAATCCCTTGATGTGCTTCTCTGAGCACAGATTTCTGCTTATGTGGTGGTATGCATCCTCGGAGTATTTGGTCAATCCCTTTCTTGTATAGCTAACCAGTTATGATTTGGAAATGCCTGTTTGCAGAGAGCAATCCGCTTTCGTTGATCCCTAGACAAATCATTGTCCATCAACCTCTGGCAATGCATGTTAGCATTTCATCATACCATGTCTAGGGAATTGGTATGACTGCATTAGTTTGTGAATAGCCCGGCATCCAGCAGGTCATCTGCTACTCTCCAATTTGGGGCTTCTTCGAACTCCAGGCGCGGGAAAGATAGTCCGCCACTGTATGATTGGCACCTGGTGTGTGGACTATTGTGAAGTTAAATTCTTGGAGTATTAGTATCCATCTAGCCAATTTTCTTGTTATACTCTACTTATCTACCAAGTACAATAAGGCAGAGTGATCAACATGGAAGGTAAATTTATTACCCACAATACTTGAACTTTGTAACTGAGTAGATCATACCCAGGGCTTCCCTATGTGTGGTGGAATAGTTCTGCTCAGCATTAGAGAGCCTTCTACTGGCATAGTAGACACGCTGGAACCATTTCTTCTCTGCTTCTTGGATGAGTGTATTGCCAATTGCTACATCAGAGGCGTCAATGAAGACATGAAATGATAGTTCTTCCCAGTTTGGGGCTTGGACCATTGGGTGCACTAGATAGCATAAACTTGAGGTGCCGAAATGCAATGTCGCATTCCGTTGTCCAATTAAAAGAAACCTGCCTTGACTGATTTGTGAGAGTTTTTTTTAAATGGACCATCTGTTGATTCAAAGGGACTACTACATGGGCGAGGTATCTGAGCATTCTGCTATGCCATTTAACTTGTCCTAGAAACCTTCTCAACTCTTTGTCATTTGTTGGAGTTGGGGCTTTGTGGATCACCTCGACCTTATCTGGGTCGACTTATGTTCCTTTTTTAGAAATGATGTGGCCTAATAGCATTCCGCTCTGGACGGCAAAAGCACATTTTGCTGGATTCAAGCTTAATTTGGAAAGTCTACATTTGTCCAAATAGAGTTGTAGATGCATCATATGTTGAGATATTTTGCCAAAAACATTAAAGTCATCAATGAATACCCTCATAAAGGAGGTGAGAAAATCAACAAAGATTTCTTGGACCATGCACTGAAATGTAGCAGGAGCATTCTTCAAACCACAGGTCAAGGCATTTAATGCAAAGGCTCCCCATTTTGTGAGATAAAAGTGATCTTTTGTTGATCTTTCTCGGGGCCATTTGAACCTAGTTGTATCCACTGAACCCATCTAGGAATGAGTACATATTGTGGCTTGCCACTGCATCAAGCAAAGAATCTGTGTGAATGGCAAAGGAAAAGGATATGAAATGGTAGTAGTATTTAGCTTTCGGTAATCTACACATACCCTTAACTTCTTATTTTTATTGGGGATGATCATGATCGATGATAGCCATGTTGTCTCTGTACCTGGCATTGGCCGATGCATCTTTACTGGCAAGGGCATTTTGCCTTCTTCTTTTTTTCGGGTTCATTTCCAGAACATTGATTTGGGATTCCGGGTCATAGATTGGCTTGAGTTTTTCTAGGTCTTTTCTCTGTAGTGCCTCTTTGGCCCACTCCTCCACCCAAGTCGAGACTTCCATCCAGACTTTGTGTTGTTCTTGCTAAGTGACTCCTTTTGGCTTGCCCTTCTTTTCCGGGGTCAATTTCTGTGCCACCTCTGGAGTCTTGGACTGCATGGATCTGGTCACCGTCATGGCTGATGATTCGGCTGCTTCTATGGTTGGGTGGTTTGCTGCTTGCGTATCCAGAGCTTCGATTTCCACCATGTTGGACTTCAAGTGGACCAGACACAGAAGTTTGAGCTCCCTCCAATTCTGCTTTATGCTTTTTCCATAGTTCACATTCTAATTTTCGATGACCTTGGCCACAACAATAAAAGCATGTAATGATGGGCCAGTCGCGTCTCTGGGTGAAACATTTTCGCGTTGGTGAAACTATGGTGTGCGCGAAACTAGTCTTGTGTGGCCAGTGGGGCTGGGTTGGTTGGATTGTAGCTACTACTTGGGGTTGCATCACTGGTTTTTGCGGAGGTGCCCTCTTGCCATTGTAGTGGCATGCTTCAGTTGCATGTATGGAAGTTCTGCAAACGGCACACCAAAGGTCATTTAAGTTGTAGTCTTCGGCTCCATATCTCGGATTGCGACACTTCACACACCAGATATTTGACCGGATGGTAGGATTAGGCTTTGCACCTTCAGTGGCCAACTGAGCCATGACTGCAGCCAATTCTTTGGTTGTTTTCTTTGCCTTCTTGCTCTTGGACCTAGTCTTGTGCTCCTCCTCCTCCTCCTCTGATTCGTCATTGGCTGTGGAATCATTCTGCTCGTCCAAAGATTTAGATGAGGACTGTTTGGACTTCTTTGTATTTTTAGATTTCTTCTTAATTTTTACTACACCTACTAATACCCACTCTGCTCTGAGAGCTGAGTCTACTAATTGTTCCATGGTAATGGTAGACAAGTCCACTCCGCCTATAGAGTGTTTGATTTGCTTGTTGAGGCCCTTCATGAAATAAGAATTTAGAATTTCTTCTACATGCTGATTAGCTACATGTAATCTACAGAGAAGTTTGTGGAACTTTTCAACATAATTTTCCACTGTCATTTTCTTTTGGGTCATTCTGGACACCTTCTCCAAGACATGCACAGATGTCTTGTCCTCTTTGAAGCGTTGAAGGAATGCATCCCAGATGGCATCATAGGTGGCGAAATGGGCATAGTCATACTGAGCTACCTAGAGAGCGGCACTTTTGTGAAGTGTGGGCATGAAAGCAGCTTTCTTAAGATTCTGGTCCACTGGTGCCAGGAACATTGACATGCCAAGTTGTGTTAAACATTAGGATATGGGCATCGGGATCACTGAGGACTTGCCAGAGAATTTGGGATACTTTACGGTGACAATTGGTCGTTGCATGTTGTTTTGGTAAGTGAAGGATTGAGGCTATGGGGGTGGTGGTAAGGTTGGGGTGGGGGAAGTTGGTGGTTCTACTAAGTGGGATGGGGATTGTTTATGGTGAGATTCTTGGGGATGAGGGGTGAGTGGTTCTTCTTCTCAATGGGGGGCAGGTTCTTTTGGTTCTGATTCAGCGGGGTGGTTATTAAGATTGGCGAAGAATTTTTGCCGAGCTTGGTTATGCTCCAAGTAGCGTTGTTGGCGTGCTGACATGGGGGACGGGTTTGAAAACAAGGGGGAGAGCTTCAAACACAACGACAACTAGACATCAGGCAAAATGACAGCAATAGGAAGCAGCAACAAGCATCGTGGTTAGTGAAGAAATCGACCTCTTATTTCCTCAGCAACCTACTAAATGGAGTTCATTGGTTATGTGCGCAACATCACCAGACTAACATGGCATAATTAAATCAAAGCAACAAAGACAGCTTACAAGTTACTTGAACAATTATTGGATTGCCTATTCACTTAATAACGGAAGAACACAATACTACAGAGCTGATTTCAATGGAGTTAACAATGACACAGACATTAAGACTCAGAAACATAACACGATGACTCATGTACAATGAAGCTAAAACCCAAAAAGGCAACATTCTTGCCAATATATATATATGTATTAAGAAAAGGAATGATACAAAATCGGGAGCAGCCAACCTCTGAAAGGCTTAGGACTCATCCTTTTATACTACTTGCTTGCTACATCTGTCTCAGTACTAAGATTTCTTTTGGTGGATGGTAAGATGCACCAGTGAGGCGTGTAGGAGGTGCCGTTGAGTAATAATGATCTTTTAACTACCATCCGACTATCGCTGCGCAGTGCTGACTTGCAATTGTGGCAAGGCGACTATCTAGCTACTGCTGCTTTGCCGGTCTTCATTAGTCCGTGCCCGCCCTTAGCCTATGGCTAACAAAAATCTTTTCTGTTGATCTTGTGTCGCTTTCAAGACACTTGAGCTTTAAGAGTAGCTCGCACAGTAATTTGGATAGGGTCCTTGTTAGAATCCAAACGAATCCAAACGAATCCAAACGAATCAAATTCGGAATATGCACGTCTTTGTTAGAATCCAAACGAATCCAAACGAATCATATTCCGAACCAGATTCGGAATATGCACGTCTTTGCTTCTTGCGATGACGAGTAAATTTCCGCTCAAAATCTTCTCTTTGCCTCTTCTCACTCAAGAAACTGAGCTTGAAGTACGTTTACTTGATCTTAGATGGTAGGTGGTTTGTGGATAGATTGCCATTGTAGAAGAAGCAAGTAAAATAATATGGAAATGTAGAAATAAAATAGAAAAGGTAGCAAGCTTATCTGACTCCTGTGTATTTCTAACATGACCCAAATTCAATACTTGAATTTTTCATGCTCTGATCATGAAGATTAGAATATTTCACAAATTTGATAATCGAAGAAATAAACCATAAGCATCATAGTACAATTCAAGAGCATGAAAATCAAAGAACACAAGATTGGGTGCAATCTCCCCCATGATGTGCCACTCCCACACGCGGTATTTAAATCATATTTATAAATTTAGCCCTTGGAGCCATAAATAGCATAGCTTTGCCAAAATTGAGCCTTTACAAAATTGAACCTTAGTCTAATGTTTTTAAAGTATCTCATAAAAAATAAACCTTGCCCAACATATGTACAATGGGTCAAACCATACAAAATCAAATATTTAGCACATGTGTGCTTGACTAGATAATTTCGTCCAATGTCAACCTTGGTTGTTCCAACTCATGATCTATACTTGACATAGTCTACAATGTTAGATCACAAATACTTTGGAATCACTCACAAAAATAATTTTAACAAATGGAAAACATTCACTACCATGCTTCACACATGAACCATGCATCACACATAATTAATTGGATTCACTCCCATGACAAAATATTCTAAAAAATCTCACTCCCATGATAGCTAACATCTGACAGGTCTCTAGCTGTCAGCCCAGAGTTCATAGGCTTCAAACAAGACAAAATATATTCTTTCACAACATCAACTGATTAATCCAGACACATAGCTGACAAGAGTTGACTAAAAAATTAGAGCTTTTTGACATAGACCTGATTCAACAAACCCTAGATCCTCACTCACATGAATTTCTTCAATAATCTCAAACCAAACAACAAAAAGTAGAGTATAATCAACTCATCCATCCAAACACATAAGGGGCCTCTTGCATAAAGATGATTAATGAGCTTGTCTCAACAACAACCCTGATACATGGGGTTCAAACTATAAAGAGAGAGAGCCTCAAGAACAAGGGGAGTCCACCACAGAAAATCCCATAAAAACTCTTCAAGTCTTTTTCTTCAATTCCACAAGAACCAGTAACAAAGGGCTCTGCAACCACACTCTGCAGGCCTTCACCCTCAACCACAGCAAGAAGAATTTAGCAAAGCCTTGGACCCACCCAAGTTTTAATAGAGCTGCAACACCCAGAGGTCCTAGGGCACCACAACTTCCTACAAGACCCTCAATCTCTTACACCCTTTGCTTTGGATAGATCCAAGCTTCTTTAGTCAATTTCCACGCGTCTTCTTCCCAAAAACAGAACAATCACAAGCAAGCTTCTACAGAGCTCTCTCACCAAAAGACCCCTTGGTTTTCTCACACCACTTCTCTCAAACCATGCTCTCCCCAATGCAACTCTTTTCCACAATGCTTCCCCACAACTATGTGCTTCCTTGTCGGCTATTCTCCATTCCCTACACATGCAAAAGTTCTCCCTCCACTTAACTCGCATGACATCAATTAGTTCTATTTATAAGGTGGTCAGGCAAAGACCACTTATTTTCCTAAGGTTCTAACTATACTCGACGGGTTTATCTTATTTCTAGGGTTTAGGCAAGCACATCTATTGGGCACAATGGTCTTGACACCAAAAAACCTATCATAGTTTGCCCAACCCCCCTTGGTTATGCTCAACCACATGTTGGTTCACCAAAACAATCCTCAAAGAAAATTACATCCAGGTCTCAAGAACTATTTGCTGCATCAGCTGTGCTGCTGCAACATCTGTAGAGCCAGTCCCCACTTTTCAAAGGCTCTATATGATACGATACTCTTCCTCAGTTCATATTGTGAAACCCTTCTGCCTTGTTTCTGATAGGGTTCACAGCTTTTGCACCAGTGATATACATCTTTTCTCAAGCTAGGCCAAACATTCCTAGCTGTCAAAACTTAAATAAGTGTTAGCTTTAGGGCAAAATGTCCTCCACAGACACCTTCATGGAAAGAGGCCAAAATAACAAATATCTCCTCCTTGTTTGGAACCCTCTCCTCAAAATCAAGCCCTTGCCTTTCATGTACAACTAATCATTCAGAATGATGTACTGCAAAGCTTTCCTTATGAAACCATATTTTTGCCTCTTGGATAGATTTAAAGGTGCATGGCGTGTATGTAAGAAATCTTCAATCTCTTGCGATTTCTCTCTTCCAACATAACTGGGATGGGTAACAGTGATGGCAAACATTTCCAAGTCCTTGCCCAACCCTCCTTTTGCTAATGCATTTGTAGCTTGATTTAGCTTCCTCTTCACATGTTGTGTTTGCACTTCCTGGAATCTGTGCAGCATTCTCTTTATCTGAAAATTCCATTCTTTCAATTTAGGATTTTTGGCCTTCCAAACAGCTTGAAGAAACCATCCTCTGCACTCTCTTTTCCCTTCCATTTGCTCTGCACACAGTCATGATTGAAGAATACCATCTATATCCCCAAGAGCAACATTCCCACTCTAGAAAATCCCATCCCCAAACCTACAACTAAAGTACCATCTGAATGTACACCCACCCCCCCTAAAGAAGCCCACACTTCCCATCGCCCATAGCCCATAGCTCCTTCTTCTATTCTTCTCCCAGACCACAGTTACCATCATGCCAAAAAGAAGCCCACAACTTACGGAGACCATCCACAATCTCAAAGCAATTTCATCGATGAAGGACAAATATCAAGGGACGCTAGCCAGTATCCTTACAACAAAGGGACAAGCCACCAGCAACCACATAGAAAACCATTTTTCTCACCGCACTAGAGATCATCGAAGTACAAAAATTCACTCTTGGATAGCCTAGCAATCAAAGTTCGAGGGACAAAGATAGTTACTATGAAATGAAAGGGCAAAGAAACAGCCAACCTGCACGAGGAAGATGCATTACCAATAACACTAGCCGAAGAGTGCAAAGAAGACAATATAGTTCTGAAGGTACCAACAACACTACAATCTCCAAAGGAGGACAACACAAGAAGGCACATATTCAAGGATCATGGGCAACACCTTTGCTGCCCATCTCGGTACTCCTACCAAATGTAGCGGGTATATCACTAAAAGAGGCAGATCCATCCTCACCACAGCCAGAAGAGAGAAGCCCCTCAACAACCAACATAAGAAGGTTGCAGTTGTTGGAAGCACTGGAAGAATATTCCACGACTCTCCAGAAGCACTATGACCAACTGCAAGATCAACTATTCACCATCATGATGTCCTCCAATGACCAGTCAAGCAACATGGGAAGAAGTAAGTACTACACCGGGATTCCACTTCTAGGAATCAATCCCCAAAATTCATCTCCCTCATGGAAGGCATCCTTCAAATTCCGCCTTCCGGATCTTGAAGTCTAAGGTGTAGCTACCAAGACCCCATAACATAAGAGGCTTTTAACATTCCGAAAACTGTCACAACAATTTTGGGTTTGAGTCATTGGATTGGGAATCCGACTCACCGGGCGTGCCAAGTGTTAGCCGTAGGCTAAGGGCGGGCACGGACTAATGACGCCCGTAGGCAGTATCCGGATAGCCGCCCTGCCACCACAGCTGCAAGTTAGCACCACCAGCAAACAGCCGGATGGTAGTTAAAAGGTCATTATTACTTAGCAGTGCCTCCTACACGCCTTGCCAGTGCATCTTACCATCTAGGAGAAATCTTAGTACTGATAGATGCAGCAAGCAAGTAGTATAAAAGGATGAGTCCTTAGCATTTCAGAGGCTGGTTGCTAATTTTGTATCATTACTCTTCTTACACACACACACACATATATATATATATATTGGCAAGACTGTTACCTTTTTGGCTTTTAGCTTCATTGTACATGAGTCACCTGTTATGTTTCTGAGTCTTGATGTCTGATTGGTTGTTAAATCCATTGAAATTAGCTATGTAGTATTGTGTTCTTCCATTGTTAAGTGAATAGGCAGTCCATTAATTGTTCGAGTAACTTGTAAGCTGTCTTTATTGCTTGATTTAACGCCATGTTAGTCTGGTGTAAGCTGCGTGCATAACCAGTGAACTTCAGTAGGTTGTCGAGGAAATAAGCAGTCGAGTTTCTCGCTAACACTTTTACTTTTTAGGATTCTGATGGCAAAAAGGATGCACACGTCATACTCGCATGAATAAGCCAGCTTGATGATTGTTTTTCTAGAAAGAAATTTTCTGAGAAGATAAGGGCTACTAATGATTTAGTAGACAGTGCAGCTCTTTGGTGGAATGTTATTAGACAAGGCAAACGTAAACCAAAGTCATGGAAAGAATTCTAGAAGCTGATCAAGAAGGATTTATTTACTCTGTCGTATAAGAGTAAATCCAGATAGCAATGGGATATTTTTAGATAGCTCAAAAAGGAGAACATATTAGCCTCTGTTATGACAGATTTTGGCAAACTTTATTGCAACTTCAAGCTATAGAGAAAGTTCATGAAAAAGAGAAAAGGAGGAAGTTTATAGCAGGTCTGAAGCCAGTCATTAGAGCAGAAGTGAACATGTTTCATCCTCGTTCTCTTAGCAATGCCATGTCTCTAGTAAAATAAACTACAAGAAGAAAATTGGATTTGAGGGACACTACAGTGACAGATTCTCATATTCCTCAATTTTCTCGATCTAAACATTTTGAGAAGTTTCAGCAGAAAGATAAAGCAAAGAAGCATAATGGTTCACAAGTGAATGGGAAGAAAACTGAAACTGCAAAGAAGACCAACAATGGAGATTGAAAATCTCATGCGATTACGTGTTACAGGTGCAACAAAGAAGGACATTATGCATATGAGTGCCTAGAAGAGAGAAAGAATCGAGTTGCAGTCATGAACGTGGTTGAAGACGAAGACAAAGGCAACCAACCTAATTAAGAGGGTACTACCAATCATGATTTCTACCACTAGAGAGGTAAGCCTAAAACTCATATTTATGCATTGTTCAATTTTGTAAATTAAAAAAAACTATATTTAAAATTCAAATATATTGGTCAAGATAATTCAATGAATGATATGTACTTTCTACACGTGGAAGAAAATACATATTAGACCATTCACTATTAGGACTTGAGTGAACTAACAACAATGATGCACATATATTTTTCGGCCGATCTCACCGAAGAACTTATTGTTATTTCACATTCAACCTTTAAACTTTAACACCATTTAAAACACTTTCTTCAAATTATTATCGTGAGAGATACTTGTGTTGGTGTCTATGAAAGATACTCTGTTGGTGTCTGTGAAAGATACTCATGTTAGTGTCTGTGAAAAATACTCATATTGGTGTATGTTAAAGATACTCCTTGGATATCTGTGAGATGGATAACTTATCACAATCTAGTGTTGAGAGGGATTCTATCTGGTTGTGAGACAGATATTATATCATGACTCTCTTCACTTGCTAATATGCAACTCAGGGATGTTAAGGTAATTAATTTATTATTGGGTAACCCAATAAGTGAAAAGATATCTTGGGTGACCAGTGTGATTAAAGAATTATTTGGTTTTGTGAGTGAATTCAACCAACTGTGACATGTGTGACGCGTGTAAGAAATGTGTGAGTTGGATTATGAGTGAATTTGTGATCAACTCTTTTGAATTAATTCTTGATGAGGGTGACCTTAGTTGGTTGTGAGTGAATCCAACCAGCTGTGACACGTGTGAAACGTGTGGTATACTCTGTGAATACGTGTGACACGTATGAAAACATTGTGAGTGAATCCAATGTAGGAGTTTGATTGTGAGTGAATCCGATCAACTCTAAGACACATGTAACACGTGTAAAGGTTCTATGAGTTTGATTGTGAGTGAATCCGATCAACTCTAAGACAAGTGTAATGCGTGCAAAGATTATGGGAGTTTGTTAATCCCACTTTAGATTAATAAATATGCTCCTCCATTTGAGGACATTAATAAGTGTCATGCAAAGGCACTATAAAAGTTGTACATGATGAGATATTGGCCACCCAAGGCCTTAGTTAAGTTTTGGATGCCCAAGTGTGAATAAGGACCAATTATTTATAAGGCATTTTCTCATAATAAATGGACCCAATCCCCCTTTTGTGCTATTGAGAGATCTTGTTTGCGTCTTGAGAGAGAGCATTCTACCACTTATGCCTCTTCTATACTTGTATGTTGCATGCTTGTGTTGGAATGAGAGAGAGTGATTACCTTATGTGGTGGTGCGAGCAACTCTACGGTGACAACGTGGAGGTGGAGCTTGGAGAATCGGAGCTTCTCAAGTGAGCTTGGAGGCCTCAAGGGACACAAGTTCTCGAAGCATTGGTAAGTGCCCTATGACAATTATGTTCTATTGCTCTTCCCTAAGGTGAATGCATTGAGTTTCCTCTTGGAGAGGTGTGGTAGCCCATAACATTTTTGGTGCCGCTGTCGAGAAAACACCTTTGTTTCTTCCATCCTCTTTGAGTTTTAGCTCCCATTACATAAGATTCATCATTGCCTTTGCATCTTGGGGGGGTCACTATATGTAGAATACCCCTATCGCGTGCGTTCAAGACCTATATTTTAAATCCTTTATTTGTGAATTTTTTTATCCATATAATATCCCCTTTTCTTTATGAATCTATAAATTTTTTTGAAAAAATTTTAAATCATACCCCTATGTAAATATATTTCTGTAAGTTTCATAAATTAAAAATATGCTTCTGTTGAACGCACGTGATATTTATATTTTTTTGTGAGTGACCCCCCCCCCCCCCCCCCCCCCCCGAGCTTTGCATTCTAGTAGTGCATTGTGTAGGAAATGAATGGATAAGATTTGAGTGGAAGTGAAAAATTGTGAGAAATTGGTTGTGTTTATTGTGTATTTGTGTGGTGGAGTGGTCTTGGAAGAGAGCTCCACTGTTTTTTCTAGTCAATTTTGATGTTTGCATCACCGGAATCGTCAATGTGAACGAGAAGGGTGGTGTTCTATTTTTCCTTCTTTTCAAAAATTTACAAAAATCGCAAAAAATAAGGAGCCATTGATGGGTGAATGCATTGAAAAGATGCAGGGGAGAAGAGAGCTTGAGCTCTTGCAAGCACACACACACACTCACAAAACCCTAAAAGAGAGCACACAAGGTGAGAGGCTGAAAATCTTCTTCTTCTTCACTCAACACTCAACACACCATATACAAAGATAAGAGTACACACCATATGAAATGGTACTCAACCAGATACATACTGGGTTCTCTATAGTGTGAACCCAACTAAATGAGCTGGCGCTATAACTATGCCAGTCTCTCTAGAATGGCTCACATAGCCTGTCATCCCACTGGCCGCATATCACCCATGATCTCACCAACCATGCCAGTGGTGTAAGTGTGGGGCCTATCCCCTAGGCGGGTCATCAGTGTCCACCGCCTCACTAGATGAGCTCGATATCTCAACACTCCCCCTCGAGCTCAACTCCATCTCATGTACACCAAGCGAAGCCCTGAATCTGCAGAGCTTCTCTGTACCCCAATGCTTTAGTGAAGATGTCAGCGACCTGATCCTGTGTGCTGACATAAACAAGGTCAATGTCTCCTGCCAAAACCTTCTCTCTGACAAAATGATAGTGGACCTCTATATGCTTTGTGCAAGCATGAAAAACTGGGTTCCTGGCCAACTGTATACTGCTAATGTTGTCACAGAAAATGACAACTTGTCTATCCACTTATAGACCAAAATCTGCAAGTAGCTTTCTCAATCAAGCTACCTCACATATTGCCATAGCAGCACCTCTGTACTCGGCCTCTGTGTACTGGATAGAGCAACCGTAGGCTGCTTTTTGCTGCTCCAAGTCATAGCAGCACTCCCCAAAGAAAACATGAAGCCACTAGTAGATCTTCTATCTGAGATACTACCAGCCCAATCAGCATCTGTGTGCCCATGTACACATATCTCTGTCCCAGTTTCATAAAATAGTCCACAATGTAAAGTAGACCTCACATACCTCAGTATGCGTCTTAATGCATCCAAATACGGCTTCCGAGGAACCTGCATAAACTGACTCACCAACCCAACAGCATAGCTCAAATCTAGCCTGGTGATCGTCATGTAGATCAAGCTTCCTACTATGCGCCTATACATAGTAGGATCCTCCAAAATCTCTCCTGAATCTGCACTCACAACTTGCCATTTTGATCCAATGGCACTGAGATATAGGCTTACAGCCTGTCATACCATACTTGGACAATATGTCCAAGCCATACTGTCTCTGCAGTAATCCAATACCATGTGGTGACCTAATCACCTCAATGCCCAAGAAATATCTGAGCTCCCCCAGATCCTTCATCTCAAACTTCTGTCTGAGCAAGATCTTTACATCAAAGATCTCTGCATCATGGTCCACCGTAATGATGTATCCCTTTTGCTCAAGGGAATACCCAATAAACACACATTTTCAGCTTTTGGATCTAGCTTAGTTCTCAGCTCATCTGGCACATGCACATATGCAATGCATCCAAAGACTTTCAGATGAGAAAAATCAGGTTTTCTGCCAATAAACCTCTCCTCTGGAGTTACATCATGTATGGCTGCAGTTGGAGTCTTGTTCATGATGTAAACTGCTATAGAAACAGCCTCAACCCAATAGTTATGCGGCATATTCTTCTTTTCCATCAATTCTCACGCAATCTCAACAATGTGCCTGTTTTTCCACTCAGCAACTCCATTTTGCTGCGGAGTGTATCTGCATGTAAACTGTCTCCGAATACCATTCTTCTTCAAAAATTCAGAGAACTCATTGGAGAAGTACTGTCTCCCTCCATCTGACCTTAGGCACTACATATTTCCCTGTTTGCTATTCAACCATAACTCTAAAATTCTAAAAATGAGTGAACACCTCACCCTTCTCCTTCATGAAGTATACCCACACTTTCCTTGTGTAGTCATCAATAAATGTCACATAGTACCTGCAGCCTCCCATAGACATGGTCTTTGTAGGACCCCATACATCTGAATGCACAACATCTAGTGCATTTTTTCTCACATTTTTGTTACGTGGAAATACATGCTTTGTTTGCTTTCCAAATTGGCATGCTTCACATATTTTCTGCATACCTTCAACTTTAAACTTTGGCAGCCCCGTCACAATTCCTTTAGTCTGCATAGACTTCATTCTCTGCACATTCACATGTCCAATTCTTTTATGCCAAATGTCTGTGTCTGCAACAATTCCTAAACCATTTGCAAACATCTCAGCACTCACTTCAAGCATGTTTACATTCAATGTAAACATTCTGCCCACTCTATTGCCTTTTGCAACTAACTTGCACTTGTCTTTAAAGTCTTTAACATAACAACCATCAGGGTTAAACCGAACCTGCAAAACCCTACTCAATCATCTGGCCAACTGAAACCAGATTCTTTGTTACATTCGGAACATGAAGTACATCTGCAAGGTACTTCACTTTGCCATCCTCCATAGACAATGGCACATCTCCAACAACATGGGCAATTGGATGAGCAGTGTCATCCCTTGTTTCCACAAAACCTGCTCTTTCAAGGTTTTTCATCTCCTTGAACTCCCCCATGACTTGTCATGTGGTTCGAAGCACCTGAATCAACGTACCATACATCATCTTTATGTGCTGCTTCAACATTTTCAGACATGGCATTAACGACATGCTGCATAACAAACAACCTTTCATTATCCTCATTGTTTCTGCTCGAGGATGCATAGTTGTTTTGCTGCAATTTCCCATTTTGCATGTCAGCCTGCTTCTTATAACAATCTGCCTGCACATGTCCAGGCTTACCACAATAAAAGCATCCACGTGTATCATTATACTGCCTTTGCCGATTTCCACGACCTCTTTGACTCCCCCTGCCTCTGAATTGGCCTCTTCCACTCTCTCGCTCGCTCTCTCTCTCTCTCTCTCTCTCTCTCTCTCTCTCTCTCTCTCTCTCTCTCTCTCTCTCTCACACACACACACACACACACACACACACAGAGATTAACAGGGTATTTCCATATCTACTTGAGGCTATTTCCATATCTATCCTTGGTTTTGTTTAATGGAAGGCAGAGAAGATAGTATAGAGCCTTCAAATCAGGAAGGATGTACTGTTGCGCATTTGATGGTTGCAAGCAACTCTTCACAGGCACATTTCAAGCATGTTCCCATTCTTCAAGAAGAAATCAGCTTCTCGCGCTGAAGATGAACAGGATGCAGTTAGAAGGTATGAAGCTTTACACGAAGAGGGAGCATCAAAAAAGGCATCAGTTATTTACAGACATTGAATTAAGGAAACAAAAAGTGCAGAGCACGTAGTTGAGCACATTTTGATAGAGCTAAAACCTTATGGGAAAAATGACAAGGCAAATATCGTTAAGCAAGTCAGTAATGAACAGATTCTACCATATACATAGGACAAATCAAAAAGTCCCTCTCTTTTGGTCTCTGCAACAATCAATAGCTCATTACAGGTGTTGAAGACTCCACAATCCTCGAATGAATTATTTTTGAAGCGCGGCACTCTAACAATGCTTATTCATGGATTAAATCACGTTTTCAGATATGGTGACAAAGAACTCAACCTTCTTCAAGATGCAAAGCTTCTTAACATTCACCCAAGAAACCTTTATGCTATGGTAAGTAGAGCTAGTAGTGATGCTCATGCTTCTCCATTGCTACTAGAAGCATGTAAAAGAAAGAGTTTCCATTCTAGGCTAACTGAAGAGGTTAAGGAAATAGTAGTGAAATTTTGGACGAAGCATACAAGGGTGTCTCCAAACAAGAAAGATGTTTGTCGGCTTTGAACTGGCTACAAGCAATCAATCGAACATCCGATACACTTGTTGGATGAATCTTAGGTACATACCTCCACTGTGGATAAGAGCGTAGTTTGTTATTCATGTCTTGCATATCATGGTGTAAAGGGCATGGATTACTCATTGAAGAATGCTATATAGCTCACAACACCCTGGTAAAGCACATTAACTAATGCACAGGGCTATTTTGCATGATTATGTAGTAAATAGCAGTCTCTACGAGCTATATAGCATAGTTAACCAACTACATAGCACATGTTGAATGACCATCCCTAATATAGCATGATCATGTAGTAAATAGCACTCTCTACGAGCTATATAGCATAGTTAACCAATTACATAGCACATGTTGAATGACCATCCCTAATATAGCATGATCATGTCATAAATAGCACTCTCTATGAGCTATATAGCATAGTTAACCAATTACATAGCATATGTTGAATGACCATCCCTAATATAGCACACGTCATTAAATCCTAGGGTTCTATTGCATAGCCATGTACTAGTTATATAGCATTGAACCAGTTATATAGCATTTGTACAATGATGTATAAGTCTAAGATTCACAAATAGCACTGTGCACTAGCACTGTGCACGGGCTATATAACTGAAAGAATTACTCATAGAGCACATGATCACTCAAGCATAGAGATATGATGCATATCAATGTTTTATGCAGCACTATCATTGTACCATCTTTGTGCTATATAGCTCACAACACCTTGGTATAGCACATTGACTACTAACCCCAAGGCTATTTTGCATGACCATGTAGTACATAGCAGTCACTACTACTACGAGCTATATAGCATAGTTAACCAGTTACATAGCACATGTTCAATGGACCACCCCTAATATAGCACACATCATTAAAGCATGGGGTTCTATTGCATAACCATGTACTATATAGCACTCTCTACAACACACTCAATCAGATATATAGCACTGAACAAATTATATAGCATTTATACAATGATGCATAATTCTAAGATTTACAAATAGCATTGTGCATGTGCTATATAGCTCACATGTACTACATAGCAATCAGTACGAGCTATATAGCACAGTACTAATGCATAACCATGTACTATATAGCTGACCTGTTTTGTGAATAGCATTGTGCATGTGCTATATAGCACTGTGCATCTACTTATCCTCATCTACAAATGCTTCTTGGTCTATGTTCCCGCTCATTCGAGAAGCTCAAACCTTTCTTTGTGTGCAAGCTAAAGGGCTAGAACACATGTTACTGTGTGTACCACATACAAATGTTATACCTAAAAGATGCCTTCAATCGGACGTGCGCATATGCTTTTGGCTTTCATGGAAGCTTGTGCAAATGTCATTGTATTGTTTGCAAATCAGTGGGGCAGCTAGGGAAAATGTGTTGCGCACGAGCACATCATGTCTAGAATTACATAACTATGGGAATCTTGTCTATGCAAAAAGAAGGAGGATTCCACATACCATCAGTTCAGATGTATCATGGGGCAATGCAATAAATGTGGTGTTAAAAAGCTACGCTTGTGTCCACATGAAGAAAAGGAGACAACAAAGATAGTCATTGTTCAGGTCTTTTGAGGATATTCAAGTTCAAAATAGACATGAAGTAACCAGACAACAAAAAGTGTTGTCCATCAGGCAGGTTGTTATCAAAGAGTTATTAGTGATGCTGAAACACCACACATCAAAGTTCATTAAGCATAACTTCAGGTACAAATGGCAAGCTGATCAGTATAGGGAGTGTCTCAAGAATTTCACTACAGATGTCATAGTATCTGTAATAGATTTTGCTGAGAACTACTCATTCAAACAACAAAATGAAATACAGTCTATGCATTGGCACTCAGATCAATGCACAATCCTTGTTCACATTACATATAGGCATAGTACAAGCAATGACCAAAGCATAATCAAGGAGATGCATTTCTATATCTCTGATGTGATAAGAAGCATGATACTCTCTTTGTGCAACATTTCTTCCAACTTCATAATTGGTTGCTTGAAGACCAGGGTTTGAAATTTCAAAAGCACTCGGTGTGGTCTGATGGTGCGGCTTCATAGTTTAAAGCTGTTGCCCGACCATTCTATTTTGTTGGTTGCTTTTACAAACTGACAAGTGTGGTTGCTTTTATAAACTGACAAGTGTGGAGATGACTTGGAATTTTTTTGCTTCAGGCCATGGCAAGGGAGAACATGACGGTGCTGGTGCAGTAGTGAAGAGGACATTAACGCACGAACTATTGAGATTCAAGCTCGATGTCAGCTTGTGTCAGTGGCACTATGTGCTGGCGTGTTAGGTAGTAGCATGTGTGAGACACAAATGACCGCGTCCAGCTGGTCATAGTTGTGTGGACAGTAGCTAGGGTTAGTTGTGTGTGGACACAACACAAGTAGTGTGTTGTAGCTTTTGGGATTATGGCTTTATGCATTTGTGTGCGAAGGGACATGGCTTCCCTCTATGGTTAGGGTTTGACTAATACATTAGGGTTTGCTCCTGTGTGTGTGTTTCCTCTCCCTCTACCTCTTTTTCATCATGGTATCAGAGCCTGGTGCTCTCTATTAGGGTTTATGAGTGAGTGAGAGAAGAGGGAGAAGAAGCTGTGAAGAAAAGCTGTGGAGCTTGCCATTGGAGCTGTGAAGCTTGGAGCACACCAATTTTCACCAAATCTCAGAGCTTGGCCTATCAGGTAAGGAAAACTAAACATCCTTGAGTGGATTGCAGGTGCAAAATCACAAACAATATCAGATTTGAGTTGCCTAAAGCAAAGAAAATTTTCTGTTTTGCAAGCTCTCCATTGAAGCTTGATAGTGGTGAATGTATGATGCAAATGGTTGCAAATCTGGCAAAGATTCATGTATTTGGAAATGGGAATGTGTTGGCAACTCATGTGCAAGCCCTAGAGTGAATTTGGAGCAAGTGTGATGCATTGAAGTGATTGGAAAAATACTGTTTTGAAGCCCTCACAAAAACAGTGAATAGAGGTTCATTTTTTATGCAATTGGAGCCGGTTTTTTGTAAAAATCATCATATTGATGGCTTAGGTGCATGCCTAGGGGTGTTGGGAACTCCCATATAGCATCATTAGCCACAAACAACTCCCCAAATTCCCCTAATTGCAGGCGGCGCAGCTTGGAGGCTAAAACAGGGCAGAATTTACCTAATCTTGCATAGTTGAGGTCTAATACAAGCTTGGGTGGTTTATTATCTTCACAATTCTCTTAGTAATACTGTGATTCACACAAAGAAGGATGCTATGTGGTTTGTTGGAGCAATTATGCATTTGGGGGCCAATTATGAGCTCATTAAGAATGCGACAAACTGTGATTAGTGAAACAGATGGTCGTTAATCGACTAATTACTCCCTTAACTTTTACAATTGGTCTAATTCCTTTTACATGGAGTTAGTAGACATCGTTAGTAAGCTAATGAATTCCTAGTCTCTCAATTTAAGCAAGAATTGAAGAAATTAGAGCACTTTTCCTACTGGTTTTATTGGTTTTTCTCAAAACAGAGAAATTTATGGTATGTATGCACCTTGGTTGGTGTTAATATGCAACATTGAGCTTTTGTCGGTGTCAATGCAAGTTATCCACACTTGATTGAACCACTATATTGCAATTTGAAGCATTTGGAAGCCTTGGAAAGCGCGCCAAAACAAGGTACTTTGGATTGCGGATGCCAGTTCAATTTGAATGCAATCAGTGTGATTTTCTACATCAACAATGAAGTTGGTTGAGTACTTTGGAGTATCTGGGACACTTATTAGAGTGTGGTTGAGCTGAGTAAGGCTTATTTATAGAATTGGACATGTGTAGAAGGTTCATTTGAGCAAATATGTCAGACAACCCAGTACTACAGATTGTAGGTGAGAAGATGGATAGAAAGAACTTCCAAGCATGGAAGTACAAGATCAAAAGCTTGCTGAAAGGAAAAGGATTTTGGAATCTTGTTACAAGTGCGGAGCCAGAGCCGACGGATCTACCCCGACAACCTACACAACAAGAAGTTGTAGCTCATAAACAATGGTCAAAGAGAGCATACAAAGTTTTGAATTACTTGTCTATATGTATCTCGGATGCTATACTCATACATATACATGATGCTGAGAATCCCAAGGATACATGGGATACTTTGGTAAAGCTGTTTGATACAGTCTCAGTTGAGACAACAGATTCACAATGTGAAGTGGAAAGGAAGGAGTATTCATGATTATGTACAAGAGATTAAGAAGTATGCTGATACATTGGCAACTATCAATGCCCCCATGCCTGATGATGATTTGGTAGACATTGCCTTGCATGGTCTTGGCAAGGAGTACAAGTCTTTTGATAAATCTATCTATGTTCGGAGTATAGGTTTACAAGATTTTGATGAGTTGGTTTCACTCTTGCTTGTTGAGGAAATCAAACTCAGTGACTCTTTTCATGATGCATCTACTAGCCATGATGATCATGGCAGGAATTAGGCTTTCTATTCACAAAGGGGATTTAGAGGCAAGGGGAGATTTGCATCACGAGGTCGTGGTAATGGTCGTGTATGGCAGGATAGGACACCACAACAGAATTTTCAACCTTCATATGGTGTTAGAGGAGGTCGTGGATATACACCTCAAAGAGGTAGAGGTAATCCTCGTGGAAGAGGACGTTGGCAAGGCCAACAAGCATCTATGCAAAATGTGAAATGCCATTACTATGGAAAGTTTGGTCATATGGCACGTGACTGTTACCGCCACAAACAAAAGATTTGAGAGGGGGTAGAGCACAACATGGTGGAAATTATGCAAATAGTGGAAATTTTGCACAACATGGTGAAAATTATGCAAATGGTGGAAATTTTGCATCAAGCAGTCATGATGGTAGTGCAAATCACTTGTTTGCCATGAAACGTGTCATGGGGTCTATGATGACACATGGTGACAATGATGACACTTGGTATATGGACTCTGGAGCATCAAACCATATGACTTGTCATGGCAAATGGTTTGAACATATGAAGCCAATGGATGTGAAAGGCTATGTGGAGACAGTGATGATTCTCAGCATGCTATCACTCATGTTGGGAGTGTACCATTAGTGATGCAAATGGTTTGAACATATGAAGCCAATGGATGTGAAAGGCTATGTGGAGACACGTGATGATTCTCAGCATGCTATCACTCATGTTGGGAGTGTACCATTAGTGATGCACAATGGTGAAACAAAGTCTATGTCGTCAGATTTCTTATATGTGCCCTCTATTACAAAGAGTTTGGCCTCACTTGGTCAAATGGTTGAACAAGGTTTACAGGTTCGTTTCAACGAGCATGGTTGCTTCGTTGAGGATTTCAAAAATGGATGTAGAGTCATTGCCAAAGGCAAGAAAGAAGGTAGGTTATTTAAATTGGATGCTGGGATTCTTGAGTTAAGATTGGCTACGTTCTCTAAAAGCCGAAATGTGATACAAGACATTGAAATGTGGCATAAAAGGATTGATGAAAAACAGGTAGAGGGAGAGGAGACACACCCACAGGAGCAAACCCTAATGTATTAGTCAAACCCTAACCATAGAGGGAAGCCATGTCCCTTCTCACACAAATGCATAAAGCCATAATCCAAAAGCTACAACACACTTCATGTGTTGTCTCCACACATAGCTAACCCTAGCTACTGTCCACATACTATGACCAGCTAGACGTGGTCATTTATGTCTCACACATGTTACTACCTAACATGCCAGCACATAGTGCAACTGGCGCACAAGCTGACATCGAGCTTGAATCTCAACAGCCCCTCTCAAGCTCATGATGTACTGCCATAGATAAAGATGTAGATGAGCTTGGGCTATCAAAGCTCTCAACACTCCCCCTTAAGCTCATCCCATGTACTCCTAACATAGTACGGAAGTACTCAAAACTTCTCCCTCCTAAGTGGCTTTGTAAATATGTCGACCACCTACTCTTCAGTCTTCACATAATTACAAATGCACTGTACCATCCAACACTTTCTCTCTGACAAAATGATAGTGGACCTCTATATGTTTGGTCCGCGCATGAAAGACTGGATTCTTGGCCAACTGTATGCTGCTCATGTTGTCACAATGAATGACAACCTTACCATCAATAGGCTCACCCAAATCAGTCAAGAGACTCTTTAACCATACTCCTTCACATGTAGCTATGGCCGCTCCTCTGTATTCAGCCTCTGTATTAGATAAAGCAACAGTAGGTTGCTTCTTACTGCTCCAAGTCACCACTGCACTTCCAAATGTAAAGGCATAACCACTAGTAGACCTCCTGTGTCATACGAGCTACCTGCCCAATCTACGTCTGTGTAGCCGTGTACATCCAAGCCTTTACCATGCTCTAAAGAAGACCATAATGTGCAGTGGTCTTTACATAGTGCATAATGCGTCTCACTGCATCCAAATGAGGTTAAAAACATAATAATTATTGTTATTTATTATTTATTTAAAAAATTAAAAAAGAGGAGAGAGAGAGAGGGGGGGGGAAGAAGAAGAAGAAGAAAAGTAGCAAGAAAGAGAGAGAATAAGGGTGTAAGAGGGTGCATGAAAACATCCCTCGAGAAGAGAACCGTGAACAGAACCTAAAAAAGGAGAAGAGTCGGTAATGCAATAGAAGCCGAAAAAGGGCCCTCAATCGGGCGGCTATGCCACTCCCTCGAGAAGAGAACCTAAACAAGGAGAAGATTCGGTAATGCAATAGAAGCCAAAAAAAGGCCAAGACTCAACAGGGCTATGCCTCTCCCTCCACAAGGTGCAAAACATGCCTACAAACGAGGTAGAGATGCTCACATCAATGTAAAGCTATATCCCATGGTTTGCATTGTACGACAAGCCACCGATCATTTATCAACGTACATGCCATACTGGGGTCCTAAATTATTCCATTCTCATGGACATAACCCAACCTCGTTCATTAACTAGCCCCTCTACACATCAACATTGTATTCCCTACCTCAAACCATGTGTAAGAGTCAAAGGAAGCAGATATGTCAAGGAAAGTAGTACATTGGATTTTTCACTAGAAGGTCCTTCTACATGGACCCAAGTTTTTCCCAATGCCCATGCACGACACCTGTAGACATAGCAATAGGCATCTATATCTCAAGCACCTGCATTAAGCGTCAAGCACCTGCATCATTAAGCCTCATCATTGAGATAGTTGTCTAGGTATGTTTCTAAATAGGGGGACCATGGCAAGCACAAGCCTGGCCCATAGTACAACCCATCACTTGGACCTTCTTCAAATCAGTAGGAATTTGTGGGGGCCTCTTCTTCGACACCACCATTGATCCACATTGCCTCTAGCCCTAATTCTTGTACTAACGCCAAATCTCTCAAGCCACAAAGGCCGCTTAGTGCCATTGAAACTATGGGGATCAATAATCTACTGATCTTGATTCTCCAAGAAAAGGGGTGTCAAGAAAATGTTAAAGAAAGTAGCAAAGAGAGTTGAAGAAAGAAATTGAGCTAGATAAATCTGCAAGCTGGAGGAGTACACACATAGCAACACACGTGCCACCCATTGTCCATACATTACACCATGGGTGCATCACATTGTTTTTCATCTTGCATCTCATAGCACACACAAACACATGCACATTCCTCATTAATGTCGACCCTCTAGGTACATATTTGGATAGGGGGACCATGGCGGCGGGGGTGTAAGCTTAGCCCATGGTTGACCCAGAAGCCTCGACCTTACAAGTTCCTCCAAAGAGCTTTAATGCATGCAACCTCTTCTTCGACTCCACTTTCACATAAACACAACCTCACCCTAGTCTAAATATTTACCATGAAGAAGCCTATTCTCTAAGCATCATGCTATGAGATCCGAGTATAATCCCCTGCCGAGGCTGAAGAAGAATCCTACCATCTACCCATGCCAATCATTTCATGATGGTGATCTTGGCCATGAAGAATCCTACTCATGCTATGAGATCCTAGCATTATACCTTGTCAGAACAATATTTCATATACCACCATCTACCCATGCCAATCATTGCATGGTGGCCCTGGTCCTCATTCTGTCAATTATAGGGTGCGGACCGCTTTCCACTAACTCCCTACTTTTGAAGAGTCTACGCCACTTCCACAATTAGAGGAGGAGGAATCTCATGAATAACCTCTCTATTGCCTATACCTTTAATGCGGCTTCACCAAGCTACCTACCACGAGGACAACCCACAACTTCTCACCACTTTTCCCTACCTGCGTGTTAACCACTCCATAGGTTATGGTTTCACCCGCCCGACCTACAGTAAGGTGCTTTGCCATCTTACTCGCTCAAATGGACACTTAACTTTTGTAAGATAGTATTTGAACATATAAAGCAACCTTATCCTATGCTTAATGTCAAAGAGGGAAATTCTACAAGATTCGTGTAAATAGGTGCTCAAGGCTAATAAGGTTCAGGGTTCCCCATCGACCAAGGGTATAGTGACCATTCCATGAGGAAGCTTGAGTGTTGCAGTTCTTTTCTGCTCTGATTACATAATCAGTGGGGCTGTAATCCATCCCCTCCCAAAGGATGATGCTCTCTTTCACTATACTTGTTGCAGCAGGGGTCACATAAAATTTGCAAGATGCAGGTTTAGTTCCAAATAAATTCAGCTTTAAAACAACCAACGGTCATGGATTGGGAATTGTCAATACGTTAACAGTTGCTGTAGCTATAAATTTTTCTCATGGAACTCGAGCTTAAGGCTAGTGAGTCCCACTATTAGTTCTATTTTAAATACGTCGAGCACGAATAAAGATATGATTTTGGTATCGTCCAATCATAAAAACCTTGTCTTAAGCTTATGTGGAAGAGTTTCCATGGTCGCACCAAAATGTGAATTCAATCCTCGGAGCACTCGACAAGCTCTGGGAGGGGCTCATATTCTCAGTCCTTGTGTTCTCCATCTAACATCTCTTTTGCTACAAGCTTTATAGATATCAATTGACGTGTGTGTCAGACTCATTGGCAAGAATGCCTCGACCCATGGGGGATGTCTTTCCTATTTTCAAGTTTATTTTCAAGGATTGGTTACTTTTGCGTATTTGATTGTTTTTTTATGGATTTGCATGTTGCTAAGCTACCAATTCAAATAATGCGTGAGAAAATATGAAAAATTATGAAATGCATGAACACAATTAACTACCCCACTCTAATCCACCTTAATAGAGCTTAATGCTTATGTTTATAGAGTGAATTCCACTCATAATCACAATTGCTAAGCTATTCCTTGGCTTAATGCAACAAGATTAAATCTTTATGGACTCTAAAATCATACAAAAAATGCCAATTAACTAGGGTTTTTCCTTCTAGGATATAAAAATAAAATATCCTTCTAAGATATAAAAATTGAATGCTCTAATGCAAATAGACTTCAAAACAAAATCAAAACATCAAACTAACACATCTAAGGCTCTAAAACCGTATGTTTTTGGATTGTGACCTCCTAATCAACACCATGAAATATTGGGTAATCCCAATAGCTTGGAGTGGATGGCTAAAACGGAGCTAAGCCCCGGTAGTAGCATCAAATATGTTGAAGTGAAGAGCTTACCTTAGCCTTGTCGAAGCATGTATGATTATGGCCTTACCTCTGAGCTTCCCCGTAACCATAACATAAAGAGATATGAGTACATACTATATGGAAAAGTACTCTCCTACTATAACTTACAAAGGTCCGTCCATGGTGTGAACCCAACTACATGAGCTCGTGCTATAACTATGCCATAACTCTAGTACACCAAAGTAATTATCAAACAACATGTAAACCACTGACAGTATATCGCCCATAATCTCACCAACTCAGGCAATGACATAGGTGCAAAAGCTATCACCCAGGTTATCCGTAACACTAGTTGAGTTCGATATCTCAACATTGTCTAGGTTAACATACCCATTCTCCATGTTCTGGCTATCACCTAGAAGAGCTAGTGCCAAGTTGTGTTGGGGGTGATGCAATAAATCCTAGTCCTATTTCTACTCCTTCTACTTCAAGCTCGTCTTTCCTACCTTATTGTAGGTGTTGTGTTCACACTAGAAGAGTAGGATTCGCTACTCACTTCAAGGTGGATAAACTCATTGTTCACACTAAAGACTAGGGTGAACTCGTTCACTTTTGTGAATGCCATGCGTTATTCACTTTTGTGAATTGACATGTAGAATACACACTTCCCTGCAAAATACAAGTTTCTTCCCTCTTTGTTCTCCTTCAGCATAACATTCACAAATGCAATGGTACGCGCAAAAGTCATATAGAAAGATGGGCACTTCAGCATAACATTGAGAAACCATAAGAGGGAAAGCTAGAAATCAGACCACAGTTTAAGATAATGGAAGGTGTGGTCCATTAGAAAAATATAGATAATGTACACTACCAAAGCCTATGATTTTTAGCCCGTAAGTACCTTGAGCCAAAATGAGGTGGTGCAGTCCAACCCTTTGCCCTTTCTCGACCATTAACTAGCATTACGAATGGGTTAACATTGGCTCACGTCTATTCCTTATTATTGGGTGGTGATTGAATAGGCGAATCCTTATTATCCCATTAGCTCACATCTAGTCCCTTGGATGTGTGGGTGGTGACAGAAGCAGTTTGATTAGAGAGCAATCGACACTCCAACTGATAATGAGAATGATTAATTTAAGATTGAAACAAACACTAAAACCTTAAAATCATATGCTTGTGGCTTTTTAATGCATACCGAGCATATCCAATTTTTCTAAAGATCCATACTCCAAGGTTATGATCATGCTGCCTTTGCAATCTTTAGAGTGGCTTTGCATGTGACCTTTGCCTTTACATTTCTATTGAATTATGGAATTTTTCCTTTAAACCAACCTATGAGAGGCGGGTGAGAGGCACTCTTCCCATGACATTGAGCTTTCATGAAAATTCCAACCTTATCTCCTCATTTAGTTTCTTAAAATTCCACATTAGGCTTTGCACCCTTACTCTGTTAATGACCTTAACATCTTTTTTGTTTCTATAGGGAAATGGCACCATCCTCTGCACTTTATTACACACTAACACGTGAACATTGCATGGTGATTTGATGTGGTAGGAAATCAACTCTTGCATTAGTGTTGGGTTTTTGGGCTCCTAATGCACCAACAGTACACACCAACCGTCTTGATCCTATCCTTATTCTACATTGAACTATGTAATGGCAATCATACTTTTATTAGTATCTTGATTCTGGAAGAAATCTAGGCAAGTGCCATTGGTAACGAAGTGCAGAGGATGGAGTGTACACAAAAACAAAAAACAATTTAAGAAAATCACAAAAAGAGGAATAGTGGTGTCAAAGAAACTAAAAGAGAAGGGAGAAATGTCAAAGAATGTAGTGAGCTATATAGTATGTGTCGGATGTCAAAAGGAAAGTAGACAAGGAAATGTCAAAGAAGGCAGACTTGTGAGAGAGGACAATTTGAAGAATGCAGCATAATAATGAAGAAAAGGTCCCATAATTTACCCCTCAAGGCCATGGTGAACCCATCAAGAGTTTTTTCATGCCCATGTGAACTTGCTAAAGACATGACCAAGAGAATCTCTTCACGAAAAGGCTCCCATATCCTTTGTCAAGAAAGAAGATGGAGGCCTCAATATAAAAGAAGGCAACTCACCCTCAGCTAAAGAAGTAGCATACCAAGGCCTCTCTACCTAGTCTAGCGCCCAACCACCAAAATTGCATCTGCAAGAAGTGAAACCCTTAAACCAATGGCCATGGCAGAAATGCAACCTAGACCCTACTCGCAATGCAGCACTTGTCGTGACTTCGACTCAATCAGCCTAGTAGGCCATGCCACAACAAGCACACATACAGACGGTACCCACTATTGGAGTCCAAGCTTAAGCACGGAACAAGGTTTTGATAAGGAGATTATGAGACTATTCCATGTACCGAAGTGTGCAAGGCTACCCTTTTATCAAGACCAACACTGAACTTGGAAACCCACAAGGGAGACAAACCCAATCGGCAACCTTATCACACAAATAATGGATTCAACAAACATGCTTAGGATGACACAGATGCAAGTGGCAGTAGCAATTAGAGTGTCAGTGATCCAATCTTAACACTCGGAACTGGTAAATTGGGCTTTTTGAGAATCAAACGAAAGTAAAATCTTTCAGCTTATGCCTCGATGCCAACGATGGATATACCTCAAACGAGAGGTCAAAGACTTCAACACTCTAACAGCTGCTCTGTACTATGGATTTCACACCTAGCGGTGGAAGATGGAGCGCAGCGCGACGATGCACAACTCTACTCAATTGAGCGAAAAGAGAGAATTAATTTGAGACTTGATAGTTCATATACATATCTAAATTTAACGTGTAAGAAATGCGAGAAAATAAACAGGTGCTACCATGTTTTCTCTTGGATTGAAGGATGTTTAGCTTCATGACCATTTGTACACTAATCCCAGTTCTTTGATCAATGTAGCAAGTTAGCAATTGAGCTACATGATTATGTGATGGAAGCCATTTCACACACACAATTGACTGGCACCACTCCATTAAAGTCTTCTTTGCACTCTCATCATCTAGGCCACCTCAAGTTGAAATGGAGGGAACACATGTAGAAGAAACGACAATTAAGGAAATAGGTGTATCACTGTTGAATGAGCTCAACCAACAATGGCGAGTGGGCCCAGCCAGGGGTCTACTTGTACCCACAAAGAGACATGATTTGGTGTGTAGTGTATAGGTTGTGTAGGTAAAATCTATTTACCCATTCCGTTAACATAAGCTTTTCAATGCTTGAGATGTGTCCAATAAGATAGTGAGCATTTGAGCATATGAGCCCTTACAGCTCATTAGAAGGTTATACATCAAAAGTGATTGCAAGCTCTCTTCTAACACAATACAATTGTCTAATAAGATAGTGAGCATATGAGCCCTTGTAGCTCATTACATGGAAATGCATCAAAAATGATTGCAAGCTCTCTCCAAACACGATACAATTTCCACGTGATCTAGTTTCTCTCTATATCCATGCTAGCGTGTCATGACTTCCGTTTCTTTTCTCTTAATATATCGCGAATAGGACTCTCTTTCTTATATTCTATGGCTTTGATCTTCCTCACAGCTTAGCTCTGCTCTCGAAAGTGATCACTCTATGTCTCCTTCACTTTCGCATCCCCTGCATAAGGCAATAGAGCTCCTAAGATTGCTTGACCAACTAATAAATACTAACCAAAAATATGATGGCAACATGCACATAGGCCTTATTCAGCAGCTTTATTAGTTGTGTAATAAAGCAGTTTGTTGCAAGGCTTGAACACTGGACTCAGTGTCCATTGTTTTTGCCTTCTTGTTCGTAGTGCAATCATTCTCTTTGTCCTTCTTATTTTGTATTTATTCAGGGATAAGCAACACCACATTCAACAGATACAGCCGACAGGGTTTGAACTCAAGCACCCGCCTCGGGATTTGAACTTGAAACACCTTACCAACTTGGCTACACAGCTGGGGACACAAACGAGGTGCCTTTTCTTTTATGTGAGGTGCATTTTAACTGTTAAACTTCTCTACATGCCCTTGCCATTTTTTTTTTAACGTTGTGATCAAATATTTCTCTTCAACCTTGTTCAACAGTAACTTGTGCAGCTTAACAGAATAAATACCGAGCAATCATAGGTAAGCTATGCTAACATACTGGCCTCATAGTGAACAACAAGAAGGATGTAAAATAAGATCTTTAAAGATCCTGCATAGACGTCTAGTAATGTCTGATACATTCCTGTGTGTGTAAAGAAGTGTTTCCTTGATGGATAAATATCCTAGATATTCAATGCCATTCATTCCTCAAAAGGGTTCGAAAAGAATTCAGGACATAATTTCATGATTAGTGCTTGGCCTCCAATACATCCCCAAACTTTTCTAAATACCAATTCATGTGGGTTGTTGCTGAGTAATGCAGTGAATGTTGCCACCACCAAGTACAAGCTCTCTGCCACTGACCATAACAACCTGGAGCAGGTGTTGAGACATTGGGTCAAACCAACAACCAAGCAAAAGCCAAGACATAACCTTGCAGTACTAACAAGATATATCTTACCTTGCGATCGGGAAAGGAAGCACTGAGAACCTCGAAGGCTTCCTTATCTCGCTGTTCGTCTCCAAAAGAGGGTGCCACTAAACCTTTGTTGACCAGAA
Organism: Cibotium barometz; assembly: GCF_041138505.1. NCBI lineage: Eukaryota > Viridiplantae > Streptophyta > Polypodiopsida > Cyatheales > Cibotiaceae > Cibotium > Cibotium barometz. The sequence goes on along the minus strand of NC_141054.1, from coordinate 61,080,698 downwards.
AAAAGTTTACATAAGATGCAGCCAGGCGTGTACCTGCTAATCTTGGTTTCCCATCACCAACCTGAAGCCAACATAGCCCCAGATGTCAGTGTGTTAGGATACCCTAAGCCAATTGATTGCAACAAAAACTATCAATCACAGTACTAAACCAGGCCAAAGGTCTACGCAGACACTTTTTTCCCTTGTGTGTGTGTGTGTGTGTGTCTGTGTGTGTGTGTGTGTGTGTGTGTGTGAATAAAAATCATAGTTCTCTCTCGCATAATGCTTTCAAAGCTTTAGTACATGATGCTATCTCTCCGCTTCCTGCTCAGTTGTTAGATAATAATGACACTGCTTGGTTTCGTTTTGTGCAACAAATGCAAATAGACAAATTATGGATAATATTGCTAACGTATATCTAGCAATGGAATATGCCAAATATACTTATCAAGATGTCCTTGTTATATGCAAGTGGATGTAGCAAAAGCCTTTGATACAGTTCAATGGGACTACATAGCTGAAGACCGAGGTCGTGGCTGTAATGGGCTTTGGTCATAAAATGCGACAAGCTATTTTTTGGTTATATTAGGATAGTACTACCCAGTGTGTTTTGGGTCACGATCTCTCAGCAAAGGGGACATTGCAAAAATCTGTGCGTCAAGGTTGCCCTCTTAGTGCATTACTGTATGCGATTGCCACACATCCACTTTTGATGTATATGGATGTCTTGACTGCATACGCGCAATTACATGGTCTGTAGTTACCCAATGGTTCGCATTTTGTGGCCAAGGCAAGCCTATGCAGATGATTCTTTGTTCGTGCATAAAAATGATCCAAATGATCTCAAGTGCATCATAAGAACTTTGGAATTATTTGGTAAAGCAGCTCAACTTATATCAACTTTCCTAAGTCTAAACTGCTTCTGTTGACTTCTTGTGACTCGACTTATATCAACTTTCGTAAGTCTAAACCGCTTCTGTTGACTTCTTGTGACTGCCATGCACTGTTATGGCCAGGACAAATTATTTCACCAAGCCACCTAGTTAGACATTTGGGATATCCATTGACATGGTATATGTCTACGCACGATACCATTCATTGGGTATTGAACAAATTGAAGGCCAAGTTAGCATATTGGAAGCTGGCCTTTGTGCATCTCAAGATTGTTCAATTGATCATTCTGGACTATGTGCAATCTTACTTGCCATTGTTAATTTGGCATAAAACTGATATTGATACTTTTATGTCTAATCCCTTGGAATTGTTGTGGAAAACCAAGCATCATACGAGAGCATTGCATCTTCTGAGATGATCTTTGGTCTGCACACCTAAAATGCATGGTGGACTAAATGTACTTGATCTATGTTATCATCTCTTGGCAAGAAAGGCCACCATGATTCCCACTTTTTTTCAACTTCGGCAGCCATGAGACTAGAGCTGGCACATTTCTCAGAGGGAAGTAGTGCTTAGTAAATTTGAAGGAAACATTTCGGGATGCCCTTATGCATCTTCCCTTCTTTGTGATTGGAAATTAGCCTTGTCTTCTATTCATTGGCATGGTAGAGATGCACTGATTGGGGATTCTCTTCGATTAGAAAGTATTCATTGGTCTTAGGTGTTTCCTCAACCACTTGCGATACAGGAGTTAACACTATGGCGGATGTCATAACAGATGAGGGATATGTGTTGACTTTCTCACAAGCTTGTCCGAAACATAACTTGGGTCTGCATCACATGCGAGTGTGGGAAACCTGTTACTACATTGTTGTAACCCATCCCACCCCTGGATGATCCTCAGGACAGACTTCATGATTGACAACTTATTGGTCATACCAGTCCTCTTTGATTGGATGCACTTTTGGCAAGTAATGTGTACAACTTGTTGCGTCCTTCCCCGTGGATCCAGTCTCATGCTAATACTTCATGGGGAATGCATAAGAATACTAAATGAAGGAAACAAAGGCTTCGACTAATCTAGGGTTGTAAGCTACTTCTCAAATAGCGTCTATTCTTATGGAGCTGCCTTGTGGGAATACTTCCAGTTCCCATTTTTCTGGCAAAACGACATATCTCCAGTGATAGATGATGTGGATGTGGACGACATCCAGAGTCTGTTCTGCATCTTCTTTGGCATTGCATGGAGTCCATGACTTTCTTGCAAGCACTGACTCACAATCTCCAAGGACGTTTTCCATCCTTCAAAGGAGGAAAAATCTTTTCGATTTTTGGTGTTTTGCTATCTTGCATGGCTGGATTTGACACTTTCATAATCTCAATGAGATATTGGGCACTCTGGACTATTTGGAAGGCTAGGAACCATACTATGTTTCGACAACCTTCTCTAGATGCTCATGCTTTCTTTTGAGCCAATCTTCACCAGCCCCTACATGATTGTCGACAGCTAGAGGCTATTGATACCCGACAGTTTGAGGTCTTCTTCCACTGTTTCTAGCTTTCTTCATTCTCCTTGAAGTACATCCTCCCCATGTGCATTGCTCCTTGGTAATGATTTTTTACATTTTTTTAAAGTGTGTAAATGAAAGCAACATCAAAACGAGTACGTCACACAATCAATCAAGAAGGGGAATCATCATAAGGAGAAAGGGAGCTACACATACAAGTATACAAATCATTACTTTTATCATTTGCTTTGAGAAAATCAAAATGACCCTCAAGATAGAGCTTTGTAAGTCAATATATAGTTCCTTGCCATTTTATTTTTGTTAATAATTTCCTTGAAAAGATGATCTGCTATCTCTCTATTTTTTAAATGATTTTTCTTTTCAAATTTGCATAGAATCACCATAGGTCAAATAGTAGTACACACTTTTCTTTTCTTTTTGTAAAATCCACTACTTCTATTAGGTCAAATGTATAGAGAGAGAGGTGACCTCCCAAGGGGCAAAGGATGGGTGTGACGTGGAGAAGCTGCAGATATGCCTATAGTGTGATATGCATTAAATAGAGTTGAACGAGCATGCCATATGGTGCAATTACCCACACAAGCCTTGGGGTTGATCAGAAGCAGCGGCAATAGCTATGAACAATATTGACAGCCAACAGGCAAGCAAGAGGGAATAGCTGCAAAAGTAGTAGCAGTGAAAGGCGACAGCCAGCAAGAAGAGGCAACGGCCTACAAGAATAAGCAACGGCCCACAAGAAGAAAGAACAAGTGACGGCCCTTTGCAAGAAACAAGCGATGGCCCTCTCTCTAGCAGCAACAGGCAACATTCGTCTCACTCCACACCCACCACAGCAGGAACAGTTGACGGCCCTTTCTCTCTTCTCACACAAATACGCGCACAGACACGACCTCGTGCGCGCGCACACACACTTCTTTTTTTTAGTGAAACCACTGATTTTAATTAACTTAATGTAGAACTGCTACCACCCACAGTGGATGGAAGCTAGAAATAGTGGGAAAACACTTCTAAGATATGCAGAGAACTGTCTCTTATATGATAGGCATCATATAGAGAGGTATGCAGCGAATGCCTGAAAAATGCATACGTATCTAAGGGGGCATGCATGAAGGTCTAATGATTCCTATCATGCCAAATAGTCCAAAAGGCAGTAAATCTGACCCAAGCAAAGAAAGGGGCATATACGTCCAGCGATGAGGGAAACTTCCCAAAGAGCCAAAATTGCTTCAAGAAACGTTTTGATGGGAAACGAATCTGCAGGCATGTCGACAATACCGCAATGAATTGCCTGGTAACCGAACACTGCCATGATAGGTGTGACTGCAGTAGGAGCAATGCACACGATGCGACAATGCAATGCGTCGTTTTGCCAATGTCATCCCCACCAGTAACAACCCTTAGCAGACGACGCCACATGAAACTTTTTGCTTCAAAGGAAGACCATTCTTCCATATACAGTGTAGGCACCGAGTCCAGCATCTGAGAGGTTTATCAAGTCTCCAAAGCTGATTGGCACGTTGCTTTATCCACGGTGGGGGAATCAATAGCCTATAGGCCTTTGTTGCTGTTATTTCCTTCATAAGAATGGCAGTGTAACCACTCTCTTGCCGATCCAGTTTCCAATCATCCAGACGATTCTGCATCTCTAGCATGGGGGGAGGCAGGAAGGGTTGAAGCAACTCTCGTAGTCTATGCCAAATCGGCCGGGAGTGCATACCCAAACCATAGCGCCTATTGGCCAACGGAAAAGACATAAAAGAACCATCAGGTTGTATAACATCCTGCAAATGTTTGACTCCTTTACAAGCAAGAAAGTATGCTTTTTTGGGTTCAGCCACTGCAAGGGGCGTTTGAAACATACGACTCCAATGCACACTTTCAATGCCATGTTGTTGCCCTCCTGAGGAGGTCTCCCCGACCACCACATATATTGCAGGATCTCTTGCCAGTCTGTGATCAGACGGTTGGAAAAAGGGCTTCCAAGAATTGTACCTTTGAAACAGCCCGTGATAAAGTTCCATATCATGGTCTCCCAGTTGCCAAATGCATCAATCTGCACCTTGGTGCACATTTCAGCCAACCATAGTTGCCATGAAACGCGTTTCAAAACATATGAAATGCGTTTGAAATGAGTTTCAAAGTACTCTTTTTTTTTATGAATAAAAAATGTGCCCTACATTAAAATTGTACCTGCCAAGTATAATATCTTTTCGTTTGATGCGCCATCTTCATCTGTACCCTCACACTTGGGTTTTCCTCGAGAGTTGTGCCCTGGTTCAGCCCCAGGAGTCGGGACTTGTGTGGCCCGCTATTCAGGTTGGTTTCTTCCTATTTTTATGATTTTGTGCAATTTCTTTGTAAATTTCAGATTCTGAAATTTGGGATTTTTGCATCAGCTTGCCCCAAATCTCTCCCCTTTTGGCAAAATGCCGAGGGCAGGGGATACTGCGTGGACCCATGTAACCCCCGTTGGCAGATATGGGGGTTCAGGCACAGAAAAATAGAAATGCAAGCACTGTGACAAAGTATCAAGTGGTTCTACACTCAAGATAAGGCCCATTTCTCAGGATTGAAGGGGAAAGGGATTGGTCCGTGTCCTAGTGTCCCTGCAGATTTGAAAGCCTCTCTTCAACCATGGAAGAGAGAACAAGAGGCTATGCAAGGAATGGTGGGTGGTGGTGATGATACCCAAGATGATTCAAAGGATGAAAGCAAAAGGGCCAAGATGGAAGAGGTTCCCGATATGCAGAGTCAGGTTGATGCCTAGTTCCAACACCATTGGTGTTGGGTCTAGCTCCGCCCCTCGAGCCCTCACGTCTTCCTTGCCCACCAAGCCTACTTTGAAGAGGGCAAGCCTCAAAGCAAGGTTTCACAAGCAAGCTATCGTTGAGGGTACCCGTGAGATAACAAAGTTGTTTATTCAATGCGCTTTGTCATTTCACATTTTGCGTACCCCACGCTGGAAGAAGGCCATGAGAGCTATTAGCCACATTGGGTATGAGTGGGAGGGCCCATCTTACGAGTCTTTACGCTCCACACTTAAAAAATGAGAAAACTAGTGTGCAATTAGAGATGGAGTCTCTCAAGGAAACTTGGCAAAAGTATGGTTGTACAATTTTATGTGATAGCTGGACAGATATGCGCAAGAGGAATGTCTACAACATCTTAGTGTCCTCTTGTAAGGGCACAATGCTCTTGCGTGCCATTGATGCTTCGGTTCCAAGGACAGTTGTGACACACACTTTCATTTGGGGACATTTGCACCAAGCTTTATTAGAGATTGGCCCTCAAAATATAGTACAAGTGATCATAGACAATGGATCAAATTGTGTCTATGGGCAGAATGTTGGAGGATGAGTTCCCACAGACTGTGTGGACACCATGTGCAGCCCATAGCTTGGACCTCTTGATAGAGGATGTCGCCAAAGTGGGGTGGATTTCCGACATCTTCAACACATCTCAGAGCTTGGTAAAGTTTGTCACCAAGAGACCAAAGGTCCTTGCCATGTATTGTGCCCATAGTGATTTGGAGCTGCTAAAGCCCTCAAAGACTAGGTTTGCTTACATGTTTATTGTGGTTGAGAGGCTAGTGAGAGTCCAATTGGGACTACTCCGCACAGTTGTGCCACAAGAGTGGATGGCATGGGAGGATCGGGAGCAACCCAAGGCATTGGCTTTTGTGCGCACAGTCATGTGAGAGAATTGGTGGGATGAAGCCAAGGCACTTGTGAAGGCAACTCAGCCCATTTATAGTGTTCTCCGCATAACAGATCTGGAGGGCAGCACCCTTGGACTTTTATACGAGTTCACAGACCGCATTGGAGAGGCACTTGACCACAACACTATGCTACCTACTGCGAGGTATAGATCTGCTACTTGCTTTGTTCAATTTATTTCGTACATGGTGCCATGTGGTGCTCATTGCTACTTATAATAGACTTTGATAGGGTCTAGGACATCAGAGAGGTTTGGAACCGTAGATGGGATTGGTTTCACAGACCAATCCATGCGGTTGCCCATATACTGCACCCTCTTTGGCGGAATGAGGAGCAATATAACAATGAGGAGTTGGAAGAGGGTTGGCAGGAGTACATCTAGAGATGGACAAGAGGTGACCTTGCACTCTTGAGGCAACTTGAGGACGAGCTTCTAGTGTTTCGCAATGGGGGTTTTACTTTTGGGAGAGAAACTGCAAAACTTCGCGAGAGAGAGCTTCGTCCAGTCTCCTGGTGGGAGAAATATGGGACACACACTCCTACTCTGGTAAGTACTTTACTACTTTGTAAACACTGAAGCGGAAGTTCCGAAGTAGGCTATCTAAAGTTTCTAAATACTATTTATGTCCTCTTCATGACAGAAACGCCTTGCATTGCGGATTCTCTCACAGGATTGTAGCTCCAGTCCTTGTGAGAGGAATTGGAGCACATGGGCCCTCTTCCATACAAACAAGAGGAACAGATTGTCCATTGCTCAGCTAGAACACTTGGTCTTTTGCCATTGCAACCTCCATCTACTTGAGCAGCGAGGCAATCCCATCGAGCCGCGCCAAGTCAATGTCGACAATTTCGACATTGAGAAAGTGAAGGACATTCCTGCAGAGGAGCGCGACATCTATGCCATGCTTTACGAGGAGTTGTTGGCACCAACTCGTGTGACACGAGCACAGTCATCGGTGGATGGAGCTTCTACGAGTGCTGCAGCTTTAGAGGCTGATATTGAGGCATCATCTCCTTCTGATACAGATTCACACTCATCAGAGGAGGGAGATGATATTGCTGCTGATGATGATGATGAGTCTTGACTATTGAGGCTTTTTACTATTTGTTGCCTCTAGTCTAGACTCTAAACTTCACTCTTTTGACTCTTTTTACACTCCATGGTTTTTGTATTGGTCTTTTCAGTTTTTGTTGACAGTTGCCAGTTGGACATCTTACTTATCATGATTCATGAGACATTTGTATTGGAGTCTTTTGGACTTAGTGCCATTTGAGTTTTGAAAGCACTTTTGCAGAATTGTATGTCATCTATCATCTATCCTTTTAATTGATTTTCTCTCTTCTCAAGTTTCAACAATCATTGGTCACTCAATGTTCACTTGCAGCTTGCAAGTAGCAAGCAGTAGTAAGTACTAAGTAGGCTGCAAGAATCAAGATACATGATGATACATCATATTGTTTTTGTTTTAAACATTTATCCATACTTTGTTGGTTGCCTGGGTGTTTTTTATGCATAAAACTTTCGTATCTCCTATTTTTTGCAACATGTACCCCAAACCCCAGCCTTTCCCCCCCCCAATGAAACGTTTTTGAAATGCCTGCCAGGCTGTGAAACGTTTCAAACGTGTTTCATGAAACGCCTAACAACTATGCAGCCAACACTTTTGTCAATGGTTGCATTTGGGCAGCGAAAGTATGGAGCATGGTAACTTTCCTCGCAATCAGGTGATAGTGAATGTTCAGGATGTTGAGTCCTCCATGCATTTTAGGAGAGCATACCAGCTCAAATTTCAGAAGGCAGAGTGCTTTTTTATCAGTTTGGATTTTCCATAGACATTACACACACACACAAAAACAAACATGCATATAAAATACATAATAAAAAAGGTTTGAATTATTCAGAATTATGTCCTTTTCATAGTCATACAAAGTGCTATTTACTCTATAGAAATCTATATATTCAAGAAAAATCAAGAGTGTAAAGGAGATTACTTACAACTACTCCACTAGCCTCTTCTTCTGTCATGTAAAGTGGGCCCGGTACATGTAGCTTGATTATTTGCAAAGAGCGCCCTTTCGCATCTCTGCTTTTAACCAAAATGTTGTATGCATCCATGGAGCGCTGATATTGAGGATCATTCTTGTCATCTGTCCAGGCAAGCATCACTACACCAGGTTTCACAAAGCAACAAAAGTTGTCAACATGACCATTTGTATCTTCATCACCTGCATTCAGCAAGTTGTTTCAGTCAGAGAAATGACATCGAGCTTTTGTAAACCAAGACTAGTTCAAACCAAATATCTGTCCATAGAGTAACAAACCTTCTAATAACCACACACGAGAGATTATCGACCACTTTTTGACACCAATGCTGACATAAAACACGCTGCCCAATATACTATGAGATCCGTGGGCGGTTTCACTGTCAGTTCCATGAGGGGTTTCACCCACTTTCCAGGATCATTGACTTCTTGGACCAGTGCTACCTAGGGCTCTTCCTGATCGAGCTCCACGGGCACAAGGACACATTCTTGAGAGAGCTTAAGCCCCAACCACCCTGTCCCCTCCCTCGCCAGCCATCACTAGCTTCTTCTAGAACAAAGAGGAGGACATCCACATAGTGGGTGCGATTCCGGGTTATTTGTCCTGGCCTCAGAGTGCCCCAGGTGTTGACTACATGGCAATGCCACCGGAAGAAGATTCATCACCTACATTTGTTCGAGGAGCGGGATCTTATCTCCCATACATATCTATGTTTTTATGTGAGTAAGTGATATGGGTCCTCCACCCAGGTTGTCTCCCGAAAAAGATTTCTAATAAGTGTTCGTCATGTATGTCAGTTTTCATGTGTTTGTACCGCCTTGTGTTATAAAAGACTCCAGTATTTCAATTTATCCATGTTTAGGTCAGGGGGGGGGGGTTGTTGTTGACTTTGTCAGGGACTGATGTGAGTGAAAGTCGTGATGGTCAAGCTCTTTTGGCACCTGTTCCCTAGACCTGAGTCTCTACGCATCCATGCTTGTTAAGCCTCTGGAGTCTGAGACACGCTTGTTGAGCCTATAAGCCTGTTGTGCCAAGCTCACTGGCCTCTGATCCACGCTTACTAGCCTCTGAGTCTATAGCACGAAACATGATTTCCACAAGGCTTTTGACACAGTCCCACAGGCCAGATTGATGAGGAGACTGCAGGACATGGGAGCACCGACAGAGATGCTTTGGGGGATCCTCACACTCTATGAGTCTGTCATTGGCAGAGTGCGGGCCCCGGGGGGGGATCAGAGGACATACATAGCACTATCGGGGTGAGACACTGCTGTCCCTTATCTCCCACTTTATTTGGGCTCTACATTGATGAGGTGTCTAACTACATAGACAAACAAGGAGGTCCAGGAGCACTTTTGGCAGGAGTTTTGATACCCATTCTATTGTATACAGATGACATTGTCCTCTTTTCTCACTCACCACAGGGGCTGCAGAGACACTTGGATGCATTACATGCCTTTTGTGAGGATCGGGACCTCACCGTAAACCCTAGGAAGACCAAGGTTATGATCTTTAACACCTCCTCACAGTGGATACGTAGATCTGCAAAATTGTTTACATATAGTGGGGAGCTAGTAGAGCATGTGACCTCTTATGTATACCTTGGGATCACTTTTACTAGGCCGTGTTTCTCTATGCGGATGGCACCCGAAACCAAATTGATGCGCGGCTATGCAACCTTGGGCTCACTTGAGAGGCAGTGCTCACAGATACAGTTTTAGGAGCCGAGGATGCAGCTCTGGCTATTTGACACACTAGTCACACCCGCACTACTATATAGAGCTACCATTTGGGGTCCTAATTTATACCACAAGAGGAGACAGAGGAATGAGCCAGCTGAGACAGACACAAAGGATGTATATGATGTGTGGAAGCCGATGGAGAGGCCACTAGTAATGATGATCTCATGCATGATTAGAAGTAAGCGATCAATGCCACACGAGATTGTGCGGGCGGAGATAGGGGCTGCACCGATCGTAACGCAAGCTATTTTCCAAACAGTGGCATACTAGACAGATACCTCAGGCTCGCCCTAGAATCTTTGAGACAACTAGCACTAGACAGAGACACGTAGTGTTCGTATGCCCAAGTGAGCACTTGGTTTGCTATGCATGGCATGCAGATGGAGGCACTCCTTTCGTTCCAGTATAGCATAGAGGTGCCGCACAAAGGTCATCAAGAAGGACATCGTGAGACTCGATACTCAGAGGACTTGGCACCCACCCGTCCAGCCCCTTGGGACGAAGATGGCCTTTTACAGGGACCATTTTCTTCGCCTAACAAAGGACAGCTTCATCACGCACCCGCACTACATGGACACACATCTGTCATTTGGGGTGCGATGTGCGATTGGACAGATCCGCACCTCATCCCATAAGTTGAGAGTGGAGACAGCCAGATATGGGACAAGGGTAGCTGCACCAAAGGACACGATCTGTCAGCTTTGTCACACAGAGGTTGAGACAGAGACCCATTATGTATGCAAATGCCCAGTATACTATGAGATCAGGGGGAGGTTCCACTGCCTCTTCCGAGATGGATTTGGACCACTTTCCAAGATCATGGATTTCCCAGACCAGAAATGCTTGGCACTTTTCCTCTTGGAGCTTCGCACACACAAGGCGTCCCTTTTGCGGCCTAGACCAGCGATACCCGCCAGAGGACCAAGACAGAGAGCTCTCACTGACTTCTTCAGAGACTAGAATGACGAGGGTAGATTCACCCACTACACCCGACCTTCAGGTTGCTATGGGAGCCGGCCGAGCGGAGTGACACTAGACAGAGCCATTGAGCTATGCAAAGCCCGATGCCCTCGACCTTGTGGTCCCTGCCCACGCCCGCATCACTACAGGAGAATCAGAGCCATCGTCTCCCACCACCACCACAGGACTTTCTCCCACCGGCCCAGCTTTACTACATTGGGTGCAATGTTGCAGCATCCTATGCAGGATATTTTAGGGTGATATGAGAGCTGCACACTTTTTGTTTTGGGATCAGATCTGACATTTCAGCTCTTATTACTTTCTTTGATTATTATTTTTAGTACCCATGATGATGAATTTCATGGACATGATGTAACCTTTTGGTCTCATAGGTCATTTTGGCCTTTTGTAAACGTTAATACAACTTTCTTTCTTTCTTCTCTCTTTTTTTTTCGTAATGGTTGATTGATTAGATTACGAAAATGTAATACAAAGCAAAGGTTGCATGACCAGCTATACAAACGTGTACATAGAGGCCGTCAGACCCCACACACTAAAAGGCCACATGAGGCATGCCCACTGTACGAAAAGCATGTAACCAAGGGTCAGCCTGCGCCCTGGTGATAACATGTGCATCAATCAAAGAAGAAACTTGCCAAAGCAAACACGTTGGACATGACCTTTCACCCGTGATAGGCTAATTGTGAATCAAAGATGAAAGCATTTCGCATGAGCCAATTATGCCAAAGACCCAACCATCAAAAGAAAACAAAGAAGACCTCATGTTGCTGATTGTTTCCCCCGGGCTGATCATGTCCAAATACCCATTGCCTGGGTGACAAAGTGTGTCCAGTCACCATTTGCCACACTGAAGAGATGAACTCCCATATCTATCGAGCCACCAGGTAAGAAATAAACCTGTGCCAACTAGATTCTGGACAAGTATGGCAGAAGAAATAGTTGCTGTTCGAAAGTCTCGGACGCCGAAGGGCAGTGGCCAAAGGCAGACCCCCAACCATGACTCGCCAAATAAACACTTTGCCCTGAAAAGGAAGCTGGGAATGCCAACCACAAAATAGGATGCACTTCCACCAAGAGGTCGTTTTCTTAACATTCCGTACTTTATTAGCTTTTTTTGCAAGCCATTTCTTCTCTTGGAACAAAAGATGATATACAACATTAGTGAAAGCCTTCAACAGCCTGGTCTTGCGACCCAACACCCAATGATCCCATGCATGAGAAGAATCCATCCTAGGAAGGTGCCCCAGAGACTGCACTTGTTGCTGCAACTGCAACCAAATACACCTGTAACCTCGGGGCACACAAAATCTATGACGAGCACGACAGAATGATAACATTCACAGCCGCCCGGGCAACAAACTATCAGACATCCTCACAACACCCAGTCTCGCCATACGATTGAATTGCCATCTACAATTATTCTTCTCTGGCCAAGTACTCACTCGAGAGGTGGCCAACACCTCTCAGCAGGGATTTCTCGTCTTGACGAGAATCTGGAGGTCTCCAAGAAGTGAGCCGTAACACCTCCTGCCATGATTTAACCAAATGATCCAGCAAAGGAGAAGCAAATACACGCACAAATTGTGAAGAATTTAGAACATCCCACCAAGATGCAACAATCCGCGTCTTCCCATGCACAATACCCACATCCTCCAAAAATGCAATAGTTATCATGTCTATACATGGCTGGGAATCAACACACATAGCTTGGAGTAAAGTCCACCTACGGGCAAAACAGTGTACCCAAACATCCAACAGAGCTACCCCCCCCCCCCCCCCCCCCCAAAAAAAAAATCTCTTCGAGGTGGTAATATGCTTTCATGAAACCCAAGTCAACCCTGGATTACTGCCTTTCTTTTTCCACAACATGAATTGAAGCGGTTGGGTGAGAGCTGTCAAAGCCTTTCGATACCAAGGAAGTAAGGGCAAGAAATAAGAAAGCATAGCTAGCATAATGACCTGTGCCACTTTTAGCCGGGTGTGAAACAGCCATACCTGAGACTTCCAATACACAAACTTATTCCCAATATGGCCTGAAATTCATTCTAAAAGTTGTTTGTTGGTGACATCCACCCCGATAGGATAGCCCAAGTGACGTACAATGGTCCCACGCGGCACAACATGACCCTGCCAACCAAGCTCCTGTAAATCTCTCTCTGTGAAACTAAGAAGGGCTGATTTCCGGGTATTTATATACAACCCAAAAGCTTTCGCAAACAAAGACCAAGCTACCATTCTCTCTCAACGTTGGCTTTGTTGGCTTTAAGAAACATAAATGAATCATCAACCAATGCTTGACCCACCAATTGCTAACACAAAGGCAAAGTTAGCCCAACCACCTCCCCCTCCTGAGCCAATTGAGTAAGCAAAGTAAGCATGGGACGGGTAACCAAAGCAAATAGCAACCCATACTGTGCAGGGTGTATCAAGTCCGGCAGAAACTTGTGCAATCTGTTTGCCAAGACTTTAGAGAAGAACTTATACAAACAACCCATCAAAGAGATAGACCTCCAATGTTTTAAAGCAAAGGGAGAAGGCATCTTTGGCAACAACCGAATCACCCCCACTTTCCAAGAATCAGGCATAGCTCCAAATTGCCAGATCTCCTGATAAATGGATGTCAATGGGCCCTTCAACTAATCCGCACAGTTGGAAAACAATTCATTAGTAATGCCATCCCAACCTGGACTCTTGTCTTTGGGCAAATGAGCAAGCACAACGCCAACCTCCTGCTCTGTAATATCAGCATCTAAAATATTGGCCGAGTCCAAAGATACTTGATGTGCACCAATGCTAGAATACTAGCGCGTGCTTGATGAACATCATTAGATAACACCTCAGGAGTGCCCAAAAGCTCCTGGTAAAACTGAACACACAAATCAATGATGTTATAAGGCTCTGAAATCATCTCTCCCAATGAATTTTCAAGCCTCACAATATTCTCTCTAGCAGAAGAGGGATGCAACTAAGCATAAAATTTATGTGTCTAATAATTATTATCCTTAAGGGCCTCGAACCGGGTAGATAACTTAGCCCTCGTATAACCTACCTCCTGCCATGCAGCAACTCTACGAAGGAGCCAAGTAACAACAGTATCCACTCTATCATTCCCTGGTGATATAGCCACCTGAGATTGCAAGGCTCCCGGTAAAGATTGCAATAGTGTCATCACTTGTCTCCTTTTCGAGGCCTGATGAATACCATACTGACAAGCAAGGCGTCGAACATTAGACAAAAAGCAATCCTAGGCTGACATTCCCTACTGTATAAAACATAGCTGACAATTATCAATCAATTGTAGCATGTGTCCATGAAAGACCTCATGATCAAGAAAGCTATGATTGAAGTGCAAAGGCAACCTCCCAAGCAAAGTTTTATAAACATCCACATGCTGATATATTATGTCCAAGACCACTCGGAAATGATCCGAAAGAACATGTTGCCTCTCCACATCCACTTTCAATATCACAGGCAAAAATAAATCATCATGCATAACATACATTCTATCCAGCCTACTCTAAGTACCAGGATACTCGCGAGACTGCAAAGTAAAGCCAGAATCATAAGGATGCAGCCAGGACCAAATGTCCTGCTTAAGGACTAGAGACATAAAAGAGTCCCAAACCCGCCTTTCCGGATTATCCATTATAGAGTGAGGCGAATTAGCTTGATCAGCAGAAGAGGAGATATTAAAATCCCCCATGAGAAAACTTGGTTTTCCTAACCTCAAACATTGGTGTAGATCCCGCCAAAGAGAACAACGATCCCCTTCTGTATGGGGAGCGTACACACCAACCAACCAAATAAGTTCTTCTTCATAAGTGACCTCCACAACCATAAATCTACCACGTACATCTTGATACACAACAGAAGGTTGAAAACGATCATGGACAATCATCATCACCCCTGACTTGGTGGAAGGGTGTCTCTTGAAGAAAACATGAAAACCTCTATGTATAAATCCACCACCCGCCTAACTATGTTGTTTGTGCTCAACTGCACAAAGAACATCCCATTGATTAGACAACAATGTTTGCCACAAGACATACTGCTTCTTACAGGAGAAAATTCCGCGCACATTCCAATGAATCAACTTCATAAGGACAAGAAACAAAGTCAATGAAAGCGAATCCGCGGCCTACCCTGCCTTTCATTAGCAGCCAACGCTACACATACATCACCCATATAGTCACCCAAAACTACAAAAGCATTTTGCAAAACCCCAGAAGATGGTTGACCGGATGAAGAGGGCTGATTCCATTGTTTACCTCTTTCATTCGTATACCTTCTATCCCAAGGGGTGACAACACGGCCTTGTCTATCAAAAGCATGAGGAGAAGAAGGCTCATTAGCCCTGGTAGATCGAGGGCACAAATTATATTGCATAGGAAGAGATGTCCCTGGACACAAGGCTCCCGAGAATGAGCACCACCCTCACGTGAAATAGCCCAGTGACCATAAGTAATAGGAGGATTATGCAAATTCCCAATTTCCCCTTGGCCGGAACCCTGATCCATCTTTTTGCCTTTACAACTAACCACATCTTTCCAAGGAGCGTCCTCTTGAACTACTTGTTTTCCTCTATCCTCAACCTAGTGTACATCATCAGTATTGCATGTGTCCTCCACAACCATGTAAGAAGCCTCTTTGCCCACCTAAGACTCCACCTCAACAGGCACTCCCTGATCTTTGTCATTGAGCTTGCACTCAACCATGAAATGCCCCAATTGACCACATTGAAAACAAAATGCTATAACACCCAAAAAATTGGGGGAAATGCCCCAATGCCAAGTGAATGTTCATGTATCACCAAAATACCTACAAATGTCTATAATAGACATGCAAATAATGTCAAATTCTACAAAATCTAGAGCATTGATGCACCAAATCTGATGAAATCAATGCCAATGTTGCAATTTCAGGCTCAATGGCAGCCAATTTGCTAATTTTTAGCAATTTCTGAATTTCTGAAAGTTTTGCGAAAATAACAGTAAAATAATGGTTGCAATCGGCACAGTTTTCAAGGAGAACGCGACAGCTTCAGTTAACGGCTTCAACAAGTCAGGCAGCTTCAGTCGGCACACAGCAGCAGCAGGGCAGCTTCAATCGACACCTTCAGTTGGCACACAGCAGCAGCAGGGCAACAGTAGCGCACAGCAACGGTAGGCAACAGTGAATGGCGGTGCTGGCTCTGTAACGGCGACTGTGAAGGGCAATAGGTGCAGGTCGTTGGCAGCGCATAGCAGCAGGTACTTCTTGACAACACTGACGAACATAAGAAGGTGTGTGCACTTGCGTGCGATAGGCTGATGCATGGAAACCCCAGGCAATGAGCAACATGCTCTGATACCAATGTTGGGTAGGAGGGCAGCTAGCCTACACACTTTTTTTTTTTTGTAAAACCAGTTGAAATTGCATTATATCATAAATGTACAAAAGGGTTTGACATCAAAAGGATGTCTGAACCCTAGAACTTAAAAACAGCAGTAAAAAAGTTCTATGCAAAGATCAGGGCAGTGCTCAAGAAAAGAGCCTGTGCCCTATCCATCAGAAACAGTAAAAGAAAAGCTGAACACAAGAAACATCCAAATCTTCCTCATGCACGGCATCATATAAGGACTGCCGCAATGAGGCTCGGAAGAACTCATAAGGGTGCTGAAGGGGTGAATTCAGATATGCATGATTTCGCTGTAGCCAGAGGGTCCATAAGGCCCAGTATCTGATCCAATGGAAGAAAAGAGAATACTGTGACAAAGAAGCTGATAACATGCCAAACATCCAGAAAAACTTGTAAAACCTGTGTGCAGGAAATCTGAGAGAGAAAAAATAGGAGATCTTGTCCAGAAGGTCTCTGGAATATGAACAAGACCACAATAAATGCGGAACATTCTCAGTAGTATGATGACATCTTGGACAAAGAGGAGAGGCAATCCTTCTTTGAGCCAATTTCACTCCCACTGGAAAAATACCGACAATGCATCTCCAGAGAAAGAGTCTCTGTTTCAATGGCATTTTCAACTTCCATATCAATGTCAGTTTTGCTTTCCACCAAGCTAAAGACTTATCCAGATGCCAAAGAGAATTAGCATGCTGAGCAATCCATGGAGGAGGTAATATCAATCGATAAGCCTGTATAGAAGTCAGTAGATGCAAAGGTTGAGAGGATAATCTTGAACTTGAAGACTGAAGATGCCAATCTTGAAGCCTGTCTCTTACATCCAATGTTGGAATCGGAATGAAAGGGTGTAAGAGATCTGCAATAGCTTTCCATATAGATCTATGATGCATCCCAAGATTGTATTGTTGGCATGCTGCCGGAAAAGAAAGAATTTGCCCTCTAGTATCCACTACGTCGTCAATGAACCGGATGCCTAACTTCATAAGATTGTAAGCTCTGATTGGTTGTTGTACAGCAAGGGGAGAGTAAAAAACAGCACTCCAATGTATGCTTTCCATTCGAAGCGAAGAAGCTATAGAAGCAGGATGGGGAGACCATTTGATGCGAGAGAGCACTTTCTTCCAATCCTGAATCAAGGAAGTAGAAAATGGACAACCATGGATTTTACCTTGAAATTTGCCAAGCACTACTTCGGATGGATCAACCAACCAACGACCATAAGCATTTGTGCGCATCCGACCACACAAAATTGCCAACATGATAGACCAAGGCTGCTCTTGTTGAAAAAAGGTTTTGAGCATAGTGATCTTTCTTGCCAGCACATGAAATTTGATGTTTATAATATTCAAACCACCATGCATTTTTGGCGAGCAAAGCAGGTCCATTTTGAGCAACCTTAAAGCTTTTTTATGAAGCTTAGTTTTCCAAAAAATCTCCATGGCTTGAGACATAAAAGAAGAAAGATCTCGAGATGACCAATGTAAGAGAGGAAGGTAGAATTGGACATAAGCCAGAACAATGGACTGAACAATTCGAAGCTGTACATGTAATGGCCAAGTGGAGATCTTCCAATATTCTAATTTGTCCTTAATTTTGTTTAGCACCCAAGATATTTGTTGCTTATTTCTGATTTTCCAGCCAATGGGATAGCCCAAATGTCTTACTATGCTTTCCGGATAAATAATATGGCCGGGCCACAGGATAGCATGCCAGTCACAATGCTTGAGAGGTAAGAGTTTTGATTTCTGAAAATTAATTTTTAAACTAGCTGCCAACCCAAAATCTGAAAGAGTATCCATCAATAGACGAAGCTCCAAAGGACTGTTCTTTGGCATGAAGAATGAATCATCTGCATATGCCTGTGCAATGAAAGGCCGTGAACCAGAAATCTGAAGCCCCTCTAACTGTCTAGTATCAACCAAATGATCCATGTAAAGAAGCAAAGGATGCGAAGCAATAGCATAGAACAGAGCACTGAGAGGGCATCCCTGTCGAACTGATCGTTCTAGAGTCCAAGACTCAGACAAATGTTTCCCTATAAAGCATTGAGCAGTGGAATCTGAGTAAAGCCAATATATGACATTAACTAGCTTTGGCCCAAAACCAAGTTTAGACATGATTTGAGAAACATAATCCCACTGCACCGTATCAAATGCCTTTGCCACATCCACCTGCATGACCAAAACATCTTGAGGAGAGTATTTTGCATATTCCATAGCAATGAGAGTATTGGAGATATTATCATGTATATGCCTTCTTGGAACAAAACCATATTGCCTGGGATGAAGTCCATCATTAAGGATATCCTTTATCCGGTGTACCAACATTTTAGCAATAAGTTTATATATAACAGGCATCAAAGTGATAGGCCTCCAGTAATCCATTGTCTCACACAGAGGTTTTTTGGGCAGAAGCTTAACCAGACCATGCTTCCAAGCTGAGGGAAGATGTTGATGCTGCCAAGCTACATTAATGAGCTTCAAGATTGGACCCTTCAATTCAGCCCAGAAGGCTACAAGAAATTCAACCGTCAAACCATCCCAACCTGGGGATTTATGTTTACCCAAATGCTTGAGAGCTTCATCCAATTCAGTATCTGAAAAAGACATTTCTAGCATTGAAGCTTTTTGCAAAGAAACAATAGGAGAAACAAGCTCAATAAATCTGCTCCGAGCCAATGCAACCTGAGATGTAGAAGAAGATGGTAGAGAAAAAAGAAGCCAAAAATGATCCAGACATTGTTTTTCTAGCTGCGATAAAGTCTGGGTCCAAAGACCATCCGATTTCCTGACTCTCATGATAGATTGACTTTGTCTATACGTGTGTAAGTTTCGAAAGAAAGATTTCGAGGAGCAGCCCTTATCTAGCATAGGTTTAACTCTAGCCCTTGTCTGCCATTTGGAAAGCTTGCGTTTATCATTAGCATCAATTATGGAAGAAGCACAAGACAATGAATTCTGTTCAGAAACAGAAAGAGATCTTTGATGGCTAATCTGTACCAAGGACTGCTTGTATGATTTTGCCCACTGGATATGCTATCTGGTTTCTGCCATGTACCATCTTCCATATTCCTTAATGACATTTTGAATACGATGTACAAAAGAGTTCCAAGCAAAATCCAGATCCTCCTGAGCATGAGATAACAATGGCTTACAAGCCAATCTGATCATTTGCTGGAATTTTTCATGAGAAAGATATAATTGATTGACCTGCAAATGTCTGACTAAAGAGAGCTGAATATCATCCAAAGGCATACCAAAAGAAAGGTTGAGCCAGAGTGGAGTATGATCAGATAGTTGTTGAGAATAATCAGTCCACATTTGACATGTATAATCATCATATTGCTGAGCATGAATAAGATACCATCTATCAAGCCTGGCCCAATATTCTGTAAAAGCATTATGATGATATGTGAATCCCAAAACCGAAGGGTGAGTTGCTGTCCATAAATCTGCAGTATGAAGAGATGAAGTCATATGTTCCCATCGCTAGATTTCAGAGGGAAGCATATGGGATTTATGTGTGGTATTGTCCTCCAGTGAGGAGAATTATTAAAATCACCACAAAGTAGAGCATTTGAAGACCAAGGATATTGGTTTATGGAGTCCCACATTTGAGCTCTGGAAGCTGAAATTTGAGAGGCATACAAGGAGCCTATTTCAAAAATCTCTCCATTGATCATGCATTGGATAATCATCCATCGGCCACAAAGATCATTATATGCTACACAGGGCTGCAGATCATGTCTGGCTAAAATGCACAGCCCAGAGAATTGTCCAGATCTTGC
Source organism: Cibotium barometz (assembly GCF_041138505.1). Classification (NCBI taxonomy): domain Eukaryota; kingdom Viridiplantae; phylum Streptophyta; class Polypodiopsida; order Cyatheales; family Cibotiaceae; genus Cibotium; species Cibotium barometz. The sequence continues at coordinate 61,060,628 of NC_141054.1, read as the reverse complement.
ATAAAATATATCATAGCCTGAAAAGAACCCATGCTGGCCAGCAAAAGAATGCTGATTATGCTCTTGCAGACACACAACATCTGGATGAGTATTATTTATATAATGCCATAGGCATAGTTGTCACGGTACGAAAATACGATACGGTACGGTACGATACCGTACGGGAATATTCGGTACGATATGAAATTTTGGGATACGGTACGATAAAATACGGTTTTTATTTTTTACACTTACAAGCTATGGAGCTTCAAGCTTGAATGTGAGGGAAGGTTGGGAGGGCAGGAGTCTACAGTGCTTGAGAAACCAGTACATGGATATGTGTCTCTCCCGGTTGGATCTCCCGATTGTCTCCAAAAAAGAACCTGGATGGGTAATGCAATACCAAAGGTCTCCCAGTGTAGCGTTTATGACTAAGGGACCGTCCTTGCACAAATACGAGGAGTGCATCTAGGGTGATAAGTTTAGGGACTCTTCTCTAGATCAAAATGGCCATGTCCAAATGTTCTCCCTTGTGCATAACTTGAGAATCTAATTGTCTAGCCTACCTATACCAGGGATCCCCAAGTGATGTAGCAAGATTCTCTCATCCTACCAATCAAGTGTACACTACCAGTCTACCTCGCCAGATTTTTTAGGTCTCTCCACAACCCCATATGGAATACTGAGTGGACACGAAAGTTGCGAAGTATTGCGAGCATTTGGGATCTTCGTAAAGCAGGGTTTCTATTTTTTTTAAGCATTTGGAAAAAAAATTTCAAGGAAAAAAAAAATTTGGGGGAAAAAAAAAAAACCTAACTCGTACCGTACGATATCGTACGAATTCGTACGGTATCGTACCGTACGACTCGTACGTACGAATAGGTTCGTACGCGTACGAGAAACAACTATGGCCATAGGAGCCTCCATTTATGCTGATTGCAGAGGCCCTGTATATTATAAGAAAAACATTTAAGAGAAGTACGCATGAAAATATGTACAAGAGATGAGCAGTCTTCAAAGAGAAAGGGAGGCATCAAGCCTCTGCCATTGCCACAGGGTCTTGCTGACCCTCAGAGTCCAACTCCCTGACTAAATCATCTTCTTCACAAAGTGGAATACCCTTCTTAACTGCATTAACCCATGCCTTTGAGATGGGGCTGTCCGAAGAGGTAGAAGGTTGACCAGGAGATGGAGCAGAAGCATCCCAATTGCGAGATTGGAGAGGTCTTTGTTTGAGAGGCACCGTCTTCTTTGCATTCTGCCAACCCTCGTGAGAAGATGAATTATTTTCCACTAGCTTGCTTTTTCCTTTATCCTTGTTTTGAGCTGAAATGGCTTGGTTCCCTGTATGAACTGAAGGCTTTGCTCCTTTAGCTTCAGTCTTTTCCACATAAGTCTTTTGACCTCCTTTATTAGATGGCGGAGGAATGGCAGCTAGAGGAGGCGGATGAAGGATTGAGGGACACTCAGAAGCTAGATGCCCGAACTTGTGACAAGACTGCAGTTTGAGAGAGCTTCTTCAGAGGATGCACAAGAGAAGGCAACTTCATCTTGTAGGTGAGTTCCGGAGCAGGGAATCCATTCTCTTCTACTTTGTTGAAAATCCTCATTCAACATATCAAACACATAGGAAGCATCTTCCGATGAAGGAGCTGAGGGGGGCAGAGTTTCCCTCAATTGTCTTTTAGGTTCAGGGGAAAGAGCTCTTTTGACATAAAACTTGCTTGTTTCTGCCATCGAGACTATTCGATTCAGCAGAAGGACACAGATCAAAAAAAAGGGGACAGCTCTATGGAAAACTATCTTACACAGGGAAAAAACAGAGACCTGTTGGAGGTGCGCACACACACACACACACACACAGTCCTATACACGTACACAGGTCGCAGAAGACAGGAAGAAGAGCAGATTGGCGATGAGAAGACAGCGCAACTGGGAACAAGAGAAGGGAGCGAAGAGAGCTGCAGGGCCGACACAGTCCAGGAAGGAGCCCGACACAGTCCAGGAAAAGGCGCCTCACCACACGTGCTCACCCAGAGGGGGCGAGCGGATCGTCTAGGGAGCAGGCGAGCAAGTCGAGGGAGCAGGCGAGCAGGTCTCCACCGCCACCGTCACACCTCTAAACACACACACAAGCCTACACACACACACACACACACACACAGCTCGAACAAAAAACGTGAGGGAGAGCGTGCTGCTGGAAACGTACTTGATAATGTTGTAATGAAAGTACAAAAATAAAAGTACTAAAAGCCTAGGGCTAAGTGCCCAACAGACAAGAGTGTGTTCACACAAGAGGGCTAAGTGCTCGAACAAAAAACGTGAGGGAGAGCGTGCTGCTGGAAACGTACTTGATAATGTTGTAATGAAAGTACAAAAATAAAAGTACTAAAAGCCTAGGGCTAAGTGCCCAACACACAAGAGTGTGTTCACACGGGGGAAAAAACCTGTGTCCAACCACAGGGGAAAAATGTCCGTGAGTAAGCTCGGTTCACACTTGAACTAGCCGGGAGTGGCCAGGTGGGCATGACCAACATCTCATCCATGAGGTACATCATCCTGGATACAAAATAGTAATAAAGAAAGATAACAAAAATCTAGAACTATAAAATCTGATATAGGTATATGAGCAGAGAGCTCTCATATCACCCTAATACATCCCTCATGGGCCACTGTGACATGGTGCTCAAGGTGGTAAAACTGAGGCAGCGCGAGAAGGTCCTGCGATGATGGGAGATGATGGCCCGTAACCTCCTATGGTGGCGTGGCCGTGGGCAAGGGCCATGGGGTCTAAGGCGTTGAGCTCTTTGCATAACTCAGTGGCTCTGTTGAGTGTCACACCTCTCAGCCGAGCTCCTGCACTGGCCTGTGGTCTGGGTATGGTGGGTGGATTGGCCCTCGGAGTGCTAGTCTGGAAGAAGTCGGTGAGAGCTCTCTGTGCTGGTCCTTGAGCAAGTACAGTTCATCTGGATCTCACTAAGGGCTCCCTGTGTCTGCGGAGCTCTAGAAGAATTGTCCCAGTCATCTCTGATCCGGGAAGTCCATGATCTTGGAAAATGGTCTGAACCCAGCTCGGAAGAGGCAGTGGAACCTCCCCTGAATCTCATAGTATACAGGGCATCGGCAAATGTAATGATCCTCTGTCTCGGGCTCTGTGTGACAAAGCTGGCATATCCTGTCCTCTAGTGCGGCCGCCTTGGGACCATATCTGGCCATCTCCACTCTCAGCTGGTGGACGAGGTGCGGATCTAGCCGATCATACATCTCATCCCAAAAGATAGGTGTGTGTCCATGTAGCGTGGGTGGATGATGAAACCATCCTCTGCCAGGCATAGGAGGTGATCTCTGTAGAAGGCCATCTTTGTCCCTAGTGGACGACTCGGTGAACTCCATGTCATCTGAGTATCCAGTCTGACAATGTCCTTCTTGATACCGCTCTGTGCGGTTGAGAGCAAATGACAGGGCCTCTATGCTGTACTAGAACGGGGAGTGCCTCCATCTGCATGTCGTGCATGCCAAACAAGTGCCTACCTATGCCTACCAGCACTCAGTATCTCCCTTGAGTGTCAACTCTCTCGAGGACTCCAGGGCTAGCCGGGGATTATCTATCTAGTGGAAGCTCCCATAGCCTATGCCAATATGTCATTGTCTGGGAATAGAGCCTCTGTCACTATCGGTGCAGCCCCCATCTCCACCCGCACAATCTCATGTGGCATTGATGGCTTACTCCTAATCACGCGCGAGATCATCGCCATTAGGGGCCTCTCCATCGGCTTCCACCCATCATATACCTCCTCTGTATCTGTCTCGGCCGGCTCTCTCCTCTGTCTTCTCTTGAGGTATAAGCTAGGACCCCAGATGGGGGCACCATACAGTACTGCAAGCTCTCCACTATGTAAACTGTATTTGGAGGCCAAATGGCCTATAGGACAAGAAAAACATCCATATTACATTCCACTTTGGGCATCGGTGCCATGATGGCATAAGACAAAACAAAACAAAGGAAGAAGACCTGCTTCTGGGGGAGCTCTTAGGACTCCTAAGAGCTAAAAATTACAATGGGGTCCATTACATGGGTTAAAAATAGCTATAAATCTAAGTAGGAAGTGGATTTCCTCCTTTCGGGGGTGGGGTATGGAACTCTCCGATGACTGCTTTCCCACCTCTGTATACTACCCATATTGATGGATTCTAGGCTTGGCTCTGATACCATGTTAAAATTACAGCAATGTGAATCAACATCATTAACCAAGTGATTAGCAAATAATTAAGACGTGATTAGTGAGTAATTAACTAATAGTTTAATGTAGGCATGGATAATCAAAAACCAACAAATTCTCATTAGGTCAATGCCTCAATTTATAGTGTTTACATCCAAGCATCTAATCCCACTGACTTCTCCTTGATTCACTCCACCTCTTTTTCTTGATTCTCTCCACCTCTCCCAGAATATCTCCACACTTCCTAAATCTTCTCATGCTACCCTTTATTCTCTCCCAGTAGATTCTTCTCACCTTTTCACAGGTTCTTTCACATTTACACATTCTCTTTTACAGCCTCTAACCAAGGGCTTGTTCCCGCACACACCCTATTCACTTGTATATTTCAACAGAAAGTTGGATGTCGCCGAAAAGAATTATTCAGTATATGACAAAGAGCTTTTGGGTGTGATCACAGCGCTCAAACATTGGAAGCCTTTTCTTTATGGACACGCTTTCACAGTGAAAACAGACCACCAAGCACTTAAGTGGCTTCAGACTATGCCAAGTACCCAGTGGAGTGATCGACAGGCCAGGTGGAGTCAAATATTCCAACAATTTAGAGGTATGATTGAATACATCCTTGGTAAGCATAACCCAGTAGCAGATGCTCTCAGTCGAAAGTCCACCATCCAGGCAATCCAAGAATCTACCATTCTCGAAATCACGGGGAAGGACTTGGATAGTATGAAAGACCAATATGTCGACTCCCCTAATGTTGGTACTCTGTATAGATTGGTGTCATAGGTCTCGCACCGTCATTGGGCACGTCGCTCGGTGATGATCACTCTCCCATCTCTGTACACTGCCCATTCCCTTGCCTTCCGTGCATCCAAGATGCGTGGCATGCACTCCCTCCTGTGTGCCAGTTGTGCTAGTGTGAGATCGTCTTCGAGGTAAGTCTTTTCTCCTTTTAGTGCCAACCTTTTGATAAGGAATGCTTGCCTCGCCTCCAACCCCGCAAACTTGAGGATGAGTGCGCGTTCCTTGGTGGTGTCTTTGCCCACCCTCCATGCCTCAACAAAGGGGGTATTAGGGATTTCCATCTTTCTACATAGTGCTATGGAGTCTTCTTTCGGCGAGGCTCCTTCCTTCCATCCCACCACTCACATTCAATGCCCTAATCTTCCTTCTTTTCTCCTCTTCAAGTGTGTCATTGATGATGTTTGGGGATGATGGTGGGTTCCGTTCCTTCTTGGCAACCTCAATCCAGCTGCCCACTTCTTCCACTTGTTTCTGTGTCTTCTTAATCATCTCAGCCCATGTGGTTGCCTCGTTTGCCTTCTTCTCCTCTTGTTCCTGGAGGGTCTTCATTTGCTCTGTAAGTGTATTCAGCTCATCATAGAGCGATGGCTGAATTTCTCCTTTTTCGAATTGAGTACGTGCCCTCAAGGTCTCATTTTCCACTTTAAGGGTGGCGACTTGGGCCTCTAGCTCCGTGATTAGTGAGGCATGGTGGCTGGTTTTTGCGTCCAACATTTGGACCATTTCCTCCTGCATCTTGCTTAGCTGAGTTTCCATGTGTACCTCGATGTCTACCTTCCACCTATCCATCTCCTCTTTCATGGAGGCACGCAACCCACGCATAAGGTCATCACTATCCTTGTTCTCCCTAAGCTTCTTTTGTAGGTGCTCAATGTCCGTATCCTGCATTTTGCATCCTTCTCTCATGATGGTCAGGCATGTTTTGATATGGGGGTCGCCGATGTTCTGTGTGCTTGCCCAAATTGAGCTTTATTTCCTCTCCTTCTCACCTCTAGTCCTTGTTTCCTGCAAGCTGTCCATGTTGGACTGAAGGGGTCCCCGTTCTAGTACTGATTCTCGTCCTCAGCTGGTGGCCCCCATAGGTGGCCAGCTGCAATTGGGGAGGTAGGTACAGGCGACAACAGGAGGAGAGAGGAGGCAAAGGTTCGAAGAGAGGCGGTGGCAAAAGTGGGGCAGCGAAGAGAGAGAAAGGAAGAGGGGGCAATGAAGAGAGAGAAAGAGAGACCACCAGCTGTGAGGAGGGGCAGGGGGGGGGGTCGGGGGGTCGGGGGCTTGCGCAGCACGAGCAGAGGGGAGGGTGAAGGTGAGGGTGAGGGTGAGGAGGGTCGGCTAGAAGGGTGGGTGAGAGAAAGAAAGAAAGAAAGATATATTAAGCGTCTACTAAAGACCCAATGGGCCTATGAGACCAAAGTGATACAATAATGTCCATGGCATATCTCATCATGGAATGGAAAATAAAACAAAAAGAAAACATAAACGTAGCTATCTCACTGGGGTGATACAAAACTGTCCATGGAAACGAGTAGCGAGGGCGAGAGAGAGAGAGAGAGAGAGAGAGAGAGAGAGAGAGAGAGAGAGCAGAGAAGGCGAGGAGGGTTGGTGAGGGCTAGGGGTGGGCGAGGGGGTGAGCAGCGAGGGCAAGGACGGTAGGCGAGGGGGGTGGGTGAGAGAGAGAGCGGCGAGGGCAAGACTCAAGAGGGGTGGGCGAGGGAGAGAGCGGCAAGCAGCGAGGGCGAGGCGGGTGGGCGAGGGGGGTGGGCGAGGGGGGGTTGGCGAGAGAGAGAGTAGCGAGCAACGAGGGCGAGAGGGGGGGGTGCTCGAGAGAGAGAGCAACAAGCACCAAGGGCGAGGAGGGAGAGAAAGAAGAAAGAAAGAAAGAAAGCTATATTAACGTCCTTTGGAGGCCAAATGGCCTATAGGACAAGAAAAACATCCATATTACATTCCACTTTGGGCATCGGTGCCACGATGGCATAAGACAAAACAAAACAAAGAAAGAAGACCTGCTTTTGGGGGAGCTCGTAGGACTGCTAAGAGCTAAAAATTACAATGGGGTTCATTACATGGGTTAAAAATAGCTATAAATCTAAGTAGGAAGTGGATTTCCTCCTTTCGGGGGTGGGGTATGGAACTCTCCGATGACTGCTTTCCCACCTCTATATACTACCCATTTGCCATTCTTCCTTGCTTCTCTAACTTTGACCAACTCTGCTGGTCTGTTCTTAAGTTGTAGTGGGGTTAGTTCATCGGCTATGCATACCTTTGTCCCTCGGAGCGACCTTGTCTGCTTCATGACTGCTATTTTTTCGGATTTGTCATAATATGTGATCTTTGCCTGTGTGCCCTTGACTGCAATGAATGTGGGATCCCCTAAGTCCACGAAAGGGACTACTTTGCTCAGTTGTGCTTTAAGAACATCTGTTTCTAATATGTAATCATCTCCAAGCTCTAGGGCAATGTTTTCCCTATCCCAGCTTAGGGGAAGCCCACCTATTCTGATTTGATTCTGTATGTCCTCGACCCTTTCCTTTTCTTTAATTACTGATATGACCTCTTTAACAAAATGTGTTGAGTTTGATGAATTTACCTTTAATACATGATTTGTCAATTCTGCTTGTAATGTCTCGGTCATGGGGTTATCTCTTGCTTCCTGTTGCTGTGTCTTCATGGCATGCATTTGTGCTTTCAATTCACTGATTTGTTCATCTTTCTTGATAGATTCCCTCTTTATGTTTGCCATTTCTCCTTCAATCTTCTTCAGCTCTTGCAGGAGGTAAGACTCCCATGCTGATGGTTTGGCTATGGGGGGAGGGACGGATGGAGCTGAAAGGGATATGGCTGCGGCGAAGGTCTTCTTCTTCTCGATCTTCTCCATCTGTTGCTATATGCGAGAAGGGGAGGCTGTCATGAAGTGGCCTCCTAGGAGGGTCCCCTCTCCCCCCCTAGGGCTGACTTTTTTGCCGAGAGGAAGAGGCTGTGCGCGCGGAGAAGAAGGAGACCAAGTGCGGCCTTGCTCTGCAGATCTCAACCGCACTCTCACTGTGTGAGGACTTAACTTAGTGATATCAATGTGTGGGAGGCTGTCATGAAGTGGCCTCCTAGGAGGGTCCCCTCTCCCGAGAGGAAGAGGCTGTGTGCGCGGAGAAGGAGGAGACCAAGTGCGGCCTTGCTGCAGATCTCAACCGCACTCTCATTGTGTGAGTACTGTGAGAGAGAGAGAGAGAGAAAGAAAGAAAGAAAGATATATAAACGTCTGCAAAAGGCCAAAATTGGCCTATGAGACAAACAAGTAGTACAATGATGTTCCTCCAGTCATCAAGAGGAAAATGTGGAGTGAGAATAAAATGTACAAGTATGACAACACGACCATAGAGGACTCAATGGTGGTGTACAAACGAGAGGGTGTGGATGGAGTACTGGTGCTACTAATGCATCTCTATATGCTGAAGGGGTGATACAAGTGCATGGTGACAAGATGGCTCATCATCAGAAGTGCAACAGTTGTATAGTATTAGAACCCAGTAGGATGATATTTGTCCTACGCCGTGACCCCATTGTACATCCTTAGTCCAGGATAAGTCAAGCACGAGCTACGTAGGTCATTCCTCAGCCTTAGCGAGTCAGTCAAGTCCCTTAACCCACTTGGAGAGAATCATTCATGCATATAGAGTCAGTAGAAGCCTTAGGGTTTGCATCAGAAAGCACTCTGCATCCTGCACAATATGCATTCATATGCCTGTGCATCATTTAGAACATCCCAGAAGCCTTAGGGAATTTACTAGGATTTATCTGGTATTTTTCCCATATTTTATAGTATTTATTTAGCATTTATTGTCATTTATAAATATAAACTTTATTAAATGACCAGCCAACTTGACCAACCTCCAGTTAGTATAAATAGGCTTGCATAGGGCTTAGTTTATCATTCAGTCTTTAGTGTGCTAAGAGCTTTCCTCCTCAGCCCTAGGAGTTTCCCTTGCCTTCAGCACTAGACTAGTCTCATCCAGCCCTTGGAGTGCTTGAGTTTGCTTCAGCCAACCTTGGTTCTCCAACGCATGCATCTTCAGCAGCCCTGCAGCCATAAGCGCATCAGATCAGCCCCAAATCAGCATAAGACCTGCGTTTTTTGCATGTGAACAGCCGCCTACTTTCAGCATCTATTCAGGCCAGTATTCAGCTTGCGTTTTCTGTCCAGCATCAGTATTCAGCAAGCGTTTCAGTCCAGCCTCAGTTCCACGCCAGAAAACAGCCATTCAGCCCTGCGTTTGCAGATTTCCAGCAGCCCCTTTCATGCGTTTTCAGTCCCACTGCAGTTTACATCAGTATTCAGCATCATCCAGTCATACACCAGCCCTTTGGTGAAGGTAACACAGCATTCATAAGCATTTACAGAATTCTAACATAGCTTAGAACAGTCCACCATCTCCTTTTCTCAGCCTCAGGTGTGCAGCCCTTCCTCATGCCCTAGGGAAGAGTGCATAGGCTCAAGATCAGGTCACCGAGTGTTTCTACAGCCGTGTACAGTTCAGCCAATCTCGGATCCTCCGAGATCTTGCGTTTGGCTTATCTATAGTCCACAGTCATTCTCTCTAAAGAAATAAAGCAAATACTATCTCGTTATCGGGATAGGGTGCCCTTCAGTGGGTAATTCAGGACCCAATCTGGTGTACAGTTCTCGTATCTCTCTCTCATATCTCTTTGAAGTTTGAAGTATTAAAGTGGATTGCTAAACTCACGAAACTCAGGATACAGAAGACGGTGTGAGCATTTGTGTGACAGGATCTTCCAATACAAAGACTTCCGCTGCATATCACATTGGTATCAGATTCACATTGTCCACACACACCGTATCCTAGCGTGGGGGCATCCTTGGATGGTTAGATTGCGTTCTGGCACGACCACCGACTTCAGCATCATGTCTACAGAAGAGAGTACTCATCAGCCGGAAGACGTCTCCCCCGAAGGAGACCATGTTCTTCCACCTACAGCAGACACCATAGCTCTTCTTAGAGCTCAGGACCAGCTGCTCATGGAGCGTCTCCAACTCTTGGAGGCAACAGCAGCACGTCCTTCTACACCTCCAGCAGCACCCGACTACATCTCCCTCTTCTTTCAAATGGAACAACAAAGGAGAGAGGATGAGGCCCGAAGGAAAAGAGAAAAAGCAGAAAGACGGGACTATGAGGAACCCAACGCAGGATCGACGAAGACAAGCGTCAAGCTGAACTCGCCGCTCGAGAACACCAACATGAGCTTGATCGAGAACGTATGTTACTCGAGCACCAACGGGAAAAGGAGGCCATACACTTGAGGTATCAGCTGCTCTCCTCAGTCTCCCCAATCATAGGTGTCACCAGCCAGCAGTCCGCAACAGCATCAACCACCATCATTCGCAGTCAACCAAACTTCAGTAAGTATGATGGTAAGTGTGATCATTCATCAGTTAATCAATTTATTCATCTGTTTAATGCTCATTTTCCATTAGCTAGGATCACAGACCCACAAGACAAAGTCCACTTAGCGGCTCCCCATCTCACTGGTGAGGCAGTCACTTGGTGGCAGCATTGGTTTAGTATTCATACAGACCAGGCCACAGGTGTCACAGCCTTTGACTGGGACATCTTTGTCCACGACCTGAAGACCAGATTTCTCCCGCCCCAGTACATGACCGGTCTGAAAGACGAGTTCTATGGACTTAGACAGAACGGATCCCCAGTGCTTCAGTTTTCCGGTAAGGTTATTACTTTAGCACAGCAGTTAGGGTTATTTGAGCAGGCTAAGATGGAGCAATTCATTCGTGGATTGGACTCTTAACATTCGGTTCACAGTTCGTAACTTTGAACCAAGTACATATTACCAGCCTCCCCAGCTCCTCCAGCCCCGCCTACTACCTCAAATGCAGTTCAACTTTTACCTTCCATACATCCTATGCCATCCGTGGTATTTGATGCTAAGCAGGAGGGTGAGAGCGATGCTGCTCAGAAGAGCCTCATCCAAGCTTATGGCTCTGCTCAGGGCCGACAGTTTATAGTCCTTTTCGATATGGGTAGTTCTGAAGACACCATCTCTCCCCAGTTGGCTAATAAATTGAACTGCACCTTAGTCCCATATCATCTGGATGTGGACGGGTTTACACCTGGTCTTCGCACCCACATTTCCCAGAAGGCACAGCAATTTTCCTTTGAAGTTCAGAAGGCCTCATTTCAACGAGATTTCATCGTCTCACCTCTGTTGGGGTGTGACATGATCTTAGGAATTCAGTGGTTCCGTCAGTATGAGCCTATTCCCAATTGGGGACAGGACACTTTTACTATTTGTAAAGGTTTTCCTGAGCCTGTCATGATTCGTGGGGATAGAAGCATTCTTGGCATCCCATTGATTTCACATCTCCAGGCCACACAAGGTATCCGCAAGGGAGCAGAAGGAGCACTCCTTTATGTTCGTGCTCAAACAGCCCCTCCCTCATTAGTAGCATCCGTTACATCTTCAATCCCTCAGTTAGCAGACCTCCTATCCAGACACTAGGACATTATGCTTAGGGACGATCTCCCGCCCAGTCTCCCACCCTCTCGCCTTGAGGACCATCACATTGATTTGGTCCCTAGATCAGATCCTCCTAGCAGGTTTTCCTATCGTCTTTCCAAGACTTTAGAGGGCGAGTTAGAAAAGCAGTTATCTGAGCTTCTCCGAGCCGGATTCATTCGGCCTTCTTCCTCCCCATTTGGGGCACCTATCCTATTTGTCCAAAAGAAGGACAAGTCTGCACACCTTTGTGTAGACTACAGGGCATTAAACAAACTCATTAAGAATAAGTTTCCTATGCCCAGGATAGAGTACATTTTGGAGCGTTTAGACGGTGCTAAGTTTTTCACTAAGATCGACCTCAAGAGTGGTTACCATCAGGTCCGCATTTTTGAAGCTGACATTCCAAAAACAGCTTTTCGGACAGAGCGTGGTCACTACGAGTTCGTAGTCATGCCTTTTGGGCTTACAAATGCACCCGCGACGTTCAATAAGATGATGTCTAGGATTTTCGCAATCCACATTGGGAAGTGTGTTTTCATATTCCTTGATGACATACTAGTCTTCTCAACCACTACGAAGCAGCATGAGAAAGATGTGGAGAAAGTCTTGCAACTTTTGCGAGATAATCAACTCTACATAAATGCCAAAAAGTCTGTCTTTGGTGTTAAGGAAATTCAGTATTTGGGCTACATCATCGATTCCGATGGGATTAGATCGGACCCATCAAAGGTTCAGGAGATCTTAGATTGGGACATTCCTAAGACCGCCCAAGAAATCCGTTCATTCGTAGGTCTTTGTCAGGCCTATAGTACCCATGTCCATCAGTTTTCCAACCTTGCAGCACCTCTTACCGACTAGCTCAAGGAGGTGAAGACTCGCAAGCAGAAAGTCTCAGTTACAGGTAAGGCACTTGATGCATTCCGTGCACTCCAGAAAGCTGCCTCAGAAGCACTTGTATTAAAGTTAGCATCATGGAACGAACCTTTCGAGGTCATCACCGATGCCAGCAATGTAGCCATAGGTGCAGTCCTCCAGCAGGACAATAGACCCGTGGCATATTATAGTAGAAAGTGTTAAAATTACAGCAATGTGATGAGCTATGGTGGATCAAATACTAGAATCAACATCATTAACCAAGTGATTAGCAAATAATTAAGACGTGATTAGTGAGTAATTAACTAATAGTTTAATGTAGGCATGGATAATCAAAAACCAGCAAATTCTCATTAGGCCAATGCCTCAATTTATAGTGTTTACATCCAAGCATCTAATCCCACTGATTTCTCCTTGATTCACTCCACCTCTTTTGCTTGATTCTCTTCACCTCTCCCAGAATATCTCCACACTTCCTAAATCTTCTCATGCTATCCTTTATTCTCTCCCAGTAGATTCTTCTCACCTTTTCACAGGTTCTTTCACATTTACACATTCTCTTTTACAGCCTCTAACCAAGGGCTTATTCCACCCTATTCACTTGTATATTTCAACACCTCCCCTCAAGTGACCTAGCACACGTAACTTTTGGTCTCATAGGTCATTATGGCCTTTTGAAGACGTTAATATAACATTTCATTTCATTTCATTTCTCTCTCTCTCTCTCTCTCTCTCTCTCTCTCTCTCTCTCTCAGATTTTCACATGGCTCTTCACTCTTTGGAGCCTCACATCTTCTCTTGTCTTCAGTCTTCTTGTCGTGGCAGCTTCTCTTCACGCGTCCATGTCTTCCTCTTCTTTCAGTCTTCTTGTGGCAGCTTCTCTTCTCGTGTCCATGTCTTCCTTCAATGCTTCCTTTAGATCTTCTTCTCGGTGTGGATCTTCCTCTTGGAAAGAGATGTTCTTCTTTCATGGCTGGGGCCATGAGCTTGTCCGTCAGTTCTTCTTGCTCCATGTGAGCAACATGTTTAAATATTTTGTTGACAGTTCTTTTAGGCTTTTGATGTTTATCTTGTGTCATTATGCAATGCAAACCCAAATCTATGCGGGAGGTCTTACCTCTTGCCTTATTCTGGACAAGGGCAGTGTCTGATCCCATTTTTACACTGATGTAATGTGCCCAATACATAATGCATATAGCATTCATTCTCATGCACATACCCAAATGCAACTCTCGCTGTGAATAATCTTGAATTTGAGTGTGATTTGCAGGCATTAACCAAGGGTTAAATGCAAAATGATGGTTACCACAAATTTATCAGCATAACTTTATCAAAAATTACATTAAATCAAGGGTAACCAATTTGTACGGAATGGTTGGAGTATCAAACCAACTCTGAATTGCAATCTGAAGTTATAGGGATCTGTATCAAATACCTAATGGTTAATTTGAACCCTCAATTGCACCAAAATACAGTGATTAGCACAGATTAATCACTGATTAGCAAATTAATCCTCTGTTTTGTGTGTAGAAAACAGAGTATGCGGGGAGCCCAGATCTTGGACCTTAGAGTTCAAATGAGCTCAAATCCTTTCAAGGCCATCAATAGTAATTAGTCTAGTAGAGGATTAAGCCAAGAAACACAAGATTTGACCAAACATTGAATGCTTAATCTCTGCTTTACCAAAGTCACCTGCAGATTTGATGAAGAGCTTGGATCTCACTGTAGACTTGATCAAATCAATTTCTGACTTCACTAGCTTGTAGAGAATGCTTGAAAACCCCTGGAGCTAGAGGAATTAGACCAATTTGATTTCATGAAGTAGAAATCACTGATTTTCTCCAAAAAAAAACGCGCCTGCAATTCGTGCTGCCGACCGGCGTTCTGCGCTGAGATTTGTCAATTCCTTTGGGCTGTGTGTAGGCCCTTGAGTCTAGAATGGGTACCTAAAAAGACTTGGGCAATGATTGAGCCTACAAGGAGAGAGAGCTCCTCCACTTGCTGGGGGTGCAGAGGTTAATTGAAAAAGAGATGAAAAAATTAAATTTCTACTAATCCTAATTAGCAAAGTAATTAGCAAGATAATGGACTCACAAATTGATGGATTCTAGGCTTGGCTCTGATACCATGTTAAAATTACAGCAATGTGAATCAACATCATTAACCAAGTGATTAGCAAATAATTAAGACGTGATTAGAAAGTAATTAACTAATAGTTTAATGTAGGCATGGATAATCAAAAACCAACAAATTCTCATTAGGTCAATGCCTCAATTTATAGTGTTTACATCCAAGCATCTAATCCCACTGACTTCTCCTTGATTCACTCCACCTCTTTTTCTTGATTCTCTCCACCTCTCCCAGAATATCTCCACACTTCCTAAATCTTCTCATGCTACCCTTTATTCTCTCCCAGTAGATTCTTCTCACCTTTTCACAGGTTCTTTCACATTTACACATTCTCTTTTACAGTCTCTAACCAAGGGCTTGTTCCCGCACACACCCTATTCACTTGTATATTTCAACAAAAAGTTGGATGTCGCCGAAAAGAATTATTCAGTATATGACAAAGAGCTTTTGGGTGTGATCACAGCGCTCAAACATTGGAAGCCTTTTCTTTATGGACACGCTTTCACAGTGAAAACAGACCACCAAGCACTTAAGTGGCTTCAGACTATGCCAAGTACCCAGTGGAGTGATTGACAGGCCAGGTGGAGTCAAATATTCCAACAGTTTAGAGGTATGATTGAATACATCCCTGGTAAGCATAACCCAGTAGCAGATGCTCTCAGTCGAAAGTCCACCATCCAGGCAATCCAAGAATCTACCATTCTCGAAATCACGGGGAAGGACTTGGATAGTATGAAAGACCAATATGTCGACTCCCCTAATGTTGGTACTCTATATAGATTGGTGTCATAGGTCTCGCACCGTCATTGGGCACGTCGCTCGGTGATGATCACTCTCCCATCTCTGTACACTGTCCATTTCCTTGCCTTCCGTGCATCCAAGATGCGTGGCATGCACTCCCTCCTGTGTGCCAGTTGTGCTAGTGTGAGATCGTCTTCGAGGTAAGTCTTTTCTCCTTTTAGTGCCAACCTTTTGATAAGGAATGCTTGCCTCGCCTCCAACCCCGCAAACTTGAGGATGAGTGCGCGTTCCTTGGTGGTGTCTTTGCCCACCCTCCATGCCTCAACCAAGGGGGTATTAGGGATTTCCATCTTTCTACATAGTGCTATGGAGTCTTCTTTCGGCGAGGCTCCTTCCTTCCATCCCACCACTCACATTCAATGCCCTAATCTTCCTTCTTTTCTCCTCTTCAAGTGTGTCATTGATGATGTTTGGGGATGATGGTGGGTTCCGTTCCTTCTTGGCAACCTCAATCCAGCTGCCCACTTCTTCCACTTGTTTCTGTGTCTTCTTAATCATCTCAGCCCATGTGGTTGCCTCGTTTGCCTTCTTCTCCTCTTGTTCCTGGAGGGTCTTCATTTGCTCTGTAAGTGTATTCAGCTCATCATAGAGCGATGGCTGAATTTCTCCTTTTTCGAATTGAGTACGTGCCCTCAAGGTCTCATTTTCCACTTTAAGGGTGGCGACTTGGGCCTCTAGCTCCGTGATTAGTGAGGCATGGTGGCTGGTTTTTGCGTCCAACATTTGGACCATTTCCTCCTGCATCTTGCTTAGCTGAGTTTCCATGTGTACCTCGATGTCTACCTTCCACCTATCCATCTCCTCTTCCATGGAGGCACGCAACCCACGCATAAGGTCATCACTATCCTTGTTCTCCCTGAGCTTCTTTTGTAGGTGCTCAATGTCCGTATCCTGCATTTTGCATCCTTCTCTCATGATGGTCAGGCATGTTTTGATATGGGGGTCGCCGATCTTCTGTGTGCTTGCCCAAATTGAGCTTTATTTCCTCTCCTTCTCACCTCTAGTCCTTGTTTCCTGCAAACTGTCCATGTTGGACTGAAGGGGTCCCCGTTCTAGTACTGATTCTGGTCCTCAGCTGGTGGCCCCCATAGGTGGCCAGCTGCAATTGTGGAGGTAGGTACAGGCGACAACAGGAGGAGAGAGGAGGCAAAGGTTCGAAGAGAGGCGGTGGCAAAAGTGGGGCAGCGAAGAGAGAGAAAGGAAGAGGGGGCAATGAAGAGAGAGAAAGAGAGACCACCAGCTGTGAGGAGGGGCAGAGGGGGGGGGGGACGGGGGGACGGGGGCTTGCGCAGCACGAGCAGAGGGGAGGGTGAAGGTGAGGGTGAGGGTGAGGGTGAGGGTGAGGGTGAGGGTGAGGATGAGGAGGGTCGGCTAGAAGGGTGGGTGAGAGAAAGAAAGAAAGAAAGATATATTAAGCGTCTACTAAAGACCCAATGGGCCTATGAGACCAAAGTGATACAATAATGTCCATGGCAATCTCATCATGGAATGGAAAATAAAACAAAAAGAAAACATAAACGTAGCTATCTCACTGGGGTGATACAAAACTGTCCATGGAAACGAGTAGCGAGGGCGAGAGAGAGAGAGAGAGAGAGAGAGAGAGAGAGAGCAGAGAAGGCGAGGAGGGTTGGTGAGGGCTAGGGGTGGGCGAGGGGGTGAGCAGCGAGGGCAAGGACGGTAGGCGAGGGGGGTGGGTGAGAGAGAGAGCGGCGAGGGCAAGACTCAAGAGGGGTGGGCGAGGGAGAGAGCGGCAAGCAGCGAGGGCGAGGCGGGTGGGCGAGGGGGGTGGGCGAGGGGGGGTTGGCGAGGGAGATAGTAGCGAGAAACGAGGGCAAGAGGGGGGGGTGCTCGAGAGAGAGAGCAACAAGCACCAAGGGCGAGGAGGGAGAGAAAGAAGAAAGAAAGAAAGAAAGCTATATTAACGTCCTTTGGAGGCCAAATGGCCTATAGGACAAGAAAAACATCCATATTACATTCCACTTTGGGCATCGGTGCCACGATGGCATAAGACAAAACAAAACAAAGAAAGAAGACCTGCTTCTGGGGGAGCTCGTAGGACTGCTAAGAGCTAAAAATTACAATGGGGTCCATTACATGGGTTAAAAATAGCTATAAATCTAAGTAGGAAGTGGATTTCCTCCTTTCGGGGGTGGGGTATGGAACTCTCCGATGACTGCTTTCCCACCTCTGTATACTACCCATTTGCCATTCTTCCTTGCTTCTCTAACTTTGACCAACTCTGTTGGTCTGTTCTTAAGTCGTAGTGGGGTTAGTTCATCGGCTATCCATACCTTTGTCCCTCGGAGCGACCTTGTCTGCTTCATGACTGCTATTTTTTCGGATTTGTCATAATATGTGATCTTTGCCTGTGTGCCCTTGACTACAATGAAAGTGGGATCCCCTAAGTCCACGAAAGGGACTACTTTGCTCAGTTGTGCTTTAAGAACATCTGTTTCTAATATGTAATCATCTCCAAGCTCTGGGGCAATGTTTTCCCTATCCCAGCTTAGGGGAAGCCCACCTATTCTGATTTGATTCTGTATGTCCTCGACCCTTTCCTTTTCTTTAATTACTGATATGACCTCTTTGACAAAATGTGTTGAGTTTGATGAATTTACCTTTAATACATGATTTGTCAATTCTGCTTGTAATGTCTCGGTCATGGGGTTATCTCTTGCTTCATGTTGCTGTGTCTTCATGGCATGCATTTGTGCTTTCAATTCACTGATTTGTTCATCTTTCTTGATAGATTCCCTCTTTACGATTGCCATTTCTCCTTCAATCTTCTTCAGCTCTTGCAGGAGGTAAGACTCCCATTCTGATGGTTTGGCTATGGGGGGAGGGACGGATGGTGCTGAAAGGGATATGGCTGCGGCGAAGGTCTTCTTCTTCTCGATCTTCTCCATCTGTTGCTATATCCGAGAAGGGGAGGCTGTCATGAAGTGGCCTCCTAGGAGGGTCCCCTCTCCCCCCCTAGGGCTGACTTCTTTGCCGAGAGGAAGAGGCTGTGTGCGCGGAGAAGAAGGAGACCAAGTGCGGCCTTGCTCTGCAGATCTCAACCGCACTCTCACTGTGTGAGGACTTAACTTAGTGATATCACTGTGTGGGAGGCTGTCATGAAGTGGCCTCCTAGGAGGGTCCCCTCTCCCGAGAGGAAGAGGCTGTGTGCGCGGAGAAGGAGGAGACCAAGTGCGGCCTTGCTGCAGATCTCAACCGCACTCTCACTGTGTGAGTACTGTGAGAGAGAGAGAAAGAAAGAAAGAAAGAAAGATATATTAACGTCTGCAAAAGGCCAAAATTGGCCTATGAGACAAACTAGTACAATGATGTTCCTCCAGTCATCAAGAGGAAAATGTGGAGTGAGAATAAAATGTACAAGTATGACAACACGACCATAGGGGACTCATTGGTGGTGTACAAACGAGAGGGTGTGGATGGAGTACTAGTGCTACTAATGCATCTCTATATGCTGAAGGGGTGATACAAGTGCATGGTGACAAGATGGCTCATCATCAGAAGTGCAACAGTTGTACAGTATTAGACCCCAGTAGGATGATATATGTCCTACGCCGTGACCCCATTGTACATCCTTAGTCCAGGATAAGTCAGGCACGAGCTACGTAGGTCATTCCTCAGCCTTAGCGAGTCAGTCAAGTCCCTTAACCCACTTGGAGAGAATCATTCATGCATATAGAGTCAGTAGAAGCCTTAGGGTTTGCATCAGAAAGCACTCTGCATCCTGCACAATATGCATTCATATGCCTGTGCATCATTTAGAACATCCCAGAAGCCTTAGGGAATTTACTAGGATTTATCTGGTATTTTTCCCATATTTTATAGTATTTATTTAGCATTTATTGTCATTTATAAATATAAACTTTATTAAATGACCAGCCAACTTGACCAACCTCCAGTTAGTATAAATAGGCTTGCATAGGGCTTAGTTTATCATTCAGTCTTTAGTGTGCTAAGAGCTTTCCTCCTCAGCCCTAGGAGTTTCCCTTGCCTTCAGCACTAGACTAGTCTCATCCAGCCCTTGGAGTGCTTGAGTTTGCTTCAGCCAACCTTGGTTCTCCAACGCATGCATCTTCAGCAGCCCTGCAGCCATAAGCGCATCAGATCAGCCCCAAATCAGCATAAGACCTGCGTTTTTTGCATGTGAACAGCCGCCTACTTTCAGCATCTATTCAGGCCAGTATTCAGCTTGCGTTTTCTGTCCAGCATCAGTATTCAGCAAGCGTTTCAGTCCAGCCTCAGTTCCACGCCAGAAAACAGCCATTCAGCCCTGCGTTTGCAGATTTCCAGCAGCCCCTTTCATGCGTTTTCAGTCCCACTGCAGTTTACATCAGTATTCAGCATCATCCAGTCATACACCAGCCCTTTGGTGAAGGTAACACAGCATTCATAAGCATTTACAGCATTCTAACATAGCTTAGAACAGTCCACCATCTCCTTTTCTCAGCCTCACGTGTGCAGCCCTTGCTCATGCCCTTGGGAAGAGTGCATAGGCTCAAGATCAGGACATCGAGGTGTTTCTACAGCCGTGTACAGTTCAGCCAATCTCCGATCCTCCGAGATCTTGCGTTTGGCTTATCTATAGTCCACAGTCATTCTCTCTAAAGAAATAAAGCAAATACTATCTCGTTATCGGGATAGGGGGCCCTTCAGTGAGTAATTCGGGACCCAATCTGGTGTACAGTTCTCGTATCTCTCTCTCATCTCTCTTTAAAGTTTGAAGTATTAAAGTGGATTGCTAAACTCACGAAACTCAGGATACAGAAGACGGTGTGAGCATTTGTGTGACAGGATCTTCCAATACAAAGACTTCCGATGCATATCACACAATGTGTGTGGCTGGGCTACTGGTGCCAATCTCTGGAAGAAGTCAGTCAACTGGGACTGTCTTCCTCCGCTATGATGTGCGGGTGTCTGAGGTAAGATCTCCTTGTGTCTCTATAGTGCTAGTAGTAGTCTGCCTGGCTGTCTCTGGTCCGATCTCTCCCAGATCTGTCTAAGTGATGTGGTCCCTCTAAATACCTCAGGATAGCATGCCCTGATCTCCTCCAAAGCACCACACTGGCAAACAAAATGCTCCTCTGTCTCTACCCCCGTCTGGCATAATCTGCAAATGCGCTCTGCTCGAGGGATGCGTGCTGCTCTCCCAGTCTCGATCGATGAGACCCTTAGTCACCCAATCGCTACTCTGGCTCCATGTGATAAGTGGACCTCCAAGTATCGTGGTCGCTGGATGAAGCCGTCTGTGGAGCTGCTCAATAGTAGAGCATCTTCGTCGGGAGTGGCTGACTAGGAGATAGCCAAGTCTCCTATATGTGGCCCTGCCAAATGTCATGTCTCATGACTCTGTTCCGCTCTGTCTGAGAGAGGCGTCTGTGTGGTGCAGCTAGGTCATACTGTAAGGGTGGTAATCTGTCAATATCAATCCTGTGTGATGATATCCACTGTACCACCTGGGAGTACCATGACCAGGTATGTCCCTCCTCAGCAAGCTGTCTGGATGCCTCAAAAGCAGCCCGAGATACCCGATTTAGTGGGAGCTCCCGCATCCTGTGTATAAAAGATATAGTGTGGAACATGGCCTCTACTAACATAGGTGGTAGAGCAAACTCCGCTCGAAGGATATCATGTGGTACTGAAGGTTTGCTGCGGATCATCCGTGAGAGCATCAAAATCTGAGGGCGCTCTATCTGTGTCCATGAGGATGTAGCCAATCCTAGTGCCCATACTGCTGCTACATACATCAATGCTGGAGTAACTAGTGTATCAAATAGCCACCCCTTAGTACGGGGCTCCTGGAAGTGTGCCTGGTGACACTAGCGTTCCAAAATTGCTAGTGTTGCGTACCCTCGTGTCACTCTGTCTCTGGCTGCCTGTGCCATAGAGAATCTCCCTAATGAGCTGGTAAATGTGACCCCAAGGTATACATATGAGCCCACCACCTCTACCTGTCCCCGGGCTAGTGTAAGGATAGTTTGGCATCTGACTGCTGCTAATGTATGAAAGACCATAACCTTCGTTTTCCCAAGGTTCACTGTGAGTCCTCGCTCCGCACAGAAAGTATCCAGGGCCTGTAGATGCCTTTGTAGCCCTGTCCGAGTATCCGACACAAGAATGATATCATCAGCATATAATAGAATGTGTACAGTCGTACCTGAGATGTCAATCCCAGAGCCTCCTCCGTGTATGATGTAGTCTGCTACCTCGTCGATGTATAGGCCAAAGAGTGTCGGGGAGAGAGGGCAGCCCTACTTCACACCAATGGTGCTGGCAATCATATCTGATAGTCCCCCTGGGCATCTAACTCGTCCAAACACTTTGCTCATATAATCTGTAAATCCCCCACATCATGTCGAGGGGTATGCCCAGTGTCTGTAAGCGGTGGAAGAGACGCTCTCTCGGGACTGTGTCGAAGGCTTTGCAGAAGTCCACAAAACAGCAATAGAGTCTCTGTCTCCGTGCCCGAGTTTGGTCAATCAGGCATCTCAAGGTGAAAATGTGATCAATAGTAGAGAAGGCTCACCGAAAACCTGCCTGACCAGGGGCACGAAGCCCCTCCCTCTCAGCGCGTGTGCTCAATTCTGCCTCCAGGATAGCCCCATAGAGTTTGGCCAAGGTATGACCAATCATGATAGTCTTGTAATTACCGGGGTCCAACATGTCCCCAGCTTTGTGGATCGGTACAATAGTGTGCATCGTCCACTCAGCCGGGAAACCTTCTACCAAAGCCCTGTTACGGTAAGCAATAAAAGGAGAGAGTGTGTCAGCTGCATAAATGAAATGCTCACCCTGTAAGCCGGTGTGATCCTCAGCTCTCCCATGTTGGAATCTATGTATAGCTCGAGATACCATATCGGTAGTAAAGAAAACCAATAAGGTCGGTGGAGTCTCGGTGGGGCGAGGGATGAGTGGCTGGTGCGGAACATCATAAAGCCCTTCTGCATAACTCTGCCAGCGTTGAGGATCAGTAATCGGGGTGGGGGGGGCGTGGCTCTCTGAGTCGTCGCCAAGCAGTGGCTGCATCTTTGCTCATGAGCATGTGGTAGATGTCCCAGTATTGAGCCTCCTCATATGTGTGTCGCTTACGGCGTGTAAGAGACCGCATCTGTCTACTAGCCTGCTACTATGTTATTTCCCCTTTCGCTATCTGGGCTCGGAGATGTCGATGAAGCTCTCTGCACTCATTATCATACCATCTATTCTAGGGCATGTCCCCGGATCTAGGTGGCTCCCTGTCTGGAGATGGAGTGGAAAGCTCATTAGGTGGCTTCCCTGTCTGGAGATGGTGTGGCCACCCCTTAGTACGGGGCTCCTGGAAGTGTGCCTGGTGACACTGGCGTTCCAAAATTGCTAGTGCTGCATACCCTCGTGTCACTCTGTCTCTGGCTGCCTGTGCCATAGAGAATCTCCCTAATGAGCTGGTAAATGTGAAAGCTGGGCCATCATTATGTGTGAAAGCTGGTCAGTACATCGATGGGTGCTGTAGGGTCCATACCAAAGAGGCCATCATGTACTTTTGAATCATAAACGTCTACAAGCTCCCGGGTAAAGTGGAAGATGGTGCAAGATGCCTGAGTGGTCGGGGGTGGCAGATCAAGAGAGCTCCTAAGAGAAAAAGCCAAATAAGTATGGTCCGCACAAATGGGGCATGTAGGGATAGTTAAAGAGTCTATCAGGTCTGTGCTCTCCCGCGAGCCCAATATGTAGTCCACAGTGCTGCTGCCTCCTGATAATGGGAAACATGTGAATCTTCCCGATTCTGGCCACTGTGACATCCCGTTATAAATAACGAGATGGTGTCTAGCTCCCAGGTCCAGAAGGTGTTGCCCATAACCTGTACTGTCTGGCCCACTGTCCTCTGACATCCTCGTGGTCCCTACGACTGTACTCTGGGGCTAGCTGCAATGCCTGCTGACCTGACTGCTCAATCTCTGGTCGAAAGAAGTCTGTAATCTGCCTCTGTAGGTGTCTCTCCCTCTCTGATCCCCTCCCTCTCAGGAGACCCTCTCTATGTCTACGCAGCTCCAGCAAGTACAATCCGAGGCATCTCTGATCCTGGTATCTCATGACTCTAGAAAGTGGTCCAAAGCCCTCTCTGAACAGGCAGTGAAAACGGCCTCGTATCTCATAATATACTGGACAGTGACATATGTAGAGAGAGAGAGGGGGGGGGGATAACAAAGCTCAAGCGAGAGAGAGAGAGAGAGAGAGAGAGAGAGAGAGAGAGAGAAATGAAATGAAATGAAATGATATATTAACGTCTTCAAAAGGCCAAAATGACCTATGAGACCAAAAAGGTTACAACAATCGGTGGATCTGATACAATGTCTGTGTAAGAAAAGCTAAAAACAACTAACTGAAACTGAAATAACTACGAGGAAAAGTACGATACCAGGAGCTCCTAATGGATAACATCTGGGAGGAAAACTCCAGCAACAAAGGTAAGCATCATACACATCACTATCCAAAGAAGTCTCTCATCGGTCGATGGCGGATATCCTCAATGTCCTCCATGGTGAGTACTCTGACTGGACCTCTCCCATGCCGTGCTAGTATGGTCCTGATCCTCTGTTGTAGTCTCCGCCGGTGTCGAGATGGGCCTCTCATCTTGGGGCGCCTGGACCGCCCCAGCTCTATAGCTACGGAAGACCCCAAGGGCCTATGAGACCAAAAGTAATACAATGGTACCATGGATATACTGAGCCATGGAAAACTGAAAGAAAAAGTGAAATGAAAACATCTGACAATACATGTGATCAACAGATGATCCTGTGTAGAGTGAGATAGGCCGTGATCAGCTAATGACGATACCCGCCTCAGCCAGAACTGATCTAATGGTGGAGTGAATGTCAGGCCTCTGTGATGGGAGCGTGTCATGTCGACAGAAAACCTCACAAATCTGTCTCTGTGTGGTGGAGGGACCTAATGCTCTGGGTCGGGGACGTCTAGCTCGTAGAATGGATCCAGCTCTCTCGCTAAGAACTCCTCTGGGGCGTGGAGCTGGAGCATGGGTACCGGTGGTGGGCTCTTTTGTCGTAGTAGAGGTACTCTTGTGGGTAGTGGATTCTCATGTGGATGTGTACCACAAAGAAATCTGTGATGGCTCTCAGTGAGGTGTCGTGTCGGAGCCGGGGCTGTCTCTCAGCATGTTGCCTCAACACTACATCCCTGTGTTGTCTGAGCTCCATCAAGTACATGCCCAAGCACTTTTGATCCTCAAACTATATCACTCGTGTCAGTGGTCCGAATCCCTCTCGGAAGAGGCAGTCCAATCTCCCCCGTATCTCGTAGTAAGCCGGGCAACTGAACATATAATGGGCCTCATCCTCTACTTCTCCTATGGTGCATATTGTGCATGTCCTCTCCTCATGTGGGATATCCTAAGCTATGCCAGTCTACTTTGAGGTGGTTGGAAGATACCCTGAGCTAGCCGATCGTGATACGCATAGCATGCGACATGTGTATCTGTATGTATCCCGGGATCTCAAAGAATCCATCCTCGGAGAGTCTCAAGAAGTGATCTCTATAGAACTCACACTTCTTACCAATCATTGACGGAGACACCCATGTTTGGTGTATGTGTAGCCCGAGTAGATCTAACCGGATGATTCGGTTGATCTCCTGTCGTGAGAGATCAAGGTAGGGGGAATCCAGGCTATACTGAAACGGGGGGAGACAGTCCATCTGTATGCCATGTGCATGAAACCAGTGTACCATGCATGTGTCGGTAATGTTGGTGGTCGTGCCGCTGAGGAGGGCAGTCCAGCTCGTCTCAATCTCTCCCTCTCCCTCTCGCACTATAATTGCATACAGAACTCTAGTGCTAGTCGTGGAAGGCGATCTTTGTCAAGCATGTATACATGCTGAATATAAGTCACAGCCTGAAAAGGGCATCTGTAACCAGTGGGGCCACCCCAAACTCTACATGTAGTGTTGAGATTCAAGCTCGATGTCAGCTTGTGCCAGCTGCACTAGGCATGTTAGGTAGCAGCATGTGTGAGACATAAATGACCACGTCCAGCTGGTCATAGAGTGTGGACATTAGCTAGGGTTAGTAGTGTGTGGACACAACACAGCGTGTGTGTTGTGTATTATGGATTATGGCTTTATGCATTGTGGGAGTTGGGGTTTCCCTCTATGGTTAGGGTTTGCAATATACATTAGGGTTTACTCCTGTGTGTGTGTCTCCTCTCCCTCTACCTATTTTTCATCATGGTATCAGAGCCTAGTGCTCTCTATAAGGGTTTATGAGTGAGTGAGAGAAGAGGGAGAAGAAGCTGTGAAAAAAAGCTGTGAAGCTTGCCATTGATGCTGTGAAGCTTGGAGCACACCGATTTCTATCAGATCTGAGAGCTTGGCCTACCGGGTAAGGACTACAAAACACCCTTGAGCGGATTGCAAGTGATTCAAGCACAAACAAGGCCAATCAGGGTTGCCCAAAGCAAAAGAAAATTCTGGTTTTTTGCAAGCTTTCCATTGGAGCTTGAAAGCGGTGATGTATTGTGAAAATAGATGCAATCTGACAAAGGAACATGTATGTGACAAGCATTAATGTATTGGCAACTCATGTGCAAGCCCTAAATTGAATTTGGAGCCAAGATTGGTGCATTTATGTGAGAGGAAAATCACTGGTTTGAACCCTTCACAAAAACAGAGAAATGATGCTCATTGTGGATGCAATTAAAGGGAGGTTTTTGCAAAAGTCACTACATTGATGGATTGGGCACATGCCTAGGTGCGTTGGGCATCTAAATGTACCATCAATTATCATTATAATCTCCTCAAATCAACCCTACAGCAGGCGGCACAGCCAGATATGCAGAATCAGAGCAGTTTTTCACTTTTTTACTAGGTGGAGGCCAAAAATCAAGTCTTGTGGTTGACAAATTCCAAAATTCTCTTACCAATTGTGTGGTACATACACTTGAGAAGGTTGCTATATGATTGGTTGAAGCAATTATGCATTATGGAGCTGGAAATGAGTTGATTAAACAGGCTGTCTACTGTGATTAGTGAAACAGAGGGTGATTAATTAGCTAATTACTCTCTCATCTTAAACAATTGGTCTAATTCCTTTTACAGGGAGTTAGTAGACATCAATGCTAAGCTAATGAATGCCTGGTCTCTCAATTTGGACAAGAATCAAAGGAATTAGAGCATTTTTACTACTGGTTTTACTGGTTTTTCTCAAAACAGAGAAGGGAATCTGACAAATTTGGTATGTACGCACCTTGGTTGGTGTTGATATGCAACATTGAGCTTGTTTAGGTGTCAATGCAAGTTATCCACACTTGATTGAACCACTACATTGCAATTTGAAGCCTTGGAAAGCGCGCCAAAACAGGATACTTGGATTGCGTATGCCAGTTCATTTTGGATGCAATCAGTTTGATTTTCTACATCAAAAGTGAAGTTTGTCGAGTACTTTGGAGTATCTGGAACACTTATTAGAGTGTGGTTGAGCTGAGGAAGGCTCGTTTACAGATTTGGACATGTGCGGAAGGTGCATTTGCATTGAGCAAATATGTCAGACAACCCGGGTGAAAAGTTGGATAGAAAGAACTTCCAGGCGTGGAAGTACAGGATTAAAAGTTTTCTGAAGGGAAAAGGTTTTTGGAACCTTGTTACAAGTGCGGAGACAGAGCCGGAACTACCCCGACAACCTACACAGCAACAGGTTGTAGCTCATAAGCAATGGTCAGAAAGAGCATACAAAGTTTTGCATTACCTGTCTATATGTATCTCGGATGCTATACTCATACATATACATGATGCTGAGAATCCCAAGGATGCATGGGATACATTGGTAAAGCTGTTTGATACAGACACTAGTGCTCGCAAGTCTCAGTTGCGACAACAGATTCATAATGTGAAACGGAAAGGAAGGAGCATCCATGATTATGTACAAGAGATAAAGAAGTATGCAGATGCATTGGCAACAATCAATGCCCCCATGCCTGATGATGATTTGGTAGACATTACCTTGCGTGGTCTTGGCAAGGAGTAAAGTCTTTTGATACATCCATCTCGGTTCGGAGTACAGGTTTACCAGATTTTGATGAGTTGGTTTCACTCTTGCTTGTTGAGGAAATCAAACTCAGTGACTCTTTTCATGATGCATCTACTAGCCATGATGATAATGGTAGAAATCAGGCTTTCTATTCACAAAGGGGATTTAGAGACAGGGGGAGATTTGCATCACGTGGCCGTGGTAATGGTCGTGGATGGCAGGACAGGTCACCACAACAGAATTTTCAGCCTACATATGGTGCTAGAGATGGTCGTGGATATACACCTGAGAGAGGCAGAGGTAATCCTCGTGGTAGAGGACGTTGGCAAGGCCAACAAACATCTATGCAAAATGTGGAATGCCATTACTGTGGAAAATTTGGTCATATGGCACATGATTGTTTCCGCAAACAAAATGATTTGAGAGAGGGTAGAGCACAACATGGTGGACATTATGCACAACATGGTGGAAATTATGCATCAAGCAGTAATGATAACAACGCAAATCACTTATTTGCCATGAAACATGTGGGATCTATGATGACAAATGGTGAAAGTGATGACACTTGGTATATGGACTCTGGAGCATCAAACCATATGACTTGTCATGGCAAATGGTTTGACCATATGAAGCCTATGGATGTGAAAGGCTATGTGGAGACAGGAGATGATACCCAACATGCTATCACACATGTTGGAAGTGTACCATTGGTTATGCACGATGGTGAAACAAAGTCTATTGCAAATGTCTTGTATGTGCCTTCTATTACAAAAAGTTTGGCCTCAATTGATCAAATGGTGGAACAGGGTTTACAGGTTCGTTTCAACGAGCATGGTTTGCTTCGTTGAGGATTTCAAAAATGGATGTAGAGTCATTGCCAAAGGCAAGAAAGAAGGCAGGTTATTTAAGTTGGATGCTGGGATTCCTGAGTTGAAATCAGCCATGTTCTCTAAAAGCCGAAATGTGGTACAGGACATTGACATGTGGCATAAAAGGATTGGACATGTGAACATACAAAGGTTAAAGAACATGCAGGCAAGAGGCATTGTTAGTGGGCTGCCTAGATTCAAGTATGATGGGAATATGCATGTTTGTGATGCCTGTCAGTTTGGAAAGCAGGCGAGGTTGCCGTTTCCTAAGAAGTTCATAGCGATGTATGGGGTCCTGCACAAAACCCGTCCATTAAAGGTAGCTTGTATTATGTGACATTCATTGATGATTTCGGCAGAATGACTTGGATTTACTTTCTCATAGAGAAAAGTGAAGTGTTGGGAAAGTTTATGGACTTCAAAGCTTTTGTAGAGAAGCAATATGGCTCTTGGATAAAATGTTTGAGGACAGATGGAGGTGGTGAATACACCTCACATGCTTTTGAGCACTTCTTGAGAAAGCATGGCATAAGAACGCAGTTAACTTGCAGGTACACACCTCAGCAAAATGGTGTTGCTGAGAGAAAGAATAGAGTCATTTGTGATGTGGCCAGGGCGATGCTTAATGAAAAGAGCATGCCAGACTATTATTGGGCAGAAGCGTGTGCCACCACGGTGTATGTACTTAATAAGACACCCACAGCAACCATACATGGAAGTACGCCAGAGATGCGGTTTACAGGTTTTAGGCCAGACATTGGACACCTCAAAGTGTTTGGTTGCATAGCTTATGTACATGTGCCTGACGAGAGAAGGAGGAAGTTGGATCCTAAGGCAGAAAAGTGTAAGTTTGTTGGATATGTACAGGATCGCAAGGCATATAAATGTTACATTCTACAAACTAGGCAAGTAGTTATCTCACGTGATGTGGTGTTTGATGAACTTGCTAGTTGGTACAAAGCAAAGGATGAGGGTGTCATTGATTCCCTTGATGCTGATGTGCATGTGAACTTGCCACAAGCAAGTTCTATTTCTATGTCTGGGCCAGCAGAGT
The DNA here is from genome assembly GCF_041138505.1 of Cibotium barometz. Classification (NCBI taxonomy): domain Eukaryota; kingdom Viridiplantae; phylum Streptophyta; class Polypodiopsida; order Cyatheales; family Cibotiaceae; genus Cibotium; species Cibotium barometz. The sequence goes on along the minus strand of NC_141054.1, from coordinate 61,031,348 downwards.
CTCAGAGTAGCACTATACGTCCATGGTCAGGACGCTTGAGATATGAGAGTGTGAGCACTGGGAGTAGTGCTGTGGATAAAGGGAAAAAGAAGGTTGAAGGAATTGGCATTACAGGTAATGAGTAGTCAAGTTCAAAGAGTTTGGATGAGGAACTTAGCATACCAGTTTTACGCACACCTGGTGCAAGGCAGGATAGATATGTGCCTCCACATGCTAGGGTGACAGGTGTTTAGAGTGATCCGCATGCATTGCGGAGATCCCAAAGGGTCAGGTATCCAGTTGACAGGTTGACATATGGTGATTTTGCTATGCATTATGCATATATGACCTCTTTGGTGAAGCATGTGGAACCTACATGCTATACAGAAGCTATTGGGAAGCATGTATGGGAGAAGACAATGGATGTTGAAATGGACGCTTTGGTTCATAATGAAACATAGGATTTGGTTGCCTTACCACAAGGCAAAAATGTTATTGGTTGCAAATGGGTTTACAAGGTGAAATGCAAGTCAGATGGTTCCATTGAACGCCATAAAGCGAGATTGGTAGCTAAGGGTTATGCACAAATCCAAGGCTTGGACTATGATGAAACATTTAGTCCAGTTGCAAAGATGGGAACAGTGAGAGCAGTCATTGCTATGGCTGCAGCAAATGGTTGGGAAATGCATCAAATGGATGTGAAAAATGCATTTCTAAATGGTGATCTACAAGAGGAAGTTTATATGGCACAACCAGAAGGATATGTACACCCGAGGTATCCCACTCATGTATGCAGATTAAAGAAAGCATTATATGGTTTCAAGCAAGCACCTCGTGCTTGGAGTGATAAGATAAGCCGATATCTTATCTCCCTTGAATTTCAAGTTTCTTCAGCAGATTCTTCACTCTATGTGAAGAAAACAGATCATGGGATTGTCTTACTTGTCATCTATGTGGATGACTTGATTGTCACATGAGATCATGCTACAGATGTTATGCATGTCAAGAAGGCATTGAGTGGGCAGTTTGACATGAAAGACTTGGGTGAATTGAGATATTTTCTTGGGATTGAAGTGATCAAAGACCATGCAGGTACATGGTTAGTGCAACGAGTCCATGGAAACTCGTCATGGAATACTAAGAACATAAAAACATGGGAGCAACATCAGCTCCGAGTAGATGGTATACCACTCTCCAAAATGTCAAGCATGGGACTCGCAAGTATGGCCGAGAGGTCTCTGAAACCGGCCTCTGATAGAAAACCAGAGTGCGGTAAGAGCTAACACCCGTCCACTTGTAGTCTAGATGAAAAACCAAACACAGATTGGAGCTAGAGTGCCCAAATCTGAATACACAACGACACCTGTTGGCCCCAAAGCTTGGCGCCCCTTGCGGTATTTCTTTATTCCATTATAATAATATGTATGGCTGAGTACAAAACAAAAACCAGCCAAGAGTTTACACCTGTAGTCCAATCTGACTGCCCACAAATCCTTCTCAGCACAGAGGATCTATGCACACAGATCTGTGTCCTCAAGCAACACACTGTGCCTCCCTCTGATCAGCCAAGTTCACAAAGCAGGCCAGCCATGGGCATACATCTGGCATAACTCATAAGCATGATACATCTTCTCAGCTCAACATACATGTGCTGTTCAATCCCTGTCTTAATCCCTTGTCAATCTGCTATACTCCTCCTCTCACAAGGAGCCAGATAACACATACCTGTAGCAGACATCAAGCAATAGAAAGAGAGATGGATGAACAGAGTCAAGGCTTACCAAGTTCAGCTCGTGAAACAACTCTGGAGGAAGCAACAGCACCAATCTGTGCCTGCAGGCACTTGAACCCACAATCCTGCTTCACACGTGTGCTTGCACTTGCCTGTATCTTCCTCCTGATGCTCACTCCTATGCTGTCCTTGAAAGTACAGATCTGAAAATCAGCACTGTACTTGATTGTACCGCCTCGGGATGCGTGCCAGGCGTTGTACTTGCAAAAACAGCCTGCTGTCCACTTCTGTACCAGCCTGAATCAGAGTACACAGGCCTGTCCAGCACCTGTCTACACCACCTGCAGCACTTGTACCTTCTGTACCAGGCTGCCCGTACACTGTACGGCAGCCGTACCAGGTGTACCTGCTGAAAAACAAGCTGTGCAGCCTGCACAGGCCTTCTGCGCAGCCCCAAACAGCAACTGTCCTGTGCGCCGCCAGCAGCAGAGGAGAAAGAGAGAAAGAGAGAGTGTCCAGCACTGGCCGTACAGTGCTGTACGGCTGGTTCCTTCAGAAAAACAGCAGCACCCTGCAGCAAAACAGCCGCCTTCTCCTCTTCTTCAGCTTTCCCACGATGGAACTCTAGCGCATGAAGGAAGCCTCCCCTTTTGCTACACGACTCCCCAAAAAGGGAGGAGAGAGAGTGAAGAGAGAGAAAACCTCCTTCCCAAGTTAATCCCTAGGGCCCAACTTAATAAGTTCCCTAGGGCCACTAAGGCCTAGGGGCAACTTTTATAAACATTAAAAGTTAATGTTTTAATGTTCCCCCTTCACACCTAGGGTTGTCCACACATCTTTAAACACTGTCCGGGCACCCCCCATGTGAATCATAAAATATTCTGACCCTGCAACCACCATGCCCACACTTGTCCTGCTCCATTTTCACAGGGCCATGACATACCCCCCTCTTGAAAGATGGCAAGCGTCCTCGATTGCATTCTGGTGATGCATCAAAATATCCAAAGTGAAATATACAATATGGCAAGATCAGCGTCCCAATCTCTCTGAGCCATACACATGTATCAACATTCACTGCAAACCAATGGCATAGTAATAGTCCAAGTTGTATACCACTGTGAACCATACATATCCACAAAAATCTCCATGTGACTAGTACACATATATCATAGAAGTCCCATAAACAGATGTACTGTCAGCCTCAGTACCTTCGGATGAGATAAAATCTGCACCAAGCGACCTCTAGATGTCATCTGAGCCTGTCTGTATCAAGGGAGTGGAGGTGCTACCCCCCTCTTGAGCATCAGGTAATGCTCCAGACCCATGCTCTGCTGAACCTGAATGAGCCACAATAAGAGTCGGCTCTAACTCAAAGGCATCGAGAGAAAGCTGCAAAACCTGAGGTGAATCTGTTAAGTCACCTTCCGCCATCCACTTCGCATCCATCGGTGAATAGTTCTTGAACTTCACAAGATAGCGACGGGAAACTTTACCTCGTACCTTCCTTTCTTTATGTGCCAGTATCTGCTCTGGAATCAGAACCTCATCAAGTTCCTCAACTTCCGGCTGAGCCTCATCTGATACATCCTCAGGCACATCCCCACGGAAAGGTCTAAGAAGACTCACGTGAAAAGCATTGTGAATCCTCCAGTGATCTGGTAACTTCAAACGATAGGTTACCTCACCAATCTTTTCCAAAACCTGAAAAGGCCCATAATATCGCATACTCAACTTAGGGAATAAGCGCTCTTTACCCTTCATCTTCTTGAGTCTAGCCTTTTCAAAACGCAAAAGAACCCAATCACCCAATGCAAACTGCAAATCACGTCTGTGACGGTCTGCGGCTTTCTTTTGCTTCTGCTGAGTTTTCTGGAGGGCCAACTTAACTCTCCGATAAGCTTCATCCAAGCTCTCCACATACTGATCAGCCTCAAAGATCTTATCCTTTGTATGCAAAATGGGCGGTACCTTCTTCCCTCCTTCTACAATCTCAAAAGGCGCCTTGCCTGTCGAGCTATGTACAGTGTTGTTATATGCAAACTCCACTAGAGGAAGATACTTTTCCCATTGTTGCTTGTGCTCTGACACATAACACTTGAGAAGATCCAACACTGTAGAGTTAGCCTCTTCTGACTGACCATCTGTCTGTGGATGAAATGACGATGAAAACTTGAGAGTTGTACCCATGTTGTCAAACAACCCTCTCCAAAACAAACTCGTCATCCGTGGATCACGGTCACTAATGATAGACGTAGGCAAGCCATGATACTTGAAGATGTTCGCCATGAACAACTTCACCATATGATCCACTTTAATTGTCTTCCTCACGGGAATGAAATGAGCCTGCTTACTGAACCTGCATATGATAGTCCAGATGCCATCATTTCCCGTTTGTGTCCGTGGAAGATCAAATACAAAATCCATGGCAATGCTCTCCCAAGGTCTATCCGGAATAGGTAAAGGCTGTAATAACCCTGGTGTCTTCTGACGGTCAAACTTTACCTTCTGACATACGATGCATTGCCTCACAAAGGCATCAACATCTCTTCTCAAGGTTGGCCAATAAAAGAAAGTCTCCACTGCTTTGACCATGGCGTCAATACCTCTATGACCTGCATACGGTGGAGCATGACTTTCAATCATAACCTTGAGTCGCAATGGCCTGGTAACACACAGTCTGCCATGCATCAATAAAAACCCATCTCTGAGAGTGTAATGCTCATGCCGCTGACCCTCAGACATCTGATCATACAACCTTTCAAAATCCTCATCATGGGCATACTGCTCTTTCATTTCATCAAGCTCATGATGATAAGCAAGTGAAACTGCAGAAACCTGTGGCTTGCGTGACAAAGCATCTGCCACTACATTCTTTTTGCCTGCCACATGCACAATCTGGAAGTGAAACATTGACAAAAAGTTTGCCCAACGCATATGCTTCTCTGAAAGCTTAGTCTACGTGAGGAAGTAACGCAAGGTCTGATGATCTGTCTGAACAGTGAAATCAGCCCCAAGCAAGTAGTGTTTCCATGTAGAAAGAGCGTGAATTACAGCCAACATCTCTTTCTCATACACCTGTAAATGCTTCTCAGCATCTTGCAAAACTCTACTCTCATAGGCTATCACATGTCCCTCTTGCATGAGAACTGCACCAATGCTACTTCCACATGCATCACACTGGACAACAAAAGCCTTTCGGAGATCCGGTAACACCAATACTGGGTCCGAAGTAAGCTTTTCTTTGAGCTTTTTGAATGCTGTAATTTCCCGATCAGCCCATCTAAACGGAGTTGCTTTCTTCGTCAAAGCATGAAGAGGCGAAGCAATTTCAGCAAAGTGCCGTATGTAACGCCTGTAATAGGAACACAATCCTAGAAAGCTGCGTACATCATGCACGGTCCTCAAAGCTGGCCAATTAAGTATTGCTTCCACCTTTGCTGGATCCATACGGACTCCATGACCAGACACAATATGCCCCAAGAAATGTATCTCCTGCAAGAAAAACTCACTCTTCTTGCCATTAACCACCAATCTATGGTTTCTGAGTTCTGCAAACACAATGGCCAAATGCCTTCTATGCTCTTCCTCAGTTCGTGAATGCACAATCATATCATCAAAGAATGTGCCCACAAACTCTCTATGAGGCCTGAAAATCCTGTCCATCATTCTGTTAAATGTGGCAGGCGCATTCGTCAAACCAAAGGGCATAACCAAAAACTCATACAACCCAAACGTGGTTCGGAATGCTGTCTTATGCACATCCTCGGGTCTAATGCGTATCTGATGATACCCGCTTTTCAAGTCAATACGACTAAAAACTGTGGAGCCCTGTAAGCGGTCCAAGATGTCATCGATCCTCGGTATGGGGAATCGATTCTTGATGGTATTCTTGTTCAGCGCCCTGTAATCTATACACATGCGCCAAGAACCATCCTTCTTCGGCACTAAGAGCACAGGTGAGCAAAAGGGTGATGAGCTAGGCTGAATCAACCCCTTATTCAATAGCTCCTGCACCTGACTCATAATCTCTTCCTGTTGGGCTGCACTAACACGATACGGCGGTCTATTCGGTGGAGTACTACCAGGAATCAGATCTATGGCATGATCTTCTGGCCTCTCAGGAGGTAATTCTCCTGGCAATGACTCGGAAAAACAGTCTTGAAACCCACTTAAGTTGTAAGTATCCACCACCGCATGTACCCTGTGGCACCATGGCATCCCCAACAAAACATCACAGCCATCCAAAGGCATGATGAAGAACTCCTCGCTGTCCACATAACCCTGCAAATGAAGCCGAAGCTTCCCAATGATAGGAGTAACGGGTTCTGCATACCCTGGACAAGCCATATTAGCCTCATGTAATGGCCCCATCTCCTCTGCGCGAATCCCCAATCGGCCAGCCAAATCTGGTGAAATGAAGTTGGCTCTAGCACCTGTGTCAAAGAAGATCAAAGCATTCTGATCTCTCACTTTGCCCCATGCCCTGCACAACTCTGTAGCTTCACCACTTAGCTGCTCACCCACAAGATCAGGAACTAAGCCTGCAGAAGGCTTTTGTTTCTTTGGCTTGGGCTCTCCTTTATTGTCAGGGTCCTTCTTGGACGTTCTTTTGGGACAATTGAATGACATATGTCCCTCTTCAGTACAGTAAAAACACTTTTGAGCATCTCTCAAAGCCTGTCTTTCCTCAGAAGTCCTTTTGGGCATTGGCAACTTCTTATACTTTGTCTCTGAAGACCCTTTAGTATCTCGAGAAGCATGCCCAAATTTTTCAGCTTTCTTGCTCAATTTCTTACTGCCTTTAAATCCAGATGAACCACCTGTGAGTAACGCATTAGCTGTCATAGCATTTTCAATCATCTGTGACATGTTCGTTACTCTTGTCTTTATACAGTAATCTCGTACCTCCTTGGGCAGCCCACAACAATATTTCTCTACCTGCTCAGATAATGGCACGGCACGATAAGAAGTCACTGGGAGTAGAGCTTCCCAAAACTTCTTATTATAATCCTCCAAACTATCACACTTTGAAGCATCCAGCTTGTGCCATGCTGTCATAACATCCACCTCAAATGTAGATGTGAGCCATACAGAAGAGAAGACCTGTTTGAATTGAACCCATGTAGTGGGTGCTATGCCCTGCAAAAGAAGAGTAGACCACCACTGCAAAGCATTGCCCTTGAGAAAAGTGGCAGCTTTCCTCACCTTCGAGGACTCTGTGTAATTCCCACCAGAAAAAGCAGCATCAAACTGCTGTAAAAAGGTAAGTGCCTTCAATTTATCCTTGGCCCCACTGAAAGTGTCAAACTTCACTGCAGCTCCCCCTTCCTTGTAATCCTTCGCCTTTCCCATAGGCGTTAGATTATCATATGGAAGTGGTTTTGTGAGATTGCTGCCCCCAACATTCATACCCATCATTGGGTCAACATTTCCCATTCCAACACCAGGCATACCATACATCCCAGCCATGTTTCCATACATTCCACTATGCATACCTGGCTGCATGCCACCAAACATATTGCCTTGCATCCCAGGTTGCATGCTTCCAAACACATTTCCTTGCATACCGGACTGCATACCACCATACATATTCCCTTGCATGCCAGGCTGAAAATTGGCTCCAAAAGGCCCATACATACCCATGCCTCCCTGAGGATAACCCCCAGTCATGGATTGAAACACCGAGCCACCACCAAAATACCCTGGATGCATGTTCTGCTGAGGAATAGGTGGCTGTCCATAGAAGGAACTCTGTGGGTTAGCACCAAAAGCATGCTGCATATTCGGAAACTGTGCAAGAGATGGATCCTGTGGAGTGGTACCACTATGACCATGAGAAAGATTCTTCGAACGAACCTTCTTCTTCTTTTTCTGGGGCTCTGTGCGGGGCTCTGAGCGAGATCTCAAAAATTCAGCAAATCTCTCACTCTGAGTGAGCTACATAAAAGTATCCATAACACTAGCCAAGCGATCTTTGAACCGAGCATCATCATCCTCTTTACCATGCACATCTTCTGGCTGTGTTACATCCTCATAAGGCTCAACATCTGCAGCCTGTTCTCCTGCAAAAATATCCTCAGATACATCTCTTTCAGGAGAAGACTCTTGCTCTTCTTCTTCTTGATAGAAGTACTCTTCCTCTGTATCAGACATGATTGCTGAATTTTCAGCGATGGCTTTCTCCAAAGCAACCACGAGCTCACCCCCTTCAGAAAGTTGATGATTGGTCCCGGCAACGGAACCTTGAAACCGGCCTCTGATAGAAAACCAGAGTGCGGTAAGAGCTAACACCCGTCCACTTGTAGTCTAGATGAAAAACCAAACACAGATTGGAGCTAGAGTGCCCAAATCTGAATACACAACGACACCTGTTGGCCCCAAAGCTTGGCGCCCCTTGCGGTATTTCTTTATTCCATTATAATAATATGTATGGCTGAGTACAAAACAAAAACCAGCCAAGAGTTTACACCTGTAGTCCAATCTGACTGCCCACAAATCCTTCTCAGCACAGAGGATCTATGCACACAGATCTGTGTCCTCAAGCAACACACTGTGCCTCCCTCTGATCAGCCAAGTTCACAAAGCAGGCCAGCCATGGGCATACATCTGGCATAACTCATAAGCATGATACATCTTCTCAGCTCAACATACATGTGCTGTTCAATCCCTGTCTTAATCCCTTGTCAATCTGCTATACTCCTCCTCTCACAAGGAGCCAGATAACACATACCTGTAGCAGACATCAAGCAATAGAAAGAGAGATGGATGAACAGAGTCAAGGCTTACCAAGTTCAGCTCGTGAAACAACTCTGGAGGAAGCAACAGCACCAATCTGTGCCTGCAGGCACTTGAACCCACAATCCTGCTTCACACGTGTGCTTGCACTTGCCTGTATCTTCCTCCTGATGCTCACTCCTATGCTGTCCTTGAAAGTACAGATCTGAAAATCAGCACTGTACTTGATTGTACCGCCTCGGGACGCGTGCCAGGCGTTGTACTTGCAAAAACAGCCTGCTGTCCACTTCTGTACCAGCCTGAATCAGAGTACACAGGCCTGTCCAGCACCTGTCTACACCACCTGCAGCACTTGTACCTTCTGTACCAGGCTGCCCGTACACTGTACGGCAGCCGTACCAGGTGTACCTGCTGAAAAACAAGCTGTGCAGCCTGCACAGGCCTTCTGCGCAGCCCCAAACAGCAACTGTCCTGTGCGCCGCCAGCAGCAGAGGAGAAAGAGAGAAAGAGAGAGTGTCCAGCACTGGCCGTACAGTGCTGTACGACTGGTTCCTTCAGAAAAACAGCAGCACCCTGCAGCAAAACAGCCGCCTTCTCCTCTTCTTCAGCTTTCCCACGATGGAACTCTAGCGCATGAAGGAAGCCTCCCCTTTTGCTACACGACTCCCCAAAAAGGGAGGAGAGAGAGTGAAGAGAGAGAAAACCTCCTTCCCAAGTTAATCCCTAGGGCCCAACTTAATAAGTTCCCTAGGGCCACTAAGGCCTAGGGGCAACTTTTATAAACATTAAAAGTTAATGTTTTAATGTTCCCCCTTCACACCTAGGGTTGTCCACACATCTTTAAACACTGTCCGGGCACCCCCCATGTGAATCATAAAATATTCTGACCCTGCAACCACCATGCCCACACTTGTCCTGCTCCATTTTCACAGGGCCATGACAGTCTCCCTCAGCTATGTCGCATGGAAAGGTAGCTCGATGGCGGTGGAGCATGTCCTAGATCTAGAGCTGATGAGGTGATCGTGGCCGATGGGGGGGTCGAGGGAGTCGGGCACGCTGGAGTGCAGAGGCTCAATCCGAGGTAACTCCTCTCGGGTAAGGTAGGCGTGGAGGGTCCACAAGATCCACTATGTCGGTGTCCTCCACGGTCCACCTCCTGGGTCCGAAAGAAATTGGTGATGGTTGGCTGGCGAGGAAGAGGGCGGGGTGGCTGGGGGCCGAGGCTCTCTCAAGAAGGTGTCCCTATGTCTGCGGAGCTCAAGCAGGAAGAAGCCCAGGCAACGCTGGTCCTCGAAGTCAATGATCCTGGAGAGTGGACCGAATCCCTCACGAAATAGACAGTGAAACCTCCCGCGGATCTCATAGTATACTGGGCAACGGCATATGTAATGCTCCTCCGTTTCAACCTCTGTGTGGCATAGTCGGCAGATCCTCTCCTCTCTGGGTCTCCGTATGAGCTTCCCGGCTCTGAAGATGCGCTCAGCTCTACTTGTCTCCACTCTGAGGTGGTGGGATGAAACCCATATCTGGCCAGTCGCAATCCGTATGGCATGGGACATGTGAACACTCAAGTAGCCTAGCTGCTGGATGAATCCATCCTCAGTGAGTGTGAGGAAGTGATCTCTGTAGAAGTGCATCTTCGTGGGGAGCTCCGGAGGTGTGATCCATGTGCAATGTGTGTAGAGGCTGAGAAGATATGACCAGATAACCTGGTTGGTATCCTCATGAGACAGCCGGAGAAAAGGGGAGTCCAAATTGTATTGAGGCTAAGAAGATATGACCAGATAACCCGGTTGGTATCCTCATGAGACAGCCGGAGAAAAGGGGAGTCCAAATTGTATTGAAGGGGACGTAGGCAGTCCATGCAGAGCCCATATACTGAGAACCAAGTGGAAACTAGTGCATACCATACTCCAAAGTTCCCCTCAAGTGCTAGCTGTCTGGAGGACTCTAGGGCAAGCCTCGCGTACCTGTGGGGATCCATGTGACTAATATGCGATGGAGGTGTGACTGTCTGGAAGAGTGCCTCCACTACCATCGGGGCTGCAGCAAACTCTGCCTGGATAATCTAGCGTGGGACTGATGGTTTGCTGCGGATCATACGGGAGAACATCATGACCTGGGGCCTCTCAACTCGCTACCAATCCTCATCGGATAAATCTGGTCCCCCCCAGAAAGCTGCTCCATACATCAAAGCTGGTGTGACGAGGGTGTCAAAAAGCCAGCCCTTCGTCCTGGGCTTCTGGAAATGTGCCTGGAAGCACTGCCGCTCAAGTAAGCTCAAGGCTGCATATCCCCGCGTCACTCTGGCATGTGTTGAAGCATGGTAAAGCGTGGGCCACTGAAAGTGACACCAAGGTAGACATAGGATGAGACAATCTCCACAGGATCCCCTCTATAGGTGAAGTTCAATCTGGATGTGAAGGGGCGAGAGGTATTGAAGAGCATTACCTTGGTTCTACCAAGGTTACAAGAGAGGTCCCGTTGAGTGCAAAAGTCATGTAAGGCATCCAACTGTCTCTGAAGCCCTTCGGCTGAGTCTGAGAGGAGGACGATGTCATCTGCATAAAGTACTATGGGGATCAATATGCCTGCCAGTGTGGGACCAGCCCCACCTAATCCATCAATGAAGCTCGAGATCTCATCAATGTAGAGGCCGAAAAGAGTGGGTGATAGAGGGCAGCCCTGTTTCAACCCAATAGTGCTGGAAATCTCCTGTGATGTACCTCTTGGGACTCTCACTCGTTCGATAACGGACTCATAGAGGGCGATGATGCTCCAAACCATGTCAGATGGGACTCTGATCTCCTGTAGACGGTGTAGGAGGCGGGCTCGGGGTACAGTATCAAAAGCTTTACGGAAATCCAAAAAGGAGCAGTAAATCCTCTGATGTCATGCTCTACCCTCCTCGATGATGGCATGGAGGGTGAAGATGTGGTCAAGGGTAGAATAGCTCCTCCGAAAGCCTGCCTGCCCTAAGGCTCTGCATCCCTGGCTCTCTGCAAATGAACTGAGCTCCGCCTCTAGCACTGATCCATAGAGTTTGGCCAATGTGTGGCCAATCATGATCGTCCTGTAGTTATTAGGATCAAGTGGATCTCCGGCTTTGAGGATGGGGGTGATGGTGTTGGTGGACCAAGAGGATGGAAATCCTTCGCAAAGGGCTCTATTGAACATGTAGGCTAGTAGAGGCACCAGACTATCATGGGCATGAGAGATGTACTCGACAGTGAGTCCCTCATGATCTTGGGCTCGCCCATTGCGTAGTCTACGAATGGCCTTGAGGACCATGCCCTTTGTGAAGAAGGTGGAGGTAGTGGGGCGGGGATCTAGTGGTGGGGGTTGTTGGGGTAAAGGCGTTATGCCCACCCTTATAGTGTGTACAAGCCCATAAGTTATAGTACATAGTACACTTAGTACTTTTAATGTACTAAGTGCACTATGTGTACTAGTGCAATATACATGTGTGATAGGGGAGTCACACACTCATGCCTCATGAGTTGACTTATCCCCACAACTCTCTCTCTCTCTCTCTCCCTTGCTTCTCTGTGTATGTCTCCCACATGACCTAACCCTAATCCTCCCACATCAACTGGTATCAGAGCTGTGGTCACCAGGTTCTCCTCCCTCTTCTGCTCTGCTGGTCGCCTGCTCTTGGGCCCTGCTGATTCCTGGTCGCCCTGCTCCTTGCAGCACAAAAGGGGCTGGCCAACCAGCTGCCCCAGCCAGCCCACGTGGCTGCCCAGGCTGCCCAACCACAACTGGCGCTAGGCGAAACTAAAACGAGCAGCGATGAGCATCAGGAAGAGCAACTGCATCAACTGGTCGTAAGCGTGGAAGGTCGCAGGCTGGGCGTGAAAAGGCAGCATAAGCGGGCGTCCATCGCATACCTGGTATCCCGCTACCAGCGATAAGGAGTGTAAGGCTGGGCGTCAACACAATTAGGCGAAGGCGCCAGCGCTAAGCGAAGCGAATACTAGGCGAAGCGTGAGCGAAAGCTGGCGCTAGGCGAATACGTGGCCGCACGGGGCTGCTTGTCAGCAAGCTTGTTTTCGGTGCCTCCCCCCCCCCTCGGTAATGTTTTCGGGACCGTGAAGGAGGAAGACGCCATTGCTTCTGTCCATGAAGCTGCTCGCCTTGGCATCATCAACTTTGACACTTCTCCGTGCGATTCTGTAACCCCTCAGGAGAACCTTCCCATGGTGCGCTGAAGCTACGAAGCAGAGAAGAAAGACCTCCTTTGGTTTTTTTTTTTTTTTTGGAATCTCTTGAGGCTCTGCAGAAAAGGGGAAACCAGGAGTTTTGTCACCCAGCCGTCCCTACCTGCACAGCTGCAGGAGCATCAGCATCAGCATCAGCACCAAATTCGCCTGCAAATTGAAGAAAAAATCAGAAATTATAAGGTATTTTCCTCAATTTTTTTTTGGGACTTGCAATTGAGCAGGTGCAATCATTAATTGAGCAGATACAGGCGCTGAATTGCTCAATTTTGAGCAAAATTGGCAAAATTGGGTGACATTGGTCACAATCAGGATCAATTTGCAGGAAATTGGTCACAATCAGGATCAATTCGTAGGAAATTGAATGTCGAAATTTGGGGATTTTGATGTAATTGTGCAATTAAGCACTCATACATGCTGTATGATGTGAAAAATCGCACATTTGGGATAAATTGCAGCAAATTGCAGTGCAAATCAAGGGGCTTTTGTGCCGATTTGGTTGATTTGCATGCAGGCAATCGCATTTGATGCTGTGGATAATGTGTTGATGCCTTACAAGCACTCAATGTGCCTGTAAATCAAGGGGCTTTCATGTATTTGATGTATATGTGGCCAGGGGGAAGCATCGTGAACACTCTGGATGCCTTCATGTGCGTCAATGTACCATGTATGATCAGCAATTGATCTTAAATCAAGGGGCTTTTCAAGTTTGTATGCTTGTTGAGCTTGGCAAAGCAGCAGGCAAGACATTTATGCCTTGAATCCTCAAAAATCAGCTTGCAGTCAAGGGGCTTTTGCCCAATTTCTGTTCGGGACTGTTGTATGCAGTGTTCGGGACTGTAAAAGTCTGATTTTCACTCATTTGGACAGCCAGGAGAGCATTTATTGCTATTGTACCTGCTGGTACAGATTTGGCACAGCTTTGTGCAAGTTTTGGCATGGCTGTACACTGTTTTGAGTGACCAAAAGGTTCAATTTCAGCTGCTGTACTTGCCGGTACAGGTTTGGTACATCATTGGTGAGCACTTGGTACTGCTGTACAGTACTTTGGAAGAGCAACAGAGCACATTTAAGGTGCTGTCCAAAATCTGCAGCAACCAGATTTTGGTGTTTTCATCACATAAAGTGGGAGAAAAGTTGCATTCTTGCTTCCGCAGTGGGAGATAAAGCTTGGGAGAACATTTGTGAGCACTTTGTGTGCTTAGGGTGCAGTGTTTGCACATCAAATGTGGCAGAGATTGCAGGACTTGTATGCCCAACAAAGTGCCTCAAGCAAAGTGTATTGGTTGAAGAAACTCATAGGTCTTCAGATGAAGGAAGGGGCGTCTATGACAGCCCATCTAAATGAGTTTAATGGTATTGTCAGCCAGGTCATTAATCAAAAGCTGGCAATGGACGATGAGTTCAAAGCCACTTTTCTGTTATGCACTTTGCCAGAGAGTTGGGACACATTCAGGACAGCCACTAGCAATTCGCATGCTATGCTGTCATATGCAGATGTTGAGGGTGCTCTTCTTCAAGAAGAGATGAACAGGAAAAACAACTCTGTTGGAAAGTCCAATGCAATGAATGCACGTGGGAGATCCCAGCAAAGAGGAAAAAGCCAAGAAAGGGGAAGGAGCAAGTCTCGCTCCAAAAAGGATTTGGAATGCCATTATTGTGGCAAAAAGGGACACATTAAAAAGCAATGCTACAAATGGAAAAATGATCAAAAAGAAAAGGGAAAAGGCAAAGACAAAGAGAAGGATGAAGCCAAAGATGTAAAGCCAAAGGGCAAAAGTGGAGTCAAGATTGAAGAAATCAATGTGTCACATGCAGGTGGCAGTGAGGATGAGGTCCTATTTACTTCTTCACTTGATGCCCATTCACTTCTTACAGGTGGTCATGGTATGCACTCATGGATCATTGATTCAGGTGCCTCCTTTCATGTCACAGGTTGCAGAGACTTGTTTGTCAGGTATACTGCTGGCAATGAAGGAGTGGTTTATTTGGGTGATAACCATGCATGCAAGATTCTTGGCAGAGGTGATGTGAGGCTTGTATTTTCAGATGGCTCACAGCTTATGCTCCATGATGTCAGGCATGTGCCTGAGATCAAGAAGAATCTGCTTTCTACTGGACAGCTTGATGATGCTGATTATGTTACCACATTTGGTAGTGGAAAGTGGAAAATTAGTAAGGGCTCACTGGTTGTTGCCAGAGGCTCTAAGGTGGACACTCTTTACTTTATGCATGCAGGTGTTTGTCACCATGCTAATGTAAATGCAACCGAGCTGCCGGAAATCTCTATGTGGCATAGCCGGTTGGGACACATGAGTGTCAAAGGAATGGAGCAATTGTCTCGTTTGGGTTACTTGCCTTCTCTAAAGTTTTCAAGTTTTCAGTTTTGTGAGCATTGTATATATGGTAGGCAACTACAGTGCCCCCACAAGAAAGCTCTTGGATAGAAAGATGCTCAGTTAGAGCTTGTGCATACAGATGTATGTGAGATGCCTCAGCTTTCTTTGGGAGGGGCAAAATATTTTGTGTCTTTTATTGATGATGCCACACGCAAGGTGTGGGTTTATCCTCTTCGTTTGAAGAGTGATACATTCTCAGTGTTTCAGAAGTTTGTTGCTCTTGTTGAGAATCAAACTGGCAAAACACTGAAGGCTTTGCGTTCCGACAATGGTGGAGAGTATATGTCCAAACAGTTTCAAGACTTTTGTGATGCTAAAGGCATCAAGAGGGAGCTCTCTACTCCTTATGATCCTCCACAAAACGGGACAGCAGAGAGGATGAACAGGACCATACAGGAGAAGGTCCGTTCTATGTTGTCACATGCTGCATTACCTCATGGTTTTTGGGCTGAAGCTGTTATGACAGCCGTTCACCTTATAAACAGGTCACCTAACACGAGGCTTGGTGGGAAAGTGCCAGAAGAAGTATGGACAGGGAAGCCTCCGTCATACAAGCACTTGAGAGTGTTTGGCTGCGTTGCGTACGTGCACATACGCAGGGAAATGCGCACCAAACTTGATCCAAAGTCTCACAAATGCATATTCCTAGGATATGGTGACAGAGGTGAAATGGAGTATAAACTTTGGGATCCCATGAATAGAAAGATCATACGCAGCAATGATGTCATTTTTGATGAAACATGCATGTATAAGGAGCCTGCAAGGCAACAGGAGCCTGGCAGAGTCATCTTTGATGATGATGGACATCATGGACAACAACAAAGGGCTGTAAATCAGCCATTACAGCAGGAAAACCAGCCCTTAAATGGTGCTGAAAATGGTCCAAATGGACAGCCAGATATGGCAGAAGATATCCCTATGGATATACCACAGTTGGAGGAGATACCGAACATGATTTTTCAGCCTTATGGCATGGAACAGGAGCCACCAATGGGTGATATGCAGGCTGGACAGCAACCTGCAAATGATGGTCATTGGGTACGGAGGTCCACAAGACCCTCCAGAGCCCCTGACAGGTTTGTTCCAGGGGTTGACTATTTGATGCTTACTGACTGTGGGGAGCCCTCATGTTATAAAGAGGCTTTACAGAGGGCAGACAAAGCTCTATGGGAGCGTGCCATGAAGTCAGAGATGGATTCTCTGCATAAAAATGGAACTTGGAAGTTGGTGCATTTGCCTGCAGGCAAGAAGGTTTTGCCATGCAAGTGGGTATACAGGCTCAAAGTTGCACCAGATGCAAAGCCAAGATACAAAGCCAGGTTAGTGGCTAAGGGCTTTAAGCAGAAATATGGTGTGGACTTTGATGAGATCTTCTCTCCAGTGGTCAAAATGACCACACTTAGAGCTGTGTTGGCTTTGGTTGCGCATGATGATCTGGACTTGATTCAGATGGATGTGAAGACTGCTTTTCTTCACGGTGATCTCCATGAGGAGATATATATGCAGCAGCCAGAGGGTTATGCAGTAAGTGGAAAGGAGAAGCTTGTATGCAAGCTGAAAAAGAGTCTTTATGGACTCAAACAGGCACCAAGGGAATGGTATCATAAATTTGATACATTCATGAAATCTCAGAAATTCAGGAGAAGTGACATAGATCACTGCTTGTACACCAAAAAAAGCTTTGGATGGCAGTCTATTGATCCTCATCTTGTATGTTGATGATATGTTGATTGCCGGGAAATCTCGTAAGGAGATGGATACCTTGAAGCAGAGGCTGCATCAAACCTTTGATATGAAGGATTTGGGTGATGCAAATCACATTTTGGGTATGCGGATACTTCGGGACAGAAATCAGCATGTGTTGTATTTGTCTCAGAAGGAATACATTGGCAAAGTCTTGCAGAGATTCAATATGGACGGGGGGAAGAAGACTAGTACTCCTTTGCCTCCATATGTGAAACTCAGTGCTATGGACAGCCCACAGTCGGATAGTGACAGGGCTGATATGGCCAAGATTCCGTATGCTTCAGCTTGTGGCAGTCTCATGTATGCCATGGTTGCTACTAGGCCGGACATTGCATTTGCAGTGGGAGTGGTTTCTAGATACATGGCCAACCCTGGCAAGAAGCATTGGGAAGCAGTGAAAGGTGTCATGAGATACCTGAAGGGCACACAGGATTTGTGCATTTGCTTTGGCAAACAGGATGCATTAGTGCATGGTTACACGGATTCGGATTATGCCGGTCATCCAGATAACCGGAAGTCTACTACCGGTTATGTATTTACATTCACAGGAGGTGCTGTGTCATGGATATCCAGGATGCAGAAGTGCACAGCCTTATCTACTACAGAGGCCGAGTATATTGCAGCCACAGAGGCTTGCAAGGAGGCATTATGGCTATCTCGGTTAGTGGTTGATTTGGGTTATACAGGGGATATTCCATTGTTGCATTGTGACAGTCAGAGTGCCATTCAGTTGGCAAAGAACCCTGTCTTTCATGCAAAGACGAAGCATGTGGATGTGAAGTATCACTTCATCAGAGAGGTGATAGAGAACAAGCAAATTCAGCTTGTTAAGATTCACACGGATGACAACCCGGCTGATCTGTTGACAAAGAGTTTGCCTCCGGAGCGGTTTGCTCATTGCAGACACTTGATGGGCATTGGATGAGGCCATTTTCAGCCTTGATATGGCCTTGTATATTATCATGTACATGCTGATTTTTTCTTTTCCTTTACTTAAGGGCACTTTGCCTTTAAGTGGGAGGTTGTTGGGGTAAAGGCGTTATGCCCACCCTTATAGTGTGTACAAGCCCATAAGTTATAGTACATAGTACACTTAGTACTTTTAATGTACTAAGTGCACTATGTGTACTAGTGCAATATACATGTGTGATAGGGGAGTCACACACTCATGCCTCATGAGTTGACTTATCCCCACAACTCTCTCTCTCTCTCTCTCCCTTGCTTCTCTGTGTATGTCTCCCACATGACCTAACCCTAATCCTCCCACATCAGGGGTAGGGGTGGCTGATGGGTGGAGGGGGTTGGGGGGGGGGGGGGGGGGGGGGGGGGGGGGGTGGAGGGACAAGTGCTGTGCAGGTAAGAGTGAAAGAGAGGTAGGCATGGTCAGCTTCAAAAGGGGGTGGTGGAATGATAAGGTGTGCCAAAGCCGGAGATCCCATAAGGTAGTCGACAGTGCTAGTACCTTCTGAGTAGTGAGGGAAGGAGGTGAGGGTGCTGGAGAGAGAGAGAGAGAGAGAGAGAGAGAGAAGCCGAGAGAACTGTGGGTGATAGTGAGAGAGCTGTTTTAGGGTTTCGAATTGCTGGCTGCTGCTGTTGTAGGGTTTCGAATTGCTCTCTTATTGCTGTTTTAGGGTTTTGGATTATTGTTTTCTGTTGTTCTAGGGTTTCAAATTGCTCTTTTACTGCTGTTTTAGGTTTTTAAACTGCTGTTTTTTGTTGTTTTAGAGTTTCAACTGCTGTTTTAGGGTTTTGGGCTGCTGTTTTAGGGTTTTGGGTTTCTGTTTCTAGGGTTTTGGGCTGCTGTTTTAGGGTTTTGGGCTGCTGTTTTAGGGTTTTGTACAGTTGTATTCTGCTGTTTTAGGCTTTCAGCACAAAGAGAGAGAGAGAGAGGGAGAGATACGAGAAAGTGGGAGAGATGTCAACTCTGAATGAAGATTTCATTACCAAGACAATGCTTTGGGTCCTGACATTGACAAAGGCGAGACAAAGGATGAACTTCGTGAGCTAGGCCTTTCTAAGAGGCCTAAATGTTCTGGCAGTGACAATAAAGATGAGGCTATGGTTGTGGCAGCAACCCCGAAGACAAATATGCCCTTCTTGGGTGATGGGTCGTGTTGGGTGATGGGTCAAACAACGTTTGTAATGATGCACAGGTGGATTGGGATCTCTTGTTGGATTTCGCGAATTTCCTTCTTCAGGAATATCCGAATATGTGGAACATAATGAATCAAAGGCAATAGATATCCCTGAAGAGGATGTTTTGGAAGTGTGAATGGACACGCCCCGTGTTTTGCAGGTGTTGGCAACCTTCCATGAGAAGGCTGTAATTTTCTTTTTCACAAGGCGCTTGCCATCAATGCATATGATCCTTCAATGGTTGACTTCCCTTCTACAGTCAGATGTGGTAGATGAAATTTTTGATGGAACCAGGGGGTTTTTTGAAATTATGTTTAAAACGCCTAAAGCTCAGCAGTTGGTGCTTCAGAAAGTGCCTTTGTTTTTTGAGGGCCAGTTGGTGCATGCTGTCCCATGGAGACCCTTGGCCGAGTTTCAGGAAATTCTTAGGTTGCTTTGAAGGTTTTTGCACTCTAGTTGATGTGGTTTATGCCTATGTATTGAGCAAACACAGTGGTACACTTGGGTTATATTGCGATTCCCGCCTTGATTTAGTTACACTACCTGTTTGTACACATTTGTGACAGCCATGTCTGGGAATACTAGTGATTTGTTTGGCGTGTTGTTCGTTGAGGATAAGTTGGATGGCACCAACTATCCTATGTGGACATATATGATGCAACATGTACTAGTCACAAAGAATTTGTGGGTCTATGTATCAGGGGCTGACGCCAGGCCTATTGCTCTTGCACGAGCAGCAAATGCTTCAGGCACTATTGATGCAGGGGATGATGTATCTTCAGGTGGTGCTACATCTTCTACACCTTTGCCACCTACTCCTGAACAGCTAAGATGGGATACCAAGGATGCTCAGGCCCATGCGTTGATTGCTCTCTTGTGCCGCAGGCACATCGTTCTGCACATTTGTTCCTGCACCACCGCAAAGGGTGCTTGGGATACCTTGGCGGAGTTATATTCAAGTCGCAATGAGGCTCGTGTAGCTTACCTTTGGGGCAAGCTTGAGATTGACCGCATGCTTGAAGGTGACTCTATCGATCAGTACCTTACACATGTTAAAGACCTTCGAGAGCAGCTCATCGACATTGATGAGGTCTTGACACATGGCTATCTTGTTCAGAAAGTCTTGCGTAATTTTCCCTACTCTTATCAGACATTTGGGACTACATTGCGGTTGTTGAGTGGTAATGCGCCTAATGTGGTCACTTTTGACCACCTTGTGACTCTCTTGCACTCCACCATCAGATCGATTCTTCTGGCTGAGGCGGGTATTGTCATTAGTTGACCATAGCATATCTCACACTACACAAGATCATCTGATGATCACATGTACTGTCAAATGTTATCATTTTACTTATTCTTTCAATTTTCCATGGCTCAATATATCCATGGTGCCATTGTATTACTTTTGGTCTTATAGACCCTCGGGAGTACGTGGGAGTCAACATTCGGAGGCGAGACCTCCACATCACGAGGAGTACGTGGCTCCGGAGGGGTAGCTGTCCTTTTAGATCCCATCTCCGACAGATTCTCAACATCGTCCGGAAGGACGAGGATGCACGATATCTTTGGGTGCGGCTACAACTTAGCAGTGACAGAGTCATCCACACTGCTGTGTGTTATTTTGCACTGTGCCACTCCCCTTACACCGCTCATCATGGCCAGTCACAATACTTACCATTATATGGGGATATTATGGAGTTCTCATAGCTGGGGGACTACTCTTGCTTAGGGACTTCAACACCAGGACGGGGGGTCAACAGATCCCACTACTCGATCTCAATGACCCTATCCTACAGGAGCTGGACATCACTAACATGGGGCTGCAGAGATCATCACAGGACCGTCAATAGAGCCCTTTGTGAAGGATTTCCACCTTCTTGGTCCACCAACATCATCACCCCATCCTCAAAGCCGGAGATCCACTTGATCCTAATAATTATAGGATGATCATGATTGGCCACACATTGGCCAAACTCTATGGATCGATGCAAGAGGCGAAGCTCAGTCCATTTGGAGAGAGACAGGGATGCAGAGCCTTAGGACAGGCAGGCTTTCGGAGGAGCTACTCTACCCTTGACCACATCTTCACCCTGTGTGCCATCATTGAGGAGGGTAGAGCACGACATCAGAGGATTTACAGCTACTTTGTGGATTTCCACAAAGCTTTTGATACTGTACCCTAAGCCCACCGCCTCCACCATCTACGGGAGATAGGAGTCCCATCTGACATGGCGTGGAGCATCATCGCCCACTATGAGTCCGTCACCGGACGAGTGAGAGCCCTAGGAGGTACATCGCAGGAGATTTCCAGCAATATTGGGGTGAAATAGGGCTGCCCTCCATCACCCACTCTTTTTGGCCTCCACATTGATGAGATCTGGAGCTTCACTGACAGATTAGGCGGGGCTGGTCCCACACTGGCAGGCATATTGATCCCCATACTACTTTATGCAGATGATGACATCGTCCTCCTCTCCGATTCAGCCAAGGGGCTTCAGAGACAGTTGGATGCCTTACAGGACTTCTGCACTCAACGGGACCTCTTGATTAACCTTCGTAAAACCAAGGTAATGGTCTTCGATACTTCCTGCCCCTTCACATCCAGATTGAGCTTCACATACAAAGGGGATCTTGTGGAGATTGTCTCATCCTATGTCTACCTTGGTGTCACTTTCAGTGGCACATGCTTCACCATGCTTCCCGTAGCACATGCCAAAGTGACACGGGGATATGCAACCTTGAGCTTACTTGAGTGGCAGTGTTTCCAGGCACATTTCCAAGAGCCCAGGACGAAGGGTTACACCCTAGCCTTGATGTATGGAGTAGCCTTCTGGGGGCCAGATTTATCCGATGAGGATTGGCGGCGAATTGAGAGGCCCCAAGTCATGCTGTTCTCCCGTATGATCCGCAGCAAACCATCAATCCCACACCAAATTATCCAGGCAGAGTTTGTTGCAGCCCCAATGGTAGTGGATGCACTCTTCTAGACAGTCACATACCTCCATTGCATCAGTCACATGGATCCCCACAGGTACCTAAGGCTTGCCCTAGAGTCCTCGAGATAGCAAGCACTTGAGGGCTACTTTGGAGTATGGTATGCCTTAGTTTCCACTTGGTTCTCGGTATATGGACTCCACATGGACCACCTACCACCCCTTCAGTACAGTTTGGACTCCCCTTTTCTCTAGCTCTCTCATGAGGATACCAACCGGGTTATCCAGTTAGATCTTCTCAGCCTCTACACCCATTGCACATGGCTCACACCCATTGCACATGGAGCTCCCACCGAAGACGTACTTCTACAAAGATCACCGAGGATGGATTCATCTAGCATCCTGGCTACCTTAGTGTCCACATGTCCCATGCCATGCGGATTGCGATTGGCCAGATATGGGTTTCATCCCACCGCCTCACAGTGGAGATAGGTAGCCGAGCCCGTCTCTAGAGCCGGGGAGCTCATATGGAGACCCAAAGAGGAGAGGATCTACAGACTATGCTACACAGAGGTTGAGATAGAGAAGCATTACATAATTCGTTGCCCAATATACTATGAGATCCACAGGAGGTTTCATTGTCTGTTCATGAGGGATTTGGCCCACTCTCCAAGATCACTGACTTCCCAGACCAACGTTGCCTAGGGCTCTTCTTGCTCGAGCTCCGCAGACACAAGGACACTTTCTTGAGAGAGCTTCGACCCTAGCCACCCGACCCCTCTCTCGTCAACCAACCATCACCAGCTTCTTCCGGACGACCCAGGAGAAGGACACCCATATAGTGGATCCCACGGACCCACCTCGGGACTCGCCCCAGACCCACCTTGTCTGAGATGAGTTACCTCGGGCCGGGCCTCCACATTCCACATGATCTTTCTTTCCTTCTACAAACATGTCATGGGACTCTTCCATCTGCCATAGTTGTTCACCTATGTACTACAGCACCTTCAAAGCATACCTTTCTTCAGTTATATTGTGTGGAACACCAAGCATCTTGCCCTGGGACACATTCAAAGAGTCTATGCTCTTAGACCTCATTGGGAGGCTTATGATATCACACTTGACATTCAGAGAGGACTTTTTGAAGGTTGTGGTATATTTGGCTTTCTCTACTTGGTGGCCTTGCCACCAACCAGTGGAGATTGATCGTCGGTGTGAGCCCGACATGCCCGAGGTGTGAAGGAGCTTCAAAGACAATCTACCGGTCGTCCAAATCCTATTGCTTCCTTGCACTCCCATAAGCAATACTCAAAGACGGTCTACCATTGCATATGGGAGTGCAAGGAAGCACACAGGATTTGGAGTGCAATAGCCCATCTCCTTGGAAGGACGAGGAAGGATGCTTACACTTCTATTGGTTCTATCATTTGGCTGACACAGTCGGGCCCAAAGCTTAGGTATGAGGGGAACACCGAGGATTTGTTAGAAGTCATCTCCTGTCCAGTTTTATACACCGGGCCTTTGTTGTGGGTGTGCCCGCCCTTATGAGGTGTTTTATCATTTTTCCCCACTCTCCGCATTTTTCCCCTATTTTTCCCATTTTAATGTGGCTTGGGAGGCAGCCCATGTGCTGGCCGACTGCTGAACTGGTCCACGACTGCATCTGGGAGGTGGCCGACTGATGGTGATCTGGCCGACTGGAGATGTGTCTGGTCGTGGAGTTCTCAGGGCCAGTCGGCCTGCTGTAGGCAGCCGACTGCACATGTGGGGGCATATAAATAGGCCCCCAGCCCCCATACCACACTTGTATCATTTCTCGGGATCTTCTTGTGTACATAGAGCAGAGTTACACGCCTACATCTCTCTCTCTCTTGTGCTGTTTTTATGCCTGCGTTTTTGCTCTCGTGTTCCCAGATCTGGTCATCATCTCCGCTGCGTATTCTGACATGGTATCAGAGCCCTAGGCTCTAGATAGTTCTTGGGATTTGTGTGAGCAAGAGGGGGACTGTTTTGTGGCTGATTGGTGGACTGTTTTGGGCTGATCGGGAAGAGGAGAAGCAAGAGGAAGGCGGGCTGATTTGCTGGACAGCCACTTGCAGGTTTTAATTCTTCTTTGTTCCCACCCACCCACCCTTTTCAGAGTACATCCCCGCTATGGCAGATCTGTTTGAGATGGCCGAGAGACATGTGAAGATCCCGACACTCCCCACGTTCCCGGTGGACCGTCAGTTGGACGGGAACAACTACGGCATATGGAAGGTGATGATGGAATCTGTTCTGGAGTCTTACAACCTCGCCGATTTCGTCGTTGTTGGTGTTCCACGGCCGGAAGTAGAGGAAGGGGAGTTACCGTTGATCCGAAAGGACCGGGAGGCCCAGACACAGATGTGGGATCGTGTCAACGCCAGGGTCCGTTCGTTTATTTTCCTCAACTGCACACCACAGGTAATCAATCGTGTAAAGCACATGACGCTGGCCAGAGGTATATGGCAGCATTTGGCCTCACTTTACAACAGGGTATCGCCCATGAAGAGGATTTCCTTGGAAGTACAGATGCGGGTTATGAGCCCTGCAAAGTCGTCGACGATGCGGGAGCATATTAACAAGCTGCAGGCTTTTCAGCAGGAAGTTCTTCAGGCTGGGAAGGAGATATCGTCAGAGGACATGGCCATAACGTTGCTGTCGCACTTGCCCTCTTCGTACTCAGCATTTTACTCCTCTTTGATTACCAGTGGCAGGCTCAGCACCATCACGTGGGAGGAGCTTGTGCCCATGGTCCTGGACCAGGAGGAACGATTCACGAACCCTCCTCAGGGTGGAGGTTCAGAGGCCTTAACTAGCCAACGGTCGAAAGGCCGTAACTCGGGCAAAGGGAAGGCTTCATCGGAGAAGTCTTCTGAGAAGAAGTCCGACACTAGCCGCGAGAAACTGAAGGCAGAGAGGACCTGTAATGATTGTGGCGAGAAAGGCCACTACTGGAGGCAGTGTCCCAAGCGAAAGACCGAGAAGGGTGAAGACTCCTCAGCAACAATCATGAAGACTCCGGCTTTTGTGCACCTGGAGGTGATGGACACCGATGTTTCATTTTCTTCAGGCACGGAGGAGATTGGAGGACTCTCCGCAACGGATACTCGGGAGTGGATTCTCGATAGTGGTGCTTCCAGGCACATGACTCCTTCCCGTTCCGGTTTACAGGATCTCTGCAGGTGTTCTGGTCATATTCTTACTGGGGATACGTCTACTATCCCAGTTCACAGTGAGGGCAGGATGGAGATAGTTCCCGATGGGCCATGGCAGAGGGGGGAAGCATTCCTCCCAGGTGTTGTATGTTCCGGCACTTGGTTTTCATCTGTTGTCAGTGCATCAGGTTTGCAAGACTGGTGTACGGGTGGATTTTGATGAGCATTTTGTTGCTCTCCGGGACAAAGCAACAGGCCAAGTGGTTTGGGAAGGCAGAGTGGAGAATGGAGTTTACAGGCTTCAAGCACTCTCTCTCCCAGGTCCTCAGGATTGTGATGAGTGGCAGTCTGGTAATGGCTACTCAAGTGTGGATACGCTGCAGGTGCGGGCTTTCCGAGACCAAGTGGTGGATAGCTTGCCAACAGATGGCAGCAGTTGGCAGGAACTTTCCAGTACTGATGTTGGTAGTTCTTGTGTTCGTGAGTCAGAGGAAGCTGAACAGGTCACTTATGCTCTGATGTCTCGTAGTGTTCAGGACATAGAACCTCCAGTAGATGAGGATGTTCTTTCCACGGGGACCTTTCGGAAAGCCAGGCAGGTGGCAGGTGCTTACTTGCAGACGGAGGTGGTTTCTCCAGGCTTTGTGGTTCCGGATTCAGAGGGGGTGGATGACAGGTTTCATCAGGTTTCCAGGACTTGTTTGTGCACCGTAACAGGTGTTGATCCTTGTGAGCAGTGTGATGTCTCTTTGACTCAGAAGCTGTATGGTTCATTGATCTGGTTGATGGACACCAGATTGGACGGGAGCTTCCTGATGAGGCAGTTGAGCTCATGGTTGCGGATGACTCTTTGGGAGGCAGGATTGCGTTTCCTGTGGTTTCTGACAGGAGGGGGATTGTTGGATGGAGTCCGACTCCACGGTTGGAGTGACTCAGATTGGGGAGGAGATCCGGACACGAGGGGATCTACTTCAGGCCCAGGAGCAGTTTTACGGAGCAGTTGGAGACAGTCATCTTTTGCCTTGTCGAGAACAGAGGCAGAGTACCGGGCTGTTTGTGATGCTGCTTGTGAGGTGGTGAGGATGCAGAGGTTGCATTGCAGGTTTGGGCTTCCACTGAAGGAACCTATGGTCATCCAGAGGCACTTTGTTCGTGAACAGATCGTTGCTGATGACATCTTGCTAGAGTTCTGTTCGACGGAGGACAGTACGATGGACCTCTTCACGAAGTCGCTCTCTCAGGACTTGCTCGGGTGGCACCCCAGCTCCCTGTGGTTGGTTTCACAGCCAGGAGCTGAGAGGGGGTGTTAGAAGTCATCTCCTGTCCAGTTTTATACACCAGGGCCTTTGTTGTGGGTGTGCCCGCCCTTATGAGCCAGGAGCTGAGAGGGGGTGTTAGAAGTCATCTCCTGTCCAGTTTTATACACCAGGGCCTTTGTTGTGGGTGTGCCCGCCCTTATGAGGTGTTTTATCATTTTTCCCCACTCTCCGCATTTTTCCCCTATTTTTCCCATTTTTCTGTGGCTTGGGAGGCAGCCCATGTGCTGGCCGACTGCTGAACTGGTCCACAACTGCATCTGGGAGGTGGCTGACTGCTGGTGATCTCGTCGACTGGCGATGTGTCTGGTCGTGGAGTTCTCAGGGCCAGTCGGCCTGCTGTAGACAGCCGACTGCACATGTGGGGGCATATAAATAGGCCCCCAGCCCCCATACCACACTTGTATCATTTCTCGGGATCTTCTTGTGTATATAGAGCAGAGTTACACGCCTACATCTCTCTCTCTCTTGTGCTGTTTTTCTGCCTGCGTTTTTGCTCTTGTGTTCCCAGATCTGGTCACCATCTCCGCTGCGTATTCTGACAGGATTTGGTCATTATGATCCATCACGGAGTTGCTCAGCGATGTTGTCTTCAAGACATGCCGGAGTCAAGATACATCCCTCCAGCAAAGAGGTTGGACAGTGCATGGGAGATTATTGCTAGGGCACATTTGGAAGGCTAGATGCACTAAGGCCATTGAGGGCACTTTGGTTTATGAGTCACACTGCATTTGCAAGATTTGGAGTGATATCATCCACACCCTCATGGCCACTTGGGCCAAAATCCAAGGATCTTAAAGAGCATGGCAAAAAGAAAGCACGGCCAATTTATGAGAGTGGGATTATAGCATCTTTTTCACTCCCACTCATATGGGACCTTGTTGGCAACACAAGGTGTTATTACATGGACACTAATCTACGAATTAGGGACCTAATCCAACGGGGTTAGGAAGCCCCAAGAGTAGGGATTAGTAGGCGGATACTTGGCTAGGGTTTCTAGATTGATAAAACAAGCTTAATGGCATTTTATAGCAAGTTAGCTATTTATGGTGTAGTTATCACTATATAAGTGAGAGCTTGGGTTATTATGAGACACAATTGTGTGGATGCACCACTGAAGGTCTAGCTTGGACCAGGAGAGCAGACGTGCTCATGCCATGCACATGATGAGTAGTTGGCGTGTCAAAGGCTTTCAGGCAAGCTTCGGTGGTATGGGATGCCGGAGTAAGACACAGGCCTATGGGATTGTGCAGGAAGCCCTAGCCTTGGCTCGGGAGAGGGGAGATCAGTGGATGCCAATTGTGGTTGGGAGGTGAACTAGCCTGCTATCTCATGATTTGGTTTAGGACTAACCTTGTTTTAAGCTGTGTTCAGGGCAGATTTTGGAAAGAACTTCACACAAGCTACCGGATTGGTTGAGATTTCCCCCTAGTTTGGTTTGAAATCTCCCTTTTCGATATTTTTTCATACTTAATAGAAGTATGAAAAAAACATAGAAGAAGAAAAAAAAGTGAATATAAATTGTACTTTGAGAAGGGACTGGGGCCTCATGTAAAAGACTATGTATGGTCTAGATTTAATGTGGGCTACTGAGACTTTCTAAGCAAGTGATTGGTTCTGTTAAAGCTCCAAAAAGGAAAATCTAACGAGGTAAGAAGTACAATTGGGGTGAAGCAAGGCTATCCATTGTCTCCTACTCTCTTTGGGTTGTACATTGATGAGGTGGCAAATTTAATTGAGGCATGGAGGAGAGTAGTGCTCTACTAGGGCAAGTGCTGATGATCATGTGCAAATTTGCTCTTTACTTGAAAGACTTCAAAAGCAAATCATAGCACTTGAAGCTTTTTGTGCCCAAAAAGACCTGGAGATGAATCTTAATAAAATCAAAGTAGTGATGTGCAGATATACTGTTAATTAACACTTACACATACCTAAGGGTGGTTTTCTCTAGCCCATGTTTTACCATGCAGACAAAGAGTCTACGTTTTGACTATCGTTTGCCTTACTTGAGGTTCAATTAGTTTTTCAAATAACCATTTCTCGATCAAGTTTCCCTTCCCAGACCCCTTCCTAGATATCTGCTTCAGCTACCTCCATTGTGGAGTTAACAAAGCAGTCCAATGCTTTACAAGTTGCCTAGTGTAGGGCAAATTACAGGACTATCTCTCAACGAATCTACGTGGGCAAACTGTCACCATTCCAATATAGCCTCGATGCCCCCAACCCTGATCTCACCAAATCACAATATACAAATGCAAATTCTTCAACTTCGTGTCTTTTCCACTTATTAGATTCAATTGATGAGCACTAAAGAGATTGGTGGCTAGACACATAAGCTCCTAACCTCTTTCTATAATAACATAGATAACTGTGCTCTTGGTAGATACATCAGTCCTGGAATCTCTGGTACTACATGTGCCCGCACACTCAAGACCTTTATTGCAGGCCTGCAACCTCCCAAAGAAATCAAAATTAATATTGCAGTTAGACATTCCAAGCCTCCAACCAAACAACCTACGACAGTCACACAATGCCGCCGGCCAATATTCAAAGATACATCTTGCTACCCCACGCTTCATACTTGATCCAAAGACTCTTATCGTACCCACAGGATTCACACAGTAGTGGGTCAATGAAAAAGAAGAATTCAGAAGTTAGCCGAAAGATTTTCTTCTAGTTGGCCAATGCAAAATTAAAAAGACTAGAAATTATGGCTCAAAAAAAAGGGACAAAAAAAAATTGCTTTCAAAAAGGGGGTCATTGGAGCACAAAAAAAGGTATGATGTGGGTGTTTATCCACATGCTCGCGGGAGGGAAAAAGTGGCAGAGAGAGGAGAGGAAAAGGGGGGAGGCAGGGAGGGTGAGGTTGAAATCATACCATACAGACCATATGGTAGCCAAATGATCTTATCCACGCCCAGGTAATCCCTCAAATGAGCCTCAATTTGCTGCTGTGTCGACAAGGGGTTGCGATTAGGGTTTAACAAGCACTCCTCGGTTGTGATGCAAGTCCCTATAAAAGGGGAAAAAAACGCACTTTGTCACAAATATTGTGCAAGTAGCACTTGAAGTTTCTTCATCAATGCTTACTCAAAAAAACAGACAGTTTCTTGAAAATTTGTTTACTAATGGAAAAAAAGAAAAAAAAAATCAGTCTTCGTTGATTTTACTATCCCTTTTGGTTCTATGAAATTGTTGACTTATATGGACAATTAAGAAATTGGGAAATCACAGAGCTTGCTTGAGCAACAAGAGCTTCACTTGAATCTGACCTAAGAACTGCACCTAAGAATGGAATAAAATGACACTAAAACTTTACCTTGTGGTTCATTAACGCACAAAGGAGGACAGTAAGCGAGTCTATGCATAGCATGCAAGAGTGAGAACTGATTTATGATCTGCAATCATTGTAATTACTCATTCATTCATCAATAATATACAGTAGTCTTTCTTTCTACTTCTATAGGTCATCATTCACATGTGATTAGTGTTAACCTCACTTGCTTAGCAAAAATCATCATTAATTAAGCTTCCGCATTAAGTTAGCATGTTGTAATTTCATATCATATGTTCATCATTGAAACTGAGACGGTTTTAAAAAAGTGTGCCGATGCATGTTAAAGTGCCATAAGGTACTAATTGATGCAAGTGAGGATGGCAAAATGAGGACTTGCATGATGGGGTGAATGGAAAACGTTGATACGGAGGTGTACTCTTCTGATCCAGATGTTGTGATTGCATGCCCTTGGTCTTGGCTCTCTTGCCCTTGGTCTTGGCTCTATGCACCCTTGTCTCTCAATGCTTAACTGACCCTTACACTTTGCCTTTATACAGGGATTGTGTTCATATTCAGGTCGGCCAGCCCTTTTCAAGCCATACAAAGTCATCAACGATGTAATAAAATGTGTTCATAGTGTGCCCAATACTTGTCCCAACCATTGGTGTGTTACTTGGGCACCTATAGGACTGTCAAAACTGCTCCAAACTACCCATATACAGCCTCTCTTTGCCCTTAAGGCACTGCAAGGAATAATCACGTCTATGTGGCACTGGATTAAGGTGTGAATGTAACAGAAATAAATTAGTTATACAAGCCTACAACCACTAAGATTACCTAAGTTCAACCATACCAAAATGATAACTTGTGTGGCCACTGATTCTTCTCCAGAAGTCCATGAGAACTCAGTGTGACCTACAGTCCTTCTCAAAAAGTCTATCACAACCCTAAAACAGCATCTCTCAACCTCTCCACCATCAAATAAAAATAGGAGCAAAATACTCGGATCTCTAAAGGATCGGTTCTCATTTCAGTCCCTGATCTGAAAGACTCTATTCTCTTTTGCTGCAAGTTTCCTGCAATAAATGGTCCCCAAATACGCTCACCCACACGCATGTCATGGCCCCTAGGGTGCACATGACACCACACGCTTAGATGAGCAGATATAACACCATTTTTTAGCAGGACCTAGTAGAGTCTGTGTAGGTCAGCTTTGAGTATGAGCCTTTGAGCATGGATGTAGAATTGAGGCACAACTAAAGAGACCCTGAAATCTTTGGATCATGGTATGGACCCAGTAGAGTCTGTGTCGGTCAGCTTTGAGTATGAACCTTTGAGCATGAATGTAGAATTGAGGCACAACTAAAGAGACCCTGAAATCTTTGGATCATGGTATGGAACATGATAATAAAGTTGTAATCTTTTTAAGCGCTGAAAACATGCTTAAAAAAGGGCCCAAAATGTAAACTCAAAGTCCTCAGGCATCGATTGAAGATTAGGCCTCTTACAAAGGATCGATAAGGCCAAATGTAAGAATTTTTAGATTCTCAAAATGTGGTGTAAAGTGACGCACCAATTTTAACACAAGGGCGCATGGCCTTCTATTGCTAGGAGTTTCTGCTTTGAGGCGAACGTTTGTCTCTTTCTCTCCTTATCTTCCTTCTTTCATGCAAGAAAGGCATCCGCTTACCCCCAAACCTTCTAAGCAACCCTTTCCCCTCACATTTTTACCACTTTACCGTGGGCTGGTTAGTAAAAGGACAAGATCAGCTCCAAGCAGGGGTGGATACACATGGGAATTGTGGAACAGAGCAAGAGGGCCAATGTGATAGTAATTACTTTGTCCATCACCAAGTGCATAGTTTTCTCCATACGACGTACGACACCATATCGTACGGAATACCGTACGGACTCGTACGGATTTTTTGAGAGAAAAAATTCCCCGAAAATCCCCCCCCCCCCAAAAAAAAAGGGAGTAATGGTCTTGTTTTTGCTTGTCTATGGCTCTTTGAGCTTTCCTCTGTACCATGATGCTTCCCTCCTTTTTAAAATACTCCATATCTCGAAATTGGAAATACCTAAGTTTATAAGTAATTTTTTAAAACACACGATGAGATTCCGGTAGTTCTTCCTCCACTCTTGCAAATGAGGACGCTCCGATTGCCTTGTCACAGGAGCTTAGAGAGCCCGAGTTTGATAGCGAGGGAAACATCCTTAGTGAAGATGACTTCTACAAGCGCTCCGATGGGCACTCTTCTAATGGAGATGATCCTAGCGAGAGCTCTGATTTTGATAGTGATCGCTTCTCCATCTAGTGTCTAGCCCCAACCCTCTAGCCTCCCTTTTTTGTGCACCACTTTTTGTACTTACTACTACAGCTACGTGCGCCTAGAGCAGCTCGCATTGTATGACTTAGGCTTTAACCTAGCATCTATGTATGTTTTCAACTTGGTTTTAATGGAATTTTGGTTTGAGTCGTGTGACAACTTGTCTTCTCTTTGAAATTGAAAATAC
This sequence comes from Cibotium barometz, assembly GCF_041138505.1. Classification (NCBI taxonomy): domain Eukaryota; kingdom Viridiplantae; phylum Streptophyta; class Polypodiopsida; order Cyatheales; family Cibotiaceae; genus Cibotium; species Cibotium barometz. Next base: position 60,999,182 of record NC_141054.1, on the reverse strand, counting down.
TAAAGTTTGTAAGTATTCTTTTAAAGACCGTACAATAAGAATTTTTTTTATATCATACCGTCTTTTCCCGTACAATATCGTATCATACAAACCGTACAGTATCGTACCTGACAACTATGACCAAGTGGCTAGCAGATAGAACCAGTTAAGGCCTTTTGCGTAAACAACTTAAACAAGCAATTCATGAGTTCTCCCATCTTTAGAAGTATGTCATATTTCGGTGAAATTATCAGTCAATGTACATCTAGCATTACTATACCTTCATAATATTCAAACTTCGAATTGAGAGAATACTTGCACTTATTTAACAACAAAAAAACACAAGCAAGGAAAACAAACACATCTAGCATTTGTGTTTGTGTACATTTTTTAAAGCAATTCAGTTTAAATTGTCTTTCTATTATTTTGTCATTCAAGTTTCCCCAAACATCTCAACCTGGCAAGCCATAATCCTCATTGACGTCTACCTATCTGTGCCTAGAGTAAGAGGGTCTCTTTGGGAGGGGAGAACAATGTGAGAATTAAAGTCTCTCTGTCGGGTGCAAGCCTTCCTCTAAATTTTCAAACAAAATTCTCGTAGTGATCAAGATTTTTTGACGCTTATATACATATATAAGTATCTTTTCATACTTTCAGACGACCTTTTATTAAAATTATAAAATCTGTTTTTAAAAGACTGACCTCTCTACAATCTGAGCCCTACCATGGAGTTTGAACTCGACTCACAACATGAAAATTACAACACAACTGGCAATCCATGGTTGAGGTATTTTGCATTTCACAATGCCATAAAATGGAGCTAGCACTTTGAGGCACAAAATTGTGAAGCAGCTAAAAGCCTCATACTAACCATGTTGCAGCAAGCTAAAGCATAAGTAAGCAGAATAGCAAGAAGTATAGTCCCAAGCAAGGGTAATGAATCTAACCAAGCACGACCTAGAATGTTTCAGTCTTTTTTTAATTTAAGCTATTTGGCTACAAACATGCATCACACTTGGGGTTTCGGCTCCCCAAATGGATGGAATGGAGAAACATGAAACGCCACCTTGCCCTTACGCAATTCATCTAATGAACCAACAAAGACATCCAAATAATCCAAACACTGCTCTAGTTGTGAATGGTGTTGAGACGTCACCTTCTCCATCTACATGTATGCTGCCTCCTTCAAGAACCAAACTTTGAGAGTACCTTGGCACTCTCTCTAATCCAAGTATCTGCACACAAGTGTTGCTTTGGAAAATTTTCTCAGGAAAACTTCACACCATCTCTGAAAGAAAAGAAAGAAGACTTTACCTTCCTTGCAACAAGGCTATCGAGACTCCAATCCGAATAGCAGCCTTCATTGATTCCTGAAAATCCCGACACTCTAAGATGAAACTTGGCAGCCCCAAAAAAACCCCAAAAAAAAAACTCATGAACTCGCAATAAAGTATGAGGTATACTAGCGTAATTCTACCTCCCCAAGAGTTGAATGTCCAATGTATGCCGGCCACATCCCTAGTTTTCTTTTCAGTGCCTTCAAACGACCTGTCTCGCACAACAAACTTTGAATGGACATGACATTGATTAAAACTAAATTGCACCACTTCAAATATTATTCCAACCCTTAAAAAAAACTGCACAAAATAGGCCTTTTATACACTCTGAAAAACAAACGCGAGAGAGAGAGAGAGAGAGGGGTGTCTGTGTGCTTACAGTGGGGCCTGTGTCTCTAAACCAGGAGTCATTCATACTCATCTCTACGACCCTGATTGAAAGGGGTAGCTGGCTGCGGGCATTTTGCCACTGCGATGTAGTGCAGAAAGACTATATATTAGGTATGGTTTATGCCTTGATTAGAAAAGATAACAAAATTCAAGTGTACATCAAATATAGTTGAAGCTTTAATCAAAAGCATGATGCCAAAAAAAAAAAATGCTCGACCTCCACCTTGTAGCACCCCCCCCCACCCCCCCCCCACCCCCCACACAGGGCCTCTCCACACCTCCTCCCCGGACTTCACCTTCACCCTGCGCACCCCTCTCCCTTGTGGCCGACCCCCCCCCCCCTCCTTTCTTTGCCCCCTCTCCACCTTAAGCAACCCACCAGCCCCTTCTCCCACCTTCGCCTCCCTCTCTTGTTCCTAATCCCACCCCCCACCCCTCCCTTCTACCCTGTTTGCATCCCACCACCGTCCTCCTCCCTCCCCGGCCTTCACCTTCACCCCGCCACCGTCCTCTGCCTCTCTGAACCTCCTCTCCCTAGCCTTCACCTTCCCACTGTGAACCGCTCTCCCTTGCGCCCCAACACACACACACCCCCCCCCCTCCTCCTTCCCCTTTTCTCCGTCTCCTCTCCCCCTTAAGCAGCCCCCCAGCCACTTCCTTGTTACGTCCCAAGGCTAATCGCAGTTAAAACCTTCAAGTTAGGTTAACCATAGCCTAGGGGTTGGGCTTTTTTTTTTTAATCCTTCTATTGGTTAAAAAATAGCAGCCCAAGGGCTAGATGTACATACTCAGCACCCTCAAAGGAGGCAAAATACAAACGGGGGAGCGGTGTTGCCCTCAATGCCTGGCCGCTCTTGGACGCAACAAAGAACCCAAATAATGACTTTCCCCAAACCCAAACTAGTGCCACTCCTAGAGACTCGGACTCTACCCTATCCAAGAAGTCAACACACATGGGTGCCAAAAAAGAAAAAATTTATAGGTTCACTAGGCTCTAATTCCAACTGTAGAACACTTGTGCCTATGTGCTAGGGTTTTTTAGAGATAGAAAGAAGAGTGTGGAAAAATCACACACAGCACACACAAGAGTCCTAAACTTGTCTGTATTATATAAAAGAAGAGGATGAGTACTGAATCTCTAGTACAATGGAAAACGTCAGTGACCTACTGTATAGTCTTGGCTAGCACTTCACCCCCAGAGAAATGCTATGTGAAGTCCAACACTAAGGAAGCAAATGATTATGACAATTTGGCTACACACACACACACACACACACATATATATATATGTATGCACCAATGCTATTGGTCGGTATGTTGTCGGCCACGTCCAAGACTTGTCATGGCATCACTACCACATGGCACCCACGCTTGCCCACGGGCTTGTACATGCTTGATGGGGAGAAAACAGAATTCGGGTTAGAGTTCATTCATGGGAGACATACACAGAGAAGCAAGGAAGAGAGAGAGAGACAGAGTTGTGGGGATAAGTCAACTCATCAATTTTAGTGTGTGACTCCCCTATCACACATGTATATTGCACTAGTACACATAGTGCACTTAGTACATTAAAAGTACTAAGTGTACTATGTACTATAACTTATGGGCTTGTACACACTATAAGGGTGGGCATTATGCCTTTACCCCAACAACCTCCCACTTAAAGGCAAAGTGCCCTTAAGTAAAGGAAAAGAAAAAATCAGCATGTACATGATAATATACAAGGCCATATCAAGGCTGAAAATGGCCTCATCCAATGCCCATCAAGTGTCTGCAATGAGCAAACCGCTCCGGAGGCAAACTCTTCGTCAACAGATCAGCCGGGTTGTCATCCGTATGAATCTTAACAAGCTGAATTTGCTTGTTCTCTATCACCTCTCTGATGAAGTGATACTTCACATCCACATGCTTCGTCTTTGCATGAAAAACAGGGTTCTTTGCCAACTGAATGGCACTCTGACTGTCACAATGCAACAATGGAATATCCCCTGTATAACCCAAATCAACCACTAACCGAGATAGCCATAATGCCTCCTTGCAAGCCTCTGTGGCTGCAATATACTCGGCCTCTGTAGTAGATAAGGCAGTGCACTTCTGCATCCTGGATATCCATGACACAGCACCTCCTGTGAATGTAAATACATAACCGGTAGTAGACTTCCGGTTATCTGGATGACCGGCATAATCCGAATCCGTGTAACCATGCACTAATGCATCCTGTTTGCCAAAGCAAATGCACATATCCTGTGTGCCCTTCAGATATCTCATGACCCCTTTCACTGCTTCCCAATGCTTCTTGCCACGGTTGGCCATGTATCTAGAAACCACTCCCACTGCAAATGCAATGTCCGGCCTAGTAGCAACCATGGCATACATGAGACTGCCACAAGCTGAAGCATACGGAATCTTGGCCATATCAGCCCTATCTGTATCTGACTGTGGGCTGTCCATAGCACTGAGTTTCACATATGGAGGCAAAGGAGTACTAGTCTTCTTCCCCCCGTCCATATTTAACCTCTGCAAGACTTTGCCAATGTATTCCCTCTGAGACAAATACAACACATGCTGATTTCTGTCCCGAAGTATCCGCATACCCAAAATGTGATTTGCATCACCCAAATCCTTCATATCAAAGGTCTCATGCAGCCTCTTCTTCAAGGCATCCATCTCTTTACGAGATTTCCCGGCAATCAACATATCATCAACATACAAAATGAGAATCAATAGACTGCCATCCAAAGCTTTCTTGGTGTACAAGCAGTGATCTATGTCACTTCTCCTGAATTTCTGTGATTTCATGAATGTATCAAATTTATGATACCATTCTCTTGGTGCCTGTTTGAGCCCATAAAGACTCTTTTTCAGCTTGCATACAAGCTTCTCCTTTCCACTTACTGCATAACCCTCTGGCTGCTGCATATATATCTCCTCATGGAGATCACCGTGAAGAAAAGCAATCTTCACATCCATCTGAATCAAGTCCAGATCATCATGTGCAACCAAAGCCAACACAGCTCTAAGTGTGGTCATTTTGACCACTGGAGAGAAGATCTCATCAAAGTCCACACCATATTCCTGCTTGAAGCCCTTAGCCACTAACCTGGCTTTGTATCTTGGCTTTGCATCTGGTGCAACTTTGAGCCTGTAAACCCACTTGCATGGCAAAACCTTCTTGCCTGCAGGCAAATGCACCAACTTCCAAGTGCCATTTTTATGCAGAGAATCCATCTCTGACTTCATGGCACGCTCCCATAGAGCCTTATCTGCCCTCTGTAAAGCCTCTTTATAACATGAGGGCTCCCCACAGTCAGTGAGCATCAAGTAGTCAACCCCTGGAACAAACCTGTCAGGGACTCTGGAGGGTCTAGTGGACCTCCGTACCCATTGACCATCATTTGCAGGTTGCTGTCCAGCCTGCATATCACCCATTGGTGGCTCCTGTTCCATGCCATAAGGCTGAAAAATCATGCCTGGTATATCCTCTAACTGTGGTATATCCATAGGGATATCTTCTGCTATCTCTGGCTGTCCATTTGGACCATTTTCAGCACCATTTAAGGGCTGGTTTTCCTGCTGTAATGGCTGATTTACAGCCCTTTGTTGTTGTCCATGATGTCCATCATCATCAAAGATGACTCTGCCAGGCTCCTGTTGCCTTGCAGGCTCCTTATACATGCATGTTTCATCAAAAATGACATCATTGCTGCGTATGATCTTTCTATTCATGGGATCCCAAAGTCTATACCCCATTTCACCTCTGTCACCATATCCTAGGAATATGCATTTGTGAGACTTTGGATCAAGTTTGGTGCGCATTTCCCTGCGTATGTGCACGTACGCAACGCAACCAAACACTCTCAAGTGCTTGTATGACGGAGGCTTCCCTGTCCATACTTCTTCTGGCACTTTCCCACCAAGCCTCGTGTTAGGTGACCTGTTTATAAGGTGAACGGCTGTCATAACAGCTTCAGTCCAAAAACCATGAGGTAATGCAGCATGTGACAACATAGAACGGACCTTCTCCTGAATGGTCCTGTTCATCCTCTCTGCTGTCCCGTTTTGTGGAGGATCATAAGGAGTAGAGAGCTCCCTCTTGATGCCTTTAGCATCACAAAAGTCCTGAAACTGTTTGGACATATACTCTCCACCATTGTCGGAACGCAAAGCCTTCAGTGTTTTGCCAGTTTGATTCTCAACAAGAGCAACAAACTTCTAAAACACTGAGAATGTATCACTCTTCAAACGAAGAGGATAGACCCACACCTTGCGTGTGGCATCATCAATAAAAGACACAAAGTATTTTGCCCCTCCCAAAGAAAGCTGAGGCATCTCACATACATCTGTATGCACAAGCTCTAACTGAGCATCTTTCTGTCCAAGAGCTTTCTTGTGGGGGCACTGTAGTTGCCTACCATATATACAATGCTCACAAAACTGAAAACTTGAAAACTTTAGAGAAGGCAAGTAACCCAAACGAGACAATTGCTCCATTCCCTTGACACTCATGTGTCCCAACCGGCTATGCCACATAGAAATTTCCGGCAGCTCGGTTGCATTTACATTAGCATGGTGACAAACACCTGCATGCATGAAATAAAGAGTGTCCACCTTAGAGCCTCTGGCAACAACCAGTGAGCCCTTACTAATTTTCCACTTTCCACTACCAAATGTGGTAACATAATCAGCATCATCAAGCTGTCCAGTAGAAAGCAGATTCTTCTTGATCTCAGGCACATGCCTGACATCATGGAGCATAAGCTGTGAGCCATCTGAAAACACAAGCCTCACATCACCTCTGCCAAGAATCTTGCATGCATGGTTATCACCCAAATAAACCACTCCTTCATTGCCAGCAGTATACCTGACAAACAAGTCTCTGCAACCTGTGACATGAAAGGAGGCACCTGAATCAATGATCCATGAGTGCATACCATGACCACCTGTAAGAAGTGAATGGGCATCAAGTGAAGAAGTAAATAGGACCTCATCCTCACTGCCACCTGCATGTGACACATTGATTTCTTCAATCTTGACTCCACTTTTGCCCTTTGGCTTTACATCTTTGGCTTCATCTTTCTCTTTGTCTTTGCCTTTTCCCTTTTCCTTTTGATCATTTTTCCATTTGTAGCATTGCTTTTTAATGTGTCCCTTCTTGCCACAATAATGGCATTCCAAATCCTTTTTGGAGCGAGACTTGCTCCTTCCCCTTTCTTGGCTTTTCCCCCTTTGCTGGGATCTCCCACGTGCATTCATTGCATTGGACTTTCCAACAGAGTTGTTTTTCCTGTTCATCTCTTCTTGAAGAAGAGCACCCTCAACATCTGCATATGACAGCATAGCATGCGAATTGCTAGTGGCTGTCCTGAATGTGTCCCAACTCTCTGGCAAAGTGCATAACAGAAAAGTGGCTTTGAACTCATCGTCCATTGCCAACTTTTGATTAATGACCTGGCTGACAATACCATTAAACTCATTTAGATGGGCTGTCATAGACGCCCCTTCCTTCATCTGAAGACCTATGAGTTTCTTCAACCAATACACTTTGCTTGAGGCACTTTGTTGGGCATACAAGTCCTGCAATCTCTGCCACATTCCCCAAGCTGTCTTCTCTTCACGAATGCTGAAAAGTAATGAGTCTGACACAGATAACATGATAGTAGATCTTGCCAGCTCATCCATATCTTCCCACTCTTCAGCAGTAAGAGAAGCGGGCATTACAACCCTTTCTTTGATAGGCTTGTGCTGCTTTTTCTGGAGCAACACATTGTAGCACTGGGTTTGCCAAATATCATAGTTATGCGAGCCTTCAAGCTTCTTGATGTGAAGCAATGAAGAGCTCTCACCTGTGGTTGCCATAGCAATATGCAACCTGTCAATGCCTGACTCCCTGCAAAAATGTGCAAACACTGCACCAAAAGCACACAAAGTGCTCACTGTTGTTCTCCCAAGCTTTATCTCCCACTGCGGAAGCACAAATGCAACTTTTCTCCCACTTTATGTGATGAAAACACCAAAATCTGGTTGCTGCAGATTTTGGACAGCACCTTAAATGTGCTCTTTTGCCCTTCCAAAGTATTGTACAGCAGTACCAAGTGCTCACCAATGATGTACCAAACCTGTACCGGCAAGTTCAGCAGCTGAAATTGAACCTTTTGGTCACTCAAAATAGTGTACAGCCATGCCAAAACATGCACAAAGATGTGTCAAATCTGTACCAGCAGGTACAATAGCAATAAATGCTCTCCTGGCTGTCCAAATGAGTGAAAATCAGACTTTTACAGTCCTGTACACTGCATACAACAGTTCCGAACAGAAATTGGGCAAAAGCCCCTTGACTGCAAGCTGATTTTTGAGGATTCAAGGCATAAATGTCTTGCCTGCTGCTTTGCCAAGCTCAACAAGCATACAAACTTGAAAAGCCCCTTGAATTAAGATCAATTTCTGATCATACATGGTACATTGACGCACATAAAGGCATCCAGAGTGTTCATGATGCTTCCCCCTGGCCACATATACATCAAATACATGAAAGCCCCTTGATTTACAGGCACATTGAGTGCTTGTAAGGCATCAGCACATTATCCACAGCATCAAATGCGATTGCTTGCATGCAAATCAACCAAATCGGCACAAAAGCCCCTTGATTTGCACTGCAATTTGCTGCAATTTTGCCCAAATGTGCGATTTTTCACATCATACAGCATGTATGAGTGCTTAATTGCACAATTACATCAAAAGCCCCAAATTTCGACATCCAATTTCCTGCAAATTGATCCTGATTGTGACCAATTTCCTGCAAATTGATCCTGATTGTGACCAATGTCACCCAATTTTGCCAATTTTGCTCAAAATTGAGCAATTCGACACCTGTATCTGCTCAATTGTTGATTGTACTTGCTCAATTGCAAATCCCAAAAAAAAATTGAGGAAAATACCTTGTAATTTTTGATTTTTCTTCAATTTGCAGGCTGTTGCAGGAAAAGGGGTTTTGCTGATGCTGCTGCAGAATTAGTGCAGATGAAGGACTCCTGTGTGCTGCAGAAACGCAGGGAATACGAGGATCGATCTTCTTGAAGCTCTTCAAACAAAACAAAAAAAGTCTTCCTTCTCTGCAGAGAGTGGCTTGTGCGCCTGAAATGGCTGGACAGCACACGTCTCCACCTCGCCTACCTTCCACTCGTTATGCCCCGCTCTCCTTACTTCCACTTGTTAGCAACGATGTCTGCAAGATCGACAACGCGCTGGGAGTATTCCCATTCATTGTCGTACCAGGCGACGACCTTCACTATATCGTCGCCCATGACCATGGTGAGGGAAGAGTCGATGGTCGACGACACATTCGAGCAGCGGAAATCCACTGACACCAGGGGTTCGTCGCATACGGCCAGAAAGTCGTTCAAGTCCTTGCTTGCAGCCTTGTAGCGCTACACGATTAGCGCCTTCACGATTACACGCCTGCGCAGCCTTCGCTTCACGCCAGCTGCCTAGTATTCGCCTAGCGCCTCAGTTTCGCCTGAGTTGATTAGTAGCCTTCGCCTATGTTGCTTTCGCCTAGCGCATCTACGCCCAGAGCTACAACCTTGTCGACTACTCGGGTGGCGCCTGACACGCCTGCGTGTTCACTTGCTGCCTGTTGCGCTGCCTTGCTGCAAGCCTACAAAGTTGTGGAGAGAGAAGAACTAAGCGCCTGATTGTTGCCTGTTGCGCTGCCTTGCTGCGCCTGACTCCTTGCTACCATCAAGGAGAAGAGGAAGGGAGGGATCACTAAGGGCTCTGATACCAGTTGATGGGGAGAAAACAGAATTAGGGTTAGAGTTCATTCATGGGAGACATACACAGAGAAGCAAGGAAGAGAGAGAGAGAGAGTTGTGGGGATAAGTCAACTCATCAATTTTAGTGTGTGACTCCCCTATCACACATGTATATTGCACTAGTACACATAGTGCACTTAGTACATTAAAAGTACTAAGTGTACTATGTACTATAACTTATGGGCTTGTACACACTATAAGGGTGGGCATTATGCCTTTACCCCAACAATGCTATCCTACAAGTGAGGTGTGCCACTCATTTGGTATGGCCGAGTGCAAGTTAGTTGGCACCCCGATGGAGATTGATGCGACGTTGAATGCAGAAGACACTTCTCCACTTGTGGATACGTAGGAGTACAAGAGATTGGTGGAGAGTTTGATCTTCTTGTGCAATACATGGCCAGACATTAGCTTTGCAGTTGGTGTATTGTGCAAGTTCTCAAATCAACCCCAGGAGCACCATTGGAAGGCAGAGACGCATGTGTTTAAATACATCCAAGGTACACTTGGGTATGGCTTTACCTACACCACAGACACGTCTTTGACTCGATATCGTGATTCAGATTGGGTAGGAGATTGTGAAAGCAGGAAGTCATCTTCTAGTAATTGATTTTCACTTGGGTCTAGAGTTACCTCCTGGATCAGTAAAAGCAATCTATAGTGGCAATTTATTCTACAAAGGCTAAGTACAAGGTGGCATGCTATGCTTCATGTGAAGCAACCTGGTCGAGGAGAAAATTTTGGGGGACATGGGTGTGGCTCAAGAGCAGCCAACTGAGTAGTTGTGTGACAATCAAAGTTGCATGCCAATTGCGAAGACCCCCATGTTCCATCCCCACACGAAGCACATTGAGATACAGCATTGGGATATGGTCGGGCAAGATTTGTTGATCCACTTGGTGTTAGACCGAAGAGAGATTTCACCAACGGTGAGGGGCGATATTGGAAATCAATGCTCCACCATCATCATTGTCACTGCGTAGGTGGCAGGTTGCTCTATTTTGTAAAGCCTTTGCCAAAGCTAAGGCAAACAAGCAAACCCATGGTTCATGTACCCAATTGGGATATGGTCGGGCAAGATTTGTTGATCCAACCAACAATAGCCGATTGGTACATTGCCACCACCAGGAGACTATATATGGTCTAGTGGTGGCTCCTATCTAGCATATCTTATCTTGTAGATACTAAGATCTTTCACTACACTAGTGCACCCTTGTATGTGCATGACATCCTTTGTCTAGTGTCTACCAAGATCGCCATCAAAGCTCCTTGCCAGAGCGCATGGGTGGGCAGATGCCATCAGTTTGTAACTTTGGTTTGCAACAGTACTTTAGCGTTATTCTCCATATCTCTTGCTTCAAGTGCTATTAAGATCAAGTTTCACATAGTGTATTTTCTTACACTTTCCTAGGTAAGTTCATTGTCTATGATCTCCTTCTTGGGGGTTGTTTGGTTGTTACATGCACGGCAGTTGATCATGGTAACGCACAACATGGCCTTCTTTATACCTTTATGTGGTGAGATCTTTAGCAACCAATTCACAGAGTAGAGAGAGAGAAGAGAATAGAAGAAAAGTAGACGACAGAGTATTGGGTCCCAATTACCCACTAAAGGGCCCCCTTGCAAGCAGGAGTATTTTCTTATATTACTTCTTTGGAGAAATGTTGTACAATGCTTGAGAACAACCAATATGACTGCCCAACACAAGGACGAGGAACACCGTTCGTCGGCTAAGTATCCACAAATCCAAGGGCCTGCAAAAGACTCTTGGGGGCCACTTATGCAAGTCCAGAATAGCTGTAGGACTGCACATATGCTGGCTGAGAATGGAAGAGGAGCTTCAATGTTAGCCTAGAGAGGGTAGAATGCTGATTGCTGATTTGCTGACTGAGAACTGCTTGAGACTTGCTGATTTGTTGAATGATTTATGCTGAAAAACCAGCGCTTGCTTTTTTAGTCCCGCGAGGAGCTGGTCAGCCAGAAGATGCTGTCGGCCAGGCAGGTCCTACTTGGACAAAAAATGTTTTAAACCAACATTTAATGCTGGTGCTTATTGTTGCTGCTGCCAGCTTGCTGGCCGACTGCACATGGGCCCAAGGCCTAGGCTGCTGTAGACCCAATGGCAGCCCCTTCTGCTGGCCGGCAGGGACACATGATCCCCTCTTGCTGTCAGCTGCCTCTAATAGAGGTTCAGGGCTGTAAACAGCCCTTACCCAGGCTGCCAACTGGTCCACCAGCCATGGGCAGGCCTTTGGCTAGCCCATGGGCATGCCATCCTGACATATATGCTGCTACATGATCCTAATGCAACCCTACTGCTAAGGCTGACTGCTACATGCACCAATCTGATGAATTCTCCAAGTGCGTTAAGAGGACTGACTCCAGATTGACCTCTATGACTCAGAGATTGACCTACGTAGCTTGTGCCTGACTCTCCCTGAACTGAGGGCTCACAATGGGGTCATGGCGTATGACAAATATTCCTAGAAAAAGGAATTACTTCTGTACAAATGTTGCATTGTGGATAATGCCAGTGTGTCACTATGTACCCTAGTGCAAGGTGCATGTGAGATTCCCTCTTGCTCACATTGCCGGCAGGTTCAGGGCTTCTAAGTAGTCCGCCAATAACTGGGGATACTCCTGAAAGAACTCTTCATCCAACCATACTGCTTCATGGGTTCCTCGGTCCTTGAACTTGGTATAAAACTATCGTATTCTTCGACCGGGACCATGTTTCGATCTGTGGAGGAGAATTTACTATGGCACTATGACTTCTCTCTTGTCGATCATATCTCATTGTTGCTCTTCTGATACATCCTGCAATGCTAGACCTACATATTGCTTCAACCAAGAAACATGAAAGACATTGTGCATAGTCCAACTTTCCAGAGACATCACTTAACTTTTGAACGACGGGGAACAGGCCGAAACTTTGGAATGAAAGCTTGGGACAACACTTGCTTTTGCCCACTTGCTTTAGTCGTTGCTTCATGATGCGGAGATATATCCAATCCCCTCCCTTAAAGTTTACATCTCGCCTGGATTTGTTGGCTTGTCGGGTATAAGCTTCTTGAGCTTTGGCAAGGCGCTCCTTCACTGACTCAATAATCTCCGAAAATGTTTCGGTTGTCTTGTTGGCCTCTAGAGATGGTGATACGTATCTCATCCAAAGAGATGAGAACCGGTGACCAAATGCTACCTCATACGGCATCTAGCCAATACTCGATGAGTGAGTATCATTTAGGATTGCCTGAACCAATGGAAGATATTATTCCCATTTTGACTGCTCGTCATGGCAGCATGACTTGAGAACGTCAAAGGCCAGTTGATTATATATTTCTGTTTGGCCATCTGTTTGAGGATGAAATGCACAAGACAGTTGTAACTTAGTCCCAAAGTTGTAAAACAACGCTCTCCAAAAATGGGACGTGAACTTAGAATCTCTGTTTGACGTGATTGTCCGTGGCAAACCATCAATGGGATACCAAAACCGAATGAACAAGTGAGCTATGTCCTCGGTTGTGGCCGTCTGCTTGCATGAAATGAGCATGCAAAACTTACTGAATCTTTACACGATAGCCATGCACTGTGTGTTTCTAGACCTGGCTGATGTGGGAAGAGGGCCTACCAAGTCCATACTGATGTCATAAAAAGGTCTCTCTGGAATAGGCAAAGGCTGAGACGGTTCTTGAAAAACAACCAATCATTCTGTATATTGTAGCGGCCTGGTTTTGAACTAAGGGCCATCTCATACTCACTGCGCTCAGTCCCAAATTCTTTCGAATCTCGATATTGTGCCTTCATGCTTTCCAAGTCTTTGACTTGAATCTCCAGCACAGTGGACTCCTGCGATGTTTGAATCGTGCCTTTACGACTGAGAGCATCGACAACAGGGTTGTTCTTACAAGGGACATATTCAATCATTCCCCCAAATTGTTGGAACAATTGACTCCATTTGGATTGCATGTCACTCCATTGGGCACTAGGCATGGTTTGCAACCATTTAAGTGCCTGGTGATCTGTCTTAATTGTGAAATCTCTCGTGTAAAGAAAGTTTTTCCAATGTTTAAGCGCGGTCATCACCCCCAAAAGCTCTTTGTCATATACGGAATAATTCTTTTCCATGGTATTCAACTTGCAGCTATAGTAAGCCAATGGCCTACATCTTGTTGTAAAACAACTCCAATGGCTAGGTTACTGGCATCGGTAATCACCTCGAAAGAATCATCCCAACTTTAAGACTGGTGACTCAGAGGCAACTCTCTTCAATACTAGGAATGCCTCTAAAGCCTTGTCCATAACAAACACTTTCTAATGACGAGTCTTCAAAAATCCCGTTGGAATGTTGCCTTCTGAACCAGAAACTCAAACTGCTAAGCTTTATGAGAGGTGTGTACATAGACTAGGTGTAAACCCATCCACATCTAAATGCTAAGGTACAGCTCATCTTGTTTGCCAATTGTGAAGAGATGGCATCCTCAGAATTGCCCATGTCAAAGAGTACAGTGAACTAATGTCCCCTTGTAGTGCCATAGGCACAGATGAATGATACTCACTCATCGAGTATTGGCCGGAGGAAGCATTTGGTCGCCGTTTCTCATCTCTTTTGACAAGACAAGTATCACCATCTCTAGAGGCCAATCCGAAACATTTTCGGAAATCATTGAGTCAGTTCTTGCCAAAGCTCGAGAAGCATATACCCGACAAGCCAACAAATCCAAGTGAGATGTCAACTTTTAGGAAGGGGATTGGTCATATCTCCACATCATGAAACAACGGCTAAAGCAAGTGGGCAAGCGTTGTTCCAAGCTTTCATTCTGAAGTTTCAGCCCATTTTCCATCATTCAAAAGTTAAGTGATGTCTCTTTAGAGTTAAAGTTACTGGAAAGTTAGACTATGCACAATGTCTTTCATGTTTCTTGGTTGAAGTCATATGTCGGTCCAGCATTCCAGAGTATATCAAAACAGCAACAACCAGATATGATCGACAAAGCAGAAGTCATAGAGCCAAAGCAAATTCTCCTCCACAAATGGAAGCATGGTTCCAATCGAAGAATACGACAGTTTTTATGAAGTTTAAGGACTGAGAAACCCATGAAGCAATATGGCTGGATAAAGAGTTCTTTCAGAGTACCCCCAGTTGTTGGCGGACTACACGGAAGCCTTGAACCTGCCGCCAAGTTAAGCAGGAGGGAATGTCACGTGTACCTTGCATTGGGGTACAGTGACACACTCGCATGCTGATCAGTGCAAACATTTGTACAAAATAATACCTTTTATAGGAATATTTGTCGTATGCCGTGACCCCATTGTGAGCCCTCAGTCTAGGGACAATTAGGCACAAGCTACATAGGTCAGTCTCTGAGCCATAAAGGTCAGTGGGGACTCAGTCCTCTTAACCCACTCGGAGAATTCCTCTGATAAATCATGTAGAAGTCAAGCACAAACTAGGTCATGCATTAGCAAGCATTTAGATGCATCAAGTTTTGCCTTTGGGCCAGCCCACAAGAGGCAATAAGCAGGCCATAGGGAACCATGGCCGACCTAGCAGCCTAGAAATATATATAAGCAATCACATCAAATCATTATAATCATTCAATAATTCAGCAAAGACATCAGCAATTCAAGCATCAGTCATCCTACTCTCTCCAAGCAATCACTGGAGCAACTCTTCAGCATTTAGCCCGCATATGTGCAGTCCTACAGCTAGCTGGACTTGCATAAGTGGCCCAAAGAGTCTTCTGCAATGCCTCGGGTTGGTGGATACGCAGCCGATGTACGATCTTCCTCATCCTTGCGTTGGGCAATCATATCGCTTCTTCTTAGGCATTGTACAATAGATCTCCAAAGAAATAATATAAGCAAATGCTCTTGTTTGCAAGGAGGGGGGGGGGGGAGGGGCACTTTCAGTGGGTAATTGAGACCCAATATTGTGTCATCCACTTCATTTCTATTCTCTTCTCTCTGTAGCAAAGGAGTTCCAAACATGGGCGGTGGTGGCCATGAAGGCCCAAGAGGAGGTGCAAGCCACATTTGAGTGAATTGAGGTAAAGAAGAAGCGCAAGCCACCGATGAACAAGGAGGAGTTCCTCAATGTGGCCATGGAGGAGGAGAGGAAGAGGAAGTCCGCGCACTTCACGTGCGGGTGGTGGGATGGAAGGAGAAGGATAGCCCGTTGGAGGATGCCAAGGGCATTTGCGGGCCTATGGGAGTGGCCAACACTTCTATTATTGTCGGTGCATGGAGAGTAGGGAAAGACATTGCCAAGGAGCAGCCACTTATCCTCAAGTTCGCATGTAATATGCGGAAGCTTCGGAGAAGGATCGGTACTTCAAAACTCAGAAATCAGCACTCTTTTCGCGACGGAATTAACGCACAAACTGAAAGGAGATGTGCAGAAAATAGAGAGAGAAAGGGGAGATGGAGAGGTCACAGTATTGGGTCCCAATTACCCTCTGTAGGGCCCCCACCACGGATGGTGTATTTGCTTTATTAGAATGATGTAAATCTGAAAACAAATACAGAAACTTGACCTTTTCTTGGCTGGAAAATCCTGCCCTTGACCTTCAGTCCTTCACCCCTTTGCGTTAGCAACTTCTTGGCTGTCCTGGCCCTTGTTTGCTTGGAGCACTTGGTGAATTATGAGATGATTCATTGATTCTTGGCTGGAGTATTTATACTCCCTTTATCATCCAGTCGGCCAGCTTCATAAAGCCCCACGACTAGGTCTTTTTTAATAAAATGTTTTCACATTATGCAATATTTGTGCTTTCACACTAGGTGACTTGAATGTTCGTACATCTGTCAGGTCCTTGGTCTACCCAATAGGGTAACCTCTGGTCTTCTACATGACTTCTATTGGCTTATATGCTTCTGCAATGATGTGAATGATGAATGAATGACACAAATGTTGAATTATGGTTATATATGTTGAAGGGTTGCTGGTCGGCCAGTCCAAAAGCTGTCGGCCTGTTTGTTGGACCAAGTCTTTTTTACAGCATTAAATATTGTAGATGCATTAGACAATTGCGAAGGGTGGTCCGCAACTTCTTATGGTCAGGGCTTGATGGCACATTGGACACTAAGGCGAGAGTTGCTTGGGAAACTATTATCCTTCACAAGTACGAATAGAGATTGAACATCATTGATCTAGAGATTCAATGCAAAGCTCTGCTTTGCAAGTCGGTGGTTAAAGCATTCCTTCCTGGTAAGGATTTCTTCATGTACCATATTCTTAGATGTGTCCCTAAGAGCGGTGGTGACAGGGGCTCATCACATGTTTTATATTCTTTGAGATAGATTACCACTCCCCATTGTTTTTTTTTCATCATCCAGGCTTGGAACAGAATGAGGATTTTTTAACGTCATAGACTCCTAAGCTCAGTAGACGAGGTTAATAGGCAGCCCATTTGTGGAACAACCTTATATTGGCGTCTTCCAGATCATGAGAGAGGCAACTACCTAGCATCTCAGAGGGAGTCATTGACGGATTGCATCGATTGATGGAGCTATACCTAACCACTGGATCACTGATACATTTTTACATGAGTATCATCACTTGCGGTTGGGGTTTTTTTTATGGGACATGTGTCTCCCTTCAGGTGTTGGATTTCCCGAAGGGCAAGAGCAGGAAGAGGGTGTTGCCTTCTACTCCATTTAGTATGGATGGTGGATCGTAGAGGAGAAGAAAATACCATGGTTCCTCTCATAAATCTGCTTCATTTTGTTTGCACAGCTCTAAAAGATCCATGTATACAGACCCAAGTGGCCAAAAGAGTATGAACGCTCACTCCATATACTGCAAATACACTAGGTGTTATGAGCATCTGGAATTCTAGATATGCCACGCCGTGATACTAGCAATAATCTCCAAGGTGGTGTCAATACTCAACGAGGTAGTGTGTATCATAACTGGGGGATATCTTGAAGCAAACATCTTTGAGCTATGCCCCTACTGACAAATATACGAGAATCTGCTCCCCTGTCCTCAAAAAGAAGTTGAGGACCAGACTAAGTCAACCATGCAATATAGCACCCCAAGCAATATAGATAGGATCACTCCCCAATCTGCCCAAGAGTTGGGCTATAGATACCAAGATTCTATGTGCTCCTTTGCACTCCCATAAGCAATGATACACTATCTCGGATGGAGCTCAGCATCTAGGACAAGAGGAATTCACATAAAAAATAAAGCTCCTCTCGTTGGTGGGCAACCTACCATGTAGAAACAACCAAAAGAAGTAGAATACTCGCTCTAGAGTGCCAAAATCAGTGGGAACTCTCTGGGTTTGTCCAAGCATGAGCAACCTGACGTTGCACACAGTGTAGCTGAAGAAAGGTATGCTCCTCATGGGGTTAGTCACATTAGTCCATTCCCACTCACCAGGGTCCCAATGTAGCTAGCAGATAGGGCATCCACCATATAGCCATAGGCACCACAAGACACAATTAACCATCACTGAAGAAGGGTCAATATACCAACGCTTCTTAGAGCGATCCACTACTCTCACTGGATGGATCGCTTGTACAGCATAGCTCCCCTGATTGGTTGAGATCTCCCCAACTTTTGGTTTGAGATCTCCTTTATATTACCTAATAGAAGCCTCTTTTTATGAAGAAAAAGAAAAGGGACATATCTGCTGACTCTCTGTACTGTCTCCCCACCATAGGTAAACTCAGGCAACTGGTCGGCCCACTGCTGAGAGGTGTTAAACACCATTACCTTGGTCTTCCCAAGGTTCACTGTAAGGTCCCTATCCAGGCAGAAGGTCCGTAATGCATCCAAGTGTCTCTGCAGCCCCGCTGGTGTATCAATGTCGTCGGCATAGAGCAATAGAGGGATCAACACTCCTCCCAAGCCTGCTCCAGGTCCTCCTAGTCTGTCAATGTAGTCAGAGATTTCATCAATGTATAGCCCGAAG
The DNA here is from genome assembly GCF_041138505.1 of Cibotium barometz. Taxonomy (NCBI): domain Eukaryota; kingdom Viridiplantae; phylum Streptophyta; class Polypodiopsida; order Cyatheales; family Cibotiaceae; genus Cibotium; species Cibotium barometz. The sequence goes on along the minus strand of NC_141054.1, from coordinate 60,980,744 downwards.
AGTGTGGGTGATAGTGGGCAACCTTGCTTCACCCCAATAGTGCTTGTGATCTACTCTGACATCCCTCCCGGAGCCCGTACCCGGCCTCTGATTGACTCATACAATGCTAAGACTCCCCATCTCATCTCAGCGGGCACCCCATGTCCTGTAGCCTCTGCATCAGCCTCCCTTGTGGCACTGGGTCAAAGGCTTTGCGGAAATCCACAAAGCAACAATATACTCTCCTCCCATGAGATCTGCCCTCCTCGATGATGGCCCGAAGCGTGAAGATGTGATCCAGGGTAGAGTATTTCCTCTTGAACCCCCCCTGTCCATGTGCCCGATGCTGATGTGTCTCTGCCCATTTGCTCAACTCATGCTCTAGTACCGATGCATAGAGCTTGGCTAGCACGTGGCCAATCATGATGGTCCTATAGTTACTCGGAACCATAGGATCACCCGCTTTCAGGATCGGTACTATAGTATTCGCTGACCAACTGGCAGGGAAACCTTCACAAAGGGCCTGATTGAACAGGTGGGCTAAGAGTGGCTCGAGCACATCCCTCGCATGCGAAAGGTGCTCTGCCACTAATCCATCATGATCTTGGGCTCGGCCATTCTGCAACCTGTCAATGGCGTCGCGGATCATGCTGACAGAGAAGAAGGTGGAGGAGGTGAGTCGGCTCTCTGGTGGTTGGGGGAGAGGTGGCTGTCCGGGTATCTGGTAGAGCGAGGTAGCATAGCATGCCATGTCTCCGATGATTTCCAGGTAGGCTCGCTTCTTCCTCTGCACGAGGCGACAAAAGATCACGCGCGCTTGGCGATGTGTACAGATCCCTTGTGCTTCCTCTTGGATGAAGCAGGCACGGGTTTCCCGGCATTCATCAACGTACCAGCCTTTCTGTGGGACATTCTTGCTTGGAGGTGTGACGAATGGCCAAGTGTGAGGGAAGTACATGGCAGTTGATGTGTGGAGTGTCGAGGCGAACTGTGTTGTGAAGTCCTCTAGCGGTACATGTGGGTCCATGTCCTGCAGAGCACTGTACAAGTGGTTGGCGTAGCGGGATGCGGTCTCTCTGGTGAAGTGGTATCGGGGGTGTCTCTCGGGGCCGCTCGGTGGTGGCATCGAATCAAATTGGCATGCAATGCTGAAGGAAAGGTATGCATGATCGGCAGCTACAGCGATGGGGTGACGTGAGACTATAAAAGACTATGTCTGGTATGAGAGATAATGGTCCTAGCAAGTAGTCCACTGTACTTGCACCGGGTCTATTTGTCGTGGAGCGCGCTCTCGGCCGCTTGCCGTGTGCATGCTTCTGTGAAAAGCATGTGAAGGCTCCTGGACCTGGCCATTGAGCGAGGCCATTGAGTATGGCCAATCCGTGTGCTCCTCCTAGCTCCAACAGATGATCTCCATAATCTGAATCTTCCAGGAAATCCTGTCAAGTCCCAACTCCTCTGGTGCGTTTGTACATGGGCTCATCACACTCAAAAAAGGGCACCTGATGCTGTTTCGTACACCCGTTGAAGTCACCTGCCAACAGTACATCTCCAATTCTAGAATGTGCATGACATCCTCATAAAGTGGGAGGTATGGTGACTCGCCCTCTGCATGGGTGGCGTAGGTGGAGCCTTTGGGCGCGAAGTAGCATATGGCAACATAAATATCACGTGGCCGATTAGTATGTACGCGGATCCACATGAAATGGGCCTCCTCGTCTCTCCTCATGACCTGCACGACATGTTGTAGCTCCTCCCTGTAAAGGACAGCAACCCCTCCAGATCCTGTAGGCTCTAGTACCTCCACGTGACCTTGCTTGAGGGCGGCAAGTGGACTCCCACCTGTAGCCTCTGACCTCTGGTAAGCGGGTGCCCGGGGCCTGGTGTGTCTCCGTATAAAGTACAATGTGTCTGCCTCTGAAAGTCTCCTCAAACATCCCCACATCTGTCCTCATTGCCCCATTGCAGTTCCACACTGCTAATCTCAGGTGTATCTCATAAGCCGTGCCCCGTCATGGGCACCTCTCTGTGATGATCACACGACCATCCTGGTAAACCGCCCACTTGCCCGCCTTACGGGCCTCTAGAATCCGCGGCATGGATTCCCTCCGATGTGCTACTTGGGCTAGTGTGAGATCGTCCTCGAGGTAGATTTTTTCCCCCTTGAGGGCTCTCCTCTTGGAGAGAAACCCTCCTCGTGTCTCTAGGTCTGCGATGTCACGTGCATCCCGCACTTGGATGCCACGTAGACATTTTTGTACAGAAGGTGCAGGACCTGGGATGGTGAACTGGTCCCATGTGAGCCCAGTCCGGGACAAGTCAGCCAGGGATCCATCTCAGTCGTCCGAGGTCAGGTGTGCATTGTCCTGCACATGAGTCCAAGGTCAGGTGTGCACTGTCCTGCACATGAAACAGTGCCAGTCCGCGCTGTGAGTCTCCCTCTGGAATGATGTCAGATGTTCTGTGTATCTAGTTTGCAACTGGATGCCAGACCTCTGTGGGCATGTAGGTTTGCATGTAGAGATGGGGCCAGCCCATAGGGCTACCCCAGTGCGAAGGTTTGCACTTGTAGTGTGGGCATGGGGGAGGTGTAGAACCACCCCCAAGGGGCCAGGAGGGCCCAAGCTGTGCCCACCAGCCATGGCATGGGCTGGAAGGGCTGTCGGCCAGCTTTAGTGCTGCCGGACAGGCAGCCGACAGGGCTAATAACCCTACCCAGCAGGTCGGCCAGGTGTAGGGGGCAGTCCCACACCCATGCGCAGAGTGCCCAGCAGCCTGGTACTGTCCCAGCAGGCATGCGCAGAGTGGCCAGCAGGCTGCCTAGTGTGAAAGCACAAATATTGCATAATGTGAAAACATTTTATTAAAAAAGACCTAGTCGTGGGGCTTTATGAAGCTGGCCGACTGGATGATAAAGGGAGTATAAATACTCCAGCCAAGAATCAATGAATCATCTCATAATTCACCAAGTGCTCCAAGCAAACAAGGGCCAGGACAGCCAAGAAGTTGCTAACGCAAAGGGGTGAAGGACTGAAGGTCAAGGGCAGGATTTTCCAGCCAAGAAAAGGTCAAGTTTCTGTATTTGTTTTCAGATTTACATCATTCTAATAAAGCAAATACACCATCCGTGGTGGGGGCCCTACAGAGGGTAATTGGGACCGAATACTGTGACCTCTCCATCTCCCCTTTCTCTCTCTATTTTCTGCACATCTCCTTTCAATTTGTGCGTTAATTCCGTCGCGAAAAGAGTGCTGATTTCTGAGTTTTGAAGTACCGATTCTTCTCCGAAGCTTCCGCATATTACAGTGGTATCAGAGCCTACTTCAAGGACAAAGATTCAGCAAAGAAAACCAGAAAATTTTTTCGCTCGTGTGGTTGGTTTTTAGACGCCGGTGGACTACCCCTTTCGGAGTGACTTCTGTCCCTCGAAGGACGGTTGGTTTTTAGCCTCCGGAAGCCTCCGGAAGTCTCCCACACAGATAGTGGATGGTCAGATTGCGTTCCGGAAAGGAATTGCATTTTCCCGCTATGGCGAGTTTCGGCGACGAGAGAGAACAAGAACCATGGGACCAGAGTGCACCAGGCAGCCCAGCTAGGGCACCCGGCTTGAGTGTCACAGACATGTTCCAGCAGATGATGCGAGCAATCGCAGACCAGACAACCAAGTTGGATGAGCAGAAGGCGCGGATTTTGGCTCTGGAGGAGCGTTCTCGCTCTCCAGCGTCGCATTTTCCATCTCCTCCTCCCTCTCCTTCCGTATCCCAGATACCAGATCCTCGTCACAGGGACCCTCTCGCGGGGTCACAGCCGCAGCCAAGCTCCTTGCTTGAGATGCAGATGCGTGCATTGGAGATTCGACAACAAGAAGACGATGCCATGCGATGAGTGGAACACGAGCGTTACCTCAGAGCTTTGGACGCCAGATTGACACCGGCGGCGCCCTCGAATCATTTTCCCGAGAAAATGAATTTCAGTAAGTATAATGGTAAACTCGATCCCACTACTCTTTATTCATGGTTACATCAATTTGAAGCTTACTTTGCCGCAGTTAGGAAAACAGATATTGACAAAGTGATCTTAGCTAGTTGGTACTTGGAAGGTGAGGCCATTCCTTGGTGGACTCAGTGGGCTCATGCCCACACCAGAGCAGGTATGGCAGCTTATGTGTGGGACGAGTTCGTCGGCGACCTTAAGCAGCGGTTTCTACCGCCCCACTACCTTGAGGGACTCGAAGACGAGTTCAGGGGAGCGCGTCAGAACGCGCAACCAGTCCTTTAGTTTGCCAATAAAATTTCGACCTTGTGTCTACAATTAGGCTTATCTGATTCGGACAAGAAAGGGCAGTTTTTGTATGGCATGGACACGCAAATCCAATGGGAGGTGCGTATGTTTAGGCCAGCCACCTTTGAGGACGCACTCTCGCTTGCGCAGAGTGCAGAAATGAAACACAATGGTGGCAAGCCCAAGACTTCCCAGCCGGCTTCTCCCAAGGCTAACGCCTCGGGGGGCAAAAGCCAGAACCAGATGGGGTCTTCCCCAGGACAGAGCCCGGGAGCCTCTGGCTCCAAGAACTCGAACAATGCGTCTAAGCTTACTCCAGACCAGAAAGCGGAGGCAGGCAAGACAGGTGGCAAGTTGAGTGCTGAGGAGCTTGCTCAGTACAGGAAGGAGGGTAGATGTTTCTTTTGTCACACAAAAGGACATACTTCTCGGGATTGTCCGAAGAAGCCTCCAAAGGCCGCCGCCGCCTCCACAGCTTCCGTGGTGAGCAAAGCTCCCACACAGACCCCAGCGGCTACCCCTAGTTCTTCAACCCCCGGTGCTTCAGTTGGAGCAATTATTAGCCGGGAGCTCGAAGATAAGCAGAAGGGCGCCCATGACCAGGAGTATGAGCGCAACGAATTGCTCAAGTCCTTTGGCTACATATGTGGCCAGAGAGTCGTTGTCTTGTTTGACAGCGGCAGCACGGAGGATGTGATCACGGAACAGGCCGCTAGGCGTGCCCGTTTCGAGCCGACTCCGGTGGACAAACAAGTTGAGGATTTTAGCACAGGTATGACAACGAGCGTCAAGTATGAAGCTCTAGGTGCTAAGTTAGTGATTCAGGGCATAGAGTTTGTGCGTGACTTTATGGTTGCCCCTCTTGTAGGAGCAGACATAATTTTGGGTATCCAGTGGTTTCACAAGTTTCTTCCTGATGTCAAGTGGGACAAGCACACGTTCCAGATCGATTGGAATGTGTCAAACACCCCGGTGACCATTAAGTGTGAGCCAGGTATTCCAAACTTTCCGCTCATAAGCCACTTGCAGGCTAAGCAAGCAGTCAGGAAAGGCGCACAGTGTGCGATGATTTACATCCAGACAGCCCAGACGGTGGCCAGTGCTTCCGAGAAGTACTCGGTTCTCCATGAAAAGTTCCAGAAGATTTTTCTTCGGGACAGTCTCCCTCCCCAGCTCCCCCTGTCCAGACCAGAGGATCACAAGATTGACCTCCTCCCAGGCTCGGAACCCCCGAGCAAGTTTCCGTATCGCCTTTCTAAGGCAATGGAATCGGAGTTGGACCGCCAACTCTAAGAATTGTTGCAAGCTGGCTTCATCCGCCCCAGCGTGTCGCCGTTTGCAGCACCGATCTTGTTTGTCAAGAAGAAAGATGGGTCTTCCCGGTTGTGTGTCGATTATCGAGCACTCAACAAGCTGACTATCAAGAGCAGATTCCCGATGCCTCGAATTGACTATATTCTCGAGAGGCTGAATGGAGCTAAGGTGTTCTCTAAATTGGATTTAAAGAGTGGGTACCACCAGGTACGGATTGTAGAGGGAGACATCCCCAAAACAGCCTTCCGTACAGAACGGGCCCACTATGAATTTGTGGTTATGCCATTTGGATTGACGAACGCCCCAGCTACATTTAACCGCATGATGATGCGTATTTTTCGGGAGTTGATTGGAGAGTGTGTGTTCATATTTCTGGACGACATACTCATATTTTCAGCTACAGTTGAGCAGCATGACATTGATGTGGAGAAAGTCCTTAAGTTGCTGGAAAGCAACGAGCTCTATGTCAATGAAAAGAAGTCAGAATTTTATCTGTTCCAAGTACATTACTTGGGATATATAATTAGTGCTGAAGGCATTCGACTTGATCCGGCTAAAGTGGCCGAGATTGTTAACTGGGAAGTACCTCAGACCGCTTATGACATTAGATCATTTGTGGGTATATGCCAGGCATATTCCACTCACATTGACAAGTTTTCTGATCTCTCGGCAGACCTCACAGATCTGCTAAAGGGAGTGAAAACAAGAAGGCAAAAGATTCGAATGACTCCACGAGCGTTGGAGGCATTCCAGAACCTCAAGGTGGCTTTATCAGAAGCGCCTTGTTTAGCCCTTGCCTCGTGGGACGAACCATTCCAAGTGATCACCGATGCGAGTAACATCGCAATTGGAGGTGTATTGCAACAGAATGGTCATCCAGTAGCTTACATGTCTCGTAAGTTACTGCCTGCCGAAAAGAACTACTCAGTCTATGATCGTGAACTCCTAGCAGTTATTCAGGCCTTGAAACATTGGAAACATTTCCTGTATGGCCGTGACTTCGAGGTTCGCACTGACCATCAGGCATTGCGCTGGATTCAGACGATGCCAAGTGCACAGTGGAGTGATCGACAACACCGCTGGAGTCAGGTATTCCAGCAGTTCGGTGGCATGATTGAGTACCTTCCAGGAAAGGCCAATCTAGTGGCCGATGCTTTGAGCAGGAAGGGACAAGTATCTGCGATTCAGACCACTAGACTTGACCTTGTTGGTACAGGACTAGAAGACATGAAGCACACGTACGCGGATTCCGAGGAATTCGGTACACAGTGGGAACAGGCATTGGATGCCACAGGACCATGCCATTTTCTGATACGCGATGGTTGGCTTTTCTATAAAGGCCGACTATGTGTCATGAAATCATTCCGGGCAGCTCTTCTCCATGATGCCCATGACGCCATTACAGGTGGTCATAGGGGCATGAATTCGACTCTGGAGAAATTAAAACGGCAATACTATTGGCCAAAGATGAGGCGTGATGTGTTTACATATGTACAACGCTGTGACATTTGTCAAAAGGTGAAAGCTCCTCGTGGAAAGAAGATAGGGTTGTTACAGCCTTTGCCAATTCTTGAGGGTCCTTTCCAGGACATTTCGATGGACTTTGTCACAAATCTGCCTCCCAGTCCGAGTAAACGATACGCAGTGTTTAACTATTGTTGATAGGTTCAGCAAATTTGTTATGCTTATTCCTTGCAGGGCCAATGTGACCGCCGAGGATGTTGCCCAGCTATTCATTCGGCATTGGTACCCGATTGGCGGGATTCCTAGAACCATAGTGTCAGACCGAGATGCCAAGTTTACCAGTCATTTTTGGAGGGCATTGTTTGATAATTTTGGTACTAAGTTGAAATTTTCCAGTGCATTCCACCCACAGACAGATGGCCAGACAGAGATATACAACCAGTTGGCCTTTGATGTGCTGAAGTGTTATGTCCACGATCAGCAAGGTAAGTGGGAATCGTTTTTGCCTTTAGTTCAAGCTGTTTTGAATGACTCTTTTTCTTCAGCTATTGGCAGGACTCCATATGAGGCAGCGTTTGGAAGGCCTTTCCAGTCGTTGTTAACCAGAACTTCGTCTTCAGTACCGGAGGCGAACAGAGTGACGGAGTCTTACCAGGAGATCCTAGAGTGCGTTAAAGACAGATTGGCTAAAGCGCAAGAGGCCTACACTCGACAGGCCAATAAAGACCGAAGGGACATGAAGTTTTCGGAAGGGGATTGGGTGTATCTTCGGATTATGAAGCAAAGATTGAAGCAGGTGGGCAAGCGATGCCCAAAGTTATCTTTCAGGAGCTTCGGACCATTTCCCATCCGGAAAAAGATTAATGAGGTGTCTATGCAGTTAAAGCTACCTCCGAGTTGGACTATGCACGATGTATTTCATGTCAGTTGGTTAAAGCCATATGCAGGTCCACCCCCTTCAGAGGTCAAAGACGAAGCGGAACTTGATATTATTGATGAAGCAGAAGTAATGGTTCCAGAACAGATCCTTCTGCACCGTTTCAAGCATGGCTCAGGCCGAAGACTACGACAGTTTCTCACGAAGTTTCAGGACCGAGGAACTCATGAAGCGGTATGGCTCGACAAAGAATTTTTCGAAGACTATCTGGCATTATTGACGGATTATTTGGAGGCTATGCAGCTTCCGTCAAGTTAAGCAGAAGGGGATGTCACATGAATCCCGCACTTGGATGCCATGTAGACATTTCTGTACAGAAGGTGCAGGACCTGGGATGGTGAACTGGTCCCATGTGAGCCCAGTCCGGGACAAGTCAGCCAGGGATCCATCTCAGTCGTCCGAGGTCAGGTGTGCATTGTCCCGCACACGAGTCCAAGGTCAGGTGTGCACTGTCCTGCACATGAAATAGTGCCAGTCCGCGCTGTGAGTCTCCCTCTGGAATGATGTCAGATGTTCTGTGTATCTAGTTTGCAACTGGATGCCAGACCTCTGTGGGCATGTAGGTTTGCATGTAGAGATGGGGCCAGCCCATAGGGCTACCCCAGTGCGAAGGTTTGCACTTGTAGTGTGGGCATGGGGGAGGTGTAGAACCACCCCCAAGGGGCCAGGAGGGCCCAAGCTGTGCCCACCAGCCATGGCATGGGCTGGAAGGGCTGTCGGCCAGCTTTAGTGCTGCCGGACAGGCAGCCGACAGGGCTAATAACCCTACCCAGCAGGTCGGCCAGGTGTAGGGGGCAGTCCCACACCCATGCGCAGAGTGCCCAGCAGCCTGGTACTGTCCCAGCAGGCATGCGCAGAGTGGCCAGCAGGCTGCCTTTTTGTACTATATAATAAAAGAAAACCCTGACACCAACTATCTCTCTCTTCATCTCTCTCCTCTGTCTTAATCATGTTTATTTAGCATCTTGTTCTTAATCAAGCTTAGGATTGTGGATCACTACATCAATGCTCAACATTGGTATTAGAGCATTCAGACTCACCCACTAAGCCTAGTCCCAAGGAGGTACACAGATCCATAAGAAGAATACGGTCAGGGTGGCTGATGGAGTGGTCTGCAACAACAGGCAAAGCTGGAGGAAAGCATTCTCTAGGAGTATGTACACATAACCAGTATATCATTAAGCTCTCATATCAGTTCCAAAGGCCTAGCAACAAGCATCATCACCATCCGCATCATTATCAACAGCATCATTATCACCATGATAAGCAATATGAAGGACATGGATGACCAGTCCGCAACTAGCAAGGCTGTCCTACAGCAGGTTGGCGGCCAGCAGGGCATCCAAATAGGCAGGCGGCAAACACCAGTATGAAGGCCAACAAGTTCGAGCATCACAAGTGTAATGTGCAGCATTTAATGCTGTAAAAAAAGCATTTCTTGTTCCAGCAAACAGGTTGATAGCTTTTGGACTGGCCAACCAGCAACCCTTTAGCCTGTATAAGCATAATTCAACATTTGCATCAATCACATCATTACAGAAGCATAGAAGGCAGTAGAAGTCATGTAGAAGGCCAAAAGTCACCCTATTGGAGTAACCTTTTTGTACCATATAATAAAAGAAAACCTTGACACCAACTCTCTCTCTCTCTTCTATGTCTTAATCATGTTTATTTAGCATCTTGTTCTTAATCACGCTTAGGACTGTGGATCAGTACAGCAAGGCTTCCGCACATGCAACAACTCACCTCAACCTCCACAAGCAAGCATAGTGTTGTGAGCCTCCCGATAAAGACAAGAGACACCTCTTATCCAATCTTGAGAAAATCCCATGCATGGGACAATACCCTCTGAGAAGTCCCAATCCACTCTATCATAGGCTTTCTCAAAATCAATCGCAAGATTGCCAAAGGCTAATTACTTGCCTTGGTCCACTCTATCGCCTCCCAAACCAAAAGATGTTATCAAAGATGCTTCTTCCTTGGAGGAATCCACTATGTTTCAGTAACACTCACTGCAATCTCACGCGCACTCCCTCGGATTTATTATGAAGTCCAAAGCAAAGTGATAAGCCTCCACTGGCAATGGTAGTCTTATCACCACTCCTAGGAATGAGGTGGATAAGACCCTCGGTAAGGAAACGAGACATAGAGCCCGTGATCCACATAACCTGTAATGCCACAATGATCTCATCCCCAAAAAGGCACATCAAGTAATGCACACGTCATCCGAAATCAACCTAGGCAGGGACTCCCAAACCTTCTGTTGTGCCCTATCCCTTTGAGGGGAGTGAGTCTCTACAAATAACAAGTGGCAGTAAAAATCTGAGGCAATCCTCCTGACCATGTCAAGCTGTAAGCAGATCACTCCCTCTGCAAGTCTTACAACTATGAAACATGTTCCCTGTTATTGGAGAGGCCATGGGCAGCAAAGAAATGTCTGTTTAGTCTACCTCCCATCTGAATCCAGAATGACTCCTGTCCATGATAATGAAACTCTACGCTGTTCAAAAGAGTCTTCCAACTCACCCAGGCCTAATGGTGCATAATGCATCCAAGATCCACTGGGCATCAGGGGGTTTCTCAAGTTCACTCTCCAAAGCACACAATCTACACCTGAAGACTGAATCTGCAGGCTCTTCTGAAAGAGACTAACTCCGCAAAGCTTGGCGAATCCTTTTGATGCAATAACCTGAGCAGCTTTTTTAAGTAGCAACTACAACTTGTTTGAACCATTGGGCTCTCCCATTTAGCTTGGACAGAAATATATGCAATCTGGGCAGCCTCAAAACCAGCCGACCAGCCATATGAACATTTGGACGAGAAGTAAGAGGACGCTTATCAAGCTCTGAAAACAGACGAGCCAGCCCTATAGAGCTCACAGGCAGTCTCCAAACAAGTCAACCAGCAACATGGAGTACCTAGGTAACTGTTGTACAATAATTAGCATTTGAACTTCCATGAAGTCTGAAATGAAGAATCGCATATAAGCTTACCTGATCAGCGCTTGCACAGACTGTGACAGGCTCAAATTGATAGATGGCTGTTGCCACTTCGACGAAAGCGCGCTGAGCATGCACGGCATTGTCGCGCCAATTGTCAGGCCGTTCCTGCAAAAACACATAACATCAGATCGGCTACGGAATTTCTAGGGTTTCAAAGCACGCAGTGCAGGAGAGAAAGGGAAAGGGAAGAGAGAGAGAGAGAGAGAGAGAGAGAGAGAGAGAGGAAGTAGGGGAAGGTGTGATGGTGCTGGCTATTTACAGGCCATCCCATCCAGCACTGCTCATGAGGTTCCCATTCTGCAGGCATTCGGAAGCCATGGCCGCGGGGGGTGCCCTCCAAGTCCATGCTTTCTCTTCAAACCAAAATGCAGACCATATAGGACAGTGCTCAGAGAAGGAAACTTCAAACCAAAATGCAGGACAGTGTCACACAAGGAAACTATATACAATGCACACGTAAGATTTTTGTTTTCGCTATTTTCTCAATTGTGAAAAGTTTGTATCTCAATTGTGACAAATCTGTAAAAATTGAGGCACATATATTATATTTTAGCTCAAAATTTTGCAAAATTTTCCCCAAAAACCTTCAAAAAATTTAAGGTCCAAGTTTGGTGGTTTGTTCATAAAAATATTTTCGGGGAAAATTGATCTAGGATACTAGCATGCATACATGCACACCACTTTTCAACAACAATCACAATTCACACTTTTTAAGGTGTTTACACTTACGATTCTCCAGAGTCTAGACACAGCCGCTGTCAAAAAATATGACGGCACTTGTGCATTTCTAATCGGTTCTATGTGAGAATATGGCATAGCGGAAAGAGATACAACAAGAGAAAGTACACTAGACAATGTAATAGAGAGAATGGAGAGAATTTTAAAATTCTGATTATACCAAACAAGAGATAGGTACAATATGATGGTGATGTCCACCCGTGCACTCTAGTGTATAGCTTAGATGGCAACCTAGATAGACTCTGGATGGAGGGCGTAGTGAGAGTATAGGGAATATATGCTCACAAGCATTGGATGTCTTAACTTGTGCCAACTATGTCCATTTATAGTACTGTAGGTAGTGCAGTGGACGTATCTAAGACATGGGCGGCTATGCTGCATTGACACGGCTCACCGCCTGCATATTCATAACGCGTCCCAATCGACCACCGACCACTAATGATCAAATTAGTATCCGATGGAATATTCCCTATATGACGCTTATACCCCTCATCTTCTCCTAACCATCAATGGTCACAACTACGACCCCTTCCAACATCTAAGCTAGGGTTCCCACTAAAGATATGTGCACCAATGGCTGCTCCTCATAATGGGGCCCATATAAATATGCACCATACATCAATGCGAGATACATGCTAAGAGGCGGGCATTGAACATAAACTAACATTCTAACTCTGAGAGCCATAGAAAGAGGGTCATCTTTTGCGGTCAAAAGCTCTCCCAAAGCTAGCACCATAAATTAGAGAGGAAACGGGTAAGATGTCCTAGGATTGCCAATAAGAGGAGGCCGTAAGAGTACTATGTTAACCATCAGATACCTCTTGGGCTAACAAGGACCTTTGGAAACACACAAGGACTTGCCAATGACACAGTTGAAGACATTGTCCACCATAGCAAAGAGATGAGTCGGCATCAAAAAAGAGTTAGAGAGATGCCTAGGAGAGCCACGACAGGGGCCAGGGTGCTTGCAATCAACAAAGAGTGGCCATGTACATGAAGAACGAGCTTTCAACCACCCAAGAAAAGCAATGTCCACCTAAAGCGGGACTTTAGAAGTGTGCAATGCAAAGTCTTGCACCTGCACTTCATGTTGTACCCAAATAGTATGGTATGTCTTGTGTAAAGGCCAGCATCCAATACACTTCAAGATTATATTTGAAACACATCTCATTAGGCCTTAGTCTTGAGTTAGCCACCTAACGGATTCCCAAGGCCAATAAGTGCCATGTATAAAAGACACTTTTACTAATGAGAAAGGGTCATTCTCTTAGGGCTAGTTTGATGTCCAAGCTCTCTTGTGCTCTTGTGCTCTAGCTCTCCCAAGCTCTTGCTCTCGCTTTCATGGTGCGTGTGTGTGTGTGTGTGTGTGTGTGTGTGTGTGTGTGTGTGTTAGACTAGTATGCATGGTGCTAGTGAGGAGTGTGTATGAGAGTTTTCCTACGCAGAACCATTATCTTGAAGCACTTCCTTAGACCAGATTGGAGTAATGAGGACCAGCTCTACCTCAAGTGCTCTTGGTGAGACAAAGGAATGAAGGCTTCTACAACCCCTCATAAGGAGGTGGGTGAGTTACCAAATCCCCCACAACAAGAAGGGTAAGATCATGGCCATCTCTTTCTAGTTTTTGTTGGCATTGGTGGGTGTGTTCTATCACTTTCCATTGGCACCGCTACAAGGACACGGTGGCTTACCCTTGTGGCTGCATTAGCCTAGAGCCGAATTTTGAGTACCTTGTGGTGAAAGAACCGCTTGTGGATTGATGGTGATTGGAGGATAGATTAAGGATTTGTTCGCTTTGGGTTTAATTTGTCCGTTTGCATAAGCATAGGTTGGATTGATTTTGTGTGCTTGATTGGTTTGTGTGGTTGGTTTGCATTGTTTGCTTGCATTCATAGGAAAGAGTTTGATTAGGAATAGTAGTAAGGATTCCATTAGAATTTATATTGCTTGATTAGTTGCATTGCATTTAAGTAACTCCTAGTAGGAAATAACTTGTAGTCATTAGAACTTTATGGTTGAGGCTTTAGCAATGCCGTAAGAAAAAGGATACACGAAGGCTAATGAGAGCATGCAGGGAGATTAAAGGTGGAAGAAATTACTATGAGAGAGGAGTTGATTGTGTGAGCAAGAAGGCAGCCTCAGGTTGGAACTTTGATACTTGTGAATCATTTAATTTGCCTTGTTGATTTCGATAATCTTTTCCCAACTGGGGTGCATCATGTTGCTAATCATTCAGTGTGTGTTAATCACTATATGTGAGTTAGCTATTGTATTAGACATTGATTAATGTTTTAAAGTACTTACTTGTTGGTAATGGTAGAATTGGTGACCAATGATGCGAAGCTCTCGACAGTCTTAGCTAAGGTTTGACGGCTACATGGATTAAAGTCATGTTTAAGGCTTATGTAGGAGTTAATCAAGTCTATCGAGTTTGACTAGGTGGTGCAAGCAGCGGGGCTGTAGCACTGCTTAGAGAGGTGTTGCATCAGAGGGCTTAACCGTTGCATAGAGGGAAGCAGAGAGGGATGTAGGTAGTTAGAGAAGCAGTTTGGTGCATGGTGGTGGGCTCAATCACCTAAATAGTGGCTGGATCAAAGGAGAGATTCATGGCAGAGGCACTTACTCCCAACATAGGCGTGCTTACTCATGTGTCACCTTAACCACATTATCAAGGCAATAGCCACCTCATAGCCCTCATCACTTAAGGCCTAGTCATCATCATCACAAAGCTTATGCTTTAGCCACATCATCTAAGATAATGGCCCAGTCACTAATCCTATAGCCCAATCACCAAGGTTGTGTGCGCATCATCTACATGTTTTGAAAGGCCACATCACCATCGCTAGCCACATCATCAAGGCAATAGCCACCTCATCTAAGTTAAAGCCACATCACCTATCTAATTGCCGCATCATCAAGGCTTAGGCCTCAACCAAGGCATAGCCACATCATTGGGGCTAGGCCAAAGTCGTGTCACTTCAATCATTGTCACATCATTTCACGGCTAAGTGGTGGATCAATTGGAGCGTGTGAGGATATTGACGATATTGCACATCTAGTCTCTCCATTTAGACCTCGTTATATCTATCAAGCCAATAGCAGTCCTTGGGTTTGGTTATAGATCTCCCACTCCCCGTGCACCAACACATGTGCCACCTTGCCTCGTCCCAACCGTAGCTTTTCCTCTACCCTGGGATTACTTTGGAGATGTTAGCTTTTGTAGAAGCCATGGATAGAGGAATGTGGACAACAATGCCTGTGAGAGATGTCAGAGATCAATCCCGATCTAGATCTTATCAATAATGGCTAAGTACTCCCAAACCAATCTACAAGGACAATTGAGGTTGCTTGCACCATATTTTAAGCATAATTTTCAAAGGTCTGAGACGAAAGGAGTTTTGTCCACTTGTTGAAAGTTGTCTCCCAAAGCTCATATGAGACCTGAAGAGAGTACATTCACAAGACAATATATTATTACTCTTGGTGTTCACACGAGGAGAAGTCGAGCCAACAAAAGCTAATTGTGCTCTTCCTAAATAGCTTGAAGGAGAAAACGCTCAATCATTACTTGTATATGTAAAAAAGAGCAACATTCACATGACTGTTGTCTAGATGCCATTAACTTCGGTGACAACATGAAAAGAACTTTGGGATCCAAGGGAGAAGATTTATGCTTCGTTGTCCATTACATCAAGCATACCTTCCAAGAAGGATGGTAAGAAAACCGTGGATGAGGTGGACAAAAAGATGTATGAAGGAAAAGTGGAAAGTATCTCCGAGGGAACCTAGGAAGGTGTGTCCACATTGTGGTGGTGGGGCCACTTGGGAGAAGATTGCTAACTATGCCTTGGTGTGGTTACTACATAAGATACACCAACTATAACACGAGGGTGTGTCGGTATAATTGTACAACCCTCTGCCTTGCCGGTAACCCAATCACGATAAGTGGGTTCCCTATGGGAAAAACTATGTTTCCTCCTCATGCGTCTAGCACTCCTATGCCTCATGGTGGCATGGTGAGAATAGAAGCCCCTCCACCTATTCTTGGACTATAGCCACCTATCCCAACTGTCAAGGGTAGCTAGAGGTTGTGCCACTTGTCACTAAAGATGTGACATACACATATGTGCAACCACTACACCAAGGAGACCCCTATGTAGGCATGCCCAGGGATTTGTATGGCAACCCAATCTCTATCCCAAAGCTTGAACTTATGAACTACACACCAAACATCAGAATACCATTTGGTCCACTGACTATTCCATGAATCATGTCTTTAGACTTGCAACAACTAATGGTTATGACCATGGGATTCCTATGGGCTATAGGGCGAGAGATGAACTACAGATCTTGGCAAAAACCGTTAGCCTATTATGTGTGTGGTAGGCCATACTTGGAAAAGGAGTGCCCCCATTCTAGTAGCTGGTGGCCCTAGTACCCCCTAGAAGAGATCGAGAAACTAAAAGCTACATAGAAGCTCGTGCAAGAGACCCAACAAGAGCTAAAAAAACCCCATTTGTACCTATGGACCTGCCTAGTAAGCCATTACTAATGAAGCCTTGTAGGAAGAGACTCCTATGAACTTGCCTTGTAGGAAGAGACTCCTATGAACTTGCCTAGTAAGCCATTACTAAAATGAAGCCTTGTAGGAAGAGACTCCTAATGATGTAAAGAAAAAGGATGTCTAGTAAAAGCTCTCCACATGAAACGGTCTTGATATATAAACCCCAACAACCACCAACCCAGGTAAGAGTGGTCCAAGTTTGGAGACCAAAACTTCGAACTACACAACCTCTTCCTGACATACACACAAGCCTCTCAAAGGTGAGTACCTAAAACTCTGTTGGTAGCTCGAGGATATAATAATGGCAGAAACACCTTGTGGATTCCAAAGATGGATCAAGCAAATAGAAGTTGTGGGCATATGCCATGTCAACCCAAGACCACTCCTACTCCTTCCATTTTTAACAACTCACATGATCGAGAAATCTCCACAAATGGTAAAGTGAAATATGAATAAAAATTGGTACTTCGTTCTCATGTCGAAGCTTTGTTGATCTCATTAATCGCTCATCTATCTCCGGTTTGGTGAGTAACTTGAGCCCTATTAGCCCTTCTTGATGACTCACTAATGCATACCTATTGATCACTAGACTCTATTCTAGCTAATTAGGGTTTATACTCCACAACACTCATCTAATCTCTTCCATCCTGAATAACTCTTGTGGTCTGCTTAATGAGCTTGAAGCTCTACATGGTTTATACTCCACAACACTCATCTAATCTCTTCCATCGTGAATAACTCTTGTGGTCTGCTTAATGAGCTTGAAGCTCTACATGGTTTATACTGATGAAAAACAGGTTAGGGAGAGGAGACACACACACATGAGCAAACCCTAATGTATTATCAAACCCTAACCATAGAGGGAAGCATTCTCCCTTCTCATACAATGCATAAAGCCATAATCCATAATCTACAACACACTACTTGTGTTGTGTCCACACACAGCAAACCCTAGCTAATGTCCACTCACTATGACCAGCTGGACGCGGTCATTTATGTCTCACACATGTTACTACCTAACATGCCAGCACATAGTGCAACTGGCACAAGCTGACATCGAGCTTGAATCTCAACAACCCCTCTCAAGCTCATGATGTACTGCCATAGATGAAGATGTAGATGAGCTTGGGCTATCAAAGCTCTTAACACTCCCCCTCAAGCTCATCCCATGTACTCCCAACATAGTCGGAAGTACTCAAACTTCTCCCTGCTAAGTGGCTTTGTAAAGATGTCGGCCACCTGCTCTTCAGTCTTCACATACTGCAAATCCACTGTGCCATCCAACACTTTCTCTCTGACAAAATGAGAGTGGACCTCTATATGTTTGGTCCGCACATGAAAAACTGGATTCTTGGCCAACTGTATGCTGCTCATGTTGTCACAATGAATGACAACCTTGCCAACAATAGGCTCACCCAAATCAGCCAAGAGACTCTTTAACCATACTCCTTCACATGTAGCAATGGCTGCACCCCTGTATTCAGCCTCTGTACTGGATAAAGCAATAGTAGGTTGCTTCTTATTGCTCCAACTCACCACTGCACTTTCAAATGTAAAGGCATAACCGCTAGTAGACCTCCTGTCATACGAGCTACCTGCCCAATCTGCGTCTGTGTAGCCGTGTACGTCCAAGCCTTTACCATGCTCATAAAGAAGACCATAATGTGCAGTGGTTTTTACATAGCGCATAATGCATCTCACTGCATCCAAATGAGGTTTTCTGGGGCTTTTGGCTTACTAGCCCCACATCATAATTGAGATCCGGGTGTGTGTGAGTCATGTAAATAAGACTGCCAACCATCTTTCTATACATAGATGGATCATCCAACTCTTCACAAAATCAGCCCGCAGCTTCACATTCTGCTCCAAAGGTGTACTCATTGGCTTACACCCTGTCATCCCATATTTTGTCAACATATCCAATGCATATTGGCATTGCACTAACCATGTCCCTGCATGGTCTTTGATCACTTCAATCCCAAGAAAATATCTCAATTCTCCCAAGTCTTTCATATCAAACGTCCCACTCAATGCCTTCTTAACATGCATAACATCTGTAGCATGATCTCCTATGACAATCAAGTCATCCACATAGATGACAAGTAAGACAATCCCATGATCTGTTTTCTTCACATAGAGTGAAGAATCTGCTGAAGAAACCTGAAATCCAAGGGAGATAAGATATCGGCTTGTCTTATCACTCCAAGCACAAGGTGCTTGCTTCAAACCATATAATGCTTTCCTTAATCTGTATACATGAGTGGGGTACCTCAGGTGTACATATCCTTTTGGCTGTGCCATATAAACTTCCTCTTGTAATCACCATTCAGAAATGCATTTTTCACATCCATTTGATGTATTTCCCAACCATTTGTTGCAGGCATAGCAATGACTGCTCTCATTGTTCCTATCTTTGCAAATGGACTAAATGTTTCATCATAGTCCAAGCCTTGGGTTTGTGCATAACCCTTGGCGCTTTATGGCGCTCAATGGAACCATTTGATTTGCATTTCACCTTATAAACCCATTTGTCATTTTTGCCTTGTGGTAAGGCAACCAAATCCCAAGTTTCATTATGAGCCAATGCATCCATCTCAACATCCATTGCCTTCTCC
Organism: Cibotium barometz; assembly: GCF_041138505.1. Lineage (NCBI taxonomy): Eukaryota > Viridiplantae > Streptophyta > Polypodiopsida > Cyatheales > Cibotiaceae > Cibotium > Cibotium barometz. The sequence goes on along the minus strand of NC_141054.1, from coordinate 60,961,850 downwards.
CATACATGCTTCCCAATAGCTTCTGTATAGCATGTAGGTTCCACATGCTTCACCAAAGAGGTCATATATGCGTAATGCATAGCAAAGTCACGATATGTCAACCTGTCAACAACTGGATACCTGACCCTTTGGGATCTCCGCAATGCATGCAGATCACTCTGAACACCTGTCACTCTAGCATGTGGAGGCACATATCTATCCTGCCTTGCACCTAGTGTGCGTAAAACTGGTATGCCAAGTTCCTCATCCAAACTTTCTGAACTTGACGACTCATAACCTGTAATGCCAATTCCTTCAACCTTCTTTTTCCCTTTATCCACCGCACTACTCCCAGTGGTCACACTCTCATGTCTCAAAGCGTCCTGTGACCATGGACGCATAGTACTACTCTCACACTCTCCTGGCCCAGACATAGAAATAAAACTTGCTTGTGGCAAGTTCACATGCACATCAGCATCAACGGAATCAATGACACTCTCATCCTTTGCCTTGTACCAACTAGCAAGTTTATCAAACACCACATCTCGTGAGATAACCACTTGCCTAGTTTGTGGATTGTAACATTTATATGCCTTGCGATCCTGTGCATACCTAACAAAAACACACTTTTCTGCCTTAGGATCCAACTTCCTCCTTCTCTCATCTGGCACATGCACATAAGCTATGCTACCAAACTTTTTGAGGTGTCCAATGTGTGGCCTAAAACTTGTAAGACGCATCTCTGGCGTACTTCCATGTATGGCTGCTGTGGGTGTCTTATTAAGTACATACATCGCTGTGGCACACGCTTCTATCCAATAATAGTCTGGCATGCTCTTTTCATTGAGCATTGCCCTTGCCACATCACAAATGACTCTATTTTTTCTCTCAGCAACACCATTTTGTTGAGGTGTGTGCCTGTAAGTTAACTGCCTTCTTATGCCATGCTTTCTCAAGAAATTCTCAAAAGCATGTGAGGTGTATTCACCACCTCCATTTGTCCTCAAAATTTTTATCCAAGAGCCATATTGCTTCTCTGCAAAAGCTTTGAAGTCCATAAACTTTCCCAACACTTCACTTTTCTCTCTAAGAAAGTAAATCCAAGTCATTCTGCTAAAATCATCAATGAATGTCACATAATACAAGCTGCCTTTAATGGATGGGTTTTGTGCAGGACCCCATACATAACTACGAACTATCTCAAGTGGCCTGCTACTCATGTTGCCTTCTTTAGGAAATGGCAACCTTGCTTGCTTTCTAAACTGGCAAGCATCACAGACATGCATATTCCCATCATACTTAAATCTAGGCACTAACAATGTCTCTTGCCTGCACGTTCTTTAACCTTTGTATGTTCACATGTCCAATCCTTTCATGCCACATGTTAATGTCCTGTACCACATTTCGGCTTTTAGAGAACATGGCTGATTTCAACTCAGGAATCCCAGCATCTAACTTAAATAACCTGCCTTCTTTCTTGCCTTTGGCAATGACTCTACATCCATTTTTGAAATCCTCAACGAAGCAACCATGCTCGTTTGAAACGAGCCTGTAAACCTTGTTCAACCATTTGACCAGTTGAGGCCAAACTTTTTGTAATAGAAGGCACATACAAGACATCTGCCATAGACTTTGTTTCACCATTGTGCAAGCAGCATCACCAATGGTATGCTTCCAACATGTGTGATAGCATGTTGGGAATCATCTCCTGTCTCCACATAGGCTTTCACATCCATTGGCTTCATATGCTCAAACCATTCGCCATGACAAGTCATATGGTTTGATGCTCCATAGTCCATATACCAAGTGTCATCACTGTCACCATTTGTCATCATAGATCCCACGACATGTTTCATGGCAAACAAGTGATTTGCGCTGCCATCATTACTGCTTGATGGCAAAATTTCCACCACCATTTGCATAATTTCTACCATGTTGTGCATAATGTCCACCATGTTGTGCATAATGTCCACCATGTTGTGCTCTACCCCCTCTCAAATCATTTTGTTTGCGGTAACAATCACGTGCCATATGACCAAACTTCCCACAGTAATGGCATTCCACATTTTGCATAGATGCTTGTTGGCCTTGCAAAAATTCTCTTCCACGAGGATTACCTCTGCCTCTCTGAGGTGTATATCCACGACCACCTCTAGCACCATATATAGGCTGAAAATTCTGTTGTGGTGACCTATCCTGCCATCCACGACCATTACCATGACCTCGTGATGCAAATCCTCCCTGCCTCTAAATCCCCTTTGTGAATAGAAAGCCCGATTTCTGCTATTATCATCATGGCTAGTAGATGCATCATGAAAAGAGTCACTGAGTTTGATTTCCTCAATAAGCAAGAGTGAAACCAACTCATCAAAATCTGGTAAAACTGTACTCCGAATAGAAATAGATGTATCAAAAGACTTGTACTCCTTGCCAAGACCACGCAAGGCAATGTCTACTAAATCATCATCAGGCATAGGGGCATTGATAGTTACCAATGCATCTGCATACTTCTTTATCTCTTGTACATAATCATGAATATTCCTTCCTTTCCGCTTCACATTATGAATCTGCATACTTCTTTATCTCTTGTACATAATCATGAATATTCCTTCCTTTCCGCTTCACATTATGAATCTGTTGTCTCAACTGAGAATTGCGAGCACTAGTATCTATATGAATCTGTTGTCTCAACTGAGACTTGCAAGCACTAGTATCTATATGAATCTGTTGTCTCAACTGAGACTTGCGAGCACTAGTATCTATATCAAATAGCTTTACCAATGTATCCCATGCATACTTGGGATTCTCAGCATCATGTATATGTATGAGTATAGCATCCGAGATACATATAGACAAGTAATGTAAAACTTTGTATGCTCTCTCTGACCACTGTTTATGAGCTACAACCTGTTGTTGTGTAGGTTGTCGGGGTAGTTACGGCTCTGGCTCTGCACCTGTAATAAGGTTCCAAAATCCTTTTCTCTTCAGAAAGCTTTTAATCCTGTACTTCCATACCTGGAAGTTCTTTCTATCCAACTTCTCACCCACAATCTGTATTGGGTTGTTCGACATATTTGTTCAATGCAAATGCACCTTCCGCACATGTCCAATTCTGTAAATGAGCCTTCCTCAACTCAATCACACTCTAATAAGTGTTCCAGATACTCCAAAGTACTCAACAACTTCACTGTTGATGTAGAAAATCAAACTAATTGCATTCAAATTGAACTGTTGATGTAGAAAATCAAACTGATTGCATTCAAATTGAACTGTTGATGTAGAAAATCAAACTGATTCCTCAGCTCAACCACACTCTAATAAGTGTGTGTGTCCACACACAGCTAACCCTAGCTAATGTCCACTCACTACTATAACCAGCTGGACGCGATCATTTATGTCTCACACATGTTACTACCTAACATGCCAGCACATAGTGCAACTGGCACAAGCTGACATTGAGCTTGAATCTCAACATATACTCCACAACACTCATCTAATCTCTTCCATCACGAATAACTCTTATGGTTTGCTTTTGAGCTTCAGTCTAACACAATCAAGGAGGTCAACTCCACACGTGTTTAGTGCCACTTCATAATATTAGTGCATGAGATGAAGTTTCCTATTCAAAGGTTGGGTTAGATAGGACTGACTACCTAATCTCACAAATGCATAAGCACCTAATCTAGTCCCACCAAAATCGCTTGTTGTTGAGGTCTATTTTATGAGTATTTTATGATTTTTAAAAGAGTTTTAATGGGTTTTTATGGTTATTGAATGTTTATTTATTTATTTTTAGAGCAAAATAGTAAATAGATAGACAAACAAATAAAAATGTGCAAGGTGCATATAAACAATGCAAATTTGGATTTTTTGTTTATTGTTTTTCTACTATTTGGATCTCCAATTGGATCGTCGATTTGGATGTGGGATCCTTAAGTTGACGATCTAGATCTCGGATTGAGGATTCCATCACTGTTGATTCGTATTTTCAAGATTTTTTGCAACAAAACAGTAAACATACATACAAATAAACAAAAATGTGCGAGGTGCATATAAACAAATGAAAGATAATATTCTTTGTAACTACCATTTGCATTTTGACTATTAGTAAGAATAGGAGTAGGGGTGTCTGGAAGGGACACAAAGATTCTCTGCCATCAATCTTCTCAACCATACACATTCAACTATCATAGTGAATGTTGCTCTGTATTCAACTTCACAACAACTATCATAGTGAATGTTGCTATGTATTCAACTTCACAAGATGATGTTGCCACAATTGGTTGCTTCTTGCTTAGCCAAGATATACATGAATTGCCAAGAAAGACACCATTGCCAAATGTGGATTGGTATATATCGTAATTGCCTACCCAATCAGAATCACTGAAGGGCGATGGTTCTAATCACCCCCCTTGGCATAGAACAATCCAAGATCTTGAGTGCCTTGCAAGTATCTGAAGATATGTTTAACTACCTACCAATGCTTAATGCCTGGGCAATGCATGAACTTTGAAAGTTATGACACACCATACTGAATGTCTGGCCATAAGTTGCACAAGTAGATTAGCAATCCAACAACTTGATCATAAGTGGTTATGTTGAATTGTTCACCGATATCCTGCAAACTAAGCTTTACACTAGGTTTTATTAGTGTAGAGATTGGTTTGCAACTTTCCACATTGAACCTGCTGAGTAGTGCTTTGATGTAATTTAATTGCTTAATGACTATACCATCATCTTGCTATGTAAAGTGCATACCCAAGTAGTAGTGCAAAAGACCAAGATCTGACATTTCAAAATTTGAGGCAAGGTTAGCTTGGAAAGCTATAATGAAATCTTCATTGGTGCATGTCACCTACATAGAGAGAATGACAATAAATCTTTCTTATCCTTTTTCAAGTGCTTTTTCCATAGGATCTTTTTGAAATCTTTGTCAAGTCAAATAGGCATGAATCTTCTAGTACCAAACTTTGGGAGCTTGTTTTTTTTTCGAGAAAAGATCCTTTCATTAGTTATATAAAAACGCCCGTAGGGCTACAAAAGATCCTCTCTTCTCATAAGAAAACAGAGCAGAGAACAAAGCAAGGCAGCGTGGGAGACTCTCCTTGCAGGGTGTGGATCAACTCCTACCAGATTCCCCGAACAGTCTCTGCTGGTGGCTCCAGTCTCCCCTCAAAGGCCCTGAAGCACCGGGCCCTCCAGGTGAACCATATGGTGAGGCTGCTGAGGAGCTCCCACCGTAGATCCCTCTCCTGTGTCCAGCCGGTGGACGAGAAGTCCGGTGAAGGAACAAGGCGAGGCTGGCCCCTAATGAATCTGATGGCCTAGCTGTCCTGCTTTGTCTCATAGCCCATAGCAAGCCCTCACGAAGTCAACCAAGTAGCGGCACCCCACGTGTACATACCCTCTGGAGAAAGGGGGGCCAGAATGCGCAGCATCCGTAGCCAAATCTGCTGCGCTTGAGGGCAGTCTCGTAGGCAATGTCTCTGTGTCTCCCTAGGGTGGCCGCATCGGACGCAGGCCGCCGGAAGACCGCTGTAAACAAGCCAGGTGCCAACTGCAGAGCCCCTATGGGCGACCAGCCCCACTGGAAAGTTGAGATCCTGCATGCCTGTCGACTAGCCCAGATCCTGGTCCAAAAATCCTCCAGGAACTCCTCAGAATGTCCCTGTAGAGCCGCCAGTGCCCCGATGCAGCTGGAGAGACCATCCTCCTCGCCGTCAAAATATGTCGTCCCAACCGAACAGTATACTGGAAAAAGGTGATCTCTGTGGCCTCAAGGGATGTATAAGGATCATGCCACTCGTACTCGCCTGGGTCCCACTGGAGCACGCTGCATATGCCCATATGCACCAATCAGAGTCCACATTTGCAGGGTGTGGGTCAATATGCCACTTCCGAGAAGCGGCGGCCACCACCCGTATCCTCTGAAAGATGCACTTCGCAACCAAAGGCGACTCCACCTCCACTCTCTGAAGCCTGCCCTCATCCTGGATCTCATAGTAAAGGCATCTGCCATCCTCAGTGCAAGCTCTAACAGCAATCAGGATCTCCAACTGAGTAAAGGCTCCCATCCACCATGGGGCCACGGGCTCGAGAGGCGTAAACCACTCCTCTGTGAGTGCCTCCTGAATGTTATCCCTCATAATCAACCCCCCTCTGAAGTGACTCAGCCTCTCCGCCTGGATCTCCTCTGGGAGACTGCAGAAGGCCTGCCAATCTCCAAAACTACGTGCTGGGCCTGCCGCCAATGATCCCCAAGCTAGACGAGGTCGAGAACCCAAATATGACCCTGCTCTGTGCGAACCGATGGGCTCCAGATGAGCGGTTGTCTGGCCCGCTCCTCATCACAAGAGGGAGGTCTATGAGAGAGCCCCGATCTCAGCAACTCCCAAGCTCTCAAGATGCTCAAGGCAAATCTGTCCTCCCATCCTCTACTGAGGCCTGTCCTCCTCATCTCTATGAAGATCCATCGTATCTCTGGTGCCCAAGTGCCCCCTGCTGGGGGAGCCCGAGCCTACAGCCGCTCCAAAAGAAGCTCTTTCCAAGGCTCAGCGCCTGGAAGCAGCCCCCGAACAATAAGCTTCCCCAATAAGGCTCTACTCTGATCAACTCGATCTATAATGCCCAAGCCTCCCTGGGCCAATGGAAGTGTAATAACTGCCCAAGCAACCTTTGCTCGGGCTGGCTGACCATCCCGCCCAGACCAAAGAAAGTTCCTGATCAGTCTCTGTACCTGGCTACAAGAGCTCAAGAAGATCCAGCAAGACGTAATATACCACATGGTCACTAAAAGCACCTGATTTGCCACCACCATCCTCCCAGCCAAGATAGCCGAGCTGTACTCCAATACAAAAGCTTCCTCCGAATGCTCAGAAGAAGCGGGGCAATCTGCTGCTCAGGTGACAAATCTAGTCCAATCTGGCATCCCAAATATCGCACTGCTGTGCCTGGAGGAATCCATCTAAAACCCGGGTCTGGGCTCCATGTCGGAGTGGGAGCGCTACTGATCCAAAAGGCCACTGTCTTGCGCCAATTGATCAATGCTCCCGAAGCTGCACTAAAAACCTGGAGTGACTGCTCGGCCCGCTGAAGATTGGCCTCCTGGTCATGCAAAAATAAACCCGTGTCATCAACAAACTCAGCATCGAGCAGGTCCTCCCCCCCGGGACTGGGAGCTGAAGTCCTCTCAAACCAACCTCCTCTGCCGGGGCGAGAGGACACCCCAGTGAGACGGACTGATCTTGTCAACTCAAAACTCGGCCCCCGTCCTCCTGCAATCAGCACCTGGTTACGAGCTGTGGAATATAGAGCTGCCACCCCCTCGAATCCAACCTGGCTCAAAGCCCAGGCGAAGCATAGTGCCCTCTAAGAAACCCCAATCGACTCTATTGTATGCCTTCTCAAAATCGAGAAGCATCACGACCAAGTCCTCACCAAGAAATCTAGCTTGGGCCGTCACCTCCCAGAAGGTGAAAATGTTGTCAAGGATACTACGCTCCTTGACGAATCCTGTCTGGGTAGCATGAATCAACTCTCCCAGGAAGGGCTGGATCCTCAAACTCAAGGCCTTTGCCAAGACCTTGTAGACAGTATTGAGGATCATAATAGGTCTCCAATGCCGAATATCATCTGATACTCCCTCCCCCTTGGGGATAAGAAAGATCAAGCCCTCTGAAAAGCTCTGTGGCATCATCCCAGTGTCCAAAACATACTGAAAGCCCCTGCGGAGGCCTGGCCCCAAAAGGTCCCAATAGCGCATAAAAAAGGTAGGCGTCAATCCGTCCTCCCCTGGGCAACTATGGCGCGGAAGGGCCCTCAAGGCCTCAGCAAGCTCAACCTCTGAGAGAGGCTCACCCAGAACTGTACGCATACGATCTGTGACCCTCCTCTGCACATGGGCCCACACAGTCTGTCTGCAAGCATCCCGAGCCTCAGTGGGGCTGGCTCCGCTCTGCAAGCAGGTCTCTATAGAACCCAGTGGCAATGGCTCTGATCTCCTCGGGCTCAATAGCTACCGATCTGTCCGGCCTCCCAAGCTGGCGGACTCTTGCGCTCCAAAATTTGAAAGAAGGGACCAAATTTGGAGGAAATTTCTGCTAATCTTGATTAACTTTTCTTAATCCAAAATATTTATGCTTCTTTCTTCATCTTCACATGCTTGATTCTCAGGGAAAATAGGGTTCCATCTTCTTGCCATTGAGCAATATTGTTTTAGGATCTTGATGGACCATCTCGTGAGCTTCTAAATAATCATCTCAATGCGTGCTTCACGTTTTTCTTCAGGGAGAATTCACGATCTGTTCGCGCACTATTTTTGAAGATCTTTGGCAGCCATTTTGTTTTGCGATTCAAGTTCCATTTAGCAAGAGTATTCTTGCTTAAGCTTAGCCTAAGCTTAGGCAAGCTTAGCTGAGCAACAAAGACTTAAAATGGCTGCGTTTTTACTGTGCATGGTCATCGGGAGTTGTTGTGAGGAGAAGCGTCCTACAAGTTGTGAATTGGCATGTTTATGATTATCTCCTTCAAGTCTTCAACCATATCAAGTTGTGAATTGGCATGTTTATGATTATCTCCTTCAAGTCTTCAACCATATCAAGTCTTCAAGGCTTCAACATTCAAGCAACTATCATGGAGTAAGGATACATTTTAAATGTTTTGAATGCCATTGCTAAGAGCCATCATTACTGTGGTATTTGGAATGCTTATGGCTGCATTTTAAGTGCTTGGATTGCCATTACTTTACCAACTTGCATAATATATGCAATGGTGGAATGCTTATGACATGTGGAAGCATTTGCATGGCCATTATATCCACCATGGAGGGGATTTTGGAATGCATCATATGAGCTCTTGCTTTGCTTAAGCATTAAGCAAGCATCACTCTTTTAGTGTTCATTGAACCATTGGAGTCTACTTGCCATTTGGTTGATTGTCTTGTTCATTGATGAGGGCTATGGAGTAAAGGCAAAGGGGCTGAAGTGATGCAAATCAGTGAAGTGTGGTTCCATAATGTTGCCAAATACTAGCCTAATGCAGGCATGTGTATGTATGTACATGGGCCAATGATTGCATTGATCTTGGGAATTCCAACTTGAAGCTAATCCTTGCAATTCATTTGCCTTGTGATTCACATGATGTTGGATGATATGTGGATGTTGTTTTTGTGGTGATTGGTGTAACGGAGCTACTTTGGTTGATTGGAGGAAAGCATGAGTATTTTGGAAATGGGATTCATACAACCAAGCCAATCACCTTTCGCCTCACCAGTTTTGTTAGTGAAGAAGAAGGATGGATCTTATAGAATGTGCATTGATTATAGGAATCTCAACAAGGTCACTATAAAGAATCGATATCCCATTCCAAGGATTGATGATTTACTTGATGAATTGAAAGGATAAAAATACTTCTCCAAGATAGATCTCAAGTTCGGTATCATCAAATAAGGATGAAAGATGGTGATGAGTTTAAGACGGCATTCCGGACTGAACGGGGTTTATTTCAATTCATGGTTATGCCTTTGGATTATCAAATGCCCCGGCCACATTTCAAGCTCTCATGAATAAAGTTTTAAAGCCATTCCTCTATAAATCAGTTTTGGTCTTCTTTGATGACATACTTGTGTATAGCAAGTCAAGGGAAGAGCACTTGATGCATGTGGAGCAAGTGTTGAAGGTATCGAGGGAGCACAAGTTGTTTGCCAAGCAAAGCAAGGGCATCTTTATGTCACAAAGAAGTGGAATACTTGGGTCACATTGTGAGCAATGATGGTATTAAGATGGAATCTATTTGAGACACTATTATTATGACACCCAATCTTCATGGGATAAATGGTTGCACTTAGCTGAATTTTGCCATAACAATACCTATCATATGAGTATTGATATGTCTCCATTTGAAGCCATGTATGGGTATAAGGTGCATGTACCTTCCATTGAATTCAATGAGGAAAAGGTGAATCCTCAAGCCAAAGAGGAGATTGAGAAGATTTGTGCAATATTGCAAAGTGCAAGGATAACATGGCTAAGGCACAAAACCAAATGAAGTAATATGCCGATGAATCGAGGACGCATGTGGAGTTCAAGGAAGGGGATTATGTATTCCTAAGAATCCCTAAGTCAAGGTATGCTTCTTTGAAGGGAGACACCAATACAAAGCTTACTCATCGCTTTTATGGACCATACAAGGTGTTGAGAAGAATTGGTGAAGCCACCTATCAATCGTTGTTACCTTCTACCACAAGGATTCATAATGTGTTTCATGTGTCACATTTGAAGAAGTATGTGGGGCCTCGATTAGAAGTGATTGATGAATTGCCTCCAATGGATAAAGAAGGAATGATTCAATATGTGGCAGAGAAGGTGATTGGAATGAGGGAAAGACACCTTCGTAATAGGTCTATTGCTGAGTATCTTGTGAAGTGGAGAGGCTTGCCTAATGAAGAAGCTTCTTGGCAGTCCGAAGGCTTCATGAAAGACCATCTAGAGCTTCTACAAACAATGAATCAAAGTGGATGAAGTGGTATAGCTATTTGGTGTCTTTGGACAGCTATTTGCATGGATTTGGATGATGATATGAAGGATGCCGTTGCTGTAAATTTACTGTATGGACAACCATGGTCATTGGTATACTTCACTACTCATCAATCAAGTTTAACAAGACTCCGCGGGCTTATGGATATCATAGAGGGCAGTCCATATGTACATCAAATAAGTGGACAGCTCTATGTGGAGTTTTCTTGTGTAAGGCATTTTTGGAATTGCAACAACAAATGTACTTTCACATTCATGAGGGAAGTCAAGAAGAATTCATACAGCCCAACATTACTCCATACATGGTTTCAAGGATGAAACCTTTGGGTGGGGATGGTTTGTAATGAAAGGGGCTTGAGTTTGTACATAAGGAGAGGCTCATGGGCATGGATATGGCCGGGCAAATATGAGGCCCAACATTAATGAGTGTGAAAAGGTGGGTAAGTATATAAGTGAATATTGTAACTAGGGACTTTACACACTTTTGACTAATGAAAACATACTTCCTAGAGCTCTATGCTTCTATGGCTATGGTACTCCCTTGAGTGCGTGTGGTACTCCATTATGAGTGCAATCTTTGTCTCTTTATCTCACCATCATTCCACTTGGAGTGATAATTAATTTTGGCATTTCCAGGTCGTGAATCAAAGAGCTTGGATAATCCAAAATTTATTATCGCTTTATACATGACGGACTCGAATTCTATGGATACCTCTTAGGATTTCTATGTGGTTTTCTCCTTCTTGGACAAATGATTGTGGTCAATGCAAAAGCTAATCTTTCCTATGGAGGAGTCCTCACTAGATACATCTCTAGCTACTCCTGGCTCATAGTCACTACTATTAGCTTCCAAAAGGGATGTTGCACTAAGCATGAATAGGGAGGTGATTTTCATCCTAACCAATCGTGTATGTCTTGTTCCAAGATTTTGTGGAAGAGTGTTTATGGTGGCTAAGACCAATCCTCACTCACAATGGTGAGGATTGGTCTTAGCCACCATAGACACTCTTCCAATCATGTATGTCTTGTTCCAAGATTTTGTGGAAGAGTGTCTATGGTGGCTAAGACCAATCCTCACAATCGTTAGGTTTTGGGCGAGCCTCATAGTCTTAGTTCCCATCTCCACTATCCAACAACTTGTTTTGAAACTTACATATGTCAACCGAAGTAGTTTAAACAATTGTGTGTATCTCATTGGCAAGAATGCCTCGACCAATGGAATGAGTCTTCCATATCTTCAGGTTTATCTTCAAGGACTGGTTACCTTTGTGTATATAAATGCCTCGACCAATGGAATGAGTCTTCCATATCTTCAGGTTTATCTTCAAGGGCTGGTTAAACTAGTCTTGCTTCTCTCATGTAAGGCCTTTTGAGGATCATTGTGTATGACAGTTCTGTGAGAATCCATCACCACGAATGTGTGGTGGAAGCCATATCAAAAGGTCTTGATTTTTGCATCTTGTAGGATGCCTATGGGTTTGGCTATGTTCCCGTGGCCAGGTTGACTACAAGGCTTATGCCTATAAGTGGTAGGCCACCCCAAGCCTCCTAGCAATCCTTGGTGATTATTGACACCAGCACCAGCATCCAACATCATGAAGACCATAGGGCCCTTATACATGACAAATAACATGGTGTTCATTTTGTCACTTTGAAAATAGTGCTCGAGATTGTTCATGGAAACTTTTGATTGTCCTTTGGTTTTGGTTATGGAGAGAGGATGCTCAATGGGGCATGGCTTGTCTTCCTCCTCCTTAAGTTTAGGTTCTATTTTGTGGGTCCTTAAGTTCCCATTTATTGAGTCGGATAAGTCTCTCCAAAGCTGTGAGTTTCCTTATAAACGATAACTTATCAGAACTCAAACTTTCGAGGACAAGAATGCTCAATGGGGTATGGCTCATCCTTCTCCTCTTTAAGTTTAGGTTCAACTTTGTGGGCTCTTAAGTTTCCATTTATCGAGTCTGATAAGTCTCTGCAAAGTTGTGAGTTTCCTTGCAAAAGAGAACTTATCAGAACTCAAACTTCTAAGGATAAGAATGTTGTGAGGCTTGCTATGTCCCATGGGAGATAATCACAGTTACTTGGTTCATACTAACTCTAAGGTGGGATAGGACCTGGTAATGTGTAAGGGATGTGCATGGATACTTCTCCCTAGGAGGTAATGCCTCTAAAGAGGGAGATGAAATAAAGTTATTGTCAGTCACCTCAGAGAATAGGTTATGCTAGTTATGATAACCAATGGAAGGCCAATGCTCACCTCCCATTGAGTCCTCCCTCATGTATCTAGCGATGTGGCACTTGGTTAGAATGGTTCCAAAGGCAAGACACTCCAAAATTGGCTCTATTTACGGCCTCTTGAGAATGGTCATGAGGTGGGTTTATGATTGTCTCTAGGATAATGTATGGGATATGCTCAGGCAAGGTCAATGGTTTGTACTTGATGACTTGCTCTACTTTCGCACAAGCTCTTGGGCTTGCTTCATTCTCTCTCTTTCTCCATCATGGGGTTAGGGTACTCCTTGAGTGTCTTCAGAAGTTTTTTGTAATCTATGGGTTTATTTTCCTTGTTGGGAACTGGGGGATCACTGGCAGTCTCTGTAAAAGGGAGCTGACTTTTGAGCTATCATCCAAACCACTTTCAATGGTCACAACAAATTGATTGTGCATTGCATTTATACATGCACTTTAAGGTCTTCTTCTTCTTCTCAACCTAAGGTTCTAGTTCATTGTCCTTTTTAGGGGCTATTGTAGTCTTTGGGGCTTGTGTCTCTAGTTCTTTGGCTGCTTTGAAGTTGAAACTTGGGCTTTTTGCTTACTGACAAAAAACCTTTAGGACTATTGTAGCCTTTGGGGCTTGTGCCTCTGGCACTTTGGCTTCTTGCTTGAAGTTGAAGCTTGGGCTTTTGTCTTATTAACAGCCTTGGATGTTCTTTAGCTGCTGCCCTCATCTTGGCTTATCTTGGCTTGGATCCTTTTGATGGCATTTAGGGGGACAATAAGTCCTTGTATGCTTAACAAGTTTTAACTCGTCCAAGTGGTAGCAGATGCTTTTGCCAAGGGGAGCGATTGTCACTCTTTTGGGACAATCCTTGTAGCATAGCCGAAATTGCACTTATCACGTGTGCCTTCATAAGGAATTAGGTTGGGATTTGGCACAAGATTCGGAGTGCTTGGAGCACTCGGGCGATCTGATGTAGGGTCTTTGTGAGGGCACTTTGCAATATGGTGTGGGCCCTTGCATCGAAAGCATTTCATTAGTGGCCTACATACCATATTGTTGAGGCCTCTTTCTCTTTGTTGCACTAATGGCTTTAAATAGAGAGGCATAGTCTTTGGGTGAATCTTGTTTAGGATACCCATAGGGATCATACTATTTGTTACTCATATGGGTCTTGTGGGTCATAAGAAGAAAAGTTGCTGAATACAGTTGTACTACTGGTGCGATTCTTGGAGGAACTGGCTAGGCTGGTAGTGTTGGAGGTGGATATGGTAGAGTCACCGAGTACTTGTGTGGTTGTTGGAAGAACTGGTTACGGTAAAGGGTTTTGATAGGTAGGCACTGGAGCTTGTGCCTACTACACTGAGGTTGGTAAGGCTAGTTGCCTTGGCATGGATAACATTTATTATAGTGCCAGAGTCCACCCTATTGGGTCTCCTTGGTATACCAATAATGAGCTATGTCATGGTTCGTATATGGCATTGGTAATAAGCAAAAAAGTGTTGTTATCTATGCATGAACATTGGCTCAGCATTGGACACCCTATACTTGTATGATTTTGGTGGCAAATTGTGCACCAAATCGTATCTCTTCATGGGAATAGATGTGGGTGACTTGCTTGAGGTCTGGGTGTTGGGGCTAGCCTTGAGGTTGCCCTTGGGTGGTTGGCCTTGCCATTGCTAGGCTAAACGATTAAGTAGATTCTCTACCAATTCATCCATGCTCATGTCCTTGACTAGGACTCTACCTAGTGTTGGGCACCCTTGGCCGATGAAGCTTTATATGATGCCATTGCTAGGCTAAATGATTAAGTAGATTCTCTACCAATTCATCCATGCTCATGTCCTTGACTAGGACTCTACCTAGTGTTGGGCACCCTTGGCCGATGAAGCTTTAGATGATGCATCCCCTAACTCTTAGTTTGGGTCTCGACGAGTTCTACATCCTTATCTTGTAGATTATCTACCATGTCTGGTGCCTCGTGATGGTGGCAACACTGCTTAGTCTTGTAGATATGGTCATGAAGCCTCTTGCTCTTAAGACGAGTCATAAATCGATTGATGAACAATAAATTATCTACCATGTCTGGTGCCTCGTGATGGTGGCAACACTGCTTAGTCTTGTAGATATGGTCATGAAGCCTCTTGCTCTTAAGACCAGTCATAAATCGATTGATGAACAATAAATCATCTAGTCTTTTATGGATGGGTGATGTATCTCATGTGCAGTCACTTGGTTTTAGCAATGTAATCTCACATTATTTCTCCCTCCTCTTACTTAAGGTTATAGATGTAGGCAATGGGACTATATCTAGATCCACTCGGCAAGAATCCCACAATGAAACCTCATATGAATGGCATTTTGAAGTGGGTTTAGAGACCTAAACCACTAGCCTACTTTGCCTTCTAGGCATAGTCCGAATAATCAAAGCTCGGTGGGATCATCAATCCGTCCCATGGCCTTGCAAATTTGATCGAACTTCTCTAGGTATTGAATAGGATCTCCAATTCCATTAAATATGGCCATCATCGTTGAGATGTAGATTGGATTTGATTTTCCTAACTCTAACCCTCTAGTGCTATGTTTATCGCAACCCCATTTCAAATTCCATCCTCGGCATGTCTTCTACGTACTCACTTTACGATGGAATTTAAGGGGGTGTTTGTGCAACACCCTCGAATTCAAGGTATGAGATTTCTTGCCTTATGGGATTGGGATGTGCGGCTTCTAATGGTGCTTGTTCTCCATTGGCTTGGCTTTGAGACTATTGGCTCACTCAGCTAAGGATGTTATGAGAGAAGATCCATTTTTGTTGAGGTTGGTTCACTTAGCTAAGGACATATTATGAGAGTAGATCCACTTCTGTTGAGGTTATCTTTGACACTAGCTCTTTATGCTTCCTTGATTTCCACATTCCTCATCCAAATGGAGAAGAACTAGAACTTGGTTCCATGGTAACAATGCTTCCTTGATTTCCACATTCCTCATCCAAATGGAGAAGAACTAGAACTTGGTTCCATGGTAACAATGCTTCTATAGAGAGTGGGAGCATTGTGTGCGCTTGTTATTGGATATACTGAGGGATATTTATCCATGGTGGTACTACAAAAGAGACATAACCTATTTATAGTAATTGTAGTTTTTGGGTTGTTTATTGGTCATGGTTAGCTTGGGATAAACCCAAGTCAAGATCAACAACAAATGTTTGAAACATTGTGGAGTTGGACATGGTTTGACCTTTTCTTGTGGGAGCGAACCTTCAAGTTCTTGGTCCTCCTTCTCCTTCTTCATTGGAGCTTTGTCAAAAAATAGGGTGATTTAATGTCTTTTTCATAATTTTATGGAGTTGTTTATAGAAGACCATGGTGGTGATAGAAATTAACAATTTAATAAGGAGGACATCTAGAACAGTTGCTAGAGGTATCATGGAGATCAAATAAACATTCATTGAACTTGTTTGGGTGAAGATCATTACCGCGATTTTACAAAGGATCACAGTCGTGAATCTTGGTCCTATAGGATCACGTCAACTGATACCCTGAATATCAAGTGCACATGAATCTTGCTCCTATAGGATCATGCTAACTGATACCCTGAATATCAAGTGCAAATGAGTAGTTCCAAGGTCTCCCTGACACTAGGAGAATGAGTTGTTAGAAGAGCTGGGAATAAACATAAATTTTGTCATGATTTTTGATCATGATCATGATTCTGTAAGAAATCTGGTAATTGCAGACCTAATAATTCCAAGTGTGTATAGATCCATATTTTGGCCAATTAAAATCATTTCATACACTTAAGGTCAGCAAGGCTTGTTGTTGAACGATACCGCCCCTGATAATAGTGCATATAACTAACTAGGATCCTCTTGTCAGAGAAGCTTAGGGTCAGCTCGCATGGTCAGCACACAAAGGAATGTGTTTACTTTACATAGGCTGAATTCTTTTGAATCGTTAAGTATTGAGGAATCCATGGAGAATCCTCTTAACAAGGAATTGGTGAGGGAGAAGGTACTTCTCCTCTAACACTATCCAGAGGGTTCATGGGCTTAGCCCGAGGAATCCTAGGATATAGTTATGAGCCTGAAAGGGAAGCTCTACATGCTCCCAAGGGATACCCATCAAGCTCAGATAGAGAAGTAAGTACTAAAAACCTGGAAGCATAGAAGAGCAATAATTGAGAGAGGAACCGTTATGAGGGCTCAACCCTTTGTATAACTTACTCCGTGAATTTGAAGGGATTCTCTATAAGTGCCTAATGAAGGGGGAAATATATTTTCCCACTTTGAGAGAGCTAGAGATTGAGGAAACAATGAGGGAGGCATAAGTCCAACTTAGGAGAGGCTTGAACAAGAGAATATCAGCCTAGATCTCCATAGGGAGTTGATTGAGAGATGTGCTTTTGATACGGAAATGTGTGGGAAGGTTCTTCTAGCCTTAGTGGATTGAGGCATGAAGAAGATGTGATCGAATGAGGTAGTGCTAGAGACATTGAGTAGGTAATGGAGGAGGGTATGCCACCTCTAGAGAGCCTATTTCAGAGGAGTCTTGGGAAGACCTAGCCACTCTCACAACACCTCTCTCAGGTAACAACAATCTCTCAAGAGCAGGATGCAAGATGGATGAGCTCATACACTCACATAGGGAAGTTGTGGTTTATAGCTCTAAGGCAAGACCTAACAACACATGCTTCAGCAAGGCTAAGGTAAGCTCTTGACTTAAATATATTTGGCATTGCCCTACCTGCCTAGTGGTGGGGGGACTAGCCTAGGTATTAGCCACTTTGTTTCATCCATTCTAAGCTATTTGGGATTACCCAAGATTGTCTAGTGTTGATTAGGAGGTTGTGCTCTACGTAAGCCCAAATTGTATGTTTCAGCATCGTCTAAGTGTTTATTTTCATAGGTAAGATTGCAAAGTGCCTTACAGTAGGTTGGGCGGGTGAACCAATGTTAACCTACAAAGTGGTTAATACATCTTCACCCAGGGAGAAGAATAGCAAACAAAACCCAAGTATTTATTTACTGCTACAAAAAGAAGTAACATGTCATCAAGGATTGCTTCAAGAAGAGCAAACATGAGGAGGATTGTATGGATGCTTAATCAAGAGACATTATTGAGAAGTATGAGTGTAGCATCTGTATATCCTTATTATTATTCTTAGTGATTGTTGCATGTATCTAAGGTTATTATTATTAGGACCTAGATTTACTAGAGTAAATTAAGTGAAACTCTATATGGAATCCCCTTGACCTTAGGCACCTCCCATAGATGTAGGGGAGGTGGAGTAGATGTACATGAGGTGGAGGATGTAAGATCCCTACTTGCCTTTTTTGTAGAACAAATTATTAGAGAAAAGTTTTTTATATATGTAAATGAAATTATACATTTTTGAGGAGAGAAAATTACATAATCTAGGCTTAAGCACATGTGTACACTCCTTAATGGCTTGACAATGTGTAAAAATGAGTTGGAATATTTATAGATAAATTAAATAGAATTAATGCCCAACTTAAGTTGATTTATTTACCCGATGTACATCGCACACTGATGCCCATGTGCACTTGCGAACATTTTCAAATGAGTAAAACCACCATTACCCGATGTACATCGCACACTGATGCCCATGTGCACTTGCGAACATTTTCAAATGAGTAAAACCACCATGACCTTCAAAAAATTTGAGAAAAATAAGTCCATAATCAAAACCAAAACATGGATTTTTTTCCTAAGGTCATGTGCTTGGCCATAAATTTTACTAGCACCTTAAGGAAATAAATTTTTAACCATAAACAAAATTTATATAAAGAAGAAGAATAAATAGGATTAGTGCTTCGGTTAGAGTGAATATGTTGAAGAAGTTGTGAAGCAATTTATGTGTGGAAGAAGTTGTGCATCAATTTATGTGCAATTTCATGCATATGAATATGCGCTGAACTCTTATATGCAAGAACTCTTGTTATTTTTAAGAAGGTATGATGGGTGAATTTTGAAATTTTATACATAGGAAACTATGATTCTAGACTTTTGACTCAAAAAGTTTCTTCTTTTTAGAAAGAGAGAATGAAATTTTTATGGACCAAAATTTATGGGATAAAGCCTAGTAGGAGAGAAAGCTAGGTGATGTAAATAATTCCTATTGAAATAGGTAGATTTTAGGAAAAATCAAGGAAAAAAAGAGAAAGTATGGTTTAAAATCCTAGTGAGAATTCTAGAGAGAGAAAGTGCTACTTTTCTCAATTACCGCATAGGAATATGTAAAAGTGGGATGATTGGAAGTCCTTTACATTGGATTACTTCCCTTCTAATGACTTAGGAGAGAGAAAGATAGTTAAAGAATCAGAGAAGGTTCATCAACAAAATTTAGATACATTTAACCTTAGAGTTAGCAAAATTAATTTGAAACACTTAAAATATAAATCAAGTGTAGTATATAGGAGATCAAAGAAATGGGTTCTCCTAGGTGAAACCTTTTCCATGTCTTACCAAGGTTATAAATAATTAAAGAAAAGAGATTGCTAAGTGCATGTGAATCAAGGATATATATAGAATTCCAACCTAAACCTTGAGAAACTTTAAGGCAAAGGTTATAAATTGGGATCAAGAGACTCAAGCGAAATACGTATTTATATCCAAAAACCTAAGAGATGAGTTAGCTCTTGAAGATAAAAGAGAGTCCCTAGAGTTATTGAGACCTTAGAAAACTTAATATTCCGAAGCAAGTCACATCACAGGACTTCAAATGATACTCGATCAAATTATTGGAGAGGCTAATGATAGACTGGAGAAATGTTGTTTGGATATTTGATGGTGGAGAGCAAAGTACTTAAAACTTAACATTCCGAAGCAAGTCACATCAGAGGACTTAAAATGATACTGGATCAAATTATCGAGAGGATCATGACAAACTGGAGAAATGTCATTTGGATATTCGATGGAGAGCAAAGATACTAGATCAATTTATCGAGGGGAGCATGATCGGCTGTGGAAATGTCATTTAGATATTCAATGGAGAGAAAAGAATGTCTCGTTGAGCTTGCGAGAAGGTTTACTCAGTCTCAATGTGTGTTTGATGCATCAGTACTTAATCATGTTTACTATATTAATTGTTTTCTATGTTCATTATATGTACTGTTATGGAAGCTTTGTGAAGGTACCACATGTCCTACATCACTGCTTGATCATGTTTACTATATTGATTGTTTTTTTATGTTCATTATATGTTTTATTATGGATTCTTGTGATGAAGGTACCACATATATATGTATTGTTGTGGAAGCTTTTGAAGATACCACATAGGCCTTTGTGTTGTCGAGTGGAGAACCTATCATGAAGATGGCCATCCAATACCTTGACCCACCTTGATGGACGGGGGTGTGATCTTGACATGATTGGTGTGATGGTGGATGAGAGGCAGCTCTTGTTATATTATACAATGAGTGTTTGGGGACTTGGATCGAGTGTCAGTGCTATGGACCTCATATGCATTGGTTGGCTAGAGAATTTGTGCCTTGGGAGTGGTATGGCTATCACAAGCGGCTCCATGTGATTTGCATGAATGCAGAATTTGGATGTGAGACTTGTGGGCTCCTCAATGGATGACATAGTGCTCCTAAAGTGTTCAAACTTAGTAGTTCATACCTTCCTGGTCTAAGGATCACAGTCATGGTTCTAGGAGATATATGGGTATATGTGATATTTTTTAATAATTGGATGGTATTTCAAAGTTTCAATATGTATGTTTTATAGTGCATCTTGATATAAAAAATGATTAGAAATTAAATTAAATATGTGGTTTTCAAAAGAAAAGTATGCCATGGAGTGCACGCATGAATTATTTTACTACTTTTAGTTGGGTGCATGAGTAATTAATCACAAATATCAATTATGGGTGTGTGAGATTATGTTGGCTCTATAGGTCCAGTGGTGGTGGGCAGGGCGGTAAGCTAGTCCCACTGGGGGATTGTTGGATGGGGTCTAGGCTAAGTCTATATGGATCTAGTTTAAGTTGAAAAAGGGTGAAACACATGGAAAGCAGATGGTAAGGTGGAACTAAGCATGTGGGTGCTTTCCAAATAAGATAAAAAATTTGTTAACTTTAGAGACCTGGGATAAATTGGGAAACTATATTGACTGAGATGCAAATTTCATGGCAATGCTAAATATCTCAATGTTGCAGAGCGTTGTCACACTGCCTGCTTGCCATTCTAAGCTGTGCTCACTACTATGAGCTTCTATCTCTTCCTTGCTCTTTGAAACCTCCATCATTGAGGTTCTCCACATAGCCACTTGATATGGCCATGTCGAGCTCTCATATGAGCTCCAAGTTGCAACTCTTCATTGTTGCAATCTCCATTGAGAACTTGGCCAACGTTGGCTTCAAATCGCCGCTCTACGCCCAAGTTCTCTTCCAAGGGTGCTCTACATTTGCTTCTCTATTCCAAGAAGTCTCCAAGGTGCAAAACACTTATGTAAAAGACCTAGTCACTTCCACCATTTCATGCTCACCTTCATGATCATAACATGAGCCATGCGTCAACTAACATGCTCCAATATAGACTGCAAATCAGCCCATCACCACTTTGCTCATCTCCTTGAGCAACATTCACAAGTGCATCCTCTTCTTGATGCACACATGTGAACTCCATTGAGTCCACCATCTCACTTGCCATCATCTTGACAAGCATGCACTTCCACACATGCTCCTTGCCATAATGCAAGAATGCAAAGAATGATTCCACATTCCTTTTCATGAGCAACCCTTCACAAGAATATTCCCCCATCCTCAAACACCAAAATAGAGGAAAAATCACCAAAATCTATTATCAGCATAGACACCAAGTCCCAAAAGTTGGGAATATTCTCCCTGACTGCAATGGAAGTCTTAAATGGCTTGTACTCTTTGCCAAGCCCATTCAAATAGACACTCACCAAATTATAATCTTCCACCTGTACATTGATGGACCCAAGGGATTCAACAATGCCCTTGATCTTTAAAGAATACTCATTGATAGACATGCTTTTCTTTTCCACACTATGCGGCTCTTACTTTAGCTGCAATTTCCTTACCTTTGTGTTGGTCAGAAACATTTGTACCAGATTTTACCATGCAGCTGCTGCAGGAGTGTTAGCATCTTGTATGTGTCCTATCATTGTGTTTGTGAAACTAATTGAAAGCCAATACATGACTTTCCTTGCACCTTGATTCCAATCCTTAAATGCCTTTATATCTGCACTGGAACATCTGCACCAGATTTTGCCACGCAACTACTGGAGTGTTGGCATCTTGTATGTGTCCTATCTCGTGTCTATGACACTAATTGAAAGCCAATACATGACTTTCCGTGAATGACTTTATATTTGTTGGAGTGGCATTCTCTTCAGACAACTCTAGAGGCTCCTCATTGTCTCCTTCCACATAGTCCTGAAATCCCTTACCCATCAGGAAATTGGTCATTCTGAACTTCTAGGCATGGAAGTTGTTCTTGTCTAGCTTCTCACTGAAAATATGATTGATTTCGTCAGACGTATTCTCCTGCAATTAAAAAAAACTGCAACAGATAATTTTTGTATACAACCTATAACACAACAATATCTTCTGCAACTACTGTAGAGCGATACTTAAGCACACAACCTGTAGATCATAACTAGATTTTGACCAGAGACGGTTCTCAACGAGAACTTCTCGAAATTGTCAAAAATACCTTGCAGTGACAGAATGGAGACCGAGACGTGCCCAAAATGTGATTATGGCTAGAAAAATGCACTTGATTATCAAAGCATAACAAAGATTGGAGATGTAAAGCTAAAAAGAAAACTAATCTGCCTCTAGTTCTCGTTGGAGCTAGACAGATCTACATTGCATTCTTGTATACCCTGCGCATATAGGTTGCATACTGAGCCTCTAGCAATAGTGCTCCATCCATCACACCCCCCCACTAGCTCAGTACTTTCATAGTTTACTTCATGTTCATTTGTACTTTTTTTTCCCTGGACATCCAGAAGACATTGACAGTTGTACATTGATTTGTCTCATAGGTCGAGTTCAACCTCTAGTAGACGTTAATACAACTTTCTCTCTCTCTCTCTCTCTCTCTCTCTCAGCCTCTATTTCTCTTGCTTCTCCCTTTCCCTCTATTTTTTCTTCTTCTTCCTTTTATCTATACTTGTGTACATGGGTGTGTGCGTGCTTCACGGTCTACCAAGGTGTTCATTATGCTCATATGTTATTGCGTAAGGTGTTGGTTAAGCAGGGTTCATTTTATTGTGCCTTCCTTGGCTACTCTAGTGACATGGTATGCATCACCTTTGCTTATGTGCACGCAATTGAGATGGTAATCATTGTTTTTGCTTCTCTTTTATTGTTGCGCAAGGTGGCGAGCAAGGTTCTCTTCATGCAAGGTGCTGCTGCACTCATATGTTGTTACACAAGCTTATCTAGTGTTAATGTATAAGGTGTCATTCATTTATATTTCCATTTATAGTATTTAGTCGATGGGATATTACTCCAATCGGTGGGTGCCGTTTTAGATCCATCATTGTATTCCTATAAAATAGGTCTCCGAGATACGTAATGTTCATGAACAATGCTCAGAAGTTGTATGACCAGTCATTATATTAATACAATATGATGTTTTAGTCTTTATCTTTGTTCTTCTTTGTAGTTCTTTTAATTTGTAATAATATATTCGATAGTAGTTATTAAGTGTTGATTACCCAGCAACACTTTTGGCAATCCTGTTTTTTATGGTGTCTATGGTGGTCTGGTGTTCTTTAATCAGTAGAAGATAAATTGATCACACAACTTGGGCCAAAATCTAGGGGGGAAGCGTCGAAAGCTCCGGGGTCGGCACCAAAGGCGAAATCTTTTGTGTGAAATGTGGGAAGCAAGGATACCTCAAGGAAAATTTTCGCACCAACCGATATTGTGTTATTTACGATATGACAGGCCACACCATAGATACTTGCTATTACAACAGCAAATCCGAAAGGAAACCTCCCCCACACTTGGTGGTAGTAGGCGATCCAGCCAACAATACAAGTTCAGACGGTAGCATCAACTCCTCCACTACCACAGCCTCTACCACCAAGATGGTTTGTGGGACGGGGACAGGGTATTCCTCCACTTGGGGGCTTCCAGTATTTTAATTGCCAACGCACTGGGCACTGCAAGATGGATTTCCCTTTATGGTAGAAGCATCAGAGCAGAGGAGATTATTGGGACAAAGGGAAGCGACACCACAACCAGCACCCAATAATGTGGTGGTCATCAAGCAGGACCAGCCAGTCGAGGATGATCAGGCCTTAGCACGTCTAGTTTAACACCAATCGGTGAAATCACAACCTTTAAGGGTAAAGCCCTGGTATGACAAGAGCAACAACAAGTACGAGAGAAGGTGACACCGATGGTACGAAAAGCGCAAGAAGGCATTCTGACCATGGCACCTCGATCAAAGGATGTCTCAAAAGGAATGCGCAAGGTGGTACATAATGATGCACCGTTGGAGAAACAGGACCTTGCAAACTATAGTACAAACAAAGTGCCCAGACCGTCTCCCCAGATTCAAAATGGAAGTAGGAGACACCAACTCAAGTAAATGACCCCACCTATGATCTGTGGGAGGATTTAGCTCAAATGAAATTAAACATCACATTGGACCAACTACTTAGCCTAGTACCAAATTACCAAAAAAAGTAGCTGTTGGAAAAGATGGTTAAATTGCCCAACACACCGACGGTTGAGCCGGTAGTCAATACAAATCGGGTGGAAGTGGCTAGCAAATCAAAGGAGATATGAGCGGTACCAGATTGGGATGCAATAGTCACGAAGGTCACTGTTAGCACTGGGACATACAATTTCTAGAGTATTGCTGGATGGAGGATCTAGAGTGAATATTCTTTCCGATGATATGCGTGGAAAGTTGGGGATTTCCAAAGTGCAGATCAACGATGAGTGAAACCTTTGGGTTTGGTCCATGGTATCAACATGGAGCTTGCGGAATGTCCGTTCTCAGTCAAAACAACAAACCAACCATTAGTGAAACCTTTGGGTTTGGTTCGTGGTATCAACATGGAGCTTGCAGGATGCCAGTTTCCTATAGTGTTTTGTGGTGGTAAGATGGAGGAAATAGCAGGAACTTATCACATGCTACTTGGTAGAACTTAGCTACAGTAGACCTTAGCTACGGTTAGGCCAAATTAAGCGCAATCCGGCTATTGATCAGATTACTTTCCGGAAAGGTAAGAAGAAGATCTGGGTGTGAACGTTATGACTAAGAGTCTTGAAGTAGGAAGTACGCCCTTTATGGGCAGAAGGTCTTAATTATCTGGAAGGTGTTGAGGATGATGAAGAGGAAAGCATTCTAAGGGACAACCCCCATCTGGTGTCCCTATTTGAGTTAGACATGGATGGAATTGTTTCTCGGTATGAGGCCGAAGCGTAAATGGTCCACCCCTTCCTGATCGACGAAGAGCTTGATCTGGATCTGGGAGCTGTAGAAGAGGGCAAGGTGTCCAATGATCATTTACTCAAGAACTTTTTGGCCGCAAAGGCGGCGCATGAACAGGAAATGCGGATTATCCCGCAGGGTCGAGGAAGACGATCTAGAGGATATGGAGTTGGGATCACTCATACAGTCCTAGACAGTCTGGGTCAGCACGAAGCTAAGTACGAGTCTTAAAGTAGAGCTGCAATAGTTGCTTTAGATATATGTGGATGTCTTCACTTAGAATTACACAAATATGAAGGGTATTGACCCTCGCTTTTACCAGCACCAAATTAATCTAAAGGAGGATTCTCTTCCAATCCGGTAGCAACATTACGGCGGATGAATCCAAATTATGCAAAGCAAGTGAAGGAAGAAATTGATAAGTTACTGAAGGTGAGATTCATCTACCCAGTTGATTGTTAACCCATTCCTAGGGTTAACAAGAGCTACCACCATTATCTTAATCAAGGAGTCAATGTAGATACACCAAAAGGTCATACATTCAAGATATGAAGCAATGGTGTCCAAAGCTACAACTTGGACGGGCGCCCGTAATGGTCAGATGGAATACTTAAGGCGATTCCCACTTCAAGAGCATGTGATAGCAAGTTAGGATAAAGTCCCAAGTGATGTACTTCATGGATACATTATGAGAGTAGTCATTTTAATAGCATTAGGCCTCTTATGAGCTTAAAGTGCCCGGCCGGCCACAGTTTAAGTGAGTGTGAACACTTATGGCCATGTATATAAGTGAATTTCTCTCATAGTATAATAGACTCTCCCATTGTGCAATTGAGTCTTGCTCTTGTTAATCCTCTTACTAATCTCTCTCCCTAATGCATGCTAGTGAGGGTGTGTGAGTGAAGTGCGGTGAGAGGAGGGACAAGTACCCGTAGTGTAACGCGGCGGTGTGACAACGCTCGTGGGAGAGGTGCGGTGGAATTACTTCTTAAGGAGTTATAGAGCTTGGACACCTCAAGGGTTACAAGCTCAGCCATTGTAAAAATCCTCACGATAGTTAC
Source organism: Cibotium barometz (assembly GCF_041138505.1). Lineage (NCBI taxonomy): Eukaryota > Viridiplantae > Streptophyta > Polypodiopsida > Cyatheales > Cibotiaceae > Cibotium > Cibotium barometz. Next base: position 60,935,612 of record NC_141054.1, on the reverse strand, counting down.
GGTTCACCATGCAATCTCCTTTTATTGGATGTGTTTCAACAAGAGAGATTAGGGTGAGCCATAACATTTTTGGCATCGTTGTTGGGAAGCCATCCCTTGGCGTTTTTCATCGTTTTTTCTCTAATCTACGTATTACCCATTGCCCATTGTCTTGATTAATGGTTTCTTATGAAAAAGATGTGGATTTGATGGTAATTTGTGTGCGATTTTGTGAGAAATAGCTCTCTTTTTTGTTTGGTAAATAATATTTTTCTGCTTAATTTTTAGCTTAATTTGTTGATAATGTGGTTTTTATTATTCATAGGGCTTGCACATAAAGTGTATTAGGCTTAGTTTGCATCCATTTTATCAAACAATGCATTAGAATATAATTCTTAGTGCATGTTAGCTCTCTTTAGAGGTAAACATAGAACTAGAATCATTAATTTTAGCTTAATTTATGCGTTTTTTTATTGGAATTGTATGCAATAGAGTGTTAGCAACCATTAGGAGTACCTTAATCATTGAAAAAATTTCTCAAAACCATAAAAAAACTCTTGAAAATGACTAATTTCTCTTAATTGATTGGTTTTTATCATTAAGACTAATTAATCCACTTCAAGAGACAAAAAATTTAGAAAATATGTTATTTGGGGTCCAAATTGATCATGTAAGAAGTCGAAATCAATATTTTTGAGTGTTTTGAGAGCATCTAGATGCATCAAAACACCTAATTACATCAATTTCTTTATCAATTGGAGGAAGGTGACTCTCTTTTGCTTAATTTTGCCTTAAAAGAAGAGACCAAAATTAAGAGTTTGATTAATCTCTAATTATACATTAATTTACACATGAGTTGATGCACATAGCTTAGAAATTCCTTACTCTATCCAATGATGTGCTCAATTGTGTGAATTAATGAGAGCCCTTGATTAGTCTAAAAAAGAGAAAGATTAGTAAAAATATAAATCTTTGATTAATTTTTAATCACTTTTTTACACAACTCATTAAAATGAGCATGCAATGAGTAGATGCCTCTATGAGTTGTCAAATAATCTATTTTTGGGTCATTTATGAAGGGTGTATGGGGGTGTCATAAAAAAGGTTGACTTTTTTGATTCCCACTTATCTTTTTGGGAAAATGCCCATATCTCCTCATTTTAAAATTCAAAAAATATTTTTCCCAAATAAGAAAATTTGAATTTCCCAATAGACTCAAAAAAAAAATAAAATCGTGTGAGTCACGTGGCTCACGCCATGAACCATTTCTGCACTCACGCCTTAAGGGTTCACGTCCTGGGAGTCTGCGCCCAAAAAAAAATCACGTGAGCCGCGTGGCTTGCGTGGCTCATGTTGTGAACCATTTCTACACTCTCATGGTTTAAGGTCTCACGTCCTAGGGGTCCACGCTAAAAAAAAAAATCATGTAAGCCACGTGGCGTAGAAAAGCTCGATGTTGGCTTTCCGATGAGCACTAGAGCGCCCTTATCAGATTCACGGTTTAGGAGATACAAGCCTCCAAACAAGGGTGTTTTCTGGAGTCGTGAATTAGCAGGGTGCACTTCACGGCGTGAAAAGCGGACTTCATGGATTTTATCAATTTGGATTTTTTTTCCACGTGAAGTCTTAAGGCGTGAGACCCTTAGGCTGTGAGACGCTTAGGCCGTGATACGCTTATGCCATGAACCGTGAGACACATGTCTCATGCGAATTTTGTTTTTGTGGGCATGGACTCCTAGGACGTGAACCCTTCAGGCATGAGAGTGTAGAAATGGTTCATGACGTGAGCCACGTGTCTCATGCGATTTTTTTGGCGCGGACGCCTAGGATGTGAACCCTTAAGACGTGAGTGTAGAAATGGTTCACGGCGTGAGCCACGTGGCTCACACGATTTTTTTTTGGGCACAAACTCCTAGGATGTGAACCCTTAAGGTGTGAGTGCATAAATGGTTCATGGCGTGAGCCACGTGGCTCACGCGATTATTTTTTGGGTGCGGACTCCAAGGACATGAACCCTTAAGGCGTGAGAGTGCAAAAATGGTTCTGTGAGACATGTGTCTCATGTGGATTTTATTTATTTATTTTTTTGGGCCTGGACTCCTAGGACACGAACCTTTAAGGTGTGAGAGTACAGAAATGGTTCATGACGTGAGTGACGTGGCTTTTTTTTTGGACACGGACTCCTAGGACGTGAACCCTTAAGGCTGCGACATTTTTTTAAATAAACCAAAATGTCATCAAACCAAGAAAAATTTATCCAAATACGCCGTGAATATCTCTTGCATCATCCTTCTTCTTTTGAAAGAGAATGGGCGCACCCTATGGAGATACAATTGGTTGAATAAATTTCTTGTCCAAAGAGTTTCTTTAGTTGTTCCTTGAGTTCAATTGCCTCTAGAGCAATAATTTTATAGGCTCTCCTTATAGTCAGTTATGCTCTAGGTATAAGTTCTATCTCATGATCCACTTCTCAATTCTAAGGCATTTCTGTCAACACTTCAAGAAATGGTTAAGTGAATATATCCTCATATTTACTTAACCATATGGGTTCATTTGAACCTAACTCCTTTCTAGAAGAGTTTAACTTCACTGCATAAATTGCCTCCCTTTTCCTTAGCCCTTTTAACAATCAAGATGGCTTTACAAGCTATAGTGTTAGAGAACCAATTACACTATAGCTTTATAAGCTGTAGTGTTGGAGACCTAATTACTCTAATCCCTTGGACCTTATTATCTTGAAGATCCAAAAAAGAGATGTTCCCCTTGTGATGATGTTTATATGCTTGATTTTGAGTAATCCAATCCCTACCGAGAATTCCATCATATACACACAAGGGAAAGACTTTGAATTTACATTCAGTTAAATTCCCATCCAAAGAGAACCTTCAATTCAATTCCTATCTAGAGAGAATTGGAGATTATCCATCTCACGATGTGAGAGAAGTAACTTCCCACTAGCCAACTCAACTTGCATAGGTTTACTCTGTCTCTAATCTAATTTAGCTAGGTGAAATGAAAGAAAGTGTACTTCCAAAAATCTTGAATTGCTTACCTTGATAACTTACATGTGCTTGAATAACAAAAAATTATCGGTTCTAACCTTGATGTTCTATGGTAGCATGAATTATTTCTCTTTCTTCATTTTCCATGTCAGCCAGTAATAGTTTTTGAAGTATAGCTGATTGAGTTTGAAAATTTATTCTTGGATTTTCCCAATTTGGGATGGTGGTCCTTCATAACTTTGAGTAGCTACTAGTAGGCTTAGATTACTTTTTGCACTGAAGCTACAAGCCACCGATATCGTGGTCCTGAAACACCTTGAGTTGGGTATACCACATTAGGTGCATTGGGACACTCACTCATAATGTGCCCTAGTTGCTCACATTCTGAAACATTTCTACTCTCTCGTAAGCTGCTTAAAGGATCCATTTGATATGTAAGAATTTTCTCTCTTGGGTCCCATATTCTGAGAATCTTGAATCTTATTATGTCCTTTATTCTTCTTTGAGCTAGGCGAATTTTGATTTCCAGACTTAGGTAAGGATCTCTTTGGAGCTATAGGAGGTAATCTCCTTCACTGATTACTTTCCTTTAGAATAGCCCTGGCAAATTCTTCTACCATGCAAATAGCCTCGGCTATAAAATCTGGCTTTGCATTCTTGATTAACATATCCATTGGTGGATCTAAATTCTTGACAAATCTATTAAGGTAGGTAGTATCATCCATAGGATGTGTGAAGTATATAACATTCATATAAGCTTGATGATATGCTTCAATAGACTTCCCTTCCTAAGAGAGTTCAAGGAATTCATACATCCTATCCTCTACATACCATGGTAGATAATATCTTTAAAGTAAGTATGTCTTCAACTCATCCCATCGTAATTGGTCTTGATTTAGATGGTTGGATTCGACATGGTTCTTCTATTCGGATCGTGCTACACTAACAAGATTTAAACGAGCTAAGTCCATTATACTGTGCTCATTATAGTCGGCTATATAAAAATAATCATCCATAGCATCGACCCAATTGTGCACGTTCCCAACCAAGCTATTCCCTTCTCGAAAGGATGCGGGTTTGAGATTTACGTAAAGCCTGCTTAACGTCCTTGTCCAGTACTTCATCATTTATACATCGAGGCATAATTTTTATCCTAAAATTTTTAAGTAACGATTTTTATTATCTAAGTTCTTTTAAATTTCACAAAAATATCTCTTACAAAAGATATTCTTATTATTTCAAAAATTATTACATCATTGAGGGATTTCTCAACCTCTAAACAGATGGAATTGTCTAGTTGGTCTAATAATCATAAACTTCTTATTAGGAAGATACATACTCAAATGGTTCAATCTAAAAAAATGTTCATCTACTAAAGTATACTAGTCTATCACAGATCTTATAATCCTTTACAAATTTATCCTTTCCATGATCATGGCTAGACATAGGTTCAAAGCGTAATAGGGTGAATTATTAATATCAATTTCTATACTGAACCTTGCTTCACTTTGATCCCAAACATGCCTCCACATATGGAGGAGCGTATGGAGCAACAGGGCAGCAGCAAGTTAAGCGAACAAAAGCAAAGTTGCAGAGGCAAGCGGCTTATTGCAAGAAGAAGAAGAAGAAGAAGAAGAAGAAGAAGAAGAAGAAGAAGTGGAGGTGGAGAGGATATCCGCAAGAGAATCCAACATTGGCGAGAGAAGACGAAAACCAACTAGTGGGTCCGATTATGCAATAATGAAGAAGAAGAAGCGCAACATGAATAGCTATAGCCGCCGCTGAGAGAGAGAGAGACAAAGGTAGCATATGCAGAGGCGACGCAGGCGAATGAGGAAGAGAGGTAGGCAGCCTGGTCAAAAGTTGCACATGCGATTGAGAAAGAAGCTGAAGCAGCAAGCCTGCAATGGAAGCTCTGAGAAAAGCTAGCGCATCATCTCATGAAAAAGAACTAGAATAAAGCAGTAGATGCTGCAGATTGCAAGGTCGCCACCATGGAACCCATGTGGAGAGAAGACAAAAAGACCTACCCATTTTTTGAGAAAAAGTGATGCAGAGTCCATATGCATAGTCATATGCTGGCCCATGGACTGAGTTACGAGCTGCACGTCTAGATTTGTAGCCAAATCTGGTGCAGGAGGTGCTAGCATAGAATAAGCTTTGACCCTTAAAGGTAGCTTCACACACCTCAGTTTCATGGGCTTGCAAGCATTGTGATCCCACACTTGGGTTTGCTACCCCGGCTTTGGACCAAAAGGCATTTTTACACGCAATTGATGATGGGTAACCGTACCCGAGCATGAAAGCTCAAAACGAGGATTTTATACTTCACCCAAAGCATGAGGGTACTCCTACCCGAGCCGTTGAGAGCTCAAAAGAGAATGTAGTGCATGTGTGGTGTCTCGAGATGTTCGTGTCCAAAGGATGTGCAAGCGATTGGACTTGTCACACGAGTGCCCTGCTTGAGATCGAGAATCTTAAAATGGATTATGGTAATGGTGTGCACGGGTTGATGCATTTCCCGGCCCCGACGGTGGTTCAAAAAGGATGAGGGTGGTTTTGCCCAAGCATGTGTGCTTAAACGAACTTGGTGTCTACGTCAGGTAGATACGGCACATGCCCATGTAGACACATGCTAGCGGACTAGATGCGTTTAGCTGTAGTTGATAGACACTCCAATGTATCATTGAGGGGGAGTGTTGAGAGGTAGAGATTGTGGTTCTGCAATGCTACATTGATATGGGTGATGGATGAGTTGTGGAACACCTCGATTAAGAGGGGGTGTTGAGAAATGTAATCGCGGTGTTGTGTGTATGTGGGAAAGCACCCTAGAGGAGGTGCAAGATATTGTGGCAAGATAAGAATGCCACATGTGATATTGTATGGGTGTGAGTGTTGACCAAAAGAGTGGAAAAGGAGTTGCCACATGGATGATGATGTATAAAGTGGGATAAGGCTAGAATATCATTGTATGGTTCATTTGTAATATGTAATAGAAGAAAGAGATCAAGTGTTGAGTGTGCAACCTCTCTTTAGTCATGGAGTTTTTAGTGTGGTAGAACCCATCTTAATTTTATGCTTAATCTTGTGTCTATCACCATGATCAATCCCATTTCAGGATTATTAATTAACAAGAGGTGGTCTTCATCTTTGTCGATGAGGTTTTGGATCTCCATAATGGTTTGAGGGGGTAATAAATGCGGCAAGGCAAGAGGGTTGTTAGTGTTAATGGTTAACCTGAGGTGGTGGTTTGCAGGGGAAGGACGAGGCTTGTAATAAGTGGTTTCTAAGTGGAAGTGGAGGATGAGGCTTGGGATGTTGATAAGTTTTTGGGGTGCTCTAATTCCACCAATGGTACAGTAACCGTTATGAAGGGGGGAGCTTGAGCGTTGCAGTCCCTCTTTGCTAGTTGTTGCTGACAATGCAGTTCGTCCGCAATTCATCCCCTCTCGAGGATAATGCTCTTTCTCAATGTATCTATGGGGATCAGATAAGACCTGCAAAATCCAAGTTTAGTTCCAATAGGAAACTCTATAACAACCAAATTGGGAATAATTTACCATGATAATAGTTGTTGCACATGGTGCAAGGGGTGGGTGGCCTATTGAGGTCCACGTCTCCTAAGACAACACGTTGTGGCTTACCCCAGTGTCAATCAAGGCTGGCCATGTAACTAGGTGGCCTTTTTGGGGGAACTTTAACTCAAGACGGGCTGGTTCTATTGCTACTTCTATCTTGAATGCATTGAGCACAAACAAGGATGTGATTTGGCACCGTCCAATCGTGCAAACCTTGTCACAAGCTTTTGTGGAAGAGTGTCCATGGCTACAAGAACGTGAATCTAGTCCTTGAAGTCGATAGGTTCTGGGAGGGGCTCATTGGTCCTCATCTTCACCACCCAATATTATAAGCTTTACAAATGTCAATTGATGTGGTGTGAACTTCTGTGTTGTTGCATGCTCTGCAAATATCGATTGAAGTGGTCCGAGTAGTTGTGTCTGACTAGTTGTGAGATGAGTCTTTTCTATTCTTAGGCTTATCTTCAAGGCGGACTTGTTACTCTTGCATATGTAAATGATATTAGCTTCCCAATCCTGAATCAACCTTGTGTCTCTCATGTAAGGCCTTCCAAGGATCATGGTGTATGACCCTCTTCTCTGAAAATCCATCACCATGAATGTGTGGTGGAAGCTTAGCCCAAAGTCTTAATCTTTACATCCTTCCCCATTGACAAGCTTGACCATGAGGCTTGTGCCTACGAGTGTGGCGGGCTTCCCTAGGCCTCCCAAAAATCCTTGGTGATTATGCTCACACCAGCACCACCAACCAAGATTGTGGAGACTGTTATTCCATAATAAACAACAGGTAACACGACATTCAATTCATCGCTTTTTAAGTAGTATATCCCAGCTTGTTCATGGGTACTTTTGGATCTCCTTTTGCCTTGGGTATGGAATGAGAGCACTCACTATGGTGTGACTCATCCTCCTCCTCTTCACACGTTCAGGTTCAACTGTGTAGGCTCCGATTCATCTGGTTAGATAATTCCCTCCAAAGTTGAGAATTTCCTTGTAAAAGAGCATTTAATATCGAGACTCAAACTTTTGAGGATAAGAAGGCTATGAGGCCTACTATGTCTGTCGTGTAATATTCATGCTCACGTGAACTCACCCAGAGCTGGGCAATGTGTAGGAGATGTGCAGTGATCCTTCTCTAGGAGGTGGTGCCTCGTATGGGGTCAAAATGAAGTCGTCACCTATCACATCGGAGAAAATATTATGGTGACTGTGATGACCCAAGGAAGGTCAACTTTCACCTCCCACTGTCAGTGCATCTAGCAATGTGAAATCTGGTCGACGGACTGGTTCTAGAGGCAAAGGCTCTAGAACGACTCTTTTTGCGGCCTCTTGGGAATGGTTACGGCCTCGCTCAAGGTCTTGGGAAAATGCTGATGTTTCCTTATTAGTTCTATGATTAGATCTAGGATGGGGTCAAGGATCGAGGGCCAGTGATTCATACTCGACCACTTGTGCTAACATTGGCTATAGTTCACCATGTGGGTTTAGTGACCTAAACCTTTGGCATGTTTTGCCTTCAAGGCAAAGTCCAAATGAGACAATCTTGGTGGTGTCATCAATCCATCCCATGACCTCACAAATTTAATCAAACTTCTCTAGGTACTGAGACTGGGATCTCCAGCTCCATCAAATTTGGTCATCATCCTTGAGATGTGGATTGGACAGGTTTTGCCAAGCCTCTAGGTGCTATGTTGACCCCCTTTGCCATTTCAAACAACATCCTCAGCATGTTTTTAGCATATTTATGTGGAAGTAAAATGTAAGGGATTGGTTGCACAAAACCCTCTATCTCAGGGTTTGACATTTCTTGCCCTATGGGGTTGGGTTCTGCACACAATCATTATGGCACAGAATGCAATTGATGTACTTGGTACTCACTCAGGAAGAAACGGTGGTGGATGGCACCAACTATTCACTTTAGAGCTTTATGGTCAAAAATCTTCTTGTGGCTAAAAGTCTGTGGGGTTATATGAGTAGGGATGAATCTCGTCCTATTGACATTGCACCTATCACTCCAAGGTGAGGTGCTCAGTAGGCTGCACAGCTTATAGTTGCCACTGCGAAGCAAAAAAGGTAGGATGCACATGATGCCCAGGCCATGGCAGTGATCTCTTTATCCGTGAAGAGATCAATTATCCCACACATTCTGTCGGGTAAAACGTCACAGCGTGCATGGGAAGTTTTGGAGACCATGTATCAGGCTAAGAATGAGGCCATAGTTGCCTTTTTGAAGAAAGAGCTTGAAAACTTGGACATGAAAGAACATCACAATATGGCTAATCATCTAACTAATATCCGGGATCTTAGAGAGAAATTGCTCAATATAGATGAAGTCATACCGGAAAAAGAACTTGTATCCAAGATATTGAATTCATTGCCAGAGTCGTACCTCAACTTCCACACTTGTCTCACCTTGTGATTGAGGGGTAACCCTCAAACCCTATTGTTTGAGGAGTTGGTTGGTTTGCTATTACAGGAGGAAACAAACGCAGAAGAATAAGTCTTCCATGGCACATGGGAGAGTGATCAAGCTTTAGTTGCCCATGATAAGGGCAAGGGAAAAGCAAAGAGTGGCTATCAGCCCAAGGTTGATTCAAGACAACCATCAAACAAAGGCAAAAGTGATGCAGATCAGCCCAAGAAGAAGGGAAAGTGTCACTATTGCAAGAAACCAGGGCATTACATTAGTGAGTGCAGGAAGAGATGCTATAGAGAAGAAAAAGAAATCACGTTTGTCACTGGACTCTTCCAGTATGCCTACAGTAGCAAGGGCTGAGGATTTAGCTCACTTTGTGCAGGATGATTGTGCATTCTTGGTATGTAGATGTGATGCATCACAGGAGCACTTGTCTCTCATTGTGAATGAGAAACAAGTCATTTGGTACTTTGACAATGGGGCTTCTAGACACATTACATCAAAGAAGGATTTGTTCATGTCATTGAGGGCTGCCCCAAAAGGAAAGAAGGTCACATGTGCAAACAATTCTTCGTATCCTTTGCCGACTTTCTTTTGCTGCTCCCTCACCATGCCATCCAACAACAATGGCTGCCCTCTGGCTTACAAGGGCATCAAAGCTAAAGAGCATGAAAGCTAAACCTTATAAATAAAGGTTGGAGCACACAAGCAAGCCAGCGAGCCTGCACACCATCAAGTACCTCTTTTGTGTCTTCCTCTTGCCTACTAGGGCATGAACCCTAACACAAAGACCCAGATATGCACTCACTGTTGCAGACAAAGCTCCACAACTTCAAGGGATGCTCTGTGTGAGTTGCAAGATGAGAGGAAATTACAGCGTAGTCAAGCTTTTGGAGATAGGGGCGAGCTGTAGTACGAGAGCATATAAAAGCAATCGTACTTAATTCAGGCTACTCCACAACATCTATCTCTCCTTATAATTAGTCATATTGGCTTCTGTCTGCATGGCATGCTTGTTTATCCAATAATCGTTAGCATTAGACTCTAGCCAAAGCTTCGCAGCTTTGATTACCCTAGATTGTGATCACACAAAAAAAGACCATCGAGCTTGCTACCATCTTCCTTAAGCTCAACATTCCAGACGTTGACCATCATCAGACAAGCTCTTTAGCTATGGAGATTGGTGAAGACGTGCCTGCACACAATCAAGAACTTGACCTACTTTGTCATCACCAGACAAGAGCTTCCACTTTGATATGTAGTCTCTTGGAATGCATTGATTGTTGGATATGCTAAACAAGGGCATAGTGAAAAGGCAATCAAATGCTTTGAATTAATGCAACATGAAGGTGTCTCCCCAAGCATCTCTTGAAAGCTTGTGACAGCATTGGAGCTTGGGACAAGGGCCAAGAATTACATGCTGAGAATAACTAATGCTATTTGATCAAGCTACCTTGATAGCCACTTGTAGGAGAAGCTTTGCTTGCATTGTAATTTTGTTTCTGATTTGAATGTCTTTTTTGCAGATTGTGGCTTTGGTTACAAGGTTAATGACAACTCGTGCACAATAACAGCAGTTATAGCTCTACATTAATCACAATGATCATGACACAATCACACGAGACTCGTCTCATCATCGACTTCAGTATTGCAAGTTAACAAAGCTATTCCTATTTTTCTCCTTTATATTTGAAGTTCGAACAAACTAATGGCCACTTTCAACACTCAAGGTGTATCTTTGGTCCACTTTCGATACCGAGAGTGTTATTTGGGAAACGAGGGAAGGGCACATTTCCTCATGCTTATAAAATTTTGGGGAGGACTGTGCCAACTCCCCACCATACTTTATGTATGGTTTTTTTTTCCACTCGCACAAACAAGCACAAAATTCATGACTTGAACGACGACATGTAACTCTAATTTAGATGTGCTAACCAATTTGTAATTATCCTTTTTGGAGGTGTACTTCAAGATCTCCATTAATCCTAAGTGTAGGTGTGTAGTTCATCGATAGCGGACGTGGCTCTAGTAACCTTTCTAAGTATGTTTACAGATTCATGTTCCTAGAGCATGCACGAGGTGCTGAAGAGGGCAAAATTGTGAGCGTACGAGGCCATAGATCCGACTTTGCTAAGGTTTATGGAGGTGCTACGAGAGAGAGGAGCGTCGGAGTGCTCGCACAATCACGACACCTCCTTGGAGTATCTGCAGGATGTGTATCAAATTCTCAAGCTTTGGAGGGCACTAGACTTCAGCAATGCAGAGCGATGAAGATATGGTGGCCACCTTCAACACTGAAGGTGTATCTTTGGTCCACTTTCGATATCGAAAGTGTTATTTTGAAAACGGAAAAAGGACACGTTTTCCTATGTTTATTATTTTTGGGGAGGACTGTGCTAACTCCGCACCATACTTTATGTATGGTTTTTTTCCCCCCTCACTCACACAAACAAGCACAAAAGTCCTATGACTTGACTAATGACATAGAACTCAGATTCAAACGTGTTAATGAATTTGTGAAGTTTTGTCTTACGAGGTTGAAAGATCCCCGCCCCCTCCGCGCAACGAATTTAGGGGTGCTAGCAGTGGAAGTAGCACTTCTTGCGCCGCGGGATAGAGCCTCTCACTTGGGGCCTCGCCCCACAGATATCCGGACAAGAGACTAATCTCTCGGTTCTTCCAAAACCGAATCCGAAAAAGCTTCCCTCGCTCAGAAAGCACGGGTAATTCCTCCATGGGATGTTTTTATTCTAACGTAGTCAAGGTCATCATTAACCAAACTGATCCGATCGAACCCATAAGTCACATGGTCAGATCAAGCAAAGGACTTGTACTTGGATCATAGTGACCAACACTTTTTTGCTCATCGAGAGGCACAGCCATTGATTCTTTTCCATAGAACAAAGACTGACCGGGATTTACTTTATCTATCGTACCATAACATAATTGAGTCTCATTTTAGAGATCCATCAGTCCAGCCTAACTCTATCCAGTCCCATGGGTTAGCCAACCGCCCAACCACTGTAGTGATAGAATCCGTTTAGGAATTTGGTTATGTTTTATCCCGGGTACCAGGGAAAAGAGTTCCCAGGTCTCCTAGCCGGCGCTTCATGCAAACTTCAAGATAGTCACACCACTTATACATCAAATATGAAATTGCTAGTTTCACAGATTCAGCTAACTTTAAAACAATCTTTTAATGAAATCATAGTATCACTAATCATAATCCTTCAAAATATCCAGTTGATTTCTAATTTCCGATCATTCCTCATCGATGTACCTATGACATTAATTACAACCAAAACGCTCACCACCTGTCCACTCAAGAGCCTTTTTAATAGTTCCTAGCTCATAGTACCTGAAAATATATTCACTTATAAAAATCCAAATGGACTCTCCATTGAAGATCAGGAAGATCAACCAACAGATCCATATAAAAGAGTCAAGGACTCATCGGTTGAGGACCAGCAAGGTCAATCAACTAGATCCATGCCCGAATTCAGAAAATAACTCTTACTCCTTGTTCCAATATCTTCCTCGATGCACTCATGGATATCTTCGACGACCCAAAGATTCAAACGTGTTAATGAATTTGTGAAGTTTTGTCTTACGAGGTTGAAAGATCCCCGCCCCCTCCGCGCAACGAATTTAGGGGTGCTAGCAGTGGAAGTAGCACTTCTTGCGCCGCGGGATAGAGCCTCTCACTTGGGGCCTCGCCCCACAGATATCCGGACAAGAGACTAATCTCTCGGTTCTTCCAAAACCGAATCCGAAAAAGCTTCCCTCGCTCAGAAAGCACGGGTAATTCCTCCATGGGATGTTTTTATTCTAACGTAGTCAAGGTCATCATTAACCAAACTGATCCGATCGAACCCATAAGTCACATGGTCAGATCAAGCAAAGGACTTGTACTTGGATCATAGTGACCAACACTTTTTTGCTCATCGAGAGGCACAGCCATTGATTCTTTTCCATAGAACAAAGACTGACCGGGATTTACTTTATCTATCGTACCATAACATAATTGAGTCTCATTTTAGAGATCCATCAGTCCAGCCTAACTCTATCCAGTCCCATGGGTTAGCCAACCGCCCAACCACTGTAGTGATAGAATCCGTTTAGGAATTTGGTTATGTTTTATCCCGGGTACCAGGGAAAAGAGTTCCCAGGTCTCCTAGCCGGCGCTTCATGCAAACTTCAAGATAGTCACACCACTTATACATCAAATATGAAATTGCTAGTTTCACAGATTCAGCTAACTTTAAAACAATCTTTTAATGAAATCATAGTATCACTAATCATAATCCTTCAAAATATCCAGTTGATTTCTAATTTCCGATCATTCCTCATCGATGTACCTATGACATTAATTACAACCAAAACGCTCACCACCTGTCCACTCAAGAGCCTTTTTAATAGTTCCTAGCTCATAGTACCTGAAAATATATTCACTTATAAAAATCCAAATGGACTCTCCATTGAAGATCAGGAAGATCAACCAACAGATCCATATAAAAGAGTCAAGGACTCATCGGTTGAGGACCAGCAAGGTCAATCAACTAGATCCATGCCCGAATTCAGAAAATAACTCTTACTCCTTGTTCCAATATCTTCCTCGATGCACTCATGGATATCTTCGACGACCCAAAGATTCAAACGTGTTAATGAATTTGTGAAGTTTTGTCTTACGAGGTTGAAAGATCCCCGCCCCCTCCGCGCAACGAATTTAGGGGTGCTAGCAGTGGTAGTAGCACTTCTTGCGCCGCGGGATAGAGCCTCTCACTTGGGGCCTCGCCCCACAGATATCCGGACAAGAGACTAATCTCTCGGTTCTTCCAAAACCGAATCCGAAAAAGCTTCCCTCGCTCAGAAAGCACGGGTAATTCCTCCATGGGATGTTTTTATTCTAACGTAGTCAAGGTCATCATTAACCAAACTGATCCGATCGAACCCATAAGTCACATGGTCAGATCAAGCAAAGGACTTGTACTTGGATCATAGTGACCAACACTTTTTTGCTCATCGAGAGGCACAGCCATTGATTCTTTTCCATAGAACAAAGACTGACCGGGATTTACTTTATCTATCGTACCATAACATAATTGAGTCTCATTTTAGAGATCCATCAGTCCAGCCTAACTCTATCCAGTCCCATGGGTTAGCCAACCGCCCAACCACTGTAGTGATAGAATCCGTTTAGGAATTTGGTTATGTTTTATCCCGGGTACCAGGGAAAAGAGTTCCCAGGTCTCCTAGCCGGCGCTTCATGCAAACTTCAAGATAGTCACACCACTTATACATCAAATATGAAATTGCTAGTTTCACAGATTCAGCTAACTTTAAAACAATCTTTTAATGAAATCATAGTATCACTAATCATAATCCTTCAAAATATCCAGTTGATTTCTAATTTCCGATCATTCCTCATCGATGTACCTATGACATTAATTACAACCAAAACGCTCACCACCTGTCCACTCAAGAGCCTTTTTAATAGTTCCTAGCTCATAGTACCTGAAAATATATTCACTTATAAAAATCCAAATGGACTCTCCATTGAAGATCAGGAAGATCAACCAACAGATCCATATAAAAGAGTCAAGGACTCATCGGTTGAGGACCAGCAAGGTCAATCAACTAGATCCATGCCCAAATTCAGAAAATAACTCTTACTCCTTGTTCCAATATCTTCCTCGATGCACTCATGGATATCTTCGACGACCCAAAGCCCGAGCACCGTATGATCAACACCCTCTAGGATCCTTACAGGTCACCTAGCGCTTCACTCATAGGCCATTTCCTTGGTTCTTCATCCACCGTACACCGGAAGCTCACCATTTAAATCGAACTGAGGCTTGTCAAGACTCGGTCGACCATGCTACGCGAGAAATCCTTTGTTGACTCTCCGTCAGCTGTTGCAACTTTATCACTTAGGTCTCCACGACCTCATTCACAAGATGGTCAAAATGCTTCCCCAGCATTCTTGACATAAAACAGTCATTTCAAAATAGGTCATAAATACACTTACTATAACGAACTCTCGTCTTTCCATATTGTTTCACATCAATCCACATTACTTAATCCAAGTCCAATCATATGTATTCCCATCGTCCTTCATCCATTCTTATCATCATCACATCATTTTTTATCTCATCACATCCACTTCACCTCACATCTCATTCATTCACATCTATCTTGATTCACATCTCATCCATTCACATCACATCTCATTCATCCACATCTATCCCGATTCACATCACATCATATCAATTCACATCACATATCATTCATTCACATCTCATCCATTCACATTACATCTCATTCATTCACATCTATCTCGATTCACATCACATTATATCAATTCACATCACATATCATCCATTCACATTTATCCCAATTTATATCATATCCAACACATCCATTTCACATTACATCTCACCCATTCACACTTATCCCGACTCACATCACATCACATCCATTCACATTCATCACATTCATTGTATTCCCATTCCATCACATACATTCTATCCACCTTACATCACGTCCACATCTATCTATATCATATCTCATTCATTCCATCCACTTTACATCACATCCACATCTTATGTCATTTATACACATCCCATCTCATTCATCCACATCTATCCAATCATTCACATGCACGACTATCCACACCTATCCATACATTCACATCTATCACTTTACATCCACATATATTCACATCACATTTTTTCACACATCCACATCCATTTACTTCCCATCTCACCGTTTCACATATCCTCTCATCTCATTCTCATCTCATTATTCACATTCACATCCATTGATTTCATATCTCATCTACATCATTTAAATTTATACATGCATAAATAATTTTAACTATTTTTTTTAAAATTAAATAAAAATATTCATTAATCTTAATATGACAAGAATTTTATTTTTTTCATTTAAATGATTGAATTTCAAATATGATAAAACTTTCTCTTTTATCATTTAAATTTATTCATGCATATGATAATTTATGTAAAATTTTTCTTAAAAATTAAATAAAAATATCCATTAATCTTAATATGACAAGAATTTTACTTTTTTCATTTAAATGATTGAATTTCAAATATGATAAAAATTTCTCTTTTATCATTTAAATTTATTCATGCATAAAATAATTTATCTAAAATTCTTCTTTAATTTTTAAATAAAATATCTATTATTTCAATATTTCAACTTTTCTCTTTCTCATTGGAATACATGGATCTCCATTATCACGAAAATTTCTTTTATCATAAAATTAAAATTACTAAAAATTTCTCTCTTTCTCTAATTAACTATTTGTATATAAACATTAAAAATTAGTTTTTCATGGATATGACGAGAATTATTCATTTAACATAGGATAACTAATCCTAAAATATGATAAGAAGTCTTTTTTTTTGAGGAAAGCTCCAAGGAAGGTTGAAGAGAGAGAGAGAGAAGCTCCAATCTCTCCAAAATATAAAGGATTTTTAAGGGATAATAAAAAATATACTTATTTTAAGGTAATATTGACATGGTCTAGTTTACAGATGAGAATACAAAAGAATAAGGGTCTATTTATAGGTGAGGCAGGCCACTAATTGAGTCCAACTAAGTTCTAAAATTTTCGAGCTTCAGTTTCGCTGAATTTGGACAAGATTTGAACCAGTTTGGTTCCCTTTTTTATTTGATTTGATCCAATAGAGAGATAAAAATTTCTTACTATTTTTAAGTTTAAAACTCATTCATATGTGTGAAATAGACGCCTCCTTGAAGGCTTCCCCTTTCGCAAGGTGTTAAAATTGTATGATTACTCCAAAATATCTTATTTTTTTAAGTAATATTTCATAATTTTTAACTAATAAATTTTGTACCTAGTCGTCAACTCTTCATCTTATGTGGACATTTACTCATTTTTTGATATTTTCTATTATTCATTGGATTTATCTCATCCCAACACTTGGATTAATCTTATTGGTCCATAAGAACTTTAATTGGATCATAATCCAAAAATTCAAAAAATCTTGATCCTTAAGCTAAATCATTTTTAGTTGATTTCTAATGCACCTTGAAAAATTTATTTTGATTTTTTATTTCAAAGAAACATATTTTTGATATTTATGAAATTTATATATCCAAAAATATCTCAATATTGAATTACCACTCTCTAGAATTTTCTTATCTCACTAGACAAAAACAAGAAAAAATAATATTTTCTTGTATTTAGAAAGAGGGAATGATTACAAGGGATTGAAGTAAAACTTACTCATTATTCAGGCTGAGGAAGAATCTTATAGAGGTACTTTAAGATCTCTGCCAAATATAAGCATAGGCTCGAGGGTCATCATTTGTAGATGTCGCTCTAGCATCTCTTCCAGGTATGCTATCAAATTCAAGTTCACGCTTCAAGATGACACATGTTCTTTTAAAGCACATTGACAACACACAAGAGCAAGCAATCAAGTGGATAAGGGTACCCAAGCATTCTAGTTAATGTTGAATATAGGGTCCTAAAAGTGTGTCAAAGGCCCTAGTCCGCCAAGCAGTTCAGTTTTCAACATGGCACGTTCTTGTTCAGCCTCTTCATCACGCGGTCAAGAGCATAGCCCTTTTGGGCAAGTTAATTGTTCATGACCTAATGCCAGACAAGGAGCCCTAGAAGGATTTTC
Source organism: Cibotium barometz (assembly GCF_041138505.1). Lineage (NCBI taxonomy): Eukaryota > Viridiplantae > Streptophyta > Polypodiopsida > Cyatheales > Cibotiaceae > Cibotium > Cibotium barometz. Next base: position 60,917,959 of record NC_141054.1, on the reverse strand, counting down.
TCATAAGCCACATCTCCTCAAGACTGACTTCCTGTGGTGGCCCATGGTGGTGGGATTTTTTCGAAGGCCTCCCTGCACAAGCTCAATACTTCTTTCGAGGACAGGTTCATAGCTCGTCTTTTCCGGGCTTGGCAGGAGCTCCATCCGGCCTTGATCCAGTCACTCCCCGCCACGGAGGACCGCATGCGATAGCCCATAGCTTGGAACCCTCTCCGACACTCCCCTTCAGACATTTGGTTCACTCTCGATTTTATTTTTTCTCGAACAAACTTGGCCAGTCTAGGAGTACCCCTAATATTGTTGGTTTGAAGGGAGACCTCCCCTTGATCAACATGAAGATTGACCCCCATGGGAGGCTTACTCCTTCCGGGCAGTCGCTTGGAGCTGGTGGCACATCGTTTGCCTTTTTACCTCCGACCATAGCACTGCCCACACCGATACCTGGAAGCAGTGGTGTGGGCGTCTTTAGGCGTGGCCAACGACCTTCTACGAGGATGATGATGGCAACGTCTTGGCCTTGCAGCTCACTCCCTTTTGAATCACGGCGGCGACCATTGGCATGTCTCCGGTTGCACCTTGGACCCTGAGTCTGGTACCAGCCAGCGTTTTCTACATTTTGACTTCATTGCTGCACTGATTGTATTCTGCCACTCTAGGAAGTTTTTCTTTTAACTAATAAAAGGATCTTTTCTCGGAAAAAGAAAAGGCCGGCCTTCATGCATGTTGATTAGAAGAAAAGTATATATTGCTAGTTTGGCACTCATGCACTAGAACTACATTGCATGCACTAGAGCTATATTGCAAGAAGCCTTTCTCTTTTGGTTTGACTGTATATTGTCAGTTTGGCATTCATCCGATAGATCACATTGCAAGAACCCCTACATTTTTGGCGTAGCTGTATTGTTACTTTGGCATTCATCCACTACAACCACATTGCACAGCTCTAATTTAAGGTTGTAAATAACATATTCCAAAGTGGGGCCCAAAGGAGGTGCCGAGATTTAAACTCACGGTCATGGGCAAGAGCCCGACCAGTGACCTATATATTCCAAACTCTGTAATGTTAACAAATATATATATATATATTCCTCCTAAACTTTTGTTTTTTCTTTGAGAGTATATTAAATTATAGGCATCCTGTAGGCTGCCAGGATTCAAACCTGGGTTCCTGCCCGGAAAGGCCAATCCCTCTACCACCAGGCTACAAGCACATGAACATTCCTCCTGAACTCCATAACAATCAAAACCATGTCAAAACCTTATTTTGCATTCAAGTATGAAGTCTGAATCTTAATTTTATTCTGGAGGAGTGTTCTTTGATGCCAATCATGTGCAAAATGGCTCAAAGGCACGTGGTTTGAAAGCCTATGAGGGGAACTTTGCTCTTCTTCACTCGTAGTAGCCGGATGTGTGCCCGAACTAGAACTCTCCTTTGTCAAAGCTTCACGAAAAAGATGACCAAGAACAGCACGCATTTGATAATGGTGCCTGAAGTAGTACACCTTTGTTGCCATCGGGGCCGGCAATACTAACTCTACATGAGAGAAAGGTAATATAAATGTGAATTCTAAACCTGAGGCAACCAACACATGAAGCAGAGACACTTGCAGTGAAGACCAAAAATGAATGCTAACATTGAAATGGATACATAACCTGAAATAGCTCGGTCATTGCTTCTCGAATTGATCGTACTTCTGAGCTTCAAATCATGCAGCAGAAGATCGAAATGCTTACTTCTCCCACAAACAGCATGCTTCATGGACTCAGAATGAGCTTCACCTGGGAAGATGACCACACCGAAAGCCCACTAACAGAAGTTCATATATGCCTTGCAAATATGAATCTCCAAAAAACAAAGGTAAAAAGAAACTAAAAGCCCCTTCAGATAGATAAAGCACTTGACATAACAGTGCAAAGCATGCCACTGTGAAGTATCAACTGAGAGCTCTATGGCAAATGGTTTGTAAAACATCAAGGTACAGACAGCCTCAGATTTCTTGCAAGAGCTAGAGGAAATGTTGCAGCTTGCTGAGGGAAGTCTTTGCATGGCTCAAGATAGAGTTGAGTTTTATGTAAATCAAAAGCATTCACTGACGCTTATTTGGAACTCATTATCCATTTGGGTTAAGTCTAGAGATCTCACTCCTCTCCTATAGCTTGCCAAACCAGCAGTGCAGTGTTATAAGCGTGGGTTGCCATCACTTCTCGATTTGAACAGAAAATGACAGTAGCAACTTGAAATTGACTGACCCAATGACATGGCAACATTGATTTTGTAACCTGTTTGATCGGCCTAAAGGGAGGCAATAGTGGTAAGAGTTCTCACAAGTCAATGGCTCCTGACAAGTCGTTTGTTCAGACAATCTCACCCCGCAAATCCAATCCAACTCCTCTGCCATCCCTGAAGATTCAGTTGTACTCCTGCAGAAACAATGTAAATGTTGCCAAAACTAAGAAAAAGATGTCACACACACAGGAACTGGGTTCATTCAGAAAACTAGGACAGAAAACAAACGTGACATGCATCATCACTAGATAAGGATGCATTGGCCATGTTGACTCGGAGCAATTAAGGATTAGAGATAGCATTTGGTAGAATGCTAGCAATTTGTAGAGGAAGGTGGCCTTGTGTCAAGGTGAGGTTAGAGTTGTACATAGGTAGGTTATGTGCACATCTGTGACGAGTTTCTAAGCCCGTTGAGACCCAAAGAGGGCAGTTTTTCGACCCCCTACTTCCATATGCATGTTTTGCTACTGGACTAAATGCTTGGAGTTACAAGGACACCTCCTGTACAGAAAACGAAGGTGCTCACACATTAGTCACCCTTCTGCCATAGCTACCTTACATGGGTAGGCACATGCTAGCAGCTATTTTCAGCCACATTTTTTTCTTTTGGAGTGTATTTAGAGTGGAGATCATATTTGAAGATAGGTTTTCAACAATCAACCAGCACTTCCACTTTGAAAGCGTAATCAAGGGAGGCAGCCTGTAGCCTGAAACTTCCTTACCATGTGATCAAAACTTAAGGGAAACCTCTGGTGTCATGAAAAGTAGTGGACATGGTAGACAAGAACATGGATTGACAAAATTAAATTGATCCACCAATCGTAATGAGAGTATACATGACAAATGAGAGGGTAGGAAGGAGATTGACTGACTATATTATGACCCTAAACATCATAGCTGGCCGGCATTCTATTCCACACGGATTGTTATTCTGAAAGGGAAAAGTTTGTGTTCCAAATGTTCAAGACACGAGGAAAAAGGTTCTTTTTAAGTGACATGACAAGCCTTGCGCTGGACATCCAAGAGTTGAACGGATGTTGGACTTGGTAAGGAAGGATTAGGTGGCTTGTTTTTTTTGTTTCCTTTTTTTTTTTCTTGAGAAAAAGATCTTTCTATTAGTTACCAAGAAAAAACAGCCTCAATGGCTAACTGCAAACTCGTCTCCACATGAGAAGCGAGAGTCAAGAAACATAATGAGGGGGCAGGATTATCCTCCTCCAGCTGGCTGCTCTAGGAGGAGAAGGCTATCTCATACAATGGGGGGAAGGGGGAACCACCACACAAGTGGTCTATAGTGCCAAGCGGGCTCACCACCACTGTTAGTGAGAAAGGGATCGGGCCGCCAGATCCTCAAAAAGGCTTCCCGATGCTTCCACATGCGATCTGAACCACCTTGAAGCTTCCCCCATTGTTCATGGAGGGTATGAATGATATCGAGCCACATGCTCTGGATGGAATCCGCTGGTAGAGCAAGGGTGCCTTCAATGGCCTCGCTCTGCATCGAGGTCTCCAAATATGCCATGCAGCAATACTGTTGCAAACCTCCCATCTCTGGCAAGAACCTAGAGTCCAGTGACTAGTAGATGGAGCTGGGACTGGCATTGCAGAAATATGAAGGTGAGAGACCTGAAGGGCTAGTCCCCCACCCTCCTCATATGACATGACGGCCTCGGCCTCAATGGCACAAGCAACATTGCTCCACATAACAGTGCGGGAGTCATTGGGACTCCTGGGGATGGCTACACCTTGGACATAACTACTAGCCTACCTCCAATGGCCAGCCAAGTGCCAACCGCCAAGCTCCTATGTGCAAGCTGCCACAAAAAGAGAGTGATCTTCCGCGGTTGAAAACTATCCCAAAGCTGCTTCCAGAAATCTAAGAGAAAATGCAATGAGAGGCCTTGGGACTGCCAATGTCCTGCTCCTGCTAGAGTGCCCTCCACCTTTGGCATCTAGATCCTATGGCCTAGCCGTGCGGTGTATGCAAAAAAGGGGGTACCAGGAGTTTCTTCCCTATCATCTGAATCCATGTCCGATTCCCCGAGTCGCACCAGAGGCGCGTGAGAGACCGGCCCTCCCAAATCCACAAACGTCAGAGTCTCTCTCTGGCCACCTTGGCCGCTAAAGGGTCAATGTGCCACTCATGCGCATGGAAACCAATCACACTCACCCTCTGCAAGGTTCATCCCCTCAAATCCTCCATGGGGAGCTCTACTCTCTCCAGTCTGCCACCATGAGGTCCAATAAAGAAGGTGAAAAAGGCGGAGCTCTCATCCGTGCCATGGACTACCAAGGGTATATCATGCCTGGTGAACACTCCCAACCGCTGCGAGGAAGGAGGGTCCGGATTGGGGCCAGCCACTCTAGAGGAATGGAAGAGTCGATGTCGAGGCTAAGTCTGTCCCTACCCTGGATCCCAGTGAGGCCCCTCTCTTGGGCCTCTGGGGACAACTGTCTGAACATAAGCCAATCTCCAAGTGACCTAGTGGGATCCATGCTCAAAGCTCCCTAGGATACATGCGGGTGAGCCCCTAGCATGTGACCACTGGGCAAACGGACCACGAGGTTCCAAATCAGAGGCTGTTGAAGACGCTCCTCTCGAAGGCAACAAGAGCTGACAACTGAAGGGCCGGCCTAAGATGATCCCAAGCACGCAAGAGTCTCGCTGCAAATCTATCCTCAACTGCAAAGCTAAAGCCACAAGCCCGCATCTTCATGAAAATCCATCTCATACTCAAGGGCCAAGCACCTCCCAGAATTAGGGTGCGGGGGTAGATCCTAGCCAAGAGGAAGTCCTTCCAAGGCTCGCCACCCAGAAGAAGGCCACAAACTATCAACTTGCCCAAGAGGGCATGGCTCTAAATGGATGGGTTGATGATGCCTAAGCCCCCTCTACATCGCCTCAGCGATCAGTCTCTAGGCCGCCTTGGCCCAGGCAAGCCTCTTGTCGCTACCAGCCCACAGAAAGTTGCGGATCAATGCAAGCCCGAGAGAAGGCCTAGCAAGAGGTGATGTACCACATAGTGAACTTGGCTCGCCACCACGACTCGGTTAGCTAATGAAAGCCTGGTTGAACTCTAGCATATTAGCTTCTTCTAAATGCTCAAAAGAAGAGAGGCTAGCTCCTGCTTCGCGGAGATATCGATGCCCACCTGGCATCCAAGGTAACAAACTAGAGTGCCCCTCCAGATCCACTAAAAAGCCTCAACTGGAAGCTAAGCCGGGGTGGGCGATGAGCCAACCCAAAATCCACACTATTTGTGTCAGTTGATCTGTGCTCCAGATGCACGGCAAAAGATCTCTATCACCTCGGCGAATCTCTTGAAGTTCCCCTCGTCTCAGGACAGGTATGCTCGTGTCATCGGCGAACTCAGAATCCAAAGCTCCTCTTGCGCGCCGATGGGAGGACGCGGTCCTTGAGCCTTGTCGGAGAGAAAACTACTCATGGTCTCGACTACAAACAGAAATAGATAAGGAGCTAGTGGATAGCCTTGCTAGACCGAGCTAGAAAGCAAAAATTTGTCGCCTCTAGCTTCCTGAATGAGAACCTTGCTGTGTGAAGCTAAGTAAAGTCCAGAAACACCTCGGACCCACTCCTTCAGAAATCCCATCCTGCACATCGTCCCCTCCAAAAATCCCTAGTCCACTCTGTTATAGGCTTTCTCAAAATCAAGAAGGAGAACAATAAGATCCTATTGCCGAAGCGGTTGCCTCCTAGAAAGTGAAGATGTTGTCCAAAATGCTCCGATCCTGAACCAAAATCCATATGTGTACCATGGATCAAGTGGAGGAGGAAGGGCTCCAGTCACCAGCTTGATGGCCTTGGCTAGAATTTTGAAGTCGGTCCCTACAATGGTGATGGGTCTCCACTGCAAAATCTCAAATTTGTATTCACCCTCCTTGGAAATCAAATTTGTATTCACCCTCCTTGGAAATCAAATGGATCAATCCCTCTAACAGCCTCTCTAACATGCCTCCCGTATTCATTCTCTCATTGAAGGCAGCTCTAAGGCATCTTCCATGAGATCCCTGTGTCGGAGAAATAAGGAGACTAAAAGCTCGTCATCTCCCAAGCATTTGCCCCTAGGTAGTGCCGTCAAAGCCTCCGCTAGCTCCTCTACAATGAAAGGAGTGAAACACGAAAGTTTGAAGAGTAGGAGGAACCACCTCTCTCCTATGTTGCCAAACCCGCTCATGCGCATCTGGTGCCTGTGAAGATAGGGGGGCACCTGTGAGGAGAGCTGAAGAAATCTATGACAATGGCCCTCACATGGGGGGGTCTATAACAATGGATCCATCCTGGCCTTGCAACCTGCAGGATACCATCTCTCTGCCTGTGCCGGCCTCTTATCTCAAAGAAATCCCCGGTGACCCTGTCTCTCGCCTGTGTCCAAAAGAAGACAGCTCTGGCATGGTATCTGTACTCCGCTTCCACTCCTCTATGAATCTGAGCTCTGTATGGGCGGCACCCAACCAACCCTGAATCCACGGGCCATCTAGTGCACTCTTCTAAAGCCAATGTAAGGAAGCTAGGATGTTTCTCTCTTACTCTCTTGGAAGCCAGTCAATCTGCTTTGCCCTGCCGCTTGTAATAAATTGCTTCTCTCTCCAAGGCCTGCATCCAAGACGCCTACAGTTAATCCGGAGTGAAAATCCAACCTCTCCCAAATATCCTCTATCTTGCTACATATCTTAGAGATTTGAATGAGGCTATCACGGATCTTGGTGCTCAAATGTATGTCCTGTCTCCAGTGCATGATCAGAGAAAGTAGTGCCTACCAAAATACTAATCATGCCACCACGACCACAAGCCCACTCATCTACATAGAACCGATCTCATCAAGAGAGGTTAGGGCCTGTACTCCTATCGGATCTCAAGAAGCATAGACTCCAGCGGTTGCGTCCAAACTCTAGTAAATGCCAAGGGTCCTACACCCTCAAAACCAAAATCAACTCCTCCCAAGCCGAGTACTCTGTGCCGAAAACTTTAGCCATGCCACCTCCAAGTCTGTCCTCTACCTGCTCTAACATTGAAATCAGCCCTAGAATATGCATACTCTCGGCTCCACCTCTTGCAATGCAGGTATCTGTAGGAGGGGGTAAGGGGTACTGCCACTGCAACACATAAAGAATAGATTCAAGACTTGATAATGGAGCTACAATAACTAGCTTAGGCAGGGAAGGCATTGGGAATGGACCAAGAGGGCTGTCAGCCAGCAATGAATGAGAAGAATTAATGTCGGCTGCAACAAAGATATGTTTGTGTCCAGGGAACTGGCTAACAGCAGGTCGGCTAGCTCATAATTCCTTCAAAGTGTTGGAATTAGGGTGGATGGAGAGACACCATGATCATACTCATGATAATTGCATAAGACAAGCTAGATGAGATGGAGATTAATGCTAATCACATCATTAACTAAAAGGACAGCATAATGACACAAGCGATGGGATAATGGAGGTTGTGTACCTTTACATTAGATGAGAGCCTCTTATATAGGATGGAGTACAGGTGATTAAGGTGTGATTAACCCCTAAGCAAAGCCTAATAATATCTTGAAGGGACCACCCAAAATTCTCGATTGGAGTGCAAGAGAGATCCTCTCCCACTTGCTCTAGGTGCCTAGCATATGCTCAAAAGATCCTACTAGATACTATAAATCATAGTCTATTAACTTTAGCTAGGGCTAAAGTGATCTTTGGACCATATGCCCTTATCCCCAATCATCAATGTCACATGTATATTTTGGTGTATTGTTTTCAACACCCTCCTTCAACAAGATATCCATGGCTACTAAGATGACAATGCTAGCTCTAGTTACTATTTACAACTTTGGTTATGACGACCATCCAAGTGCCCGTAGGTCTTACTGATGATGGTTTACAATGCCAAAAGTTGATGATAGATGCTAGGATTCTAGTTATGTTTACATTTCGCTTAGGATAGAGGGGTGACTATAGGCAGGCAGGTCTAAAAGACCCAATCATGCTCGATGTGGTTAGCCTCTACTGAAGCTCCTTCTTCTTTACCGTCCTTTTCGTCTTCACTTGAGGTGTCAGTTGTTCCTACAAGTAGAGCTTTCTAAGCCTTGTTTCTAAAGAAACAATCTCTTTCTTGGTATGTCGTGGTTTTCCACAAAAATTGCATGATTTCTTGGAGAAGTCTTTCTTTGGATTTGATCCTTTGGAGAACCCTTTGTTGGACTTCTTATAGCCCTCTTTGTTGAAGAAGGCACCATCTGTAATACCCTACCTTTGCTTAACTTTTGCATCTTCTTCTAAGAGGGATGCTTCCACATCCATAAGCTTTAGTGCTTGCAAGTTAGTGAGAGCAGTAACTATGTTACCATACTCCTCTTGAGATAAACTTTTTAAAAGTACGGCTATGATTACATCTTCTTCAATATTTTTCTTGATCCCAGCTAGTTGTGTGAGAATATTTTTCATGCAGTTCAGGTGAGTCGGGAGTGACTCTCCTGAATTCAATTTTAGCTCAAAGAGTTTAATTAGGAGGCTGATTTTAGAGTTCTTTGATTGAGCTCCAAAGAGAGTGTCTAAGGTGTTCCAAGCCTCATTGGATGAGTCCTTTCCATCTATGTGATGGATATAAGCCTTCTCATCCCTGGTGTTTGTGGCATTTTTTCTTTCCCATTTGCTACACCCCTTATCTACTTTAGTTGTACTAGCCATCATGTTGGGTAGGTCTTACCTATTGGCACTAGAAGCCAAAGGGCAGTGTCTAAACCCTTACGCTTAATTGAGATGCAAAGCTAGAAACAAAAAGCCCCCATCACTTTAGAGATGCATGTTAGAAAACAAAAACTCAAAAAAACCCTGACTTCTTGCAAGATGGCAGTACCATGGCTTTTTGTCTGTGGGTTTTGTTGTCTTTGACTTCTTCCCTTTCTTCTTTGGCTTCAGATTGTTTACATTGGTGGATTCATATGATGAGGCCATGATTAACAAAGTTAATCAAAAATTAATCCTTCAATGATAGAGATTTAGTGAGAAAGCTCACTGTTTTGGGACAGCCAAAATGCAGAGTATTGGAGGATAAAATTGATGAGCTTCCACAAAACATGAGGGCCAAGGAGTTAAACCACAATGATTAGCAATGTAGTAAGAAGAGGATTAGCAATAAAAAACAAAGACTAATCTCTACTTAAGTGGAGAGGCTCTTTGGGACGTGCACAAAGCCGGCCCGCCATCTACGGTTGATCTTTCAAAATTCTGAGACCACCATGCGCTTTGCAGCAGCCAAAAACCCACAGGGGTATGAGGATTTAAGCAATGCCGGCTTGATGAAGACGAATTTCTTCTTTCCCTCAAAATTTAAGGCAACAGTTGTGCAGCAAATTTCCGGCAGTTGCGTGCTTCAATGGAACCATTGGAGTAGTCCACCTCTTTGCCTATAAGTTGGGAAGAAGCTAGAAGAGGCAATGTGAGCTTTGGTTGAGTGTGTAGAGTGGAATCTACACTCCACTAGCAAGTGGCTGTGGAGGAGATGTCCACATCAAGGTTGCCATGGCTAGATTAGTGATAACTAATCCTAAATGAAAGAAGGTGATTAGGAGTAGCTAATGCAAGATTAGGATGATAACCTAGCTTTGATACCATGTTGGAATTAGGGTGGATGGAGAGACACCATGATCGTACTCATGATAATTGCATAAGACAAGCTAGATGAGATGGAGATTAATACTAATCACATCATTAACTGAATGGGCAGCATAATGACACGAGATGGGATAATGGAGGTTGTGTACCCTTGCATTAGATGAGAGCCTCTTATATAGGCTGGAGTACAAGTGATTAGGGTGTGATTAATCCCTAAGAAAAACCCTAATAATATCTTGAAGGGAGAACCCAAAATCCTAGATTGGAGTGCAAGAGAGATCCTCTCCCACTTGCTCTAGGCACCTAGCATATGCTCAAAAGATCCTACTAGATACTTTAAACCATAGTCTATCAAGTTTAGCTAAGGCTAAAGTGACCTTTGGACCATATGCCCTTATCCCAATGTCACATGTATATTTTGGTTGTTTTCACCACAAAGGCCTATATATAGCATTGACTAGGCTCTTGGTCATACATTCATTCTACTCTTGTCTAAATCCCCCCCACCCCTCTGACGAGGATCTGAACTGGCAAAGTGGGCGGAGACCACTAGAGGTGCCCTCCTGGACTGACGGCAAGGATATGCTCTAGCAAGGTGTCCCATCTGCCGGGGCAGATGAAGCATTGGCCTGGGAGGCCGAGTACTCAACTCTCTGCAAAATAGGATCTCCCCGGAGGCAAGGAAGCGATATGGCATGAAACACTCACTCCGGAAGGCTATGCAGATACGAAGGGATGGAATCGCGACGTCCAAGCTAGAACCGAAGCAGCAGTGGGAGGGAATTCCATCACTCTCCCAATAACACCACCTTCCTGAGACCACGAAAGCAAACTATCACGGGAAAGCCTCAGATGCCAGCCAAAGGGTTGGACGTTGGGTAAAAGCCGTGTTGCCACCTCGCAAAGAAGGCCTGGGCCATACACAATGCGACAGGGCTCAACTACATGACTATCCGAAGCTGCAAGCGAATCGAACTCAACCTAGTAGTAGCCATGCCCCAGGGGATGAATACCAGTGATCTTTCCATGCTCGCCAAGAAGGCTTTTACTTATATCAAATCCCTAAGCTGTCCACATGTCGGGCAACTACCCACAATCTTGCAGACCAAGGTGGAGGCCCCCAAAGATGCAATTGTCAAAGCGAGGAGCAGGAGGTCCGCTTCTTAGAAAGAAAGGCAAGGAACGGCGGCCTCGATCGGGGATGACAGAGCGACTGCCATGGAGTCCTCCTGGAGGAATTTGTGGAACACGCTAGTCACATCGGCGATGCTATATGGAGTACAGATCTCGGGGCCTAGCCTAGATCGTCACAGTCGATCAGAACGCACATACGATGGATGGAGATCGATGGAGAGACCACTTGTGTCCATGATCTCCAGGATGATTCGGGCTAAGGCTTCGGTATCCCATGAGATTATCAAAGCCGAGATGGGAGCACCACTGATCGTCGTTGAGGCTCTTGCTAGATCAGTGTGCTTTGTTCATAGCACTTGGGAGCCTCCCCGACACCAGTATGCATGACTTGCTTTAGAGTCCTCTCATCAGCTAGCCATGGAGGGAGACACTTCATGTTGGTATGCACAGATAGCATCCTGGTTTGAGCTCCATGGGTTCAGTTTAGCCAGACTTCCACCCTTCCAGTACTCTCTGGAGGCACCCTCTCTCACCTTGACACATTATGAGATTAGTAGAGTCATCAGACAAGACCTCATTCAGTTGGACACTAGGAGGACATGGCTAGAGCCCTCACAGGAGTTGAGGATGAAGATGGCTTTCTATAGAGACCATCTTCTCCGCACCACTGAGGATGGCTTTATACTTGGACCGAGCTACATGGATACCCATCTGTCTCATGGATTGAGGTGCGCCATTGGGCAGATCCGCACCTCTTCACATCAGTTAGAGATAGAGACAGGCAGATTTAGAGGCATACCTCCAGGGGACAGGATTTGTCAGATTTGTTGGATAGAGCCAGAGATGGAGGAGCACTACATCTGTCGCTACACAGCATATTATGAGATTCGAGGGCGCTACCATTGCCTTTTTAGAGAGGGATTTGGACCATTGGCTAGAGTCATGGACTATTGTGATCAGAGATGCTTGGGTTTTTATCTCCTGGAGATACGCAGGCTCAGAGAGTCCATTATCAGGAGCAAACGCCCGACTGGCAGGGAGTCCACACAGAGACAGACTACTGACTTCTTTAGAGGGACTACCCGGGAGGACACACAGCCGACGGCCCAGCAACAGGCACCCCGTGGGACTCTAGTTGAGAGAGCTATCCAGTTGGGCAGATCCAGACGCCCGAGGGTTCGCGGATCCTCACATTGGAGACGGTGCCTACGCCGGAGGATTCAAAGCATCATTGCGAGGCATTGGGCTCGTCCGACCAAGCATCTCACTATGGCAGATATCCAAGCCATCCGGCAGAGACCCATGCTAGAGCTCCAAGGATGATTACCACTCCAGCCATATACTGTTGTACTCACTGTCACTTTAGTACTCCCCCATATTCATGTATTCATGTATCCATGTACTCATGTACCCCATTTTGACTAGTAGCATTAGCTTCCCACTCTCCCTACTTGCTCCTTCTGGATGCTCCCTACTACTGATGTATTGTAGGGCTAGATACTTACCTTCAGTTCTTTCTTTTCTTTTCCGAACAGTGTATCAAATGTCACATGGTTTTTTTGTCAGGCCTCTCTGTCACTGTTCGCCTGCATTCGCCCCCTCTGTGTGTAGCCCGTCTTGATCCGCAGCCTTTCCCCCAGATGGATTTATATCGCCCTTTGCTACTTCCCTCCGAAGGGGTCGCAGTTTGCCACCACCGAGGAGCCGGGTGGAGGAGAGGCTATACTCTGTCTTATCTGAGGAGATCTTACACTATTCGACACTGGGAGAAGTCTTCTTGATGGGGGACTTCAATGCACGGACTCAGAGCAGACAGTGCGAGATTTATGACTTTGAGGATCCCTTGAGACTAGAGCCGCTAGCTACAGAGGATACAGGGACCACTCGGATCTCCGCTGATGGAGGAGCTGACAGCACTGGATATGGGCAACATTTGCTAGAGCTTGGGGCCCGACACCATCTCGTTATTTATAACGGGATGACTCAGTGGCCAGATTCAGGTGGGTTGACTTGCTATCCAGTGGGAGGCGGCAGTAGTACAGTGGATTATGTGATGGGATCCCGGGAGGCAGCAGATATGGTGTCTCACTTCACCGTACCACCATGCCCCATTGGGGCGGATCATACATACCTATCCCTCACTTTCAGGAGCTTATTGGAGACCCTCCCACCCATCATACAGCCACCACGCACTATTTTTCACTTCACTCAGGACCTAGCCGAGGTGTACGACTATCATGTTCATGATCAGTTATTTGCCTTAGATCCATCCGCACCCATGGCCATGCTCACCTCCCAGCTCTCACATGTACTGCACTCCGCAGCCGCGAGGAGTTTCCCATACCACATACAGACAGGACGGCCACCTACATCTGGGAGCATGCCCCAGAACTGATGGTATGATGATGAGTGCAGAAACCTTTACCGTAGTCTCCGAGTGCAGAGGGCTCGCGGGGAGATCACCCAGAGGCAGGCAGGCAAGAGGATGCATACTCTCACCCGCCGTAAGCGGCGAGCTTATGAGGAGGCTCAGTACTGGGACACGTATCACATGCTCATGAGCAGAGATGCTGCTGCTGCTTGGGGGAGACTCAGAGAGCCCCGTCCTCCCACACCTATTACAGATCCTCAGACCTGGCAGACATATGCAGAGAGACTTTATGATGTGCCTGCACAGTCCCCTATACCACAGCCCACAGAGCCATGCTCCACAGTGTCCACCTTCTTCACCCCACCTATGGTTAGGAGGGCCATATGCCGACTCCAACATGGACGGGCGACAGATCATACAGGATTACAGGGAGAGCATCTCATCTATGCTATTGATACATTGGCACCATTTCTTGCTCATCTCTTCAACAGAGCTCTGTTAGAGGGGTTTCCGGTTGAGTGGACGATGCACACTATTGTGCCGATCCATAAAGCGGGAGATGTACTAGACCCCGGGAACTACAGGACCATCATGATTGGCCATATATTGGCCAAACTATACGGGGCAGTTTTGAAGGCAGAGCCGAGCACTCATGCAGAGGTAGGGGGATTGAGAGCAGCATGCCACGCAGGCTTCCGTCGAGCCTTCTCGACCATCGACCACATTTTTACATTGAGATGCCTGATTGATCAGGCCAAGGCACGGAGGCAACGGCTCTATTGTTGCTTTGTGGATTTCCGCAAGGCATTTGATACTGTGCCCAGAGAGTGCCTCTTTTGGCGACTACAGACACTAGGCATACCTTCAGACATGATGTGGGGCATATACAGGCTATATGAGCAGGTCTTTGGGAGAGTCCGATGCCCAGGAGGCTTGTCCGACACAGTTGCTAGCCCCATTGGTGTGAAGCAGAGGTGCCCGCTCTCCCCCATGCTCTTTGGTCGATAACATCACATAGGGAGGAGGCTCTGGGGTTGAGCTATCAGGTATTACTGTCCATGTTATGCTTTATGCTGATGACATCGTCTTGGTATCCGACACGCAGGTTGGGCTTCAAAGACACCTTGTGGCTCTTGATGACTTCTGCGCACAGCAGGGGCTTACAGTGAACCTTGGGAAAACCAAGGTTATGATCTTCCACACTTCACCCGCAGTCAGGAGCCACACTACTCTCACATTAGCAGGAGGGCGGGTCGAGGTGGTGAGCTCTTATGTTTACCTTGGCATCACATTTACTAGCTCAGCTGGACGCTTCTCCATGGCTCAGGCAGTCCGAGACAAAGTGACCCGCGGGTATGCAGCTCTTGCTGGCCTTGAGCGTCAGTGTCATCAGGCACATTTTCAGGAACCCCGCACGAAGGGGTGGCTCTTTGATACATTAGTGACACCAGCCTTGATGTATGCAGCAGCGGTTTGGGCACCAGGGCTTGCAGCCTCCACATGGTTACAGCTGGAGAGACCACAGATCTTGATGCTCTCGAGGATGATACGCAGCAAACCATCCGTCCCTCACGACATTGTTCGAGCTGAGTTTGCTCCACCACCTATGGCAGTGGAGGCATTGTTCCACACGATCTCCTTTATATACAGGATGAGGGAGATGCCCATGGAGAGATTATCCCGACGAGCTTTTGAGGCTGGACACATTGGATCTTGGTATGCACAGATGCTACAGTGGTTCTCACATCATGGGATAGACATTGAGCAGTTGCCACCTTTTCAATATGATCAGTCTGCTCCACGCGACTAGAGTGGTTCTCACATCATGGGATAGACATTGAGCGGTTGCCACCTTTTCAGTATGATCAGTCTGCTCCACGGGGTTACCTCTCTCTCAATGAGAGGAACAGAGTGATGAGACAGGACATATGGCAGCACTACATACAGGAGACATGGACAGCACCAGAGAGCCCACTTGTCATGTGCATCACAGATGCCATGGACATTTCTAGGGCTAGATCCAGAAGAGGCAAGCAGATAAAGATTATGAACCAGTAGAACCAGAAGGTAGGAGCTTCAGGTGACTCATCTGAAGTGAGCATGGAGCAAGACCAAGTGGGATCATGCCAGAAGGGCTGTCGGCTGCAAGAAAAGGGATGCTGGCTGCCAGAGGAGCTGTCGGCTGAAGCCATCAGAGAGGTTGGGCAGCAGGCGCATCAATGACAAGGACAAGCAGTCGGCTGAATTAAAGGGGCTTTAATGAACATGTAACTGGCCGACCAGCAGTCGGCCAGTTCATCATTTATCCCAAGGCCTATAAAAGGGCCCCCTTGCTCTTTGTATTAGTCATTCACTCCCACTAGGGGTGTGAGTCACTTAGAGGTCCCATAGGGGACAGTTTTAGGGTTAACAACCTTTTTTATGAAGGCAGCCCATGGCTGTACAGATATGTACCTTTTTGTACCATAGTATATACTGAAATTCCAGCACTTCTCACTCTCTCTCTCTACTCTCTCTCTACCTGCGTTTTTGCATCAGATGGTGCGTTTTTACATCAGAAGGTTTCCAAGAGTGTTTAGGGCTGAAAGAAGACTACCCAGAGCTTCCGCGCGTTACATTGGTATCAGAGCATCAGGCTCAGCAAAGCTAAACATTGATTCAGTCCCAGATGATGGTGTACAGGTCCAAGGTACAGGAAAGTACACGGATTCGAAGCCCAAGGCGGGAACACAGATCGGGAAGAACTCCCAGGAGGTTTGTTGGTGGTGTTCCACAGTGCCAGATGGGGATGGCAGTTCCGTGAGCCAGATGGGTTCTAAGGGAACGGTCCCAAGGGAGGTTGATCCTCCAAGGGTGATGTGAGAGTGCCAGGCTCAGTTCCAGACCAAGACCGTGTTCAGAGCCAGGGCAGGAATGGATTGTGGACTAGAGGAAGACCAGATGCATAGATTTTCATCAGAGACAGAGTGGTTTGGAGAACAGACCGGATTTTCAGAGTAAAAAGGTTTGCCAGGGATGGATGATGACAGAGGGACTTCGGAACAGGATTGGGATAATGACAGTCATCCAAGAGCAGGTTGGATTCCCGTCATCAAGTTTAGCAGAGGGGGATGTCATGTGCATCACAGATGCCATGGACATTTCTAGGGCTAGATCCAGAAGAGGCAAGCAGATAAAGATTATGAACCAGTAGAACCAGAAGGTAGGAGCTGCAGGTGACTCATCTGAAGTGAGCATGGAGCAGGACCAAGTGGGATCATGCCAGAAGGGCTGTCGGCTGCAAGAAAAGGGATGCTGGCTGCCAGAGGAGCTGTCGGCTGAAGCCATCAGAGAGGTTGGGCAGCAGGCGCATCAATGACAAGGACAAGCAGTCGGCTGAATTAAAGGGGCTTTAATGAACATGTAACTGGCCGACCAGCAGTCGGCCAGTTCATCATTTATCCCAAGGCCTATAAAAGGGCCCCCTTGCTCTTTGTATTAGTCATTCACTCCCACTAGGGGTGTGAGTCACTTAGAGGTCCCATAGGGGACAGTTTTAGGGTTAACAACCTTTTTTATGAAGGCAGCCCATGGCTGTACAGATATGTACCTTTTTGTACCATAGTATATACTGAAATTCCAGCACTTCTCACTCTCTCTCTCTACTCTCTCTCTACCTGCGTTTTTGCATCAGATGGTGCGTTTTTGCATCAGAAGGTTTCCAAGAGTGTTTAGGGCTGAAAGAAGACTACCCAGAGCTTCCGCGCGTTACACCACTACCACCGAAGATGCTGTATTACAGAGACCACTTTATGAGCATCTCAGGGGATGGGTTTATACATCGACCGCGGTACATGGATGTATACATGCCACATAGCTCTCGCATTGCTATTGGACAGCTACAAGTCTCATCACATCAGCTAGAGATAGAGGCTGGGAGAGCGGCACGGGTTACCAGAGCTGAGCGGGTATGCAGATTGTGCCGCGAGGAGGTGGAGACTGAGGATCACTTTGTATGTAGATGTAGAGCCCACCAGGGGGTCAGAGATAGATATGCAGGATTGTTTGAGGAGCACTCTTCACTACATCAGTTGATGGAGACCTCGGACCAGCGACAGCTTGGCAGACTACCACTAGAGCTTCGTAGTTCTCGAGAGAGACTCCTCCAGACACCCGCTCCCACTAGGGGTGGGAGACAGTCCCAGCTCACAGATTTCTTCCAGAGAGCTATGCCAGTGCCAGCTGATGTACCACGTGGGGTGACCGCACAGAGAACAGAGGAATTGAGAGCCAGGAGGAGACCTAGACAGACTGGACATAGAGCACCCCGACTCCGTCACCGAGAGATAGCAGCTATCCGAATGAGACACCAGATGGAGACACAGGAGAGGCTAGCTCGCTTTCATTCAAACTCAGGGTACATGTTCATGCCATTCACAGCCTCAGCATCGGCGATGTATGATATCTTATATCCCTCTTATGGCACTGGATGGAGTTAGACATAGATCTGCATAGTATGCTTGTACTACCCCTTCAGCATATAGAGATGCATCTTGCGTTAGCACTCCAGCCACATCCCCACTCCCCTTATATTGTTTGTATATGGGCTCCACCGATCCATGATGATTCACAGTTGTATCCAGACACATGCACACTTTTTCTTTTGTTTCTTTTCTTCCGATGACCGGAAGAACACAGTTGTATTATTTTTTGTCTCATAGGCCGACTTTGGCCTCTCGTAGATGTTAATATATCTCTCTCTCTCTATTAGACCCCCATTATGGTACTAGTTGGAGCTAGACAGATCTGCATTGCATTCTTGTATACCCTGCGCATATAGGTTGCATACTGAGCCTCTAGCAGTAGTGCTCCATCCATCACACCCCCCCACTAGCTCAGTATTTTCATAGTTTATTTCATGTTCATTTTGTCCTTTTTTTTTCTGGACATCCAGAAGACATTAGGTTGCATACTAAGCCTCTAGCAGTAGTGCTCCATCCACCATCACACCCCCCCACTAGCTTAGTACTTTCATCATTTATTTCATGTTCATTTTGTCCTTTTTTTTGCTGGACATCCAGAAGACATTGACAGTTGTACATTGATTTGTCTCATAGGTCGAGTTCGGCCTCTAGTAGACGTTAATACAGCTCTCTCTGTCCGAGTGCAGAGGGCTCGCGGGGAGATCACCCGGAGGCAGGCACGCAGGAGGATGCATACTCTCACCCGCCGTAAGCGGCGAGCTTATGAGGAGGCTCAGTACTGGGACACATCACATGCTCATGAGCAAAGATGCTGCTGCTGCTTGGAAAGGACTTAGAGAGCCCCGTCCTCCCACACCTATTGCCGATCCTCAGACCTGGCAGACATATGCAGAGAGACTTTATGATGTGCCTGCACAGCCACCTATACCACAGCCCACAGAGCCATGCTCCAGAGTCTCCACCTTCTTCACCCCACCTATGGTTAGGAGGGCCATATGCCGACTCCAACATGGACGGGCGACAGATCATACAGGATTACAGGGAGAGCATCTCATCTATGCTATTGATACATTGGCACCATTTCTTGCTCATCTCTTCAACAGAGCTCTGTCAGAGGGGTTTCCGGCTGAGTGGACGATGCACACTATTGTGCCGATCCATAAAGCGGGAGATGTACTAGACCCCGGGAACTACAGGACCATCATGATTGGCCATATATTGGCCAAACTATACGGGGCAGTTTTGGAGGCAGAGCGGAGCACCCATGCAGAGGTTGGGGGATTGAGAGCAGCAGGCCAGGCAGGCTTCCGTCGAGCCTTCTCGACCATCGACCACATTTTTACATTGAGGTGCCTGATTGATCAGGCCAAGGCACGGAGGCAACGGCTCTATTGTTGCTTTGTGGATTTCCGCAAGGCATTTGATACTGTGCCCAGAGAGCGCCTCTTTCGGCGACTACAGACACTAGGCATACCTTCAGACATGATGTGGGGCATATACAGGCTATATGAGCAGGTCTTTGGGAGAGTCCGATGCCCAGGAGGCTTGTCCGACACAGTTGCTAGCACCATTGGTGTGAAGCAGGGGTGCCCGCTCTCCCCCACGCTCTTTGGGCTCTATATTGATGAGGTGGTCGATTACATCACACAGGGAGGAGGCTCTGGGGTTGAGCTATCCGGTATTACTGTCCATGTTATGCTTTATGCTAATGACATCGTCTTGGTATCCGACACGCAGGTTGGGCTTCAAAGACACCTTGTGGCTCTTGATGACTTCTGCGCACAGCAGGGGCTCAAAGTGAACCTTGGGAAAACCAAGGTTATGATCTTCCACACTTCACCCGCAGTCAGGAGCCACACTACTCTCACATTAGCAGGAGGGCGGGTCAAGGTGGTGAGCTCTTATGTTTACCTTGGCATCACATTTACTAGCTCAGCTGGACGCTTCTCCATGGCTCAGGCAGTCCGAGACAAAGTGACCCGCGGGTATGCAGCTCTTGCTGGCCTTGAGCGTCAGTGTTATCAGGCACATTTTCAGGAACCCCGCACGAAGGGGTGGCTCTTTGATACATTAGTGACACCAGCCTTGATGTATGCAGCAGCGGTTTGGGCACCAGGGCTTGCAGCCTCCACATGGGTACAGCTGGAGAGACCACAGATCTTGATGCTCTCGAGGATGATACGCAGCAAACCATCCGTCCCGCACGACATTGTTCGAGCTGAGTTTGCTGCACCACCTATGGCAGTGGAGGCATTGTTCCAGACAATCTCCTTTATATACAGGATGAGGGAGATGCCCATGGAGAGATTATCCCGCCGAGCTTTTGAGGCATCCAGACAGCTGGCCGAGGCTGGACACACTGGATCTTGGTATGCACAGATGCTACAGTGGTTCTCACATCATGGTATAGACATTGAGCGGTTGCCACCTTTTCAGTATGATCAGTCTGCTCCACGGGTTACCTCTCTCTCAATGCGAGGAACAGAGTGATGAGACAGGACATATGGCAGCACTACATACAGGAGACATGGACAGCACCAGAGAGCCCACTACCACCGAAGATGCTGTACTACAGAGACCACTTTATGAGCATCTCAGGGGATGGGTTTATACATCGACCGCGGTACATGGATGTATACATGCCACATAGCTCTCGCGTTGCTATTGGACAGCTACGAGTCTCATCACATCAGCTAGAGATAGAGGCTGGGAGAGCGGCACGGGTTCCTAGAGCTAAGCGGATATGCAGATTGTGCCACGAGGAGGTGGAGACTGAGGATCACTTTGTATGTAGATGTAGAGCCCACCAGGGGGTCAGAGATAGATATGCAGGATTGTTTGAGGAGCACTCTTCACTACATCAGTTGATGGAGGCCTTGGACCAGCGACAGCTTGGCAGACTACTACTAGAGCTTCATAGTTCTCGAGAGAGACTCCTCCAGACACCCGCTCCCACTAGGGGTGGGAGACAGTCCCAGCGTGGGGTGACCGCACAGAGAGCAGAGGAATTGAGAGCCAGGAGGAGACCTAGACAGACTGGACATAGAGCACCCCGACTCCGTCACCGAGAGATAGCAGCTATCCGAATGAGACACCAGATGGAGACACAGGAGAGGCTAGCTCGCTTTCATTCAGACTCAGGGTACATGTTCATGCCATTCACAGCCTCAGCATCGACGATGTATGATATCTTATATCCCTCTTATGGCACTGGATGGAGTTAGACATAGATCTGCATAGCATGCTTGTACTACCCCTTCAGCATATAGAGATCCATCTTGCCTTAGCACTCCATCCACATCCCCACCCCCCTATATGGGCTCCACCGATCCATGATGATTCACAGTTGTATCCAAACACATGCACACTTTTTCTTTTGTTTCTTTTCTTCCGATGACCGGAAGAACACAGTTGTATTATTTTTTGTCTCATAGGCCGACTTTGGCCTCTCGTAGACGTTAATATATCTTTCTCTCTCTCCTATTTTCTTGGATGACGATCTCACGAGGACGCGCTAGAGCATAGGAGAGCTTGCATGCCACAAGTCTTACACGCAAGGAGAGAAGGCAAGAAGGCCTTCCATCGAGATGGTCAGGTCATCATTGATGGCCAGCCCATGGATTAGCGGGTTGGGGCCTATGGGACACAGACCAGGCCACTCACACAGATACACATGGCAGTATGGAACTGTAATGGTTCACTATAGGTGCAGCTAGGACGACTGGAGCATGTTATGGTGGGGAGAGACATCATACTTCTGACAGAGACACATCAGAGCCCAGAGAGAGGGCTACCTCGAGTAGAGGGATTCCAGTGGGAGTCAGCATACAGGAGGACCACACGTCAGAGTACCTCGAGAGGGTCGGGGGAGTAGCAATTCTATTCAGACGGGAGCTACAGGGGAGACTGGGAGGGGTAGCACAGGATCCAGAGGCCAGATACATGAGGATCAGCTTACAACTCTCACAGGACAGGGTTATATACATAGCCCTATGTTACTTTCCTCCATCAGGATCCTCCTATGTCATTACAAAGGACATGCCACAGGAGGAGGAGACAGGAGCCTTGCCATACACTTGTCTGTCAGAGGAGATTATGCATTATTCTACACTAGGGGAAGTATTTCTTACGGGTGACTTCAATGCCCACACACAGAGAGCAGACAGTGTGAGGTGTATGACTATGATGACATGGAGATCCTCCACCCTGTGGATCCAGAGGAGATAGGGGCTAGTCGGGCATCAGAGGACATTGGACCAGACAGAGGACATTATGGGGACCACTTACTAGAGTTGGGAGCCAGGCATCGTCTCGTTATTTATAACGGGATGCTACAATGGCCGGGATCAAGAGGGTTGACATGCTTCCCACAGGGGGGTCATACACGGACCGGAGGCACGGTGGTGGACTACATTATGGGGTCTTTGGAGGCATCACAGCTTGTCACCTCATTCTCCATCCCACCTCGTCCTATTGGGGCAGATCATACATACTTGGCATTTTCACTAGTTGGATCACCAGTATCACCAGCCCCCCACATACCGACGCCACACACTACCATCTACTTCACACATGACATGGCAAACATATACACAGGCAGAGTAGAGGATGGGCTCCTACTCATGGATCCCCTGGCACCTATGGATACAATTACAGCCCAGCTGGCATCACTCCTACACACGGCTACATCACAGAGCTTCCCACATCGTGTCCACTCAGGAGAGCCTGCGAGATCTGGGACTATGCCCCAGAACAGATGGTATGATGACGAGTGCAGAGCCCTATACTCACGGCTCCGCATACAGAGAGCCTTGGGAGCCATCACAGAGCAGGAGTCGAGGAGAGAGATGAGGAGACTTACTTGCCGCAAAAGGCGGGCCTTCGCAGAGATACAGGAGCTAGAGATCTTCCATTTCTTCATGAGTACAGATAGCCCTATCTCATGGCGGCACTTCAGAGAGCCCCGGACATCGACACCCATTGCAGACCCACAGACATGGCACACATATGCAGAGGGCCTATACCACGCCCCACAGCAGCCACCTATACCTCAGCCACAAGAGCCTCGACCTACCACAGCTAGCTTCTTTACCCACTCGATGGTAAAGGAAGCTATCCGCCACCTATAGCATGGACGGGCCGCCGACATATGGGCCTATAGGGTGAGCATCCCATATATGCAGTAGATTCTTTGGCTCCTTTTCTTGCACACCTGTTTAACAGGGCACTAGCAGAGGGTTTGCCTGCGGAGTAGACGATGCACGATCCACAAAACAGGGGATATGCTCGATCCAAGCAACTACAGGACGGTTATGGTTGGCCACATGTTGGCCAAACTCTATGGTGCAGTGTTGGAGCAAGAGCTTAGCTTATATGCTGAGCGAGTAGGTTTACGCTCATCAGGGCAGGCAGGCTTCAGGAGAGCTTTCTCTACCACTGACCATGTATTCACTTTGAGATGTATGATTGATCAGGCCAGAGTGAGGAAGAGAAAGCTCTATTGCTGCTTTGTGGATTTCCGCAAGGCATTTGACACAGTACCACGAGAGAGACTCTTTCAGCGCCTGCAGTCTCTTGGCATACCAGCAGATATGACATGGGGCATCTATGCATTATATGAGCAGGTTTTTGGGCGAGTCAGATGCCTAGGAGGTATGTCCGAGACTATTGCTAGCACCATTGGTGTGAAGCAAGGATGCCCACTTTCCCCCACGGTATTTGGGTTATACATTGATGAGGTGGCTGACTTCATTACATGGGGAGGCGGAGATGGAGTTGATCAAGCAGGTACCTCAGTACATATTATGCTTTATGCTGATGATATTGTATTAGTGTCTGAGTCTCCAGGAGGTCTACAGCAGCATCTACATGCACTCGATGATTTCTGCACACAGAGGGGTCTTATTGTGAACCTTGGGAAAACCAAGGTTATGGTCTTTCATACATCGAGACAGGGCAGGAGTCAGTAGGACGCCAGGTGGAGGTGGTGACATCATACGTGTACCTAGGGGTTCTCAATTGGCACGCCCGCCACCGACATGGTGGGTGCCACGTCCCCGAGGCTGCAGAGCCCAAGGTAACGGTTACTACGGCAACCTGTTACGAGCATTTACTGCAGGATATCACGGATCATACACTTGCTGCAGATCTAGCGGGCCTGCAGCCACTCCCTCAGCCCTTTCTAGGACCCACCCTCACCCTCGTCCTCCAGCCTCTCATCTTCATGCGTTCCTTCCAGATTGGACTCTGGTCTCAGTGGCCAAGTCTACAGAGAGCTTCACACATGCAAAAATTGACTGCTTTTCTACAGAGAAACTCCATAATAATCAACACCAATTTGGAGAACCTTGCAGGTTTGGCATACATCTTGGTTCGCTTCGATGATGGAGCTGAAAAATCTAAACACTCAGCACCCCTTAGGCCAATACATTCACCATCTTTGCTTGTAGGATAACCGTTTCCATGTGTATGTGCCACCACACCTGCAGCAAGCCATAAAATACACTATTGAGGTACAATATGAAGTGCAAGTGTGATGATTTTTGGGTGTGCTTATTAGCTGACTAGAATGCTTCCATCTTGATACACCAAAAAGTTTTTTAGCTTCTTAAAATGAGTAATCCACCTGTTGGAGTTTCAAGATTGGTTGCTGAAGCAACAGCAGAGTCAGGTGCTGCATCATCAACTTCCAAAGACTCTGACCTGTCTGTGTCACCTGCAATATTGTGATCTGAGAAAAGATAAGAACTGTACATTGTCTTAAATTATGATGGCATGGCTTGATAATGCTTAGATGTGACAATGGACACCTCATGTTAGGATAGCCATTGCCTCACTATTCAGCTAACAGGCCCAACCATAAAACATCCATCCCGAAAATAAAAAGAAGCAAGATTTTCAACATAACACAGAAAATTGTTGTCAAGAAAGATGTTGTGTTGATGGACGTGTGTGCCTCTGCTAGCTGTAAGCTCACACTGTGTCAAAAGAAACAAGCTGATGAGCCTTCTACTATCTGCAGAACATGTCAATTCCCCTAGGAACTCTTCATAAACCCCTATGTGAGAGAGATGAGCTTAATTATTTTTTATGTGGCAAAGATAAATTTGACAGTAAGCCATTAACCATAATTATAATTGATAAAGGTGCCTCTTAAATAGGTGAGCTACAGAGCCTTGATAAATGCAATCTCGATCTATGTGTAAGGTCTTTCCACTTCTCCCTACTGCACCTCTTCGTAAAAAAAAAAAAATCGTCCTGTCTTAATCAGGATACTGTTACTAGGTGACATCACCTTCATCCGTGCCTTCCGAGGTGGTCTTCTATGACCTGTTCCACCATCCAGTTCTTCTATAGTTTCGTCTGGATTCATCAAGGATGTGCACCTTTCTGCAAGCAAAGTACATGCATGAGCTGCTGGAAACTTGATTCAATGATAAACAACCAATTTGGCAAACCAAATTGCTTGATCCAAAAACAAAGAAAGGAAGGAGATCAGATAACCATAGAGAAAACGTGAAGGTCTATGGACACAAATTAGAAATTTAAACAAGAGCACCTAAAAGTCAAGAGCTAAGTCAAAAAGATAAAGAGCTTATTTCTCAACTTATAATCCATTATGCAAATAACAATGCTATTTAAAGTGCTTCTCAGCCTCTACCTCCTTAAACCTACGTAGTATGCGCATCTCCTGAGTAAAGCGAGAACTACAGATTTGGGAAGGAGTTAAAGTTCATGTATGTGTTCCCCACCCCCCCAAAAAAAAAGCCCTGCACGCCTTCCCCCTTGTCCCCGTGTGTGTGCACCAGCCCCACTGAAATCGGCCTTCAGAAACTTGACGGGCGGTGAGCACACTTAATCACACTTAGACCTCTTTACTGTTGGGGTAAAGGCGTTATGCCCACCCTTATAGTGTGTACAAGCCCATAAGTTATAGTACATAGTACACTTAGTACTTTTAATGTACTAAGTGCACTATGTGTACTAGTGCAATATACATGTGTGATAGGGGAGTCACACACTCATGCTATTGATGAGTTGACTTATCCCCACAACTCTCTCTCTCTCTCTCCCTTGTTTCTCTGTGTATGTCTCCCACATGACCTAACCCTAATTCTCCCGCACAACTGGTATCAGAGCTTTGGTCCCTCCCTCTTCTCCTTGATGGCTCCTGCTGATTTCTGTCCTTCTGTTCTGGTCGTATTCAGCCCTGTCATGCTGGTCGCCTGCTGAATCCCTCTTGGAGCTGCCTGTATCCTTTCTGGTCGCCTTTTTTTCTGCCCAGCCAGTAGGCGTGGGCTGGCTCAGCTGCTGCCCAGCAGCTGCGCATAGGCAGCCCAGCCATTGTGGGCTGCTCAGCTGCTGCCCAGCCAGCAGCGTGGGCTGCCCCAGCTGCCCAGCAGCCAAGCGAGGGCTGCCCAGCAGCCAGGCGGGCTGCTCAGCAGCCACGAGCAGCCCTGCAGAGTCATTTTCAGCACACAGTAGCTGTATTTTCAGCACACGCAGAGAAGCAGGCAGGTCTCAGCAGCATTAAAGTGAACATCAAAGCATTCAACATCAGCAAGTTTCGCCCCTCTCACCTGCACAGAACAGAAGCAGCAATCATCAACCCCTCTTTTCCTGCAACAACAAAAACCCGCCTGCAAATTGAAGAAAAATCAGAAATTACAAGGTATTTTCCTCAATTTTTTTTGGGGATTTGCAATTGAGCAAGTACAATCAACAATTGAGCAGGTACAGGTGTTGAATTGTTCAATTTTGAGCAAAATTGGCAAAATTGGGTGACATTGGTCACAATCAGGATCAATTTGCAGGAAATTGGATGTCGAAATTTGGGGCTTTTGATGTAATTGTGCAATTAAGCACTCATACATGCTGTATGATGTGAAAAATCGCACATTTGGGCAAAATTGCAGCAAATTGCAGTGCAAATCAAGGGGCTTTTGTGCCGATTTGGTTGATTTGCATGCAGGCAATCGCATTTGATGCTGTGGATAATGTGTTGATGCCTTACAAGCACTCAATGTGCCTGTAAATCAAGGGGCTTTCATTATTTGGATGTATATGTGGCCAGGGGGAAGCATCGTGAACACTCTGGATGCCTTCATGTGCGTCAGTGTACCATGTATGATCAAAAATTGATCTTAAATCAAGGGGCTTTTCAAGTTTGTATGCTTGATGAGCTTGGCAAAGCAGCAGGCAAGACATTTATGCCTTGAATCCTCAAAAATCAGCTTGCAGTCAAGGGGCTTTTGCCCAATTTCTGTTCGGGACTGTTTTATGCAGTGTACGGGACTGTAAAAGTCTGATTTTTACTCATTTGGACAGCCAAGAGAGCATTTATTGCTATTGTACCTGCTGGTACAGATTTGGCACAGCTTTGTGCATGTTTTTGGCATGGCTGTACACTGATTTGAGTGAGGAAAAGGTTCAATTTCAGCTGTTGTACTTGCCGGTACAGGTTTGGTACATCATTGGTGAGCACTTGGTACTGCTGTACAGTACTTTGGAAGGGCCACAGAGCACATTTAAGGTGCTGTCCAAAATCTGCAGCAACCAGATTTTGGTGATTTCATCACATAAAGTGGGAGAAAAGTTGCGTTTGTGCTTCCGCAGTGGGAGATAAAGCTTGGGAGAAAAACTGTGAGTACTTTGTGTGCTTTTGGTGCAGTGTTTGCACATTTTGCAGGGAGTCAGGCATTGACAGGTTGCATTTTGCTATGGCAACCACAGGTGAGAGCTCTTCATTGCTTCACATCAAGAAGCTTGAAGGCTCGCATAATTATGATATTTGGCAAACCCAGTGCTACAATGTGTTGCTCCAGAAAAAGC
Source organism: Cibotium barometz (assembly GCF_041138505.1). NCBI lineage: Eukaryota > Viridiplantae > Streptophyta > Polypodiopsida > Cyatheales > Cibotiaceae > Cibotium > Cibotium barometz. The sequence goes on along the minus strand of NC_141054.1, from coordinate 60,890,259 downwards.
AGCACAAGCCTATCAAAGAAAGGGGTGTGATGCCCGCTTCTCTTACTGCTGAAGAGTGGGAAGATATGGATGAGCTGGCAAGATCTACTATCATGTTGTCTGTGTCAGACTCATTACTTTTCAGCATTCGTGAAGAGAAGACAGCTTGGGGAATGTGGCAGAGATTGCAGGACTTGTATGCCCAACAAAGTGCCTCAAGCAAAGTGTATTGGTTGAAGAAACTCATAGGCCTTCAGATGAAGGAAGGGGCTTCTATGACAGCCCATCTAAATGAGTTTAATGGTATTGTCAGCCAGGTCATCAATCAAAAGTTGGCAATGGACGATGAGTTCAAAGCCACTTTTCTATTATGCACTTTGCCAGAGAGTTGGGACACATTTAGGACAGCCACTAGCAATTCGAATGCTATGCTGTCATATGCAGATGTTGAGGGTGCTCTTCTTCAAGAAGAGATGAACAGGAAAAACAACTCTGTTGGAAAGTCCAATGCAATGAATGCACGTGGGAGATCCCAGCAAAGGGGTAAAAGCCAAGAAAGGGGAAGGAGCAAGTCTCGCTCCAAAAAGGATTTGGAATGCCATTATTGTGGCAAGAAGGGACACATGAAAAAGCAATGCTACAAATGGAAAAATGATCAAAAAGAAAAGGGAAAAGGCAAAGACAAAGAGAAAGATAAAGCCAAAGATGTAAAGCCAAAGGGCAAAAGTGGAGTCAAGATTGAAGAAATCAATGTGTCACATGCAGGTGGCAGTGAGGATGAGGTCCTATTTACGTCTTCACTTGATGCCCATTCACTTCTTACAGGTGGTCATGGTATGCACTCATGGATCATTGATTCAGGTGCCTCCTTTCATGTCACAGGTTGCAGAGACTTGTTTGTCAGGTATACTGCTGGCAATGAAGGAGTGGCTTATTTGGGTGATAACCATGCATGCAAGATTCTTGGCAGAGGTGATGTGAGGCTTGTATTTTCAGATGGCTCACAGCTTATGCTCCATGATGTCAGGCATGTGCCTGAGATCAAGAAGAACCTGCTTTCTACTGGACAGCTTGATGATGCTGATTATGTTACCACATTTGGTAGTGGAAAGTGGAAAATTAGTAAGGGCTCACTGGTTGTTGCCAGAGGCTCTAAGGTGGACACTCTTTACTTCATGCATGCAGGTGTTTGTCACCATGCTAATGTAAATGCAACCGAGCTGCCGGAAATTTCTATGTGGCATAGCCAGTTGGGACACATGAGTGTCAAAGGAATGGAGCAATTGTCTCGTTTGGGTTACTTGCCTTCTCTAAAGTTTTCAAGTTTTCAATTTTGTGAGCATTGTTTATATGGTAGGCAACTACAGTGCCCCCACAAGAAAGCTCTTGGACAAAAAGATGCTCAGTTAGAGCTTGTGCATACAGATGTATGTGAGATGCCTCAGCTTTCTTTGGGAGGGGCAAAATATTTTGTGTCTTTTATAGATGATGCCACACGCAAGGTGTGGGTTTATCCTCTTCGTTTGAAGAGTGATACATTCTCAGTGTTTCAGAAGTTTGTTGCTCATGTTGAGAATCAAACTGGCAAAACACTGAAGGCTTTGCGTTCCGACAATGGTGGAGAGTATATGTCCAAACAGTTTCAGGACTTTTGTGATGCTAAAGGCATCAAGAGGGAGCTCTCTACTCCTTATGATCCTCCACAAAACGGGACAGCAAAGAGGATGAACAGGACCATTCAGGAGAAGGTCCGTTCTATGTTGTCACATGCTGCATTACCTCATGGTTTTTGGGCTGAAGCTGTTATGACAGCCGTTCACCTTATAAACAGGTCACCTAACACGAGGCTTGGTGGGAAAGTGCCAGAAGAAGTATGGACAGGGAAGCCTCCGTCATACAAGCACTTGAGAGTGTTTGGTTGCGTTGCGTACGTGCACATACGCAGGGAAATGCGCACCAAACTTGATCCTAAGTCTCACAAATGCATATTTCTAGGATATGGTGACAGAGGTGAAATGGGGTATAGACTTTGGGATCCCATGAATAGAAAGATCATACGCAGCAATGATGTCATTTTTGATGAAACATGCATGTATAAGGAGCCTGCAAGGCAACAGGAGCCTGGCAGAGTCATCTTTGATGATGATGGACATCATGGACAACAACAAAGGGCTGTAAATCAGCCATTACAGCAGGAAAACCAGCCCTTAAATGGTGCTGAAAATGGTCCAAATGGACAGCCAAATATGGCAGAAGATATCCCTATGGATATACCACAGTTAGAGGAGATACCGGGCATGATATTTCAGCCTTATGGCATGGAACAGGAGCCACCAATGGGTGATATGTAGGCTGGACAGCAACCTGCAAAAGATGGTCATTGGGTACGGAGGTCCACAAGACCCTCCAGAGCCCCTGACAGGTTTGTTCCAGGGGTTGACTACTTGATGCTTACTTACTGTGGGGAGCCCTCATGTTATAAAGAGGCTTTACAGAGGGCAGACAAGGCTCTTTGGGAGCGTGCCATGAAGTCAGAGATGGATTCTCTGCATAAAAATGGAACATGGAAGTTGGTGCATTTGCCTGCAGGCAAGAAGGTTTTGCCATGCAAGTGGGTATACAGGCTCAAAGTTGCACCAGATGCAAAGCCAAGATACAAAGCCAGGTTAGTGGCTAAGGGCTTCAAGCAGGAATATGGTGTGGACTTTGATGAGATCTTCTCTCCAGTGGTCAAAATGACCACACTTAGAGCTGTATTAGCTTTGGTTGCTCATGATGATCTGGACTTGATTCAGATGGATGTGAAGACTGCTTTTCTTCACGGTGATCTCCATGAGGAGATATATATGCAGCAGCCAGAGGGTTATGCAGTGAGTGGAAAGGAGAAGCTTGTATGCAAGCTGAAAAAGAGTCTTTATGGGCTCAAACAGGCACCAAGGGAATGGTATCATAAATTTGATACATTCATGAAATCCCAGAAATTCAGGAGAAGTGACATAGATCACTGCTTATACACCAAGAAAGCTTTGGATGGCAGTCTATTGATCCTCATCTTGTATGTTGATGATATGTTGATTGCCGGGAAATCTCGTAAAGAGATGGATGCCTTGAAGCAGAGGCTGCATCAAACCTTTGATATGAAGGATTTGGGTGATGCAAATCACATTTTGGGTATGCGGATACTTCGGGACAGAAATCAGCATGTGTTGTATTTGTCTCAGAAGGAATACATTGGCAAAGTCTTGCAGAGGTTCAATATGGACGGGGGGAAGAAGACTAGTACTCCTTTGCCTCCATATGTGAAACTCAGTGCTATGGACAGCCCACAGTCAGATAGAGACAGGGCTGATATGGCCAAGATTCCGTATGCTTCAGCTTGTGGCAGTCTCATGTATGCCATGGTTGCTACTAGGCCGGACATTGCATTTGCAGTGGGAGTGGTTTCTAGATACATGGCCAAACCTGGCAAGAAGCATTGGGAAGAAGTGAAAGGTGTCATGAGATACCTGAAGGGCACACAGGATATGTGCATCTGCTTTGGCAAACAGGATGCATTAGTGTATGGTTACACGGATTCGGATTATGCCGGTCATCCAGATAACCGGAAGTCTACTACCGGTTATGTGTTTACATTCACAGGAGGTGCTGTGTCATGGATATCCAGGATGCAGAAGTGCACTGCCTTATCTACTACAGAGGCCGAGTATATTGCAGCCACAGAGGCTTGCAAGGAGGCATTATGGCTATCTCGGTTAGTGGTTGATTTGGGTTATACTGGGGATATTCCATTGTTGCATTGTGACAGTCAGAGTGCCATCCAGTTGGCAAAGAACCCTGTCTTTCATGCAAGGACGAAGCATGTGGATGTGAAGTATCACTTCATCAGAGAGGTGATAGAGAACAAGCAAATTCAGCTTGTTAAGATTCATACGGATGACAACCCGGCTGATCTGTTGACAAAGAGTTTGCCTCCGGAGCGGTTTGCTCATTGCAGACACTTGATGGGCATTGGATGAGGCCATTTTCAGCCTTGATATGGCCTTGTATATTATCATGTACATGCTGATTTTTTCTTTTCCTTTACTTAAGGGAACTTTGCCTTTAAGTGGGAGGTTGTTGGGGTAAAGGCGTTATGCCCACCCTTATAGTGTGTACAAGCCCATAAGTTATAGTACATAGTACACTTAGTACTTTTAATGTACTAAGTGCACTATGTGTACTAGTGCAATATACATGTGTGATAGGGGAGTCACACACTCATGCTATTGATGAGTTGACTTACCCCCACAACTCTCTCTCTCTCTCTCCCTTGTTTCTCTGTGTATGTCTCCCACATGACCTAACCCTAATTCTCCCGCACATTTACGAACTGGAATAATAAACTTGGAAGAAGAAGAAAAAGAAATAAGTGGAGCTAGAGTGCTCCTGCACAAAAGACTAATTGGCCCCCCCAAAGCTTGGCGCCCCCGTAGGTATTCATTTATAACTCGAGGTCGGCGTAGCCCTTGTACAATTCCTAAGAAAATGCCTCCTTGCTTCACGTGGAGGAGATCTTCTCAAACTTTCACCCAGTTTGTGTGTTGTGGTGAAACAAGAGCCTTGGCCCCCTTTTTGTACAAGTTTGGGAAAAATCTATTACAAAGGCTTTTCCCAAAAGACTATCGAATAGCTTTTTCTTCTCTTTATATATATATATATATATATATATATATATATATATATATATATATATAAAATTTGTACAGCGATGCGTTTTTTATTTTCAACGCTGCTTTCTCTTTCGCGATTTTGGGGCTGCCCGACACTTTTTTCCTTCCGGCGCTTTTCCTTGCTGCCCGTCGCCTCTCACGCGATCTGTTGCCTGGCGTCTTCGCATCTAGCTGCCCATCGCCTCTCTTGCTTGGGTGCGCCACTACGATTGCAGCGCCTGTAGGACTGCCTCAGTTGACTAGCCACACGTGCCAGCTGCCTGTACGACTACTTCAGTGCCTGCAGCCAACCGCCACGTCATCAACTGCGACCCTGTTAGCTGTGCGCCACATCAGTTGCAGTCCAACCTGTGAAGCCAGTCGTACTACGTGTCATCTGCCACGTCACCTGTGCCACGTGTCAGTTGCCTATACTTGTTGTACTTGCAAGGGCTGACCCCCCACAAGTAGCCTTGAGAGAGGCTGCTACACCTGCAACAAGGTAAGAGGGAAAAAAAAAACACATGCACACATGAGCAATCCATGGAGGAGGTAATATCAATCGATAAGCCTGTATAGAAGTCAGTAGATGCAAAGGTTGAGAGGATAATCTTGAACTTGAAGACTGAAGATGCCAATCTTGAAGCCTGTCTCTTACATCCAATGTTGGAATCGGAATGAAAGGGTGTAAGAGATCTGCAATAGCTTTCCATATAGATCTATGATGCATCCCAAGATTGTATTGTTGGCATGCTGCCGGAAAAGAAAGAATTTGCCCTCTAGTATCCACTACGTCGTCAATGAACCGGATGCCTAACTTCATAAGATTGTAAGCTCTGATTGGTTGTTGTACAGCAAGGGGAGAGTAAAAAACAGCACTCCAATGTATGCTTTCCATTCGAAGCGAGGAAGCTATAGAAGCAGGATGGGGAGACCATTTGATGCGAGAGAGCACTTTATTCCAATCCTGAATCAAGGAAGTAGAAAATGGACAACCAGGGATTTTACCTTGAAATTTGCCAAGCACTACTTCGGATGGATCAACCAACCAACGACCATAAGCATTTGTGCGCATCCGACCACACAAAATTGCCAACATGATAGACCAAGGCTGCTCTTGTTGAAAAAAGGTTTTGAGCATAGTGATCTTTCTTGCCAGCACATGAAATTTGATGTTTATAATATTCAAACGACCATGCATTTTTGGCGAGCAAAGCAGGTCCATTTTGAGCAACCTTAAAGCTTTTTTATGAAGCTTAGTTTTCCAAAAAATCTCCATGGCTTGAGATATAAAAGAAGAAAGATCTCGAGATGACCAATGTAAGAGAGGAAGGTAGAATTGGACATAAGCCAGAACAATGGACTGAACAATTCGAAGCCGTACATGTAATGGCCACACACACATGTACACACACACACCAAGCATGTAACTGCACCCACACATGTGTACAACTTACACATGCATATACAGAGTAAAACATGACCAGTGAATGCTAAATAGGTTTAAAACATAATAACAATGCTTAAGAAGAAGAGGTAAAATTCTCAATCCTATAACATACCCCCCTCTTAAAACAAAGCAATCGCCCTCGATTGTTCATTCAAAGGATCTGCCAACTGAAACAGAACCTAATAGAGCAATGAGAAAGCGATGTCCTGTCAACTGAAACAGAACATCTGAATAACATAAATCAAGAGCATCCACCTCGTGAATAGTCATGTCCCCCTGGATGCTTTACCTGCTCCGCTCATGGCCATCCCTCAAGACCCACGATTAGCAGTACATCATGAACATGAGTAAACACTGATGCATATCAAACGAAAGTCTAGAATAGGCGTCCCCATTCTCTCAAAAGATTCGTATATCCATGAATCAAACCATGTGACTAGTACACATACATCATAGAAATCCAGTTCAATATCTCAGGTGTGCTGATAAGAACACCAAGCGACTTCCAGATCTCATCCAAGTGAACTCTGTGACAAAGGAGCGGAGTCACTCCCCTCTTGAGTAACAGGTAGTACTCCAGAATCCACAGCTGAACCTATTGAAGCACTTTCTAAGGTAGGCTTCAAACCAAAAGCCTCAAGGTAAAGTTGTAGTATCCTCGGTGAATCTGCCAAGTCACCCTCCTCCATCCACTTCGAATCCATAGGTGAATAGTTCACAAACTTTACCAAATATCGACGTGAAACTTTTCCTCTGACTTTTCTTTCTTTATGTACCAAAATCTATTCCGGTTGAAGAATCTCATCAAGTTCTTCTACCTCTGCTTGCGGCATCCCTATCAAGTCAGGTACTAGTCCAGCAGACGGTTTCTGTTTCTTTGCTTTAGGCTCTTCCTGTGAATCATCTGCGTTTTTAAGTGCTCTCTTCGGACACCTATAGTACCGATGTCCCTCTCCTCCACAAGAGAAACATTTGTTGCCAGCTATAAGCTCTTTCTTTTCTTCATCTGTCCTTTGAGGTAAGGGCTGAAATTTTTTCTTCTTGGATTGCCCCTTCTCTCGTGGTTCAGTGTTTTTGGTCTCCTTTGACTCCTTTGCCTCTTTTGATACTTTCTTGGAAAAGAGACATTGATCCTTGAATCCTTACATCTGACCAGTAAGCATGGCATATCCAATCTGAGCATTTGCTATCATCTGAGTCATATTAATGACCTTTGTTTTAATGCAATAATCACGAAGCTCCTTGGGTAACCCACAGCAATATGTCTCTACCTGCTCAACTAGTAACACGGGCCTAAAGGATGTGACCGGTAGTAGAGCATCCCAAAATTTCTAGTTATATTCTTCCAGATTGCTACAATTTCTGGAATCTAATCGATGCCAAGCTGTCATAACATCCATCTCAAAAGTTGGTGTCAACCATAAGGAAGAGAAGATTTGCTTGAACTCCACCCAAGTGCTTGGTGCTATTCCCTGATGAAGTGTTGACCACCATTGAAGAGCATTTCCCTTTAGGAAAGAAGCTGCCTTTCGTACCTTAGATGCCTCTGTGAAGTTACCACCAGAAAATGCCACATCAAACTGTTGAATGAAGGTGAGAGCCTTCAAACGATCCTTTGCACCACTAAAAGTATCAAGCTTTACTGCAACACCACCCTTTTATAATCTTTTGGCTTCTCGCCTTGAACAAGATTATCATATGGGTGCCCACAGCAATAGATCCCATGCCCATCATACCACCTCCCATACCAGGCATACCAAAAGCACTTCCACCACCACCACCAAAAGTTCCATACATACCTCCTCGCATACCTCCATGCATACCTTGTTGCATACCATAGCTCCCAGTCATGCCCATGTTGGGTACACCTGTCATGGAATGAAAGATAGAGCCTCCGCCAAAGTAACCAGGATGAGAAGTATTAAAAGGGTTTCCATGTATACGTGGGGGAAAAGAAGAAGAAGAATCGGGGTATGGCTGAAAATTTGGGTGGATGGGAGCCGAATGTTGAGGCTTAGCTTTCTTCTCAGACCCCTGCTTCCGTGGTTTAGAATCATCTTTAAAGTTTTGTGGAAAATGTGAGTCCTTCGCGAGTTCCATTAATCCTTCCATCAAACTGTGCATCTTTGCTTCATAGGTGGCATCATCATCTTCAGCTTCTGGCATATCGAAAGGTATTTCTTGCTCGCTTTCCTCATCTTCATAGAAGTAGTAGTCCTCTTCCGAAGATAAATCCTTCATCTCCGCACTAGTTCTGTGTCGACTACAGGCTCGCCCCTTGAAAAAGTTGACCATGAATCCCGGCAATGGAACCTTGAAACCGGCCTTCAGAAACTTGACGGGCGGTGAGCACACTTAATCACACTTCAATCTCTTTACAAACTGGAATAATAAACTTGGAAGAAGAAGAAAAAGAAATAAGTGGAGCTAGAGTGCTCCTGCACAAAAGACCAATTGGCCCCAAAGCGTGGCGCCTCTTAAAATATTGCATCTTTTTTGGTGTCGTGTAGCTGTCGGCCTGTTTTCCTACAGCCCACTGCTTCCTTCACTAGTATATAAGAGTTGCTCCCTTAGTCATTCCAACATATCATTTCTGCCCTATTTGCTGGCTCTTGTACTCTGTAACCTCAAGCTAATAAAGCTCAGTTCTTGCTTGCAATCTTTCTCTCTCTCTCTCTTGCTGGCCTTGAGCGTCAGTGTCATCACGCACATTTTCAGGAACCCCGCACGAAGGGGTGGCTCTTTGATACATTAGTGACACCAGCCTTGATGTATGCAGCAGCGGTTTGGGCACCAGGGCTTGCAGCCTCCACATGGGTACAGCTGGAGAGACCACAGATCTTGATGCTCTCGAGGATGATACGCAGCATCCGTCCCGCACGGCATTGTTCGAGCTCAGTTTGCTGCACCACCTATGGCAGTGGAGGCATTGTTCCAGACGATCTCCTTTATATACAGGATGAGGGAGATGCCCATGGAGAGATTATCCCGCCGAGCTTTTGAGGCATCCAGACAGCTGGCCGAGGCTGGACACACTGGATCTTGGTATGCACAGATGCTACAGTGGTTCTCACATCATGGTATAGACATTGAGCGGTTGCCACCTTTTCAGTATGATCAGTCTGCTCCACGGGGTTACCTCTCTCTCAATGAGAGGAACAGAGTGATGAGACAGGACATATGGCAGCACTACATACAGGAGACATGAACAGCACCAGAGAGCCCACTACCACCGAAGATGCTGTATTATAGAGACCACTTTATGAGCATCTCAGGGGATGGGTCTATACATCGACCGCGGTACATGGATGTATACATGCCACACAGTTCTCGTGTTGCTATTGGACAGCTACGAGTCTCATCACATCAGCTAGAGATAGAGGCTGGGAGAGCGGCACGGGTTCCTAGAGCTGAGCGGATATGCAGATTGTGCCGCGAGGAGGTGGAGACTGAGGATCACTTTGTATGTAGATGTAGAGCCCACCAGGGGGTCAGAGATAGATATGCAGGATTGTTTGAGGAGCACTCTTCACTACATCAGTTGATGGAGGCCTCGGACTAGCGACAGCTTGGCAGACTACTACTAGAGCTTCATAGTTCTCGAGAGAGACTCCTCCAGACACTCGCTCCCACTAGGGGTGGGAGACAGTCCCAGCTCACAGATTTCTTCCAGAGAGCTATGCCAGTGCCAGCTGATGTACCACGTGGGGTGACCGCACAGAGAGCAGAGGAATTGAGAGCCAGGAGGAGACCTAGACAGACTGGACATAGAGCACCCCGACTCCGTCACCGAGAGATAGCAGCTATCCGAATGAGACACCAGATGGAGACACAGGAGAGGCTAGCTCGCTTTCATTCAGACTCAGGGTACATGTTCATGCCATTCACAGCCTCAGCATCGGCGATGTATGATATCTTATATCCCTCTTATGGCACTGGATGGAGTTAGACATAGATCTGCATAGCATGCTTGTACTACCCGTTCAGCATATAGAGATGCATCTTGCCTTAGCACTCCATCCACATCCCCACCCCCCTTATATGGTTTGTATATGGGCTCCACCGATCCATGATGATTCACAGTTGTATTCAGACATGCACACTTTTTCTTTTGTGTCTTTTCTTCCGATGACCGGAAGAACACAGTTGTATTATTTTTTGTCTCATAGGCCGACTTTGGCCTCTCGTAGATGTTAATATCTCTCTCTCTCTCTCTCTCTCTCTCTCTCTCTCTCTCTCATGTTCCTTGCTTCCGCTTGTGCACATTCTTTCATGGTATCATTCGCCTAGGCTCTGGCTGCTGCACAATCTGTTCCTCTACGTTTTCTGCTTCCCTAGACTCTCCAAGCTGTAGATCCTTCAAAACAGTGGCTGGGTTTCTCTCTCTTAGCTGCGTTTTTTCTCTACAAGCTCTCCAACTGCTGTCAGCCAGCCCCCAGGCTCCGTTTTCTTCTACAGAGGCAAGTGGAGGAGATCTAGCTGCAGATTCAGCAAGTGCATCAGACAAGTGGCAGATCAGCTCTTCTCCCTCCAAGATCCCCTCCCTCTTCCGGTAGGAGGTTCCCGGTGGTGTGTTTTTTGGGTTTCTTTTGCTACTGTCCAGCCTGCGTCTTCAGAGGGGGCTATTAGTCCCTAGTTGGATTCTGTGGAAAGGTGCTTGAGAGAGCACGTGGATTGCTTAGCTACAAAGGTTGTGTGAGACATAGCTTCTTTGAGGCAGACATGGGTCCCCCCTGCAACGAACAAGGAGGACAAACTCAGTGGTACAAAATATGATCACTGGAAGCTACAGATGAAGGTCTGGTTCACACACAAGGGTCTCTTGGAGATTGTTCAAGGCCACGAACGAAAGCCCGAATGCCGTACAAGCTCTAGGAAGTGGACTCAGGACAGGAGGATGCCTTTCTCACCGAACTTTCAGCTTGGGAGAATCAAGACTCAAAAGCTCACTCTGCACTTGTACGAGCCATCTCACCAGAGGTCTCCCCCGCCGTGCAAACATTGGATTGTGCTGCTTCTGTTTGGAGAAAGCTGACAGACCTATATGCACGGGACTCTACAATGCGGTAGTCAACCTATTGGGTCAGCTCTTTTCTCTGGAGTTTACAGCAGGGACTTCCATGCAGTCATTTGTGATGAAGGTTAAGCTAATTCATGACCAATTAGTGGCAATGGGTACTGCCCTGACCTCTTCTCAATTAGCTGCTCTCCTCCTCATCAGGCTTCCTGCAGATTATGACATGGTTTCCCGAGCTTTGCGGGTTCAGATCACAACACGTTCCCTCGAGTTTGATGATCTGTGTACTCTCCTCTTGGAAGAGGAATCCATCCTAGTTTCTCAGGGGAAATTGAAAGTTTCATCGTCTATTGGACCTGATAAGGCACTCTCGACAGTGTAGAAGAAAGTTCAGAGTCGGTGTTACAAGTGTGGGAAGAAAGGCCACCTCTTAAAGGATTGTCAGTCAAAGGACAAAGGCAAAGCCAAGGACAAGGGCAAGTCTTCCAAGAAGGGCAAAGACAAGTCACATGACACTGACACAGACTCGTCTAGTGATAACCCCAGCTCTCCCAAGGCCTTACAGTCTGGAGAGAACATGACTGGTGTCTTGCTCTGATCCTAAGGGCATCCCCCACGTGCTGTCTTCCAGAAACGGCTTGTGGGCGGGTGCAAGGTTGACATATATGTACGTACGGATCCGATCCGTACCGTACGGCCGTACTGTACGGATCCATACGTGTACAGATCGATCCGTACGTGAGGTTTTTTTGGGGCTGAAAATCGTCGTGCGTTGTCTGATTGGGCGCCCACCTGGCCTTTGGGTACATACTAGGCCTTTGATTAATGTACACTGTATTGTATACACTTATTGCAGAGAGCGTGCGTTACAGAGAGCAGAAAATTATCGAAAAAGACCAGGCGAAAACATTTGCACAGCGTTGGAACTTTGGCGTGCCTGTAGGTAAACTGAGCATCTTCCTCTCTCTCTCTCTTTCTCTCCCTCTTGAGTCTTATCTCTTTCTCCGCGTCACACAAGACCTCTGGCTTGCCGCTTATAAGTTATTCCTGAGTCCTTAGCATATGTGCTGCGCACTTGGCAGGTGCAGACAAAAGTCTCAAGAGCCATCATGCCTAAGCCAACTAACCCGTATTGGCAAGAGCACACCAATGTCATCCGCATTGTCAACACGCCAGGGCAAGGTGGATCTGGAACGCGACGATGGCAATGCAAGTATTGCAACTTTCAGCTCACCAGTACCATTTCTCGCGTCGTTATGCACTTGACAGGCATTGGCACAACCAATAATTGTGCAGGGTGCAAGGCAGTACCAAAGGATATTAGGCTGTTGCCAAAGAGAGAGAGAAGATCATTTCTGTCCTGTGTGCCCAGCCGACCAGCTTTTTCAAAGAAAAACCACCCACGTATGCTGCAGCCCGACTGTGTGCCCAAGGAGAGGATCAGCCAGTCGCCTGTGTGCCTCTGTCTCTCTTGCCGCACCCTTCACAAGAGTGTGAGAGAGAATTCAATGTGGAGAGAGAGAGTTTTGCGCGACTGCACCTCCTGCTTGCAAGAGAGAGAGAGAGAGAGAGAGAGAGAGAGAGAGAGAGAGAGAGAGAGAGAGAGAGAGAGAGAGAGAGAGAGAGAGAGAGAGAGAGAGAGAGAGAGAGAGAAAGAAAGAAAGAAAGAAAGATTTTATTAACGTCTTCCAAAAGACCGAACTCGGCCTATGAGACAAATTGGAGTACATGTATGGGGTATCCTCTGTCATCCCAACAAAATGAAAAAGTACTGAATAAAAAAGCTGAATTTGGGTGTGTAGGGGATGGAGCTCTATTACTAGGAGAATGCAAAGCTATATGCATGGAGTATACAATCATGATATGCAACCTAGCTAGCTCCATCCTGTACCATACTGGGGGTATAAAATGGTATACATCAGTGAAGGGGGTGTCCACAGCTCCCTGAAGAACATGCCTGGGTGTGCTCTGAAGCGAGCCAGTCGCTCCTCACCCTCTCTGTGAAACTGAGCTCTGATCTCTGTCATCTCTCTCTGGTATAGGCGTGGTGTCCGAAAGCCAGGTGTCCTCTGTCTCCTGCGGGCTCTAAGTGTCTCTGCTCTCTGGAGAGTAATTCCCTGCCGTGTAGGGGCTGGGAGGGGTATGGATCTCTGAAAAAATGTAGTAATCTGTGTCTGTCGCCCCCCCTCTGGGGCTGTCTGAGCCTGTAATAATGTCTCTCTGTGGCGCTGTATGTCTAGAATGTATCTCCCCAGTATGCGCTGGTCTGCTGCCTCAAAGATCTGGCGTAGGGAATGTGGCTCTCTGAATAAAATGGGATATCTCTCTCTGATGGCTGTATATGCTCTGCATCTGCATACATAATGCTCCTCACTCTCCACCTCCTCTCTGCACAATCTGCATACCCTCTCCTCTCGGGGGATCCGTGCTGCTCTGCCAGTCTCAATCTCCAATCGGTGTGATGAAACTCTGAGCTGACCAATAGCCACTCGGGAGCCGTGTGGTAAAAAGCCCTCCATGTATCTAGGCCTCTCTATAAATCCATCATCAGTGATACTCATGAAGTGATCTCTGTAGTATAGCATCTTCGGTGGAAGAGGCTGTGTAGGCGATATCCATGTCTCTCGTGTATAGAGCTGCCATAGATCCTGTCTCAGTACTCTGTTCCTCTCACTATGAGAGAGACGGATATGTGGTGCATCCCTGTCATACTGGAATGGTGGTAGATGATCCATGTCTAGGCCATGCTGTGAGAACCAATGTGTGACCTGTGCATACCATGATCCTCTGTCTCCTGCCTCAGCCAACTGTCTAGATGCCTGAAAAGCTCTGTATGATAATCTGTCCTGTGGCATCTCTCTGAATCTGTCTAGCAGGCATATAGTCTGAAATATGGCCTCTACCATCATAGGAGGCGCAGCAAACTCTGCTCGGATAATGTCATGAGGTACTGACGGTTTGCTGCGTATCATGCGTGCCATCATGAGGGCCTGTGGTCTCTCTATCTGTGTCCACCAATGGGTAGCAAGGCCTGGCGCCCATACTGCTGCTCCATACATCAATGCCGGTGTGACTAATGTGTCAAATAGCCACCCCTTCGTCCGGGGCTCCTGAAAATGCGCCTGGTGGCACTGTCTCTCTAGCATAGCCAATGCTGCATATCCCCGTGTCAATCTAGCTCTGGCTGCTGAACCCATGGTAAAGCGTGTGGCTGCTGCAGAGAAGGTAACCCCTAGGTACACGTATGATGTCACCACCTCCACCTGGCATCCTGCGAGAGTGAATGTCAGCTGACTCCTGCCCTGTCTCGATGTATGAAAGACCATAACCTTGGTTTTCCCAAGGTTCACAGTAAGACCCCTCTGTGTGCAGAAATCATGGAGTGCATGTAGATGCTGCTGTAGACCACCGGGGGACTCAGACACTAATACAATATCATCAGCATAGAGCATAATATGTACTGAGGTACCTGCTAAATCAACTCCATCTCCGCCTCCCCGTGTAATGAAGTCAGCCACCTCATCAATGTATAACCCAAATAGCGTGGGGGAAAGTGGGCATCCTTGCTTCACACCAATGGTGCTAGCAATAGTCTCGGACATACCTCCTGGACATCTGACTCGCCCAAAAACCTGCTCATATAATGCATAGATGCCCCATGTCATATCTGCTGGTATGCCAAGAGACTGCAGGCGCTGAAAGAGCCTCTCTCGTGGTACTGTGTCAAATGCCTTGCGGAAATCCACAAAGCAGCAATAGAGCTTTCTCTTCCTCACTCTGGCCTGATCAATCATACATCTCAAAGTGAATACATGGTCAGTGGTAGAGAAAGCTCTCCTGAAGCCTGCCTGCCCTGATGAGCGTAAACCTGCTCGCTCAGCATATAAGCTAAGCTCCTGCTCCAGCACTGCACCATAGAGTTTGGCCAGCACGTGGCCAACCATAACCGTCCTGTAGTTGCTCGGATCGAGCATATCCCCTGTTTTGTGAATCGGCACAATGGTGTGCATCGTCCACTCCGCAGGCAAACCCTCTGCTAGTGCCCTGTTAAACAGGTGTGCAAGAAAAGGAGCTAAAGAATCTACTGCATATATGAGATGCTCACCCTGCAGGCCCATATGGTCGGCGGCCCGTCCATGCTGTAGGCGGCGGATAGCTTCCTGTACCATCGAGTGGGTAAAGAAGCTAGCTGTGGTAGGTCGAGGCTCCTGTGGCTGAGGTATAGGTGGCTGCTGTGGGGCATGGTATAGACCCTCTGCATATGTGTGCCATGTCTGTGGGTCTGCAATAGGTGTCGGGGTCCGGGGCTCTCTGAAGTGCCGCCATGAGACAGGGCTATCTCTACTCATGAAGAAATGAAAGATCTCTAGCTCCTGTATCTCTGCGAAGGCCCGCCTTTTGCGGCGAGTAAGTCTCCTCATCTCTCTCCTCGACTCCTGCTCTGTGATGGCTCCCAAGGCTCTCTGTATGCGGAGTCGTGAGTATAGGGCTCTGCACTCGTCATCATACCATCTGTTCTGGGGCATAGTCCCAGGTCTCGCAGGCTCTCCTGAGTGTACATGATGTGGGAAGCTCTGTAATGCAGCCGTGTGTAGGAGTGATGCGAGCTGGGCTGTAATGGTATCCATAGATGCCAGGGGATCCATGAGTAGGAGCCCATCCTCTACTCTGCCAGTGTATATGTCTGCCATGTCATGTGTGAAGTAGATGGTAGTGTGTGGCGTCGGTATGTGGGGGGCTGGTGATACTGGTGATCCGGCTAGTGAAAATGCCAAGTATGTATGATCTGCCCCAATAGGACGAGGTGGAATGGAGAATGAGGTGACAAGCTGTGATGCCTCCAAAGACCCCATAATGTAGTCTACCACCGTGCCTCCGGTCCGTGTATGACCCCCATGTGGGAAGCATGTCAGCCCTCCTGATCCCGGCCACTGTAGCATCCCGTTATAAATAACGAGACGATGCCTGGCTCCCAACTCTAGTAAGTGGTCCCCATAATGTCCTCTGTCTGGTCCAGTGTCCTCTGATGCCCGACTAGCCCCTATCTCCTCTGGATCCACAGGGTGGAGGATCTCCATGTCATCATAGTCATACACCTCACACTGTCTGCTCTGTGTGTGGGCATTGAAGTCGCCCGTAAGAAATACTTCCCCTAGTGTAGAATAATGCATAATCTCCTCTGACAGACAAGTGTATGGCGAGGCTCCTATCTCCTCCTCCTGTGGCATGTCCTCTGTAATGACATAGGAGGATCCTGATGGAGAAAAGTAACATAGAGCTATGTATATAACCCTGTCCTGTGAGAGCTGTAAGCTGATCCACATGTATCTGGCCTCTGGATCCTGTGCTACCACTCTCAGTCTCCCCTGTAGCTCTCGTCTGAATAGGACTGCTACTCCCCCCGACCCTCTCGAGGTACCCTGGCGTGTGGTCCTCCTGTATGCTGACTCCCACTGGAATCCCTCTACTCGAGGTAGCCCTCTCTCTGGGCTCTGATGTGTCTCTGTCAGAAGTATGATGTCTCTCCCCACCATAACATGCTCCAGTCGTCCAGGCTGCACCCATAGTGAACCATTACAGTTCCATACTGCTATGTGTATCTCTGTCAGTGGCCTGGTCTGTGTCCCATAGGCCCCAAACCGCTAATCCCTGGGCCGGCCATCAATGATGACCCGACCATCTCGATAGAAGGCCTTCTTGCCTTCTCTCCTCGCGTGTAAGACTCGTGGCATGCAAGTTCTCCTATGCTCAAGCTGCATCCTCGTGAGATCATCATCCAAGAAAATAGGAGCTCCCTCTAAACCCCGTAGTATAACCCTCTTCCTCATGAAGGTGACCCTCTCCGTCTCTCCTGCAAACTGTAGAATGAGGGCTCGCTTGCGTGTTGAGTCTTTCCCGGCTCTCCATGCTTTGGTGAAGGGGAGAGGGTGCTCTTCCTTGTAGCCGAGCTTCATGCATAGAAGCTGTCCATCTTTCTCGGGAGTGGAGTCGGGTGTCTCGGCTATACCTGTGACTCGAATGTTGAGGCGGCGGGCATGCCTCATCTTCTCCTCCTCAATGGTGGTGTGAATGATTTGGTTTTCTTCCCTTTGAGTTTCCTCTCTCACTTCTTTACGGATGTTCTTCTTCACCACCTCGACCCATCCTGACTGCTTGGCTTCGAGCTTTCCTTCCATGTCCTTTGTGATCTCCTTGGAGAGAGAGAGAGAGAGAGCTATATTAACGTCTGCTAAAGGCCGAACTCGACCTATGAGACAAATCAATGTACAACTATCACTGTCCTCTGGATGTCCAGAAAAAGAAAGGACAAAATGAACATGAAATAAACTATGAAAGTACTAAGCTAGTGAGGGGGGGGGGGGGGTGATGGATGGAGCACTACTGCTAGAAGCTCAGTATGCAACCTAGATGCGTAGGGTATACAAGAATGCAATGCAGATCTGTCTAGCTCCAACCAGTACCATAATGGGGGTGTAACCTGTGATACATAGGCAATGGTGAGGCAAAAATCCCTCGGAGCATGATCTCCAGGTGTGTGTAAGTGATCTAGTCGCTCCTGGATATGGTGCTGATGTCGAGCCCGTATCTCTGTGATCTCCCTCTGATGTAGTCTGGGAATCTGGTAGCATGGTGCTCTTGGTCTCCGTCTGGCTCGGAGGTCCTCAGCGCGCTGAAGTGTAACCCCCTCCTGTGTCCGGGTAGGCACTGGGATAGATCTTTGGAAGAAATCAGTAAGCTGAGCTGTCACCCACCTCTCCCTATGGTATGAGTCCGTGTAGTAGTGCCTCTCTGTGGCGTTGTCTCTAGCAAGAACTGGCCAAATCTGCGCTGGTCTGCGGATTCCATGATCTGGCAGAGTGAGGGATGTCCACTGAAGATGGTGGTGTATCTCTCTCTAATGTCACTATATGCTCTGCATCTGCTCCTCCTGGCGGCATAGTCTGCATATCCTCTCTGCTATGGGGATCTGTGCTTCCCTACCTGCCTCAATCTCAAGCTGGTGTGATGACACTTTGAGCTGGCCAATCGCCACTCGAGCACTATGAGGCATGTACACATCCATATATCCAAGTCGCTGAATGAATCCATCTGCTGAGATACGCATAAACTGATCTCTGTAGTACAGCATCTTTGGGTGTAATCCGAAGATGTATCGCTACCATAAATCCTACCGAAGGACTCTGTTCCTCTCACTGTGAGAGAGCTGCATGTGTGGTGCATGTATAATATACTGGAAAGGTGGCAGGTGATCTATGTTGAGACCATGCTGAGTGAGCCGCTGTATCATCTGTGAGTACCATGATCTCCTATCTCCACTCTCTGCGAGCTGCCTAGACGCCTCAAAAGCTCTATGTGAGAGTCGATCTGATGGTATATCTCTGATCCTCTGTATCAAGCAGATCGTCTGGAAGAGGACCTTTACTAGCATAGGAGGTGCGGCAAACTCCGCTCAGACAATGTCATATGGGACGGAGGGTTTACGGCGGATCATCCGTGAGAGCATGAGAATCTGAGGCCTCTCTATCTGAGACCATGTGGAGGTGGCGAGCCCAGGTGCCCATACTACTGCAGCATACATCAAAGCAGGGGTGACTAGTGTGTCAAACAACCACCCCTTCGTGCAGGGCTTCTAGAAGAGTGCCTGGTGACATTGTCTCTCTAGCATGGCCAGAGCTGCATACCCTCGTGTGAGTCTATCCCTGGCTGCCTATGTCATAGTAAATCTTCCTAGCGGAGTCGCAAATGTAATCCCCAAGTACACATATGAGTCTACCACCTCTATGTGTCCTCCTACTAGTGTGAAGATGGCTTGTTGTCGAACCGGTCCTGAGCTGTGGAAAATCATGACCTTGGTTTTCCCAAGGTTCACTGTAAGTCCCCTTTGTGTGCAGAAGTCATCGAGTGCATGGAGATGATGTTGTAGTCCCATCTGCGACTTAGAGACCAAAATAATATCATCTGCATATAGCATAATGTGGACTATGGTACCTGAGATGTCTACCCCGACCCCACCACCGTGAACAATGAAGTCAACCACCTCATCAATGTATAACCCAAATAGTGTAGGAGAGAGTGGGCATCCTTGCTTCACACCTATGGTGCTAGCAATAACATCAAATAGCCCCCCGGGACACCATATGCGCCCGAGGACCTGTTCATATAAAGCATAGATGCCCCAAACCACCTCTGATGGGATCCCCAATGACTAGAGGCGCTGGAAGAGTCTCTCCGGTGGCACCGTGTCAAATGCTTTGTGAAAATCCACAAAGCAGCAGTATAATCTCCTCTCCCGTGCCCTAGCCTGATCAATCAGACATCTCAGAGTGAATATATGTTCAATAGTGGAGAAAGCTCGTCGGAATCCAGCCTGCCCTGGTGCTCGCAGTCCCTCCTTCTCTGCATATGAGCTCAACTCTGCCTCGAGCACTGCACCATAAAGTTTGGCCAATGTATGACCAATCATGATAGTCTTGTAGTTGCTAGGGTCTAGCATGTCTCCCACTTTGAGGAGAGGCATGATGGTGTGCATAGTCCACTCAACTGGTAGGCCCTCCACATGGTGTGCATAGTCCACTGAGAGAGAGAGAGGCGAGAGAGGGTGCATGAAAACCTCCCCTGAAAAGAGAACTGGAAAGAGAACCTAACCCGGGAGAAGAGCCAGCAACGCAACCGAAGCCGACAAAAGCCCAAGAAGCAACTGGGCTCCGCATCTCCCTCCAAGGCACAAAACATGCCTACAACCATGCTAATCGAACCAGGTAGAGATGCCCATAGATCACTGCAAAGCTGCATCCCACAATCGGCATTGTCCGGCAAGCAACCCATCACTTGCAGTTTACCAACTTACAAAACATATTGGGTGTCCTAAATTCCTCCATTCTCATGGACAACCCAACCTCATTCACGCCCACCTTAGCGGCTAGCCTCACTACACATCAACACTCAATCCCCTATCTCAAACCATGTGTAAGAGTAGAAGAAAGCCGACAAAATAAGTGTTAAAGAAAGCAGTGTGTTGGAGTTTTCACTGGAAGGAGCTTTCTACACAGGCTCACCTTCTACCCAATGCCCATGCACGACACCTGCAATATACACACTCACTCTACATCTAGTAGACACATCAATAGGCACCGATACCTAAAGCACCTGCATTAACCCTCATCGTCGACAATCGTCTAGATACGATTCTAGATGTCACGTGTTAGACATCATCAACCCCTTGTTGTTGGCTTCCTGTGTGGTGTCTCTTTTAGCCTTTAGGGCTGACCATGTTAGCTAGAGGAGCTGGTCACCCCTCACACCATTTACCCATATTTTTCCCCATTTTATGGAGTCTTGGACATTTATCCTAGTCGTGGGATGCTAGTCGGCTGCCTCTACATAGGCATATATATAGCCGGGCATACCCTTACTCCTTTTCATTGCTTAGCATTGTTTGCTGCCGTCCCTCACACACGAGGCCTTCTCCCCTCTTGCTCGGGACTTGTATTCTTGTTTGGTGATATTGAGAGCAGGTATACACCTGTGTTTCCTCTCCATCTCTCTCTCTCTCTCTCTCTCTCTCTCTCTCTCTCTCTCTCTCTCTCTCTCTCTCTCTCCCCCCCTTATATTGTTTGTATATGGGCTCCACCGATCCATGATGATTCACAGTTGTATCCAGACACATGCACACCTTTTCTTTTCTTTCTTTTCTTCCGATGACCGGCAGAACACAGTTGTATTATTTTTTGTCTCATAGGACTTTGGCCTCTCGTAGACGTTAATATATCTTTCTTTCTTCTCATAGGTCATTATGGCCTTTTGAAGACGTTAATATAACATTTCATTTCATTTCATTTCTCTCTCTCTCTCTCTCTCTCTCTCTCTCTCTCTCTCTCTCTCGTGTTTCCACTTTCCATCTTCCGCTATGCATTCTATCATGGTATCAGAGCGCCAGTGATTAGCAGTGTTGGATGCTCCCTCCTGCAACTTTCTTCTCAGTCTTGCTGCTGGTCGGCCTGCCTCTTCCAAGCGTTTTTTCCACAGCAGTTTCAGGTCATCCGTCGCCAGTTTGACCCCTAAGATCCTCTACACACCTGTCGGCTGCTCTGTTTCAGGGCAGCAGCACCTTGTGTGCTGTGTTTTTTTTTCTACAGGTGGTTTTGCAGCAGTTTTCAGTTTCATCTTCTCCTATAGTGCTGGCGGCCTGTTCTGTGCAGGACAGCAGCAGCATATGTGCTGCGTTTTTCTCCTACAGGATTTCTGTTGCTGATTTACTGATCTGAGGCTTCGTGGTACCATACACCTCTGTGTTTCCAGAATCTGCCATGTCTACAGCCTTTTTACCTCTTCGTTTTCAGAATTCCAGCCCTGGTTGCTGCGTTTTTTCTGGCCTAATCTTGCTGGTAGCTCTACCTTCACTTGGGCTTCATCAGTTGGACCCGAAGGTACCTTCTCTTCAGCATTTTTTCCTTATGGAGGTGTGGCAGCTGGTCGACCTGAATTTTCAGGTTTGCAGCCCTCTGGTTGGCTGTGTTTTCTTCTCCAGTGGACATATATCACTTGTAGAGGGGGTTTTGTGTGGATTGTGGCTTTGGAGGAAGTTTGGTACTTGAGGAGGACACTGAATTTCTGATTTTGGTCAGCGTTTTGCTGATTTTGGAGCATCTATACCTATGTTTTGTTCCTAGCCTACACAGTTACCTGGTTTCTTCATGTTCCTTGCCTTCAGTTGGCGGTGGAGTGCTGTTTTTTGCTGGACAGCAGTGTTTTTGGCTGCGTTTTGTTTCCCAAAGGAGTTTTCTACACTCAGCGGGGGCCCATCGCCAACTACTTCACTTGAGGATCAGTTTCAGGAGCTGTTTTGTATCTGTGAAGACTTTCTTCTGTGACAGGAGTTTATAGATTTTGGAGGAGAGTAGTGATGTTTTCAAAGATCCTGAGCAGAGTTTATTTTGTCCGAGCCTGTGTTCTTTGCAGTGTTTTGCAGTGTTTTGCCTGTGAGGTGTGAACCTTTCACATGGATCACTTGTTTGTTGCTGATTCTTGGGATCTAATTCTACTTATAGAAGAGTCTTCTGCTATCAGTGATGCTTTTGAGAACCTTGTTACCACTGCAGTTTATATTCTTGCTTCCCTTCCTCATTGTGAGGAGTCTACCTCTGCCTCTCTTTGTGATGCTTTTGAGGATGCCCCTCCCCCTGCCAGTTCTGCATTGGGTTTGATGCGGTGTGCAGGTTTGTTGTTTTGGAGGATGGACCTTTGGACCCGGTGGGATGCTTTGGATCTATGGTTGCTAACCGTGCCTGGGGCACAGTGGTACTTCCAAAGTTTTTTGGATTTGGATCAGAATCAAGTTGGGCTTGTACCAGTCCGGCAACATCTTTTTTCAGAGGGGGATGTGGAGTCCTTTCATCTGGCGATGCCCACCTTAGTGGAGTGTGCTTAAGTACAGCATTGGGCAACTCATGGTACGGAGTTTGAGCAGATGGACCCCATCTTTTCTACAGAGTCTTTACATCTTGCGATGCCAACCTTTCCAGAGGATGCTTCTTTTCAGCATTTGGCAACTCTTGTTAAAGAGTTTGAGCAGATGGACCCAGAGGGTTCTAGTGATGAGGAGGAGCAGTCCTTCTCCCAGGATTGATTATCTACAGGATCTGATCTTGATTGGTTTTGAAGTTTTTCATACCTTCTCTAGACTGGATACACGACATATGACTTCAGGGAGTGTTCTTACACTTGGGTTTGACACCATTATTTGGAGCACCACGTCGCACCTACTTGGTTGTTTTCTTCCAGAGGAGCGGTGTACCTGGCAGCTTGTTCTGTTGCTTTTGTTCCTAAGTTGCTCAAGAGATTGCTTGTGAAGCTTTCCTAGTACCTATTTCTGCGGTCTTTCATCTATGATCGAGGACAGCGTCTTTGGCTTCTTGGAGTTCACTCAGCATCCAGTGTTGAGAGGCGGTGTTAGACATCATCATCCCCTTGCTGTTGGCTTCTTGTGTGGTGTCCTTTTTAGCCTTTAGGGCTAACCATGTTAGCTAGAGGGGCTAGTCACCCCTCACACTATTTACCCATATTTTTTCCCATTTTATGGAGTCTTGGACATTTATCCTAGTCGTGGGATGCTAGTCAGCTGCCTCTACATAGGCATATATATAGCCGGGCATACCCTCACTCCTTTTCATTGCTTAGCATTGTTTGCTGTAGTCCTTCACACACGAGGCCTTCTCCCCTCTTGCTCGGGACTTGTATTCTTGTATTGAGAGCAAGTATACACCTGTGTTTCCTCTCCGTCTCTCTCTCTCACTCTCTCTCTTGTGTTTCCACTTTCCATCTTCTATTGTGCATTCTATCAACGTGCACACCCAGTAGGTGTACAAGTGACATGGCATTCTTAGCATCCATAAGCATTAAGCACGACATTTAAGCATTAATCCATTTTGTCACAGCATGTACAGCAGTGTGAGGGGTTGTTAACAGCACCTCCAGCAAATACATAAAGCATTAAAGACATTTAGAGCATTTATCACATCAGGTCGGGACCTAGAAACCAGCCGACAGCATTTAATAGAGATTTTCCAGCGTTTATAAGTTGTGGAGACCTAGCCGACAGTAGCCTTCTGCTCAACCAACAGGCAGCATATCATATATAAGCAAAAGCGCATCAATCATTCATCTAATCTGGCATCTTCTCAACGTTTCCTTCCTAGGGAGCATAGTTGCCATGTGTTTCATGAAACGCGTTTCATAAACGTTTCTTTCAAATCCCAAACGTTTCATACAAAACAGGGGGATTACAGGCCCCAAAATTTATATATAAGTTTATAATATGTAAAAAAATATGTTGCCTTCATTGCAAAACAATATTAAATATGCATCATTTACACATTAAAACATGTTTTCAAGTTAAAACTAAAGAATTTGGGTTAAAAACGCTTAAATCATACAGTTCCCAGGTGGACACGAATGAAACACATTTCATTCGTGTGAAATGTTTACGAAACGTTTCGTTTCATTCAAACTGAATGAAACGCGTTTCATTACAACTATGCTAGGGAGCAAGGGGAGTCAACAGTTCAGCATTCAGCATCATCAGCAGCATAATCAATCAGCATTCAATTCATCCTCCTGCCTCCTACATAGAGGAAAGCCAGCATTCCAAGGGTGAACCTCAGCATTGGAGAAGGAAACATTCATTCAGCATATCTCTCTCTTCCCGAGATAGATATTTATCTAGAACAAACACAAACCTATTTATAGATCTTCATGGTAACCGTTCATTTAAGCATTGCATTGCATTGACACCATTGTCTATCTCTTGAGTATAATTAAGTGCAGTTTGGTTAAGCCTAAGGTTGTTTTACTACGATCAATCCCCCGCATGTCATTCTGGTATCTGAGCTTTACAGGGTAAGCAGGCTTAGTTCATGTTCATTCCATAAGTCATTCATCATGTTAGTCGCTTCCGCTTAGTTAAATCCAGTTCTCAAGATCTTGCAGGCCATCCTTGGGGTTTTTCCCTTAGGCATGCATCAATAACCCATCCATCTGCATTCTTGCATAGCATATAGGGTTGCATATGGCTTGCATCAGCATGGTAGTCATCCTAACAGTCAATCTAGCATCTTGCATCTCCAAGGCATACAGGTTTTACCCATGCGTTTTCTGGGGAAGAATGACATCCATCATCAAAGGAGTAAATGGAGTTTTTGGGCTTCCACTGGTAGCAAGGGGTTCTCTTCCACATAAGAAGACAGAAGTTTGCTCCAACATTGCCTCAGGAGTCAAGAGGTTCAAAGGTTCAAGAACGACGGAGATGGTGTGTGGAAGAATTCCACAAACAAGTCAGTGGTGATTCAGGTATTTCCAAGCAGATCTATCATCATTTGCCATGCAGTTCCTGCAGTGGGGAAGTCTTTGGGTCAAAGGATTCAACTCCTACAGTTGACCTCAATCCCAGCAGAAGAAGTCAAAGTTGGGCAGTGGTTTTAGTAGAGGAGGATCAGCAAAGGAGTCAAAAGGTTGCCAGGTGTACCACCCAGCAACAATTTAGCACAGAATAATGTCACGTGCACACCCAGTAGATGGACATGTGACATGGCATTCTTAGCATCCATAAGTACTAAGCAAGACATTTAAAAACTAATCCATTTTATCACAGCATGTACAGCAGGGTAAGGGGCTGTTAATAGCACCTACAACAGCAGGTACATAAAGCAATAAAGGCATTTAGAGCATTTATCACATCATGTCGGGGCCTAGGAATCAGCCGACAGCATTTAATAGGGCTTTTCTAGCATTTATGAGTCATGGAGACTTGGCCGATAGCAGCCTTCTGCCCAACCACTAGCAACATATCATATATGAGATAAAGCGCATCAATCATTCATCTAATATGGCATCTTCTCAGCGTTACCTTCCTAGGGAGCAAGGGGAGTCAACAGTTCAGCATTCAGCATCATCAGCAGCATAATCAATCAACATACAGTTAGCATTTAATTCATCCTCCTACCTCCTACATAGAGGAAAGCCAGCATTCCAAGGGTGGACCTCAGCATTGGAGAAGGGAACATTCAGTTAGCATCAGCATTCAGCATCTCTCTCTCTTTTCGAGATAGATATTTATCTAGGACAAGCATAGATCTATTTATAGATCTTCATTGTAACCATTCATTTAATATAGCTCCATTGCATTGCATTGACACCATTGTTTATCTCTTATGCATAATTAAGTGCAATTTAGTTAAGCCTAAGGTTGTTTTACTACGATCAATCCCCCGTATGTCACACTAGATGGGGGGGACCATGGCAAGCGCAAGCCTAGCCCATGGTAGGACCCATCGCCCGGACCTTCCTCAAATTAACAAGAACCTTCCACGGCCTCTTCTTCAGCTCCCACCCATTGATCCACATTACCTCTATCCCTAGTTCTCGCTAACGCCAAATTCCTCGAGCCACGGAGGCCGCCCAACTCCATTGCACCTATGGGCAAAGCCAGCTGCCATGCATCAATAATCTAATGATCTCAACTCTCCACAAAAAGGGATGTAAAGAAAATGTGGAAGAAAGCAGCAAAGAGAGTCGAAGAAAGCAGTCGAGTTAAAGAAAACTTCAAGTTGGATGAGTACACACACAAGGACTGTGGACACACCTTCCGCTCATTGCCCATGCACATCACCTGCATATTTCACTACCAGCATTACATTTTCTTTTATATCTCACATCTCATGGCACACACAAACACATGCACCTGCAACTAACCTCGTCAACACCAACCCTCCACGTACACACCTCTGGATGGGGGGACCATGGCGGATGCAAGACCAGCCCATGGTACGACCCATCACTTGGAGAACCCTCAACCTTGCAAGTACCTCCTAAGAGCTTCAATGCAGGCAACCTTTGCTTCAACTCAAATTCAACACCAACAAAACCTCGCCCTAGCTGACGTATTCACCAAAGTCCAATGTCTAGGCATCACACCATGAACTCAAGGTATAATATCATATCGCACCAAGAAAAAGCTTCATAAAATTTAGAGATTCAAAGAGATGCAGACCTATAGACCCTCGATAAAACCCTGAAGCTTTGAGGTCAAACAGCAGCTGGGTGAGAGTGGGCAGCTGGACGAACTGGATGAAGGATGTAGGCAACTTGGTCGGGTGCAGGCCCGCGAGCTACTTCAAGCGATGGCATGGCAACTGAGACAATGACGAACTGAGACGGCGACGGCGACGGCGACGGCAACTGAGATGGAGACAGACGGATGAGACGGACATGGAGACGGCGACAGCACGGCACGGCGACCTGAGACGGCAATGGTAGCTGAGAGGAGACGGCGAGACAGGGACGTGACGAAGGAGCTGAAGCCGCACGAAAAATGACCACTTGCCACGTAAGCCCAAGAGTGGGCTGAGCGCCACCCACTGGCTGGGCGGCGTTGGCTCTCCCTACACTACTGCCACCTAGTCAACTAGCAGAAAGGGGTGGAGGTGTTTCTCCCCAAACTAGCACCACCAAGGGAGGCTAAGCAGAGGGATGGCATGAAACTCGGCCAGAAACTTGCGCAGAGTCAGGGCTGGAAATCTGCAGCGCACTGTCAGAAGGCAGCAAATCGCGAGCAGCTCGACAGGTAGCTCCAGGAGAAACAAGCTCTGGTATCAAATGTTGGAAAGCCACAGCCACATAGAGAGAGTTAGGGTTTCAGCTGACAGCCACACAGAGCTGGAGATGGACACAGTACACAAATGTTGAGAGTGAGAATCAGCGGAGGTGATAGAGTCAACCTAAAACATATATCCATCCATCATAATAATATGAAAGTACAAAGCAATAGATAGAGTGTCCTTTCACACACTCGGTATCCAAGGGGAAAAACCACATGGGAAAAAGTGCCCTTGGTTAGGTCCTGTTCACACATAGCACTACCATAAGCGTACATTTGCCTTCAGAAAGCACACCCTATGTGGTATGGATGCTTTGACAAGAGAGTGTTAAAATGATAACCAAATCATGCTTGGCTATATGTCTTAATGCTGAGGCTATCTATCCAAACATGCATTGTGAGTCCTCATTCTTGATCTCTGAGTTTATTTCACGCCTCCACATATAACCCCACAATCATGCACGACCAAACCACAATGAAGAGCTCTTCACAAATATATAAGCAATACCGACCAAAATCATGAAAATTGAAATGAAGATGTGTTCATGTTAAGTAACACTTGAATGTTTTAGCAACTCACCAGCATGCGCCCTGTATTGGCTTGATTTAATAGGTCTTTTGCATGTGTTGCAGGATACCTACAAAAACACCTGATGTTTTCTTAGTGTTCTCAGCTCTCAAGAATACATAAGCTAAAGGTCTAATTTTGACACATCAGAAACTTTGGTTTACCTCTCCAATAGACAATCCGATGTCTCCACAAAAATGCATAAAATTATAACACTCTGTCATGGTTATTTCAGAAGCATTATCTCCACCTTCCTAATTTCTATCAACAAACATGGGCAAGTGCCTCCTCTAATAGGGGTGATCAAAACCTAATCAAAGCTTGTTGTTATATAATCATCTCCCACCCATAATCATTTTTGCAAAAGAGTACAAGATGGACACAAAGAACTGGCATGGTGAGCTCATAGCTCCAATCCTAGAGCAGCCCAACCTTGCAGCCAATTAAGCCAGATCCAAACCCTTGTTGGATAAAGCTTAACAATAAGCCCATCCTATGTCAATTCCAATAAAAATCGTCCCAAAGGAGGCTTTTTTGCGCTAATTCCCAAGGGTGTACTTAAGCTAAGGACACCCTAGGGCCCACAAAAGGTCCCAATCACGATGAAGCCACTTTACACTTTATTGCCCTTATCCTGGGTCAGTTAAGGCTTAGTCCTGATGTCAATTTTGTAACCATAGGGACAATACTTTTCTGCACCATTGATTGACTCAACTTTGTTACTCAAATTACTCTAGCAAGTTTGCCCATTTTTAATGCCACATTGTATTGATGCCAAGGACAATCCATAAGTAATTATTAGTGCATAATTGGAGTATGTAAACCCTCTATGGAGAGACCATGCGATCCATCTCAACAACCAACAAGTGTCTACTCTTTATGAGCCCAAATGCATGGATGAGAACAAAAGAGCACTACCAGGTTTCCAAAACTATGTTCCCTCAGTACTAACCGACCAGCTGAAACGCGGCATGTATGTGGAGAGGGCAGGCTACTAACTCTGCTAGAATGGCACAGAATCACTCTATCCAGCTCCAACCTAGTGATGTGAGGTCAACTGCTCCAATACATCACTGCTGGTTGGAGTAATAAGTCAAGAAGGAGGGCTTCCATTGGACCTGCTGAAAATGTGTGTGAAAAAATTATGCCTCTAGGCCTGTTGGAGATGCATATACCCTCGACAATCTTGCCTGTGTTGCAGGTTTCACATGAAATTCTGAACATGATAATGAAATGCCTAAGAACATGTACATCCTTCAATGTTGCAAGTGGAAGCTTGGAGTAGTATCATTTACTTGATTAGAGCACAAATTCAGCATTCAAAATTGACGATCTGCATATGAACAAATGAAAAAGAAAGTACACTGTATTGGGTCCCAAATAACCCTCTAAAGAGCGCCCACCATGAAGGTGTATTTGCTTGTATTGCTCTGTTGGGCAGCACCTGGGGCTTGTGTTAATCCTCCTGGAGACCTCCTACATGCTACGTTTAGGTAAACGCTGCTGGTCCCCTAGCTTCAGACCTTCCTTGAATTTTCCTGCCTGTGGACTGCCCACGGCATATGCACAAGCCTGTGGAACCTTGCAAAGACTTCATATCCTTGGGAAAGGACCTAGAGCACCCTTAAATAGGGGCTATGATGAAACTCACCTGGGTAGGTGTGAGCACTTCTTGGACACCGTAAATGTCATGTGCACACACATGTACATGCTTCTCACAGAGGCTAACCCTAAGGAGGCAACAAGATAAAGAAGAGAAGATCAGAACTGAATCAGAATTTAGGAGCATGTTATGCTGTCTTGGCAGGAGGATATCTGATGGAAGAGGTAGTGTTGCTGTCGGCCAGCATAAGAATAGACTAATGAGCCTGTCGGCTGCATATCACATGATTTATTGGGCTTGAACCTGGCCAACCAGCAGTCAGCCAGACCATCGGTGATTTTCCAGCCTATAAATACGCATGTTTGCTTGCTCATTGTTGTATTCATTCACTCCACTAGGGAGTGGGTCCAGCATTAGGATGATTTTGGGTGTATTCCACCTTTTATGAAAGGCAGCATATGGCTGTAGATCTAGAGTACCTTTTTGTACTATATGAATATACTGAATTTCCAGCTCTCTCTCTCTCTCTCTCCTCTCCCTTCTGTCTGCGTTTTTGCATCAGCATGTTCTAGATGGTGTTTAGGGCTGAAAGAAGACTCCTAGAGCTTCCGCGTGTTACAGTAAAATAGATGAACACTTAAAACACTTAATGGAGAATGAACAACACCAAACAATAGACAATGCTGAAAATAGAATGGCACAATGAACACCACCACTAGGACTGGAACCGGCTGACCCTCCCCTCAATATTGTAGTATTTTCTTGTACAATTCCATGGATTTTTCAAGCCAAGCTTGTCATGAACGAAGGAAATGATTACAAAATACCAAACATGGTTTTGCCGGTGATGAAAACCATTGAAGTAGAATGGTCACAGCCACTCCCTCAAAGAACATGAACATTGTCATTCCAAGACCACACACAAGCAGACACTCTCGTACTTGAGCCTAGCTCTCTCAACCACAGTGACCAAGAGTGTTGGTTCTCCTAGAACAGGCACCGTAGGACACTGTTTGGGTAAAGGCATTATGCCCACCCTTATAGTGTGTACAAGCCCATAAGTTTTATAGTACATAGTACACTTAGTACTTTTAATGTACTAAGTGCACTATGTGTACTAGAGCAAATATACATGTGTGATAGGGGAGTCACACACTCATACTTTGACTTATCCCCACATGTCTCTCTCTCTCTCTCCCTTCTTCTCTGTGTGTGTCTCCCACATGAAACCCTAACTCTCTCCCTTCAACTGGTATCAGAGCTCTGTGCACAATTGTCGATTCTAGACCCATCACTCTCGTCTTCTAATCTAAGTCTTAGCAGCAGCTGCAGTGCGCACTCCATGATATTCAGCCTGAGGTAACTGTGCAAAGTCAACAAGCAACAGCATGTGACAGGCTGAGGAAACCAGCCGCTGGAAGAGAGAGCGAGAAGGCGCCAGCTAATAGAACAGGCCGGGATAAGAACCAGCACGGCTGGGCAACGGGTCACTCAAGGACAGACTGGGCAACGGGCCAGGCTGGGCGAGCACGACCCGCCACCATCCGTGTGCAGTCCGCCACCATCGGCCAGCAATCCGCCTAGCCAAAGCCGATGCAGTCCCGCCACCATTTGTGTGCAGCCTGCCAGCAGTCCACCACGCTGCCGCCGCCGACCATCAGCCTACATCCACCAGCCTCAAGTGGCGCACTTCTGCCAAGCGGACCACCACCGCCGGTTGCCACCTACGTGCGTCTCCTCTGCTTGGCCATTGGTTGGGAGGCTTGATCCAGATACTGTACGAGGTATTTGCTTCAATTTTTTGGGATTTGCATGTCCATTTTCATCAATTGAGCAGGTACAGGTCCAAATGGCTCAGATTTTGAGCAAAATTGGCAACATTGGGTGACATTGGTCACATTCCGGGTCAATTTGCAGGAAATTGGATGTTAACATTTGGGGCTTTTGATGTAATTGTGCCATTGGGCATTCATACATGCTATATGATGTGAGCAATCTCACATTCGGGCCAAAATTGCAGGAAATTGGAATGTAAATCAAAGGGCTTTTGTACCAATTGGGTTGATTTGCATGCAGGCACTGGCATTTGATGCTTTGGGCAGATCCATGTGTTGATGCCTGTCAAGCACTCAATGTGCCAATAAATCAAGGGGCTTTTATGTATTGGATGTATATGTGGCCAGGGGGAAGCACTGTGAAGACTCTGGATGCCTTCATGTGCATTAATGTACCATTCATCATCAGAAATTGATCTTGAATCAAGGGGCTTTTCAAGATTTTGTGCTTGTTGAGCTTGGCAAAGCAGCAGGGAAGACTTTTATGCCTTGAACCCTCAGTAATCCACTTGCAGTCAAGGGGCTTTTGCCCAATTTCTGTCCGGGACTGTTGTATGCAGTGGTGAGAACTGTCAAGGTCTAATTTTCACTCATTTGGACAGCCAGGAGAGCATTTATTGCTACTGTACTTGCTGGTACAGATTTGGTACAACTTTGTACAAGTTTTGGCATGGTTGTACATTGATTTGAGTGAGGAAAAGGCTCATTTTCAGCTGCTGTACTTGCCGGTACAGGTTTGGTGCATCATTGGTAAGCACTTAGTACTGTTGTACAGTATTTTGGAAGGGGAACAGAGCACATCTAAGGTGCTGTCATAAATCTGCAGCAACCAGATTTTGGTGATTTTATCACATTCAGTGGGAGGAGAGTTGCATTCGTGCTTCCGCAGTGGGAGATAAACTTTGGGAGAACAACTGTGAGCACTTTGTGTGCTTTGGTGCAGTGTTTGCACATCTTGCAGGGAGTCAGGCATTGACTGTGACAAAGGTTGCATATTGCTATGGCAACCACAGGTGAGAGCTCTTCATTGCTTCACATCAAAAAGCTTGAAGGCTCACATAATTATGACATTTGGCAAACCCAGTGCTATAATGTGTTGCTCCAGAAGAAGCAGCACAAGCCCATCAAAGAAAGGGGTGTAATGCCCGCTTCTCTTACTGCTGAAGAATGGGAAGATATGGATGAGCTGGCAAGATCTACCATCATGTTGTCTATGTCAGACTCTTTACTTTTCAGCATACGTGAAGAGAAGACAGCTTGGAGAATGTGGCAAAGATTGCAGGACTTGTATGCCCAGCAAAGTGCCTCAAGCAAAGTGTATTGGTTGAAGAAACTCATAGGTCTTCAAATGAAGGAAGGGGCGTCTATGACAGCCCATCTAAATGAGTTTAATGGTGTTGTCAGCCAGGTCATCAATCAAAAGTTGGCAATGGACGATGAGTTCAAAGCCACCTTTCTCTTATGCACTTTGCCAGAGAGTTGGGACACATTCAGGACAGCCACCAGCAATTCAAATGCTATGCTGTCATATGCAGATGTGGAGGGTGCTCTCCTTCAAGAGGAGATGAACAGGAAGAATAACTCTGTTGGAAAGTCCAATGCAATGAATGCACGTGGGAGATCCCAGCAAAGGGGTAAAAGCCAAGAACAAGGAAGGAGCGAGTCCCGCTCCAAAAAGGATTTGGAATGCCATTATTGTGGCAAGAAGGGACATTTCAAAAAGCAATGCTACAAACGGAAGAATGATCAAAAGGAAAAGGGCAAAGGCAAAGACAAAGACAAAGATGAAGCCAAAGATGCAAAGCCAAAGGGCAAAAGTGGAGTCAAGATTGAAGAAGTCAATGTGTCACATGCAGGTGACAGTGAGGATGAAGTCCTATTCATGTCTTCACTTGATGCCCATTCACTCCATGCAGGAGATGGTCATGGTATGCACTCATGGATCATTGATTCAAGTGCCTCCTTTCATGTCACAGGTTGCAGAGACTTGTTTGTCAGGTATACTGCTGGCAATGAAGGAGTAGTTATTTGGGTGACAACCATGCATGCCAGATTCTTGGCAGAGGTGATGTGAGGCTCGTGTTTTCAGATGGCTCACAACTTATGCTCCATGATGTCAGGTATGTGCC
This sequence comes from Cibotium barometz, assembly GCF_041138505.1. Taxonomy (NCBI): domain Eukaryota; kingdom Viridiplantae; phylum Streptophyta; class Polypodiopsida; order Cyatheales; family Cibotiaceae; genus Cibotium; species Cibotium barometz. The sequence continues at coordinate 60,856,840 of NC_141054.1, read as the reverse complement.
TGAGATCAAGAAGAACCTGTTTTCTACTGGACAGCTTGATGATGCTGGTTATGTTACCACGTTTGGTAATGGAAAGTGGAAGATTAGTAAGGGCTCACTGGTTGTTGCCAGAGGCTCTAAGGTGGACACTCTTTACTTCATGCATGCTGGTGTTTGTCACCATGCTAATGTAAATGCAACCGAGCTGCCGGAAATCTCTATGTGGCATAGCCGGTTGGGACACATGAGTGTCAAAGGAATGGAGCAATTGTCTCATTTTGGTTACTTGCCTTCTCTAAAGTTCTCAAGTTTTCAGTTTTGTGAGCATTGTATATATGGCAGGCAACTCCAGTGCCCCCACAAGAAAGCTCTTGGACAGAAAGATGCTCAGTTAGAGCTTGTGCATACAGATGTATGTGAGATGCCTCAGCTTTCTTTGGGAGGGGCAAAATATTTTGTGTCTTTTATTGATGATGCCACACGCAAGGTGTGGGTTTATCCTCTTCGTTTGAAGAGTGATACATTCTCAGTGTTGCTCATGTTGAGAATCAAACTGGCAAAACACTGAAGGCTTTGCGTTCCGACAATGGTGGAGAGTATATGTCCAAACAGTTTCAGGACTTTTGTGATGCTAAAGGCATCAAGAGGGAGCTCTCTACTCCTTATGATCCTCCACAAAACGGGACAGCAAAGAGGATGAACAGGACCATTCAGGAGAAGGTCCATTCTATGTTGTCACATGCTGCGTTACCTCATGGTTTTTGGGCTGAAGCTATTATGACAGACGTTCATCTTATAAACAGGTCACCTAACACGAGGCTTAATGTGAAAGTGCCAGAGGAAGTATGGACAAGGAAGCCTCCGTCCTACAAGCACTTGAGAGTGTTTGGTTGCGTTGCGTACGTGCACATACGCAGGGAAATACGTACCAAACTTGATCCTAACTCTCACAAATGCATATTCCTAGGATATGGTGACAGAGGTGAAATGGGATATAGACTTTGGGATCCAGTGAATAGAAAGATTATACGCAGCAATGATGTCATTTTTTATGAAACATGCATGTATAAGGAGCCTGCAAGGCAACAGGAGCCTGGCAGAGTCATCTTTGATGATGATGGACATCATGGACAACAACCAAGGGCTGTAAATCAGCCATTACAGCAACAAAACCAGCCCTTAAATGGTGCTGAAAATGGTCCAAATGGACAGCCAGAGATGGCAGAAGATATCCCTATGGATATCCCACAGTTAGAGGAGATACCGGGCATGATCTTTCAACCTTATGGCATGGAACAGGAGCCACCAATAGGTGATATGCAGGCTGGACAGCAACCTGCAAATGATGATCATTGGGTACGGAGGTCCACAAGACCCTCCAGACCCCCTGACAGGTTTGTTCCAGGGGTTGACTACTTGATGCTCACTGACTGTGGTGAGCCCTCATGTTATATGGAGGCTTTACAGAGGGCAGACAAGGCTCTTTGGGAGCGTGCTATGAAGTCAGAGATGGATTCTCTGCACAAAAATGGAACATGGAAGTTGGTGCATTTGCCTACAGGCAAGAAGGTTTTGCCATGCAAGTGGGTTTACAAGCTCAAAGTTGCACCTGATGCAAAGCCAAGATACAAAGCCAAGTTAGTGGCTAAGGGCTTCAAGCAGGAATATGGTGTGGACTTTGATGAGATCTTCTCTCCAATGGTCAAAATGACCACACTTAGAGCTGTATTAGCTTTGGTTGCTCATGATGATCTGGATTTGATTCAGATGGATGTGAAGACTGCTCATGATGATCTGGATTTGATTCAGATGGATGTGAAGACTGCTTTTCTTCACGGTGATCTCCATGAGGAGATATATATGCAACAGCCAGAGGGTTATGCAGTGAATGGAAAGGAGAAGCTTGTATGCAAGCTGAAAAAGAGTCTTTATGGGCTCAAACAGGCACCAAGGGAATGGTATCATAAATTTGATACATTCATGAAATCCCAAGATTTCAGGAGGAGTGACATAGATCACTGCTTATACACCAAGAAAGCTTTGGATGGCAGTCTATTGATCCTCATCTTGTATGTTGATGATATGTTGATTGCCGGGAAATCTCGTAAAGAGATAGATGCCTTGAAGAAGAGGCTGCATCAGACCTTTGATATGAAGGATTTGGGTGATGCAAATCACATTTTGGGTATGCGGATACTTCGGGACAGAAATCAGCATGTGTTGTATTTGTCTCAGAAGGAATACATTGGCAAAGTTTTGCAGAGGTTCAATATGGAGGGGGGGAAGAAGACTAGTACTCCTTTGCCTCCATATGTGAAACTCAGTGCTATGGACAGCCCACAGTCGGATAGTGACAGGGCTGATATGGCCAAGATTCCGTATGCTTCAGCTTGTGGCAGTCTCATGTATGCCATGGTTGCTACCAGGCCAGACATTGCATTTGCAGTGGGAGTGGTTACTAGATACATGGCCAAACCTGGCAAGAAGCATTGGGAAGAAGTGAAAGGTGTCATGAGATACCTGAAGGGCACACAGGATATGTGCATCTGCTTTGGCAAAAAGGATGCATTAGTGTATGGTTACACGGATTCGGATTATGCCAGTCATCCAGATAACCGGAAGTCTACTACCGGTTATGTGTTTACATTCACAGGAGGTGCTGTGTCATGGATATCCAGGATGCAGAAGTGCACTGCCTTATCTACTACAGAGGCCGAGTATATTGCAGCCACAGAGGCTTGCAAGGAGGCATTATGGCTATCTCGGTTAGTGGTTGATTTGGGTTATACTGGGGATATTCCATTGTTGCATTGTGACAGTCAGAGTGCCATCCAGTTGGCAAAGAACCCTGTCTTTCATGCAAGGACGAAGCATGTGGATGTGAAGTATCACTTCATCAGAGAGGTGATAGAGAACAAGCTGATTCAGCTTGTCAAGATTCATACGGATGACAACCCGGCTGATCTGTTGACAAAGAGTTTGCCTCCAGAGCGGTTTGCTCATTGCAGACACTTGATGGGCATTGGATGAGGCCAGTTTCAGCCTTGATATGGCCTTGTATATTATCATGTACATGCTGATTTTTCTTTTCCTTCATTTAAGGGCACTTTGCCTTTAAGTGGGAGGTTGTTGGGGTAAAGGCATTATGCCCACCCTTATAGTGTGTACAAGCCCATAAGTTTTATAGTACATAGTACACTTAGTACTTTTAATGTACTAAGTGCACTATGTGTACTAGAGCAAATATACATGTGTGATAGGGGAGTCACACACTCATACTTTGACTTATCCCCACATGTCTCTCTCTCTCTCTCTCTCCCTTCTTCTCTGTGTGTGTCTCCCACATGAAACCCTAACTCTCTCCCTTCAGACACTCCCGGGCACAACCAGAAATAGCAGCGGGGCCGTAGACGAATGTTGAACGCGTCAACAGCAGCAGCAGGTCTCATACAGGTGGCCAGCTCCTTTTTCTCTGCTCGCTGGCCATACAGGTGGGCAGCAGGTGGGCAGCTCTCCTCTTCTCTTCGCTGGCCGTACTCTGTAGTAGGTGGCTGAGCGCTGATCGTACAGCAAGTGCAGCAGATTCTTTCTTTGCTGGCCGTACAGGTGGACAGCACACTTCCTCTCTTTCTTCGCTGTCCGTACAACAGCAACAGTGTGGTGGCCGTACAGAAACAGTTGTTTTCCTTTGTCGGACATCAGGCCAAACAGCACCACAGCTCTCCTCTCTGTATTGTTCCTCAAGTACAGGCCGTACAGTGGTACAGCAGTCAGGCGGGTTCTTCTCTCTATTTTGCTCAGGTTGTAAAGAGGTACAGCAGCTGGGTCATTTCTTCTCCTCTCTTCACCACTCCCTCTTGGGCATTGGTTCAGGGGCTATGTTTGGAGGTATCAGAGATTGTTTTTGAGAGCTTTTCCGGGACTGTCTTGAGAGCCTTTTGAAAGCGGTTTTGGCACAGAATTCGGCGTTGGGATTGACACCGCACCGGGCTGTTGTAACCCTTTTATTCATCGGAATAAAGCACTGTGTTTTCATATCTTTGTTGGCATCTGAAGTGTCTGTCCATTGTGTTCCGGATTCCCGTCTGGTTTCATTGGTATTAGAGCACAGTTTCTTGCCTTTTCTATCTAGGTAAACAATCCTATGGCTATGGACAGGACCCAGAGTTGTGAGGAACACAAGGAGAGGATTAGAACTCTCGAGCACATGGTGGAACAATACGTCAGGATCATCAATGCACAGCTTCACCATCATAACTAGTTGACAAGGTAGCTTTGTCAAGAGCTTCAAGAAAAGGATGCAAATTTGAAGATGTACCGGGAAGATCCTCATGTGAGGATAGTTATGGAAAGCAAAAGGGTTATGGAGACTAGTGCTACAGATGTTTTTCTAGACCTAGCATCAGTACTGGAAATAAATCCCAGGAAGTTGGCTTTTCACTATCTTCTTCAGGAAGGGGATATTTTCCTTGATGCACGGGGCAAGTATCAAGTAAAGCCGGATCTGGGGTTGACTGAACCTCATCAGTCATTGGTTGCAGAGGAACTTCCCGGAAGAGAAAGATGGTTCCTGTTGTGGAACTGCCTATCGTTCTAGTGGGGACAGGCACTCTTTTAGAGAGGCGATGGCTTGGAAGATGTCTCGAAAGGAGCACAACAAACAGAAGATGCAAGTTCCTCTGATGGAAGATGGACCAACAGGTTGTTCCAACCCGATTGTTTTGGGAGCCAGTGTTCAAACTTCTTGCCACGAAAAGAACGAAGTTTCAGAGGAAACTTAGACATTATTTTGGGTGTTGTGGACTTTGATTTTCTCCTCGATATTTATGGGATTTTGTCCCATAAATTTTGATTGTACATAAATATAATTGCGACAAACTGTCTATTGAGATAAGTATTTATGTTTAATGCTTTTCTTTGCCAATATTTGGGATTTTGTACATGTTAAACTCCCTTGCTGATGCAAGTGGAGAGTGTTTCTCATATCTATTGTGAGATGTGTTTCAGGAAAAATTCTTTTTCATAAAGGCATTTTCGTTGGAAAACATTCTGATTCTGGAAAAGGCTTCTCTATGGTTTTGATGAATAGCTTATGGGTTTGGTCTTGTGTATTGGAGGCTCCTAGCAGTATGGGATGCTAGAGTTGCCGCCTACACAAGGGTCTCATATGGGGAGTATTGTGGTGGTATGGGACACTAGAATATGTTGCATATGTGGGTACAAAACTATGAATTATTTACCAGTATCATGGATTGGTTGATTCTAGTCTATGAGCTGTTTTGAAGCCAACATGGCAAGTATTCTGCATTCGTATGGTTGGTCGAAGATATGCAAGGTTGTCTTGGACAACAGTGTGCCGGTTGAACTTCCCTGGCTTTTTGGTGTGAACATGAGCTTCTTTTGGACGGTTTTTGCGGAGAAGGATCTCACATTGAGCATGCCATGGCACATTCCCTTTTGCATGTATGTGGATGGATCCCCGAAAGGACTCCGGTGTGAGCCCAATGACATGTCAACAGGAGTTTATGTCTTTTGCATGTATGTGGATGGTGTTAGAAGTCATCTCCTATCTTTTTGTAGACACCAGGGCCTTTGTTGTGGGTGTGCCCGCCCTTGTAGGTGTTGTTCTCATTTTTCCCCGCTCTCCATATTTTTTCCCCATTTTTCCCTATTTTTCCATGGTTTGGGTGGCTGCCCTATGATGGCAGGATGACCCAGTGGCTGGCCAACTGCACTAGTGTGCACGTGTTCACCTTCTGGAGCAGGCCAACTCGATTATACAGGTCGTGGACCTCTCTGATGATGGCCGACTGGATGACACCAGTCGTGAGGCAATCGGCTGCCTTTAGCACAGGCCAATTGGGTCTTTGGGGCCATATAAAATGGCCCCATGGCCCCCATTCCATTTTGTATCATTCCGGGATTCTTCTTGTGTATATAGAGCAGAGTTACACGCCTCTCTCTCTCTCTCTCTCTCTCTCTCTCTCTCTCTCTCTCTCTATACCCCCAGTATGGTACAGGATGGAGCTAGCTAGGTTGCATATCATGATTGTATACTCCATGCATATAGCTTTGCATTTTTCTCCTAGTAGTAGAGCTCCATCCCCCGCACACCCAGATTCAGCTTTTTTTTTTGTTCAGTACTTTTTCATTTTGTTGGGATGACAGAGGATACCCCATACAGGTACTCCGATTTGTCTCATAGGCCGAGTTCGGTCTTTTGGAAGACGTTAATAAAATCTTTCTTTCTTTCTTTCTTGCTGTTATTTTCTGCATTGCGTTTTGCTCTCGTGTTCCCAGATCTAGTCATCATCTCCGCTGCGTATTTTGACATGGTATCAGAGCCTAGGCTCTAGATAGTTCTTGGGATTTGTGTGAGCAAGAGGGGGACTATTGTGTTGCTGATTGGTGGACTGTTCGGGACTGTTTGGGAAGAGCGGAATGATTTGCTAGACAGCCACTTGCAGGTGTAAGTTCTTCTTTGTTCCCACCCACCCACCCTTTTTCAGAGTACATCCCCGCAATCGCAGATCTGTTAGAGATGGCCGAGAGGCATGTGAAGATCCCGACACTGCCCACGTTCCCGGTGGACCGTCAGTTGGACGGGAACAACTACGGCATATGGAAGGTTATGATGGAATCTGTTCTGGAGTCTTACGACCTCGTTGATTTCGTCGTAGTTGGGGTTCCACGGCCGGAGGTAGAGGAAGGGGAGTTACCGTCGATCCAAAAGGACCAAGAGGCACAGGCACAGATGTGGGATCGTGTCAACGCCACGGTCCGTTCGTTTATCTTCCTCAACTGCACACCGCAGGTACTCAATCATGTAAAGCATATGACACTGACCAGAGGTATATGGTAGCATTTGGCGTCTCTTTACAACAGGGTATCGCCCATGAAGAGGATTTCCTTGGAAGTACAGATGCGGGTTATGAGCCCTGCAAAGTCGTTGACGATGCGGGAGCATATTAACAAGCTATAGGCTCTTCAGCAGGAAGTTCTTCGGGCTGGGAAGGAGATATCGTCAGAGGACATGGCCATAACGTTGTTGTCACACTTGCCCTCTCAGTACTCAGCATTTTACTCGTCTTTGATTACCAGTGGCAGGCTCAGCACCATCACGTGGGAGGAGCTTGTGCCTATGGTCTTGGACCAGGAGGAACGATTAACGAACCCTCCTCAAGGTGGAGGTTCGGAGGCCTTAATTGGCCAACGGTCGAAAGACCGTAACACGGGCAAAGGGAAGGCTTCATCGGAGAAGTCTTCTGAGAAGAAGTCCTTCGCTGACCGCGAGAAACTAAAGGCAGGGAGGACCTGTAATGATTGTGGCGAGAAAGGCCACTATTGGAGGCAGTGTCCCAAGCGGAAGACCGAGAAGGGTGAAGATTCCTCAGCAGCAATCATAAAGACTCCGGCTTTTGTGCACCTGGAGGTGATGGACACCGATGTTTCATTTTCTTCAGGCAGGGAGGAGGTTGCAGGATTCTCCGCAACGGATACTCGGGAGTGGATTCTAGACAGTGGTGCTTCCAGGCACATGACTCCTTCCCGTTCAAATTTACAGGATCTCTGTAGGTATTTTGGTCACATTCTTGCTGGGGACACATCCACTATCCCAGTTCACAGTGAGGGCAGGTTGGAGATAGTTCCCGATGGCAGAGGGGGGAAGCATTCCTCCCATGTGTTGTATGTTCCGTCACTTGGTTTTCATCTGTTGTCAGTGCATCAGGTTTGCAAGACTGGCGTATGGGTGGAGTTTGATGAGCATTTTGTTGCTCTCTGGGACAAAGCAATAGGCCATATGGTTTGGGAAGGCGGAGTGAAGAATGGAGTTTACAAGCTTTCAGCACTCTCTCTCCCAAGTCCTCAGGTTTATGATGAGTGGCAATCTGGTGATGGCCACTTAAGTGTGGATACGCTGCACGTGCAGGCTTTCCCGGACCAGATGGTGGATAGCTTGCCAGTTGATGGCAGCAGTTGGCAGGAACTTTCCAGTACTGATGTTGGTGGTTCTTGGGTTCATGAGTCAAAGGAAACTGAACACGTAACTTATGCTCTGATGTCTCGTAGTATTCGGGACAAAGAAACTCCTATAAATGAGGATGTTCTTTCCACGAGGACCTCTCGGAAAGCCAGGCAAGTGGCAGTTGTTTACTTGCAGAAGGAGGTGCATTCTCCAGGCTTTGTGGTTCCGGATTCAGAGGGGGTGGTTGACAGGTTTCACAAGGCCTTGCGTGGTCTTCAGCAGGTTTCCAGGACTTGGCTTTGCACCGTAACAGGTGTTGATCCTTTTGGGCAGTGTAATGCCTCTTTGACTCAGAAGCAGAATGGTTCATTGATCTGGTTGATGGACACCAGATTGGACGGGAGCTTCCTGATGAGGCAGTTGAGCTCATGGTTGCAGATGACTCTTTGGGAGGCAGGATTGCGTATCCTGTGGTTTCTGCAGCATGCGAAGGATCATGGACTCTTTTACACAGGAGGGGGATTGATGGATGGAGTCCGACTCCACAGTCGGAGTGACTCGGTGTGGGGAGGAGATCCACACACGCAGTGATCTACTTCACGCCCAGGAGCAATTTTATGGAGCAATAAGAGGCAGTCATATTTTGCCTTGTCCACGACAGAGGCAGAGTACCGGGCTGCCTGTGATGCTGCTTGTGAGGTGGTGCAGCTACAGAGGTTGCATTGCAGGATTGGGTTTCCACTGGAGGAACCCATGGTCATCCAGAGGCACTTTGTTCGTGAACAGATCGTTGCTGATGACATCTTGCTAGAGTTCTGTTCGTCGGAGGACAGTACGGTGGACCTCTTCACGAAGTCGCTATCTCGGGATTTGCTCAGGCGGCACCCCAGCTCCCTGTGGTTGGTTTCACAGCCAGGAGCTGAGAGGGGGTGTTACAAGTCATCTCCTCTCTTTCTGTAGACACCAGGGCCTTTGTTGTGGGTGTGCCCGCCCTTGTAGGTGTTGTTCTCATTTTTCCCCACTCTGCATATTTTTTCCCCATTTTTCCCTATTTTTCCATGGTTTGGGTGGCTGCCCTATGATGGCAGGATGACCCAGTGGCTCGCCGACTGCACTAGTGTGCACGTGTTCACCTTCTAGAGCAGACTGACTAGATTATACAAGTCGTGGACCTCTCTGATGATGGCCGACTGGATGACACCAGTCGTGAGGCAGTCGGCTGCCTTTAGCACAAGCCGACTGGGTATTTGGGGCCATATAAAATGGCCCCATGGCCCCCATTCCATTTTGTATCGTTCCGGTATTTGGGGCTTGTGCTAAAGGCCGTCGGCTGCCTTTAGCACAAGTCGACTGGGTATTTGGGACCATATAAAATGGCCCCATGGCCCCCATTCCATTTTGTATCATTCCGGGATTCTTCTTGTGTATATAGAGCATAGTTACACGCCTTTTTCTCCATCAGGATCCTCCTACGTCATTACAGAGGACATGCCACAGGAGGAGGAGATAGGAGCCTCGCCATACACTTGTCTGTCAGAGGAGATTATGCATTATTCTACACTAGGGGAAGTATTTCTTACGGGCGACTTCAATGCCCACACACAGAGCAGACAGTGTGAGGTGTATGACTATGATGACATGGAGATCCTCCACCCTGTGGATCCAGAGGAGATAGGGGCTAGACGGGCATCAGAGGACACTGGACCAGACAGAGGGCATTATGGGGACCACTTACTAGAGTTGGGAGCCAGGCATCGTCTCGTTATTTATAACGGGATGCTACAGTGGCCGGGGTCAGGAGGGCTGACATGCTTCCCACATGGGGGTCATACACGGACCGGAGGCACGGTGGTAGACTACATTATGGGGTCTTTGGAGGCATCACAGCTTGTCACCTCATTCTCCATTCCACCTCGTCCTATTGGAGCAGATCATACATACTTGGCATTTTCACTAGCCGGATCACCAGTATCACCAGCCCCCCACATACCGACGCCACACACTACCATCTACTTCACACATGACATGGCAGACATATACACTGGCAGAGTAGAGGATGGACTCCTACTCATGGATCCCCTGGCATCTATGGATACCATTACAGCCCAGCTCGCATCACTCCTACACACGGCTGCATTACAGAGCTTCCCACATCGTGTACACTCAGGAGAGCCTGCGAGACCTGGGACTATGCCCCAGAACAGATGGTATGATGACGAGTGCAGAGCCCTATACTCACGACTCCGCATACAGAGAGCCTTGGGAGCCATCACAGAGCAGGAGTCGAGGAGAGAGATGAGGAGACTTACTCGCCGCAAAAGGCGGGCCTTCGCAGAGATACAGGAGCTAGAGATCTTTCATTTCTTCATGAGTAGAGATAGCCCTGTCTCATGGCGGCACTTCAGAGAGCCCCGGACCCCGACGCCTATTGCAGACCCACAGACATGGCACACATATGCAGAGGGTCTATACCATGCCCCACAGCAGCCACCTATACCTCAGCCACAGGAGCCTCGACCTACCACAGCTAGCTTCTTTACCCACTCGATGGTACAGGAAGCTATCCGCCGCCTACAGCATGGACGGGCCGCCGACCATATGGGCCTGCAGGGTGAGCATCTCATATATGCAGTAGATTCTTTAGCTCCTTTTCTTGCACACCTGTTTAACAGGGCACTAGCAGAGGGTTTGCCTGCGGAGTGGACGATGCACACCATTGTGCCGATTCACAAAACAGGGGATATGCTCGATCCGAGCAACTACAGGACGGTTATGGTTGGCCACGTGCTAGCCAAACTCTATGGTGCAGTGCTGGAGCAGGAGCTTAGCTTATATGCTGAGCGAGCAGGCTTACGCTCATCAGGGCAGGCAGGCTTCAGGAGAGCTTTCTCTACCACTGACCATGTATTCACTTTGAGATGTATGATTGATCAGGCCAGAGTGAGGAAGAGAAAGCTCTATTGCTGCTTTGTGGATTTCCGCAAGGCATTTGACACAGTACCACGAGAGAGGCTCTTTCAGCGCCTGCAGTCTCTTGGCATACCAGCAGATATGACATGGGGCATCTATGCATTATATGAGCAGGTTTTTGGGCGAGTCAGATGTCCAGGAGGTATGTCCGAGACTATTGCTAGCACCATTGGTGTGAAGCAAGGATGCCCACTTTCCCCCACGCTATTTGGGTTATACATTGATGAGGTGGCTGACTTCATTACACGGGGAGGCGGAGATGGAGTGGATTTAGCAGGTACCTCAGTACATATTATGCTCTATGCTGATGATATTGTATTAGTGTCTGAGTCCCCAGGTGGTCTACAGCAGCATCTACATGCACTCCATGATTTCTGCACGCAGAGGGGTCTTACTGTGAACCTTGGGAAAACCAAGGTTATGGTCTTTCATACATCGAGACAGGGCAGGAGTCAGCTGACATTCACTCTCGCAGGATGCCAGGTGGAGGTGGTGACATCATACGTGTACCTAGGGGTTACCTTCTCTGCAGCAGCCACACGCTTTACCATGGGTTCAGCAGCCAGAGCTAGATTGACACGGGGATATGCAGCATTGGCTATGCTAGAGAGACAGTGCCACCAGGCGCATTTTCAGGAGCCCCGGACGAAGGGGTGGCTATTTGACACATTAGTCACACCGGCATTGATGTATGGAGCAGCAGTATGGGCGCCAGGCCTTGCTACTCATTGGTGGACACAGATAGAGAGACCACAGGCCCTCATGATGGCACGCATGATACGCAGCAAACCGTCAGTACCTCATGACATTATCCGAGCAGAGTTTGCTGCGCCTCCTATGATGGTAGAGGCCATATTCCAGACTATATGCCTGCTAGACAGATTCAGAGAGATGCCACATGACAGATTATCATACAGAGCTTTTCAGGCATCTAGACAGTTGGCTGAGGCAGGAGACAGAGGATCATGGTATGCACAGGTCACACATTGGTTCTCACAGCATGGCCTAGACATGGATCATCTACCACCATTCCAGTATGACAGGGATGCACCACATATCCGTCTCTCTCATAGTGAGAGGAACAGAGTATTGAGACAGGATCTATGGCAGCTCTATACACGAGAGACATGGATATCGCCTACACAGCCTCTTCCACCGAAGATGCTATACTACAGAGATCACTTCATGAGTATCACTGATGATGGATTTATAGAGAGGCCTAGATACATGGAGGGCTTTTTACCACACGGCTCCCGAGTGGCTATTGGTCAGCTCAGAGTTTCATCACACCGATTGGAGATTGAGACTGGCAGAGCAGCACGGATTCCCCGAGAGGAGAGGGTATGCAGATTGTGCAGAGAGGAGGTGGAGAGTGAGGAGCATTATGTATGCAGATGCAGAGCATATACAGCCATCAGAGAGAGATATCCCATTTTATTCAGAGAGCCACATTCCCTACGCCAGATCTTTGAGACAGCAGACCAGCGCATACTAGGGAGATACATTCTAGACATACAGCGCCACAGAGAGACATTATTACAGGCTCAGACAGCTCCAGAGGGGGGGCGACAGACACAGATTACTACATTTTTCCAGAGATCCATACCCCTCCCAGCCCCTACACGGCAGGGGATTACTCTCCAGAGAGCAGAGACACTTAGAGCCCGCAGGAGACAGAGGACACCTGGCTTTCGGACACCACGCCTATACCAGAGAGAGATGACAGAGATCAGAGCTCAGTTTCACAGAGAGGGTGCGGAGCGACTGGCTCGCTTCAGAGCACACCCAGGCATGTTCTTCAGGGAGCTGTGGACACCCCCTTCACTGATGTATACCATTTTATACCCCCAGTATGGTACAGGATGGAGCTAGCTAGGTTGCATATCATGATTGTATACTCCATGCATATAGCTTTGCATTCTCCTAGTAATAGAGCTCCATCCCCTGCACACCCAGATTCAGCTTTTTTATTCAGTACTTTTTCATTTTGTTGGGATGACAGAGGATACCCCATACAGGTACTCCGATTTGTCTCATAGGCCGAGTTCGGTCTTTTGGAAGACGTTAATAAAATCTTTCTTTCTTTTCTTTCTTTCTTGTGCTGTTATTTTCTGCATTGCGTTTTGCTCGTGTTCCCAGATCTGGTCATCATCTCCGCTGCGTATTTTGACAAATGGATCCCCAGGAAGGACTCTGGTGTGAGCCCACACATAGCAAGAGAACATGTGTAGCTTGTGAAGCTTGACATGGCAAAACATGTGTGGCTTCTGAGGCTTGACATGACAAAACATGTATGGCCTGTGAGGCTTGACATGACAGACCATGTGTGGCTTCTGAGACTTGACATGACGAAACATGTGTGGCTTGTGAGGCTTGACATGACAGAACGTGTGGCTTCTGAGGCTTGACATCACAGAACGTGTGTGGAGCACTGTGGCTTCTAAGGCTTGACATGACAGAACATGTGTGGCTTCTAAGGCTTGACATGACAGAACATGTGTGGCTTATGAAACCTAACATGACAGAACATGTGTGGCTTTTGCAGCCTGACATGGTCGTACATATATGGCAGATGCAACCTGACATGGTGTGTTTTCTTACAGTACATGTATGTCAAATAAAGCTTGACATAGTGTGATTTTTCACAGGACTAGCAACCCTGGTGCTCACTTCGTACTTATGTGGGAAGTTTCCAAAAGGATTCAGGATCCTTGAACATTCTAGAAAAGCGGCAACTCTGCCAATGTATTCTCTAGTTACAACATATTTGAAATTATGGTTTTAATAATCAGATTATAGCAGTCCATTTGCAATACATGAAGGGTATTTTTCCACTCGTACACCAAGTTTATACAGTTGTGGATAATTGTTTTATAAGACGGCGGGGATGTCACCATTTGGTCCCTTTCAGTCTTGACCAGTGTTTCATACACCGGTCGGAGCCAAGGTGTGGACGGGGATCTTCCACAAAAGCAGGGAAGTCACAAGATGGAAGACGCTTGTGTAAAGCCAAGGCTTGTTGCAAAACTTGTGTGAAGGCTTATCTAGCATGTCTCTATCTGAAGGTGGATTACAAGACATGAGTTTACAGGATTTTTACTCACTTATGGTTTATAAGGATACTTGTTTACACTTATTTATAAGTGGGTGGACATATGGGGATTTGGACAAGGAGCATATACATGAGGTGGACCTGAATTTTTAAGCTATGTGTGTGAACACTTCAAGTGGGCGCCTAGCTTTTGCATGGATCTTGCAAGATTATATATATATGTGTGTGTGTGTGTGTGTCGGTTGTTTATAACTCCCAAAAATAAGGGACTTTTTTGATATTTTTGGAGAGGCTATCACTTTTGGCACACAAGGGGAAAAGCACATGTATTTTTGGGGGTCGATTCCTTTAAAAGCACAGGAAGGAAGCACATGGTAAAAAGGGGATGGTCGGCAGCAGCTGGAGGAAAAAGCGCACACACAACAGCCATACAGCAGCCTGTTCCCTCTGGGTTTGCTGAGTGCTGATCATACAGAGTAGCCGGGCTACAGTCTTTTCCCCTCCTCTAAACCCTACTGGTCGTATAGCAGGTTTTCTCTTCCCTTTGCTGGCCGTACAGGTACACAGCAGTTTGTCCTTTTGCTGGCCGGCAGGATTCTTCCCTTGTGCTGTCCGTACAACAATCGTACAGGTGGGCAGCTCCTTTTTCTCTGTTCGCTGGCTGTACAGGTGGGCAGCTCTCTTCTTCTCTTCGCTGGCCGTACTCTGTAGTAGGTGGCTGAGCGCTGATCGTACAGCAAGTGCAGCAGATTCTTTCTTTGCTGGCCGTACAGGTGGACAGCACACCTCTCTTTCTTCGCTGTCCGTACAACAGCAGCAGTGCGCTGGCCATGCAGAAACAGTTGTTTTCCTTTGTCAGACATCAGGCCAAACAGTACCACAGCTCTCCTCTCTCTCTTGTACTTGAAGTACAGGCCGTACAGCAGTCGGGCGGGTTCTTCTCTCTATTTTGCTCAAGTTGTAGTGTTAGACATATATTAATTTAGTCCGAGGCACTTAGGCCTAGACCGGACATTACTAGTGTGTGCGCGGGAGTAATGTCCGGTCTAGGCCTAAGTGCCTCGGACTAAATTAATATATGTCTAACATGTAGAGGTACAACAGCTGGGACATTTCTTCTCCTCTCTTCACCACTCTCTCCTAGGCATTGGTTCAGGGGCTGTGTTTGGAGGTATCAAGGACTGTTTTTGAGAGCTTTTCCAGGACTGTTTTGAGAGCCTTTTCAGGGCTGTTTTGGCACAAAGTTCGGCGTTGGGATTGACACCGCACCGGGCTGTTGATTCGTATTGGTTCTAGGAGCGGTTTGTGCTTTGATTCCTGTGCAAGTGTTTGCTAAGGAAACTTTGTGGAAAATCCGGTGCAAGATTGCACCCACACCTTGGTCTGGTTGTAACCCTTTTATTCATTGGAATAAAGCAGTTCCTACGGGGGGCCGGCCGTTCCGGCTTAGTGCTGTGTTTTGATATTGTTGATGGCTATTTCCACCGTTGTGTTTTCATATCTTTGTTGGCATCTGAACTGTCTGTTCATTGTGTTCCAGGTTCCCGTTTGGTTTCAAAGGCAATCCTATATCCTTCAAGGAGTTGGTTGGATTACTTCTCCAAGAGGAGCAGACAAGGAAGAAAAGATCCAGGGGTGATGCAAGCAAAGGAGACCAAGCCTACTTCTCCAAGGACAAAGGCAAAGTGGACTCGTCACAGAGTGACACCAAAAAGAAGAAAGGAAAGTGTCACTACTGCCACAAGCTAGGGCACTACATCGAAGAGTGTCAAGAAGAGGCTTGCAAAGCTGAAAGCTCATGAAGACTCTGCAAACTCTGCTTCCTCTACCTCCAACAACAAGAAGCAGCAGCAAGAAGATAAAGTAAACCTAGTCCGAGTGATTGGCTTTCTAGCCACATTATCACCATGGGCAGAATGTTAAATATTAATAATGATTAATGTGGGAATAAACACGTGCTAGGTGGTTGAGTAAACTAGCACTAGGTGGTTGAGTAAACTAGCACTGAATGTAAGCCTTAAATAAAGCGGTTCCAATGCATGTGAATAACCACTAGTATGTACAAGTCTCTTGTGTAGGAACAACCTCTTAAAAGACATATGTGGTGGCATCATATTTGGCATATGTGGTGGCATCATACTTAGAATATGTGGTGGAATCTTATTTAGCATTTGTGGTGGCATCACATCTAGCATATGCTTAGAATATGTAATGAGGTCTCTCCTATAAAAAGAACCTACTTCAATTCATGCTTTCCTCTACATCTTGTACTCCCACAATCCCTTTAATCTTGTGTTGATTCTCTTGTGGATTATCATCTCTCTCCCTCTTCTCCCCACTTGTGTGGTTGCACACAAGGCAACAGACAACACATCCGTGGGTCGAGTGGCAACTCCATAGGCGTCTTCATCATCAAGAAGCTCGTCCTCAGAGTAATTCTAGTTAGTGTTGTCATTCTGCAAGGGTTGATCATCCAATAACTCTATCCGTCATTGTGGACGGACCTACAGAGTCATCTACGGAAAAGGAAACATTAGGAGCTATGTCAATGGGTACATCCTCGGTCCCTCGCGAGCCCGAAGAAGATCGCATCATCTCAGTTCGGCGAGCGGTCACTGCTTAATGATACGGTCAACCTTGGCCAGAGAAAGGTAGGACACAGATGACAACATATGAGAAATCCTCCCTAATCCACCTAACGAGGCGAACTACCCCCGCTAGCCATGCTAGAATCGGATTTATGAAGTCTTGTTCTTTTAATTTATTTTTATAAAATAAGATTTAAAATGCAATAAATAAATAAATAACTGGAACTAGCTACCCGAGTCCCATAGAGTGTGCCAACCGATGGAGACGCGGTCTCGTCGATGTCGATGTGTCAGTGCACCGGCGGTCGATACACTACGGCGTCAACGGCAATGTCCTACGCACTATGGCAAGGCTACTCTTCGGGACAACATGCGCGTTAGGTGCTGTCGCTATCGTTGTCGAGGATAGAGCACACACGCTTCCAAAAGATCGAGGTTTGCTTCGAGCGGCTGCTACAGCTGCACGCGAGAGAGAGGGAGGGAGGTGCGCCCCCCCTTCGCCAGCTGGCTGCTCAGAATCTTAACGGGCTTGCCCCCACTAGCTGTGTTTTGTGGGTTGTTGCAGCTGTTGGCAGCCCCCAAGGGCAGCCTCGGCTGGTGGTTGGAGCTGCTCCTTAAACCAAGGAAACGTTGATTCCTTTGTTGTTGCAGCTACAAGTGAGAGAGGGATTGAGAGTTGTTCTCCCTTCGCGGTTGAGAGTCGCCTCTATGCTAGCACTCTCAGCACACTGGGTGGTGGAGAGGAAGCAAAAGCAACGCCAAGAGTGCGCACAGTACAGATAACGCTGCCAAAGTAACACAACAGCAGCGCCAAGCGCCACAACAAATGTCCGTCAACTCTCAATCCACCCTGTTGCTACACGTATGTCAACATGGATGTCCCCTTTGCTTCTACACTTGTCGTGCGCTACAGAGAATTACGAGGGGGGGAGTTTGAGAGAGCGTCCCGACTGCTATGGCTGCAAGCCTCTTCAAACACACACCTTGTCCCTCCCCAAGCTTGCTATTCACACTTAGGCGATGGATATCGCTACTTGCAGAGAAGGCAACTACTTTCCTACACACACACGTCATGCCCCCGCACGGCCTGTTGCTTGTTGCTTGTTGACATATATAGTGGCATGCCTTCCCACATGCCTGGCCGCCCACAGGACTACGCACGGGCGCCCTCTCCCTTGAACCCTGGCTTGCTCGCCATCCACACTCCGGTGGACGGTCTCGGAGGCTGGTCGAGGTCCCTGTAGCCGTTACGAGCTACATAACAATCCCAATGCTCATGGGCATGATTATCCTCACTAATAGGTATATGGGCAGATTTAGGGGTAGATTTGGATCTGATTTTAAGACCCTACAGCCGCCCGGAAGTGCTCGGGACATATGCCCATGAATGGGAAACCTTTTGGGCACAGTTTGGAGGCCAAACATGACTTTTTGGACATTACTATGTAGGTCAAAAAGGCAAAGCCAACCTAACCACAACTTTCCATTTTCTTCATAAAGGAGGTCAAAGGGCATGGAAAGGCAGAGATAACTTATAGATCTCTCTCACGCATCTTTTAGGTATTGGCAAGAACCCAAGGCAGCTCTAGGCACAAAGGCAAGCATCTAGAGAGCGTGACCAAGCTGTGGAATCAGCAAGTTTTAAAATGCACATAGATTAGCATACATGAACCAGATCTAGGTCAAGATCCAAGATTATTGTACATATTCATGTTTTGGAATATTCAGTAGATTAGGTCTACCTTGTGCTTAACATGGAATTAGCATTAATCTCTTTCGCTTAGCGATCACCTAGGGTTCTGAAGTAGCCCAAGACCGAGAGCGTTGGCCCAAGAAAGGGAGAGTTTCCAAGACAAGAGGAGCTCTTTCGAGACACGATCACAAATGGAGGTGTTCCCAAGGAGACTTTGTGTCACGTGCATCCCACACTTGGATGCCACGTGGACATATCTGAACAAGAAGGTGCAAGACCTGGAGTGGAAACTAAACCCATGTGAGCCAGTCCGAGACGAGTCAGCTAGGGTTCCACTCTATGCGTCCAAGGTCAAGTGTGCATTGTCGTGCACATGAAACAGTGCCAGTCCACGTTGTGAGTCTCCCTCTGGAATGATGTTAGATGTTCTGTGTATCTGGTTTGCTACTGGATGCCAGACCTCTGTGTAGGCATGTAGGTTTTGCATGTAGAGATGGGGCCAACCCATAGGGCTACCCCAAGATTATTAATGTGGGCATGGGGGCGGCTTAGAACCAACCCCAAGGTGCCATAAGGGCCTCGGCTGTGCCCACTAGCCATGTGTTGGGCTGGAAGGGGCTGTCGGCCAGTCCTATGGCCAGTAGGCAGACAGACAACTGGGCCCAAGCCCTACAAGGGCTGTCAGCCAAGTGTGGGACAGCCCACACAGGCTACCCATGTCACAAGCAGGGAGGGTGCCTTGAATCAGAATAAAAGAGCAACACTTCAAATATACCAGACAGAGCTTGATAACACAATGGAAGAACCATAAATAATGCAATAACATTCCACTGAGCCGGAACGGCCATGGGATGAGCATGCAGAACTTACTTAAGCGATCCACAATGGTAAAACACCGAGTGTTACGGGATCCGGTGGATGCTGGTAGAGACCCTACAAAGTCCATAGAATTGTGGATGAAAGGTCCGTCGGGGATAGGCAAAGGTTGAAGTAACCCAACCTTCTTTGTCTGTGGAACCTTAACTTTTTACAAATCTTACAGGCTTGAACATGTGAATATACATCACGCCTCATTTTTGGCCAATAAAAGGACCGTTCTAATTTCTTGACGATATTGTTGATACCTCTATGTTCTCCAACTAAGGAGTCATGGACATCATGTAGAAGAGCTGCTCGCTTTTCCTGAATAACACAGAGGCGGCTCTTGAAGAACAACCAACCGTTCTGCACTGAATAATGGTCAGGCTCAGAAGTAAGGGCCAAATTGTATTGACTACCAAACTCAGGGGAGTCGACATACTGGTCTTTCATGCTATCTAAGTCTTTCCCCGTGATTTCGAGAATGGTAGACTCCTGCACTGCCTGGATGCTGGCCTTTCGACTAAGAGCATCTGTGTGACGTGAGAGCTTATGACCGTAGTAATCACAACCTTAGTCTGACTAAACTGCACTTAATGATGTTCAAGAGATAGACATATATGTGTCAATGCAATGCAGCTATATTATATGAAGAATGCGGTTACAATGAGATCCAAATGGATCTGTACTACTGAATATGCTGCCTATATGCTGAATATGCTGAATGAACTGAATGAACTGCTGTCCACTATCTTTCCCTTGTCTCCTGGGAAGGAAACGCTGAAGGGAGGCTTTGGAACAGATGTTGAATGCTGACCTGATGATGAAACGCAGAACTGATGGGCTGATGATGATGCGTTTGCTGAATACTTGATGCGTTGGCTGGTTCTGCTGCTCCCAATGCTTCCTGGAGGAGATGCGTTGGAGAACACACTGCTGAATGCTTGAATGATGAGCTTGGAATGCTGAATGGAGAGGCGCCTGAATATATATGGGTGAGAGGGCTCGTCGGCCAGCATTAATGCAGTCGGCCAGTACTGTAAGACTCATATTTCCCATAAAATACCAATAATGCTAGTCGGCTGCCCCATAAATGCCTGAAAAATGCCTATAAAATACCTGTAAAATATTTGATAAACCTGATGATGCTAATGATGCCATAAAATGATGCCATGTCACTGTACACCTGACTGGTGTGCACGTGACATTCCCCGCTGCTAAACTGTTGCTGGGTGATAAACCTGGCAACCTTCGACTCCTCTGTGATCCTTCTCCTCCGAACCACTGCCCCCTTCTGTCTTCTGCTGGGACTGAGGCCGTCTGCAGGAGTGAAATCCTTTGAGCCAAGACTCCATGTACTGCGGGAACTCAATGGCAAATACCTGAGTCACCCCTGACCTGCCTCTGGAAACCTTTCACCTACCATCTCCGTCGTACCTGAAGCTCTGAACCTCCTGAGGCGATGTTGGAGCAAACTTCCGTCTTCTGTGGAAGAGAAACCCCCTGCTGCTGCCAGTTGAAGCCCAAAACTTATGTCCTCCTTTGATGATGGATGTCATTCTTCCCTGAGAGTTCATGGGCAACATGTATGCAAGACTGACTGCTAAGATGACTGTTATGCAAGCCATGTGCAACCCTATATGCTGTGCAAGAATGCAGATGGATGGGTTACTGATGCAGACCTAAGGGAAAATCCCTAAGAGTGGCTTGCAGAATTTTGAGAACTGGGTTTAACTGTGCGGAAGCGATAAAAATGATAACTGACTGAATGACTGATGGAATGAACATGCTCTAAGGCTGGTTACCCTGTAACGCTCTGATACCAATGTGACATGTCAGAGCTTATGACCGTAGTAATCACAACCTTAGTCTGACTAAACTGCACTTAATGATGTTCAAGAGATAGACAGATATGTGTCAATGCAATGCAGCTATATTATATGAAGAATGCGGTTACAATGAGATCCAAATGGATCTGTACTGCTGAATATGCTGCCTATATGCTGAATATGCTGAATGAACTGAATGAACTGCTGTCCACTATCTTTCCCTTGTCTCCTGGGAAGGAAACGCTGAAGGGAGGCTTTGGAACACATGCTGAATGCTGACCTGATGATGAAACGCAGAACTGATGGGCTGATGATGATGCGTTTGCTGAATACTTGATGCGTTGGCTGGTTCTGCTGCTCCCAATGCTTCCTGGAGGAGATGCGTTGGAGAACACACTGCTGAATGCTTGAATGATGAGCTTGGAATGCTGAATGGAGAGGCGCCTGAATATATATGGGTGAGAGGGCTGGTCGGCCAGCATTAATGCAGTCGGCCAGTACTGTAAGACTCATATTTCCCATAAAATACCAATAATGCTAGTCGGCTGCCCCATAAATGCCTGAAAAATGCCTATAAAATACCTGTAAAATACCTGATAAACCTGATGATGCTAATGATGCCATAAAATGATGCCATGTCACTGTACACCTGACTGGTGTGCACGTGACATTCCCCGCTGCTAAACTGTTGCTGGGTGATAAACTTGGCAACCTTCGACTCCTCTGTGATCCTTCTCCTCCGAACCACTGCCCCCTTCTGTCTTCTGCTGGGACTGAGGCCGTCTACAGGAGTGAAATCCTTTGAGCCAAGACTCCATGTACTGCGGGAACTGAATGGCAAATACCTGAGTCACCCCTGGCCTGCCTCTGGAAACCTTTCACCTACCATCTCCGTCGTACCTGAAGCTCTGAACCTCCTGAGGCGATGTTGGAGCAAACTTCCGTCTTCTGTGGAAGAGAAACCCCCTGCTGCTGCCAGTTGAAGCCCAAAACTTATGTCCTCCTTTGATGATGGATGTCATTCTTCCCTGAGAGTTCATGGGCAACATGTATGCAAGACTGACTGCTAAGATGACTGTTATGCAAGCCATGTGCAACCCTATATGCTGTGCAAGAATGCAGATGGATGGGTTACTGATGCAGACCTAAGGGAAAATCCCTAAGAGTGGCTTGCAAAATTTTGAGAACTGGGTTTAACTGTGCGGAAGCGATAAAAATGATGACTGACTGAATGACTGATGGAATGAACATGCTCTAAGGCTGGTTACCCTGTAACGCTCTGATACCAATGTGACATGTGAGAGCTTATGACCGTAGTAATCACAACCTTAGTCTGACTAAACTGCACTTAATGATGTTCAAGAGATAGACAGATATGTGTCAATGCAATGCAGCTATATTATATGAAGAATGCGGTTACAATGAGATCCAAATGGATCTGTACTGCTGAATATGCTGCCTATATGCTGAATATGCTGAATGAACTGAATGAACTGCGGTCCACTATCTTTCCCTTGTCTCCTGGGAAGGAAACGCTGAAGGGAGGCTTTGGAACAGATGCTGAATGCTGACGTGATGATGAAACGCAGAACTGATGGGCTGATGATGATGCGTTTGCTGAATACTTGATGCGTTGGCTGGTTCTGCTGCTCCCAATGCTTCCTGGAGGAGATGCGTTGGAGAACACACTGCTGAATGCTTGAATGATGAGCTTGGAATGCTGAATGGAGAGGCGCCTGAATATATATGGGTGAGAGGGCTGGTCGGCCAGCATTAATGCAGTCGGCCAGTACTGTAAGACTCATATTTCCCATAAAATACCAATAATGCTAGTCGGCTGCCCCATAAATGCCTGAAAATGCCTATAAAATACCTGTAAAATACCTGATAAACCTGATGATGCTAATGATGCCATAAAATGATGCCATATCACTGTACACCTGACTGGTGTGGACGTGACATTCCCCGCTGCTAAACTGTTGCTGGGTGATAAACCTGGCAACCTTCGACTCCTCTGTGATCCTTCTCCTCCGAACCACTGCCCCCTTCTGTCTTCTGCTGGGACTGAGGCCGTCTGCAGGAGTGAAATCCTTTGAGCCAAGACTCCATGTACTGCGGGAACTGAATGGCAAATACCTGAGTAACCCCTGGCCTGCCTCTGGAAACCTTTCACCTACCATCTCCGTCGTACCTGAAGCTCTGAACCTCCTGAGGCGATGTTGGAGCAAACTTCCGTCTTCTGTGGAAGAGAAACCCCCTGCTGCTGCCAGTTGAAGCCCAAAACTTATGTCCTCCTTTGATGATGGATGTCATTCTTCCCTGAGAGTTCATGGGCAACATGTATGCAAGACTGACTGCTAAGATGACTGTTATGCAAGCCATGTGCAACCCTATATGCTGTGCAAGAATGCAGATGGATGGGTTACTGATGCAGACCTAAGGGAAAATCCCTAAGAGTGGCTTGCAAAATTTTGAGAACTGGGTTTAACTGTGCGGAAGCGATAAAAATGATGACTGATTGAATGACTTATGGAATGAACATGCTCTAAGGCTGGTTACCCTGTAACGCTCTGATACCAATGTGACATGTGAGAGCTTATGACCGTAGTAATCACAACCTTAGTCTGACTAAACTGCACTTAACGATGTTCAAGAGATAGACAGATATGTGTCAATGCAATGCAGCTATATTATATGAAGAATGCGGTTACAATGAGATCCAAATGGATCTGTACTGCTGAATATGCTGCCTATATGCTGAATATGCTGAATGAACTGAATGAACTGCTGTCCACTATCTTTCCCTTGTCTCCTGGGAAGGAAACGCTGAAGGGAGGCTTTGGAACACATGCTGAATGCTGACCTGATGATGAAACGCAGAACTGATGGGCTGTTGATGATGCGTTTGCTGAATACTTGATGCGTTGGCTGGTTCTGCTGCTCCCAATGCTTCCTGGAGGAGATGCGTTGGAGAACACACTGCTGAATGCTTGAATGATGAGCTTGGAATGCTGAATGGAGAGGCGCCTGAATATATATGGGTGAGAGGGCTCGTCGGCCAGCATTAATGCAGTCGGCCAGTACTGTAAGACTCATATTTCCCATAAAATACCAATAATGCTAGTCGGCTGCCCCATAAATGCCTGAAAAATGCCTATAAAATACCTGTAAAATACCTGATAAACCTGATGATGCTAATGATGCCATAAAATGATGCCATGTCACTGTACACCTGACTGGTGTGCACGTGACATTCCCCGCTGCTAAACTGTTGCTGGGTGATAAACCTGGCAACCTTCGACTCCTCTGTGATCCTTCTCCTCCGAACCACTGCCCCCTTCTGTCTTCTGCTGGGACTGAGGCCGTCTGCAGGAGTGAAATCCTTTGAGCCAAGACTCCATGTACTGCGGGAACTGAATGGCAAATACCTGAGTCACCCCTGGCCTGCCTCTGGAAACCTTTCACCTACCATCTCCGTCGTACCTGAAGCTCTGAACCTCCTGAGGCGATGTTGGAGCAAACTTCCGTCTTCTGTGGAAGAGAAATCCCCTGCTGCTGCCAGTTGAAGCCCAAAACTTATGTCCTCCTTTGATGATGGATGTCATTCTTCCCTGAGAGTTCATGGGCAACATGTATGCAAGACTGACTGCTAAGATGACTGTTATGCAAGCCATGTGCAACCCTATATGCTGTGCAAGAATGCAGATGGATGGGTTACTGATGCAGACCTAAGGGAAAATCCCTAAGAGTGGCTTGCAAAATTTTGAGAACTGGGTTTAACTGTGCGGAAGCGATAAAAATGATGACTGATTGAATGACTGATGGAATGAACATGCTCTAAGGCTGGTTACCCTGTAACGCTCTAATACCAATGTGACATGTGAGAGCTTATGACCGTAGTAATCACAACCTTAGTCTGACTAAACTGCACTTAATGATGTTCAAGAGATAGACAGATATGTGTCAATGCAATGCAGCTATATTATATGAAGAATGCGGTTACAATGAGATCCAAATGGATCTGTACTGCTGAATATGCTGCCTATATGCTGAATATGCTGAATGAACTGAATGAACTGCTGTCCACTATCTTTCCCTTGTCTCCTGGGAAGGAAACGCTGAAGGGAGGCTTTGGAACAGATGCTGAATGCTGACCTGATGATGAAACGCAGAACTGATCGGCTGTTGATGATGCGTTTGCTGAATACTTGATGCGTTGGCTGGTTCTGCTGCTCCCAATGCTTCCTGGAGGAGATGCGTTGGAGAACACACTGCTGAATGCTTGAATGATGAGCTTGGAATGCTGAATGGAGAGGCGCCTGAATATATATGGGTGAGGGCTGGTCGGCCAACATTAATGCAGTCGGCCAGTACTGTAAGACTCATATTTCCCATAAAATACCAATAATGCTAGTCGGCTGCCCCATAAATGCCTGAAAAATGCCTATAAAATACCTGTAAAATACCTGATAAACCTGATGATGCTAATGATGCCATAAAATGATGCCATGTCACTGTACACCTGACTGGTGTGCACGTGACATTCCCCGCTGCTAAACTGTTGCTGGGTGATAAACCTGGCAACCTTCGACTCCTCTGTGATCCTTCTCCTCCGAACCACTGCCCCCTTCTGTCTTCTGCTGGGACTGAGGCCGTCTGCAGGAGTGAAATCCTTTGAGCCAAGACTCCATGTACTGCGGGAACTGAATGGCAAATACCTGAGTCACCCCTGGCCTGCCTCTGGAAACCTTTCACCTACCATCTCCGTCGTACCTGAAGCTCTGAACCTCCTGAGGCGATGTTGGAGCAAACTTCCGTCTTCTGTGGAAGAGAAACCCCCTGCTGCTGCCAGTTGAAGCCCAAAACTTATGTCCTCCTTTGATGATGGATGTCATTCTTCCCTGAGAGTTCATGGGCAACATGTATGCAAGACTGACTGCTAAGATGACTGTTATGCAAGCCATGTGCAACCCTATATGCTGTGCAAGAATGCAGATGGATGGGTTACTGATGCAGACCTAAGGGAAAATCCCTAAGAGTGGCTTGCAAAAATTTGAGAACTGGGTTTAACTGTGCGGAAGCAATAAAAATGATGACTGATTGAATGACTGATGGAATGAACATGCTCTAAGGCTGGTTACCCTGTAACGCTCTGATACCAATGTGACATGTGAGAGCTTATGACCGTAGTAATCACAACCTTAGTGTGACTAAACTGCACTTAATGATGTTCAAGAGATAGACAGATATGTGTCAATGCAATGCAGCTATATTATATGAAGAATGCGGTTACAATGAGATCCAAATGGATCTGTACTGCTGAATATGCTGCCTATATGCTGAATATGCTGAATGAACTGAATGAACTGCTGTCCACTATCTTTCCCTTGTCTCCTGGGAAGGAAACGCTGAAGGGAGGCTTTGGAACAGATGCTGAATGCTGACCTGATGATGAAACGCAGAACTGATGGGCTGTTGATGATGCGTTTGCTGAATACTTGATGCGTTGGCTGGTTCTGCTGCTCCCAATGCTTCCTGGAGGAGATGCGTTGGAGAACACACTGCTGAATGCTTGAATGATGAGCTTGGAATGCTGAATGGAGAGGCGCCTGAATATATATGGGTGAGAGGGCTGGTCGGCCAGCATTAATGCAGTCGGCCAGTACTGTAAGACTCATATTTCCCATAAAATACCAATAATGCTAGTCGGCTGCCCCATAAATGCCTGAAAAATGCGTATAAAATACCTGTAAAATACCTGATAAACCTGATGATGCTAATGATGCCATAAAATGATGCCATGTCACTGTACACCTGACTGGTGTGCACGTGACATTCCCCGCTGCTAAACTGTTGCTGGGTGATAAACCTGGCAACCTTCGACTCCTCTGTGGTCCTTCTCCTCCGAACCACTGCCCCCTTCTGTCTTCTGCTGGGACTGAGGCCGTCTGCAGGAGTGAAATCCTTTGAGCCAAGACTCCATGTACTGCGGGAACTGAATGGCAAATACCTGAGTCACCCCTGGCCTGCCTCTGGAAACCTTTCACCTACCATCTCCGTCGTACCTGAAGCTCTGAACCTCCTGAGGCGATGTTGGAGCAAACTTCCGTCTTCTGTGGAAGAGAAACCCCCTACTGCTGCCAGTTGAAGCCCAAAAATAATGTCCTCCTTTGATGATGGATGTCATTCTTCCCTGAGAGTTCATGGGCAACATGTATGCAAGACTGACTGCTAAGATGACTGTTATGCAAGCCATGTGCAACCCTATATGCTGTGCAAGAATGCAGATGGATGGGTTACTGATGCAGACCTAAGGGAAAATCCCTAAGAGTGGCTTGCAAAATTTTGAGAACTGGGTTTAACTGTGCGGAAGCGATAAAAATGATGACTGACTGAATGACTGATGGAATGAACATGCTCTAAGGCTGGTTACCCTGTAACGCTCTGATACCAATGTGACATGTGAGAGCTTATGACCGTAGTAATCACAACCTTAGTCTGACTAAACTGCACTTAATGATGTTCAAGAGATAGACAGATATGTGTCAATGCAATGCAGCTATATTATATGAAGAATGCGGTTACAATGAGATCCAAATGGATCTGTACTGCTGAATATGCTGCCTATATGCTGAATATGCTGAATGAACTGAATGAACTGCGGTCCACTATCTTTCCCTTGTCTCCTGGGAAGGAAACGCTGAAGGGAGGCTTTGGAACAGATGCTGAATGCTGACGTGATGATGAAACGCAGAACTGATGGGCTGATGATGATGCGTTTGCTGAATACTTGATGCGTTGGCTGGTTCTGCTGCTCCCAATGCTTCCTGGAGGAGATGCGTTGGAGAACACACTGCTGAATGCTTGAATGATGAGCTTGGAATGCTGAATGGAGAGGCGCCTGAATATATATGGGTGAGAGGGCTGGTCGGCCAGCATTAATGCAGTCGGCCAATACTTCAAGACTCATATTTCCCATAAAATACCAATAATGCTAGTCGGCTGCCCCATAAATGCCTGAAAAATGCCTATAAAATACCTGTAAAATACCTGATAAACCTGATGATGCTAATGATGCCATAAAATGATGCCATGTCACTATACACCTGACTGGTGTGCACGTGACAATCTGCAACTGGGTTATGCTTACCAGGGATGTCCTCGATCATTCCTCCAAAATGTTAGAAGCGCTAACTCCATCTGGCTTGTCGATCACTTCATTGAGCACTTGGCATAGTTTGAAGTCACTTAAGTGCTTCGTGGTCTATTTTGACTGTGAAAACCTGTCCATAAAGGAAAGGCTTCCAATGTTTGAGCATTGTGATCACACCCAAGAGCTCTTTGTCATAAACCGAATAATTCTTTTCGGCGGCGACATCCAACTTTCAACTGTAGTAGACCACGGGTCTATTGTCCTGCTAGAGAACTTCACCTATGGCTACATTGTTGGCATCGGTAATGACCTCAAAAGGTTCATCCCAAGATGCTAACTTCAAAACAGGCATTTCTAAGGCAGCTTTTTGGAGTGCACGGAATGCATCTAGCGCCTTGCCTGTGACTGAGACTTTTTGTCTACGAGTCTTCACCCCCTTGAGCAAGCCTCTAAGAGGTGCTGCAAGGTTGGAAAACTGGTGAACATGGGTGTTGTAGGCTTGGCAAAGACCTACAAAAGAACGGATCTCTTGGGCGGTCTAAGGGATGTCCCAATCCAAGATCTCTTGAACCTTTGAAGGGTCCAAACAAATCCCATCGAAACCGACGATATAGCCCAAGTATTGAACCTCTTTAACACCGATGATAGACTTTTCGGCGTTTATGTAGAGCCCATTATCTCGCAAAAGTTGCAAGACTGCACATCTTTCTCATGTTGCTCCGTAGTGGCTGAGAATACAAGTATGTCATCAAGAAAGATAAAGACACACTTACCAATGAGGACTGCGAAAATCTTGGACATCATTTTATTGAAGGTTGCAGGTGCATTGGTAAGCCCAAAAGGCATGATGACTACGAACTCGTAGTGACCACGCTCTGTCCGGAAAGCTATTTTTGGAATGTCAGCTTCGAAAAAGCGGACCTGATGGTAACCACTCTTGAGGTCGATCTTAGTGAAAAAATTTGCACCATCTAAACACTCCAAAATGTACTCAATCCTTGGCATAGGAAACTTATTCTTAATGGTGAGTTTATTCAATGCCGTGTAGTCTACACAAAGGCGTGCAAACTTGTCCTTCTTTTGGACAAATAGGATGGGTGCAGCAAATGGTGAGGAAGAAGGCTAAACGAATCCGGCTCGAAGGAGCTCAGATAACTGTCTTTCTAGCTCGCCCTCTAAAGTCTTGGAAAGACGATAGGCGAACCTACTGGGAGGTTCTAATCTAGGGACCAAATCGATATGATGGGAGGAGACTGGGCGGGAGATCATTCCTAAGCATAATGTCTTGATGTCTAGACAAGAGGTCTGCTAACTGTGGGACTGAAGATGAGATAGTTGCTACCGACGAGGTAGAGGCTGTCTGAGCACGAATATGAAGTAGTGCCCCGTCCGCTCCCTTGCGGATAGCTTGTCGGGCCTAGAGATGAGAAATAAATGGGATGCTAGGAATGCTTCTATCCCCACGAATCATGACGGGCTCAGGAAAACCTTTACAGATAGTAAAAGTGTCCTGCCCCCAATCGGGAATAGGCTTATACTAACGAAACCACTGGATTCCTAAGATCATGTCACACCCGAGAAGAGGCGAGACAATGAAATCTCGTTGGAATGAGGCCTTTTGAACTTCATTCAGGTTGGATTCCTAAGATCATGTTGTGCCTTCTGAGATATGTGGGTGTGGAGACCACGTGTGAACCCATCCACACCCAAATGATATGGCACTAATGTGCAGCTCATCTTGTTAGCCAACTGGGGAGAGATGCATCCTCACAGCTGCCCATGTCGAATAGGACTACAAACTGTCGGCCCTTGGCAAAGCCATAAGCTCGGATGAGGCTTTTTTGTGCAGCATCGCTCTCACCCTCCTGCTTAGCATCAAATCCCATTGATGGCATAGGATGCATAGAAGGTGAAAGCTAAACTGCATTTGTGGTAGTAGGTGGGGCTGGAGAAGCTGGAGATGCTATGGCAACTGTCGCAGAAGGAGCTTTGGAGGCTTGCTCCGCTTGCCATTTGTGGCAATCCTTCTTACCATGCTCGATGGTATGACAGAAAAAGTATATGTTTTCTAACTGGTATTTCCTTTGCTCCTCTGGAGGAAGATAACCTCTAGTGATGCCTGCTTTAACCTTTTCTTCAAGGGTTTTCTTAGGCTTGGATTCCTTATCCTTCTTACCCCCTGAACTAGAGTTATTATTGCCGTCCTTCTTAGCATCTTTAGAAGATGCATTACCTTTCCCTGGCTGCGCAACAGATTGCTGCTGCTGGGGTTTGGTACTGGACTGTGACGACTGCTTAGGCTTGCCTCCGTTCATCTTCATTTCTTCATTTTGAGCCAGAGTCAAAGCCCGATTATAGCTATTGGGTTCAAAGTTATGAACTGTGAACCGGATATTAGAATCTAATCCACGAATGAATTGATCCATCTTGGCCTACTCAGATTACCCTAACTATTGTGCTAAAGTTATAACCTTTCCGGAAAACTGAAGCACTGGTGACTCGTTGTGTCTGAGTCCATAGAACTCATCTGCCACGCTCGTCATATACTGGGGAGGGAGAAATCTAGTCTTTAGGTCATGGACAAATGTATCCCAGCTAAAAGTTGTGACACCTGTGGTTTGGTCTGTATAAAGACTAGACCAATGCTGCCACCAAGTGACTGCCTCACCTGTAAGGTGGGGAGCCGCTACGTGGAGTCTATCCTACGGATCTGTAATCCTAGCTAAAGGAAATGAGTAGTAAATTGATGAATGACCTGATTAATTGCTAAATGATCACACTTACCAACATTCTTACTAAAATTTGGTTCAGTTCGAATGACGGTAGTCGATGTCGCGGGCTGCTGGCTGGTGGCACCTAAGGCTGGGAAAACTGAAGAGAGGTGCTGATATCTCAGATGCATGGCCTCCTTTTCCCTTTGGTGCTCGAGTAACATACGTTCTCGATCGAGCTCTCGTTGGTGCTCCTGAGCAGCGAGTTTGGCCTAACGCCGGTCTTCTTCGATCCTGCGTTGGGCTTCCTCATAGTCCCGTCTATCTGCTTTTTTTTGTTGCTTTCTTGCTTCAGCTTCAGCTTTTTCTTCTCTCCATCGAACCTCGTCTTCTCTTCTTTGTTGTTCAATCTGAAAGAAGAGGGAGATGTAGTCGGGGGTTGCTAGAGGAGGAGGAGGTCGTACTGTTGTTGCCTCCAAGAGTTGGAGACGCTCCATAAGAAGCTGGTTCTGAGCTCTTAGTAGAGCTATGGTATCTACGGTAGTCGGAAGAGCAAGGTCTCCTTCGGGAGAGACTTCTTCCGGCTGATGTGTACTCTCCTCTGTAGACATGATGCTGAAGTCGATGGTCGTGCCAGAACGCAATCTGACCATCCAAGGATGCCCTCATGCTAGGATGCGGTGTGTGTAGACAAGCTGAATCTGATACCAATGTAACATGCAGCGGAAGTATTCGTAATTAAGGATCCTGTCACACAAGTCTCACACCACCTTCTGTATCCTGAGTTTCGCGAGTTTAGCAATCCACTTTTATGACTTCAAACTTTAAGAGATTGAGAGAGAGAGAGAGATAGAAACTGTACACCGTATGGGGTCCCGAATTACCCACTGAGAAGGGCCCTCTATCCTGTTACCGGAATAGTATTTGCTTTATTACTTTGAAGAGACTGACTTTGGATTGACGATAAGCCAAACGCAAGATCTCGGAGGACCAAGAGTCAGACTGAAGAGTACACAACTGTAGAAGCACCCATGATGACCAATCTCGAGCCTATGCACTTTTCTCAATGGAATGAGGGAAGGCTGCAAATTTGAGGCTAAGACAGGGGCTGATTGGGACTGTTTCTAGGTTGTGAATGAATGCTGAGTTTTACCTTCACCAAAGTGTTGTAGCAAAACGATGAAGATAGGTATGCTGAAAACTGCTCCTATGCAGAAAATGCAAGGAATTCTGAAGGCTGAATGCGGTATGCTGATGTGTTTAGGTTGATGAAGGCTGAATACACATCCATTGATGCTCCTAGATACTGAAGGATGAAACGCTGAGAGGGCTGAGGTGATGAATGCTTCAATCGCTTATGCTCCTTGTGCTGAAGGCTCCAACGTTGAAGGCTTGATTCCAAGTAATGATGATATGGAATGAGTGATGCAATGCTAAGCTATTTATATGAGCTTTTGATGTTGGTCGGCTGGCTACAGAGCTAGCCGACTGCATCATTATTGCTACACGACTAGAATAATGTGGTAAATGCTGTAAAATGGTAAATAAATACTAATAAATATGGATAAAATACTGAAATAATGCTGAATAATATTCTCATGCTTCTGCCATGGTCTATGTGGCCTTATGTGCCTATGGGATGATGAGCTGATTCAAACCCTAAGGTTCTATGACTTCTATATGCATGAATGATTCTCTCCAAGTGGGTTAAGGGACTTCGACTGACTGATTGACTGTCTAAGGCTGAGGAATGACCTACGTAGCTCGTGCCTCGGACTAAAGATTACAATGGGGTCACAACGAGACAATTATCATCCTAAAGGGTACTAATATTGTACAATGTTGCACTCATGATGATGAGCCATCTTGTCACCATGCACTACAGTGCAGAGTGCATGTGACACAACCAGCTCTATCGAAGGTATGGAACAAGTCAACCAAGCCTATAGAGCAAGTATGGAGCAAGTCGGCTAGTCTTGTAGGAGATATGGCCAGCAAAGGAGACCTCCTCAAATCAGCCCCAAGCCCTGCTTTAATAGCGTCGACTAGCCAAATTTGCAACACTGGTCCCTTTTTGCCCAAAATAGGTGAACTTGTCCAAAAATATCAACTTTGTGCTTTTCTTGGCTTGTACTCCAAGTTTGAGCCCAAAATAATAATATATCCAACCCGTCTTTAATGATATGTGAACACACAGACTTATAAAAATTATAAGTCACTTTGATGAATAAAATCCCATGCTGCTCATGCCGTGTGGCCATCTTTCAAGCCAATCCATGCCAGTGAATGCTTCAGCTTCCTTCTATGGAAAATCCCCGTTCACACCTTGGTTCTACTCAGTGTGTGAAACACTGATAAAGATTGATGAAGGGACCAAATGGTGATAGCCCAACAGCCCACAACCCATGCGCAGAGTGGCCAGCCAACTTGCAGAAGTGTGAAATCATTTAAAGCATTTTATTGCTATTTTTACTGGTCGTGAGCATTTAATGCTGCCACCCGACTTCAAGCTCCTAGCCGACTGGGTACCTGAGAGGGTATAAAAGGCCAACCATGCTTTCAGTCATATCATCTCATCAATCACAAAGTGCTGAAGCATCTCAAGGGCCCGGACAGCCAAGGGAGAAGCTAACGCAAAAAGTGAAAGCTGAAGGTCAAGGGCAGGGGTTTTACCTCAGCCAAGAAGGTCAAGTTTCAGTCTTTATTTTCTGATTTATCATTCTAATAAAGCAAATACACCATTCGTGGTGGGGGTCCTATAGAGGGTATTTGGGACCCAATACTGTGTCCTCTTCTCCCTCTGTCTCTCTCTATTTTTCTGCACATCTACTTCAGTTTTGTGCGTTATGTTTGTCGTGAAAGATTGCTGAATTCTGAGCATTGAAGTTACCAATTCAACCCCGAAGCTTCCGCATGTAACACTTTGCCCGAGATGCATGTGCCAGAACCAAAACCAAAACCCGTACTAGAGCTAGAACCAAAACTCGAACTGCAGATTGAGCACGTGAATCTCTCTGAATCTCGTTCAGAGGAGGAAGAGGTCAACCCAGCGATAGTTTTCAAGGTGATGGATCCCCCTAAATCCTGTTTGGAGGAGGATGAGGTCAACCTGATAGTTTTCGAGGAGCCTCCAGAGAGTCTCTCCGAATCCTGTGAGGAGGATGAGGCTACATGTGATCCAAAGAGCGAGCTAGAGAGCTTGAAGACCAAGTCCTCGAGCTTGGAGATCAAGCCAAAGAATATGGAGCAGAGTCTATGGATGGACCGGCATGAAATTGGACCAAAAGTGTATGGAGTACCCCAGTGCTCCAAGTTTAGCAAGAGGGGATGTCATGTGCATCCGGTAATCCCAATGCTCATGGACATGATTATCCTTGCTAGCAAGTATATGGGTAGATTTGGGAGTAGATTTGGACCTAATTTTAAGGCCCTATAGGCGTCCAAAAGTGCCCATAACATAGGCCCATGGATGGGACACCTTTTGGGCACAATTTGTTGAATATCAATACTCCACGCTCATATTGTATTGTCCAGGCACGGCACTGGCTAGCTCATGTTTGTACAGATTCCATTATGAGGAGTAGCCATGGTTGAGCAACCTGGGTACCCGGCATCCTCGCATTCATATGGGAAGGTGGCCTACGAGGCCAGATGGTTTAGAGATGGCTTGGATTAGATTTGGAACATACTGCCCAATAGGCTACATGCTACACTAGACCGTTATCTCATAACAGTCCACTAAGATAACGGTCCACACATAAGAGTAGGTAGACTTTACTCTTGGATATCATGTCCTGACACTGTGGGGCCCAAACAGGGCCCATATGAGCCCAGATGGCCGTGGGAGGTGGAAAAACTGCTACACATTTGTAGAACGTCATGGGCCGAGCCTATGCCCCAGTCGGTGGCACCGACTATGACCGCAGACCTATGCAGTCATGTCATGGCCGCCCTGCATATACAAGCCTATAAAGATACACGGCCAGCCCCTTCTCCACATAGTTCATCAGTCATCATTGTGAGTTTACTCCCTAGTTTCTAATAGCATACAACCTCCATCTTGGCAGTTCCAAATCAGCCATCGAAGCTCCCTTCACAGGAGCACACGGGTGTGGGGCCTTGTCATCTATTGTATAACTTCAATAATACAGTATTTTTCTCTATCTCTTATTGTGCAGTTTTGAGTTTTAAAGCTTTGTGCTGTGAAAGATGTTAGAATGCACAGTGGAAATGAAGACAACTGCTGTAGAGAGCAAAACACAGATGAGAAAGGGAGAGAGAAGCTGTATAAACTCTACTATATACACTAGAAAATGCTAGAATGTGATACAAGATAAGTGTGGGGGGCAAGGCCAATATATATGGCCCCAAGTTGCTGGTCGGCCAACCCAAAAACAGCCGACAGTAGCCAAAGATGCTCACAACCAGCAAACAACTCAATCAGCCAAAAGAAAGGCAATCGGCCAGCACTGAGGAAGAAGTCGGGTAGCACCAATCCACTCGGCCAGCAGTAGACACAACCGGCAACCCTCCCACAGCTAGCAAAAAATGGGAAAATACTATGGAAAGTGAGGAAAAATGGGGGAACACCTAAAATGGGCGGGTACACCCACAACAGAGGCCCTGGTGTATACTATACAAACAAGAGATGACTGCTAACACCCCCTCTCAGCTCCTGGATGTGGAACCAACCCCAATGAGCTAGAGTGCTGACGGAGCATCGCCTGAGGTAGAGACTTCGTGAAGAGGTCCGCTGCATTGTCCTCCGTTGACCAATAGATAAGCAAGATATCATCGACCAAAAACTGCTCATGAACAAAGTGATATTGTATCTCTATATGCTTGGTCCAGGCATGGAAGACCGGGTTCCGAGCAATAGCTATACAGCTCTGGTTATCACACTGAATGACCATGGGTTCCTTCGATGGAAACCCAATCTCGCGAAGTAACCCCCGCAGCCACACAACCTCGCAAGCAACACCACAAGCAGCCCGGTACTCTGCCTCTGTAGACGACAAGGCAATAGTTGGCTGCCTCTTGCTCCTCCATGAAATAGCTCCTAAGCCAAGGGTAAATCCATAGCCTGATGTAGATCTCTTCATGTCCGGATCTCCTCCCTAATCAGAGTCACTCCAACCTTGGAGTCTGACTCGGTTCTTCGTTTCCCCTCCAGTGTCATAGAAGAGTCCAAGATCCTTCGTACCCTGCAGATACCAACAATCCTGCGTCCCAATGAGTCTTCTTCAAAGGTGTCTGCATGAACGAGCTCAACGGCCCCATGGGAAAGCTCAAGTCCAATCTGGTGTTCAGCAACCAAATCAATGAACCAACGAGCTTCTGATACAGAGAGGCATCAACCTGCTCACAAGGATCATTCACTATAAGCTTTGTGTTCGGGTCCATCGGTGACGTGATAGGCTTGCAGTTCTCCATCCCAAAGGCCTCAAGCAACTCATGAACATACTGTTGCTGAGAAACAAAGAACCCCCTCTCGGTCTGCCAAATCTCCACTCCCAAAAAGAAATGGAGTAAGCCCAAGTCAGTCATCGCAAACTCCTTTGACAAGGCAGCCTTCGTCACTGCTACGTGCTCCACATGACCGCCAGTGAGAATGAGATCATCCATATAAAGGATAATAAACGTGACCAAACCGCGTTCCCGAAAGAGATACAAGTTAGGCTCTGCAACTGATCTCTGAAATCTTGTCCATAGAAAGAAGGAATCAATCTTCTAATTCCAAGCTTAGGAGCCTACTTAAGACCATATAAGGCCTTCCGCAACCTGTAAACCATCCCCTTTGATCCTGGAACCTCAAAGCTTGGAGGCTACTCAACGTACACCACCTCCTACCATTGAGAAACGTAGATTTTACATTCATCTTATATACGGGCCACCGCTGAGAAGAGGCAAGGGCAAGAACAGTCCGAATCATGGTCATCCTCGCTATCGGTGCAAAGGTATCCTCATAGTCGATGCCAGGCCGCTGTGCATAGCCCTAAGCCACAAGTCTAGCTTTGTGCTTGTCCACCAACCCATGAGACGTATACTTGGTCTTAAAGACCCACTTGACACCAATAACTAACCGTTTTGACGGCCTCGGAATCAACTCCTAAGTTTTATTCTTCTCTATGGCATCCAGTTCCACTTGCATGGCTTTCCTCCAAGTACCTTGAGAAAGAGCTTCCTTCACAGAAGTGGACTCTTTGTCCTGCATGATACGAGACATCAAAGCATAGTTTACCTGTAAGAGCTACGTTGAATGGCTTTTGTCACGAACTCCGTGCGATCTTCAAGGTCCGTCCTCTCTGGTCCACTCGGAGGGAAGCTCCGTAACACTTGACTCCCAAAGGGTGTCTAACAACCACTTTGGTACTCGAACAGAACGCGAAGCCTCCTGCTGCTGTTGGGGCTCACCTCTAACCTCGGACTCAACCTCTACAACTAACTGAGGCTGTCTAGCTGGAACAATAGACTGGGAATCATCCTCAGACTCACCTGGGACTCCAAGAAGTGGCGGCTCCTCCACAGTGGAAGCTGGAACGTGCTCATCAAAGACAACATCTCTGCTGACAACAATCTCGTTCCGCTCCGGGTCATACAACCTATATCCTTTGCAAAGAGAGTTATATCCCACAAATACAAGCTTCTAGGACTTCGAGTCAAGCTTCCCCCTCTGCTTCTTTGGAATGTGAACATAGGCATCACTCCCAAACACACGGAAATGGGAGACATCTGGTTTCCTACCAAAATAAGCCTCAAATGGAGTCATCTTTGGTACTGAAGTCGTTGGAGATCGGTTGAGGATATGGACAGCCGTAGCCACAACCTCTCCCCAAAGTGGACGAGAAAGATCACGATGCTCCAACATCGTCCTCGCCATCTCCACAACAGTCCAGTTCTTCCGCTCAACCACTCCATTCTCTAAAGGCGAACCTGTATTGGCTAGCTCCCACTTGACGCCATGTTCTACACAAAACCGCACAAACGCATTAGAAGAGAACTCTCCTCTATCAACCCAAAGAGTCTTTATCTGCAATCCAGACTCTTTCTCCACCATAACATGCCACTCCTTGAACCGAGAAAAAGCTTGGTCCTTCTGGGAAAGGAAATAAACCCATGTGAATCTGCTACAATCATCAACAAGCAACATAAAGTACAAAGAACCTCCCAAGGATGGGGTCTGCATAGGTCCACACAAGTCAGTGTGTACCAACTCCAAAGGTTTCGAAGCCCGCCTAGAAGCCTGCTTCAGAAAAGATTCCATGTGCTGCTTATCACGAATGCAAGAACTACAGCGTCCCTGCCTGCTGCCAACATTTGGCAAGCCATCCACCATCTGGTCTCGGAAAGCCCGCCACAGTGCATCCACATTCAAGTGGCCAAAACGGAAGTGCCACAAGTCACCAATTTGAGTGCCTGTTAGAGAGGAGAGTGCTCAGAGTTTGTAGATACCGTTCTCCACTCCGCCTTTCCACACAACCTGGCTTGTTTCTCTATCCCGTAGAGCAACAAAATGCTCCTGAAACTCCACCCAGAAGCTAGTCTTGCAAACCTCATGCACTGACAATAGATGAAAACGAAGTGCGGGGACGTAAAGAACACGAGAGGCTTCCCTTTGCCATCGGGAATGATCTCCATCCTGCCCTCACTGTGAATCGGTATAGTGGAATTGTCGCCAATGAAAATGCGACTTGACTGCCGTTTAAGATCCTGTAAAAACTCTCGAGGAGTCATGTGCCTAGAAGTACCACTATCGAGAATCCACTCTCGAGTATCCCTAGCGGTAAAACCAACTGCCTCCTCGCTCGAAGAAGATAAGCATCTGGTGAAGCTAAAGAATCAGCACTCTTCGTCGTGGTACTCCGCTTAGGACATTTTCTCCAATAATGGCCTTTCTCGCCACAATCGTTACAAGTCCTCTCGGCCTTCAATTTGTCACGATCTGAGTCGGGCTTCTTCTCAAAAGACTTCTCCAATGAAGACTTCCCTTTTCCCTTATTGTTGTTGTTGTTACGGCCTTTCAACCGCTAGCCAGTCAAGGCCTCAGAACCTCCGCCCTGTGGAGGATTCGTAAAATGCTCTTCCTGGTCCAAACCATAGGCACAAGCTCCTCCCATGTGATGGTGCTAAGCCTGCCACTAGTGATCAAAGAGAAGTAAAATGCTGAAAACTGAGAGGACAAATGAGACAACAAAGTGATGGCCATGTCCTCTGAAGATATCTCCTTCCCAGCCTGAAGAACCTCCTGCTGAAGAGCCTGCAACTTGTTGATGTGCTCCCGTCGAAGACTTTGCAAGATTCATCACCCGCATCTGCACTTCCAAGGAGATTCTCTTCATGGGTGATACTTTGTTATACAGAGAAGCCAAATGCTGCCAAATCCCTCTGGCCACCGTCATATATTTTATATGATCAATCACCTGTGGTGTGCAATTAAGGAAGATGAAAGAATGCTTACGGGTATTGACACGATCCCACAACTGTGCTCGAGCCTCCCGTTCTTTCCGAGTAGAGGATAAAAGCTTCCCATCCTCCAACTCCGGCCATGGAACACCAACCACAATGAAATCAGCCAGGTCATAAGACTCCAAGACAGACTCCATCATTACCTTCCATATGCCGTAGTTGTTCCCGTCCAACTGTCGATCCATCGGGAATGTGGGGAGAGTAGGGATCTTCACGTACTTCTCAGCCATCTCAAGCAAGTCTGCCATCTCAAGGGTTCACAAGGTCTTGTGAGGGACGATGGGTGGGAAAAAAATGAAGAAGAGGCAGCAGTCATCTCTTGTCTGTACAGTATACACTAGGGCCTTTGTTGTGGGTGTGCTCGCCCATTTTAGGTGCTCCTCATTTTTCCTCACTTTCCATAGTATTTTCCCATTTTTTGCTAGCTGTGGGGGCAGGGCTGTCGGTTGTGTCTACTGCTGGTCGACTGGACTGGTGCTACCCGACTTCTTCCTCAGTGCTGGTTGACTGCCCTTCTTTTGGCCGACTGCCTTTCTTCTGGCCAACTGAGTTATTTGCTGGCCGTGAGCATCTCTGGCTGTTGTCGGCTGTTTTTGGGCTGGCCGACCAGTAGCTTGGGGCCATATATATTGGCCCTGCCCCCCACACTTCTCTTGTATCAAATTCTGGGATTTTCTAGTGTATATAGCAAAGTTTATACAGCTTCTCTCTCCCTCTCTCATCTGTGTTTTACTCTCTACAGCAGTTGTCTTCATTTCTGCTGTGCATTCTGACATGGTATTAGAGCCCAAAGTGGCTTGAAGCTTGGAGACAGTGGGACCTTGAGGTTTTGCTGATTGTGGTGTTGATTGGAGATTGCTTGGGCTGTTCAGGAGTTGGAGATCGGGTAGAAGGCAGCCATCACCGTTGGACAGCCACCTTGCATACTATTTGCAAACAAAAGATTCTACTTCTTGTGAGTGTTCTCTGAAAGAGTGCACAAAGCGGAAGCAGAGTGGCACTAGAATGTGCTATACAGAGAGTGCAAGAGAGAGAGAGATATGGAGCAAACTATGCTGAATATACTGAACCAAAACAGTCCCAAGCAAGAGACACTGTTAGTCTCATAAGTGAGGGAGCAAAATATGTACAAGACTGAATGAGAAATGAGAGGCCAACACCCACTATTTATAGTGGGGGAGTGCTGGCCGACACGAGCTCATAAACAGGCCGATTGGAGCTGTTGGACATGGCCGACTGGAAAAATGCTAGAATGGCTGGGAAAAATCCCAGAAAGATATGTAAAATAGGGGTGGCCAACCCACAATCGAGGGCCATACAAATGGGACCAAAAGGACACCAGAAATGGGTAGAACCTGGGGATAAAAGTGCTAACACCCCCTCTCAGCACCAGATGCTGAACATAACTCCGAGAAGCCGAAGAAGTCATCCTCCGTCAAAGACAAAAGAAAGCAGCAACAACAGGTACCAGGAAAGCTCCACAAGCAATCTCCACAGCAAAAGTAACAGAACAAGCTGCAAGGTACACTGTTCTTCTAGAAGAGAACAACCATGTAGGTTGCGTCGTGCTGCTCCAAATATCGGTGCCAAACCCAAATATAAACACAGTGTCACAGGAATCCCTAGAAGCCTATAGCTCCAAGAAGATAATACCCTCAAAAGAAATAGAGTCCATCTGCTCCAACTCTATACCAAGAGTAGCCAAATGCTGTATAATAGCACCCTCCTCGAAGGTCGGCATCGCCAGATGTAAGAACTCAACTACCCCCTCTGAAAACTGATGTCGGGACTCCACAAGCCCAACCAAATCCCAATCCTTCAAGCCCTGGAAGTACCACTGTGCCCCAGGCACGGTCACGGACACACCTGACCACAATCCAGAATCCTCACACAGAGTAAGAGAAAGAGGAACATCCATTGTAGTAGTAACTGAAGTAGTAGTAGCCTCTTCAATAGCATCACACAGCGTAGAAGCAGGCTCCTCCATAGAAGGCAAAGGGACTAGCAACACATCCTGGTTACTGATAGACGAAGAAAGAATCGGAGGCGAAGCAATAGGAGAAAAATCCCCCTCAGAAGCTGTGAGCAAGGATAGCCCACTATCTTCCTCAAAAACATTACCAGAGATATCATCCTGGCAAGGAGAAGTATGCACAGAAATTGAAGGCAGGGCAACAGGAGAAACAAACTCCTCAAATGCAATGAGCAAAACTGGCCCACTATCCTTCACTGCAGGAACATCTCCAAAAGAAGTATCCATAAGATCACAGGTTGCAGAGCACCTAGAAGCAGAAAGCATCTGCTAATCATTGGCATCACCATACAGGTCACAAAGCAACTGTCACACATAGAAAGTAGAAGCATCATCAAGAGCATAGATGAAGTGTCGAAGAACCGAATCCTGACAATTCAGGAGGAGAAAGCCATAGATCTGTCCGTCAGTCTTCCTCCACACCGACACACATCCTCTGCAGAGGCAAGGTCCGGCAAGCACCGATTCTTGTACGAGAGAAACTCCATCGAACCATACTCCCTGAGAATAGAAGTAACTTGCAACTTCCATGACTGAAAGTTACCACCATCCAACTTGTCTGCCTCATCAAGGAAATAACAAGAAAGTGGTACGAGAGCCAAATCTGAAGCTGTCATCATTGATCCAATCAATAGGACTAACCCTCATAAGATAAAACTGTCCAAATCAGAAAACACTGATATAGGGGACTTCCTCCCACCAAAACGCAGCCCTAAGAGGCTGGACAGCACCCGAGAATACTCGGGTAGCAAAAACGCAGAAGCTTCTGTCGACTATACCTCCAACCTTGAGGTCACCAGAAGAGGGAAGCAAAAAATGCAGATTTGATATAGAGAGGAAAGGCACCTACACAGGGCCTGGGTATATGCTGTAAGAGGGTGCAAGAGGAAAAGGCAACAACAAGGACAGTAGCTTGGGCTCTCCTCAAAAAAAAAACGCACAAACTCTGAAGAAAAGGTGTCCTCCACAAGTACCAAGAGTGCCACCAAAGCCTGCAACACCACAAGCCCCCTCTGCAAAGGGAAAGGGCCACTAGAGAGGAAAACGCAGCAGTGAAAAGGTGCTGTCCTGTAGAAAACAGGCCGCCTGCAGTCCAATCTCCAAGTGGGCAATGAAACGATGATCAACAAGAGCTAGATGGCTGAATTGGTGAAGCCAATCTGAAGGAAAAGCGACCAGCAGGGTGCTGTTCAGAAAACGCAGCAGCAAAAGCTATGGATCTGGAAGAAAAAACGCAGAGGAGTAGGTGCTGAAAACAGGGCTGAATCTGGAGCAGCAGAAAGGTTGCTAAACCGGGAGCGATGATACCATGAAAGAGTGCACAGAGCGGAAGCAAAGTGGCACTAGAATGTGCTGAACAGAGAGTGCAAGAGAGAGAGAGAGATATGGAGCAAACTATGTTGAATATACTGAACCAAAACAGTCCCAAGCAAGAGACACTGTTAGTCTCATAAGTGAGGGAGCAAAATATGTACAAGACTGAATGAGAAATGAGAGGCCAGCACCCACTATTTATAGTGGGGGAGTGTTGGCCGACTCGAGCTCACAAACAGGCTGGCTGGAGCTGTTGGACATGGCCGACTGGAAAAATGCCAGAATGGCTGGGAAAAATCCCAGAAAAATATGTAAAATAGGGGTGGCCAGCCCACAATCAAGGGCCATACGAATGGGACCAAAAGGACACCAGAAATGGGTAGAAACTCGGGATGAAAGTGCTAACATTCTCTTGTTTACCCTGCATGTTGTATCCTCTTACACAGTTTGGTGCCAAATATGACTTTTCGGACACTATTACGTAGGTTAAAAAGACAAAACCGACTTGAACACGGCTTTCCATCTTATTCATATATAACTATCGCACCTCGGAGAGCTCAGCAAGCATTCCACCCTAAAAGCTTTTTTTCCTGGTGGCACCTTGGAGACATAGTTCAGCAAATGGATTGAGTTTGCAACAAGGGCGGATAGCAAAGCAGACATTCAGCATTGCATCTTTAGTAGGGGCTGATGTAATGGTGAGGATCAAACGTTACATCAATGATTCCTTCATTGATTGTATGCACTATAG
Organism: Cibotium barometz; assembly: GCF_041138505.1. Classification (NCBI taxonomy): domain Eukaryota; kingdom Viridiplantae; phylum Streptophyta; class Polypodiopsida; order Cyatheales; family Cibotiaceae; genus Cibotium; species Cibotium barometz. Next base: position 60,813,478 of record NC_141054.1, on the reverse strand, counting down.
ACTGAGGTATCCTCACTAGTACAAAGAAGATCCCGATTCCTGCATCTCAATAAACCTTTGTGGAGCTAAGCATTTCAAAGTTTGTTTTGAAGGGTGGCTATCATCAAAGCAGAACATCCACAAGTTTTCTTTTTGGCTGTTACAAGTGTTGGGTGCTGTCGTTTAATCATACAAATTGCTGGCATCATAAGGGTTCAGTGATAGATGGAGTTTCTAGCCTCATGATACAATCTTGAAAAAACTGAAATCTGTTATGGTTCGGAAAAGTGCCCCGAACACGCCATACGAAAACTGCACTTTCATCAAAAATGTTCACCTTAGCCTTCATATTCTTGTACAAACCTAGACACCGACCACATCGTGCATACCAGCTATGGCAGCATCAAACAAACATGACCAAAAATGAAGACTTGATAAGTTGCACACGTAAATCCATTGTCAGTAAATGAAAAGAATGACTAAAAGAAGTTAAAAAGCTGGAGACATCCATGTGTTCAAGCCATTACCAGCATCAAACGGTCCACCAATGGCTCTCGATCAAAGACATGCATATCTACATACATACATAAATTCATAAAAGCATGAGTGTATGCTAACATATATTCATATATTTGTATTTGTATTTGTATGTGTATTTATCTTATAATATATCATTATCGTATTATACTATAAAAAATCATGGAAATTTCACCCTCTTCTTGCAGAAGATTGGGCTCGTCTGCTTCAGCTAGCTCTTTCTGCACCATTCTAAGAATTTGCTTTTCACGAGCCACATCTTCTACTGGAAGCAAAGACATATGAAAAGACAAGGATCACAGAATGATTACTGAAAGCTGCAACACGGTCACGTTTTAAGACTTTAAGTTTATGGACATCTTTAACTTCTAAAAGTAGCCCAGTGCATACAGAAACCGTGTCCTGGACAAAATCATTTCAGCAACGTCTACCTGCTAAAAAATCACCTTCACGGCCTGTGGCAAAAAGCCTTTCCATCACAGTCATCTGGCCCCTAACTGGTATGTGAGCTGTTGTGGGCAGCCTGGATTCCACAGCTCACGGATTCTAGACCTTAACGGCTATCCAGATTCTAAAGAGTCTCAAACAGGCAAAACATGAAATCCGGTAAGGTATTTACATCACAGTCAAAATATGGAGTTTGAAGGAGGGAATACATCAATGGCAGCACTCTGAGTTGGTGCACTCGTCTGCAAATCAAAAGCCACTCTGTTAAGCTAAGACAAAATAATAGCTTCTTAATAAAGTTGATGAGTTTTAAGCTTGTTGGAACAAGCAGGCCAAACAAACAGGTTATTGCCTTCTCACCTACTCTTCTTCAGGTCCAGCATCAATCAAGAAGGTACTGTCATTGCCAGACTTATCCGCATAAAAGAGTCGTCTGCAGGCACAAAATCTGTCATGCACACAAAGCATCGCCAGCAGAAAGGCAAGAGCTTGACAAAAAAAACCCCAATATTGTCATGAACAGGTTACTTGTTGAGATTTACCTTCATGAGCGTGCAACATTTACATTCAAGACCTACAATATATTGAGGAGTAGATTTCAAGAACCACAGCCAGGATTATGGTGAGTGAGTGAGTACATGAGTAATATATTGTTGTCAAGACTCAAAATTTCCAGCCAGAAAATGAAAGTGAGAACAGATCCCAATGCTGTGTCAACGGGTTAGTTACGATCAAACACCACATAGCCAGGGGCACAGGACCAAGTTGATGAATGCAGAAGGTTGAGCGTGAGGACCTCAAGACAAATTGGTTGAAGCCACAGTCCAATAGCATTAACATGGGTGAACTTAGCCTCTCAAAAACAGCCTTCATGGTCTCTTCTTGTGACCACTTGTTATTATAGAAGTATTGGCTGGCAAGGTTGGGATGCAAACGTCTCAAGGAGTGAGCAATAGCTCCTCCTAATAGAAACGTGAAAACACCACTGTGCGCCTCAAAAATGCCAAGTTGTGATTCCAGTGGCAAACTTAATATACCAAAAGGAAATTCTTATCAATGGGACATCACTTGCCAATGGACCAAGAAAATATACAGTAACTGCATGTGAACAACTACCCATGTGTGCCACATGTTGCCATGCCCAGTATTTGTGCAACATCTACACACCAAAATTGTTCATCTTAATGCTGTTTCCATTTCTATTCCACACTGACATGCCCTTGTTTGTCCCTGCCAAGCCTGGAGAACAGCAAGAGCTAATGATAAACAAAGTTGATGAATTAGCATGATCAAGTATACTCAGTATGATGAAATGGAAGACTGTGTCAAGCCAACCTTAGTTACTGAAAATTCGCTTCTGATAAGCAAATGATGTTTCAAGTAGATACTCGAGGAAAGATAAAGTGCCAACACCCTGATGGGCCCACAATCAATGGTTGTGTGGATTCTTCGTTTGCAGGAAGGGCCTTAAAGCTCTCCCCATTGTAGAGATGGCATGTGGGTACAAGTGTCTTGACCCCTTCTGCAGGGATAACAGTTTGTAAATTGAGAGACTGCTCGGGCTCTCAAGTAAGCTGTGCAACCTCGATCATATCCCATGTAGGGTGCCATAGGGGTCCCTACGGCTCAAGAATCTGTGCAATCTATGGGTCCTTATCCAGGAAACAAGGAAACAAGCTTGTCTATGGCAATACCTGCTGGAAGAAGTATGCATCCACAGCCGATCAATTCCAGACAAGCCTATACTCACATGATATATTCTACCATAGCAAAAGGAAAGAGAGCATTACTGAAAGAACAGATTAAGCTCCGAATTACAGAAGAATAACATACAGAATCGCATTCATCTCACCCAAAAAAAAATGGCTTCTCTGTGTTGGACAAAGTTCTTCTGTGTTGTGGACAAAACTGTGCAGGTCATGGGTCAGGGTTCCTACCATTGCCTTGAAAATTCGTAAGAAAGAGGACAGTTTCAACACAGTGCGGAGAAGGAGGAAATGGATGGTACCTGGTGGGTTATTGTTGTTGCTGCTGATGTTGTTAGGGCTTCTTCTCCCCTAGCTGTTAGTTTATATCTTGCTGAAGAAGTTAGTATGTATACAGATATATGTATAGATGTATAGATGGGCCAGTTCAATACGAGTGATTCTCTGCTCTTCTACAAGAAGGGTTCTGCTTCCTCTTTCTTCTGGCCACGCAGTTTGTGCTTTTTTCCAGCGCACTGCTGCTGAACAGAAGATTGATAAGGACGATTTTTCTAATTTAGTTGAAGATGATCAAAAGGAGCAAAGCTGATTCTCTACTGTGTGTACTGTGTGTGTGTGTGTGTGTGTGTGTGAGAGAGAGAGAGAGAGAGAGAGAGAGAGAGGGGCTTTCCCATTCAGTTTGTGTTTAGAGAGAGAGAGAGAGAGAGAGAGAGAGCGTGTTTTTTGAAAAGCTATGCTTACTGCTAGCGTGTAAATGATGACAAAAAAAAATGAAAATGAAAATGAAAATGAAATATGAGCTAAGGTGAGCACGAAGAGTGTCGTTCATCTGGTAGAACGGTCGGGTTCCATGATGGGGACCCGGGTTCGATGTCTAGGGAATACACGACACTGGCACGCTTGTTGAGCCGATGGTATATATCCACCTTCCCAACAAGAAAAATGAAAATGAAAATGAAATGAAATATGAGCTGAGGTAAGCATGTGAAAATCTACTCTTTATTAAACACAATTTACTCACTTTCCACGTACAGGGAGAAAAGGGGCCACGAAGAAAAGAGGATTTTCGAAATTTGAAGTGAAGGTATAATTTTTCACACTTGGGAAAGTATTTGTTGTTGTATGGCCTACCCGGTAAGTGTCTTATGCTCCTCTTTGAAGGATGTAAACCACAATGGGGTTACAAACATGCATGAGAATTTCTTCTTTTGAGAGGCAAGCTTTGCTTTTAATGAATGCAAGAAAAATTCCTATGGTTGAGGAGGATGGTGCAGAGAAGAGAAAGAAAATGGATGGATGTATATATATATATATATTTATATTTATATTTATATATCGTGTGTGTATATATATCGTGTGTGTGTGTACACGCACGCGTGTGTGTGTGTGTGTGTGTGTGTGAAGAGAAGGAAATATTTATTGATGCTTCTTTGGTAAGATTCTTCTATTTCAAGCTATGCTAGTGTTCTTTTAAAGCATTTACCTTATTCCCCTCCAAGAATATTCCCTACTTTTTAATGGATTAAACCATTTAATTCATAATACCACCCCTAAATTGAGAGAGAGAGAGAGAGAGAGTGTGTGTGTGTGAGTAATCTAGTTTTTTAAATCTAGAGACTCTATTTTATTATCCATGGCAAGTTTATAATAACATTGTTAGAATATGAAATGTTCCTTGTTGTAAGGTAAAGAGAGTGCATCACTTCCACCTTGAAAATCTATTGTGAATATCTTCATTCACGGGCAAAAACAAATTGTTCATTTTGATTGCATGTGCCTACTTTCCAAGATGAGGTGATGTATGCTCCAAAGAAAGTCCACACAAAATGCTATGAATAGTGAAAACTCGATTGGCCAATTACAAGGTAAGCCAATTCAACCCTAGTAATAATCACACATTCACATAAATTCCATTAATAAAAGCAAATTATATAGCTCATTTTTCGTTGGTTAAGTTAGGACCTCCACCTCACAAAACAAGCCATTGCATCTTGAAACTTGTTAATTACAAAATTTCATGTGGAACCATATTAAAGTAGAATAGAATGTCGAACGTGAGTACCGTGAGTACATGCTCCCCCTTCCTTGGGTAGATCATATTTTTTGCAATGATGTTGTAGCCCCTTGGAACCAATTTGTCCAGTGGGTTATAGGTGGTGATGTGGTCAGATAGCTTTTTATGACCCTTGTGGCCACATCAAATTGCAGAGATGGTAGTGTACGCTCCCATGAACGAATGAAGGAAATGGTTTCCGACGATACTTTTACAAGGGGAGACGTAGACTCATTGGTTTCTTGGTGGGTATTGACAAGGGTAGGTGTAGAGCGTGCAGAAACTTCTATATCAACGTGTGCCTGGCATGAGGAGCTAGAAGCTTCATGTGGCTCCCCCCTTCCTGAGCAGGTGGTATTGATCGATATCGTTTGGGAATCCAAACTAGCTCTGGAAGAAGTGGTGTGGAGCACTCTGTTACCTTTCCCTTACCACAGTCTTGAATTGTCGTTGGGGTGGCAACATTTGGTTTACAAGGTTTTACAGGTGATGTAGAGAGATTCAGCTTATGTTTAGGGACCCAAATTTGGTCATTCCCTTTGTAGTACCCTTGGGCTGCTAATAATATTTTAGGGATCCAACGTGATGTTACGTTGCCTTTTCTCGGGCGGGTAGCTGCTTTCCTACTTACAAGGCTTCTTGTCTGAACGAGATTGAGCAGTGGAGGTAGCCGTTAACGAAGCTTTTAGGACCCATTTGTATGTACTCTTTGGTAAAGTAAGCGGAGCCTTGGAGACCACACTACCTGTCTCCACTCTTGGCGTTGAAGCGTTAGAGGGGTGGCAAACAATCAAAGATGGTGTGGCCACTTGACTTTGGGATGTTTCGTTATCTAGCGTTTTGTCCAGAGTTAATGGCTTAGGTGCGAGACCTTGAGCGGTCAAACTGAGAGCTGGTTCTTGGGTTGTAACTCGCCTGGTTGCCCAATCAATATTGCACTTGGTGGCTAACATCCATTTGCGCCCTAAGTTTACAGTTCCCTCCATGGTACCAGCAGGCATAACCAAAAAGCTTTGAATTACAGTCCCCTTGTCATAGGCAACAGGAGTGTGCAGAATTCCTGAGACAGTGGTTTTCTTCTTATTGATACCCTTAACTTGGATAGCACTCTTGGATAAAGGTGGTTTTCCAAGTTGACACCACACTCCATATGACAGCAAATTGTGTTGAGCTCCCGTATCCAATAATGCATTATATAGCACCTCCCCGCCGTAAGGACTTTGTAGCTCAATTGGGTATCGTAGAGGCGGGTCAGATTCCAATGAATCCTCCTCTGCCTCCTCGAAAAATGTGTGCGTAATCCCCAAGTTGGCTTCTCATTAGCACCTAACACGCTGCTGACATTCTTTGGCTTCAACTCTCGCTTGTATCTTCTTAAGCTCAGCTTGTTCTTTAGCTGCCTTCTTCTGATGGATTGCATGTAACTCCTCTTGGCTTAGGGGGTCATAGTATCTTTTGAATTTACTCCCATTAAGGAATCCAACGGTTTCAACTTCGACGAGAGTCTCCACTCGGATGGTACTTTGCGGGGTAATTTCACATACTCTATACCGTCCCTTACCAGCATATTTGAGCTTCTTCTTTTCGTTAAGAACTCCATACAGCAGGACTTTATCCCCAACTTTGATGTCCTTGTCTTTCAGTTGGCGATCAAACCATTTCTTCCTTCTATCCTTCTCCACAGGGCATTGTACACTGCCAATTGTCTTTCTTCATTTAGCCGCTCAAGGATATACAAACGCTCTACTCAGGGATTACCATCCTAACCCTCTTGAGTAGCAACACGAAGACTAGGAATGACAAATTCCCATGGCATGATTGCTTCTTGGCCATATACCATCTTGAATGGTGTGCAATTAATAGCCACTTTGTACACAGTACGATAGGCCCATAAAGCTGACGTAAGCTTTAGATCCCAATCCGTGTGATGAGCCTCAACAGTCTTTGTCAGAATAGAGATTAAGGTCTTGTTGGTACTCTCGGCTTGGCCATTCGCTTGCGGATAATAAGGAGTAGATTTATAATGGAATATCATGAAATTTGGTGTGAGCTCCTTAATCACTTCATTTATAAAATGAGTACCATTATCGCTCACAAGTTCAAAAGGACAACCGAAGCATGTGATTATATTTTCAAAGAGAAACTTGGCTGTTGTCCTCGCATCTGCCTTACATGTCGCTTTCGCTTCAGCCCATTTGGTCACATAGTCAGTGGTGGGTGGCCACAATAATATAGCAAGATTGTGTGTTGCGGGCCGCTGGGCTAATTGGACCTACAAAGTCTAAACCCCACTTTTCAAATGGTTGGTTTACTTTAATTGGATGTAGGGGCATCTGATGTTTCCGCTGGGGTGGTTTCTTGTAGCGTTGGCATTCATCGCAACCCTTCACGAAAAGTGATGCATCTTGGAACATAGTGGGCCACCAATACCCCTGATTGTAAGATCTTTTGCGCTGTTAAGTCTCCTGAGAAGTGACCACCGGCTATGCCCATATGTGCCTCTTGCAAAATATATAAATACTCATCCTCTCGGGCACAACGCCTAAGAATGTCATCCTTTCCTCTTTTATAAAGAGTCCCGACCATCAAGTATTAGGTTTCGCATTCCTTGATCAGCTTTCGAGCTAGATCTTTACGAAGCTCCTTGGGTGAAAAGCCATTAACCAAAAAGTTAACAATCTTCTCACTCCATTCAGGCATTGTCTCCACCATGAACAAGGAAGTGTCAGGTAAGTCATCCTCAACTCCCATAGGAGCTTCACCATTAGGTATGCGAGACAAATGATTAGCCATGACATGTTTTTTGCCAGGTCTCACTTCAATAGTGAAATCAAACTCAAGAAGAATCAATAACCATCGTGTGATTCTTCCTGTGGAGCATGGTTTGTTCACCAGATACAACAATGCTTGATGATCCACATAGAAAACAAACTTGGTGGCAAGAAGGTAATAACGAAATTTCTTTGCTGCATATATCATTGCCAACCCTTCTCGCTCCGTAGTGGTGTAGTTCATTTCAGCATCGTTCAACTGGCGACTGGCAAAGCTAATGGGGTAGTCTAGTTTATGTTCTCCAGGCTGAGTTAGTACACACCCAATAGCAAAGTTTGATGCATCAATATACACATGGAAGATTAAATCCCAATTAGGCATTCGCAAGATTGGAGCACTCGCCAAGGCCTTCTTTAATAGCTCATATGCACGGTCACAATCTTCGGTCCAAATAAACTCGATGAGAAGCTTGTACAATGGTCGAGCTATCTCAGCGAAGAATAAAATAAACCTTTGATAATAACCAACATGGCCCATAAAGCATTGGACTCCCTTATAGTTGGTGGGTGGGGGCAATTCTAGAATGACCTTGATTTTACTTTCATCGGTGGAAATCTCATTTTTGGGCACTATATGCCCTAGAATAACTCCGTGTTTAACCCAAAATTGGCATTTGAAAGGATTCAATGAGATGCGATATAATCTACACCTTTCAAATATTTTTCGTAAACACATCAAGTGCTCGTCCCAAGAGGAATGAACACAAAGATCATCTAAGAAAGCTTCACAAAAGTCCCTTAGATATTCCTTAAAGGTTGTGTTTATCAATCGTTGGAATGTTGCCGGTGCATTGGTTAAGCCGAAGCGAAAAGCAAACACTCTAATCTCCGTTATAAAAGCTGTTTTAGCTTGGTCCTCTACTGCAATTGTGATCTGATTATAACCAGAGTACCCGTCTAAAAAGCTATAAGCCTCCTTGCCTGCAACTCTTTCAAGCACATGTTCAGAATACAGCAAGGGGTAATGATCTCTTCTGGTGGCTGCATTAACCTTTTTGAGATCAACGCACACTCTGAGTTTCCCATTCTTCTTTGGTACAATGACTATCGGAGAAACCCATTCTGAGTGCTCAACAGGGTATATGAATCCACATTTTATAAGCTTTTCAATTTCCTCTTGTACAATCTTTGCATACTTAGGATTCATTGGGTAGGGACGTTGCTGGACTGGTTTAGCAGTGCTAATCATTGGAATTGTGTGTTGCACCACAGAGGGTGGAACACCCTTCATATCATGGTATGTCCAAGTAAATATGTCCTTGAATTCTTTAAGAAGCCTCTTAAGTGTAGCTTCTTCCGTCTTGGTGAGGTCTTGAGCAATAAAAACTGGGTTAGACTCCTCACTTGGATCTGCTAGTTCTATCTCCTTAACTACCGTCAGGGCCATCGTAGACATTGCTACTCCCATTGGTAGGCGTTCGTTGGGCTTTTGTGTAGACAACTTTACGTTGGGCTTTTGTGTAGACGACTTTACGTTCCCCCATGGTGGTAAACGATTTGAAATGCTTGGGTGTGAGGTGTAAGTCTACCGGTTCTTGTTGTGCCATGCTTTTTTCTTTTAATTCCGCATCCTTTTGTTGCTGAGCTAACTCTCGGTTTTGACGCCTTCTCGTAGTACGACTTAGTTTTGGCTTCTCCTCAATTTCTAATTGGGCGATGTCATGAGGTTGCGGAATACACCACATGACACTGTTAAGCCTAAGGCTTTACACTTCTGTAGCTCATTGTGCTTTTCCAAGGAATCACACACGTGTTCAAAAACTTCAATGTGCTTCCTAACATCTTCATTACCGCTGAAGTTCTGAGTGAGCTTGGCGACTTGTACCGCCTTGCTTCTAGGCTCTCTCTCAAGCATGCCACGTATGTTTTCTGCAATAGATCGTCCGATCGTTTGAGCAAACGCTGCTAGATCACCTAAGTGAGTAGGCATAGCTGGTGGAGGCACTTCTGGGATGGCCTGGTTGATAGGAGTTGGCATTGGTCTTCGTATGTATGCAGCTGACGTAGGATATGATATGTGACTAGGCATAGCTTCTCTTGGATAAGGGTTGTGATAAGGCATTCGTGGAGCATACGCCATTGACATAACAGGAGGCGTAGGAGCTACATGAGCATGAGTAGCGATAGGTACATATGGTCGATGTGCGCTGGTACACACTGTTGTAGGTACTGTACCACTAGGTAGTGGTGTTGTACTAACTACAGTGGTAACGGGTGCACTTTCCGTCATGCTCATCATCGAAGTAGGCATTGTGGATTCCCTAATGGAAAGTTGAGCCAAAGTTGGAAAGCTAAAGTTACTCTCGTGGGCTCAACCTGCATTGAGACTCCAGGCGAAACAACATACGAAGGATCTACGAGACTCACCGAGGGAGTCTCCAATTGCGACAGGGTTGGTTGTTTAGCCTTGCCCTTAGCCAAAAATCTCATAGGGCCAGTGGAAACCAGGTTCACTCCCCTATTCTGCCTCTCGAATTGAATAATTCTATGGATAACTTCACATATCATTTGTTGTTGTTCATCTAGATTGGTGGCACTAGATGTAGATCATATGACTTCTAACCAACCTACATGGTATGTGTAACCCGTGTATAGGTCAGTCAGAGTCTCCGTGTGTAGGTCATATTCCCAATTTTCATTGAGAAATATCCCATCTAAACTTGGCATGCCAAAAGGTTCTCTCGAAGTGGACGCAATGTCACTTCTTGTGGTTTGACTTTTAGGGACCTCTACTTTAGGAAGAGCATCAGAAGGTGGTAGCTCAGTAGGGCCTTCATTAAATGAAGTAGGTAGAATATCCACATGGACACTCTTTGGGAGGGTAGGGTCTACATGAGATGTGAATGGCGAATCTACTTCCCCTCCTCCTTCGTTTACTTCACTTGTCGCAGGTTCAGAGCGTGTAGCTCTACTAAAAGTCTCTATTAGACGACTAACATGCTAGATCCGGGTTGTGGGACCCAAACTGGCACGTTTTGGGCTTGCTTCCTCAGAGTTCTTGGTAGGGTGCCCTTCCATGACTTCAGAGTCAGAGGACGAGTCACTAGCCGCTATTCGTGGATCTTGGGTTGCACTTCCTTGGGTTCCAACTAAAAGCCAAGATGCTAACGTGGAGGGATGGTGTGAGCCTACGTAAATTGAAATGCTTTCTAGTTGCTAAGACTCTAGCACCCGACCAGAGCATAGATGCATGTGACGTGGGTACCCTACGAGCATTGGTAACTACCCTTGAAGCCCACACAAGTGGTTTCTCAGGTGTTTCGCACCCCGTTTTTACTTGTTTTTGTCTTGTTTTCACCCCGTTTTTACTTGTTTTTGTCTTGTTTTCAACCCGTTTTTACCCCCTTACTTATGGTCAAAACTGGACTAAGGCATTTGATAGCTCAAGACGAGCGTATCGTTCAAGGGGTCCTAGCGTGCTTTACAGCACAGTGTTCGCTGATCCGGAGCTCCCGTGGTCTTCAGAACACTCTATTTGCATGTGGGGGGAAAGGTGAAGGCTTTATCCCACATGCCCACTACATATAGAGCTTCACTCCCCTTAAGCTTTCACTTGAAAGAAAGCTATGGAGGCTCACTCTTCTATATACATACATTAAAAGACCGGGGCCGGGGTCGGGGTCAATTGGGGGTTTTTTCTTTTCAATTTTTTTCAAATAAAAAATTTCTGATTTCTTTCCACTCCACTCGTTTTTTTCTTTTCAATTTTTTTATTTTTATTTTTTTTTTGTGTAAAGATGTTTTAGGGTTGGCCGCAGCGCCTTGCTGCGGCCAACCCTCCGTGTTCACACACACACGCACACAACATGCAGAACTGAGAGAAAACTGAGATAACAGTCCTCCGTGTTCACACACACACAGCGCGCAGAACTTAGAAATGGCCGGGTAAAACAGAAATGAAAAACGAATGGAAATCAACAGCATACACACAATCACGCCTCTCTTTGCCTTTCCTACAGTATAAATTTGACTTCAAATAGCAGCCCGAGCTGCATCTGGAGCTTGGTGCACTTTCCCCGACAGCGGTGCCAAAAAATGTGCACTCTTGCCAAAAAATGTGCACTCTTGTCGCACGTGTCATAGCTGGGTGGGGACTTGCCAGGCACCGTATGCGAGCCACGAATGGCTGCAAGCACACAACCAGAAACCAGCAAGCTCAAACATGGAGCAATGGTGTGTCACACTCAGACCACCGTCGTGAAGGATTCTCGCGCCGCGGTGAAGAAGGAACCGCCGCCGTCGTGCCGCCACACAATGCTCGATCGCTACCCTCTCTCTCTCTCTCTCTCACACACACACACACACGCAGGGAGAAGGGGATGGAGAAGATAAAGCAAGAGCACTCCTTGTATTCAACACATTGAGAATGAGAGGTTTTAGGGTTACATTTGACTCTTATATGTGATTTAGCCGTTCACACATGGGCGCCCACACATGGCCGACCGATCCTAACCCTTATCCTGACGACATTCGAGGTGCGCCTCTCATCGCGGCGATCACCCAATCCCTTTATCCTTTACATGTGGTGCCGACAAGCCCGGCCCATGACTCAGAATACTTAAATTAATTATATGACGTAAAAAGTAATACGTCTCAATGTCTGCCATAGGTTAACATGTAATTAACACTTTATACTTGGAAAAGATCCTTATTTCCTAACCTTCTCCCCTGACCATGTAACTCCCAAATTCGAGGGAATGTATGTATATAGTCTCATACACAAAAAAGAAAAGAAAAGAAAAACAAAAAATAGTAAAAAGAGCAAGAGCACATTAAGAGGAGAATATCCGCCCACAATTAGGAACTTAATTGACCTGTCTTCATAACCTATTGATGCTATATCTGTGTTTGCAGATATGGTAGATGCACGAGCATCACACACTTCATCCACTGCCACCTTTGGTGAGAGATATCATCTGTACCTTTCTCAGATATTTCACATGTGCTATCCTATAATTAAAACTGAATTGGATCATATAGATGTACTAGCCAGGGAGGGAAATGTTGAGGAATTAGAATGGCTAATTTGCCTATTGACCACGACTGACCCCTACTCCGTAGAGGACGTATCCCCGATAGCCCAAGACTTTCCTTTTCCACAGGATGACTATCCTCGCATAGTTACATTCTTGACGAGTTTATGTGGATGGGAAAACGAAGAAGATATATCTGACGATGAATGGACGGATGAAAATCATGGCACTACTAAGGCTGACTTTATTTATTTGGATGATGCGGATAGACGCTTAGCCTTAGGGCTCGAGCCAGAACTCTACAACATCCTCTTACCTTGATCCTCAGTATTAGTGTGGTGACTGGTAGGTAGGTTAGTGTTTTCAAGTTGTTTCTAGTTTTGTGTCCTTAAACGGGTGCCTTTTTTTTTCCACTGATGTGCCTCTCGAGGTATAGTGCTTGTTAGTTAATTGTACAGAGGTTGAAAAGTTTGAGGTGGGTTTGCTTTCAAGTCCTGAGACTGTCGCAATGTTCATACATAAATATCTACATCAAATTGCGGGCATTTCTCATCGAATCAAGGAGATCTCCAAAATACAGGTGTAATTCTTCCATGCCCACTCTCTTTCGTTTTTACTATTCAACTAATTGCATGAACTATAATGCATGACCACATGGAATTTGTCAAAGCATTACTTAGTTTTTGAAGTTGCCTAACGTGTTAGTGTAAATCATTAATGAGTTTAACCTTATTCTAGAAATTCTTGGGAATGCATGAAGTCTTTAGTTAACCTTGGAATATGGTTGTCTTAGGTCTAGGGTGAAAACCATCTTAATGTTTAAACAACTTGGCCATGTGTGTTGACCTCTGAGACATAGCTTTTACCCCTTTGTCGAAAGGATGTAAGAACACATTATAGTTCAGGAGCGAAAATCCAAAGAGATAAATAAAATAAAAAGAAAAGCCTACAAAAAATGGCAATGTAAGTCTATTATGTGCTTAATGTCGGCCTATTGCCCTATTGACACTTGGTAGGCGAGGAATATTCTACTCCAGACCGATGCCCTGGGTTGTAGCCTTGCCTAAGGTGAGTTAATAGATTCCTGGAGAATGCCTTGTGTTAAACATGGCACCAGGATCGATGCTAGTTTTGCCTTAGGGAGGTCGCCATTATGGCCAAAGCTATAAAGTTGTGAAATACTTCTTACTATTGTAAATGCCCATGACATGCATTGAAGAAGTCATGAAATACTTCTTCCTATTGTATATATACCCATGGCATGCATCTAAGAATTAAAATATCAATGCTTATAAGCATAATAAACTTTGATTCTTCTATTAACGCTTAATATTTAAGGTGTTCAAAAGCAAACTAAGATATTACAATGGTAATGTTTTTGTAAAAATGACAAACTTTTGAAAAAACTAAAAAATTTAAAATAGTTTCTCTGTATAAATTCACACATTTTAAATAAGTTGGTCTAATAACTAGTTTTTATATCTCATTACCAAGTCATTAAAGCACTTAACCACTTCACAGGTTAACATGGTTTCACCTGCCCGACCTACCATCTTACCTACATGTAAAATAAGCCCATCATTTGTAAGACGACATTGGACTTTGTAAGGCAGCCTTACCCTAAGCTTAATGCCAAATAGGGAAGTTCCCAACTTTGTGTACATAATTTCTAAAGACTAAAAGTGGTGGCCTGGGACTATTTTTAATTTTTGTCCATTCTAGTGTGAAAGCTAGTCATTTGTATATAAGTCAATTTGGACACTAAGCAAGACACATTCATTCCCCTTGGTAAAGGCTAAGGTAAGTTCTTGACTTGAACATATTTGGCACCATCCAGCCTAGAGCTTAGCTTCATTTTTTTGTTCATTCCAATTCACCCTATAAAAACATAAGGTTTTAGAGCTTTGAATGTGTTAGTTTTAATGTTTTTTTATTTTGTTTTGAAGCTTGTTTGCATCATTAGATCATTCTATTTACATATATTGAAAAGGGAACACTCTTATTTCCGTGGTGATTTGCATATTTTGGAGGCCACAAAGCTTTGATTTTTTTGTATTGACGCTTGTTTGCATTAGGTCATTCTATTTGTACATACGAGAAGGGGAAACCCTTATTTCCTTAGTGATTTGCATGTTTTTGGAGGCCACAAAGTTTTGACTTTGTTGTATTGAATCAAGAAATAGCTTAGAATTTGTGATTAGGAGTGTAATCCACTCCAAAATACAACCTCCATTTAGTGTGGATAATGTTAAATTTACAGCAATGTGATGAGCTATGGTGGGTCAAATGCTAGAATCAACATCATTAACAAAGAGATTAGACGATAATTAAGACGTGGTTAGTGAGCAATTAACTGATAGCTTAATGTAGGCATGGATAATCAAAAACCAACAAATTCTCATTAGGCCAATGCCTCAATTTATAGAGTTTACATCTAAGCATCCAATCCCACTGATTTCTCCTTGATTCACTCCACCTCTTTTGCGTGATTCTCTCCACCTCTCCCAGAATATCTCCACACCTCCTAAATCTCCTCATGCTACCCTTTATTCTCTCCCAGCAGATACTTCTCACCTTTTCACTCACATTTACAAATTCTCTTTTACAGCCTCTTGCTAAGGGCTTGTTCCCGCACACACCCTATTCACTTGTATATTTCAACAAATAAGGGTAAGAAAGTTCACGCATTCCATAAATTTTCATGCATTATTGAAGTTGGTAGCTTAGAATATGTAAAATCAACAAAAAAATCCAAAAACATTCAACCACGTGCATAAACAATATTGATTAGAATTAGAAACCAATCAAGTCCAAAAGGCCATAAAAAACTCAAACATCAAGGCCAAACTATTTTATATAAAAAAGACGTGAGCCACCACATACGTGAACCCAACTAGGAGCCCTCCGGCATGAGTCTTGAGGCAACTTATGTGAACCAACATACATGAGTACACAAACATGACATGAGCCTATAAAAAAAAGGTTCAAAAAACTCACATGAAAAAAATATTTATTTTTTGCCACTTGAACATGTGTCTAAGTCCCTTTAGACTTGCACACTCAAGACCAGTACACATTAGAGCGAACTCAATCCAAACTATTTGTTAGAGATGATAGTCCTCACCACTCTAGCGCTTCAAACCACACCTCTTTAAACCCACCTAGCCTTCGGTCCCATCAAACGACTAGCACACTCAATAGAGTGCTTCTTTGTTAAGAAGGCAATTCTCCTTTGATTTTAGGAGCTATGGGATAAAATGAGCCAATTAAACATAGACATGGTTGATGGAGGAATAGTGGAACCCTTAGAAATGGGAGGCCGCTCACCACGATCCTCTGAGTCCTAGATTTTCCCAACAAGCTCAGTGAATATAATGTTATTGACTTTTTGAAAAGAGAATTAAAATGCCTTATATTTGGACATACCATGAGAATAATGTAAGGGAGAGGGTGAGCTTGAGCTCCTTACAAGTGCACACACAAAAAGAGAGATGAATGGCTCTTTTCCCACTAAAACATTTAAAGGTCGGTCCATAGTGTGAACCTGACTACATGAATTGGCGCTATAACTATGCCATAACTCTAGTAAACCAAAGTGGTTGTCACATAGCCTGTAAACCACTAGCAACATATCACCCATAGTCTCACCAACAACCATGCTAGTGGCATAAGTGTGGAGTGTTCATCTTGGCATGTCATCCATATCCACACTAGTTGAGCAGTCATCTTGGCATGTCATCCATATCCACACTAGTAGAGCTTGATATCTCAACACGAACAATGAGATGTGTCATGGTTATTGTGTCAGTAGTCAAAAGAATAATATTATTATTGTTTAGGCCTCAGTAATGGACATTGTATGGTTTTGATGGCAAATTGCACACCATACCACATCTCTCTATGGGAATAAGTGTGGGTGTCCAGCTTGAGGAACTGCTGGGATTGGCCATGAGATTATCTTTGGGGTTACTACTAGCATAATCAATTTAGTAGATTGTCTACCAACTAATGCTCATATTTTTTATTATAACTCTTTTTAGCTACCAAGGCTTTGGATGATGTGCCCCTTATCTCTTGGTTGGGGGGGTTAAGATCTTCTACATCCCTAACTTACAGATTATCTACTATGTATATTGCCTCGTGTGGCAACACTCATCATCAAAGACGTAGTGTCTATAACTGTAGAGAATGGTTGGGGGGGTGAAGATCTTCTACATCCCTAACTTACAGATTATTTACTATGTATATTGCCTCGTGTGGCAACACTCATCATCAAAGACGTAGTGTCTATAACTGTAGAGAATGTCATGAGGCCTCTTGCTTTTAAGGCTGATCATGAATCGATTGATGAGCGATAGGTCATCTACCCTTTCACATCTCATATGGAGATACTTGGTTCTAGTAATGTAGTCCTTCATCTTGCTTGAGGTTGTAGATTTGTGCAATGGGACTCCATCTAGGTCAAAATCCCATAATGAATGTGTGTCTCGAGACCTTATAGTTGGCCTTTTCAAGTGGGTTTACCACCCTAAACCATTCGCTTACTCTTTGCCTTCAAGGAAAAGTCTGAATGAACAATCTTGGCATGGGATCGTTAATCCTTCCCATGGCTTTGCAAACTTGATCGTATCTTAGTGGGATCATCAATCCTTCCCATGGATTGGCTTTGTTTTGCCGAGAGCCAGACTATGTGTAGTCTATGGAATGATTGCAAAGGCTGAAGAAATGGTTTGATGAGAAGCTCAAAGATAAAGAAATAGAAGTCAGGGATGTGGTTCTCATGAAGAGCACAAAGAACCAAAAGCGTAAGCTAAAGTACAAAGGAATGGGACCATTCCTATTGTACGAACTCACCCCTCAAGGATCCATATGCATCAAAACACTTGACGGTGTGGTGACACATGGTGGGTGCCAAAAGAAATACTCCGAGCACAAGGATATTATGAGGGGCAAAAGGAAATCTAGATACCCAAGAGAAAGTAGAAGCTAGTTTGATAGCCACACCATAAGGCAAAATTTAATGCAAGCCAGCAAAAGCCTGCCCTAAAATGAAGACTTGGTTCATCATCAGAAAGCAGTTGTTAGATGTCCAAGAATACTATGTAGGTCAATATGTAGGTCAAAAACAACTCTGCCTACCTAAAGCAGGGCAGTCAAAACCATCCAGTCAAAGAAGGCAACCCCAAAACGGAGGAGTGATATGTAAAGATGATGGGTGCCTAATGCCCTTCTAGTGGGTGCCTAAGGCAACCCCGACGGAGGAGTGATACATAAAGATGATGGATGCCTAATGCCCTTCTAATGGCCCAAGGGTATTACAAAGGTAATAAGATTATTTGGGTACCCAAAGTCATAGTGTCATTACCCCCAACTTCTCCAGCCCCACCAAGGAAGGTACCAAGGCAAAAAGTGGCAATGGCAACCGACGCTACTGGAACCCCATGCTCAACCTTAACAAAGGGTAAGGAAAAGATTGAAGAATTCATGGAGCATTTCCAAACACACTATGTACAAGACATTCCTTCTATATTAATCTAAAAAGCTTATGTTGTTAGCTAAAAGCTAGGAACCAATAATTCTCCTATCATAACTAGGATCTCTCTCAAGCCTTACTCGATGGGCGAAACATAAGTACCTCACCCTTGTCAAAGAAGAAATGTGCCCATCGAGAAACCAATTAAACATGTCGAGGAAAGCAATAAAAAGAGTTAAGGAAAGTAGTGAAGATGGAGCAAAGTGGTTCTCTAATTATTAGCTTTCTAAGAGCATCTAAAGATGGGGAGGACATGGTGGGTGAAAACCTGGTCCATTGTATGACCCATCATCGAGATCACTAATGATCAGAACACCACTATTTAAACGCACTTCCACAGGCATGGCCCAACACTGCACATGTGCATATTCACTAAAGACCTTTTTGTATGCAAAGCTCACCTACCATACACAAGAATGCTACGAGGTAACAAAGAGGCCAGAGGTCATGGAGCACATGGAGAGAGTGGGTCTTGGGCTCACTGCCATTCCCATTTTGGGGCCGGACTTCACCATGTTGCCCCTGTTGTACCAATACTTCTAGTAGCTAGCATCCCTCCCACAACTGATCCAGTAGCCTTTGCGTAAGCATTAGGGAGAGAAGTGGCTAAAAGTATAGGACCAGTGAGAGATAATAGATGGAGTAGCTCTGGAAAGGCTACATAAATCGCGAAGGTCATGCACAACTTCAATGGAGAGGGCAATCCTAGAAGATATCTCGAGGTCTTTGATCAAGTTTGCAAGTCCTTAGGTGAGAGGAATGAGCTTGCAAAGTCCTTAGGTGAGAGGAATGAGCTTGCAAAGACCAATGCCTTTAGCCTTACACTAGATGGCAAGGTTGGTGGTGATTGGTATCGGACCCTAAGAGTTGAAGAACATCTAAACTTTACTAGGCTTCGAAGGTTATTCCTAAAGCAATTTGTGCGTGAGAGAGCTTTGTGGAGTGTGGCTTCATAGTTGCACAAGGCTGAGAGAGAGGAAGATGAAACAGTGAGAGATTTTATTAGTTGTCTCAAGCATTTGAACTTTGGCTGTGCTCTACATGAGTGCTGCTCTAACAATCAACTGCTTGATCGATTTACCTACGGGCTTAAACATGAAGATATCCATAATGGTTTGGTCATTAGAGGTATCCCCACCTAGGAGGATGTCATAGCTAATGCCATCCAATTTGAGGATAACTTGATGATAAGGGGAGTTAGAGCTTTAGATTCTAAGTTTGTTGCGTTAGCATAGCCAAGTGGTCATAGCACCACCACTATTGTGCGAAACCTATAGCTATAGGTAATACCTTTGACTGACTTCTCAAAAGCTCTCCAAGAGGAAATGAAGGCTAGTAAAGCTTCGGGCAATGTGCACATGTATCCAAGGAGAGAGCTTTATTAGTGTCCCATTTGCCTTCCAAGGACATACCACTAGTGAATGTCCAACTTTAAGAGCCCGTTACAATGGTAGATGTAGCTTTTGTGGGCGCTATGGTCACAAAGCTTGAGATTGCCGAACATGCCTACATGCTATCGCTAACACAATGAGACCACAGCTAACCTTGCCGTGGCACCACATCAAACACTAGAAATCGATCCTATAACAAATCAAGAAATCGTTGAGCATCCCACACAATAACTCCTATTAAAGGGCATGCACAATGCACCCAATGTGCCATTACCTCCACCAGTCTTAGGACCGCAACCACCTCCACCAAGGGAGACACCTCTTAATCAAGTAAGCTTGAGGATGGGAAAGGGGGAGTTAAGCCAGTTTACCAACTTGTCATGATGGGAAGGGGTCGGGACATTAATGCAACAAGAAGAAGAATGCCTCTTCAATGTTACCACTATCAAGGTCCCCATCGAGTTTCCAAATGTCCTATAATGTTCCCTCAAATCAACCAAGCTATGCCCTCAAACATGCCACCAACTACTTGTAACCATTGTGGCATAGACCATTAGATTAAGAACTGCCCCACAAGATTGTGGTGACAAGTCCACAGACGGGACCCATCATCACACCCCTAAACATGATCGGGGTGAGTAGTCAAACCCAAAGGTAGATCTTGAAGAGACTAGATCCCACACCTTTGAATGCTATCACCTAGCTATAAGCCTAGAACAAACATGTTCTCAAATAACGATCTATGGCCTCGGTAGCAGAGTCTAAGAAGAAGAAGGGCCATAGGAGAAAAAAGTCGATTAAGAATGGGAAAATAAAGGAGACCAAAAAGATAAATCTGGGAATGCCTCAAGAGCCAATCTTCATTCGGGACTTGGATGAGGACTCGCTCCTTGAACACGAGGGCCAATTACGAGCTTGGCAGGGAAATACCACCCAAAACCAAGATCACGGGAAAGGATATCCCATGGGAACTTGTAATTCCTGAAACTAAAGCACACGTAACAAAACTTGGCTCTTATCCTAACCCTTAGATGGAGATTGAGCAACTCCAAGAATTTAGTAATTTAGTTAAGAAAACACAAGAGGAGATGGAACCAGAGCTCAAGCAAGTGATATTCTCAAAAACTATACACCCTACTATCTTAACATCTGTGAGATCCCTGTTCCCACCGCGCAACGGATTCGGGATACTAGGAGCGGAAGTAGCACTTCTTGCGCGAGGCAGGGTCCCACACTCGGGGCCTCGTCCACAGATATCCAGACAAAAGACTAATCCGTCGGTTTTTCCAAAACCGAACCCGGAAAAACTTCCCTTATCCGAAAAGCACAGGCGATTCCTCCAGGATAACTTTTTACTCTAACGTAGTCAAGACCATTAGTGATCAAACTGATTCGACTACACCTATAAAGATACTCGGTCAGATCAAGGAAGAAACTTGCACTTGGATCATTGGGATCAACGCTTTTTTCCCTATCAAGAGGCACAGCCGTTGATTCCTATCCATAAAACAATTACTATCCGGGACTTACTTCATCTATCGTAATAACAGAAATTGAGTCTCGATTTACGGATCCATCAGTCCAGCCTAACCCCATCCAGTCCCATGGGTTAGCCAACTGCCCAACCACTGTAGTGATGGGATCCAATTAAGAATTTGGTTAGGTTTTGTCCCGGGTACCAAGGAAAAGAGTTCCAAGGCCCCCTAGCCGGAAGTTCATGCAAACATAAAACTAGTCACACCACTTACACACCCAATATGAAATTGCCTTTTTCTTAGCATCAGCTAACTTTAAAACAATCCTTTTTCTTAGCATCAGCTAACTTTAAAACAATCCTTTAATGAAACCATTATATCATTGATGACAATCCTCAGAGTCTCTAGTTGAATCCTTATTTTCAGTCATTCATTCATCGGTATACTTATGGCATCATTGGCAACCAGAACGCTCACCACCTGTTCACTCAGGGGCCTTTTCCATAGTTCCTAGCTCATAGTAACCGGAAATATATTCATATAACATAATGGAATCTCCGTGGAAGATCAGCAAGATCAACCCACAGATCCATATAAAAGAGCCATGGACTCATCCGTTGAGGACCAGCAAGGTTAATCAACCAGATCCATGCCCGGTTTCAGAAAACAACTCTTATTCCTTGTTCCAATATCTTCCACGACGCACGTGTGGGTATCTTCGGCAACCCAGAGCCCGAGCACCGTATGGTCAGCACCCTCTAGGATCCTTCGCAGGTGACCTAGTGCTTCACTCATAGGCCGCTTCCTTGGTCCCTCATCCACCGTACTGGAAGCTCACCATTTAAATCGAACCGAGGCTGGTCAAGACCTCGGTCGACCTTGCTACGCGAGACGTCCTCCATTGATTCTCCGTTAGCAGTTGCAACTTTAACAATTAGGTCTTCATGACCTTAATCCACAAGACGGTCAAAATGCTTCCCCAGCATTCTTGACATAAAACAGTCATTTACAAATAATCACAAAATACAGTTTCTAAATCGAACTCTCGTCTTTCCACATTATCCCTCCTTAGTCCACATTACTTATTCCACATTTCATTCAATGTGTACTCATTCTCATCCATTTCCTCATATCGACGACACATTAATTCACATACACATTCACATTCACATCCATACATCCACATCTACATGCATACATCCATTTTTACATCCTCATTTATACATCCACATCCCATATCCACATTCATACATACACATCCATATCCACATCCATACATCCACATCCACATGTATATATCCACTATCACATCCTCGATCATACATCCACATCCACATACATACATACATCCACATCCACATTCCCATTCACATGTATACATCCACATACATACATACATCCACATCCACATTCCACATTCACATCTATACATCCACATCTACATCCACATTCATGTTGGATATATCACCCAAATCCATTCAATGGTTGAAAGGGGCTATATAACCTTGACTTCTTTACTCAAGCCACATCCTCAAAAGGGCGCCTACATCAAAAATAGCCTAGAGGGAATATTGCTCATTTATGGCATACCCACATGGGGGAGATGGCATACCCACATGGGGGAGATGGCCTCTTATGGTTGTAAGACATCATAGGTGATGTCATGTGGTCATGTACTACTTGCCTATATAAGAGGCCTTTGCTAATGAAGAAAGAACTCGTGTATTTCCATGATAATGCCCAAGCTATGTCTCATTAGTGTCTCCTAATCCACTCTTAATCATGGTTCTAATCATGACCTAACCATGACTATAACCATGTTTGATCCTCCTTAGTTTTGTTAATTCACTCCTAATACCAACATTTGGTATCAGAGCCACGTTAATACAACCTCATCCCTCTCATTTGCCTCATCATTAGTGATTAATTAGCTTAATCATAAGCTTATCCCTTCCTATTTCATAGCCTGAAATATAGGGCTGCCTTGGAGCATCCACAGCTCACAGTCGCCTCCACGAACTCGTACGGGATTCAAGCTGTGCATTCTCAACATCATAAAGAAGCTGCAGCTCGGTGGAATTAGGCGGATTTTGCGCAGAGACGCCAGCATTGCAGACGAAACCGGCGCCAGTTTTTTTGGGGGAAATCAGTCCACCGATTGAACCAGTGCAAGATTCACTAATTCGCCTTGGCTTTGGGGGTTTTCAATAGCTGCAAACACGCCTGTGCAGTCAGTTTCTTGAATGGTTTAGTGGTTTGGTGGCTTCAGGTCTGACATAATCTCAGAAAGCTCATTTGGTAACAGTTAAAGCATGGATGATTAACTCACTTAATCACTAGTAATTAGTGCTTAATCTGGCCTCAAGTCATTGCTATTGAAGGTGCTAAAGGCATTTTGTGTTTAGACTTAGGCTTCTATCTCATTCAAGTACTCCAAGTGACCCAATTTTTGGAAGTTGTTTTGAAAGCATTATCACATTGGTCACCATATACTTGATGATATTACTATATTGTGATGATGATATTGTTTACATCATTTTTTGAATCACAATGACTGAACCATCTGATGCTGAATCATCAAATATTCAACATTTGAGGCCTAAGAAGAAAAGCAGAAAGCCGAGGAGACGGGTAAGAAACAATGTCTACAACTCAAGAGCAAATAATGTTTTAGGAGGGCATGATTGGTCTGAATTTTTCATAAATAACCTCCATCTATTTGGTGAAGGTATCTAATCTTGTAAAAGCATTAGACACTGCCCTTGAGGGATACTCAAGTGGTAAGACCTTGCTTTATCATCATGTCTACATCCTCATTTCATGTTGATAAGTTTAATGGGATAGGCTTTCATACCTGGCAAGTTAGAGTAAGATTTATTCTCATGAAGAAAGGTCTGTGGGGAGTTGCTAGTGGAAAGGAGAAAAAACCTACCACTAGAGATGGTGAACAAGGATGGTTACCTAGGGATGAGAAAGCTTTTGCCATAATTGCATTAGGTCTAAGTGACAACTACATACATCATATCTCTAATGCAAACAACTCAGCTGAAGCATGGGAAATCTTAGAGAAATTATTTGGGGCAAAAGGGAAGCATTCCAAGATAGGGCTGAAAATCCAATTCTTTAAACTTGAAAAGAAAGCTTCTGAGTCTTTACCTACTCATCTTAATTATATGAAAAGCCTAATGTCACAACTTGCAACAATAGGAGCACCAATAGATGAGGAAGATGCCATTGCAGTTTTATTGAAAAAGCATGCCTTATGATGAATATGGGCACTTAGTGTCAACTCTCATGAATCTTCCGGATCCTACTTTAGAGGCCATTGAAGCTGCACTCCTTGAGGAGTACAAGAAGAAGCAAGAGAATATAGGGATAATGGAAGGGGCATACTTCTCCAACAACAAGTCACACTTCAAGAAGAAGAACTTCATCGACACAAAAGGAAAGAAGAAGACTTGTGGATTCTGCGGCAAGGACAATCATATTGAAGAAAATTGTTTCTTCAAACAAAAGGCACAAAAGGCATTTCTCGCAAGTCAAGACAAAGAAGAGCTGCAAGAAGAGGCCTCCGAAGAGGCCAATTTTATCGAAGAAGATTGGGCCTTTTGAGTAAAATCAAGGGATAGCCCATACCATGTTTAAAAAAAAACCTCTCCATCCTAAACATAACTATCTCATTGTAAGCTTTACTATGGTATTCTAGCATCATCCATCATTGCTAGCATTGTAAACCTAACTGGAATAAGACCTACGGGCACCAGCATGGTCATCATAACTAGTTTTTGTATGTTGTAACTAGAACCTAGAATTGCCATCATAAAGGTAGCATTGTCATGGATTTGGTTGAAGGAGGGTTTGTTGGATATATCACCCAAATCCATTCAATGGTTGAAAGGGGCTATATAACCTTGACTTCTTTACTCAAGCCACATCCTCAAAAGGGCGCCTACATCAAAAATAGCCTAGAGGGAATATTGCTCATTTATGGCATACCCACATGGGGGAGATGGCATACCCACATGGGGGAGATGGCCTCTTATGGTTGTAAGACATCATAGGTGATGTCATGTGGTCATGTACTACTTGCCTATATAAGAGGCCTTTGCTAATGAAGAAAGAACTCGTGTATTTCCATGATAATGCCCAAGCTATGTCTCATTAGTGTCTCCTAATCCACTCTTAATCATGGTTCTAATCATGACCTAACCATGACTATAACCATGTTTGATCCTCCTTAGTTTTGTTAATTCACTCCTAATACCAACAATTCACATACATCCACATCCACATTCCCATTCACATCTATACATCCACATCTACATCCACATACATACATACATCCACATCCACTTTCCACATTCACATCTATACATCTACATCCACATCCACATCCACATTCCCATTCACATCTATACATCCACATCTACATCCACATTGACATCTATGCATATACATCTTCATGCATACATCCACACTCCCATCTCCACATCCACACATCCACATACATACATCCATTTCCACATTCCCATTCATATAACCCCATATGCCTTCACATCTAATCTTTTACATCACATCCACATTCACATTCACATTCACATCTATGCATATACATCTTCATGCATTGTAACGTCCCTCCCAAGCCATGTATGTATGTGTCTCTTTTTAATATAGATTTCAATAAGAAAAGAGAGTGTAATTAGAAAGAGTGAGACAATAAGGCTAGAAACATTAGAAAAGTGTTAGAATAAAAATATTAGCTCCAAAAATACAAAAGAAATAAGAACATAAGAAAGAGATAAGTATCCCCAAAAATAGAATTTCGATTTTAGGTGATGAGAGGTCATATTTAGAGTACTTTTACACATTTAGAGTCCATGCATACTAAAAATGTGGAAAAACAACGCGTTTCTAAAGATAGTACGTTTGCGGCTATATACAGACGTTTTTGCCTATTCTGCCCGCGTTGGCTTGTAGACTAGATACCTTCCCGTTCTTTTGACTGGTTACATGACCATATTCTGAGTTTTTATCAGAGAGTTATGGCCGAAACAGTTTGCTGTTTCTGTCAGGGTCTCTACATAGAGAAAACTGTGAGAAGGCAGCAAGTAGCTTCAAGGTAATCCTAGAGTTTAAGATGCATTTATCCCTTCATTCTTATCTAATATCTCAGAAAAGAAGCTTAGATTGCTATAGTCTTTCGGAGGAAGAGACCAAAACTCCATAGCTTTTCTTTTAGAGAAAGAATAGTATGCCGTAGCCCTGTAAGAGAAGGTTATTTTACCATAGATCTTAGAAAGAGAGAAGAGTCACAGTACGAGTAAGAGGAGATAAATCTTGGAGATGATTGGATGATTTCAATCATAAGAGAAGGTATTAGAAGACTCTATATTCTAAAGCTCTTGTTAATAACGAGCAAAGACAACGATAAACGACAAATTTCTGTAAGGTATATACATATTTTGTTTTTCAATTATATATCATTCTTAGGGGTTGAGGTATGGCCCCGGCTTCTCTATTGATTGTTACAGTGATCTATTTGATTGATTTACCATTTAAAGTTTGTATTCTTTTAAGCAATAGCATATGCCTGAATAAAGAATGTCTTATCGCAATCTCAAGTTGAAATGCTAAAATCTTTGTGAAAAGGATTGTTTTCTTGAGAAGGTAACATGGATTCTAGTACTATGGTTTAGTTGAATAAATGGATTGCTATCTTGGTTAAATTAAGGTACAGGTATAACTTCTCCCTGCCTTGACGCTGCCCCGTTCTTGTGCTTGTATAGCCGGACGGCGGAGACGTTAGTAAGGCCCGGAGTTGGCCCATGGTATCCCTCATACCATTGGGAGAATGAGGTTTGCCGATTGAGGCAAGTGATTGTGATGATGCTGCCTAGTTCTGAGGGCCCAGGCTAGTGCGGTGAATTAGCCCACCCTAGTGCGCAGACATCCCTCTGAGGGGCGGGAGGATCGAGCGATGGAGCCTGAGAGGGCGACAGGCCGGCTTGAGTCCTCGCCAGCGGCCGACGATGAGGTGTATGGTCCCGTAGGGTTTTGCCCAGCATGTGGAGGCTGGAAGGCCGAATTCTAGATCATCGGCGGTATAAAGGAAAAGAATAAGAGAGCCAGTTTGGCTTGTATGAAATTGATTCATGTTTAAACTTTGTTTTTATAAATCTTATCTTTGGCATTATTGTATTGTGGAAAAAGGCAAAGGCTGTTTTAATAAACCTTGTGAAAGGGCCTTAATTAAGGAACATGTTTGTTTATGTCAAACAGTGTGGTAGGATTAATTAGAAAACAAATTGACGCGTGAGTAGGGTGGAAAGTGGGAGGATGGAATGCCCCGACGGCACCATCCTACGGACGGGTGGACCCGATTAGTCGGGTAGCTTTCCAACATATTAAGTGAAAGCCCTACGTTAGATAAATAGGTTCTCGGGCAACTCTATTCTAGAAGACTAGGCCAGCGGCTGTGCCTTGCATGGATGAGGAAAAAAGCGTTGCCTCTAGAAATCAAGTCTTGTAGTTGCCCAATTTTTGTGATCAATTACCCTATGGGTGATTTGATTTTAGAAGACCACGCTCCCCCTGCGGGATAGAACTAGGTCTTACCTATGAATCGTATCCTTGAATCTCTGTATGGTCAAGGTGTCGATGAGTAGGAAATTTTCTCTAAGATAAGACTTAGCGGACTATCTTAAGTGTTTTCCCCTATTTGTGGAAGGGGGGGAACCTTACAAGTGGTATCAGAGCCGATCTTAGTTCCTAGGATTTGTTTTTCAAAGGTTAACTATCAAGGGATTAAAACAAGTGATTGTTTATCATATGAGGACGAATCAATCATCTTTACTGGCCATAGAAGTGATTTGAATATCCTCACATGCTGAGACAATCATCTTATGAAATTGTGCTTGTATCTTGGGGGTGCACACACAAGATATTTGTACAATAAATTTGAGAAATTAGATTGGGGAGAAAACCTTTTGTGAGGAAAACATAGGGTGATCAAATTAAGAAACTAGTGAGAGACTAAATGACTAGAAGGATAGACCAAAACTTTGTTTAGAGAAATTTTCAAGATATCTCATTAATTTGTGTATTATAAATTATTAAGATTATAACTCCATTAAGGTTTGAATAGTTGACGTGTGAATGCCATCCATTGGATACTTTACACTAGGACGATCATCCAAGATCTAGAACCCATCTGAGACAACATGAATCTCGGATGTGTAATTCCCAAAGGATCACGCTCTTAGATGTGTTAATCCCAAGATACTAGATGTGTAATTTTCAAAAAACTAATTATCTCAGATATGTCAATCCTGATAATCTTTGGATGTGTCAATCCCAAGGCACCAGATGTGTAATTCTCAAGAAAATGAAGATCTCACATATATTAATCCAGAGTGCCTTTAGATGTGGCACTATGATAAGTATTTGGATAGTTTTGAACTTTTCATGGATATAATGAAAGAAGCAAGTTCACCCTTGCTCATCTAAAAATTGAAAGAAATGCCGAATTAGTTGGAAGCACTGTTGTCAATCTTACCACTGGAGCTAGAATCAGTTTATGAGATGCCATGAAATTACACCTTCGTGAAAGATTTTGTCCTCTAGGATTTTGAGAGGATAAAATGAATGAATTTTTGGAGAGCTAACCCAAGAAAGGAAGACCCTAAAAGAATACCACCAAACTTTTGTTAAACTTCTCCGATTTGCTCCAGAGATGGATGAGGAGGTAACTCTTCTCCATCGATTCATTTGGAAGCTTAATCTACCTTTGAATAACCTCATCAAGAATGTAAAACCATCCTCTATTTTAGAAGCCATAATTATAGCTAGAGACTGTGATAAAGTTTTTTTATATAGAAAGTGTCGAGAAGGACATGAGTCCTTCCATGTTAATCAAGAAGAGGTCCCCTAATTCAAGAGGTCCCCTAATTCAAGAGGAACGTCAAGTCCACTCTTGGCTACAAGGAATCATGAGCTAGAGCAAAAATTAGGTCAAGAAATAGGGATAGCAGGGTTAAAGATAATATACTTCAACAAGTATTTCTATGAGTAAATAGAAGAGGATTGGTGCAAGATTCATGTGAAGTAATGTGCATGATGAATAGAGGTATTCTACAAGACGATACTAAAATTATGAAATTGCTATCATAGGTTAGATTGCGTAAAGGATTGATTCCCTTACGTTTTTCCATGATAATTTGTTAAGTACCATACTACATGGGGGTATAGAATAAGGAATTCGAAGGTTCATATCATATGAGAGGTATATGGATGCATGAAATTAGGATAATAAGGCCATTTAACTTTAGAATAATAAAGACCTTTTGGAGGCACAACAAAACAAGCCAAACACATGAAATAAAAGACTCTTTAAGAACAATGTTTAGATAAAAGAAGATTTTTACCTAGTGGTGGGGACACCAATTTGAAAGAGACAGGAGGATTTACTTAGATACTACCCTGGCTCGCGAGATGAGGACATCTCGAATCTTTTAAGTGGGGGAGATTGTAACGTCCCTCCCAAGCCATGTATGTATGTGTCTCTTTTTAATATAGATTTCAATAAGAAAAGAGAGTGTAATTAGAAAGAGTGAGACAATAAGGCTAGAAACATTAGAAAAGTGTTAGAATAAAAATATTAGCTCCAAAAATACAAAAGAAATAAGAACATAAGAAAGAGATAAGTATCCCCAAAAATAGAATTTCGATTTTAGGTGATGAGAGGTCATATTTAGAGTACTTTTACACATTTAGAGTCCATGCATACTAAAAATGTGGAAAAACAACGCGTTTCTAAAGATAGTACGTTTGCGGCTATATACAGACGTTTTTGCCTATTCTGCCCGCGTTGGCTTGTAGACTAGATGCCTTCCCGTTCTTTTGACTGGTTACATGACCATATTCTGAGTTTTTATCAGAGAGTTATGGCCGAAACAGTTTGCTGTTTCTGTCAGGGTCTCTACATAGAGAAAACTGTGAGAAGGCAGCAAGTAGCTTCAAGGTAATCCTAGAGTTTGAGATGCATTTATCCCTTCATTCTTATCTAATATCTCAGAAAAGAAGCTTAGATTGCTATAGTCTTTCGGAGGAAGAGACCAAAACTCCATAGCTTTTCTTTTAGAGAAAGAATAGTATGCCGTAGCCCTGTAAGAGAAGGTTATTTTACCATAGATCTTAGAAAGAGAGAAGAGTCACAGTACGAGTAAGAGGAGATAAATCTTGGAGATGATTGGATGATTTCAATCATAAGAGAAGGTATTAGAAGACTCTATATTCTAAAGCTCTTGTTAATAACGAGCAAAGACAACGATAAACGACAAATTTCTGTAAGGTATATACATATTTTGTTTTTCAATTATATATCATTCTTAGGGGTTGAGGTATGGCCCCGGCTTCTCTATTGATTGTTACAGTGATCTATTTGATTGATTTACCATTTAAAGTTTGTATTCTTTTAAGCAATAGCATATGCCTGAATAAAGAATGTCTTATCGCAATCTCAAGTTGAAATGCTAAAATCTTTGTGAAAAGGATTGTTTTCTTGAGAAGGTAACATGGATTCTAGTACTATGGTTTAGTTGAATAAATGGATTGCTATCTTGGTTAAATTAAGGTACAGGTATAACTTCTCCCTGCCTTGACGCTGCCCCGTTCTTGTGCTTGTATAGCCGGACGGCGGAGACGTTAGTAAGGCCCGGAGTTGGCCCATGGTATCCCTCATACCATTGGGAGAATGAGGTTTGCCGATTGAGGCAAGTGATTGTGATGATGCTGCCTAGTTCTGAGGGCCCAGGCTAGTGCGGTGAATTAGCCCACCCTAGTGCGCAGACATCCCTCTGAGGGGCGGGAGGATCGAGCGATGGAGCCTGAGAGGGCGACAGGCCGGCTTGAGTCCTCGCCAGCGGCCGACGATGAGGTGTATGGTCCCGTAGGGTTTTGCCCAGCATGTGGAGGCTGGAAGGCCGAATTCTAGATCATCGGCGGTATAAAGGAAAAGAATAAGAGAGCCAGTTTGGCTTGTATGAAATTGATTCATGTTTAAACTTTGTTTTTATAAATCTTATCTTTGGCATTATTGTATTGTGGAAAAAGGCAAAGGCTGTTTTAATAAACCTTGTGAAAGGGCCTTAATTAAGGAACATGTTTGTTTATGTCAAACAGTGTGGTAGGATTAATTAGAAAACAAATTGACGCGTGAGTAGGGTGGAAAGTGGGAGGATGGAATGCCCCGACGGCACCATCCTACGGACGGGTGGACCCGATTAGTCGGGTAGCTTTCCAACATATTAAGTGAAAGCCCTACGTTAGATAAATAGGTTCTCGGGCAACTCTATTCTAGAAGACTAGGCCAGCGGCTGTGCCTTGCATGGATGAGGAAAAAAGCGTTGCCTCTAGAAATCAAGTCTTGTAGTTGCCCAATTTTTGTGATCAATTACCCTATGGGTGATTTGATTTTAGAAGACCACGCTCCCCCTGCGGGATAGAACTAGGTCTTACCTATGAATCGTATCCTTGAATCTCTGTATGGTCAAGGTGTCGATGAGTAGGAAATTTTCTCTAAGATAAGACTTAGCGGACTATCTTAAGTGTTTTCCCCTATTTGTGGAAGGGGGGGAACCTTACATGCATACATCCATTTTCACATTCATACATCCACACTCCCATCTCCACATCTACATCCACATTCACATCTATGCATATACATCTTCATGCATACATCCATTTTCACATTCATACATCCACACTCCCATCTCCACATCCAGACATCCACATATATACATCCATTTCCACATTCCCATTCATATAACCCCATATGCCTTCACATCCTATCACATCTCATATCTATTTATAGAATACAAGAGAATTCTTATATTTGATATAAGATTTCTTTACACATTTATTTATGCATAAATTCTATTTAAGGAGATTAATACTTTCGAAGTAAAAATCAATCTTTATGCATCTTCCTATGCATAAATTCATTTTAAATGAAAATGACACTTTTGAATTAAATTTCAATCTTTTATGCATTTTCCTATGCATAAATTTAATTTAGATGAGAATGACACTTTTGAATTAAAAACCAATCTTTTATGCATCTTCTTATGCATAAATTCAATTTGGTAGGAATTACACTTTTAGAATAAAAGAATTTCTCTTATGCATCTAAGTTATGCATAAAATCCATTTATGATGAAAATCACACTTTTAGTATAAAAAGAATATCTTTTATGCATACCTCTATGCATGAAATCTAAATATGATAAAAGTAACACTTTTATAATAAAATAATAAACTTTTATGCATACTTCTATGCATTAAATTCAATTGTGATAAACGTAACACTTTTATAATAAAGTAATCATCTCTTATGCATACCTCTATGCATGAAATTCAATTATACTAAAAGTAACTCTTTTATAATAAAATATTCATCTCTTATGCATACCTCTATGCATGAATTTCAATTATGCTAAAAGTAACTCTTTTATAATAAAATATTCATCTCTTATGCATACCTCTATGCATGAAATTCAATTATGATAAAAGTAACACTTTTATATTAAAATAATAATCTTTTATGCATACCTCTATGCATGAAAATCAATTATGCATAATATAAAAATCAATTTCTCTAGGCTTACAATGAATATCTTTTAATTAATCTAGGATGATAATTCCTAGAAAATGGTAGGAAGTCCTCTTTTCATGCTTTGAATGAAATTATTTTATGCGTAATTTTTATAAAAATTTTACCATAGCTCCGCTGCTATGACTGATAAATCTTAATTTTTCTAAGAGATAAAGCTTATCATTAAGGAAATAATTATAATGATCCCTAATTGCATCATTAATCCATAATGGATTTTTCCTTAATGATAAAGCTTATCATTAAAGAAATAATTAGAATGATCCCTAATTGGATCATTAATCCATAATGGATTGAATCATCAATATACATAAACTAAAAGCATAGAAAAAAGCCATTAATTTGGCCTCAAGCATAGATTAATTTGGCCTCAAGCATAGATTAATCTTGGATTAAGGAAAAGCTTTATGAAAAGCTTCATTTGGATTGAGAATGGGTCATGAGTATGACCATTTCTTGAGTGAGAGAGAGAATTTACATAAAAACCATTTGAATTAAGCATAAATGGAAATTTATGTAATTCTTAACTATCATTAATCAATTTACTTCAATAGCATTCATCAAATTATGTAACTCTTCACTACCATTCATCAATTAACTTCAATAGCATTCAAAAACCATTCCAATTAAGCTTCTCAAGCTTGAGAGGGGTTGAGAAGAGAGAAGCATTGAGAAATTATAGAAAAGATCAAAATTCACCATTTACCTTACAATTTGCTTGATTCTTTGTTCACGGTAGAGGCCCCCAACCAATCAATTGGTTAAGTATGTTGATGGAGCCACCAATGGGGATTGAAGAAAGAGGGAAGCTCCAATTTCTTCAGTTTGGAGAGAATTTTAGAGAATAGTAGAAACTAGCATTATTTCAGCATAACTCTAGTATAGTAAAATTCTTCCCTTTTTTTTTCAAAGGACTCATGTTCTATTTATAGGAGAGGGAAGCTCTAACCAAAGCTAACTGAATTCTAGAATTTTCCAGATTCAGTTTGGTTGAATTTGGACTAGATTTGGATCTAGTTTGGTTACTTTTTGATTCGGTTTGGTTCCATTTTGATTTGGTTTGGTTCAAGAGAGAGGAGAGATAAAAATATCACATTATTTTTGAGTTTAAAACTCATTCAAGCATGTAAAATATGCACCTCCTTTAAAAAACTCCCCTTCCTTACATATGTGTCAAAATGGAATCATTATACCCAAAATATCTCATATTTTTAATATTGCTCATAGTTTTTTACTAATAAACCTTGTACATTTTCAACTCTTCATCTTGTGTGAGCATTTACTTATTTTTGGATACCCAAAATATCTCATATTTTTAATATTTCTCATAGTTTTTTATTAATAAACCTTGTACATTTTCAACTCTTCATCTTATGTGAGCATTTACTCATTTTTGGGTACCCAAAATATCTCATATTTTTGATATTACTCATAGTTTCTTACTAATAAACCTTGTACATAGTCAACTCTTCATCTTATGTGAGCATTTACTCATTTTTGGGTATCTTCTTTTACAAAATTGGATTTATCTCCTCCCTACACATGGATTGATGCTATTGGCCTATAGGAACCTTAATTGGACCATAATCCAAAAATTTCTGAAAATCTAGACCCTTAGGCTAAGGTCCTTCATACTCATTTCCAATTAATTCCAATTGCACCTTGAAAAGTTCTTTTTGAATTTCTGTTTCAGGGGAACTTATTTTAATAAGATGAGAAATTTTTCTATCTACAAATATTCAAAATCTGAATATTCTCTCTCTAGAATATTATCTCTCTCTAAGTCAAAACAGTTAGAAACAAGGTCTTTTATATTTCTGAAGAGGGGATTGATTACAGGGGAAGATGCTGGACATTTTGAGAGGCTGGGGAGGAATCTTACATTCTCTCCCACTTGAAAAACGCGAGATATCCTCATCTCGCAAACTTGGGATAATTTCGCAAGATGCACGAACATGAGACTTAGAGAAAAATTTAATTAAGATTAACCACCAAATAAAAAAGTCTCAAAGAGAGTAAGGGTCAAGACAAGAAAAAGATTTAAACTTTATTCATTCTTGGAACATATACAGTAAAGATAGAAGAACTCTTTACACTTCCATAAGTCCGTCCATCATATGATCACAAAAGCAGCACTCACAAGCTGCGCACGTATAAGGTAACTCATCTATGGGAATAATTCTGTTGGTTATTGTCGCACCTATCTCAGTGGTATGAGGTGATCTAACAAAAGGACCTCTGAGAGGCAAGCCAAAAACGGGGTAAAGGCATATCTTCTGATGAGGAAGAAAACACGCCAGTAAGAAGACTCGTTCAGAAAACCCAAGATGCCTTGATCTCATGACGCAGTAGTATCGGGGACCCAAACCCAAAGCTTTAATAACCATGGCCAAGCAGACATTGTTACGAAAGTGCTACTGACTCCAGGGTGTTACCCTAGTTATGTCTTGATAGGTCCGCCATTTGGTCTGAGCTACAGAAGTTCCCAAGTGAGGAAAAAGTGAGCGCTCATACTGTTCTATAAAATCTTTCTTCACAGACTCGCTTGCATCTTGAAGGTGAGAAATCATCATGGATAAAACTAATTCCTGTTGCCAAGCCATGAAGGAGATTAAGAAGGAGGGAGATCGATGGAAGTAAGATTACTGTGAGCGACTTATATAAAGGAAGGAGCTAGCGTAACTTAGAAGCCAACGGTATCTTGTCACTGAAGTTTTACCGTCTTTCCATGATTTGGGTTTGGCATATATTTCTATGAAATACATTAAGAACTTTGAGATGAGGAGGTAAAAGAAGCTTGTAGGCTAAGTCACCTACTTTCATTGTTTTTAGATATAAGGCTCACAATATCTGGGGGATAACTTCTTAAACTTCCCAAGAGATAAAGGAATTCTTTTGGGCCGTACTCGAATGAAAACCAAAACCTTGGTATCCAAAACACCGATTTTCACTTCTGACTCATTGTTCTGAATCCTTAAAACAAGCGTGACTCCTGAGAAGTATTCTAGGGAAAGGGTCTTCCTTTTTTAAACAGAATCCTTCTCTTATTTTAGAGAGGGAAAAAATTATAAGATCAAAAAGGGATATTCTTACTCCTGTATACCTCGAAGGCTGGAGGAGAAATCTTACATTCTACCCCACTTAAAAAGTGCGAGATGTCCTTATCTCGCAAAGTAGAGGACAACTCTTTTTCTTAAGATCCAATTTATTCTGGGGTTCCTTATATTCTGGTCAACCCAACAGAATACGGGGATAATTATCCCTTAAATAGAACTCATCATTACATAACAATTTCATTCAATTCATATCATTTATATCTTTAACACGATAATGGTCCATTAGACCGAAAAAATTTCCTTTTGAACATTCCTCCACGGGAATTTTAGTTAAGCAAGTTCTCAATTTGTCATCCCTTAACTTGATCTACCGTCTCAAGTATTAACAGTAGCAATTTGACAGTACAATCCACTAATCTCATAGTGATTTGCTGAAATCATTATCATCATTTCTCATCCCAATCATCCACATTGTGGTTTCGCTCAGCTTATTACATTTCAATCAATTTTCAGGGATCATCATTTTTCAATCAGAATCCAAATCAATTTATGAGTTCCCAAACAGAATTAAAAATCATATCAACCACATTCGAATTCATCATCTGGATAGCATTAATGCTTATAATTTCAAGTCTTGGATTTACTCGTATATACTACCGGTAAAGAGCTGCAGTTATACCCTCGATATATACGGATAGTCATGATACTCGAAACTATAAGGTAAATACCATCATGTCTAGGCCTCAAGCAAGTCAGGGTTCCATACAATTGCGGTACTTCCAATTGAAGACCCAATTTACGAATTTCAATTTGAATTAACAATTTGTATGAATTATATCACACAATTACAACCTTTTTGATTCTTGATAAATTTTTGATATATTTGGCTTCTCGGTTGATCCTCATTAACCAAAAAGCTCTGATACCAACTGTGAGATCCCTGTTCCCACTGCGCAACGGATTCGGGATACTAGCAGCGAAAGTAGCACTTCTTGCGTGAGGCAGGGTCCCACACTCGGGGCCTCGTCCACCACGGATATCCAGACAAAAGACTAATCCGTCGGTTTTTCCAAAACCGAACCCGAAAAAACTTCCCTTATCCGGAAAGCACAGGCGATTCCTCCAGGATAACTTTTTACTCTAACGTAGTCAAGACCATTAGTGATCAAACTGATCCGACTGCACCTATAAAGATACTCGGTCAGATCAAGGAAGAAACTTGCACTTGGATCATTGGGATCAACGCTTTTTTCCCCATCAAGAGGCACAGCCGTTGATTCCTATCCATAGAACAATTACTATCCGGGACTTACTTAATCTATCGTAATAACAGAAATTGAGTCTCGATTTATGGATCCATCAGTCCAGCCTAACCCCATCCAGTCCCATGGGTTAGCCAACCACCCAACCACTGTAGTGATGGGATCCAATTAAGAATTTGGTTAGGTTTTGTCCCGGGTACCAAGGAAAAGAGTTCCAAGGCCCCCTAGCCGGAAGTTCATGCAAACATAAAACTAGTCACACCACTTACACACCCAATATGAAATTGCCTTTTTCTTAGCATTTAAAACAATCCTTTTTCTTAGCATCAGCTAACTTTAAAACAATCCTTTAATGAAACCATTATATCATTGATGACAATCCTCATAGTCTCTGGTTGAATCCTTATTTTCATTCATCGGTATACTTATGGCATCATTGGCAACCAGAACGCTCACCACCTGTTCACTCAGGGGCCTTTTCCATAGTTCCTAGCTCATAGTAACCGAAAATATATTCATATAACATAATGGAATCTCCGTGGAAGATCAGCAAGATCAACCCACAGATTCACTCAGGGGCCTTTTCCATAGTTCCTAGCTCATAGTAACCGGAAATATATTCATATAACATAATGGAATCTCCGTGGAAGATCAGCAAGATCAACCCACAGATCCATATAAAAGAGCCATGGACTCATCCGTTGAGGACCAGCAAGGTCAATCAACCAGATCCATGCCCGGTTTTAGAAAACAACTCTTATTCCTTGTTCCAATATCTTCCACGACGCACGTGTGGGTATCTTTGGCAACCCAGAGCCTGAGCACCGTATGGTCAGCACCCTCTTGGATCCTTCGCAGGTGACCTAGTGCTTCACTCATAGGCCGCTTCCTTGGTCCCTCATCCACCGTACCGGAAGCTTACCATTTAAATCGAACCGAGGCTGGTCAAGACCTCGGTCGACCTTGCTACGCGAGACGTCCTCCATTGACTCTCCGTCAGCAGTTGCAACTTTAACAATTAGGTCTTCATGACCTTAATCCACAAGACGGTCAAAATGCTTCCCCAGCATTCTTGACATAAAACAGTCATTTACAAACAGTCACAAAATACAGTTTCTAAATCGAACTCTCGTCTTTCCACATTATCCCTCCTTAGTCCACATTACTTATTCCACATTTCATTCAATGTGTACTCATTCTCATCCATTTCCTCATATCGACGACACATTAATTCACATACACATTCACATTCACATCCATACATCCACATCTACATGCATACATCCATTTTTACATCCTCATTTATACATCCACATCCCATATCCACATTCATACATACACATCCATATCCACATCCATACATCCACATCCACATGCATACATCCACTATCACATCCTCATTCATACATCCACATCCACATACATACATACATCCACATCCACATTCCCATTCACATCTATACATCCACATCTACATCCACATACATACATACATCCACATCCACATTCCACATTCACATCTATACATCCACATCTACATCTACATCCACATTCACATACATCCACATCCACATTCCCATTCACATCTATACATCCACATCTACATCCACATTCACATCTATGCATAGACATCTTCATGCATACATCCATTTTCACATTCATACATCCACACTCCCATCTCCACATCCACACATCCACATATATACATCCATTTCCACATTCCCATTCATATAACCCCATATGCCTTCACATCTAATCTTTTACATCACATCCATTCTCGCCCTATCACAACCCATATACATCTTATCTTATCACATACACTTCTTACCTCATCCCATACACATCTTAATTCATCTTATCACCTCCTAACTTATTTCATAAGCATCTTATCACCTCTTATCACATCTTATGCACCTCTTATCACATCCTATCACATCTCATATCTATTTATAGAATACAAGAGAATTCTTATATTTGATATAAGATTTCTTTACACATTTATTTATGCATAAATTCTATTTAAGGAGATTAATACTTTCGAAGTAAAAATCAATCTTTATGCATCTTCTTATGCATAAATTCATTTT
The DNA here is from genome assembly GCF_041138505.1 of Cibotium barometz. Lineage (NCBI taxonomy): Eukaryota > Viridiplantae > Streptophyta > Polypodiopsida > Cyatheales > Cibotiaceae > Cibotium > Cibotium barometz. The sequence continues at coordinate 60,774,480 of NC_141054.1, read as the reverse complement.
AAATGAAAATGACACTTTTGAATTACATTTCAATCTTTTATGCATTTTCCTATGCATAAATTCAATTTAGATGAGAATGACACTTTTGAATTAAAAACCAATCTTTTATGCATCTTCTTATGCATAAATCCAATTTGGTAGGAATTACACTTTTAGAATAAAAGAATTTCTCTTATGCATCTAAGTTATGCATAAAATCCATTTATGATGAAAATCACACTTTTAGTATAAAAAGAATATCTTTTATGCATACCTCTATACATGAAATCTAAATATGATAAAAGTAACACTTTTATAATAAAATAATCAACTTTTATGCATACTTCTATGCATGAAATTCAATTGTGATAAACGTAACACTTTTATAATAAAATAATCATCTCTTATGCATACCTCTATGCATGAAATTCAATTATACTAAAAGTAACTCTTTTATAATAAAATATTCATCTCTTATGCATACCTCTATGCATGAATTTCAATTATGCTAAAAGTAACTCTTTTATAATAAAATATTCATCTCTTATGCATACCTCTATGCATGAAATTCAATTATGATAAAAGTAACACTTTTATATTAAAATAATAATCTTTTATGCATACCTCTATGCATGAAAATCAATTATGCATAATATAAAGCTTACAATGAATATCTTTTAATTAATCTAGGATGATAATTCCTAGAAAATGGTAGGAAGTCCTCTTTTCATGCTTTGAATGAAATTATTTTATGCGTAATTTTTATAAAAATTTTGCCATAGCTCCGCTGCTATGACTGATAAATCTCAATTTTTCTAAGGGATAAAGCTTATCATTAAGAAAATAATTAGAATGATCTCTAATTAGATCATTAATCCATAATGGATTGAATCATGAATATACATAAACTAAAAGCATAGAAAAAAGCCATTAATTTGGCCTCAAGCATAGATTAATTTGGCCTCAAACATAGATTAATTTGGCCTCAAGCATAGATTAATCTTGGATTAAGGAAAAGCTTTATGAAAAGCTTCATTTGGATTGAGAATGGGTCATGAGTATGACCATTTCTTGAGTGAGAGAGAGAATTTACATAAAAACCATTTGAATTAAGCATAAATAGAAATTTATGTAATTCTTAACTATCATTAATCAATTTACTTCAATAGCATTCATCAAATTATGTAACTCTTCACTACCATTCATCAATTAACTTCAATAGCATTCAAAAACCATTCCAATTAAGCTTCTCAAGCTTGAGAGGGGTTGAGAAGAGAGAAGCATTGAGAAATTATAGAAAAGATCAAAATTCACCATTTACCTTACAATTTGCTTGATTCTTTGTTCACGGTAGAGGCCCCCAACCAATAAATTGGTTAAGTATGTTGATGGAGCCACCAATGGGGATTGAAGAAAGAGGGAAGCTCCAATTTCTTCAATTTGGAGAGAATTTTAGAGAATAGTAGAAACTAGCATTATTTCAGCATAACTCTAGTATAGTAAAATTCTTCTCTTTTTTTTTCAAAGGACTCATGTTCTATTTATAGGAGAGGGAAGCTATAACCAAAGCTAACTGAATTCTAGAATTTTCCAGATTCAGTTTGGTTGAATTTGGACTAGATTTGGATCTAGTTTGGTTACTTTTTGATTCGGTTTGGTTCCATTTTGATTTGGTTTGGTTCAAGAGAGAGGAGAGATAAAAATATCACATTATTTTTGAGTTTAAAACTCATTCAAGCATGTAAAATATGCACCTCCTTTAAAAAACTCCCCTTCCTTACATATGTGTCAAAATGGAATCATTATACCCAAAATATCTCATATTTTTAATATTGCTCATAGTTTTTTACTAATAAACCTTGTACATTTTCAACTCTTCATCTTGTGTGAGCATTTACTTATTTTTGGATACCCAAAATATCTCATATTTTTAATATTTCTCATAGTTTTTTATTAATAAACCTTGTACATTTTCAACTCTTCATCTTATGTGAGCATTTACTCATTTTTGGATACCCAAAATATCTCATATTTTTGATATTACTCATAGTTTCTTACTAATAAACCTTGTACATAGTCAACTCTTCATCTTATGTGAGCATTTACTCATTTTTGGGTATCTTCTTTTACAAAATTGGATTTATCTCCTCCCTACACATGGATTGATGCTATTGGCCCATAGGAACCTTAATTGGACCATAATCCAAAAATTTCTGAAAATCTAGACCCTTAGGCTAAGGTCCTTCATACTCATTTCCAATTAATTCCAATTGCACCTTGAAAAGTTCTTTTTGAATTTCTGTTTCAGGGGAACTTATTTTAATAAGATGAGAAATTTTTCTATCTACAAATATTCAAAATCTGAATATTCTCTCTCTAGAATATTATCTCTCTCTAAGTCAAAACAGTTAGAAACAAGGTCTTTTATATTTCTGAAGAGGGGATTGATTACAAGGGAAGATGCTGGACATTTTGAGAGGCTGGGGAGGAATCTTACATTCTCTCCCACTTGAAAAACGCGAGATGTCCTCATCTCGCAAACTTGGGATAATTTTGCAAGATGCACGAACATGAGACTTAGAGAAAAATTTAATTAAGATTAACCACCAAATAAAAAAGTCTCAAAGAGAGTAAGGGTCAAGACAAGAACAAGATTTAAACTTTATTCATTCTTGGAATATATACAGTAAAGATAGAAGAACTCTTTACACTTCCATAAGTCCGTCCATCATATGATCACAAAAGCAGCACTCACAAGCTGCGCACGTATAAGGTAACTCATCTATGGGAATAATTCTGTTGGTTATTGTCGCACCTATCTCAGTGGTATGAGGTGATCTAACAAAAGGACCTCTGAGAGGCAAGCCAAAAACGGGGTAAAGGCATATCTTCTGATGAGGAAGAAAACACGCCAGTAAGAAGACTCGCTCAGAAAACCCAAGATGCCTTGATCTCATGACGCAGTAGTATCGGGGACCCAAACCCAAAGCTTTAATAACCATGGCCAAGCAGACATTGTTACGAAAGTGCTACTGACCCCAGGGTGTTACCCTAGTTATGTCTTGATAGGTCCGCCATTTGGTCTGAGCTACAGAAGTTCCCAAGTGAGAAAAAAGTGAGCGCTCATACTGTTCTATAAATTCTTTCTTCACAGACTCGCTTGCGTCTTGAAGGTGAGAAATCATCATGGATAAAACTAATTCCTGTTGCCAAGCCATGAAGGAGATTAAGAAGGAGGGAGATCGATGGAAGTAAGATTACTGTGAGCGACTTATATAAAGGAAGGAGCTAGCGTAACTTAGAAGCCAACGGTATCTTGTCACTGAAGTATTACCGTCCTTCCATGATTTGGGTTTGGCATATATTTCTATGAAATACATTAAGAACTTTGAGATGAGGAGGTAAAAGAAGCTTGTAGGCTAAGTCACCTACTTTCATTGAATTTAGATATAAGGCTCACAATATCTGGGGGATAACTTCTTAAACTTCCCAAGAGATAAAGGAATTCTTTTGGGCCGTACTCGAATGAAAACCAAAACCTTGGTATCCAAAACACCGATTTTCACTTCTGACTCATTGTTCTGAATCCTTAAAACAAGCGTGACTCCTGAGAAGTATTCTAGGGAAAGGGTCTTCCTTTTTTAAACAGAATCCTTCTCTTATTTTAGAGAGGGAAAAAATTATAAGATCAAAAAGGGATATTCTTACTCCTGTATACCTCGAAGGCTGGAGGAGAAATCTTACATTCTACCCCACTTAAAAAGTGCGAGATGTCCTTATCTCGCAAAGTAGAGGACAACTCTTTTTCTTAAGATCCAATTTATTCTGGGGTTCCTTATATTCTGGTCAACCCAACAGAATACGTGGATAATTATCCCTTAAATAGAACTCATCATTACATAACAATTTCATTCAATTCATATCATTCATATCTTTAACACGATAATGGTCCATTAGACCGAAAAAATTTCCTTTTGAACATTCCTCCACGGGAATTTTAGTTAAGCAAGTTCTCAATTTGTCATCCCTTAACTTGATCTACCGTCTCAAGTATTAACAGTAGCAATTTGACAGTACAATCCACTAATCTCATAGTGATTTGCTGAAATCATTATCATCATTTCTCGTCCCAATCATCCACATTGTGGTTTCGCTCAGCTTATTACATTTCAATCAATTTTCAGGGATCATCATTTTTCAATCAGAATCCAAATCAATTTATGAGTTCCCAAACAGAATTAAAAATCATATCAACCACATTCGAATTCATCATCTGGATAGCATTAATGCTTATAATTTCAAGTCTTGGATTTACTCGTATATACTACCGGTAAAGAGCTGCAGTTATACCCTCGATATATACGGATAGTCATGATACTCGAAACTATAAGGTAAATACCATCATGTCTAGGCCTCAAGCAAGTCAGGGTTCCATACAATTGCGGTACTTCCAATTGAAGACCCAATTTACGAATTTCAATTTGAATTAACAATTTGTATGAATTATATCACACAATTACAACCTTTTTGATTCTTGATAAATTTTTGATATATTTGGCTTCTCGGTTGATCCTCATTACCCAAAAAGCTCTGATACCAACTGTGAGATCCCTGTTCCCACCGCGCAACGGATTCGGGATACTAGCAACGGAAGTAGCACTTCTTGCGTGAGGCAGGGTCCCACACTCGGGGCCTCGTCCACCCACGGATATCCGGACAAAAGACTAATCCGTCGGTTTTTCCAAAACCGAACCCGAAAAAACTTCCCTTATCCGGAAAGCACAGGCGATTCCTCCAGGATAACTTTTTACTCTAATGTAGTCAAGACCATTAGTGATCAAACTGATCCGACTGCACCTATAAAGATACTCGGTCAGATCAAGGAAGAAACTTGCACTTGGATCATTGGGATCAACGCTTTTTTCCCCATCAAGAGGCACAGCCGTTGATTCCTATCCATAGAACAATTACTATCCGGGACTTACTTAATCTATCGTAATAACAGAAATTGAGTCTCGATTTATGGATCCATCAGTCCAGCCTAACCCCATCCAGTCCCATGGGTTAGCCAACCACCCAACCACTGTAGTGATGGGATCCAATTAAGAATTTGGTTAGGTTTTGTCCCGGGTACCAAGGAAAAGAGTTCCAAGGCCCCCTAGCCGGAAGTTCATGCAAACATAAAACTAGTCACACCACTTACACACCCAATATGAAATTGCCTTTTTCCTAGCATTTAAAACAATCCTTTTTCTTAGCATCAGCTAACTTTAAAACAATCCTTTAATGAAACCATTATATCATTGATGACAATCCTCATAGTCTCTGGTTGAATCCTTATTTTCATTCATCGGTATACTTATGGCATCATTGGCAACCAGAACGCTCACCACCTGTTTACTCAGGGGCCTTTTCCATAGTTCCTAGCTCATAGTAACCGGAAATATATTCATATAACATAATGGAATCTCCGTGGAAGATCAGCAAGATCAACCCACAGATCCATATAAAAGAGCCATGGACTCATCCGTTGAGGACCAGCAAGGTCAATCAACCAGATCCATGCCCGGTTTTAGAAAACAACTCTTATTCCTTGTTCCAATATCTTCCACGTCGCACGTGTGGGTATCTTCGGCAACCCAGAGCCCGAGCACCGTATGGTCAGCACCCTCTAGGATCCTTCGCAGGTGACCTAGTGCTTCACTCATAGGCCGCTTCCTTGGTCCCTCATCCACCGTACTGGAAGCTCACCATTTAAATCGAACCGAGGCTGGTCAAGACCTCGGTCGACCTTGCTACACGAGAGCAGTTGCAACTTTAACAATTAGGTCTTCATGACCTTAATCCACAAGACGGTCAAAATGCTTCCCCAGCATTCTTGACATAAAACAGTCATTTACAAACAATCACAAAATACAGTTTCTAAATCGAACTCTCGTCTTTCCACATTATCCCTCCTTAGTCCACATTACTTATTCCACATTTCATTCAATGTGTACTCATTCTCATCCATTTCCTCATATCGACGACACATTAATTCACATACACATTCACATTCACATCCATACATCCACATCTACATGCATACATCCATTTTTACATCCTCATTTATACATCCACATCCCATATCCACATTCATACATACACATCCATATCCACATCCATACATCCACATCCACATGTATATATCCACTATCACATCCTCGATCATACATCCACATCCACATACATACATACATCCACATCCACATTCCCATTCACATGTATACATCCACATACATACATACATCCACATCCACATTCCACATTCACATCTATACATCCACATCTACATCCACATTCACATACATCCACATCCACATTCCCATTCACATCTATACATCCACATCTACATCCACATACATACATACATCCACATCCACTTTCCACATTCACATCTATACATCTACATCCACATCCACATTCCCATTCACATCTATACATCCACATCTACATCCACATTGACATCTATGCATAGACATCTTCATGCATACATCCACACTCCCATCTCCACATCCACACATCCACATACATACATCCATTTCCACATTCCCATTCATATAACCCCATATGCCTTCACATCTAATCTTTTACATCACATCCACATTCACATTCACATCTATGCATATACATCTTCATGCATACATCCATTTTCACATTCATACATCCACACTCCCATCTCCACATCTACATCCACATTCACATCTATGCATATACATCTTCATGCATACATCCATTTTCACATTCATACATCCACACTCCCATCTCCACATCCACACATCCACATACATACATCCATTTCCACATTCCCATTCATATAACCCCATATGCCTTCACATCCTATCACATCTCATATCTATTTATAGAATACAAGAGAATTCTTATATTTGATATAAGATTTCTTTACACATTTATTTATGCATAAATTCTATGTATATCTCTATGCATGAAATCTAAATATGATAAAAGTAACACTTTTATAATAAAATAATCAACTTTTATGCATACTTCTATGCATGAAATTCAATTGTGATAAACGTAACACTTTTATAATAAAATAATCATCTCTTATGCATACCTCTATGCATGAAATTCAATTATACTAAAAGTAACTCTTTTATAATAAAATATTCATCTCTTATGCATACCTCTATGCATGAATTTCAATTATGCTAAAAGTAACTCTTTTATAATAAAATATTCATCTCTTATGCATACCTCTATGCATGAAATTCAATTATGATAAAAGTAACACTTTTATATTAAAATAATAATCTTTTATGCATACCTCTATGCATGAAAATCAATTATGCATAATATAAAAATCAATTTCTCTAGGCTTACAATGAATATCTTTTAATTAATCTAGGATGATAATTCCTAGAAAATGGTAGGAAGTCCTCTTTTCATGCTTTGAATGAAATTATTTTATGCATAATTTTTATAAAAATTTTACCATAGCTCCGCTGCTATGACTGATAAATCTCAATTTTTCTAAGGGATAAAGCTTATCATTAAGGAAATAATTATAATGATCCCTAATTGGATCATTAATCCATAATGGATTTTTCCTTAATGATAAAGCTTATCATTAAGGAAATAATTAGAATGATCCCTAATTGGATCATTAATCCATAATGGATTGAATCATCAATATACATAAACTAAAAGCATAGAAAAAAGCCATTAATTTGGCCTCAAGCATAGATTAATTTGGCCTCAAGCATAGATTAATCTTGGATTAAGGAAAAGCTTTATGAAAAGCTTCATTTGGATTGAGAATGGGTCATGAGTATGACCATTTCTTGAGTGAGAGAGAGAATTTACATAAAAACCATTTGAATTAAGCATAAATGGAAATTTATGTAATTCTTAACTATCATTAATCAATTTACTTCAATAGCATTCATCAAATTATGTAACTCTTCACTACCATTCATCAATTAACTTCAATAGCATTCAAAAACCATTCCAATTAAGCTTCTCAAGCTTGAGAGGGGTTGAGAAGAGAGAAGCATTGAGAAATTATAGAAAAGATCAAAATTCACCATTTACCTTACAATTTGCTTGATTCTTTGTTCACGGTAGAGGCCCCCAACCAATCAATTGGTTAAGTATGTTGATGGAGCCACCAATGGGGATTGAAGAAAGAGGGAAGCTCCAATTTCTTCAATTTGGAGAGAATTTTAGAGAATAGTAGAAACTAGCACTATTTCAGCATAACTCTAGTATAGTAAAATTCTTCCCTTTTTTTCTCAAAGGACTCATGTTCTATTTATAGGAGAGGGAAGCTCTAACCAAAGCTAACTGAATTCTAGAATTTTCCAGATTCAGTTTGGTTGAATTTGGACTAGATTTGGATCTAGTTTGGTTACTTTTTGATTCGGTTTGGTTCCATTTTGATTTGGTTTGGTTCAAGAGAGAGGAGAGATAAAAATATCACATTAGTTTTGAGTTTAAAACTCATTCAAGCATGTAAAATATGCACCTCCTTTAAAAAACTCCCCTTCCTTACATATGTGTCAAAATGGAATCATTATACCCAAAATATCTCATATTTTTAATATTGCTCATAGTTTTTTACTAATAAACCTTGTACATTTTCAACTCTTCATCTTGTGTGAGCATTTACTTATTTTTGGATACCCAAAATATCTCATATTTTTAATATTTCTCATAGTTTTTTACTAATAAACCTTGTACATTTTCAACTCTTCATCTTATGTGAGCATTTACTCATTTTTGGATACCCAAAATATCTCATATTTTTGATATTACTCATAGTTTCTTACTAATAAACCTTGTACATAGTCAACTCTTCATCTTATGTGAGCATTTACTCATTTTTGGGTATCTTCTTTTACAAAATTGGATTTATCTCCTCCCTACACATGGATTGATGCTATTGGCCCATAGGAACCTTAATTGGACCATAATCCAAAAATTTCTGAAAATCTAGACCCTTAGGCTAAGGTCCTTCATACTCATTTCCAATTAATTCCAATTGCACATTGAAAAGTTCTTTTTGAATTTCTGTTTCAGGGGAACTTATTTTAATAAGATGAGAAATTTTTCTATCTACAAATATTCAAAATCTGAATATTCTCTCTCTAGAATATTATCTCTCTCTAAGTCAAAACAGTTAGAAAGAAGGTCTTTTATATTTCTGAAGAGGGGATTGATTACAGGGGAAGATGCTGGACATTTTGAGAGGCTGGGGAGGAATCTTACATTCTCTCCCACTTGAAAAACGCGAGATGTCCTCATCTCGCAAACTTGGGATAATTTCGCAAGATGCACGAACATGAGACTTAGAGAAAAATTTAATTAAGATTAACCACCAAATAAAAAAGTCTCAAAGAGAGTAAGGGTCAAGACAAGAACAAGATTTAAACTTTATTCATTCTTGGAATATATACAGTAAAGATAGAAGAACTCTTTACACTTCCATAAGTCCGTCCATCATATGATCACAAAAGCAGCACTCACAAGCTGCGCACGTATAAGGTAACTCATCTATGGGAATAATTCTGTTGGTTATTGTCGCACCTATCTCAGTGGTATGAGGTGATCTAACAAAAGGACCTCTGAGAGGCAAGCCAAAAACGGGGTAAAGGCATATCTTCTGATGAGGAAGAAAACACGCCAGTAAGAAGACTCGCTCAGAAAACCCAAGATGCCTTGATCTCATGACGCAGTAGTATCGGGGACTCAAACCCAAAGCTTTAATAACCATGGCCAAGCAGACATTGTTACGAAAGTGCTACTGACCCCAGGGTGTTACCCTAGTTATGTCTTGATAGGTCCGCCATTTGGTCTGAGCTACAGAAGTTCCCAAGTGAGGAAAAAGTGAGAGCTCATACTGTTCTATAAAATCTTTCTTCACAGACTCGCTTGCGTCTTGAAGGTGAGAAATCATCATGGATAAAACTAATTCCTGTTGTTGCCAAGCCATGAAGGAGATTAAGAAGGAGGGAGATCGATGGAAGTAAGATTACTGTGAGCGACTTATATAAAGGAAGGAGCTAGCGTAACTTAGAAGCCAACGGTATCTTGTCACTGAAGTTTTACCGTCTTTCCATGATTTGGGTTTGGCATATATTTCTATGAAATACATTAAGAACTTTGAGATGAGGAGGTAAAAGAAGCTTGTAGGCTAAGTCACCTACTTTCATTGAATTTAGATATAAGGCTCACAATATCTGGGGGATAACTTCTTAAACTTCCCAAGAGATAAAGGAATTCTTTTGGGCCGTACTCGAATGAAAACCAAAACCTTGGTATCCAAAACACCGATTTTCACTTCTGACTCATTGTTCTGAATCCTTAAAACAAGCGTGACTCCTGAGAAGTATTCTAGGGAAAGGGTCTTCCTTTTTTAAACAGAATCCTTCTCTTATTTTAGAGAGGGAAAAAATTATAAGATCAAAAAGGGATATTCTTACTCCTGTATACCTCGAAGGCTGGAGGAGAAATCTTACATTCTACCCCACTTAAAAAGTGCGAGATGTCCTTATCTCGCAAAGTAGAGGACAACTCTTTTTCTTAAGATCCAATTTATTCTGGGGTTCCTTATATTCTGGTCAACCCAACAGAATACGTGGATAATTATCCCTTAAATAGAACTCATCATTACATAACAATTTCATTCAATTCATATCATTCATATCTTTAACACGATAATGGTCCATTAGACCGAAAAAATTTCCTTTTGAACATTCCTCCACGGGAATTTTAGTTAAGCAAGTTCTCAATTTGTTATCCCTTAACTTGATCTACCGTCTCAAGTATTAACAGTAGCAATTTGACAGTACAATCCACTAATCTCATAGTGATTTGCTGAAATCATTATCATCATTTCTCGTCCCAATCATCCACATTGTGGTTTCGCTCAGCTTATTACATTTCAATCAATTTTCAGGGATCATCATTTTTCAATCAGAATCCAAATCAATTTATGAGTTCCCAAACAGAATTAAAAATCATATCAACCACATTCGAATTCATCATCTGGATAGCATTAATGCTTATAATTTCAAGTCTTGGATTTACTCGTATATACTACCGGTAAAGAGCTGCAGTTATACCCTCGATATATACGGATAGTCATGATACTCGAAACTATAAGGTAAATACCATCATGTCTAGGCCTCAAGCAAGTCAGGGTTCCATACAATTGTGGTACTTCCAATTGAAGACCCAATTTACGAATTTCAATTTGAATTAACAATTTGTATGAATTATATCACACAATTACAACCTTTTTGATTCTTGATAAATTTTTGATATATTTGGCTTCTCGGTTGATCCTCATTAACCAAAAAGCTCTGATACCAACTGTGAGATCCCTGTTCCCACCGCGCAACGGATTCGGGATACTAGCAGCGGAAGTAGCACTTCTTGCGTGAGGCAGGGTCCCACACTCGGGGCCTCGTCCACCCACGGATATCCGGACAAAAGACTAATCCGTCGGTTTTTCCAAAACCGAACCCGAAAAAACTTCCCTTATCCGGAAAGCACAGGCGATTCCTCCAGGATAACTTTTTACTCTAATGTAGTCAAGACCATTAGTGATCAAACTGATCCGACTGCACCTATAAAGATACTCGGTCAGATCAAGGAAGAAACTTGCACTTGGATCATTGGGATCAACGCTTTTTTCCCCATCAAGAGGCACAGCCGTTGATTCCTATCCATAGAACAATTACTATCCGGGACTTACTTAATCTATCGTAATAACAGAAATTGAGTCTCGATTTATGGATCCATCAGTCCAGCCTAACCCCATCCAGTCCCATGGGTTAGCCAACCACCCAACCACTGTAGTGATGGGATCCAATTAAGAATTTGGTTAGGTTTTGTCCCGGGTACCAAGGAAAAGAGTTCCAAGGCCCCCTAGCCGGAAGTTCATGCAAACATAAAACTAGTCACACCACTTACACACCCAATATGAAATTGCCTTTTTCCTAGCATTTAAAACAATCCTTTTTCTTAGCATCAGCTACCTTTAAAACAATCCTTTAATGAAACCATTATATCATTGATGACAATCCTCATAGTCTCTGGTTGAATCCTTATTTTCATTCATCGGTATACTTATGGCATCATTGACAACCAGAACGCTCACCACCTGTTTACTCAGGGGCCTTTTCCATAGTTCCTAGCTCATAGTAACCGGAAATATATTCATATAACATAATGGAATCTCCGTGGAAGATCAGCAAGATCAACCCACAGATCCATATAAAAGAGCCATGGACTCATCCGTTGAGGACCAGCAAGGTCAATCAACCAGATCCATGCCCGGTTTTAGAAAACAACTCTTATTCCTTGTTCCAATATCTTCCACGTCGCACGTGTGGGTATCTTCGGCAACCCAGAGCCCGAGCACCGTATGGTCAGCACCCTCTAGGATCCTTCGCAGGTGACCTAGTGCTTCACTCATAGGCCGCTTCCTTGGTCCCTCATCCACCGTACTGGAAGCTCACCATTTAAATCGAACCGAGGCTGGTCAAGACCTCGGTCGACCTTGCTACACGAGAGCAGTTGCAACTTTAACAATTAGGTCTTCATGACCTTAATCCACAAGACGGTCAAAATGCTTCCCCAGCATTCTTGACATAAAACAGTCATTTACAAACAATCACAAAATACAGTTTCTAAATCGAACTCTCGTCTTTCCACATTATCCCTCCTTAGTCCACATTACTTATTCCACATTTCATTCAATGTGTACTCATTCTCATCCATTTCCTCATATCGACGACACATTAATTCACATACACATTCACATTCACATCCATACATCCACATCTACATGCATACATCCATTTTTACATCCTCATTTATACATCCACATCCCATATCCACATTCATACATACACATCCATATCCACATCCATACATCCACATCCACATGTATATATCCACTATCACATCCTCGATCATACATCCACATCCACATACATACATACATCCACATCCACATTCCCATTCACATGTATACATCCACATACATACATACATCCACATCCACATTCCACATTCACATCTATACATCCACATCTACATCCACATTCACATACATCCACATCCACATTCCCATTCACATCTATACATCCACATCTACATCCACATACATACATACATCCACATCCACTTTCCACATTCACATCTATACATCTACATCCACATCCACATTCCCATTCACATCTATACATCCACATCTACATCCACATTGACATCTATGCATAGACATCTTCATGCATACATCCACACTCCCATCTCCACATCCACACATCCACATACATACATCCATTTCCACATTCCCATTCATATAACCCCATATGCCTTCACATCTAATCTTTTACATCACATCCACATTCACATTCACATCTATGCATATACATCTTCATGCATACATCCATTTTCACATTCATACATCCACACTCCCATCTCCACATCTACATCCACATTCACATCTATGCATATACATCTTCATGCATACATCCATTTTCACATTCATACATCCACACTCCCATCTCCACATCCACACATCCACATACATACATCCATTTCCACATTCCCATTCATATAACCCCATATGCCTTCACATCCTATCACATCTCATATCTATTTATAGAATACAAGAGAATTCTTATATTTGATATAAGATTTCTTTACACATTTATTTATGCATAAATTCTATGTATATCTCTATGCATGAAATCTAAATATGATAAAAGTAACACTTTTATAATAAAATAATCAACTTTTATGCATACTTCTATGCATGAAATTCAATTGTGATAAACGTAACACTTTTATAATAAAATAATCATCTCTTATGCATACCTCTATGCATGAAATTCAATTATACTAAAAGTAACTCTTTTATAATAAAATATTCATCTCTTATGCATACCTCTATGCATGAATTTCAATTATGCTAAAAGTAACTCTTTTATAATAAAATATTCATCTCTTATGCATACCTCTATGCATGAAATTCAATTATGATAAAAGTAACACTTTTATATTAAAATAATAATCTTTTATGCATACCTCTATGCATGAAAATCAATTATGCATAATATAAAAATCAATTTCTCTAGGCTTACAATGAATATCTTTTAATTAATCTAGGATGATAATTCCTAGAAAATGGTAGGAAGTCCTCTTTTCATGCTTTGAATGAAATTATTTTATGCATAATTTTTATAAAAATTTTACCATAGCTCCGCTGCTATGACTGATAAATCTCAATTTTTCTAAGGGATAAAGCTTATCATTAAGGAAATAATTATAATGATCCCTAATTGGATCATTAATCCATAATGGATTTTTCCTTAATGATAAAGCTTATCATTAAGGAAATAATTAGAATGATCCCTAATTGGATCATTAATCCATAATGGATTGAATCATCAATATACATAAACTAAAAGCATAGAAAAAAGCCATTAATTTGGCCTCAAGCATAGATTAATTTGGCCTCAAGCATAGATTAATCTTGGATTAAGGAAAAGCTTTATGAAAAGCTTCATTTGGATTGAGAATGGGTCATGAGTATGACCATTTCTTGAGTGAGAGAGAGAATTTACATAAAAACCATTTGAATTAAGCATAAATGAAAATTTATGTAATTCTTAACTATCATTAATCAATTTACTTCAATAGCATTCATCAAATTATGTAACTCTTCACTACCATTCATCAATTAACTTCAATAGCATTCAAAAACCATTCCAATTAAGCTTCTCAAGCTTGAGAGGGGTTGAGAAGAGAGAAGCATTGAGAAATTATAGAAAAGATCAAAATTCACCATTTACCTTACAATTTGCTTGATTCTTTGTTCACGGTAGAGGCCCCCAACCAATCAATTGGTTAAGTATGTTGATGGAGCCACCAATGGGGATTGAAGAAAGAGGGAAGCTCCAATTTCTTCAATTTGGAGAGAATTTTAGAGAATAGTAGAAACTAGCACTATTTCAGCATAACTCTAGTATAGTAAAATTCTTCCCTTTTTTTCTCAAAGGACTCATGTTCTATTTATAGGAGAGGGAAGCTCTAACCAAAGCTAACTGAATTCTAGAATTTTCCAGATTCAGTTTGGTTGAATTTGGACTAGATTTGGATCTAGTTTGGTTACTTTTTGATTCGGTTTGGTTCCATTTTGATTTGGTTTGGTTCAAGAGAGAGGAGAGATAAAAATATCACATTAGTTTTGAGTTTAAAACTCATTCAAGCATGTAAAATATGCACCTCCTTTAAAAAACTCCCCTTCCTTACATATGTGTCAAAATGGAATCATTATACCCAAAATATCTCATATTTTTAATATTGCTCATAGTTTTTTACTAATAAACCTTGTACATTTTCAACTCTTCATCTTGTGTGAGCATTTACTTATTTTTGGATACCCAAAATATCTCATATTTTTAATATTTCTCATAGTTTTTTACTAATAAACCTTGTACATTTTCAACTCTTCATCTTATGTGAGCATTTACTCATTTTTGGATACCCAAAATATCTCATATTTTTGATATTACTCATAGTTTCTTACTAATAAACCTTGTACATAGTCAACTCTTCATCTTATGTGAGCATTTACTCATTTTTGGGTATCTTCTTTTACAAAATTGGATTTATCTCCTCCCTACACATGGATTGATGCTATTGGCCCATAGGAACCTTAATTGGACCATAATCCAAAAATTTCTGAAAATCTAGACCCTTAGGCTAAGGTCCTTCATACTCATTTCCAATTAATTCCAATTGCACATTGAAAAGTTCTTTTTGAATTTCTGTTTCAGGGGAACTTATTTTAATAAGATGAGAAATTTTTCTATCTACAAATATTCAAAATCTGAATATTCTCTCTCTAGAATATTATCTCTCTCTAAGTCAAAACAGTTAGAAACAAGGTCTTTTATATTTCTGAAGAGGGGATTGATTACAGGGAAAGATGCTGGACATTTTGAGAGGCTGGGGAGGAATCTTACATTCTCTCCCACTTGAAAAACGCGAGATGTCCTCATCTCGCAAACTTGGGATAATTTCGCAAGATGCACGAACATGAGACTTAGAGAAAAATTTAATTAAGATTAACCACCAAATAAAAAAGTCTCAAAGAGAGTAAGGGTCAAGACAAGAACAAGATTTAAACTTTATTCATTCTTGGAATATATACAGTAAAGATAGAAGAACTCTTTACACTTCCATAAGTCCGTCCATCATATGATCACAAAAGCAGCACTCACAAGCTGCGCACGTATAAGGTAACTCATCTATGGGAATAATTCTGTTGGTTATTGTCGCACCTATCTCAGTGGTATGAGGTGATCTAACAAAAGGACCTCTGAGAGGCAAGCCAAAAACGGGGTAAAGGCATATCTTCTGATGAGGAAGAAAACACGCCAGTAAGAAGACTCGCTCAGAAAACCCAAGATGCCTTGATCTCATGACGCAGTAGTATCGGGGACCCAAACCCAAAGCTTTAATAACCATGGCCAAGCAGACATTGTTACGAAAGTGCTACTGACCCCAGGGTGTTACCCTAGTTATGTCTTGATAGGTCCGCCATTTGGTCTGAGCTACAGAAGTTCCCAAGTGAGGAAAAAGTGAGCGCTCATACTGTTCTATAAAATCTTTCTTCACAGACTCGCTTGCGTCTTGAAGGTGAGAAATCATCATGGATAAAACTAATTCCTGTTGCCAAGCCATGAAGGAGATTAAGAAGGAGGGAGATCGATGGAAGTAAGATTACTGTGAGCGACTTATATAAAGGAAGGAGCTAGCGTAACTTAGAAGCCAACGGTATCTTGTCACTGAAGTATTACCGTCCTTCCATGATTTGGGTTTGGCATATATTTCTATGAAATACATTAAGAACTTTGAGATGAGGAGGTAAAAGAAGCTTGTAGGCTAAGTCACCTACTTTCATTGAATTTAGATATAAGGCTCACAATATCTGGGGGATAACTTCTTAAACTTCCCAAGAGATAAAGGAATTCTTTTGGGCCGTACTCGAATGAAAACCAAAACCTTGGTATCCAAAACACCGATTTTCACTTCTGACTCATTGTTCTGAATCCTTAAAACAAGCGTGACTCCTGAGAAGTATTCTAGGGAAAGGGTCTTCCTTTTTTAAACAGAATCCTTCTCTTATTTTAGAGAGGGAAAAAATTATAAGATCAAAAAGGGATATTCTTACTCCTGTATACCTCGAAGGCTGGAGGAGAAATCTTACATTCTACCCCACTTAAAAAGTGCGAGATGTCCTTATCTCGCAAAGTAGAGGACAACTCTTTTTCTTAAGATCCAATTTATTCTGGGGTTCCTTATATTCTGGTCAACCCAACAGAATACGTGGATAATTATCCCTTAAATAGAACTCATCATTACATAACAATTTCATTCAATTCATATCATTCATATCTTTAACACGATAATGGTCCATTAGACCGAAAAAATTTCCTTTTGAACATTCCTCCACGGGAATTTTAGTTAAGCAAGTTCTCAATTTGTCATCCCTTAACTTGATCTACCGTCTCAAGTATTAACAGTAGCAATTTGACAGTACAATCCACTAATCTCATAGTGATTTGCTGAAATCATTATCATCATTTCTCGTCCCAATCATCCACATTGTGGTTTCGCTCAGCTTATTACATTTCAATCAATTTTCAGGGATCATCATTTTTCAATCAGAATCCAAATCAATTTATGAGTTCCCAAACAGAATTAAAAATCATATCAACCACATTCGAATTCATCATCTGGATAGCATTAATGCTTATAATTTCAAGTCTTGGATTTACTCGTATATACTACCGGTAAAGAGCTGCAGTTATACCCTCGATATATACGGATAGTCATGATACTCGAAACTATAAGGTAAATACCATCATGTCTAGGCCTCAAGCAAGTCAGGGTTCCATACAATTGCAGTACTTCCAATTGAAGACCCAATTTACGAATTTCAATTTGAATTAACAATTTGTATGAATTATATCACACAATTACAACCTTTTTGATTCTTGATAAATTTTTGATATATTTGGCTTCTCGGTTGATCCTCATTAACCAAAAAGCTCTGATACCAACTGTGAGATCCCTGTTCCCACCGCGCAACGGATTCGGGATACTAGCAGCGGAAGTAGCACTTCTTGCGTGAGGCAGGGTCCCACACTCGGGGCCTCGTCCACCCACGGATATCCGGACAAAAGACTAATCCGTCGGTTTTTCCAAAACCGAACCCGAAAAAACTTCCCTTATCCGGAAAGCACAGGCGATTCCTCCAGGATAACTTTTTACTCTAATGTAGTCAAGACCATTAGTGATCAAACTGATCCGACTGCACCTATAAAGATACTCGGTCAGATCAAGGAAGAAACTTGCACTTGGATCATTGGGATCAACGCTTTTTTCCCCATCAAGAGGCACAGCCGTTGATTCCTATCCATAGAACAATTACTATCCGGGACTTACTTAATCTATCGTAATAACAGAAATTGAGTCTCGATTTATGGATCCATCAGTCCAGCCTAACCCCATCCAGTCCCATGGGTTAGCCAACCACCCAACCACTGTAGTGATGGGATCCAATTAAGAATTTGGTTAGGTTTTGTCCCGGGTACCAAGGAAAAGAGTTCCAAGGCCCCCTAGCCGGAAGTTCATGCAAACATAAAACTAGTCACACCACTTACACACCCAATATGAAATTGCCTTTTTCCTAGCATTTAAAACAATCCTTTTTCTTAGCATCAGCTACCTTTAAAACAATCCTTTAATGAAACCATTATATCATTGATGACAATCCTCATAGTCTCTGGTTGAATCCTTATTTTCATTCATCGGTATACTTATGGCATCATTGGCAACCAGAACGCTCACCACTTGTTTACTCAGGGGCCTTTTCCATAGTTCCTAGCTCATAGTAACCGGAAATATATTCATATAACATAATGGAATCTCCGTGGAAGATCAGCAAGATCAACCCACAGATCCATATAAAAGAGCCATGGACTCATCCGTTGAGGACCAGCAAGGTCAATCAACCAGATCCATGCCCGGTTTTAGAAAACAACTCTTATTCCTTGTTCCAATATCTTCCACGTCGCACGTGTGGGTATCTTCGGCAACCCAGAGCCCGAGCACCGTATGGTCAGCACCCTCTAGTGTCCTTCGCAGGTGACCTAGTGCTTCACTCATAGGCCGCTTCCTTGGTCCCTCATCCACCGTACTGGAAGCTCACCATTTAAATCGAACCGAGGCTGGTCAAGACCTCGGTCGACCTTGCTACACGAGAGCAGTTGCAACTTTAACAATTAGGTCTTCATGACCTTAATCCACAAGACGGTCAAAATGCTTCCCCAGCATTCTTGACATAAAACAGTCATTTACAAACAATCACAAAATACAGTTTCTAAATCGAACTCTCGTCTTTCCACATTATCCCTCCTTAGTCCACATTACTTATTCCACATTTCATTCAATGTGTACTCATTCTCATCCATTTTCTCATATCGACGACACATTAATTCACATACACATTCACATTCACATCCATACATCCACATCTACATGCATACATCCATTTTTACATCCTCATTTATACATCCACATCCCATATCCACATTCATACATACACATCCATATCCACATCCATACATCCACATCCACATGTATATATCCACTATCACATCCTCGATCATACATCCACATCCACATACATACATACATCCACATCCACATTCCCATTCACATGTATACATCCACATACATACATACATCCACATCCACATTCCACATTCACATCTATACATCCACATCTACATCCACATTCACATACATCCACATCCACATTCCCATTCACATCTATACATCCACATCTACATCCACATACATACATACATCCACATCCACTTTCCACATTCACATCTATACATCTACATCCACATCCACATTCCCATTCACATCTATACATCCACATCTACATCCACATTGACATCTATGCATAGACATCTTCATGCATACATCCACACTCCCATCTCCACATCCACACATCCACATACATACATCCATTTCCACATTCCCATTCATATAACCCCATATGCCTTCACATCTAATCTTTTACATCACATCCACATTCACATTCACATCTATGCATATACATCTTCATGCATACATCCATTTTCACATTCATACATCCACACTCCCATCTCCACATCTACATCCACATTCACATCTATGCATATACATCTTCATGCATACATCCATTTTCACATTCATACATCCACACTCCCATCTCCACATCCACACATCCACATACATACATCCATTTCCACATTCCCATTCATATAACCCCATATGCCTTCACATCCTATCACATCTCATATCTATTTATAGAATACAAGAGAATTCTTATATTTGATATAAGATTTCTTTACACATTTATTTATGCATAAATTCTATGTATATCTCTATGCATAAAATCTAAATATGATAAAAGTAACACTTTTATAATAAAATAATCAACTTTTATGCATACTTCTATGCATGAAATTCAATTGTGATAAACGTAACACTTTTATAATAAAATAATCATCTCTTATGCATACCTCTATGCATGAAATTCAATTATACTAAAAGTAACTCTTTTATAATAAAATATTCATCTCTTATGCATACCTCTATGCATGAATTTCAATTATGCTAAAAGTAACTCTTTTATAATAAAATATTCATCTCTTATGCATACCTCTATGCATGAAATTCAATTATGATAAAAGTAACACTTTTATATTAAAATAATAATCTTTTATGCATACCTCTATGCATGAAAATCAATTATGCATAATATAAAAATTAATTTCTCTAGGCTTACAATGAATATCTTTTAATTAATCTAGGATGATAAATCCTAGAAAATGGTAGGAAGTCCTCTTTTCATGCTTTGAATGAAATTATTTTATGCATAATTTTTATAAAAATTTTACCATAGCTCCGCTGCTATGACTGATAAATCTCAATTTTTCTAAGGGATAAAGCTTATCATTAAGGAAATAATTATAATGATCCCTAATTGGATCATTAATCCATAATGGATTTTTCCTTAATGATAAAGCTTATCATTAAGGAAATAATTAGAATGATCCCTAATTGGATCATTAATCCATAATGGATTGAATCATCAATATACATAAACTAAAAGCATAGAAAAAAGCCATTAATTTGGCCTCAAGCATAGATTAATTTGGCCTCAAGCATAGATTAATCTTGGATTAAGGAAAAGCTTTATGAAAAGCTTCATTTGGATTGAGAATGGGTCATGAGTATGACCATTTCTTGAGTGAGAGAGAGAATTTACATAAAAACCATTTGAATTAAGCATAAATGGAAATTTATGTAATTCTTAACTATCATTAATCAATTTACTTCAATAGCATTCATCAAATTATGTAACTCTTCACTACCATTCATCAATTAACTTCAATAGCATTCAAAAACCATTCCAATTAAGCTTCTCAAGCTTGAGAGGGGTTGAGAAGAGAGAAGCATTGAGAAATTATAGAAAAGATCAAAATTCACCATTTACCTTACAATTTGCTTGATTCTTTGTTCACGGTAGAGGCCCCCAA
Organism: Cibotium barometz; assembly: GCF_041138505.1. Taxonomy (NCBI): domain Eukaryota; kingdom Viridiplantae; phylum Streptophyta; class Polypodiopsida; order Cyatheales; family Cibotiaceae; genus Cibotium; species Cibotium barometz. Next base: position 60,752,815 of record NC_141054.1, on the reverse strand, counting down.
CCAATCAATTGGTTAAGTATGTTGATGGAGCCACCAATGGGGATTGAAGAAAGAGGGAAGCTCCAATTTCTTCAATTTGGAGAGAATTTTAGAGAATAGTAGAAACTAGCACTATTTCAGCATAACTCTAGTATAGTAAAATTCTTCCCTTTTCTTTTCAAAGGACTCATGTTCTATTTATAGGAGAGGGAAGCTCTAACCAAAGCTAACTGAATTCTAGAATTTTCCAGATTCAGTTTGGTTGAATTTGGACTAGATTTGGATCTAGTTTGGTTACTTTTTGATTCGGTTTGGTTCCATTTTGATTTGGTTTGGTTCAAGAGAGAGGAGAGATAAAAATATCACATTAGTTTTGAGTTTAAAACTCATTCAAGCATGTAAAATATGCACCTCCTTTAAAAAACTCCCCTTCCTTACATATGTGTCAAAATGGAATCATTATACCCAAAATATCTCATATTTTTAATATTGCTCATAGTTTTTTACTAATAAACCTTGTACATTTTCAACTCTTCATCTCGTGTGAGCATTTACTTATTTTTGGATACCCAAAATATCTCATATTTTTAATATTTCTCATAGTTTTTTACTAATAAACCTTGTACATTTTCAACTCTTCATCTTATGTGAGCATTTACTCATTTTTGGATACCCAAAATATCTCATATTTTTGATATTACTCATAGTTTCTTACTAATAAACCTTGTACATAGTCAACTCTTCATCTTATGTGAGCATTTACTCATTTTTGGGTATCTTCTTTTACAAAATTGGATTTATCTCCTCCCTACACATGGATTGATGCTATTGGCCCATAGGAACCTTAATTGGACCATAATCCAAAAATTTCTGAAAATCTAGACCCTTAGGCTAAGGTCCTTCATACTCATTTCCAATTAATTCCAATTGCACATTGAAAAGTTCTTTTTGAATTTCTGTTTCAGGGGAACTTATTTTAATAAGATGAGAAATTTTTCTATCTACAAATATTCAAAATCTGAATATTCTCTCTCTAGAATATTATCTCTCTCTAAGTCAAAACAGTTAGAAACAAGGTCTTTTATATTTCTGAAGAGGGGATTGATTACAGGGAAAGATGCTGGACATTTTGAGAGGCTGGGGAGGAATCTTACATTCTCTCCCACTTGAAAAACGCGAGATGTCCTCATCTCGCAAACTTGGGATAATTTCGCAAGATGCACGAACATGAGACTTAGAGAAAAATTTAATTAAGATTAACCACCAAATAAAAAAGTCTCAAAGAGAGTAAGGGTCAAGACAAGAACAAGATTTAAACTTTATTCATTCTTGGAATATATACAGTAAAGATAGAAGAACTCTTTACACTTCCATAAGTCCGTCCATCATATGATCACAAAAGCAGCACTCACAAGCTGCGCACGTATAAGGTAACTCATCTATGGGAATAATTCTGTTGGTTATTGTCGCACCTATCTCAGTGGTATGAGGTGATCTAACAAAAGGACCTCTGAGAGGCAAGCCAAAAACGGGGTAAAGGCATATCTTCTGATGAGGAAGAAAACACGCCAGTAAGAAGACTCGCTCAGAAAACCCAAGATGCCTTGATCTCATGACGCAGTAGTATCGGGGACCCAAACCCAAAGCTTTAATAACCATGGCCAAGCAGACATTGTTACGAAAGTGCTACTGACCCCAGGGTGTTACCCTAGTTATGTCTTGATAGGTCCGCCATTTGGTCTGAGCTACAGAAGTTCCCAAGTGAGGAAAAAGTGAGCGCTCATACTGTTCTATAAAATCTTTCTTCACAGACTCGCTTGCGTCTTGAAGGTGAGAAATCATCATGGATAAAACTAATTCCTGTTGCCAAGCCATGAAGGAGATTAAGAAGGAGGGAGATCGATGGAAGTAAGATTACTGTGAGCGACTTATATAAAGGAAGGAGCTAGCGTAACTTAGAAGCCAACGGTATCTTGTCACTGAAGTATTACCGTCCTTCCATGATTTGGGTTTGGCATATATTTCTATGAAATACATTAAGAACTTTGAGATGAGGAGGTAAAAGAAGCTTGTAGGCTAAGTCACCTACTTTCATTGAATTTAGATATAAGGCTCACAATATCTAGGGGATAACTTCTTAAACTTCCCAAGAGATAAAGGAATTCTTTTGGGCCGTACTCGAATGAAAACCAAAACCTTGGTATCCAAAACACCGATTTTCACTTCTGACTCATTGTTCTGAATCCTTAAAACAAGCGTGACTCCTGAGAAGTATTCTAGGGAAAGGGTCTTCCTTTTTTAAACAGAATCCTTCTCTTATTTTAGAGAGGGAAAAAATTATAAGATCAAAAAGGGATATTCTTACTCCTGTATACCTCGAAGGCTGGAGGAGAAATCTTACATTCTACCCCACTTAAAAAGTGCGAGATGTCCTTATCTCGCAAAGTAGAGGACAACTCTTTTTCTTAAGATCCAATTTATTCTGGGGTTCCTTATATTCTGGTCAACCCAACAGAATACGTGGATAATTATCCCTTAAATAGAACTCATCATTACATAACAATTTCATTCAATTCATATCATTCATATCTTTAACACGATAATGGTCCATTAGACCGAAAAAATTTCCTTTTGAACATTCCTCCACGGGAATTTTAGTTAAGCAAGTTCTCAATTTGTCATCCCTTAACTTGATCTACCGTCTCAAGTATTAACAGTAGCAATTTGACAGTACAATCCACTAATCTCATAGTGATTTGCTGAAATCATTATCATCATTTCTCGTCCCAATCATCCACATTGTGGTTTCGCTCAGCTTATTACATTTCAATCAATTTTCAGGGATCATCATTTTTCAATCAGAATCCAAATCAATTTATGAGTTCCCAAACAGAATTAAAAATCATATCAACCACATTCGAATTCATCATCTGGATAGCATTAATGCTTATAATTTCAAGTCTTGGATTTACTCGTATATACTACCGGTAAAGAGCTGCAGTTATACCCTCGATATATACGGATAGTCATGATACTCGAAACTATAAGGTAAATACCATCATGTCTAGGCCTCAAGCAAGTCAGGGTTCCATACAATTGCGGTACTTCCAATTGAAGACCCAATTTACGAATTTCAATTTGAATTAACAATTTGTATGAATTATATCACACAATTACAACCTTTTTGATTCTTGATAAATTTTTGATATATTTGGCTTCTCGGTTGATCCTCATTAACCAAAAAGCTCTGATACCAACTGTGAGATCCCTGTTCCCACCGCGCAACGGATTCGGGATACTAGCAGCGGAAGTAGCACTTCTTGCGTGAGGCAGGGTCCCACACTCGGGGCCTCGTCCACCCACGGATATCCGGACAAAAGACTAATCCGTCGGTTTTTCCAAAACCGAACCCGAAAAAACTTCCCTTATCCGGAAAGCACAGGCGATTCCTCCAGGATAACTTTTTACTCTAATGTAGTCAAGACCATTAGTGATCAAACTGATCCGACTGCACCTATAAAGATACTCGGTCAGATCAAGGAAGAAACTTGCACTTGGATCATTGGGATCAACGCTTTTTTCCCCATCAAGAGGCACAGCCGTTGATTCCTATCCATAGAACAATTACTATCCGGGACTTACTTAATCTATCGTAATAACAGAAATTGAGTCTCGATTTATGGATCCATCAGTCCAGCCTAACCCCATCCAGTCCCATGGGTTAGCCAACCACCCAACCACTGTAGTGATGGGATCCAATTAAGAATTTGGTTAGGTTTTGTCCCGGGTACCAAGGAAAAGAGTTCCAAGGCCCCCTAGCCGGAAGTTCATGCAAACATAAAACTAGTCACACCACTTACACACCCAATATGAAATTGCCTTTTTCCTAGCATTTAAAACAATCCTTTTTCTTAGCATCAGCTAACTTTAAAACAATCCTTTAATGAAACCATTATATCATTGATGACAATCCTCATAGTCTCTGGTTGAATCCTTATTTTCATTCATCGGTATACTTATGGCATCATTGGCAACCAGAACGCTCACCACCTGTTTACTCAGGGGCCTTTTCCATAGTTCCTAGCTCATAGTAACCGGAAATATATTCATATAACATAATGGAATCTCCGTGGAAGATCAGCAAGATCAACCCACATATCCATATAAAAGAGCCATGGACTCATCCGTTGAGGACCAGCAAGGTCAATCAACCAGATCCATGCCCGGTTTTAGAAAACAACTCTTATTCCTTGTTCCAATATCTTCCACGTCGCACGTGTGGGTATCTTCGGCAACCCAGAGCCCGAGCACCGTATGGTCAGCACCCTCTAGGATCCTTCGCAGGTGACCTAGTGCTTCACTCATAGGCCGCTTCCTTGGTCCCTCATCCACCGTACTGGAAGCTCACCATTTAAATCGAACCGAGGCTGGTCAAGACCTCGGTCGACCTTGCTACACGAGAGCAGTTGCAACTTTAACAATTAGGTCTTCATGACCTTAATCCACAAGACGGTCAAAATGCTTCCCCAGCATTCTTGACATAAAACAGTCATTTACAAACAATCACAAAATACAGTTTCTAAATCAAACTCTCGTCTTTCCACATTATCCCTCCTTAGTCCACATTACTTATTCCACATTTCATTCAATGTGTACTCATTCTCATCCATTTCCTCATATCGACGACACATTAATTCACATACACATTCACATTCACATCCATACATCCACATCTACATGCATACATCCATTTTTACATCCTCATTTATACATCCACATCCCATATCCACATTCATACATACACATCCATATCCACATCCATACATCCACATCCACATGTATATATCCACTATCACATCCTCGATCATACATCCACATCCACATACATACATACATCCACATCCACATTCCCATTCACATGTATACATCCACATACATACATACATCCACATCCACATTCCACATTCACATCTATACATCCACATCTACATCCACATTCACATACATCCACATCCACATTCCCATTCACATCTATACATCCACATCTACATCCACATACATACATACATCCACATCCACTTTCCACATTCACATCTATACATCTACATCCACATCCACATTCCCATTCACATCTATACATCCACATCTACATCCACATTGACATCTATGCATAGACATCTTCATGCATACATCCACACTCCCATCTCCACATCCACACATCCACATACATACATCCATTTCCACATTCCCATTCATATAACCCCATATGCCTTCACATCTAATCTTTTACATCACATCCACATTCACATTCACATCTATGCATATACATCTTCATGCATACATCCATTTTCACATTCATACATCCACACTCCCATCTCCACATCTACATCCACATTCACATCTATGCATATACATCTTCATGCATACATCCATTTTCACATTCATACATCCACACTCCCATCTCCACATCCACACATCCACATACATACATCCATTTCCACATTCCCATTCATATAACCCCATATGCCTTCACATCCTATCACATCTCATATCTATTTATAGAATACAAGAGAATTCTTATATTTGATATAAGATTTCTTTACACATTTATTTATGCATAAATTCTATGTATATCTCTATGCATGAAATCTAAATATGATAAAAGTAACACTTTTATAATAAAATAATCAACTTTTATGCATACTTCTATGCATGAAATTCAATTGTGATAAACGTAACACTTTTATAATAAAATAATCATCTCTTATGCATACCTCTATGCATGAAATTCAATTATACTAAAAGTAACTCTTTTATAATAAAATATTCATCTCTTATGCATACCTCTATGCATGAATTTCAATTATGCTAAAAGTAACTCTTTTATAATAAAATATTCATCTCTTATGCATACCTCTATGCATGAAATTCAATTATGATAAAAGTAACACTTTTATATTAAAATAATAATCTTTTATGCATACCTCTATGCATGAAAATCAATTATGCATAATATAAAAATCAATTTCTCTAGGCTTACAATGAATATCTTTTAATTAATCTAGGATGATAATTCCTAGAAAATGGTAGGAAGTCCTCTTTTCATGCTTTGAATGAAATTATTTTATGCATAATTTTTATAAAAATTTTACCATAGCTCCGCTGCTATGACTGATAAATCTCAATTTTTCTAAGGGATAAAGCTTATCATTAAGGAAATAATTATAATGATCCCTAATTGGATCATTAATCCATAATGGATTTTTCCTTAATGATAAAGCTTATCATTAAGAAAATAATTAGAATGATCCCTAATTGGATCATTAATCCATAATGGATTGAATCATCAATATACATAAACTAAAAGCATAGAAAAAAGCCATTAATTTGGCCTCAAGCATAGATTAATTTGGCCTCAAGCATAGATTAATCTTGGATTAAGGAAAAGCTTTATGAAAAGCTTCATTTGGATTGAGAATGGGTCATGAGTATGACCATTTCTTGAGTGAGAGAGAGAATTTACATAAAAACCATTTGAATTAAGCATAAATGGAAATTTATGTAATTCTTAACTATCATTAATCAATTTACTTCAATAGCATTCATCAAATTATGTAACTCTTCACTACCATTCATCAATTAACTTCAATAGCATTCAAAAACCATTCCAATTAAGCTTCTCAAGCTTGAGAGGGGTTGAGAAGAGAGAAGCATTGAGAAATTATAGAAAAGATCAAAATTCACCATTTACCTTACAATTTGCTTGATTCTTTGTTCACGGTAGAGGCCCCCAACCAATCAATTGGTTAAGTATGTTGATGGAGCCACCAATGGGGATTGAAGAAAGAGGGAAGCTCCAATTTCTTCAATTTGGAGAGAATTTTAGAGAATAGTAGAAACTAGCATTATTTCAGCATAACTCTAGTATAGTAAAATTCTTCCCTTTTTTTTTCAAAGGACTCATGTTCTATTTATAGGAGAGGGAAGCTCTAACCAAAGCTAACTGAATTCTAGAATTTTCCAGATTCAGTTTGGTTGAATTTGGACTAGATTTGGATCTAGTTTGGTTACTTTTTGATTCGGTTTGGTTCCATTTTGATTTGGTTTGGTTCAAGAGAGAGGAGAGATAAAAATATCACATTATTTTTGAGTTTAAAACTCATTCAAGCATGTAAAATATGCACCTCCTTTAAAAAACTCCCCTTCCTTACATATGTGTCAAAATGGAATCATTATACCCAAAATATCTCATATTTTTAATATTGCTCATAGTTTTTTACTAATAAACCTTGTACATTTTCAACTCTTCATCTTGTGTGAGCATTTACTTATTTTTGGATACCCAAAATATCTCATATTTTTAATATTTCTCATAGTTTTTTACTAATAAACCTTGTACATTTTCAACTCTTCATCTTATGTGAGCATTTACTCATTTTTGGATACCCAAAATATCTCATATTTCTGATATTACTCATAGTTTCTTACTAATAAACCTTGTACATAGTCAACTCTTCATTAACTTAAAAGCCAACGGTATCTTGTCACTGAAGTTTTACCGTCTTTCCATGATTTGGGTTTGGCATATATTTCTATGAAATACATTAAGAACTTTGAGATGAGGAGGTAAAAGAAGCTTGTAGGCTAAGTCACCTACTTTCATTGAATTTAGATATAAGGCTCACAATATCTGGGGGATAACTTCTTAAACTTCCCAAGAGATAAAGGAATTCTTTTGGGCCGTACTCGAATGAAAACCAAAACCTTGGTATCCAAAACACCGATTTTCACTTCTGACTCATTGTTCTGAATCCTTAAAACAAGCGTGACTCCTGAGAAGTATTCTAGGGAAAGGGTCTTCCTTTTTTAAACAGAATCCTTCTCTTATTTTAGAGAGGGAAAAAATTATAAGATCAAAAAGGGATATTCTTACTCCTGTATACCTCGAAGGCTGGAGGAGAAATCTTACATTCTACCCCACTTAAAAAGTGCGAGATGTCCTTATCTTGCAAAGTAGAGGACAACTCTTTTTCTTAAGATCCAATTTATTCTGGGGTTCCTTATATTCTGGTCAACCCAACAGAATACGGGGATAATTATCCCTTAAATAAAACTCATCATTACATAACAATTTCATTCAATTCATATCATTCATATCTTTAACACGATAATGGTCCATTAGACCGAAAAAATTTCCTTTTGAACATTCCTCCACGGGAATTTTAGTTAAGCAAGTTCTCAATTTGTCATCCCTTAACTTGATCTACCGTCTCAAGTATTAACAGTAGCAATTTGATAGTACAATCCACTAATCTCATAGTGATTTGCTGAAATCATTATCATCATTTCTCATCCCAATCATCCACATTGTGGTTTCGCTCAGCTTATTACATTTCAATCAATTTTCAGGGATCATCATTTTTCAATCAGAATCCAAATCAATTTATGAGTTCCCAAACAAAATTAAAAATCATATCAACCACATTCGAATTCATCATCTGGATAGCATTAATGCTTATAATTTCAAGTCTTGGATTTACTCGTATATACTACCGGTAAAGAGCTGCAGTTATACCCTCGATATATACGGATAGTCATGATACTCGAAACTATAAGGTAAATACCATCATGTCTAGGCCTCAAGCAAGTCAGGGTTCCATACAATTGCGGTACTTCCAATTGAAGACCCAATTTACGAATTTCAATTTGAATTAACAATTTGTATGAATTATATCACACAATAAAAACCTTTTTGATTCTTGATAAATTTTTGATATATTTGGCTTCTCGGTTGATCCTCATTAACCAAAAAGCTCTGATACCAACTGTGAGATCCCTGTTCCCAGCGCGCAATGGATTCGGGATACTAGCAGCGGAAGTAGCACTTCTTGCGTGAGGTAGGGTCCCACACTCGGGGCCTCGTCCACCACGGATATCCGGACAAAAGACTAATCCGTCGGTTTTTCCAAAACCGAACCCGAAAAAACTTCCCTTATCCGGAAAGCACAGGCGATTCCTCCAGGATAACTTTTTACTCTAATGTAGTCAAGACCATTAGTGATCAAACTGATCCGACTGCACCTATAAAGATACTCGGTCAGATCAAGGAAGAAACTTGCACTTGGATCATTGGGATCAACGCTTTTTTCCCCATCAAGAGGCACAGCCGTTGATTCCTATCCATAGAACAATTACTATCCGGGACTTACTTAATCTATCGTAATAACAGAAATTGAGTCTCGATTTACGGATCCATCAGTCCAGCCTAACCCCATCCAGTCCCATGGGTTAGCCAACCACCCAACCACTGTAGTGATGGGATCCAATTAAGAATTTGGTTAGGTTTTGTCCCGGGTACCAAGGAAAAGAGTTCCAAGGCCCCCTAGCCGGAAGTTCATGCAAACATAAAACTAGTCACACCACTTACACACCCAATATGAAATTGCCTTTTTCCTAGCATTTAAAACAATCCTTTTTCTTAGCATCAGCTAACTTTAAAACAATCCTTTAATGAAACCATTATATCATTGATGACAATCCTCATAGTCTCTGGTTGAATCCTTATTTTCATTCATCGGTATACTTATGGCATCATTGGCAACCAGAACGCTCACCACCTGTTCACTCAGGGGCCTTTTCCATAGTTCCTAGCTCATAGTAACCGGAAATATATTCATATAACATAATGGAATCTCCGTGGAAGATCAGCAAGATCAACCCACAGATCCATATAAAAGAGCCATGGATTGATCCGTTGAGGACCAGCAAGGTCAATCAACCAGATCCATGCCCGGTTTTAGAAAACAACTCTCATTCCTTGTTCCAATATCTTCCACGACGCATGTGTGGGTATCTTTGGCAACCCAGAGCCCAAGCACCGTATGGTCAGCACCCTCTTGGATCCTTCGCAGGTGACCTAGTGCTTCACTCATAGGCCGCTTCCTTGGTCCCTCATCCACCGTACCGGAAGCTCACCATTTAAATCGAACCGAGGCTGGTCAAGACCTCGGTCGACCTTGCTACGCGAGACGTCCTCCATTGACTCTCCGTGCAGCAGTTGCAACTTTAACAATTAGGTCTTCATGACCTTAATCCACAAGATGGTCAAAATGCTTCCCCAGCATTCTTGACATAAAACAGTCATTTACAAACAGTCATTTACAAACAGTCACAAAATACAGTTTCTAAATCGAACTCTCGTCTTTCCACATTATCCCTCCTTAGTCCACATTACTTATTCCACATTTCATTCATTCTCATCCATTTCCTCATATCGACAACACATTAATTCACATACACATTCACATTCACATCCATACATCCACATCTACATGCATACATCCATTTTTAGATCCTCATTTATACATCCACATCCCATATCCACATTCATACATACACATCCATATCCACATCCATACATCCACATCCACATGCATACATCCACTATCACATCCTCATTCATACATCCACATCCACATACATACATACATCCACATCCACATTCCCATTCACATCTATACATCCACATCTACATCCACATACATACATACATCCACATCCACATTCCACATTCACATCTATACATCCACATCTACATCCACTTTCCACATTCACATCTATACATCTACATCCACATCCACATTCCCATTCACATCTATACATCCACATCTACATCCACATTCACATCTATGCATAGACATCTTCATGCATACATCCATTTTCACATTCATACATCCATACTCCCATCTCCACATCCACACATCCACATACATACATCCATTTCCACATTCCCATTCATATAACCCCATATGCCTTCACATCTAATCTTTTACATCACATCCATTCTCGCCCTATCACAACCCATATACATCTTATCCTATCACATACACTTCTTACCTCATCCCATACACATCTTAATTCATCTTATCACCTCCTAACTTATTTCATAAGCATCTTATCACCTCTTATCACATCTTATACACCTCTTATCACATCCTATCACATCTCATATCTATTTATAGAATACAAGAGAATTCTTATATTTGATATAAGATTTCTTTACACATTTATTTATGCATAAATTCTATTTAAGGAGATTAATACTTTCGAAGTAAAAATCAGTCTTTATGCATCTTCCTATGCATAAATTCATTTTAAATGAAAATGACACTTTTGAATTAAATTTCAATCTTTTATGCATTTTCCTATGCATAAATTCAATTTAGATGAGAATGACACTTTTGAATTAAAAACCAATCTTTTATGCATCTTCTTATGCATAAATTCAATTTGGTAGGAATTACACTTTTAGAATAAAAGAATTTCTCTTATGCATCTAAGTTATGCATAAAATCCATTTATGATGAAAATCACACTTTTAGTATAAAAAGAATATCTTTTATGCATACCTCTATGCATGAAATCTAAATATGATAAAAGTAACACTTTTATAATAAAATAATCAACTTTTATGCATACTTCTATGCATGAAATTCAATTGTGATAAACGTAACACTTTTAGAATAAAATAATCATCTCTTATGCATACCTCTATGCATGAAATTCAATTATACTAAAAGTAACTCTTTTATAATAAAATATTCATCTCTTATGCATACCTCTATGCATGAATTTCAATTATGCTAAAAGTAACTCTTTTATAATAAAATATTCATCTCTTATGCATACCTCTATGCATGAAATTCAATTATGATAAAAGTAACACTTTTATATTAAAATAATAATCTTTTATGCATACCTCTATGCATGAAAATCAATTATGCATAATATAAAAATCAATTTCTCTAGGCTTACAATGAATATCTTTTAATTAATCTAGGATGATAATTCCTAGAAAATGGTAGGAAGTCCTCTTTTCATGCTTTGAATGAAATTATTTTATGCGTAATTTTTATAAAAATTTTGCCATAGCTCCGCTGCTATGACTGATAAATCTCAATTTTTCTAAGGAATCAAGCTTATCATTAAGAAAATAATTAGAATGATCCCTAATTAGATCATTAATCCATAATGGATTGAATCATCAATATACATAAACTAAAAGCATAGAAAAAAGCCATTAATTTGGCCTCAAGCATAGATTAATTTGGCCTCAAGCATAGATTAATCTTGGATTAAGGAAAAGCTTTATGAAAAGCTTCATTTGGATTGAGAATGGGTCATGAGTATGACCATTTCTTGAGTGAGAGAGAGAATTTACATAAAAACCATTTGAATTAAGCATAAATGGAAATTTATGTAATTCTTAACTATCATTAATCAATTTACTTCAATAGCATTCATCAAATTATGTAACTCTTCACTACCATTCATCAATTAACTTCAATAGCATTCAAAAACCATTCCAATTAAGCTTCTCAAGCTTGAGAGGGGTTGAGAAGAGAGAAGCATTGAGAAATTATAGAAAAGATCAAAATTCACCATTTACCTTACAATTTGCTTGATTCTTTGTTCACGGTAGAGGCCCCCAACCAATCAATTGGTTAAGTATGTTGATGGAGCCACCAATGGGGATTGAAGAAAGAGGGAAGCTCCAATTTCTTCAATTTGGAGAGAATTTTAGAGAATAGTAGAAACTAGCATTATTTCAGCATAACTCTAGTATAGTAAAATTCTTCCCTTTTTTTTTTCAAAGGACTCATGTTCTATTTATAGGAGAGGGAAGCTCTAACCAAAGCTAACTGAATTCTAGAATTTTCCAAATTCAGTTTGGTTGAATTTGGACTAGATTTGGATCTAGTTTGGTTACTTTTTGATTCGGTTTGGTTCCATTTTGATTTGGTTTGGTTCAAGAGAGAGGAGAGATAAAAATATCACATTAGTTTTGAGTTTAAAACTCATTCAAGCATGTAAAATATGCACCTCCTTTAAAAAACTCCCCTTCCTTACATTATACCCAAAATATCTCATATTTTTAATATTGCTCATAGTTTTTTACTAATAAACCTTGTACATTTTCAACTCTTCATCTTGTGTGAGCATTTACTTATTTTTGGATACCCAAAATATCTCATATTTTTAATATTTCTCATAGTTTTTTACTAATAAACCTTGTACATTTTCAACTCTTCATCTTATGTGAGCATTTACTCATTTTTGGATACCCAAAATATCTCATATTTTTGATATTACTCATAGTTTCTTACTAATAAACCTTGTACATAGTCAACTCTTCATCTTATGTGAGCATTTACTCATTTTTGGGTATCTTCTTTTACAAAATTGGATTTATCTCCTCCCTACACATGGATTGATGCTATTGGCCCATAGGAACCTTAATTGGACCATAATCCAAAAATTTCTGAAAATCTAGACCCTTAGGCTAAGGTCCTTCATACTCATTTCCAATTAATTCCAATTGCACCTTGAAAAGTTCTTTTTGAATTTCTGTTTCAGGGGAACTTATTTTAATAAGATGAGAAATTTTTCTATCTACAAATATTCAAAATCTGAATATTCTCTCTCTAGAATATTATCTCTCTCTAAGTCAAAACAGTTAGAAACAAGGTCTTTTATATTTCTGAAGAGGGGATTGATTACAAGGGAAGATGCTGGACATTTTTAGAGGCTGGGGAGGAATCTTACATTCTCTCCCACTTGAAAAACACGAGATGTCCTCATCTCGCAAACTTGGGATAATTTCGCAAGATGCACGAACATGAGACTTAGAGAAAAATTTAATTAAGATTAACCACCAAATAAAAAAGTCTCAAAGAGAGTAAGGGTCAAGACAAGAACAAGATTTAAACTTTATTCATTCTTGGAACATATACAGTAAAGATAGAAGAACTCTTTACACTTCCATAAGTCTGTCCATCATATGATCACAAAAGCAGCACTCACAAGCTGCGCACGTATAAGGTAACTCATCTATGGGAATAATTCTGTTGGTTATTATCGCACCTATCTCAGTGGTATGAGGTGATCTAACAAAAGGACCTCTGAGAGGCAAGCCAAAAACGGGGTAAAGGTATATCTTCTGATGAGGAAGAAAACACGCCAGTAAGAAGACTCGCTCAGAAAACCCAAGATGCCTTGATCTCATGACGCAGTAGTATCGGGGACCCAAACCCAAAGCTTTAATAACCATGGCCAAGCAGACATTGTTACGAAAGTGCTACTGACCCCAGGGTGTTACCCTAGTTATGTCTTGATAGGTCCGCCATTTGGTCTGAGCTACAGAAGTTCCCAAGTGAGGAAAAAGTGAGAGCTCATACTGTTCTATAAAATCTTTCTTCACAGACTCGCTTGCGTCTTGAAGGTGAGAAATCATCATGGATAAAACTAATTCCTGTTGCCAAGCCATGAAGGTGATTAAGAAGGAGGGAGATCGATGGAAGTAAGATTACTGTGAGCGACTTATATAAAGGAAGGAGCTAGCGTAACTTAGAAGCCAACGGTATCTTGTCACTGAAGTTTTACCGTCTTTCCATGATTTGGGTTTGGCATATATTTCTATGAAATACATTAAGAACTTTGAGATGAGGAGGTAAAAGAAGCTTGTAGGCTGTCACCTACTTTCATTGAATTTAGATATAAGGCTCACAATATCTGGGGGATAACTTCTTAAACTTCCCAAGAGATAAAGGAATTCTTTTGGGCCGTACTCGAATGAAAACCAAAACCTTGGTATATCCAAAACACCGATTTTCACTTCTGACTCATTATTCTGAATCCTTAAAACAAGCGTGACTCCTGAGAAGTATTCTAGGGAAAGGGTCTTCCTTTTTTAAACAGAATCCTTCTCTTATTTTAGAGAGGGAAAAAATTATAAGATCAAAAAGGGATATTCTTACTCATGTATACCTCGAAGGCTGGAGGAGAAATCTTACATTCTACCCCACTTAAAAAGTGCGAGATGTCCTTATCTCGCAAAGTAGAGGACAACTCTTTTTCTTAAGATCCAATTTATTCTGGGGTTCCTTATATTCTGGTCAACCCAACAGAATACGGGGATAATTATCCCTTAAATAGAACTCATCATTACATAACAATTTCATTCAATTCATATCATTCATATCTTTACACGATAATGATCCATTAGACCGAAAAAATTTCCTTTTGAACATTCCTCCACGGGAATTTTAGTTAAGCAAGTTCTCAATTTGTCATCCCTTAACTTGATCTACCGTCTCAAGTATTAACAGTAGCAATTTGACAGTACAATCCACTAATCTCATAGTGATTTGCTGAAATCATTATCATCATTTCTCATCCCAATCATCCACATTGTGGTTTCGCTCAGCTTATTACATTTCAATCAATTTTCAGGGATCATCATTTTTCAATCAGAATCCAAATCAATTTATGAGTTCCCAAACAGAATTAAAAATCATATCAACCACATTCGAATTCATCATCTGGATAGCATTAATGCTTATAATTTCAAGTCTTGGATTTACTCGTATATACTACCGGTAAAGAGCTGCAGTTATACCCTCGATATATACGGATAGTCATGATACTCGAAACTATAAGGTAAATACCATCATGTCTAGGCCTCAAGCAAGTCAGGGTTCCATACAATTGCGGTACTTCCAATTGAAGACCCAATTTACGAATTTCAATTTGAAATAACAATTTGTATGAATTATATCACACAATTACAACCTTTTTGATTCTTGATAAATTTTTGATATATTTGGCTTCTCGGTTGATCCTCATTAACCAAAAAGCTCTGATACCAACTGTGAGATCCCTGTTTCCACCGCGCAACGGATTCGGGATACTAGCAGTGGAAGTAGCACTTCTTGCGCGAGGTAGTCCCACACTCGGGGCCTCGTCCACGGATATCTGGACAAAAGACTAATCCGTCGATTTTTCCAGAACCGAACCCGGAAAAACTTTCCTTATCCGGAAAGCACAGGCGATTCCTCCAGGATAACTTTTTACTCTAACGTAGTCAAGACCATTAGTGATCAAACTGATCCGACTGCACCTATAAAGATACTCGGTCAGATCAAGGAAGAAACTTGCACTTGGATCATTGGGATCAACGCTTTTTTCCCCATCAAGAGGCACAGCCGTTGATTCCTATCCATAGAACAATTACTATCCGGGACTTACTTAATCTATCGTAATAACAGAAATTGAGTCTCGATTTATGGATCCATCAGTCCAGCCTAACCCCATCCAGTCCCATGGGTTAGCCAACCACCCAACCACTGTAGTGATGGGATCCAATTAAGAATTTGGTTAGGTTTTGTCCCGGGTACCAAGGAAAAGAGTTCCAAGGCCCCCTAGCCGGAAGTTCATGCAAACATAAAACTAGTCACACCACTTACACACCCAATATGAAATTGCCTTTTTCCTAGCATTTAAAACAATCCTTTTTCTTAGCATCAGCTAACTTTAAAACAATCCTTTAATGAAACCATTATATCATTGATGACAATCCTCATAGTCTCTGGTTGAATCCTTATTTTCATTCATCGGTATACTTATGGCATCATTGGCAACCAGAACGCTCACCACCTGTTTACTCAGGGGCCTTTTCCATAGTTCCTAGCTCATAGTAACCGGAAATATATTCATATAACATAATGGAATCTCCGTGGAAGATCAGCAAGATCAACCCACAGATCCATATAAAAGAGCCATGGACTCATCCGTTGAGGACCAGCAAGGTCAATCAACCAGATCCATGCCCGGTTTTAGAAAACAACTCTTATTCCTTGTTCCAATATCTTCCACGTCGCACGTGTGGGTATCTTCGGCAACCCAGAGCCCGAGCACCGTATGGTCAGCACCCTCTAGGATCCTTCGCAGGTGACCTAGTGCTTCACTCATAGGCCGCTTCCTTGGTCCCTCATCCACCGTACTGGAAGCTCACCATTTAAATCGAACCGAGGCTGGTCAAGACCTCGGTCGACCTTGCTACGCGAGACGTCCTCCATTGACTCTCCGTCAGCAGTTGCAACTTTAACAATTAGGTCTTCATGACCTTAATCCACAAGATGGTCAAAATGCTTCCCCAGCATTCTTGACATAAAACAGTCATTTACAAACAGTCATTTACAAACAGTCACAAAATACAGTTTCTAAATCGAACTCTCGTCTTTCCACATTATCCCTCCTTAGTCCACATTACTTATTCCACATTTCATTCATTCTCATCCATTTCCTCATATCGACGACACATTAATTCACATACACATTCACATTCACATCCATACATCCACATCTACATGCATACATCCATTTTTACATCCTCATTTATACATCCACATCCCATATCCACATTCATACATACACATCCATATCCACATCCATACATCCACATCCACATGCATACATCCACTATTACATCCTCATTCATACATCCACATCCACATACATACATACATCCACATCCACATTCCCATTCACATCTATACATCCACATCTACATCCACATACATACATACATCCACATCCACATTCCACATTCACATCTATACATCCACATCTACATCCACATTCACATACATCCACATCCACATTCCCATTCACATCTATACATCCACATCTACATCCACATACATACATACATACATCCACATCCACTTTTCACATTCACATCTATACATCTACATCCACATCCACATTCCCATTCACATCTATACATCCACATTTACATCTATGCATAGACATCTTCATGCATACATCCATTTTCACATTCATACATCCACACTCCCATCTCCACATCCACACATCCACATACATACATCCATTTACACATTCCCATTCATATAACCCCATATGCCTTCACATCTAATCTTTTACATCACATCCATTCTCGCCCTATCACAACCCATATACATCTTATCCTATCACATACACTTCTTACCTCATCCCATACACATCTTAATTCATCTTATCACCTCCTAACTTATTTCATAAGCATCTTATCACCTCTTATCACATCTTCTACACCTCTTATCACATCCTATCACATCTCATATCTATTTATAGAATACAAGAGAATTCTTATATTTGATATAAGATTTCTTTACACATTTATTTATGCATAAATTCTATTTAAGGAGATTAATACTTTCGAAGTAAAAATCAATCTTTATGCATCTTCCTATGCATAAATTCATTTTAAATGAAAATGACACTTTTGAATTAAATTTCAATCTTTTATGCATTTTCCTATGCATAAATTCAATTTAGATGAGAATGACACTTTTGAATTAAAAACCAATCTTTTATGCATCTTCTTATGCATAAATTCAATTTGGTAGGAATTACACTTTTAGAATAAAAGAATTTCTCTTATGCATCTAAGTTATGCATAAAATCCATTTATGATGAAAATCACACTTTTAGTATAAAAAGAATATCTTTTATGCATACCTCTATGCATGAAATCTAAATATGATAAAAGTAACACTTTTATAATAAAATAATCAACTTTTATGCATACTTCTATGCATGAAATTCAATTGTGATAAACGTAACACTTTTAGAATAAAATAATCATCTCTTATGCATACCTCTATGCATGAAATTCAATTATACTAAAAGTAACTCTTTTATAATAAAATATTCATCTCTTATGCATACCTTTATGCATGAATTTCAATTATGCTAAAAGTAACTCTTTTATAATAAAATATTCATCTCTTATGCATACCTCTATGCATGAAATTCAATTATGATAAAAGTAACACTTTTATATTAAAATAATAATCTTTTATGCATACCTCTATGCATGAAAATCAATTATGCATAATATAAAAATCAATTTCTCTAGGCTTACAATGAATATCTTTTAATTAATCTAGGATGATAATTCCTAGAAAATGGTAGGAAGTCCCCTTTTCATGCTTTGAATGAAATTATTTTATGCGTAATTTTTATAAAAATTTTGCCATAGCTCTGCTGCTATGATGACTGATAAATCTCAATTTTTCTAAGGGATAAAGCTTATCATTAAGAAAATAATTAGAATGATCCCTAATTGGATCATTAATCCATAATGGATTGAATCATCAATATACATAAACTAAAAGCATAGAAAAAAGCCATTAATTTGGCCTCAAGCATAGATTAATCTTGGATTAAGGAAAAGCTTTATGAAAAGCTTCATTTGGATTGAGAATGGGTCATGAGTATGACCATTTCTTGAGTGAGAGAGAGAATTTACATAAAAACCATTTGAATTAAGCATAAATGGAAATTTATGTGATTCTTAACTATCATTAATCAATTTACTTCAATAGCATTCATCAAATTATGTAACTCTTCACTACCATTCATCAATTAACTTCAATAGCATTCAAAAACCATTCCAATTAAGCTTCTCAAGCTTGAGAGGGGTTGAGAAGAGAGAAGCATTGAGAAATTATAGAAAAGATCAAAATTCACCATTTACCTTACAATTTGCTTGATTCTTTGTTCACGGTAGAGGCCCCCAACCAATCAATTGGTTAAGTATGTTGATGGAGCCACCAATGGGGATTGAAGAAAGAGGGAAGCTCCAATTTCTTCAATTTGGAGAGAATTTTAGAGAATAGTAGAAACTAGCATTATTTCAGCATAACTCTAGTATAGTAAAATTCTTCCCTTTTTTTTTCAAAGGACTCATGTTCTATTTATAGGAGAGGGAAGCTCTAACCAAAGCTAACTGAATTCTAGAATTTTCCAGATTCAGTTTGGTTGAATTTGGACTAGATTTAGATCTAGTTTGGTTACTTTTTGATTCGGTTTGGTTCCATTTTGATTTGGTTTGGTTCAAGAGAGAGGAGAGATAAAAATATCACATTATTTTTGAGTTTAAAACTCATTCAAGCATGTGAAATATGCACCTCCTTTAAAAAACTCCCCTTCCTTACATATGTGTCACAATGGAATCATTATACCCAAAATATCTCATATTTTTAATATTGCTCATAGTTTTTTACTAATAAACCTTGTACATTTTCAACTCTTCATCTTGTGTGAGCATTTACTTATTTTTGGATACCCAAAATATCTCATATTTTTAATATTTCTCATAGTTTTTTATTAATAAACCTTGTACATTTTCAACTCTTCATCTTATGTGAGCATTTACTCATTTTTGGATACCCAAAATATCTCATATTTTTGATATTACTCATAGTTTCTTACTAATAAACCTTGTACATAGTCAACTCTTCATCTTATGTGAGCATTTACTCATTTTTGGGTATCTTCTTTTACAAAATTGGATTTATCTCCTCCCTACACATGGATTGATGCTATTGGCCCATAGGAACCTTAATTGGACCATAATCCAATTTTTTTTGAAAATCTAGACCCTTAGGCTAAGGTCCTTCATACTCATTTCCAATTAATTCCAATTGCACATTGGAAAGTTCTTTTTGAATTTTTGTTTCAGGGGAACTTATTTTAATAAGATGAGAAATTTTTCTATCTACAAATATTCAAAATCTGAATATTCTCTCTCTAGAATATTATCTCTCTCTAAGTCAAAACAGTTAGAAACAAGGTCTTTTATATTTCTGAAGAGGGGATTGATTAGAGGGGAAGATGCTGGACATTTTGAGAGGCTGGGGAGGAATCTTACAACATCTACCTGCTGAGATTCAGCAACGTCTAGATGTGTCGAGTATCATCATGGAAGAGACTGAGGCCTCCACCACTCATAGTTTCATCCATAATTGGCTCAAGGGACAACTACCATATGGAAACCCTGAGCCCATATCGGAGATGTATTTTCCAATCTTATTGACACCTTTTTATGGAAAGGAGGTCATGAGTTCACCACTAAGCATCCCGAAATTGTTGGATTTTATGGCCTCACAATGATAACCACCCAATTGAGTGGAGATCTTGAATTGTTTGAAGCAATGAGAGCTCTCCTTGATGGAGAACTCAATGTAGGATTACCACCATTTGTTGACATGCATAAGGAATGTCCTTACCATAAAATGGAGACACCTTGAGTTGTGCCCGAATCAACAGTCCTAGTGGAAGAAGAAAATGCCAAATCAGTGGTTAAAATTCGACTTAATAAACTAGTACAATACTTTAAAGGTGATGAGTCCAACGCATTACTACTACCAGTCTCACTACCAAGGGCATCATAGTAATGGGAGTCCTAGATGGTGGTGCAGGAGTGAGCATAATCACTAAGAAATGCTATCAGAAGATGGCCAAGCCATGTCTAGAATTCTCAGATATCATTGTCAAGATGGATGATGGAACGATCACTAAACCTATTGGGATGCTATGAGATTTAAAGATCAAGGTTCTTAAACATCAGGTTAAACATACCTTCATTGATATGGACTTTTCCAAACAACCTGAATTGTACAAAATGATCTTAGGATGCCTCTTCATGAGAGAGGCAAAGATGGTATATGACTAGTCTAAGATTGTTGGTATAGCCTGCTAACTATGGTGGTTTGAAGGAGGTAGCCATGGCTATGATGGAAGGGTAGAGAGAGAGAGTGAAAGAGATGCTAAAGTGAGAGGTGTTTCACGACAAGGATTTGAGAGGTAGCCATGGCTATGATGGAAGGGTAGACAGAGAGAGAGAGTGAAAGAGATGCTAAACTGAGAGGTGTTTCACGACAAGGATTTGATTGATTGATTATATCAAATGAAGTACAATGCCTTTGCATATATAGCCCTTTCAATATGCCAAACCCTTTGACAGTTATTTAATGCACCCTTATCCATATAAGGGTGGGTTTGCACACTATGACACACTTACACACATCTAAGCCTTTTGAGGGGTTGTTCACACACACTGAGTGTGAGATCCCTGCCCTCTCTACACACCGCGAACTCTGAAGTGCTGGTAGCCTCGTGCGCAGGGCAGAGCTTCCCACTCGGGGCCTCCCCACAAATGTCCAGACAAGAGACTAATCTGGCGGTTCATCCAAAATCAAACCCGGAAAAAAAACTTCCCTTGTCTAGAAAGCATAGGCGATTCCTCCAGGAAAAAAAAAATCTTCTAACGTAGTCAAGGCCTTAACTATCCTTTGTATTTTGACCGACGAACCGCAGGTCACATGGCTGAATCAAAGGAGGAACTTGCACTTGGTTTATAGAGACCAACAGTTTTTTCCCCATCAAAAGAGGCACAGCCGTTGATTCTTTTCCATAGAACAAGGATTATCCTGTGACTTACTTCAACTATCGTAACTTGAATAGAATTGAATTTTATTATAGGAATCCATCAGTCCAGCCTAACCCCATCCAATCCCATGGGTTAGCCAACCGCCCAAACCAATGTATTGATAGGATCCATTATAAAAATTTGGTTATGTTTTGTCATGGGTACCACGGAAAAGAGTTCCCAGGCCCCCTAGCCGGCTCTCATGCAAAATTTAAATAGACACACCACTTATGCACCTGATATGAAATTGCCTTTTAGACTCAACTATTTTCAAAACAGCATTGCAATAAAACCACAGTGTTTCCAACATAATCCTCAGTATTCCAGTTCCAAGTCCAATTTCCAATCATTTCTTCCTCAGCGTACCTATGGCATCATTGGCAACCAGAACGCTCACCACCTGTTCACTCAGGGGCCTTTTCAATAGTTCTTAGCCCATAGTACCTAGGAATATAATCAGTATTCCATTCATTTCTTCCTCATCGTACCTATGGCATCATTGGCAACCAGAACGCTCACCACCTGCTCACTCAGGGGCCTTTTCAACAGTTCCTAGCCCATAGTACCTAGGAATATAATCACATAAAATCCATATGGACTCTCTGTTGAAGATCAGCTAGATCAACCAACAAGATCCATATAAAGAGCCATGAACTCATCCATTGAAGACCAGCAAGGCCAATCAACTAGATCCATGCCCGTGTTCAGAAAACAACTCCAAATCATTTTCTTCCTCGACGCATGTGTGGGTATCCTGGGCGACCTAGAGCCCGAGCACCGTATGGTCAGCACCCTCTAGATTCCTTCGCAGGTGACCTAGTGCTTCACTCATAGGCCACTTCCTTGGCCCCTCATCCACCGTACAAGAAGCTCACCATTTTAACCGAGCCGAGGCTGGTCATCAAGACCTCGGCCGATCTTGCCATGCGAGACGTCCTTCTTTGACTCTCCGTCAGCTGTTACAACATTTCACTTAGGTCCCCATGACCTCATTCCGCAAGATAGTCAAAATGCTTCCCCCAACATTCTTGACATAAAATAATCTTTAAAAAATAGTTTTCACATACAAATACAATTTTTAAACAAAATTCCCATCTTTCCTCATCATTACACATCCTTTCACATCATTCCTCTTCATTTCTTACCATTTCACTTCATTTCTCATCATTCCATATAAATCCACGTCATTTCTCATTATCCCACATTTTTCTATATCGATTCACCTCACATAATTTCATATCAATTCACATTCACGCACATCATCCCGCATCAATTCACATCCATTCACATCATCCCACATCAATTCACATCCACTCACATCCACACACATCATCCCACATCAATCCGCATCCATTCACATCATCCCACATCAATTCACATCCACTCACATCATTCCACATTCATTCACATCATCTCACATCATTCCCACATTTATTCACATCATCCCACATCATTCACACCATCCACACATCAATCTATATTCATTCACATCATTTCACATTCATTTCCACATCATCCCACATCATGCACACATCAATCCACATTCATTCACATCATCCCACATCAATCCACATCATCCACACATCAATCCATATCATCCACACATCGCTTCTCATCACTCCACATCAATCCATATCATCCACACATCAATCCATATCATCCACACATCGCTTCTCATCACTCCACATCATTCCACACATCCCACACATCACTTCTCATCACACCATACATCCCACACATCACTTCTCATCACACCATACATCCAACGCATCACTTCTCATCGCTCTACATTATTCTCCACATCCCACACATCACTTCTCATCACTCTACATCATTTCCCACATTCCACATCCTTCCACACATCACTCCACATCAACCAGATTAAAAGTACAGTTACTCTACTTTTTATACTGACAGGACTTTGTAAGTCTTGGCCATTACTTGGCTCAGCTAAAGATAAATTTTCTCGACTCAATTCAGTTAAGTCTAAATTTTCATTCTCTTTTGGATTCTCGATCCTTTCAAGAGTTCGGGGTTCCTTTACTAGGGAATCCAAGAATAACTCAGTCACAAATATTTACGTCCATCCAACTACGCATATTTCTGGTCTTTTTCTGGGAAATCCTTTTTCCCATTCAGAATGTACCCAAGATTCTACTTTTCGAGAATCTAGATGTACACCCCATAATTTCAAAAGTTAATGTGTTCATAATTCCTCTTTCTGATTAAAATTTATCCATGTTTTCTCGATGCATTCCTATGAATATTTTCACATTCTTTTCTTAATTTCCCTAAAATAAAATATGCTCAATATTCTTCTTTTTGAATAAAAGACGACTTCATGGGATTTACAAAATCAATTACACCCATATTTCCTCTTTCAGCATAAAACATTTATGTACCCAACTAATTCTTTTTTATCTAAATGAATCATTCCCATAATTCTCATAAGTTGAATGAATCTAAAAAATTTATGCATAACCTTCTTTATTTTTTTTGACAAACGAATAATGCTCAAAACTCCACTTTTAATATAAAATTTATTTTTCATAAATTCATTCTCTAACGATATAAAATTTACCATAGCTTCCTCGCATTTTCTATGAAATGATAATGCTTAAAATTCCACTTTTCTATGAAATGATAATGCTTAAAATTCCACTTTTAGCATAAATTATTATGCATAAATTTATTTTTTTAATGCTATAAATTTTGCCATAGCTTCCCTACATTTTTTATAAATTGAGAATGCTTAAAACTCCACTTTTAACATAAAAATTAATTATGCATAAAATTTATTTTTTTAATGATAAAAATTCTGCCATAATTTCCTCATATTTTCTATAAAATGAGATTACTCAAAATTCTACTTTTAGCATAAAAATTAATCATGCATAAACCTTCGTTTTCTATTGGTAAAATTTTGCTATAGTTTCCCCGCATTTACTATGAAATGAGAATACTCAAAAGTTCACTTTTAGCATAAAATTTAATTTATGCAATTGCCTTCATTTTTTATTGATAAAATTTTGCTATAGTTTCCCCGCATTTAGTATGAAAGGAGAATGGTTAAAATCACACTTTTAACACAAGAATTAGTTTATGTATGTATAAACCTAGGCTTAAACATAAACATTAATTCATCATAATCAAGAAAAGCATGGTTTTAAGAGGAAACCCATAGAATAAAATGCTTCCCAAGCATGAGGGAGGTTTGGAAGAAGATTAACATTAAAAAGAGAGCATAAACAACATTGTTTAGGCTTACCCTTGGTTTGCTTGATTCTTTACCTTGCAAAAATTGTGTAGCCTTCATGGAAGAGGCTTGGCCACCAAGGGAAAAGGGTAATCTTCAAGAGAAGAAGAGGTTTAGTGAAGCCCCAAAGCTTCACAATGGAGAGGCAAGGTAGAGAGATAAGAGAAATATACTAAACTAAAAATTACACTAGCATAAAGTTACTCCAATATGAAAATACAAAGGATTGGGGGTCTATTTATAGGTGAGGGAGGCCACCAACCAAGTCCAACAAGAATCTAGAGGCTTCCAGCTTCAGTTTGATCCATTTTGGACAAGTTTTAGTCTAGTTTTGCCCACTTTTTGATCTAGTTTGGAAGAGGTGAGAGGAGAGATGAAATATCTAGCCACTTTATGATATTTTTGAATTAAAATACCTCCTTGATGTTATTTCTAGGGGCCTCCTTCATGAGCCCTTCTCTTCATTCTGAGCTGTCAAAAATTTTATTTTTTTTACTAAAATTTTTCATTTTTTAACTAATAAACCAGTACTAGTCAATTCTTCATCTTATATGAGAATTTACTCATTTTTGGGAGATTTTCTTATATTCTTTGCCTTTTTCTTATTCCAACACTTGGATTAACCCTATTGGCCCTTTAGAACACTCTTTGGACCTTAATAAGAATTTTTTTGAAATTATATACCCCTAGGCCAAGATGTCCAATACACATTTTCAATTAATTTCTAATGCACATTGGAAAACTCTTTTTAAGATTCTGTTTCAGGGGATCTCTTCCTATTGACTGGGAGAAAATATTTATCGAAAAATATTTCAAAACTGTATTATCTCTCTCTAGACTAAAAACAAGGAAAAATAATGTTTTCTTGCATTCTGAAATAGGGAATGATTACAAAGGCTGAAGGGGAGGTTCTTACACCTTTACATCTCAAAAGCTGGAGGGAGAAATCTTACACCGAGGCACCGAGATATCCTAAAGAACCATGTCTGCTTCCAATTCAATGATTCCATCTTCAGGGTTGATCTTGTGACTGGCCATGTAGATCCTATGGGTAGTGGGAGGACTTTTTGAAAATCATTTAGACACCACCACTTATTCAACCCCGTTTACAATATTGCTATACTTACAGAGAAGGGACTGATGTAGGGAAGGAACCACCCTACAAGGATGCTAAAAAAATAAGCTATTGAACTTGAAGATGATCTAAACAAGATCCATATGATGGCTACAATCGATAACTAGGGAACCAGAGGATCTACATGGGTTACACCTAATGGTGAGGAGATCCCTAAGGTTGTGCTACTATGAATGATTCGTGCTCTACCTTCTGGTGCCGAGGGGATTGGTTATAGTGAACTTGATTCCACATGGGGTGACTCAAACATAAGCACCAATGGTGGTAAGGAGTCTGAAATAGAGGCCGAAAAGCGACACCAACTCCTTGGTTACTACTAGCAAAACAGAGCTAGCAACATCAAGAGAAACAATGGAAAGTGAAACGGACATTGGAGGGAGTAGCTCTGAATCTAACACGGATTCTCAATCTAAAAAAAGGAATAAAGTTCTTCAAAACACCAAGGAGCATCTTCGAAAATGGCGGAGATGTAAACACTATGCCACCAACAATCACCATAGAAGGCAAAAGAGGACAACTACTACCCAATGGCTACAATATGCTTTTGGTATACATCGCAAGTTTATTAACAAATGGGGAGAGGAATTAAAAAAACTTATGCATTTTGAAACTCTCCTCCCACTATGTTGATAGCCAAAATTAATGTCGTGGATGAATGAAAGCTTGATTGTTCTACGAGGTGGAGGAAGAACAAAGAGTTGGCCCAGAAAGAGAGGGAAGAAGAAGCTCCGCTAAGGTGGTTGAAGAAAATTAGGAGCCAACACCTAACTTGCGCCTTGCCCCAGAGTATTATAAATCTTTTACAATTGGGAACCGCAAGTTAGCGTTTGATAATGCCACACAAAAACCAGCAAAGTGAGGCATGATTTTATGATAGTCTGGTTGAAGCAAAAGAAGTAGACTTGGTTGAACCTATGGAAGCCCCTAAGCCAGTATTTATAGCAAATCAGAAAGCTCAACTTATTGATCTCCTTGAGGAATATAAGGATTTCTTTGCATGGACTTACCATGATATGAAGGGAGTACTTTTGTTAAGGTTGTGCAACACACAATCCCCATGGTACGAAATGCTAAACATGTCCATCAACGACATTATCCAATGAATCCAAAGTATGGTAACATTGTTAAGAAGAGATAGACAAGCTCATCGAATGCGGATTCATCTACGATTGAACATTCAGACTGGGTGTCACCCATTGTGGTTTTGTCTAAAAAGAAAGGGAAATTACGAGTATGTGTCGATCTCAAAAAGGTCAACGTAGGACAAGATCATTATCCTTTGCCATATTCAGAACACGTACTCGAATGAGTAGCTGGAAATGAAGTATACAACTTCTTAGATGGGTATTCAAGATATAACCAAATTTCCATTACTCCAAAGGATCAAGCAAAAACTGCTTTTGTTACAGAATACGAAGTTTATGCTTATAGAGTTATGCCATTTGGCTTGAGAAATGCACCAGCCACATTCCAAGGGCTTATGAATACTGCCTTTAAAGATAAGGACGTTTCTTGAAGCTCTCTTAGACGATTTGTGCATTTATTCATAATGGAAAGAGCATTTCTCCTGCTTTACGAAAGGTATTTGAATGATGTAGCCTTTACCACCTATCTCTAAATCTATTGAAATTCCAATTTTGGGTTAAACATGGAGTCATCTTAGGATATATAGTGTCCAAAAATGGGACTTCCACATGTGAGAGTAAAATCAAAATTATCTCGGAAATACCCCCATCAACAAACTACAAGGGAGTCCAAAGGTTTATGGGACATGTAGGTTACTATAGGCGATTAATCCTCTTCTATGCCAAGCTTGTACATCCCTTGTACAAGCTTCTCATTGTATTCGAATGGATAGAAGAACGTTAACAAGTCCATGGCACGTTAAATCAAGCTTTAGCTAGTGCTCCTATATTACGAGTGCCAAACTAGGATATTATCTTTCATGTGCATATTGATGTTTCTAAATTTGCAATTGGATGCGTCCTAGCCCAACCAAGTGAACATAAATTGGACTACACTATAAGTTTTGCTAGACGACAGCTATGTGAGGCTGAGATGAATTATACCACCACAAAGCATGAAGGTTTAGGAATGGTATATGCCGTGAAGAAATTTTGACATTGCCTTCTAGCTGATAAATTTGTTTTCTATGTTGATCATCAAGCCTTGCTATAGGGCTGGCCGCTTGGGCTGGCTGCGCCTGGTTGGCCTGGCCGCCCACCACTGGGCTGGCCGCTTGGGCTGGCCGCCTAAGCTCTTCACCCCCCTCAGGCGGCGACGACCACCACGACGGAGCTTCCTCTTCAACGCAAGTCACCCCCCTCAGACGGCACTGGCTAGCCTTCGCCGTGGGGCTGGTGGGGCTGGTCTTCGTAGTGGGGCTGGTCTTCGCCCCCCCCACACCAAACGAAAAATTGCTTCGCCCCCCCCACACACAGTAGTGGGACTGGTCTTCGTCCTGGGCTGGTCTTCGCCCCCCCACCCCCACACACAGTATTACGACCTTTCTCTCACGAGATTATGTTTGCGCAGACAAAATTCAATTTCGAAAGGAGAAAAAAAATGAAATAGCTTACCTGCGTTTTGCTTGCTGTGTGTGACGGGGGGAGAGAGAGAGAGAGAGAGAGAGAGAGAGAGAGAGAGAGAGAGAGAGTTCTTCCCTTCAAAAATGTCTTGGCCGCCTCCCTCCACACACTCCATTGTGGAGATAAGGGTGAGAAGATGAATGGTTGAAAACCATCGAGTGGGCTCCGGTCCCCCGGTCACGCGCGAACCCTGACGACCCCATCGAACCACGCTCTGATACCAGTGTTAGATACCTGTAATGCCGCTACGGGTGCTACCACAGGAGGGGACGGCCTCTGGCTCACCACCCAGCCATAGAGGAAGAATGAGGATTACCCCTCATCCCCCAGGCTATATAGTGTGTGGCCTGCCGTCCACACTAGCCTGGCCGCCCATGACTCCGCATGGGTGTCCTCTCCCACTTGAACCCCGGACATGGCCATCCGGTCTGCTGTCGGTCACAGGCGCGCGTTACAGCCTACGTGACATCTACCTTGACTCCTTTAGTATAAGATAATGGTAGTAGCTCTTGTTAGCCCTAGAAATGGATTAATAGTTATGAAATGGGGGGTTGATTTTGTGGGACCCATCAACCCGGTTGCACATAGCACCTAACTAAGGTACATTTTAATAGCTACAGATTTGTTAATTAGAAGAACTCACCTTGTTTTCCACTTATTTATTTGTCGTTTTTATGAACAGATATCTGTACACTATCACGTCTTCATTCTCTTTGGTTCTTTTTTTATTGAGCCATCGCTTTTCAAGTCATGCTTTACTTTTTTTGTTGTCTTGTCTTTGCTTTTCTTATTTCTTCTTGTGGATTTGCTCAGGGGGTGCACTACTAAGAAACCCTATGTATCATGTGCGTTCAAGGGCTATTAAAAAAACCCCTTACTTGTAAATTTTTCATGAATAAAATGGCCCCTTTTTCTTTATGGACTTACGGGTTTTTTTTCCAAAATCAATAAAAAAACCCCTTTTGTAAATGTATTTATGTAAATTTACGTTAAAATTTTAAATTAAAAAACCCCTTTATTTGAACTCACATGGTATACTTATATATTTTTAGGTGAACCCCTCGAGTGGATTTGATAGAGCATATCCTGGGTAAGTGGTCCATAGTAGCATTTTAGTTTGCTACCATTGAAAAATCCTACCATTTTATGTCCATCCAAGGTCTCAATTTGAATTGTCCCTCGAGGAGTGATTTGTGTGACTCTGTAGGGACCTAGGCCTCTATATTTGAGCTTTCTTTTTCCATTTTTGACATTGTACATAAGTACCATGTCTCCTTTGTTCATGTTTTTATCTTTGAGTTGGTTTATCAACCACTGCTTGTGACGTAACTTTTCTACCATTAATCCATTAAAGTAGAATTCAATCTCAATTCATTGAGTTTTTTCATTTCAATGTCTTTCTGAAAAGGGATTTCCATGAAGATTGTGATGAGTAGATATTCGAAGGCTTGGAATAAGATATTCCAATGGAATTATTACGTCAAGCCCAAATGCTAGCTCAAAAGGTGTGTTATTGACATCTACCTTGTAAGTTGTATGGTAGGCCCAGAAAGCAGCATGTAATTTGTGCTCCCAATCCGTTCGGGATGTCTCTATGGTTTTAGTGAGAATTGCACACGTCTTTTTTGTACTCTCTACTTGACCATTAGCTTGTGGATAATAAGGTATAGATTTTCTATGTACCACAAGGAATTTTTTGAGCAAGAATTCTATCACTTCATTTATGAAATGGCTACCCCGATCACTCACTATCTCTAGTGGGCAACCAAAACGAGTAAACACATTTTCATAAAGGAATTTAAATGTGGACCTTGTGTCAATTTTTTTGTGTACCTTTGGCTTCAACCCACTTAGTAAAGTAGTCTGTTGTTTGCGACTATAATGTATCGTGCTTGGGAGCCTGTAGCTACTGGGCTAATAGGTCCGACAAAGTCAATGCCCCTTTTTTCAAAGGTTATTCTGAAATAATTGGGGTTAAAGACATGCAATCCCTCTCTCGGATCATGGCAAACCTTTGACATTCGTTCGCAGCATTTAACAACTTCAGTTGCATCACCAAAGAGTGTAGGCCACCAAAGTCCTACCAAGAGAACCTTGCATGCAGTGGTATTCATTGCAAAATCTCCTTTGGCTATTCTTGAATGGGATTGTTCAAGAACAGCAACAAAGTAATCTTCATGAACACATTTTCTCCTGATTCCGTCTTGACCCATATTATAAAGCATTCCCGCTATCATTTGATAGGGTGCAACCTTCTTGATAAGGGTCTAGCTTTGTCCTTGTTTATAGGACGATCTGTAGGAAGTCCATTTACTCTGTAGGAAGTCTAGCTTTGTCCTTGTTTATAGGACAATCTGTAGGAAGTCCATTTACTAAGAAATGAGCTATTTCATCACTCCATTCAGGCACATGGTCGATTTGAAATAAAGGAGCATCGGGAAGGTCATCTTCCACACCTGTTGGTGGTTCTCCATTCGATATTCTTGAAAGATGATCAATATGTACATGTAATGAAACCTTTTTAATTGTGGCTGTGAAGTCAAATTCCAAAAGAATAGGTAACCATCTAGTGATGCATCCTGTAGTGCAAGGTTTGTTGTTTACCAAATATAGCAATGCTTGATGGTTAACAAAGAAAATGAACTAGTTAGCTTATAAATAATGCATGAATTTCTTCATAGCATAAATCATAGCTAGTCCTTCTCTTTATGTTATTGTGTAATCTTGCTCATTAGCGGCGTCATTAAGTTGACGACTAGCAAAGCTCATAGGGAAGTCCATGTTGTGTTTCCCAGGTTGGGCTAGTGCACATCCAATGGCAAATGCTAATGCATTGATGTGGAAAGTTAGATCGCAATTTGGAGCTCTTAAGATTGGTGCATTGTCTAAAGCCTTTTTTAGCTTCTCATATGCCTATTGGCATTCATTTGTCCACTCAAATATAATTAGGAGTTTATACAATGGTTGGAAAAATATGGCACATAAAAAGATAAACCTTTTGTCATAACCAACATGGCCCATGAATCTTTGGACTCCTTTGTAATTTGTCGGGGGTGGAAGTTCTAATAATAATTGGATTTTGCTATCATCCATGGATATTTCATTTTTAGAGATAATGTGTCCTAAAATGATTCCATGTTTCACCCAAAACTGACATTTTAATGGATTTAATGAGATGCGATACAGCCTACATCTCTCAAAGACTTGTCTTAGATAAGCGAGAATCTCTTTGCATTTTGAGTGTACACACAAATCATTAATGAATATTTCTAAGATCTTTTGTAGAAGATCCTTGAAAGCTATCCTCATTAAGTGTTGGAAAGTGACCGGGGCATTGGTTAATCCGAATGGCATGTCATTATACATATAGATTCCCCATTCTATAGCAAACACTATCTTCTGGATCAATCACCACTTGGTTGTATCCTTAGAAAAGAAGCTATGAACTTCTTCACTAGCTACTCTCTCCAATACATGTTCTGTATATGGGAGTGGATAATGATCTCGGATTGTAGCAGTGTTAACCTTTTTGAGGTTTACGCACACTTTGAGTTTTCCATTCTTTTTTGGGACAATAACTATCGGGGATACCCATTCTTTGTGTTCTATCTCATAGACAAATCTTGCATCAATGAGCTTGTTTAGCTCCTCTTTGACCATTCGTCCATATTTGGGGTTTAAGCTGTAAGCTCTATGTTAAGTGGGTTTTGCACCATCTATTAATGGAATGATATGTTTTACCACTTCCGGAGGAATTCCCTTCATATTTCTAGTCAAAAACATCTTGATATTCCTCGAGTAAGGAGACCAATTTTTCTTCTTGTCATGGGGTTAGATCCTTTGCAATGAATATTGGCTTTGGTTCCTCCCCTGGGTCAGCAAGATTTATCTCTTTAACCTCAGCGGGACCATCATAAGATGTATGAGGCTCTGAGCTAGGTGTTCTCTGAGCTTTAGCTCAGTGTTCTCTGAGCTTTCTGTACGGTATATTTAACCTGTCTCTAATATTGTAGTGTTAGTATATATTCAATGCCCCGCCTCTCAGCATGTATCTCACATTGATGTATGGTGCACATTTGTATGGCCCCCATTATGAGGAGAAACCATTGGTGCACATATCTTTAATGGGAAACCCATCTTAGATGCTGGAGGGGGTCGTAGTTGTGACCGTTGATGGTTAGGAGATGGCTAGGGTAAAAATAGAGGGTTGTGTGTGAAGCTACTCTATTATGAGGTGTGATGACATATCAACATGAAATAAGCATGATGTGCTCACGTGACCTAAACATGATGTCAATATATGATGTAAGCATGATGTCACCCCCACGACATCATTGCATGATGTCACCCATGACAACATCACATGATGTCATCCATGACATCATCTCATGATGTCACCCATGATATCACCTAAATGCTCCCTTTCACCTATAAAAGGAGCCCCTTTGTTGTAGCTTTGCATTGTGTGGAATCCAATGCTTGTGAGCATATATTCCCTATACTCTCAGTACATCCTCCATCCATAGTGTGTGTATATCGCCACCTAAGCTCTACACTATAGCGCAAGGGTGGATGACACCACCATATTGTACCTATCTCTTGTTTGGTATAATCAAAATTTTAAAATTCTCTCTATTCTCTCTATTGCATTATCTAGTGTACTTTCAGAGATGGCACATTGGCCAAGTCCGTCTAATTAAGAGTCATAGTAATATTAAAGAAAAATTATGGCATTTTATAACGATAGTATCAATGGTAAGGCCAAGATTTGCCTCATGTTTTTTGGTTACAGAAATATGTGTGTCACATATATACTAAACAGATGCCCCACCAAGGCCTTGTTGTACCCCTTATGAAGCTTGGAGTGGTAGGAGCTCTCTATGTGGCTCATTTGTGTGTTTTTGGTTATCTTGTTTATGCTCTTGTGCCTAAGCACCAATGCAATAAGCTAGACGATAAGGTGGTAAAATGCATTTTTATGGGATACGCCTTAGAAAGAAAAGGATATAGATTGTATCCGGCCACAAGGTGGATTTTTTGGTGAGTAGAGATGTTATCATTGTTGAGAACTTAGTTCAGTCCATGATTTTATGTAAAAAGTAGTAAAATGTATCCTCATATGATACCTTTGATACACTCCTTCCTTTCTACAATGTCGAGCATATAGCCATATGTGGAGAAAATGATCATTTTGAGTTTGCAAAATAACACCTCAAGGTACCATGCGTGTTGAAACCCTTGACGGGGTTGAAATCATAGGCTTCCTTAATGGTAGTAAATTCAAAAAGTATTATGGTCCTCTACCAAGAAAGCTTTGTAGGTTGCACATGATAAAAAGGTAGCCAAGGAAAAAGTAGAATTAAAGAAAGCTCAAGCTTGAAAAGAATCTATAGAAATGCAAATCCAACAGTAGCAACAACGACGAGATTGGATCTACACAAGTCTTTATGGTAGAAGATGAAGGAGAGACAGAGGAGCACATAGTACCTCTACGAACATTCATTTAATTTCTTAGCCCTTATGGGTAAAGTGCTCTATAATGCATTGCTTGACATAGGGGCTAGTCACAATTTAATTTCCTTTAATGCATGGAACCAGGTGGGAAAACCTCAACTCGTAGATACCTCTTTTTAAAGGTGAAAGGTATCCATGGTAGGAATACCAAGGTTCTTGGTCTACTACAAATAGAGACATATTGTGATGGAAACAAGCACCTGATGGGAGACTTCCTGGTTATGCCTGCAAGAACATTACCTAAATTGGTAATAGTTATGGTCGCACATGGATGAAGGTTACTGAATGTATGATTAACTGGTCAACGAGGAGTGTCTCTACGGGTGAAGCCATGGCTGAAAATTATGCTCATAAACCGCTACTACTACCTCTCACTCTTGTCAAGAATCACAATGAGGAGTGCTTCAACATTGACCAAAGCTAAGGAAACCCTCTCCACTTCATCTTCCACTATTCAAGGAACTCTCGATTCTTTTACCTCCCTACAACAAACACCTCCATGTCACAAGGATGAATAGAGATGATGACGAGCTAAAAAGTGGCAAACTCAAATCTACCTTCAAATGGGTTCCCAAGAGTTCTCCATTCATACCACCTCAACCAACAAAGCAATGAAGTCCTCAACAATATAATCGGCGCAGGGAGTCCAAATTATAGGTTTACCTCCAAATGGATACCCAAATGCTTGAAAGCTCCATAAGGGTAACCATTGTATTTGGATACCAAAACATAAATCTATGCCGCTAGCCTCATTGTTGCTGCTTAAAAATTCCCAAGTCTCCTTAGTGATAGAGAAAGACTTCAATGGCTCGAGTTCAAATAAAGGGAAGATGATTGTAGGAGAACCTTCACCACCAACACCTAAACAAGTTTGGATCCCAAAGAGAAACTCTATCACAAAAGATAGGGTGATTGATAGGAAAGCTTCCACATCACAAAATGTGGAAGCTTTGGATACCAAAACATAAATCTATGCCACTAGCCTCATTGTTGCTACTTAAAAATTCCCAAGTCTCCTTAGTGATAGAGAAAGACTTCAGTGGCTCGAGTTCAAATAAAGGGAAGATGATTGTAGGAGAACCTTCACCACCAACACCTAAACAAGTTTGGATCCCAAAGAGAAACTCTATCACAAAAGATAGGGTGATTGATAGGAAAGCTTCCACATCACAAAATGTTACAAAACCATTGTTGTTTATGCAAGCCAACAATGGATCCCAAATAAAAACTCTATCACAAAAGACAGGTTGATTGATGGGAAAGCTTCTACATCACAAAATGTTACAAAACCATTGTTGGCTATCCAACCCCCAACCCCATTGGTTTCCCTAAAGAAGTGACTCACTATTGCCTTTCCAGAAGTGTCAACTCTATTGCTCATCTATAAGGAAGAACCCATAAGCTCGGCTCCTAGCCAACAAGCACTGATGGAGCACAGTTTGGAAGGTATGGTTGTAAAAAACCTATAATACCTTCTGTAAAGTCAAGGTATGATAGAAAGCAAGAAGGGGGGACTTATGCTAATATCATCACTTTTACCCCCACGTTCCTCTCTCCGACAAATTTCATGTCCATGTCAGGAGGGAGTCTGTTGGAACAAGCTAACCCATGATAATATAGCTTGCACCATGTATAGCAATATAGAACCTATACACATAATACTAAAAATCTGACTAACAATAAAAATTAAAAAAGATGATGAAAAAGAGCACTTATCAAAATAAGAGAATGAAAGTACGACTCTACTGTTACTATAGGCCGTGAGCATGGACTTTTCATGGATCGATATGAATGATCATATCTTGGACACAGATTGTCTGGATTGGTACTATGAAGGGAAGCTAAGTATTCATCTTTTCCAAATCCACTCGTGATATTTTTATGCACCATTAGGGGAGCGATGTTGTGGAGGAGCCACCTTTGTGGACCTATTCTACCTATAGTTTCATCCCCTTGCACCATGTCTTAGCTGTGAGAGCACCACATGTTGTCTATAGTGTCCTACTTATACTGGAGTTGTAAAACTTATTTTAGGTTATATGGGACATGACTCTTGTAGGAGAGACCCCCCACAACGACATGATGACGTGAGTGTACTTTACCCAGTGGGAGACCCTATCAAGTAAGGAATACATAGGAAGAGCTTGTATAGCAAGGGAGGAAGGCAAGAGCTTATGCACTTACACCGTCATTCTCTGAAATAATGTTACCGACTCCTTGTCCTCTTGAGCATGGTGGGTCATTTCCTAGACAACTTAGCTACTAGTGGTAGCTACCTAGCTCACTTGCCTGTAGTACCCATGCCATAACACAGTGAGGATGCACTTAGACCATTGCCTTGTACACAAGAGGAGGCATTTCTAATGGAATCAAATTGTGAGGATGATGAGCTTAGTGACATTGGGTCTGACCCGTTATATGAGTTGTGACTATCTGATGCTTGTTGTGCAATGATTTTGAAGATTTTTTTAAAGATTCATAGGAAGTAACAATGGAAGTTCTCAACATTACAAGTACAAATTCTATAGACCGACTTCCCAACCATACAACTAACTAGGTGTATTCTAAACCCATCCTCAAATAACGCTATTATTTTTAATTTTAATATTTTAATATTTCTCCATTTAATATTTGTTTGAGTACTTCACTTATATCGTTCTATGACTAGTCTATCACGTTTCTAGTTATTACTTGGATAACCATTAAGAATTTGGTCCTAGTTCAATCCTTACTTAGATTGCCTTTAAAGTATGCCAAAGGAGTATGCTAATGCTCCACATTCCTTAGTGTGCCCTCTTTAGAGCCTTCTAGGTGAATTGTTAAGTGAAAGAAGTTAAAAATAAGAAGCAAATAACAAACAAATAAAAAAAATAAAAAAAATAAAAAAAAGGACTCAAGAAGATAACCATTGCCATGGGAGATCTTGGTGGGACTTTTGGTTCTTAGTGATAGAGCCTTGGGACCGTATCCTTGATCTTTATGAGATGGGACCTTGTGGCAAAAAATAATAAAAGGGTTAAAAAACCATCTCTATCAAGGTACTTAGCGGGCGCTTCTTAGATACTCTTGTATGGGGTCTTTGGGCCATTGCTTGGGTCTCTGCAAGGTGGTGCCCTACTTTTACATTTTTATCTTAGAATTAAAAGTTATAATTTTTTTTTTTTTAAGGATTCAAAGGTGAAATCTTGTAGTATTCACTTAGCAGTTTCATTTATGAGGCTAGGCTAGAGATGGTTTAACAAAAGTGATAGTGTGTAGAGACTAGGGTCATAACCCAAGCTATGTTCTTTGCTCCATCTTA
This sequence comes from Cibotium barometz, assembly GCF_041138505.1. NCBI lineage: Eukaryota > Viridiplantae > Streptophyta > Polypodiopsida > Cyatheales > Cibotiaceae > Cibotium > Cibotium barometz. Next base: position 60,714,925 of record NC_141054.1, on the reverse strand, counting down.
GTTTAGATCGAATTTGGACCAACCTTAATATTACTCTCATCTTAACTAGAAAAATTTGACTAGTCACAACAATATTTCCTCACTGCTTAATTAGGTGTTGCATTGTGTTTAAATTTTAATTATTTTTCACAAGGACACCTTACTCGTTATACCATGTTGCCTTGTAGACCTTATGTTATACCATGTTGCCTTGCAGACCTTATAAGCCCTCCGACATTTCTAACACCAACATGCATCTAGCATACAACCTCCATGCATCTTCATTAACATATTCCGAGGACGGAATCTACATTAGGAATTGGGTATGTTAACCCTTGCCTGCCGACCACCGTATCATTTTCACCACCTTTGGGCCAGGGGCGCTAAAATGGCTGAAATTCACTCGAAAGCCATGTATTAATGAGTTTTCTGTCTATTCTACACTATTGAGGTCACCCAATATTGTCCAGTAGTATTGATTAGGAGGTCACACTTTGAAAAACTTGTTTTGAAGCCTTGGATGTGTTTGTTTGTTAGATATGTTTGATTTGGATTTAAAGGTTATTTTGCATTAGGGCATTCTATTTGGGCTATTAGTAGGACAAAACCATGATTTTTTGTTGATTTACATGAAATTAGAGTCCAAGAGGCTTAGACTTCATTGCTTTGATCCAAGAAGTAGTTAAAATAATTGTGATTAGGAGTGGAATGAAGTGGAATCTACTCTGAAAACATGAGCATTGAGCTCCATTAGGTTAAATTAAAGTGAAATTGTCAATTTGTACTCATGCATTTCATAATTTTTCATAATTTGTTCATGTATTGTGAAATTGGTAGAGTAGCAATATGTTAAATTATCTAAAATTTTAAAAAAACACTCAACTAGTTGCATTACGATCCTTAATTAGGATTAGAAACACTAAGCACACCCCACCAAGTCCAAAAAGTCATAAAAACCACTAAAAACCAAGCCAAACTAGCTCTCGGGTAGGAGACGTGAGCCCATAGTCCCGCGCAAAAAGGTGAGAGGCGTGAGCCATGAGGCTAGACATGTGAGCCGTGAGTCTAGCCATCAGCTTGGAGGTAGGTGTACCTAATATAGTATCGACCAATTATTACAGCTATAAAAACCCATACGAACACACATATCCATGTCCTTGGAAGATATTCTTGTCATATAATTAGTACCAGCTACAAATTCTAAGAAAAATTCTTATTCTTTGTAATTATTAGAAATTAAGTACACTTATTACTCAATAAGTGTATACCAATCTTATCATAGGCCCTGCACCAAGCCCAAACAACCAGCACTCAACTGAGTACTCCCTAGTTAAGAAGGCTAGATTCCTTCGGATCCACCTCAAGGAGCTTCGTGGGAATTGTGTTTAGTACTTATCGACTTTCCAATGTGCATGGTAGTGGCACTTTTGATGTATGGCAATGGTCTCATATTTTCGTGTGGTCTTTTGTAACAAATTAATACATTCTTCTTTCTTTCCTAGAGAAGCTTATATTATAATTTAGCTTTGCGTGCACGCGTTGACATACAAAATTTCTTAGACTAATCTTGTATAACCTAGTTCAAAATTTTGTTATAACAAGAAAATGAAAAAATTGATAGCTTTCTAGCATGCCCTCCATTATCCATGATTTCATGAGAGCTTGATCTAGTACAACCTCACCATCAAGAGCATATGAGTGACTTAGCTCAATGATTACCATTTTTTTTTTTAAAAAGGAGAGAAGTGTGTAAACTTCTCTCATGAGTGAATTGGGACCTTACATGTTGCAACTACTCTCCATTAAGAAAGTTTTGACACACTAGAATCATTGTTAAGAATGGAACTTGTGTTATATTAGCGTATTCTTGTGAAGCATTTGAATAATGGAAGCATTAAAAAACTAATAATTTTAAAATTTGTTGAGGAACGAATAAACTTTGTGATTTTTTAATGCTATGAGGGATGTGGCCACATACACAGAGTCAAAATCTTTTGATCAAAGGAATCAAAAGAAAAGTCTAAAGGACGGAATCATAAGAAACAGAAGATGCGTTATTTGCAATTTACATTTACGACTAAAAGATTTAAGGTTTTCTTTATGTATGAAAATTCCTCCTCAAAATATATGGACTAAAACTTAATTTATAAATCTATTCCCATCACCCTTCGGTCTCTCCCATTTGCTTAAAAAGTACCCTAGAGGCTAATTACTGAGAAAAGCCTTGGATTAGAAAGCATTTTGTACTGCTTAATTATTACAATCTCGTAAAATTTCGATCACAGGCCTTTATAGCTCAGTGGTAGAGCGTCAGTCTTGTAAACTGAAGGTCCAGAGTTCGATCCTCTGTGGAGGCAGTTTTTGCGTCACAATGCTTTTTCGTCGGTGTTTTTTTAATCGTCACTTGCGTTGCTACTACAGACGATCAAATTAGTTTCTTCCCATCTTGTGTCAGCGGTTTTCCATCAGTATTTTCAACCCTATTTTCTAAGAGACCTTCCCTAGAAGGTTTAAGGGCTTTGATGTGAGAAGTATTCAAAGGCAGAAGTCTTGGTGGTGGTTTCTTAACTTAATCGAGTGCTCTTGAACCGTCAAATTAGTGTGATCGTTTCTAGCAGCATTGCAAAAGGACCTTCGAGAGAAAACCTCCTAGAAAATAAGGTTACGAAAAAGGAAACCACAAAAACAAGGTCACCATTTTGAAAATTTCCCTAAATTTTAGACATGTTAGAAGTATAAATTTTGAAGATCAACCTGGTTTATGGCCTTCAAATTGCCCTGCTCGCAACAGTTCTTTATTGCCTTGTTGTCTCAGTGAATGCCATTATTTAAATATTGGGGTAATGTCTACTTTGGCACCTGCATTGGTTGGCCCAAGAACCTCCAGTGACCTCATTAAGCGAGAACTTCATTCCACAAAAAAAGACAATAGCATTATGATGAAATAGAAAACCCTCAGCTCTCGTTGTTGATCAATACATCAGTTGCTCGGGCCATAAGCATGTGGGAAGCATGCGAACAGGTCACTGTGCACAGGTAGTGGGTGGCTCTACGATACTGACGTGTACAATTCAGTTTGGAGGGCATACTTTTGCTATAGTTGTTTTTGCCAGTGACGTCGTGACTAGTTGAATTATTCCAGAAAGAACTCTTCATGGAAAGCAGCAATCTACGGTGCTGTGTACTTCCAAGGAAAGATGGCAGTTGGCCTTAGAAGGGGCTATATCCATGAAACATACATGCACCAGCTCCTTCCAATCAAATTATAGCAAACTTGCAGTACGTATTTTTGTGACCAGTAATACCATAGAATGAACCAGCCAGCCAACTCATTACATGACAAAAAGGCTGTTCTTAAACTCGGGAAGAAAATGAACATTTTATAGCAAGCCAGCCATGGCGAGAAACTGCGGTTAAACACAGATAACCACAAGAGAAGGCAAGCCATCCTTTCACCCTAGATGCATATGCCAATCAGTTACAATTTGTACACCATACATACATCAAAATGTATGGACTTGCCCACCATAAAATAATAATATTCACATTTATGCCATTTGGCTTCCAGCAGATTTGATTTTTAAAAGTTTTTACATGTGTCGTAGTAGGTTCGTTTGGTGTCATGTCAGAACAGCCCACTTTGACCTGCAAATTTAGATAGCCAGATACCCAAACCGACCACACCAAGAGTGAGGACTAGCTGTCCAACCTCTTCACCAATGTTGCGGTCTTCGAGAGGCACATTCGGTTGCTGTTGTACTTTCCTGCAAGCCAAAACAGAAGAGGTAATAAAGAAGGGCTCTTACCCAAGAAGAAGGGAGCGGAACCCATCCAGACCGCCCATTGCTCTGCGGTGTGGGATGTCCCCATCCCAAGCCCCGTCCAACCCCAAGTCTGGCTGTGTGTAAGTGGCCAAAAGAGAAGGTGTCCCCTCTAGTGCAGGACTAAATTTGAACTCACCCAAAGTCAGCAATGACAACACTGACGTTGTCCTGTCCGTTTTTGTTCTGCAATATTCAAGCCAAGCATTAAAAGTACACTTTGCAGTGTCTTCCCACTTCCCACAACCAAGTTAACTTGGCCGTGCACGCATTGAAATCTTTCTTTTTGTATTAAAGACACCCTAGGTATATTTCATTTCCACGATGAGATGTTCCCAATTAGGAGACTAAGTTTTGAGAAGAGTTAGTAAAGACACCCAAGGTATATCTCATTCCCAATTAGGAGAACAGCAACCAAGTTACATTCATGACTCTCAACCAAGTTAACTTGGCTGTGGGAAAGGGCTGTTAGATTCGATGCAAGCAACACTCTAGTGGGTCTTTATAGACAGCCCCCACCCTCTGGGGCTGGATGGGAGACACATCCAGCCCCGGAGGGTGGATGTGTCTGTGGCGGATCTTTACAGATCTCTCCCCCACCCTCCAGGGCTGGATGGGAGAGATCTACCACGGTCCATCCATGAGGGAAGAATAGCTGAGATCTCCTCTTTTCACAGGCAGGTTTGTGTCTGCAAAGACCCTTAAAAAAATACATGGTCTTCAAGACCCGAAGTTGTATCAGAGTGTCAGGACTATACCAGCGCCATGTTTGCTAGAGCCTCGCAAGCACGCTGCAAAGTAAAAGCATGCTAGGGGTCAGAGGGTACTTGCAAAACCCCGATGTGACCTATATAAGCGGTTCATATACCAACCTGTGCATCGCCGTGCTGACGCAGTTGGTTCCTGACAATGCGCACCGCTTCCGAACTGAACATGACACAAAGCATTCCATATGGTCTGTATCAATAACCTTCATAAAGAGACTTTATGTAGAGAAAGATGCATGATCAACATGCAGAAAAGACTTTATTCTAACCTTTGTACAGAGTCCCAAAGGCCGTCTGATGCAAGAATAATAAACTCAGCATCTCTGAGATTTGTTTGGGAAACCTCTGGGGTAGCCGTCACCCAATCACCATTGAGCTCTACCCTGTTCAAGGAAGAGAGTTACAAAGAAGGGCAACCACCTTCTTATTGATTCATTCATTCCTCCCTCTCTCTCTCTCTCTCTCTCTCTCTCTCTCTCTCTCTCTCTCTCTTTGAGAAACCCAATTATCTCTATAGACGTATGTACCATGGGTGTCTTCCCACCGCCTCCAGACCAAGAGCATGATTTTTTATATGAGTTCTGGGGGACTGCAAAAAGTTACCTTCACATTTGAGCAAGACACTGTTGAAATAGTGAAAGCTTACACTTACTTAGAAGTGGTGTTATCAAGTCCAAAATTCTCAATGAAATCGGCACCAACAACCTGCTTAGCTAGAGGATATGCATCATTAGCAAAGCTAGAGATACAATGCTTTCAATCACATTTTCAGCAAGTGAAGACCAAATGCCTTCTCTTTCACTTACTAGTTAGACCAGCAGCAATGAACGGGGTAACTTTTTGGGCAGTAGACCTCAAACCTTGGAATGGAGCCAAGGAAAGAGATTACAGATCATGATGCTCTTGCAACTCACACCCAATAAACCCTCTAACCAACACCAGATCATTCTAGCAGAGTTTGCAGCCCTCCCTTCTCACAGATGCCTCACTTCAGCTGGTCATGCCTAGAAGACGTCCCAGAGGGTACCATAGCTTGCTTTCACATCATCTATGCATCAGAAGATTATTTGTATGCTTGCATCACAAGGTGAATGACTTCACAGTGGCTCTGATGCCAGCCTACTTGAGAATACACGTCAGGAAATCAGTAGGGTAGTTCAAGGTCTCATCATGCAAACTCCACATTGAGACGGGAGGAGAGGTAGACATGACCCCAGAGAACCGCAAGCTACAGGTATGCCTAATATGAGGCATACACAAGATAGAGACGGAGCAGCATGCAGTCCTGCAATGCCATTGCTTGTTCCAAGAGGGATTTGGTCTTCTATCAAACTAAGTTATACACAGCAAGAATCGTTTTCTCCATTAAGTGCAGAAAACAAAATTTGTAAACAGAAAGACCATCTTACTTGTATGGGAAAACATGATAAATATATCTACCTAGATGCAAACTTGCTTGTCCAAAGTCCTGCTTGGACTCCTTCATCCAGCATCCTGATGTGTGAACAATAGTTTGTTAGGAGAAAACAAAGATGTGTGCAATTACTACATATATTGTGGATTTCAAACCCAATGTTTTACACACATTTACATATTAGGCTGGTACACAACGCTCCCCATCCGGCGGGCAAGGAGTTGGGGAGGCAAGACAGCTCTCCCATCCCTGACAGGTGGCCTGGATGAGCCCCTCCTGATGGGTATGTACTGTTGTGTGACCGACCTGATAACACGTTGAAGGATGCAATACTTAATATTAGGGCATTCTCTTCAGGTTAGAAGCAGATTACTCGTTTCGCCGTGTTTTCAATTTCATGTCTCCAAACGCACGCGAAACAGAAAGAACCCCACAAACCCGCCCATTATTAATCTGCAAAATGACGGTTCAGAGTATCGCTCCTGCTACCTTGAAATGAAGCCATCCCACTTACCAAATTAAAAAAGGGTCAATTGTAATACTCACCCAACCACCAGCTTGTCTTATTCTTTTTATTTCCGCAAGAGCAGTCTTGCTCTTACCATATGGACGATGATCCCCGCAAACAACCTCTGCCTTTCCTGCACGACTTATCACCTGCAAGTGCCAAAAAGAGATAAAGTGACTATTGATGGAAAAAAATCATACTTTAACTCCACATAGTCTTCACTGAAAGCAACCCAAGATTCAAAACTCAAGGAGGAGGGAAGGGGGAGGGGGGTTAGTTTCCCCCAAAGACGGAGAACGTCTAGGACCTGAAAGTTGTCCGGGAGTTCGGACTAGGGAACAACCAAGAAGTTGTCCAGCTGTCATCAGTTCCTACATAATCAATACAAGAAAACGTACCAGTCTCCAAGGACTAATGTAGAGTTGGTGGCAACACCAATAATCCACCAAAGTCATCCAATTTCATTCTTCAAGTTAAGTACAATGGGGAAAGAGGTGAGCCTAGCAATGTTTCCCATGTCGGCAGTTGCAGTGGAGTCAATATTGGCAGGATGGTAAAAGGACTAGCAAAAACCAGAGTTGGTGGAAAAACCAATTGTGACACACCTAAGAGTATGCAGGGCAGAGCTAGACACCAGATATCAGCCAACAGGCCAAGTCGGACAGCCCAGGTGACATGTGGCACTGCCACATGGCAGTGATGATGTGACGTGGCAGAGGTGATGTGGCATTGATGACGTGGCTTGATGATGTGACAGTTGGGCACAGCTGGCCAACACAAATACTCCTGGCCGACTAGTAGCATTGGTGCATATATACGTGGTCGTCATATTCATATGCTTTCCTCAGTGTTGGACTTCACAAAGCGTTTCTCTGTAGGCGAAGTGCTAGCTAGGAGTGTAGAGTAGGTCACAGGGCTGTGATTTGACGTCTTTATTCTCAGCCACATCTTGTACTTGAATTTCACTTGTATTACTTCTTTCTTGTACATAATACACAGCAGTAGTTTAGGACTCGTGTGTGTGTGGTATGTGTTGGGTATTTGGGAGGCTTGTGTGTGTAATCATCTTATGTGTCCTTAATCATATGTATGTGTGTGTGAACACTTGCCTAGGTGTGAACACAGCCTTATATCTGGATAAGATAAGTGTGTGCACCTATCCTAGGCATGATATTCTCTTGGTAGTCCATGGCGTGGATGAGGGTTGTGGTTTGCTCACTTTTTCTATTGGTCCCCATGGCAGATTAGAGAGATCAAAGCCTAGGTGTGAACACACCCTTATATCTGGATAAGATAAGTGTGTGCACCTATCCTAGGCATGATATTCTCTTGGTAGTCCATGGCGTGGATGAGGGTTGTGGTTTGCTCACTTTTTCTATTGGTCCCCATGGCAGATTAGAGAGATCAAAGCCCTCGTTGGAGGATTTTAGTGGCTGCACCTTACAGAGGGTGAGGGTGATTGGATTTCAAGCTCATGAGTGGCACATAGACCCCCCACCGGCCAAGGTGACCAGGGAGAGACTCTGGCGGTTATGGATTTGGGAGAGCCGCCCCCCAATGGGACCCGGGGGAGTGGACTTGTCGTGATCCTGCAAACCGGGAGGAGACTCTGGATACCCCCTTTTTCATAGCTAGGCCACAAGATTCAGATGTCAGAGGTTGATGGCACCCTGGCAACAGCAGATTGGCAATCACAGGGCCTCTCACAGCGTTTTCTCTTAGATTTTTGGAAGAGGCTCTGGGTCTTTTTCGGCCTCGAAAGACCACCCTTTTTCTTTGGCTGACGGCACACACGAGCTTGGCGGTTGGCACATGGTTGGCCATTGGTGGTTGACCAAGAGCTTGTCCGAGGTGTAGCCACCCTCAAGGAGTCTCAATGACGCTGTCTTTGGGATTGCCCGAAGGCTTAGCAGGTTTGGCAGTAGATCCTCTGCATCTTCACGATGGACACGACCTCGACCCGTATCATTACATGGGGCGCTGTCGCTTGGGCCACAAAGGTTGAGCTTGCCAAGGATTACGAGGAGGAAGGTGGGGGGCTAGCCCTTCAAGTCTCTCACCTTCATATTTCATATTTTAGTAGAACCAGTCCTAGTCCCATCTACTCATCATTGGAGACCAGGCTCGGGCCAGAGATGGGAGATTTAAAGTAGCATTGCAGCCTGGCATATATGGAGAACTAGATGCAGAGCAAAGCCATGGAGGGTATCCACACTTCGCTCTTGCGGAGTCCATCAAGAGCATTTGGCTCGACATCATCCATACCTTCCGCAGTTAGTGGGGGAAGTTGCAAGGCGGCTCAAACCGCATGCAGAAGAGGTGGGAAGCTTTCTTGAGGCTCTAGCGGCGTGCGCATCATTACCTCTAGAATTCGGCAGAGATTGAGGATTGCCAAAGCACCATTGTGAAATTAGCTATTGTTTAGGATATTTTTAGAGCTAAAGATTGTGGAATTTTTGGCCTTTGGATTTGGGACATGTGGCAGATAAGAGAATAAACACGGCACATAACTGTATCATGGTTCGCCATCATGGTGGTGCTCTTCTCTGGTGGGAAGGCTATGTTCGCCATCACACTATCCGTGATTGGAAGATTGTCGTACTACAGTCCTTCGCCAGTTCCTTCCGTTTTACTTCTAGCACGCCTGAAGCATCAATGGGAACGCGTGCAGTAGCTTTCTGGAGAGAAGATTCCATATTACCTCTCCCGCTTCTGGAAACTTATGCTCATGCTTCCGTGGACTGTCTGGACGATTTGAGCAAGTGGAGCGGTTCGTGGATAGTCTTCATTTTCCTTTGCAGTCTGACATCAAGGCACACGAGCCTCGGACTTTGGAAAAGGCTGTCAGTTTGGCCACCACTTTGGTGAGCCGAGAGGTCCCAAGCCTGGGAACTCTTAGTAGCAGCAGCAGCAGCAAGGCAAGGACAAAGGCAAGGGGCCCAAGCCTTCTGACAACAAGGGCAAGCCTAGTCCCTGATGTTCATCCTTGAGGAGCGTCAGGCTAAGCTGGCAGTGAGACAGTGCTTCTAGTGAAATAGAATGGAGCATATTGGCAAGAATTGCCTGAAAAAGAAGCAAAAACAGGATGGCAAAGGCAAAGGAAAGCAAAAGACTGGGTCAACGGCTACAATTGCCCCTCCTACCCTGGATTCCACTTCTGCGGCTCCCTCTACCTCAAATTCTACGGCTTCCTTACGTCTAACCTGTTCTAGTTGGCTTTCGGCAGTTCTTCAGTTGAGGATTCCTCCACCAGGACTATGCTAACTGCACCCAAGAGAAGCGAAAATCCAAGGCACTGATTGTCCTCAACAAGCTCGATTGCCGCCGGGTCCAAATGCCAGGCTTGCCAAGTCAAAGTGGGTGCCGATGCATGAAGCGATAAAGATGGGAGTGCACTTGATGCGCAATGAAGTAAGGGTTTTGGGTGTGGCTCTTGGTTGATGAATCAACCACTAGTCCAGGGACAGGATGACCCAACAAAGGACCACTCAAAAATGCAGCTGTAGAAAAGAAAAGAAGCATCTTCATCAACATCATCATCGTCATCATTAGCAGCATCATGGAGGGTTTGGATGACCAGTTGGCAGCCAACTAGGCTGTTATACAGCAGGCGGCAGCCTTCAGGTGGGTCCAAGAAGCAAGTGGCAACATTGGTTGAAGGCCAGCACCGGTTTGGGCAACATCCAGTTAAGCTTAGGGCTGTGGATCGGTACAGCAAGGTTTTGCGCATGCAACATTGGTATTAGAGCATTCAAGCTCAGCCTACTAAGCAATGTCCCAAGGATGGTGCACGGTTCCAGTAGAAAGGATGCAGCAAGGTAGCAGAAGGAGTGGTCTACAACACATGCAAAGCCAAAGGAAGCATTCCCTGAGGGTAGGTACACATACCCTGTACCTCATTTAGCTCTCAAATCATTTCCAAAGGCCTAGCAATAGGCATGATCAGTTCCGGTAGGGTTTACTCTTGTAGGAAGAGCAAACAAGAGCAAACCTATCTAGCAACCGTGGTGGAGACAAGGCATTTAAGGGTAAGGGAAAAGCAGGCATGGGGACAGCAGTGAATAGATGCTCAGTTCTTTAGCAAGACTTGGGAGTGGAGATATCGGTTAGTAGAATCAATAGAAGTCCAGGGAGGAAGGATGATAGAGTGTCCGCCCCAGCACGCCCGTGCCATGGCTTAATCTTCAGCACGAACAGCATAATCCCTGTCTAATCATCAATCATCAAGGTAGTAGCATTGTCTACAGCATCTTCATTAGCATCAGATCATCATCATCATTATCAGCAGCATCATGGAGGGTCTAGATGACCAGTCAGCAGAGAGCCAGCCAGGCTGTTATACAACAGTCAGCAGCCTTGAGGTGGATCCAAGAAGCAGGCGGCAACATTGATTGAAGGCCAGCATTGGTTTGGGCAGCTTCCAGTTAAAGTGCAACATTATATGAAGATTATAGTGAATATTTGTCCAGAGCAACTGGCCGACCAGCACTCCAAAAGCATATATAAACAGCAGTCATAATTCAGCATTCATCAATTCAGTAGTTCATCATTCATTCATCATTAGTCTAAGTCATGTAGAAGGGCCAGGGTCACCCCTATGGGGCTGACCATAGGCCTAAGTTGTCACATGCACGCCACGTGGACATGCTTCTTCTGATCTGGACAGGCAATAGGACAGGGTCAGACACCTTTTTAGGGCTGAGTGGGACCAAGAGGACTGTAGCCACTGACCAGCAGCAGTGGATGAGAAGGCGTGGACCATGCGGCAGCCTCACAAGGCTGTGAAGGGCAGCGTGGAGCATTCAGTAGTACAGCCGCAGTCGGGAGGCAGCCAGCAGCAGCCCAAAGAGGAAAAACGCTAGGAAGTGCTGGTCGGCAGCATTAAACGCTGGTCGGCCAGATTTGGTCCAGTCAGCCAGATTATAAGGGGCCTATATAAAGTGGGCCAGGTCTCTTAGTCATTCATTCAAGTGCCCACTTGGGACTTGGGTCTTTAGGTAGAAGTACAAGTTACCTTTTCCAGGGAAGCTCAGCTTCCATCATGGCATTGTAACAGACAAGCATATAAATAAGATTTTGAGTAGTTTAGGAAACTGTTTTCTCTCGTGTGTTTTCTCCAGTTCTTTGTGCATCAAGCATCCAGTGGGAGTGCTGTGTTTTCCATTGAGTAATGAGCTCCTGCTCGCCATCGGGCTTTGCATTAGGGGGGCATTGGAATAGATTCTTGGCCTCCTCCTCCTCAAGTTGCCATGTGGTGAAACCGATCCCGTCAAGTGGGAAAGACTCCGCTGGACACCCACACGCTTAATAGCACAACTTTAAAACCACAAATATGAAATGGACAACTTAAAACAACTTGAAATTTAAATGAAATGAAATGGAAAGATGGACACCAGCACTGGGGCCGGAACGGGCCGACCCCCCCCTCAATATATGATATATTTATTGGGAGTATTTAATGAATACAATGCTCCATGGGTTCCAAGAACCAGATAATGTCCATGTACATATGAAAACAGTACCAAACAAGTAGGCTCGAATTTCGATGTAGAAGCTCGAAGCAGAACGACCACTAGTGTTGTCCAATCTCTACGGTCCTGTGCTTTCACTGGACTCCACGGAGAGCACCTCACTGGTGTTCCGAGACCACGCACAAACAGGCGCTCTCGTACTAACGCCTGGCTCTCCCGATCTCAGCACCTTTGGACCGAGGTTCGCCAATACAGCTTGGACAACCCGGCACCGAACGGGTGTGGCCGTAGAGGGATGAATCCCTTATCAGATTTAAACAGAAAATGCTTTACTCAAATCTGAAAATCACTTACTTGTAGATGGTTGATAGAAGACCAATACTTGTGGTTTGCTGAGGCCACCCTTGTTGAAGAAACAATTGCCTTGTGGTGAACCACCAAGACAGGTACCACCGAAGAAGGCCACAGCCGCCTGCTGTGAGAGAAGGAATACCCTCCGCCTGGCTGCAGCGTGGAGGAAAGATGGTGAGCAGCCGCCTGTAGTTTGTGGGCAACCTTGCTGAAGAAACAGGCGCAAGTAGTGAACTGTAGATGGTGGGCAGCCGCCTGTAGATGGAGGCCCACGACTGTGTGCAGGAGTGAAAGGCAGCGCAGCCTGTATATATGCAACCACCTGCTGAAGGGACAACAGTCGCCTGAGAGATGGTGTAGATGCCTTGTTGAGAGAAGGTACGCAACAGCCTGTAGAACTGTGAGCGCCGCCGTCAGCTTGAGGGAGAGAAGTTGTACACAGCCTGCAGTACAGAAGGTACACAGCCTGCGGTACAGAAGGTACAGCCTGCAGTACAGAGGGTACAGAAGCAGTTGCAGCCAGCCGCCTGGGGAAAAACAGGCGCAAGAGAAGATGATCGCCGGTTGATGAACATGCGCCAGATAGAAGCGATGGATTCTACGCTTGAAGAGAGCCCTTTTTTTAATAAAATTAAAGTGAAGATACAACTAGAGATTTCCCACGCATGCATGAAGGGGGACTAGTGGGGGTTGGTGACCATGCCCACCCCCACACTCACTTAAAAGTGGGGCTCCCCACCTTGGCCCCTAAGTGGGTGCCCAAAGGGGTTGCCCACTTTTAAATAAATGTGAACACCTAACCTTATAAAACAAAGGGGTTAGAATAAAATATTAAAACAACATGTGCAACATACTTACCACCTGTTCACATGCACTAAAACTCGTCAGAATACAGAGCAGACTTCACGACTCACTGGCAGGCGTCCCCGCTCAGTAAGTAACACGTCAAGCAGGCAAACACACAAATACATGTCATGCGAAAACAGTTTCAAGCATGCAAATCATGTGTGCATGTGCAAATAGTAACATGGACATATCTCCCGTTCATGGAACAAGTACAAAATATCTGTCGGCACAAAACTGGCACGACATAAAAACATAAAAACCTGGTCTTCCTATGGAGTGACAGTCCCATAGGTAAGACACAGTTCCAGGCACGACTTTCCCTATGGTGTGACAGTCCCATAGGCAAAACACGGCACGAATACTGGCTCTTCCATGGCGTGACAGTCCCATGGATCGAACACAGTCCAGGTCATACACGGGTGGCACTGATCTGGCTCCCGTCCATACGACACCATCCTGCTAACACACGGGTGGCACCAGTCTGGCTCCCGTCCATGTCAGCAAAATACTGGCCTCTTCACATGAGACACCGGCATGGCCTCAAGTGAACGAGACGCAAAAACTGGAGATGGACCAAATGGTTGGCCAATTGGTGACATCCCCCCGGGCTTCTAAAGAGTTGACCTCAACTGAAAAGCCTCAAGATATGCCTGCAACAACTGCGGATAATCTGCAAAATAATCCTCATTTACCCATTTGGCATCAATAGGCAAATAATTCTTAAACTTCACAAGGTATCTCCTGGAAAGCTTTCCTGCAGGTAGCTTTCTCTCCTTGTGAAAAACAATCTGTTCTGGCTGGAGGATCTCCTCAAGCTCTTCAATCTCTGGCGGATCTTCTGTGACAGGCTCATCAGGATCTGGCCCCACATATTTCCGAAATAGACTCACGTGAAAAGCATTATGAATCTTCCAATGACTAGGTAAAGCAAGCCTGTAGGACACTTCATTGATCTTCTGAATCACCCTGAAGGGTCCATAATAGCGAGGAGAAAGCTTAGGATATGATCCTTCTCGTCCTAGCCTCTTCCGAAGCCTAGCCTTCTCAAATTTCAGCAATACCCAATCACCTTCTTTGACTTCCATGTCCCTTCTATGCTTGTCAGCAGCCATTTTATGCTTATCCTGAGATCTTGCAATGGCTGTCCGCACCTGACCAAAGGCAACATCCAAGTCACGAACATATTCATCAGCTGCAAAAATCTCATCCTTTGTACGAAGGATGGGTGGCAAGACCACTCTGCCATAAATAATCTCAAACGGAGCCTTTCCTGTGGAAGCATGGATCGTATTGTTGTAGGCAAACTCAACAAGTGGAAGATACTTCTCCCATGCACTCTTTTGATCTGCCACATAACACTTCAACAAATCCAACACGACTGAATTTGCAGCTTCACTTTGGCCATCCGTTTGGGGATGATAAGCTGATGAAAACTCAAGCTTAGTACCCATATTATCAAACAAAGCCCTCCAAAATAGGCTTGTAGTCCTGGGATCTCTATCCCCAACAATGGATTTAGGCATACCATGATGCTTGAAAATATTAGCAAGAAAAAGCTTTACCATATGATCAGCTTTGATGGTTTTCTTGACGGGCAAGAAATGAGCTTGCTTGCTAAACCTGTCGACAATAGTCCAAATAGCATCATTCCCATGCTGGGATCTAGGCAAATCCATAATAAAATCCATCGTGATACTTTCCCAAGGTTGCGAGGGAATAGGCAATGGCTGAAGCAAACCTCTAGGCTTTTGCCTATCAAATTTCACCTTTTGGCAAGTGATACATGCATGCACATAAGCCTCAATGTCTTTACGCATGCTTGGCCAAAAGAAATACCTCTGAATCATGCGAGTAGTAGGCATAATACCTCGATGACCAGCATATGGTGGAGCGTGACATTCGTCCATAACCTTTGGACGCAAATCCTTCACCACACATAGGCAATTATCCTTCATTAGATAACCCTCGTTGATAACATAAGAGGCATGAGAATGACCAGCCATCAAATCAGTCCATATATGGCAAAAATCAGCATCCAAATGATACAAATCTCTCATAGCAGATAGATCTCCATGAGAGGCCACTGAGACTGCAGCAACATAAGGCCTCCTAGATAGTGCATCGGCCACGACATTTTTCTTTCCTGGAGTATGCACAATCTGAAAATGAAACATGGAAAGAAAGTTTGCCATTCTCATCTGCTTCTCTGAAAGCTTGGTTTGAGATAGAAAGTATCTCAAGCTTTGATGATCTGTCTTGACTACAAATTCAGCCCCAAGAAGGTAGTGTTTCCAAATCTTTAAGGCGTGAATTACAGCCAAGAGCTCTTTCTCATAGATATCCATATGAAGCTCAGCATCATGCAAACGACGGCTCTCGTATGCAACTGCATGCCCTTCTTGATTTAGGACAGCTCCTATGCAATCACCACAAGCATCACATTCAACCACGAATGACTTGTGCAAGTCAGGAACAATCAATACTGGACCACATATGATAGCATGCTTGAGCTGCAAGAAAGCATCCTGTTCCTTTGAAGTCCATTTGAAAGCAGTTTTCTTCTTCGTGAGATCATGTAGAGGAGTGGCAATCATAGCAAAATGCCTTATGAAACGCCTGTAATATGAACATAATCCCAGAAAACTACGTACTTGATGTACGTTTTGCAATTCGGGCCAATTCCGAATAGTCTCTATCTTTGCAGGATCCATTGTAACTCCATCTTTGGATACAATATGTCCCAGATAATGAATCTCTGAAAGGAAAAACTCACTTTTCTTGGCATTGACGAAAAGTTTATGCTTCCGCAACTCTTCGAACACTGTGACCAAATGAGTTCTGTGTTCCTGCTCATTCTTGGAGAAAACCAAGATATCATCAAAGAAGATTCCTGTAAACTTGCGATGGGGTCGGAATATCCTATCCATCATACGATTAAAAGTAGCAGGAGCATTGGTGAGACCAAAAGGCATTACCAAGAATTCATATAATCCGAAGGCTGTCCTGAATGCAGTCTTATGGACATCTTGTGGCACCACGCGTATCTGGTGATAACCACTCTTCAAGTCAAGTCTGCTAAAGCAAGCTGAACCATCAAGCTTATCCAAGATATCATCAATACGTGGAATTGGAAATCTGTTCTTGATGGTAAGCTTGTTCAAGGCTCTATAGTCTACACACATACGGAATGATCCGTCCTTCTTTTGAACAAGAAGCACAGGAGAGCAATAAGGTGAGGAACTGGGCTGAACCAAACCTTTCTCTAAAAGCTCGTTTACCTGCTTCATGATTTCTTCTTGTTGTGCAGCACTCACTCGGTATGCGGGTTTGTTAGGTGGAGAACTACCTGGCACAAGATCTATGCGGTGATCTTCGGGCCTTTGGGGAGGTAATTCACCTGGCAACGAGTCAGCAAAACAGTCGTTGAATGCATTAAGAAAATTCAGCCTATCATTAGACATAGCATCCACAGTTTGATGATTTGGCACAAGACTATCACGCACAAAAACCAAGTACGCTGAAAGACTCTTTTTCATTGCTTTATTAATTTGGATGTGTGATACAACTGGGATGGAATCCCCTTCTTTGCCAGCATCAATAAAATGCATGCGGCCTTTATGCATAAAGGAAATCATATTAGACTTGTAGTCTTTGCGGGGCTCAAGCCTATGGTGCCACGGCTTGCCCAACAATACATCACATCCATTCAGTGGAGCAACTAAGAAATGCTCATTATCAATATAGCCCTGTATATGGATGCGCAACTTCCCAATCAAAGGGGTAACCTGCACCTCTTTACCAATAAATGCAGCTTCGGCTTCAATCTGAGGTCCCATGTTTTCAACCTCAATTCCCAATGCAGTTGCCATTTGCATAGAGATGAAATTGTCAGTTTCACAGTCATCAAACATGAATAGTGCGGGCTGATCCTTGATTTGCCCCCAAGCCTTGCAAACCATACGCTCTTTTGCATCATGACCTGTATTACCTTGCACATCAGGAACTGCATGAACATTTGCTTTGGTGTGCTTGTCCTCGTGCTTTGGTTTGCGATCTGGGCATTGCCGAAACATGTGGTCTTTGCTACCACAAGAAAAGCATTTTCCATCCTTAGCATATTGCTCTCTTTGCTCTGGGGTTAATCCAAATTTGTTCTTCCTTGGGCCCTGTTCTTTAGATGTGTTATTATCAGCTTTACCACCCTTGTAAGGCTCCCAGAAGTTCTTTTTAGGTGGCTGTCCACCCTTTTGCTGATTTGGGGCAGCCTTGTCCTTCCCCTTGGAACCTCCTTGATCCTGCTTGATCTTGAGCACCAATTGCTCTGTAGCAAGGGCGGAAGCTGTGAGTTGTTGCAACGTATGTTTTGGGTGCAATTCAATACCCGATCTATATGCAGGTTGCAATCCAGAACGAAACTTCCTCTTTCTTTCATCCTCTGTGATTTGCATGAAGGGAGTCACTTCCAGCAACACTTTCCAGAATTTGTTAACATACTGTTGCACACTCTCATTATCTTTTTGCTCCAACCTGTCCCACTTTTGAGTGAGAGTTTGCTCCGCATTGGGTAGCAAGAACTGAGCATAAAATCTATCTTTGAATTCCTTCCAAGTAGAGATGGGATCCTTGGTGATCTTTTCAGTGATCCACCAATGGGCAGCAGTCCCTTTCAGAAACATGCTAGCATGGCGCACCTTTGATTTTTCTGTAAAGTCCTCATCGCTAAAAGCAATGTCGAACTGTGCCACAAACGCTAACACCTTAGAAGCATCATGTTCACCATGAAAGACATCAAATTTGACAGATTTATCACCTGCTTTGAATTCCTGGAGCTTCCTGGCATGAGGCTCATGGTCTTCTCTTTTTCTTTTCCCCTTATCCAACGGGGTAGCCCTATCTGCATGGGCTCCATGGGCCGTCATAGAAGCTTCATAGGGCACAGTGGCATGTGCTCCACGAACTCGAAACTCAGATGCATGTGACTTACCTGCATATGGCATGGTCTCTCCATGAGACAACTCAAAAGGCAAAATTTTTCTGGAAGTAGACCTGTCACCATGAGATACATATCTTGCATGCATGTGACTTTCATGCTCTCCATGAGCACTGCAGTGCATACATATATCTATCAGGCTTTGTGCCTTGTGGAGAGGATGCATGTCGAGAGGTGACAGTCACCTCTTCCTTTTGCATAAAAGATTTCAGCCTCTGGGATGCGGGATCTCCATGCTTCAAACGAGGTGGATTTCTGAATTTCAGCTCTCCGTCATCCCCCTCTTTGATATCATCTTTGCGAAGGAGATAGGCAAGTGCCAACTCCCTTGGTTTCTTGCCCACTTCACGAGCCATTGATTCAAAGGTTACATCAACCATAGCATCCGCCTTCCTGGCTTCAATAGCACTTTGCAGATGGGGATCTTCAAACCACAAATATGAAATGGACAACTTAAAACAACTTGAAATTTAAATGAAATGAAATGGAAAGATGGACACCAGCACTGGGGCCGGAACGGGCCGACCCCCCCCTCAATATATGATATATTTATTGGGAGTATTTAATGAATACAATGCTCCATGGGTTCCAAGAACCAGATAATGTCCATGTACGTATGAAAACAGTACCAAACAAGTAGGCTCGAATTTCGATGTAGAAACTCGAAGCAGAACGACCACTAGTGTGGTCCAATCTCTACGGTCCTGTGCTTTCACTGGACTCCGCGGAGAGCACCTCACTGGTGTTCCGAGACCACGCACAAACAGGCGCTCTCGTACTAACGCCTGGCTCTCCCGATCTCAGCACCTTTGGACCGAGGTTCGCCAATACAGCTTGGACAACCCGGCACCGAACGGGTGTGGCCGTAGAGGGATGAATCCCTTATCAGATTTAAACAGAAAATGCTTTACTCAAATCTGAAAATCACTTACTTGTAGATGGTTGATAGAAGACCAATACTTGTGGTTTGCTGAGGCCACCCTTGTTGAAGAAACAATTGCCTTGTGGTGAACCACCAAGACAGGTACCACCGAAGAAGGCCACAGCCGCCTGCTGTGAGAGAAGGAATACCCTCCGCCTGGCTGCAGCGTGGAGGAAAGATGGTGAGCAGCCGCCTGTAGTTTGTGGGCAACCTTGCTGAAGAAACAGGCGCAAGTAGTGAACTGTAGATGGTGGGCAGCCGCCTGTAGATGGAGGCCCACGACTGTGTGCAGGAGTGAAAGGCAGCGCAGCCTGTATATATGCAACCACCTGCTGAAGGGACAACAGTCGCCTGAGAGATGGTGTAGATGCCTTGTTGAGAGAAGGTACGCAACAGCCTGTAGAACTGTGAGCGCCGCCGTCAGCTTGAGGGAGAGAAGTTGTACACAGCCTGCAGTACAGAAGGTACACAGCCTGCGGTACAGAAGGTACAGCCTGCAGTACAGAGGGTACAGAAGCAGTTGCAGCCAGCCGCCTGGGGAAAAACAGGCGCAAGAGAAGATGATCGCCGGTTGATGAACATGCGCCAGATAGAAGCGATGGATTCTACGCTTGAAGAGAGCCCTTTTTTTAATAAAATTAAAGTGAAGATACAACTAGAGATTTCCCACGCATGCATGAAGGGGGACTAGTGGGGGTTGGTGACCATGCCCACCCCCACACTCACTTAAAAGTGGGGCTCCCCACCTTGGCCCCTAAGTGGGTGCCCAAAGGGGTTGCCCACTTTTAAATAAATGTGAACACCTAACCTTATAAAACAAAGGGGTTAGAATAAAATATTAAAACAACATGTGCAACATACTTACCACCTGTTCACATGCACTAAAACTCGTCAGAATACAGAGCAGACTTCACGACTCACTGGCAGGCGTCCCCGCTTAGTAAGTAACACGTCAAGCAGGCAAACACACAAATACATGTCATGTGAAAACAGTTTCAAGCATGCAAATCATGTGTGCATGTGCAAATAGTAACATGGACATATCTCCCGTTCATGGAACAAGTACAAAATATCTGTCGGCACAAAACTGGCACGACATAAAAACATAAAAACCTGGTCTTCCTATGGAGTGACAGTCCCATAGGTAAGACACAGTTCCAGGCACGAGTTTCCCTATGGTGTGACAGTCCCATAGGCAAAACACGGCACGAATACTGGCTCTTCCATGGCGTGACAGTCCCATGGATCGAACACAGTCCAGGTCATACACGGGTGGCACTGATCTGGCTCCCGTCCATACGACACCATCCTGCTAACACACGGGTGGCACCAATCTGGCTCCCGTCCATGTCAGCAAAATACTGGCCTCTTCACATGAGACACCGGCCTGGCCTCAAGTGAACGAGACGCAAAAACTGGAGATGGACCAAATGGTTGGCCAATTGGTGACATGTGGCAATGTAATATCCCACATAATGGCTTGGGGTCTAACTCCTCTATGTAGGGCTAAATAGCCCTTGGTCTCCCCTCATCCCCCACCTTTATGGTGGTTTCACGGGATCTTCCGGTGGGGGGGGGATCCGGTTGGTTGTTGGCCTCTGTCTGCGTGCTTCGCCTCCACTCTGCACGTGCACATGGTACTTTGCTTCCGCTTGTTGTTTGACGTTCTTTCATGGACATGGCAGGATCCCCTTGATAGAGAGGAGGCTCTCCCGGCATCCCTTTCTTTACTTACACCACACGGCTAGGTCGAAGGATCCAGATCTGTGCGATCGAGGGCACTCCTATGACAGCGGTCTCAGGGCCTCTCTCTCTCTCAAATTTTTGGAAGAGGCTGTGGGATGGTTTTTAGTCGCAAAAGACCACTCTCTTTCCGTTTGTTCAAGGTGTGGCCATCTTCAAGAGTCCCAAACACCATTGCCTTTGGGATTGCCCGAAGGCTCAAAAGGTCTGGCAGAGGATTCCCTGCATTTTCACTATGGACAGCCCGCCACAAAACACCACCCCCCCCCTGGACCCCCACATACAGTTACTTGGGGCACAGTTGCTTGGGCCACTAAGGATGAGGCCGCCATGGCATATGAGGAGGATGGGGGGGAGCGGGCTCATGTCTCTCATCACCGCATCTCCACAATTCCAATTCCAACTCTCTTCTTATCATTGGACTCCCGGTTCCTGCCAAAGATGGGAGATTTGCAACACTATTATTGCGTGGCATATTTGAAGAGCTCCCTGTAGCGAGGCCATTGAGGGCACCCTCACCCTGCTAGTGGAGTCCATCCAGAGCATCTTGCTCGATATCATTCATAATTCCATGGACATTAAGGAAAGCTTCATGGCAACTCCGATCACATGCAGAAGCGCCCACGGGTGCTGAGCCCACTTGGCATTATAGACCACCTGTGTGGTTTCCCACCCCTCCTCCCAATGGTATGAGGCAGCCTTCTCCTACCAGAGCGGCCAGCCAGGGAGAAGAGCACCCTTCCCCATTTTTCAATTTTCTTGATTATCGCTCCCCTCCATGCAGCTGAGTTTGTACTTAGCCTGCACAGCTATTTTGCTTGGTAACAAATAGAAGGATCTCTTTCCCGGGAAAAAACACACACACTTACACACAAGGGGGGTCCGCCCTTTCCGGCCTTAGTCATTTCCATACTACCATGTGTAATGCATCTTTGGTCCCATAAACCCCACACCACTATGTGGGACGTTGGTTAGTGATAATGGCACAGCCATCTCTGTATGCAGCCCATTGGCCTGCCTCCAGAACCTGAGACACTCTCTCCCCCCATGTGTGAGCTTTTCTCAGCACCTGGACAATGGAAGGTGGTATGAGATGGCTGAACGTATTGCATTGATTATGCCTCATTGTCTGGAGCTTGTATAGGCATGCACTCCACTATTGGTAGCTGTACGCACTCATGCAAGGAGCACCTACTGCTCTGCTTGTATGGGCTGCCATGTCAGCCCTAACTGTTGCTGCTGATTTAGCTCTACAAAAACCAATTCATCAAGCTGCTATTTTTCTGCCTTGAAACCTGTATGCAAGCCCTAATCATCAAGGAAAGATGAATGTGCCCAGCTTCCACTGCCCACAATAAATTCTAGCTGCTTTTCACCATGAGAATCGAAGCTTCTAAAAAATATGCTACATATTGGGATTCCTCCTGAGAACATGCTACACACAACTAAGACAAGAAGGTTATACTAAAAAAACACGTAGCTATAAACACACTACAACAAAACCTAAAGATTGGTTTCAAAACAGGTAGAACTTTTTCTGAGCTGATACCCACCACGCGTGAGTCCCCAACATGTGCTATGATGAGACAGTCTGCTCCCAAGAACATTACTGTTGCAGTTGACCCCGATTCAATATCCTCTCCAGTCTCTTCTAGCCTGCTTCTTTCATTCACAGAAGCAACATTCAGCTCTAAAAGATAATGATATTAATATCAGGTTTGGCAGGCTTGTGGTAAAGAGTACTGGATACACACCAGGACAAGAGCCGGTTGTCGGCTTGCAAAAAGGCCTTGGTGAGCACATTTTCTATAGCAGACAAATCACTGGTCTGCAAGAGCAAGCCGTTCTCTGATGCTGTGGCACATTCTTTGTACAACTCTTCCCTGATGACAATCATATACACACTTGCTAAAGACTCTATATTTAAGCACCAGCAAAATTGACATAGGTTATACATCATGTAAGCCTTCATGAGATTGAAGCAAAATGGAAGTAGCTTATGCATCATGAAAGCCTCCATAAGGTTGAAGTTGGATGTATATCATGTTAGAATACCTAAGGAATTTCACAGAGGAGAAGCCCGCATGGCCATCAAACACAGCTGCATAGTTGAACCCATTGATCCCATTCAAGCGAACGACAACCGAATCCTCCATTTCGGACCTGGGGCCCTGCAAGGCAATCTGGGCCCATGTGATGCCAGAAGTGGAGGGCATTTGGGTCTCTGATACCAATGAGGTGGAGGGCAATGCCTGGCCCAAATCCATGGAGGCACGGCAAGATGGAGCCGTTGTCCCTGCCCATTTGCAGGCTCTTCTGGAAACCACAGCAGAGCATGACAGGCAATGAGACATGAAGCTGCTCAACTGGATGAGGAAACGTTCATGGCAATGGTGGCGATTTTTGGGGGAGGAGATCATCTGGGCACCGCAACCACTCTGGCAGCTTAGGCTTGATAAGCTGCTTCCTGAAAGGGCGGGGCATGCCATGGTCTCTCTTTCTCTTTCTGCGTGTATGTGTCTGTGCGCTATGTGATCACTCTCTTTAACATAGTCGCTCAGAAGAGCCCGCAACGAGTGGCGGGCAGTGGACTTTGCTTGGCGTTGTGGGCGACGGCAACCTGGAGTTGGGCGAAGAAGAAGAAGCGCCTCACTCAAACTTCAGCTCGTAAGAGATGATCATCATTATTTCTTCGTGAAAACATCCGGTAACGGAGGACCACGCATTTTTATCCGTTCTAGTTCCATACAACCACAAGGATTGAGCTTGCCGGACAATTTGAAAGGAACACACCCCACCTCCTCTTCTATATTAAATTAAGATAAGATAAGATGATTTTATCTTTATTTTTCATATCAATTAATCAAGCTTAAGAAAGTTAAGAATAAAGAATAAAGGTCCTTAGGGTGACTAAAACCCGAATCAAAGCCAATTTGCAGGTTTTGTACTTGTGAGACAAAAACTTGAGTCAAAGATAAGATGATTTTATCTTTATTTTTCAGATCAATTAGTCAAGCTTAAGAAAGTTAAGAAAAAAGAATCAAGGTCCAAGGCCAGTGTTGGACCTTAGGGCGACTAAAACTCGGATCAAAGCGAATTTGTCAAAATTGGGTTTTGTACTTGTAAGATGAAAACTCGAGTCAAAGTGACCTTATTAAGATAAGATGTTTTTATCTTTATTTTTCATATTAATTAATCAAGCTTAAGAAAGTTAAGAATAAAGTTTAAGACCACTGTTGAACCTTACGGTGACTAAAACTCAGATCAAAGCAAGCTTGCCAACATTGGGTTTTGTACTTGTATGATGAAAACTCAAGTCAAAGTGAACTTATTAATAATAATCAAGATGAAGAACTTCAAAAATAAAGGTCTAAGAGAAAAACTCGAATCAAAAGAAAACTTTCCAAAACTAAGTTTTGTAACCCAACGATTATGATGTAAAAGAAGGTGGTGAAGCCATCCCCCTCATTGCTTGTTGTCCTTTCTCCCTTTAACTAAATAATTGATTTTTTATTTTCTTGAACTACAACAACAAATATCCATTTTAACACACCTCATCTCATCATCAAAGCAACTTCACACACACACACACACACAAACATTAGTAAGTCTTGCCGATGACAAAGAATAAGCATTGTAATGCCATCACAATATGGGTTGCTTTGCTTTTGCTAAATGAAAATATGAGATTCACTTTCCCATTTCTAATTTTACATTCTTCTTCTACGAGCACATGGCTCAAGAACCACATATGTAGTGGTTCTAATCTACATGTATAGCATCAAGTTTAACAAAGAGTCCTGATCTTAAAGGTTTGTATAAATGAATTTCTCTACATTCTAAGGGACTTTTACATCCTTAAGCTTACTTTGGGAGCTTACATCCTTCTTGCCCTCTTTTTGTTCATGTATAGTACTCTATATTGTGGCATGCTCTTGATTCTTTGTCGTACACATTACATGCATACCATACATATTAGCATACCATACACATTATAAAAATACCATACATATCATGGGAAAACTATATCAATACACAATGCACATCAAGGACATAACATCATGGGTATATGTTACTCCCTACCACAACCTAAGCTAGAATGAGTGCATAATTTATTGTTGGCGAACTTACTTGGATACCAACACCAAGTTGTGCTCCGAGGTGCTACTTGTATTTGGCCGCTCAATCTCTTCGTTCACTTTGTCAGTGTGTCACTCATTACAGTTGCTCTATTACATAAGATGGTCCATTCTCTCTCTTACATACAAGCAAGAAAGTAGGAGGCACAACACATAATAGGAAATACTCTCTCTCTCTCTCTCTCTCTCTCTCTCTCTCTCTCTCTCTCTCTCTCTCTCATGCACATGAGTTTTGCCGAGAGTCACTTCTAGTATGTGTATGTGTTCAGTAGTACGAGTACCTAGCCATTCAATTCACACTTGATCGGGCATCCATTAAAAGACTTTTAAAGACTGTGGCTTTATAATATTAGTCTTTTACATGGACCTAAAGCTAAATCTCAACAAAACCTCTTGGCTTATTACATCACAAATATACTATACATGGAAGAATTACAAAATGGGCTCAAAATGGAAGAATTACAAAATGGGCTCAAAATAAAATTAATATGCCCTCAGGCTAATGCAAGTTCCATCCTTAGAAACCTAAGTAGTGGGCTTTATAGTTGTTGTGGCTTGTTGACATTTGGTTGCTTTTGAGATGGTTATTGATGTCCTAAAATATATCATGAGATGGCTATGATGTCCTATAATATGTCATAAGACATCAAGAAACTCACCTTCCTCCATATCAAAAAACTCACCTTCCTCCACATCAAAATCTGAGTAAGTGTGCCAATGATTTCCAAGGCCTCACAAGGGTTAGTAAAAAATAAAGAGAAGATAAGGGAAGAGAAAAAGGTTCACAGTGTGGTGCTTATGATGTATGTGTTAGGGTTTGTGTGTTACTATGTGTGAGGTTGGGGTCCTCTTGGTGGCCAAGGTCTTCTGTCGTCTCTCGAGGTTAAGGCTTCCTTTGTCTTTGGCCCTTTGGTTCAATGTCTTCAAAAAATTGTTTGACATCATAAAAAAGGCTTTCATCCTCATCGTCATCAAGGTAAACAATGTGAGAGGCATCAAATGAGTATGTCCTCCTTGTGAGCTTAGCCTAAAGCTAGACTTTTGATAATTCCCTCAATTTGTAGTGTAGATTGCGATGTTGTAGGCCACTAAATGCCTTTGTGTAGCCTTTTCTACTCTCTCTCCAAGCTTCATTTTGAAGCCCCTAAAGACTTTTCTTGAGAAGTTCTTTAGATGTCTGATCTAGAGTGAGATCATCACTACAATCGAGCTCGAGAAACATATGCTCCTTTTCATTATGTAATAATATTGCATCTTGAATGATACAACACTATGAGACCCCTACCCTTACCAACACTCAAAATAGCTACAATGAGCAAAAGGCTAGCGTAAGGGTAGAGCATCTCACTTCATGCCTCGCTATCCTAATGTGAGCTATTCTAGTAGTTTCTCTCATAACTCTAGAATAGACTTCGCACTAGGAAATGCATACGATTCCTCTAAAGAATTATCCCTCCATAATTCTCATGGATGGAAGTCATATTGATGACTCGGAGATGGAGAAAATGTTTGTACTCAAATTTTTGCTTTTTCTAGAATAAAAATCATGTTTTTTCCAAGTTTACTAAGTTTTCATATAATTTTTGGTTTTCATTTGATGGAAAGCACCCATTTATTTGGGTCCACCTTGCTACCCACTTCCTAGTGGTGTATCCAATTTCTACTTCAACCAGATCCATAAGCACAACCTAGACCCCATCCAATCTCCTAGGTCTACCCTACCACCCTACCATTGGGCCTATGGAGATGGCGTGATCTCACAAACCAATAATTGATATTCCTGATTCATTATTCACACACCCAATTGGTAGGCAGACAGTTCACACACACACTCTACAACATATAAATCTTTTGAAAGCTAACATTGAAGCACTGAAATATCATCTATCTTAGCAAATAATAATAATGTCACATGTGTCTAAAATATCTCCTTTCACCACACCTCTGCTCCTCAAACCAGGAAGATATGCACCAAGTGATCTCGAGCATTCTAACTTGTGCTATTATCCGGCGAGGAGCCCACAAGTCTCACATTCATGATCAATAGGAGGCGATTCTAATGGCCATATCCTTCCCAAGGCATGAGCACTCTAGGTCACATTCACACCGATCTTATTACCGACACAAAGTCCCTGCCTAGACTTGCCTTTGGGATTCTTATTCTTTCTTTAAGACCTTTCTCTTGCATTATTTATTACGTAAATCTAGAAGAGAATCCTTCTAGGATAAGCTCTCCTTATTTTTTGAGCCAAAAAATTTCCAAAAATGGTCAAAAATACATAAAAAAAACCTCTAATTTTTTTTTGACTTTTTTTGAGAGTTTTCCCAAGCACTTAAGAAAAATTTCGACCACCTAACCCGATCAATTCAAGCCTCTTCTTCATAAACCCATGGATTCAGGAGTTGATTTCAACCAACCTATCAACGACGTCCCTACCAATGAAGATGCCAATGCTCAAGATGGTGGATTTACAAACTCACCACTTCCACCACCAACTTTTGAATATCGCGGCATTCAACTTCTCGAGTAACTACTTCAAGATGAACAACAAAAGCGCCTAGCCCTTGAACAACGATTTGATGGTAACGAAGTTACTACTCCACAAACTGAGGATGCCCGCATTGCCAAAATCATCAAGGCCACCTTTGACACTCAACAAACAAAAAATGACAGTAAGATTAGCCGTCATACTTTTACTTTTATCAAATTTTATGGCAAAAAGGATGCTCGTCTCATACTTTCATCATTCAATCAATTGGATGATTATTTTTCTAAGGAGACCTTTTTAGAAAGAGATAAGATCAAATGT
This sequence comes from Cibotium barometz, assembly GCF_041138505.1. Lineage (NCBI taxonomy): Eukaryota > Viridiplantae > Streptophyta > Polypodiopsida > Cyatheales > Cibotiaceae > Cibotium > Cibotium barometz. The sequence continues at coordinate 60,687,164 of NC_141054.1, read as the reverse complement.
GCTGCCAACCACATGGTTGACCGTGCATCATTATGGTGAAATGTTCTTTGTAAAAGTAGTGATAAACCAACTAGTTAGGTGGAATTCTAATGTAAAGTGAAGTCCAGCTTTTTGCCACCCTAGTTTACTCTCAAAGCACGTCATGCATGGGATACTTTGACTATGTCTGATCGTCGTGAGATGATATCACCATACATGAAAAAATTTTGGTAAACACTACTTCAACTCCGTATGCTTGAAGAAGTACCTGAAAATACAATTCAATGTCATTATGAATCAGGAATCAAAGAGACTATTCAAGACGAGGTAAACATGTTCAAACCTTCTACGCTTGACGAAGCTATTTCTTTAGCCCATGATGTAGAACGCAAAAGAGGTTTGCACAAAACCCCTCGATAATTCAATGCTTCTTCATCCAACAATCTACAAACCTCAGGCTTCAATAACAATCGACCAACCAATGTCTTGTTATGGTACTCCCACTAGGCCACATTCTTTTAACAATTTTAATGCAAATAGAAAGCCTTGGGTAGTACCTAGCAATACATGCACGAATCCCACTCAAAATGTAAAGACTATTAATGATCAAAGCAATGTATCTCAACCCAAGCCTATTAGTCACAACACTAAATTTCCAAAGAAGCCTCGCCCTACATGCTACAAGTTGTGCAACTAACCAGGCCGCTTTGCTACTCGAAGTTGGAAGAATGTTAGACCAACAACTACTCAACAACAAAGAGGTGTCCAATGATGATGGTGATTACGCTCTAGATTGGTTCGAATACATGCTACATGATGATGGTAATCATGAACAAAGAGATATGCGAAGTAACCCTATTTCATTCTATTCGTTGCTTAAGATGAAGGGTAAAATCAATGGTCATGATATTGCTATGTTATATGATGATGGTAGAACACATGATTTTATTTTAAAACGTGTTGTTAAAAAGTTGTAATTAGAAACACACCCATCACTTATAAGGTTAAATCTAAATTCCAAGGTACACGTTACAAATGGTACTAAGGAGATTAGGGAACTAGATATGTCATTGGTCCTTATAAAGAGAAAAGAGATTTCTTAATTGCACCACTGCACACTAGTGATATAATTTTGGGTATACCCTTTTGTCATTAACTCAATCCCACACACGATCTGGATCACACACCAAAATGAAACTTTAACTCTTCATAATGATGCCACCAATTAACTTTTTCTAGTGTTGACTATAGAGCTTTGAAAAAGATAACCGTAAAATATAGATATCCTATTTCTCATGTTGATGTCTTACTAGATAAACTTTGTGGTGCATCTGTATTTAGATATCACCAAGTTTGAATGCACACATTTGGAATATATAAGACTGCTTTTCATACTCTATCCAAACATTATGAATTTCTTGTTATGCCTTTTGGTCTTACTAATGCACCTACCACAATTAGTCGAATTATGAATTTTATTTTCTTGAAACACTAACACTTTGTCTCATTGTTTTCTTTGACGACATTCTTGTTTTTAGAAGAGCGTAAAAAACATCTTGCCTTTGTATTTAAACTTTTCACAAAGACAATTAGTTATATATTGCTAATCTAAAGAAAAGTTTGTTCTTTTAAAAAGAAATTAAATATTTAGGTCACATTGTCTTAGCTGAAGGAATTAGAGTAGATCCCAAAAAGGTTCACACTATTAAGACTTGGCTTATTCCAAAGAATGTTACTGAAGTTTGTTCTTTTCTAGGGTTATTCAGTTATTTTACAGGAAATTTGTTCATAATTTTTATTTAATTACATTACATTTGACTATTCTTCTTCGAAAACAAGCTGTTTTTTTGTTGGGGAGAGTCCCAACAAAAATCTTTTGACAAGCTTAAGCATATTCTTACACATACCCATGTACTTCAATTACCTCAATTACCTAATTTTTCTAGACCTTTCATCCTTGTTGACTGATGCTAGTGGATTTGGATTGGTGTAGTCCTCATGAAGATGGTCATCCTCTTGAATATAAAAGTCGTAAACTTAAACCATCCAAAATTAAATATAGTACATATGACAAAGAACTTCTTGCTATTGTTCATGCACTTTGCACATGGAAACATTACACCCAACCAACCATTAAAATCTGACCGTCACATTAAATGGGCATCATTTATTCAAAGTTTTTATCCTCTCATTCAATATTAACCATGAAAATAAAATGTTGTAGTTGATGCACTTAGACTTCCTTCAATTACAAACATTTATGTTCTTAATATGCATTCTTTTAATACTATGTGTGACACTTATGAGGATGACCCTAATTTTCATCATGTATAGTTGAAGTGCACTCTGACAATTACTTACCTACTGATAATTATTTATATTATGATGGATTTCTTTTCTTTGAGAAATGTTTAAGCACAACTCTTCTATCTAGACAACTTCTTTTGGAATAATTGCATAATGCCCCTTACATTGGCCATGGAGGAATCATTACTACTCTCAAAACTGTGCTCTATGGTTTTTATTAGACTAACGTGAAGAATGATGTTTTTATTAGACTAACGTGAAGAATGATGTTTCCAACTTTGTTTTTAAAAGTCTTATTTGCCAATGAGTCAAGCCGCACATAATGGAAAATAGCATGGCTTACTAATGCCTTTGCCTTGTTCTTGGCAAGAAATATCTATGGATTTCATTACTAGTCTACATGTTACTTCTACACGAAATGATATGCTTTAGACTATTATTGATAGATTCAGTAAACAAGCATATTTCATCGCATGTAAAAAGATATTTTGAAGTCGTGTATGGTAAGAAATTACTGACACCTGCTTCTCGACTTTTACACACTGTTCTTGCCACACCGTCTAATGATGTCACTAGAGATCATACATGAAGCTATGGCTAAATCCCAAACAAAATATACTACTCAAGCAAATAAGAAACGCAAGCCTTTTTCTTTCAAGAAAGGAGATCATGTATGGCTTCGTGTTGAAAAAAGAAGACTCAAAAGTGTTGACAGATATCTTACCTCTTTTCATATTAGTATACCAAAACCATTTAGAGGACCTCTACCTACCTATCCAGTATATGATGACCCACTAATATTAGATGAAGATTCTAAAATTATAGAACCAAAAATTATTTTGGACCATGAGAAAACAACTACAAGGAAAGGCAATGTTTATCATCGATAGCTAGTCAAGTATAAAGGACACCCCATTGACGTTTCTCAATGGTTACCTGATCATGCCCTCGCCGTCTATCCATTCTTAATTGCATCTTACAGGGATACTAGCCCATGATTATTATTGACGATTTTGTGACTACTGAGGATAGTTGCTTGTCACCCCTGGGACATGTTATGAAGATGAATTCATGGAATATTTTATATTCTCATGTTGCATATTTATGGAATCTTAAAATATTTCATGGAATATTTTATATTCTCATGTTGCATATTTATGGAATCTTAAAATATTTCATGGAATATTTTATATTCTCATGTTGCATATTTAATGAATCTTAAAATATTTCATGGAATATTTTATTCCTAGGTTTTTATGTTATAAATTCTCCTAGATGGGTTTAGATTGGGATGCCTTTCTAAATCTGGACGATCAACATATACACATTGCTAATAAATATGAATAGCATCCAAATAAATTAATGGAACTTGTTGTCACAAAATCAAATATTATTTGTTGATATTAAAGATTTGGTCATCTCAAGATATTTCCTGACCAACACCGCTTGCCTCCATTATCTGGTCCAATGATCTGCACTTGCATCAACTAAGCCAATCAATTAATAAAGTTATTGATTAAAAATAAATATCCATATGAAATTTCATATCAACAAGACAATGCAACCAATACTCCCACACATGTACGGATTCACCCTCCTATGTAAGTTCTTTTTTTTTTTTTGCATTTGGAGCCCCAATACGGAGGCTACTCTCATGATTAAATAGCATATTCAGGCCATTGATGCCTTATAAGAGCTCAAGACAGTGAGCTTTGGTTGTCCACAAGGGACAAGGGAGAGTTTAACCATTTTATAGAAGGCTTGTTAATCATTGGCAAAGCTCAATGATGGAGTGCAACTAGGAGCATGCAAGTAAATATATTGAGCCAAAGATTTGTTTATGCCAAGAAGAGGAAACAGTTGGAGTTCCACCAAAGCAAGTAGTGTAAAATGCAAAAGATAAATAATGTGTAACAGAAGCCTGTAGAGACAGATGCAACAAGTGGTAGTGCACTCGCCTATGCAGGGATTCACATGGTGGTGTTGATGGCTGCACAAGAGACTCCTAATTTGAAACGCATGAAAGATATGGTGATGCCCATAAGATTGTAGTAACCTCATGTCACTACCTTTGCAACGCATGCGGGATCTATTTTGAGTAGGCAAGAAGGTCCATTGTTGTGGACCACCATTCTCTAAGCAAGTGGAAGCTCTAGCAAAAATGAATTTGCAGAGGAGTGCAGGTATGGAGATGTGATTACAAAGAGGCAGCCAACAGTAGATAGTTGGCACATGGGGTCGCCTAGTAGGAGGTCGAGAGAGAGAGAAACAACCAACAGTAGATGCCCCAGCACGATCTCCAGATAGCACCAATAATTGATAGTAGGTGACCTTGAGTGTGTAGTAGACAACTCTTGTAAGAAGATAATATTAACTTAGCAGAACATCTAGAGTAGAGAGTATATGTTAACAATCCTAATATGGGATTGATCATGGTGCACAAGATTAAACTTAAAACCTAAGGTGGATTAAACCACACTAAAAACTCCATGAGAGAGAGAGAGAGATTGCACACTCAACACAAGATCTCTATTGCACTCACAATGAACCATACAATGATATAGGCTTTCTAGCCTTATCCCACTTTACACATCATCATCCATGTGGCACTCCCTTTTCCACTCTTTTGGTCAACACTCACACACACACACACCATACAATATTACATGTGGCATTCTTATCTTGCCACAATATCTTGCACCTTTAGGGTGCTTTCCCACATACACAAAACACCGCGATTACATCTCTCAACACCCCCTCTTAATCGAGGTGTTCCATAACTCACCCATCACCCATATCAATGTAGCATTGCACAACCGCAATCGATACCTCTCAACACTCCCCCTCAATGATACATTGGAGTGTCCATCAAACAAACATGTGTGCGTGTGTCTACCATCTTAGACACCAAGTCCATTTTGAGCCGACTCGCTCACAGCGGAACCACTGAGTCCGATTTGAACGTAGAAGTTCGGGTGGGAACCAACCCATGCGCATGCACCTGACACGTGCATCGCTCATGCACACATCACACGACAACCATTTCGAGCTTCTAGGTGAGCTTGGGCAGGGCAACCCTCATACCATGATGCCATGGGTGAAATACACATACAAAGCATTTTGGCGAAAGCCGAGCAGTGAACCCTATGTGTGAACAACCTCTTAACAATTATTTTCACAATTTGTCACAACAATGCTTTAAAATCATGTGAATGGGGGCATAACCAAAGGACAATGATTTGGTGGTGTGAATGTACCCTTAAATCATTTAAGGGTTTAAAGAACCAAAAAAATTTAATTTCTTTACTTTGGCAACCATGTGTCAGATTGTAGGGTAGCTTCAATGGTGGTGATGGAGGTAATGGGTGATACCATGGACCATCATGATTATGCTCGACGCCATGGTTCCCCCATCTAAAGATGTACTTGGAGGGTTGTCATTGATGAGGTTAGCTACAATACTAAAAAAGCAATGAAAGGGGCATAAAGATTATTAAAAGTAGCCTATAAACTGCTAAAAAGTACTCAAAGGAGTCTAAAGCATTAAAAGTAGCATATGGACCACATAAAAGCACTATTGTGTATATTGTTAACAAGCATTATCTATTGGTGAAAAGCACTATTGTGTAGACTAATAACAAGCATTATCTACTAAGTGAAAAACAATATTTAGCCTACTAAAAAGCACTTAAAAGTGGTAAAAAGAACTAGGTAGAATCTTTGTTCGAGAATGCCAAAAAAAGCAAACACATAAGTACGAATACTTCCATAAAGCAGTGATAATAGTATATGGACTTCTAATAGCAACATATGATTTGCTTAAAAGTAATACAAGAAGTATGTAGACTGCCTAAAAGTAGTCTATGAGCTACTAAAAAAACAATCAAAGTAGTCTTCTGTGGGCTAGTAAAAGTAGTCTAGAGATTGCTAAAACCACAAAAAAGGAGTCTATAATTGAAGTAGTGTATGTACTGCATAAAAGCATTATGTATATTGCTAACATGCTATATATAAGCACTGGGATGAAAGCACTTTATAGACTATTAAAAAGGAACTCAAACTAGTCAAAAAAGTTATAGATGGAGTGCCAAAAAGTAAACACATAAGTGTATATACTACTATGAACTAGTGATAGCAATATATAGACTACTAGAAGCATCATGTGAACTTGTTAACCACATATGGTTAACACATTTCTATGACATCTATGTCCACACGCTTATGTAATGGGCACCCGTATTATATTGTAAATCCCGTCATTTGAGGAAAACACCTTAAAGAAGCTCCCAAGTCTTGAGCTTCAAAGGGCAGACAAGAGGATTTTGGTTAGTTGGCCAAACCATAAAGAAAAGCCTTGTAACTATGTTTTGGCTGCCTTGGGTCACTTATTCCCGGGTGGCCTAGTGGGAAAAGGCTTGGAACTATAAAATACAATTTCTCTTATTTGTAACTCACTCTCCCATTTATGTAATAGAAGTGAAGTGTTCTCTCTCCCTTTCTCTTGCACCTCTAATCTAGCATGTGTGGTATGCTTAGGGTTAAAGAGAATGTGGGGGAGAGGGAGAGCTTGAGTTTCTTGCAAGCAAACACACACACACACATAAGAGAGTGCAGACACAAGAGAGAGATGGATGGTTGAATTTGCTTCTATCTTTTTTTCTTCTCTACAACCATATAACTAAAAGATAAGAGTACATATATAAAGGGAAAGTACTCTCCTACAACAACATATAAATGGTCAGTCTATAGTACTCTCCTACAACAACATACAAATGGTTAGTCTATAGTGCGAACCCAACTATATGAGCTGGTGCTATAACTATGCCATAACTCTAGTACTCCTCCAAAGTGACTATCACACAACCTGTCATCCACTGGCGGCATATCAACCATAATCTCACCAACCATGCCAGTGACATAAGTGTGGAATCTATCACCCAGGCGGGTCATTAATGTCTGCCATAGCACTAGTTGAGCTCGATATCTTAACACTCTCCCTCGAGCTCAACTCCACACACTGTACTCCAAGTAAGCTCCTAAACCTATGGAGCTTCTCTGTGCCCAATGCCTTCGTGAAGAAGTCAGCCACTTGATTCTCTATGCTGACATATACCACATCTACATTACCTGTCAGAACCTTCTCCCTCACAAAGTGATAGTGCTCCTCAATGTTCTCTTCTCTAGCATGGTATATTGGGTTACTTGGCCAACTGTATGCTACTCATGTTGTCACAATAAATGAAAACTGCCAAGTAGCTTTTGAAACCAAGCTACCTCACAAGCTGCCAACAACACCCTTGTACTTTGCCTCTTTTCTCAATAAGGCAACTGTTGCCATGCTAATTACTGCTTCAACTCACAGTAGCACTCCCAAAAGAGAACATAAAACCACTGGTAGATCTCTTGTCTACAACACTACCAGCCCAATCAGCATATGTGTACCCATGTAGCTGTATCTTTATACCAGCCTCATAGAAAAGTCCATAATTAACTGTGACTGTGGACTCTACATAACCTGGTTTTTCCATTCTCTATATGTCTTTAAACCACTCAGCATGATTGGTCATGTGGTTAGAGGCACCATAATCCATATACCATAGATCTTAAGATCCTAACACACCCCCTGTTGTGGAGTTGAGCATGTGCTGTATCACAAACAATTTCTCACTTCTATCATCACCACACTGTTTACTAGATGATGCATAGTTGTCTTACTACAACTTTCCACTTTTAATATCATTCTTCTTTTTATAATAGTCCTTTACCATGTGCCCTAGTTCGCCACAATAATAGCACTATATGCTATTTGTAGTTTGATTTCTTTGCCAACCACCTCGGCCTCTTTGGCTCCGCCCGCCTCTAGACTGGCCTCTTCCACCTATGTATGATTGCTGCATGCTACAAATTATTAGATTGTTGTTGTCTAGAATTCTAATTTCCTTGTCGACCATGACCTCTCCCTTTGCCTCTACTTGAATTGGAGTAGAAGGCCTGTTCTGATGTGTTCTTGCTTTGTAAAGAAGAGTCTTCACCTTAGAGACTTTTCTTTTATGATCACGACACCAAGTCCCAAAAGTTAGAAATATTTTCTGATAAATTTACTTTTCATAGAAAGGGAACGTCACCTGCATGCATGAAACTCTAAAAAACCCCCTATTTAAGTTTATCTAAAAAATAAACTATACCTCTTTCTAAGAATATGAGTCCCAATTATGAAATTCAAGTATTCTCTATTTAAGGTTTAAAAATCAAATAGCAGATATTGATGTTATACATGTGACAAGTTAGAGTCCATGTAAGTAGCATGGATGTAAGTGCTAGAAGCACAAAGACCTACATGTACTCTCTAAAAATTGCTCCATGTGTAGTTAGCTTAAAAGAGCAGTAAACTAATCAAGTTTTCAAACTATACCACACTAGATCACATATTGTAAACTACAAGAAGAAACAAAATCCCTACTTTCATTCTTCCCTGCCTCCTTGTCCCCCCCTGCTAGCATAAATCCCCCTCACCCCCTAACTTACAAGCTTAAGCCCCCTTCTAAGACCCCCCTCCCTTACACTCACGTGATACCATAAGATATGGCTTGTGAATCTCTCGAGGAATATTCTCTCTGACTGTAATGGAGGTCTTGAATGGCTTGTACTCTTTGCCGAGCCCATTCAAACAAACACTCACCAAATCATCATCCTCCATTGATATATTGATAGACCCAAGGGATTCAACAATGCACTTGATCTTTAAAGCATACTCATTGATAGACATGCTTTTCTTTTCCACTATATGCAACTCTTGTTTTAGCCACAATTTTCTTGCCTTTGTATTAGTTTGGGACATCTATACCAAGTTCTGCCATATGCAACTGGCTGGAGTGTTGGTATCTTGTATGTGACCTATCATTGTGTCTGTGACACTGATCGAAAGCCAATACATGACTTTCCTTGCACATTGATCTAATCCTTGAATGCCTTTATATTTGCTGTGACCTATCATTGTGTCTATGACACTGATCAAAAGCCAATACATGACTTTCCTTGCACCTTGATTCTAATCCTTGAATGCCTTTATATTTGCTGGAGTGGCATTCTCTTGAGAGAACTCTGGAGGCTCCTCATTGTCTCATTCTCAACATAGTCCCAAAATCCTTTACCCATATGAGGAAATTGGTCATTCTGAACTTCTAGGCATGGAAGTTGTTCTTTTCCAGCTTCTCATCACTGACAATCTAATTGAGTCCATCAAACATGTATTCCTGCAACAATCAAAAACCTACAAACAGAAAATTTCTGTATGTAACTTGTAACACATCAGTATCCTCTGTGAGACTACAGGGGTACTTTAGCGTAACCTGTAGGTCACCAGATCTGACCACAATACATGTACATACACTCAATATCAACAATACATGTGCAAACATTATCTACACTTCCAAATGCATTGCTGCACTGTAATAACCAGATTTTGGCGCGAGACCAGGTACAGTTATGACAGAACGGAGATCAAAACACGTCCAAAATGCAATTCTGGCCATAGAATCGTAGTAGAAAGTATTGTGTACCACACATGCACCTCAGTCAGAGATGTGTAGCTCCCGGAGCTTTCGAGGGGCGTTATAACTAAACCAAGAAGGGAAAGAGATAATGATGCTCTTACCCATGTACCGCTTCCTTCCTTGCTTGTTCTTGCCTCCTTATCTCTCACATGAACTAGAGCTCTAATACCATAAAGAGAATATGTCTTCTCTTCTCTATATAACCATATAACTAAAAGATAAGAGTACATACATAAAGGGAAAGTACTCTCCTACAATAACATACAAATGATCGGTCTATAGTGTGAACCTGACTATATGAGTTAGCGCTATAACTATGCCATAACTTTAGCACTCTAGAGTGGTTGTCATACAACCTATCATCCACTTGTGGCATATCAACCTAATCTCACCAACTATGCCAGTTACATAAGTGCAGAAGCTATCACCCAGGAAGTCATCAATGTCTGCCCGCTGTAGCACTAGTTGAGCTCAATATCTCAACAAGGGTTAGGGTTTGGGTGTACTAATCGCTCGTTCCCTCTTACTTCTTCTCTCCCTCTTGCTTGAGTGATTCGGCTATCGTCTTCTGTGGAGATTTCACATGAACATCAAAACGAGAGAGATTGCACCACCCGTAGGATTAGGAACCATCTCGCTGTGATAGCGAGTGCGGGAGGATTGCGGCGGCGACGAGTGTAGTGGGACCAAGTGCATAAAATATTAAGAATTCTTTTATGAATCCTACTCTTTAAGAATTCTTTTATGAATCCTACTCTTTTTAAAATTCACCTCCATCTGTCCTCAAACATTTAATCCAAGAACCATATTGCTTCTCTGCAAAGCTTTATGAGCATACGTTTTTTTTCTTTAAAAAAGGTGTTTTTTGGAAAAAAAATAGCTTTTTTATTCCAAAGCGTACATCCTTACGCTTAGGAGTGAATGGATATGGGCCTATAAGTGAAAGGCCATGCCTTTCGGTATGAACAGCCGTGGCTTTATGAGTGTAAGTTTTTTTGGTTATGCTCGTACATCCATACATCGCGCGATTTTGAATTTGGGTTGAGTGGAGATTTGAATTTTGAGTGAGGGACAACTAAGATTCCCAAGTAGGTGGGAAGATACTAAAGTTAGAGGTTAACTCTAAATTAGTGGTTCTCAACTAATCTAGAGACTCTCTAACTTAATTAAAAATTAATCTTCCATAATCTCACTAGTAATTACCTTTTAACTCTCTTTCTTTGATCTCTAATTACCTTTTAACTCTCTTTCTTTGATCTCTAATTACTCCCTAATGGTGAAGAGTTTTGAGATGGGGATTTGATAGGTGGATTAGCAAACCTAATGATGTGATCATCTCCAATTAATCTTTCTAATTAACTCACTCAAAAGATAAAAATTAAGCTAATAAGATTTAATTAATGTTAATTATCACTAATTATGACCTAATGAGAGTGGTCTAAGCATGGATTTAGGTCAATGCAAGTGTTTAGAACACTAGTGCTACTTCAATTAGTCTAATTGCAAGAAATTAGGCTCAATTTTTAGGTTTTTAGCTCTCTTTGAGCTCACTAATCAATAGATTAGTAATAATTAATAAAAATTAAGAGATTATTTATGATTTTATATATTTTTTGGTTGATTAGAGTTCTATCTTACATTCCTAACCTACTTATGTACATAAACCTAACAAAAAACATGATTCAAAGCTAAAAATTAGCCAAAAAAAACTTTAGGTTTAAGCAAAAACCCTCTCTTTTGAGCTCTCTAATCACTCAAATCTCTAGTTTTTTTTTTGCTTAGTCACTTACTAATCCTACTCCCAACCATAAGCTATACACAAAATCAAAATTAAAAAAAACAAAGACAACCAAAATAATTAACAAAACAAATCAAACAACCCAAAATTGAATGCCATAGTTACTTACTTGGCATTCGAACAATGGAGACTCCATCGCATTCGAACATCGGATTCCCCGGTAGCGGTGCCAGAAGATGTTAAGCTCACCCTAACGTGTCGCAGGAAAGTTGTTGATCTGTCGAGCTTCAGCTATGCTCAAGAACTCTATCATGGAGCCTTCATCATTTTCTCAAGCTGTTTTCTCAAGCATCCATCATTTTCTCAAGTACAATCAACTTCCAAAAGGTACTTGTCATACATCATTCAAAATTTAACAATTTCTTGCATATGCTAGTTCTCTTCTTGTTTTTCATTGGTCCAAAATTCTTTCTTGAATTTTATTAGTTCTCAGTAATAATAATAATTAATTATCCTAACAATTTAATTTACACCTTAAGCTATGTTTTACTTATGTTATAAATGCATAAATTGACAGTTTTACCATAACATGTTTTTGATAGTTTAGGATTAGGGTAAAGCTTTTTCTTGAATTTAACTTAAAATTGACAATTTTGTCATATTAATGAGTTTTTGACATTTTAGGCTTAGAGAAAAGCTTTCTCTTGAATTTAACTCAAAATTTGAGTGTATACATAGGAATACACCTCAAATGCTTTTGAGAATTTCTTGAGAAAGCATGGCATAAGAAGGCAATTAACTTGCAGGTATACACCTCAGCAAAATGGTGTTGCTGAGAGAAAGAATGAGTCATTTGTGAAGTGGCCAAGGCGATGCTCAATGAAAAGAGAATGCCAAATTATTATTGGGTAGAAGCATGTGCCACTGCAGTGTATATACTTAATAAGACACCTACAGCAGCCATACATGGAAGTATGCCAGAGATGCGGCTTACAGGTTTTAGGCCAGACATTGGACACCTCAAAGTGTTTGGATGCATAGCTTATGTGCATGTGCCTGACGAAAGACGGAGGAAGTTGGATCCTAAGGCAGAAAAGTGTGTGTTTGTTGGATATGCATAGGATCGTAAGGCATACAAATGTTACAATCCACAAACTAGGCAAGTGGTTATCTCACAAGATGTGGTGTTTGATGAACTTGCTAGTTGGTACAAAGCAAAGGATGAGGGTGTCATTGATTCACTTGAAGCTAATGTGCATGTGAACTTGCCACAAGCAAGTTCTAGTTCTACTTCTATGTCTAGGCCAGCAGAGGCTGAGAGTAGCACTGTATGTCCATGGTCAGGGGACGCTTGAGGCATGAGAGTGTAAGCACTAGGAGTAGTGCTGTGGATAAAGGAAAGAAGAAGGTTGAAGGAATTGGAATTACAGGTTATGAGTCGTCAAGTTCAGAGAGTTTGGATGAGGAACTTGGCATCCCAGTTTTACGCACACCTGGTGCTAGGCAGGATAGATATGTGCCACCACATGCTAGAGTGACAGGTGTTCAGAGTGATTTGCATGCATTGCGGAGATCCCAAAGGGTCAGATATCCAGTTGACAGGTTGACATATCGTGATTTTGCTATGCATTATGCATATATGACCTCTTTGGTGAAGCATGTGGAACCTACATGCTATACAGAAGCTATTGGAAAGCATGTATGGGAAAAGGCAATGGATGTTGAGATGGACACATTGGTTCATAAAATGACACATGGGATTTGGTTGCATTACCACAAAACAAAAATTGGTTGTAAATGGGTTTACAAAGTGAAATGCAAGTCTGATGGTTCCATTGAATGCCATAAAGCAAGATTGGTAGCTAAGAGTTATGCACAAACCCAAGGCTTGGACTATGATGAAACATTTAGTCCAGTGGTAAAGATGGGAACAGTGAGAGCAGTCATTGCTATGGCTGGAGCAAATGGTTGGGAAATGCATCAAATGGATGTGAAAAATGCATTTCTAAATGATGATCTACAAGAAGAAGTTTATATGGCACAGCCAGAAGGGTATGTACACCCAAAGTATCCCACTCATGTATGCAGATTGAAGAAGGCATTATATGGTTTGAAGCAAGCACCTCGTGATTGGAGTGATAAGATGAGCAGATATCTTATCTCCCTTGGATTTCATGTTTCTACAGCAGATTCTTCACTCTATATGAAGAAAACAGATCATGGGATCGTTTTACTTGTCATCTATGTGGATGACTTGATTATCACAGGTGATCATGGTACAGATGTGATGCATGTCAAGAAAGCATTGAGTGGGCAATTTGACATGAAAGACTTAGGTGAGTTGAGATACTTTCTTGGAATTGAAGTGATCAAAGATCATGCAGGTACATGGTTAGTGCAATGCCAATATGCCTTGGATATGTTGGCAAAATATGGGATGACAGGGTGTAAGCCAATGAGTACACCTTTGGAGCAGAATGTGAAGTTGCGGGCTGATTTTGGTGAGGAGTTGGATGATCCATCTATGTACAGGAAGATGGTTGGTAGTCTCATTTACATGACTATCACACGCCCGGATTTGAGTTATGCTATGGGGCTAGTAAGCCAATTTATGCAGAGCCCCAGAAAACCTCATTTGGATGCAGTGAGACGCATTATGCGATATGTAAAGACCACTGCACATTATGGTCTTCTTTATGAGCATGGTAAAGGCTTGGATATACATGGCTACACAGATGCTGATTGGGCAGGTAGCTCATATGACACGAGGTCTACTAGTGGTTATGCCTTTACACTTAGAAGTGCTATGGTGAGTTGGAGTAGCAAGAAGCAACCTACTATTGCTTTATCCAGTACAGAGGCTGAATACAGGGGTGAAGCCACATTACTACTTGTGAAGGAGTATGGTTAAAGAGCCTCTTGGCTGATTTGGGTGAGCCTATTGATGGCAAAGTTGTCATTCATTGTGACAACATGAGCAGTATACAGTTGGCCAAGAATCCAGTGTTTCATGCACGGACCAAACACATAGAGGTCCATTATCACTTTGTCAGAGAGAAGGTGTTGGATGGTACAGTGGATCTACAGTATGTGAAGACTGAAGAGCAGGTGGCCGACATCTTTACAAAGCCACTTAGCAGGGGAGAAGTTTGAGTACTTCCGTACTATGTTGGGAGTATGTGGGATGAGCTTGAGGGGGAGTGTTGAGAGCTTTGATAGCCCAAGCTCATCTACATCTTCATCTATGGCAATACATCATGAGCTTGAGAGGGGATGTTGAGATTCAAGCTCGATGTCAGTGTGTGCCAGCTGTGCTATGTGCTGGCATGTTAGGTAGCAGCATGTGTGAGACATAAATGACCGCGTCCAGCTGGTCATAGTGTGAGGACATTAGCTAGGGTTAGATGTGTGTGGACACAACTCATAGAGTGTCTTGTGTATTATGGATGATGGCTTTATGCATTGTGTGAGAAGGGAGATGGCTTCCCTCTATGGTTAGGGTTTTGCAATATACATTAGGGTTTTCTCCTGTGTGTGTGTCTCCTCTCCCTCTACCTATTTTTCAACAAGAGTGTGATTGGAGTAGATGGTAGTTCAAGCTTTCTAGCTTAATCACCATTGCCTTTTGGAATATCTCTTAGTTGATTAGGGAGTTGAGGAAGGGCCTAAACAAGGGAGATTGACACACCTCTTGGCCTCTTTAACCTCTCCAATAGGAACTTTCATAATCCAAAATAAGTGGTCTACCCACTAGAACTATGGTTTCTTGTTGCTAGATACCAAAAGGATTCTTGACATGAACAAATGGTGCCACTACCGGTAATCAAACTAGTCTTGGATGAGATAAGGAACTAAAGCTATTTTTCTACTAAAAAATCTTATATTATTCCCACTCTGTCTTGCCCTTGGATGCAAATCCTTGGTAGAATAAGAAGAAAATGTGTTCTGGAGTAGGATTTAAGTTGAATTGTGTGATTGTGTGTATGTACTATTGGTGTGATTTTGTGTGACTAAAGTGGGATTTGCTTCTAATCTTAACCTCTTTTGTATTTTGTATTGACTTATTTGTTCTATTCTTTGTCTCATGGGGAGTGGTGTAATGAAGAGCAAGCTCTCCCAGGTGTGATTAAGGTAGGTTATCTCTCCACTTGGTTGATTTTATCATTAACCTTAAATTAATTAGGACATTAGTGTACATTAGCATTTTTTATATTTTTACCAAGATTAGCTTTATCAAGGAATTAATTTTTGTAGTAGTTATTTTTTGTAAAATTGAGGTAAAAATCATGACATGGAGTGTTGTTAAGCAACCCTATCATGTCAAAAAAACCCTAAAAATAATAAGAAAAATCATGAAAAACTAATAATCTGCATAAAATATATGCTTTCTATTTTCTAGAATTTTTGGATTGTTGACCAGGATCTGGATCGTCCTATTCCAGATCATTGAATTTGTGTCTAGATTGGTGGCCAAAGCTGAAAGTAGTTAATGAGGGAGTGTCTATGGTAAATGGTCTTCATTTGCCATACACGAGCATAAGGAAAGGGGGGGCTATCAAGGTATCAATTGAATACTCTTGTAAGAGGGTATATGGTTGAGTAAAGATCCCTGTAGTACTTGAAAAGTGTATAGAAATTGGTACCACCTTCTATCATAAATACACTTTCAGATTACCCGTCGTCGAGCTCTACTCGAGAGTCCGAATCATTGAGCTTATTCTCAGATCATCCCAAGTAGTAAATTGTTTAGTGTTTAGATTGCCTTCATTTTAAGTCACTATCCATTTCAAATCATGGATGTTTCTCGACCGATTGTCGATCTTATCTCTAGGTCGTTGACAATCCAATTTGTATCTATATCCTAATCATCCGTCCAATCCTTAGATCGTCAAGATATTTAGATGAATGAAATTTTAGATCGTAGGTTCTGATTTGCAGCATGTTCGGATCTTGTTCAGATTGTTCGGCATCTAGATCATCCATCTGTCATTCCGATTGCCGATCTAACTGTTGAGATATCGAGCTCATCTAGTGAGGCGATGGACACTAGGCCCCACACTTACACCACTGGCATGGTTGGTGAGATCTTGGGTGATATGCGACCAGTGGGATGACAGGCTGTGTGACAGCCATTCTAGAGACTGGCATAGTTATAGCGCCAGCTCATTTAGTTGGGTTCACACTATAGAGAACCCTAGTATGTATTTGGTTGAGTACCTTTCATATTGTGTGTACTCTTATCTTTGTATATGTGTGTTGAGTGGTGTTGAGTGAAGTAGAAGAAGATTTTCAGCCTCTCACCTTGTGTGTTCTCTATTAGGGTTTTGTGAGTGTGTGTGTGCTTGCAAGAGCTCAAGCTCTCTACTCCCCTGCATCTTTTCATGGTATTAGAGCCAGGTTCATGCTAAGGGTTGAGCTGCAAGCAAGAGAAGCACAGGAAGTGGTACGAGGGTAAGAGCTTCAACTACTCTTCCCTATTTGTGTTGGCGACTACACCCTTGTCGGGAGCTCTACGGGAGGCACTGGCAAACGATCTCTGATTGAGGAGCTTTCTTCATGGGAGTAAAGCTATAGGGCAACTATAATGTCCTATTGGACAAAGTTTTTTGGGCCGAAAATGCGTTTCGGGTGCGTCACGACATCCGTTTTTCAAAAAGCGGGCGATTTCGAGCACTGCGGGTAAGTCATCGATTCTTTGCAGAACTCTGTTTTAAGAACTACAGGAAGACAGATTGGCTGTGCAGACACTGTGTGTGCTGCAAGGAGATCAACAGTTGCCATTGGGTGTATGTATGCACATTGAGGTCACTGGTTGTGACATTTGAGTGTACTACAGTACCGCTGCAGAAAATATAGCAGTTTGTGCAGGATAAACCAGAGTGCTATTTCTGGTAAATTTGTGTGTCTAGCAAGATGTCAAATGATGGCATAAACCAGATTGTTGCTGAGAAGCTTGATAAGAACAACTTCCATGCTTGGAGGTTCAGGCTAACAAGTTTCCTGATGGGAAAGGGCTACTAGGACTACATAGAAGGTGAGCATGAAGAGGCACTAGAGATACCGGACATCAATCCGACTGCTGCAGATGTGAAAGCGTTCAAGGATTGGAACCAAGGAGCCAGAAAAGTTATGTATTGGCTCTCTATCAGTATACAAGACACCATGATTGGGCACATACAGGATGCCAAGTCCCCCAAGGAGGCGTGGGACACCTTGGTAAAGCTCTATGAAGTAAATACCAAGGCATGAAAGATACAGTTGAAGAATGAACTTCATACTATGGAGAAAAAGAGTATGTATGTGAATGACTATGCATTGAAGATAAAGGGTATTATGGAATCCCTTGCATCTATTGGTGTTTCAGTAGATGATGATGATAAGGTGGAAGTCTGCTGTCTACGTGGTCTCGGACCACAATACAAGGCGTTCAAGACGTCTATTCAGACTCGGCAAAACATTCCCAATTTTACAGATTTGGTGTCTATGTTGATTATAGAAGAAAAGAGCTTGGGTGAGAACCAAAAGTCTTCACAAAACAAAAACAGTTCAGAGCAACAGGCCTTCTACACAAGTTCAGGACGAGGACGAGGAGGTAGAGGAGGCCGTGTGGACGCGGTCAAGGAGGTGGCCGAACAGGTAATCAGAATTATGGCCCCAGCAGCAGCAACAACAATAGTCCCAGAATTCACAACAACAACAACACGCAGGTGGAAGAGGCCAATTCAGAGGCAGGGGGAGTCAAAGAGATCGTGGAAATTGGCAAAGGCAGTATAATCATACACGTGGATGCTTTTATTATGGTAAGCCTGGACATGTGCAGGCAGATTGTTATAAGAAGCAGGTTGACATGCAAAATGGGAAATTGCAGCAAAACAACTATACATCCTCGAGCAGAAACAATGAGGATAATGAAAGGTTGTTTGTTATGCAGCATGTTGTTAATGCCATGTCTGGAAATGTTGAAGCAGCACATAAAGATGATATATGGTACGTTGATTTAGGTGCTTCGACCACATGACAAGTCATGGGGAGTGGTTCAAGGAGATGAAAAACCTTGAAAGACCAGGTTTTGTGGAAACAGGGAATGACACTGCTCATCCAATTGCCCATGTTGGAGATGTGCCATTGTGTATGCAGGATGGCAAAGTGAAGTACCTTGCAGATGTACTTCATGTTTCGAACATAACAAAGAATCTGGTTTGAGCTGGCTAGATGATTGAGTAGGGTTTGCAGGTTCGGTTTAACCCTGATGGTTGTTATGTTGAAGACTTTAAAGACAAGTGCAGGTTGGTTGCAAAAGGCAACAGAGTGGGCAGAATGTTTACATTGAATGTAAGCATGCCTAAAGTGAGTGCTACGATGTTTGCAAATGGTTCAAGATTTGTTGCAGACACAGACATTTGGCATAAAAGAATTGGACATGTGAATGTGCAGAGAATGAAGTCTATGCAGACTAAAGGAATTGTGACAGGGCTGCCAAAGTTTAAAGTTGAAGGAATGAAGAGAATATGTGAAGCATGCTAATTTGGAAAGCAAACAAAGCATGTATTTCCACGTAAGAGAAATGTGAGCAGAAATGCACTAGATGTTATGCATTCAGATGTATGGGGTCCTACGAAGACCATGTCTATGGGAGGCTGCAGGTATTATGTGACATTTATTGATGACCACACAAGGAAAGTGTGGGTATACTTCATGAAGGAGAAGGGTGAGGTGTTCACTCATTTTTAGAATTTCAGAGTTATGGTTGAAAAGCAAGGGTTGAAAAGCAAACAGGGAAATATGTAAAGTGCCTAAGGTCAGATGGAGGGGGAGAGTACTTCTCCAATGAGTTCTCTGAATTTTTGAAGAAGAATGGTATTCGGAGACAGTTTACATGTAGATACACTTCGCAGCAAAATGGAGTTACTGAGAGCAAAAAAACATGCACATTGCTGAGATTGCACGAGCATTGATGGAAGAGAAGAATATGCCGCATAGCTATTGGGCTGAGGTTGTTTCTACAGCAGTTTATATCATGAGCAGGACTCCAACTGCAGCCATACATGATGTAATTCCAGAGGAGAAGTTTAGTGGCAGAAAACCTGATTTATCTCATCTAAAAGTTTTTGGATGCGTTGCATATGTGCATGTGCCAGATGAGCTGAGAACTAAGCTGGATCCAAAAGCTGAAAAATGTGTGTTTATTGGATATTTCCTTGAGCAAAAGGGATACATGTGTTATAACCCTGCTACACGTGAGTTGAGGGTAAGCAGGGATGTTGTTTTTGATGAGATGAGCAGCTGGTATGCTGCTGGAAAAGAAGCATACCAAGGATGTTGTTTTTGATGAGATGAGCTGCTGGAAAAGAAGCTATTGTTGGGGCTGATGTGAGTGAAAATGTGGTTGCACAGAATGCAAGTTAGCAATCACAGTCTTTGAGTGGACCAAGAGAGTCCTCCTCTAGTGGTTCAGTTGTTGATAGACTATGGAGTGGCAGGCTGCGTCATAATACTAGTCCTGCAAATGTGATAAGTACATCACATAAAGGCAAAGAGAAAGTGGTTGAGCCCCTTAGTATGCCAGACATTTTTGCAGAGCATTCTCATGTTGATAGACTATGGAGTGGCAGGCTGCGTCATAATACTAGTCGTGCAAATGTGATAAGTACATCACATAAAGGCAAAGAGAAAGTGGTTGAGCCCCTTAGTATGCCAGACATTTTTGCAGAGCATTCTCATGTTGATGGGGAGAGTCTAGTGGCTCAGAGATGAGCCTTGATGTGAGGAGCTTGGGATACCAGCTATGAGAACACCTGGTGTAAAGAAGGCTATGGAAGCCACATGAATGCAAAGCTGCGAAGATCTGGGAGAGTGAAGAATCCTCTACAGAGGTTTACCTATGATGGTTATGTGGCACATCACTATACATACATGGCAAAGGTTGTGCAGGTTGTAGAGCCCACATGCAATGATGAGGCTATTGGAAATGTGTGTTGGGAAAAAGCTATGGATGAGGAGATGGATGCACTATATGGAAATGAGACTTGGGATTTAGTGCAATTGCCTGAAGGCAAGAAAGCCATTGGATGCAAGTGGGTGTACAAAGTAAAACATAACAGTGATGGAAGCATAAGCAGGTACAAGGCTAGATTGGTAGCCAAAGGATATGCACAGACATATGGCATTGATTATGAGGAAACTTTCAGCCCAGTTGTTGCCAAGATGGCAACAGTGAGAGTTGTGATAGCAGTGGCTGCGTCAAAGAAATGGTCTTTACATCAGATGGATGTAAAGAATGCATTCTTGCATGGGGATTTGCAGGAAGAGGTGCATATGTTGCAGCCACCTGGTTATGAGGATGTGAGTCACCCTGAGCATGTTTGCAGGTTGAAGAAAGCCTTGTATGGCTTAAAACGATGTAGAGGGCATGGTGGCCATTATTGAGGCTTTGAGGCTTTAAAAATAAAAAATACATTAATACAAGTGGCCACCCTATAAAGGACCACGTGGAAGTTACGGTGGTTGTTGCCAGCTCGACATCTAGAAGTTGGCAAAGCGTGGGACGTGAGAAAGAAGCGAGTCGGGTGAGCTAAGAAGGAGGCGGCCCTGTGTAAAGAGACCACTTGCTGGGAATCGTGTAGGGACCAGAGGCGCAGGAGTTGGCCGTGTCCTAGAAAGTAAGAAGGAGACAAAAATGTTGAAAATAGGGTTGCAGGAATGCACACACACACACACACACAATGGATAAGCTCAAGGGAGGACACAATGAGATGATAATGAGCATATAACATCTTTAATTGATTGAGGCAAGCAAGACACAAAAGAGCAAGAGAGTAGAGAAGAAGAGCTTTCTATTAGTTGCATAAGAGCATGAGTCATGGGAGTTATACTTTATGTTTTGTAGGTGACCTCTAGGGTTCACACTCTTGGGTGGCCAAAGTTAAAAGTTTAGTCCTCATGCTCATTTGGCCACTCTCGATAGTATAAACACCTATTCTAAATCTAGCACTCTCAACCTAGGATCCCGTGGTGCACCTTTAATAGACAAGTGGCGAGCACACACGTAAAATGTACAATACATGGTTTTCTTGTGAATTTCAGCCATTCCGATGCTTGTGGACCAAAAGAAGTGAAAATAATACGGTGGCGGCATCGATGCCATAGAGGTCTCTAGCAAGGGTTAATATACCCCCTGTAAGATTCCCAGCTTTTGAGGTATACAGGAGTAAGAACCTCTCTTTCTGATCTTATAATTATTCCCCTCTCTGAAATAAAAGAAAGATTCTGTTTTACCCTATTTTGACCTATAGAGAGAGAGAGAGAGAGAGAGAGAGAGAGAGAGAGAGAGAGAGAGAGAGAGAGAGAGAGAGAGAGAGAGAGAGAGAGAAATATCTGGAGAGAGGTAGTCCAAAATTGAGATATTTTTTGATATAAAAATCCTCCTAGTATCTAAAATGGGTTCCCCTGAAACAAAAATTCAAAAAGAACTTTCCAATGTGCAATTGGAATTAATTGGAAATAGGTATAAAGGACCTTAGCCTAAGGATCTAGATTTTCAAAAAAAATTAGATTATGGTCCAAGTAAGGTTCCTATAGGCCAATAGGATCAATCCATGTGTGGGGAGGAGATAAATCCAATTTGTAAAAGAAGATTCCCAAAAATGAGTGAATGCCCACATAAGATGAAGAGTTGACTATGTACAAGGTTTATTAGTAAAAGACTATGAGTATTACTGAAAAAATGAGATATTTTGGGTATAATGATTCCATTTTGACACATGTGTAAGGAAGGGGAGTCCCTTCAAGGAGGCGCCTACTTCACATGCTTGAATGAGTTTTAAACTCTAAAATAATGTGATATTTTTATCTCTCCTCTCTCTTGGATCAAACCAAATCAAAAGGGAACCAAACTAGGTCCAAATCTTGTCCAAATTCAACCAAACTGAACCTGGAAAATTCTAGAAATTAGTTGGACTTGGTTAGAGGCCTCCCTCTCCTATAAATAGATCCTTAGCTCTTTGTAAAAAAATATAAGAACTATACTATGCCAGTATTATGCTGAAATAATGATAATTTTTACTATTCTCTAAAATTCTCTCCAAATTGAAGAAATTGGAGCTTCCCTCTTTCTTCAATCTCCATTGGTGGCTCCATCAACATACCAAACCAATTGATTGGTTGGGGGCCTCTACCGTGTTCAAAGAATCAAGCAATTTGTAAGGTAAAGGGTGAATTTTGATCTTTTTCTATAATTTCTCAATGTTTCTCTCTTCTCAACCCCTCTCAAGCTTGAGAAGCTTAATTGGAATGGCTTTTTAATGCTATTGAAGTTAATTGACGAATGGTAGTAAGGAAATACATAAATTTTCATTTATGCTTAATTTTAATGATTTTTATGTAATTTCTCTCTCTCACTCAAAGAATGGTCATTCCCATGACAGATTCTCAATCCAAATGAAGCTTCTCATGAAGCTTTTCCCTAATCCAAGAATAAATTCTATGCTTGTTTAATTGGAGGCAAAATTAATGGCTTTTTTATGCTTTTAAGTTAGTTATTTCATGAAAATTTATGATTCAATCCATAATGGGTTAATGATCCAATTAGGGATCATTCTAATCATATCCATTGTGTTAAAGTTCATTCTTTTAGAATAAATTGAGATTTATCAGTAATAGCAGCGGAGCTATGGCAAAATTTCTTTAAAAATTACACATAAAACATTTTCATTCAAAGTATGAAAAGAGGACTTCCTACCATATTCTAGGAATTACCATCCTAGATAAACTGATTGATTCTCATTGTTATCATAGAAATATTGATTTTTAGGTTTATGCATAATTAATGAATTTTTAGATAAATTTATTCATCTATGAGAAATAATTAAATGTTAAAAGAGGAATTTCCATTACATTTGGAATTCCATGATTGACTGGGAAAAGAGAATTTCCTATCATATTGGAATTATGGGATAATTCATTTAATTTCAAAAATGAATTTTTAGATAAATTTATTTATCTATGATCCCGGATAGTAATTGTTCTATGGATAAGAATCAACGGCGGCTGTGCCTCTCTTGATGGGAAAAAAAGCGTTGATCTCTATGATCCAAGTGCAAGTTTCTTCCTTGATCTGACCGAGTGTCTTTATAGGTTCGGTCGGATCAGTTTAGTCAGTAATGACCTTGACTACGTTAGAGAAAAAAAATCGTGGAGGAATCGCCCGTGCTGTCCGGGCAAGGGAAGTTTTTCCGGGTTCGGTTTTGGAAGAACCGAGGGATTAGTCTCCTGTTCGGATATCCGTGGGCGAGGCCCCGAGTGAGAGGACCCTGCACCGTGCAAGGAGTGCTACTTCCGCTGCTAGCAACACCGAATGCGCAGAGGGGGCAGGGATCTTTCACCCCCCTTCCTGATGTAGATTCTGTCCTCGGTTCTGTCCTCAGAATACGTGGTAAAGATTCGGTGAGGCGCTGGATGCATGTTGGCATTGGAAATGTTGGAGGTCTTAGAAGATCTGCAAGGCAAAATGGTACAACGAGTAAGATGCTCTTGTGAAAAAACCCCATTTTTCAAAAGGTTGGTTGACTCTGACAAGATGTAGTGGCATCATATCCTTCTTCTGTGGATTTGCACAACTTTGGCACTCCTCACATTCTTTGACAAATAGTGCACAAACTTTGAATAGGGTGGGCCACCCCAATACCTCGATTGGAGTATTTTTCTTGCCATAACATTGCTTGTGAAGTGTACACCAGCTAATCATTGGTGTGCTTGTTCGATGATGTATAAGTAATCATCCTTCCTGGGGCAACATCTTTATATGTCATCCTTACCACGTCTATGAAGAGTTCCAGCAAATCAATTGGTAAGGTTCTGCTTCTTAAAGCAACTTTTGCGCTATAAATTTTCTTAACTTTTTTGCCTCTAGAAAACCATTACTATAAAGTTAATGATTCTCTCACTCCATTGTGGAATAGCCTCAACCTTGAATATTGTAGCTTCCGATAACTCGTCATCAACTCTAATTGGTGTTTCACCATTAGGTATGCGGGATAGATTATCCGCTACTATGGCATGTTTCTTGCAAGGCCTCACAACTATTGTAAAATCAAACTCAAGAAGAATCAAACACCACCTTGTGATCCTTCCCGTGGAGCATACAACAAGGCTTGATGATCAACATAGAAAACAAATTTGTTAGCAAGAAGGTAATGCCAATTTTTTTTTACAGCATAAACCATTGCTATGTCTTCATGCTCAGTGGTGATGTAATTGATTTCACCCTCATCTGGTTGATGACTTGCAAAACTAATAGGTTCCCTAGTTGTGCTAGGACACATCCAATTGCAAAATTAGAGGCATCAATGTATACATAAAAGATGAGATCCTAGTTAGGTGTTTGCAAGATTGGAGCACTGGTCTAAGGCTTGCTTCAATGCATCATCAACTTGTTGACACTCCTAAGTCCATATAAATACATTTCTTGTACAAAGGACAAGCTATTTCTGCATATACAATAATAAACCGACAGTAGTAGCCGACATGGCCCATGAATCTTTGGACTCTGTTGTACATCCACATCCATTCTTCACATACACACATCCATTCTTTCATATACACATCCACATCCATTCTTTCACATACATCCACATCCATTCTTCACATACGCATCCACATCCATTCTTTCACATACATCCACATCCATTCTTTCAATTACACATCCACATCCAATTACTTCACATCTCATCCACATTCATTTTCATTACACCACATCCTATCACATCCCATTTACATCTTATCACATCCCATTTACATCTTATCACATCTCATTTACATCTTATCACATCCATTCACATCCTATCGCATCCCATTTACATCTTATCACATCCCTTCACATCCTATCACATCCCATTTTCATCTTATCACATCCATTCACATCCTATCGCATCCTGTTTACATCTTATCACATCCCTTCACATCCTATCACATCCCATTTTCATTTTATCACATCCATTCACATCCTATCGCATCCCGTTTACATCTTATCACATCCCTTCACATCCTATCACATCTCGTTTACATCTTAGCACATCCTATCACATCCCATTTTCATTTTATCACATCCATTCACCCACCCCATTTACATCTTATCACATCCATTCCACATCCTATTCCCATTTAGTAGCTTTTTCTACTTCGATAACCGATAATGGGACTTTTCTAAATTTATGCTAATTGCTTGGCCTAAATAAAGGTTCTTTTTCTTGACGACCATTTCCATATTCTTTCTCAATTCCTCAAATGAATTATACTTGATATTCCTCTTTTGAATAAAGAATGCATGGGATTTACAAAAATCAATTCTACCCATATTTTCACTTTTGATAAATAATTCTAAAATTTCTCTTTTCTCATTTAATTTTTTTGGACCTTAATTATCATGGGAATTCCTCTTTTTGCATTGCATTCAATGTCATGGAAATTCCTCTTTTATCATCAAATAATTCTCATAAAATATCCATTAGTTCCAATATGCTAGGAATTTCTCTTTTCCCATCTATATGATTGAATTCCAATTACGGTGGGAATTCCTCTTTCCTCATTTAAATTTATCGATGCAAAAAGATAAATTTAATTAAATTTTCTCTTAAAATTAGATAAAAATCTCCATTAATTTCATTATACTAGAAATTCCACTTTTATTAAATGATTGAATTCCAAATATGGTGGGAATTCCTCTTTCCTCATTTAAATTTATCTATGTAAACAGATAAATTTAATTAAATTTTCTCTTAAAAATTAAATAAAAATCTCCATTAATTCCATTATACTAGAAATTCCACTTTTCTCATTTAAATGATTGAATTCCAAATATGGTGGGAATTCCTCTTTTATCATTTAAATTCATTTATGCATAAAAATAAATTTAACTAAAATTCTTCTTTAATAACATATCCATTATTTTGGTATTCCAATTTTTCTCTTTCTCCATTGGAATACATGGACTTCCATTGTCATGGGAATTTCACTTTTATCATTAAAAATAAATTACTAGAAATTTCTCTTTTTTCTAATTAACTATTTATGCATAAACATTAAAAATTAAATTTTCCATGGTTATGATGGGAATTATTCAATTAACCTAGGATGACCAATCCTAGAATATGGTAGGAAGTCGATTTATGGACCTAATTCCAAGTTTTTTATAATTTAAATAGCATAAAAGCATTAAAAGGCCACTTCTTTGGCTTCTAATTTGACAAGCATAGAATTTACTTTTAGATTTGAGAATTGCTTCCATGAGAAGCATCATTTGAATATAGAATAGGTCATAGGAATGACCATTCTTTGGGGGAGAGAGAGATATGCTTAAAAAATATTTTAATTTGAGCATAAATGGAAACTTTATAAGATTTATCACTAAAAATCATTAGAGAGCTTCAATTGCATTAAAGAGCCATCCAATTAAATACTTCTCAAGCTTGAGAGGGGTTGAGAAGTGAGAAACATTTAGAGATTAAGAAAAAAGACCATAAAGTCACACTTTATCTCTTATTTTGCTTGATTCTTTAATCTAAGGAGAGGCCCCCAACCAATCAATTGGTTTAGTATGTTGATGAAGACTCCCAAGAAGGTTGAAGAGAGAGAGAAGCTTCAATCTCTCCAAATTGTAGAGGATTTTTAGGGGATAATAAAAAATATCATTATTTTAGTATAATACTGGCATGGTATAGTTCACAATTTTTTTTTACAAAGGACTAAGGATCTATCTATAGGTGAGGGGGGCCACTATTTGAGTCCAACTAAGTTCTAGAATTTTCTAGCTTCAGTTTGGCTGAATTTGGACAAGATTTGGACCAGGTTGGCTCTCTTTTTGATTTGGTTTGATCTAGGAGAGAGGAGAGATAAAAATATCTTATTATTTTGGAGTTTAAAACTCCTCCATACATGTGAAATAGGTGCCTCCTTGAAGGCTCCCCCTTTCCTTACCAAGGTATCAAAATGGTATGATTACTCCAAAATAACTCATTTTTTTAGTAATATTTTATAATTTTTAACTAATAAATCCTATACTCACTCAACTCTTCATCTTATGTGGGCATTTACTCATTTTTGGGTATTTTATTTTATTCATTGGATTTATCTCATCCCAACACTTGGATTAATCTTATTGGTCGATAGAAAACTTAATTGGACAATAATCTAAAATTTTTAGAAAATTTGGATCCTTAGGCTAAGGTCTTTTGAATCATTTTTAATTAATTCCAATTGCACCTTGGAAATTTTATTTTGATTTTCTGTTTCAGGGAAACATATTTTTGATATTTGTAGAATTTATATATCCAAAAATATCTCAATATTGATTTACCACTCTCTAGAAAGTTTTATCTCTCTAGACAAAACAAGGAAAAATAATATTTTCTTGTATTCAGAAATAGGGAATGATTACAGGATATTAAGGTAAAGGCTTATTCATTATTCAGGCTGAGGAGGAATCTTACATCCTCTTCCACTTGAAAAACACGAGATGTCCTCATCTCGCAGGTGGAGTATGATCTCTTTCATCTTCTTCTTCTTCTTCAATTACTTCCAGCGTTACTGCATTGGAAGTGGACGACCGATTTGGGAACATCTCTCTTCGACTTCCCCTATTCTGAGGTGGAGTTCTTGCATTACTTTGGATTGAAACTGCGGGTTGGTTAGAGGATCTACCTTTGGGATTTCCTTGATTTTAGCGGAAAGGAATCTGATTACTCTGGAAGAAAGAAGCTGGAGTGTGGAATCTTGGTCCCTGATTTCCCCGCCCCGAAAACCTTAATCCTTAAAGAAAATGGGCAATCCATACTGTGATGTCCAAATCCTTGATAGTTATAGCATTTCACTTCTTTGTTCAAGGGTGGAACTTTTGAAGTTGAATTCCAGGGGATTGAGTTCCGAGAAAGGGACCTTTCTTCAATTCTGGAACTTTCCATTCTCAAAGCTTGACCTTATTGACTCTTAGGCAGTGGAAGGTTGAAATCACCTTCTGGATATGGATTAAGTCCATTCCTATATCTTAGCTTGGTTATGATCCTTTCATTGCAAAGGTGGGGTTGATCCTATCTTCCAAGTTAACAGACCATCAAAGCTAAGCATATGGTTAAAATATATCTTACATAAGTGTTCAAGCATCATGGAATGCCGAAGTCCATTGAGATCCCAGGACAACAAGTCTCTTTTGGCGGGCCTTATTTAATAATATGGGTACCAAATTGGACTTCTCATCAGCTTATCACCCTCAAAGATGATGGTGCTGGCCTCGGTGGGACCTTGACATCAAAGGCCTTGGCGAAATCCTTCGCCATCTGCACTACTTCGGCCATGGAAACTGGCTTGGCATTCTTCACTAGGGTATTCAAAGGTTCGTTCAGTTCCCGAATGCATGTGGCCATCAGGTGTTCTTCATCTAGCGGTGGTGGCGAGTATTTGAGGAGGAGAGTGAATGCTTGGTGATACACTTCATTAGTTCTGCTCTCCTGGGTTAACTCTAAGAACTCGTTCATCTTGGTTTCCAAAAAGCCGAGAGGACAAAATCTCTTCCTTAGGTAAATTTTGAGATCATTCCATGTCTGAGTGTTCCGATCCTCGCTCAAGTTTTTCCCTTCACCCTTGAAAGGTCCAGGCTGCGATCTATGTGAAGAGTTTTACGAACATCCAAGTCGAGCTCTTCCTCATCGAGTTGGGGGTTATCATTCCTACCATGACGACCTCGATCCATGACCCTATCAATACGAAAACTCTTGTTAAGTCCCGATATTTATAATTCAAATCCGACATTAAATCCAACTGATTCTGGGGTTCTTTAGATTGGTCAGTCCCTCACAGAATCCTCGGATAAAGATCCCTTCTAACAGAAGAACATATAGAACTCAGTATCAGAGAATAATTTATTCATATTCTTAACACAATAATGGTCCATTAGACCGAAAATTTCATCTGAACATTTCTCCACTGGAATTTCAGTTATGCAGGTTTTCAATTTGTCATCCCTTAACTTGATCCACTGGGTCACGTGTTAACAATAGCAATCTGTTAGCACAATCCACTAATCTCATAGGGATTTGCTGAAGTCATAATCATCATTCCAGTTATTATCATCAACACTGGGATTCGTCCCATTCATCCTCATTGTGGCTTTGTTCAACTTATTGCTTCTCAACCAAAATTCAGGAATCATTATTTTTCAATCAGAATCCAAATAAACTCATCAATTCACAACAACCAGAATTTTAAAATCATATCAAACCACATTCGAATTCATCAACTGGATAACATTTTTGCTTATAATTTCAAGGTCTTAGATTCACTCGTATATACTACCAGTAAATAGCTGCAGTTATACCCTCGGTATATGCGGGTAGTCACGGTCCTTGGAATTATAAGGTAAATACCATCATGTCTAGTCTCAAACAAGTCAGGGATTCCATACAATTGCGGTACTTCCATCTGAAGACCCAATTACAAATTTATGAATCTTCATTCTGAATATCAATTTGTATGAATTTCATCACACAATTACAACCTTTTATTGCTACTTCATAAAATTTTTGACATTTTTGGCTTCTCGGTTGATCCACTTAAGCCAATTCGCTCTCACTCCAACTGAAAGATCCCTGCCCCCTCCATGGAACGAATTCGAGGGTGCTAGCAGCGGAAGTAGAACTTCTTACGTGGGGCAGAGTCTCTCACTCGGGGCCTCACCCACACGGCGGATATCCGGACAAGAGACTAATCCCTCGGTTCTTTCAAAACCGAACCCGGAAAAACTTCACTCGGCCAGAAAGCACGGACGATACCTCCAAGATTTTTTTTAACTCTAACGTAGTCAAGGTCATCTCACTGACCAAACTGATCCGACTGAACCTGTAAGTCACTTGGTCAGATCAAGGAAGAAACTTGCACTTGGATCATAGAGACCAACGCTTTTTTTCTCCTTGAGAGGCACAGCCGTTGATTCTTTTCCATAGAACAATTACTATCTGGGATTTACTTCATCTATCGAACCATAACAGAATTGAGTCTCAATTTAGGGATCCATCAGTCGAGCCTAACCCCATCTAGTCCGGTGGGTTACCCAACCACCCAACCACTGTAGTGATGGGATCCATTTAAGAATTTGGTTAGGTTTTGTCCCGGGTACCAGGGAAAAGAGTTCCCAGGCCCCCTAGTCGGATCTTTGCAAACTTCAAGCTAGTCACACCACTTACACACCCAGTACGAAATTGCCTTTTTCCACAGATTCAGCTGTCTTTAAAAATAATCTTTTAATGAAACCATAGTATCACTGATCATAATCCTCCAAAATATCCGGTTGAATTCTAATTTCCAATCATTTCTTCATCGATGTACCTATGGCATCATTGGCAAGCAGAACGCTCACCACCTGTCCACTCAGGGGCCTTTTCAATAGTTTCTAGCTCATAGTACTTGGAAATATATTCACTTATAAAAACTCCAGATGGACTCTCCGTCGAAGATCAGCAAGATCAACCAACAGATCCATAAAAAAGAGCCATAGACTCATCCGTTGAGGATTAGTAAGGTCAATCAACCAGATCCATGCCCGAATTCAGAATCTTCCTCGACGCACGTGTGGGTATCTTCAAAGACCCAGAGCCCAAGCACCGTATGGTCAACACCCTTTTCAATAGTTCCTAGCTCATAGTACCCGGCAATATATTCCCTTATAAAAAATTTCAAGATGGAATCTCCGTTGAAGATCAGCAAGGTCAACCAACAGATCCATATAAAAGAGTCATGGACTCATCCGTTGAGGACTAGCAAGGTCGATCAACTAGATCCATGCCCGGTTTCAGAAAATAACTCTTACTCCTTGTTCCAATATCTTCCACGATGCATGTGTGGGTATCTTCGGCGACCCATAGCCCGAGCGCCGTATGGTTAGCACCCTCTAGGATCCTTCGCAGGTCACCTAGCGCTTCACTCATAGACCGCTTCCTTGGTCCCTCATCCACCGTATACCGGAAGCTCACCATTTAAATCGAACCGAGGCTGGTCAAGACCTCGACCGACCTTGCTATATGCGAGAGGTCCTCCGTTTACTCTCCGTGCAACTTTATCAGTTAGGTCTCCACCACAACCTCATTCACAAGACGGTCAAAAATGCTTCCCCATCATTCTTGACATAAAACAGTCATTTAAAAACAGGTCATAAATACAGTTTCTATAACAAACTCTCGTCTTTCCACATTGTTTCACATCAATCTATATTACTTAATATAGTTCCAATCATATGTATTCCCATCGTCCTTCATCCATTCTCATCCAATCACATCATTTTCATCCAATCTCATCCAATCTCATCCAATCTCATCATTTTCATCCAATCGCATCATTTTCATCCAATCTCATCCAATCTCATCCAATCACATCATTTTCCATCTCATCACATCTTTCCACATTTATACTCATCACATCTCATCCACTCACATCTACCCATATCCACATCTCATCACATCACATCATTTTCATCCAATCTCATCCAATCACATCATTTTCCATCTCATCACATCTTTCCACATTTATACTCATCACATCTCATCCACTCGCATCTACCCATATCCACATCTCATCACATCCATTTCACCTCACATCTCATTCGTTCGCATCTATCCCGATTCACATTCCATCACATCTCATCCATTCACATCACATCTCATTCATTCACATCTATCCCGTTTCACATCACATCACCTTCTTTCACATACACATCCACATCCCTTCTTTCACATACACATCCACATCCATTCTTTTACATACATTCACATCCATTCTTTCACCTACACATCCACATCCATTCTTTCACATACATCCACATCCATTCTTCACATACACATCCGCATCCATTCTTTCATATACACATCCATATCCATTCTTTCACATAC
Organism: Cibotium barometz; assembly: GCF_041138505.1. Classification (NCBI taxonomy): domain Eukaryota; kingdom Viridiplantae; phylum Streptophyta; class Polypodiopsida; order Cyatheales; family Cibotiaceae; genus Cibotium; species Cibotium barometz. Next base: position 60,654,663 of record NC_141054.1, on the reverse strand, counting down.
ATCCACATCACATACACATCCACATCCATTCTTCACATACGCATCCACATCCATTCTTTCACATACACATCCACATCCACATCCATTTACTTCACATCTCATCCACATTCATTTTCATTACACCTCTTATCACATCCCATTTACATCTTATCACATCTCATTTACATCTTATCACATCCATTCACATCCTATCGCATCCTGTTTACATCTTATCACATTCCTTCACATCCTATCACATCCCATTTTCATCTTATCACATCCATTCACATCTTATGGCATCCTATTTACATCTTATCACATCCCTTCACATCCTATCACATCCATTCGCATCCTATTGCATCCCATTTACATCTTATCACATCCTATCACATCCTATTTTCATTTTATCACATTCATTCACATCCCATCGTACCCCATTTACATCTTATCACATCCATTCCACATCCTATTCCCATTTAGTAGCTTTTTCTACTTCGATAACCGATAATGGGACTTTTCTAAATTTATGCTAATTGCTTGGCCTAAATAAAGGTTCTTTTTCTTGACGACTATTTCCATATTTTTTCTCAATTCCTCAAATGAATTATATTCAATATCCTCTTTTGAATAAAGAATTCATGGGATTTACAAAAATCAATTCTACCCATATTTCCACTTTTGATAAATAATTCTAAAAATTTCACTTTTCTCATTTAATTTTTTTGGACCTCAATTATCATGGGAATTCCTCTTTTTGCATTGCATTCAATGTCATGGGAATTCCTCTTTTATCATCAAATAATTCTCATAAAATAAATTCATAAAATATCCATTAGTTCCAGTATGCTAGGAATTTCTCTTTTTCGATCTATATGATTGAATTCTAATTATGGTGGGAATTCCTCTTTCCTCATTTAAATTTATATATGCAAAAAGATAAATTTAATAAATTTTTCTCTTAAAAATTAGATAAAAATCTCCATTAATTTCATTATACTAGAAATTTCACTTTTATCATTTAAATAATTAAATTCCAAATATGGTGGGAATTCCTCTTTCCTCATTTAAAATTATCTATGCAAACAGATAAATTTAATTAAAATTTCTCTTAAAAATTAAATAAAAAATCTCCATTAATTCCATTATACTAGAAACTCCTCTTTTCTCATTTAAATGATTGAATTCCAAATATGGTGGGAATTTCTCTTTCATCATTTAAATTCATTTATGCATAAAAATAAATTTAACTAAAAATTTCTCTTTAATAAAATATCCATTATTTTGGTATTCCAATTTTTCTCTTTCTCCATTGGAATACATGGACTTCCATTGTCATGGGAATTTCACTTTTATCATAAAAAATGAATTATTAGAAATTTCTCGTTTTCTTAATTAACTGTTTATGCATAAACATTAAAAATTAAATTTTCCATGGTTATGATGAGAATTATTCAATTAACCTAGGATGACCAATCCTAGAATATGGTAGGAAGTCCTCTTTTCATATTTTGCATGAAAATAATTTGTGTGAATTTTTTAAAAATTTTACCATAGCTCCGCTGCTATTACACATAATTTTCAATAATTTTGAAAGCATAAAGTTTTAGTAATACAATATGATTGAATAACTATCATTTGGATCAATATCCAATTATGGACTTGATTCCAAGTTTTTCATAATTTAAATAGCATAAAGTATTAAAAGGCCACTTCTTTGGCTTCTAATTTGACAAGCATAGAATTTACTTTTAGATTTAAGAATTGCTTCATGAGAAGCATTATTTGAATATAGAATAGGTCATAGGAATGACCATTCTTTGGGGGAGAGAGAGATATGGTTAAAAAACATTTCAATTTGAGCATAAATGGAAACTTTATAAGATTTATCACTAAAATTCATTAGAGAGCTTCAATTGCATTAAAGAGCCATCCAATTGAATACTTCTCAAGCTTGAGAGGGGTTGAGAAGTGAGAAACATTTAGAGATTGAGAAAAAAAGACCATAAAGTCACACTTTATCTCTTATTTTGCTTGATTCTTTAATCTAAGGAGAGGCCCCCAACCAATCAATTGGTTTAGTATGTTGATGAAGACTCCCAAGAAGGTTGAAGAGAGAGAGAAGCTCCAATCTCTCCAAATTGTAGAGGATTTTTAGGGGATAATAAAAAATATCATTATTTTAGTATCATACTGGCATGGTATATAGTTCATAGATTTTTTTTACAAAGGAATAAGGATCTATTTATAGGTGAGGGAGGCCACTATTTGAGTCCAACTAAGTTCTAGAATTTTCCAGCTTCAGTTTGGCTGAATTTGGACAAGATTTGGACTAGTTTAGCTCCCTTTTTTATTTGGTTTGATCTAGGAGAGAGGAGAGATGAAAATATCTTATGATTTTTGAGTTTGAAACTCCTCCACCTATGTGAAATAGGCACCTCATTGAAGGCTCCCCCTTTTTTTACCAAGGTGTCAAAGTGATACGTATGATTACTCCAAAATATCTCATTTTCTTAGTAATATCTCATAATTTTTAACTAATAAATCATGTACTCAGTCTACTCTTCATCTTATGTGGGCATTTACTCATTTTTGGGTATTTTCTTTTATTCATTGGATTTATCTCATCCCAACACTTGGATTAATCTTATTGGTCCATAGGAACCTTAATTGGACCATTATCCAAACTTTTAAAAAAATTTGGACCCTTAGGCTAAGGTCTTTTGAATCGTTTTTAATTAATTCCAATTGCACCTTTTTGTTTTTTTGTTTTAGGGAAACATATTTTTGATATTTGTAGAATTTATGTATCCAAAAATGTCTCAATATTGATTTACCACTCTCTAGAAATTTTTATCTCTCTCTAGACAAAACAAGGACAAATAATATTTTCTTGTATTCAGAAACAGGGAATGATTACAGGGTATTAAGGTAAAGGCTTATTCATTATTCAGGCTGAGGAGGAATCTTACATCCTCTCCCACTTGAAAAATGCGAGATGTCCTCATCTCGCAGGTGGAGTATGATCTCTTTCATCTTCTTCTTCTTCTTCTTCAATTGCTTCCAGCGTTACTACCTTGGAAGTGGACGGCCAATTTGGGAACATCTCTCTTCGACTTCCCCTATTCTGAGACGGAGTTCTTGCATTACTTTGGATTGAAAGTGCGGGTTGGTTAGAGGGTCTACCTCTGGGATTTCCCTAATTTTGGCGAAAAGGAACCTGATTACTCTGGAAGGAAGAAGCTGGAGTCTGGAAACTTGGTCCCTGATTTCCCCGCCGCCCCGAAAACCTTGATCCAAAAGGAGTTGGGCAATCCATACTGCAATGTCCAAATCCTTGATAGTTATAGCATTTCATTCCTTTGTTCAAGGGTGGAACTTCTGAAGTTGAATTCTAGGGGATTGAGTTCCAGGAAAAGGACCTTTCTTCCTTTCTGGAACTTTCCATACTGAGAGCTTGACCTTGTTGTCTCTTAGGTGGTGGAAGGTTGGAATCACCTTCTGGAGCTAGAAATCTTTTGAAAGATGATGGTGCTAGCTTCGGCGGGATCTTGACATCAAAGGCCTTGGCGAAATCCTTCGCCAATCTGCACTGCTTCTGCCATGGAAACTGGCTTGGCATTCTTCACTAGGATATTCAAAGGTTTGTTCATTCCCCGAATGAGCCTGCCATCAGCTATTCTTCATCTAGCGGTGGCGAGTATTTGAGGAGGAGAGCGAACGCTTGGTGATACACTTCAATAGTTCTGCTCCCCTGGGTTAACTCTAGGAACTCGTTCATCTTGGTTTCCAAAAAGCCGGGAGGACATAATCTCTTCCTTAGGTAAATTTTAAGATCATTTCATGTCTGAGTGTTCTGATCCAGACGGTTTGTCTCCTAGTGGTTTCTCCATGCCACTCTGACTGTTTCTACTATCTTCAGCCTTGCAAGAGCCATTTTGCTCTTCTCATTGTACCCGGTGACATCGAAGTACTCTTCCATTTTTTCGATCCACTTCTCCACAGCCTCGCCCAAGTTTTCCCCTTCACCCTTGAAAGGTCCAGGCTGCGATCTATGAAGAGTTTTACGAACATCCAAGTAGAGCTCTTCCTTATCGAGTTGGGGGTTATCATTCCTATCATGACGACCTCGATCCATGACCCTATCAATACAAAAATTCTTGTTAAGTCCCTTTATTTATAATTCAAATCCGACTTTAGATCCAATTGATTCTGGGGTTCTTTAGATTGGTCAGTCCCTCACAGAATCCTGGGATAAAGATCCCTTCTAACAGAAGAACATACAAAACTCATTATCAAAGAATAATTTATTCATATTCTTAACACAGTAATGGTCCATCAAACTGAAAATTTCATTTGAACATTTCTCCACGGGAATTTTAGTTATGCACATTTTCAATTTGTCATCCCTTAACTTGATCCACCAGGTCAAGTGTTAACAGTATCAATCTTTTAGCACAATCCACTAATCTTATAGGGATTTGCTGAAGTCATAAAAATCATCATTCCAGTTATGAGATCAACACTGGGATTCGTCCCATTCATCCTCATTGTGGCTTTGTTCAACTTATTGCTTTTCAACCAAAATTTAAGAATCATCATTTCTCATTCTGAATCCAAATCAGCTCATCAATTCACAGCCAGAATTTTAAAATCATATCAACCACATTCCAATTCATCAACCGGATAGCATTTTTGCTTATAATTTCAAGGTCTTAGATTTACTTGTATATACTGCCAGTATAAAGAGCTGCAGTTATTCCCTTGGTATATGCGGGTAGTCACGGTCCTTGGAATTATAAGGTAAATACCATCATGTCTGGTCTCAAACAAGTCAAGGATTCCATACAATTGTGGTACTTCCATCTGAAGACCCAATTACAAATTTATGAATTTTCATTCTGAATATCAATTTGTATGAATTTCAACACACAATTACAACCTTTTACTGCTACTTCATAAATTTTTGACATTTTTGGCTTCTTTGTTGATCCACTTTAGCCAGTCCTCTCTCATTACCAGCTGAAAGATCCCTGCCCCCTCCGTGCAACGAATTCGGGGGTGCTAGCAGCAGAAGTAGCACTTCTTGCGCGGGGCAGAGTCTCTCACTTCTTGCGCGGGGCATAGTCTCTCACTTGAGGCCTCGCCCATATCCGGACAAGAGACTAATCTCTCGGTTCTTCCAAAACCAAACCCGAAAAAACTTCCCTCGGCCAGAAAGCACGGGCGATACCTCCAGGATATTTTTTTTACTCTAATGTAGTTTAGGTCATCACTGACCAAACTAATCCGACCGAACCTGTAAGTCACTCGGTCAGATCAAGGAAGAAACTTGCACTTGGATCATAGAGACCAACGCTTTTTTCCTCATTGAGAGGCACAGCTGTTAATTCTTTTCCATAGAACAATTACTATCCGGGATTTACTTCATTTATCGTATCATAACAAAATTGAGTCTCAATTTGGGGATCCATCAGTCCAGCCTACCCCATCCAGCCCCGTGGGTTAGCCAACGGCCCAACCATTGTAGTGATGGGATCCATTTAAGAATTTGGTTAGGTTTTGTCCCGGGTACCAGCAGGGAAAAGAGTTCCCAGGCCCCCTAGTAGCCGAATCTTTGCAAACTTCAAGTTAGTCACACACCCAATACGAAATTACCTTTTTCCACCTTCTTTCACATACACATCCACATTCATTCTTTCATGTACATTCACATCCATTCTTTCACCTACACATCCACATCCATTCTTTCACATACATCCACATCCATTGTTTCACATACACATCCACATCCATTCTTCACATACACATACACATCCACATCCATTCTTTCATATACACATCCACATTCATTCTTTCACATATATCCACATCCATTCTTTCACATAAACATACACATCCATTCTTCACATACGCATCCACATCCATTCTTTCACATACATCCACATCCATTCTTTCACATACACATCCACATCCATTTACTTCACATCTCATCCACATTCATTTTCATTACACCACATCCTATCACATCCCATTTACATCTTATCACATTCCATTTACATCTTATCACATCTCATTTACATCTTATCTTATCCATTCACATCCTATCGCATCCCGTTTATATCTTATCAGATCCCTTCACATCCTATCACATCCCATTTTCATCTTATCACATCCATTCACATCCTATCGCATCCTGTTTACATCTTATCACATCCCTTCACATCTTATCACATCCCATTTTCATTTTATCACATCCATTCACATCCTATCGCATCTCATTTACATCTTCTCACATCCGTTCACATCCTATCACATCCCATTTTTATTTTATCACATCCATTCACATCCTATCGCACCCCATTTACATCTTATCACATCCATTCCACATTTATCTTTTCTCATTTAATTTTTTTGGACCTCAATTATCATGGAAATTCCTCTTTTATCATCAAATAATTCTCACAAAATAAATTCATAAAATATCCATTAATTTCAATATGCTAGGAATTTCTCTTTTCCCATCTATATGATTGAATTCCAATTATGGTGGGAATTCCTCTTTCCTCGAAATCATTTTTATGCATAATGTGAAAAGAGGACTTCCTACCATATTCTAGGATTAGGCATCCTATGTTAAATGAATAATTCTCGTCATATCCATGGAAAACTAATTTTTAATATTTATGTATAAATAGTTAATTAGAGAAAAAGAGAAATTTTTAGTAATTTCATTTTTATAATAAGAGGAATTCCCATGGTAATGGAGATCCATGTATTCCAATGAAGAAAGAGAAAAGTTGGAATATTAAAATAATGGATATTTTATTTAAAAATTAAAGAAGAATTTTAGATAAATTATTTTATACATGAATAAATTTAAATGATAAAAGAGGAATTTCCATCATATTTGGAATTCAATCATTTAAATGGAAAAAGTGAAATTCTTGTCATATTAGGATTAATGGATATTTTTATTTAATTTTTAAGAGAAATTTTAGTTAAAATTATTTTATGCATGTATAAATTTAAATGATGAAAGTGGAATTTTCATCATATTTGGAATTCAATCATTTAAATGGAAAAAGAGGAACTCTTGGTATATTTGGAATATTGGATATTTTTATTAAAGAAAAGATGAATTTTAGATAAATTTATTTGATACATGACATTTGGATTTCAAGCAATTAAATGTAAAAAGAGGAATTTCCATGATAATTGAGATCCAAGAAATTAAATGGAAAAAAGAGAAATTTTTAGTATAATTCAATTTATGAATATTTATCAAAAGTGAAAATATGGGTAGATTTGAATTTTTTAAATTCCAAGAATTCTTTTATTCAAAAGAGGAATATTGAATATAATTCATTTGAGAAATTGAGAAAGAATATGGAAATAGTCGTCAAGAAAAAGAACCTTTATCTAAGCCAAATAATTGGCAAAAATTTAGAAAAAGTCCCATTATTGGTATTGAAGTAGAAAAGCTACTAAATGGGAATAGGATGTGAATGGATGTGATAAGATGTAAATGGGATGTGAATAGATGTGATAAGATATAAATGAGATGTGATAGGATGTGAATGGATATGATAAGATGTAAATGGGATGTGAATGGATGTGATACGATGTAAATGGGATGTGATAGGATGTGATAAGATGTAAATGGGATATGATACGATGTGATAATATGTAAATGGGATGTGATAGGATGTGAATGGATGTGATAAGATGTAAATGGGATGTGATAGGATGTGAATAGATGTGATAAGATGTAAATGGGATGCGATAGGATGTGAACGGATGTGATAAGATGTGAATGGGATGCGATAGGATGTGAATGGATGTGATAAGATGTGAATGAGATGTGATAGGATGTGGTGTGATGAAAATGAATGTGAATGAGATGTGAAGTAAATGGATGTGGATGTGAATGATGAGATGAGAATCAGATGAGAGGATATGTGAAAGGGTGAGATGGGAAGTAAATGGATGTGGATGTGTATGTGAATATATGTGGATGTGAAAAGTGATAGATGTGAATGTATGGATAGATGTGGATAGTCATGCATGTGAATGATTGGATGGATGTGGATGAATGAGATGGGATGTGCATGCATGAGATATGATGTGGAAGTGATGTAAAGTGGCTGAAATGAATGAGATATGATGTGGATAGATTTGGACGTGATGTAAGGTGGATAGAATGTATGTGATGGAATGCGGATACAATGAATGTGATGAATGTAAGCTGGGATAGATGTGAATGGACGTGATGTGAATGGATGTGATGTGAATCGGGATAGATGTGAATGAATGAGATGTGATGTGAATGGATGAGATATGATGGGATGTGAATCAAGATAGATGTGAATGAATGAGATGTGAGGTGAAATGGATGTGATGTGATATGGATCGGAGTAGATATGAATGGATGAGATGTGAATGAATGTGATGTGATGAGATGTGGATATGGGTAGATGCGAGTGGATGAGATGTGATGAGTATAAATGTGGAAAGATATGATGAGATGGAAAATGATGTGATTGGATGAGAATGGATGAAGGACGATGGGAATACGTATGATTGGACTTGGATTAAGTAATGTGGATTGATGTGGAACAATGTGGAAAGATGAGAGTTTGTTATAGAAACTGTATTTATGACCTATTTTTAAATGACTGTTTTATGTCAAAAATGCTGGGGAAGCATTTTGACTGTCTTGTGAATGAGGTCATGTGGAGACCTAAGTGATAAAGTTGCAACAGCTGACGGAGACTCAACAGAGGACGTCTCGTGTAGCACGGTCTCGACCGAGGTCTTGACCAACCTCAGTTCTCGATTTAAATGGTGAGCTTCCGGTACGGTGGATGAGGGACCAAGGAAGCGGCCTATGAGTGAAGGGCTAGGTGACCTGTGAAGGATCCTAGAGGGTGCTGGCCATACGGTGCTCGGGCTCTGGGTCGCCGAAGATACCCATGCGTGCATCGAGAAAGATATTGGAACAAGGAGTAAGAGTTGTTTTCTGAATTCAGGCATGGATGTGGTTGATTGACCTTGCTGGTCCTCAACGGATGAGTCCATGGCTCTTTTATATAGATCTGTTGGTTGATCTTGCTGATCTTCAACGGAAAGTCCATTTGGATTTTTATAAGTGAATATATTTCTGGGTACTATGAGCTAGGAACTATTGAAAAGGCCCCTGAGTGGATAGGTGGTGAGTGTTCTGGTTGCCAATGATGCCATAGGTACACCGATGAATGAATGATCGGAAACTAGAAATCAACCGGATATTTTGGAGGATTATGATCAGTGATACTATGATTTCTTTAAAAGATTGTTTTAAAGTTAGCTGAATTTGTGAAACAAGCAATTTCATATTGGGTGTGTAAGTGGTGTGACTATCTTGAAGTTTGCATGAAGCGCCGGCTAGGGGGCATGGGAACTCTTTTCCCTCGTACCCGGGACAAAACATAACCAAATTCCTAAACAGATTCTATCACTATAGTGGTTGGATGGTTGGCTAACCCAATGAGACTCAATTCTGTTATGGTACGATAGATGAAGTAAATCCCGGACAATCCTTGTTCTATGGAAAAGAATCAACGGATGTGCCTCTCGATAAGGAAAAAAGCGTTGGTCTCTATGATCCAAGTGCAAGTCTTTTCCTTGATCTGACCATGTGACTTAGGGGTTTGGTCGTATTAGTTTGGTTAGTGATGACCTTGACCACGTTAGAATAAAAATATCCCATGGGAGGAATCGCCCGTGCTTTCTGGGCGAGGGAAGTTTTTTTTCGGTTCGGTTTTGGAAGAATCAAGGGATTAGTCTCTTGTCCACCCGGGGCGAGGCCCCAAGTGAGAGGCTCTATCATCCCGTGCGCAAGAAGTGCTACTTCCGCTGCTAGCATCCCTGAATTCGTTGCGCAGAGGGGACAGAGATCTCTCAAATGTAATTATTTTTTTCAAAGAATATTAATTTTAAACTTTATATATATGCATATATATATATATATATATATATATATATATATATATACATACATACATACATACATACATACATATATATATATATTGTACACAAGTATATATTTTCACCTACACATATATTTGCACACACACACATACACACACATGCATATATATATATATACATACATATATATATCTTTTATAGTCTCTGCTATAATGATGGCGTTTCATCCTCCATAGCTCCATGTGTAATCTAGAGGATGTCAACAACCCTATCAATCCAGTGGATGCCAAGTGCTCCATGTGTGATCCACTGCAACTTGTGGGCTTGGAGTCTCTTTAACAAAGTTGAGGTTGAGAAGACTTTTCCTTGAAAGCTCAAATTATTTTCAATGAGATCCTTTATGAAAAGGGAAAAAATAATAAAAGTGTCACCACAAATGTGTGTACATATATATATGTGTGTGTATGTGTATGTATATGTATGTGTGTGTGTGTAGATGTGGCATGCCATGTGTGATGCCCTCGTTTGGGCATTATACATGGCGCCAATGTTTGTGCGCGATGTGTATTGCATGCCGCCGCGCTCGGGCAATACACTTGGCTTGCCACATGTAATGCTACATCTTGAGGCATTACACATGGCGATGCCACATGTATTGCCCGAGCACAGGCAATACACATGCAATGATGTGCACTGCCATGTGTATTGCTTGCACACAGGAAATACACGTGGTAGGCCATGTGTATTGCCTGCATACGAGCAATATATGTGGCAGCGTCACGTCAGTCGTGTATTTCCCAAACTCGAGTTCGAGAAATACACATGGCAATGGCGAGGTGCATGCCCCACTGAGGTAAGCGCCATGTCATTGCGATGTGTATTGCCCAAACTTGAGTATACACACGGTGCCTGCCACAGTGGGGTACGCGCCATTTAAAACAGCTCTCTCTCCCTCAATCTCCCCCTTAACAAATGGCCTCTCCCTCAATTGGCCCCTATCAAACCCACCTAATTTCCCCCCTCTCAAACCTACCTCTCCCCTCTCACCCTCTCAAATCCTAATCGCCACCCTCTCTCCCTCTCCCCCTCAAACTCTTCCCACTCTCTACTTCTCACCCTCTCAATCCCTTCATCTCAAACCCTCACCTCCCCCCTTCTAGCGCATACTCTCACAACCTCACAACCTCAATTGGCATAGAAGGAAAGTAACATAATGCCTCCTCAAACTCATTTACAATCCAAGGGCTTCACCCAAAATCTACACGAGATTGCACTATCTCAGGATGTGGGCATGTTGCAAGTTGCCACATCAAGCGACATGACCAATACATTTGGATTACAATTGGGTGCAAGGTCTTCTCTCCTGCAACGCCCAACAATAATCATGTCACTAGCAGTGGTGCCATGATTGTTGAAGAAAAGGAGTCCATAAAGGAGAGTTTCAGCCAAGTGGTTGATCGACACATCTCCCCGAGAATTGGGTGGAGGATCACTTGGTTGATGATCAACATTACCTTCCTAGAGTGCCTTTATGTTGCCTCCTTATAAGCCATGCAATCCGCACAAATGAGGATTGCATTGAAGGGTTGATTAAAAGCATGGAAGAGAGCACATACTAGATGAAAATGGTGACGTTCGAGAGTTTCCATGGCCAAGAGCCCATTCCATTCAACCGTCAAAGTGTAGTTGGCCCCAACCTATCATTGTCCAGAGAGTTTGACATGTTACTAGAGCAGAGACGAAAGGATGGCAACACATGGTCAAGAGGATGTTTGTTTTCAAATATGGCAACCATCATCTTAAAGCATGGCAGGAATGGGCAAGAACCACTTGAGTTATATAGAGAGATGGTTCCAAGGTTGAATTTTGGGGTGGTTCGATTCTTGCAAGAGGAGAAGGCTGAGTTTCTAATGGTGTTGTGCATAATAAACAAGTAAGTGGACTTGTATCTTGTTTTTTTGTGATTGAAATGAACTAACATCTTATACGTGATCATTAACCTAATTTATTATACATGCAAAATTGCTATGGTGACTAGCATTCATGTGCCAAACACAATGGCACATGATATATTCATGATGCAGCATGTGGGGCTTGTCGATCCACAGCCATTGTTGTTAAACTTTAGCGATGATGAGGAATCCGGGGCTAACAAATCAAAGTGGGTGAAGCTTCCCATGTCACTCCTCTCTCAATTGGTGCTTAAGGTATGTGCATGCCTCATAAACTCACTACTATAATAAAATCATATTTTGATTTCCATAGATGTTCTTTCTAAAATAAAAATGCATTACAGTATGAGTTTGATGCCACATACCAAAATAAGGTCAATGGCTTGCCCTGAGTGAGGGAGTAGAGAGTACAATCAAAATGCATCCATGTTCGATGAGAATTACAAAGACACCCTCAAGGAGATGGAGGCACTATTTACAAAGACACCCTCAAGGAGATGGAGGCACTATTTACAAAGAGAGGACATGAGCTGACTGACACAAATAGCCAACCCCAACTACGGCAAGGAGTTCTTTAAGAAGGTGATCTCTTACTAGGGTTGGGGTGAAAAGTTGAGTAGATTCACTACTCCTATGCTAGCGGAGATTTCTCGTGCGCATATTCCAAATGCAGAGTAAGATCACACATTTTCTCCCGACCCATTAAAGTTTTTTTAATATGTAGCTAGACACATAAAGTTGGTTCACAACAATAATGTAGGAAATGTAGGCTCGTGGACATATTGGCGGTGGGTGGTGAGTTCCCAGTGAGAGATGGCCAGATTCCTTCTTCGGATAGAGCATTCTTTGTGTAGATACATCGTCATGTGTACTGAATTCAATTGATTGAGTAAATGCTACAACTCTATGCAAAGTTGGAGGAGAACTCACGTGGCATAGCCGGCATACATGAGAGAGCCACACATGACTCTGGGATGGGTATCATGGATGCCTTGAAAGCTTTTAAAAAGACGCACTTTGAAAAGGCATTCCTAAGATGGAAAGGGCAAATGCATGCCATCCTAGATCCTGAGTAGCAACAACACTTGTCATGCACATCACGGGCTTGTTGTATAGGTATGTAGTACCATAATCAATACTACGTGTCTCATTTTAATGTTAGTCCATTATATTGAAAGAGTATTATACTGATTCCAATTGATTGAGTAAACACTACAACTCTATGCAAAGTTGGAGGAACTCACGTGGCATAGCCGGCATACATGAGAGAGCCACACATGACTCTGGGATGGGTATCGTGGATGCCTTGAAAGCTTTTAAAAAGACGCACTTTGAAAAGGAATTCGTAAGATGGAAAGGGCAAATGCATGCCATCCTAGATCCTGAGTAGCAAACAACACTTGTCATGCATATCACGGGCTTGTTGTATAGGTATGTAGTATCATAATCAATACTACGTGTCTCATTTTAATGTTGGTCTATTATATTGAAAGAGTATTCAAATGTTTCTATATTAGATGGTGGAGAAATTGTGTGTGTAATTGGGTATGTATTACCACAAGCACCCTTCAAACGCATGGGTGTAGTCTGAGAGATAGGAGATAAGATTGTACCCTAAGGACTAGATCGATAAGCTATGGGGCAAGGAGACATGGACATCTTGCCCATGGTGGATAGACTACACCTAGGGAGAGTTTCCTCTTAACAAGGCTAAGCAATTTTAGAGTAAGTATCATTGTGTAGGGTAGCATGTTTTTATGAACTATGAAGTTTGTGTAGGGAGTTTATATTTGCTATATGGGTTGGATGCAGGAGTGAAGAAGGGCAAGAAGCTAGCCACCAAGCAGAAACCCAAGGGAAAGAGAAAGAAGCTAGCCATACACGTGTCTCCATCATCCACAACCATGATAGCAATGCCTAAAAAGAGGTCATGACCAAAGTGTGAATGGGAAGACAATGATGAGGATGCTGAGGAGAGCACCCTTGAAGATGATGAGCATTGGTCGGTGGGAGTCCCATGCATGAGGTGATGATCAGATGATCCTAAGTGGAGAGAGTAAAGGGCATGGGATGGAGAGTCTAAAGAAAGATGACATAGACCTATTATATTAGTAATTTACTCAACATCTTTGTGTTTTAGCATAAGTTTATTATTTGAACATTGGGAATAACATGTGATTAGTCTTGTGAAAATGAAGACTTCTATTTAGAAGTGGTGGACCCTCTCTACTTAGCTCTCAAATCCAACATTGATCACCTCCATCTCGCACTTTTGGGAAAGAAAAAACATAGGTATGATCTCTCACCCGTGCTAGTGACTCTCTCCATTCATTGTGGTTATAGTTTGCAAAGAACTATATATTGTTTTGTTCTAGGAATCTTGCACTATTGCAATGATTCATGGGATCATTGACATGGTTCAGAACCATGAACGCTTGTGATAGACTTGGAGGCCTATGCTACTTAGTGTGAAAACAAAATTTTGTGACAAATCTTGCTTTTTCCAAGACTGAGCATATGGTTCCCTGATGGAATGTATTTAGGGAGGTGCTTGTGGAGTTAGCCTTTGTATTCACTATAGAGTTTCTATATGTTGATGACATTATGGTTTGTACTCTACGTGTAGAGAACTTGGGGATTGTAGTACGAGAAGTAGAAACTTGCAACTTAACATTGCATAGGACTTTACACATGTATCTCATGTCAGAAGATGGACGAGAAGAGGTGAGTGAAAGAGTGGATTGTACTCAATTTATGCCCGGATGTCCTGCCAATGGTGCATCATGACACTCAAATAGGATCCTCAGTTTAATTTTTGACACATCTGGGTACGCAAACTTTATCATTTCGGAATAAAGGACCATTCTGAATAAAAAATTGGTTGGCTTTTCCTCGATTCACCAGGTTTTGATCTACCTTAAAGTTGGACCTTGATTTTGCCAAATTTTAATATTTTTAAAAGAAAATATATGTACTGCATTTTTCCCTGAGTGAATTGTACAAGTTAGAAGTAATTTTCGTAAAGCTAAGTTCATTAACTTCACCAATCTGACTCGATGCATTAGCAATGATATTCAAACTACCTTTTCTATATTTAATCTCATGAAATCAAAGTCTTGCATCAATTCATTCCATCTGGCCTTTCTACCCTTCAAGTTCGGTTGATCATAAATGAACTGCAAAGACTAATGATCTGTCAAGACAATAAACTGAGACCCATAGTAGAGATACTGTCTCCATGTCTTTAAAGCATAAATGATCACATTTAACTCTTTCTCCTGAATTGGGTACCTAGTTTGTGCATCGTTGAGTTTCTTACTCTTGAAGGCCACAAGCTTCCCATCCTAGAATAAAGTTCTGCCTACCGCAAAATCACAAGCATGAGTCTCTACAATGTAAGGCCTACTAGGATCTAGTAAGACTAACACAGGAGCATCTCAAACTTTATATTTCAAAGTATCGAAAGTTTCATGTAGCTTCTCATTCCACTCAATTGGAGAATTAGACTTCTCATTTTTACCCTTAAGAGGGTTGGTAAAAGGCACTGTCAACTTCGAATAATCCTTGACAAATTTTCAAAGAAATACCACGAAACTTAAGAAATATCTTAACTGCTTGACCGTACACAGAATTGGCTATTCCAATACCTTTTGGATATCATCCAAATCTATACTTAAGCCATTCTCAAGAGATCTTATGACCGAAGTATAACAATTCCTTTTTAAAGAAATCACACTTAGATAATTTACAATACAGTTTCTCCTTCTTCCTAAGCCTTCTTAGAATCTCTTTAAGATGATTCTCATGCTCAGCTAAAGTTTTACTATATATCAAAATATCATCTAAGAAAACCACCACACATTCTCCCAACAGATCCTGAAATATATCATTCATCATCTCTTGGAAAGTTGGTGCATTAGTGAGACCAAAGGGTAACACTAAAAATTCATAATGGCCATAACGTGTCCTAAAAGCAGTTTTTAGAACATCTTCCTTTGCAATATGGATTTGATGATAACTAGTTCGCAAATCAAGCTTTGTGAAATACTTAGCTCCTTGTAACTTATCAATAAGATCATCTCATCTAGGCAATGGGTATTTGTTTTTAATTGTAACTTTGTTAAGATGTTTGTAATCAATACATATTCGCCAGGTACTTTGATCTTTTTTCTTAACCATGAGAACTAGTGCACCCCAAGGAGACTTACTTGATCTAATTTGACCTATCCTCAAGTATTCAGCTAGTTGCTTTGCTACCTCATCTTCCTCAATCTGGCTAACCCTATATGGAGAAATACTAATAGGTTCTACACCTAGCAGTAGCTCAATTTTATGGTCCACCTCTCATTTAGGAGGTAACTCATCAGAAAATACATCCTAAAATTTGCTCTTAATGGAATTTAACACTCTACTTTCTCAAATATCCAAAGAAACAGTGTTTACATCAAAATGAATACATGAAGACACTGGATCCATAAAATAACCTGAGCTACCTGAAAAGCATCCTCAGCCATTTTAACCTTGTATTTCTTTACCTCGTATTGATAGTCATAAGCTAGACCATTGATGAAATCCCACACAAGGTATGATGAGTCAACAGACTTGGCTTTGGCAGCCAATTGTCTAAACTTTTATAGATAATTGTTAAAAGACTAATTTCCCATGCTATTTTTAACAAGCTTGGCAATTATTTTGAATTCATCCTCTGGTTGGGCAAACTCTTTTTTAAAATCTTCCTCGAAACTTTGCCAAGTGGTAGGAATGGAATCATCTTTGAGATCCTTCTACCAAGTTAATGCCTTTCCCTTCAATAATCCCTATGCCATCAGTTTTTACACATCTGTGAATGGATGAAAGGAAAAATGTGTAGTCCACCTATTCAACCAGGCATCTACACATTCTTGAGTCTTCTCCTTTTACGCATCTGTGAATGGATGAAAGGAAAAATGTGTAGTCCACCTATTCAACTAGGCATCTACACATTCTTGAGTCTTCTCCTTTTTCTCGCCGCCGTACACTTTTGGTGCAAACGATGGAGGAACTGCTTTGGTAGGAGCAGGAGGTGCCGCCCAAAAGAGCTTTTTGCAAAGTCAAAATCTACATCTTTAGTGACATCATCTCATCAGGCATTTGGCAATAGTTACCTCTAGACGCTCTGTCACTTCCAAAAAAAGGGTCCACACATAAATACAATGAAGTATCACATATCTTACCACCAAGAGGTATGACTTCACTCCAGCAGCATATAGCTCTAGCATGAAATGGCAAGAGAGTAGACACAATGCTCTACACAATAGAACAGCCCTTGAGAGTGTCCCATGGCCCTATTATATAGGAGGGCCCTGACTCTTGACTCTCCATTTCCATGTGTGACCCTTGGTTGCCTGACCCTTACCTCAACCCAAGGTTAGACCTAACCCTTGCCCCACTAGAGCATGTTCTCATGCTCCCATGTTCACATGCCTAAGGTGGGTTAGCCTCCTAGTATATGCACATATAATGTGCACATAACAGTCAGCCACATTGGCCAATTGGTCGAAGACGACAACCAAGCATATCATCTAAATGGAACTAAATTAAACTACAACCAAGTTCCATATTGACTTTGTGCAACTCCCACAATCATCTAAGATCATCTAGACCCTCAAATTGACTTCGTAAAACCGAGAATAGAGTGTCCTCAGTTTGATGTATAGCACTCACTAATGTGGTCAGATAGCTCACACAAGCATGCATCCTACTTGACAACGTGCCAAGTCTACATAAGCCATCTAGCAACATTCAGCCATTATCCAGGGTCTAAATTGGGAGCTACTAGGTGCTCACCATAATGGCTACCCCTCATATAGGGGGCCTTACAAAATACAGCAATGAGAAAATTCTTTTCTAACAGCTTACAATAGCTTCATAGTGCTATTTAGCTATATGTATATTCTTGTACTCACAGTATAGTCTAGAAATTGCTATTTAGCTATCTTTACATTTCACACATAGTGCTTTTATGTAGTCTATACACTGTTTTCAATAATTTTTACCTATCTACAAACTCCTTTGAGTGCTTTTTTGTAGTCTGTAAGCTACTTTTAATAGTCTCTATAATCTTTTCAGTGTTTTTTAGTAGTCTCTAGTCTTTTTTTATTCGTCCCACAAATTGTTTTGACTACTTTGCCTACTTTTTAAGCATTCCAAATACTACTTATAGTAGTCTACATCATTATTTTAAGTAGTTTTATTAAGTTCACCCTAATGTGTCGTGGGAAGTTATATGATCAAGAGCTCCACTATCGTGTGTAGCAATTCGTCGTGTCGATCTTCTTGCACTCGTTGTTACACCGAGGTGGCTCCTAATCCTACGGGTGGTGCAATCTCTCTCGTGAGCGAAGATCATGTGGGATCTTTGCGAAAAACGATCGTGGTGATAGCCTAATCACTCAAGCAAGAGGGAGAGAAGAAGCAAGAGGGAATGAGCGATTACCATTAATCACATCCAAACCTTAACCCTAAGCATACCACACATGCTTGATTAGAGTCGTAAGAGAGAGAGGAAGAGAGAATACTCCACTTCTATTGCATAAATGGGAGAGTAAATTACAAACAAGAGAAATTGGCTTTTATGTCGCCCAAGAATAAGTGACCCGAGGTGCCCAAAACAATTTCTTTATGACTTGGCTAACTAATTGAGATCCTCTTGTCTGTCCGTCGTCGTTGAAGCTCAAGACTTGGGAGCATCTTTAGGGTGTTTCCCTCATCAAATGATGGAATTTACAATATAGTACGGGCATCCATTACATAAGTGTGCACACATAGTTGTCATAGAAATGTGTTAACTATATGTGGTTAACATACTTCCCTTCCTAAACTCGATAGTATCCTCGTGATCGGTAAGAAGTTATCGAGGCACACTAGGAAGTGTCGCACTTGGTTGTCCTCTAGTGTCTTCAAAAATGAGAGGGGATGGGGGAGTTAGTAAGATGGAAAGAAGTTAGTGGATAACGGGCGATTAAGTATCCGGTCAGTCGTATGGGCTCTTATGAAGATTGCTTTCTTGTATGTGTCCAATAGTATTGTTTATTTTATTTTTGTTGTTTTCTTTTTTGTCGCCTTTGAGGCTGGACATCCTCTTGAGAGAAATTAGAGTACTTGAATGAGTAGACAAGAACATAATACTTAATGACCAGTATCCAAGTGGTAGGTGGTGGTGTTGATGAGTAAAATAGTGGTGTTAGCAAGTGGCGAGGGGGAATTCCGGAGGGACAAGGAGGAAACTTGCATGCAAACTACGTGTGCTCCGAGATGCTATATTTTGATGTCGATGTACATGTAGCTGTAGCATCTTCTCATCAAGACACCTTAATGGGTATCTTGGCTCCCGTGGGTGTTTATCTCTTGGGGATTGGTGTACTCTCTTTCTCTTTTAGTGGTTTGTCTTCTTGTGTTGTTGCAGCTCATGGGACTGGGATCCTGTGTTGATGAGAGTGGTAGTTGACGGTGAGGATCCATAGAAGTAGGAGTTTTTGAGTATCAAAGTAGAATCTCCTTTTGATTATTTTGTGTCCAAAGCTAAGGTAGCATAAGAAGAAGTTATGGGTGGAAATGATGAGGTATAAAGCACAATTATTTGGGCAAAGCGGGGGTGATTAAGAAGTTCCAGGTGATGGGTCATACCATTGACTAGGCTTGTGCCCTGCATGGTCTCCCCATCCAGAGATGATGTGTGGTGTGTGCGCAAATGACAGAGCCCAATGAGAATTGTAAGTGTTTACATGGGAAAGGGTGTTTAGATGGGCAAGGACAAAAGGTGGACCCGTGGTCCTAATCACCTAGACATGCCTTTTTTTGTTCTCTTGGGTAAGGACTTAAAGGTTATTTATTAGGTTTTGTACTAATTAGCCCATTTGGCTAGATTGGTGAGCTTACTCTTGAGGTTGTCTTTGTGTGGCTGTAAAAGCTCTGACATTTATGGCACTGCCTCCTAGGTTTGGTGATGAAGTGGAGGGGCGAGTTAGACTGGGCAAATTAAGCTTGTGAGTGCCCATGCTTTGTGTAGGGGAAAGTCCATGGGATGTGGTTGATGAACAGGGGACTTGGTTTCTGCCACCAAACCAGCTGCATGGAGTGAATAGGTACTCACACGGTTCTTGTGGATTGGGCGAACGTTTGATGGTTACTCTGTGGGACCTAAATGATGGAGTTTCCATGATTGAAGCGTTGGGCTTTTAAGAGATGTTTTGGTTGCTGAGGTGATGAGAGTCCGTGGTGGTTGACAAGGCTTTGAGCTACGAGTAGGTTGTCGACGCTGAGAGTCCGTGGTGGTTGACAAGGCTTTGAGCTACAAGTAGGTTGTCGACGCTGAGAACAAGCTTTTGATTGTGGCTTTGGGAGCCATAGTTGTGTGTTTCCTTCATGGAATCCTTGAGCTTTGAGCATGTGGGTAGGCCCCACCGTGGTTAGCTTTGGTGTGCTTGGGGTTACCTAACTTTTGACCATTGGTCACGGCTCTTTGGGGATTTGTTGTGGTGGATGAGCATAGGCTACATTCTTGTGTAGCCAGAGGTGAAGGTTGCCTTCATAGTAGCCTTGTTCTCTTAGCAAGAAGTCGAGAACTAGCCAACGTTAAAGGTTTGACTTATGGTTGGTTTTGGTCGGCTTGGTGTGCTTTTTGCTCTTGTGTTTCTGAGATGGCCACTTTGGGATCTAGAGTTTTGTGTAGCCATCGTAGAATCCTTGAACTGCAAGAAAATTATTGGGCTCCCACCAGTGATTGTGATGATAGTGGTAAGAGATCGGGATGCTTGCGGTGTGGATAGTCAAGGATGTAGAGTGAAGTGTGATTGTCGATAATGAGGCTTAATTATCAGTGTTGGATGGTATCGACAATGCCCTTTTGACTAGCTTTGGTGAGGCACGAGGTGTGGTAATAGGTGAGAGTGTCGGTAATAAGAATGGGACTTGAATGTGGAGGGTGAGGGTGAGGCTGTGTGTATGATTTCCTCTTGAGAGGACTATAGCTTTTTTGTTGTTGACTTCCATGGTGGCCGTTTCTTCTCACTAATTAATTTGACAGTGAGTGGAATCAATCCACTCTTTTCTAATTATAATCCGGTCTTGGTGTATGCCTGCATTTATGACATGAAATCTGCACTCCAACTGGTTATTTCCAATGGATATTTTAGAAATGAAACACCCAACACTCGTTAGACACATGTGAAAATTTCCATGTAAGTGTTTTCACGTGTAAGTGTGGGTTTTCTAAGAGTTTTCCACGCCTCCAAGAATATGAGATTGGTGTGGACTATAGGATATATGTGGACTTGCCCCTACCATTTGTAGACCATTCTCAGTTGATAATCCAATCCATATTCTTGGTGGGTTTAGTTCTTGTGACCTAGTTCGGGGAGGGAGGGGGTGGGGGGGTGGAAGACTTGCTAGATTTTGTGGGTGAAAGAGCACTCTTTGTGGAAGAAGTTGGTGCTAACATAGGATCGGATACGATGGACTCCCCTTCCCCGAGGGTCATCATTACCTTTACCGTGGGAAGACTGTACATGGAGCGTTCTTAACCCAGCTCCCTCCAAAGATAATTTCTTATTTGGTCTCACATGTGGGAACCACATAAAATTTACAAGCCAATGGGTTAGAGATAGTATGTACCATTTGTGTGAAGGACCCAAGGCTTCGTATCCGCTTTGTGCTAGGCAGCTGAATTTTGGCATGAGCACTATGAAGAGATGGTTTGCTTAGGGATGTTGAAAATACAAGTGAATAGGGTGTGTGCGGGAACAAAGAGGCTGTAAAAGAGAAGATGTAATTGTGAAAGAACCTGTGAAAAGGTGAGAAGAATCTACTGGGAGAGAGAATAAAGGGTAGCATGAGAGAATTTAGGAAGTGTGGAGATATACTGGGAAGTGTGGAGTTATTTTGGGAGATATTCAGGGAAAAGAGAAGAGGTGGAGAGAATCAGGCAAGAGGTAGAGATATTTTGGGAGTGAATCATAGAGGAATCAATGGGATTTGATGCTTGATGTAAACTCTATAAATTGAGGCATAGCCCTAATGAGAATTTGCTGGTTTTTGAGTATCCATGCCTACATTAATCTATTTGCTAATTATCCACTAATTACGTCTTAATTATTTGCTAATCACTTTGTTAATGATGTTGATTCTAGTGTTTGATCCACCATAGCTCATCACAATGCTCAAATTTCAACATGGTATCAGAGCCATGTATAGAATCCATCAGGTTTATGAGCCCATTAGTTAATTAATCAAGATTAGTAGATAATTAGAAAATAATCCAAATTTTAGTTAATTTTCACTTCACCCCTTCACCCCCAGCCAGTGGAGGACTCCATTCACCTTGCACACTCACAATTAGGGCAAGCCCTTCTAACACAAGCTAGCCAACCCACTTGGCTTCAAGCCCATCAAAACGGTGCAGCAAACCGCCAAGCAATGAAGGAGGAATCACGTTTTTCGCTGGCGCCAATTTTTTGAGAAGTTTCTACCATTGCTGCTTCATCAAGTCAAATCTCTCTAATTCCTCTTAGCCCAAGGTGTATTCAAGCATGCTCTACAAGCTGGTGAAGACAAAATTCAATTTCATCAAGTCTACATTGAGATCCAAGCTCTTCATCAAATCTGCAGGTGACTTTGGTAAAACAGACAGTAAGCTTTCAATATTTGGTCAAATCTTGTGTTTCTTGGCTTAATCCTCTACTAGGCTCATTGCTATTGATGCCTTTGAAAGCATTTGAGCTCATTTGAAGTGTAAGGCACCAGATCTGGACTCCCCGCATACTCTGTTTTTTACACACAAAATAGAGCATTAATTTGCTAATCAGTGATTAATCAGTGCTAATCACTATATTTTGGTGCAATTGAGGGTTCAAATTAACCATTAGGTATCTGATACAGATCCCTATAGCCTCAGATTGCAAATCGGAGTTGGTTTGATACTCCAACCATCCCGTACAAATTGGTTACCCTTGATTTAGTGTAATTTCTGGTGATTTTATGCTGATAAATTTGTTTTGTAATCATCTATTAAACACCAGATTAAGTTGTAAAAGGGTAGACACTGCCCTTGAATCTTGAAATTGGATCAAGAGGTAAGACCCCCTTCACATCACCATGAGTTCAGCACACGAAATGGCCAAATTTAATGGGGAACAGTTTTATACATGGCAGACAAAAACCATGTATTTGCTGATGAGGAAAAATATGTGGGGATTAGTTGAAGGAAGAGATGAATGCCTAGAGAGAGGGAAAAATGAGTGGAAGAGCAGGAATGAAAAAGCATTGGGACTTATTGCACTCAGTTTAAACGATGAAATCATTCATCACATCACGGGGATACAATGGGCAAAAGATGCATGGGATGAACTAAATAAATTATTTGGTACACAAGCAAAAAATTCAAAGATAAATCTGTTAATGCAATTCTACAAATTGGACATGAAGGAAAGTGAACCTTTAATCACACACTTGAACAAATATAAAAGCATTAAGCAACAGCTGGCAGCTATTGGCAAAAAGGTAGAAGATGATGAAGCATTAGCTGTACTTCTGAAGAGTGTGGACAAAGGAGATTATGAAAACATTATAGCAACACTAAAGAATGTACCTGAATTGAAGCTACAAGAGATAGAAGTAGCTCTACTAGAGCAAGAGAGCAGAGGCAAAGAGAAGAAAGGGATTGACTCAACAGCAGGAGAGGAAAAAGCATTCTTCACCCGAGGAGGATTCTCTCGAGGACGAGGACGAGGACGAGGAAGAGGCAGAGAAGGAGGAAGGACCTTCACTTGCCACAAATGTGAAAAGCCAGACACATGGCGAGAGACTCCTACAGCAAACCCAGTGGAGAAGGAACGACATCGGCAAACTTCATGGAGGCTCCAAAGGAAGTGAAGTCGGATCATCTTTTCTAAGAGAGAGAGAGAGAGAGAGAGAGAGAGAGAGAGAGAGAGAGAGAGAGAGAGAGAGAGAGAGAGACCCCACAACCCAATGTAACCTGCCCCAACAAAGTAAAACCACCTCTGAGCCACCGATGATGTAGGCCACGTGGTAGATGTATGTGTGAGCACTTTAGTCAAGGTCGCGGGCACTTATAGTAGCCTTGGACACATAGAGAGAGAGAGTGTCAAGGACTATGGAGTTTAGGGACTTGAGGCACTGGTCGCGGGCTATCAAGTAAGAGGGAAACTTGGTATAGGGTCCAGGTGTGCTAGGATTATTCACTTAAGGGGAGGTGTTGAAAATACAAGTGAATAGGGTGTGTGCGGGAACAAGCCCTTGGTTAGAGGCTGTAAAAGAGAAGATGTAATTGTGAAAGAACCTGTGAAAAGGTGAGAAGAATCTACTGGGAGAGAATAAAGGGTAGCATGAGAGAATTTAGGAAGTGTGGAGATATTCTAGGAAGTTTGGAGTTATTCTGGGAGATATTCAGGGAAAAGAGAAGAGGTGGAGAGAATCAGGCAAGAGGTGGAGATATTCTGGGAGTGAATCATGGAGAAATCAATGGGATTTGATGCTTGATGTAAACTCTATAAATTGAGGCATAGCCCTAATGAGAATTTGCTGGTTTTTGAGTATCCATGCCTACATTAATCTATTTGCTAATTATCCACTAATTACATCTTAATTATTTACTAATCACTTTGTTAATGATGTTGATTCTAGTGTTTGATCCACCATAGCTCATCACAATGCTCAAATTTCAACAAGGGAGACCTATGTTTCCCATGGCAAACGATTGTGGCTAGCTGTGGGAGACAGCAAGGCACACTTTCTTTACATATTTCTGCCAAAGGGGAAATCTAACCATACCCAAAGGGTTACAGTTTTGTGTTGGGGAGCTGCGCTTACACTCAGGGTGTTAAGTGAGGCAAAGGCCTTGTAGGGTTCATGAAGGTACTGGGAGGTTGTGAACCACAAATTGTGTTCCGAGTTTGCCATTTGGGAGTGTATCAAGTGTAGCTAGGATTTTCATCCAGTCATGTGGTCGGCTTCGTCGTCCATGATAGAAGCGACTGTGTATGGCTCCTGCGCATCATCAAGGATTTGATAGCAAGCTTTGCAAACAAAGAGATCGTTAATCCTAGCTGTGGTCACAGAATCTTCGGCAAAGGGAACTGTCATCATGGGATGTGGCTTCCATGTACATAAGTTCACTTTGCCCCAGCCCATGGACCAGTCGTGTCAGTCTTATGAAGGGTCTTCCTAGGATGTTGTCATAGCCACATGAGTAAAGTCCATGACTACAAATGTGTGTTTGAATCTCATGTCAATGACTTTAATCTTGAGGTCCACTAGTCCAAGGGGTTTTACGAATGTCCCATCTATAAGCCTCATCATCAATTTGGTGTGATCCAGGGGTGGTTCTCCCCAGTTTTCCTTGCACGTCCTTGTGATGATGCCTATGCCAACACCCCCATCCAGGATGGCTATGATCGCATGTCCTTTGTAGGAAATGGATAGGACTGTGTTTGTGGCATCACTTTCAAAGTAGTGACCCAGCGCATTTACTCGAATTGTCGGTGTGCCTTTGGGTTGTGGGTGGTTCTCATGAAGTAATTCAGGATGATGGGGCTTAGATTCATCTAAGGAATCTGATTTGTCCATCTCCTCGATGAGAGCCTTTGGGTTGTGGGTGGTTCTCATGAAGTAATTCAGGATGATGGGGCTTAGATTCATCTAAGGAATCTGATTTGTCCATCTCCTCGATGAGAGCCTATAGTTTTTGTTCCATCCAATCCCTAAGGTCATTCCATAAATTCGGAGTCCCTCATAAGAAGATTCCAAGGGGCATTTGCGTATGGGAGGAAAGAAAGGCCAATAGGCCGGCAAGGTTGTGTTGATGCAGAGCTTCACCATCTTCAGGGCCTAGTGCGTAGGTTGGACCAGCTATGGTGTGTACAAGTTCAATTTGGTCCTTATTTGATGAGGCTTTATGTTGAGACTTGGGTACCGTAAGAGGGTGAAATATTTCAACAAATTTTATGTGGGCACCTTGTGAGTCTCTATGTCAGGGTCCACATCAAGTTCTTTGATGTGAACGTGGGATTTGTTCTTGGCCTCCTGGGGAATAGACAATGAAGGGTTAGGAGGCACAAGGGGGCAAGATCTTTGTGGGTCAACGTCAAGTTGGCGAACGGATCTTCCTCGGCATCGCGAGCATAAGATTGAGCTCCTGCTTGTCTGGTGTGGAAGTTCACATTCGTTTCCTGAACATCAAGTAAATAGTTCTACAGAGATTGCATTTTCGAGGGTATGCCTATGTTTGGCAATGGTAGGGATGGTTCTTCGAGTTGGGCCTAGCAGTCCTGTACCAGTGCTTGGACCTGTTTGAAGACGTTCCTTCTCCATAATGGGTTGCGGCCAATCATTAGTAGTTTGGCTTGATTCCTCAGGGCTGCTTGGGGGAGTGGCATTTTGGCACGATCATCACTCCCAGAGGAGGAGGATGGGGTCTTTGTTGAGCCACTTCGAATGGTAACTCGATCTTCACCTTTGCCAATATGCTTGGAGTGTTGTTTCTTTTTGGATGTGACACATTCAGTGGTTAAGGTGTTGGACTACTTTGGTTCTTTGGCCTTCTTGAGTTTGGCATGCATCCGTGTGACTATATTCAATGGGCCAATGATATCTTCCCATGTTGAATGCTCAACACATTGAGAGACGGCATGCTTTCAATCATGGACTTAGAAACTGATTGCAAAGGGAAATTCTTGAAGTAATGGTTGATCCCACAGTCTTAACATTGTGGTGTCAATGGGGCAGGCTTTTCTTCTGAGAGCATTCAACCACTCTATGGGGTCTATGGTAGAGGAAACACTAAAGAGGTGGTTTCTCTGCGGGTGCACCTATGGTGTGCGCCATTGGTTTTGGGTCCATGTGAGGCACATGCAAAGGAAGATGATGTGTGATGGGTGCATCAGGTGTGTCAAAGAGCATGGGCTCCATGCGCTTGGCAATGGACCAGGTTTTGATCTTTCCATGATCAAGGGGGTTTGCTCTTAGAGGCAATGGTTAGAATGGAAATATGGGCACTAAGACGGTCGTGGTAGCGCTATGTGCGTGTGGGGGATTGGGGGCAGTGCCACCATTAATGCATGGTGCCTAGGAGGAGATCAGGGTAATGTGACAAATGGGCTTTGGGTTGTCATTGGCTCGGTGGCCAATTGCGTGGAATAGCTTTCTCGCATATTGTCATCAAGAAAGATTGCCCATTTGGTAGGCTTGATCAAAGGTTAGGGGTCCTTCACTAAACACATGGTTGTGAAGCTTTGGATTATGCAAACCCAAGAGGAAACGGTCCATTAGTTGCTTGTCACTCAATCGTTCCCTTTCTTCACAATGCAAATTGAGGCACTTAATGTGTGCTATGTAGTCGTGTAAGGTTTCCTTTAGTTTTTATTCTAGTTGGAACAATTAGATAACAAGGCTCCATTTGGGCCCGTATTGTGCAAATCCAAGAGTGAATGCCTCTTTCACTGCTTTGAAAGTGCCTTTTTGCCAGGATCCAAGGATTGAAACCATTGCACCGCCTTTCCTTCAAGGCTGAGTCCAAAGAGGTGGACCTTTGTTGCATCATCAAAAATTTCAAATGCTTGACAGATTTGGTTACAGACCTCTAGGTGGGAGACGGAGTCTCCAACTCTATGGAATTTCAGCAGAAGTTTAAAGATTTTCACCCACATTAGTTGTGTATGTGATGTCCGTGGGCGCAATTGTTGTGCGTGTGTTAAGTTCATAAGGTCAATTTGGGGATCAAGGGGAGGTGGTACGTTGGTGGGGGGTGGGAATAAGCCCACAGTTATAGAAGGAGGCACGTGTGTGTGCTTGAGGCATTTATTCACGTCAAGGAGCATGTATGGAGGTGTACCATAAGATGAGGGCTCTTCATAAATCGTTTCGCCCTCACGGGCCAAACGTGTTTGGCATGGCTGCCACATAGGAATGTACAATGGAATGGCTGGGGTGCTGCCCAATGGAATGGGGAAACGTGGGGCATACAACCATGACCAAAAGGTGTCCATGGTGTGCGTTGAGTCTTAGAAAAGCTTCAACGGTGTGCATGCAGATCCAAAACAAAAGTGTTGGCTCTCTTTTTCTTTGCGCGTGAACGTCCCCTTAAGGTAAATTTTAAAATAAGGTCTTTTTAAGTGTTCCGTGTGTGTAAAAACCACCCTAGTGAGTTGAGGTAGACCTTAAGCATCTCTAAAGATTTGAAAATTTGGAAACGTATATTTGTACGCTTAGGAGTGAACGGTCGTGGGCTTACTATAGGAGTAAATAGTCGTGGCTTTAGGTGTGAATGGCCGTGGCTTTATGAGCGTACGTTTTTTTTTGAAAGTGTACGTACATACACTTAGGAGTGAACGATCGTGCAGACTTATAAGTGAACATGCATGACTTTAGGTGTGAATGAGAAATCCATAAACTTTCCCAACACTTCACTTTTCTCTCTAAGAAAGTAAATCCATGTCATTCTACTGAAATCATCAATGAATGTCACATAATATAAACTGCCTTTAATGGATGGGTTTTGTATAGGACCCCATACATTGCTATGTACTATCTCAAGTGGCATGCTACTCATGTTGCCTTCTCTAGGAAACCGCAACCTCGCCTGCTTTCCAAAATGACAGGCTTAACAAACATGCATATTCCCATCATACTTGAATCTAGGCAGCCCAATAACAATGCCTCTTGCCTGCATGTTCTTTAACCTTTGTATATTCACATGTCCAATCCTCTTATGCCACATGTCAATGTCCTATACCACATTTTGGCTTTTAGAGAACATGGTTGATTTCAACTCAGGAATCCTAGCATCCAGCTTAAACAACTTGCCTTCTTTCTTGCCTTTGGCAATGACTCTACATCCATTTTTGAAATCCTCAACGAAGCAACCATGCTCGTTGAAACGAACCTGTAATCCCTGTTCCACCATTTGACCAACTGAGGCCAAACTTTTTGTGATAGAAGGCACATACAATACATCTGCCATAGATTTTGTTTCACCATTGTGCATAACCAATGGTACACTTCCAACATGTGTAATGGCATGGTTGGTATCATCTCCTGTCTCCACATAGCCTTTCACATCCATAGGCTTCATATGCTCAAACCATTCACCATGACAAGTCATATGGTTTGATGCTCCAGAGTCCATATACCAAGTGTCATCATTTTCAGCATTTGTCATCATAGATCCCACAACATGTTTCATGGCAAACAAGTGATTTACGTTGCCATCATTACTGCTTGATGCATAATTTCCATGTTGTGCATAATGCCCACCATGTTGTGCTCTACCCACTCTCAAATCATTTTGTTTGCGAAAACAATCACGTGCCATATGACCAAATTTCCCACAGTAATGGCATTCCACATCTTGCATAGATGTTTGTTGGCCTTGCCAACGTCCTCTACCACGAGGATTACCTCTGCCTCTCTGAGGTGTATATCCACGACCACCTCTAGCACCATATGTAGGCTGAAAATTCTGTTGTGGTGACCTGTCCTGCCATCCACGACCATTACCACGGCCACGTGATATAAATCTCCCCCTGCCTCTAGATCCTCTATGTGAATAGAAAGCCTGATTTCTTCCATTATCATCATGGCTAGTAGATGCATCATGAAAAGAATCACTGAGTTTGATTTCCTCAACCAGCAAGAGTGAAACCAACTCATCAAAGTCTGGTAAACCTGTACTCTTACCAAGATAGATGTATCAAAAGACTTATACTCCTTGCCAAGACCACGCAAGGTAATGTCTACCAAATCACCATCAGGCATGGGGGCGTTGATTGTTGCCAATGCATCTGCATACTTCTTTATCTCTTGTACATTATCATGGATGCTCCTTCTATTCCGTTTCACATTATGAATCTATTGTCGCAATTGAGACTTGCGAGCACTAGTGTTTGTATCAAACAGCTTAACCAATGTATCCCATGCATCCTTGGGATTCTCTGCATCATGTATGTGTATGAGTATAGCATCCGAAATACATATAGACAAATAATGCAACACTTTGTATGCTCTTTCTGACAATTGCTTAGTAATGAGCTATAACCTGCTGCTGTGTAGGTTGTCAGGGTAGTTCCGGCTCTGGCTCAGCACCTGTAATAAGATTCCAAAAACCTTTTCCCTTTAAAAAGCTTTTGATCCTGTACTTCCATGCCTGGAATTTCTTCCTATCCAGCTTTTCACCCACAATTTGTACTGGATTATCTGACATGTTTGCTCAATGTAAATGCACCTTCCGCACACTTCCAAATCTGTAAACAAGCCTTCCTCAGCTCAACCACACTCTAATAAGTGTTCCAGATACTCCAAAGTAGTCAACAACTTCAATTTAGATGTAGAAAATCAACCTGTATTATGCAACCAGAAAAACCAGTAGTAGATTTGCTCTAATTTCTTCAATCCTTGTGCAAATTGAGCAACCAGGCATTCACTAGCTTAGCAATGATGTCCACTAACTCCATGTAAAAGGAATTAGCCCAATTGTTTAAGACCAGAGAGTAATTAGTCGATTAATCACACTCTGTTTCACTGCAACCAGTAGACAGCCTGTTTTATCAGCTCATTTCCAGCTCCATAGATCATAATTGCTCAATCCAATCATATAGCCTCCTTCTCAGGTGTATGTACCAAGTAATTGCTAAACCAATTTCGGAATTAATCAACCAACCAGGTAGTATTTGGCCTCCTCACATCAAAAAAATGAAAAAACTATCTTGTTTCTCTGTATGGGTTGCGTCGCCTGCTGTAGAGAGGATTTGAGAAGGTTATAGTGCTAATTGATGATGCAATTAGATACCCAACACATCTAGGCAAGTGCACAATCCATCAATGGTATGATTTTTGCCAAAAACTTGCTCCAATTTCATAAAAAATTGACCTCTTTTTCTCTGTTTTGTGCGAGCTCAAAAACTAGTAATTTTCCACTCATTCAAATGCATCAAATTGCTCCAAAATCAGTGTAGGGCTTGTACATGAGTTGCCAATACATTCCTCCTTGTCACATACATGTTTCTTTGCCAGATTTGCATCTATTTTCACCATACATCACCGCTTCCAAGCTTCAATGGAAAGCTTCCAAAAACCAAAATTTTCCTTTGCTTTGGGCAACCCTAATTTGCTTTGTTTTCGCCTGAATCACCTACAATCCGCTCAAGGATATTTAGAATACCTTACCCGGTAGGCCAAGCTCTCAGATCTGATAGAAATCGGTGTGCTCCAAGCTTCACAGCTTCAATGGCAAGCTTCACAGCTTTTCTTCATAGCTTCTTCTCCCTCTTCTCTCACTCACTCATAAACCCTAATAGAGAGCACCAGGCTCTGATACCATGTTGAAAAACAGGTAGAGGGAGAGGAGACACACACAGAGGAGAAAACCCTAATGTATATTGCAAAACCCTAACCATAGAGGGAAGCCATCTCCCTTCTCACACAATGCATAAAGCCATCATCCATAATACACAAGACACTCTATGAGTTGTGTCCACACACATCTAACCCTAGCTAATGTCCACACACTATGACCAACTGGACGCGGTCATTTATGTCTCACACATGCTGCTACCTAACATGCTGCTACCTAACATGCCAGCACATAGCACAGCTGGCACACACTGACATCGAGCTTGAATCTCAACAACTCTCACTCAAGCAAGCAAGCATGCACACTTAGCACACCCCATCCACACACACACAAGCAGGCATTCTTACAATTAAGCAAGCAAGAAGGTAAGAGCTCAAGAGAAGAAGAGATTTTTGCACTTCAAAAATGATTGAATTCTCATATTCACATTATCAAAAGTTGCATTGTCGCTTAACTTTGTTAAGGCTCACCCTAACCCCCCTTTTTGAAACACATCCAACAAGAGATTACCTGGTGAACCACAATTATTATGAGTATCTTTTTAATGGCCGAGCTTGTAACCCTTGAGGTCACCAAGCTCTACAACTCCTTGAGAAGCAATTCCACCGTGCCTCTCGCCCTGTGAGCATTGTCACACCGCCGTGTTGCACTACGGGTACTCGTCCCTCCTCTCACCTCACCCCTCACACACACTCACTAGCATGCATTAGGGAGAGAAATTAGCAAGATCAATACTCAATTGCACAATGAGAGAGTATGTTGTATTATGAGAGATATTCACTCATATACATGGCAATAAGTGTTCACACTCCCTTAAACTATGGTTGGTCAAGCACTTTAGGCTCATAAGAGGCCTAACGATATTACAATGACTACTCTCATAATAAATCCATGAAGTACATCACTTAGGACTTCATCCTAACTTGCTACCACACACTCTTGAAGCGGGAATCACCATAAATACTCTGTCACACCATTATGGGCACCCGTCCAAGTTATAGCTTTAGGCACTATTGCTTCATATTTTGAATGTATGACTCTTTGGTGTACCTATTGTTACTCCTTTATGTAAGATGATGGCGGTAGATCTTGTTAACCCTAGAATTGCGTTAGCATCCCCCCCTTCCTGATGGCGATCGCGTCCTCGTGAGATGATCGCGTTGAAAACCTTTGTGTGGGGAGAATGGACAAGCGTTCTTGGATGGCTTTGATGTTGATTGACGCTCAATGGTCTTTGTCCCTTCGAAAGGATTAAGAAAAGCTAGTTAGTGAATGAAAAGGTTAGTGGTTTATTGGGAATTCCTAACATGGTGGGGAGTGGGGTTTTTTACGAATGATTGCATTTTTATATTTGCGTGAGCCTTTTTTTTTTTGCTCTGTTTGTTTAGAGAAGGAAGGATCCGAAGGAACGTAGACTTAATCAAAATGAGATCGTGATTCTCAGTTCCTTATTTGATTCATTGAAGCGACATTCATCATTTGAAGAAATTGGCCTATGATGATGTCCCTTTGTGTGGCAGGATTCTTGTCAAATGTTATTGAGTAGAACCTATTCCTGCTATCTTTTGCCCATGTGCTTTTTATGTATATTTAAGTGCTCTTATGAAGCAGATATACTTGAAGTACAAGAATTAAGTCATATAGACTCTAATTGAACTGCTCTGTGTGTTGAAGTAGCCACTTGTTAGTGAGGATTGAAAGAATTACGTCGACTTGTGAGGCTAATATAGATATCTTCACTAAGGATTGAAGATCATTGATTTGTGAAGATGGTTTTGTCGTTTGGAGAGGTTTGTCATTTGAAGGAAAGTTCTAGGTGAGGGGTTGTACCAATGACCAGGCTTTCGCCCACCATGGCCCCAGAGATGTACCTGGGAGTTGTCGATTGGTGAGGCTTAGTTGCAAATGTTCTCTAGTGCATGAGTATAGATATGTACTCATGGAGCAGCTGCTACATTAATTTAGCCAAAAGAATAGTAAGCAATAAGCTTAACAAATATATAATGGCTATTGAAGATCATCTGGAAGGTGTTAATGCATGAGATGGCTTAATCCGTGATATGGCTTAAATTATGAAAGTGCAAGTTCTTAAGCCGTGAGAGACTGTAATTCATGCGAAACCTGAACTCGTGATACTGCAGGTTTTTTTGGTCGTGAAGGGATATTCTGTGAAATAGCCTAATCCCGTGAGATTGCAGGTTTTTTGGCCGTGAGATTGAATTCTGTGAAGTGTAATTGCGTGAGATGGAATTCTGTAAAGTGTAATTCTGTGAGATGGAATTCCGTGAGATGGAATACCGTGAAGTGTTATTCCATGAGATGGAATTCCGTTAAGTTGCAGGGTTTTTTTTTGGGGGCGTGAAAGGTGATTCCATGAAATGGCCTAAACCCGTGAAAGTGCAAGTTTTGACCCCGATGATTTTTTATTAAAATGATTCTATAAGTCAGCTAGAGCATGCCATGCGAGCAACAGGTTCTTGTGCACTTATGCTTCACATCCAGAGGGGTGACAAGAGTATTGTGAGTTTGTCTTTGATGCACTCGTAAGTCTCTGTTTGTAGATGTGGGAATTGATTCTTGAATTTTTGGCTCACATGTTGTCAAGGTTGTAGATAAGATTGCTTGTTGGTTACCATTGGGGTTGTTTGAACACACAAGCTCTTATGTAGGTACTGAATGCACGAGAGTGGTTGACTGACTTGCTTGGTGTTGCTTAGGCCTCCACTCTTGTCGAACTTTAGGTGAAGCTGTTGGGGTTGAAGTCCGTGGTGAGGTTTTCTTCACATTGTTTGATTTTGGAAACCATATGATGGGATTACCATCATAGTACCCTTGTTGTTAAAGCACATGCACAAGCACCCATCTTTGATGAACATTATAAGCTGGTGGGGTGGCTGATGTGCTTGGTGCTGAGACTTCCTTCTTTGTGCAAGCTTAGGGGCCTTTGTGATACGCTTGGGAATCCAAGCTTTGCTATTACTTTGGTAGTACCCTTGTGCTTGCAGTAATGTTTTTGGTACCCACACTTGTTGACTTGGTGGAGTTCTTTGAGGAACTCGCATTAGCTTTTATGGATGGTGTTGTGGAGTCCTTTTCTTTTTCCTTGACCTCTAAGTGTTGCGTTGAGGAAGAGGCTTTTACTATCAAGGCACCTAAATTTGATTGGCACCTTCATAGTAGCCTTGAGCTACAAGTAGTTGCTTCTCCACCCACATCTTGATACTATTAAGATACCTTGATTGTGGTTGTCGTGGTGGAGTTTTCTTTTGGGTTGATGTGGAAGGTTTGGAGCCCTCCTTGACTTTAGTTGGTGCTGAGGCTGCATGTTTGAGACTCATGGGCATTATGGACAATGATGAGGCTAAAGTCTCTTGTGGAGTGGTTGTCGATGATGAGGCCTTTGAGCATGTGGTTGTCTCCTTTGGTGAGGTTTGTCAATGAAGATACATAGACTCCAGGGCCTTTCCTTTGACTTCCTTGTTAGAGATAGAGTTGTGGGAACTTCTTCAGGAATAGCTATTGATTGCGAGGTTTTGGCATCAAACTTCGTAGGTGAGGATGGGGTTGAAGGAGTAGATGCTCTAATGGAGTCGGTTGTTGACGTAGATGGTAGGTCATTATGTAGAGGGGCTTCTGTGTGGAAGAGGCTTGTAACCTTAAAAAAAAAAAACTTTTACGTTCAGCATCATAGAAATCCATTAAAGTTGGATCCTCTTCCTTGCAGTATGGTATTGTCAACTTTTTGTCATTGATCATCATGATGACTCTATCAATGACTCTATTAAAGCATAGTGGTGCTTGGGCATTAATAGTCCATTTATGCCCTAAGATCAAATCTGCTTCCAGCACATACTTAACTACAAAAAACTTGCAAGTAAGGGGGTTAGTTTCAACATATATTGTATGTTTAAAGTACCCCAAACATGGCATGTTCAAGTCTTTTCAAGTCTTATGTAAAGGGAATTCTTTCAAGATGTGCCATGAGTGTTGGTTGACCTAACAAATCCCATGACTCAAGGGTCATGATATTGTGTTCTCGTGTTAGATAGAGCTGTGCTGATATTATTTTAAATTTCCAATCCAACCATAATCCTAGGGATCTTTTCAGTAAGATATGTTGGAAGTTCCAGCTCCTCTATGGTCTCGTCATCCCGTAAAAGAAATTGTACAATGCCTATAGGAGTGTTCAAGGTGACTGTTTGCATGGATTCATCTATGGAATACAACGAGTCACGTATCCAAGGTCCACCAAGGATGACATCATACTCAAGGTAATCTAGGGTAACATGGAATGTAAATTCCACATCTCCCACCGATTGTTTGAGTATCATAGCTAAAGTAACCTGAACTTCAATGCTTTGTCCATTGGCTCCTCTTGCAAGACCATTGTCTGTAGAGATAAGCTTAGGTTGTCCCAATGACACCCAAGTGTCAATTGTCATGATGTTATGACTAGCTCGAGGCTAATCAATGTGTGTTTGCACTTAATATCATTGCATGTAGGGAAATCTAACCATATCATGATAGAATCTTTTAGAGGAACCATGGATGTTTCAATTTTTGTTTCAGCTTCAGATCCCATTTCTGTGTCATATTCCCATTCACTTTCATCCTCTTTTTGGCTCTCAGCTTTTTAAAGAGTACTCAATGTGTACACTGGCACACTTAGCCCTCTGACAATTCTTAATAAGGTCTGTTTGGAAACTTGCGAATCCTCACAGTCCTGTTCTATGGATTCCTTTATGTCTTGGTATAACTCATGTTGAGCCCTTAAAGATGCAAGTGCTGATGTTATGCTGGCTTCAGCATGAGATAAGAGCATTCCTCCAAATGAGGTTTTGAGAGACTGCTTTAATTTTGTAAGAGAATTATCAAATTTTTCACGAGCTTTCTCAAGCATATAATTCGTGCAATCGGTCTCAAATGGCTCTTCTGTGTAGAGTATGTCTTTCTTTTGAAAGGGGAAGCGGTACTCCTCTCGACTTTGTATTTTGGTTATTTTTTTAGGATTGGCCTTATGAGGCTCAATAACAACCGATGATCCTATAAGACACTCAGCCAAGCTAAGCATGCTCTCCTGAGCTTGCTTTTTGCGTTCCGCATATGTCATGTGATCATTGTTATCAATTTGGGGTGGTTGGGTGGGTTCTAGTTTCTTGATTGGTCTATGAGGTACACTGAGTGAAGAGTCAGAACTTGTTTCATCCTCACTCAATGACGTACTAGAACTTGTTTCATTTTTTGACTTTCTTTATATCATCAGTTTCTTATTATGTTTGCCCATGCGAGGAGATCAAATTTTCTTTTGGGCTTTCGTATCCTGTGTCATACATATGGGTTTTGTGGTTTGTGTGGTGGATGTTTTTGCATCATGTATAGCTTTTAGCTCTTTTGGGTTTATGTCCCCTTTTGGGTTTCTCCTCCACAAGCTCCTTTTCCTTGTCCTTTAATTCAACCTTAGTTTTGATAGTTAGTTATCCCTTGCTTTTCTTGGGATTAAAAGGTTTTGTTTTCTATTTTAGGTTCTGCTTTAAAGCACATTCTTCTACCCATGTTGAGGTATTGTCTTTTGCGTTCTTTTTTACCATCTCTCGTGCCTTGGCTTATAGGTGTGTAAGCACGTTCAAGGGTACCATGGACAATTGCTTGTTTTGTACACTTAAGATGTTAAGAGTTGTATTTTGCAAGACAAGTTGCATTGAGGCAACTCGTCTTGGGCAATCTTGGAACATGTGATCAATGCCATATCGTTCACACATGGGTCGCAAAGTGTTAATAACTATGGGCATGAAAGTATTCCAAAATGTGCAGTCTGCCATCTTTTGAGGTCCACGACAACAGAAACACTGAAGTGTTTGATTAACTGCTTCTTGACGGTTTCTACCCTTTGGACTGTTTCTATTTGGTGTATATGGGAGATGGAGGTTTTGAGTCAATTGTGGATGAAGTGGGACACTTTTTGGTATCATGGTCAAAGGTTTTACAATATATGCAATATAAAAAATAGGTGCCTTGTATGCACAATGGGGATTGGGATGGTCATAGTGATTGCACTCAACACAAGGCATTTCGTTACTTATAGAGGCATTAAGGATATTTGGTTTTGAAGGAGTTCATTCTCTCTTAGAGATTTCGATTGAAAGGTTTTAAGCAAGGTTGCATAGAATTAGGGAAATGTCAATTCCGAGATCGATCTTTCTTTTGACATTGTCACTTGGTTTAGATGAGGAACATCTCGTAGCATGATCATCTTCTAGCATGTTGTCATCTAAACATATTGCTTCGTTACAACATTGATCGAATGTTTTTGGATTGGATACAGTGATCGAGTTGTGTAAGCTGTTATTCTTTAAGCCCATCATGAAACATCTCTTCAATTGAATATCGTTTAATTTTTTCCATGACTCACATCATGAGTCCAAGAGTTTTATCCAAAGGATAAAGTCTCTAATGGATTCATTTGGTTGACACTCAATTGAATAGAGTTCTGTTGTTGCACTCCACCAATAACCTTTTCTGGAAAAGGCGTGGATAAAGGTTGTTTTCAAGGTCCTAAAGTTGTCTTGATCACCGGCATCAATGTGATGAACCATCGACTAGCCTTTCCCTCTAAGCATAGGTTCAACGCATGTACCTTGGTAGGACAGTTGGGATTTCCAAAGGCTTCACATCTCTGTTCAAACATTCGAATGAATTGAACAGGGTCTGTTTTTCCATCGTATTTGCCCATGATTACGGCCGTATTTTTGTATGAGTCACTGAGGCCGTATATATGAGTGCTCTTGTTTGGGAGAGACTCATTGAGTCCTTGGGCTCTACCTCCCTTCCTAGACTGGTCAGTATGTCCAAGGTGTGGGCATCCAGGGTTGGTACCTATAGGATTTGTGGGAATGTTAGGTAAGGGACCAAAGCCCAATGGGATCGAAGTGATAGGGGGTGTAAAATCCGATGACACGCTTGTTATAGGCATGGCCAATAGTATTGGGAGGTGCATTTGCGGCATAGATCTCAATGGCTCGAAGATGTCAGCCATTGGGTTCAGTCCTTGTGTGATCCCTGACAATCCCTCTATCGTTGGCCATGTTTGATTGCGTAACTGCTCCTTAATGGCAAGCATATGTGTTTTTTTTTTTGCTTTTTATATTTTCTCATAACCTGTTACAGCCTCAAGAGGCCTGGCGTACTCTTCGATGGGTCAAACGGGTATCCGTTCGCCCTAAATAGCTTAGGCACTATACGCACGTAAATGCCCTCTTATTAGAGATAATTTTTCGAAAAAGGTGTATACTAGTAACTTCCCAGATGGAAAAGGAGGTCCTAAAACCTATTTTCCATCACTGTCTCAAGAAGAAGAAAAATTCAAAATTTTTTCCCTGTTTTGTAGCATGTTTTTGAGGGTGTTCCACAAAAGGAATTTTGAAAAACTATATATGAGAGAGTTGTAGTATTTTTGGAGTACTACAACTTTGTTTCCCTGAGTCGTCCGTGATTTTGTTGTTCAGACACTCAAAAAGTAGCCTGAATATGGTTCGTTGTTTTAACGCTGTTTTTTGCCTCGAATTTCGGGTTGAATTTTGAGGCTGCTAAATCGGAGGCCAAAATGATCGATTTTGACTTCGGACGGGTAGTCCAAACTTGAAGAGCTCGATGTCAGCTTTTCAATGAGCCCTAGAGCGCCTTCATCGGATATACAGTTTAGGAGATACAAGCCTCCAAACAAGAGTGTTTTCTAGAGTCCTTTTTTTTTTGCCGACGGTCCCTCTTTCACATCGTGCACTAGCAAGTTGTAGTCCAAACTTGAAGAGCTCGATGTCAGATTTTCAATGAGCCCTAGAGCGCCTTCATCGGATATACAGTTTAGGAGATACAAGCCTCCAAACAAGAGTGTTTTCTAGAGTTCTTTTTTTTTTTGGCCGACGGTCCCCCTTTCACATCGTGCACTAGCAAGTTGGAGTTCACGCCGTGAAGTGGAATTGACGAATTATATATATATATATATTGAGGGTTCTTCGATATCTTCATGGAACTCTTGAGTATGGCATTTCTTATTATGCAGGTTGAGATACACTTATTGGTTACTCAGATTCTGATTGGGCAGGGTGTATTGATACTAGGCGTTCCATGTCAGGCTATTGTGTTATGCTTGGTAAAGGACTTGTTTCTTGGAAATGTCAAAAGCAGCGAATTACTTCTTCTTCATTGAGACAGAAGCAGAGTACAAGTCATATCTTGATGCCACTTTTGAAGCACTTTGGCTTCAACAAATTCTGAATCACCTTGGATGTTCATCTACTCCGAAACTCATCTACTCAGATTCACAGAGTGCTATTGCTTTAGCCAAAAATCTAGTTATTCGAGGACGATCCAAACACATTGATGTTCATTTTCATATATATATATATATATATATATATATTGGTCGCGTGAACGAAGGGTCTCACGCCGTGAACCCTTAACAGTTCACGTCGTTGACTTCACGAAAAAGTTAAATTCATTTTATTTTTTTGTCGCGTGAATGAAGGGTCTCAGGCCGTGAACCCTTAACGGTTCACGCCGTGAACCGAAACTTCACAAAAAGTTAAATTCTTTTTTTTTTTTGCGTGAATGAAGGGTCTCACCCCGTTTTTTTTGTTTTTTTATTTTGCAACGCGGGCTCCTAAGGTGTGAACTCTTAGGCTGTGTAGTTACAAAAATGGTTCACAACATGAACCTTTTTTTTAAAAGTCTAGTGGAAAATATGAATTTTCTTTTTTGGGAGAGATTTTTTTAAAATTTAAAATTAA
The DNA here is from genome assembly GCF_041138505.1 of Cibotium barometz. NCBI lineage: Eukaryota > Viridiplantae > Streptophyta > Polypodiopsida > Cyatheales > Cibotiaceae > Cibotium > Cibotium barometz. The sequence continues at coordinate 60,614,578 of NC_141054.1, read as the reverse complement.
GGAGATATGGGCATTTTTCCAAAAAGGTAAGTGGGAATTTAAAAAAAGTCAACCTTTTTATAACACTCCGTACACCCCTCATAAATGACCCCCAAAATGGACAATTTGACAACTCATGAGCATCTACTCATTAGCCTTAATGAGTTATGTAAAAAAGTGCTTAAGAATTAATCCAAGATTAATCCTTTCACTGATCTTTCTCTCTTTTACACTAATCGTCAAGGACTCTAATTAGCCACTAATCCCTAATTAATTCACGCAATTGAGCACATCATTGGATAGAGCAAGGGAATGCTAATCTTTGTGCATCAACAAATGTGTAAATTAATCTAAAATAGGAGATTAATTAGACTCTTAAGAGTCAAATTTCTCCAATTAATAAAAAAATTGATGTAACTAGATATTTTGATGCATCTAGATACTCTCAAAACACTCAAAAACACTAATTTCGACTACTTATATGATCAATTTAGACCCCAATTAACACATTTTCTCAATTTTATCTCTTAAACAAGATTAATCACCCTTAATGACAAAAACCAGTCCATTAAGAGAAATTAGTTAAATTCAAGAGTTTTTTGATGGTTTTAAGAATTTTTTTTGAAAGATTAAGCTACTCTTAATACTTGCTAACACTCTAATGCAAATAATTTCAACAACAAACACACAATTAAACTAAAATTAATGATCTTAGTTCTATGTTTAATACTAAAGAGAGCTAACATTCACTAGAATTTGCATTCTATTACATTGTTTGATGCAATGGATGCAAACTAAGCCTAATGCAAACTATGTTCTAGTCCTAAGAACATAAAAAACCACAATAAAAATAACAAAAACAATAAATTAAGCTAAAAATATTCTTTTAAAAAAACAAGAAAGAGAGCTATTCTACACCAAATCACACAGAGATCACCATCAAATCCACATCTTTTTCATGGGAAACCATTAATTAAGATAATGGGCTATGGGTAATGCATAGATTAGAGAAAAAGTGATGGAAAAAGCCAAGGGATGGCTCCCTGGCAGCGGCGCTAAAAATGTTAAGGCTCACCCTAACCCCCCCTTTTTGAAACACATCCAACAAAAGATTACCTGGTGAACTGCAACTGTCGTAAGGATCTTTCCAATGGCCAAGCTCATAACCCTTTAGGTCTCCAAGCTCTACAACTCTTTGAGAAGTAATTCCACCGCGCCTCCCACCAAGCGTTGTCACACCGCCTTGTTGCACTACGGGTTCTAGTCCCTCCTCTCACCTCACTTCACTCACACACACTCACTAGCATGCATTTAGGGAGAGATATTAGCAAGAGGGTCAGCAAGAGCAAGACTCAATTGCACAATGAGAGAGTATGTTGTAGAGATATTCACTTATATACATGGCCATAAGTGTTCACACTCACTTAAAATATAGTCGACCGGGCACTTTAGGCTCATAAGAGGCCTAATGCTATTACAATGACTACTCTCATAATATATCCATGAAGTACATCACTTAGGAGTTCATCCTAACTTGCTACCACACACTTTTGAAGCGGGAATAACCATAAATACTCTGTCACACCGTTATGGGCGCCTGTCCAAGTTATAGCTTGACACTATTGCTTCATATTTTGAATGTATGACTCTTTGGTGTATCTATCGTGACTCCATGATGTAGGATGATGGCGGTAGATCTTGTTAACCCTAAAATTGGGTTAATAAACTTAAGTGATTACCCATTACCTATCTCTATCCATATATACAAGGCTTATGGCTGGCTTTTAATACATCATTGGCTCGCATCCATGCATAATGTGAATAAATCTTAGACTAGAGGTGGGGATTTTGGATGTACAAAAATAGTTAACAACATTACTTACCAGGACTTTGCACTTTACAATCAAATCTTGCATACTTAAGGACTCACGATAGCTGGCACCTATACCAAGCCTTACTTACAAGGGCTTTGCACTTTACAATCAAATCTTGCATACTTAAGCACTCATGATAACTAGCACCTATACCAAGCCTTATCATCCACAACTATCTAGGTATATTTCTGGATGAGGGGGCTATGTTAGGTGACAGCGTGGTCCATGGTATGGCCCATCACCTAGATCCTCTTTGAATCTGCAACAACAAGAACCTCCCAAGAAAACAACTCTTTCCGAACCACTTACCTCTTCTTTGACTACCTTCACTATCATAACAAGAACCACTTACCTCTTCTTTGACTACCTTCACCATCATAACAAGAACCTTACCACCATCAAAAACCAATACAACAATGCAACACCCCACTTTCTAGTTTTATCATGAGATCTGGAATTACACTATGCCATACTGTTGAACTACAGATAGAATACCTAATAGTTACCTAATAGTTGCTCAGTCGGATTGTTGATCAGTCGGAGTTTGTTATGATCTGGTTAGTCGGATATCATCTGTTAGTGTCTTGTGACATTCTAGTTACAACTGTCTAAAACTGTCTGAAGTCGCCTATTTATAGGGGCTTTGTAGTCGTCTTTTAGAAGAGAAGAAGAAGAAAGCAATGTATGATTCATCTTGATCAATCAAACATGGTATTTCAGTTCAGTTCTGTTATTCTCTAATCTTGTTTAGCAAATCTCTGCTCAATCTGTGTTCTCTATGCTCTGTTTGTGTTTAGCTTGATGTGGGAATTGAAGTTAGTGTTACCTAATGGGGGTGTCTTTGCTGTGTCAGAAGTAGTTAGTTGTGTTGTGTTTGAGAACCCCAAACACATTGGCGATCCCGCTGGTCCCGTTCTGTTACGAGAAGGGAAATGAATGTCAGAGGGGGACAGAAGAGTAGGAAGGGTTTACTATACCAGGGCTCAGGCCCGAATTGGTAACACTGACCCGTTTCAGTATGATGACAAGGGTGAAGATGATCAGGAACACCAAATCCCTGAAGAAATTGTTGTAGGCCAAGGGGGGGAAAGTTCAGTTGCACCAGAGAAGAGGCTAGTGGGGGGACTTCTAGGCGCCCTAATCCTGACAGGAAGGTCTGCAGGAGTTAGAAGGAGTCTTCAGTTCAACCCATTAAGGGGGGCTACCAGGCAAAGACCTAGGAAACCACCTCAGCCAAATCCGATGGCTCAACAACTACCCAACCCTAGGGTGAAAGCAGCTAAATTCAGCGGAGGATCTAAGGAGGATGCTGATTGTCATGTAGCTCAGTTTGAGACAAAATGGGAAGCAAATGGGTATACTGTGTTGTACAATGATGCAGTTAAATTGCAGCAATTTGCAGCAACTCTAGAAGGGAAGGCCATGAGTTGGTTTAGCCAATATGGGATACCACACTTCCTAACATATGATGATCTTAGAATAGCCTTTTTACAGAGATTCAGGAGGGAAAAGACTCCAACAGACATTTTAAGAAAACTCCGAGACATCAGACAGAAGAAGATGCTTGTAGAGGACTATGCTCAGAAGTTCAGAATTCTGGTTGAAAGGTTACAAGGAAATGAGAGACCCACCAATGAGATGCTGGCAGGTTATTTTCTGAAAGGATTGAGAAGTGGGCTGAAAAATGCAGTGGCTAGCATTGATATTGCAGGTGGAATTAATGATTTGGTAATTGCAGCAGCTAGAGTAGAGAAAAGACTTGGAAGCGGCAAACACAACAGAAAGAATGATTCGGATTCAGATGACCAGCCAGAGTCAGCATCAGATTCTGAGGAGGAGGATTCAGAAGCAGGATCCGACAGTGAGGAAGAAGAGGTGAAGACAAAGAAAAAGCACAAGACCAAAGCAAAGCAATCCAAAGAGGAGGATTTGGTAAGTAAATTGAGAAAGATAGGTTATTCTGTTGCAGCACCAAAAGAAAAGAAGTTCTGTGAAATTTGTGACAAGGATGGGCATACGACAGCTTTATGTTGGTATAATCCCAAGAACAGGGGTCAGACTACACCTTATGCAGGTAGAGGCAGGGGTGAGGTTGCAGCAAACCAGGCTGCTCCAACTAGGGGCAGAGGAGTATTTCAGAGAGCAAGATCTGATAGACCACCATGGAGGGAACAGGAAAACAATGAAGGAAGACAGGCAAGAGTCATGCCTTGTGTTTATTGTTCAGCACCAGATCATTGGATAGGGCCAGGATGTGCCTTATGGGTGAAACATAGAGAAGAAAGAGGTGTCCCAGTGATTAGGTACAATCAGAATAACCAGCAGGGGTAGCAGCAACAACAGAATCAACCAGCAGCTCAAGCAAATGTAATCATGATTCAATTAGAAGATGAACAGGTACAGGTAAAGCAAGGTCCAAACATACAGGAGCAGCAAAGCAAAGAGCATACTGAGGATATTGAGGATATTGAGGTATTGGCTGTTACCAGGTCTAAACAGAAAGGACCAATTGATTGGAAGGAACAAAAAGGCATCAGGGACTAGGTACAAAGAAGAATTTTGAAGCATCAGGACAAGCAAGAAGAATCGGAGTTGGAGGATGAAGAAGAGTTAGTTCTGCATCAGTCAGAAAGCCATGTGAAGATGAAGGATGAAAGGGACAAAGATTGGTTTGAGGTACTCATAAATTCTCCCTTGCAATTGTCATTAGATCAGTTGTTAGCTTTGGTTCCAGCATTTAAGGAAAGATTGCTTAAAAGACTTCAGGATCAGCAGTCAGGAGATAATCCGACTTTGGTTCCAGCAGTTAATAGCATTGATCCAGCAGATGTTGACTTTGTGGTTCCTGTCATTAAGGTTGAGTACCAGGGCAGGGTGTTTGATGAAGTTCTTTTGGATGGAGGATCAGGGGTTAACATTCTCCCTGAAATTGTATACAAAGAAATGGGTGCAGCAACTTTAGCCCCAGCACCATTTCAGGTGAAAATGGCAGATCAAACCAGGGTGCAACCATTGGGAATTTTGAAGCAGCAGGAAATTGAAGTTGCAGGTATGGGATTCTTGGTAAATTTTGTGGTAATCAGAATGTCAGAATCACTATCACCTTATGAAATGTTACTGGGTAGGCCTTGGTTTAGAATGGCTAAAGTTAAACAGGATTGGGGATTGAATGTGGTGGTTCTGACCAAGGGGAAAAAGAAGATTACTGTAACCATGCAGGGTAAGAGAAATATGTCTCTTAAAGAAAAGCCATTGTTTGCACAGACAATTAATCTTGCTGAAGAAATAGAAGATGATGAGGAGGAACAGTTTTTAATGGCTAATCCAATAGTGGTGCCACTATTTGATGTTGATGTAGAAAGAATATTGCAGCTTGTGGAATATCAGAATCAGGAAGAGTCTGAGTTCTTGCCAGGTCAAGAGATTGAAGGGACAGTGTTCAGACAGTTGCTGGAACAGAAAACAGAGATTGCTACCAAGGAACAGATGGAACAAGAGCAAAAGGAGGCAGGAGAGATGGCTGTAAGGATTTATGACAAGAAGTATGGCACGTCCAGTCGGGTTAAAGAAGATGATCTTAAGGAACTGAATTTGGGTACAGATGCAGACCCAAGGATGGTGAAAGTAAGTGTGCAGGTGGAAGGACAATTTTTGGAGGATCTTTTACAGTTGTTACAGGACTATATAGATGTCTTTGCTTGGGAGTATTCTCAGGTGAAGGGTATAGATCCTGCATTACATCAGCATCGGATTAATTTAAGAACAGATGCAGTTCCAGTGGTGCAGCAAAGGTATAGGATGAATCCGAATTTTGCCTTGCAGGTGAAGGAAGAAATAGATAAGTTGTTGGCAGTAGGGTTCATTAAACCTGTGAGCCAGGTGACATGGTTATCTCCAATAATTGTGGTGCCTAAGAAAAATGGGAAGCTGAGAGTATGTGTTGATTACAAGAAACTCAATGCAGCAACCATAACAGATCCTTTTCCAATGCCATTTTGTGATGCAGTGTTAGATGCTGTAGCAGGTCATGAAATGTATAGCTTTCTGGATGGCTTTTCAGGTTACAATCAGATTAGTGTTGCTGAGGAGGATCAGCATAAAACTGCTTTCATCACTGAGTTTGGTGCATATGATTTTACTGTTATGAGTTTTGGTTTGAAAAATGGACCACCATCCTTCAATTATGTGGCACATAAGGTTTTTGAGCCACACTTACAAGACTTCATGAGAGTATTTGTTGATGATTTCTCTGTTTTTGGTAAGAAGGACTTACATCTGATGCATCTGAAGTTGTGTTTGGAGAGGTGTAGGCAGTTCAGACTGGCCTTGAACCCTTACAAGAGTGTGATTGCTGTGAAGAGTGGGATTTTGTTGGGTCATGTGATCTCACAGGAAGGCATGGCAATTGATGTGAAGAAGGTTGAGGCTATTCAAACAGCAAAGTCTCCTACCAATGTCAAGGAAGTAATGAGGTTTGTGGGTCAGATCAAATGGCATGCCAGGTACCTCAGATATTTAGCCAATATTTGTGCACCATTGACACATTTAACTAAGAAGGATGTGCCTTTTGTGTGGGCTGAGCCTCAAGAGAAGGCATTTCAATTGTTGAAGAAGATGGTAGCTGTTGCACCAGTTTTGCAGTCACCAGATTGGACTCTACCTTTCCATATTTTTGTTGATGCCTCAGATGTAGCATTAGGGGCAATTCTGATGCAGGAGAGGGTGACAGGATGGTACAGGCCAGTATTTTATGCCAGTCGGATATTATCATCTGCAGAAAGGAATTATGCTGTGACTGAAAGAGAAGCTTTGGGTATGGTATATTCCTTGAATAAGTTCAGGCATTATTTGTTGGGGAACAGGGTAATATTTCATGTGGATCACCAAGCCCTGCTGTATCTGATTAAGACGCCATTGTTGACAGGAAGATTAGCCAGGTGGATGCTTTTGTTACAGGAGTTTGACTTTGTGATTGTCCATACTCCAGGAAAAGAGCATGCTATTGCTGATTACTTTAGGAGGTTGGAAACTGGAGAAGCACCACGTGGGGTGGATGATGATCTACCAGATGCCCCATTGTTTGAAGTTCAGGCTGCTGAGTCGGATTCCTGGTATGATCAGTTTTTGACATTTTTAACTGAGGGATTTATGCCAGTAAAATTTACTCCAGATCAGAGAAGGAAGTTTGCTTTGAAGAGTAGACCATTCTTAGTGATTGCTGGAGCATTGTACAAAAAGGGAATTGACCAGGTGATAAGAAGATGTGTACCTGAGTATGAGCAGAAGGCAGTAATTCAGGAAGCACATTCAGGAACAGCAGGAGGACATTTCTCAGGGGATATTACAGGAAAGAAAATATTGCAGGCTGGTTTGTGGTGGCCTACAGTTTTGAAAGATGCCCATGAATATGCCAAGAGATGCGTGATTTGTCAAAAGCTTGGACAGCCAGATAATTCAGATAGGATATCAGATCATCCTATTTTGCCTTTGGAACCATTTCAGAAGTGGGGAATTGATTTTGTGGGACCTGTCAAACCAACAACTCAAAGAGGTAACAGGTATATCCTTGTTGCTACTGATTATTGTACAAAGTGGGCTGAGGCTGTAGCTCTGAAGGATAACAAGGCTGCAAGTGTTGCAAAGTTCTTGTATCACAATATTATGACCAGGTTTGGGTGTCCCGTAGAACTGGTAAGTGATAGGGGAACTCACTTTCTGAATGATGTAATTTCTGAACTGACAAGAACTCATATGATTATGCACAAAAAGTCTACAGCTTATCATCCCCAGGCGAATGGACAAGCTGAGAGTACCAACAAGACATTGGTAAGGATCCTAAAGAAGATTGTGCAGGACAACCAGAAAGATTGGGACTTGAAGCTGGACTCTGCTTTGTGGTCTCATAGAACAGCTTTTAAAGTTACAACAGGGATGACACCATTCAGGTTGGTATATGGATTAGAAGCAGTTGTGCCTATGGAATTTTTGGTACCAAGTTTAAGAGTAACTGCTGAGAAAATGTCTCCAAGTTTGTCAGTGAAGTACAGGAGCAGGTATTTGATGCAGTTGGAAGAGGACAGATTAGTCAGTTCTTACATCACTGAGGTGATTCAAAGACGAAGACAGGCTTGGGTGAGTATGAATGTCAAATTTAAGGTGTTTCAGGTTGGTGATTGGGTGATGGTGTACAATTCCAGGTTGGGACCTCATCCTGGTAAGCTAACACTGAGATACAAAGGGCCTTATCAAATTGTTGAAGATCTGGGACAAGGAACCTTTATTGTGGCTGATGTTTTTGGAACTAGGGTTGAGAAACCAATTAATGGGTTCAGGTTGAAAAAGTTTCAAGGAAAACCACCACATTTGGATTGGGCAAGTTCAGCATTGATACAGGTGGAACAGGTGAAAATGGATCCAGAAGAAAGTCCGACAATACAGGGATATGGGTCTGCATCGGATTCGGACTCAGTCGGATTTTGCTGGGTCGGATCTCAGAGAGTCGGAGTTTTTGACAATTTTAACAATTTTGCATGGTACCTTGATTTGAGCGGTGAGTGGACACTTAAGGAGAGTATCATTTCGAGGCAGCCAGATTTTGATCGCACTTTTCGCGCGTACAAGCGTGTGCGAGGTCCTTTCTGTTCAGCGTCCATGCAAGACCACTCGCGCATTTTCTCTGCGTTTTCCTTGCACTCGCCTTTCACTATGCCGAAAGCTAAGAGCTCTGCAGGCATGCAACCACCAGCGGAGGACGAGCAGCGGGATGCTCTGAAGAAGAGGCTTCGTAGGAAGGGAGCATCGATGAGAGTTGATGTTAGCAGCTCTGAGGAAGAGGATCGTGCGGCTGAGGAAGAAGACGAGGTTCCTACACCGTTGTCTACTGGCAAACTTACACAGTCGCTGATGGATCCCTACACCGATTTCAAAGTAGAGCTAGACGGGACAGCACCAGGGAATGCAACATGGTTGAAGCAAGTCGGTTTGCAGGAGTTTGCAGGCTTGTCATGGGATGACTGGAGGAATAACTTCTATGCTAAAAGCCAGGTGGAGATACTCAGAAAAACAAAAGGCGCAATTTCTTCAAAGGTGAGTCTTACTGTGGAAATGGTTGCAGAAGTATTTAAACTACCCTATGTTTTGGATGCTGTGATCCCAAAATGTCTTGATGAAGCCTTGAAGAAGGAATTTGGTCCCAGAGAAGGGGGTAGACAGTATTATATGTTAAGGAATGTCAACTATGCTAGGAGGGAACAGCTCAGATGGTATCTTGAAAGAATGTGCTCTATTATAAAATTTGATTACATGTCGAAGGAAAATTATGCACCATTGTCTTGGGCAGAGAAAGGAGAGGAGGTTAGCTGGGCACATTGGTTATTTGACAAGATTCATGGAGAAATATTTGGGTCGGACAAGAGAAAGACACAATCAAATAGCAGGTTGAGTGCTTATTTAGCTGCAATGTTTCAGTATGCACAGAAAGTGGAAGTGGGAGAGATTATGTTGCCAGATAAAGAAAAATACAGCAAAGTAGAGCAGCAGTCTGAGAAGGTTGTAGAGCAGGGGTTGGAATGTAATGAGTTGGAGCCTGACAAGAAGGAGTTGTATCAGAGCATGCTTACAGTTGGGTACAGTCCGACAGAAGCCTTCAAGGTGATATATGGAGCTCAGAAAAAACCGTATGTTGAGGGTGTAGAAGTGCAGACTTTGATTGATGCATCAGGTTCACAAACACCCAAGATGCTGGGGAAGAGTTTTACACTGTCCAAGAAGAGGAAACTTGAATTGGGGGGAAGCAAGTTAGTTGCAAAACTTGAATTTGGAGAACAGGTGGTGAATCAACCAGGGTTTGTTGTGAAGGATGTGAGTAATGCTCAGCAGTATCTGAAGGCACTTCAGTATTTCATAGAGAGTCAGCAGGAGAAGATTGAGCAGCAGCATCTTGTGAATGAGATAGTAACTTCAGAGGATTACCAGGCTAAAAGTGCACAGATGAAGTAGCTTCAGGAGGAATTGAAGCAGACAAAGGTGACGCATATTGCTGAAAAGGCTCAGTTATTGGAACAACATGCATTGGAGATAGCTAAGGTTAAGATGTCTTTAGGAATCTTCAAGGAATGGACAGCAAAAATGGATGATAGGGTTACATCCGAGTTGGACAAATTGGCTAAAGATAATGCAGAAATGAAGGTTGATAATGAAATGATGCAATTGAGACTTCAGCCTTTACAGGTGCTGGAAAAACAGATGTTGATGAATGAAGAGTTGGATGTAAATGGAGTGCTGATGGCACAAGGGGATGTACACATTCTGAAGCAACAAATGCATAGCACTATGCAGGATTCTTGGGGAATGATCAAGGAGAGGATGTCTACAATGATAAATTATCCCTATGATGTTATGAAAACAGGGTTTGTAACTCAGCATGAGGCAAGATTGGTAGAAGAGGTTGAACAGTTGAAGAAAGAACGTGAGTACTGGATTCAGCAGGTACAGGAACTGAAAGAGATGCAGAGTGTGAAGATTCAGAGTGATAGGACTGTGGAGGAAATGTTTCAGGAACTAGAAGTTCAGGTGGAAGTACCTATTATAAATTTGAGTGTGCAAACATCAAGTCAGAGTGAGCAACCAGTGGAGACTTCAGTGGAAGATAAATCAGCAGAGAAGACTGAAGTTTTGAAGGAGGTTCCAGTTGTTGAAGGGATGCAGGCTGAGCAGCAAAGTGATGTAGTACCTGACATTTGAAGAACCAGCATCAAATTTTGTCATGTGGCCAGTATTTTCTGATCAAGGGATTGTGAATTCAAGTCCGATTTCCTTGAAATCAACCACCGGGCTGTGCCATGTGTTGAACTACAGATAGAATACCTAATAGTTACCTAATAGTTGCTCAGTCGGATTGTTGATCAGTCGGAGTTTGTTATGATCTGGTTAGTCGGATATCATCTGTTAGTGTCTTGTGACATTCTAGTTACAACTGTCTAAAACTGTCTGAAGTCGCCTATTTATAGGGGCTTTGTAGTCGTCTTTTAGAAGAGAAGAAGAAGAAAGCAATGTATGATTCATCTTGATCAATCAAACATGGTATTTCAGTTCAGTTCTGTTATTCTCTAATCTTGTTTAGCAAATCTCTGCTCAATCTGTGTTCTCTATGCTCTGTTTGTGTTTAGCTTGATGTGGGAATTGAAGTTAGTGTTACCTAATGGGGGTGTCTTTGCTGTGTCAGAAGTAGTTAGTTGTGTTGTGTTTGAGAACCCCAAACACATACCAAGCCATCAACATTGCAAATCAAATGAAGGTGGTCTTGGCATATGAATCCGCAAGCAAGCCAGGGGCCCTCTTTCCTTGTGTAGGCCTAACTAACTCACGTTCTTGAAGATGAGGCCTTACATCAAGCATTTTTTTCAGCAACATTACATCGCATGTCCCCTCCACATGCTTCCAAACTCTATCTCCAATAGGCCTCACGACTGATCCCTTCCTCGACTATATCATTCGACCATCCACACCTCTCCACAACAACCGGTAGCATCTACACCACCCGAGCTTAGTGACACAAGGATGCAATCACCATTAGAAAGGGGAGTATGTTAACCAAACTCTATCTCCACCAATAGGCCCCATGACTAGTCTCTTCACCAACTATTCAACCATCCAAACCTCTCCAGAATTGATAGCATCTTACACCACCCGAGCTTGGTGACGTGAGGACATAGTCACCATTAGGAAGGGGCTATGTTAACCACTTTGCCAGTTAACATAGTTTTACTCACCCTACCATAAGGTGCTTTTCCATCATACCCGCATGTAGTGGAAACCCATCTTTTGTAAGATGGCACTGGCCTTTTGTAAAGTGGAATTACCTTAAGCTTAATGCCAATGAGAAAGTGATTAATTTCATTGACATAGTTGCTTAAGAGTAAAACTAGTGCCAAAAATGGACTATTTTTAAGTTTTTTCCCGCCTAGTGTGAAAGCTAGTCATTTGGGAATGAAGGAAAAAGCTTTCTTTGCCTAGGGTGAAGCTTGCCTAGATAAAAGCAAAGAGGAGATAGCCTTTGCGGTGATTCTCTCTCACAAAAAGTAAATGGAGAAGAAGCTAATGAGAGGAAGAAGCCTACAATCAAAACTATTCAAGCAAGTAACCATTTAGCATGCAAGACTCTAACACAATATAAGCAAGTAAGAGCAGAGAAGATAGAGAGCTCACAAGTATTCTAGTGAGGACTCGATGGACGGTCTAGCACACCTACATTGGGAAGTTGCATTTATGGCAAAGACAAAATGATAAGGCTAAAATAAGCGCTTGACTTGAAGAGACCCCCCTCTTGCAAATTTAGAAATGATTTTAAAATTCTATTTCCATACAAATTTTTTATAAAATCCTATGAAGTCAGTTTTCCTTTCTCTAGTATCCTGGCTTCTTCATGCTTCTGGCCAGGAAGGCGGTGAAGGTTCCTTACCACCGCCTCCTCTGAGAGAGGGTCGATGACTCCATTATGCCCGTCGTCTTCCCCTCCATCGACCTTGATTGCCCCTTCTTCTCCCTCCTGCTCTCTGAAAGACAGAGAGAGGAGCGAGTAGAGAGAGAGAGAGGGGTGGTGATAGATACGGATGCTAGAGATTGGTTGCCATATAAAGTAATATAATGGTTGGAAAAACCTTAATTAATAAGGTTATTAAAATTATAAGATTGAATTGAGTAATTAATGAATTTTTCATTTTTTCACTCGTTATGGCCCTATTTGAATGACAAAGTGGCAAAAAGGCTTTTGAATAATCAAAGATTTTTGGGATGAGTGTGTTAGGGAAAATGTATATTCACGGCGTGGACGAGCGATATGTTGAAGCCATACTAAACTGGGCGGTCACGAAAGGGTTTGTATGAGCCCAATTCATCAAGCAATGGCAGCCAGGTATGTCTTCTTCCCCAGCCTCACATGGCCCTGGCTGTTTGAACGAGCAATACGTTGAAGCCATACTATACTGGGCAGTCACGAAACGGTTTATATGAGCCCAATTCATATTTGATCTAGGATGGTCTGCGCAGTGCAGCAATCTGGATGGGGGCATGTAAGCCTATCAAAGGAGGGGGAGGAACCAACTCGCATTCCGTCAAGCAATGGCAGCCAGGTATGCCTTCTTCCCCAGCCTCACATGAGCATGGATGAGGACCTTAAGAAACTGGGTAGCCAAGGGATCGCAGCTCTTCTAAAACGCCCCATCCCGCTTTCAGAGGGGAAACGCATCCATGCCTATGTTGCTAGGGTTGGACTGATGCATGATACCTTTCTAGGAAACCTTCTTATCGGTATGTACCGCAGATATCATGCCCTAGAGGATGCTCACATGGTGTTTAACTCCATGCATCATCACAACATTGCCTCTTGGAATGCCATTATCGGAGCTTACTTTGATCATGGATACAGCTTGGAGGCTCTTCAACTTTACCATGATATGCAGCAACGTGGCTTTGAAACCGATCGCATTACACTCCTTTGCATACTTGGTGTTTGTGCCAGCCTTTCTGCCCACATAGAAGGAATGCTTATCCATATCAGCATTGTAGTTGGTGGACTAGATTCAGATGTCGTCTTAGGGACTGCCCTCATAAACATGTACAGCAAGTGTGGGGCTGTGGATGATGCCCGTTTGGTGTTTGATGAAATGCATATGCATGACCTGGTTTCATGCAATGCCATGATTTTGGCATATGCGCAGCACGGCAATGGGAAGGAAGCATTCCACGTGTTTTATGAGATGAAGCGTCAAGGCAAGCGACCCAACGAGATCACATACATCAGCCTACTCGCTGCCTTTACTAACCCAAGTGACCTAGGAGAGGGGAGACTCATCCATGCAAGGATTGTGGAGTCTGGATATGAGTCTGATACTGTCGTCATGACTGCCCTAATAAACATGTATGGGAAGTGTGATGCCTTGGATCTTGCTCACATGGCTTTCAAAAAATTGCATCGACATGATGTAGTTTCCTGGAATGCTATGATCTTGGCGTGCTCCCAGCACGGGCAAAACAAGGAGACTCAACAACTGTTCAATAACATGCAATCTCAAGAAGTGGAGCCCAATGAGAGCACGTTCATTTCCGTTCTCACTGCTTGTACCAACCCGGCAGCCTTAACATATGGTAAGGTAGTACATGCAAGCATTGTAGTTCATGGAGTGAACTCAGTGATGCTTGAGACTGCCATTGTGCAGATGTATTGCAGCTGTGAGGCATTAGAGGAGGCGCGCTGTCTATTTCATAGAATGCAAAATCGCAATGTCATTACATGGACTGTCATGATTGGTGCATATGCCCAACATGGCCATGTTAAGGAAGCCCTTCAACTGTTCGAGCAAATGCAGCAAAATGCTATGGAGCCAGATCTGATTGCCTTTGTTAGTATACTGGGCGCGTGTGCCTGCCCAACAGTCTTAGTAGAAGTAAAAGCAATTCATTCAAGCATTGTAGCGCATGGTTTTGAAGCTGACATGACTGTGGGCAATGCTCTTGTTCATGTGTATGGTAAGTGTGGGGCATTGGAAGATGCGTGGTCTGTGTTCAACAAGATGCAGCAACTTGACATTTTCTCATGGAATGCCATGATGGCGGTGTACTCCCAATATGGCCATGGTGGGGAATCTCTTCAAGTGCTCAAAGGAATGGTGCAAGTAGGCATTGTACCAGATGAAGTCTCCTTTGTCAACCTTCTTTCGGCTTGTAGCCATGCAGGTTTGATGCATGAGGGACTTCACTTTTTTGTTTCCATGGTTGACGACTATGGGATTTTCCCAACACTGGATCACTTTAGCTGCCTTGTTGACCTCCTTGGGCGCAGTGGGCAGCTGGCTGAGGTTGAGTTTATCATTTGCAAAATGCCTTTTCAGCCAGATGCTGTGTTATGGACAGGAATCCTTGGTGCCTGCAAAACTCATCAAGTTGACGGTTGAAAGCATTTGTGAGTTAGAGCCACAAGATGCAGCAGCCTATGTATCACTTTTAAGTATGTAGGCAGGTGGAACGACGGAGGAATTTATGGTGAATGTGAGGCTGAATTGTCAACACTGTGCAGATCCAGTCAAATTGAGAGGCCATATGTCAATTGAGAAGGCGAATAGGAGTGGCCGGAATGCCTAAAATGGGTGCTACATGAAGCGCTTGGATCCATCAGGCTTTAGCGCTCTTACCAAAACCTATTCACATGTGCAACAGTTTGTGTCAGAAAAGGTGTATCTCAATGTGCAGTCACGGGCATACATATCATTGGGTTTGGAGCACAAAATGGCAAATCTAGCCAAATATTTCATATGCAAATGTCCAACTTGGTCAGGTCTCGAGAGCACGGAAAATCGGCATGAATGCAAACAAGAGCTGGTGTGTGGGGACTTGGGGCAGAAAGGGCACGAGTTCAAATCCGTGCAGGAGCCTACTTGGAGGTGCACTTCATTTTCTGAGGGAGAAGGTTCTAGTAGGTGATGTGGATTTGGTAAATGTGGGCACAAAGGATATGGTGTATATCAACACAGAGGATTTGGTGTATGTCCAACACAGAGGATCATTTGGTTGACATCTTCACAAAGGCATTGGGTACATAGAAGCCTTGCAAGTTTAGGAGCGTACTTGGAGGTGCACTATCATTTTCTTAAGGAGAAGGTTCTAGCAGGTGATGTGGATTTGGTATATGTCAACTCAGAGGATCATTTGGCTGACATCTTCACAAAGGCATTAGGTACAAAGAGGCCTTACAAGTTTAGGAGCTTACTAGGAGTGCAGTGTGTGGAGTTGAGCTCGAGGAAAAGAGTTGAGATATCGAGCTCAACTAGTGCTACAGGCATTGATGATCCACCTAGGTGATAGTTTTCGCAATTACACCACTTGTTGGATTGGTGAGATTATGGGCGATATACTACCAGTGGTTTACACGCTGTGTGAGTAAACCACTGTGTGAGCCATTTTAGTGTATTAGAGTTATGGCAAGGGAATGTCAAAGAGAGAACTTCATTGAGGAAGCCTTGGAGAGAGGTTTTCGTGTCACGATTATCATCACCATCTCCACCACATCCTCCTTCACCACCACCACCTCCTCCTTCACGACCACCACCACCACATCCTCCTCTCCCCCCCTCCTCTCTTTTTGTCCCTATGTCACTTCCCCTCCCCTTATTCTCTCTTCTCCCTGTCCTTTCCGCTCCCCCCCTCCTCCCTGTTCTCTTCACCTCTCTCTTCTCCCCCATGTTCTCTTCGCCTCTCCCTCTTCCTCCTTCACAAAGATTTTATCTTCTCTCTCCCTCTCATCTTCTATTCACCCTCTCCCTCTCCCTCCCATGTTCTTTTCATCCTTTCCCTCTCTCCTTCCGCCCCACATGTTCTCTCCAGCTTCACCTCTCCCTCTTCCTCTTTTTCCTTCACGAAGATTCTATCTTCTTGTAATGATGGGAAAAAGAAAGCAAGAAAGATTGCACTCATGATGGAGTACCACATGCACTCAAGGGAGTACCACCATAGCCATAGAAGCATGGAGCTCCAAGAAGTATGATTTCATTAGTAAAAGTATGTTATGACCTTAGTTACAATATTCCCTTGTATACTTGTCCACCATTTCACACTCATTAATATTGGGCCTCATACTTGACCGGCCATAACCATGCCCATGAGCCTCTCCTTATGTACAAACTCAAGCCCTTTTCATTACAAACCATCCCCACGCAAAGGTTTCGTCCTCGAAACCACGTATGGAGTAATGTATGGGCTGTATGAATCTTTCTTGACTTCCCACATGAATGTGTAAGTACATTTGTTTTTGCAATTCTAAAAATGCCTTTCGTTTTTACAATTCTAAAAATGCCTTTCACAAGAAAACTTCACATAGAGCTGTCCACTTATTTGATGTACATATGGACTGCTCTCTATGATATCTGTAAGCCCGCGGAGTCTTGTTGAACTTGATTGATGAGTAGTGAAGTATACCAATGACCATGGCTGAGTAAATTTACAGCAATGGCAATTCTTCTTATCATCATAAAATCTATGTAAATAGCTGTCCAAAAACACCAATAGCTGTATACTTTATCCACTTTGATTCATTGCTTATAGAAGCTCCGGATGATCTTTCATGAAGCCTTCGGACTACCAAGAAACCTCTTCATTAGGCAAGCCCCTTCACTTCACAAGGTACTCAACAATAGACCTATTACGAAGGTATCTTTTCCTCATTCCAATCACCTTCTCCGTCACATATTGAATCATTCTCTCTTCATCCACTGGAGGCAATTCATCAATTACTTCCAATTGAGAACCCACATACTTCTTCAAATGTGACACATAAAATACATTGTGGATCCTTGTGGTAGGAGGTAACAATAATTGATAGGCTACTTCACCAATCCTTCTCGATACCTTGTATGGTTTATAAAAGCGATGAGCAAGCTTTGTATTAGTGTCTCCTTTCAAAGAAGCATACTGATTCTTAAGAGCACATAATCCCTTTGAACTCCACATGCTTCCTCGATTCATCGACATATTGCTTCATTTGGTTTTGTGCCTTTGCCATGTTATCCTTGCATCTTTGTATTATCGCACACATCTTCTCAATCTCCTCTTTGGCTTGAGGATTCACCTTTTTCCTATTGAATGCAATGGAAGGTACATGCACCTTATACCCATACATGGCTTCAAATGGAGACATACCAATACTCATGTGATAGGTATTGTTATAACAAAATTCAGCTAAGTGTAGCTATTTGTCCCATGAAGAGAGTGTCATAACAATAGTGTCTCAAATAGACTTTAAGCCACTTGTTCTCACTCTCGGTTTGGCCATCCGTTTGCGGATGATAGGCTGTACTTGGAGTGAGTGTAGTTCCCATGGAATAAAAAACACTCTTCTAAAAATGGCTCATAAACTTGGCATCCCTATCACTCACCACTTGCTTTGGCATTCCATGCAATCTAAACACATGCTTCATAAATTGTTGAGTCACAATAGAAGCTGTATATTGCACCTTTGTGGGTATGAAATGAACCGCCTTTGTTAGTCTATTCACCACCACATAGATGCTATTCCACCCTTGCTTAGTAGTGGGCAACTTGGTGATGAAATCCATAGCTATGTGGGTCCACTTTACTTCTGGAATAGGCAATGGTTGCAACAATCCACTTGACAATTGATTTGGATTCTTGTTTTGTTGGCAAGGCAAACACTTTGCACATAGTCATGCACATCCTTCCAAAGTCCTTTCCAAAAGAAATTCTTCCTTATCATAAGTCTTGAACACTCCCAAATGATCCGCCATTGGTGAAGAGTGTATCTCTTGTAGGATTTTCAGCTTGAAGGATGAGCAAGAAACCAAATAGACATTTCCTTTGTACCAAAGCAATCCATTGTGCACTTCAAAATGTGGATATTCATCACATAATCCTTGCTATAATTTCTGAAACATTGGACCAGCCATGTCATCCACCAAATACTCCTCTTGTGTCTCATGAATCCAATCATAACGCACCTTCGAAATAGCATGTAGAGTGCAAGCCCACATCCTAGAAAGTGTATCCGTCACAACAGTATTCTTTCTTGCGGTGTAAGAGATCTCGAAATCATAATTTTGCAAGGTAGCAAGCCATCTCTTTTGCTTGGGAGAAAGGTTTTGTTGGGTGAGGAAAAATCGGAGTACTCGATGATCGGTCTTTACTTTGAAATATCCACCATACAAATAGTGATGCCACTTCTTTATGGCATGTAAAATATCCAACATTTCTTGATCATACACATGAAGCTCCCTCTTCTTCTTGGTAAGCTTTCTACTCTCATAAGCAATTACTCCATGTTCTTGATATAGCACGGCACCAATTCCTCTCCCACTTGCATCAGCCCGTGTAGTGAAAGGCTTAGAAAAATCAGGGCAAACCAATATTGGAGATGAAATGAGTGCTTACTTGAGCTCTTGAAAACTCTTATCGACCATGGCATCCAAAAAAAATGCTTCCTTCTTTAGCCTATCGGTAAGTGGGGCTACCATGTGAGCATAATGGCATATAAACCTCCGATAGAAGGATGATAATCCCAAAAATCCTCTCAATTGAGTAGTGTTGGATGGTGTAGGCCACTCTTTCACACATTACACCTTCTTGGGATCCATCTTAATACCTTCATTGCTCACAATGTGACCCAAATATTCCACTTCTTGTGACATAAAAATGCACTTGTTTTGTTCGGCAAACAACTTGTGCTCCCTTAATACCTTCAACACTTGCTCCACATGCTTCAAGACTTTGTTCATGAGAGCTTGAAATGTGGCTTGGGCATTTGATAATCCAAAAGGCATAACCATGAATTGAAATAGACCCCGTTCAGTCCGGAATGCCGTCTTAAACTCATCACCATCTTTTATTCTTATTTGATGATACCCGGACTTGAGATCTATCTTGGAGAAGTATTTTTCTCCTTTCAATTCATCAAGTAAATCATCAATCCTTGGAATGGGATATCAATTCTTTATAGTGATCTTGTTGAGATCCCTATAATCAATGCACATTCTATAAGATCCATTCTTCTTCTTCACCAACAAAATCGGTGAGGCAAAAGGTGATTGGCTTGGTTGTATGAATCCCATTTTCAAAAGCTCTTCCACTTGCTTTACCACCTCTTCCTGCTCAACCTTCAAAAGCCTATAAGGAGACTTATTAACTGGTTATGTATCCTTCTCAACCTCTATGGCATGATCAACCTCTCTAGTAGGTGGCAAGCATTTGGGTGCTTTAAACACATCTTTGTACTGTTGCAACAACAAGGCATCCATCCCTTTATTATGTATTCGCAGTCCATTGTCCTCTTCTTGACAAGTGAGTTGTAACATGTAAACAAGGCATAAACTCTTCAACTCCCTCTTCATTTGCTTCATGGATACCAAGGTTAAAGCATGGCTGCAAATTCCATCCAAGCATAGCTCTTTGTTCTCATACATAAACCACATTTTCATGTGTTTCAAATCCATTGAGAATTTGCCCAAAGTGTGCAACCAATCACATCCAAGCACCACATCAATGGGGTCCATATCAAGCACAATCAAACGGGCATCATAGGCATATTCGAAAGACAAAGAAATCCTTGTTGCAACCCAACTATTGCTCAGCTCATGTTGTCCATTTGCAACCTCCACTTTAAGAGCCTTCATCATCTCTATTGGGCATAGCTTCAAAGAATTTATTGATTTGGAGTTCACAAAACTATGTGTGCTCACCGAATCAACAAGTATGTGAACGGATCTACCCCCAATCTTTCCCATAAGCCTCAAAGTGTTGGAACCTTTGCATCCCGCTTTAGCTTCTTGTGAAATGGCATAAAGCATGGCTGTGTGTTTTTTTGTTTCAACTTCTACCCAATTGTGAGATCCCTGTCCTCTCTGCGCATTGAACTCTGGGGTGCTGGCAGCGGAAGTAGCAACCTCTTGCGCAGGGCAGAGCTTCCCACTCGGGGCCTCGCCCACGAATGTCCATGATGGGGAGAAACCTGAATTAGGGTTAGGTTAGAGTATTCATGGGAGACATACACAGAGAAGCAAGGGAGAGAGAGAGAGAGAGTTGTGGGGATAAGTCAACTCATGAAAAGCATGAGTGTGTGACTCCCCTATCACACATGTATATTGCACTAGTACACATAGTGCACTTAGTACATTAAAAGTACTAAGTGTACTATGTACTATAACTTATGGGCTTGTACACACTATAAGGGTGGGCATAACGCCTTTACCCCAACAACCTCCCACTTAAAGGCAAAGTGCCCTTAAGTAAAGGAAAAGAAAAAAAATCAGCATGTACATGATAATATACAAGGCCATATCAAGGCTGAAAATGGCCTCATCCAATGCCCATCAAGTGTCTGCAATGAGCAAACCGCTCCGGAGGCAAACTCTTCGTCAACAGATCAGCCGGGTTGTCATCCGTATGAATCTTAACAAGCTGAATTTGCTTGTTCTCTATCACCTCTCTGATGAAGTGATACTTCACATCCACATGCTTCGTCTTTGCATGAAAGACAGGGTTCTTTGCCAACTGGATGGCACTCTGACTGTCACAATGCAACAATGGAATATTTCCTGTATAGCCCAAATCAACCACTAACCGAGATAGCCATAATGCCTCCTTGCAAGCCTCTGTGGCTGCAATATACTTGGCCTCTGTAGTAGATAAGGCAGTGCACTTCTGCATCCTGGATATCCATGACACAGCACCTCCTGTGAATGTAAACACATAACCGGTAGTAGACTTCCGGTTATCTGGATGACCGGCATAATCTGAATCCGTGTAACCATGCACTAATGCATCCTGTTTGCCAAAGCAAATGCACAAATCCTGTGTGCCCTTCAGGTATCTCATGACACCTTTCACTACTTCCCAATGCTTCTTGCCAGGGTTGGCCATGTATCTAGAAACCACTCCCACTGCAAATGCAATGTCCGGCCTAGTAGCAACCATGGCATACATGAGACTGCCACAAGCTGAAGCATACGGAATCTTGGCCATATCAGCCCTGTCTCTATCTGACTGTGGGCTGTCCATAGCACTGAGTTTCACATATGGAGGCAAAGGAGTACTAGCTTTCTTCCCCCCGTCCATATTGAACCTCTGCAAGACTTTGCCAATGTATTCCTTCTGAGACAAATACAACACATGCTGATTTCTGTCCCGAAGTATCCGCATACCCAAGATGTGATTAGCATCACCCAAATCCTTCATATCAAAGGTTTGATGCAGCCTCTGCTTCAAAGCATCCATCTCTTTACGAGATTTCCCGGCAATCAACATATCATCAACATACAAAATGAGAATCAAGAGACTGCCATCCAAAGCTTTCTTGGTGTACAAGCAGTGATCTATGTCACTTCTCCTGAATTTCTGAGATTTCATGAATGTATCAAATTTATGATACCATTCTCTTGGTGCCTGTTTGAGCCCATAAAGACTCTTTTTCAGCTTGCATACAAGCTTCTCCTTTCCACTTACTGTATAACCCTCTGGCTGCTGCATATATATCTCCTCATGGAGATCACCGTGAAGAAAAGCAGTCTTCACATCCATCTGAATCAAGTCCAGATCATCATGTGCAACCAAAGCTAATACAGCTCTAAGTGTGGTCATTTTGACCACTGGAGAGAAGATCTCCTCAAAGTCCACACCATATTCCTGCTTGAAGCCTTTAGCCACTAACCTGGCTTTGTATCTTGGCTTAGCATCTGATGCAACTTTGAGCCTGTATACCCACTTGCATGGCAAAACCTTCTTGCCTGCAGGCAAATGCACCAACTTCCATGTTTCATTTTTATGCAGAGAATCCATCTCTGACTTCATGGCACGCTCCCATAGAGCCTTGTCTGCCCTCTGTAAAGCCTCCTTATAACATGAGGGCTCCCCACAGTCAGTAATCATCAAATAGTCAACCCCTGGAACAAACCTGTCAGGGGCTCTGGAGGGTCTAGTGGACCTCCGTACCCAATGACCATCATTTGCAGGTTGCTGTCCAGCCTGCATATCACCCATTGGTGGCTCCTGTTCCATGCCATAAGGCTGAAAAATCATGCCCGGTATCTCCTCTAACTGTGGTATATCCATAGGGATATCTTCTGCCATATCTAGCTGTCCATTTGGACCATTTTCAGCACCATTTAAGGGCTGGTTTTCCTGCTGTAATGGCTGATTTACAGCCCTTTGTTGTTGTCCATGATGTCCATCATCATCAAAGATGACTCTGCCAGGCTCATGTTGCCTTGCAGGCTCCTTATACATGCATGTTTCATCAAAAATGACATCATTGCTGCGTATGATCTTTCTATTTGTGGGATCCCAAAGTCTATACCCCATTTCACCTCTGTCACCATATCCTAGGAATATGCATTTATGAGACTTAGGATCAAGTTTGGTGCGCATTTCCCTGCGTATGTGCACGTACGCAACGCAACCAAACACTCTCAAGTGCTTGTATGACGGAGGCTTCCCTGTCCATACTTCCTCTGGCACTTTCCCACCAAGCCTCATGTTAGGTGACCTGTTTATAAGGTGAACGGCTGTCATAACAGCTTCAGCCCAAAAACCATGAGGTAATGCAGCATGTGACAACATAGAACGGACCTTCTCCTGTATGGTCCTGTTCATCCTCTCTGCTGTCCCGTTTTGTGGAGGATCATAAGGAGTAGAGAGCTCCCTCTTGATGCCTTTAGCATCACAAAAGTCCTGAAACTGTTTGGACGTATACTCTCCACCATTGTCGGAACGCAAAGCCTTCAGTGTTTTGCCAGTTTGATTCTCAACAAGAGCAACAAACTTCTCAAACACTGAGAATGTATCACTCTTCAAACGAAGAGGATAAACCCACACCTTGCGTGTGGCATCATCAATAAAAGACACAAAGTATTTTGCCCCTCCCAAAGAAAGCTGAGGCATCTCACATACATCTGTATGCACAAGCTCTAACTGAGCATCTTTCTGTCCAAGAGCTTTCTTGTGGGGGCACTATAGTTGCCTACCATATATACAATGCTCACAAAATTGAAAACTTGAAAACTTTAGAAAAGGCAAGTAACCCAAACGAGACAATTGCTCCATTCCCTTGACACTCATGTGTCCCAACCGGCTATGCCACATAGAGATTTCCGGCAGCTCGGTTGCATTTACATTAGCATGGTGACAAACACCTGCATGCATAAAGTAAAGAGTGTCCACCTTAGAGCCTCTGGCAACAACCAGTGAGCCCTTACTAATTTTCCACTTTCCACTACCAAATGTGGTAACATAATCAGCATCATCAAGCTGTCCAGTAGAAAGCAGATTCTTCTTGATCTCAGGCACATGCCTGACATCATGGAGCATAAGCTGTGAGCCATCTGAAAATACAAGCCTCACATCACCTCTGCCAAGAATCTTGCATGCATGGTTATCACCCAAATAAACCACTCCTTCATTGCCAGCAGTATACCTGACAAACAAGTCTCTGCAACCTGTGACATGAAAGGAGGCACCTGAATCAATGATCCATGAGTGCATACCATGACCACCTGTAAGAAGTGAATGGGCATCAAGTGAAGAAGTAAAGAGGACCTCATCCTCACTGCCACCTGCATGTGACACATTGATTTCTTCGATCTTGACTCCACTTTTGCCCTTTGGCTTTACATCTTTGGCTTCATCCTTCTCTTTGTCTTTGCCTTTTCCCTTTTCCTTTTGATCATTTTTCCATTTGTAGCATTGCTTTTTGATGTGTCCCTTTTTGCCACAATAATGGCATTCCAAATCCTTTTTGGAGCGAGACTTGCTCCTTCTCCGTTCTTGGCTTTTCCCCCTTTGCTGGGATCTCCCACGTGCATTCATTGCATTGGACTTGCCAACAGAGTTGTTTTTCCTGTTCATCTCTTCTTGAAGAAGAGCACCCTCAACATCTGCATATGACAGCATAGCATTCGAATTGCTAGTGGCTGTCTTGAATGTGTCCCAACTCTCTGGCAAAGTGCATAACAGAAAAGTGGCTTTGAACTCATCGTCCATTGCCAACTTTTGATTGATAACCTGGCTGACAATACCATTAAACTCATTTAAATGGGCTGTCATAGACGCCCCTTCCTTCATCTGAAGACCTATGAGTTTCTTCAACCAATACACTTTGCTTGAGGCACTTTGTTGGGCATACAAGTCCTGCAATCTCTGCCACATTCCCCAAGCTGTCTTCTCTTCACGAATGCTGAAAAGTAATGAGTCTGACACAGACAACATGATAGTAGATCTTGCCAGCTCATCCATATCTTCCCACTCTTCAGCTGTAAGAGAAGCGGGCATCACACCCCTTTCTTTGATAGGCTTGTGCTGCTTTTTCTAGAGCAACACATTGTAGCACTGGGTTTGCCAAATATCATAGTTATGCGAGCCTTCAAGCTTCTTGATGTGAAGCAATGAAGAGCTCTCACCTGTGGTTGCCATAGCAAAATGCAACCTGTCAATGCCTGACTCCCTGCAAATGTGCAAACACTGCACCAAAAGATGTTCAAACACTACACCCAAAGCACACAAAGTGCTCACAAATGTTCTCCCAAGCTTTATCTCCCACTGCGGAAGCAAGAATGCAACTTTTCTCCCACTTTATGTGATGAAAACACCAAAATCTGGTTGCTGCAGATTTTGGACAGCACCTTAAATGTGCTCTTTTGCCCTTCCAAAGTACTGTACAGCAGTACCAAGTGCTCACCAATGATGTACCAAACCTGTACCGGCAATTTCAGCAGCTGAAATTGAATCTTTTGATCACTCAAAACAGTGTACAGCCATGCCAAAACATGCACAAAGCTGTGCCAAATCTGTACCAGCAGGGTACAATAGCAATAAATGCTCTCCTGGCTGTCCAAATGAGTGAAAATCAGACTTTTACAGTCCTGTACACTGCATAAAACAGTCCCGAACAGAAATTGGGCAAAAGCCCCTTGACTGCAAGCTGATTTTTGAGGATTCAAGGCATAAATGTCTTGCCTGCTGCTTTGCCAAGCTCAACAAGCATACAAACTTGAAAAGCCCCTTGATTTAAGATCAATTTCTGATCATGCATGGTACATTGACGCACATGAAGGCATCCAGAGTGTTCACGATGCTTCCCCCTGGCCACATATACATCCAAATAATGAAAGCCCCTTGATTTACAGGCACATTGAGTGCTTGTAAGGCATCAACACATTATCCACAGCATCAAATGCGATTGCCTGCATGCAAATCAACCAAATCGGCACAAAAGCCCCTTGATTTGCACTGCAATTTGCTGCAATTTTGCCCAAATGTGCGATTTTTCACATCATACAGCATGTATGAGTGCTTAATTGCACAATTCCATCAAAAGCCCCAAATTTCGACATCCAATTTCCTGCAAATTGATCCTGATTTGACCAATTTCCTGCAAATTTATCCTGATTGTGACCAATGTCACCCAATTTTGCCAATTTTGCTCAAAAATTGAGCAATTGGGCACCTGTACCTGCTCAATTGATAATTGTACCTGCTCAATTGCAAGTCCCAAAAAAAAATTGAAGCAAAATACCTCTGATTTTTTTTTTGATTTCTGTTGCAATTTGCAGGCTGAATTTTGTGTTGATGCTGTTGCAGAAAAGGGCAGTTGGAGCTCTCGTCCAGCTCCACCTTCACGACGGCCCTCTGGGTCACCGCCGTCACCTGGCCCACCGTCAGGCTGCTGCCGCGCAGTACCACCTTCTCGCTCTCCCAGAACTGGCGTACCGTCCAGCTCCACCTTCACGACGGCCCTCTGGGTCACCGCCGTCACCTGGCCCACCGTCAGGCTGCTGTCGCGCAGTACCACCTTCTCGCTCTCCCAGAACTGGCGTACCATGCGCCTGACGTCCTCGAAGTGGCTGGGCTGCAGTGCCTCTGCGGCCTTGCCCCAGTGAGGGGGTTTCGCTCCCGCTGCCTGTGCAGGGTAAGAACCCGCTGTTCGTGGACGGCTTAGGACGGTGGAGAAGGGTGAAGAGCCAAGCAGGATAGTCAGCGTCGGGGCGGATGGAAGGGTCGGCACCCTGCTGCGAGCGCTGGGCGTCTATTTGTTGGCTACGCGAGTTGACGGGCGCCGGAGCCTACTAGCTTTCGCTTCGCGTGGTTTCGCTAGGTGACCAGCGGTCGACTAAAGCCTTCGCCGCCAGTGCTCCACGCTCGACGTTCGCCTTCGCTTGCCTAGCGCCTATACGCCCAGCGCTAATGCGCTTTGCAGCCCGCCTATCTTCTTCGCTCGCTTATGAGCGCAACCTGCTTTGGCTGCTGCGACTGTTGGGCAGCGTAGACTACCTGCTGGTTCTTCTCCTGTTGGGCGCAGCCTGTGTGGTGCTCTTGTCGTGTCCTTGCGACCAGTTGATGTAGGCGCCTCACCACATTCACACGAGCAAGCCTGCTTGCACAGAGATTCGAAGGGCACCGGCTCTGATACCAGTTGATGGGGAGAAACCTGAATTAGGGTTAGGTTAGAGTATTCATGGGAGACATACACAGAGAAGCAAGGGAGAGAGAGAGAGAGAGTTGTGGGGATAAGTCAACTCATGAAAAGCATGAGTGTGTGACTCCCCTATCACACATGTATATTGCACTAGTACACATAGTGCACTTAGTACATTAAAAGTACTAAGTGTACTATGTACTATAACTTATGGGCTTGTACACACTATAAGGGTGGGCATAACGCCTTTACCCCAACAGTCCAGACAAGAGACTAATCCCTCGATTTTTCCCAAACCGAACTCGGAAAAAGCTTCCCTCACCCAGAAAGCATAGGCGATTCCTCTAGGAAAAATCTATCGTAGACAAGGTCCTTAACTAACCTTTGTATTTCGACCAAACCCGCAGGACACATGGCCGAATCAAAGAAGGAACTTGCACTTGGCTCATAGAGACCAACGCTTTTTTTCCCATCAAAAGAGGTACAGCCGTTGATTCTTTTCCATAAAACAAGAATTATCCTGTGACTTACTTCAACTATCGTAACTTGAACAGAATTGAATTTTATTATAGGAATCCATCAGTCCAGAGCCTAACCTCATCCCATGGGTTAGCCAAGCGCCCAACCACTGTATTGATAGGATCCATTATAAAAATTTGGTTATGTTTTGTCCCGGGGTACCAGGGAAAAGAGTTCCCAAGTCCCCTAGCCGGCTCTCATGCAAAACTTAAATAGACACACCACTTACGCACCCAATATGAAATTGCCTTTTCTCCTAGACTCAACTATTTCTAAAACAGCATTGCAATAAAACCACAATGTTTTCATCGCAATCCTTAGTATTCCAGTTTCAAGTCCAATTTCTAATCATTCCTTCCTCGGCATACCTATAGCATCATTGGCAACCAGAACGCTCACCACCTACGCACTCACGGGCCTTTTCAATAGTTCCTAGTCCATAGTACCCAAGAATATAATCAATATTCCATTCATTCCTTCCTCAGTGTACCTATGGCATCATTGGCAAAACCAGAACGCTCACCACCTGCTCACTTAGGGACCTTTGCAATAGTTCCTAGCCCATAGTACTTAGGAATATAATCACACAAAATCCATATGGACTCTCAGTTGAAGATCAACAAGATCCATATAAAAGAGCTATGAACTTATCCGTTGAAGACCAGCAAGGTCAATCAATCAGATTAGAAAACAAACTCCAACTCATTTTTTTTCCTCGACGCACGCGTGGGCACCGTATGGTCAGCACCCTCTAGGTTCCTTCGCAGGTGACCTAGCGCTTCACTCATAGGCCGCTTCCTTGGTCTCTCATCCACCGCTACCGGAAGCTCACCATTTCAACCGAATCGAGGCTGGTCAAGATCTCGGCCGGATCTTGTCACGCGAGACGTCTTTCTTTGACTCTCCGTCAACTGTTGCAACATTTTCCACGACCTCATTCCACAAGATAGTCAAAATGCTTCCCTCAACATACTTGACGTAAACAATCTTTTAAAAAACAGGTTCCACATACAAAATACAAGTCCAAACATAATTTTTATCTTTCCTCATCATTACACATCCTTTCACATCATTTCTTACCATTCCACTTCATTTCTCATCATTCTATATCATTTCTCATTATCCCACATCAATTTACATCCAATCACATCACTCTCATATCAACTCACATCTAATCACATCATCTCACATCAATTCACATCCAATCACATCATTTCCACATCAACTCACATCCAATCACATCATCTCATATCAACTCATATCCAATCACATCATCTCACATCAATTCACATCCAATCACATCATTTTCACATCAATCCACATCTATTCACATCTTTCTACATCAATCCACATCTAATCACATCATTCTCACATTAATCTATATTTAATCACATCATTCTTACATCAATCCTCATCTAATCACATTATTTTCACATCTAATCATATTATTTTCACATCAATTCTCATCTAATCACATCTTCCCACATCTAATCACATCTTCCTACATCAATCCACATCTAATCACATTATTTCCACATCAATCCACATCTATTCACATCTTCCCACATCTATTCATATTTTTTTACATCAATCCACATCTAATCACATCATTCCGATATTTATTCGCATCTTCCCACATCAATCCACATCTAATCACATCATTCCCACATCTATTCACATCTTCCCACATCAATCCATATCTAATCACATTAATCCACATCATCTACTCACATCATTCCCACATCAATCCACATCTAATCACATCATTCTCACATCAATCCACATTTATTCACATCTTTTCACATCAATTCACATCATTTCACATCCATTCACATCATTTCACGTCCATTTACATCCATTCACATCATTTTTATGTAAATGAATCATTTTTTAATCATTTTCATAATTCTCATAATTTGAATGAATCTAGAAATTTTGTGTATAACCTTTTTTATTTTTCTGAATAATGCTCAAAACTTCACTTTTAACATAAAATTTATTTTGCATAAATTCACTCTCTAATGATATAAATTTTATCATAACTTCTCTGTATTTTCTATGAAATGATAATGATTAAAATTTTACTTTTTAGCATAAAAATTATTATGCATAAATTTATTTTTTTAATAATAAATTTTTTATCATAGTTTTTTCGCATTTTCTACGAAATGAGAATGTCCAAAAGTTCACTTTTAATATAAAAATTTATTTATGCAAATCCTTGATTTTTTAATGATAAAAATTTGCTATAGTTTTTCTACCTTTACTATGAAATGAGAATGGTTAAAATTACACTTTTAACATAAAATTTAGTTTATGCATAAGCCTAAGCTTAAACATAAACATAAGCATCTTATTTATTTAAGAAAAGTACCCAATATGACTTTCATATTATAAGAATGTTAGCCCAAGCTCTCTTTCACTTTAGAATGAATAAATATGAATTTTCTTAACATAAACAAGCATAAAAAAACTAATCCTCATTTTAATTAGCTTAAAAATTATAAGAAGCTAAATCTTTATCTCTAGCTTGTTAGGTTTAAAGATTTGGTTAAGAAAATAAGATTAGGACTAAGATCTATCTTTCCAAGAAGGATTAATCCAATAAAGGTGAGTATTCTTACCAAACAAAAGAGAGATTTATAAATCAAAACATTACTTTTAAGCTTAAAAGATTAGAATTAATCTATTTTTAACAACATAATCAATAAAAACATGGTTTTAAAAGAAAAACCCATAGATTAAAATGTTTCCCAAGTATTAGAGGGGTTGGAGAAGAAGATTATCATTTAGAAAAAACACCATTATTTAGGCTTACCCTTAGTTTTTGGCTTGATTCTTCAGGGAAATGTGAAGCCCTTAAAGAAGGAGCTTGGCCACCAAGTAAAAGAGGGTAATCTCCAAGAGAAGAAGAGGATTAATAAAGCTCCAAAGCTTCACAATAATAAAAATATAATAAACTGAAAATTACACTAGCATTATAGTTACTTCAATATGAAAATACAAAGGAATGGGGGTCTATTTATAGGTGAGGGAGGCCACTAACCAAGTCCAACTAGAATCTAGAGGTTTTCTGCTCCAATTTGATCCATTTTTGATAAGTTTAGACTAGTTTGGCTTACTTTTTTGATTTGGTTTGAAGGAGAAGAGAGGAGAGATGAAATATCTCACTTTTTTGAATTAAAAAATACCCTCTTAATGTGATTTCTAGGCGCCTCCTTCATGAGTCCTTCTCCCCGTTCTGAGGTGTCAAAAAAATCCCACTTTTTTACTAATAAACCCTGTACTAGTGAACTCTTCATCTTATGTGAGAATTTACTTATTTTTGGGAGATTCTTATATTCTTTGTCTTTTTCTCATCCCAACACTTGGATTAACCTTATTGGCCTTGCTTGACACTCTTTGGACCTTAATAAGAATTTTTCTAAAATTTTATACCTCTAGGCCAAGATGTCTAATTCACATATTCAATTAATTTCTAATGCATATTGAAAAACTCTTTTTAAGATTCTGTTTCAGGGAATCTCTTCCTATTGACTGGGAGAAAATTCTTATCTAAAAATATTTCAAAACTGTATTATCTCTCTCTAGACCAAAACAGGGTAAAATAATATTTTCTTGCATTCATAATTAGGGAATGATTATAGAGACTGAAAGGAAAGTTTCTTACACCTTTATATCTCAAAAGCTGGAGAGAGGAATCTTACATCCTACCCCACTTAAAAAACGTGAGATGTCCTTATCTCGCAGCAGAGCTAGAGGATAATCTCGATAAAATCATCTTCTTACTCCCAGGGTCAGACTCTTTCTCTTTTTAGTCAAGTCCATTTTTTCAACTTAACAGACGCTTAAAGAATCTTAGGTGAAAAGACCACTTTATTTATAATTGGAATCCAAAAGGAGTTAAACTTTAGATCCAACTGATTCTGGGATTCCTTAAAGTTTGGTCAATCCTCTCAAAATCTTGGGATAAAGATTCCTTCTATAAGAAGAAACATACATAACTCATTTATCAGAAAATAGTTCATTTATATCCTTAACACAATAATGGTCCATCAGACCAGTAATTGCTGAACATTCCCCACCCCATGAGAATTTCACTTATACAGGTTCTCAATTTGTTATTTCACAATTGGGTCTACTGGGCCAAGCTACGAACAATCTATCAGCAAGATCCACTAATCTTATAGTGATCTGCTGAAGGACTTGATCGTCTTCAGCTACCAACATCATTATTGAAATTCTCTCCATTCATCATCATCATGACTTATTCAACTCATCAACCCGAATTCAAAAATTAGAATCCTTCAATCAGAATCCAAATCAATTCATCCATTCTCAACTAGAATTCTAAAATCATATCAACCAGCATTCGAAATCATCATCTAGGATAGCATTTTTGCTCATAACTTCAAGGTCGTAGATTCACTCGTATATATTGTCAGTAGTAAAGAGCTGTAGTATACCCACGGTATATACGGGTAGCTACAGTCCTTCGAGATATAAGGTAAATACCTTATTATCTAGGCCTCAAGAAAGTCAGAGATTCCACATAATTGCGGTATTTCCATCTAAAAACTCAATTTTTAATTTATAAATTTCCATTCTAAATATTAATTTGTACAAGTTTCAACACTCAATTACAGTCTTTCACTGGTAATTCATAAAATTTTTGATCAACTTCAACCAATTCGCTCTGATACCAGCTGTGAGATCCCTGCCCTCTCTGCGCATCGAACTCTGGGGTGCTGGCAGCAGAAGTAGCAACCTCTTGCAGGGCAGAGCTTCCCACTTGGTGCCTCGCCCACAAATGTCCAGATAAGAGACTAATCTCTCGGTTCTTCCAAAACCGAATCTGGAAAAAAATTTTCTCGCCCAGAAAGCATAGGCGATTCCTCCAAGAAAAGTCTTCTATTATAGTCAACGGCCTTAACTAACGTTTGTATTTCAACCGAACCCGGAGGTCACATGGCCAAATCAAAGGAGGAACTTGCACTTGGCTCATAGTGACCAACGCTTTTTCCCCATCAATAGAGGCACAGCCGTTGATTCTTTTCCATAGAACAAGGATTATCTTATGACTTACTTCAACTATCGTAACTTAACCCTTGGTTTTTGGCTTGATTCTTTAGGAAAATGTGAAGCCCTCAAAGAAGAACCTTGGCCACCAAGTAAAAGAGGGTAATCTCTAAGAGAAGAAGAGGATTAATGAAGCTCCAAAGCTTCACAATAATAGAAATATAATAAACTGAAAATTACACTAGCATATAGTTACTCCAATATGAAAATACAAAGGAATGGGGTTCTATTTATTGGTGAGGGAGGCCACCAACCAAGTCCAACTAGAATCTAGAGGCTTCCTACTCCAGTTTGATCCATTTTGGACAAGTTTAGACTAGTTTGGCTCACTTTTTTGATTTGGTTTGAAGGAGGAGAGAGGATAGATGAAATATCTCACTTTTTTGAATTAAAAAATACCCTCTTGATGTGATTTCTAGGCACCTCCTTCATGAGCCCTTCTCCCCATTTTGAAGTGTCAAAAATTTTATTTTTTAACTAAAAAATCTATTTTTTACTAATAAACCATGTACTAGTCAACTCTTCATCTTATGTGAGAATTTACTCATTTTTTATTTTCTTATATTCTTTGCCTTTTTCTCATCCCAACACTTGGATTAACCTTATTGGCCCTTCTTGACACTCTTTGGACCTTAATAAGAATTTTTCTGAAATTTTATACTCCTAGGCCAAGATGTCCAATTCACATAGTCAATCAATTTCTAATGCACATTGGAAAACTCTTTTTAAGATTCTGTTTCAGGGGATCTCTTCTTAGACTGGGAGAAAATTTTTATCCAAAAATATTTCAAAACTGTATTAGCTCTCTCTAGAATATTTTTTCTCTTTACTGATCAAAATAAGGTAAAACAATATTTTCTTGCATTCAGAATTAGGCGATGATTACAGAGACTAAAGAAGGGGAGGTTCTTACACCTTTATATCTCAAAAGCAAGACTTCATGTTGAGTAAACTGTCACCATGAATGGGCATAATCTTCCAGATGCAACACGGCAAATTGTACTTTGTCTTCTTCCTCACTGGGATACAATGTAAAGTACATCTCCATCTTGCTAGTCCATTCTTCCAATTCCTCAGTGGTTGTATGTAATCTTGTCTTTCATATCTTTGGCTCTTAGTGATTCTAATGTAGAACAACCAAGGGCATTGTGCAGAATATCCCATCTCCCACTAACATTGTAAACATCTCTTGAAGAGCCTTCCATGGGATCCAAAACTATGGGCTGCTTCCCCAACCTAGAACCCGTGACATGTCCATTTTGATGGTCTCTTGAAGGCATATTGGACTTGCCTTGCATACCACCAAGATTCCCATATGGATTTGGTGCATGATCAAACCTCTCCACACCCCTTTGTACACCTAAAATCCGGTCTTCAAGAGTTGCAAACCTTTCATCCAACTTGTTCACCATTTGATACATCAACATTGCATTCTCATTGCCTTGCTGCACAATCTCATTACTAATGTAGAGCACCTCTTTTTGAGCATCCCTTTGAGTATCTTTGATTGTATCGCGGTAAGAGCAATCCTTAACATATCCAAAGTAATGTTACCCAATGAGATTTGATTTGTCCATTAGTGTGCGTTGGCATTCCTTCATTGACTATTCGCCCACTAATGTCATTGAAGAGGTACTCTATCTTGTTGCATAGCCCTTGAACTTTGCCCATGTTCGACATTGGAATGTGGATTCTCACTCAATGGAGCATCACCCACCTGTACCAAATCATCACGAACAACTTCATTGGCATCATCATGAGCTTGGTTGTCTTCCACAACGGACACTTATGCTTGAGATCTCGTTGGCCTTCCCCGAATGCTACCAAGTGGTTAATATAGCAAACGACAACCAAATTTGGATTTATTTAGTTTGATGCGTTCGCTTTGACGAGATGAACATTTCTATCACCCTGGATCACGACTTTGAGCACCCCAATACCTCTTTGTTTTGACTTTTTGCTGAAAGTCAACTATGAGAGTTGACCATTCATACGGTCACTGAATTGAGAACTTATTGGCTAATCGAGAAGCTCCTTATTAGTAGTGTTCTTAGGCTATGTAGGCACCTTCAATTCACTCTATCCCATTTTTTACTGAATTAGAGTTTTCAACCTGACAAAAGTGTCCACTTTGTACCCTGAGATGGTGTCCAAATCAACCACTTGATGGCTAGTTATTAGGACCGCCTTGAAGACTTCCAAAGACCCTTGAGAGATCTTGAGCGAGTTGGGACTGAATTGCACTTCTTTACCCACTGCAAAGTACAAGAAAATCATAAAAATTTTGCCATAGTTTCCCTGCAATTTGGCCCAAATCTCAATCAAAATGCAAAAGCAATTGCCCAATATCCACTCATGATATAATGCCCCAAATTATCATCATCAAAAGCATATGCTTGCTCATGTAACCCTTATGCTTCGACCACTAGTAGCAAACATCCATCGCATATCCAATCAAGTGACCAATGGCTTCCATAGCCTCGGCATGCTTGTTGCAATATAGTCAATTGTGTGTTAAAGAAGAGCTTTATGCCGATCTCCCAGCCACAAGCTTTCCCACCCTCGTACCTAGTCCGATTCTAGGAACAAGTTGGGGCTAAGTCTTCACAATCCAAGTACCTAATCCCCCTCCTTGGCGCTTTACCAGAAGCACTCACGACAAGGAGAGTTTATGCCATGCTACCCCTGAGCCTCTCCTCCAATGCCCGAGGTACCCTCACAAGCATACTAGATACTATGAATTGAAGTGGGATATAAGTGAAGTGTATGTGGATGTAGCTTCAAAAGGATAAGATAGGAGTACTTACAATGTTTTTTAGCATGACTCGTGCTATTTCATTTCATCATTACAAAGAGCATATACTCATGCTTTCCCCATTTGTCCAAAGTGGCTCCGTCACATCAATCACCACAAAAACAACATCCACATAGCATCCAAAATTATGTGATTCACAAGCACAACTCACTGATTTGCATCACTTCAATCCCTTTTGCCTTTACTCCATGGCTCTCAGAGATGGTTGAAACGTGAATAAGATGATCAAAGCTTGGTAACCATCTCCTTCCACACCTCTTGAATGGACAATTCCTCTCGGAAGCTTTCTTCTTTTAATGCAGTTGATTTGCAGCCCCTTTTAGTCACTTGTTACTAAGCTTAAGCTTTGATCTTCTTAGCCAAGCTTAGGCAAGCTCTTGTTTGCTCCAAGGCCATGAAAAATGTAGCCATCACCCCCCCAAGAAAAATGCAGCAATCACACCGGGAACAAAACGCTATGCAAATGTAGCAAAAAATGCAGTAAACGTAGCCATTGAAGTACTTTGTAGCTAGGCTTAAGCTTTGCAATACTTCAGCTAGACTTAAGCAAGTTTAAGCTTGCAACCATGGCATGGGAAACGTAGTAAAGCGCAGTAAAACGCAGCAAGCTTCTGAAACCAAGCTACCTCACAAGCTGCCATAGCAGCACCTGTACTCTGCCTCTGTACTCGACAAGGCAACTGTTAACTGCTCCAACTCACAGCAACACTCCCAAATGAGAACATAAAACCAATGGTAGATCTCCTGTCTGCAATACTACTAGCCCAATCAGCATCTATGTACCCATGCAACTGTATCTCAGTACTAGCCTCATATAGGACTTTATGTACCTGAGGATCCGTCTAGCCGCATCCAAGTGTGGCTTCCTAGGGGCCTGCATAAACTGACTCACAAGTCCAACATCATAGCTCAAGTCTGGCCTTGTAACCACAAACGGAATGCCAAGCTTCTCATCAAGGCTCTGCTTCTTAGAGCCACTAGAGTCACCATCCACATATGAGTGACGTGACAGACCAGGCACAAAAGGTTGATCTACCTTTTCCTTCCCTTTTTGTGATACATGTGTACTTGCATCATTCCTCAACCTGCCTGACCATGGGCTAACATTGGATCCACTGCTCGAGAACTCCCCAGGTCCACTCAACACCTGTGATTGCTGATCTACATGTGGTGCAACATCAGCACTTCTTACATCTACATCTTCTGTTGCCTTCACTACTAGTGCATACCAGCTACTCATCTCATCGAAGACAATAGCTCTGCTTACTCACATCTCATGAGTGGTAGGGTTATAGCATCTATAACTTTTTTGCTCCTCCATAACATAACCAATGAAGACGCATTTCTCTATCTTTGGATCCAACTTTGTTCTCACTTTATCAGGAACATGTATATATGCAATACACCCAAACACTTTCAAGTGAGACACATCCGATCTTATGCCCGTGAACTTCTGTTCAGGAGTCATACCATGAACAGTTGCAGTGGGTGTCCTGTTCATAATGTACATAGCAGTTGCTATTGCTTCTACCCAAAAGTAATGTGGCATATTCTTTTCAGCCATCAAGGCACGTGCCACTTCTGCAATGTGCCTATTTTTCCTTTCTGTAACACCATTCTGTTGTTGCGGAGTGTACCTACACGTAAACTGCCTCTTGATTCCTTGCTTTCTCAGGAAATTGCTGAACTCATTGGAGAAATATTCTCCCCCACCATCTGATCTTAGGCATTTTATTTACACGCCTTTTTCCTTCTCGACCAAGGCTTCAAATCTTTGAAAGTGAGCAAACACCTCACTTTTCTCCTTCATGAAATAAACCCACACTTTTCTAGTGTGGTCATCAATGAATGTAACATAGTACCTGCAACCTACAATTGTTGCAGTCTTGGTTGGTTGGTCCCCATACATATGAATGTATGGCATCGAATGGCCTTGCACTGACATGCTTTTCATGTGGGAAAGCATGTTTGGTCTACTTACCAAGTTGGCATGCTTCACATACCTTATGCATTTCATCAACCTTAAACTTTGGCAAACCTGCAACAATATTTTAGGCCTGCATAGACTTCAATCTCGTTGAACATTCACATGACCAATGCGCTTATGCCATATGTCAATATCTGCAATGACACATGTTCCATGTGCAAACATGGCTGCCTTTATCTCAGGAATGTTCACATCCAAAGTAAACATCCTGCCATTTCTGTTACCCTTTGCAACCAAGCGACACTTATTTTTGAAGTCTTCCACAAAACATACTTGAGGATTAAACCTCACTTGCAGACCTTGCTCAACCATCTGTCCAACAGAAACTAGGTTCTTTGTAATATTCGGAACATGAAGTACATCAGCCAAGTACTTCATTTCGCCATCCTGCATAGAAAATGGCACTTTACCAACATGTGCAATAGGATGTGCAGTATCATCTATAATCCGATTTTTCTATTTTTTGCATATCTCTAAACCACTCAGCATGACTGGTCATGTGGTTAGAGGCACCAGAATCCACATACCATATATCTTGAGATCCTGAAACATCCCTTGTTTTGGAACTAAGCATGTGCTCCATCACAAACAACTGCTCACTTCTGTCATCACCCTCCATGTTTGCTAGGATGATGCATAGTTGCCTTGCTGCAACTTTCCACTTTTAATGTCATTTTGCTTTTTGTAGCAGTCCTTTACTATGTGTTCTGGTTTTCCACAGTAATAGCACTCTATTCTATTTGCATTTTGATTTCTTTGCCAACCACCTCGGCCTCTTTGGCTCCCCCTGTCTCTAGAGTGGCCTCTTCCACCTATGTATGATTGCTAATGTGAATCATTGGACTGTTATTGTCCAGAATCCTGATTTCCTTGTCGGCCCCACCACCTTGGCCTCAACCACGGCCTCTACCTCTGCCTCTACCTGAATTAGAGTAGAAGGCCTGTTCTGATGTGTTCTTGCTTTGTGAAGAAGAATCCTCACCTAAAGCCTTTTCTTGTATGATCAGCATAGATATCAAGTCCCAAAAGTTGAGAATATTCTCCCTAACTACAATGGAGGTCTTGAATGGCTCGTACTCTTTGTCAAGCCCATTCAGACAGACACTCACCAAATCATCATCCTCCACTGATACATTGATAGACCTAAGGGATTCAACAATACCCTTGATCTTTAAGGCATATTCATTGATGGACATGCTTTTCTTTTCCACAGTATGCAACTCTTGCTTTAACTACAACTTCCTTACCTTTGTGTTAGTCTAGAACATCTGAACCAAATTCTGCCATACAATTGCTAGAGTGTTTGCATCCTGTATGTGACCTATCATAGTGTCTGTGACACTAATTGAAAGCCAGTACATGACTTTTCTTGCACCCTAATTCCAATCCTTGAATGCGTTTATATCTGCACGAGTGACATTCTCCTCAGATAACTCTGGAGGCTCCTCATTGTCTCCTTCTACATAATCCCAAAATCCTTTACCCATTAGGAAATTGATCATTCTAAACTTCCAGGCATGGAAGTTACTCTTATCTACCTTCTTACTAACAATCTAATTTATTCCATCAGACATGTTTTCCTGCAACAATCAAATAATCTGCAAACAGGCAACTTCTGTATGCAACCTATTATACAACAGTATCTCCTGTAAACTGCTGTAGAGCAGCGGTACTTCAGCACAACCTGTGCATCACCAACTGTGACCAGAGTACATGTACATACACCCAGTATCAACAATACATGCGCAAACCCTATCTACACTTCCAAAATGCACTGCTGCACTGCAATAACGAGATTTCGAGCAGAAATAGTTCTCTACCTAACCTGCAATGACGAAACGGGGCCCGTAATGCGCCCGAAATGCGAATTTGGGTGAAAAACATTTGTCTAATATAGGACAGTATACCTGCCCTATATTGTAGCTCCGCTCCCGCGAAAATAGCTCCTCAATTGGAGATGTGTAGATCCCAGAGCTACTGAGGGGGTATTGTACCTAAACTAAGAAAGGAAAAGAGATATGGTGCTCTTACCCGTGTAGTACCGCTTCCTTCCTTGCTTGTTCTTGCCTCTTGCTTGCCTCCTTAGCTCTCACACAAACCAGGCTCTGATACCATAAAGAGAATGTGGGGGAGAGGGGAGCTTCAAACCCTAGCAACAACAAGCAAACACACACACAAGAGAGAGCAAGACACAAGAGAGAGATAGATAGTTGAATTTTCTTCTATCTTCTTCTTCTCTACTCAACCAACATAACATAAATATAAGAGTACATACTATATGGGTTAGTACTCAACTACTATAACATATAAGGGTTGGTCCATAATGTGAACCCGACTAAATGAGCTGGCGCTATAACTATGCCAGTCTCTAGTAATCCAAAATGGCTGTTACACAGCCTGTCATCCCACTAGCCGCATATCACCCATAATCTAACCAACCATGCCAATGGTGTAGATGCGGAAGCTATGACCCAAGCGGGTCATCAATGTCGATCGTAGCTCTAGTTGAGCTCGATATCTCAACACTCTTCACCCTCTCTCTCTCTCTCTCTCTCTCTCTCTCTCTCTCTCTCTCTCCTCCAACCCTTCCACTGAATACCTCTCTCAATATGTCCCTGGTCCCTTTTTTGCCCCTCTTAATCTTTCTATGTTCTCCAATCCTTACCTCTCTCAATCTCTCTATGTTTTCCAATCCTTTCCCTCGATACATCTCTCAATCTCAATATGTCCTCTCTCGTCTCCCTTTCCACTCCTCTCTCGTCATTATCATCATCCTCCCTCTCCATCTCACCACCCTCTCCCCCGCCATTCCCTTTTTCTCTCCCTCTCATTTGCATCAATCCCACACCTTATATAAATCAATAATAGACCTATCTTGAACTTCCAAAGAGTAATTTGTTCCATCCAACTTTTTATCACCAAACAGTGGAGACGGGCATGAGCTATTGTGTTATTTGCAAGTTGGGCCATCTCTCCAAATCTGCCTTTAAATAGTAAATTTTTAAAATAAGCTTTTCTTATAACTTATGCTGTAATACCATGTACAAAAACACAACATCCAACTTCTAGAGAGTGTAATTTGTCTCATCCAACACCAAACACTAGAGGACGAGCATGAGCTATTATGTTATTTGCAAGTTGGGTCTAATTTATTGAGTACTACTAAAAGCCAATTAAGTCAATGTATGTTGATACAAGTCAAATGAACAAACATGCATAATAGAGTAAATCATAGATAGTTATACATGATAGCAATTTAAAAAAAAAGATGATAATCGGGCTTTTCTAATTCACAAAGATTTTAATGCTTATCACAAGGAGCACAAGAACACAGTGGCAAAGTTCCTATCTCCTACATCATATCCTCACTTATGGAGCAATTGAATCACTAAGGGAAGGTGTATAGTTGATGCTATCTCTCTGAATCTGCCTTTAAATAGTAAACTACCAAAATAAGCTCTTCCTAAAGCCTATGTTATGATACCATGTAAGAAAACACAATAGTGGAAGCATGATCAACACAATACAAGAAGGCACTGAATTACAGAAAGAAGTGGAGCTTAAACAATATTACTACACTTACAAACTATGATTTCAAACTGTTGTGGCTATCCATCCCCACCCATGTGCTTTGGGTAAGGAGCTTTGATGGCAAACTTGATAGATTCTATGTAGAGGATGTCTTGCTTTACAAGAGTTCTTGAGCACAATGAACTTGATGATGAATAAAGGATACCAAACTAGTCTATACATAGTGTCTAAGGTTAGCATGAACGTAGGTTTGAATGTTAAAATCCTAAAGTTATCTCTAGCTAATAACCATGCATAAATATGTATGAACCAGGCATATACTCATCCACACCCGACCACCCCTGCGCCCAAGGGTGCACACATAAATACAATGAAGTATCACATATCTTACCTTGGTGTCCCATAACACCAAGAGACATGACAGGGCCCTCAAGTGATTTTTGACTCTCCATTTTCATGTGTGACCCTTGGTTGCCTGATCCGAACCTCAACCCAAGGTTAGATCTAACCCTTGCCCACTAGATCATGTTCCCATGCTCCCATGTTCACATGCCTAGGGTGGGTTAGCCTCCTAGTATATGTACATATAATGTGCACATAACATTCTTTCTCTCTCTCAAAACATTGCACTCTTGCAAAATGAAAAGAAGGAAAAACTGTGCTGAACGTTCTCAAATCCCAAGTCGAATCCTCAATTTCCCTATCTTTTCACTTAATTTTAACCTTAGGGATTAAGCGACTACAAAGTTTCCTTTCCTTAGTGAACAACCATGATTTCCATAACGTAGTTACATGTGTGTGCATGTAGGTCACTATTTTGGTCATCGATCGCCATCTTTATGCACCCCCATCACACACTGTCTAGTTGACCGAAGTATGATAGGGGAGGTGAGGTAGCTGCAGCTCTGCTGATCATCCAAGTTTTGAGGTGGATGATGATGTCTTCATAGAGCCTAAACCATGAGAGGGAACCCACCCATACATGTTGCATGCAGATAAGATTCCGATTCGATATGTTGCTAAGCATAGTGAGGCTTTTGCAAGGTAAGTATAGAGCTTTGTCTATGGCACTCACTTATTGCAATTCATTTCAAGTAGTGTATTCGTTGTATATTTATTGTTTTTTAATTATTGTTTATTCATATTTATATGTAATGTAAAGAAGTGTGTATGGCAGGTGGTTACTTGGGACGTTGATCAATTGAGGGGGTGGTGCAGTTCTAGATTGCTTTGTCAGAACTGGAACCCTTGCTAGAGCATGTAAGGGACTACATCATCATTGCATTAGCGTGGAGTGAGACAAGGTGTGCTTTAGTTCTTGTATACGACCACTTTTGCATGTTCCTAAAGATTTAGGGCAATAGTATTTCAAGGGTGACATTAGTGATTATGCTCAATGAGAGCAGTAGAGGGATGTGGGGACCTCATCTCCACATGACATTCCTCACCACCCTCCTCCACCTACCCCATTACCCATAAGCCCAACAAGGTCAAGTGCCTTGTCATGGCACCCGATATTCCATTGGAGGCCCCATTTCAACCTGTTATGCCACATATGTCCCCCTTGGCTCCTCTTACGATGCCGTCATCATGGGCACAATGTCCTGAACTTACGAGGTTGGGATTCCCACCTACACCATTTGGTAGAGCTCCCAATATGCAGCCACCTTCCTTCTTCCATTAATAGCCTGGTGCCCTTTTTTATGTAATCCATCTCTTGTAATAATGATAAAAATTTATTGATTTTCACATTATTGTGATGCACTTTTGTACACTTAAATTGGTGCTATGACATTATTTTTTGGTATTGCTATAGCATTTTTGATAACTAAATTAACAATAGAGAGAGATAGAGCAAGATGGAGAGAGAGGAGAGGGAGAGAGAGTTTGAGTGAGAGGGAGACTGTGTTGCCTTTGTATGCCGTAAGTCATGTGCATAGACATTTGACATTTTTTTGAGTAGAATGTAGACATTGTCATGTTCCACTACTCCTATTTGAGGGCTACATCCCACCCCACCCACCCTTTATTTCTTTATATTGTCATAGGCTAGGCATAAACTCTATTTTCATGGGTTCATCCACTAATCCCTTTAATAATATGACATTTACAAGCATCCTAATTAAAGCTCTTTCATCTTTCATGCACCTCAAAGAAAAAGAACCAAGATCAGATACCCTTTTGGAGACATGAGCAACAACGTCCAAAGTGCAGGAGCTCTATAAGAAGCTCACAAGAGAAGGTGGTAGACCTGGCTCCGCTTCGAGGAGAAGTTGCCACCTTCATTGCAAATTTAGGGTAGTAAGAGTAGTCCAAGATAATAGTTGAGGTCCCACATACTCTCATGTGTTGTTGCATGTGTTCAACATCTCATAGGTGTTTTTCATAATATGCTAGTCTTGTAATTTTGCTTTGGAATATAATGGAAATTTCATCTTTCTATGGTGTCTTTGTAAAAAATCAGCAATGATATTGTACTGCATTGAGGGAAGATAGAGAGAGAAAGATGATACCTGTCCCAATAGTATCATAAGGTCTCAAATGCTTTCTTTGTTGCTTGTGCTTAACATCTCATAGGTGGTGGTCATAATATGCAAAAGTCTTGGAATATATTGGAAATTTCATCTTTGTATGCTGTCTTTAAAAAAAAACATGCTATGAAATCAGAGTAAATTGTAAGGAAGTGTCGTAG
Organism: Cibotium barometz; assembly: GCF_041138505.1. NCBI lineage: Eukaryota > Viridiplantae > Streptophyta > Polypodiopsida > Cyatheales > Cibotiaceae > Cibotium > Cibotium barometz. The sequence goes on along the minus strand of NC_141054.1, from coordinate 60,571,141 downwards.
GGTCGTAGGCATTCGGATCAACCACACCTGATGTGCCTACACATCCTCTAATGGGGAATTGGAAGTAGATCTATTACTATCCCCAAAAAACTGCCACAACCACTCCCACTGAATGACGACAAGAAGAGGCAGACCTCCTATCTTACAAGGATGTGGTACGAGGTCATGGACTAGGTGCCACAAAAGAAAGGGGAGTGGGCTGGTCACAACCTACATGAGAAGGCCCAGCACCCTAAAATGTTTTGGATCCTTCAATGGGAGTGGATAAGGGCATATGAGTGCATAACCCACGACTAGAACCACTCATCGGAGTACCCCCCATAGGTGTAGGGTTAACTGTGGAAGGAATCGAGGGTGGAGCAAAAATGTTCCACACATTCTCTCTACCATATCGATGCAGTTGACTTGCGGCCACCAACTGTGAGAGTCGCTCCATATATGGAACATCAATGATGGACACCAAACGATAGGCCACTGGGCTTCTCAAGAGGAAGAGAGAGAGAGAAAGAGTAGAGAGGGAAACCACTCACATTAAAACCAAAAAGTGATTCACCAAAAAAATACACATGGAATTTGGCCTATATCCACAAGCTTCCACATCAATTATGTTTGGTAATTAGGCACCAGGTAGAGCAACTGATCCAGTGTCATATTGAGCTTCATTTCTTTAAGTCTTTCGATACTATCCAAAACTATTGGGCATTCTTCTATGCTCTAGGCTGCTCTAAACTGGTAGTGGCAAAACTGCTTCTCATACCTTTTTCTTGTATCTGGCGGAGTCAAACAAATCACCAAACCATTCATAGCCTTCTTGCCTTGGGAAGAAACATGTTGATCGTTCTTGATCGTCCCTTGTGCTTATTGCACTAACTTGGAAACCTAGCCCTAGACGCGTCGCTATTCTGCCCAGTCTGCAGTAGCCTTTGTCCTTGGCACTTCTCGTCTTCCTTCTTCTGTCAAGGGTCCTTGAGATTATATGAGACCGCTAACATAGCCTTTGGTGGACTAAGGCTTCCATTGGTATGGCTTGACCTGGACCATATTAATTGAAGGGGCCTTTGAAGTAGACCCCTATACTTGATTCTGTTTTGTAACTCCAATTGATGGCACTGCTAAACTGGACATGCAAACTTCCGATGCCTTGAAGCCTTACGGTAATAACATTGAAAAGTGTCTTCGAGAATTCCCCTTGGTCTACCTTTTTGATATGGACAATATTGTGGTGGGCAGGTTACTGGATTAATAGGAGTCACTTGTTGCTACACCCACTGGTTGTGTCCATGGCTCGCTTTAGATGATGAACTCGGCTATCATACGTCAACAAACCGCCATAACATGAGTAGTGGTTAGGCATATTGGGGCCACATTTGGCTTCAACGTCTTACACAATCACCACTCCCCTATCAAGGCTTCAATTGGCTATTTACCCTACTTCAAAGAGTGCAGGTCTTAGTTACATAATCTTCTACTAGTAAACTCTTTTGCTCTTGACGATTTAGTTTATCCATCACCTATAAAGGGACATCTTAAGCAAGCAAGGAAGGCATCTCGTAGGTCCTTGAAAGTGAAAAAGTGATTAGGGCAATATTGAGCATGCTAATTGGTTGTGTGGTGGCCATTAAAGATTCCAATGAAGGCATTTTTCTTCGTGACATTAGAGACAGTGGGGCTCGCATGGCATTGGTGTGCTAGATATTCTCAAAGTTGGCAACATGGGCAAAACCCAGACTGGTTTTTCACGGCCACACATTTGTATATATTTTTTATTGTAGTGTTTAGGAGGGGCTAAAAGAGAGAGTAGACATATCTTAGCCACTATGCAGATGTCCATTTGTTTCGTAACATGTTATTACTTCTAGCCTGATAGCTCTTTTACCTTAATCATTTTCCCTTTTGGAAACATTAGCAATAGTCCCAACCCTTCTTATCAAGACAGATGTTGAAGAACCTTGCTTCACATTGAGTGTAAATCCATGTACTTAGTACCCCGTACTACTAGGGAATACATTGATTGTTGAAAACATGTGCATCTAGTTTTCACTAAAATCTAGAGAGGGAGGGATGCATGCATCATGTCTGGAGAAATTTTTGGTTCGTACACTTGCACATTGATGTGGTGTGATTAGTGGTAATAGACTCATTTCCAAAGAGTTTACCCTCCATAGGATGTCTTCCATGTTTGTAATTCTACCTATAGAACTTGGGCACGCACTGATGTGGTGTGACCAATGGTAACGGACTCATTTCCAAAGAGTTTACCCTCCATAGGATGTCTTCCATGTTTGTAAATCTACTTGTAGAACTTGGGCATATTTTTGTAAATAGACTTGGTCTAAAGCCTAATCATCCACTTGCCTGGACTCCCTCATGAAAGGTCAAAGAAAGGGTCAAGTATGAATTTTAATCTCTAATGATAAGAACAACATTTATGGTCTATATACTATCTCACTTTCCCTAAACCAGATGCTCAATAACATTTTTTGATCTAGGAGCATAGACCTCATTGTTTTAAACATTCTATTCACGAGGTCATCTCTCGATCCTTGCTATAAGAGCCCTACCTTCTACATATAAAGAAAAACATGGCAAAATTTAAACCAAGGGTAGAGAGTCTCACTTGGGATCCTATATGAAATTATCTCAATGTTTGGATAACCCAACATCCCAAAAGGTTTATTTGGGAAAACCCTTATGAGGGAAATGCATATAATTCCACTAGATTATTCCTTGAATAATTCTCACAAACAAGTCCATTGGCGGTTCCTCAGGGCTTACCGCAATGTCTTGTCCCTTGATTACAAGGAAATTAGTCTTTGTCCCCAAATTTTTTTATTTGAGTAGAAATTTATCTCAGAGTATGACCCCATCGAATGTTTTTAAATTGCTTTATTTTCCCCAAGTTTCTTGATATGAATAGAAGTTTATCTCAGATTACAATCCTTCATGGATATAGTGGAGATTCCACCAAGGAAGTTATGTTTCTATCTATATTTTCTTACCTTTTGGATCCATTGATTAAGCGTAGCCCCATCCAACACCTTGGGTCTAGCATGCCACCCAACCACCTGGTTAATAGTTAGGGAATGTTATGCCCGGGTACAAGGGAATCGAGTACCCATGCCCCCTAGCTAGCACCTGGGCTCCATTCAAGAAGGATATGATTTATCTTATATTTATATAAGATCATTATCTCAATCATCCGCAAGATACCTTGTGTAGTCCAAGGGAATTTTTCCCTTGACTCTTATGTGGATAGTACGGTGTTGATTTGTGGTGTGCGATCATGAATGTAGTAGTGAGATGTTTGATAATGTTATTGATGAAATGTTTACCTTGATCACTCACTAACTCAAATGGGCATCCAAAGCATGTAATGATGTTTTCATAAATCCACTTTCCTTGAAGCTCTTGATTTGGCCCATTTGGTATCATAATCATTGGTGGTGGCAACTATGATGAAGCGTGCCTATGTGCCATGAGTAGTAAGACTTATGAAATCTAAGCTCCATTTCTCAAAATGTTGGTTAATGCTAATAGGATACAATGGCATCGTGTCTTTCTTTTGTGGTTTGGTCAACGCTAATAGGATACAATGGCATCGTGTCTTTCTTTTGTGGTTTGGTGCAAGGTTGGCACTCACCACAACACTTGATAAATAATGTACAACCTTTGAAAAGGCTCCCATGGAGATAGTGATGATGTCAAAGACTTAATCCTATACTAATTAACAAGGCAATTAGTACTAATCTAAGCTAGGGTAAGCTAGGGTGGATGATACCTAAATACAAACATGATAAATGTCCTAAACTAACTAAGCTTTAGACTCAAGCACAATTAGGCTACAAGATTGAGACTTGTACTCATAAAGGGGCTTGAGAGCTTGCTTGATTCCATTGATTGAAAATGACCCCTTTTATATGAGGGAGGTACAACAAAGCTTAGATAGCTCATGTCTTGAATAGGTAACTTGGCACTCTAGCATCACTTCTTTTTAACACCCCCTTGATGCCAGATTGGGTATAATTTTTAGGCTTTCACTCTTCCTCTCTCTCCCCTTGTGCCAGGCTACTTTGGCATTATAGCTATTTGGCTATGAATTTCAGCTTGAGTGCATCATATGGCCTCAAAGGATGATTACATCACACTTTTTGTAGAGACAAGAGGGATAAAAAATACAATGGTATTTCTGTAGAAGAGTACATCTTCTGTTAGGGCATCTTTGACCTCGATGTAGTTTGCCTGCTTCTTTTAGAAATAGTCTTCTAGGTGAACATTTTTTTCCATAATAGTCCCAAACAAGCTTTAGTTTATCTTTATACAACATTCATTCTTGGTTGACCAAGTTTTTGACAGTGATAGCATCTTGGAAGTTGAGATGTTGATTGATTTGTCCTTTGAAATCTCCCACCCTTTACATATAGTACTTTCTCACTTGAATCTGATTTGAATGTTACTTTATCCTTGAATTTTGATTCATGTTCAAGTAGAGATGATTCTATATCTTGAATTTCAGTGTTGGGCACATTTTCAAGTGTAGCAAACAAGTGATTCATATGGTTCTTTGTCAACACTCTTTAATAGCACAACAATAGATTCATCTTCTTCAATAACTTTCTTGAATGTACTAAGTTTCTTCTTGATACCTTTGATTTTTTTGATGTGTTGGGCCATGGTCTTAGTATCTTTCTTGTCAAGCTTGTAAAACTACATGAGAAAGTTGATCTTTGAGCTCTTTGAGCTCTTTGAGTTGGTGCCGAAAATCCTGTTGAGTTCTTGCCATGCCAACTTTGCATACTTGATGCCAACAATGTGACTAGTCATATCATCACCAAGATTTTGAGTGATAAGGCCCAATGCTTTATTGTTTTTAAGTGGCTTAATCTCCACTTGTTCATCCTCAATTAGGTGCCAAAGCCCCTTAGGCATAAGTAAGTATATGATCTTGCTTTGCCATGTGTAAAACCCATAATGAGAAGGTCTTATTGATAAGATTTTATTTTGCTTTGTTATCAATGTCTAATCTTGTACAAAATTTATATTTAAAACCTTTTAATTTTCTTACATGATATGATAAGAGGGTCTTACTACAAGTTTGTGACAAATCTCATGAGAGTGTCTTTTACTCTCTTACAATTGAGGGCTTGAATTGGTTAAGATTAAATGCAAGACACTGGAATGGTTTTGAATGGCAATGACAAATCCTCAAGGCTTAAATCAGTCTCAATTTTTTCGACTTAAAGCTCTAACTTATTAAACATCTGCTAATCATATAGCTTATAATAATTAGTATTTATGTAGCCTTTATCTTATTGGCTTCGTCTGTTGGGAGACTTGTTGGTTGATGCCTGCTCTCCTGGCGATGGCTGCTGCTGCGAGACTGGCCTGCTCGTCGCTACTGTTCCCAGATCGTTGTCCACTTTGACTCTCTCTCTCTCTCTCTCTCACTATATCACTTTTAATGGCAACCGTCTGCTATTTATGGCGTTATCATGGGGGCTCTTTTGCTTGCTACATGATGCGTCTAATTTTACGCTCTCTCTTTTTCTTCGCTCGGGCTTGCTCATGTACAACGTTGGAGGCCTTTGTGATGTTGTTGCTTCTTATTGTACCAGCCTAGTGGCTCATTCTACGCACTACTCTTCTGCTTGGTTTCTTGGCTTGCCTCTAGCACTCCTACTCTTGTGCTCCTCTGCTTATCGAGCTACTATTAGGTTAACATGCTATTGGTTGTGATCATCACCACACAAACTTGGGGGGTTTACCTAAAAGTATGTAAATATAGCACGCGAGTTCAAATAAAGGGATTTTTAATTCAAAATTTTAAGCTAAATTTACAGAAGGAGTTTTTTAACGATTTTGAAAAAAAAAACCATATAAATACATAAAAAAGGGGTCATTTTATTTATGAAAAATCTATAAGTAAGGGGTTTTTAAATATCCCTTGAATGCACATGATTCATTGGGTTTCTTAGTAGTGCAGCCCCCGAGCACACAGATTGCTGAGTGATAAGGTGCTGTTACTACCATCTTGCTTTCTCTATCTATTTCTAGCTTGCCTCTTCTTTTGCTAAACCCACCAATTCTCAATGCAAGGTATTCATGCCTACTAGCCCTATCATGCTTGACAAGAACCACCATCAACCAATGATGCTACCTAGATGCTCTAATTCCACCTCTTCTTCTACTTCTTGTCAACAATGCATCTCTTCTTGGCACCACTTCTAAGAGTTTTTTAAAAAAGAAGATACCTATTCCTAGAGCAAGACCTACGTGCAAGAAATACCCTACCATAGCTAGAGCCATCCTGTCTCTTATACCATGTCAAGAAACATGGATCAAGCTCGAGATATGGCTAGGGAGGATGAAACAAAAACATACTGAAGATTAACCAAACAAGGAACTTAAGATATAAGGAAATGCAAGACTTACTCAATATGAGCTCCAATGCTTGAATTTTTGCTTCATGTTTCATTGCTTGAAATAACCCCTTTTTATATGGGTGAGTATAACATTGGCATTGCTAGCTCAGGTGGGATAATTCTCTTTGTTCATGTGGCTTCATGCTAGACTTTGCTCTTGCTTAGCTACTCATACTCCCTACCTCTTCTTTGTGCTCAAGGGCACCACGTTTCTCAACATAGAGTGGAGCACAAAGACCTTTGATTACAATGCTTAAGGAAAATGTATTCAACAACAATGGGATATAATATATAAATGTCAAAGATAAGGCATATGAACTAATAGGTAGGGTAGTATCCATGATAATGCAAGTCAAGGTTGTGGATAGATATAATAGGATTGACCTTCATATGCTATAAAAATCCACATGAATCTCAAGGTTTACTGTGGGCCTAATACTTGTATAAAGAGATTTATGCCTACCTGCCACCATAACACCAAAATAAGGTAGTAAACCCCTACCTTCTCACACAAAAGTTTTAAGTCATATTACAAGAACTCCACTCCCCACAAAAGAGGAGGTTTTTGTAGAGCCGGCCAAGTTAAGCCAATAGGATATCGTAGAGGACCTAGAAGAAGTAGATGTTCCCATTGCAAGCACTAAAGAGATTCTGGCAGGTATAGCGCAAAAAAGAAGAAGTCAAGAGCTAGAATCAAAAAGACCTGCACTAGGTCAGGCCCTCATGAAGCAAAGGGTGGATGGAAGGCTTCACAAGAAGGAGAAGAATATATACAGGAAGACCTGCCTCCCTCCCCAACAAGGTTCTCTACCATGGTCTCTAGAGTAGATCCCGATAGAGGTATTGAATTTGTTACCTTCATCGAAGCCCAAGAAACACTTCCTATTGGAGCTTCTCAATATGGACAATAACAAGAGCCCCTAATGTTTCATGCAGAAACTATCCCTTAACACACATAGTAGTAGAAGTCATCGAGAAGCCACTGAAAGAGCTTGCAATGCTCAAAGAGCCTCAAGTTCCCTCTCCACCCATAGAAAGAACAACCAACGTAGAGTAAGGTAGAATTAGGAGAAAATGAAGATGCTCATAAAATTGAGGATGTACTGCAAGAGAAATAGGTGCCACAGGAAGAACCCCCAAGGAGATAAGAAAAAGTGAAAATCCTCTCCAAGAAAAGGAAATTGAGCCTGCACCCATTCAAGCGAATGAGGATAGGCCCTCAAGGAAGCATGGGAGATTTGAAGATATAGAAGAATCAGAGGAGAGACTAAACAACATATAGAGAGGGTACCTACTTAAAGATCTCTATTATCTCCAAGCCAAACAGAGCCTAATATTTTGAGCTATATGACTACACACACTACCTTGGAAAGAAATACAAGGATGTTGAATCTTACATGATAACCCCATCAAAGGAAGATGATAACAAAGGGGTGGTGGGGGAATCTCGCCTTCCTCCCCAAGGGTGTGGGGGAAGGGAGGTCAGTAGTAGGGAATTGTGACAGGGATGGAGGAGTAGTTCAAGTAGAGGTAGTGGTGGCGAGGGTGGCGTCCTTGGCTAATGTAGAGGGTATATCTGTGAAGTGCTTGGGTGTAGCATTATATGGTAGGGATGTGTGTGAACACACTTAGGACCGCTGGGGTATTTTTTCCCTCACTAGGAGGTTTTTTCCCCCATACATATGTACACCCTCTTATCTACTCATTTTGGAGTGTGTACTTATCTTTTGTATCTCTGGCACACATTTGTTCAATTCTATTCTAGTGAGTTTGTGTGCTCTCAAGCTTCTCTATCTTGTGTGTGTGCATTGTTGAAACCCTAACCCTAATTCCAACAATCGGTATCAGAGCTACCTTCCTTGACACTTGATCTAGTAGTCTGCCTCCCTCCTCACACAACCCTATTTTTCTGTCTCCGATGGAGATACCCTCTTAGGAGAAGAAGGTGTATACTGTACTGTGTTGTATACAAAGTTTTCGGGGTCTGCGGTGCAATTTGGGCGCGTTTTGGGCACCAGAAGGTTTCTGTAGACGTTCTGGAGAGGCATCATTTTGGATTGGTTCTGCTCGATTTTGGGTATTTGGGCTGTGTAGTGGGCAGCAAAGATTTGGTGTGCAGCAGCAGCATCACAAAGGCCTGTCTCCCCAAAGAAGGTGTATACTGTGTGTGTTGTATACAAAGTATACAAAATTTTTGGGATCTGCGGCGCGATTCGGGCGCGTTTTGGGCACCACAAGGTTTCTGTAGACGTTCCGAAGAGGCATCAATTTGGATTGGTTTTGATCGATTTTGGGTTTTTGGACTGTGTAGTGGCAAAGATTTGGTGTGCAGCAGTAGCATCTACAATGTCTTAACAACATCGACCATCATACTTTTGCTAGTAACACTCTATTCTTTACTCTATGTTATTTTTCATACACTTTGTAGGTGACTCAGCTAGTTGGCAGCCAAAGTAGTAGTGATGTATTCAATATGTTGTCTACTACTGGTGGGGACAAACTTGATGGGACTAACTACCCATTGTGGTCCTATATGATAAGGCATGTACTGGTTGCTAAAGGCCTTTGGAATGTGGTCAGTGGTAGTGAAACTCATCCTGTTTCACAACTACTAGTGCAACCAGGTGCTACAGGTACATTTGAAGTAGAATCTGATATAGATGTGGCTCCTCCACATGCACCACCAGTATCTCCCACTGTTGCTCAAACGAGATGGGATGGAAGAGATGCACAGGCACATGCATTGCTTACACTTTCTGTGAAGCAAAGCATTATTCCTCGTATTTGATCATGTAAGACTTTAAAACAGGCATGGGATGCACTTGCTGCATTATACCAGGTACGCAATGAAGCACATGTTGCATATCTACGCAAACAGTTGGAGTCTGAGCACATGAATGAGGGAGACTCAATGGATAGCTTCTTGACCAAGATAAAAGATTTTAAGGAGCAGCTTGCTAGTGTGGATGAGATCTATCTTGATAGTACATTGGTGCCCACAGTTCTCAATGCATTGCTGGATTCTTATCAAAGTTTTGCCTCTACCCTTAGACTCATGATGAAGGGAAATCCAAATGCCCTTACATTTGATGAGCTGGTTTCAGTACTCTTGCAAGAAGAGCAGTCTAGGCAAAACAGATCTAATATGCGAGTTGGTGACCAAGCTTTTATTGTCAATCAGAAAGGCAAAGGTAAAGCTTCTTTGCATGACGGCTATAAGCCAAAATCCGAGTCCTCAGGTAAGGATGCAGAGAAAGAAGGTGATAAGCCTAAAAAGAATGGTAAGTGTCACTATTGCAGCAAGAAACCAGGGCACTATATACATGAGTGTAAGAAAAGGCTAGAGAAGGAGAAAAAGAAAGAATCGAGCATGGTGTGGCTGTTGGCTGATGCATCTGCACGAAGTGCAGAGAAGAAGGAATATGCAAGTTTTGCTCAAGATGATTGGGCATGGACTGTACATTGCAGTTTATGACCCTTCTGTTCATGATGTACATAGGCAGAATTGGATGCTTGGTACTTTGACAATGGTGCTAGTAGGCACATTACTTTACAAAAAGGTTTGCTCTCATCTCCGAAATCTGTCTCCCAAGTGCAGGAACCGTCACATGTGCAAATGGTTCCTCATATCCTATCAAAAGAGTTGGTAGAGTTGTGCCCTCACTGTTGCAAATGGGGATGCATTTACTCTTTCGAAAGGTTTATATTTGCCAGGCATTAAGAAGAACTTGCTGTTAGTTTCAACCCTTAGCCTTGTCAGGCTTGACGGTGAAATTTGTGGATGACAGATGTACAGTTCATGATGGTTATGCTATCATTGCCTCAGGTACCTTGTTTCATGGCCTATATAAGATGGATGTATTTGAGAAGTTGCAGCATGATGTTTGCTCAGTTTCTACGACTAGTGCTATGAGTGATGTATGATTATGGCATGCATGATTTGGCCATCTAAATTATGGCAATTTGTTACACCTTCAAAGGCATGATATGGTGTCTGAGTTGCCAACTCTTGAGAACCCTACTAGATATGTATGTGAGGGGTGTATTCTTGGTAAAATACATTGGGCATCGTTTCCAAAGGATGGATCTGTGAGAGCTATTAAGAAATTACCGCTTATACATAGTGATGTATGTGGTCCTATGAGGACACCATCTATTGGGGGATATCTCTACTTCGTCACTTTTACTGATGATTACTCCAGATATAGTAGCTGGGTGTATCCATTAAAGTAGAAGTCAGAGGTTTTTATGTGCTTTAAGCACTTCGTATCCATGGCTGAAAATGCATGTGAATGTAAAGTTGGCACCCTTTATTCAGATCGAGGGGGGGAGTATATGTCCAAGGAATTTCATGCATATATGGCTGAAAAAGGCATAAGGCATCAACGTATAGTGCCATACACACCTCAGCAAAATGGTGTGGCTGAGAGGAAGAACAGGTCTCTCATGGAGATGGCATGATGTATGGTGAAAGCCCAAGATTTACCTCATGGTTTTTGGTTAGAGGCAACTATGTGCGTAAACTATGTGTTGAACAAATGCCCTACCAAGGCCTTGCAGTCTAAAACTCCTTATAAAGCTTGGAATGGTAGGAAGCCTTTTGTGGCTCATTTGCATGTTTTTGGTTGTCTTGCTTATGCTCTTGTGCTTGAGCAACAACACAGTAAGCTTGATGATACGGAAGTTAAATGCATATTTATGGGATACAGTTCATAAAAAAGCAAGGGATATAGACTCTACCATCTGGCTTCAAAGCGGATTTTGGTAAGTAGAGATGTTGTTTTTGTCAAAAACTCAGTTCAGCCCATGCTTTCATGCAAAACATAGCAGAATGTATGTTCACAGGACATGTTTGATTCACTCCTACCTTTGTTTAATGGAGGGTAGCCATATGTAGATCAATTGAATGCTCAACCAAGTGTTGAAATTTAGCCTTTGCAGGTGCAAAATCAGCCTTTTGATGAGGCAATTATTGAGGATATAGTGGATGAGGAGAGAGCAGCCATAAAAGGATCTAGGCGTATGCCAAAATGGCTTGTGTAGACATTGAGGGATAGCAAGTTGGTAGCTCCTTTACCTAGCAGAACTCGTGCAGGTTCTCATCATGCAGATTATTCTCATGTGGATCATGTTCTTATTTCTATTTTATGTAATGAGGAGGAGCCTGTTTCCTTTAAAGAAGCATAGGATGATGATCATTGGATGCATGCTATGCAAGATGAGTATAACTCTATACTCAAGAATGACACTTGGTATTTGACAGATCTACCTCATGGCAAGAAGGCCATTGGTACAAAGTGGGTTTACAAGTTAAAACACAAAGCAGATGGTAGCATTGATCGCTACAAGGTTAGACTTGTCGCAAAGGGGTATGCCCAACAAAAGGGCATTGATTATGATGAGACCTTTGCACCCACATCTCATATAGGTGTCTCATTGCTTTGGCAGCACATCATGGGTGGAATGTACATCAGTTGGACATTAAGACTGCATTCTTGAATGGTGATTTACATGAGGAGGTGTATGTATCGCAGCCTCCTGGTTTTGATGTGAAAGGAGAAGAATCTAAAGTATGCAGGTGGAAAAAGGCTCTTTATGGCCTTAAGGAAGCTCCTAGAGCATGGTATGAGAAGATTCATGCATACTTGGTTACAAATGATTTTTGCAATAGTCCAACAGAGAGTACCCTCTATGTGAAGAGGAGTAAGGACACATTTTTGGGTTGTTCTATACGTTGATGACATGCTACTCACAAGACCCAATATAGATCAGATTTTAGCCTTTAAGGCTGATTTATAGTCATCGTTTAAGATGTCAGATTTGGTGCCCTTGTATTATTTTTTGGGGATTCAGTTTATGCAGCGCAATGATGACATTGTTATGCTGCAACCTAAATATATACATAAGCTATTGAAGAGGTTTAATCTTGAAGATTGTAAACCTGTGGCTACACCTATGGAGAGAGGTAGTCGACTTAGTCTTCAAGATGTAGGAGACTCTTTTGATGCTAGTTTGTATCAACAAGCTTTTGGATCCCTTCTTTATGTATGCAACACGAGGCCAGATATACAGTACGCGGTCGTACAATTGAGCAGATTTATGCATAGCCTAGGTACGAAGCATTGGTAGGCTGTCAAACAAGTTTTTCGCTATTTGCAGGGCACTCAGTATTTTGGATTATTTTATCCAAAAGGGGGTGCGTCACAGCTGCATGCTTTTAGTGATTTAGATTGGGCTGGATGTTATGACACACGAGTGTCCACTAGTGGGTTTTTCTTTCGCCTTGGTGATTCATGTATATCGTGGCTCAGCAAAAGAAGTAGCCTATAGTGGCCACTTCCAGCTGTGAAGCTGAGTACAGGGCAGGATTACAGCAACAGTTGAGTGTGTATGGCTCAGACGTCTTATGCTGATTAGGGTGTTGGACAGTCATCTAGCACTACCATTTTCACTGACAGCCAGAGTGTATTAGTAGTTGCGAGGAACCCAGTGTTTCATGCTCGCACTAAGCACATTGATGTGTAATATCACTATGCCACGGAAAGACTCTCTGTAATAGAGATCAGCTTGATCTATGTGCCTACACATGACAACATGGCAGATTTATTCATGAAGGCTCTTCCTCGTGAAAAGTTCGAAGCTTTTCGTAAAGCTTTGGGCTTACTGCCTTTTCAAGATTGATCGGCCATACCTTGTACATGTTCACATCATCACTCCAGGGGAGGATTTGTAGCATTATATGGTAGTGATGTGTGTAGGACTGCTGGGGCATTTTTTTCCTCACTACCTAGGAGGTTTTTTCCCCTGTGCGTGTGTACACCCGCTTATCTACTTATTTTGGAGTGTGTACTTATCTTTTGTATCTGGCACACATTTGTTCAGTTCTATTCTAGTGAGCTTGTGTGCTCTCAAGCTTCTCTATCTTGTGTGCTCTCAAGCTTCTCTATTCTAGTGAGTTTGTGTACTCTCAAGCTTCTCTATCTTGTGTGTGTGTATTGTTGAAACCCTAAACCTGATTCCAACATTGGGGAGACCCAAGTGAAGATGGAGGGTGGGAGGTGGTGATGGAGGGGGAGAGGGAATGGGAGGGGGTGTGGAGGATGGTGAGGGGAAAAAGGGTAGGGTTGCAATGGGGAAGAGGTGGGGGGTGTCGAGGTATGGTGATGGGTACCATAGTGGGGTTGGGGGGGTGGGGGTTGAGAGCTTGGACCGGGGTGGGATTGGTGATGTGGCGGGGGTGGAGGGTGGTGAGGAGGGAACTAGGGGGCGGGGGTGATCACTAGGGGGGTTGTGGGGCATGCCCCGCCATTGTTTGTCATCTTTGGAGCCACAGTTGGGGCTTTTGGAGTCGAAGAAGGGGCGGGCTTCTTTCACCTCATTGGGGGAGATGTCGAGGGAGTATGCCACACAAGAATCATTGGGGGAGATGTCGAGGGAGTATGCCGCACAAGAATCATTGAATTGTACAATTCCAATGGTGAAGATGACCTAGCTGGAGGTAGCAGCCGCCGCGATGCGGTAAAGGACAAGAAGCCCATAGGATGAATAGGGTGGGAGCTCCTAGGTGGAGAGATTTGTAGGCCGAGTAGATGGTTTCCCAACCCTGGTGCTTGAGGAGATGGAGGGCCACCTACGGATTTGGAGGTGGGGTAAGGATATGGGTAGAGGCCATGGGGAACAGAGGGGTTGATGGTGGCATCATCATCCGTGGGATGCCCATAGCATATAACATTGGCCTAGTTAATGAGGTTCGTGGGTGCAAGGAAAGTGAAAATAGGGAGACAAGTTCAGAGAAAGTGATTTGGGTTTGGAAAAAAAGGGTGATGAGAAGGGAGATAGAGTCGGAGGGAAGTTTGGTGAGTAGATAAGAGAGGGTGCAGGGGATATGGGGTCATTGAGGAAAATGTTGTGTTGCATGAGATTGAGGTGGAGGGTATGGTTTTGGATGTCAAGGAGTTGGTTGGGGTTTTGTAGGGGGGGTGAACTGCGACGACAACTCTGCGGGCTGAGTCCATTAGGGTGTCGATACCTATGCATCATGATGGTTTTGCCCACGTGGGATAGCTGGGTTGGATGCTTCCCATAATCCTCAAAGTGGTGTGGCCGATAGGTCTCCTCTTCTTCTGGGGGGTATGAGGTAGGACCTCATAGGAGGAATCTGATTGTGCGGGGGCTTACCATGAATTTGAGGATAAAAATATGGGAAGAGAGTGTGAGAACTCGGGAGGAAAAAATGAAAGAATTTGGCTAGAGTGAAGGGAGAAAAGTGAGTGAAATGAAGGTATAGACTTCCCAAGAAGGTAGGAGTGTGGCTTCGTGGAGGTACGGCCATGGCTTTTTGGAGTGAACGGCTGTGACTTTCTAGAGTGAACGCTGTGGTGGCTTCGGAGATTAAATGGACATGGAATTCAGAGATTGAAAGTGAACGACCTTGGATTCAGAGATTGAATGGCCTTGGATTCAGAGATTGAATGGCCTTGGATTCAGAGATTGAATGGCCTTGGATTCAGAGATTGAATGGCCGTGGATTCAGAGATTGAATGGCCTTGGATTCAAAGATTGAATGGCCTTGGATTCAGAGATTGAATGGCCTTGGATTCAGACGTTGAATGGCCATGGATTCAGAGAGTGAACGGTCGTGGCTTCAAAGATTGAACGGCCGTGGGTTTCATAGATTGAAAGTGAATGACTGGGGATTCAGAGAGTGAACAGTCGTGGCTTCGGAGATTGAACGGCCATGGAATTCAGAGATTGAAAGTGAACGGCCATGGAATTCAGAGATTGAAAGTGAACGGCCATGGATTCAACAAGTGAATGGCAGTGGTCTTTTTTTGGGCACCCTATAAAATAGGTTTTGTACCCCAAGGCTATAGAGTCAGCATCCCATTGCAGGTTTTCTATTGACTTCTTGCCCAATTTACGAGGGTGAGGAGAAGGTTTCAATTAGATTTTGGTGAGGTAAGGTACTCTTGTGGAAGCTTGGATGCTTCTATTGAGGGAGTGGTTGGGTAATGAGGGGTTGGAGACATGAATGGTTTAATGGGGGTGCCTCGAGGGAGTTAGATGATAAGGGCCGATGGAGTAGCCGAGGTTGAAGGTATATCACTGTTGGAAATAGTCGGCAGGCATTGTATGCCATGGCTTCCTCTTGAATCTTTGCTTTTCCTTTGTCCTGCACGCAGTAGTATTGGTGGGTGATAGAGACTACCTTGGGCCACCATTGGAATTTTTGCAGCACTGGGATCGTGGGAGTAGGGACTATGCATGTCAGCGCAGCGCGGTAACCAAATGTGCTGATTGGCCTCATAGAACGCAAAGGAGAGCTTTATGGACGCACTTGGTAGATTGTTATGGCATGTGGGTGGGGCATGTGGCTATGCCGGTTTCGCTACTTCGGAGATATTTGCTTGAGGGTCTCCCATACTCTGTGGGCTTATGGTTGGCTAGTAGATTGGAGGTCAACACGAGGCACGAGTGGTGGGTTGTGCTGGGGTTTGATGAGGAAGGTTGGACCTTTTAGGAATGCATAGAGTCGTAGCACCCTCATATTAACCTTGGGCTATAAGGGTATTCTTAGGCACCCAGCAGTGTGAGGAGTATTGGGTTGGGTGCAGCGGCACCAAATTTGTACCTACAGCTTGTTAGTTGTGTTAGTGGGGTTAGCACTGTTAGTAGCCTCTTTGTTGTGGGTTTGAGTTGCTGCTGCAGAGGTTGGTGTAGATGAGTCTTGTTGAGGAAATTGGGTATTTAGGAGGGGGAGAGGCCTCTTTTTGGGTGGTATGGTTTTATGCTAGTTGGGGATCATGGTGATAGGGGTCGTGTTGATATTCATGGATCAAGCTCCCTAACGATAATCAACTATCTAGTTAGATCCTAATCCTAATCTAATTACAACACTAATCTAAGGTGGATAAAAATAAACAATACTCATAGATGAGTGTGTGTTAATTAAGTTTAGACTCAAGTTCAGTTAGGTTACAAGATGGAAACTTGTACTCATAAAAAGACTTAAGATGTTGTGCTTGTATTCCATTGTTTGAAATGTCCTCCTTTTATATGAGGAGAGTACAACAAAGCTATGATAGCTCATGTGGGATAACTTGGCTAGGTGACTTGGCACTCTAGCATCACTCATTTCAACACCCCATTGATGCTAGATTGGGTACAATTTTTAGGCTTTCACTCTTCCTCTCTCTCCCTTATGCTAGGCTACTTTGGCCTTTATGCTACTTTGGCATTATAGCTACTTTGGCTATGAATTTCAGCTTGAGTGCATCATATGGCCTCAAAGGCTGATTACATCACACTTTTTGTAGAGACAAGAGGGGTGAAAAGTACAATGGTTCTTTCTCTAGAAGAGCATGTCTTCAGCTGGGATAGCTTTGGCCTTGATGTATTTTGCCTGCTTCTTTTTTGATAGCAATCTTCTTCTAGGTTTCCACAATAGTCACAAATAAGCTTTGGTTTATCTTTATTGTTGCGACATTCATTCTTGGTATGACCAAGTTTTTTCACAGTGATAGCATCTTGGAAGTTGAGATGTTGATTGATTTGTCCTTTGAAATCTCCCATCCTTTGTATACATCCTTTGTATACAGTGCTTTCTCACTTGAATGTGATTTGAATGATTCTTTATCTTTGAATTTGGATTCTTGTTCAAGAGTAGAGATGATTCTACATCTTGAAGTTTAGTGTTGGGCACATTTTTAAGTGTAGCAAACAATTGATTCATAAGGTTCTTTGTCAACATTTTTTAGCAATACAACAATAGATTCATCTTCCTCAATGGCTTTCTTTAATGCACTAAGTTGTTGTTTGATACCTTTAAATTTACTAATGTGTTGTGCCATGGTCTCGGTCTCCTTCTTGTTGAGCTTGTAAAACTACATGAGAAGGTTGATCTTTGAGCTCTTTGAGTCAGTGTCGAAAATCTTGTTGAGTTCCTGCCATGCCAACTTGGCATCCTTGTTGATGCTAGCAATGTGACTAATCACATCATCTCACCAAGATTTTGAGCGATGAGGCCCAATGCTTTGTTGTTTTGAAGTGGCTCAACCTCCACTTCTTCATCCTCAATAAGGTGCCAAAGCCCCTTACGCATAAGCAAGTACATGGTCTTGCTTTGCCATGTGAAAAAACCATCACCATTAAATCTTGAGACGACTTCTATATGCTCCATGATTGGAAGGGGGTCTTACCTTGAGCCTTGATTTTAGTGCTTAGGCAGTGTCTAACCCTTTTACAAGTGATTTGCAAACTATATGCTCGAGATAAACTCAATGCAGTGAAAGAATCACTTAATTTTGAGCAATACAAGTGGTTGAGATGAATTTTGATGCAACAAGGAGTTTCCCACAATGGAATAGCACACTAATTTTTTAATTTTACCTTTGATTAAGCTCAATTTTTGCTAATAACTGCTAATGATAGTGATTAAGTGTTAATCATTATGATTAATAGAGCTGAAAAGTGGAGAATGAAATTGGGCATGTGGAAGCAACCATTGAGAGGGCTTTTTGCTGCATGAGGGTGCTACCCTAGATGAGAGCAAGAGCCTTGTATAAAAGAAGTAGCTCAAGTCTTCAAAAAATGAGTGAAAATTGTGGGTTTTTGTCACTTGGTTTTCTGCTTGCCCCGGCCGGTACACTCCACCATTGGAGAAGTCCTTTGGTCAATTTGAAGCTTATATCATTGCCTATCTTGGGCTAGAAGGGCTTGGCCCAATTTTTTGTGTAGGCGGAGAAATGACGAAAAGACCAGTTGATAGATCTGCACCGTTTTTTGCTTGTAGAGGAGGAGATTTGCTAATTCCTCTTAGTTGTGTATTAGCCTAGGGTTGCTCAAGATTATCCTAAAAGATCTTGGCCAATGTTTGAGAGGACAATAAATGCTAAGGATTTGAAATTTGGGCCACAAAGAGGAAGAAAGGATAAGATGAGATTAGTAGCTAATTAAGTGATTAATAAAGAGATTATATTAATATGAGTTAAAGCTAAGCTGATGGGGAGATTAAACCAAGCTTTGATACCATGTTGATATTCATGGATCAAGCTCCCTAACGATAATCAACTATCTAATTAGATCCTAATCCTAATCTAATTACAACACTAATCTAAGGTGGATAAAAATGAACAATACTCATGGTGATGACTGTGTGTTAATTAAGTTTAAACTCAAGTTCAGTTAGGTTAAAAGATGGAAACTTGTAGTCATAAAAATACTTGAGATGTTGTGCTTGTATTCCATTGTTTGAAATGTCCTCCTTTTATATGAGGAGAGTACAACAAAGCTATGATAGCTCATGTGGGATAACACTTGGCACTCTAGTATCACTCATCTTAACAGGTCGGTGTGGAAGAGAGTGGTGAATTTGGGGAAGGTGATTGGGTGATTTGGGATCTTTATTTGTCATTAAGACCATAACTTACCCTGAGGCAAGTTGCAGTGTTGCTATTCTTGCATCCCAATCAATCTGACATTGGTTGTGTCCCATCCATCTGATCTAGAAGGATCTCTTCATGCATTGTTCTTGCAAACATAACATAAAACTTTCCTTCCAAGGGGTTATTTCCAATGTGATATAGAGTTGTAATCATACCTAAACATTGGACCAAGTGTGAAGCAACAATAGTGACCGTGGCAAGGGTGTTTAATGTTGGCCTCCTAAGGGAGTGCCATGTGTCATAGGACATTAGATTATGATTAGCTCTTGTGTGACAAGCGCTAATGTTTGTGTGAAAATGGTTAGGGTGGTCATTCCCAACCACAACCGCGTAGGTTTCACTTCCCAATCCTCTTCTTCAAGGTCCATGACTTGGGCCATGTTTGCTACGATGTGTTTGCCCCTAAGTTTTGCTTGCCGTTATTTGGCTTTATGCCATGCCAATTCTGTCATTTCTTAGTTTTTGAGGTGAATGGCCTTTAATGTATTTTGAGTGAGTGGGCCGTAGTAGCGTTTCAGTATGCTACCGTTGAAATATGCTACCATCTCGATGCCGTCGAGGGTTTCTATGTGCACTGTGCCTTGCGAGGTTATTTCAGTGAATGAGGAAAGGTCCCAATCCTTTGTATTTGAGTTTCTTTTTATGATTCTTAGTGTTGTAGAGGAGGACCATATCTCCCTTACCCATTTTCTTGTCTTTAAATTGGTCATCAAACGAATGTTTATGCCTTAGCTTTTCTACAATCATGCCATACATAGCTACTGTGAGGTGTGTTTCATCAAGCTTTTCAAGCACCAAAAGCTGCTGGTAGCTTAGGATATTTAGTGAGTTTTTCCTATACCGCTACTCTTAAGATCAGTACTAAGAATTCCATAGGCATGATAGCTTCAGTACCATAGGTCAAACTGAAGGGTGTCGCACTTGTGGCTACTTTGCACATGGTGCGATATGCCTAGAGTGCTGTTGGCAACTTTTGTTCCCAATCATTTTTGCTAGCCTCTACTATCTTGGTTAGGATAGCGCATAGAACTTTATTTGTACCTTTGGCTTGATCATTGGCTTAGGGGGTAGTAAGGAGAGGATTTACGGTGGGTGACCAAGAATTCTTATAACAAGAATTGTATAACTTCATTGATTAAGTGTGTGCCATTGTCACTCACTAGCTCAAGAGGGTACCCAAAACGAGTGATCACACACTCATAAAGGAATTTTGCCATGGATCTTGCATCAGCTTTGCGGGTGGCACTAGCTTCAATCCATTTCATGCAATAGTCTATGGCCACTATGATATATCGTGCACTTGAGTGTGTGTAGAGCTGCTGGACTAATGGGTCCTATAAAATCAATGCCCCACTTCTTAAATGGCTGTAAGGATACGACTAGGTTCAGGGGCATTCTATCCTTACTTTGTGGAATCGCCACTCGTTGGCATTCATCGCATCGTTTAATGTATTCCACGTCTCTAAATAAAGTGGGCCACCAAAGTCCTACTAGTAGGATTTTTGGAGCAGTGATGTATGTTGCAAAGTGTCCGCCTGAGATTCCTGAGTGGGCTCTCTAGAATAGAGCCATATTTGTTTTCTCATGATTCTATCTTTTCCTTGCCTGTAAAGTTGCCTTGCAATCAACTGATAGGGGCATCCTTTTTTATGAGGTGTCTTGCCCTGTCTTTGTCGAGATAACGGTTTGGTAGGTAGGCCATTAGCAACGAGTGTGCAATTTTCTCTCCCCATTATGGAATCAAGAATAGCTGAAACAAGGGGACATCTGGCAGGTCATCATCAACACCCTACCATTGGTGGCTCACCATTGGGGATGCACCACATGTGGTCAGCCAAGACATGTTCTGAGCCTTTTCGTAGTGACAGTAAAGTCAAATTCTAACAGAATCAGCAAGCCATTTGGTGATTCTGCTAGTGGTATAGCATTTATTTACGAGATAAAGGGGAGCTTGATGGTCCACAAAGAAAATGAACTTGGTTACCAAAATATAATGACAAAACTTTTTAATCGTGTAGACCATGGCTAACCCTTTTCTTTCTATGGTGGTATAGTTCCGTTCTACCTCATTTAGTTGGTGAGACTGACAAAGCTAATAGGGAAATCCCTATTGTGTTTGCCGGGTTAGGAAGTTAGACTTGCATGTTCGCATATTGAATGAATATGCACCTATAAAAAAAGAACATCTTAATGCACATGACAAGCAAGAAAGAAGACAACAGGGTCGGAGTAATGTGCATTGTATCTTGTTCTCCCTTCGATGGCAGTACCTGTTGTGATGTTGTTTTAGATGTATGTATGAAAAACTTAGATATTAAGCAAGCTTAAGTTATTTCATTTACCTTTTTGTTGTTCAAAATAAATGAGAAGCTTCCTGAAACATTGCCTATACTGTCTCCATGAGCACATTATGACATAATTGTGTAAGTGTGCAGCACTATATCTAAGCGATATAACACCTAACAACAATCCATCTTCGTAAACCTTAATATCAACCAATTCATTTTCATCACCAAAAGATTTTAGGTCTTGATCCATTGGGAACAACTGATTTTGAATAAGCCTGCTGCGTTTGTATAATAAGAAGAGAATATGAAATTATGAGTCGCAATCATATATTTGATTGTAATTGAGTTTGGTACCACTTCACAAATAGACTTTATTGTAGGTTTTTATGTCCCAACCATCATCCAGAAAGTCAAAATTATCTACAGTAGAATTGGCTTTGTAGCTGAGCATTGTTCTATAGACCTTCACATCATATTGTCGGAACTCGCTTATCGCACCATGGAAGGGAAAAGGGAAATTTTGTGTGATTTTTATCTCTACTGCACGCTTTTGAAAGTCACCTCCCACGGTGCGATAAGGAAGTTTGTTCTCTGTCCGAACATGCTTATCACACCGTGGTGGATGGGAATTTTTTTTGTGATTTCTATCTTTACTACAATGCACCCTTTTGATCAATGTCCACATATGACAATCCTCTTCTTTAATGATTTTAGTATTGTTGATGATGGCTTGTACAAAACAAACAGTCAGAAAAGTTCCTTTAATTCCCCCGGTGTCGAACAACCCACAAGAAAGATCATGACAGTCCAGCGGGGTCAGGTATAGGTTTGATAAAATTATTACTCCCTTGCCATTTAGAGATAGAAAGGCAGCTGAGATCTTGGGCAACCCTATCATCACCTAGTACTTTTTTGCACACAAACATGGTAGATGTTTGTGAGAAGGTAAATTGATTGAACATCTTAGCAAAAAGATGTATTAGGCATGCCCAACTAAGACCCACAGATTGAGAGGGATTTGCAAACTTTAAAGACCCTTGTATATCACAAAGCATCTTTGATTTCATGACCATTACAGTCCAAGCATCTGGGATTGGCCATTCAATAGAAGAGAGGGGGGGAGATGTTATCATCTGTAACTTACCAAAACCACCATCATGCCTTGGAACCACATCGGAGTGCCGGTAAAAGAAAACTTTTTCTTTGAGAAGTTCTGCACTATTTCTACAATAAAACATTGCTTCACCCGATATCTCCATGTAATGCTTGAAAATGTTCCAGTAAGACTGTGTAACGGCTGCTCCTCTATCAAGTTTGAGGGGAAAATGTCTACAAATAAGAAATAAGATGACTTAGAAAGAAAGAAACTTCTGGCAGTCATGAAATCATATGCTCCTTTCAAACTCATGATACTTACAGTTGTGTGGAAACTTAGTTTGTTGGCGAAGATGGATATCTCGTGTTGTGTAAACATGTTGTATCATGGCCACTAGTTCTCCATTGCTCGCCTTTTTGAAACCCTGTAAACGACCTTTCCAATGAAACTCCATCACATCTCGCCATCGAACTCGATGGGGATCAATTGCAGTAGGCTGTAGATAAACCCAAGAACCCTTGCGAAATGTCTCTCCCACCTAAGCACCATCGTCGTCCTTCCTATTGTGCAGCGATATCTCCTCAATCTCATCTTTTGGTCTTCTTGGGTGCGGCCATATCAACCTGAAGCTAAAAATGAAGCTTGTTGTGTGAAAGGTTAGGATTGGGTGAATGTTCTAGAATGAGATCTGTAGACTAGGGTTTTGGAGGAGCCTTGGAGAATGAAGAGATGAAAGAAGGGAGGAGATTAACGAGAGCTAAGTGGACTTCTCTCACATCCCGTGGCACTTAGTGTCTGTTGAGATTCAAGCTCGATGTCAAAGTGTGCCAGCTGCACTATGTGCTGGCATGTTAGGTAGCAACATGTGTGAGACATAAATGACCACGTCCAGCTGGTCATAGTGTGTGGACATTAGCTAGGGTTAGTAGTGTGTGGACACAACTTATAGTGTGTCTTGTGTATTATGGATTATGGCTTTATGCATCGTGTGAGAAGGGAGATGGCTTCCCTCTTCTATTAGGGTTTGCTCCTATGTGTGTGTCTCCTCTCCCTCTACCTATTTTTCATCATGGTATCAGAGCCTGGTGCTCTCTATTAGGGTGTATGAGTGAGTGAGAGAAGAGGGAGAAGAAGCTGTGAAGCTTGCCATTGATGCTGTGAAGCTTGGAGGACACCGATTTCTATCAGATCTGAGAGCTTGGCCTACCGGGTAAGGTCTACTAAACACCCTTGAGCGGATTGCAGGTGATTCAAGCACAAACAAAGCAAATTAGGGTTGCCCAAATCAAAAGAAAATTTTGGTTTTTTCCAAGTTTTCCATTGGAACTTGGAAGCGGTGATGTATGGTAAAAATAGATGCAAATCTGGCAAAGAAACATGTATATGACAAGGATGAATGTATTGGCAACTCATGTGCAAGCCCTACACTGAATTTGGAGCAAATATGATGCATTTGAATGATTAAAAATTACTATTTTTGAAGCTCTCACAAAACAGAGAAAAGAATCACTTGGTGGATGAGATTAGAGCAAGTTTTTGGCAAAAATCAGACAATTGGTAGGTCACACACATGCCTTGGAGTGTTAGGCATCTACACATGCCATCAATTGGACAATAAAATCAACCCAAATCCTCTCTACAGCAGGCGCTGCAGCTTCTACAGAGAAACAGAGTAGTTTTTTCACATATTTGCTAAGTGGAGGCCACAAATCAAGGGTAGTGTTTGATAAATTCCACAATTAACTTAGCAATTGGTTGGTACATACAATTGAGAAGGAGGCTACATGATTGGTTGGAGCAATTATGATCTATGGAGCTGGAAATGAGCTGATTAAATAGGCTATCTATTGTCATTAGTGAAACAGAGTGTGATTAATCGACTAATTACTCTCTCATCTTAAACAATTGGTCTAATTCCTTTTACATGGAAATGAGCTGATTAAACAACCTGTCTACTGTCATTAGTGAAACAGAGTGTAATTAATCGACTAATTACTCTCTCATCTTAAACAATTGGTCTAATTCCTTTTACATGGAGTTAGTGGACATCATTGCTAAGCTAATGAATGCCTGGTCTCTCAATTTGGACAAGCATTGAAGAAATTAGAGCAAATTTACTACTGGTTTTACTCGTTTTTCTGGTTTTTCTCAAAACAGAGAAGGGGGTTTAATAAAATTGGTATGTACACATCTTGGTTGGTGTTGATATGCAAGATTGAGCTTGTTTAGGTGTCAATGCAAGTTATCCACACTTGATTGAACCACTACATTGCAATTTGGAGCCTTGGAAAGCGCGCCAAAACAGGGTACCTTGGACTGCGCATGCCGGTTCATTTTGGATGCACTCAGTTTGATTTTCTACATCAAAAGTGAAGTTTGTTGAGTACTTTGGAGTATCTCGAACACTTATTAGAGTGTGGCTGAGCTGAGGAAGGCTCGTTTACATATTTGGACATGTGCGGAAGGTGCATTTGCATTGAACAAATATATCAGATAATCCAGTACAAATTGTGGGTGAAACGCTGGATAGGAAGAACTTCCAGGCATGGAAGTACAGGATCAAAAGTTTTCTGAAGGCAAAAGGTTTTTGGAATCTTATTACAAGTGCGGAGCCAGAGTCGGAACTCTACCTCGATAACCTACACAGCAGCATGTTATAGCTCATAAGCAATGGTCAGAAAGAGCATACAAAGTTTTGCATTATCTGACTATATGTATTTCAGATGCTATACTCATCCATATACATGATGCTGAGAATCCCAAGGATGCATGGGATACATTGGTAAAGCTGTTTGATACAGACACTAGTGCTCACAAGTCTCAGTTACGACAACAGATTCATAATGTGAAACGGAATAGAAGGAGCATCCATGATTATGTACAAGAGATAAAGCAGTATGCAGATGCATTGGCAACAATCAATGCCCCCATGCCTGATGATGATTTGGTAGATATTACCTTGCGTGGGCTTACAAGAGGAGTGTGGAAGCGCTCTTGGGGGAAGTGGGTGTCGGAGATTAGGGTCGGGAGTAACCCTACTTCAGGTGCTGCTTCTAGTAGGGCTCGCATCTGGCTCGGCTCCTACTTCACAGCTGAGGCGGCGGTGCAAGCAGTAGTACTATATGTCCATGGTCAGGCTGCTTGAGACATGAGAGTGTGAGCACTGGGAGTAGTACTGTGGATAAACGGAAAAAAAAAGTCAGGAGAAGAAATCGTCAAAATTTGTGCGTAGAACTTTTCTTCATCCCACGTAATGAATTTTTTTCTAGCCTTGGTTGTGTTGATCAATGTGTGCAGTAAATAGGCAAGGGCAATGAAGGAAAGTGTGCCACCACTAATGGATGCAATTGGAGTTGGCCACATGTGTTATGGCTGCCCATATTTGTGCCCACGAAGAGAAAATCGTAATAGGCAAGATTCCTACGAATTAGTTTTTCCTTCTTCAGCTTTAGTTAAGTGAACCTTCATTTCTGAAAAGTCGGTGGCCACATGATTCACCTCATCCAATCTGATAAGAAGGTGAAGCACAAGCTCACCTACTACCACACCTAGGAGTGCTGCTAGATTACCGAGAAACCAGAAGTTGGGGATGTGACATACTAGGATAATGTACATACAATGGACAACGTGACATACCAGGATAATGTACATACTAGGATAATGTACATACGATGGACAAAACGACTTGATGGAGTAGTTGATAATTGAAGCTTGCTAGCACATGTGGTTCTATTTTTTCTAGATTTTTTTTTTGGGGTTTCTTGCATTTTCTAAGGAATCTTAGGCACACACATATAAAGTTACCATCTATGGATGAAGTTGCCTTTTATGGATGGATTTGGACATAAAAGTGCCTTTTTATGGACCTTAATATTGGATGTGGTGAACCCGAGCACACAGGTTATGAGTCGTCAAGTTCAGAGAGTCTGGATGAGGAACTTGGAATACCAATTTTACGCACACCTGGTGCAAGGCAGGATAGATATGTGCCTCCACATGCTAGAGTGACAGGAATTCAGAGTGATCCGCATGCATTGCGGAGATCCCAAAGGGTCAGGTATCCAGTTGACAGGTTGACATATCGTGATTTTGCTATGCATTACGCATATATGACCTCTTTGGTGAAGCATGTGGAACCTACATGCCATACAGAAGCTATTGGAAAGCATGTATGGGAGAAGGCAATGGATGTTGAGATGGACGCATTGGTTCATAATGAAACATGGGATTTGGTTACATTACCACAAGACAAAAATGTTATTGGTTGCAAATGGGTTTACAAGG
Organism: Cibotium barometz; assembly: GCF_041138505.1. Lineage (NCBI taxonomy): Eukaryota > Viridiplantae > Streptophyta > Polypodiopsida > Cyatheales > Cibotiaceae > Cibotium > Cibotium barometz. The sequence continues at coordinate 60,544,611 of NC_141054.1, read as the reverse complement.
GGAAATGCAAGTCAGATGGTTCCATTGAACGCCATAAAGCGAGATTGGTAGCTAAGGGTTATGCACAAACCCAAGGCTTGGACTATGATGAAACATTTCTAAATGGTGATCTACAAGAAGAAGTGTATATGGCACAGCTAGAAGGATATGTACACCCAAAGTATCCCACTCATGTATGCAGATTAAAGAAAGCATTATATGGTCTGAAGCAAGCACCTCGTGCTTGGAGTGATAAGATGAGCCGATATCTTATCTCCCTTGGATTTCAGGTTTCTACATCAGATTCTTCACTCTATGTGAAAAAACACATCATGGGATTGTCTTACTTGTCATCTATGTGGATGACTTGATTGTCACAGGAGATCGTGCTACAGATGTTATGCATGTCAACAAGAAGACATTGAGTGGGCAGTCTGACATGAAAGACTTGGGTGAATTAAGATATTTTCTTGGAATTGAAGTGATCAAAGACCATGCAGGTACATGGTTAGTGTAACGCCAATATGCATTGGATATGTTGGCAAAATATGGGATGACAGGGTGTAAGCCAATGAGTACACCTTTGGAGCAGAATGTCAAGTTGCGGACTGATTTTGGTGAAGAGTTGGATGATCCATCTATGTATAGAAAGATGGTTGGTAGTCTCATTTACATGACTATTACATGCCCGGATCTGATATTGTGGGGCTAGTAAGCCAATTTATGCAGAGCCCCAAAAAACCTCATTTGGATGCAGTGGGACGCATTATGCGATATGTAAAGACCACTGCACATTATGGTCTTCTTTATGAGCATGGTAAAGGCTTGGATATACATGGCTACACAGATACAGATTGGGCAGGTAGCTCGTATAACAGGAGGTCTACTAGTGGTTATGCCTTTACACTTGAAAGTGCCGTGGTAAGTTGGAGTAGCAAAAAGCAACCTACTGTTGCTTTATCTAGTACAAAGGCTGAATACAGGGGTGCATCCATTGCTACATGTGAAGGAATATGGTTAAAGAATCTCATGGCTTATTTGGGTGAGCCTATTTTGATGGCAAGGTTGTCATTCATTGTTGTGACAACATGAGCAGCATTATACACATACAGTTGGCTCCAAGAGTCCAATTTTTCATGCGCGGACCAAACACATAGAGGTCCATTATCACTTTGTCAGAGAGAAAGTGCTGGATGGTACAGTGGATTTACAGTATGTGAAGACTGAAGAGCAGGTGGCAGACATCTTTACAAAGCCACTTAGCAGGGAGAAGTTTGAGTATTTCCGTACTATGTTGGGAGTACATGGGATAAGCTTGAGGGGGAGTGTTGAGAGCTTTGATAGCCCAAGCTCATCTACATCTTCATCTATGGCAGTACATCATGAGGTTGAGAGGGACTGTTGAGATTCAAGCTCGATGTCAGAGTGTGCCAGCTGCACTATGTGCTGGCATGTTAGGTAGCAGCATGTGTGAGACATAAATGACCACGTCCAGCTGGTCATAGTGTGTGGACATTAGCTAGGGTTAGTAGTGTGTGGACACAACTTATAATGTGTCTTGTGTATTATGGATTATGACTTTATGCATTGTGTGAGAAGGGAGATGGCTTCCCTCTTTTATTAGGGCTCGCGAAATACATTAGGGTTTGCTCCTGTGTGTGTGTCTCCTCTCCCTCTACCTGTTTTTCATCAGTGTCCTCCCAATGGGTGGGGGGTAGGCACACCTCTCTTTGGGTGAGGAGGTAGGCACACCTTTCTTTCGTTTCAAGAATATATGGGGACAATACATCATTGATTGGGTAGCATGTTTTGTTTTTAACCATTAATAACTAAGGTCACTTTATCCTTGCTGTTAATCGATGCATGGTAAATACACACATATGAATTGATCCAAGAGTGGACTTGGTAAATACACACACACATATGAATTGATCTAAGAGTGGACTTTTTCGCAAGGAAACATGTGCAGGAGAAAAACTGAAAATAGTAAAACACGACTATTGGCCTTGGTGTCGTTTTCGATTCTTTTAGACATGTTCTACGTTTCGCCAACCAACACGGTTCCCTACAAGACTGTAGCTCAACACATGTCCTAAGGCACTTTTCTCCCTCCCTAGTGTTAACAATCCTTATCCTTTCGCCTCCCTCTTCATCAGGAGGGCAGCTTCTCCCCTCTAAAGAAGGATCCCTCATTTCATCATCTTCCCCATAAAGCCTGCCATTTTATCGTCTTTCCCTTAAAGCAAGGATTAGTGCAAATGGAATGTTCCTTCAAAATTTTGGCCATATTTTTTGAAGCCATTTGGAAATGGTTTTATGCCTTCCTTCCGGTATGGTCTTTACAATTATTATCTTCTAAACATAACCACTGTTCTCGGTGCTGTTTGGGAGGTGGTTTTTTTTTCTTTTTGGAATTTGACACAGAAAGGGAATACCACAAGTGGGAGTAGATGTTACCCCTTGCAGGCTCCTCCTTATCCTTACCGATTTTGTATAAAGTTATAAGCTCTGCGCCATACACGAACTTTTCACGGGAATTCTGTGGTTGCAAATACACACAACAAATGTGGATGAATACAGCGTTTGTCGTTCCTCATTCGAAATGTATGTACAACCGGGTTTTGTTACATACGCTACTAGAAATAGGTAATTGTACATAATAGGGCCTTGCTGACAAAAGGAAATGGCTGAGAAAGCTTGCAGTGATCTCTCTGAGAAGAAGACTTTGCACGGAGAGCATGCATGCGGCCAGATAGATTCCGAGACGGTAATGGCTACAACACTAATACACACTCCGAGGAAGAAAGATAGGGCACGCCTCTTTGATCATTGCTCCTGAAATAAATAAATAAATTTTAAATAAAGCCAGCATCCTATTGCACTAGTAGAGCACCGACACGACATCAATGCTGTGATCGGGAAGAAGCGAGGCCCTTACCAGATGCAGGTGGTTCTCATCCTTTTGTGCAGCTTGTCCCAGTGACGCCTCCAGAGAGGTTGCAGGGTCGTTTGGTCCTTCGAGAATCCTGGCTTCAGCTTTCTCATTTGAATACCTGTTATAACAATGGTACTTGCACAGATGAGAAACTCCCGCATTCGTGTGAGGACAAAACTCAATCCATCCATACCTTGTATCTCATAGCCTATAGGCAGGCACACGCACGCATGGGCACATTCTCAAGCATGTATAACCTTCCATGCAACACCCACATACTACACAGACTTTCCAGACCCAAGCGTATGCATAACCGCACGCAAATATACATTTACAAACGATGCCCACATTCTACATACATTCTTGCAAGCCAGTGCGCACACATGTATCCTTGCATGCACACATTTACCTGTGAGTTTTAAAAAACAAGAAAGACACTAATTTGTTCCTCACATGGAAAGGATGGTGACCCAGACCAGCTCCACACAGTCTACCCACAGCAATCTCTGTTCCACCGGGATAACCCCGTAGGTAATAACGTGTGCGAAGGGCCATAGCTTCCATCCAGCCTGCAACATTTACAGAAAAACTTTTACTACATCCTTGCATTCAAGGGACACATGTGAGTAAAAAGGCACAGATTAGTTGTGTACCGAAAGCATGGGCCAGAAGGTTGCTCTCAACTCAGAGGCTATGCTCACTGGTGATTCAAACCGAAGGAGGCCCAGTGTCACAAAGTAAATACTGTTCCAGATGCCTGACCAGATGGTTTGGTCGAATGCGACCTTGATGGGTACCCCCCACCAATCTTTAAAGGGGAATAGGGCCTGCAGCAATCATAAGCAAAGCTAATAAACAAACACTTACAATGCTAATTGACGAAAAGCCAACGTTACATTGCATCAAATGGGGATCAACAGGGTGATAACCTCGCAGAGGTGGTAATAGAAATGGGAGAGAGACCCATGCAAGCAGAAGCCCACAAGCCCGGATCTAATCATACGCTTCCTGTTGATGTCTAAGATGGGTTTCCCTTCATAGCACTGCGGGAGAGCACAAACGGGTTAACTGTGTCGTCCCAGCTCTTTCACACAACGAGTGAAAGCCTAATCATGTCAATAAAGCTATTGAGAGGCCCAATTGATAATTGTAGGGCTAATTTTGCAACAAAACTTTTAACCACAACCCAATTGAGAAATTGAAGGGCAGATTGAAACAATTGACCAATTGCACCTGAGCAATCCAGTCTCCAATGGAGTATACGATGCCACTAATCATCATCTTGGCCAGAATTGGGTTATGCTTCAAGGCATCTTCGTAAGCACTCCAGTTGTGGAGAGGTGCGTATCTAAGAATCTCGATAACAGTCCAGCCCTGCAGAAAAAAAGAAGAAGTTGTCCCTTAAATTGGGCAAAACACTACAGGGAGGTGACGGATTCCGGCAGAGCATGAGAGATTCCGACAGGCAAATTTGCAACTCACATGCCAGTAATCGTGGTCCACCGTCAGGATCTTGGTGATGGCAAATGCCCCCGCCGCTCCCACAATCAGCGCGTTGATGGCTCTGTCAACGAGCTGCTGCTCTACCGACGTCGCCATCAACACCTGGGCGTGGGCGTCGTTCGCAGCACCGCCTGCCATTCCGCCGGAGGCTGCAGCCGTGCTCAAATCAAAGGTGAACGGCGGATCCGGCGAGAAACCGCCAGGATTCGGGCCTAAGGGCGACTGCCCTTCGGTACTCTCCAGCCCCACCAACATGCAATCTCCTTGCTGCTGATCGACAGGATCATTGCTCGTCACCGGAAGAATGTCGAGTTCGTCTGGCATGAGGGTCGCCCTGACGACAACGGCCGCGTTTCTGTTCTCGGAGGACCTCCGTCTGCGTTGCTTTAATGCGGGAGAGACCTTCAAGGGCTCTGCTGATGAGAAATTGATACGCTTTCTGGCAAGAAGGGGGAGGCCGAGGCCAGCGGCTGTGGTAGCACGAGACTGGGTGATTGATGAGGTGGAGAAGCCATGATTGGAAGCAATGATAGATCTAGAGGGAGCACTAGCTACTGATTCCATCAGACAAATTGCGAGATGAATACTGAGAGAGAAACACACACACACACACACACACAGAGACAGAGAGAGAGAGAGAGAGAGAGAGAGAGAGCGAGGGCACCACACTGCACAGTGAGCACTGCCAGATCAGTTTTATACAAACACACACACACACACACACACACACACACACAGAGACAGAGAGAGAGAGAGAGAGAGAGAGAGAGAGAGAGCGAGGGCACCACACTGCACAGTGAGCACTACCAGATCAGTTTTATACAAAGATAAATTGATTAAGGACCCAGGTTTCTGGAGAAGCCGAACCACAACCCGTCCTTCGGACCCCACAAACCCGCTGTCGAGCGCTCTTCTCGCTTCACCCTTCTATGGTCTTGCAGCTCGCCACGTAATGCCACGTTGCATTAGTCAACCTAATCGTCCGCCACGTATACATAGGACTGCCACGTCAGATACGTATCTGCATATAGACCACAAAACTTATTATGGCAGCCATGTCATATCTCCCCCAGTCCGGACCCCATCATCCATAACAACGTAGATAGATCATCCATCATACATGAGCATTGACCTCGATGTAACCGGTTTCATCATGGATACACAATTAAGAAAGTTTTTTTTCCAACCAATCAAAATAACATCTCAATAAATCAACCAAGTTTTTATTACGCAAATGTATACTAAATGTTGGCTTTATAACTAAAATGCATGAAAATGTGTTTCCTTAAAATAAGGCACTAAGTGATTTTGGCTAGTTTTCTTTTATTTAAAGACCCTATGAGAGTTCTATCCTCATGAAAGACTAAGTACTTTACTTCTTACAATTATGTATTCTTCCAATTGAGTTGCAGTCACGCCAATTCCTCTACAATCATATCTTTTAGATTCTTGAGTTTTTTAAATTGTTTCAGAACCTTAATCTCATCAAGTTTGCAACCATAAGTAATATGTGCATAATTGTTTTATTTGTGAGATAGTGGTACCATTATGAACCCACTTGATAATCCGTAAAGACAAAGAGCGAAAGTGTTGGCAAGTGAACAGCCCCATAGTTCACCGCCAATGAATGCTTGGTGGCCTCTCACCAGCAATAACTGACATGCCTTGTTTTAAAAACCTATTACAAATAGCAAGTAGTACTTGAATGAGCGAAGGAAGACAAAAATCTTGTTCATAGGATAGAGGAGAGAGCTTATTACTAGAGTTCAAGAGAGAGAGTACTGTGTTGTTGAGAGTAGTGGGCATGTTGCCAATTTGCTAATAAGATGAGTCTTGTACTGGTGGAGGGCATTATTGAATGGATTCACGCTATTTGTGTATTGATTGACTTCTACCTGTGTGATTTTACCTATGTGATGTCCAGAATATAATATCATGTTTGATGTAATGTTAACCACACTAGTTAACATTATTTGCAAGCGTGGTTACGCTTCCAGTAACTCATTTTTATGTAATCGCTCTAAGTGCTTCATGTAAAAGATTCATGTAAAAGATGTATGGAATGACCAAGCTTACGACTTGTGTAATGCCGGCCATAAGAATAAGCCTAGGAGGCTAGGAAATTAGTTTTGGGCCCCCAATTGGTAAATGGGCGGCCGACCATCGTAAAAGGAGAGCCCATGCATATAAGTGACTTATGAAATATGAAAAGGGGACAATCCCATTATCACATTTAAGTTTTCCTTCTCTCTCCTTCTCTCTCTCTCTCTCTCTCTCTCTCTTGTGGCTATGGTGGTTTATGCTGGCTTACTTGATTGTTGGTGTGTCCATGTAGGTGATGGCTTCTTAGCCTGTTTCTTCTTTTCCTTCATCTTCACTCATGCACACATGAAGGCATGGAGTAGGGTTGAGCTCTCCATAGCTCCCTTTCTCTTTACTCTTTACCTAGCTTGTGGAAGCTTTACTTGAAGGACACAAGTGGTGGTGGCGTGAGCCCCTAGCGGCCTCACATAGGAGAGTTAATCCTCATTAGGGTTGGCTAATTACTAGTTCCCGAACCGACCCCTGCATGATCTTCTTTCTCTTCTCCTTGCCATCTCTTTGTGCAAGGAAGCATGTTCAATTTGGTGAACATCTTTGGCACCGCTGCCAGGGAATGCATTTAGCTTAGGGTCCTCCACATCCTATCACTAGAGTCTTGATTTACCCGGTAGGAATGCAAATCAACCACAGTAGGAGTATGTTTTGGTATGCATGTTTGTTTGATTTGATCTTGTTTTCCTTCAACAAATGGAGTTCAATGGAGCATGAGGAGCTTAGGAGTCTTCATCAAAACCGAGAGCTCCAAGTAAGTGCCTAATCTTGCTCTCTTAAAGTTCATTAATTTCTTGTTTCCTTCAAATTTAGCTACATAAGTAGCTTAATCTTGTAATTAATCTTAGGATGTTAGGTTTAGTCTCATCAAGCATTCTAGGCATCATTGGATAGCTTGGGGTTAGCCCAAGCCATCTACAAAAAGAAAACCATAAAAAACACATCAAGAAAGGGTCAAAATAACAGAGATCTCAAGAGGAAAACTTGGCGCATTTTGTTTTGGCCAGTCTCTCTGAGAAGTGAACGGTCTTTCACTTCTCAGGCGTATAGCCGTATGCTTCTAAGCCATAGCTGTTCACTCCTCCTAGTCAAATCCTCCCAAATCTGCCTCATCAATGAGAGTAGGGAGCATGAAAAAGGAATAAATTGCATTAAAAGGAGCATAACGAGCATTGAAGGAGGGTATGAAGAGAGTAGAACTGTGCAGTCGGATAATATCAGAGAGTAGCTGTCAGGAGACACGTCATTTCGGTGCACTTAGGAGACCTACCAATCCTCGAAAGTGTACACTCGTACCAACTAAAATGTACGCACGTTCCCTCTTAATCCATGCCCGTTCCTTCTCAAAGCGCACGTCCATTTCTTCCCTTAGTGAACGGCCATACCCTTATCAGTGCACGTTGGTTCCTTCTAAAGTGTACGCCTATACCTGCTCTAACGTATGCCCATACCTTCTTTAGAATACGATCGTACCTTCGTTAGCATATGGTCGTACCTTTTTTAGCATATGGCCATACCTTCTTTCGCATACGATCGTACCTTCTTTAGCATACGATCGTACCTTCTTTAGCATATGGTCATACCTTCTTTAGCATATGGCCATACCTTCTTTACCGTATGGCCGTACCTTTAACAAAAAACATGTTCAGAGGGTGACCTAGCAATATCACTCTCCACATTCATGCACCTACGTTCAGGGAAATTAGTGTTAAACAACGCTTTGTTCGACGACGTGAAACCTTCCTATGCTCAATCGCTTGTGAGATCAGACCCTTCCATCAACAACACAGCGTGGAGTCAAACAGTGTTAGTCCTTGATAGCACCAGTGAAAGCGAAGAACATCCTAGCACAGGGCGCACTATCTCTGACCTTGAGGTAGGAGGGTTGGCGGCGTGGCGCATGGACACACCATTAACCCTCGAATAAGACCTTGAATCCCCTACGCATTGTTGAGATTCAAGCTCGATGTTAGTGTGAGCCAGCTATGCTATGTGCTGGCATGTTAGGTAGGAACATGTGTGAGACATAAATGACCGCGTCCAGCTGGTCATAGTGTGTGGACATTAGCTAGGGTTAGATGTGTGTGTACACAACTCATAGGGTGTTGTGTGTATTATGGATTATGGCTTTATGCATTGTGTGAGAAGGGAGATGGCTTCTCTCTATGGTTAGGGTTTACAATATACATTAGGGTTTTCTCCTCTGTGTGTGTCTCCTCTCCCTCTACCTATTTTTCAACATGGTATCAGAGCCTGGTGCTCTCTATTAGGGTTTATGAGTGAGTGAGAGAAGAGGAAGAAGAAGCTGTGAAGAAAAGCTATGAAGCTTGCCATTGAAGCTGTGAAGCTTGGAGCACACCGATTACTATCAGATCTGAGAGCTTGGCCTACCGGGTAAGGTATTCTAAACATCCTTGAGCGGATTGCAGTGATTCAGGCAAAAACAAAGCAAATTAGGGCAACTCAAAGCAAAGAAAAATTTTGGTTTTTTGGAAGCTTTCCATTAAAGCTTGGAAGCGATGATGTATGGTGAAATAGATGTAAATCTGGCAAAGACACATGTATCTCACAAGGAGGAATGTATTGGCAACTCACTGGTCTTAAACAATTGGTCTAATTTCTTTTACATGGAGTTAGTGGACATCATTGCTAAGCTAATGAATGCCTGGTTGCTCAATTTGGACAAGGATTGAAAAAATTAGAGCAAATCTACTACTGGTTTTTCCCAAAACAGAGAAGGGGGTTTGACAAAATTGATATGTACGCATGCTTCGTATGATGAGGAGTTCAAAAATGAACGTAGAGTCATTGCCAAAGGAAAGAAAGAAGGCAGGTTGTTTAAGCTGGATGCTGGAATTCCTGAGTTGAAATCAGTCATGTTCTCTAAAAGCCGGAATGTGGTACAGGACATTGATATGTGGCATAAGAGGATTGGACATGTCAATATACAAAGATTAAGAACATGCAGGCAAGAGGCATTGTTAGTGGGCTGCCTAGATTCAAGTATGATGGGAATATGCATGTTTGTTAAGCCTGTCAGTTTGGAAAGCAGGCGAGGTTGCGGTTTCCTAGAGAAGGCAACATGAGTAGCAGGCCACTTGAGATAGTACATAGCGATGTATGGGGTCCTGCACAAAACCCATCCATTAAAGGCAGTTTATATTATGTGACATTCATTGATAACTTCAGCAGAATGACATGGATATACTTTCTCCGAGAGAAAAGTGAAGTGTTGGAAAAGTTTATGGATTTCAAAGCTTTTGCAGAGAAGCAATATGGTTCTTGGATAAAGACAATTGACTTGCAGGTATACACCTCAGCAAAATGGTGTCGCCGAAAGAATAGAGTCATTTGTGAAGTGGCTAGGGCGATGCTTAATGAAAAGAGCATGCCAGATTATTATTGGGCAGAAGCATGTGCTAATGCAGTGTATATACTGAAACACCTACAGCAGCCATACATGGAAGTACGCCAGAGATGCGGCTTACAGGTTTTAGGCCAAACATTGGACACCTCAAAGTGTTTGGATGCATAGCTTATGTACATGTGCCTGACGAAAGAAGGAGGAAGTTGGATCCTAAGGTAGAAAAGTGTGTGTTTGTTGGATATGCACAGGATCGTAAGGCATACAAATGTTACAATCCACAAACTAGGCAAGTGGTTATCTCACGAGATGTGGTGTTTGATGAGCTTGCTGGTACAAAGCAAAGGATGAGGGTGTCATTGAGTCAAGCTGATGTGCCTGTGAACTTGCCACAAGCAAGTTCTAGTTCTATTTCTATGTCTGGGCCAGTAGAGGCTGAGAGTAGTACTGTACGTCCATGGTCAGGACGCTTGAGGCATGAGAGTAGTGTGAGCACTGGGAGTAGTGCTGTGGATAAAGGAAAGAAGAAGGTTGAAGGAATTGGATGAAGGAATTGGAATTACAGGCTATGAGTCGTCAAGTTCAGAGAGTTTGGATGAGGAGCTTGGCATACCTGTTTTACGTACACCTGGTGCTAGGCAGGATAGATATGTGCCATCACATGCTAGAGTGACAGGTGTTCAGAGTGATCCGCATGCATTGCAGAGATCCCAAAGGATCAGATATCCAGTTGACAGGTTGACATACCGTGATTTTGCTATGCATTATGCATATATGATGTCTTTGGTGACCTACATGCTATACAGAAGCTATTGGAAAGCATGTATGGGAGAAAGCATTGGATGTTGAGATGGACGCATTGGTTCATATAATGATACATGGGATTTGGTTGCATTACCACAGGACAAAAATGTTATTGGTTGTAAATGGACTTATAAAGTGAAATGCAAGTCTGATGGTTCTATTGAACGCCATAAAGCAAGATTGGTAGCTAAGGGTTATGCACAAACCCAAGGATTGGACTATGATGAAACATTTAGTCTAGTGGTGGCAAAGATGAGAACAGTGAGAGCAGTCATTGCTATGGCTATAGCAAATGGTTGGGAAATGCATCAAATGGATGTGAAAAATGCATTTCTAAATGGTGATCTACAAGAAGAAGTTTATATGGCACAGCCAGAAGGATATGTACATCCAAAGTATCCCACTCATGTATGCAGATTAAAGAAGGCATTATATGGTTTGAAGCAAGCACCTCATGCTTGGAGTGATAAGATGAGCAGATATCTTATCTCCCTTGGATTTCAGGTTTCTACAGTATATTCTTCACTCTATGTGAAGAAAACAGATCATGGGGTTGTTTTACTTGTCATCTATGTGGATGACTTGATTATCACAGGTGATCATGGTGCAGATGTGATGCATGTCAAGAAAGCATTGAGTGGACAGTTTGACATGAAAGATTTGGGTGAGTTGAGATACTTTCTTGGAATTGAAGTGATCAAAGACCATGCAGGTACATGGTTAGTGCAATGCCAATATGCATTGGATATGTTGGCAAAATATGGGATGACAGGGTGTAAGCCAATGAGTACACCTTTGGAGCAAAATGTGAAGTTGCGGGCTAATTTTGATGAGGATTTGGATGATCCATCTATGTACAGAAAGATGGTTGGTAGTCTCATTTACATGACTATCACACGCCCGGATTTGAGTTATGTTACGGGGCTAGTAAGCCAATTTATGCAGTGCCCTAGAAAACCTCATTTGGATGCAATGAGACGCATTATGCGATATGTAAAGACCAATGCACATTATGGTCTTCTTTATGAGAGTGGTAAAGGCTTGGATATACATGGCTACACAGATGCTGATTGGGTAGGTAGCTCATATGACAGGAGGTCTACTAGTGGTTATGCCTTTACACTTGGAAGTGCCGTGGTGAGTTGGAGTAGCAAGAAGCAACCTACAGTTGCTTTATCTAGTACTATAGAGGCTGAATACAGGGGTGCAGCCATTGCTACTTGTGAAGGAATATGGTTAATGAGTCTCTTGGCAGATTTGGGTGAGCCTATTGATGGCAAAGTTGTCATTCATTGTGACAACATGAGCAGTAAGCCACTTAGCAGGGAGAAGTTTGAGTACTTCCGTACTATGTTGGGAGTACGTGGGATTTGCTTGAGGGGGAGTGTTGAGAGCCTTGATATCCCAAGCTCATCTACATCTTCATGTATGGCAGTACATCATGAGCTTGAGAGGGGCTGTTGAGATTCAAGCTTGATGTCAGTGTGAGCCAGCTATGCTATGTGCTGGCATGTTAGGTAGGAACATGTGTGAGACATAAATGACTGCGTTCAGCTGGTCACAGTGTGTGGACATTAGCTAGGGTTAGATGTGTGTGTACACAACTCATAGTGTGTTGTGTGTATTATGGATTATGGCTTTATGCATTGTGTGAGAAGGGAGATGGACTTCTCTCTATTGTTAGGGTTTACAATATACATTAGGGTTTGCTCTTGTGTGTGCGTCTCCTCTCCCTCTACCTATTTTTCAACACATTCGCAAAGAAGTCTTGCCCACAAGACTCAGATGCACAATCAAACAATCCACATCCTAGGGACAGGGGTATGGAACGCCAGCTGAAGAGAGCTGCCACACCACCACTAGACCCTAGACAAGAGATAGGGCAAAGCGAGAGTAACCCAATACAAGCTAATCTAGTAGTTTGGGGAGCTATACCAACTACTGGGATAGTTGACTCTCATACCAAGACCATAGGTCCATGCCAAACCTACGTCAAGAGCCCACTCACCAGGGTCCAAAGATCTCCTATCATTAGGGGGATTTGAACATATTTTGGGCCTTTTACTAATGAAAGTAATTAGTAACAGAACAATAAGAATAGAGGAGTGTGCACATTTGGTCTCCTTTGTATATAGGGAGAGAGACTAGGCAATAGGGAGGGGGACTAGGCTTTCGACGCTTATAATTACGTTTGTCTCCTACAAAAAGTAGGGAGTTAGGTGTGGTCCCACAATTTCATTAAGGGCCACAAATGCCCATTGAATCTGGGGCCATTAGATGGCCAACCGTTGGGGCAGTAGGTGCGCGGTTGGGATCTAAACATGGACATGCCAGTAGGTGCACGGTTGGGATCTAAACATGGGCAGGCCGCACACTAAACATGGCCAGGCCCCCAACAAGGTAATGTACTATATACCTTTTCATCAATATACATTAGGTGAAATATGGACTCTCATTTTTCCCCCTTAAGGATTTCCACACCTCCTCTCTCTAGAAAAATGGGCTCATCTTGAAAGTTTTGCAAATCAAATCAAAAGTTGGCGGAGACTACACATTTGGAATCTACTCTTCGAGACCTTTCCAATGATATATAGCATGATGGGCAATTTTGCATATTCTAGGAAATCCACAAATTGGTTGATGACAAGGCATGTTACCCCACTGAATGCAAATAGGATGGCTACTAGTAGATTGTTAATGACGAAGAAACCTGCAAAGTGTATGAAAGAGTGTAAAGTGTAAAATGTTACTAGCACGAATGTAAAAATCAATGATAATGATGATAGTACTCTCGAAGATGTTGATGATGAGCTTGAAGATGTGATGTCGACGATGATGGCAGCATGTGTATACACCAAATGTATATTGCTTTGCACAGTGTTGAAAACCTAATATCAAACAAAGCTAGTTTGAACCAACACTCTCTCGAGATGTTTGTGGAAACCTTGTAGCATGCAAAGGATCCACGAAACATACAAAAATAGTTTGTTAACGTAGTTAACCACATATAATAGGAGGGTATATCTTATTGACCTAAGAGGATAGGTCAACATAAGATAATCATAAGAGAAATTCAAGGAGAAGATTAGAAAGGGGTAAGGGCCAAGAGACTCTACTCTAATACCAAATGTTGGAGTGGAGATAAACATAGCAGCACACATATAGAGATGCACAAGGAGAGAGAGATAGAAGCACAACACTCAAAGTAGATTAATGAGAATGAGTGAAATATAAGTAAAGTGAAGTGACATGATAAGGACACTTATAAGAGTATGTACACATGGTCGGGGGAAAAAACTCCTAAAGGAAAAAGTGGCCAAGCCCATTATTAGCCTATGTCCACACATCATTACTATATAAATGGCTATAGCAAGTTCTTGAAATATTACCCCCAAGCGGCAAAGGTCCAAGTTGATGCCCTCCAGAGGAAGAGGGAGAAGAAAGGAAAAGGATTGTTAACACTAGGGAGGGGAAAAGTCTCAGGGGGTACACTACTAGATAACCCTTGGTATCACGTGCGTTCAAGAGGTATTTAACCCCTTAACTAAAATTTTCCCCCCAATAAAACAACCCCTCTTTACTTATGAACTAACAGATTTTTTTTCTAAAGTTGAATTAAAAAACCACTCATGTTAATTTTTCTCAATGTATCTAATTAAAAAAACAGAAATCATTAATATATGTGGAACATGTCTACAAGGATTATAAACCTAGACATTGCATAAGAATACACCAAGGCTAATAGTCATGAAAGTGTTTTTACTTTTTTGAGTTTTGTTTAGTGCATAAGGCCTTGTTGTTTGACTACTATAATATAAACCTCTTGTGCAAAAAAAGAACACTCTTGGATCAATTCATGTGTGTGTGTGTGTGTGTATTTACCATGCACATGTGATTAATGACATGTGTGTGTGTGTGTATTTACCATGCACATGTGATTAATGACATAGTAGTAAGGGTAAATAAATATTAGCTTTTAGTGGTTTAAAACAAAATATAATAGCAAGGGTAGAGTGAACTTAGCTTTTAATGGTTAAAAATAAAACATACTACCCAATCAATGGTGTATTATTGTGTGCAAACCTATAGATTCTTGGAAACAAAAGAAAGGTATGCCTATCTCACACACACACACACACACGCACACACACACACACATGGATGCACATATTTACACACATTCTTGATAGTTTTGTATGCATTTATGATAATTTGGGAGATCTGAACCTTTGGATTTTCAACTATGAATATTTGGGCAAATTTGACGCATTTCAAGGCTTTGTTCTAGTGCTAGTCTAATTCAAATTGGTATGGCACGGGCTTCCATTAATACACCGTATGGATAAGTATGTTTATGCATACTCACACACAAGCACACGCATTATGTTTTTTGAAGGCAAAACGCCATATTATCGCCTGCTTGGCGGTATCTATTTTTGGCTATGTGGCTCTGTGGATTGCCTCTGGTAGACCTAACAATGGAGCTTTGCAACGTATATGGTGATGGATTCTCAATTAAAACCGGTGGCGGTGTTAGCTGGCTGCTGTCGGCTCTTGGTGAGTATAAAACGACTCTTCCTGTGAGTATTCACAATACTCACTTAGCCTTTGTGGGTTTTACTGGTTCATTTACCATGGCACTAGTTTTGGCTTTTGCAAGGAGTTCTTCTTCTCAGGTACTTTCGTTTGGGGGCATGTTTCCTGCTTGGTCTTGGATAGTGTCTGAACTCTTTTAGACTTTTATTCTTACAAATCATAATTGCTGGTTTCTGGATTATGACATATAAATGCTATAGATATTATGTTACATGGTTCTTTCATAAACTATAAAATCGGCATGCGTAATCCTTTTAATTAGGATATGTGCATAAGATAATCGCTCATGCATGCTATTATTTAAGTTTGACCAGTGAGAAACATATTGTATTTTTTTTTTGATGGGCTTTTCTAAAGAATTTGCAGTAGAATTGTTTATTTTCTAATTCTGTAATTATTTCTGGATTACATTAGTGTAACCCGAAGTAACCTTTTTCTAGCTATTGGAAATGGTATGAAATGGCTTGTACTGTCCGAATTTTTAACTGGACTGTTTGTTTGGGAAGATTAGGCTAAATTTCTTTGTATTAATCTTTTGATTGTTACGGTTTCATAGATTAGAAATTTGGTTAACCTCTGAAGTTTTTACTATTTCTATATGCTTTGAATCACGTATATTAGCTAATATATGATTGGGTATTTGCCTATGGGATTTACTCAACTAGTTTCTGACCAAACATTTTGATATATCCATTAGAGTTTTGCTTTGAATCTCATCAAGTATAAGATTAGTGATTTGCTATTGGTAGGATTTGCTATTGGTATATATACATCTGTTTCCATTACATGATAGAAATTGAACTAATGGCATATGGATTTTGATACCAAACTTGTTTGGGTTTCTTGGATACGTTGTATTTCTATACCATGATTTGCTTTTGTGGCTTTGGCTAATCTGCTAGATAAGATGTATCTCGTATTGTTGAACTAGAGTACTAATGACGTGCATGGGAATGGAGATAAGGACACTTGTGTCTATCCACTTTGTGGAATGCTTTTCATTTCTGTTGGAAGATTACATTATAGGTCTATGGGTTATTTACCCGAATTATGAATTGGACTTGTGATTAGAATTTTCGGGGACTAGTTGACCCAACTCTAGCTTAAACTTTGGGGTACTTGAGTGACATTAATAACACATGGTAGGGCCTAAGACACCTATAAGACACACACACGTAAACTATTTATTTATCTGTGTTGGATGAATGCAGGTAACAGGTTCTACCCTCTCAAATATCTCGCAGTCTAAGCTTTTTGACAAATGGTGTACTACTGGAGATACTGTCTCTCATTACTAATAACATGATTATTGTAGCAATACTTTTGTTTGTAATCATGTTAAACTTTTTATTTATCAAGACTGGTGTGGTTCCCGAATACTTTGGGTTCGGCTGTAGATATGTTATTTGTATAAATCAAAAGCACACACATGTATATTTATATAAACAAGGAGAGAGAGAGAGAGAGAGAGAGAGAGAGAGAGAGAGAGAGAGAGAAGAAGAAGAAGAAGAAGAAGAATAAGAGAAGAGAAGAGAAGAGAAGTAACACCAATGGCACTTTGTGACACAAAATAAACTAATGTGTGTGATTGCATCCATAAATCCAAGTATATTATACTGCTAGATGAAGAATATCATACAAACTCCTTGAAAACCTGACACCTTCTTACTTACAAGTGAGAAAACTATCACTTGATTAGGGATTCCAAGTGTCAAGAATATAAAGAAATTGCTATACATGCTCTTAAGAATCATGGAGACAAAGAATCACACTTTATGAAGAGAAGAGTGAAATAGATCAAGGATAAATTTGAGGTAGCCATTTTGTACTTAAGGAAATGAAAGAGAGGAGATAGCCCATTAACAAGAGGTCCTTTCCTTTGATGGGTGCCATGAGCTAGGGTTATTGAAGTAGAGAAACTATTCAATGAGTTATCTAGGGCTATAAGATTAGATTTTTTGGATTTGCACAACATGAGAAGGTCAATCTATGTAGATCAAACATTTAAGAGCGAATAATGACAACCATGTGTATTCTTGTCTTCATCCTACCAATGCTTACTTTCGGGACTATGCATAAACTTGCTCAAGTGGGAGACCTCAAACTGAATGTTTGTCCTCCTATTTCATAGATGAATGAGGCACCCAATAGCCTGTTATGATAAGGTGATGTATCAAATGGTCCACCTGCATCTTGGAGACCTTAGCATCTATCTCTATTGGTGTAGCAATAGGCTTGCAATCTTCAAGACCAACTTGAGGGAGGAATATAAATCATGTTAAGAAGTAATTTGCTTGCTAGCATCACTATCAAATACAAGACATGCTGATCTATCATTGACATGCATATGTCAATAAAAGAGTCATAACTACATTGCACAATGTATGCAATCATCCTATGCATAGTTCACCGACTCCTTCTTTTCAACACTTGTTGGTGGTGCTGATGCATTAGCCACAACCATGCCTGGCTCTTTCTTCTTTTTCTCCTCTAGCCATGTCTGACTCTTTCTCCTTATCGATCCTTTTTTAGTATTCATGGATATAATGGCATGGCTTCCAACAATAGTTGTGTTTACTATTCTTCTTAGGCTTATCACCTCCCTTCTCGGCATGCTTGCAAAAGGACTAGGCTGATTTTGCCTTTGGCTTAAAGTTGCCCCTGAGAAAAGGCTTTGCCTTTAATTTTTTGATTGGTAGAAAATGCCTAATCTCACACACATACTAGTACAATTTTACTAAGATTTTTCTTCTTGCAAGAGAACTCCAACCAACTCATCAAAAGTAAGGGCATTGGGGCTACCCTTCATTCATAAGAAAAACTGTGGACACAAAACTAGTATGAATCCGATAAAGTGTGAGAGCAATTGACACTAATGAACTACCTGGATAGGCATCATCATTAATACATAGAAACTGCTTTTTGAGATTTTTGATCCTTGTGAGAAACTCATCCATTAAGACTCCCTCATTCATATGCTAAGACTCTAACTACTTGTGTAGGTAGGCTATTCGTGCCTTGTTACACACTTGGTAAAGCACAAAAAGCACATCTCAAGCCTATTTTGTAATTTTACATTTGTAATTTTACATGACAAAATATGAGGAATAATGCTCCTTTTTATGGAAAGTGCCACCGATGCATGTGTATCTCTTCCATCCCACCTAGCTTGTTCTATTGTGAGAGAGGTGTGGAGAATGATGCCACATTTACGTCTAAACTAGTATCACCATCCAAAGTGCCTATATTATCTTGCATTGGTGAGATAGGGTGTGCCTCAAATAACAAAATTCCAAAGCCCTTTTGGTAACCCATACATGACACATCATATAGGACCACAATGGGTAGTTGGTCATGTCAACCTTATCCTCAGTGGGAAAAGCATCATTTTTTTCCATTCTAGCTTGCAATAAGGAATCTATGACAAAATGCAAAATGTCCCAACTACCTACAGGTACTATCAATGCCCACTGAATAATGTAACCAAGATGGCTCTGCCAGTAGATCACTATGATGAAGAAACTTGCGAAGTGTATGAAAAATGGTAGAGTGTAGAGTGTATAAATGTTACTAGCAGAAGTGCAAAAATCAATGACAATGATGACGATACTGTCCAAGCTGTTGATTGATGAGCTCAAAGATGTGATGTTAATGAATGACAATGGCCATGTGTATACACCAAATATATGTTTCTCTGTAGTGTTGACTCAGTGCTGAAAACCTAATATCGAACAAAGCTAGTTTGAACTAGCACTCCCCCGAGATGTTTGTGAAAACCTTTTGTAGTAGCATACAAATGAGCCGCAAAACATGCTTGAAACAGAAAAAAATAGTTTAATAATGTAGTCAACAACACATTGTAGGGTATATCTTCTCCACCTAAGAGGATAGGGAAATCTAAGATGATAATAAGAGCAGCTCAAGGAGAAGATTACAAGGGGGTGAGGGCCAAGGGACTGTACTCTAATAACAATTGTTGGAGTGGAGGTAAACATAGCAACACACATAGAGATGTGTAAGGAGAGAAATAATGAGAATGTTGATTAATGAGAATGAGTGAAGTACATGTGAAGTGACATGATAAGGTCACCACAAGAGTATGTACACACGGTCGGGGGAAAAAACCTTATAAGGAGGGAAAAAGTGGCCAAGTCCATTATTAGCCTATGTCCACTTATCACTACTATATAAATGGCTATATAAAATCCTCACCATATTACCCCAAATGCCTAAGATGATGTCCTCTTGAGGAAGAGGAAGGAGAAGGGAAAAGGATTGTTAACACTAGGGAGGGAGAAAAGTTCCCAAAAACATGTGTTGAGCAACAGTCTTGAAGAACTAGAAGTTGCTCGTTGGCAAAACATAGAATCATTGAGAGAGAGAGAGAGAGAGAGAGAGAGAGAGAGAAGAGAAGAGAAGTAACACTAGTGGCACTTTGAGGCACAAAACAAACTAATATTTAGCGAAGAGAAGAGAAGTAACATTAGTGACACTTTGAGACATAAACTAAACTAATATTTAGTGTGATTACATCCATAAATCCAAATAGAATATCCTTCTAGATAAAGAATATCATACAAACCCCTTGAAAACCTCACACACTTGCATATGTCTAATAGACAAGTGAGAAAACTGTCACCTGATTAGGGACTCCAAGTGTCAATATTATAAAGCGATTACTATCCATGCTGCCAAGGATCATGGAGAGAAAAAAGCACATGTTATGAAGAGAAGAGTCAAATAGAATGAGGATAAATCTGAGGCAACCATTTTATACTTGAAGAAATGAAGGAGAGAAGATAGCCCATTAACAAGAGGTCTTTTCCTTTGATGGGTGGCCATGAGAAAGGGTTATTGAAGTACAAAAATTATTCAATAAGTTATTTAGAGCTATTTCTTATATTTGCACAACATGAGAAGGTCATTCTATGTAGCTCAGAGTATTCAAGAGAGAATAGTGACAACTAGGCTTATTCTTGTCTTCAGCCTATCCCAATGCTTTTCTGGACTATGCATAAGCGTGCTCAACTGGGAGATGCCAAACTAAAGGTTTGACCTTGTATTGTTACATAGATCAATGAGGCACCCACAACAACTTGTTGATAAAGTAATGTATCAAATGGTTCACATGTATCCTAGAGATTGAGCTTAATACTTGTCTCTACTGGTGTAGCACGATAGGCTTGTAGTCTTTAAGACTAAACCATATAAGTAGTCTTTGTGTTTACCTTGATTACAACATCACACAATAACATCATCAAGCTGCATATGCTGTATGCCCAAATAATAATATAATGAGCCTAAATATATAATCTCAAATGACACATGTAATTCAGCCTTAAAGGCTGATATCTTCTTCTCATTAGGGCCTATGAGCATAACCTATAAGACGATGACTAAAAAATAATCTTTACTCCTCTTTACATAGAGGGTACTATTTGTTGGACTGTTGTAAAAATCATTTACAACCACGTATGCATATATTTTCTCATATCCTACTATGGGAGATTGCTTAAGGCCATATAAAGTTTTTCTTAACTAGCAAACTTTAGATTCATGTCCCTTATCGACAAAACCATGAGGCTGATATTGTAAGGTACATGCCCATCCCATCACCAGGGATAGGAGGCATCTCACTCCGTAAGATAAATCCCAACCCATTGTGGGATCTATCTCATTGGTGCACGATCAAATTTATAAGCAATCTCGACAAGGTTGGGGTCCTACCTAATATGTTAAAAGATCTCATTTCGGTATCTAGTCTCTTGTAAGGAAACACATTCAAGAAGTTCCCAAATTGGTTGATGATGTGGCATTTCATCACCAATTTGGGAACTTCTTGACTAGGCAAAATTGCCCATCATGCTATATATCATTAGAAAGATCTCAAAGAGTAGGTAACATGCCATGTCATATAAATTTGGGAACTTCTTGAATATGCAAAATTTTCCATCATGCTATATATCATTAGAAATATCTTGAAGAGTAGATTCCCAATCTACAATCTCTGATAAATGTAAAAATTTAACTATCAGCCCATTTTTTATAAAAAGGTAACATGGCATTTCTTAGAGGACCCTTTTTGAGTCCAGATTTTGCCTAATGTGAGATGTCCTCATCTCAAAAATAGGTAGGAAAAATCTTGATACAACTTAGATTCATCTTCCTAGGTAGCATCTTCTGTTAGGAAGTCTTTCCACGCAGCTAGATATTCCCTAATGTTTCTATTTCTGAGAGTCCATTCTCTAGAACTAAGGATTATGTTTGGTTAAATTTTTAAAATTCTTTGAGATGGCATAATAAGTTTCTCATCATCTAGGATATGGTTAGGACAAGGTAAATTGGCTTTCAAAAGGCTTACAACAAGGAATATATTATGGCTCATAGTCTTGGTCAAGCTTTGAAAGGGACATATCTATATTTTTGTGTTGAGAGGAATTATAGGTAAATTCTACCAATGGTAGGTATTATAATAGAAATAGCTTTGGTTCACAACTATAGTGAGACTTAAGGGTGTATTCAATGAGTTTGCTCCACCGTTTTTATTTGCCCACAAGATTTTGGATAATAGGTTGTACTAGAGTTTAGATAAGGGTCGTCTAAAAGTATTTTGCTTAGTTAAAGATGATGTACCAATCAAATAAGGCTGGTGCATGACTTGTGTTTGATTTGGTTCAATTGAATAAACTTTAGGACAAAGTGTGGATTCATGGCCTTGTTTGTAATGATTGTAATATAAAAGCATTGGCTTTATGCCCCCAGGTGGAATAGGTTTTAGAAAGAAATAAACTAACAATATTTCTTTGAGACTTTTGCAATCTATATATTTCTTTGACATTCTAATGTTGCCGTCAATCTACTAGATCTTAAACTTTTTATGGGTCAATTAAAAATCGCTCTTTAAAGATAATGGATCCCAAGTATTCAATTTTGTCTACAAAGAAGGTGCTCTTACTCTTGTTAGCAAAGAATAGATGCTCTCTTAAGATTTGTAAAACCTCCCTAACTTGGCTTTCATGCTTTCTCTCATCTTTATGATATCATTGAAAATACTAAGACATGATTGTCAAGTTATTCCCTAAGTATATCCTACATAATTCTATTGAAAGTGGCTAGGACATTTGTCAATCCAATTGGTATGATAGTCCCTACTTGGAATTGAATGTCATCTTTGGAATATCACTCTACTTGTCTCTAATGTGCTACTTGACTTTAGGTCAATCTAATTGGCATGATAGTCCCTACTTGGAATTGAATGTTATCTTTAGAATATCACTCTACTTGTCTCTGATTTGCTAATAACCTGACTTCAGGTTAATCTTTGAGAAGACTTGAGCTTTGTGAAGTCAGTCTAGAATTTCATTAATCCTAGAACTAGGGTACTTGTTCTTCACTGTTGTGAGTTGATTAAGACCGTATAGGCAATGCGTAACAGGAAGGTTTCGTCCTCCTCCTTCTGAAATAGGGTTAGAATTCCCTAAGGTGATACACTTGGCCTGATGAATCCTTACTTCAACATTTGTCAAATTTATTCTTTGACTTCTATGCAGTGAAGCACTAGCATTTTATATGCCTGTTAGCCACTGGTTGTGCCTCCTTGAATAAGCCATATCTCATGGTCAATTTTCCCTATGCAAATGGCATTCGAGCAAATTCTTATAGGAAGAGATTCTTAAACTCTTGTTTTCAGTCTAGGTCTTAATATCATCATTGACTTTAACGCGTTTAACTCTTATTTTCAGTCTAGGTCTTAATATCATCATTGACTTTAACAAGTTTAACTATGAAGCCCCTTTGATTCTTCATAGTAAGTCCCTTTTTCAATTTGCTTGTTTTCATTAAAATTATCCCTGAGATTACTTCTTGAGACTTTTTCCAGTCTCACAATTAAGGTTGGCATTATTTTCTTCTAACCAATCCATGCCAAGATTACCGTTATAGACCCCTTTAGAATAACGTAACGTGAAAAGTAGTCTTGGGTTGGTTTTCCAATTACCTCTAAGGCCTCATCCACTCGAGTACTCCAAAATAATAAATTATTTCAAAACTCTAAATTTTTTAAAACTTGAAGCATTAATATTTCGATCTAGGTTCCTACCTCTACTTGTAGTGATACTAAAAATTCCATTCTACTTACTAACAATGGTTGGTAATGGTCTAGGAAGTATTTCCCCCAAGCTTTTTGTTGGAAAACTAGTCTGACTTACCAAATGGTCAAAGGTCCCTTTAAACTATACCAATGTGGTCATCGTCTTCGACACTCATAAAAGGCCATACTCGCCAATTCAAAAAATATAAATTTAAGAGTCCTTACTCCCACAAACCAAAGCTCTGATACCACTTGTAAGATACTCACCCATCCCATCAAAAAGGATAGGGAGGCACCTCACTTAATAAGATCAATCCCAACCCATTGTGGGAGCTATCTCATTAGTGCCTCTTCTAGATGATCCAACTTATAAGAACTCTCCACAAGGTTGGGGTCCCACCTAATATGTTGAAAGATCTCATTTCAGTCTCTAGTATCTTGTAGGGTAATTGTTATGGCTCACCATAACCTTCCTTGAAACACATCCAAAAAGAGATTACCTGGTGAACCGTAACTTTATAAGGATCTTTCCAATTGCTGAGCTCGTAACCCTTGAGGTCTCCAAGCTCTACAGCTCCTTGTTGAGAAGCAATTCCACCACGTCTCCCACGAGCATTGTCACACCGCCGTGTTGCACTACAGGTCCTCGTCCCTCCTCTCACCTCACTTAGCTCACACACACTCACTAGCATGCATTAGGGAGAGAGATTAGCAAGAGGATTAGAAAGAGCAAGACTCAATTGCACAATGGGAGAGTATGTTGTATTATTAGAGAAATTCACTTATATACATAGCCGTAAGTGTTCACACTCACTTAAACTGTGGCCGGTGTCGGGCACTTTAGGCTAATAAGAGGCCTAATGCTATTACAATGACTACTCTCATAATATATCCATGAAGTACATCACTTAGGACTTCATCCTAACTTGCTACCACACGCTCTTGAAGCGGGAATCGCCATAAATACTCTGTCATCACACCATTACGGGCACCCGTCCAAGTTGAGCTTTGGACACTATTGCTTGATGTATGACCCTTTGGTGTATCTACCATGACTCCTTGTTGATGTAAGATAATGGCGATAGCTCTTGTTAATACCAGAATTGGATTAGCGCTAGCTCTTGTCTTAATCCTAGAATTGGATTAACATTCCCCCCTTCCTGATGGCGATCGCATCCGTGTGATCACGTTGAAGACCTTTGTGTGGGGAGAATTGGATTAATATTCCCCCCTTCTTGATGGCGATCGCGTCCGCGTGATCGCGTTGAAGACCTTTGTGTGGGGAGAACGAACAAGCTTTGTCGATGGCTTTGATGTTGAATGATGTTCAATGGTCTTGTGTTAATCCTAGAATTGGATTAACATTCCCCCCTTTAACGCGATCGCGTCCGCGTGATCGCGTTGAAGACCTTTGTGTGGGGAGAATGAACAAGCTTTGTCGATGGCTTTGATGTTGAATGAAGTTCAATGGTCTTTGTTCCTTCTTAGAGGAAATAAGAAAAGCTAGTTAATGAATGAAAAGGTTAGTGGTGTATTAGAAATTCCTAACGGGGTGGTGGGTGGGTTTTTTTTGCGAATGATTGCATTTTTACATTTGTGTGTCATTTTTTTGGGCTCAATTTGTTTTTGGCAATCATCGGGGCAAGGTTACATGTGGTTTTTGTTAGTGGGAACACTAAGAGATGTTAATAATGGAAGAGAAGAGAGAGAAGGATCCGGAGGAACGTAGACTTAATTATTAGAATGAGATGGTGATTCTCAGTTCCTCATTTTATTCATTGAAACACCATTCATCCTTTGAAGTAATTGGCTTGTGATGATGTCCCTTTGTGTGGTGGGATTCTTGTCAAATGTTGTTGAGTAGGACCTGATCGTGTCTTCTTCCGTCCATGTGCTTTTTATGTTTTTATGCATATTTAAGTGCTCTTATGAAGCAAATTTACATGAAGTATAATAATTGAGTCATATACACTCTTATTGCATTGCTCTATGTGTTGAAGTAGCTACTTGTTGGTGAGAGGATTGAAAGAATTACGACGACTTGCATGGCTAATATAGAGATCTTCACTAGGGATTGAAAATCATTTAAGTTGTGAAGATTGTGGTGCCGTTTGGAGAGGTTTTTAATGTGAAGGAAAATTCTAGGCGATGGGTTGTACCATTGACCAAGCTTTTGCCCACCATGGCCCCCCCATCCAAAGATGTACTTGGAAGTTGATAGTGAGGCTTTGGAGGAAATGTTCTCCAGTGCATGAGTATGGATATGTACTCATGGAGTAGTTGCTACATTAATTTTGCCAAAAGAATAGTAAGCAATAAGCTTAACAAATATATCGTGGCTATATGGAGTACTTGGAAGTTGATAGTGAGGCTTTGGAGGAAATGTTCTCCAGTGCATGAGTATGGATATGTACTCATGGAGTAGTTGCTATATTAATTTTGCCAAAAGAATAGTAAGCAATAAGCTTAACAAATATATCGTGGCTATATGGCTTAATCCGTGATGGGTCTTAAGTCGTGAAAGTGCAAGCTCTTAAGCTGTGAGATGGAACTCTGTGAATTGTAATTCCGTGAGATGGAATTTCGTGAATTTGTAGGTTTTTTTTTGGGTCATCTAGGTCATGATTTCCAAGCATGAGCTTCTTGTGTGCTCATTTCTCACTTCTAGAGGGGTGTCATGAGCATTGTTATTCTATTCTTGATGTGATGTTAAGTATCCATATTGCTTCTTGAATTTGTTGCTGAAATGATGTCGAGGCAGTAGAGAAGACTGCTAATTGTTTGCTCTTGAACAAACAAGCTCTTATGTTGGTGCTAAATGTACGAGAGTGGTTGAGTGATTTTCTTGCTTTTGTTTGGGCCTCCATTCTTGTCGAACTTTAGGTGAAGTTGTTGGGGTTGAAGTCGGTGGTGAGGTCTTCTTCACATTGTTCGATTTTGGCAACCATATGATGGAATTACCATCATAGTATCCTTGTTGTTGAGGTACATGCACACGCACCCATCTTTGACGAACACTTTAATTTGGTTGCCGATGTGCTTGGTGTTGAGGCTTTCTTCTTTGCACAAGCTTAGGGGACTTTGCGCTTGGGGACCCAAGCTTTGGTATTTCTTTGGTAGTACCCTTGTGCTTGCAACAGTGTTTTTGGTACCCACACTTGTTGCATTGGTGGAATTCTTTGAGGAACTTGCATAGGCTTTTGTTGGAGTACTCTTCTTCTTCCTTGGCTTTTGAGTGCTAGGTTGAGGAAGAGGTTTTGACTGTCGAGGCACCCAAATTTGATTGGCACCTTCATAGTAGCCTTGAGCTACAAGTAGCTGCTGCTTCTCCACCCACATTTTGATACTATTAAGATATCGTGATTGTGGGAGTCTTGGTGGAGTTTTCGTTAGGGTTGATGTGGAAGGTTTGGGCCCTCCTTGCCTTTGGTTGGTGCAGAGTCTACAAGTTTGAGACTCATGGACATTGTTAATGATGATGAGGTTAGAGTCTCTTGTAGAGTGGCTATCGATCACGAGGCCTTTGAGCATGTGGTTGTCTCATTTGATGAGGTTTGTCAATGAAGATACATAGGATGCGGGGCCTTTCCTTTGAGTTCCCTGTTAGAAATAGATGGTTGGGCTCTGGGAACTTCTTCAAGAATAGCTGCTGATTGCGAGGTTTTGGCATCAAACATCGTAGGTGAGGATGGGGTTGAAGGAGTAGAGGTGTTATTGGAGTTGGTTGTTGACGCAGATGGTAGGTCATTGTGTAGAGGGGCTTTATTGAAGGAGTAGAGGCTTTATTGGAGTTGGTTGTTGACGCAGATGGTAGGTCATTGTGTAGAGGGGCTTTTGTGGAAAAGGCTTGTATCCTTTTGTGTTCAGCATCATAGATATCCTTAAAGTTGGATCCTCTTCCTGGCAGTATGGTACTGTCAACTTTTTGTCGTTGATCCCATCATGAGGACTCTATCGCTAGCAAAGCACAGTGGTGCTTGAGTAGTAACAATCCATTTATGCCCCAAGATTAAATCTACTTCCAACACATACTCAACCACAAAAAACTTGCAAAGTGAGGGGTTTAGTTTCAATATACATTGTATGTTCAAAGTACCCCAAACATGGCATGTTCAAGCCTTGTGTAAAGGTAATCCTTTCAAGATGTGCCGTGAGTTCTGGTTGACCTAACAAATCCCATAGCTCGAGAGTCATGAGATTGTGTTCTCATGTTGGATAAAGCTGTGCTTGAGCTATGGTGATTTTATTTAAAATTTACAATCCAACCAAAATCCTAGGGATCTTTTCAGTAAGATATGTTGGAAGTTCCAGCTCCTGCAAGGATTCTTCCTCCCATTAATAGGAGTTGTACATTGTCTGCAGGAGTGTTCAAGGTGATTGTTTGCATGGATTCATCTAGTGAATACAATGATTCACTTATCCAAGGTCCACCAAAGATGACATCATACTCGAGGGAATCTAGGGTAACATGAAATGTAAATTCCATATCGCCACCATCATCGATTGTTTGAGTAGTGTATCTAAAGTGACTTGGAACTTCAATATTTTGTTCATTGGTTCCTTTTGCAAGACTATTGCTTGTAGGGATGAGTTTAGGTTGTCCTAATGACACTCAAGTTTCTATTATCATGATGTTATGACTTGTTCGAGGGCTAATCAATGCATGTTTGTGTGCTTCATGAACATCATTGCCTGTAGGGAAATCCAAGCATACCATGATAGAATCTTCCAAAGGAACCATGGGTGTTTTGGTTATTGTTTCAGCTTCAAATCCTATGTCTGTTTCATATTCCCATTCACTTTCATCCTCTGTTTGGGTCTCAGTTTTTTCAAGAGTACCCAATGCGTGCACTGGCGCACTTGGCCCTTTGACAATTCTTAATGAGGGTTGTTTGTAAACTTGCGAATCCTCACAGTCCTGTTTTATGGAGTTTGTTATGTCATTGTATAACTCAGGTTGAGCCATTAAAGGTGCAAGTGCTGATGTGATGCTGGCTTTATCATGAGAGAAGAGCATTCCTCCGAATGAGGTTTTGAGAGACTATTTTAATCTTGTAAGGGAATTGTCGAATTCCTTATTAAATTTGCAGCAATGTGATGAGCTATGGTGGATCAAATGCTAGAATCAACATCATTAACAAAGAGATTAGAAGATGATTAAGATGTGATTAGTGGCAATTAAGATGTAATTAGTGAGCAATTAATTGATAGCTTAATGTAGGCATGGATAATAAAAAACCAGCAAATTCTCATTAGGCCAATGCCTATATTTCAACATTCCTGACGTGCTTTCTCAAGCCTATAGTTTTTGGTACACTCTGTTTTAAATGACTCTTCTGTAGAGATTATATCTTCCTGTTGAAAGGGAAATCAGTACTCCTCTAGGATTTGTATCTTGGTTGTTGTTTTAGGTCTGGCCTATATTTCAACATTCCTGACGTGCTTTCTCAAGCCTATAGTTTTTGGTACAGTCTATTGTAAATGACTCTTCTGTAGAGATTATATCTTCCTGTTGAAAGGGAAATCAGTACTCCTCTAGGATTTGTATCTTGGTTGTTGTTTTAGGTCTGGCATTATAAGACATTCAACCAAGCTAACCATACTCTCCTGAGCTTGCTTTTTGCGTTTCGCATATGTCATGTGATTATCATTCTCCATTTGGGGTGGTTGGGTGGGTTCTAGTTTCTTTATTGGTCTATGTGGTGCACTGAGCGAAGAGTAAGAACTCGTTTCATCCTCATTTAGTGATGTACTAGAACTTGTTTCATTCTCTGACTTTCTTTGGTTTGTCAGTTTTTCATTATGTTTACCCATGCGGCGAGATCGAATTTTCTTTTGGGTTTTTGTATTATGTGTCGCACATATGGGTGTTGAGGTTTGTGTGGTGGTATTTGATGTGGATGCTTCTGCATCATGTATAGCTTTTGGCTCTTTCATGTTTATTCCCTTTTGGGTTTTTATCATTTACAAACTCCTTTCCCTGCCTTTTAATTCAACCTTGGTTTCAACAGTTTGTTGTCCTTTGTTTTTCTTAGTTTTAGAAGGTTTTGTTTTCTCTTTTGGGTTTAGTTTAAGGCATGTTCTTCTACCCATGTTGAGGTATTGTATTTTACATTCTTTTTGACTATTTGTCATCATGCCTTAGCTTGTAAACGTGTAAGCACATTCAATGGCAATGTGGAAAATTACCCATTTTGTATACTTAAGATGTTAAGAGTTATATTTTGTGAGACAAGGTGCATTGATGCAACTCGTCTTGGGAAATCTTGGAACATGTGATCAATGTCACATCATTCACACATGGGTCGCAAGGTGTCAATGACTATGAGAATGGAAAAATTCCAAACTGTGCAGTCTGCCACCTTGTGAGGTCCATGACAATAGAAACACTGAAGTGTCCGATTAACTGCTTCCTGAGTAGTTTCTACCCTTTGGTGCATGAGAGATGGAGGTTTTGAGTCCATTTGTGGATGAAGCGAGAAACTTTTTAGTATCATGGTCAAAGGTTTTACAATATATGTAGTATAGAGGAACAGGTTCCTTGAATGCACAATGAGGATTGGGATGATTGTAGTGATTGCACTCAACACAAGGCATTTTGTTCCTCACTTTTAGAGGCATCAAGGATGTCTGGTTTTGAAGGTTTTCATCCTCTCTTAGAGATGTTGGCTGTAAGGTTTTAAGCAAGGCTGCATAAAATTATGGGAATGTCAATTCTGGGATCGATCTTTCTTTTGCCATTGCTTCACTTGTAGATGAGGAACATCTCATAGCATGATCATCTTCTAGCATGTTGTCATCTAAATTTATTGCTTCTTTGCAACATTGATCGAATGTTTTCGGATTGGTTACAATGATCAAGTTGTGCAAGTTGTGTTATTCTTTAAGCCCATCATGAAACATCTCTTCAATTAACATCATTTAATTTTTCCCATGACTCGCAACGTGAGTCCAATAGATTTATCCTAAGGATAAAATCTCTAATGGATTCATTTGGTTGACGCTTAATTGAATAGAGTTCTGTCACTGTACTCCACCAATCACGTTGTCTAGAAAAGCCATGTATAAAGGCTGATTTCAAGGTTTTGAAGTTGGTCTTGATCGTCGGCAATCAATGCGATAAATTGTCAACTAGCTTTTCCCTTTAAGCATAAGTTCAACACATGTACCTTAGTTGGGCAGTTGGGATTTCCAAAGGCTTCACATCTCTGTTCAAATATTTGAATGAATTGAATAGGGTGTGTTGTTTTGTCATATTTGCCCATAATTTTAGAAATTTGTACGACCGTATTTCTATATGAGTCACTGAGGAACCGTATGTGAGTACTCTTGTTGGAAGAGACTCATCAGTGAGTCCTTGGGCCACCCCCCTTACTATACTAGTCAGTATATTCAAGGTGTGGGCATCCAGGAAAGGGTTGGTATTTAGAGGACTTGCGAGAATGTTAGGCAAGGAACCAAAGCCCGGTGGGATCGAAGTCATAGGGGGTGTAAAACTCAAAGACACGCTTGTTATAGGCATGGCCAATGGCATTGGGAGGTGAATTTGCAGCACAGATCTCAATGGCTCGAAGATGTCAGCCATTAGGTTTAGTCCTTGTGTGATCCCTGGCACTCCCTCTATCGTGGCCATGTCGAAGTGCCTAAATGCTCTTTAATAAGCAATTATAGTTTTTTTTGGTACTTTTTATACTTTCCCACAGCCCGTTTACAGCATCAAGAGGCTTGGCATACTCTTCATTGGATCAAACGGGTGTCCGTTCACCCTAATTAGCTTAGGCACTATACGCGCACATGAACTACTATTTTTTCAAAAAAAGCGTATGCTAGTAACTTCCCAGATGGAAGAGGAGGTCCTAAAACCTATTTTCCATCACCGTCTCAAGACGAAAAAAACAATCGAGAATTTTTTCCCTATTTCGCAACACATTTTTGAGGGTGTTCCAAAAGGAATTTTGAAAAACTTTGTATAAGGGAGTTGTAGTAATTTTGGAGTACTACAACTTTGTTTCCCTGAGTCATCCGTGATTTTATCGTTTAGGACCTCAAAAAGTAGCCCAAATATGGCTCATCATCGTTTTTGTACTAATTTTTACGTTTTTTCGTGGTTTTGGGTTGTTTTTTTGCCTCAACTCTTTCCGGGTTGAATTTTAAGGTTGCTGGTTGGAGGCCGAAATGGTCGATTTTGACTTCGGATGATTAGGTCCAAAGTCAAATAGCTCGATGTTAGCTTTTTGATGAGCCCTAGAGCGCCTTCATCGAATATACGGTTTAGGAGATACGGGCCTCCAAACAGGGGTGGTTTCCAGAGTCTTTTTTTTTTGCCAATTAGTCTCCGCACCAACTTTCATAGATATTGGGGGCCAATACCCGAATGTTCATAGCGTGCCACCCCATCTGCAAACCCCTTTTCATGCCATGAACTGGACTCCACGAAATATTAAATTTGATTTTTTTTTCGCATGTAACTCTGGGGTTTCACGTTGTGAAACCCCAATGTTTTCACGCTGTAAACCGGACTCCACAGAATATTAAATTCATTTTTTTCCCGTGAAACTCTAGGGTTTCACGTCATGAAACGCTAAGGTTTTCATGCCCTGAACCGGATCCGCTCCACGGAATATTAAATTCAATTTTTTTTTCGTGTGAAACTCTAGGGTTTCTCGTTGTGAAACACTAAGGTTTCCACGCCGTGAACCAAACTCCACGGAATATTAAATTCGTTTTTTTGTTTTTTTTGCATGAAACTCTAGGGTTTCACACCGTGAAACACAAAGGTTTTCATGCCGTGAACTGGACTCCATGGAATACTAAATTTTGCCTTTTTTAAATTATAAATGGCCAGACTTTTATGCTGGAATGTTTTGTCGAATTTGCCTTTCATGGTAGAAAATTTTCACTGGATTTGCCTTTTACGGTCGGAATTTTTTGCCAGATTTGCCTTTCACGGCCGAAATTTTTTTCCAGATTTGCCTTTCACGGCCAAAAATTCTCGCTGGAAGTGCCTTTCACGACCGAAAATTTTTGCTAGATTTGCCTTTCACGGCCAGATTTTTTCGTCGGATTTTCCTTACATAGCCGGATTTTTTTTTGGGAGTCTAGTGGGAAATATGAATTTCCCTTTTTGGGGGGGGGGGGGAATATTTTTTGAATTGAAAATGAAAGGGATATGGGCATTTTTCCAAAAAGGTAAGGGAGAATCAAAAAAGTCAACCTTTTAATGACACCCCTTACACCTTTCATAAATGACCCCCAAAATGGACAAATTGACAACTCATGAGCATCTATTCATTGATGCTCATTAGCCTTAATGAGTTATGTAAAAAAGTGATTAAGAATTAATCATATATTAATCCTTTCACTAATCTTTCCTTCTTTTACACTAATCAAGAACTCTGATTAACCACTAATCCCTAATTAAGTCACGCAATTGAGCACATCATTGGATAGAGTAAGAGAATGCTAATCTTTGTGCATCAACAATGGTATAAATTAATCTAAAATAGGGGATTAATTAGACTCTTAATTATAGTCTCCTCTTTTAAGGCAAAATTAATCAGAGAGTCAAATTTCTCAAATCGATGAAGAAATTGAAGTTGTTAGGTGTTTTGAGTCACTTCTCTAACAAGATTATGGGATGAAAAAATGGAGTAAATGAACCTGCATCCTATCAGCAACATAGCCATTTGTATAGAATTCCCTTGCCAACTTCTTGTACCTAAAATGCATTCTTTGTATGACGGGGTTAGGCGTACAAGTCTGCACAAAGGAATAGGTGGTAAAGGAGTAGATTTCGTCACATGCAATGCACACACACACACACGTTATGTTTGGTAATCCAAAAGATACCTTATGTAAGATTTGATAAAAAGTGCTCAACAATTATCTTCACTCTATTGAGATTGTCTTGTAGGAGTTCTAATTGCAAGCGAGTTGCAGGAGTCACCATGAAACCTTCTTTATTCTTGCCTTCTTTTTTCAATTCCCTTGTCCACCTCTCCTACTTCCTTAGTTTCTTTAATAGTTTTTTAAGAAGCATCTTTCTTCTCGAAGACTTAGCAAGATGCTCTCAAAACACTCAAAAATCCTAATTTTGACTACTCATATAATCAATTTAGACCCCAATTAACACATTTTCTAAATTTTTGGCCTCTTGAACAAGATTAATCACCCTTATGACAAATACCAGTCCATTAAGAGAAATTAGTCAAATTCAAGGGTTTTTTGATGCTTTTAAGAAAATTTTTAAAATATTAAGCTACTCCTAATTCTTGTTAACACTCTAATCCAAATAATTTCAACAACAAACACACAATTAAACTAGAATTAATGATTTTAGTTCTATGTTTAACACTAAAGAGAGCTAACATTCACTAAAAATTACATTCTATTGCATTGTTTGATGCAATGGATGCAAACTAAGCCTAATACAAACTATGTGCAAGCCCTAAGAACATGAAAAACCACAAAAACAACAACAAAAATAATAAATTAATCTTAAAATTAAGCAAAAAGCATTCTTTTCCAAAAAAGAAAGCTATTTTACACCAAATCTCACATAAATCACCATCAAATCCACATCTTTTTCATGGGAAACCATTAATCAAGATAATGGGCAATGGGTCATACATAGATTAGAGGTAAAATGATGGAAAAAGCCAAGGGATGGCTCCTCGACAACACAGCGGTGTCAAAAATGTTGTGGCTCACCCTAACCCTCCTTGAAACACATCTAAAAAGAGATTACCTGCTGGTGAACCGCAACTATCGTGAGGATCTTTCCAATGGCCGAGCTCATAACCCTTGAGGTCTCCAAGCTCTACAACTCCTTGAGAAGCAATTCCACTGCGTCTCCCGGCGGCGAGCGTTGTCACACTGTCGCGTTGCACTACGGGTCCTCGTCTCTCCTCTCAACTGACTTCAGCCAATTGACTTCAGAAAATCACTATGAGATTAGTGGATTGTGCTGGCAGATTTTTGTTGTTAACACTTGACCTAGTGGATCAAGTTAAGGGGTGTCAAATTAAAAATCTGTAAAATTAAAAATTTCCATAAAGGACTATTCAGATAGAAATTTTGATCTAATGGACCATTATTGATAAGGGTTTGAATGTTATGATCTGAGTGAATTGTTATCTAATGATGAGTTTTATAATATAAGGGATCTTTATCCCAGGATTCTGTTGGGTTCTCCAGACTATAAGGAACCCCACAATCAGTTGGATCTTAAGGAAATGAATTGTCCTCTAATGTTGCGAGATGAGGACATCTCACGTTTTTTAAGCGGGGTAGGATGTAAGATTCCTCCCTCCGGCCTTTGAGGTGTGCAGGTGTAAGGACCTCCCCTTCTGATCTTATAATTATTCCCCTCTCTAAAATAAAAGAAAGATTCTGTTTTACCTTGTTTTGGCCTAGAGAGAGAAAATATTCTAGAGAGAGATTATTAAATTTTTAGATATTTTTGGATGAAAAAATATCTCTTCTTATTAAAATAAATTCCCCATAACAGAAGTTCAAAAAGATTTTTAGAAGGTGCATTAGAAATCAATTATAATGTGTTCAAAAGGCCAGATTTTTAAAAAAATTTAGATTAAGGTTCTGAGGGGAAATTAGATTAATCCAAATGTAGGGAGGAGCTCCATTTTTTGTGTATTCTAAAAGTGTTATTTTCATTCTATGCATAGGAAAATGCATAGTAGAAATATTTTTATCACAAAAGTGTTATTTCTATTAGATTTAAATTCTATGCATAGAAAGATGCATATTGATTATTTTTATTATTATAAAAGAGTGATTTTCAGTAGATTTAAATTCTATGCAAAGAAAGATGCATATTGAATTTTTTTTAATTATAAAAGTGTTACTTTCATCAATTTTGATTTTATGCATTGAAAGATGCATAAAGAATTTATTTTTATTTCAAAAGTGGTATTCTCATCAATTTTGATTTTATGCATAGAAAGAGGCATAAAGAAATTTATTTTTATTTCAAAAGAGTTATTCTCATCAATTTTGATTTTATGCATAGAAAGATGCATAAAGAATTTATTTTTATTTCAAAAGAGTTATTCTCATCAATTTTGATTTTATGCATATAGAAAGAGGCATAAAGAAATTTATTTTTATTACAAAAGAGTTATTCTCATCAATTTTGATTTTATGCATAGAAAGATGCATAAAGAAATTTATTTTTATTTCAAAAGAGTTATTCTCATCAATTTTGATTTTATGCATAGAAAGATGCATAAAGAATATATTTTTATTTCAAAAGAGTTATTCTCATCAATTTTGATTTTATGCATAGAAAGAGGCATAAAGAAATTTATTTTTATTTCAAAAGAGTTATTCTCATCAATTTTGATTTTATGCATAGAAAGATGCATAAAGAAATTTATTTTTTATTTCAAAAGAGTTATTCTCATTAAAATTGAATTTATGCATAGAAAGATGCATAAAAGATTTATTTTTATTTCGAAAGTGTTATTCTCCTTAAAATTGAATTTATGCATAATTAGATGCATAAACGGATAAAAGTGTTCTAAAGTTGTTCTTATGCATAAATAGATGTGGAAACAATCTTTATATCAAAAATAAGAATTCTCTTATATCCTATAAATGGATGTGATGAGAATAGAAGTAATGAGAATGAGAGGTAAATAGATGTGATGATATGTGATATGAATCAGATAGATGAGAATGAATAGAGAATAGATGTGATGAGAATAGATGTGATGAGAATAGATGTGATGAGGATGAGAGGTAAATAGATGTGATGAGATGTGATGTGAATCAGATAAATGTGAATGAATGGATGGATGGATGTGGATGTATGTGAAGAATAGAAGTGGATGTATGTGATAGAATGGATGTGGATGTGTGTATGTGAAAGGATGGATGTGGATGTATGAGAAGAATAGAAGTGGATGTATGTGAAAGAATAGAAGCGGATGTATGTGAAAGAATGGATGTGGATGTATGTGAAAGGATAGATGTGGATGTGTATGTGATAAGTATGGATGTGGATGTATATGAAAGGATAGATGTGGAAGTGTATGTGATAAGTATGGATGTGGATGTATGTGGGAGAATACATGTGGATGTAAATGTGATGGATATGAACGAGAATTGAGGCGATGAGATGTGATGTAAATTGGATAGATATGAATGATATAGGATGTGAATGAATGTGTTAACATGTGAATCGGGATGTGAATAAATGATATAGAATGTGAATGCATGTGTTAGTATGTGAATCGGGATGTGAATGAATGATAAGGGATGTGAATGGATGTGATGTGATGTGAATCGGGATGTGAATGAACGATAAGTGGTGAAGTGATGAGATGTATGGGTAGATGCAAGTGGATGAGACCTGATGAGGATAAATGAGGAAATAAGTGATGAGATAGAAAAAGATGTGATTAGATGAGAACGGGAATGCTTATGAAATGAATGTGGATGGATGTGTGGATAATGTGGATTGATGTGGATGGATGTATGAATGATGTGGATTGATGTATGGATGATGTGGATTGATGATGTATGAATGATGTGGATGATATAAATTGATGTGGATGAATGTGGATGGATGTGTGGATAATGTGGATTGATGTGGATGGATGTATGAATGATGTGGATTGATGTATGGATGATGTGGATTGATGTGGATGATTTAGATTGATGAGTGGATGATATAAATTGATGTGGATTAATGTGGATGGATGTTTGGATGATGTGGATTGATGTGGATGATGTGGATTGATGAGTGGATGATATAAATTGATGTGGATGAATGTGGATGAATGTGTGGATAATGTGGATGGATGTATGAATGATGTGGATTGATGTATGAATGATGTGGGTTGATGTATGGATGATGTGGATTGATGTGGATGATGTGGATCGATGAGTGGATGATATAAATTGATGTGGATAAATGTGGATTGTTGATGTGGATAAATGTGGATAAATGTGGATGGATGTGTGGATAATGTGGATTGATGTGGATAGATGTATGAATGATGTGGATTGATGTATGGATAATTTGATTGGATGTGATTTAATGTGGGAATGATGTGATGTGATAGGGATCGATGAAGAAAATAAAATTGTGGTAAGATGAGAAAAGATGGGGTCTAATGTGAAAGGATGGGGAGTAATGAGAAAAGATGGAAATATTGTTGGAATTGTATTGTATGTGAAATCTGTTTTTAAATGACTGTTTTATGTCAAGAATGTTGGGAAAGCATTTTGACCGTCTTGTGAATGAGGTCATGGAGACCTATCTGTTAAAGTTGCAACTGCTTGGCGTCATCGGAGGACGTCTCGCATAGCAAGGTCGGCCGAGGTCTTGACCAGCCTCGGTTTGATTTAAATGGTGAGCTTCCGGTACAGTGGATGAGGGACACCAAGGAAGCGGCCTATGAGTAAAGTGCTAGGTGACCTGTGAAGGGCTCTAGGTCACCGAAGATACCCACAAGTACGTCGGGAAAGATTTTGTAACAAGTAGTAAGAGTTATTTTCTGAATTCGAGCATGGATCTGGTTGGTTGACCTTGCTGGTCCTCAACGGATGAGTCCATGGCTCTTTTATATGGATCTGTTAGTTGATCTTGCTGATCTTCAACGGAGATTCCATTTTGATATGTGAATATATTGCCGGTTACTATGAGCTAGGAACTATCGAAAAGGCCCCTGAGTGAATAGGTGGTGAGCGTTCTGGTTGCCAATGATGCCATAGGTACACCGATGAAGGAATGTTTGGATAATTAAAGGATTATGATCAGTGACACTATGGTTTCATTAAATGATTGTTTTAAAGATTGTTGAATCTGTGAAAAAGGCAAGTCTATATTGGGTGTGTAAGTGGTGTGACTAGTTTTATGTTTGCATGAATATCCGGCTAGGGAGACCTGGGAACTCTTTTCCCTGGTACCCGGGACAAAATCTAACCAAATTCCTAATTGGATCCCATCACTACAGTGGTTGGGCGGTTGGCTAACCCATGGGACTAGGCTGGACTGATGGATCCGTAATTCGAAACTCAATTTTCGTTTAGTACGATAGATGAGGTAAATCTTGGATAAAAATTATTATATGGAAAAGAATCAACAGCTGTGCCTCTCAATGAGGAAAAAAGCGTTGGTCTCTATGATCCAAGTACAATCTTTTCCCTGATCTGACTATGGGACTTACGGGTTTGGTCAGATCAGTTCAGTTAGTTCAGGTTTTTGACTACGTTAGAGAAAAGTTATCTTGGAGGAATCACCCGTGCTTTCTGGGCAAGGGAAGTTTTTCCGAGTTCGGTTGGAAGAACCGATGGATTAGTCTCTTGTCTAGATATCTGTGGGTGAGGCCCCGAGTGTGGGACCCTGCCCTGCGCAAGAAGTGCTACTTCCACTGCTAGCTCCTCCAAATTCGTTGCGCAGTGGGGTCAGGGATCTTACAGTTGGTACTGGAGTCAATATTTAAACTGTATTTTCAACTCTAATACTGACTCTAATACCGAGTCTATTTTACTGACTCTAATACCGACTCTAATACTAACTTTAATACCGAGTTTGTTACAGACTCTAACAACGACTTTAATATTGAGCTAAATACCGACTTTGTTAATTGAAAATTTTTTGGGCAGTGAGGGAGGATGGTCCCCATCCTAGAATGGCTGCAACAGCCATTTAAGGACATGTAAATATTTGGAACATATTAAAAATACAATTATTCGAGACAAACACAAAAACATTGTATTGATCATCAATGTTTACATTGAGTTTGGGATACAAAAAAGAAAGGGTTTAAGCCCTTAGGCATACAAAATAGTGATAAATCTTCGCGGGAGTAAAGCTATAGGGCAACTATAATGCCCTATTAGACTGAAATTTTCAGGCCGAAAACGCGTTTCGGGCGCGTTAGGACCTCCGTTTTTCAGAAAGCAGGTAATTTCGAGCACTGCGGGTAAGTCATCGATTCTATGTAGAACTCTATTTTAAGAATAGCAAGACAGATTGGTTGTGCAGACATTGTGTGTGCTCCAACGAGGTCAACAGTTGCCATTGGGTGTATGTATGCACACATTGAGGTCACTGGTTGTGACATTTGAGTGTAGTACAGTACCGCTGCAGAAAATATAACAGTTTGTGCACGACAAACCAAAGTGCTATTCTAGTAAAATTGTGTGTCTGGCAAGATGTCAAATGATGGCATAAACCAAATTGTTGCTGAGAAGCTTGATAAGAACAACTTCCATGCTTGGAGGTTCAGGTTGACAAATTTCCTGATGGGAAAGGGTTACTGGTGGGACTACATCGAAGGTGAGCATGAAGAGGCACCGGAGATATCGGAGATAATTCCGACTGCTACAAATGTGAAAGAGTTCAAGGATTGGAACCAAGGAGCCATAAAAGTTATGTATTGGCTCTCTATCAGTATACAAGACACCATGATTGGGCACATACAGGATGCCAAGTCCCCCAAGGAGGTGTGCCCGACACCTTGGTAAAACTCTATGAAACAAATACCAAGGCACGAAAGATATAGTTGAAGAATGAACTTCATACTATGGAGAAAAAATGGAGAAAAAGAGTATGTCTGTGAATGACTATGCATTGAAGATCAAGGGTATTGTGGAATCCCTTGCATCTATTGGTGTTTCAGTAGATGATGGTGATAAGGAGGAAGTCTGTCTACGTGGTCTCGAGCCACAATACAAGGCGTTCAAAACGTCTATTCAGACTCGGGAAAACATTCCCAATTTCACAGATTTGGTGAGAAAAGCTTGGGTGAAGACCAACAGCCTTCACAAAACAAAAACAGTTCTCAGAGCAACAGGCCTTCTACACAAGTTCGAGAAGAGGACGAGGTAGAGGAGGCCGTGGACGCGGCCAAGGAGGTGACGGAACAGGTAATCAGAATTATGGCCAGCAACAGCAACAACAACAGTCCCAGAATTCACAACAACAATAACACGTAGGTGCAAGAGGCTAATTCAGAGGCAGGGGGAGTCAAAGAGGTCGTGGAAATTGGCAAAGGCAGTATAATGATACACGTGGATGCTTTTATTGTGGTAAGCCTAGACATGTGCAGGCAGATTGTCATAAGAAGCAGGCTGACATGCAAAATGGAAAATTGCAGCAAAACAACTATGCATCCTCGAGCAGAAATAATGAGGATAATGAAAGGTCATTTGTTATGCAGCATGTCGTTAATGCCATGTCTGAAAATGTTGAAGCAGCACATAAAGATGATGTATGGTACATTGATTCAGGTGCTTCGAACCACATGACTAGTCATGGGGAGTGGTTCAAGGAGATGAAAAACCTTGAAAGACCAGGTTTTGTGGAAACAGGGGATGACACTGCTCATCCAATTGCCCATGTTGGAGATGTGCCATTGTCTATGCAGGATGGCAAAGTGAAGTACCTTGCAGATGTACTTCATGTTCCAAACATAACAAAGAATTTGGTTTCAGTTGGCCAGATGATTGAGCAGGGTCTGCAGGTTCGGTTTAACCCTGATGGTGGTTGTTATGTTGAAGACTTTAAAGACAAGTACAGGTTGGTTGTTGCAAAAGGCAACAGAGTGGGCAGAATGTTTACATTGAATGTAAACATGCCTGAAGTGAGTGCTGTGATGTTTGCAAATGGTTCAGGCATTGTTGTAGACACAGACATTTGGCATAAAAGAATTGGACATTTGGCATAAAAGAATTGGACATGTGAATGTGAAGAGAATGAAGTCTATGCACACTAAAGGAATTGTGACAGGGCTGCCAAAGTTTAAAGTTGAAGGTATGCAGAAAATATGTGAAGCATGCCAATTTGGAAGAGTGGGTATATTTGGACTAGTTGGTGTAGTCCAGTTGTAGAATCTCTATGGCAAAGATATGTCAGTGCCAGCTACCAAACCCGCCAGTGATGTGGATGTTGAACGATCATGGAGGCGCCTTGTGTGTCAGCTCATGTTAAGCTTGACATCTCAACACACAAAACTCATGGGGTTCTTATTTAATGTGAAGAACTCGTGGATGCGGGTGTACACGGCATCTCTCTGCCACCACTAGCAAAAGCCTTGCTAATCACAATATAGTCCCCACTAACAACCATGCATGGAGGGACATCATCAAAGCGTATAGTGTGCTCCCTCAAATAAACAAATGAAATGGGAAGCTTCAAAGTAGATGTAGATGATGACAAAGGCTCTACACAAGAGCACAAAACAAAGGAAAACCATCACAAAAATACCACGATGCAATGGTCACTAGACTTACCAAAAGAGGAAGCCACCCACTCACCAATACGAGCCAACTCATCCTCATTGGCAAACAAGCAAGTCATCACATCAATATGCTCCTCATGCGGCTCAACAACAGTGGCGCCCCGTTTTCATTTTGTTTCACCTATAAGCCCACAAACAAGCTTAGGAAGAACAAATATCATTCACTACTATAGGACAATAAAATAACAACATTTTTTTCGATGTAAAAAAATTGCATTGTAAAACCCACGAGCATCTATACTTGCATCAAAAAAATAGTTGTCGCTACGAAAACACTCATAAAAATGTCAAAATATATGTCTTTATAAGAGTCGGTACCTACGTCAAAACCATAGTCTATAAGAATGACGATATGCCTGCCAAAATACACGTACCTACCTCCATCCCAAAAACAAAGTATTTCCATGCTTATTCCAAGGCTTATACCCACACAGATACTGAAGTACATAGACATATTCCAACGTTTATACCGACGGATGCAAACATTTATCGATGTTGATACCGATGCTTTTACCGATAGATGCAGGTAATGTTTTTTAATATGATGGTTTCATATAGGTATAATTCTATACCTGGATACACATGAATACACCATTTGCTAGATTTGAAGAAAATGTTGGATTTAATTGAAATTTGACACACTTGAGTTATCACCACAAACAAAGATGTAAAAAATCAAGTTGAGCATCTAAATGCATAACTTGGTGTCAAATCACAATGAGACATTAATACCAAGTGTATGATATGCATACTTATACGATAAATGTTTGTACAAAAAAATTGCCACATATGCGAGCGACCTATACATGCCCAAAAGGGGTGCAAAAAAGATTTGTACAATTCCAAAACCAAAAAAATCTATACAATTCTAAAACTACGCTAGCTAAAAGGTGTCCAATTTGCGAGATCCTATCAAGGGGAGGCTCAGGTACTGCTCTCTGTAAAAAAAATGCAATACCCATGAATTAATATATACAAACTTACAAAAAACCTCAAATTGGCATATGCTATGACGTACTTACCGAAACCATAGCTGTCCAATCTATATTTTTGCAATCATGCTCAATGCACTCAAGTAAGGCATAAGTGCCATGCTTGAATGCATAACGCTCCTCTAGCCTCCTAGTAGCTTGGTGTCCAACCACCCTCTCTTACATACATGAAAACAAAACATAAATGAGAGGCTATAGAAAGCATGGATACTTAAAAAATACTCATAAAATGAGTCCCATCCACTGCTCCCGAGGTGCGAGCTCCCCACGCTCTCTAGTTGCTTTGCTGCTGCTCCCTCTTGCTACTGCAAGTATCATTGAGGGTTTTTGGCATGCTTTCTCACCTCCTCATCCCATCTCTCTCTTGGTCACTGAACCAAGGCTTTTCTCCCCCCATTTTCACAGCTTGGGTAACATCGGACTCCTGTGTTTTATACAATCTCTCATGAGATCGTAGATCCACTTGTTAGGTACCTCCTCGCTACTTGGGGCAAGGCTTGAACTCGCTCTTGAGTTGATTGCAAATCCTTGTTTTCTTTTCTAATGGAAGGTGGAGGAATTTGATTAAAGTGTCATGGGCAAATACTATTTTACATAGTTCCCTCACACAATTACGTATCTCTTGACCAACATCATTAAGTGTCACCTTCCCTTCCCGCACCGTGTAAAGATGTTGATCTGCATTAGGGATAGGGCTACTACCGAAACGTCGACTAGATCGAGCGATGGGATGGGGGTGTCAGCCACACTTTGTATGGGTGGACGCTCTCGTGGAGAGGTAAATGCATCCATGGCACTATTTCCACCACAACAACCACCACCATCCCTACGATGTGTACCGCAACTGTGGTTGGAGGAACGACCTGAGGGTGGGGGGTTTGAGTAGGGGATGGTATGGGTGTAGGTGTGACCGTGGTGGTGGTTGACGATGGGCCTACACCCGGCTCGCCATGGTTAAAATAGGCTCTAGCCATTGCTGCTTGCTTGGTGGTGGCTTGTGAAATGAAAGTAAAAAATTGGTTAGGGCTCATGACGCGTGGAGTAGGTGGGATAGTTGGTTGGGGGGTAATGCCAAGGGTGGTTTTCGGGCTATATGTATGGTCCTCCATCTGCATATGTACATGGATATGGTGGATATGCAAGTTATGACTAGAACTAATCAACACACTAATCAACTTCA
The DNA here is from genome assembly GCF_041138505.1 of Cibotium barometz. Lineage (NCBI taxonomy): Eukaryota > Viridiplantae > Streptophyta > Polypodiopsida > Cyatheales > Cibotiaceae > Cibotium > Cibotium barometz. Next base: position 60,500,803 of record NC_141054.1, on the reverse strand, counting down.
TTTTAAAAGCATAAAATCAAAATAATATGAAGAGATTAAGGAGAGAAAAAAGGGGCTTGCCTCTGAGAGATTAGGGATAGATATACAACCTGAAAAAAAAAAACAAAAAATAAAAATTAGAACACAAAAAAAAACCTGCAAAAATAAGAAAACATGAAAACAAGAAAGATGAAAACATAGGAGAGTGCAGAGATGCAAGAGAGAGAGAGAGAGAGAGAGAGAGAGAGAGAGAGAGAGAGAGAGAGAGAGAGAGAGAGGAAAACCAAAAGCTCACCAGGAAGAAGGGGGTTGAAGATATGCAACCTGTAAAAAAACCCCCAAAAAAAGAGATTAGAACACTTAATCTGTAAAAAAATTAAGAAGGAAGAAAGATGCTAGAGTAGGAGAGAGAGAGAGAGGACATGCAAATTGGGGGGGGAGGGATGGGAGATTAACTCACCCGTAGCATAAGAGAAGGGAACCTAGAAATGAGAAAAATAGAGTCCGCATTTTAGCTCTGTTATTTTTTCCAATGTCGGAATATGCACTGGAGATTTGGTTGAAAATCACGTCCCAAAAGCGTCGATATAGAGGGTTCTTAAAACATCGGTAAAAACATCGGAATACATGTCTGAATCATTACCGACATCATTTTTGACTATTTTTGAGATGTATTTTCTGACGATGAAAGATATTATATTGTGAAAATGTATACAAACTTTGAAATTTCCCGCCTCGACACATTTCCCATTAAAATTTAAACTTTGCCCGACTAGAGTACGACCTAATATGACAGGTCATTGAGAGATCAAATATTGCCAGAAGGAAATGAGATGCTTGTTGTGGACATTACGCGTGTAAAATCCATATTTTACAATCCATGCCTAAAATATAAACTTTGCCTGACTAGAGTATGGCCTAATATGACAGGTCATTGAGAGATCAAATATTGCCAGAAGGCAATGAGATGCTTGTTGTGGACATTACGCGTGCAAAATCCATATTTTACAATCCATTGATATGGACTACAATTCCTACCATGCTTGTCCAAATGATTGTGTTCTTTATCGGCACGAGCATGCAGGCATTGCACAATGTCCATAGTGTGGAGAATTCAAATATAGAAAAGATGTCCAAGGAGAAAGGGTTCTTGCAAAAGTACTCAGGAATTTCCCTATCATTCCATGAATTCAAACCATGTTCAAGTGTAAATCCATGGCATCTATGATGTCTTGGCATTGAACCACTAGATCCACGGACGATGTTATGTGTGTGCCTGCTGATTGCCCTGCATGGAGACACATTCAAGAGAAGTGGCCAGACTTTAATGAGGAACCTCGTAATATTCACCTTTGGGCTAGCTATGGATGGTACGAACCCATTGGGTCGTAAAAGTTTAACATGGAGCACATGGCCAATTTTTCTTGTGAGCTACAATCTTCCACCGTGGTTAGCAATAAAGAAGGGACATCTTTTTCTCTCATTAATAGTCATCACTGGGAAGTACAAGGTGGCCAACATGGATGTGTACTTAGCCTCATTAATAGAGGAGCTACAAATTTTGTGGGAAGGAATTGATGTTTATGACATGTCAAAGAGGTTTGGACAAAGGGAGTTCTCATTATGAGGAATACTAATGTGGACTATGCATGATTGGCTAGGCTATGGAGAATGTAGTGGTAAGCTATTTTGTTATTATGTAATAGCTATTAATATATATGTGGATGGTTGGCTAATATTATTTGTTTTAGTACAGGACTATCAATCTCTGGATACAATGCATGCCCTTTGTGTGGACCTAGACTAGATTCTCATCATTCAAGAAGGCTTGAGAAAGATTGTGTATGAGGGTCACACAAGAAGTATCTACCAAAGGACCATGAGCTACGTGAGGGCTATTTGGGTCGACCTCCTCCTACACTAAAGGCAAGCAATTGGAAAAAGGTTAACTTTTTTGATTCCCACTTACCTTTTTGGAAAATGCCCATATCCCTTTCATTTTAAATTCAAAAAATATTCCCCCCCAAAAAGAAAAATTCATATTTTCCACTAGACTCACTAGACTAAAAAAAAAAATCGAATTTAATCTTCCGTGAAGTCTGGCTCACGGCGTAAAAATTTAAAGTTTCACGAAGTGAAAATTTTTCCACACCCAAAAGTTTCACGACGTGAAAAAAAAATTGAATTTAATATTTCGTGAAGTCCGTTTCACGGCATGAAAATTTTTCCATGCCCAAAAGTTCCACGGCGTGAAAAAAAAAATGAGTTCACACAAGGACTGGACCCAATGGCTAACATCTTTGAGCCATTGATATCTATGCCACAAATTCATCTCCCAATACCATTGGCCATGCCTATAACAAGAGAAAATATGATTATTTTAATGTAATACTGGCATGGTATAGCTCACAGATGAGAATACAAAAGAATGAGGGTCTATTTATAGGTGAGGGAGGCCACTAACTGAGTCCAACTAGGTTCTAGAATTTTCCATCTTCAGTTTGACTGAATTTGGACAAGATTTGGACCAGTTTGGCTCCCCTTTTGATCCAGTTTGATCCAGGAGAGAGGAGAGATAAAAATATCACAATTTTTTTGAGTTAAAAACCCTCCCACACATTTGAAGGAGGCGCCTACCTCAAAGGTCCCCCTCTCCTTACCAAGGTGTCAAAAATTCATCATTTCTGTAAAATATCTCATTTTTTAGTAATATCTCTTAATTTTTAACTAATAAAGCTTGTACTCAGTCAACTCTTCATCTTATGTGAGCATTTAGTCATTTTTGGGTATTTTCTTTTATTCATTGGATTTTTCTCATCCCAACACTTGGATTAATCCTATTGGCTCATTGGATTAATCCTATTGGCTCATAGGAACCTTTATTGGACCATAATCCAAAATTTTTTAAAAATCTAGACCCTTAGGCTAAGGTCCCTTATATCATTTTTAATTGATTCCTAATGCACATTGGAGAATTTATTTTGAATTTTTGTTTCAGGGAAATATATTTTAGATATTAGGAGAATTTTTATATCTAAAAATATATCAATATTGAATTACCTCTCTCTAGGTAAAAACAAGGAAAAATAATATTTTCTTGCATTCTGAAATAGGGAATGATTACAAGGGATTGAGGTAAAAGCTTTTTCATTATTTAGGCTGAGGAGGAATCTTACATCCTCTCCCACTTGAAAAACGTGAGATGTTCTCATCTCGCAAAGTGGGGGTAATATTTTTCTATCTCTTTTTTTTTCTTCCAGGTGGCGTCTTCTAGAGGGAAGAACTTCTACTTGACTAAAAATTCTCTAAGGACTCTGCTCCTGAGAACCTTCTCCGGAACGTCAAGGATTTTTGCAGGCTGGAGTACCATCTGGCCTTGACTTGGAGAAATCAATTGTTCATCATCAAGCACGTGACTCGGGCTGATACATATTTGTTAAGCAAGCTGACGTGGAATACATTATGTACCTTGAGATGGGGAGGTAGAAGAAATTTATAAGCTAGATCGCCTACTTTCTTTATAACAGCATATGGTCCACAGTATCTGGGAGAGAGCTTCTTGTACTTCCCTAAAGATAAAGAACTTCTTTTTGGTCGTACACGAATGAAGACCATATCTGATTCTTCAAACTCTCTCTCTGATCTCTTTTTATCTGCATATTGCTTTTGCCTATCTTGGGTTGCCTTAATATCTTTACGGATTGATTGCATTTGTTCGTCCATGTCATCAAGCATTTGTCTAGACATCTCGACTCTAATCAGTGGGTCAATGGTGTAAGGCAATCTTGTCCATATACAGAGCTTTGAAAGGGCTCATCCCAATGCTTTGATGATAAGCATTGTAAGAAAATTCAACCAAATGCAAATGGCTTAACCACTTCTTAGGTTCCTTGCCACAACATGACCGAAGAATATCTTCTATTACCTAAGTCACTCTTTCAGTCTAGCCATCTGTTTTGGGGTGATAGGCTGTACACTGAGTTCCTACTGCTTCAAAAGAATGCACTCCGGAATTTTGATGTGAACTTGGGATCTCTGTCACTTACTATCCTCCTAGGTAAGCCATGCAATCTGAAGATTTCATTAAGGAAAACTCTGGCAACATCCACTGCAGTGTATGTTTCTTTCATTGGAATCAGATGGGCAACTTTGGCTAGTCTGTCAACTACCACAAAAATGGAGTTGTAAACCTGATTGCACTCAAGGTATTCTAGTGACAAAGTCCATACTGATACATTCCCACTTCATCTGTGGAATGTCTAGAGGCTGCAGTTTCCCTGGCATCTTGACTCTCTCTGCCTTGATTCTCTGACACATTAAGCATTGCCGCACATGATCAAGTACATCCTTTTGAGTCCTGGCCAGAAGAAGCTTTTCTTCACAGACATATAGGTTTTTATAAACCATGGATGTCTAGCTATCAGGCTATCATGGGCTTCTCTCAGAATCCTTCCCTTTATTCCCTCATCATTGGGAATGCATAGCCGATTATTATAATACATGCATCCTTCATCCAATTTGTACCCAAGAGCTCGACTCATTTCCTGAGGAGTCTTGCTTTCCTGCATCAGAAGGGTAGCAATAGGGGGCAAAGAATTTATCCTGCATGATTCTCTCCCTTGCTTCACTGATCAATGGATTTGACACCACTGTAATTGCAAGCAAGGAGGCTTTTCTGCTGAGTACATTTGCCACCACATTTTCTTTCCCTCGCCGATACTTGATTTCAAAATCGAATTTCTGCAAGGTCTGCATCCATCTCCTTTGACGCATGTTGAGATCCCTTTGGGTAAAGATCCACTTCAAACTTTGATGATCTATCAATCAAGGTGAACCTCTGTCCCAAATGATAATGTCTCCATAACCCAAGAGCATAAACTATTGAAAGTATCTCCAAGTCATGGTGGACGGCATAATTTCTCTCATGTGTTCTGAGTTTTGTGGATTCATAGGCCACTGCATGACCTTCCTGCATAAGAGCACTACCTAAGACAAACCCACTGGCATCAGTAACTACCTCAAAAGGTTTGGTAAAGTCTGGCAATTTAAGGACAAGGCTGGTTACTAAGGCTGTCTTCAGCTTATCAAAGGCACTCTGACACATAGCAGACCACTAAAATAGGGTACTCTTCTTGAGAAGGTTAGTTAAAGGGGATGCTCTCTGAGCATACTTGGGTATAAAGATCCTATACCATCCGGTTAATCCTAGGAATCCTCTGACTTTCTTTACCGTCTTGGGTTCCGACCAATCTACGACTGCTTGGATCTTTGTGTGGGGTCAGGAGAAATCCCATCTTTAGACACTATGAATCCCAAGTATTTCACTTGGTCAACCAAAAAAGAACACTTGCTCTTTTTTGCAAAGAGTTGGTGCTTCCTTAGGATTTTCAGGACTTTGCGCACATGATCTTCATGATTCATGATCTACAGCATTCTTTAAGTATACCAAGATATCATCAAAGAAGACAAGAATAAAATCATCCAAGTATTTTCTGAGGATATCCTGCATAAGACGATTAAATGTTGCCGGGGCATTAGTCAATCCAAACGGCATGACTATGAACTCATAATGCCCATAGCGAGTATTGAATGCTGTCTTTGGGATGTCCTGTTCCTTAATTCTGATTTGGTAGTACCTGGATTTGAGATCTATCTTTGTGAACATTTGGGTCCCACTTAACCAATCCAGAAATTCATGTTCCTTGAGCTTTATTCTCGTGAAGGTCAAGGAAAGAGACGGTTCCATTGTGACAATGAATGTCAGCTTGATTCTTATGGAGCCAATCCATTCCAAGGATTCCATCATAGATTTCCGAGGGAAGGACTCTGAACTGGCACTTTTTACATTCCCATCTAGACTAAACTGAATAAGGTATGTCTCAAGGTGTGTGAAAAGAATCTTTCCACTAGCCAATTCCACTTGCATAGGTTTCCCTGATTTTTGATTTAGGACTAACTTACGCAGATATCCTGAGGAAATAAAAGAATGAGTACTGCTTGAATCAATCAAAAGCTTGAATTGCTTACCCTGGTACTCTGTTGGAGTCTGGAGGACTAAAAATTGACGATTATTCCCCTGATGCTCAATTGCGGCATAGATCTGTCCTTTTTCTTCCTCCACTTCCTCAGCTATAGTGATGGCTCTAGCTGGCTGCAGTCTGAGGTGGAACTCTCTCTCTTTGGTTTCTCCAGTTCTGGGAGGGAGTTTAGAGATTGCTTTGCATGGAGGCTGCAGGCTGAGCTGGCACTCTTCTGGGGTTGCCCTGATTTTGGCACGGGGGACCTTGATTGGTGGACTGATACGAAGGAGTTTGTCTCTGAACTCTAGGACCCTGGCTTCCTTGGCAAACAGAAGGAGATGGGAAATCCTTGAGCTGGTGCCCAAACCCCTAACATCCAAAGCACCTATTCTCACTTCGAAGCTCTTCCCTCTGCGTTCTTGAAAGAGCCGGAGTTCTTGAGAAAGAGCTTCGAGGAAAAGGTCTTCCTTCATTCTTGAAACTTCCTGACTCTAGATTCTGGTTGGGACCTTGGTGGCTCTTTGGAGGTGGAAGGTTAGAAGAACTTCCCGGTGTCTGGAATCTCTTGAAGGATGAGGGAACTGGCTTTGGCGCGACTTTCACGAGATGAAGGCTTTGGCAAAGTCCTTCGCCATTCTTACAACTTCAGCCATGGAAACTAGCTTGGCATTCTTGACCATGTTGTCTAAATGCTCGTTCATTCCCCAAATGAACCTGGCCATAAGTTGCTCTTCGTCTAGCGCTGGGCGAGTACTTGAGGAGAAGAGCAAACACCTGGTGATATTCTTCAATAGTTTTGCTCCCCTAGTTTAGCTCTAAGAATTCATTCATCTTAGTTTCTAAAAATCTAGGGGGACAAAAACTCTTCCTTAGATAGGCTTTGAGATCATTCTAGGATTGGGTATTCCTATCCAGATGGTTGGTGTCACAATGGTTTACTCCTCTCGTTATATCCGATGACATCAAAATATTCCTCCATGGCTTCAACCCACTTCTCCACAGCCTCGCCTAAGTTCTCCCCTTCACCTTTGGAGGGGTCCTGGCTGAGTTCTGTGAGAGCCTTGCGAATGTCGGGTCAAGCTCTTCCTCATCAATGAGAGGATCTGGCTGTCGGCCATGGTTCCCTTGCCTCATAATTCTACCAAAAATGATACATTAATAAATTTTTATTTTGATTTCATCAACAAGATCCTAAGACTTAAGAGGTTCGAAAAATAATTTCTTAAACAAGATAAACGATCTTATTGGAGATCTATGACATATGTTCGAGTAGCAGATTTTGCTTCATCAATTCGTCATATAATAAACAATCACTGGCCCCCTAGCTGGGGCTTCAAGCAAAATTTAAGGTAGGCATACCACTTACACACCCAATATGAAATTTCCATTATAACATATTCGGTTGTCTTTAAAACAATCTTTCCATGAAATCATAGTATTACTGATAATAATCCTCCAAAATATTGAGTCCATTGTTTACAAAATATATCATCCGGACTCTCCATTGAAGACCAGCTCGTCAACCAACAAGATCCAATATCAAATTTCAATTCACAAAAGTAATTCGAAGACTTTTAATCAAAGAATTTGATTTTTTAGATGGAAGTTCCACACTTATCTGTTGTTCCCGACCTCACCCAGTCTCACAAGACATGACTGCGTTCGCCTTCGAGCATCTCATCTCTTCCCCTACAACTCAAACAAGCCAAAGCCAGACTCGCAAGCCATTTTGAGGATCTATATTTCCCTGACCCAGTGGAGAGACGGCAGCACAAATGGTTTACAGGGCAGTATGTCCACGCCTCTTGCGACTAGCGTCGTGCGATGCTGAGGCAGAATCTCTCATTAGCCATGATTCTGATGAGACTGAAAGTGATACACAGTGTTATTTTATATCACTCAACGGCTTGAAATATTAGACTTTCCTGCCAAATCTACAAACTCCTTAGTTTCTTTATTCCTAATAAGGAGAAGATAGTAGCGCCCTTGGCAGTAAGGGAACATTTGTGTATCAGGGCATGTCTATAGCCCATCTATAGCATGGTACTGTCGTCTTATGCGTCTCCCGAGGAGATTTTGACTTCTGGAGCCGAGCTGCTCTATGTACATATTGCAACTTATATACAAATAAAGAAATGTTTTGTGGAGAAAAATTCCAGTGCAACGCCAATATGCATTGGATATGTTGGCAAAATATGGAATGACAGGGTGTAAGCCAATGAGTACACCTTTGGAGCAAAATGTGAAGTTTCGGGCTGATTTTGGTGAAGAGTTGGATGATCCATCTATGTATAGAAAGATGGTTGGAAGACTTATTTACATGACTATCACATGCCCGGATCTTAGTTATGTTTTGGGACTAGTAAGCCAATTTATGCAGAAAACCTCATTTGGATGCAGTGAGACGCATTATGCGATTATGTAAAGACCACTGCACATTATGGTCTTCTTTATGAGCATGGTAAAGGCTTGGATATACATGGCTACACAGATGCAGATTGGGCAAGTACCTCATATGATAGGAGGTCTACTAGTGGCTATGCCTTTACACTTGGAAGTGCCGTGGTGAGTTGGAGTAGCAAGAAGCAACCTACTATTGCTTTATCTAGTACAGAGGCTGAATACAGGGGTGCAGCCATTGCTACATGTGAAGGAGTATGGTTGGGTTAGCCTATTGATGGCAAGGTTGTCATTCATTGTGACAACATGAGCAGCATACAATTGGCCAAGAATCCAGTTTTTCATGCGCGGACCAAACACATAGAGGTCCACTATCACTTTGTCAGAGAGAAAGTGTTGTGGATAGTACAGTGGATCTGCAGTATGTGAAGACTGAAGAGCAGGTGGCTGACATCTTTACAAAGCCACTTAGCAAGGAGAAGTTTGAGTACTTCCGTACTATGTTGGGAGTATGTGGGATGAGCTTGAGGGGGAGTGTTGAGAGCTTTGATAGCCCAAGCTCATCTACATCTTCATCTATGGCAGTACATCATGAGCTTGAGAGGGGATGTTGAGATTGAAGCTCGATGTCAGCTTGTGCCAGCTGCACTATGTGCTAGCATGTTAGGTAGCAGCATGTGTGAGACATAAATGACCGCGTCCAGCTGGTCATAGTGTGTGGACATTAGCTAGGGTTAGCTATGTGTGGACACAACACATAGTGTGTCTTGTGTATTATGGATTATGGCTTTATGCATTGTGTGAGAAGGGAGATGGCTTCCCTCTATGGTTAGGGTTTGTAATATACATTAGGGTTTACTCCTGTGTGTGTGTCTCCTCTCCCTCTACCACACCTGTTTTTTATCAAATTGGACCATAATCCAGAAATTTTTGAAAATCTAGACCCTTAGGCTAAGGTCCCTTATATCATTTTTAATTGATTCATAATGCACATTGGAGAATTTATTTTGAACTTTTGTTTCAAGGAAATATATTTTAGATATTAGGAGAATTTTTATATCAAAAAATATCTCAATATTGAATTACCTCTCTCTAGAATATTTCTTCTCTCTAGGTAAAAACAAGGAAAAACAATATTTTCTTGCATTATGAAATAGGGAATGATTACAGGGGATTGATGTAAAAACTTTTTTATTCTTGAGGCTGAGGAGGAATCTTACACATATTCTTCAGGCTGAGGAGGAATCTTACACATATCTTATTACATCCACTCACATCTCATCACACCCATTCACACCCACTCACATCTCATCACACCCATTCACATCTCATCATGCCCATTCACATCCACTCACATCTCATCACACTCATTCACATCTCATCACACCCATTCACATCCATCACATCCACTCACATCCAGTCACATCTCATCACACCCATTCACATCCATCAAATTCATTGCATCCACATCACATCACATACATTCCATCCACACCTATCCTTATTACATCATATTCATTCCATCCATATCACATCACATTCATTCCATCCACATTACATCACGTCCACATCTATCCACATCACATCTCATTCATTCCATCCACATTACATCACATCCACATCTATCCATATCTATCCATATCTCATCACATCCACATCACATCCACATCACATCACATACATTCCATCCACATCTATCCTTATTACATCATATTCATTCCATCCATATCACATCACATTCATTCCATCCACATTACATCACGTCCACATCTATCCACATCACATCTCATTCATTCCATCCACATTACATCACATCCACATCTATCCATATCTCATCACATCCATTCACATCTCATCACATTCATCCACATCCATCCATTCATTCACATTCACATCTATCCACATCCATCCATTCATTCACATGCACATCTATCCACATCCATCCATTCATTCACATTCACATCTATCCATATCCATCCATTCATTCACATGCACATCTATCGCTTCACATCTCATTCTCATCCATTTATATCACATCACACCCATTCACATATCATCACATCTCATTCACATCCCATCACATTCACATCCACATCCATTCACATCTCCTCACATCACATTCACATCCACATCCATTTACATCGCATCACATCTCATCCACATCCACTCACGTCTCCTCACGTCACATTCACATCTTATCACATCACATTCATATCTTATCACATTCACATCCACATCCATTTACATCGCATCACATCTCATCCACATGCACTCACATCTCCTCACATCTTATCACATCACATCCACATCCATTTACATCACATCACATCACATCTCATTCACATCCACTCACATCTCCTCACATCACATCACATCACATCTCATCCACATCCACTCACATCTCCTCACATCACATTCACAGCTTATCAATTCACATTCACATGTTATCACATTCACATCCACATCCATTTACATCACATCACATCTCATCACATCCACTCACATCTCCTCACATCACATTCACATCTTATTACATCACATTCATTTACATTCCTTAAGCTTCATTAATGAGAATTAATTCTAAACTTTCGTTTACTCATTGGATCCTCGATCCTTCCAGGGATTCTAGATTCCCTTTCTGAATAAAAATTATCCAAGTTTTCTCGATGGATATTTTCATATTCTTTCTCAAATTTCTCAATTAAAATATATTCAATATTACTCTTTTCGATTAAAAGATTCATGGGATTTACAAAAAATCAATTCTACCCGTATTTTCCAATAAAAATAATAATACTCAAAATTCCACTTTTGATAAATACTCATAATTTGAATTATGCCAAAAATTCCCCTTTTACCATTTAATTTCTTGGATCTCAATTATCATGGGAATTCCTCTTTTTGCATAAAATAAATTTACCAAAAATTCCTCTTTCACCATTTAATTTCTTGGATCTCAATTATCATGGGAATTCCTCTTTTTGGATAACAATAAATTTACTAAAATTTTCTCTTTTCTCATAATCAATTAATTATGCATAATTATAAAAAAAATTATTTCTCGTGAATATGATGAAAATCATTCTTTTTGCATAGGATGTCCAATCCTAGAATATAGTAGGAAGTCCTCTTTTAGAATTATGCATAAAAATAAGATATGTATTATTTTTTGAAAATTTTCCCATAGCTTCGCTGCTATTACTGATAATTCTCAATTTTTCTTAAAAGAGTAAAAGCTTGTAATGAAAATATGATAGTAGTTCCTCTTTTATGGTTAAAATCAAACTATGAATTTAAATCATAATTTTAACCATAATCATAAACTTAATTATGATTATCCCACTAAATTAAGCTAATTCCATTATTTTTCTTTTTCCTAATTGATAAGATAATCTATTTCTCATTTAGAATCAATCAAAGCAGTTTTTAACTACTTATAAATAATCTAAAAGAAATAACCATTATTTTGTTAATACAAAATCATAAAAATACCATTTTCTTAATCTCTAGCTTATCAAGCCTAGATTTTGCCTAGAGTTTGGCTTTGAATTAAGAGACTATCATTGAGAAGCATTCTTTTTCAAGTGATTTAGCCATAAAGATGGCTATTCTTTTAGAGAGAGAGAGAGATTTACTTAAAGAAAGCATTTCAAATAAGCATAAAGATTAACTTTCTCTTAATTAAGCATTAAGACTTTAAGGAAAAGCTTGATTTGAATTAAAACAATCATTTAGAAAGCTTCTCAAGCTTGAGAGGGGTTGAGAAGAAGAAAGTTATTGAGAAAATTGGAAAAAACCATTAAAAATTTGATTTTACCTCTAAGTTTGGCTTGATTCTCTAATTGTAGTGAAGCCCTCGACCAATCAATTGGTCCACCAAGAGGATAAGAGCAACTCTAAGAGTTGTTGTAGAGAGAGAGAGAGCTCCAGCTCCCAAGAGAGAGGAAAATTTAAGAGATAATAGAAAATATGATTATTTTAATATAATATTGGCATAATATAGCTCCAATATTTCTTTTACAAATGACTGAGAGTCTATTTATAGGTGATGGAGGCCACTAACTAAGTCCAACTGGGTTCTAGAAATTTTTAGGTTTAGTTTGACTCAATTTGGACAAGATTTGAACCAATTTGGCTCCCTTTTTGAATTGGTTTGATCCAGGAGAGATAAAAATATCATAATTTTTTTGAATTAAAAACGCTTCCACACATGTGAAAAAGGCACCTACCTCAAGAGTCTCCCTCTCCTTACCAAGGTGTCAAAAATGCATCATTATTCTAAAATATCTCATTTTTTTAGTAATATCTCATAATTTTTAACTAATAAACCTTGTACTAAGTCAACTCCATCTTATGTGAGCTTTTACTTATTTTTGGGATTTTATTTTATTCTTTTGGATTTATCTCATCCCAACACTTGGATTAATCCGATTGACCCATTGGAATCTTAATTGGACCATAATCCAAATTTTTTTAAAAATGTAGACCCTTAAGCTAAGGTCCCTTATACACATTTTCAATTAATTCCTAATGCACCTTGGAAAGTTCATTTTGAACTTTTGTTTCAGGGGAATCCATTTTAGACACTAGGAGGATTTTATATCCAAAGATATCTCAATTTTGGATTATCTCTCTCTAGACATTTTCTCTCTCTAGGTCAAAACAGGGTAAAACAAGATCTTTCTTCTGTTTCAGAGAGGGGAATAATTTCAAGAACAAAAGGGGAGGTTCTTACACCTTTACACCTCAAAAGCTGGAGGGAGGAATCTTACAGAGAGAGTGTAGGTTTGCACGTCGATCATGTACCCTCTAGGCTTGAGGTTGGTGAATGGGGGGTCTACATTGCGGACGAGAAACTCTAGATGCCTATTGGTGAGGGGGATGGTTGGACCTTTTGGGGATCCACAATGGAGATGCTCCCTCATAGTAGCCTTGTCCTGTAAGAAGTTGCTTGGGAACTGAGTGGTGAGATCTCAAACCCTGTGAAGATTTGTTACTATGGTTAGCATTGTTAGTTTGGTTAGTGTGATGTGGTATGGAAGTTGCTTTTGATTTGGCCATGTGAGAATGTGTTGCCACTGTGCGTGGTGGTGGTGTGGGTGTGAGAGGCATCAATGTGGATGGCATGTTAAGCAGCCTCTTTTTTGGGGGAACGGAGTGACAAGGGTGAGGTGTTGGGGTACTTGTGGGGGTGGTGGAAGTGGGAGTTCTTGGCATGGGGAAACAACGAGAACTGGCTCTTCATCAGTCATTAGAATGGTAACATATCCAGAAGCCAATTGTAGGTGGTCGTCTGTGCATCCCAGCTAATGTTGCATTTGTTATGGCCCATCCATCCCCTATCAGAGGAGGATCTCTTCACACATAGTTCCTGCAGGCATCACATAAAACTTCCCTTCCAAGGGATTATTTCCAATTTGGCACAAGAGTGTAACTATGCTACCAATGCAATGAATATGATGCGAGGCAACCATGGTGACAATGGCATGTTTTTCTTTCAATGTGGGTTCCCTAAGGGAACACCATGTTTCATAAGATAGTAAATTGTGACTAGCCCCTGTATCAACAAGAGCTAATTTTTTGACAAAGTTGGTTGGTGTGGTCATTCCTAACCATAACCGAGCTGGCTTCACCTTCCAATCTTCTTCTTATAAGTCAAATAATTGGGCCATGTTGACCATGATATGCTTTTGCTTTAGCTTGGCTTGCCTCACTTTGGCCTCTTCATGCGCCACGGTTTTTTTCATATCCTCATGGTCTTATTTTCATTGTTTTTTATCATAGATGGCTTTCAAGGTGGCCTCGGTGAGAGGGCCATATTAGCGTTTAAGTTTTCTACCATTTAAGTAACCAGCCATCTCAACACCATCAAGCATTTCAATGTGCACAGTGCTTTGTGGTGTGATCTCAGAGACTAGGAAAGGTCCTAAGCCCCTGAGCTTGAGCTTTTTATTATGCGTTTTGGTACTAAATAAGAGGACCATGTCACCCTTATTCATCTGTTTGTCCTTGAGTTGATCATCAAACCATTGTTTACACGTGAGCTTCTTTACATCATGCTATAGACTACAAAGAGGCGGGTTTCATCAAGATTTTCACGTTCAAATAGGCAATAGCTTAAGGCATTTTCGATGAGTTTTTCATGCTCCGCAACACATAGACTTGGGACTAAGAACTCCATGGGCATGACCGCTTTAGTACCGTAGGTTAAACTGAAAGGGGTAGCATTGGTTGCTACTTTGTACAAAGTTCTATAGGCCCAAAGTATAGCCGACAACTTCTGTTCCCAATCGTTGGCGGCTAGTCTCTAGTGTTTTGGTGAGAATGGCACACATGGTTTTGTTTGTCCTTTCAGCTTGGCCATTTGCTTTGAGGATAGTAAGGGGAGGACTTCCTGTGGTGGGTAACAAGGAACTCTTGCAAGAGGAATTTGATTACTTTGTTGATGAAATGTGTTCCATTGTTGGACAAGCTTGAGAGGACAACCAAAGTGTGTGATTAACAGACTCATAGAGAAATTTAGCAGTCGATCGAGCATCAGCTTTACGGGTTGCATGAGCTTCAACCTACTTGGTGCAGTAGTCCATAGTAGCAATTTATATCTGGCTTGAGTGTATTTGGCTACCCGATTGATGGGTCCTACGAAGTCTATGCCCAATTTTGCAAATGGTTGTAAGGACACAATGGGGTTCAGGGGCATGTGATCCTTGAAAAGAGGGGTTGCTATGCGCTGGCATTCATCACATCGTTCGACATACTCAATAGTGTCAGCCATCTAGGTGGGCCACCATAACCTAGCTATGAGAACCTTACAAATAGTGATTTCAGTGCCCACCGCCAAGCACAGGCAAAGTGAGTTTGTTCAAGGAGGAATACATACTCGTCTTCTCTAACATAACATCTTAGGATTTTTTCCTTGCCCTTCTTGTAAAGTTGACCCGCAATAAGCTGGTAAGGGGCCGCCTTTTTTGTTTAAACAATGGTCACCGTCCTTGTTATTAAGGAGAGGATCAACTGGTAAGCCATTGGCTAAGAAGTGAGCCACTTCTTCACCCCATTCAAGAATTAAGAAAAGTTGGAACAAGGCAGCATCTGGTAAATCATCGTCTACTCCCATTGGTTGTTTACCATTAGGGATCCTTGACATGTAGTCTACAAGAACATGAACAAAGCCTTTCCTCACACCATAACGGTGAAATCGAACTCGAGCAAGATAAGCAACCACCTAGTGATTCTACCTGTCATACATGGCTTATTGACCAGGTACAAGAGGGCTTGATGGTCTACAAAGAAGACAAATTTGGTCGCCAAAAGATGATGGTGGAACTTCTTAACTATGTAAACCATCGCTAATCCTTCTCCCAGTTATAGTGTAATTTCTCTTAGCTTTATTGAGTTGGCAACTTGCAAAATTGATGAGGAAGTCCATCTTGTGTTTACCTGGTTGGGCCAGCACACATCCTATTGCAAATGCTGAGGCATCAATATGGACATGGAAGATGAGATCCCAGTTGGGGGATTTAAGGATTGGAGTGCTTGTTGCGCCAAGGCATTTTCGAGTGTGGCGTAGGCCCTTTGGCATTATTTTGTCCACTCGAAAACTATAAGGAGCCCGTAAAGGGGTATAGCAATATCAACGTACATAAAAATGAATCGCTAATAATAGCCGATGTGTCCCATGAAGTGCTGGACACCCTTGAAGTTGATAGGTGGGAGAAGCTCGAGAGAATGAGTCACACTTTGCTGTCTCGCCGCTTCCTTGCCTGGAGATAATGTGTCCCAGGATCACTTCGTGTCAAACCCAGAATTGGCATTTAAGAGGTTTAAACAAGATGTGGTATAGTCTGCAGTGCTCTAGCACCTTGCACAAACATGCGAGGTGCTCCTTCCAGGAAGAATTAACACATAGGTCATCCATGAAGACTTCCAGGAAGAATTAACACATAGGTCATCCATGAAGACTTCCAGGAATTTTTGGAGATATTCCCTTTAATCTATACACATTAAGCGTTGGAAGGTTTCGGGGGCATTGGTCAATCCAAAGAGCACACATCTGGTCGCCATGCCACACATGCTTGGTCGGGAGGGTGAAACGATCTTTGAAGAGTCCTCATCTAGTGGGGGCCCTCCATACATGAAGCCCAGCGTAGATAGATGCCCCGAGCACATTCACATACCCTCTTCTCTATCCAACCACGAATCTATTCTCACCCTCCATCCTTGTAACACCTCCCCTTGCACCACGACTTGACATTCTGAGCTTAGCACAAGCTCTAGGAAGGGGAGTGTCACACCACTTGCACCCATAGACATCACATACAAAACCTATGTGAGCAAAAAATTTCAAACTTCTGCCAAAATTCTATGGAGTTGGAGACCCCGTATTCCACATCGAGGTCTTTAACCAAATCTGTCAGGCATTTGAAATTTTTAATGATGCAACCAAAGTCCATCTCCTTGGACTCAGCCTTGAAGGCAAGGCTGTGCAATGGTTCCAATCATTGGACCCTCGGGCACAAAAGAGTTTTCAAAGCGGTGAGAGAGGCCTTCATTCTCAAATTTACACCCTATGGGCCCAAATGGAGCCTTGTCATCCAACTGTTCCTATTGGAACAAAAACCTAAGGAAACATTACGCGACTACATTGCTCACATCAATTACCTTGATTCACATTGCAAAGAGAGGGAAAATTTGAGAGATAAGCAATTAATGGACCGTCTCCTCTCGGGCTTGCACAATCCAAGGCTTCACAACCACTTGTTAGTCAAGGACCCCTCCACCTTCGATCAGGCTTGCAAATGGGCGATCTTTCTCTATGACAACATGCAAGAAATCAATTCCATGCAATTGGCTTCAACACTAATAACAATCCAAATCTCATTTGTAACGTTACCTTTCTCTCCTCCTAGGCCCCAAGCCTTACTGGCGGCACCGCCCAAACCAACTACTCACATAACACGCCACCATGGCCCTCTCCAATACCAATCTTTCCATCGCAATCATTGCCTCTCTAGGAAAACCCCATTGCTTATGGAAAGATCCCAACTAGGTCCATTGTTAAACCTGTGGAGCCCATGCGCTTCGCCATCCTCGAGGCACCCCTAACACCTCACCTCTGCCAGTGCCTCACATGGATCCTAAACCACTTGTGCACACTATAGGTGCACCTGCCCAAAGGGAAACCACCTCTTATGTGTTTCCTTTGCCATAAACCTCATAGAGTGGTGGACTTCCCTCAAAATAAATGTCTACCAATGCAACCACAATGTCATGGCTATGGAATTGACCATTACTATAAGGATTTCCCTTTGCACTCAGTTTCTCATTCCACAGTCGAAGGCATGCCATCCCTTAGTGTGTTAAGCATTCAGCATGGGAAGATATCCACTGTCCCATTGAATGTTGTCACACGGTTGCAAGCCAAGCTAAAGAAAGCCACACCCCAAAAGTAACAATGCTCTAAGTACGTTGGCCATGGTGACGATCAGGTTAGCATCCGCACAAGCTCAAAAAAGTCCACATCATCCTCCTCCGGTAGTAGCAATGGTCATAACGAACTACCACTCCCCCCTACAGGCCAACAAAATCTCACCAAATGGGAAAAAGGGTTGGCCAAATATCCCAATGCCATCCTTGAGGAGAAGCAATGTCTTCAGGAGGTCCAAGCACTGGTAGAGCAATACCATGCTCAACTTGAACCGCCACCCATTTTTGTAACCTAACCCATGCCTAAGTGTGCGCCATCCCCCATTGAACCTGAACTTCTACACCAGGTCAGGCAGGAGCCCCCGCAACTGCTCTAGGCTGAGGAAGATCCGTTCACCAACATGATGTTGACAAATGACTATTTTTCCCCTCATGTGCCTCTTCATCCTCCTATGCCTATTTCACAAATGACCAAGCCCAAATCCCACGTTCACATCAAACAACTCAATGCGAACACTGACACAGAGTCTAACAAAGACTCACGAGGTCCACACACCAAATTTGCTGAGGTACTTTATCCTCCTACTGCAACTACCTCTCGACCTCCACACCTGTCAAATAAGGACCAAATTGAACTTCCCTATACTATTGCTGGTCCACCCTATGATCAAGGCCCCGCCCCTCAAGAAGCCCCTACTCATCAACGTGACCTGGCTGACCTTTGTGCCTTCCTTTCCTCCTAAATCCAAATGCCCATTGGAACCTTGTTAAAAGGTAGTCCAAATTTATGGAAGGACCTTCGAGATTGGATGGAACACAAACTATAGGCTTATGTGGACGAGGATGTTCCAGATTCCTTGGATGAATCTAAGCCCCATCATCCAGACTTACTCCATCACCACCACCCACAACCCAAAGGTGCCCCGACAATTCACGACATCAATGCACTGGGACAAATACTTTGAAGGTGATGACACAAACACAATATTGCCCTTTTCCTATGATGGACATGTGGTCAAAGGCATCCTGGATGGAGGTGGTGGTGTAAGCATCCTCGCAAAAACATGTTGGCAAAACTGGGGCCATTGATCCCACCAAATTAGTGATCAAGCTTGTGGATGGGAACTCTGTAAAACCCATGGGCCGAGCACATGACCTCAAGGTCAAAGTCTGTGACATGACATTCCACCTCACATTTGTGGTCATGGACTTTTGTAATGTCACCTACTATGATTCCATCTTAGGTCGGCCCTTCATGAGACAAACCCGACTAATCCATGATTGGGACTTGCATCATGTCTACCTCCGCAAACAATATCAAATGCTTAAGGTCAATTTATATACCCGACACTCACATCCCATGGTCAAATCTCCCTTTGCTGAAGATTTTGTGACCATTGTCAGAACCAATGATATCTTAATTTATGAGGCTTTCCATCAAGCCCTTGATGATGCGGCCCTTGATGATGCGCGGGTGCCTTGCACGATCACTTCTGTCAATAGTGAATGACAAAGTCGACCACGATTGGCTTCAAATCCTTGCTACACTTGACACCCATGTAGGTCGCAAAATCAACACACAATATGTGCTCCCAAACAGCTAGACCATTCATGAACCCTGTAAGGCCATTGCCTTGCTTAACACCCTGAGTGTAAGTATAGCTCCACAACCTAAAACAACCACCCTTTGGGTCTGGATAGATTTCCCCTTTGGTAGAAACATGCAAAGAAAACATGTCTTGCTATCTCCCACAACTAACCATAATATTTTACCATGGGAAACATGGGTCTCTCTAGGAAAACCCTCTCTTAAAACTACCCATGACAAAGTTCAATTACCTAGTGGACAATGCATACAAAGCCTTGGGTCTTTTACACAAACTATACATATTGTACCTAACCCATTGGCTTGTAAGTTTTATGTGGTTCCCACAGGTGAAACAAAAGAAGTTATCATCCTTAACGGAAGCTGGGTCCAGAGTGCTACAAGTACAATTAACTTAGTTGACGACACAGCTACCCTCAAGCTTCCCCAGGGCAAGTTAACAATGATCCTCTAGGATGGGGAGTGCATCAACTCTAATCCTCTTCAATGATCCTCTAGGACGAGGAGTGCATCAACTCTGATCCTCTTCCCCCACCAACTACTTCCACTTCTCACTCCACCCACACTAACTGGTAAATCTTCCATTGTCCTTGAACTACCACCAGAACTCAACCCACCAAGAATATGCATTGGACTCCCGACCAAGAATGGTCTACAACATTGTGGCAAGCCCACATATATCCTATGGTCCACACCAATCTCATATTCATGGGGGTGTGGAAAGCTCTTGGAAAACCCACACTAATAAAAGAAAACACTTATATTCAAATTTCACATGAAATGCGTTTAATGAGTGTTGGGCCTTTCATTCCTAAAATTAATATTAGAAATAACCAGTTGGAGTGCATATTTCATGTCACATGCTCGGGGTGACTCACATCCTCATAACCAAGTGGCTGCAACATATACACCTCTTCCTGTAAATCCCCATGCAAGAATGCATTCTTTACATCCATTTGCTGTAAAGACCATTGCATTGACGTAGCCACTACTATCACAACTCTCACTGTTGCCATCTTGGCAACTGGGCTCTAAAAGTTTCCTCATAATCAATGCCATATGTCTGCACATATCCTTTGGCTACCAATCTAGCCTTGTACCTGCTTATGCTTCCATCACTGTTATGTTTTACTTAGTATACCCACTTGCATCCAATGGCTTTCTTGCCTTCAGGCAATTGCACTAAATCCCAAGTCTCATTTCCATATAGTGCATCCATCTCCTCATCCATAGCTTTCTCCCAACACACATTTCCAATAGCGTCATCAATGCATGTGGGCTCTACAACCTGTACAAATTTTGCCATGTATGCATAGTGATGTGCCACATAACCATCATAAGTAAACCTCTGCACAGGATTCTTCACTCTCCCAAATACTCAAAGACTGTGATTGCTGACTTACATTTTGTGCAACCACATTTCCACTCACATCAGCCCCAACAGCTTCTTTTTCAGTAGCATACCAGCTGCTCATCTCATCAAAAACAACATCCCTGCTTACCCTCAACTCACGTGTAGCAGGGTTATAACACCTATATCCCTTTTGCTCAAGGGAATACCCAATAAACACACATTTTTTAGCTTTTGGATCCAGCTTAGTTCTCAACTCATCTGGCACATGCACATATGCAATGCATCCAAAGACTTTAAGACGAGACAAATCAGGTTTTTTGCCACCACAGTAAACCTCTCCTCTGGAGTTACATCATGTATGGCTATAGTTGGAGTCCTATTCATGATGTAAATTTCTGTAGAAACAGCCTCAGCCCAATAGCTATGCTGCATATTCTTCCCTCCCATCAATGCTCGCGCGCAATCTCAGCAATGTGCCTG
Source organism: Cibotium barometz (assembly GCF_041138505.1). Taxonomy (NCBI): domain Eukaryota; kingdom Viridiplantae; phylum Streptophyta; class Polypodiopsida; order Cyatheales; family Cibotiaceae; genus Cibotium; species Cibotium barometz. The sequence continues at coordinate 60,479,538 of NC_141054.1, read as the reverse complement.
TTTTTTCCGCTCAGCAACTCCATTTTGCTCTTGAGTGTATCTGCATGTAGACTGTCTCCGAATACCATCCTTCTTCAAAAATTCAGAGAACTCATTGGAGAAGTACTCTCCCCCTCCATCTGACCTTAGGCACTTTACATATTTCCCTGTTTTCTTTTCAACCACAACTCTAAAATTCTGAAAATGAGTGAACACCTCACTCTTCTCCTTCATGAAGTAGACCCACACTTTCCTTGTGTGGTCATTAATAAATGTCACATAATACCTACAGCCTCCCATAGACATGGTCTTTGTAGGACCCCATACATCTGAATGCACAACATCTAGTGCATTTTTGCTCACATTTTTGTCAAGTGGAAATACATGCTTTGTTTGCTTTCCAAATTGGCATGCTTCACATATTTTCTGCATACCTTCAAGTTTAAACTAATGTCTGTGTCTGCAACAATTCCTGAACCATTTGCAAACATCGCAGCACTCACTTCAGGCATGTTTACATTCAATGTAAACATTCTGCCCACTCTGTTGCCTTTTGCAACCAGCCTACACTTGTCTTTAAAGTATTCAACATAACAGCCATCAGGGTTAAACCAAACCTGCAAACCCTGCTCAATCATCTGGCCAACTGAAACCAGATTCTTTATTATGTTCGGAACGTGAAGTACATCTGCAAGGTACTTTACTTTGCCATCCTGCATGGACAATGGCACATCTCCAACATGGGCAATTAGATGAGCAGTGTCATCCCCTCTTTCCACAAAACCTGGTCTTTCAAGGTTTTTCATCTCCTTGAACCACTCCCCATGATGTCATGTGGTTCGAAGCACCTGAATCAACGTACCATACATCATCTTTATGTGCTGCTTCAACATTTTCAGACATGGCATTAACGACATGCTGCATAACAAAAAACCTTTCATTATCCTCATTGTTTTTGCTCGAGGATGTATAGTTGTTTTGTTGAAATTTCCCATTTTGCATGTCAGCCTGCTTCTTATAACCATCTGCCTGCACATGTCCAGGCTTACCACAATAAAAGCATCCACGTGTATCATTATACTGCCTTTGCCAATTTCCACAACCTCTTTGACTCCCCCTACCTCTGAATTGGCCTCTTCCACCTGCATGTTGTTGTTGTTGTGAATTCTAGGATTGTTGTTGTTGCTGCTGCTGCTGGCCATAATTCTGATTACCTGTTCGGCCACCTCCTTGGCTATGTCCACGGCCTCCTCTACCTCATCCTCTTCCTGAACTTGTGTAGAAGGCCTCTTGCTCTGAACTGTTTTTGTTTTGTGAAGACTGTTGGTCTTCACCCAAGCTCTTCTCTTCTATAATCAACATAGACACCAAATCTGTGAAATTGGGAATGTTTTCCCGAGTCTGAATAGACGTCTTGAATGCCTTGTATTGTGGCCCGAGACCACGTAGACAGACTTCCACCTTATCATCATCATCTACTGAAACGCCAATAGATGCAAGGGATTCCACAATACCCTTGATCTTCAATGCATAGTCATTCACAGACATACTCTTTTTCTCCATAGTATGAAGTTCATTCTTCAACTGTATCTTTCGTGCCTTGGTATTCGTTTCATACAGTTTTACCAAGGTGTCTCACGCCTCCTTGGGGGACTTGGCATCCTGTATGTGCCCAATCATGGTGTCTTGTATACTGATAGAGAGCCAATACATAACGCGGCTCCTTGGTTCCAATGCTTGAACTATTTCACATCTACAGCAGTCAGATTGATCCCCGGTATCTCCGATATGCCTCTTTATGCTCACCTTCTATATAGTCCCAGTAACCCTTTCCCATCTACAGCAGTCAGATTGATCCCCGGTATCTCCGATATGCCTCTTTATGCTCACCTTCTATATAGTCCCAGTAACCCTTTCCCATCAGAAAATTTGTTAACCTGAACCTCCAAGCATGGAAGTTGTTCTTATCAAGCTTCTCAGCAACAATCTGGTTTATGCCATCATTTGACATCTTGCCAGACACACAAATTTACCAGAAACAGCACTCTGGTTTGTCCTGCACAAACTGTTATATTTTCTGTAGCAGTACTGTACTACACTCAAATGTCACAATAACCAGTGACCTCAATGTGCATACATACACCCAATGGCAACTGTTGACCTCTTTGTAGCACACACAATGTCTGCACAACCAATCTGTCTTCCTACAGTTCTTAAAATAGAGTTTTGCAGAGAATCGATGACTTACCCGCAGTGCTTGAAATCACCTGCTTTCCGAAAAACGGAGGTCCTAACGCGCCCGAAATGCGTTTTGGCCCGAAATATAATGTCCAATAGCACCGTATAGTTGCCCTATAGCTTTACTCTCGCGAAGAAAGCTCCTCAATCAGAGATCATTTGCCGGTGCCTCCCGTAGAGCTCCCGACAAGGGTGTAGTCGCCAACACAAATAGGGAAGAGTAGTTGAAGCTCTTACCCTCGTACTGCTTCCTGTGCTTCTCTTGCTTGCAGCTCAGCCCTGAGCATGAACTAGGCTCTGATACCATGAAAAGATGCAAGGGAGAGGATAGCTTGAGCTCTTGCAAGCAAACACACACTCACAAAACCATATACAAAGATAAGAGTACACACAATATGAAAGGTACTCAACCAATATATATACTAGGGTTCTCTATAGTGTGAACCCAACTAAATGAGCTAGCCCTATAACTATGCTAATCTCTAGAATGGCTATCACACAGCCTGTCATCCCACTGGCCGCATATCACCCATGATCTCACCAACCATGCCAGTGGTGTAAGTGTGGGGCCTATCCCCCAGGCGGGTCATCAGTGTCCACCGCCTCACTAGATGAGCTCAATATCTCAACAATGTGGTGGGTAAAAACATAGTCCATGGTAAAATAACCCATCACTTGGATAGTTATTGGTGAGGAAACATGGAAAACTTATGTGCTTTTGCTTTCAAATCCCTTACACCGCATTGTCGTCATCATTTTTGGGCTTTGCACGTTACTCATAAAATTATACACTAAGGTACACCCACATAGAAAGCACATGTTTTTTCTTAAGCATAATGCAATATGCACCTTTTCATTATCACACAAACACTACACAGCCAAGCAAAGAAATTTTGGAATTTCTACCATGACAAGAATCGGGTGTCATTATTGCCAAATTGCATGTAATACTACCATGTCAAGAATCAGGTGTCATTCTTTTCGAATTGCATGTAATTCCTCATCAATCACATGACGACACTCTTGCCTGGTGACACCTTGTCACTCTAGTCAATAACACATAATTACTCAAAGTTCAATAAATGATTCACACCAAATTGCATGATATTCTTGGGCTATGTCCCATAGCATGTGATTACATGTTATTCATGAATATTGTTCATTAATCCTAATTAATAGTTCCACATCAACTATCGTGCTATTGTTGTTGGTGAATCACATGTTTTTCCTCACCCACTCACCAAATTGCATGTATTTCTTCATCAAATTATGCATCCACTAGGTATCTCCATGAAACATGTCATTCACTGAGAATGATGAATCATTAAACATGTATTTCTTCATCAAATTATGCATCCACTATAGTGTCTCCACCATGATAGATCATTCACTAAATGACAGTTCATTCAGCATCAATCAAATTGTGCATCATTCATGGTAACTAAATGAAACATCATTCATGGTAACTAAATGAAACATCATTCATAGTTATTATTTTTATGTCTTTCTTCACCTCCTAGCCAAACTCTTGTAAAAGTTTACCACCTTTTCTCTCTCTAAATCACATATATTTTCTCTCTTTCCTTTCATATCCTTATCTCTTCCACACTAGACTCTCTCTATAATTTCATCTAACACATTATTTTCTCCTGTAATAGACATGTCTGGTGATTTAGATTCAATGGGTCCATGGAGTAGGAGCCACTGACACACCTCCCCAAGAGAAGGGACTTCACCCCACAACCATATGAGGAACATGTGGATCCTAGTCATGGAGGGATTTTGGGTGAGCAAGGAGACCCTTAATAAGGTGAACGACATAGCCACCCCCAAGAAAAGGGCCGACACCCCACAACCATATGAGGAACACATGACCATGAAGGGATTTTGGGTGAACAAGGAGACCTAAAAACCATATGATGAGGAACACTCCTTCTTAGCTAGGATCTTAGTCATAGGCTCTTAGGTGAACAAGGAGACCCTTGATGAGGTAAAAAATAGGGTTATCCACTCATCCACCATTAGGGAGGGATCTTGGGTGATGAACAAGGAGACCCTAGATGAGTTGTCATCCATCACAAAGGGCTCAGCAAGTAGACCATTAACAAGGTGAGAATGAGAGGGTCATCCACTCATCCATCAACATGGACAAAAACCATGGCTACCACACCATCAGCTAATCACTCCCAAATATACATATATCTTTCAACAACAATACCAAGGTAGGAACAATCAAGGTTCCAAATAAGGAGAATGTGAAGATTGATATTACACCTGAGCTCACTAGGGAAGCCCCTTAGGGGGTTCACCTAAAAATATGTAAGTATAGCACGTGAGTTCAAATGAAGGGGTTTACAAATACATTTACAGAAGGGGTTTTTTTAATTAATTTTGAAAAAAAAACCTGTAAGTCCATAAAGAAAAAGGGGTCATTTTATTCATGAAAAATTTACAAGTAAGGGGCATTTAAAATACCCCTTGAACACATGTGATACATAGGGTTTCTTAGTAGTGCACCCCCCGAGGAAATCCCTAAACATTCTTAAGGTCAATACCCCCTACAAGTAGTATGACAATAGAGGTGGAATGGACAAGTATAAGACACAATATATGAAGAAGTATACAGAGGCCAGTGACATGACCCTATGTGTTCTGCCCAGGGGGTCCCCTCCCTAGTAGACGCGGTTCCCATGGCCACATTTGGGAACTTATGGGCAACATAACCTTATTACTCTCTACCGAGAAGGGCTTGTTTGGGAATAATCCACTTATGGTGATAACTGCCATACCATTGAGGATCCTTTGTGGGACTACCATATATGGAAATGAGGTTCTTTCCCCAATCAAGTTCTATCTCCTTTTCTTTCTTTGCCTTAGCTCTCTTTGTGCTAGCTCATAGTTTCGTTTCCTTCGAGTTGAATGACTAAGTTTTGGTTCATCAAAGACTTTCACTTGGGCTATATCAATTGGGAGTGGTCTAAAATACATGACTTTTTGTAACTCTTCTCCCTAATTATTTATAAACTTTTAGTGAACATCTACTGTCCCAACGTATTGTAGCCATTGGACCATGGTTGTTCTTTCATTCAGTCTCAAGTTTCTGCTTGCCTTATAATGTTTTCTTTTCCTTTATTTTCTCAGTGATCTCTTGCTTCATTGGAGAAGCTTCATCTTTTGGTTTTGTTTTAGTTTCACTTTTAGTTTCAATTATGCCAGTTTCAATCTCCAATGTTTGTTGTGGTATCATTTTAGCCTTAGAGTTTCAGACTCTTCAGAGGTGTACAAATTAGATTCCTTTTCCCATGTGAACTTAAGCTCACTACACTCCCTAATTTCCTCAGTATTTGGGTATATGGCACTCATCATTCGCAAAATGGTACAACCTTAGGAAGTTCTTTGCCACCATCACGATTGTTCCCCACTTACCCCATGTGTCTAATGTGTCCATGATTTGAATGAATCTAATTCAAATCACCTCCCTCGTCTATGGCATGTAACGTGTAGGCTTAAGCTTTCTCTATTCTTTTGGTAGTATCCATTTTACAAATGAAGTAGTATTACAATGGAACATAATGGATTATTTTATTAGATTGATTTTTTAAAATTCCACGACTACCCACAGCCACAGGGTGTACACGACCAATCACAAGATCTACTCTAAGGATTGAATAATCAAACTGCAACAACAAGTAGACATGGTTCCTTGCCCAGTCTCATGAACCATCTTAGCTTCAAGCATAAAAGGCCATCCTAAGATCATCTCATAGGAGTCGGGTTATTTGGTAAAATCCATCACAATGAAGGTATGCTTTACTCGATGTTTCAACACTTTAATCTTAAGATCTCGTAGCATCCCAATAGGCTTGGCAGTTGTTCAATTGACCATCTTAACAACAATGTCGGAGACTTCAAGATTTATTGGTGATCAGACTCACTCCTCTGCCACCGTCGAGGACTCCCATTACTGTGATTCCTTTGGTAGTGACAAAAAGGGTTGTATTAGTCTCATCAAAATCAAACTATTGCCCCAATTTGTTCAATGAAATTTTGACTATAGATTTAGTATGGTCATCTAGCACACTCCCATATGAAGGATGTGGCTTATGCATGTCTACAAAAGGTGGTAATCAATCATGAAGTTCCCAAGACATTTCAACATAGCAAAAAGTTTTAGGTCTTCACCCAAATGTGCAGTGATTGTGGGAATTGGTGAGATTGGAATCTCCACCATGATGATTAGAAGTTCTTTTAATTCTTATAAAGGATGACCAGGATATGAACCAAGTTTCAGTTTGTTTGATTTTTTGACTATTTGGTTCTCATCTTTTTTGGTCTCCTTTGGTTTTTCTGGTGATTTTTTGGTTTGCGTAGAGTCAGTCTATGTGCTAAGACTAAATCAGAATCCTCATCAATCTCATTCATGTAGACTGGTTCATTGGATGCTCCCAAGTTTACCTATTCTGTATTCTTAGTAGGTTTACTCTCCTTGAAAGATTTATTTATTATATTGCTCTTCTTATTTTTGGATTTAGCTACGAAGGTAGCTTGGGTTTCTGTATTCTTTTCTAAAATTGGTGTGTTTTGAACCATGATTCTTGGTATTTCATTGTAGCTTGGGTTTTTGTATTCTTTTCTAAAATTGGTGTGTTTTGAACCATGATTCTTGGTATTTCTTTTGAACCATGATTCTTGGTATTTCATTTACAGAGGAGGGGTTAGGTTTCTTTAAGATTGTTTTTTGAGTTTAGATTCTCACCCCAATCATGTTGAGGGGCATTGGGACAACAACAATTATAAGTTGTGGGGTGGCATGCTAGAAGATGCACCTTGAGGGACTGTTGTGTTCTTTTTTAAAAATTCAACGATTCTATGTGGTCCCTAATAGTGATATAATTGAAGAGGAGTTCTCTTTGTGGTAGCATTGATGTCTTGGCCTCTTCCTACCACTAGCTAGTACACTGGTTTGACTTCTTCTCTAGCATCAACTACATAGTAGGCAAGGTAAAGGTATGTGGAGTCTTAAATGACATGAGATGTGGTCTCAAACTCAACCTCATACTTAGGATAATCATCAACAATGTCCCTCAAAACCTATTTGATTAAGTCGTGTAATCCTTGGAGTGTAATCCTTGGAGGTGGGGGTTGAGGTCCTAAAGAAGTACGGATGGGATGTCCACCAAAAGGATGTATCTATCATGTCTATAAATGTTATGAGCATATTATCTTGGCAAGCATCCAAGATGATGATAATAGCACAAAGTCTATTACTCCTCAAGGCCCTACTCATATAAAAACTTATAGTATCTCCTTGTCAAAAAAATATATCGCTTCCTTCTTTTGGTAATTCAGAGGCAGGGGGAGTCAAAGAGGCCGTGGAAATTGGCAAAGGCAATATAATGATGCACGTGAATGCTATTATTGTGGTAAGCCTGGACATGTGCAGGCAGAATGTTATAAGAAGCACGCTGACATGCAAAATGGGAAAGTGCAGCAAAACAACTATGCATCCTCAAGCAGAAACAATGAGGATAATGAAAGGTTGTTTGTTATGCAGCATGTCGTGAATGCCATGTCTGAAAATGTGGATGCAGCACAAAAAGATAATGTATGGTATGTGGATTCAGGTGCTTCGAACCACATGACAAGTCATGGGGAGTGGTTCAAGGAGATGAAAAACCCGGAAAGACCAGGTTTTGTGGAAACAGGGGATGACACGGCTCATCCAATTGCCCACGTTGGAGATGTGCCATTGTCTATGCAGGATGGCAAAGTGAAGTACCTTGCAGATGTACTTCATGTACCGAACATAACAAAGAATCTGGTTTCAGTTGGCCAGATGATTGAGCAGGGTTTGCAGGTTCGGTTTAACCCTGATGGGTGTTATGTTGAAGATTTTAAAGACAAGTGCAGGTTGGTTGCAAAAGGCAACAGAGTGGGCAGAATGTTTACGTTGGATGTAGACATGCCTGAGATGAGTGCTGCAATGTTTGCAAATGGTTCAGGAGTTGTTGCAGACACAGACATATGGCATAAAAGGATTGGTCATGTGAATGTGCAGAGATTGAAGTCTATGCAAACAAAAGGAATTGTGACAGGGCTGCCAAAATTTAAAGTGGAAGGTATGCAGAAAATATGTGAAGCATGCCAATTTGGGAAGCAAACAAAGCATGTGTTTCCACGTAACAGGTATGTGAGCAGAAATGCACTAGATGTTGTGCATTCAGATGTATGGGGTCCTACGAAGACCGTGTCTATGGGAGGCTGCAGGTACTATGTCACTTTCATTGATGACCACACAAGGAAAGTGTGGGTATATTTCATGAAGGAGAAGAGTGAGGTGTTCACTCACTTTCAGAATTTCAGGTTTTTGGTTGAAAAGCAAACAGGGAAATATGTAAAGTGCCTAAGGTCAGATGGAGGGGGAGAGTACTTCTCCAATGAGTTCTCTGAATTCTTGAAGAAGAATGGTATTCGGAGACAGTTCACATGCAGATATACTCCGCAGCAAAATGGAGTTGCTGAGCGGAAAAACAGGCACATTGCTGAGATTGCGCGAGCATTGATGGAAGAGAAGAATATGCCGCATTGCTATTGGGCTGAGGCTGTTTCTACAGCAGTATACATCATGAACAGGACTCCAACTGCAGCCATACATGATGTAACTCCAGAGGAGAGGTGTAGTGGCAGAAAACCAGATTTGTCTCATCTGAAAGTTTTTGGATGCATTGCATATGTGCATGTGCCAGATGAGCTGAGAACTAAGCTGGATCCGAAAGCTGAAAAATGTGTGTTTATTGGATATTCCCTTGAGCAAAAGGGATACAGGTGTTATAACCCTACTACACGTGAGTTGAGGGTAAGCAGGGATGTCGTCTTTGATGAAATGAGCAGCTGGTATGCTGCTGAAAAAGAAGCTGTTGGGGCTGATGTGAGTGGAAGTGTGGTTGCACAGAATGCAGGTCAGCAATCACAGTCTTTGAGTGGACCAGGAGAGTCCTCATCTAGTGGGTCTGTTGATAGACCATGGAGTGGCAGGCTGCGTCATAATACCAGCCCTGCAAATGTGATTACTACATCACGTAAAGGAAAAGAGAAAGTGGTTGAGCCCCTTGGTATGCCTGACATTTCTGCAGGGCATTCTCATGTTGATGGAGAGTCTAGTGGCTCAGATATGAGTCTTGATGAGGAGCTTGGGATCCCAGCTATGAGAACACCTGGTGTAAAGAAGGCTATGAAAGCCATGAATGAAAAGCTGCGAAGATCAGGGAGAGTGAAGAACCCTGTGCAGAGATTTACATATGATGGTTATGTGGCACATCACTATGCATATATGGCAAAGGTTGTGCAGGTTGTTGAACCCACATGCATTGATGAGGCTGTTGGAAATGTGTGTTGGGAGAAAGCTATGGATGAGGAGATGGATGCACTTTATGGAAATGAAACTTGGGATTTAGTGCAATTGCCAGAAGGCAAGAAAGCCATTGGATGCAAGTGGGTGTACAAAGTTAAACATAACAGTGATGGGAGCATAAACAGGTATAAGGCTAGATTGGTAGCCAAAGGATATGCGCAGACATATGGGATTGATTATGAGAAAACTTTCAACCTGGTTGCCAAGATGGCAACGGTGAGAGTTGTGATAGCAGTGGCTGCGTCAAAGCAATGGTCTTTACATCAAATGGATGTAAAGAATGCATTCTTGCATGGGGATTTGCAAGAAGAGGTGTATATGTTGCAGCCACCTGGATATGAGGATGTGGGTCACCCCGAGCATGTTTGCAGGTTGAAGAAAGCCTTGTATGGCTTAAAGCAAGCACCAAGAGCATGGTCTGACAAGATTTCTGAATATCTTGTCACTATTGGCTTTCATGTAGCCAATGCAGATTTCTCGCTGTATGTGAGACATGGTGATAGAGGAGTTGTGCTTGTTGTCATCTATGTAGATGACTTGATCATTACGGGGGACCATGATGCAGAGATCTTTGATGTAAAGATCTTGCTTAGACAGAAGTTTGAGATGAAGGATCTGGGGGAGCTCAGATATTTCTTGGGCATTGAGGTGATTAGGTCACCACATGGTATTGGATTACTGCAGAGACAGTATGGCTTGGACATGTTGTCCAAGTATGGTATGACAGGCTGTAAGCCTATTTCCGTGCCATTGGATCAGAATGGCAAGTTGAGTGCAGACTCAGGAGAGATCTTGGAGGATCCTACTATGTATAGGAGCATAGTAGGAAGTTTGATCTACATGACGATCACCAGACCAGATTTGAGCTATGCTGTTGGGTTGGTGAGTCAGTTTATGCAGGTTCCACGGAAACCGCATTTGGATGCAGTGAGACGCATACTGAGGTATGTGAGGTCTACTTTGCATTGTGGACTATTCTATGAGACTGGGACAGAGATATGTGTACATGGGTACACAGATGCTGATTGGGCTGGTAGTATCTCAGATAGAAGATCTACCAGTGGATTCATGTTTTCTTTGGGGAGTGCTGCTGTGACTTGGAGCAGCAAGAAGCAGCCTACGGTTGCTCTATCGAGTACAGAGGCCGAGTAGTACAGAGGAGCTGCTATGGCAGCATGTGAGGTAGCTTGGTTGAGAAAGCTACTTGCAGATTTGGGTCTATCTGTGGATAGACAAGTTGTCATTTTCTGTGACAACATTAGCAGTATACAGTTGGCTAGGAACCCAGTCTTCCATGCTCGTACGAAGCACATAGAGGTCCACTACCACTTCGTCAGAGAGAAGGTCTTGGCAGGAGACCTTGACCTTGTTTATGTCAGCACAGAGGATCAGGTAGCTGACATCTTTACCAAAGCATTGGGTACAGAGAAGCTCCGCAGATTCAGGGCTTCGCTTGGTGTACATGAGATGGAGTTGAGCTCGAGGGGGAGTGTTGAGATATCAAGCTCATCTAGTGAGGTGGTGGCCACTGATGACCCGCCTGGGGGATAGGCCCCACACTTACACCACTGGCATGGTTGGTGAGATCTTGGGAGATATGCGGCCAGTGGGATGACAGGCTGTGTGACAGCCATTCTAGAGACTGGCATAGTTATAGCGCCAGCTCATTTAGTCGGGTTCACACTATAGAGAACCCGTGTATGTATTGGTTGAGTACCTTTCATATTATTGTGTACTCTTATCTTTGTATATGGTGTGTTGAGTGTTGAGTAGAGAAGAAGAAGATTTTCAGCCTCTCACCTTGTGTGTTCTCTATTAGGGTTTTGTGAGTGTGTGTGTGTGCTTGCAAGAGCTCAAGCTCTCTTCCCCCCTGCATCTTTTCATGATTAACCAAGCCAACACCTGACCTAGGGTCCTTAGTGGACATTTAAAAAGAAAGCATTTATTATCCGGTCCTCCTCCCTGACTCAAGAAGCAACTCCTCTGGAAGAAAGGAAACATGCACTACCTTTTCAATTGCAATATATTATCATATCTATCTCCAATCACTATGGCTTGCAACCTCTTCTCACATGCTACAATTGTTTTAAACCTGCAAATAAAGAAGTCACTTTAATTGGGTAAAAGTACACCATACATGGATTACAATGCTACTACTATATTAACACTAGTAGCACACCTTTGATTTTGCACAAGAGGAATCATTTCTTCTAAGATGTTACTTAGTTCTGTCTTCCCCATTTCACCATTTTCTTTGCCTACTATAGCATCAACAACCAACTTTCTAGCAACAATCATTTGTACTCTTCTTGGACCATTGTTCCTGTCCACTCGCAACACTAATGAAACCAATTTTATTATTCTCTCTATTTTCCAGCCTTGGAGGTTCCAGGATGTACCTCATGTGAATGGTCACGGATGTGCACCATCAATCGTGTCATTCTTGAGTCCATTGGAAAAATCTAATACACCATGCAATTGCAAGGCTCTTTACACAAGATAAATTTTTTACAATAATGACATGTAATGCTATTCCTCTCATCTTCATAGAGTAGGCCTTTGCTAACTTGTTTATCCAAATATCCATGGAAGTAATAATCATTAAAATTTTTATTATTAATGAAGGACATGTGATCCTATGGCACTCCAGTGAACCCAAGCAAAAACTTAGACGCATAGTATAATACTAACATGTTAGTTCTATGTGGTCTTGTCCATAAATGACCATCAAATTTGTACTCCATTCTTTTGAACTCATTATAGGTTGGAGGCAATTCAATTGTTATATTTCCATTGTAAGAACATGGAAGCTCTTTCACTTGCTTAATGTTTTCAAAATTCTGTATCATACTCTTTAAGCGAGCACCTCTTGGATTCTCCAAAATCCATGAAAGAACTGACATAGGTAACTTTTTTTTCTTCTCCTCTTCACTAGACTCAAGATTCACAAAAGCATGTTTGGTAGTGTCTCTTGGAGGTCCTTCAAGATCAATGACATCATTCAATAGTCCTCCTTTTGAGTGACCCTGCAAATACTCATTGATGGCTTCATGATTCTTGCTACAACCATCATTGTTATCGCTATCTGAAATATACAAAGAAGTCATGCAATGCTCCATAACATACTTAGTTGACAATGACGAGTCCAACACAAAGTGCTCATGCCCCTCAACATCCCACTGAGAAGGGGTTTCCACATCCATACACTCTTGACCAACTTGAATAACCGCCTTCAGAAAAACAAACTTGTGAGATGGAGGTAAAAGGCTTTGCAAGCAAAAATGGCTAAGAAGAAGTTTGTTGTCCCGCAAATGAACTTGCCTAACTAGAGTTTCATTACCTATCCTCCATGTTATTGAAGCTTCAGTGAGCCCCATAGCACTCCCACAGAGATACACACCTCAATCAATACAGAGCACCACTCAAAGAACCAAGAAGAGGGGGGGGTGGGTTGGCAACCCTCCACATTCAATAAACCTACAATAGTAGTTTGAGGACCCCCCACATTCTCAAAAGTAGAGGGATATGAGGGATATGAGGGATAGAGGGATATGAGGGTGGCCTCTAAGAGATGTCATTTCACTTAGACAATGTCATTCTCAAAAGTAGAGGGATATGAGGGTGGCCTCTAAGAGATGTCATTTCACTTAGATAATGTCAGTCTCAAAATTGTCCCCAGGATCTGGTAGATCTAAGATATATTCCTGACATAACTACAATAAATGCTTTCATTTATTTTCCACATATTCTACTTTATACCTCTGGTGAGAGTGGAGCGAGATTATCACATGACATCCTTCTTTAAAAGTTAGAGTGATGTACACGATTTAAATATCATAAATATATATGTACATATATAATATACTATAAATACATATATTATATATCTAATTTTGTGTGTGTGTGCGTGTGTATATATATATAGTAAGGTGAATATATAACTATATACTATATCAGTGTACGTGTATACTATTTATATGTCTAAGGGTTATATATATATATCTAATATACTATATACTATATATAAGTGTGTGTGTATATATAAGTATTTACATAAGTGTATATATATGTATATTATATATATAAGTGATATATAAAATACTATATATATATATATAAAACTAATAAATATAAATACTATATCTAATATACTATATACTATATATAAGTGTGAGTATATATAAGTATTTATATACGTATTATATATATAAATGCTAAATACTATATGTGCCTTGTTTGATTGTTCTCTCTCTTGCTATAAGGGAGTGGATTTTCCTTCCTCTTCTTTCAGATTTGAGGATAACTATTGGATCTGTCATTTGCAGCTCCTCTTCTTTGGCCATGGATTTGTGCTGCTGGAGTTCTTGTACTTGCTGGGCATGAACGACTGTGAGCTCGTGGTTGTGGGTGACCTCCTTCTAGAGTTTCTCCTTAGCTTGTTCCAACTTTGCCTTAAGGTCCATATTTTCTTTGATTCTCTGAACAATGGTTTGTCTAAGAACCAAATTATTGCCTTCCAGTGCCTTGTATCTGGTCTCTTGCTCCTTAGTGTTCTTCAAACTCTTGACATCCCGATGCGTGGCCTCTGCCTGCTGCTAAGTGTTCCTTCAAAGTCTATACTTGTGTGTTTGACTCATTAACCGACTTCCAAAGTGCAATGTTACGATCATGCAGCATGTGTTGTGAGGAGATGGCAACGGCATACTTTTTGCTCCTACTCCCATGGTGTACTTGTGCTTGTGGCCCCTCGAGTCTAGCATGTGGTAGTTTTAACAGCTCATCCAACCCTTCCATAGTTTCCTACATGAACTGTTCATGAACTGTGGCCCCTCGAGTCCAGCATATGGTAGTTTTAACAGCTCATCCAACCCTTCCATAGTTTCCTACATGAACTGTTCATAATCGACATTCTGCAGGAAGGAAAGCTGGGGTAGTCTTTCTTCATCCTCCAAATGCCGTCTTTTGCTTGGTCTTGATGGCTCTTCACTCCTTTGTCTTTTTCCTGTATCCATATGGTCTGCTGGATCATGCACTGGGCCCGTTGGTGTCTCAATGTCTTGCGATTCCTCAGCAGCCGACACTGGAATTGATGTTGCTGGTTCTATTTCTCTGTAGGTGTGTCTGCCAAGGCTGAATCCTTAAGTGGGGATAGGTTCGTGAAGATAAGCTATGTCGGGCTCGTTGGGGGAGTAACTTGCTGCGTTTGCTCTTGAGTGGCCTGGGGCTGACTATGGCTTCTTGCATTGTCAGTGCTTCTTGGTATGATCATATTTCTTGTGCCATATTAGCCTCTAGTCTTTGAGATTCTGCAGCCACGTTTGAGATGATGCCCCTCATTTTTATTTATGTCTTCTTCTTCCTCCCCTTTGTGTTTCCACTAGTACAGCTTGGCCCTCTTGCATCTCTTCAACTGTCAATGCTGGTTGCTCTGGCAGTAATGCTAACTACATTGGCTCTGCTAGTTCGGTCTCTATAGTTCGGTCTCTAGGAGAGGCCTTTTTGGCACATGATTGAGGACTTTGGTCAGCAGGTACAGGTTGCATATCTTGGACTAGTGGGCCTTGAGATAGATTTCCATTTCCCTATGTATGTAATACACCCAATCCTCTTCCTTTTCTTCATGCTCTTTAGCAATCCTATTCAACGGGACCTTGCTCGGTCTACTGGGGCTTCACCTGCATGATCAGCGTCATAGCTCTGTAGGCTTTCTCCATGACCTCATCCCGGATATTCTCATACTCTGCCCCATTGGAGTTATATGAACTTTTCTTTCGCATAACATCCAAAGGCATTTTGTCAAAGGCATGGGCGTGGACTTTGACTACTAGTGGGAGCTGCAGAGTGTCACAGATGAGTTCTTCTATGATTAAGAGCTGCTATGTTGTGCCGTCGGCCTTCATGATGATGCCACGCTTGGTGGCTTTGTCATAATTCTTTATATATTATGCACAGAGCTCCGTGTCAATGTTCCTTGGAGGATCTGCGCCATTCTCCCTAGGCCTACTCTCTCTAGCTTTGACCTTTGCCTCTTCCAGGATTTGGACGCACTCCGAGCTGTGATATTGCAATGCTACCTCTCCATGATCGTATGGATCTCCTTGCTGATGATGGCCCCATGGAAGGCTTGGGCATATGGGCCCAAGTAGTTCATCTTTGGTCCTCGCACTGGTTTCTTCTTCTGGCTCATCGAGGAGCCTATAACATTGGCTTGGGTGACTGCAGGGGTCTCTACTGCTTCGGTGTCTGAGGCCGACATTTGTACATGAAAAGAAAATCAGTCTCTAGACTGGTGGGGTATAGGAACCACTCCTTTTCTTGTCTTTTCTTTTCTCCTTTGCTTTTTTATTTTGAATGGTTGAAGCGTGTTAATGTAGGAGAATTAAACAAGGTGTGTTAATTGAATAGGTGAATGTTTTGGCATGAAGGTGTAGGAGTTTGGTAGTCCCGTGAACCTGCAGGAGGTCATGTGAGGAGGGATTCCCGTGAGGATTTGTGATGTGAAAGTTAAAGACGTGAGAAGGGAGTTCCATGAGACGGAATCCCATGAGGTTATTACGAGAGAGGGAGTTCCATGAAACGGCTTCCCATGAGAATTTATTACGTGAGAGGGAGTTCCGTGAGAATTTGTGACATGAAAGTTAAAGACGTGAAAAGGGAGTCTCGTGAGACGGAATTTCATGAGAACTTATTGCGTGAGAGGGAGTGCAATGGAATCCTATGTGATTTTGTTACGTGAGATTTTTTGGAAGCATGAAGTTGCAAGCTTTTATTGTTCCGTGGAACTACAGTTTCGAGGGAGTTCCGTGAAACTGCAGGTTTTTGTGATGTTTTCATTTTTATGTTTCTGTCTATCAAAAGATCCCATGAGCACAAGTGATGATACCACAAGGGAAATTTTAGAAACAACATAGAATTCGGACAATGCTAATGTAGATGCTGTTAAAGAGCACGATATTGATTGATCATAAAAATAAAAAGGAAAAAGGAAAAAAGAATAAGAAAAGAAAATAATAATTGGTCCAATCTCTCACCTTAATTGGTGAATATCGATTAGGGTTGGAAGAACCGGGGAAGGTGATGCATGATCGGATGCGGGAGCTCAAGGTGATGCACGATCGGATGCGGGAGCTCAAGGTGACTTGAGATGGATCACATGATGCGAAAATGACGAAAAAGGAAAGATTTTTTGAATTTATAGCACAGCCGTTGGATTGGGCGACTGCCTTAATGAAGAATGCCGTTGGACTGATCGGGTGCCTTAATGAAGAATGCCACATGGTATCTTACGATTGGCCCATTGAGAGAAGTGACCGTTTCATGACGTGAAGCACTTTAGACCAATTCATGGCGTGAACTTTTTGAACTAGTTCACGGCATGAACTGTTTTTTTTGAGCTAGTTCATGGTGTGAAGTTTTTTGGATTGGCTCGTGGCGTGAACATTTTTTGGATTGGCTCACGACGTGAACTTTTTTGGATCATGAATATGCAAGATTGATACCTTCTATTTTTTTCTTCATGCGCAGTCATTCAAACATGCATTAAATAAGTGAATGATACCCAGTTTACCTTGTATTCATTTGGCAACAAATGGATACCTTCATCTTTTATTGCCACCATGAAAACCAACGTGATGCCTTGGGACTTCTAGGTAGGTGTTGCTGCAGGAATTTTAGCTCCATGTGGGAGTTTTTGATTCTTCCTTCCACCCAACTAAACAATGTTGTTACTGGGTCCTGTGGGGGTGGGGGCTTTTATCCATGTCCCTTGGCCAAACTTCTCTGTTTCTTTTAGCATATTTATCTAGCTCCTTGATCATATGATGAAAATCACACTTTTATAATAAAATATTTCTAGTATACATTTTTCTATGTCTAGAATGAAAATAACCCTTTAAGAATACTCATACGATGGGGATTACTCTTTTTAACATAAAATTTAATTACTAGAAATCCTCTTTTTCTTAATTCATCAATTATGCATAATATAAAAATCAATTTCTCCATAATTACAATGAAATTCTTTCAATTAATCTAGGATGATAATTCCTAGAATATGGTAGGAAGTCCTCTTTTCATGCTTTGAATGAAATTATTTTATGTGTAATTTTTACAAAAATTTTGCCATAGCTCCGCTGCTATGATGACTGATAAATCTCAATCATTTTAAAGGATAAAGCTTAACATTAAGGAAATGATTAGAATGATCCCTAATTGGATCATTAACCCATAATGGATTGAATCATCAATGTTCATGAAATACATAAACTAAAAGCATAGAAAAAAGCCATTAATTTGACCTCAAGCATAGATTAATCTTGGATTAAAGAAAAGCTTTATGAAAAGCTTCATTTGGATTGAGAATAGGTCATGAGAATGACCGTTCTTTGAGTGAGAGAGAGAAATTACATAAAAACCATTAAAATTAAGCATAAATAGAAATTTATATAATTCTTTACTACCATTCATCAATTAACTTCAATAGCATTCAAAAACCATTCCAATTAAGCTTCTCAAGCTTGAGAGGGGTTGAGAAGAGAGAAACATTGAGAATTTATAGAAAAGATCAAAATTCACCATTTACCTTACAAATTGCTTGATTCTTTGTTCACGGTAGAGGCCCCCAACCAATCAATTGGTTTGGTGTGCTGATGGAGTCACCAATGGAGATTGAAGAAAGAGGGAAGCTCCAATTTCTTCAATTTGGAGAGAATTTTAGAGAATAGTAAAAATTAGCATTATTTCAGCATAATTTGGCATAGTATAATTCTCATCTTTTTTTACAAAGACTCAGGTTCTATTTATAGGAGAGGGAGGCTCTAACCAAGACCAACTGATTTCTAAAATTTTTTAGATTTTAGTTTGGTTGAATTTGGACTAGATTTGGACCTAGTTTGGTTCCTTTTTTATTCGGTTTTGATTCGGTTTGATCCAAGAGAGAGGAGAGATAAAAATATCACATTATTTTTGAGTTTAAAACTCATTCAAGCATGTGAAGTATGCACCTCCTTAAAGGGACTCCCCTTCCTTACATATGTGTCAAAATGGAATGATTATACCCAAAATATCTCATTTTTTTAGTAATACTCATAGTTTTTTACTAATAACCCTTGTACATAGTCAACTCTTCATCTTATGTGAGCATTTACTCATTTTTGGGTAATTTCTTTTACAAATTAGATTTATCTCCTCCCCACACATGGATTGATCTTATTGGCCCATAGGAACCTTAATTTAAAATTTCGAAAAAATCTTGACCCTCAGGATAATGTCTCTTCAGCAGATTGCACCTTCTAGAAATCTTTTTGAACTTCTGTTTCAGGGGAACTTATATTAATAGGATGAGAAATTTTTCTATCCAAAAATATTCAAAATCTAAATAATCTCTCTCTAAAATATTTTCTCTCTCTAGGCCAAAACAGATAGAAATAAGATCTTTGATATTTCTGAAGAGGGATTTGACTACAGGGGAAGATACTGGATATCTGGAGAGACGGAAAACTCTCTCACTTGTAGTAAGAGTAGCACGATCCACGTGTAGCTCAATCCAATGGGATTTGCATCCCTGTCGGAGCTAGGGATTCGACCCGTACCGGTGCACAAGAGCTTATCCACAAATGGAGAGAATGCTCATGGCTACCATCACTTGACACTAGACTAAGCATACACACAAGCTCAACTTGTCCTCATTCCTACACACCCCTTCATTCACAAATACAAGCAAGAGGAATACAATCACTATGCACTCAAGCAAAGAGAAAGACCTCACTCCACTCCTATCTTCCTACAAGCATGCACACATTCAAGCATCAAGCTTCCATGAAAGCTTCAAATCAATCCATGTACTCAAAAATGAAATACTAAAAGCATGCATAAGAGTAAAATGATTAGAGAAGAGGATGAGAAAGACTCATGACATTGCTAATGATTCAATGAAGAGATTTACCTCATACAATAATGTAGATGGGGTGAGAGAAGAGTCTTCACCTCTATGGAGAAGAGGGAGAGTAGGTCTCTCAAAGGAGCTCTTGCATGAACTAAGCCCAAAAGTGTGTAAAGCTCTCAAATGAGCCACCTTTTATACAAAAATTCTAGGACTCCCATAAGTCCCCATGTGGTATTATTATCAAACCCTCTCCCACATTCATCTACAAAGTGGAACTCTTTTCAAGAGCCCTAAGTATCGTTTTTGTTGCATCCTGGTATTGATCTTCATTTGCAATCAACACTCCCCCCTTCCTATTTTGCGCACGTCCTCGAGCGCGGTGGTAGCATTTTGCCCAATGGAGAGACGGAAAACTCTCTCACTTGTAGTAAGAGTAGCACGATCCACGTGTAGCTCAATCCAATGGGATTTGCATCCCTGTCGGAGCTAGGGATTCGACCCGTACCGGTGCACAAGAGCTTATCCACAAATGGAGAGAATGCTCATGGCTACCATCACTTGACACTAGACTAAGCATACACACAAGCTCAACTTGTCCTCATTCCTACACACCCCTTCATTCACAAATACAAGCAAGAGGAATACAATCACTATGCACTCAAGCAAAGAGAAAGACCTCACTCCACTCCTATCTTCCTACAAGCATGCACACATTCAAGCATCAAGCTTCCATGAAAGCTTCAAATCAATCCATGTACTCAAAAATGAAATACTAAAAGCATGCATAAGAGTAAAATGATTAGAGAAGAGGATGAGAAAGACTCATGACATTGCTAATGATTCAATGAAGAGATTTACCTCATACAATAATGTAGATGGGGTGAGAGAAGAGTCTTCACCTCTATGGAGAAGAGGGAGAGTAGGTCTCTCAAAGGAGCTCTTGCATGAACTAAGCCCAAAAGTGTGTAAAGCTCTCAAATGAGCCACCTTTTATACAAAAATTCTAGGACTCCCATAAGTCCCCATGTGGTATTATTATCAAACCCTCTCCCACATTCATCTACAAAGTGGAACTCTTTTCAAGAGCCCTAAGTATCGTTTTTGTTGCATCCTGGTATTGATCTTCATTTGCAATCAACACTCCCCCCTTCCTATTTTGCGCACGTCCTCGAGCGCGGTAGTAGCAAGAGCTGCAACAAAAAAAAAAAACAATTGATACGAGTAAAGTCCTTTATTGAAAAGAAAAGAAAAGAAAAGAAAAATCAGCAATGATGACTTCACACGTGAGCATACAAGTGCAGGGCTGATTATAGTTTTAATTAGTACTAAAATAGGTGAGTAGAGATGAGTCAAAGTGAGACTGGAGTGGTAGATAATGCTATGCAAAGGCAAATGTGCTTAGTACACCGCCGGTTATGACCGCAGTCTCAATGTCCTACCAGTACTTAAGTTATTCCTAAGTGGCAAACCTACTCCTAAATATGAGCAAAGGTGATTGGAGCTCTCTCTTGTTTTTTTCATTTTCTTTTTTTCTTTTTTTCTTTTTTATATTATTTTTTAAATATGTGTGTAGAAGGTGATAAAGATTAAGTTTCTATCCCCATGAGACCCAAGCAATGGCCAAGAGACCTCCGCCAAGAGAATCCAAAGACCGCTAAGTATCTCAAGGGCGACAGACCCTTTTTCTTTCCTTTTATGACCTAAGGAGTACCCCCTGAAGATGAGGGCATCGGTCTTGAGGGCCCATAGTGTACCCCCGAGTCCTACCAACATCTATCAAGGCGATAGATTCCTCAAAGTTCTTCTTCTGAAGTTTTTAGACATCAGTGTTCACCCCATGGAAACCAAGGCATCGGCCCCAAGGTGCTGAGACATCCCCAGGTCCTACCAAGCACTTCGCATGGCAGTAGACACTTCATGTCGCAATTCACTTTGTATATATATATTTTTGTAGGGTATATTTTCATAAATTTTTATTACTCGTAGCACCTAGCTCATATCTAAGAGATAACTACCACTAGGGATAACTAATATACCTTGAAGACATAAGTACTTGGCATACTCCCTTGGTATATATCCTACACTGTCTTTGGATAGACATATCTTTTACTAAGTCTTCTAAGACTCTAGAATTCACTCACCATATTTTAACTACAAATCAAAAACTCAAACCAGCCAATATTGTGTACATGCAAACCATATATTCGAAAGATAAGAGCACTTAAAGAAATAAAGATTAAGATTTGCATACACCTGTTGTAGTGCCCTGTTGATGTTGTTCGTTTGCCTTGAATAATTGCTGATTTTGTGCAGATTGCTTCTCCTTGATCCCTGTAGGCATAGCATATCTCCCCCCTTCCTAATTTGTGTGCACGATAGGTGGACTGTAGGGGCGTATTTGATGCTCTTCTTAAGCTGAGATCGCTGCACAAAGTTTTATTAACAAACAAAGAAAAAACAAAAGAATAAAATTTGTTAGTGGTGCCAAACACCGAATATAGCCGAGGGGAAAAAACCCAATGGGAGAAAAGTGCCCTGGCTTGTCGTTCTTATTGTGGAGTCACTGAGTTACTCTTGCGCTGATGGTGGGTCCGTGTCCTCGTCTGCTGGAAAGATGGTATCAATTTCCTCAGGATGCAGAGACAACCCCTCACAAAAACCGGCCTCTGGAGAAGGTGGTAGAGGAAGGAGTGCTTCCTCACTGAAATATGGCATTGGTTCTATGGGAAGGTTAGTCAGACAGTTTTGATTTTGGAACTGTGCAATGTAGGTACTCATATTGATCCAATATTGACATGTGGAGGGTTGGGGAAGGAGGGCTTGCAAGATTGGTAGTTGCAAGTCATTTAGGCTTGTATCCCTCCATTGTTGTGCTTGAACCTCCTCAGGTAATCTTCGTTGATTTGGTCCCCTTTCTGGTATTCTCACATTAAGAAGATTATGGCGTTGGGGAGTAATTCCCACAATTTGCTTCATTAAGGCCGTGCCATATCGTCTAAAGTAAGAGCGGCATATCCAACAAATATGTGAAGCTTCACTTAATACTAGCCGTGCACACTCTTGACAATGTGGAAATGGGTGATGCTGTTGATAGAATAATGTGACAAAGTGATGCCCACAGCAACTTTCACCTAAGGGAGCATAGAAGTACCTAGAATGTGTTTGAAATGGAGGAGCACTATAACCCCCGCGATGATCTGGTCGAGTACTATCGGGGTCAATGCATGGTGGACATGTATCTCGCCAAATATCCATCAGGAGTTATCTGGACGTAGAACAATGAAATTTAGAACACTCATATCCATCATGACAATGCCAATCAAAAACAATATTATTTCAAAGAAAACACATCTTCTAAAGGCATAAGGAACTACATTATTCAAACATTGATTTACCAAAGAGCTTTAATTGTAGTGTTAATGCCTTATCTTTAGTTTTTGGTTTATCCTTTTTAAGAGGTGTAGACTTTAGCAATTGTCTTGGAATTTGAGCAAGATAAGAAGATTTAGGCATTGAAATGCTAGAATCTATGCTCAAATGAGACACATTTGGACTCGTCGTAGGTACACAAGTTGATGGTGGCTGAATTGTGTTACAAGGAGAAATCGGGACAACCGGTGTTTCAATACATGTTTTAGGAAGATCAACACAAGTAGTTTTGTAGGTGCTATCACAGCCACCTTTCCTTCCTTGAAGATTTTGTGTTGATTTCTTTTGCACCCACTGATATGGACAATATAGGGTGGCTTTTGGAATCTTTCTGAAACACTCTTTTACCTTTGCCAAAGCTTGGCTTTTTGGAAGCCAAATTGCTGTTGCACCCTCATAATAGCCTTGTGCTTTGAGCACATTTTTTGGGACCCATCGAGTAACAATCCGAGGTTTAGGCTTGGAAATGATGTGCTTCTTAAGAGGCTTAGCAACTGGACTAGATGGTACAATTTTGTACGCATCTTTGGGTAGCCACATTGATAATTCCTTCTTGCCTGGCCTTCTTTGAGCAGCAACTAGAGTAGTTGGAACATGCCAGCCATGGCCCTCACTTGAGTACTCATCAATTATCCACATCATTTTTTTTGGAGCTTCAAGAGCAGATGTTGATTGTGGGTCGGGTAAGGTAGAAACATTACCCCTTTGACACGATAAAGCTCGTGGTGTAGCAGAGACTTCCTTAACATGCAATGTTGTTGTGGATGCATTCCTATAGTATAAATAATCTCGAAGGTTATGTGGTTGTACCATTCGTATAGGAACAATATCATATCCATCTGAGTCACAGAATTGAATTGGCTTCGGTAAAGCACATGTCGATAATGTTGCAAGGACATGACTCCATTCTAATGGATCAATTAAATGCTCAGGGAAGGGTTGTGGAATGTATGCCTCGTCTGATACACTTCGATTACCCTTAAGTCTCTCAGTGTTGAAATCCCTACATGAGGCTCCCTACATCCATAAATCTTCTCGCCCATCTGACAATGTAACTCTTGAGCCCTCAGATGAAGCAGAATCAAACTCATCTATTGGAGACCTTGTTACATTACGATATGAGTGATTCCTTAGGTTGACCCTTGTGATGACAGAATCATGTCGGAGGTACAAATAATTGTATCCCCAATCTTGAATCATTTGAAATTGTCGCATGAATGGTCTACCCAATATCACTTCATAGTTTGGATGCTTTCCAAAATCCACTACTGCAAAGGTATGCTCATATTCAATCCCACATGTGGTGACCAATATGTTCTCAAGCAGCCCAAGGGGATGTTCTAAGCTTCCATCTGCTAGCTGCAAGCGCATCCTGGTACTCCTAATAGCTGGTTTGCCCCACTTTTCCCAAATGGACCGTGTTACAATGCCCACTCTTGCTCCACTATCAAGTATTGCAGTTGAAGATACTTTTCGCACTTCTAATGGGAGGGTAGCATTTCCCTGATCGTCTTCACAAAATTTTCCCACTTTGTTGATAGGAACTGGCATTACATGCTTTGTTTCAGAGTGTATAGTACACTCATGGTGACCCTTTTGTAGCAATACCTGCTCTGACAAACATGTGGCAATATCATTCCACAACTCAGGTTTAAGCTTTATCAACTCAAGCAAAGGTAAGGTACAAGCCACTGGTGCAGACAAAATAGCTTGCACCATACTCATATCTTTCTCCTTAGTCAACCTTTTATGCATGGAGGGTATCCTCAAGGTTTGAGAACAGTTCTCATATTCTCCCAGATAGGACGGTAAGGTTTTCATTGTATGCTTACTTCTAGGAGAAACAGTTGTTTGAACTTCCTCCGGGATGCTTGGGTGTCTAAATTTGTTTCCCGTGCCCCTGGTAAAATCCACCTCAGAGAATGGAGGCAAACTAACAGAAGACATGTTCTCATTAATTTTCTCAGTTACTGCGGCCCACATTTCATTTGCCATGTCCTCATTAGCATCAATAACTTCATCATTGCATGGGAAGACAAGGCTAGGTGATGGCAGAATGTCATCTTTTAATGGAGTGTCAATTGGTGCAGACCTTTCGCTCTGAGCTTGTGAAATGAGCTCACTTTTCATTTCCCGACTTGATGACACTTCTGGTATGGTTTCTAATGTTGGCTTAAGAGAGGCTGGGCCATGAGGAATAGGTGGTGGTGGTCCCTCAAGTATTGACTGAGCTTCCCTAATGAGTTGCTGATGTACAGCTAGATTGATCTTCTCCTCACGAGGGTTTGGGTATTCTTGAAGCTTTTTGGGTAGCTCAGATAAAGCTGCAATGCGACTTCTATGAGCATCAATGATGGCCTCTAGAGTCTCATTCACTTTATCCACAAAAACAGAACCCCCAGAACTATCCTCAGTCGTACTAGCCTTATCTTGTTTAACACTAGGCTCAGGTTGAGGTTGATGTTCCTCACGCACTTCCTGGGATGTAAAAGTTTTATCCCGTATGTTTTGTTTAGAGGTCTCCTGAGAACTAGTGGATGTACTTTTAGTTTGTTTGTTTCGGTTCTTCTTTCTCCTAGTGGTTTTTTTTCTATTGGACTGTAGGGTCTTGTCCACTAGATTTGTCTTTGCGTCCCTAGTTCGAGGTGTCTCATCAGTTTGTATTTCAGCGTTTCGTGTCTGTGATCGAGTCATGACTCTAAGTGGCACGACATCCTCATTCTCAGATGAAGGTGGTGATGGAATTGCCCCTACAAGGTTAAGTGAAACCTTTGGTTGAGAGGTGCCTTCCTCATGTGGTTTCAGCAGACAGTCTTTTGGGAAGTGTTCTACACAACACCCTAGACAATATCTTTCAATTGGTGAAAACTGTTGTACTGTTGTATTTGACCGAGATGCTTGCCTTGAGCGATGTGGACAATCACGAGCCCAATGGGGTTCTCCGCACTCATAACAGGGGCCCATTGGTTTGGTCTCTACTTTCCTTGGCTGCCATTGACCTGAGGGGCCTGGAGTCCTAGGTTGGTAGCCGCCTAGCAACATTAAAGAGTTTTGTTCCCCTGGTTGAGTCTCCAGTGCTGGGCTTGGGTATGCGGGACTTTCAAAGATATTTTCTTTGGATGAATATGATACATATTCTTCCTCCACATATCCTGGGTTTACCAATTCTCTACACATATTTGAGTTGTCGTAGTCGACAACCCTCACAGGAGCAGTCCCTGGAGCAGGAGGTTGAGCACCAAGAACAGGTCGTGCTTGTTCTTGTGTCATCGGTGGCTTACGTTCAAAACTAGTATACTGTTGATACATTTGTGGAGCCACTCCACCTCTCGGCTGCTCACGTTCCTGTCTCATTCTCGCAATGCGAGTACAATCTTGTGTGGTATGAGTGAAGTTCCAAGCACAGGCTTGGCACCACTTTTTTGTGGGTTGGTTTGTGACTAGAGGAGAAAAGGTATTACAGTCCTCTGTTTTATGGTCACCGCCACATGCTCCACAAAGATGAGGACCTGTAGGAAGCACACTCCTCATTCTCTGCTGCTGTTGTTGTGGCTGCATGGGTGGACGATAGGTCTGTCCCAATCTCCGTAGTACTAGGTTAGCTATCTGGTCTGGATTTACTAGCGCGCTAGACCCTGAACTTTGGTCATCACCCCACTGATTTCTAGGTTTCACCTCAGGGCCAGAACCATCTTGGAACTTGAAGTTATCGGTGAAATCCATAGCATCATGGCAACACTCATTGAAACTTGTATGCTTCTTTGCATAGAGATGTGTATGCAGTGTCGAATTTTTAAGGCCTTTTAAGAAGAGAGAAATTAATCGACTTTGAGCGGGTTTCTCATCTTCTGGGCAACGATTAATGTACTGCTTCATTCTATTTACACAGTCTCTAACACTCTCATTCTCACCTTGTTTGAAAGAGTAGATATGCGCTACTGTGTCATGTTGAATTCCCATCAAGGAAAAAGCAGCAATGAATCTCTCTTCCAAAATTCGTAAAGAAGTTTTGTCTGAAGCCTCTAATGCCTGAAACCAAGCAAGGGCTTTTCCTTCAAGGGTGAGTCCAAACCCTTCTATTTGAGTATGCTTATCAGCAACTTGCTCAGCTCGAACTGCTTGCCTAAAAGCTGCTACATGATCGTATGGATCTCCCGACCCTTCATATTTCTTTACCAATTTCTGAAGAGTTGATGGCCTTACTTGTCGTGAATACTCATCATAGGGCCTACGGCCTCTCACTCTCAGTGGGAATTGTTCCTCTCGTTGGAAAGATGGTCCACATGTTTCCAAAATTGGTGTGGGTACCCTATTACCAGCCTCACCAAACCCCTCCAAAGATCTTGTCACCCTCATTTCAGTTGGTGCATTTATGGGAGGCCGAGTTAGCTCCCCTATCCTCCGATTGTTATAATGAGAGAGATGTTGGTGTGATGTGACCTGTGGTCGCACAGTTGGTGTAGGACGATATCGTGGTGCTAGAGTTGGGCTACTAGCAGAGGTCCACTTAGATGTTGAAGGTCCCTCTCTAGTGAACTCTCGTAGGGGAGGAGCAACAGTTTCTCCAAGAAAGGCTGTCTCTCCTGGTTTGGCTGTATGTGTTGAGAACACTTCCATAAATAATGGTTGTCCTTTCCACGTGAGTTCCCTAATCTCTTTCCAATCTAACGTTCGATATTCATTGGCCCATTTATCAACTATTCTGTTCATGTGTCCTGCGAGCTTCTCAACTACCACCACATGAGCTAGAGGAAGATCCAGCTCTGGCGATTTTGTTGTGGCATAGTATCCCTCTAACGAATCCTTATAGACCTCTTGAAGTGGGTCATCCTGTAAGACCTTTGTCACAGGAATTTGTCGTACAAACTCCCATTGACTTTCAGCCCCCTGATCCAGTTTGCTCTTACCTTTCCTATCCCTTTCCAAATTTAGATCTACAAGAAGTAAATCATTTATGGATGGCTTTGAGGACTGGGCATTGGATGGTCCAGGCATGTCCGGCTCGATGAGCCAGTCATCTCTAGACTCCCTTGCTCTGGAAAGTTCCGATAAATCTAAGAACTCGGTTTTAGAGAGCTCCCCTAATTTGTCTACCTTTTCTGGATGGTAGGTGACTTCGTAGCGAACACCATCACCACCCATGTACATGTTACCCTGGTCATTGACTAGAGGTGCTCTATCAAGTTCTGAGAATATGTCGGCTATCTTAACAAGATACCGTTGTTGAGGATCCCTAAAGATCTCAGCTCCTTGAGCATTTGTGTAGACATATTGGAGTCTCACATTGAGTGTTAACCCCATGGTATCGGCTTCAAATGGATTAAAGGATCGTGTGGGTGTCCTATTTTGGGCTACGGGATAACTATTTGTCGGCTCTAGATTGTCCATGGACAATGAACTAGTTGTTCTGGAGGAAAGGGTATCGGATTGGGATTCAGTAAGGGTTTCAGCAATATCTGCCAAATTGCCTACCGATTGGGTCCCACTTTCTTGCGTAGGTACTCTAGAAGGTGCCCTAGGCTCTATGGCAGAATCTATCAGACGTCCTGACCGTAAGTGCATAAGGTCAAAATTTTTTTGGTTTTTTTTGGGTTTTTATTTTAGTTTTGGTTTTTGTGTTTTGTTTTTTTGATAAAAATATATATATATATGTATATATATATATATATTTTTCCCTACCTAACCACTAGAGACAATTAAAAAAGAAAATGTATGGTGTACTTATCTAACCTATTTTTTTTTAATTGTTTTTATTTTTAAAATGATTTTATGATTTTTTTGATTTTTACTCTCTTTTTTTTTTTAATTTACACAAAATTATGAATCACCCTAAAAAAAAAATACTAACTATGCACAAAGTTACAAAAATGAAAAAAATGCAGTTTACACTAATGAAGAACTACAAAATATGCGAAAAATAATAGACTCCTAAAAAATCAAAAAATTTCCTTTTGTTTGTTTGTTTTTTTTTTAATAAAATGAATATATTTCGTGCCAGATAAAAAAAATATGACTATACTAATTATGCATCATTTATAAAAATTTTATAAAAAATAAAAAATGCAAGCTACTTAAATTATGCAAAATTTTAAATGATGAATAATGATTTCAAAATAAAAATTGTTTTTTTCTTTTTTTCTTTTTTAATCTCTTTTTTTCTTTTTTAATTCCTTTTCTTTTTTTCTTTTTTAATCTCTTTTTTTCTTTTTTTTTTAAAATAAAAAATATTATTTTTTTTGTTTGTTTTTTTTTAATTTAAAAATAAAAAAAACATAAAAAATAAAAAAAATAAAAAAAATAAAAAAATGAAAAAATCCACTAACCTTATCGTCTGCTCGCCGCTCGCCGCACCGCTCGCTGGATTTCTTCCGGATTTGTCGCCGGGCGCGCGTGCTTGTCTTCAACGCAGCCCTTTGCCTTTGCAGGCCACCTCGACTCCACGTCCAGCTGCCCACTCGCTTCTGCTTAAAGCCACCTCTACGCTGTCATCTGCTGCACACAGCCAGTCGCCTCAGCTGTAGCTGTAGCAGCCTCCACTTCTTTTGCCGCCTATTCCAACCATCACACCGTCGCCTCCACTGCACGCCTTTTGCTGCGCTTTAGTTGCAGCCAACCACCACACCGTCGCCTTTTGTTTTTGTTTTTGTTTTTGTTTTTGTTTTTTTTTTTTTTTTAAACCGCCTCCTACAGCTTCGCTGGCTTTTGCTGCTGCTGCTGCCGGTCGTCCAGCCGCCGTCTGCTCTGCAGACTCCTTTCAACTGGCCAACGCCATCTTCCGCCGTCAACCTCTTCTGCCGCCGTCAACGTCTTCGTCGCCTCCACTTCACTTGCGGACGCCTTCAACAGCTTCGCCTTCTTGCAACTGGCCGCTTCCTCAGCTCTTTGTCGGCTGCTGCCCCCGCGTGCTACAGGCTGCCGTCTTCCTCTAAGTCGCCAGCCGCCTCTGCCTCTCACCAGCCACGCAGCTTCTCTTTCGCCTGCCAACGGCCGCCTCCCACAGCCTCCGCCCGCCGTTTGCCTTCTCTTCTGTTTTTTTGCTTCTGTTGTGCAGACTACCGCCTCCAAGCTTACCGACGCCTTCTGCGTAAATGTTTAATATATATATATATATATATATATATATATATATATATATATATATTAAAGCTGTTTTGGCCGCCTTCTATGCAGGCTTTCAGCTGGCCGCCCACGGTTGCAAGTATATATATATATATATACCTATTCTTTTCTTTGCTGCACTTGATGGAGATGCCTCCCCACCAATAACAAAACAACAAAATAAAAAAAAATAAAAACAAAACCAAAAAACCGCCTCCAACACTTCCTATCTCCCTTCTCTTTCCCTCTCCCCTCTCATCCTTAAGCGGACTTCTTGCTTGGGAGTCTATGGGGCTTGCATAAGCTATGGAAGAGCTTAGCAACGCACCTCTTTTCTTTTTCTTTTTTTACTAATCACGTGTTAACGAAGAGCATGAAAGAATGAAATGACAAAAAACAATGAAGGTAAGCATAATGAACGGTACTTGAAAAAGCATAAAAGCAATGAAACATAAAAAAAACAATGCGGGAGAAACCTCAACCGCTCAATGGTTAACCTTATCCACTCACACTGGGATCACACACCCAAACTTAACCTAATCACTCAATGGTTTTGCAACCAAAAGAGGAAATAATGGTGGTTTCCACACACTCTCAACCGGATTTGAGTCTTCTCCCCGGCAGCGGCGCCAATGGAGAGACGGAAAACTCTCTCACTTGTAGTAAGAGTAGCACGATCCACGTGTAGCTCAATCCAATGGGATTTGCATCCCTGTCGGAGCTAGGGATTCGACCCGTACCGGTGCACAAGAGCTTATCCACAAATGGAGAGAATGCTCATGGCTACCATCACTTGACACTAGACTAAGCATACACACAAGCTCAACTTGTCCTCATTCCTACACACCCCTTCATTCACAAATACAAGCAAGAGGAATACAATCACTATGCACTCAAGCAAAGAGAAAGACCTCACTCCACTCCTATCTTCCTACAAGCATGCACACATTCAAGCATCAAGCTTCCATGAAAGCTTCAAATCAATCCATGTACTCAAAAATGAAATACTAAAAGCATGCATAAGAGTAAAATGATTAGAGAAGAGGATGAGAAAGACTCATGACATTGCTAATGATTCAATGAAGAGATTTACCTCATACAATAATGTAGATGGGGTGAGAGAAGAGTCTTCACCTCTATGGAGAAGAGGGAGAGTAGGTCTCTCAAAGGAGCTCTTGCATGAACTAAGCCCAAAAGTGTATAAAGCTCTCAAATGAGCCACCTTTTATACAAAAATTCTAGGACTCCCATAAGTCCCCATGTGGGATTATTATCAAACCCTCTCCCACATTCATCTACAAAGTGGAACTCTTTTCAAGAGCCCTAAGTATCGTTTTTGTTGCATCCTGGTATTGATCTTCATTTGCAAGCAACAATATCCTGAGAGGCTGGGGAGGAATCTTACATTCTACCCCACTTAAAAAATGCGAGATGTCCTCATCTCGCAAAACTAGAGGAGATTTTTTTTTCTTAAAATCCAACTGATTATGGGTTCCTTATATTTTGGTGAACCCAAACAGAATCCTAGGATAAAGATCCCTTATATAAAACTCATTATTAAATAACAATTCACTCAAATTATAACATTCAATTCCTTATCACAATAATGGTCCATTAGACCGAAATTTCTATCTGAACAGTCCTTCATGGAAATTGTTCATTTATGCAGATTTTAATTTGACCTCCTTTAACTTGATCCAATCACTGGTTCAAGTGTTAACAGCAGCAATTTTCCAGTACAATCCACTAATCTCATAGTGATTTGCTGGAGTTATTAACGTCATTCCAGTTATGAACATCATCACAGGGACTCGTCCCATTCATCCTCATTGAGGTTTTGCTTAGTTATTACATTTCAACCAAAT
This sequence comes from Cibotium barometz, assembly GCF_041138505.1. Classification (NCBI taxonomy): domain Eukaryota; kingdom Viridiplantae; phylum Streptophyta; class Polypodiopsida; order Cyatheales; family Cibotiaceae; genus Cibotium; species Cibotium barometz. Next base: position 60,447,635 of record NC_141054.1, on the reverse strand, counting down.
TTTAAGAATCATCATTTTTCAATCAGAATCCAAATTAACTCATTAGTTCACAACCAGAATTTAAAAATCATATCAACCACATTCAAATTCATCATCTGGATAGCATTAATGCTTATCATTTCAAGTCTTAGATTTACTCGTATATACTGCAAGTAAAGAGCTACAGTTATACCCTCGGTATATACGGGTAGTCATGGTTCTTGGAACTATAAGGTAAATACTATCATGTCTAGGCCTCAAGCAAGTCAGGGATTCCATATAATTGCGGTACTTCCATCTGAAGACCCAATTACCAATTTACGAATTTCAGTTTGAATATCAAATTGTATAAATTTTATCACACAATTACAACCTTTTAGTGCTTCTTGATAAATTTTTGAGATATTTGGCTTCTCGGTTGATCCTCATTAGCCAAATTGGCTCTGATACCAACTGTAAGATCCCCATCCCTACCGCGCAATGGATTCAGGGTGCTAGCAGCGGAAGTAGCTCATCTTCCGCGGGGCAGGGGTCCCACACTCGGGGCCTCGCCCATGGATATCCGGACAGGTGACTAATTCCTCGATTCTTCCAAACCGAACTCAGAAAAACTTCTCTTGCCCGGAAAGCACGGGTGATTCCACCAGGATAACTTTTCCCTAACGTAGTCAAAAGCCTTAACTAACTGAGCTCATCTGACCGAACCCGTAAGTCCCATAGTCAGATCAGGGAAAAAGACTGTACTTGGATCATAGAGACCAACGCTTTTTTCCTCATTGAGAGGCACAGCCGTTGATTCTTTTCCATAGAATAATTTTTTGTCCGGGATTTACTTCATCTATCGAACTAAACAGAAATTGAGTCTCGATTTACAGATCCATCAGTCCAGCCAGTCCCATGGGTTAGCCAACCGCCCAACCACTGTAGTGATGGGATCCAATTAGGAATTTGGTTAGGTTTTGTCCCGGGTACGAGGGAAAAGAGTTCCCAGGTCCCCTAGCCGGAATTTTCAAGAAAATTTAACTCCAGTCACACCACTTACACACCCAATATGAAATTGCCTTTTTCCTAGATTCAATGTATTTAATTCAGTCATTTAATGAAATCATAGTGTTACTGATCATAAACTTCCAAGTATCCGGTTGAATCTTAATTTCCAGTCATTCCTTCATTGGAGTATCTATGGCATCATTGGCAACCAGAACGCTCACCACCTGTTCACTCAGGGGCCTTTTCGATAGTTCCTAGCTCATAGTACCCGGCAGATAATCACTTATAAAAATCAAGATGGAATCCTCGTTGAAGATCAGCAAGATCAACCAACAGATCCATATAAGAGAGCTATGGACTCATCAGTTGAGGACCAGCAAGGTCAATCAACCAGATCCATACTCGATTTTAAAAAAAAACTCTTACTCCTTATTCCAATATCTTCCACGACGCACGTGTGGGTATCTTCAGCGACCCAGAGCCCGAGCACCGTATGGTCAGCACCCTCTAGGATCCTTCGCAGGGCACCTAGCGCTTCACTCATAGGCCGCTTCCTTGGTCCCTCATCCATCGTACCGGAAGCTTACCATTTAAATCGTACCGAGGCTAGTCAACAAGACCTCGGCCGACCTTGCTACGCGAGACGTCCTCTGTTGACTCTCCGTCAGCTGTTGCAACTTTAACAGGTAGGTCTCCACGACCACATTCTCAAGACAGTCAAAATGCTTCCCTAGCATTCTTGACATAAAACAGTCATTACAAACACTTCACAAATACAATTTCTATAATGAACTCACATCTTTCTAGATTGTTCCACATCAATCCATATTACTTAACCCAAATCCAAATCATATGTGTATCCATTCTTGACCAGATACATCATTTTCCATCCCATCACATCAAATTCATTCACTTTTCACATAACATCCATTCCTATCTTTCTTAATTTACATTACGTCTCATCACATCCATTTCTCATTACATCTCATTCGCTCACATCTTATATTATTCATTCACATTTTGATTCACATGACATCTCATCTCATCCATTCGCTCATATCAACTTCATATCCATTCACATACATATTCGCATTCATTATTCCACATACACATCCACATTCGTACATCCACATTCACATCTACATCCATACATCCATTTTCACATCCACATTCATACATCCACATCCACATCCATACATCCATACATCCACATCCACATCTACACCCATACATCCACATCCATACATCCATACATCCATACATCCACATCCACATTCATACATCCACATCCACATTCATACATCCATACATCCACATTCATACATCCACATCCACATCCACATCCATACATCCATTTTCACATCCACATTCACATCTACATCCATACATCCACATTCACATCTACATCCATACATCCATTTCCACATCCCCACATCCACATTCACATTCATACATCCACATCCCCATTCACATTCATACATCCACATCCCCATTCACATTCATACATCCATGTCCACATCCGTATTCATACATCCACATCCACATCCACATCCACACATCCACATCCATACATCCACATTCACATCTACATCCATACATCCATTTTCACATCCACACATCCACATTCACATTCATACATCCACATCTCCATTCACATTCATACATCCATGTCCACATCCACATTCATACATCCACATCCACACATCCACATCCATACATCCACATTCACATCTACATCCATACATCCACATTCACATCTACATCCATACATTCATTTCCACATCCACACATCCACATTCACATTCATACATCCACATCCACATTCACATTCATACATCCATTTCCACATCCGCATTCATATTCATATATCCACATCCATGCATCCATATCCACATCCATATCCACATTCACATATCCACATTCACATTCACATACGTCCACATTCTTACATCCATATCCACATTCCATATCTACATTCATACATCCACATCTACATTCATACATCCACTTCCATACATACACATCCATATTCATACATCCATATCCACATCCACATCCACATCCATACATGCATTTTTACATTCTCATTCATATAACCACATACGCCTTCACATCTATTCTTTTACATCACATCCATTCTCGCCCTATCACAACCCATATACATCTTATCCCATCAGATACACTTCTTACCTCATCCCATACACTTCTTATCACATCCTAACTCATCTTATCACATCCTAACTCATCCCATATGCATCTTATCACATCCTATCACATCTCATTACACCTCTTATCACATCTCATACACCTCTTATCACATCCTATCACATCTCATACACCTCTTATCACATCCTATCACATCTCATACACATCTTATAACATCTTATCACATCTCATACGCATCTTATCACATCCTATCACATCTCATACACCTCTTATCACATCCGAGCACATCTCATACGCATCTCATTAGGCATAAAGATAACTTTAGTAGGAATAACACTTTTATAATAATCCTTTTATGCATTTTACTATACATAAATTTCAATTTATTGAGAATAATACTTTCAAAATAAAAATAAATCTTTTATACATCTTTCTATGCATAAATTTCCATCTTAATGAAATTTACACTTTTAGAATAAAAATAAATCTTTTATGCATCTATCTATGCATAAAATCAAAATTGATAAGAATAACTCTTTTGAATTAAAAATAAAATTCTTTATGCATCTTTCTATGCATAAATCCAATTTAGTAGGAATTACACTTTTAGAATAAAAGAATTTCTCTTATGCATCTAATTTGAGCATAAAATCCATTTATGATGAAAATCTCACTTTTAATATAAAAAATCTTTTATGCATATGTTTATGCATACAAATCATTTATGATGAAAATCAATCTTTTAATATAAAATAATTTCTTTTATGCATCTAATTTATGCATAAAATCCATTTATGATGAAAATCTCACTTTTAATATAAAAAAATCCTTTATGCATATGTTTATGCATACAAATCATTTATGATGAAAATCATTCTTTTAATATAAAAGAATTTCTTTTATGCATCTAATTTATGCATAAAATCCATTTATGATGAAAATCTCACTTTTAATATAAAAAATTCTTATGCATAAAATTCAATTATGATGAAAATCACACTTTTATAATAAAATATTTCTAGTATACATTTTTCTATGTCTAGAATGAAAATAACCCTTTAAGAATACTCATACAATGGGGATTACTCTTTTTAACATAAAATTTAATTACTAGAAATCTCTTTTTCTTAATTCATCAATTATGCATAACATAAAAATCAATTTCTCCATGATTACAATGAAATTCTTTCAATTAATCTAGGATGATAATTCCTAGAATATGGTAGGAAGTCCTCTTTTCATGCTTTGAATGAAATTATTTTATGTGTAATTTTTACAAAAAATTTGCCATAGCTCCGCTGCTATGTCTGATAAATCTCAATTATTTTAAAGGATAAAGCTTAACATTAAGGGAATGATTAGAATGATCCCTAATTGGATCATTAACCCATAATGGATTGAATCATCAATATTCATGAAATACATAAACTAAAAGCATAGAAAAAAGCCATTAATTTGGCCTCAAGCATAGATTAATCTTGGATTAAAGAAAAGCTTTATGAAAAGCTTCATTTGGATTGAGAATAGGTCATGAGAATGACCGTTCTTTGAGTGAGAGAGAGAAATTACATAAAAACCATTAAAATTAAGCATAAATGGAAATTTATGTAATTCTTTACTACCATTCATCAATTAACTTCAATAGCATTCAAAAACCATTCCAATTAAGCTTCTCAAGCTTGAGAGGGGTTGAGAAGAGAGAAACATTGAGAATTTATAGAAAAGATCAAAATTCACCATTTACCTTACAAATTGCTTGATTCTTTGTTCACGGTAGAGGCCCCCAACCAATCAATTGGTTTGGTGTACTGATGGAGTCACCAATGGAGATTGAAGAAAGAGGGAAGCTCCAATTTCTTCAATTTGGAGAGAATTTTAGAGAATAGTAAAAATTAGCATTATTTCAGCATAATTTGGTATAGTATAATTCTCATCTTTTTTTACAAAGATTGAGGTTCTATTTATAGGAGAGGGAGGCTCTAACCAAGACCAACTGATTTCTAGAATTTTCTAGATTTTAGTTTGGTTGAATTTGGACTAGATTTGGACCTAGTTTGGTTTCTTTTTGATTCGGTTTGATCCAAGAGAGAGGAGAGATAAAAATATCACATTATTTTTGAGTTTAAAACTCATTCAAGCATGTGAAGTATGCACCTCCTTGAAGGGACTCCCCTTCCTTACATATGTGTCAAAATGGAATGATTATATCCAAAATATCTCATTGTTTTAGTAATACTCAAAGTTTTTTACTAATAACCCTTGTACATAGTCAACTCTTCATCTTATGTGAGCATTTACTCATTTTTGGGCAATTTCTTTTACAAATTAGATTTATCTCCTCCCCACACATGGATTGATCTTATTGGCCCATCGGAACCTTAATTTAAAATTTCGAAAAAATCTTGACTCTCAGGATAATGTCTCTTCAGCAGATTATACTCGATTTCTAATGCACCTTTTGGAAATCTTTTTGAACTTCTGTTTTAGGGGAACATATATTAATAGGATAAGAAATTTTTCTATCCAAAAATATTCAAAATCTAAATAATCTCTCTCTATAATATTTTCTCTCTCTAGGCCAAAACAGGTAGAAACAAGATCTTTGATATTTCTGAAGAGGGATTTAACTACAAGGGAAGATACTAGACATCCTGAGAGGCTGGGGAGGAATCTTATAGAGACAATGTGTCCCAATATCACACCATGTTTGACCCAAAATTGTCACTTTAAAGGGTTTAGGGATATACGATATAATCGACATTGCTCGAACACCTTCCTTAAGCAAGCCAGATGGTCCGCCCATCGAGAGTGTGCACAGAGATCATCAATGAATACCTCCAACCACTTCTACAAGTAGTCTTTGAAGGCTGTGCACATCAATCATTGGAATGTTACTAGGGCATTGGTGAGATCGAAGGGCATGACTTTGTATGCAAATGTCCCCCACATTGTATTGAAAGTTGTCTTATGCTAGTCTTCTGGTGCTATGGACACCTAATTGTAGCCGAAGAATCCATCCAAGAAGTTGTAAGCTTCTTCACCAGCCACTCTCTCCAAAACATGTTCAGTATAGGGTAATGGGTAAGCGTTGGCCTTTTTAAGATCGACACATAGCCTAAGTTTCCCATTCTTTTTTGGCACTACTATACGATTGGTGACAATGAATTCGTGTGCTCTATCTCATAGATGAAATCCGTAGCAACAATGAGCTTTTCTATTTCCTCCTTTAAAATCTCTGTATACTTAGGACTCATCTGGTATGGTTTCTGCCTAGTTGGCCTTGATCCTTCCATGATTGGAATCATATGCTGCACTACCTTAGGTGGTACACCCTTCATCTCCTTGTAATTCCAGGCGAGCAGTCCTTAAATTCCTTAAGGAGGGAAATGAGCTCATCTTCTTCAGCCAAAGTCAAGTCCTTAGTAATAAATACGGGTCTGGCTTCCTCCCTTGGTTCCGCAATATCAACTTCCTTGACTTTCGTCGGGCTATCGTATGATGTGGATAGCCCATCCTCCTTAACCCTTGTTGCTATCAGTCGGACCACTTTTCGTTCGTCTCAACAATGTAGGTTTTAAAATGGTCTGTTATTGAGAGAAATTCTGTTTTATCCTCATTCTCACTTTTTGTTTTAGCCATGACTTTTCTAGCCTCACGTTTGGCTTCTGCCAAAGCTTTATTCCATTTTTGACACCCAGCTTTTGTAAGCTTAGGTGTTTCTGGCTCTTAAAGGGTGATTGTCTCCTTGTGTTTTCCTTCCAGTGATATCTTACTCAATTCCTCACCCCAATCCTTGGAAAACTCATCGTGTACCATAGCAGTGTCAAGGTATCTCAGCCACCACTGGGCATTTGTGGGTTTTCTTCGTAATAGGGCATTTTGTCGGGCAATATATCGTTTCTATTTTTGCCATCTTCTCAGGCGTTGAGCGTTGGTACGGCCTTGCATTATGGTCCCTTCTATGCTAGAGGTCTCCTCTTCTGATTCTTCATCAATGGTTTACCAGTTAACCATACAGACAGAGGTCGTAGGGACCATTCCAGATTCTACATATACTGGGTCCCTCTGGGTTGCATCACATCTATGGTAGCTAGCACATGCATCCCCAGTTTTCCACTGAAGTTCGGAGGAGAAAGTGATGCATACATTTCTGTTTCCTCTTCTCCTTGGAATTTTCCACCATGGTTTGGCATATTTGTACCAGGTGCGGTCCGCTCCATTGTGACCGAATCATTACCGAACAATTGCCCTTCCATGGGGTGTGCTTTCCATGTTCTCATATCTATCTTTGAAATTTGCGAATCTCTACGCACATACACGTGATCTAATGCCCAATAATGTACCAATTTGGATTCCCTCATGAAGGGGTCTCCCCAATATTATGTTATATGACTCAGGTTGGCGTAGGAAGTCCATTACCACCCTACCACAAATGTATGATGGTAGCGAAACGTAAAGAGTTTGAGTTTCACATTCTCTCCAGGAATCTAATGGGGCTTAAAGATGTTCCATCAGCCATTTTAACGATTAGATTTTCCCTTTTAGATCGGGTTTTTCCTAGTTCTCCTAGAGCAACATTTTGTGAGACGACGATGCTAATCCCCACCCCACCATCCAAGATAGCTGGTGCTTTTTGGTACCTACCATGATGAATCGGGATTGTAGCATTTATGTCATTGCTTTTGTAATAACGTCCCATTTGATTAATTGGTATCTTAACGATTCGGGTTTTCCTTATGTCTTAGGGTTCTTTCTGCCAAAGGTGGTAAAACCTCCTCTATAGTATCGGCTGGCTTTAGTCTTGCTGCCTTCTATCCATTTCTTTATGTCTGTCCATAGGGTTGGTGAACTACGTACCAGTTACCCCAATGGCATTTGTACAGGCGTGGATAGTACAACATCGAGGCTTCCTATGTCTATGGGTTCTCTGGTAATTGAGGGTTCTCCCCAGGTGTGTGTCTCGTATGCATCCATAGGGAAGGAATGGATGCTCACCCAACGCATTTTCCTCAAACATTCTAGACATTGTGTTTTCTTGAGATCCCTCTTCTGTTTCTTCTGGAATTGGAGTAGGTACGTCCAATTCCTTTCCCTTGTTGGCTCGTTTCATGGATACATTGTATCCTGAGTGACTGGTCAGCCCTTAGCTTGGCTTGATAAAGCCGTTGACATTCTTCTACTAAGGCCCTGGTGTCTTTGAGCTTTCTTATCTCCTCATCGGCATTGGGGTACTCACCGGCTCCTTTAGGAGTTGATGTTCACTCCCTTTGCTCCTCTAGGTCTGCCTCTTTGTGGTTAATCCCTTGATCCCCTTCTTCTTGTGATTGGGTGGATCCGGTGTCGATCATATCTTCTTCGGATCCATCTTGTATTGTGACCCTTGTGTCACCCTTACCCACTTTTTTCACTCTTCTCCTGTGGCTAGTTTTCGAAATAGTCGCATCTACTCGGTTCTTCCCCTTGTCTCCCGATTGGGCTTGGGCTCGTGTCAGGGCATTGAGTGGTGTGATATTTGTACAGACGGTCCTTGACTCCACCTGCTACTCTTGCTAGATTATCCTCTTCTTCTGGGGTTACAAACCCTTCCTCAGCTTTGGGTTCTTCATTTATGGGTTCTAAGTTTGGATTTTCTCCCTCACTTTTTCCCATGACTATCTCTAGCTCCTTTCCCCATGATTGGAGTAGGTTTAAACCTCCCATCTCCTTTTCTCCATGATTAGAGTAGGTTTAAACCTCCCATCTCCTTTTGTTTGGCTCTTGCCCTTTGAGTATCGAGCTCTTGTTTCCTTAAGCTCAACTCTCATAGCTAGCGTTCCACCTCAATCCTTTTTAGATCTAACTCTACTTCTTCTGAGGTGGGGAAGAATACTTGACCCGTCCTAGCTGCACTTTCCATGTCCCATCTCATTCGGGGTGTGTGTTGAGATATCGAGCTTGTCTAGTGAGGCGGTGGACACTGATGACCAGCCTGGGGGATAGGCCCCGCACTTACACCATTGGCATGGTTGGTGAGATCTTGGGTGATATGCGGCCAGTGGGATGACAGGCTGTGTGAGCCATTCTAGAGACTAGCATAGTTATAGCGCTAGCTCATTTAGTTGGGTTCACGCTATAGAGAACCCGTGTATGTATTGGTTGAGTACCTTTCATATTATGTGTACTCTTATCTTGTATATGGGGTGTTGAGTGTTGAGTGAAGAAGAAGATATTCAGCCTCTCACCTTGTGTGTTCTCTATTAGGGTTTTGTGAGTGTGTGTGTGCTTGCAAGAGCTCAAGCTCTCTTCCCCCTTGCATCTTTTCATGGTATCAGAGCCTAGTTTGTGCTAAGGGCTGAGCTGCAAGCAAGAGAACCACAGGAAGCGGTACGAGGGTAAGAGCTAAAAAAACTACTATTCCCTATTTGTGTTGGTGACTACACCCTTGTCGAGAGCTCTACGGGAGGCACCGGCAAACGATCTCTAATTGAGGATCTTTCTTCGCGGGAGTAAAGCTATAGGGCAACTATACCGTCCTATCGGACAACGTTTTCTAGGCCGAAAACGCGTTTCGGGCGCGTCTGGACCTCCGTCTTTCAAAAAGCAAGCGATTTCGAGCACTGCGGGTAAGTCATCGATTCTCTGCAGAACTCTGTTTTAAGAACTGCAGGAAGACAGATTGACTGTGCAGACACTGTGGGTTGCTGCAAAGAGGTCAAAAGTTGCCATTAGGTGTATGTATGCACATTGAAGTCATTGGTTGTGACATTTGAGAGTACTACAGTACCACTGCAGGAAATACAGCAATTTGCAGGAAAAACCAGAGTGCTGTTTCTGGTAAATTTGTGTATCTGGCAAGATGTCAAATGATGGCATAATCCAGATTGTGGCTGAGAAGCTTGATAAGAATAACTTCCATGCTTGGAGGTTCAGGTTAACGAATTTCCTGATGGGAAAGGGCTATTGGGACTACATAGAAGGTGAGCATGAAGAGGCACCAGAGATACCGGACATAAATCCGACTACTGCAGATGTGAAAGAGTTTAAAGACTGGAACCAAGGAGCCAGAAAAGTTATGTATTGGCTCTCCATTAGTATACAGGACACCATGATTGGGCATATTCAGGATGCCAAGTCCCCCAAGGAGGCGTGGGACACCTTGGTTAAACTCTATGAAACAAATACCAAGGCACGTAAGATACAGTTGAAGAATGAACTTCATACTGTGGAGAAAAAGAGCGTGTCTGTGAATGACTATGTGCTGAAGATAAAGGGTATTGTGGAATCCCTTGCATCTATTGGTGTGTCAGTAGATGATGATGATAAGGTGGAGGTCTATCTACGTGGTCTCGGGCCACAATACAAGGCGTTTAAGACGTCTATTCAGACTCGGGAAAACATTCCCAACTTTACAGATTTGGTGTCTATGCTGATTATAGAAGAGAAGAGCTTGGTTGAAGACCAACAGTCAGTTCAGAGCAACAGGCCTTCTACACAAGTTCAGGTAGAGGACGAGGTAGAGGAGGCCGTGGACGCGGTCAAGGAGGTGGCCGAACAGGTAATCAGAATTATGGCCCAGTATAGCAGCAACAACAACAGTCCCAGAATACACAACAACAACAACAACAACACGCAGGTGGAAGAGGCAAATTCATCTACACAAGTTCAGGTAGAGGACGAGGTAGAGGAGGCCGTGGACGCGGTCAAGGAGGTGGCCGAACAGGTAATCAGAATTATGGCCCAGCAGCAGCAACAACAACAGTCCCAGAATACACAACAACAACAACAACAACACGCAGGTGGAAGAGGCAAATTCAGAGGCAAGAGGAGTCAAAGAGGCCGTGGAAATTGGTAAAGGTAGTATAATGATGCACGTGAATGCTATTATTGTGGTAAGCCTGGACATGTGCAGGCAGAATGTTATAAGAAGCAGGCTGACATGCAAAATGGGAAAGTGCAGCAAAACAACTATGCATCGTCAAGCAGAAATAATGAGGACAATGAAAGGTTGTTTGTTATGCAGCATGTCGTGAATGCCATGTCTGAAAATGTTGAAGCAGCACAAAAAGATGATGTGTGGTATGTGGATTCAGGTGCTTCTTCAAACCACATGACAAGTCATGGGGAGTGGTTCAAGGAAATGAAAAACCCAGAAAGACCAAGTTTTGTGGAAACAGGGGATGACACTGCTCATCCAATTGCGCATGTTGGAGATGTGCCATTGTCTATGCAGGATGGCAAAGTGAAGTATCTTGCAGATGTACTTCACGTTCCAAACATAACAAAGAATCTGGTTTCAGTTGGCCAGATGATTGAGCAGGATTTGCAGGTTCGGTTTAACCCTGATGGTGCAGGTTCAGTTTAACCCTGATGGTTGTTATGTTGAAGACTTTAAAGATAAGAGGTTGGTTGCAAAAGGTAACAGAGTGGGCAAAATGTTTACGTTGAATGTAGACATGCCTGAAATGAGTGCTGCAAGATGTTTGCAAATGGTTCAGGAATTGTTGCAGACACAGACATTTGGCATAAAAGGATTGGACATGTAAATGTTCAGAGATTGAAGTCTATGCAGACTAAAGGAATTGTGACAGGGCTGCCAAAATTTAAAGTGGAAGGTATGCAGAAAATATGTGAAGCATGCCAATTTGGGAAACAAACAAAGCATGTATTTCCACATAACAGATATGTGAGCAAAAATACACTAGATGTTGTGCATTCAGATGTATGGGATCCTACGAAGACCATATCTATGGGAGGCTGCAGGTAATATGTCACTTTCATTGATGACCACACAAGGAAAGTGTGGGTATATTTCATGAAGGAGAAGAGTGAGGTATTCACTCACTTTCAGAATTTCAGAGTTTTGGTTGAAAAGCAAACAGGGAAATATGTAAAGTGCCTAAGGTCAGATGGAGGGGGAGAGTATTTCTCCAATGAGTTCTCTGAATTTTTGAAGAAGAATGGTATTCGGAGACAGTTTACATGCAGATACACTCCGCAGCAAAATGGAGTTACTGAGCGAAAAAATAGGCACATTGCTCAGATTGCGCGAGCATTGATGGAAGAGAAAAATATGCCGCATAGCTATTGGACTGAGGCTGTTTCTACAGCAGTATACATCATGAACAGGACTCCAACTGCAGCCATACATGATGTAAGTCCAGAGGAGAGGTTTACTGGCAGAAAACCTGATTTGTCTCATCTGAAAGTCTTTGGATGCATTGCATATGTGCATGTGCCACACGAGCTGAGAACTAAGCTGGATCCAAAAGCTGAAAAATGTGTGTTTATTGGATATTCCATTGAGCAAAAGGGATACAGGTGTTATAACCCTGCTACACGTGAGTTGAGGGTAAGCAGATGAGATGAGCAGCTGGTATGCTGCTGAAAAAGAAGCTGTTGGGGCTGATGTGAGTGTAAGTGTGGTTGCACAGAATGCAGGTCAGCAATCACAGTCTTTGAGTGGACCAAGAGAGTCCTCATCTAGTGGGTCTGTTGATAGACCATGGAGTGGCAGGCTGCGTCATAATACCAGTCCTGCAAATGTGATTAGTACATCACGTAAAGGAAAAGAGAAAGTGGTTTAGGCCCTTGGTATGCCTGACATTTCTGTAGGGAATTCTCATGTTGATGGAGAGTCTAGTGGCTCAGATATGAGCCTTGATGAGGAGCTTGGGATCCCAGCTATGAGAACACCTAGTGTAAAGAAGGCTATGGAAGCCATGAATGAAAAGCTGCAAAGATCTGGGAGAGCAAAAAATCCTGTGTAGAGATTTACCTATGATGGTTATGTGGCACATCACTATGCATATATGGCAAAAGTTGTGCAGGTTGTTGAGCCCACATGCATTGATGAGGCTGTTGGAAATGTGTGTTGGGAGAAAGCTATGGATGAGGAGATTAATGCACTATATGGAAATGAGACTTGGGATTTAGTGCAATTACCTGAAGGCAAGAAAGCCATTGGATGCAAGTGGGTGTACAAAGTGAAACATAACAGTGATGGAAGCATAAACAGGTATAAGGCTAGGTTGATAGCCAAAGGATATGCACAGACATATGGCATTGATTATGAGGAAATTTTCAGCCCAGTTGCCAAGATGGCAACAGTGAGAGTTGTGATAGCAGCAGTGGCTGCGTCAAAGTAATGGTCTTTACATCATATGGATGTAAAGAATGCATTCTTGCATGGGGATTTGCAAGAAGAGGTGTATATGTTGCAGCCACCTGGTTATGAGGATGTGGGTCACCCCGAGCATGTTTGCAGGTTGAAGAAAGCCTTGTATGGGTTAAAACAAGCACCAAGAGCATGGTCTGACAAGATTTCTGAATATCTTGTCACTATTGGCTTTCATGTAGCCAATGCAGATTTCTCGCTGTATGTGAGATATGGTGATAGAGGGGTTGTTCTCGCTGTATGTGAGATATGGTGATAGAGGGGTTATGCTTGTTGTCATCTATGTAGATGACTTGATCATTACGGGGGACCATGATGTAGAGATCTTTGATGTAAAGATCTTGCTTAGACAGAAGTTCGAGATGAAGGATCTGGGGGAGCTCAGATATTTCTTGGGCATTGAGGTGATTAGGTCACCACATGGTATTGGATTACTACAGAGACAGTATGGCTTGGACATGTTGTCCAAGTATGGTATGACAGGCTGTAAGCCTATTTCTGTGCCACTGGATCAGAATGGCAAGTTGAGTGCAGATTCAGGAGAGATCTTGGAGGATCCTACTATGTATAGGCGCATAGTAGGAAGCTTGATCTACATGACGATCACCAGACCAGATTTGAGCTATGCTGTTGGGTTGGTGAGTCAGTTTATGCAGGTTCCACGAAAACCGCATTTGGATGCATTGAGACGCATATTGAGGTATGTGAGGTCTACTTTGCATTGTGGACTATTCTATGAGACTGGGACAGAGATATGTGTACATGGGTACACAGATGCTGATTGGGCTGGTAGTATCTCAGATAGAAGATCTACCAGTGGATTCATGTTTTATTTGGGGAGTGCTGCTGTGACTTGGAGTAGCAAGAAGTAGCCTACGGTTGCTTTATCCAGTACAGAGGCCGAGTATAGAGGAGCTGCTATGGCAGCATGTGAGGTAGCTTGGTTGAGAAAGCTACTTGCAGATTTGGGTCTATCAGTGGATAGACAAGTTGTCATTTTCTGTGACAACATTAGCAGTATACAGTTGGCCAGGAACCCAGTCTTTCATGCTCGTACGAAGCATATAGAGGTCCACTACCACTTCGTCAGAGAGAAGGTCTTGGTAGGAGACCTTGACCTTGTTTATGTCAGCACAAAGGATCAGGTAGCTGACATCTTCACCAAAGCATTGGGTACAGAGAAGCTCCGCAGATTCAGGGCTTCGCTTGGTGTACATGAGATGGAGTTGAGCTCGAGGGGGAGTGTTGAGATATCGAGCTCGTCTAGTGAGGCGGTGGACACTGATGACCCGCCTGGGGGATAGGCCCCGCACTTACACCACTGGCATGGTTGGTGAGATCTTGGGTGATATGCGGCCAGTGGGATGACAGGCTGTGTGACAGCCATTCTAGAGACTGGCATAGTTATAGCGCCAGCTCATTTAGTTGGGTTCACACTATAGAGAACCCGTGTATGTATTGGTTGAGTACCTTTCATATTATGTGTACTCTTATCTTGTATATGGGGTGTTGAGTGTTGAGTGAAGAAGAAGAAAATATTCAGCCTCTCACCTTGTGTGTTCTCTATTAGGGTTTTGTGAGTGTGTGTGTGCTTGCAAGAGCTCAAGCTCTCTTCCCCCTGCATCTTTTCAGGGTGCCAGTGTTTGATAGCCTTGAATTTGCCATTTAGATGGGCACTTCTTGCCTTGGACCAAGTCCTGCGCTAGTTGACGGACCCATGCCCGTAGATTGCGCTTCTTTGTATGACTGGTTTGGAGACCAAAAAATCCCTGGGCGATATTAATGATACCACTGGATCTGGTTGGGGAGGGTGGTTTCTCCTCTTCCTCCTAAACCCAGAGTACCTTAGCCCTTCTTCCATGGACTCTTCACTACTAGTTTCAACGGTGGTCAAGTTCCTTAAGACACTCAAGTGAGTGCTTACTTAGTGACGTGAATCCACACTTTTTTGATAGGAAGCTCTTGGGTAATTTGATGCACTATCGTCAAGTGTAAGATCATCTCCAATGAGCTTTCCAGATCTTAAGTGCATGTATGTATGATTTGATAAGCTACTTTGATGTCCCAATTAAGTTTTGATCACATTTTGTTGATCTGTTTTTGAGGCTGTGAGATTGCAGAGAATAGTTCATGGCATGAAGAGTCAGAAAACAGTTCATGTCGTGAACAAATTATGCACTTTCATGTGTTTAAAAATTTTTGTTCTTGAAATCAGAACTCCTCGTTATCTTGTTATGGGTGTCAATCTTTTTAAGACTTCCTTAGCCTTAACCTGACTATACCAAGCTCTCGTGAATTGGATTTGATTCAGGCGTGAGATTGCAGGAAAAGTTCACGTTGTGAAAAGATAAGGTTTCACGGCATGAAAAATAATGGGTTCACGTTGTGAACAAAAAATGGTTCACGCCATGAAAGTTTCTAAAATGGTTCACGTCGTGAACAAAAAATGGTTCACGCGGTGAAAAGTTCTGAAATAGTTCACGTCGTGAACAATTTTCTGCACTTTCACTATTCTTTATTTTGTCAAACCTCGTGGTGTCAGAGGTGTCAGGATAAAGTTACCTATTTTTGGAAAGGTAATCCGGTGAATTGTGACGTTAATCGCGGCGCTGATGTTGAGAACAGTTCACGGCATGAAGTTGTAGAAACACGGCGTGAACATTTTCCTCCAGTTTCACGTGGGAACTTCCCGCGTCGACTATTGTGATTCTGGGTACATAATACTTATCCAACACTTTCCAAAATGATTGTGCCACGTCTAAGGAGTGGAATACAAGTTCAAGGCACAGTCAATGGCTCCTTATTTTTTAGATTTTGTGAATTTTTGAAAAAGAAGAAAAATAGAACACCAACCTGCTCATTCGTGTTGATGCTTCCAATGATGCAAATATCAAAATTAACAAGAAAAAACAGTCTCACTCTCCCACACAAGCATGAATCATACAAGCATAGAAGAGGAACAAATGCTAGAATGCTCTCTCTCAATCTCTCTCAACTCTCTCAAGATACAAAGAAAAGCTCTCAATAGCACAAAGGGGGATTATGTCTTTTCATTATGAGAAAATACCTTATATACATTTGGCCCTTATTCACACACTTGGGTGCCTAAAACTTACTTAACTAGGCCTTGGGTGGCCAATATCTCATAATGTACAACTTTTATAGTGCCGTTTCACGACACTTATTAATGTCCTCAATTGGAGGAGCATACTTGTTAATCCAAAATGGGATTAACACAGGAGCCCTATGCAATCACAATTACTATGCAGTCATAATTAACACAGGAGCCCTATGCAGTCACAATTACTATGCAGTCATAATTAACACAGGAGCCCTATGCAGTCACAATTACTAGCACTTCCATGTTCAGTTCTCATAAAAAGCTGCTCATTACAACATGAGCAAGAATCTTGAGACCATTTGGTCCATCTTGTATAAACATAAGGATGCTAGGTTTCTTAACCATGGCTTCTTCTCATAAAAAATTGCTGAGCCAGTACAACATGAGCAATTGACAATGACATAAGGTTGCTAGGTGTCTAGGTTTGTCAACCATGGCTACTTCTCATAAAAAGTTGCTCAATCATTACAACACAGTGATTGTTAATACTAATGGCATAAATGACAAGAATGCCAGTGGCAAAAGTGCCCTATATCATGGACATAAGGATGCTTGGTGTCTAGGTTCCTCAGCAGTGGCTAGTTGTCACAAAGAGCTGCTCAATCATTACAACATGAGTGAGTGTGCCAATGGCATGAATGACAAGAGCCTTTATCATGATTAATTGTCTATACCGTCATTTGTCCAATTAAGAGAGGAACACATCTTTTTTATTTTTCCGGGTGAAAATCAATCGCATCACGTTTTGGGACGTCACATGTCAGATTATGCTGCATTAAAAATGATGATGGTTATGATGATTAGCTCGTCATGATGGAAGGGGTGGGCCTTTGGCTGGCCATTCCAAGATGGAAGGGAATGGATGGCAGTCCAGTCTATCCCCTATCTGCCATGGCAAGGCCTTCATCTTATTGTTGGGTGCAGGAGGAATTCTTCTGCTTTGAACTCCCACGAGATGCATTCAAAGCCTACTGGTATTGGAATGGAGATGCTGAACATAGAGGATGTACTGCCTTGCCAGGACGGGATGCACCCACTGCAGTCGATAGAAGAGTACATCTTCAACTTGCAAAAGTGCAGAAAGATGAGAAATCCATCGTACGGCAACCAGGTATACATGCATATGTGCCATAATGGGCTAGAAGCTCACAAAGAGCTTGGCAACTACCTTATCCCCATGCTTGTGGAATGTGGAAGCTTGTGCCATGCCCTCCAGTTGTTTAACAAGTTGGTTCATCGGAATGAGTTCTCTTGGAGTTCGCTCTTACAGGGCTGCGTTGAATCCGGGAAATTCGAACATGCTTTTGGCCTCTTCCAGAAAATGCAAGATGATCACATACGTCCTAGCAAGTTCACATTTATAGCTCTATTGAAAGCATGTGCTATCATGGTTTCCACAGAAAGAGGGTGGGAAATACACAGTGTGATTGCCCAAGAAGCATACGAAAGGGATCCTTTTGTCGGGAGTGCTTTGGTGGATATGTATGCCCACTGTGACTCACTTACTGAAGCAGAGGACGTGTTTGATGAGCTATCATTGCGAGATGTAGTCTTGTGGAATTCGTTGATTGCGGCATACGCTGACTCCGGGTCTGCCAAGGAAGTGCTCAAGTGTTTGGAACAGATGCAACTAGAGGGCGTATTGCCAGATGCTGTAACATACCTTTGCTGCTTAAAAGCTTGTAGATCCATTGACAAGGTTCATGAATTATACACTGAGATTGTCAAAGAAGAATATGAAAAGGAACCCTTTATTGGCAATACACTTGTAGGGTTGTATGCCAAATACGGCTCACTTTCAGAAGCATGGGAGGTTTTTGAAGAGCTGACGGTTCGAGATGTTGTCTCATGGAATTTGCTAATTGCAGGATGCATAGAACATGGCCCTGGCAAGGAGGTGCTGAAGCATTTGGAACAAATGCAGCAGGAGGGCGTGTCTCCAGACAGTGTCACATATATTTATGGCTTGAAAGCTTGTATCAGCATAGGAGCCATAGACAAGGGCCAGGACGTACATGCTGAGATCATCATTCAAGGTTTTGAAAGAGACCCTTTCCTTGCCAACACCTTGGTAGACATGTATGCCAAGTTTGGGGCACTTGCTGAAGCGAAGGAAATGTTTCACAAGATGCCGGTTCGAAGTGTGGTTTCATGGACTGCACTTATTGGAGGGTTTGTAGAACATGGGCTTTATGAAGAAGCACTAAGTTGTTTAGGAGCGATGCGACTGGAAGATGCTTCTCCAAATGCTTCCACTCTGATTTGCAGTTTGAAAGCTTGTGGCAGTGCTGGTGTCCTTGACATGGGCCAACAAATACATGGTGAGATCATCAGGAAGGGATATGAAGGAGATGCTTTTGTTGGCAATGCATTGGTGGATATGTATGCTAGATGTGCATCACTTGCAGAAGCACAGAGAGTGTTCGATGGGCTATCAATTCAAGATGTAGTCTCATGGACTTCACTAATCACAGCGTATGTTGAACACAGGCTTGCCAAGGAAGCTTTGGACTGTTTGAAATGCATGCAATTGGAAAGTGTTTCTCCTGATGTAGTCTCATGGAATGCTGTGATCTTTTGCTATGGTGAGCTAGGAGAAAGTGAGAAGCCTTTGGAACTCTATGCACAAATGCAAGAACAGGGTTTACTACCTGACACGGCAACCTTCGCAAGTATCCTGTATATATGTAGCAACACGGCAGCCCTCAAATCTGGGAAAAGAATCCATGGGCAGCTTTACAGATTTAGTCAAGCTGAGACAATGGAAGGGAATTTGGCAACAGCTCTAGTTGACATGTATAGTAAATGTGGTAGTATGGTTCAAGCTCAACAGGTTTTTGATGCCATGCTTACAAGGAACATTGTGGCATGGAATGCATTGATTGCAGGTTATGTCCGCCAAGGAGAGAGTGAGCTTGTTTTTCAATTGTTTGATAGGCTGATTGAGGAAGGCATAAAGCCAGATGAGACGGTGTTTCTTAGTGTACTTACTGCTTGCAATCATGTGGGTCTTGTAGATAGGGGGCGGCAGTACTTTGAGGCCATGATTAAAGAGTATGGCATCTTACCAATGAATAAGCACTACAACTGCATGCTTGATCTCCTTGGGCGTGCAGGCCAGCTTAACGAGGCTATGATTATTCTGGCCAATGTGCCTTTACAACCTGACCTTGCAACGTGGAGTACCTTGCTAGGTGCTTGCCAAAAGTGGGGTAATGTGGAAATTGGTAGACAGGCCTTTGAATTTGCAGAGGGACTTGATGAAATACCAGCTGCAGCTTTTATCTTAATGTCCAACCTTTATGCAGATGCCAAAGCATAAAAGAGTAGTGAGGTGTACAAGAACAAGCATAGAGTGAAGCTGTTGTTGTGCTTTGGGTATGTGGGCTTGTTATACCCAATTCCAGCAGTGTATGGGCATCAAAACTTGGCCACGTGGAATGCATTGGTTGTATTGCCTCCTCTTGGCACACCACCAATTTGTGATGGTTTAAAAACCTGTGGGCATTTTTCCATGCAGCCATGACACACATACTTGGCTATATATTTTTGTGTTGTGCTACACAGGCATTGGATTAGAGGTTTGAAAGGCCTGCTTGGAGTGATGCCAAACATATCGTTTGCAAACATGAACTCCATGTTCCTTCTTTCATGTTTGGGGTTATCTCATTGCTGGCTTCTAGCTAACCAAGGCCCAATTTCAACTTGATAGGGGCTAGTGTGTTTCAAATAGGGCGGACACTGCATCAGTAGAGGCCAATAGATGTGGAAAGTGGTATGCATAGTTCAATTATGTGCAAAGTAATTGAATGTAGATGTTCTTCTCAGGGTAGAAACTTCATGTGGCTAGCTTGTTGTATGGTGTGCAAGGCATCAAGGACATGCATCAGGACCTCCCACTGGTGTGTTCCAAAGATGTTCTGGAGGGTGGTCAGGCCATTGGGACCCAGTGTGTGCCTTGTACACTTGCATGTAGACATTCTGTAGTGTGGGCAGGCCATTGTGGTGTTGTGCACACTTGCATGTAGTTGTTCTGTAGTGTGGGCAGCAGGCCATTGGGACCTGGTGTGGTGTTTTTTGTAACCTGACGCTCTCATGTGTCTAGAGTTAAGGCTGGGTTCAGAGCCTTCTGGCTGGAAACACGGACAAATCCCTTTTAGCCAATCAGAGCTTGCGGGCATGTGTGAGGCCGTTCAGAGGATGGCAGAAAGACTTGAGGTGGTCTTGAGCTATCATGCCAATTCACAAAAGGAAAAAGAGTTTTTGCATTTGTCTCAAGGCCAGAAGCAGGAAAATTAGTGACAACGATCCAGTGACAGCTCTTCCTGCCCTGGCAGCATGGGCAAATAATCCAGGGGACTGTCATGGGTTACAGTCATTAGAAAGCCACTTCCTAGTTTGGCAGGCTAAATGTTGCAGTGAAAGGACATGCGGTGTCTTTTCCTGGGAGGAACTGGCAGTTGATGTGGTGACGGCCAGAGCTGAACTGCCAGCTCTTTCTGGATAGGACAACATGTGTACTTTCCGTGCCATCATGGTCAGAGGGAGTGGGATGTGGCTGCAGATGAGTGTGACGCGTGGGAGTGCTGCAATGTCAGCTGCCGCGATGCATGGTAGTGATGTGACTTGAGGTGCTGCGATGTGAGATGCTGTGACATGTGGGAGTGCTGGGATGTTAAGTGCTGTGATGCATTGGAGGCATGCATTACGGTGCTGTGACACATGGTAGCCATGGTGTAGGGATTGAGACTGCTGCAGGACACATGGCGGACAGATGTGGCTTGTGGTTAGGGAGGTTGGTGGGCGAGCATGCAACTATTGTTGCATCTTTTTGAGGGTTGAACTGAGGCCACCAAATAGCTTCGTTGCTGCCTTGGAGAGTGCAGGGTGAAGATCATATGGAGCATGCGTATATTTTAGGGAAGTTACTGCCAGCATGGCTTTCCTCTCTTCCCCACCTGGCCATGCCCCTACATGATGCTCCCTCCATGAAGGTCAAGAGGAGGCAGCCGGAGGCTAAGAAGAGCATTCCTCTGAGATTGGACTCAAAGCTTGATGGAGAATATGGAGGCTGTGAGCACCGATCTCCATCCTTTATGGTGTTGGACTCTGGTGCAATGCTGCCCCCTTCTGTTTTGGGTGTAAAAACTCTATGGTGTGCGTGAGGGGTTGTCAACCTTTTTTAAGAGCCTTGTTGGCAGAACCTAAGCTAGTGACGTTGGCCAGGTAAGTTTGAGGCTTGCTCATCGCCACATGCCAGCCTTGTGGCCTTTTCCCTATAATAGATCTACTTGAAGACCTTAGATGACACGTGGATACCTAGAAATACTGTGCATCAAATATGTTGGAGAGGCTTGGGTTACATGCCTGGAAACAAACCTATGCCAAATGAGGTCAGATGTGGGTAGCCATTTGGAAGACCCAAGAGCTTAGCCTTGCTGAAGCATGTGTCATTAGGCCTTGGCTTAGAGCTGCAAATGCAACTTCCCATTGTGGGTGCGCTAGCTCGTCCGTTGCGTCCTCACTACGTTGTCACATTGGAAGGGCTGAAGGGAGAGCTTTAGATGGAGGTAAGAAGAGGTAGTCACTTCGTGGTGGTTCTTTCTCACAAAAGGTGGGGAAAGACTTACAATCACACTATTCAAACAAGCATCGATCAAGCATGTAAGAATCTAATAGCATGCAGGCAAGCAAAAAGAGAGAAGAAGAAGAGCTGACAAGAAAACTACTGCAAGGGAATGATTGTGTACTGCTTATTGTCAAAAAATGACTTATATTCAAGTGACTAGTTTTCACACTAGGCTGACTAAAACTTAAACATGGTTCGGACTCTATTACTAATCTTAAGCAACTATGTACGCTAAGTTCATAGACTTTTCCTATTTGACATTAAGCACATGGTAAGGTTGCCTTGAAGTTATTGCCGGAGTGGAGGTGTGGATGGTCTAGGATTTGACATAAATTTGTGGCAGGGCTGGGATCGATCATTGCAACTGGACATAGGGTGAAGTGATGAGAAGCTTTGGGTAGCCTTAATGACAGGTAGCTTGTCAAGGTGGAATGGAAAGTGATAGGCGATATAGAGGTTCTTTAGGCTAGGCCTCTGTTGGTTGTGAAAGTTGTGTGGATCCTTCAACATGTGGTGGCTAGTAGAAGCAGTCCACACCTTGTGATCGCGGGCGGAAAGAGTGCCAAGGCCACCATGGAGTAATTGGCATGGGTAGATGGTGGTCCGGATCTTCATGGTACGGCATGAAAGTATGGCCCGATGTCATAGCGTGATATTGAGAGATGAGGTTGCTTCGTGGAACATGCGAGATCAAGGGATCCCAAAGCGATGGGTCGTACCATGGGCCAGGCTTATGCTCGCCATGGTTCCTCCCCCATCTAGAGATACACATGAAGGATTGGTGTTGATGAGGTGAATGCAGGTGCATGTGTCTATGTGCGCCGTGAGATACAAGAAGTGAAAAATAAATTGTGATGCTCGTAGTGAAATATACAAGTGTTGTGCATGGGTAATGGGCGGTAGGTGTGCCCGTGTGTTAGATACCCGTAACGCCGCTACGGGCGCTACCACAGGAGGGGACGGCCTCTGGCTCACCACCCAGCCATAGAGGAAGAATGAGGATTGCCCCTCATCCCCCAGGCTATATAGTGTGTAGCCTGCCGTCCACACTAGCCTGGCCGCTCATGACTCCGCATGGGCGTCCTCTCCCACTGAACCCCGGACATGGCCATCCGGTCTGCCATCGGTCACAGGCGTTATAGCCTACTTGACATTACCCCCCCCTTAAGAAGAGTTTTCGTCCTCGAAAACAAACTGGGAAAACCTTTTGGAAATTGCACTACGACGTTCCCAGGTAGCTACCTCCTCATCCCTATCTGTCCATTTAACAAGTACCTCCTGGTACACTTTATGTCGGGTTTGTCTGTCACGATACTCTAGAATCTTTTCAGGTTCATGTGGTATCTTTGGTGGCTCTATCAAGTCCACCAAAATCTCTGGAGAAAGTGCGTTCTCTAACCCGTGAACTGATTTCTTCAGTTTACTGACATGGAAGACAGGATGGACTTGAGAACTCTTCGGTAACTCAAGTTTATATGCTACGTCCCCAATCTTCTTAAGGATTTTAAAAGGATCACAATATCTCGGAGAAAGTTTATCACACTTTCCCGTTTCTGACTGCGCAGGAACCTTGAGGAATACAAAGTCACCTTCTGCAAAGGTCACCTTTCTACGTCCTTTATCCGAATAAGTCTTAGCGCGATCCTGAGCGCTACGAATGCTCTCACGTGCGGCTCTGAGCATATCATTCATATCTTCAAGGAAATCCTTGACAGATTGAATCTTCTCCTTTTCTAGGCCTACAGCCATCGGAGATCTCGGTTGGAATCCATACATTAACATGAATGGTGTAAATCCAGTCGCTGAGTGTTTGGAGCTGTTATAGGCAAACTCCAATAAGGGCAAGTACTCTTCCCAATTAGATTGCTTCTTACTAACATAAGAACACAACATATCCTCTAGAATTTGGTTAACTCTTTCAGTTTGACCATCAGACTCTGGATGATCCGCCGTACTCATACTCAGAGTAGTATCCAACTTTTTGAAGACTTCCCTCCAAAAATGACTGTTGAACTTTATATCTCTACCCGACACTATATCTGCGGGTAGGCCATATAGCTTATAGAGATGTTCAATAAAGAGTTTTGCCAACTCTGGCGTTTTAACAGTTTTCTTCGTGGCGATAAACTTTGCCATTTTAGTTAACCTGTCCACTACCACCCACACCGAGTCATTCCCTCGACTCGTCTTGGGTAAACCGGTAATGAAATCCATGGAAAATGCTTTCCCATTTCCCTTGAGGAATCTCCAGCGGATGGAGTAGTCCTCCAACCTTAAGACGTTCATGTTTATTGACCTGGCACTTACTGCATTTCAGCACATAAGTTTGGACGTCCTTAAACAAACTAGGCCAATAAAACTGTCTTTTTACTAGTGCATAGGTCTTCTGAATCCTAGGATGACCTGCACTTGGACTATCATGACTTTCTTTAAGAATTTGGGCCCGAAAGTCACCAATAGTTGGTACACATACTCTACCCTTGTAGAGTATGTACCCGTCGTCAATGGAGTTATTAGCATATTTCTCCCCCCGACGAAGTTTATCACTCCCCTTTGAAGCCGTGGCAGTCAAAGGTGATGAAGGGTCTACGTCAGAGCTCTCCGGCTCCAAACTATACCCAGAAGACACGGCTAGTCTCTCCGGACTAACTCTCGCTTCCCTTCCCATTGCACCTTCGGCCAATCTCTCCGGACTAGCAATATGTGCCAACGAGGGAGGTGGTCGCGTCTGTGAAGAAGTGCGTACGCGTACAGTGCGCCAGACCTCTGTAAAAGATGGATCGTGCTCACATAAACCACGTAGTGACTCCAAGAAATCATTCTTGAAGACTGTGAAACTAAGTTCATTCATCTGTGGCATGCGACTAAGTGCATCTGTCACCACGTTATACTTACCTTTCTGGTAACGTATCTGAAGGTCAAACTCCTATAGAATCTCCGCCCACCGAGCTTTTCTACCTTTCAGTTCATTTTGACTTGAAAGCCATTTCAGACTTTCATGGTCCGTCCGGACCTCAAAAGTAGCACCATATAAATAGTGTCTCCACTTTTTCAGTGCATGAACTATCGCTAGTAACTCTCGCTCATAAGCCGAGTAGTTACGCTGCGCACGATCTAACTTTTTACTCTCAAATGCAATTGGGTGTCCCCTTTGCATAAGTACGGCCCCAATGGCCTCATTACTAGCGTCTGTTTCGAAAACAAACGGCTCATTTGGATCGACAATAGTCAAAACAGGTGCAGCTGCTACGGTCACCTTGAGCTTATCAAAGCTCTTCTGCTGGGCTTCCCCCCAACTAATGTTTTTTGTTTTTGACCGTAACTGGTCAGTCAACGGGACTACGATCTTCGCGTAGTCCTTCACATAATGTCGGTAGAACCCCGACATGCCAAGAAAAATCTGCAGTTCCTCGAGATTCTTCGGCGCTGGCCATTTAAGAATAGCCTCTACTTTTTCTGGCTCCATCCGCGTACCATCGACGGATATAATATGGCCAAGGTAGTGAATTTCTGTTTCAAAAAATTCACATTTGCTCTTCTTTGCAAATAGTTTGTGCTCTCGCAACAACTCGACCAAGTGGCAGGACGAGTTGTCAAACTCATCCAACCCTTGTACGCTTTGCCGGTTAATGAGAGGCTAGTCTCTACGGGCTGTATACGGCTAGGCTGCTGTCGCGCAGCGCGTGTAAATCTGACCACTTCGCTAGAAACATATTGACCGAGTCTTTGTTTCTTTCCTTCTCCTCGCCACCAAAACTAGGCGGCTTTAAGTCTTTTAATAACGATGAAGCTGTCGCTACGGACGGCCCCGCAGGCGCATCGGCATGTACTCCTGCAACCACTGGCGAGGCTACCCTCACCCGTGCCGCAGGAGCTCGGCTACCACGAGGAGTCGGAGTACTAGCCGAGGCGGCTGTCAGTGCATCTAACCGTGTGGAGATGCTCTGTAGCATCGTGACTAAATCAGCCTAGACTTTACCCATATTGTTCAATTTGGCATTAAGATATTTAAACAGTCCACTAGAGAGCTCCGTCTTTGTCAGGACGTCAGCAGGGTCCAATAGGTCATAATCGTCGTCGTCATAATCCAAGAGGTCCTCCTCGGTCCCCTCGGTGACGTCGGTGTTCATGTCCTCTGGCTCGTCGGCCAGAAAGGGGTCATCTGCCAATGCAGCCACTGCAGGCTTGCTGGGTCCTAGGGCGGGGTCAATAGACGAGGAGGGCGCTGGCGGATCACGCGTGATCGACGAGCGCACTCCGGACCAGACAACGGTCGGGCGTGTACGGCCTGACAATTTGGTCGGGGTCAATCCCACGACCGAGGACAAGAGACCTGAAAAACCTAGAGAAGTAGAAGGCGGTGGGGACACACTACGCCGCAGACATCTTTAATTCTTGCAAAAAACAATGCGAGAACTCGAAAATTACAAAAAAGAACGCTAATAAAATGAGCAGTGGTGGAGAGAGAATAGTCACCCCCCTTTACGGTCGCCTGTCGATTTGTGTTGCGCTGCGAGCCTCCAGACAGCACCGCTTCTCCGGGATGCTCCGATTCGAGAGAAAAAATGCCTGCAACTCATAAGAAAAATAAAATTTGCTCGAGAGGCTGTGTCTGAAACAATCGGATTATCCCTTGCCGGGATTATCCCTCCCCAGCCGAGAGAGGATCCGTTTTAATTTACTTTCATTTTTAATTTTATTAAAAATGAACAATTAAAATAAAAAAAATAAATGATTTTTTATTTTTATTATTTTTCTTTTTTCTCTGCTCTGGTGGCGCCTGTTGCACTGGCTTGGCTGGCCGCTGCCGGCTGCGCTGGTTGGCTGGCCGCCGCCGCCGCCTGTGGGCTGGGCTGGCCGCCTAAGGGCTGGCCGCCTGGGCTGGCCGTTGGGCTGGCCACCTAATGGCTGGCCGCCTGCTGCTGGGTTGGCCGCCTAAGGGCTGGCTGCGCCTGAGGGCTGGCCGCCTGGGCTAGCCTCCCTTTACACAGCCGTAGCGTTGGGCATCATTCCCGCCCGCACAGCCGAGTGGTGGGCATCATTCCCGCCCGGTACTGCTCCTCGCGTTTCCAAGGCAAGCCCCCCCTGCACACTGTAGTTCAGCTTGGAACCGTATCTTCTACGTGAGGTCGTCGCCCCCCATCAAACGCGATTATGGGTGCTCTTCGCCCCACCTCAAACGGTGCACATGGGTGCTCTTCGTCCCACCTCAAACAGCGCAATGCTCCAGCAGGCGGTCTTCGCTCCCCCACGTAGAATCAATGCTGGCTTTTCAGCATTCTCTCGTCCGTAAAACGGGTCGTGGGGCTGGTCTTCGCCCCCCCCCCCAAACAGTAGACAGACGTTGCCTAACCAGGCGACTTCCTCTCTCTACCAAACAAATTTTGTTTCGTAGACAAGCTTCAACGTAGAAAAAAAACGAAATGCTTACCTGCAATTCGCTTTGCCGTGTGCGACCGAGAGAGAGAGAGAGAGAGAGAGAGAGAGAGAGAGAGAGAGAGAGAGAGAGAGAGTTCTTCCCTTCAATTTTGGCCGCCTCCCTCCACACACTCCATTGTGGAGATAAGGATGAGAAGATGAATGGTTGAAAACCATTGAGTGGGCTCCGGTCCCCCGGTCACGCGCGCGAACTCTGACGACCCAATCGAACCAACGCTCTGATACCAGCGTTAGATACCCGTAACGTCGCTACGGGCGCTACCACAGGAGGGGACGGCCTGTGGCTCACCACCCAGCCATAGAGGAAGAATGAGGATTGCCCCTCATCCCCCAGGCTATATAGTGTGTAGCCTGCCGTCCACACTAGCCTGGCCGCCCATGACTCCGCATGGGTGTCCTCTCCCACTGAACCCCGGACATGGCCATCCGGTTTGTCGTCGGTCACAGGCGTTACAGCCTACGTGACATCGTGTGTACACTTCTTCAACTCAACTGCTTTCTTTGACTCTCTTTATTGCTGCTTTCTTTGACAATTACTTGATATCCCATTTTTTGGGGAGTCGAGATTATGACATTGGTTGAGGCATGGCAGCGAACTTATCCAAAGAGATTAAGGCAAAGATCGTTTATGATAGAATTTTCATACCCATTATTGCTTTACCTTCCTATAGAAAGGAATAGGACCGCCCATGAAATAAAGAAGATCGAAGGTTACAAAATCGAGGATGGGAATATATATTTTAATAACTGCTTATGCATATCCAAAGATGAAGAATTAAGAAGGAAGATGTTAAGTGAAGCCCATGACAGCCCGATTGTAGGACACCCAAGTTATGTAAAAACTTATGTCTATAAAGGAATTAAAAATAAAGATTCTAAATGAAGTCCATGACATCTCAATTGTGGGACATCTAGGTTATGTAAAAACTTATGTCTATCAAGAAAACTTTTTCTAGCCAGGATTAAAGAAGGATGTGTTACAACATGCTTGCCAATGCCTAGTCTGCTATAGGATTAAAGTTGAGAGAGTAAAGATGTCGCGGAAGTTACATCCGTTAGATATTCCCCAAATGAAATAGGAGTACATTATTATGGACTTTATCATGAGATTAGTTTATAAGTAAAATAAATGATGACCATATATTATTACGTGAACCCAATTTATAAGTATAATATACATAATTAAGCATAGTTTATATTTAAGTGAGAGAAAGTTAGGTATAAGTCTAGTTTCTAGAGAGAGTGTGTGATTAAATGACCAATTTTAGATGTAAATAAGAAAGGGGCTTACTAGAATGGTTCTATTGGACCCCAAAAAACTTGGCGTAGAAGCCACATAGATTTTTGTTCTATTGGACCCAAAAAAAGCTTAGGGTAGAAGCCAAATAGATTTTTGGTCTATTGGAACATGGGAATTTGAGAGAGAGAGTACCTAGGATGATGTGGTTGCATGTGAATTAGGCATAAATCTACTAGAATGAGAGTCAGACACAAAGAAATTATGTTTTTCCATATAGAGAAGGCTGAGTAGCAATTAATTCTTGAGAGAGAATAGTTAAATCTTGCCATATTAGAGAGAGAAATACACTACAACATGATCTAGATACATGTAAAATAGTAAATGTGGTTCTTAGATGACCAAATTAACTTTATCTAATCCATATAAATTAATGTGGCACTTGTTTCTAGAGAGAGAAAGCGATTAAAGTGTGTAAAAATTACCATACGAACATAACATTAGATACACAATTAGGATAAGAATAAAAGGGTTAGAATTTAAATGGTTAGTAAGTAATTTAGAGAGAGAAGCTAGAGAAAATTGCATCTTACACTTTGAAAATATGGAAGGATCAAGAAGGGTTTAGATAGAATAGAGTTGAGTTATTGAATATGTACAAAATCAAATTAACCACGATTCTTACGTTGACCATATATTTGAATTCTAGTGAGATAAGATTAAGCATCTATGATTGGGTACTAAGTAGTTAAGATTGAGCATTTATAACTATGTACCAAGATATTGATCCAAGGATTCAAGAGAAGTTGCAGAGTTATTTGAGATGAAATTTATGTTGTTTGGAGTGAAAAAGTCTTAAGGATTTATTGAAATTCAGAGACTTTGGAAATGAGTAAGAGGACTAGGATGAATATGGGATTCCCAAACTAAGGTCTTAGGCAAATCAAACCATCTGAATGGTTACTTAATGAGAGTTCGAGGATGGATCCTATGTAAGGTTCCAATGCAAGAAGGGATTACCATGCCGATAATGATTTGTGTGAATGCATTGTTTTCATAGGCATCATTATTTTTATGTATTAATTTTCATAATGATTATATTGTTTGGATTGACTTAGTGATATAGGGTGAGCCCTGCACTGATGAATGTGGACCCTATTAAGATATCACACGGGCTATTATTCCATGTGAATTGAACCCGAGAGGTGGATTGTGTGACGAGATAGAGACCCTAACCCCTCATGATCGAGCATGGGTGAGCTTCCGTATGACTAGGGGAAGGATGAGCTAGGTGGTCTATAGAAAAGGTGGGATCCGGCCATAGGCGAGGGAGTGGTATGATCGTGGCCAACCCTTCACTCCCAACGGGCCTTAGATATGACGGGCTCTCGGGTATACTAGTGAACCTAGGTCATGCGACGAGGAAGATTGATCATGGCAGGCCACTGGTGGTAAAATCGAAGATCAAATCCATGGCGGGCTAATGAGGGTTGATGAGATGAGACCATGGCAGGCTAATGAGGGTTGATGAGATGAGACCATGGCGGTCTAGCCGTAACCAAGGGATCAAAATAAGAGAAAGATTGTTATTTTGTTGAAAATTTTATTTAATTGTATATATTTATTTAATTTATGCAAACATTGTTTTATGTGATATCCTATCATGTAAAAGTGTGTGTGAGTAAAGGTTTGTGTGACTATTTTTCCTTGCACCTGAAGAAATGGCTTCATTAGACATAAATACGTCATTGGATTTGGTGCCTTTGCCTAAGGAGAAGCAGGTAATCAGATGTAATAATGTAAGTGGGTTTTCGAAGTGAAACACAAATCAGTTGGGTCTGTTAGAAGCCAGTATAATGAAATATTGTTGCCAAAGGATATGCATAAATATATGGCATTAATTATGGCTTAATTGCTAGGATGGTAACTGTGAGAGTAGTCATTTTGCGAATAGCTACAATTAAGGGATGGTAATTACATCATGCATATAAAGAATACATTTCTACGCGGTGATTTACAAGCAGAGGTTTACATGGTGTAGCCTGCTAGGATATGAGGATCATGCACATCCCAATTTTGTTTATAGGTTGCATTGCAAAGCCTTGTATAGCTTGAAGAAAGCACCTAGAGCATGTGATTATCACAAGTAACATCAGACAATGATATTCAATGAGGTGAAGATGCGTCTTAAAAAGAAGTTTGAAATAAAAGATTTGGGTGAGCTGCAATACTTGTTGTGTATAGAAGATTAGATCATGCGATAGGATTTGGATTTCGTAGAGGCATTATGCATCAAACATACTACCCAAGTATGGGGGATGGCATGAGGTAGGATTTGAACTTCGCAGAGGCATTTTGCATTAGACATACTACCCAAGTATGGGGGATGGCATGGTGTAAATAATCTTAGCATCATTTGATGAGAAAACGTGGTGCTCATGCTAGACCAAGTGTGTGGAGAGGAGAGACTCACAAAATACAAGAATAATATCTTGCTTATTAAGTTGCTTATACATACAACTAGGCCTTGCTCACATACAAAATGCCTCATGGCTTCACCTTTAAATAGGTGAACAAGTGGACCTCAAGTCCATTCACACTCACACCCTTCTCTCACCCTTCTACACAACCTTAGTCTCTTAATACCTCCCCTCAATACCAACTATGGAAGGATGGAATAGGTGGTATTGGACATAAGATGCCTTTATAACATTAGGCGTACAAGGCTTGAATACAGGTGTGGTTATCTAAGATTTACAAAAATGTTCCTAGAGCCTTAGAGGCTAATACATTGTTGCCATCTAAGTCTTTAATTTGTTGTCGATGAAGATGTACACCTAGATGATGGTGCACCCACTCTTTGTGTTTGCTTGGCTTCTTGTAGATGACATGGTTGAGACATACATGCCATTGCTTCCACCATATGCTTTCCACCTTGACCATTCTCACACAATGATCATAAGCAGGCTGCCACCCTTGCTTAAGTGGTTTGCTTTTAGATGGTCCTCCAACATGCTTTATGCTTCCTTGAATAGTATATCTCCTCCATGAGTAATGAGGTAGATTTAAATAGGGAAGGGAAAGGGAGGGTCTTACCACTTGCCTTATGGATTGGTCAAGGGCAGTGTCTACTCCACAATTACAATAGCTTTTATGCATGTTGGTTAAATGATACCCTTTAGGGTTTGAAGTTACAAGCTTAATGAGTAATTGGTTGAGGTAAATACTCAAACAAATAAGGTTTATCATCTTTGGCTCAAGAAGGAGAGGACATGGCTCATAATGTTGCCAATGCCTCTTACAAAAGTAATGCCAAAAAATGCTTAAAATTATGACAACTAATAAGGTAGAGCATTTAGGGATTCTATGCTTAACCTTACAACTCATCTTATACGATGAAAAAACAGAATATGCAACGGAATGAAATGCCTTGGGCTTGGGAAATGAGAACATATGGCTTATGGCATGCCTATGCCTCTTACAAACAAGGGCCTCAAGGGTAATATACAATAACATTGTAAATGAACACTTAGTGTACATGTGTTCAAGTTTAAAACCACTCAAAAATCTGAGTTTGATGATGAAAAAACCAGAATTCTTCAACCTCTTTAGCTTATGAGGTGAAGACAATTGGTTCATGGTTGCACCATTTCTCTTTGGAAGAAGCGGTTGACGATGGAGACTTGAATGTGGCACTTACGGTGTGTGCCCGGCCTCCATGTTGATGAAGAAGAGCCTTCTTAATGTAAATGACCTCCTCCTTTGATGGTTAAGACCACCTTAGTGTTGAGCAACACTTTAGTTGATGATTAATATCACCATTAGTGTGTACAAAACATAATTAGTGCTAAAAAGCACATTTTTAGTGTCAAATGACACTTATTTTGGTGATTAACTCACCATTAGTGTTTAATAACACTATTAGTGTTTAAGAACACTTTAAAAGCTTTTGTTTTACTGGATTAACAGCTTAATTAGTGTTGAACAAATGACACTATAAAAAGCACATTTTTAGTGTCAAATGACACTTATTTTGGTGATTAACTCACCATTAGTGTTTAATAACACTATTAGTGTTTAAGAACACTTTAAAAGCTTTTGTTTTACTGGATTAACAGCTTAATTAGTGTTGAACAACACAATTAGTGCTTAGAAGCACACTTTAATCACTTTGAAGGCTTAAAAATTGATGTTGATGTTGAAGCTTGACGGGCATGAGGCTTATGGCTACCTCATGTGAATGAGAACTCTTCAAAAACAAGAGAGGAACTCAGTAACAAAACATTCACACCACCATTTGAGTGATTAAAGCAAGGGAGTGATGATTGAGCAAGAAAAACCCAAAAAACCAAGCTTTAATGGACGCTTGATGGACGCTTGAGGTGAAGAAGAGAGAGGCGACTGGTTTTTTCTGGACACAAGAGTGTGTTCACATAACATGTGCTAGTACATGGTAAAAAGTGCCCATGTGTAGGGTTGTTCACACTAGGGACTTCTAGGCTAACATTGCTCACATAGAAAAAGATGCACAAATTGCCAAGTTAGAACAACAATTGAGTTAGTAAAGCAGAAGCCATAAGAAAAGGAGCTACACGACAAGGTAAAGCAATTGGTGGTGCAGTGACTCCAAGGGTCCCTCCACAAATGTTTAACCTTTTCTTTCCATTCAAGGGGACCTTCATGTTGCTGATGATTCTAAGAGCCCCTTCATAAAATCGTAACCTTTTGTTTTCATCACTAAACCTCCATTTTTGTAATATGGCATATATGTTAATAATAAAACAAAATTCAAATAGGAAATTCAGATAGTGATGTATCATGGTAACTTTTCATAATGATATATATCTTACTGATAATACCACCAGGTATTCTTATGCACTACATCCCATAGTGCTTAACTTTAGATCATGGAGAAGATTTCTTATGCACTCCATAATTTTGGATGAAAGGCAGGAGATGCTAGAATTATTAATGCATTAATTCCTCCTAATCTCCCTTCTACCCTTGCTAATTATTAATGCCCCCAGTCTCCCTTCTACTCCTGCTAATTTTAAAATCCTATCTAACTCTTTTGTATGTTTCAAACCAAAGGGTGGTTAGAAGCTTATGATACACATAAGTATTTAAGTCTACATGAGAGCACCCTTTATCACCCATACAAAATACTTAAGATCTATGTGCGCTTTTGCCGCACAGGTCGTAGCTGGGGACTTGCCAGACACCGTATTGCGAGCCACGAATGGCTACAAGCATACAACCAGGGAAGGAAGCTCAAACAGAATGCCAAAGGGTGTGTCACTCACCGCTCAACCGCCTCCTTGAAGGATTCCCGCGTCGCAACCGTGAAGGAGGAGCCGCCGTCGCCGCTCTACCGCCTCACCGCCGCCACCGTGCCGCTACACAGTGCGCTCGATCGCTCTCTCACGCTCTCTCTCTCTCTCTCACACACACACACGCAGGAGAAGGAAACCAAAGAGATAAGGCAAGAGCACTCTTGTATTCACAACACATGAGAATGAGGATTTTAGGGTTACATTTGACTCTTATAGGTGACTTGGCCGTTCACACTTGGGCGCCCATACATGGCCGGCCGACCCTAACCCTTATCCTACTGATATCCAAGGTGCGCCTCTCATCGGCGATCACCCAATCCCTTCATCCTTAACATATGGTGCCGACAAGCCCGGCCCATGACTTAGAATATTTAAATTAATGACGTAAAATATAGTACGTCGCAATGTCCGCCATGGGTTAACATGCCCCCCTTCCTGATGTAGATTCCGTCCTCGGAAGCTATGGTATGGTAAGCTCGAGAGGGTTGTGGTAGACCGTCTGCAAAACAGGGAAGTAGAGTGAAGGTATGCTGGAATTCAAAAGATATAAAGTGTATAATTTCAAGCATATTAGACCACAATGGATGTTGCTATGAGAACTTAGTTTAAGGGTCACATGAATGAGCTAGTGTAGCAAATTAACAGGAGTTTA
This sequence comes from Cibotium barometz, assembly GCF_041138505.1. Taxonomy (NCBI): domain Eukaryota; kingdom Viridiplantae; phylum Streptophyta; class Polypodiopsida; order Cyatheales; family Cibotiaceae; genus Cibotium; species Cibotium barometz. The sequence continues at coordinate 60,412,936 of NC_141054.1, read as the reverse complement.
AAATTATTGAAAGTAAATCAAGAGTAAGCAAGGTGTCAAAGGTTAATCAAGGTTTATAAGTGGCCTAAGTCAAGGAAAATAACCAAGCTTAATAAATAAACACATGACCACACTGTGTCTACTCTAAGAACAAGTTAATACCACAAGCCTAGGGAAACAAGAAACATCAGAGTTACAGGAGCCTTTTGCCTCTCTTTTTTTTTTTTAAATGCACGTGATAATTTTTACACACAATGGCGACCTTCCTAAGGCAAAACTAACATCGATCCTAGTACCATGTTTAACACAAGGCATTATCCAAGAATCTATTAGCTCACTTTAGGCAAGGCTACCCCCTACCAACCAAGGCATCGGTCTGGAGTAGAATACTCCTCGCCTACCAAGTATCAATAAGGCGATAGGCCAACATTAAAGCACATTAAGACTTGTATTGCCATTTATTGTAGGCTTTTTTTTTAAATCTATTTCTTTTGATCTTTGCTCCTGAACTATTATTTGTCTTGCATCCTTTTGACAAAGGGGTAATAGCTATGTCCTAGAGGTCAACACACACATGGCCAGGTGTCAAACATTAAGATGGTTTGACCCTAGACCTAAGACAATCGTATTCCCAGGTTAACTAAAGACATCATGCTGCCTAGGAATATTTCCAATAAAGTTAAGCTCATTAATGTTTTACACTAGCATGCAAGCAACTTCAAAAACTAAGTAGTACATTGACAATTTCCATGTGGTCATGCATTATAGTTTATGCAATTGATTGAACAGTAAAAACGAAAGAGAGTGGGTATGGAAGAATTACACCTGTAATTGGAGATCTCCTTGATTTGACGAGACAGCTTGCAATTTGATGAGATATATTTTGATGAATGTTGCGGCAGTCTCAGGACTTGAAAGCGAACCCACCTCAAACTTTTCAACCTGTACAATCAACTAACAAGCACTATACCTCGAGAGGCACATCAGTGTGAAAATTTCAAGAGTTGTTTAAGGAATCTAAACTAGAAAAAACCTGAAAACGCTAACCTACCTACCAGTCATCACCACACTACTACTGAGGATACGGTAAGAGGATGTTGTAGAGTCCTGGCTCTAGCCCTAAGGCTAAGCCTCTATCCGCATCATCCAAACAAATAAAGTCAATCTCAGTAGTGCCATGAGTTTCATCCGTCCATTCATCATTGTCAGATATTTCCTTTTCATTTTCCCATCCACATAAACTCATCAAAAATGTAACCATGCGAGGATAGTCATCTTGTGGAAAAGGAAAGTATTGGGCTATCGAGGATATGTCCTCTACGGAGTAGGGGTCAGTCATGGTCAATAGGCGAATTAGCCATTCTAATTCCTCAATATTTTCCTCTCTAGCTAGTACATCTATATGATCCCATTCAGTTTCAATTACAGGATAGCACATGTGGAATATCTGAGAAAGGTATAGATGATACCTCTCACCCAAGGTAGGAGTGGATGAAGTGTATGATGATCGTGCATCTGCCATATCTGCAAACACAGATATAGCATCAGTAGGTTTATGATAGGTCAATCTAATTCTTGATTGTATATACGGATATTTCTGTTTTTAACGTGCTCTTGCTCTTTTTACTATTTTTTGCTTTTCTTTTCTTTTCTCTTCTGTGTGTAAAGCTATATATATACATCCCCTTGAATTTGGCAATTACATGGTCAGGGGAGAAGGTTAAGGAGGAAGCATTAGAATGTCGAGCGTGAGTACATGCTCCCCCTTTCCTTGGGTAGATCATATTATTTGCAATGATGTTGCAGCCTCTTGGAACCAATTTGTCCAGCGGGTCATAGGTTGTGATGTGGGCAGATAGCTTTTTATGACCCTTGTGGCCACATCCAATTGCAAAGATGGTAGTGTACGCTCCCATTGACGAATGGAGGAAATGGTTTCCGATGATACTATTACAAGGGGAGACGTAGACTCATCGGTTTTTTGTTGGGTGTTGGCAAGAGTAGGTGTAGAGCATGTAGAAACTTCTATATCAGCGTGTGCCTGGCATGAGGAGCTAGAAGCTTCATGTGGCTCCCCCCTTCCTGAGCTAGGTGGTAATGATCGATATCGTTTGGGAATCCAAACTAACTCTGGAAGAAGTGGTGTGGAGCACTCTGTTACCTTTCCCTTACCACGATCTTGAATTATCGTTGGGGTGGCAACAACTGGTTTGCAAGGTTTTACAAGTGATGTAGAGGGATTCAGCTTATGTTTAGGGACCCAAATCTGGTCATTTCCCTCGTAGTACCCTTGGGCTACTAATAACTTTTTAGGGATCCATCGCGATGTTACTGCCCTTTCTCAGGTGGGTAGCTGCTTTCCTTTTACGAGGCTTCTTGGTGGCTGAACGAGATTGAGCAGGGGAAGTATTTGTTAACGAACCTTTAGGGACCCATTTGTATGTACTCTTTGGCATAGTAAGCGAAGCTTTAGGGATCACCTTGCCTGTTTCCACTCTTGGCATTGAAGCGTTAGAGGGGTGGCCAATAATCGAAGATGGTTTTGCCACTGGACTTTGTGATTTTTCATTATCTAATATTTGAGTGGATGACTTAGGTGCGGGATTTCGAGCGGTCAGCAGACCTAGTGTTGGTTCTTGCGTTGTGACTTGTCTGGTTGCCCAATCGATATTGCACTTGGTGGCCATCATCCATTTGCGCCCTAAGATTACAGTCCCTTCCATGGTACCAGCAGGCATAACCAAAAAGCTTTGAATTATGGTTCCCTTGTCATAAGCAACCGGAGTGTGCAAAATTCCTGAGACAGGGGTTTTCTTCTTGTTGATTCCTTGAACTTGGATAGAACTCTTGGTTAAAGGTGGTTTTCCCAGTTGACACCACACGCCATATGATAGCAAATTGTGTTGAGCTCCTGTATCCAACAATGCATTATACAGCACCTCCCCGTAAGGACTCTGTAACTCAATTGGGTATCTTAGAGGTGGGTCAGATTCCAGTGCATCCTCCTCTGCTTCCTCGAAAAATACTTGCGTAATTCCCAAGTTGGCTTCTCGTTGTCGCCTAGCACGCTGTTGACGTTCTTTGGCTTCAACTCTCGCTTGTATCTTTCTAAGCTCAGCTTGTTCTTTAGCTGCCTTCTTTTGATGGATTGCATGTAACTCCTCCTGGCCCAGGGGGTCATAGTATCTTTTGAATTTACTCCCATTAAGGAATCCAATGGTTTCAACTCCGTCAAGAGTCTCTACTCTAATGGTACCTTGCGGGGTAATTTCACATACTCTATATGGTCCCTTACCAGCATATTTGAGCTTCTGCTTTTCGTTTCGCACTCCATACAACAGGACTTTATCCCCAACCTTGATGTCCTTGTCCTTTAGATGGCGATCAAACCATTTTTTCCTCCTATCCTTCTCCACAAGGGCATTGTATACAGCCAATTGTCTTTCTTCATTTAGCCGCTCAAGGATATACAGACGTTCTGCTAAGGGATTACCATCCCAACCCTCTTGAGTAGCAACACGAAGACTTGGAATGACAAATTCCCACGGCATGACTGCTTCTTGGCCATATACCATTTTGAATGGTGTACAATTAATAGCCACTTTGTACGCAGTACGATAGGCCCATAAAGCTGTCGTAAGCTTTAGATCCCAATCCGTGCGATGAGCTTCAACTGTCTTTGTCAAAACAGAGATTAATGTCTTGTTTGTACTCTCGGCTTGGCCATTCGCTTGCGGATAGTAAGGAGTAGATTTATGATGGGATATCATGAAATTTGTTGTGAGCTCCTTAATCACTTCATTTATAAAATGCGTACCATTGTCGCTCACAAGTTCAAAAGGACAACCGAAGCGTGTGATTATATTTTCAAAGAGGAACTTGGCTGTTGTCCTCGCATCTGCCTTACGTGTCGCTTTCGCTTCAGCCCATTTGGTCATATAGTCAGTGGCCACAATAATATAGCGAGATTGTGTGTTTCGGGCCGCTGGGCTAATCGGACCTACAAAGTCTAAACCCCACTTTTCAAATGGTTGGTTTACTTTGATTGGATGTAGGGGTATCTGATCTTTCCTCTGGGGTTTCTTATATCGTTGGCATTCATCGCAACCCTTCACAAAGAGTGATGCATCTTGGAACATAGTGGGCCACCAATACCTTGATTGTAAGATCTTTCGCGCAGTTAAGTCTCCTGAGAAGTGACCACCGGCTACGCCCATATGTGCCTCTTGCAAAATGTATAGATACTCATCCTCTCGGGCACAACGCCTAAGAACGTCATCCTTTCCTCTTTTATAAAGAGTCCCGGCCATCAGGCAGTAGGGTTCGCATTCCTTGATCAGCTTTCGAGCTAGATCTTTACGAAGCTCCTTGGGTGGAAAGCCATTAACCAAAAAGTTAACAATCTTCTCACTCCATTCAGGCATTGTCTCCACCATGAACAGGGAAGTGTCAGGTAAGTCATCATCAACCCCCGTAGGAGCCTCACCATTAGGTATGCGAGACAAATGATCAGCCATAACATGTTTTTTACCAGGTCTCACAACAACAGTGAAATCAAACTCAAGAAGAATCAATAGCCATCGTGTGATTCTTCCTGTGGAGCATGGTTTGTTTACCAGATACAACAATGCTTGATGATCCACATAGAAAACAAACTTGGTGGCAAGGAGGTAATAACGAAATTTCCTTACTGCATATATCATTGCCAACCCTTCTCGCTCCGTAGTGGTGTAGTTCATCTCAGCATCGTTCAACTGGCGACTGGCAAAGCTAATGGGGTAGTCTAGCTTGTGTTCTCCAGGTTGAGTTAACACACACCCAATAGCAAAGTTTGATGCATCAATATGCACATGGAAGAGTAAATCCCAGTTAGGCATTCTCAAGATTGGAGAACTCGCCAAGGCCTTCTTTAATAGCTCATAGGCACGGTCACATTCTTCGGTCCAAATAAACTCGATGAGAAGCTTATACAATGGTCGAGCTATCTCGGCGAAGAAGAGAATAAACCTTCGATAATAACCAACGTGGCCCATAAAGCGTTGGACTCCCTTGTAGTTGGTGGGTGGGGGTAATTCCAGAATGACCTTGATTTTACTCTCGTCAGTGGAAATCCCATTTTTGGACACTATATGTCCTAAGATAACTCAGTGTTTAACCCAAAATTGGCATTTGAAAGGATTCAAGGAGATGCGATATAATCTACACCTTTCAAATATCTTTCGTAAACACATCAAGTGCTCGTCCCAAGAGGAATGAACACAAAGATCATCTAAGAAAGCTTCACAGAAGTCCCTTAGATATTCCTTAAAGGCCGTGTTTATCAATCGTTGGAATGTTGCAGGTGCATTGGTCAAGCCAAAAGCCATGACGCGAAAGGCAAACACTCCAAACTCCGTGATAAATGCTGTTTTAGCTTGGTCCTCGACTGCAATTGTGATCTGATTGTAACCCGAGTACCCATCTAAAAAGCTATATGCCTCCTTGCCTGCCACTCTTTCAAGCACATGTTCAGAATATGGCAAGGGGTAATGATCCCTTCTAGTGGCTGCATTAACCTTTTTGAGATCAACGCACACTCTGAGTTTCCCATTCTTCTTTGGCACGATGACTATCGGAGAAACCCATTCTGAGTGCTCAATAGGATATATGAATCCACATTTTACCAGCTTTTCAATTTCCTCTTGTACAATCTTTGCGTACTTAGGATTCATTGGGTAGGGACGTTGCTGGACTGGTTTAGCAGTGCTAATCATTGGAATCGTGTGTTGCACCACCGAGGGTGGAACACCCTTCATATCATGATATGTCCAAGCAAATATGTCCTTGAATTCTTTAAGAAGCTTCGTAAGTGCAGCTTCTTCCGCCTTGGTGAGGTCTTGAGCAATATAAACTGGTTTAGACTCCTCACCCGGATCTGCTAAGTCTATCTCCTTAACTACCGCAGGGCCATCGTAGACACCGCTACTCCCATTGGTAGGCGTTCGTTGGGCTTTTGTGTAGACTACTTTACGTTCCCCTGTGGTGAATGATTTGAAATGCTCGGGTGTAAGTCTACTGGTTCTTGTTGTGCCCGGTTTTTTTCTTTTAATTCCGCCTCCTTTTGTTGTTGAGCCAACTCTTGGTTTTGCCACCTTCTTGCAGTACGACTTAGTTTTGGCTTCTCTTCGATTTCTAATTGGGCGACGTCATGAGGTTGCGGAATACACCACATGACACTTTGGAGGTATTGTCCCCAATTATCCGCTATCTTCCGATGAGCATCAATGGCTCCTACATAACTAAGCCATTCTGCAGTGGATCGCTCCTTGTTTATTGCAGTTTGTACATTAGCTCGATAGCGTTGGCGCTTATGTCTCGTTTTCTTCTTACCAAGTTTTTGATTTTTGTTTCTATCAAATTCGAACTCACTTGGTCGATCTTCACTTTCGGATGAACTGCAGGAGGTCATTGTCCTAGGCCTTGAGCACCTTGCTTCCACATTTGGGTGAATATTTGATTCATTTTTTCCATCAGGCTCAGGGTCAGTTTCTTCTTGAGATTCATACTCAGAGTTGCATTGATCAGAGTCTTCGCTACTTTCAGTGTCGGTGGAGTTTGCCACGTTCTCGCCATCAGGAGTCAAGTGCATAACACCTATCATGTTTATTGGCACTAACGGTGGCATATCTTGCCCCTCAGGTGTTACCCAGCTTGTGCCTCTATTCCCCCATGTGTCTATGGTTGCCGCTAGGTGTACCCAATCCACGTTATCCGACTCAATCATACCCGGTAGAACATCCATATAAGGAGAATCTTTCCCATCATCAGTCTCTTTTTTGCATGTATAGCAATATCTTAATGGGGCAGAGTGAATAGTGGTATCCGATCGATTATCAATGATAACCTTGCTTCCTAAAGGATGCGCACGACCATTCTCAAGATCAACTCGAATGACAGAGTCCTGGAATTGTAGATAGACATGGTTTTTCGACCAGTCGTGCACCATTTGTGCTTCCCTCATGAAAGGACGTCCTAAGATCATTTGATATGACATAGGATGCTTGGAGAAATCCATTACAATGAAGGTATGTTTTACCTTGTATCCCAGGACCTTGATCTTGAGGTCCCTTAACATTCCAATAGGTTTAGCTATGGTTCCGTTTGCCATCTTAACCACTATGTTTGTGACTTCGAGGTGAGGCCTTCCCATAGATTCCCAACAGTTTTTAGTCACAATGCTCACTCCAGCACCACCATCAAGGATTCCCTTTAGAGTTAATCCCTTGGTAGTAATGGGGAGGGTGGCATTAGATTCGTCACCTTCAAAGTACTGTCCCAACTTGTTCACAGGTATTTCCACGACGGAATCTTCATCAAAGTTGGGTTGTAGATCCCAATGCTCCCCTTCATCTTGAAGCGTGTCGGCGGGTCTATCCATATTTGCAAATTGTGGTAACCCCGCCTTTAGTTCTCCATTGAGAAATGCTCAAAGAGCTAAGAATAGCTCAGGATCTCCGTATAATTTGGATATGATCGTGGTTCTGATTTCAGAGGACATGAAATCCATTAGCTTAGACACATTTAACGGTACTTTTCGAGACATCGCCCCTTGACTAGGGATTGGTGAAGATGGAATCACTTCCTCCTCGATGGGGTCAGGCATTCCCTCACTAAACATTCTTTCCAGCAAGAAGGGTGTTTGCCCACTTCCGGATGTCCTATCCTCACTTTCTTCCATAATGATACTAGGTATAGCTAACGGTTTATGGTTCCGGTGAGGCTGAACTTGCGTAGGAAACACTGTGTCTGGAATTTTGATTTTTCTCGGTTTGGGGTCCAGTTCTCTTTGTGTTTATTCCACCAAACCCCTTAAGTGTTGCACTTGTTCAATCTCCTCAACTGGGTTTGGGTAAGTTCCAATCTTTTTCTTGAGGGTTTTTGGCCCACGTGGCTTGTCTTGGGGAGTCTCAGTCAGTTTGGGTGGTCGAGAGGGCATTAACTGACTTGGTTGTGGGGCCGAGGAAGTTTCCTTCTGTTTCCCCTTATTTTTGTACTCGCTTGATTCTCCTTCATTGAGCTCCCGAGTGGGTTCCTCCCTTAAGGTAGTGGCTTTGGTCCCCATGGTTTCTATTGAATCAGAATCATCTTCAGGATCATTCATATACACGGGGTCGTCTCCCGTCCCTATGTTAGTCTTTGAACTGGGCTTGGAGCTCGTGGCATTAAGCGATCTCTTTCGCCGTGTTTTCTTTTTCTTTGCCTGAGCGATTGATGCAGTATCCCTCTCTTCAAGAATGTAGTTCTGATTTTGAAGCCTTGACCGTGTAACTACATTCACGGGTACAATGGGTGTGGTTCCTCGTGCTTGGTTGGTGACCTCAACCAAATTCAATGGCGTAATCTTGGGTGCATTAGGATTATGTGGACATTGAGCGATCAAATGATCTATGCCACAACGATTACATGTAAGTACCGGCATTCCCGATGTGCTCCCTTGATTTGGTTGCATTTGAGTAGCGATCTTCTGTAGCCTATTAGGGCACTCTGCTATACGATGCGGTCCACCACACTCATAGCATTGAAGAGGTGGTCTCCTCACCAAGGTATTAAGGTTTTGCCCTCTTGTGGCGAGAGCAGCCGCTTGATATACAGGCTTAACTTGCCCGAAATGATCCTCCATGTAGTACTGGGGAATCATCTCAAACGTATCAATCCCGTATGGAGCAGTGGGGTCTATCTCCTCTTCATAATCCCCACATGCACTATGTGACTCACAACCCATTTGGTTTATAGGGGTAATCCTTGGATGTGGAGGTTGTGGTCCTAGCACTGGCGGTGGTAACGGCACAGACTGGACTACATTCGGATTCCTTGGAACTATGTGTTGTGACGGTTGCTCGATAGGTTGTGCAGGCATTAGCGCAGGTACTTGAGGTATGTTTGACCAAGCTAGTGGTGCCTGGTTTGCCAACATTCGCTTAAGTGTTAGGCAATCTTTAGATTGATGGCCATACTTACCACATGCATTGCAATTCCCATTGAATTTGACTCTGAATGTGGGACATTCACTTGTGCTATGTGGTCCTAAGCACACCGAACACCATTGTTGCTCTCTCCTTGGGTACATATGGCTATTCTGAGGAGCTCGATTACCCCTAAAGTATTCTTGGAGAGCCTTAGTAAGGTCGGTCACAGACATTTCAGATATCTTGGGCTCCTTGGCAATAGGTTTTATCGTCATTGGCTCGTGCCTCAGATACTTGCGAACTAACAGATTTTGTTTTTGAAGACACCTTTTTACCTGCAATCATCAAGTTGTCTTCTAACTGGATTGCATTGGCCGTGACTGCTTCCCACGTTGTAAGACCTCTAATGACGAGGCCATTGTAAATGTCCTCGTGGCGCAATCCTCGGATGAATCTATCGAGGAGTTGGTTGTTATTGAAGCGTTCATCGGGAGTGCAGCGAGAATTTAGATGCTTCAATCGACTTATAAAGTCTCTCACTGACTCCCCTTCCTCGCGTTCAGCTTTTTGGAGTTGAGATGCTACTCCCCAAAGCACACCCTCACGTATGTATTCCTTCAAGAACAATCTCTTGAGAGTGGGGTAGTGAGTGCGCTCTTCAACCCTTAAGGTTCGATACCAATCTCCGGCCTTCCCACTCAAGGTTAAGCCTAAAGCTTTACACTTATGCAGCTCATTGTGCTCTTCCAAGGAATCACACACGTGTTCAAAGACTTCAATGTGCTTCCTAACATCCTCGTTACCACTGAAGTTTTGAGTGAGCTTAGCCACTTGTACTGCCTTGCTTCTAGGTTCTCTCTCAGGCATACCCCGCATGTTTTCTACAATGGATCGTCCGATCGTCTGAGCAAATGCTGCGAGATCACCTAAGTGAGCAGGCATAGTTGGTGGAGGCACTTCTGGGATAGCCTGGCTGATAGGAGTTGGCGTTGGTCTGAGTAGGTTGGCAAATGACGTAGGATATGATATGTGGCTAGGCCTAGCTCCTCTTGGATAAGGCGGTCGTGGAGCATACGCCATTGGCATACCAACAGGCGTAGGAGCTACTTGAGCATGAGTAGCAATAGGTACATAAGGCCGATAGGCACTGGCACGCACTGTTGTAGGTACTGTTCCACTAGGTAGCGGTGTCGTACTAACTACAGCGGTAACAGGTGCACTTTCAGCTATGCTCATCATTGGGGTAGGCATTGCGGATTCCCTAATGGAAAGTTGAGCCAAGGTTGGGAAGCTAAAGTTACTGCTCGTGGGCTCAACCTGCATTGAGACTCCAGGCGAAACAACATATGAAGGGTCTATGGGACTCACCGAGGGAGTCTCCAATTGTGATAGGGTTGGTTGTTTGGCCTTGCCTGTATCCAAGAATCTCATAGGGCCAGTGGAACCTAAGTTCACTCCCCTATTTTGCCTCTCAATTTGGATAATTCTATGAATAACCTCACATATCATTTGCTGCTGCTCTTCTAGATTAGTGGCGCTAGATGTAGATCGTAGGACTTCTAACCAACCTACATGGTAGGTGTAACCCGTGTATAGGTCCGTTAGAGTCTCTGTGTGTAGATCATATTCCCAATTTTCATTGAGAAATATCCCATCCAGACTTGGTGTGCCAAACGGCTCTCTTGAAGTGGACGCAATGTCACTTCTTATGGGTTGGCTTCTAGGGACCTCTACTTTAGGAAGAGCATCGGAATGTGGTAGCTCAGTAGGGCCCTCATTAAACGAAGTGGGTAGAATATCCACATGGACACTCTTTGGGAGGGTAGGGTCTACATAAGATGTGAATGGCGAATCTACTACCCCTCCTTCCTCATTTACTTCGCTTGTCGCATGTTCAGAGCGTGTAGCTCTACTAAAGGTCTCTATTAGACGACTAAACATGCTAGATCCGGGTTGTGGGGCCCACACTGGCATGTTTTGGCTTGTCTCCTCAGGGTTCTTGGTAGGGTGCCCTTCCATGGCTTCTGAGTCAGAGGACGAGTCACTATCCACTATTCGTGGATCTTGGGTTGCACTCCCTTGGGTTCCAGCCGAAGGCCAAGATGCCAACGTGGAGGGATGGTGTGAGCCTGCGTAGACTGAAACGCTTTCTAGTGGTTCAGGCTCTAGCACCCGACCAGAACGTAGATGCATGTGACGTGGGTACCCTACGTGCGTTGGTAACTACCCTTGAAGCCCACACAAGTGGTTTCTTGGGTATTTTGCACCTCGTTTTTACTTGTTTTTAGATTGTTTTTAACTCGTTTTTGACCCCCTTACTTACGGTCAAACCTGGACTAGGGCGTGTGATAGCTCGAAACGAGCGTATCGTTCAAAGGGTCCTAGTGTGCTTTACAGCACCGTGTTCGCCTATCTAGAGCTTCTGTAGTCCTCAAAACAGTCCGTTTCCCTTGGGGGGAAGGGGCAAAAGCCTATTTGCTTGTGGAGGAAAGGGTGAGGGCTTTATCCCACATGCTCACTTTACTCCTTGGGGAGTGGGCTACATATAGGGCACAACTTCCCATTAGCTCTCACTTGAAAGAAAGCTATGGAGGCTCACTCTCCTATATATATATATCAAAAGACCGAGACCGAGGCCGGGGTCGTGGGTCGTGGGTTTCTTTCTTTTCAAATTTTTTTTCTCCAATTAGAAAATCTTTCCTCTCCACATGTTTGGTTCTTTCTTTGAAAATAAAATTTAATTTTTTATTTTTTATAATTTTATAATTTTTTATTTTCTTTTTTTTTGTGAGATAAGTTCTCTAGGGTTTCCTTAGGGTTCAGCCTTGGCCGCGGCGCAGTTCGCACACACAGCGCAGATCTGGGGATTCAAAAATCCCTCTAACACGCAGAAACCAGATAACAGAACATACGCCCACACGCGGAGCGAAAATATAACAAAAGAAACAGAAATGCAACACAGAAACACCTTAACAACAAACACACAGTCGCTTTCCTACAGTGTAGATTAAACTTCACGCAGCAGCCGAGCTGCAAACTGGAGCTTGGTGCAGGGCAACTCCCCGGCAGCGGCGCCAAAAATGTGCGCTTTTGCCGCACAGGTCGTAGCTGGGGACTTGCCAGACACCGTATTGCGAGCCACGAATGGCTACAAGCATACAACCAGGGAAGGAAGCTCAAACAGAATGCCAAAGGGTGTGTCACTCACCGCTCAACCGTCGCCTTGAAGGATTCCCGCGTCGCAACCGTGAAGGAGGAGCCGCCGTCGTCGCTCTACCGCCTCACCGCCGCCACCGTGCCGCTACACAGTGCGCTCGATCGCTCTCTCACGCTCTCTCTCTCTCTCTCTCTCACACACACACGCAGGAGAAGGAAACCAAAGAGATAAGGCAAGAGCACTCTTGTATTCACAACACATGAGAATGAGGATTTTAGGGTTACATTTGACTCTTATAGGTGACTTGGCCGTTCACACTTGGGCGCCCATACATGGCCGGCCGACCCTAACCCTTATCCTACTGATATCCAAGGTGCGCCTCTCATCGGCGATCACCCAATCCCTTCATCCTTAACATATGGTGCCGACAAGCTCGGCCCATGACTTAGAATATTTAAATTAATGACGTAAAATATAGTACGTCGCAATGTCCGCCATGGGTTAACAATCTACCACAAAATATATAAGCAACTAAAGAAAATATTAGTATCCATTGTATATGATTTTTCTATTAAACATATTGAGTACCTAGCTATAAAACAACCCAAGAACATCAAACTGATCTAGACATGTTCATTAATAGCACTAAGCCCCCACCACCCCCAACATATGAGAAGGATAGGGAGGGAGAACAAGCTTATCATTATCCCCACCACTAAATATTCCAAACTCCTCCCTTCTCATGAACCTGTCCCTGACACAACTAACAACCCCCCACTAAGTAACATCTTCTTCTCTACATGTTGATTTCCTATTGACACTCTTGCTCGCGAAGGAGTGATCAGCATCAAGGCCTACCGTGTCACAGTAGCTTCACTAAGGTAACACCACCACCTTCTTCTTTACCAGAAGATTATGCAAATCAAGATGTTTTGGAGTAACTAACTGTAATAGAGCGAAACCCAAAGTGTTACGGCCCAAAAAAAATTCATGGCGTTGATATACAAGTGACACCATTTTACCCAGCAACCAGGTTATTCCTAGAAACTCCCATACACACCATATCCAATAAGGGCACCAATTCTATAATGGGAGGAGCTCACACCAATGGTAGGAGGGGAAGGCGCTTTGTGTGGGAGAATGTGGCCGTCGGTACAAAGTTCATAAATCCATAGCTATGGGATTTTCTAAAGATTCAACTAGTCACCTACATGCATATACAATTTAGAAGATGGAAGAAAGAGCATCCCATGCATACACGAGGTGGCTAAATGAATGTAGAGACAGATGATGCCAACCCAAAAATCAAATATTTCGGCATCTAGCTTGAGTGGAGGAAAGAGCTTCTTACAATTCACAAGTATAGGCAAAATTATAGATGGGCTTTGGCAACACTAAGGGTGGATCCTCTCTTCAAGCCAATCAAAAGGAGGTTCACCCTAGTAGAATTTATAGCTGAACAAAGGAATGACTCTCATGCATGCTATAACTTCCATTGTTTGATTCAGATCATTTTGAAAGCATAGAGAGTTTACCTTCTATGTAGTCCCAATAGCCTTTTCCCATCAGGAAATTCGTCAACCTGAACCTCCAAGCATGGAAGTTATTCTTGTCCAGCTTCTCAGTCACAATCTGTGTTATGCCATCATTAGACATCTTGCCAAACACACAATTTTACCAGAAATTGCACTCTGGTTTTTTTGCACAACCTGCAGTATTTTCTGCATAGCGGTACTGTAGTACTCAAATGTCACAACCAGTGACTTCAATGTGCATACATACACCCAATGGCAACTGTAGACCTCTTTGCAGTACCCACAGTGTCTGCACAGTCAATCTGTCTTCCTGCAGTTCTTAAAACAGAGTTCTGCAGAGAATCGATGACTTACCCGGCAGTGCTCGAAATCGCCTGCTTTCTGAAAAACGGAGGTCCAGACGTGCCTGAAACGCGTTTTCGGCCCGGAAAATTAGTCCGTAGGACTGTATAGTTGCCCTATAGCTTCACTCCCGCGAAGAAAGCTCCTCAATCGGAGATCGTTTGCCGGTGCCTCCCGTAGAGCTCCCGACAAGGGTGTAGTCACCAACACAATAGGGAAGAGTAGTTGAAGCTCTTACCCTCGTACCGCTTCCTGTGGTTCTCTTGCTTGCAGCTCAGCCCTTAGCACGAACCAGGCTCTGATACCATGAAAAGATGCAGGGGGGAAGAGAGCTTGAGCTCTTGCAAGCACACACACACACTCACAAAACCCTAATAGAGAACACACAAGGTGAGAGGCTGAAAATCTTCTTCTTCTCTACTCAACACTCAACACACCATATACAAAGATAAGAGTACACAATAATATGAAAGGTACTCAACCAATACATACACGGGTTCTCTATAGTGTGAACCCGACTAAATGAGCTGGCGCTATAACTATGCCAGTCTCTAGAATGGCTATCACACAGCCTGTCATCCCACTGGCCGCATATCTCCCAAGATCTCACCAACCATGCCAGTGGTGTAAGTGTGGGGCCTATCCCCCAGGCGGGTCATCAGTGGCCACCGCCTCACTAGATGAGCTCGATATCTCAACAAATCACATGCACCAAACAAAACAAGGAGATTTATGTGTAGCATCGGTTCATTTGGAACACACTCATAGAATTGATGGATGGTAAAAAATGTCATGTTTAGTATATAATCCCAGGTAGAATCTTTTGCTTTGCAATGCATATCAATAAGTATGCTCTTTTTTAAATTTATAATATGTGTAAGTGTCATTGTTAAGGATTGATGGTCATTTCTATTTGTGAGACAAAAGAGGAAGACGATGATAGTCAAATCCTATTTTGGAATAGTCTAAACAAGGTGATAAGACAATAGGGTTATATACCAGCAGACTTTACAGGCTTTATGGCACAGATGAGGTAGGTTCAAATTGGATATAGCAATAAGAACATTGTTTAATGGAGGACTTGATAATGTATTCGTTTTGGAAGAGAAAGATCTTGTCTTTTCCACTAAGAGAAAAGTTTGCAAAAACACACTAAGAGACTTGTTAGAAAGGAAGTATTTCAATTGCATCTTGATATGTGTGAGTTGTGGCAAAAATCACCTTCTATTAATGTGGCATCACACCAAGTAGAAAGAATTAGGAGATGGTGGAGGGATGGAAATGTTGTAGAGGAGAATATTAAACCTTTGGAGAGATGGTTTTGATGGTGGGAACAGAGAATGACACATTGGGGGAATCTAAATCCTAATGTAAGTTTTAAGACTTGCTCTGAGTAAGGTATTAAAACTTGCTCTGAGTAAGGTATTAAAACTTGCTCTGAGTAAGGTATTTACATCAGCTTAATAAATTTGTGAAAATATGTTTTTTCATTAACAAAAATTTTGTTATGCAGAAAGAATTAAGTCTGTGGGAGAGGGCATACGTAACACAAACTTGTCAGAGAGTGTTCATACAAGCTGACTAGCTAGAGAAGGAGGTAGCAAAAAGATTTTGTTGTATGATGTATGTATTATAGATGTGATCAATGCTTACATACAATGCACAAAATAACATGGTTATTTAACTGGCCCCGATACATATATAGGAACAAGTCCTAACATGCAAACATTTCTTAAGAGAGTGTCCTCTAAAAAGAGAGTGTCCTCTAAAAAGATTCCAATTCCTTCTATGGTGGCACGTGTGGTCCAGGTCACAATACACCCCTGTATGAAGAGCCAGTACTCCATGGGGATAAGGAGACCATGCAAAGGAAAAGAGAAAGGGGCACTTTAGATAATAGCTCCCATAGACCTGGCTTTGTGATGGAATCTAGGCAGTGTAAAGAATGTGGTCATCCTAGGAAAATAGCATTTGAAAGTCAAGAAAGAGCACACACACACATTTAAGTGAACAGATTTTTGATGTAAATGCAGAAACTAGAAATGATGTAACCTACAAAACAACATCAAATAATGACTTTGTGGTCATAGGACATGAGATGGATGTAACTAAGGGCAGTTGGGTAATTAGAAGAATACCAACGCATTGTGTTCGGAAATACTTTGGTGTGGTTCAGGGTAGACGATGTACAACCATGATGCAGAGCCGATCATCTGGTCTAGTGGCTCCTTGTTTTTGGGGAGAACTACATACAAGCGTAACACCCAACATCAATGGATGTGTGTAATCATAATTTCCAACACACACACAAGTAGTGGCCAAGCAGGTGTGAAAGGACCTCGAGACTCCAAATTTCTGGGTGATATATAAGGGGACTGAGATTACAATGGATGAAATGGCAAGCCTAGTTGAAGCAGGGTTTGTGTTTCAAAGTATCTATACATGCCCCCAAGCAAATAATATAAGTGGCCAGAATAACTAAGTGGGGGGTTCTAGTAAGCACATTAAGAAATGGAGGACTAGTGCTTCTAAGGAGGCAAAGAAAATATTAGAGGTAGAAACACAAATGCATACACATCTGTTGGAGGAGGAGAACATAGTTAAACGTAATCATCATGTTGTTTTCAAGCTATTGATTGAAAATTACTATGATGTTCATGTCACCTTCCTAAATTTTCAGCCATGTCAGAAAGAGAAAAATCCTTACTTAGCATGTAAGCACATGTATTTTGTTTACATGTGTGTGCTTGGTATTCATCGCAACCAACACATTATTATACATTATTATACATCAGCCTACTCTAAGTGAGAGGGATCTCTCTTTTATTTTGTTTACATGTGTGTGCTTGGTATTCATCGCAACCAACACATTATTATACATCAGCCTACTCTAAGTGAGAGGGATCTCTCTTTTATTTTGAGTCAAGGCCGTTGGATGTGAGTCCTTTAAGAAATTAGGTGATGTAAAAGGTTGGACAATTTTGGCTACTTCAAAGCGATGTAGAAACATTTATGTGATAGTGTTTATTTTGACTTCATTTATGTGTTTATATGATGACAACACTTAAGTGCATCTTCATTTGTGATTAGACAGAATTTTTGATACATGCATTTATTTTTCTATGCAGTATATATATGTTGTCAAGTTAAGAATAACTCATGAAGAATTGGTTAAATTTTTGTAAGATTTTGACCAACCAATGAAAGAGAGAGAGAGAGAGACTTGAGCGCTCACGTATTGTGTATTTATGAATGTATATATGTATATGTAGGTAGATGTACGTATGTATGTGTGTATTTATGTGTCTATATATGTATGTATGTATATATGTAGAGACATACATACTCCCTAGAAGAAATCAATCTAAGAGCTCCAAACTACAAAAGCTCTACATTTCTTGCAAAAAGCTCTAAATTAAAAGCTCCCAAAAAAAACACACTCATGATAAGAGAAATGCTTGTGAACAAATCACTCATATGAACCCACACACTTCTCACATAGAGAAAGCTCCCAAGAAGGAAAGATTTGATACCATGTTAGAAAATAGATGAGATTGCAATACTAATGATATTCATCACTTAGATTGATTAGCTTAAGCATAAAAAATTCCATACTTGAGCATACACAATGCTAATGGCCTAGAGTGAAATAGATGCACTAAGCATGTTGTAAATGATTTCGCAATAAACATCATTAATGGAAATGATAAATGATAAACACCATGATTACCTCAATGCAATAGAGAGAATCATTTTTCCCACAAAGGAATCACCAAGTATATTACCAACAAATGGTGTGTAGCACATTTGAAGCTATATCATAGTCTCCTTTCTTACTAAAAATGAGTGTAGAGAACACACTTATATAGATCTCCAAGAGAGAGGTGCCTGGAATCCCTAAATTGTTGAGATATCGAGCTCGTCTAGTGAGGCGGTGGACACTGATGACCCGCCTGGGGGATAGGCGCCACACTTACACCACTGGCATGGTTGGTGAGGTCTTGGGTGATATGCGACCAGTGGGATGACAGGCTGTGTGACAGCCATTCTAGAGACTGGCATAGTTATAGCGCCAGCTCATTTAGTTGGGTTCACACTATAGAGAACCCGTGTATGTATTGGTTGAGTACCTTTCATATTATGTGTACTCTTATCTTGTATATGTTGTGTTGAGTGTTGAGTGAAGAAGAAGAAGATTTTCAGCCTCTCACCTTGTGTGTTCTCTATTAGCGTTTTGTGAGTGTGTGTGTGCTTGCAAGAGCTCAAGCTCTCTTCCCCCCTGCATCTTTTCATGGTATCAGAGCCTGGTCTGTGCTAAGGGCTGAGCTGCAAGCAAGAGAACCAAAGGAAGCGGTACGAGGGTAAGAGCTTCAACTACTCTTCCCTATTTGTGTTGGTGACTACACCCTTGTCGGGAGCTCTACGGGAGGCACCGGCAAACAATCTCTGATTGAGGATCTTTCTTCGCGGGAGTAAAGATATAGGACAACTATATTATCCTATCGGACAACATTTTCTGGGCCGAAAACGCGTTTCGGGAGCGTCTGGACCTCCGTTTTTCAGAAAGCAGGCGATTTCGAGCACTGCCGGGTAAGTCATTGATTCTCTGCAGAACTCTGTGTTAAGAACTGCAGGAAGACAGATTGACTGTGCAAACACTGTGGGTGCTGCAAAGAGGTCTACAGTTGCCATTGGGTGTATGTATGCATATTGAAGTCACTGGTTTTGTGACATTTGAGAGTACTACAGTACCGTTGTTGCAGAAAATACAGCAGTTTGTGTAGGACAAACCAGAGTGCTGTTTCTGGTAAAATTGTGTGTTTACCAAGATGTCAAATGATGGGATAACCTAGATTGTGGCTGAGAAGCTTGATAAGAATAGCTTTCATGCTTGGAGGTTCAAGTTGACAAATTTCCTGATGGGAAAGGGCTATTGGGACTACATAGAAGGTGAGCATGAAGAGGCGCCAGAGATACCGGACATAAATCCGACTGCTGCAAATGTGAAAGAGTTTAAAGACTGGAACCAAGGAGCCAAGAAAGTTATGTATTGGCTCTCCCATTAGTATACATAGGACATCATGATTGGGCACATTCAGGATGCCAAGTCCCCCAAGGAGGCGTGGGACACCTTGGTAAAGCTTTATGAAACAAATACCAAGGCACGTAAGATACAGTTGAAGAATGAACTTCATACTGTGGCGAAAAAGAGCATGTATGTGAATGACTATGCATTGAAGATAAAGGGTATTGTGGAATCCCTTGCATCTATTGGTGTGTCAGTAGATGATGATGATAAGGTGGAGGTCTGTCTACGTGGTCTCGGGCCACAATACAAGGCGTTCAGGACGTCTATTCAGACTCGGGAAAACATTCCCAACTTTACAAATTTGGTGTCTATGCTGATTATAGAAGAGAAGAGCTTGGGTGAAGACCAACAGTCTTCACAAAACAAAAACAGTTCAGAGCAACAGGCCTTCTACACAAGTTCAAGAAGAGGACGAGGTAGAGGAGGCCGTGGACGCGGTCAAGAAGGTGGCCGAATAGGTAATCAGAATTATGGCCAGCAAGCAGCAACAACAACAGTCCCAGAATTCACAAACAACAACAGCAACAACACGCAGGTGGAAGAGACAAATTCAGAGGCAAGGGGAGTCAAAGAGGACGTGGAAATTGGCAAAGGTAGTATAATGATGCACATGAATGCTATTATTGTGGTAAGCCTGGACATGTGCAGGCAGAATGTTATAAGAAGCAGGTTGACATGCAAAATGGGAAAGTGCAGCAGAACAACTATGCATCCTCAAGTAGAAACAATGAGGATAATGAAAGGTTGTTTGTTATGCAGCATGTCGTGAATGCCATGTCTGAAAATGTTGAAGCAGCACAAAAAGATGATGTATGGTATGACAAGCCATGGGGAGTGGTTCAAGGAGATGAAAAACCATGAAAGACCAGGTTTTGTGGAAACAGGGGATGACACTGCTCATCCAATTGCCCATGTTGGAGATGTGCCATTGTCTATGCAGGATGGAAAAGTGAAGTACCTTGCAGATGTACTTCACGTTCCGAACATAACAAAGAATCTGGTTTTAGTTGGCCAAATGATTGAGCAGGGTTTGCGATGGTTGTTATGTTGAAGACTTTAAAGACAAGTGTAGGTTGGTTGCAAAAGGCAACAGAGTGGGCAAAATGTTTACGTTGAATGTAGACATGCCTGAAATGAGTGCTGTGATGTTTGCAAATGGTTCAGGAATTGTTGCAGACACAGACATTTGGCATAAAAGAATTGGACATGTGAATGTGCAACGAATGAAGTCTATGCAGACTAAAGGAATTGTGATGACAGGGCTGCCAAAGTTCAAAGTGGAAGGTATGCAGAGAATATGTGAAGCATGCCAATTTGGAAAGCAAACAAAGCATGTATTTCCACATAATAGATATGTGAGCAGAAATGCACTAGATGTTGTGCATTCAGATGTATGGGGTCCTACGAAGACCATGTCTATGGGAGGCTGCAGATATTATGTGACATTTATTGATGAGACCACACAAGGAAAGTGGGTATATTTCATGAAGGAGAAGAGTCTCAAGGTATTCACTCACTTTCAGAATTTCAGAGTTTTGGATGAAAAACAAACAGGGAAATATGTAAAGTGCCTAAGGTTAGATGGAGGGGGAGAGTACTTCTCCAATGAGTTCTCTGAATTTTTAAAGCAGAATGGTATTCGGAGATAATTTACATGCAGATACACTCTGCAGCAAAATGGAGTTGCTGAGTGGAAAAACAGGCACATTGCTGAGATTGCACAAGCATTGATGGAAGAGAAAAATATACCGCATAGCTTTTGGGCTGAGGCTGTTTCTACAGCAGTATACATCATGAACAGGACTCCAAATGCAACCATACATGATGTAACTCCAGAGGAGAGGTTTACTGGCAAAAAACCTGATTTGTCTCATCTGAAAGTTTTTGGATGCATTGCATATGTACATATGCCAGATGAGCTGAGAACTAAGCTGGATCCAAAAGCTGAAAAATGTGTGTTTATTGGATATTCCCTTGAGCAAAAGGGATACAGGTGTTATAACCCTGCTACACGTGAGTTGAGGGTAAGCAGGGATGTTGTCTTTGATGAGATGAGTAGCTAGTATGTTGCAGAAAAAGAAGCTATTGGGGCTAATGTGAGTGGAAGTGTGGTTGCACAGAATGCAAGTCAGCAATCACAGTCTTTGAGTGGACCAGGAGAGTCCTCATCTAGTAGGTTTGTTGATAGACCATGGAATGGCAGAGGCTACGTCATAATACTAGTCCTGCAAATGTGATTATAGTACATCACATAAAGGAAAAGAGAAAGTGGTTGAGCCCCTTGGTATGCTTGACATTTCTGCAGGGCATTCTCATGTTGATGGAGCTTGGGATCCCAGCTACTATGAGAATACCTGGTGTAAAGAAGGCTATGGAAGCCATGAATGAAAAGCTGCGAAGATATAGGAGAGTGAAAAACCCTGTGCAGAGGTTTACCTATGATGGTTATGTGGCACATCACTATGCATATATGGCAAAAGTTGTGCAGGTTGTTGAGCCCACATGCATTGATGAGGCTGCTAGAAATGTGTGTTAGGAGAAAGCTATGGATGAGGAGATGGGTGCACTATATGGAAATGAAACTTGGGACTTAGTGCAATTGCCTGAAGGCAAGAAAACCATTGGATGCAAGTGGGTGTACAAAGTTAAACATAACAGTGATGGAAGCATAAACAGGTACAAGGCTAGATTGGTAGCCAAAGGATATGCGCAGACATATGGTATTGATTATGAGGAAACTTTCAGCCCAGTTGCCAAGATGGCAACAGTGAGAGTTGTGATAGTAGTGGCTGCGTCAAAGAAATAGTCTTTACATCAGATGGATGTAAAGAATGCATTCTTGCATGGGGATTTGCAAGAAGAGGTGTATATGTTGCAGCCACCTGGTTATGAGGATATGAGTCACCCCGAGCATGTTTCCAGGTTGAAGAAAGCCTTGTATGGCTTAAAGCAAGCACCAAGAGCATGGTCTGAGAAGATTTCTGAATATCTTGTCACTATTGGCTTTCATGTAGCCAATACAGATTTGTCGCTGTATGTGAGACATGGTGATAGAGGGGTTGTGCTTGTTGTCATCTATGTAGATGACTTGATCATTACGGGGGACCATGATGCAGAGATCTTTAATGTAAAGATCTTGCTTAGACAAAAGTTTGAGATGAAGGATCTGGGGGAGCTCAAATATTTCTTGGGCATTGAGGTGATTAGGTCACCACATGGTATTGGATTACTGCAGAGATAGTATGGCTTGGACATGTCCAAGTATGGTATGACAGGCTGTAAGCCTATTTCTGTGCCACTGGATCAGAATGGCAAGTTGAGTGCAGATTCAGGAGAGATCTTGGAGGATCCTACTATGTATAGGCACATAGTAGGAAGCTTAATCTACATGACGATCACCAGACCAGATTTGAGCTATGCTGTTGGGTTGGTGAGTCAGTTTATGTAGGTTCCACGAAAACCGTATTTGGATGCATTGAGACGCATACTGAGGTATGTGAGGTCTACTTTGCATTGTGGACTATTCTATGAGACTGGGACGACAGAGATATGTTTACATGGGTACGCAGATGCTGATTGGGCTGGTAGTATCTCAGATAGAAGATCTACCAGTGGATTCATGTTTTCTTTGGGGAGTGCTACTGTGACGTGGAGCAGCAAGAAGCAGCCTACGGTTGCTCTATCCAGTACAGAGGCCGAGTACAGAGGAGCTACTATGGCAGCATGTGAGGTAGCTTGGTTGAGAAAGCTACTTGCTTGGGTCTATTAGTGGATAGACAAGTTGTCATTTTCTGTGACAACATTAGCAGTATACAGTTGGCCAGGAGCCCAGTCTTTCATGCTCGCACGATGCATATAGAGATCCACTACCACTTCGTCAGAGAGAAGGTCTTGGTAGGAGACCTTGACCTTGTTTATGTCAGCATAGAGGATCAGGTAGCTGACATCTTCACCAAGGCATTGGGTACAGAGAAGCTCCGTAGATTCAGGGCTTCGCTTGGTGTACATGAGATGGAGTTGAGTTCGAGGGGGAGTGTTGAGATATCGAGCTCGTCTAGTGAGGCGGTGGACACTGATGACCCGCTTGGGGGATAGGCCCCACACTTACACCACTGGCATGGTTGGTGAGTTCTTGGGTGATATGCGACCAGTGGGATGACAGGCTGTGTGACAGCCATTCTAGAGACTGGCATAGTTATAGCGCCAGCTCATTTAGTTGGGTTCACACTATAGAGAACCCGTGTATGTATTGGTTGAGTACCTTTCATATCATGTGTACTCTTATCTTGTATATGTTGTGTTGAGTGTTGAGTGAAGAAGAAGAAGATTTTCAGCCTCTCACCTTGTGTGTTCTCTATTAGGGTTTTGTGAGTGTGTGTGTGCTTGCAAGAGCTCAAGCTCTCTTCGCCCCTGCATCTTTTCATAAATCACCTCCATCTCGCATAGATTATCTCACCTGACTCACCTAAAAGTGACTCCTAGATTAGAGGAAGTACCCACCATGCCTACATAGGGTAACCATGGTTTATAACCTTAAGGACCTCTATCCCTAAGGTGCACATAGCATTATCACCTCCATCTCGCATAGATTATCTCACCTGACTCACCTAAATAGAGGAAGTACCCACCATGCCTACATAGGGTAACCATGGTTTATAACCTTAAGGACCTCTATCCCTAAGGTGCACATAGCATTATCCACTAAGGTTTAATGTTAATGGATGCTAGATCACTAAAATCTCAACAATGATGTTTACTTTTCTCCTCTTTTTTGAGGTGAATGGCCCTTAAGGTGTTCTACGTGAGTAGCATTTTAGTTTGCTACCATTGAAATAATTAGTCATTTTTGACACCATCGAGAAATGTGTATTGCTCTTGTGGGGCGATGTCTGTCACTATAGGAAAGGTCCTAGTCCTCTGTATTTAAGTTTCTTCTTATGATTTTTAGTGATGTAGAGGAGGAAAATATCCCCCTCATTCATCTCCTTGCCCTTTGTTGAGAAATGTGATGCCAAAGAGCACAAGGAAGAGGTAGGGAGTGAGAATGAGTAGCCAAGAAAGTGCAAAGCATAGCACACAACCACATGAACAAAGGGATTTATCCCACATTGATGTACAAGCCCAAGGGTGTACCTCCTTATATAAAAGGGGGCCATTTCAAGCAATGAAATCATATCACTTGCACACATCTCAAGCCTCTTTGTTACTACAAGTCTTAATCTTGTAACCTAATTGTGCTTGAGTCTATTGCACATACTCATCATCATGAGTAAACTTAGATTACACCCACCTTAGAATAATTCACTCTAAATTAGCGTAGAATTAGCACTAATCACCTTGTTCATGCACATGATGTCCATGATGCTCACCATGGTATCAGAGCCTTCCTTCTCCTTATGAGCCTCTCTAATCCCTCATTGCACTAATCTTAGCTTAATCAAGTCCAATTTCATTACTAAGCCCACTAACATCAGCCTTATCCAATCACCTCTTTTGTGGGTCAAAATTTCGTGTGCTTGCCATTGCTTATTCTCTTGACCATTTTCAAAACCTTTCTACCCACACATTGCTGGTCCCTAGGAAACCTATTGAGAAGGCGGATTCAGTGAAAATGATATGCTATAGTATAAGAATATGGCACAGCGGAAAGAGGTAGCAAGACAAGATGCATATACAGTGCATAGACACGGTCATCGCCTGCGTATCAAGAATGCGGCCCATTGACCACCAACCACTGCCCACTAATTATGGACTTGGCATCCAAGGGAATATTCCTCATATGTCGCCTCGAGGGCTCCTGCCCCCGAACTAACGCTCGTACCCCTGACCATCTCCTAACGAGCATCAATGGTCACAATAATGACCCCTTTGACATCTAAGCCGGGGTTCCCACTAAAGATATATGCACCATAGCTACTCCTCATAATGGGGGCCTAACAAATGTGCATTATACATCAAAGTGAGATACATGCTGAGAGACAAGCTTTGAGTGTAAACTAGGTTTTTGGCCCAACACCAAGTCGATGAAGATGCTGAATGAGTTGGTCCTTCCCAAGAGCCTTGGTGAAGATGTCGGCATAGTTTTTCTCTATAAAGCAATACTCCAGCTCCACTATCTCATCCTCTATCAGCTCCCGCACATAATGATACTAAATCTCAATGTGCTTCATGTGCAAGCATGAAACACAGGGTTCTTGGAGATAGCCATGCAACTCTGATTGTCGCACCACAAGACTATAACCTCCCTGATCTAAACTCCCATGTCAACCAAGATTCTCCCCAGCCATACTACCTCACATGCAGCAAAGCAAGATGCCTTATACTCATCCCTTGTGGAAGAAAGTGCCACTATATGTTGCTTGCTGGTCCAAGAGAAAGCACCGAAACCAAGCGAAAATAATATCGAGAATCTGATTACCTAGAATCACAATCTCCTACCCAATCTGAGTCACGAAAGTGTCACCCATGCTATTACTGATGCCATACTACAGAGTACATTTGATGTACCTAAGTGCCCTCATCCATTCCTTCCAATGACTCTCTTGTGGCTTGTTGGAAAACTTGCTCAACACACCAATTATGAAGCTGATATCAGGTCTAGTGTTAGTGAGAAGAATCAAACTCCCCACCAACTTATTGTACTTCCTAATGTCAAAACGTGATGAAGAATCCTCTGTAGAAAGCTTCATGTTCACTTCCATTGACGTAGACATAGGCTTGTAGTTTGTCATCCCAAATGCTTTGAGAATCTCCCAAGCATACTTTTGCTTGTAGTTTGTCATCCCAAATGCTCACTTCCATTGACGTAGACATAGGCTTGTAGGCTTGTAGTTTGTCATCCCAAATGCTTTGTGAATCTCCCAAGCATACTTTTGCTGTGAAATGAAGATTTTACTTGACTCTTGCTAGACCTCAATCTCCCAAATAGAAATGCATAAGACCTAAGTCTGTCATCTCAAACTTATGGCTTAGCATATCCATTGTTTTTTGGATCATATCTTTGTTGTCACCCTGAAATGTTTAAGTCATCTACATATACAACACAACCAAAACAATCTTGCCACATGACTTTTTAGAACATAGAAGTTAGCATCAGAAGCACTTCTTATAAACCCAATCTTTTTGAAAAATTGGTCTATCCTATGATACCATGCCCTTGGGGCATGTTTCAGCCCATACAAAACTTTGTTTTCTGATCTGGGTATCTCAAAACCTGGCGGTTGAGCTACATATAACTCCTCCTTGAGATGGCCATTTAGAAATGTTGATTTGACATCCATGTGAAAGACTCGCCACTTTTTGTGAGCAGCAGCCAAGGCAAGTACTGCCCTGACAGTTGTCATATGAGCTGTGGGAGCAAAGGTTTCATGTGATGATGAAAGTTGAAACCCACTACCTGTGCAAATCCCTGTGCAACCAACCTAGCTTTGTATTTTTCAAGTGAGCCATTAGCCTTATACTTAGCTTTCCAAACCCATTTTGTACCAATCAATTACCTTTCTGTTCGGTGGTCGGTCAACTAGCTCCCAGGTGTTGTTCTTTATGATGATGTCATACTCAGACTACATTGTAACTTTCCACTTTGTATTTGCTAAGGCTTCATCCAAGGTGGCTGGCTCCTTCAATGTTCCCATTATCTCAGCCATCAAGGCCATGTTGACAATGAGATCAGATGCTCTTCTCTGCTCCTCTATTCTCCTTGATCTGTGTGGTCCATTTGGTGAAGATTCTAGCTTCTCAGGTATTGGATTTCGCGCATCAAAGAGCTGTTGTGCCCACTTTGGAAGTGGCTTTCCTTGTGGTGCAGCAAACAGGCTATTGTGATGTGTGAGAGTCTTCATCCTCTGAAAACTCCTCCTCCTTGAGAGGAAATCTAACTGGTGGGTTGGGCTCATGGTGGACTATTTCTTCGACTGATGATAGAGTGGACGGACTTCTTTCCTCCACTGAGAGTGTGGCTATTCTGCAAATACCACATCTCGGTTGGCCATAATCTTATTTACCTTTGTATCATAGAGTCGATATGCCTTCGACTCTTGACTATATCAAAGAAAGATACACTTCTTGCTTTTGGTATTTAGCTTGGTCCTAGATGCATCTGGAATATTTACATAACATTCATAGCCAAATGTTCTGAAATGAGAAACTGAAGGTTTCTTACCAGAGTAGGCCTCTTGAGGTGTAACATCCTTGAGTGCCTATGTGTAGCTCCGATTGAGGACATAAACTGTTGTGTTGACTAGTTCAGCCCAAAATGTATTGGGCAAACCTTTTGCCTTCAACATACATCGAGCCATCTCCATGACAGTTTGATTGCAGCGTTCTACAACACCATTTTGCTGAGGTGTGTGAGCAGTGGTGGTGAGTTGGTGCTTGATGCCATTCTCCTTACCCAATAGCTATCAAATTCATTTGAAAGGAATTCTCCTCCTTGATCTATACGAAACTTCTTTGCCTTCTTTCCTATCTCATTTGGGCCAACTCCGCTAGTGTGTGTAATCTACAGCAACCATTTGATCTCACAGATTTTTGATCCACGAGATAAATGCTTCAGCAAACTTTTTTGTAGCAAGCTAATTCTCCAAGTTCAAAATCTTGGTCTGATGAGTCTCATACTGATTTCTCAATATGATCCAAGCCTTTGTAGCCTTGGTAGTATGCTGAATTAGAGTGAGAACAGAATCACTTACGTTGGTGATGATGGCACAAAGTGCATCAACATTGTGCCTTCTCCATGCCCGAAGAAGTGTAGCATCTAGCGAAAGCATGTTTGCAGGGTTGTTGGGGTCGAGACTTCCACTAGTTCTGCATCCATTCCCAGAATAGTTTGTAGGAGCTCATAAGAGTCTAGAATGGAATTGATTTTGAATTTCCAAAGAGTATAGTTCATCCCATCAAGCTTGCCTTCCATGAAGGCAGGTGGACGAATGCGCAAAAATGGGTGCAGCAGGTAGAAGCCATCACTCCTAGGGTTCTAAGCAAAGAAAGAATAAACTTAATGCACTATTCCTGCTAACAGCACCTAAGCTCTGATACCATATAAGAATATGGCACAGTGGAAAGAGATAGCAAGATAAAGCACAATAGATAATGCAATAGATACACAATGGAGAGAGTTTAAAATATTGATTATAGCAAAGAGGTACAAGTGATGGTGCTGTCCACCCATGCGCTCTCAAGTAGAACTTAGATGGCGATCTAGTTAGACTTTAGATGGAGTATATACGAGGTGTAGAAGGGGGTGGATAATCACAAGCATTGAATGCCTTAGCTCATGGCAACCGTGTCCATATATAGTACTGTAGGTGGCGTGGTAGATGTGTATACACTGTATAGACACAGTCACTGCATGTGTATCAAGAACGCGGCCCACTGACCACTGCCCCCACTAATGATGGACCTGGTATTCGAGGGAATATTCCTCATATCATCACCTTGGGGGCTTCCACCCCCCGAGCTAACACTCGTACCCTTGACCATCTCCTAACCAGCATCAATGGGTCACAATAATCACCCTATCGGTGTCTAAGCTGGGGTTCCCACTAAAGACTAATGCACCATGGCTACTCCTCATAATGGGGGCCTAAAAAATGTGCATTATACATCAAAGTGAGATACATGTTGAGAGGCAGGCATTGAGTGTATACTAACATACAACGTGAATTCATCCTGAAACAAGCGTAACTGGTCTTTTGATCCTTTCTCCATGTGTGCTTACAATTGACCTAATTCCTCTTTGGTGAAGTTTAGCACAACAGAATGAGCAATCCATTGTTCAAATTTGGTGCCATTTCATCTAGTGTGTGTCACAATAAGCAAAAACACAGCTAGCCACTTTAGGTCAAATCTAGGAAGTTTGGGTGCATTTGAGCTAAAACCCTTGCTTGTGCTACTTCCCCTCATCAAGGGCAAGAAGCTGAAAGCTCCATCAAATTTAACTTCCTCAAGCTCAATTTAAGCCTCCAATAATCATCTATGTTAACATTGTTAAGTACTAATCAGTGTTGTTAAGTATTATTACACACTATCATTGCTATAATGCAGCATTAGCAAAAATTGGTCCAAATTAATGTTAAAATTGGGTAATGGAGTATGAATATACTATGGGAAGTTCTCTCTTGCATCAAAATCCATCACATCCATTTGCATTACTCAATTTAAGTACTTTGTACCACATTTAGTGCATTTCTAGCACATAGTTTGCATTCTAATCATTTTTAGTCAGCTTGAAATCCTCATTACAAGGAAATCTAATCATTTTTAGTCAGCTTGAAATCCTCATTACAAGGAAATCTAATCATTTTTAGTCAGCTTGAAATCCTCATTATTACAAGGAAATCTAGAGCACATTGCCAATCTTGTTCAAGATTATACACTGCCAGTGAAGCAAAACGCAAGCTCATTGGTAAGACCTTCTCAAATGGCAAACATTTTGTATTTCAAAGCATCATTTGGGAAAGGGTTAAATCCTTGGGAAACTCATCATAGAAAAATTATACATGTGCTTAAGCATCAAAAGCAAAGAAAAGGTGCATTAAAAACTATCATGAGTATGCTTAAAGCACAAGTTCATGAGATGACCATAGAACACAGCATGGCATCCACAATAAAAGCATCAAAGAAAGCATCAAAAGCAATTTGAAATGTCACAATTGTGGTAGAAAATGACACTTTCAAAATGAATGCAAGACAAGCCAAAGTGTAACTACTGCAACAAGTTTGAGCACAAAGAAGAAGATTACAGATTGAAGAAAAGCGAAGGTAACTTTATGGAGACTTCTTCAACCAAGTACGAAGATATCCCTAGTGATCAGATTTTCTAAGGAGCAAAGAGGGGTCACCATATGAGTAGACACCCATATGTTGTAAAAGAGGGGTCACCATATGAGTAGACACCCATATTATTATTTCATCTTGTTTGCTATGTGTATCTACCTGACCACCTGAGAAGAGTAGTCAGCAGTTGAGCACCCAGGGGGGGTAATGATTGTTGCAACTCACACCCGACCATCTCTAAAAGTAACCTCTAAGCAAGAGAGTAACCAAGCCAAAGAGCCTTTGAGTTACCTAGCCAAGTCAATAATGAGTGGGGGTGATGACATGTTGTGAAAACCAACATCCAACCACCTTGAGTAGCCCAAAGTTTTGGCACCAAGGGGGGTGTTAAGAAATGTGGTGCCAAAGAGCACAAGGAAGAAAATGAGTAGCCAAGAAAGTGCAAAGCATAGCATGCAACCAAATGAGCAACGGGATTTATCCCACATTGATGTACAATCCCAAGCGTGGACCTCCTCATATAAAAGGGGCCATTTCAAGAAATGAAATCATATCACTTGCACACATCTCAAGCCTCTTTATAACTACAAGTCTTAATCTTCTAACCTAATTGTGCTTGAGTCTATTGTACATACTCATCATCATGAGTAAACTTAGATTGCACCCACCTTAGAGTAATTCACTCTAATCACTCATCATCATGAGTAAGGTTAGATTACACCCACCTTAGATTAATTCACTAATCACATTAGATTAGTGTAAGATTAGTACTAATCACCTTTTTCATGCACATGATGTCCATGACTCTCAACATCCTTGAGCTGGTCACATCAAACCATTTGTTGTGCCTTAGTTTTTTGACAATCATTCCATACATAGTCCTTAGATGTGTTATCCAGTTTCTCTAGGCTCAAAGAGCGAATTTCTCAATATATTGCCTGTGAGCCTTCCCATACAGTAACTCTTAATCTTGGCACCAAGAATTCCATAAGCATCACCGCTTCATTTCCATATGTTAAGTTGAAGAGTGTTGTGTTAATGGCCACTTTATATGGCCACTTTATATGCGGTGTGATAAGCCCAGTTAATCCGGCATCTTCTGTTAAGTTGAAGAGTGTTGTGTTAATGGCCACTTTATATGCAGTGTGATAAGCCCAGTTAATCCGGCATCTTCTGTTCCCAAAGTCATTATGACTTGCCTTTACAATCTTAGTCAGGATAGCGCATAAGGTCTTGTTTGTGCTTTCGGCAGCTTGGACATTGGCCTGGGGTTAATGGGGTGAAGATTTTAGGTGCATGACCAAGAATTCTTGTAAAACAAGAATTGTATTACTTCATTAATGAATTGGGTGCCATTGTCACTCACAAGCTCAAGAGGGCACCCAAAGTGAGTGCTCATGCACTTGTAATGGAATTTTGACATGGACCTTCTGCTTTTCTTGTGGCCCTATCTTTGACCCATTTTGTGCAATAGTCCATGGCCAATGTGATGTATTGGTCTTGGGTGTGTCGGGCGGCCGGACTAATGGGTCCCACAAAATTGATGCCTCATTTCTCAATGGTTTGTAAGGACATGACAAGTATAATTATGTCCTTATTGTGTGGAATAGCTATCTGATGGCATTCATCACATCGTTTTGATGTATTCAACAGCATCTATAAACAAGGTTGGCTACCGCAAGCCTGTCGAGATAGGATCTTTCAAGCAGTGGTATTTGCTACAAAGTGTCCTCCTATGACTCTAGAGTGGGGCTTACTACAAAATAGAGATGTACACTTGTTCTCACAAACACGTCTTATGATTCCATCCATCCCTTGTTTGTAGAGTTGCCCCACAATCAACTGAGTAGGTCATTGGCTAGGAAGTGTGCAAGTTCTTCTCCGATAGCTCTTCACTAGGGATGCGCAACATATGGTTGACCAATACATGCTAAGAGCCTTTACATACCATGATGATAAAGTTAAATTCAAGTAAAATGAGAAGCCATTTGGCAATCCTACCCATGGTGCAAGGTTCATTCACCAGATAGAGGGGATCTTGATGGTCTATGAGAAGCCATTTGGCAATCCTACCCATGGTGCAAGGTTTATTCACCAGATAGAGGGGATCTTGATGGTCTATAAGAAAACAATTTGATTGCAAAAGCAATGGCGAAACTTGTTAACGGTATAGAAAATGGCCAATCCTTCTCTTTCTGTGGTGGTTCAAGAGAATGTGGGGGAGAGGGAGAGATTGTGCAAGACACAAGAGAGAGATTGAGTTAACACACACACAAGAGAGTGCAAGACACAAGAGAGAGATGGATGGTGCTGAACTTTTTCTATCGTCCTCTCTTATCTATAACCATATAACTAAAAGATAAGACTACATACATAAAGGGAAAGTAATCTCCTACAAAACCTTAAAATGGTCCGGTCTATAGTGTGAACCTAACTATGCAAGCACTGGTGCTATAACTATGACATAACTCTGGTACTCCAAAGTGGCTTTTACACATCTTGTTGTCCTAGTGGCAGCATATCAACCATAATCTCACCAACCATACCAGTGGCATAATTGCAGAAGCTTATCATGGAGGGGGGTCATCAATGTTCGTTCATAACACTAGTTGAGCTTGATATCTCAACACTCCCCCTCAAGCTCAACTCCACACACTACACTCCAAGTAAGCTACTAAGCCTATGGAGCTTCAATGCCTTCATGAAGATGTCAGCCACTTGATCCTCTATGCTGACATATATACCAGATCTACATCACCTGTTGATAGAACCTTCTCCCTTACAAAGTGATAGGTGAACTTTAATGTGCTTCATTCTAGCATGGTATATTGGGTTACTGGCCAACTGTATGCTAGTCAAGTTATCACAGTAAATGATAACTTCCCTATCCACCATGAGCTTACCCATATCACCAATAGATTTTGAAACCAAGCTACCTTACAAGATACCATAGCAGCACCCCTATACTCTACCTCTGTACTTGATAAGGCAACTATTGGCTTGAGCTGAACTAGTGCTACGGTGGACATTGATGACCCACATGAGTGATAGCTTCCGCATCTACACCACTGGCATGGTTGGTGAGATTATGGGTGATATGCGGCTAGTGGGATGACAGGCTGTGTGGTGACAGCCATTTTGGATTACTAGAGACTGGCATAGTTATAGCGCCAACTCATTTAGTTGGGTTCACATTATGGACTGACCCTTGTATGTTGTAGTAGTTGAGTACTAACCCATATAGTGTGTACTCTTGCCCACATTATGGACTGACCCTTGTAGTAGTTGAGTACTAACCCATATAGTGTGTACTCTTACCTTTATGTTATGTTTGTTGAGTAGAGAAGAAGAAGATAGAAGAAAATTCAGCTAGTGTTGCTAGGGTTTGAATCTCTCCCTCTCCTCCACATTCTCTTTATGGTATCAGAGCTTGGTTTGTGTGAGATCTAAGGAGGCAAGAACAAGCAAGGAAGGAAGTGGTACTACATGGGTAAGAGCACCATCATCTCTTTCCCCTTCTTGGTTTAGGTACTACACCCCCTCAGTAGCTCTTTGGGAGCTACACATCTCCGATTGAGGAGCTGTCTTCACGGGAGCAGAGTTACACGGCAAGTATATTGTCCTATTGGACTAAGGTTTTTCTGCAAAATTTGGGTTTCGGGCACGTTACGAGCCTCGTTTTGTCACTGCAGGGTATTTTGGAAAGTTCTGGTAGAGAACTATTTTTGCTCGAAATCTGGTTATTGTAGTGCAGCAGCGCATTTTGAAAGTGCAGACAAGGTTTGCACATGTATTGTTGATACTGGGTGTATGTACATGTACTTTGGTCACATTTGGTGACACACAAGATGT
Organism: Cibotium barometz; assembly: GCF_041138505.1. Lineage (NCBI taxonomy): Eukaryota > Viridiplantae > Streptophyta > Polypodiopsida > Cyatheales > Cibotiaceae > Cibotium > Cibotium barometz. The sequence goes on along the minus strand of NC_141054.1, from coordinate 60,379,261 downwards.
GCTAAAGTACCGCTACTATAGCAGTAACAGGAGATACTATTGTATTATAGGTGGCATATAGAAGTTGTCTGTTTTTTACAGGTTATTTGATTGCTGCACAGCAAGAAAACATGTCTGGTGGAATTAATCAGATTATTATTGAGAAACTCGATAAGAATAACTTCCATGCCTGCTGGAAGTTCAGAATAACCAATTTCCTCATGGTGGGTAAAGGATTTTGGGATTATGTAGAAGGAGACAATGAGGAGCCTCCAGAGTTATCTGAGGAGAACGCCACTTCTGTAGATATAAAGGCATTCAAGGATTGGAATCAGGGTGCAAGAAAAGTCATGTGCTGGCTTTTCAATTAGTGTCAAAGACACTATGATAGGACACATACAGGATGCAAACACTCCAGCAGTTGCATGGCAGAATCTGAGATGTTCCAGACTAACACAAAGGCAAGGAAGTTTCAGTTAAAGCAAGAGTTGCATACTGTGGAAAAGAAAAGCATGTCCATCAATGAATATGTCTTAAAGATCAAGGGTATTTTTGAATCCCTTAGGTCTATCAATGTATCAGTGGAGGATGATGATTTGATGAGTGTTTGAATTATGATTTGGTGAGTGTCTATTTGAATGGGCTTGGCAAAGAGTACAAGCCTTTCAAGACCTCCCTTAGGTCTATCAATGTATCAGTGTGGAGGATGATGATTTGGTGAGTGTTTGAATTATGATTTGGTGAGTGTCTGTCTGAATGGGCTTGGCAAAGAGTACAAGCCTTTCAAGACCTCCATTGCAATTAGGCTGATCATAGAAGAAAAGGCTTTAGGTGAGGATTCTTCTTCACAAAGCAAGAACACATCGGAATAGGCCTTCTACTCTAATTCAGGTAGAGGTAGAGGTAGAGGACGTGGTTGGAGGCCAAGGTGGTGGCCGACAAGGAAATCAGAATTCTGGACAACAAGAGATCCACTACAGAATGGCTTAGTTATGTAGGGGCTATTGACGCTCATCTCGGAAGTTAGCGGATAATTGGGGACAATACCTCCAAAGTGTCATGTGGTGTATTCCGCAACCTCATGACGTCACTCAATTAGAGATCAAAGAGAAGCCGAAACTAAGTCGTACTGCAAGAAGGCGGCAAAACCAAGAGTTAGCTCAGCAACAAAAGGAGGCGGAATTGAAAGAAAAAATCCTGGCACAACAAGAACTAGTAGACTTACACCCCGCACTCGAGCATTTTAAATCATTCACCACAGGGGAACGTAAAGTGGTCTACACAAAAGCCCAACGAACGCCTACCAATGGGAGTAGCGGTGTTTACGATGGCCCTGTTGTAGTTAAGGAGATAGACTTAGCAGATCCGGGTGAGGAGTCTAAACCAGTTTTTATTGCTCAAGACCTCACCAAGGCGGAAGACGCTGCACTTACAAAGCTTCTTAGGACATATTTGCCTGGACATATCATGATATGAAGGGTGTTCCACCCTCCGTGGTGCAACACACGATTCCAATGATTAGCACGGCTAAACCAGTCCAGCAACATCCCTACCCAATGAATCCTAAGTACGCAAAGATTGTACAAGAGGAAATTGAAAAGCTTGTAAAATGTGGATTCATATACCCTGTTGAGCACTCAGAATGGGTTTCTCCGATAGTCATCATACCAAAGAGGAATGGGAAACTCAGAGTGTGCGTTGATCTCAAAAAGGTTAATGCAGCCACCAGAAGGGATCATTACCCCTTGCCATATTCTGAACATGTGCTTGAAAGAGTGGCAGGCAAGGAGACATATAGCTTTTTAGATGGGTACTCGGGTTACAATCAGATCACAATTGCAGTTGAGGACCAAGCTAAAACAACATTTATCACGGAGTTTGGAGTGTTTGCCTTTCGCGTCATGGCTTTTGGCTTGACCAATGCACTTGCAACATTCCAACGATTGATAAACACAGCCTTTAAGGAATATCTAAGGGACTTCTGTGAAGCTTTCTTAGATGATCTTTGTGTTCATTCCTCTTGGGAGGACGAGCACTTGATGTGTTTACAAAAAATATTTGAAAGGTGTAGATTATATCGCATCTCATTGAATCCTTTCAAATGCCAATTCTGGGTTAAACATGGAGTTATCTTAGGGCATATAGTGTCCAAAAATGGGATTTCCACTGACGAGAGTAAAATCAAGGTCATTCTGGAATTGCCCCCACCTACCAACTATAAGAGAGTCCAACGCTTTATGGGCCATGTTGGTTATTATTGAAGGTTTATTCTATTCTTCGTCGAGATAGCTCGACCATTGTATAAGCTTCTCATCGAGTTTATTTGGACCGAAGAATGTGACCATGCCTATGAGCTATTAAAGAAGGCCTTGGCGAGTGCTCCAATCTTGAGAATGCCTAACTGGGATTTAATCTTCCATGTGCATATTGATGCATCAAACTTTGCTATATTAGGTGTGTGTTAACTCAACCTAGAGAACACAAGCTAGACTACCCCATTAGCTTTGCCAGTCACACCAGTTAAACGATGCTGAGATGAACTACACCACTACAGAGCGAGAAGGGTTGGCAATGATATATGTAGTAAGGAAATTTTGTTATTACCTCCTTGTTGAGTTTGTTTTCTATGTGGATCATCAAGCATTGTTGTATCTGGTAAACAAACCATGCTCCACACAGGAAGAATCACACGATGGCTATTGATTCTTCTTGAGTTTGATTTCACTGTTGTTGTGAGACCTGGCAAGAAACATGTTATGGCTGATCATTTTTCTCGCATACCTAATGGTGAGGCTCCTACGGGCGTTGATGATGACTTACCGGACACTTTCCTGTTCATGGTGGAGACAATGCCTGAATGGAGACAATGACTTACTGGACACTTTCCTGTTCATAGTGGTGGAGACAATGCCTGAATGGAGTGAGAAGATTGTTAACTTTTTGGTTAATGGCTTTCCAGCCAAGGAGCTTCGTAAAGATCTAGCTCGAAAGCTGATCAAAGAATGCGAACCCTATTGCCTGATAGTCGGGACTCTTTATAAAAGAGGAAAGGATGACGTTCTTAGGCATTGTGCCCGAGAGGATGAGTATCTATACATTTTGCAAGAGGCACATATGGGTGTAGCTGGTGGTCACTTCTCAGGAGACTTAACTGCACGAAAGATCTTACAATCGGGGTAATGGTGGCCCACTATATTCCAAGATGCATCACTCTTTGTGAAGGGTTGTGACGATGAATGCCAACGATACAAGAAACCCCAGCGGAAAGATCAGATGCCCCTACATCCGATCAAAGTAAACCAACCATTTGAAAAGTGGGGTTTAGACTTTGTAGGTCCAATTAGCCCAGTGGCCCGCAACACACAATATCCCTATATTATTGTGGCCACTGACTATATGACCAAATGGGCTGAAATGAAAGCGACACGTAAGGCAGATGCAAGGACAACAGCTAAGTTCCTCTTTGAAAATATAATCACACGCTTCGGTTGTCCTTTTGAACTTGTGAGCGACAATGGTACGCATTTTATAAATGAAGTGATTAAGGAGCTCACAAAAAATTTCATGATATCCCATCATAAATCTACTCCTTACTATCCGCAAGTGAATGGCCAAGCCGAGAGTACCAACAAGACCTTAATCTCTATTTTGACAAAGACAGTTGAAGCCCATCGCACGGATTGGGATCTAAATCTTACAACAGCTTTATGGGCCTATCGTACTGCGTACAAAGTGGCTATTAATTGCACACCATTCAAAATGGTATATGGCCAAGAAGCGGTCATGCCGTGGGAATTTGTCATTCCTAGTCTTCGTGTTGCTACTCAAGAGAGTTGGGATGGTAATCCCTTAGTAGAGCGTCTATATATCTTTGAGCGGCTAAACGAAGAAAGACAATTGGCTGTATACAATGCCCTTGTGGAGAAGGATAGAAGGAAAAAATGGTTTGATCGCCACCTGAAGGACAAGGACATCAAGGTTGGGGATAAAGTCCTGATGTATGGAGTGCGTAACGAAAAGAAGAAGCTCAAATATGCTGGTAAGGGACCATATAGAGTATGTGAAATTACCCCGCAAGGTACCATCCGAGTGGAGACTCTCGACGGAGTTGAAACCATTGGATTCCTTAATGGGAGTAAATTCAAAAGATACTATGACCCCTGAGCCAAGAGGAGTTACATGCAATCCATCAAAAGAAGGCAGCTAAAGAACAAGCTGAGCTTAAGAAGATACAAGCGAGAGTTGAAGCCAAAGAACGTCAACAGCGTGCTAGGCGCCGATGAGAAGCCAACTTGGGGATTACGTAAGTATTTTTCGAGGAGGCAGACAAGGATTCACTGGAATCTGACCCACCTCTAAGATACCCAATTGAGTTACACAATCCTTATGGGGAGGTGCTGTATAATGCATTATTGGATACAAGAGCTCAACACAATTTGCTATCATATGGCGTGTGGTGTCAACTTGGAAAACCACCTTGATCCAAGAGTGCTATCCAAGTTCAAGGTATCAACAAGAAGAAAACCCCTGTCTCAGGAATTCTGCACACTCCGGTTGCTTATGACAAGGGGACCATAATTCAAAGCTTTTTGGTGATGCCTGCTACTAGTACCATGGAAGGGACTGTAAACTTAGGGCGCAAATGGATGATGGCCACCAAGTGTAATATTGATTGGGCAACCAGACGAGTCACAACGCAAGAACCAACACTAGGTTTGACCGCTCAAAATCTCGCACCTAAGTCATCCACTCAAATATTAGATAATGAAAAATCACAAAGTCCAATGGCAAAACCATCTTTGATTGTTTGCCACCCCTCTAACGCTTCAACGCCAAGAGTGGAAACATGCACGGTGGTCTCTAAAGCTTCGCTTACTATGCCAAAAAATACATACAAATGGGTCCCTAAAGCTTTGTTATAACAGTTACTTCCCCAACTCAATCTCGTTCAGACAAGAAGCCTCGTAGGAAGAAAGCAGCTACCCACCCTAGAAAGGGCAATGTAACATCACGATGGATCCCTAAAAAATTATTAGTAGCCCAAGGGTACTACGAGGAGAATGACCAGATTTGGGTCAAGGGTCCTACGAGGGGAATGACCAGATTTGGGTCCCTAAACATAAGCTGAATCCCTGTACATCACCTGTAAAAGCTTGCAAACCAATTGTTGCCACCCCAACGACAATTCAAGACCGTGGTAAGGGAAAGGTAACAGAGTGCTCTGCACCACTTCTTCCAGAGTTAGTTTGGATTCCCAAACGATATCGATCATTACCACCGAGCTCAGGAAGGGGGGAGCCACATGAAGCTTCTAGCTCCTCATGCCAGGCACACGCTGATATAGAAGTTTCTACATGCTCTACACCTACTCATGTCAACACACCCAACAAAAGACCGATGAGTCTACGTCTCCCCTTGTAATAGTATCGTCGGAAACCATTTCCTCCATTCGTGAATGGGAGCGTACACACTAACATCTTTGCAATTGGATGTGGCCACAAGGGTCATAAAAAGCTATTTGCCTACATCACAACCTATGACCCGCTGGACAAATTGGTTTCCAAGAGGCTGCAACATCATTGCAAAAAATATGATCTACCCAAGGAAAGGGGGAGCATGTACTCACGCTCGACATTCTAATGCTTCCTCCTTGACCTTCTCCCCTTGACCTTCTCCCCTGACCATGCAATTGCCAAATTCAAGGGGATGTATATATATAGCTTCATACACAGAAAAGAAAAGAAAAGAAAAGAAAAAAATAGTAAAAAAAGCAAGAGCACGTTAAGAGCAGAAATATCCGTATATACAATCAAGACTAGATTGACCTGTCATAAACCTACTGATGCTATATCTGTGTTTGCAAATATGGCAGATGCACGATCATCGTACACTTCATCCACTCCCACCTTTGGTGAGAGGTATCATCTGTACCTTTCTCAGATATTTCACATGTGCTATCCTGTAATTGAAACTGAATGGGATCATATAGATGTACTAGCCAAAGAGAAAAATGTTGAGGAATTAGAATGGCTAATTCGCCTATTGACCATGACTGACCCCTACTCCATAGAGGACATATCCCCGATAGCCCAATGCTTTCCTTTTCCACAAGATGACTATCCTCGCATGGTTACATTCTTGATGAGTTTACGTGACCATGACTGACCCCTACTCCATAGAGGACATATCCCCGATAGCCCAATGCTTTCCTTTTCCACAAGATGACTATCCTCACATGGTTACATTCTTGATGAGTTTACGTGGATGGGAAAATGAAAAGGAAATATCTGACAATGATGAATGGATGGATGAAACTCATGGCACTACTGAGGTTGACTTTATTTATTTGGATGATGCGGATAGAGGCTTAGCCTTAGGGCTAGAGCCAGGACTCTACAACATCCTCTTACCGTATCCTCAGTAGTAGTGTGGTGACTGGTAGGTAGGTTAGTGTTTTCAAGTTTTTTCTAGTTTGGATTCCTTAAACGAGTCTTTAATTTTTCACACTGATGTGCCTCTCGAGGTATAGTGCTTGTTAGTTGGTAGTACAGGTGGAAAAGTTTGAGGTGGGTTCGCTTTCAAGTCCTGAGATAGCCGCAACGCTCTACATAAATATCTCATCAAATTTCAAGCATTTTTCTCATCGAATCAAGGAAATCTCCAAAATACAGGTGTAATTCTTCCATACCCACTCTCTTTTGTTTTTACTGTTCAATTAATTGCATGAACTATAATGCATGACCATATGGAAATTGTCAATGCACTAAGTTTTTGAAATTGCTTGACATGCTAGTGTAAATCATTAATGAGCTTAACTTTATTGGATATATTCCTAGGCAGCATGGCGTCTCTAGTTAACCTTGGAATACGATTGTCTTAGGTCTAGGGTCAAACCATCTTAATGTTTGACACCTGGCCATGTGTGTGTTGACCTCTAGGACATAGCTTTTACCCCTTTGTCGAAAGGATGCAAGACAAATTATAGTTCAGGAGCAAAGATCAAAAGAAATAAATTTAAAAAAAAAGCCTACAATAAATGGCAATACAAGTCTATGATGTGCTTTAATGTGGGCCTATCGCCTTATTGATACTTGGTAGGCGAGGAGTATTCTACTCCAGATCGATGCCTTGGTTGGTAGGGGGTAGCCTTGCCTAAGGTGAACTAATAGATTCCTGGATAATGCCTTGTGTTAAACATGGTACCAGGATCGATGTTAGTTTTGCCTTAGAAAGGTCGCCATTGTGTTTAAAAATTGTCACGTGCATAAAGAAATAAAGGCAAAAGGCTCCTGTAACTCTGATGTTTCTTGTGTCCCTAGGCTTGTGGTATTAACTTGTTCTTAGAGTAGACACAGTGTGGTCATCTGTTTATTTATTAAGCTTGGTTATTTTCCTTGAATTAGGCCAGTTATAAACCTTGATTAACCTTTGACACCTTGCTAACTCTTGATTTACTTTCAATAATTTTAAACTCCTGTTAATTTGCTACACTAGCTCATTCATGTGACCCTTAAACTAAGTTCTCATAGCAACATCCATTGTGGTCTAACATGCTTGAATTTATACACTTTCTATCTTTTGAATTCCAGCATACTTTCACTCTACTTCCCTGTTTTGCAGACGGTCTACCACAACAACCCTATCGAGCTTATCATATCGGAACCAATGAGAGAAACTGATCTAATGTAAAATGCATAGGAGTATTCAACAATTCTTCGAACAGTGCTCTTGATGTCAATTCAGAATTCTGCACTTCCTTCATCTGCTTTTTCTTCCGCTTGGATGTCATCTCTTCTCCTCCTGACTTCTCCACTTCTTCAACTACCTCATTTCTGACTTCTTTTTGTTCCTCCCAATCCAAAGGTGGTTTTAGCTTCACTTTAGAGCGTGTGAGTGCAAATACTTCTGTTTCACCTATCTTGCATTGTGAACAATCACACTCCGGAGAACAATCTGCTGACACTTGATTTGTCCCATGATCCTGAGAAATTTCAACATCAATTAAATTGCTTTTAGGTGCTTTCTCTGCTTTCCTCTGCTGCACAAGTGGTGCAGGTAACTGTGGTGGTAACTGCTCATTTGGTGGTTGATGATTCCATCCTTATGGATTCCACCCTTAACTGATTCCAATTTTGCTGACTCCAATTTGGTGGTCGTTGCCATCCTTGCTGTTGCCAACCTTGCTCTGCTGATTCCAATTTCCTCCCCATGGTCTAGAATTTTGAAATCCACCAAATCTTGGTCGGAACCCTTGATTGAAATTTCCTCTAAATGGCCTATTTTTATTAAAAGGTTGTCTCCATCCAAAAAATTGTTGTTGCTACCTTTGCCATCCCGAATTGTTAAACGGCCTCTGCTGTCCTGCAGCATCTGGAAACACTCCACTTGCCTGGGCCAAATTCTATTGAATCTGCTGAACCTGCTCCGGAATTTATCCTCTGAAGTTTGGGTTGTACCAGCAGTTGTCAAATGACCATCCTTGTCACAAATATCACAATGAGCCTTCTTGCTACCTAACTCCTGCTTGACCCCCATTTCCTTCAACTTCTTCTCCACCATCTTCTGAACTACACTCCCCTTGGACTTTTCTTTACCCTTCTTCTTATGCTTCCTTTTCTTATCTCCTTTATCTGAACCAGAATCTGAGTCTGAAGCGGAATCGGAATCTGAACTGCTACTTGCTTCTGAATCGGAATTTGAATCTGTATCTGAATTAGAACCATCATCACTGCTATCATCCAAATATTTCTTCTTCTTCTTCCCCTTCTTTCTCTTCCTTTTCACCCTAGAACTCTTCTTTGAGGAACTCAGATTTATTACTCTGCATTTGTAAGCCTCTTCAAATACTAATTAAACTTCTGAGTGTAATCCTCCACAAACATTTTCCTCTGCTTAATCTCTTTGATTTTTGTAAGCACATCATTCGGAGTTTTCTCCTTCCGAAATCTATTCAAAAATGCATTTCTCAAATCTCCATAGTCTGCAAAATACCCTACATTGAAATTACTCAACCACTGCATGGCTTTTCCCTCAAGTGTCGCTTGGAATTGTCACATCTTGGCTTGTGCATCATACACTCCATCAAATCCTCTGGCCTGCCACCTTGTCTCGAATTGAGCTACGTGGCAATCTGTAAGGTCCCTCCCTTTAAAATTGGGAGAAACACTTAAGATAGTCCGCTAAGTCTTATCTTGGGAAAAATTTCCTATTCATCGACACCTTGACCCTGTAGAGATTCAAGGATACGATTCATAGGTATGACCTAGCTCTATCCCGCAGGGGGAAGCGTGACTTTCTAAACATCAAATCACCCATAGGGCAATTGATCAAAAATTTGGGCAACTACTAGACTTGATTTCTAGAGAACGCTTTTTTCCTCATCTTATGCAAGGCACAGCCGCTGGCCTAGTCTTCTAGAATAGAGTTGCCCAAGAACCTAACTATCTAACGTAGGGCTTTCACTTAATCTGTTGGAAAGCTACCCGACTAATCGGGTCCACCCGTCCGTAGGATGGTGCCGTCAGGGCATTCCATCCTCCCACTTTCCACCCTACTCACGCATCAATTTGTTTTCTAATTAATACTACCACACTGTTTGACATAAATAAACATATTCCTTAATTAGGGCCCTTCTTCACAAGGTTCGTTAAAATAGCCTTCTTACACAATACAATCATACCAAAGACAAGATGTAATTATATAAAAAGTTTATACATGATTCCATTTCCATACAAGCCAAACCGGCTCTCTTATTCTTATTCTGCCGATGATCTAGAATTCGGCCTTCCAGCCTCTACATGCTGGGCAAAACCCTACGGGACTATACACCTCATCGTCGGCCCCGCTGGCGAGGACTCAAGTCGGCCTGTCGCCCTCTCAGGCTCCATTGCTCGATCCTCCCGCCCCGCATAGGGATGTCTGCACACTAGGGTGGGCTTATTTACCGCACTAGCCTGGGCCCTCAGAACTAGGCAGCCTCATAATCTCTCGCCTCAATCGGCGATCCTTATTCTCCCAAAGGTATGAGGGATACCTTGGGCCATTCCCGGGCTTTGCTAACAACGCCGCTCGGCTACACAAGCACGGAACGGAGTTAGCGTTGAAGCCAAAAAAAATCTTGAATTCTAAAGATAACAACTTCAATGCAATTTACTAAATATAGCATTCACAGTTCATGAAGATAACAATTTCAACGCAATTTATCGAATACAACATAACTTCATATAATTTTTATGTCCTCATTTTAAAAGAAAAAGACACCATTCATTAATACTAATTTAAGGAGAAATCTCTTCTTTTGAAAATTAACCAAGCTAACCTGGCCACCATTTCCTTGAGGGGCTTGAAAAGGGAGGACTGGAGCCGCATTAGGCGCATCTCCCCCCATCTCGTTGTTACGTGCTCCTCTTGAGGCAATATTTTGTCGTCTCCGGGATGAGGCCATCTTAGGCGTCGCCTTGTAGATCTCGCTGCTGCGATCGAAACGCTTCAATCGGATCTGAATTCCGAGTTCGTTTGCTCACCGTACGAGCAAAAGAATATGGCGCACGAACCCTCGCTTAAGCCAAAAAACCCTTACTAAAGTCTACGCAAATGGGGGGGGGGAATTGTGAGATGTCCTTAAGGGCAAAGGCAAAAACGTGGAGAGGGCTGGGAGGGGTTGCTGCAAGCCTCTCTGTAAGTCTATTCACACGGGGGGGCGGGGGGAAGAAGAGTTAAGGACACTGGTCTCCAGCAAGAGGGGGATGGAGGAAAATTGGCTTATCTGAAAAGAGCCAAATGAGGGGGTGTGAGAGGGGTGGCTGCAAGGGCGGATGTACTTGCAGCAAGTACGCTACATAGGGACGGACGGCGGCACAACAGGGCATACGCTACACAGAAATGCGTGCCGTCTGTGGAGCACCCCGGGGGTTTATATAGCTGAGGGGTGAGGGTACGGGCGCTGCGCAAAGCAAGGACGAAAGGACGGTGTACCTTCAAAGGTTATGGATCAGTGGCCTGCATGGGTCTAGGGGAAAGGTACGGTGTCGGTTGTTTGGGAAAGGAGTGGTACACATGTACCTTATCTGGTCTGGGTGTCCACCTACGGGTACGTGTGGACCATACAGTGGGCGGCCGTCCTTTGGTTCTTGGGCGGCCATTGTACGGGCGTCCTAGTAAGTGTGTACGGACCAAATTTTGGGGCGGGGTACCCAAATTTGGGGCGCCCGCCTCGATTTGCGTGCCGGACCGCCCCGGGGGGCGAAATTTTTTTTTGTCCGGGAGGTTCTCCTGGTCGCATGGGTTCAGACCGTTCGTCAATCGGACGTGCGGTCGTGCATTTATTAAGGTTTAAAGGTCACCGTTTTTTAGCTAAAATGATTGAAATTAGCGTATAGGCTTGATCCGGTGTCCGTTTTGGATGCTGTAAAATCCTATATTAGGATAAAATCGTGCGCAGATTCCAAATTTGGGCTCAGAATTTGAAGATTCTAAGTAGAAATGACTCAATTAATAAAATCATTGATATTTATACCATAAAAACTCATAATTACATGGACATTTCTTTATTAGTGAAGATGGGTATGTTACATCCTTCCCCCCTTAAAGAAATCGAGATGTCCTCATCTCGTCATGAATTGGGGATAATCCTTTAAGAGTGTAGCTTCATCTTCCCAAGTTGCATCCTCTTCAGGGTAATCTTTCCACTGAACTAGATGTTCTACAAGAGTTCTATTTCGGAGTTGCCTTTCCCTAGAATCTATGATGCTACTGGGCTGTAATTCAAGGACTCCTTGAGTAGGGATTACAATTTGTTCATCATCAAGAATATGATCGAGACTGGGGACATATGGCTTTAACAAACTTACATGAAATACATTATGGACTTTGATATGGGCTGGGAGTTGGAGTTTATAGGCACTTTTACCTAGACACTTGATAACTGTATAAGGACCACAATACCTAGGGCTGAGCTTCTTATATTTCCCAAGTGATAGAGAAATTCGTTTGGGTCGCACTCGTAGAAGAACTTTGTCTCCTTCCTTGAAGATCCTTTCAGACCTCTTGTTGTCAGCATAATGCTTTTGTCGATCTTGGGAAGCTTTAATATCCTTTTGGATAGCCTTGGTTTGTTCCTCCATCTCTTCGAGCATTTTCCTGGATGCCTCAACTCTTATGGTCGGATCAGAGAAATTTAGAGGAGACAAGCATTCTTGCCCATAGAGTGCTTTGAATGGTGACATTCCTATGCTTTGATTGATAAGACGCATTGTAGGCAAATTCTACCAGAGGAAGGTATTGAATCCACCTTCTGGGTTCCCGTCCACAGTATGCTCTGAGAATGTCTTCAATTACTTGATTGACTCTCTCAGTCTGGCCATCGGTCTCTGGATGATAAGCTGTGCTTAAGCAAAGTTGAGTCCCCAGAGCTTGAAATAAAGACTGCCAGAATTTTGAGGTGAAGTCAGAATCCCGATCACTTACTATCCTTTTTGGGAGACCATGAAGTTTGAGGACTTCCTTGATGAATATTCGAGCAACATCAGAAGCTTTGAAGGTCTTCTTTGCTGGTATAAGGTGAGCTACTTTGCTAAGTAAGTCCACTACTACTAGAATGGAGTCATATCCTCCTTGAATAGTGAGGAGACTTGTGACAAAATCCATACTAATGCACTCCCACTTCATTTGGGGAATATCTAAGGGTTGAAGCTTTCCAGGCATCTTGACCCTTTCAGCTTTGATCCTTTGGCATGAGAGACATTGTTTCAAGTACCGAAGCACATCATTTTTCAAGCCTACCCAATGAAAGCTCCTTCTTACCGCATTTAATGTTTTTGCATAACCTGGGTGTCCTGCAGCAGCAGGGCTATCATGAGCTTCATGGAGGATTAGTTTCTTTAAAGCGGGATCCTTAGGGATACATAGCCTGTGATTGAAGTAGAGGCTTCCTTCATGAGTGGAGTATCCCTTGATTAGATTCTTCTCCTTCTCTGAATGTCCCCCTTCTTCTACTAACTTTATCATCCTCTGATAATCTGGGTCATGAGATGAGACTTCTTCCACCTTGACCAGTATGGGATTATTTGGCATTGAAATTGCATTCAAGAAAGATTTGCGGGGCTAAGTGCATCAGCTACCACATTATCTTTCCCAGGGCGGAATTTGATGTCGAAATCATATTCTTGTAGAATTTCAATCCATCTCCTTTGCCGCATGTTGAGGTTAGGCTGGGTGAAGATCCACTTTAGACTTTTGTGGTCAGTTATTACAAGCTGGAATTTGCCTCCCAAGAGATAATGTCTCCATAATTTGAGGCAATGAACAACTGCTAAGAGTTCCAAATCATGGGTGGCATAGTTTGCTTCATATTGCTTCAGCTTGCGGGAAGTATAAGCGACTGGTCTGCCTTCTTGGCCTAAGACACCACCAAGTGCTAGACTACTAGCATCGGTAACCACTTCAAATTCCTTGGAGAAATCAGGAAGCTTTAAGACTGGGGCAGAAGTAATAATGACTTTCAGCTGATCAAAGCTGTTTTGATGGATTGGCAGCCAGACTATTTTGCAATCCTTCTTAAGAAGATCTGTCAAGGGTGCAGCTACCAAGGCATAATCTTTGATAAAAATCCTATACCAACCCGTGATTCCCAAGAATCCACGAACTTCACGAACTGATTGAGGGGGTGGCCATTCTAGAATATCCTTGACCTTGGCGGGGTCTACTGAGATGCCATCCTTGGAGACGATGAATCCAAGATACTCAATTTGATGAGTAAAGAAGGTACATTTGCTCTTCTTGGCATAGAGTTTGTGTCTGCGTAGTAATTGCAGAACTCTACGCACATGCTCTTCATGCTCTTCCATTGATTTGGAGTAGATCAAGATGTCATCAAAGAAAACAAGCACAAACTCATCCAAGTACGGGCGGAATATATCTTGCATTAGGCGGTTGAAGGTTGCAGGAGCATTGGTTAACCCGAATGACATTACAGTAAACTCATAGTGGCCATAACGGGTATTGAAGGCTGTTTTGGGTATATCTGCTTCCTTGACTTTGATCTGATAGTAACCAGACCTCAAATCTATTTTTGAGAAGACTTTGGCCCCATGAAGCCTGTCAAGAAGTTCATCGATGCGAGCGATAGGATACTTATTCTTGACAGTGACTTGATTTAGCCCTCGATAATCTATGCAGAGACGGAGAGTCCCGTCCTTCTTTTTTTGGAAAAGAACAGGTGCTCCCCACGGAGAGCTACTGGGGCGTACAAATCCTTGTTCAATGAGTTGGGAAAGTTGCTTCTTAAGTTCAATGGCTTCAGGAAGGGACATTTTTATAGGGAGTTTTTGAGACGGGTTGAGCTCCAGGGATCACCTCGATTTCATGGTCGACTTCTTGAGGAGGCGGTAACCCTGTAAGCTCGTCAGGGAAGATGTCAGAGAATTCTTGGAGCCAAGAGGGTTCTGTCTCCATACTAGGTTCAATGACTTTGTTGAGTTTAACTAAGAAAACTTGCTGACCCTTACGTGTCCCCTTGAGAAGATGTTTTGCCTTGACTACCCTAGACTTAGGTTTTCCTGTGGTTCCCTGAACAGATATTACTTGGCCATGCTCATTTTCAAAAGTGATACTCCCCTGGTTACAATGAATGCTAGCTTTGTTTGCAATTAACCAATCCATCCCAAGGATTCCATCATAAATTCCTAGTGGCAAGACTCTAAAGTGACCATGAGTTTGCTCATTACCCAGCTCAAAATCAAGGTTTCCTATAGAGTGGCGAGATACTACTTCTTTCCCACTGGCTAACTCTACAATCATTTTTCTAGCTGTTTTTTGACTCAAGTTTAATTTTTGCAAGCACCTAGGAGAAAGGAATGAATGGGTACTGCCACAATCAATCAAAAGCTGAAATGGCTTACCGTGATGAGTGGCAGGGGTTTGGATTACACCAAATTGTTTATTCAGACCTTGGTGTTCTACTGCCGCATGGACGGTGGCGCGCTCTTCTTCAGCCGTCTCCAAGGTCGGTTCTTCACTTATAACACAGGCAGTTCTAGCAACTGTTCCTCCGCGGCCTCTACCACGGCCACACTGCCTCTTGCACCTTGGTGGGTAGGGGTTCCACGGCCTTGATTTCCTCTGTTACCTTGGGGAAATGATGTTGCCATCTTGGGACAGTTGGCTCTTGTCCCGGCTCATTGCACTCAAAACACAGAGGGCTTTCTCTGGAAGAAGCAGCATACGAGCGGGGGGCAAAAGAGTTGCCTTGTCGCCCTCTGTTGTAGTAGGGAAAATTCTGTTGAGGTTTCTTGTAGGGTTGATCCCTAAGGTTTGCGTCAGGGTAAGATCTCTTTTGATTCTTCGGTTTGTTAGCCTTCATTTCTTTCACAAGGGGCTTAGCTCGTATGAGAGCATCCTGTAATGTGCTTGGCCTCATTGCTTCAAGGCGGGAATCTAGGGGTTCATTTAGCCCTTGGCAGAAACGAGCCACTTGCTGGGAAGTAGTCATAGCTGGGGCATACTTCCAAAGGGTAATAAATTTGGAATAGTAGTCCTCAAGAGTTAAGCTGCACTGTCTAAGACTAAAAAACTCATTCATCTTTATGGACTCATGGGATGGAGGAAGATATCTTTCCTTCACTGCCTGCTTGATGTCTTCCCATGTTTGAGAATACTCGGTGACTTCCTTGTCACGGCACCATTGTTTCCACCAGAGTTTAGCATCTCCAGTGAGGCGAAACCATGCGAGCATAGACTGATTTGCTACTCCAGTACCGGCACGCAGAGAAATAATCGTCCATCGCCTCAATCCAGACTTCAGCATCCTTCTCAACCTTTGGACCTTCTCCTTTAAAGGAGGGAGGTTGCATTTGCTTGAGTAGGAGCTTCTTCTCCTGGGTATCGGTGTAAAGCGCATTGGGAAGTGGAGGGTGGTCGTCCTGGCCATCATTGTAAAAACAATTTTAAGATTACAAGATTCATATTTGCACAACGCTTATTTTTGGAGAATAAAACATTGAAATTATTCTATTTCCAAATATTTACAAGGACAAGTTTTATTACAAAGTTCTGAGACTATTATCAGTCTTATTTGCTATGAAGGGAAATTCCTAGGCTTGACTATGACATAAGGGTAGAGCGGTCCACATAGGTGAAATATGGGGGTTCCGCTGTAGTTTCTAAGACTCTAAAAACTGATGGTAAGGGTGGTAAACTCTGGATTGAGGTAGATCCCAACACCGCTACTCTATCAGCAGGTAAGACCCGCATCACTTTGTCATACACCCAGCGATCCTGAGGTATGCGAACCCCATCTATAGTCATCGAGGTGTCGGCCCTAGGGGTACCGACGAACCAAAATAAGCAGACCATCTTCAGCTTCTCAATCCAACGAATCCGCTTAAGGTCGGTGGTGAGGTTCCCAATCTGATCTGCTCGGATGAAGAAGTATCTCGGCCCACGACTCCAGAAATCTCTACCCCATCCTCTCTGAATACGAGAGAAATGAGGGAGGGATATCTTCTCTAATATCTGCACCATGGTGTGGTGGAACTCGAAATTCGAGGAGTGACTAGCAGTCTCGAAGATGCACTGGAAAACTAGAAATTTGGAGTAGGCATCTTCCTCTTCCTACAATCATTCAAACATCAATTTAACTTATTTGTTTTAGTAGGATGTCTTTACTAATTATCATTATGTTAGGTAAAACATTTATTACAAAACAGTCCTTAAACTGCAATTCCTAGGAGCCAAACTTGCTCTGATACCAATTGTAAGGTCCCTCCCTTTAAAATTGGGAGAAACACTTAAGATAGTCCGCTAAGTCTTATCTTGGGAAAAATTTCCTATTCATCGACACCTTGATCCTGTAAAGATTCAAGGATACGATTCATAGGTATGACCTAGCTCTATCCCGCAGGGGAAGCGTGATTTTATAAACATCAAATCACCCATAGGGCAATTGATCAAAAATTTGGGCAACTACTAGACTTGATTTCTAGAGACAACGCTTTTTTCCTCATCTTATGCAAGGCACAGCCGCTGGCCTAGTCTTCTAGAATAGAGTTGCCCAAGAACCTAACTATCTAACGTAGGGCTTTCACTTAATCTGTTGGAAAGCTACCCGACTAATCGGGTCCACCCGCGTCCGTAGGATGGTGCCGTCACTCAGGGCATTCCATCCTCCCACTTTCCACCCTACTCACGCATCAATTTGTTTTCTAATTAATACTACCACACTGTTTGACATAAATAAACATATTCCTTAATTAGGGCCCTTCTTCACAAGGTTCGTTAAAACAGCCTTCTTACACAATACAATCATACCAAAGACAAGATGTAATTATATAAAAAGTTTATACATGATTCCATTTCCATACAAGCCAAACCGGCTCTCTTATTCTTATTCTATCGATGATCCAGAATTCGGCCTTCCAGCCTCTACATGCTGGGCAAAACCCTACGGGACCATACACCTCATCGTCGGCCGCCGCTTGGCGAGGACTCAAGCCGGCCTGTCGCCCTCTCAGGCTCCATCGCTCGATCCTCCCGCCCCTCAGAGGGATGTCTGCACACTAGGGTGGGCTTATTTACCGCACTAGCCTGGGCCCTCAGAACTAGGCAGCCTCATAATCTCTCGCCTCAATCGGCGATCCTTATTCTCCCAAAGGTATGAGGGATACCTTGGGCCATTCCCTGGCTTTGCTAACGACGCCGCCTGGCTACACAAGCGCACGGAACGGAGTTAGCGTTGAAGCCAAAAAAAATCTTGAATTCTAAAGATAACAACTTCAATGCAATTTACTAAATATAGCATTCACAGTTCATGAAGATAACAATTTCAACGCAATTTATCGAATACAACATAACTTCATACAATTTTTATGTCCTCATTTTAAAAGAAAAAGACACCATTCATTAATACTAATTTAAGGACAAATCTCTTCTTTTGAAAATTAACCAAGCTAACCTGGCCAGCGTTTCCTTGAGGGGCTTGAAAAGGGAGGACTGGAGCCGCATTAGGCGCATCTCCCCCCATCTCGTTGTTACGTGCTCCTCTTGAGGCAATATTTTGTCATCTCTGGGATGAGGCCATCTTAGGCGTCGCCTTGTAGAGCTCGCTGTGCTGCGATCGAAACGCTTCAGTCGAATCTGAATTCCGAGTTCGTTTGCTCACCGTACGAGCAAAAGAATATGGCGCACGGACCCTCGCTTAAGCCAAAAAACCCTTACTAAAGTCTACGCAAATGAGGGGGGGGAATTGTGAGATGTCCTTAAGGGCAAAGGCAAAAACGTGGAGAGGGCTGGGAGGGGTTGCTGCAAGCCTCTCTGTAAGTCTATTCACACCGGGGGGGGGAGAAGAGTTAAGGACACTGGCCTCTAGCAAGAGGGGGATGGAGGAAAATTGGCTTATCTGAAAAGAGCCAAATGAGGGGGTGTGAGAGGGGTGGCTGCAAGGGCGGCTGTACTTGCAGCAAGTACGCTACACAGGGACGGACGGCGGTACGGACGGCGGCATACGCTACACAGAAATGCGTGCCATCTGTGGAGCACCCCGGGGGTTTATATAGCTGAGGGGTGAGGGTACAGGCGCTGCGCAAAGCAAGGACGAAAGGACGGTGTACCTTCAAAGGTTATGGATCAGTGGCCTGCATGGGTCTAGGGGAAAGGTACGGTGTCGGTTGTCTGGGAAAGGAGTGGTACGCATGTACCTTATCTGGTCTGGGTGTCCACCTACGGGTACGTGTGGACCATACAGTGGGCGACCGTCCTTTGGTTCTTGGGCGGCCATTGTACGGGCGTCCTAGTAAGTGTGTACGGATCAAATTTTGGGGCGGGGTACCCAAATTTGGGACGCCCGCCTCGATTTGCGTGCCGGACCGCCCCGGGGGGCAAAAAATTTTTTTGTCCGGGAGGTTCTCCTGGTCGCATGGGTTCAGACCGTTCGTCAATCGGACATGCGGTCGTGCATTTATTAAGGTTTAAAGGTCGCCGTTTTTAAACTAAAATGATTGAAATTAGCGTATAGGCTTGATCCGGTGTCCGTTTGGATGCTGTAAAATCCTATACTAGGGTAAAATCGCGCGCAGATTCCAAATTTGGGCTCAGAATTTGAAGATTCTAAGTAGAAATGACTCAAATAATAAAATCATTGATATTTATACCATAAAAACTCATAATTACATGGACATTTCTTTATTAGTGAAGATGGGTATGTTACACAATCGAGGTCTTGTTTAGACTTCCCGGAATAGGTCCCAAACTTGATGCGTAAATCCGCTCTAGCCGCTACTGCCATATTCCTTAACGTATTTGGGGTTAAATGCCCTACTGATGATGATGTTGATGCTGTATGTAATGAAGGGCATATTGGTACATCTCTTCGAATATCCAAAGGGTCAAACTGCAATTGTCTTCTCACCAAGAATGCCTGTTGCAACACCACTCCTCCAACAAAAGTCAGATCCAATTGCCTAACTTCTCCAAGTTCATTGAAAAGTCCTCCATAATTTTCTATATCCTCGAATTCCTTTGCACCCACATTTGACTCATCCTCCAAATTGTCACTTTGCATCCCCCATCTTCACCACCGTCATGCCCTTCTGCACTTTGGTCATTCTCTTACTGCAGCACACCTCGCTGCCTCACTGCCAATCTTGTGAAATACGGATGAACAGGCTGCTGTGATCTCTCCAGAACGAATAATCATTCAATATCTGACTTCCAAAAACCATAACTGTCAGCGTAACTACCACCAAAACCACTGCTCGGCATCATTTTTGGCACTCATCCTTCTCACAGAAGAGAGCAAACTCGACCATGAACACCCTTCATAAGCACCGTGATTGCCTGTGTACAATGGTTACACAACCAAGCAGCAGTTACATAGTTTGACATTTCAAATGACACTCTATCTGACAATTGAGATAATCTTAATTTACACAGAACCTCATTCACACATCACAGACATTTCTCTGTCTACATTACTGCATATCTACTGCACTCAAGTATGAATTACACAGAAGATCTGAAACACAGAGTAAGACAAACTGATTGACAAACTGCATTTGCTATTCTGGAATCCGCTCATAGCTACATGTATCCGCACACACACGATTACATAACTGAACATCTGCCGCCGTGCTATGAATAGCTATGACCTTCTACTTCCAAGATTCCAAAAGTCATCAAAATAGACAAACGTCAAAAATAGACTAAAGACCATACGTATGATAAAAGTAATTCCTCCTAAGGTCTAGCCTAAACAAAAACCTAGTGGTGCAGCTGTTCTAGACCAACACAAAGGCAAGGAAACTATAGCTAAAATAAGAGCTGCATACTATGGAGAAGAAAAGCATGTCTATCAATGAGTATGCTTTAAATATCAAGGTCATTATTAAATCCGTTGGGTCTATTAATGTATCATAGCAAGATGATGATTTAGTGAGTGTATGTCTAAATAAACTTGGCAAGAGTACAAGCCATTCAAGACCTCCATTGTAGTAGGGAGAATGTTCCCAACTTTTGGGACTATGTCTATGTTGATCATAGAAGGAAAGTATCTTGGTGATGAGGACAATTCTTCATAAAGCAAAAACACATAAGAACATGCCTTCTGCTCCAATTTGTGTAGAGGCAGATATAGAGGTCATGGTAGAGGCCAAGGTGGTGACTGGCATGGAAACCACAATTATGGACCTCCATTGTAGTAGGGAGAATGTTCCCAACTTTTGGGACTATGTCTATGTTGATCATAGAAGGAAAGTCTCTTGATGAGGACTCTTCTTCACAAAGAAAAAACACATCAGAACATGCCTTCTACTCCAATTTAGGTAGAGGCAGATGTAGAGGTCATGAAAGATCCCTGCCCCCTCCGTGCATCGAATTCTGGGGTGCTAGCAGGAACGGAATTAGCACTTCTTGTCTCGAGCAGAGCCTCTCACTCGAGGCCTTGCCCCACGGATATCCGGACAAGAGACTAATCCCTCGGTTCTTCCAAAATTGAACCCGAAAAAACTTCCCTCGCCCAACAGACATAGGCGATTCCTCCAGGATATTTTATTCTAACGTAGTCAAGGTCTTCACTAACCAAACTAATCCGATCGAACCCGTAAGTCTCATGGCCAGATCAAGGAAGAGACTTGCACTTGGATCATAGAGTCCAAAGTTTTTTTCCTCATCAAGAGGCACATCCATTAATTGATTCTTTTCCATAGAACAAGGGTTATCGGTGATTTACTTCAACTATCATAACTTAACAGAATTGAGTCTCATTTTAGGGATCCATCAGTCCAGCCTAATCCCATATGGGTTAGCCAACCGGCAAACCACTCTAGTGATAGGATCCATTTAGGAATTTGGTTATGTTTTGCCCCGGGTACTAGGGAAAAGAGTTCACAGCTCCCCTAGTCGGCACTTCAA
Organism: Cibotium barometz; assembly: GCF_041138505.1. Lineage (NCBI taxonomy): Eukaryota > Viridiplantae > Streptophyta > Polypodiopsida > Cyatheales > Cibotiaceae > Cibotium > Cibotium barometz. The sequence goes on along the minus strand of NC_141054.1, from coordinate 60,357,883 downwards.
GCAAAGTCCAAGATAGTCACACCACTTACACACCCAATATGAAATTGCCTTTTTCACAGTTTTAGTTGTCTTTAAAACAATCTTTTAATGAAACCATAGTATCCCTGATCATAATCCTCCAAAATATCTAGCTTGAATTCTAATTTCCAATCATTCCTTCATCGGTGTACCTATGGCATCACTGGCACCAAAACGCTCACCACCTGCTCACTCTTAGGGCCTTTTTGATAGTTCCTAGCTCATAGTACCCAGAAATATAATCAAGTATTACATTCATTTCTTTCCTAATGTACCTATGGCATCATTGGTAATCAGAACGCTCACCACCTGTTCACTGAGGGGCCTTTTTGATAGTTCCTAGCTCATAGTACCTGGAAATATAATCACATAAGAAAGATCTAGATGGACTCTCCATTGCAGTTTAGCAAGATCAACCAACAGATCCCTATAAAAGAGCCATGGACTCATCCGTTGAAGACCAGAGAGGCCAATTAACCAGATCCATGCCCAAGTTCAGAAAATAACTCTAACTCCTTGTTCCATTTTTTTCCTCGACGCACGCGTGGGTATCTTCGGAGACCCCCTAGAGCCTCACCATTTGAGACATCCTCTGTTGACTCTCCGTCACAGCTGTTGCAACTTTATCACTTAGGTCTCCACGACCTCATTCACTAGATGGTCAAAAGGCTTCTCTAGCATTCTTGACATAAAACAATCATTTAAAAACAGGTCATAAATACAGTTTCTAACGAACTCTCATCTTTCCACATTGTTCCATGTCATTTCTCGTTATTCCACATTCTTCTACATCAATTCACATTGCTTATTTCACATCCAGTCATATGTATTCCCATCGTCTTCATCCATTCTCATCCAATCACATCATATTACATCTTATCCAATCACATCATATTACATCTTATCCAATCACATCATATTACATCTCATCACATCTATCCACATCTATCCTCATCACATCACATCATATCCATCCTCATCACATCTCATCCATTCACATCTACCCATATCCACATCACATCACATCACATCTCATCCATTCACATCTACCCCAATCCACATCACATCACATCCATTCACATCACATCTCATCCACATTGACATCTACCTGGATCCATATCACATCACATTCATCCACCTTACATCTCATCCATCCATTCACATTACATCACATCCATTTATATCACATCTCATCTATTCACATCTACCTAGATCCACATCACATCACATTCATCCACCTTACATCTCATCCATCCATTCACATTACATTACATCCATTTATATTCATTTAGATCCACATCTCATCACATCACATCCATCCACATCACATCTCATCCATTCACGTCTCATCACATCATATTCACATCCATTTACATCTCATCATATCATATTGACATCACATCACATCCATTCAGATATCATCACATCACATTCACATCCATTCACATCTCATCGCATTCACATTCACATCCACTCACATCTCATCATATCTCATCACATCCACTCACATCTTGTCACATCCATTCATATCTCATCACACCCATTCACATCTCATCACACCCATTTACATCCATCACACCCATTCACATCCATCACATTCATTGCATCCATCCACATCACATCACATACATCCCATCCACATATATCCTTATCACATCTCATTCATTCCATCCATATGACATCACATCCACATCTATCCATATCTCATCACATCTCATTACATTCATACCATCCATTCATTCACATTCTCATCTATTCTCACAGCCATCCATTCATTCACATGCACATCTATCACTTCACATCTCATTCTCACCCATTTACGTCACATCAAACCCATTCACATCTCATCACATCCACATGCACATCCATTTACATCACATCACATCTCATCCACATCTCATCACATCCACATCCACATCCATTTACATCACATCACATCTCATCCACATCTCATCGCATCCCCTCACATCTTATCACATCGCATTCACATCTTATCACATCTTATCACATCACATTCACATCTTATCACATCACATTTACATCTTATCACATCACGTTTACATCTCCTCTTATCACATTCACAAATCATCTAATCACATCGCATCCATTTACATCCTGTCACATTCATTTACATTCATTCGGCTCTACATCACATCTTATCACATCCACTTTTAGTATTGTTTTCTACTTTCGATACCGATGGGACTTTTCTAAGTTTCTGCCAATTGCTTGGCCTAGTTAAAGATACTTTTTCTCGATGGATATTTTCATATTCTTTCTCAAATTTCTCAAGTGAAATATATTCAATATTCTTCTTTTGAGTAAAAGATTCATGGGATTTACAAAAATCAATTCTACCCATATTTTCCAATAAAATTAATAATGCTCAAAATTTTACTTTTGATAATTACTCATAATTTGAATTATGCCCAAAAATTTTCTCTTTTACCATTCAATTACTTGGATCTCAAATATCATGGGAATTCCTCTTTTTGCATAAAAATAAATTTACCAAAATTTACTCTTTTCTCATAACCAATTAATTATGCATAATTATAAAAAAAATATTTCTCACATGAATATGATGAAAATCATTCTTTTTGCATAGGATGTCCAATCCTAGAATATGGTAGGAAGTCCTCTTTTAGCATTATGCATAAAAATAAGATATGTATTATTGCCATAGCTTCGCTACTGATAATTATCAATTTTTGCTAAAAGAGTAAAAGCTTGTAATGAAAATATGATAGTAGTTCCTCTTTTATGCTTAATCAAACTATGAATTTAAATCATAATTTTAACCATAAAATTAAACATAACTATGATTATCCCACTAGATTGATCTAATTTCAACATTCCTCTTTTCCCAATTTGTTAGGATAATCCATTTCTCATTTATAATGAATGAGAGTAGTTTTTAACTACTCATAAATAATATAAAAGAATTTACCATTATTTTAATAGCAAAAAATCATGAAAATATCATTTTCTTAATCTCTAGCTTATCAAGCCTAGAGTTTAGCTTTGAATTAAGAGACTATCATTGAGAAGCATACTTTTCCAAGGGATTTAGCCATAAAGATGGCTATTCTTTTAGAGAGAGAGATTTACTTAAAGAAAGCATTACAATTAATCATAAAGATTAACTTTCTCTTAACTAAGCATTAAATTTTTTAGGAAAAGCTTGATTTGAATTAAAACAATCATTTTGAAAGCTTCTCAAGCTTGAGAGGGGTTGAGAAGAAGAAAGTCATTGAGAAAATTGGAAAAAACCATAAAAATTGATTTTACGTCCAAGTTTCGCTTGATTCTCTATTTGCAGTGAAGCCTCCGACCAATCAATTGGTCCACCAAGAGGAGAAGAGCAACTCTAAGAGTTGTTGTAGAGAGAGAGAGAGCTCCAAGCTCCCAAGAGGGAGGAAAATTTAAGGGGTAATAGAAAATATGATTATTTTAATATAATACTGGCATGGTATAGCTCCAATATTTTATTACAAATGATTGAGGGTCGATTTATAGGTGAGGGAGTCCACTAACCAAGTCCAACTAGGTTCTAGAATTTTCAAGGTTTAGTTTGACTCAATTTGGACAAGATTTGGACCAGTTTGGCTCCCTTTTTGATTTGGTTTGATCCAAGAGAGAGGAGAGATAAAAATATCACAATTTTTTTGAATTAAAAACCCTTCTACACATGTGAAAGAGGTGCCTACCTCAAGAGTCCCCCTTTCCTTACCAAGGTGACAAAAATGCATCATTATTCTAAAATATTTTATTTTTTAGTAATATCTCATAATTTTTAACTAATAAACCTTGTACTCAGTCAACTCTTCATCTTATGTGAACATTTACTCATTTTTGGATAATTTCTTTTATTCTTTGGATTTATCTCATCCCAACACTTGGATTAATCCAATTGGTCCATTGGAACCTTAATTGGACCATAATCCAAAAATTTGTGAAAATGTAGACCCTTAGGCTAAGGTCCCTTATACCATTTTCAATTAATTCGTAATGCACATTGGAAAGTTCATTTTGAACTTCTGTTTCAGGGGAATCCATTTTAGACACTAGGAGGAATTTTATATCCAAATATATATCAATTTTGGATTGTCTCTCTCTCTAGGCCAAAACAAGGTAAAAAAAGATCTTTCTTCTATTTCAGAGAGAGGAATAATTACAAGAATAGAAGGGGAGGTTCTTACACCTTTACACCTCAAAAGCTGGAGGGAGGAATCTTACAGGTCATGGGCAGAGGCCAAGGTGGTGACTGGTATGGAAACCAAAATTATGGGCAACAATAGTTTAATGATCCACAGAGCAATAGTAGCAATCATACATAGGTGGAAGAGGCCAGTCAGTCTAGAGGCAAGGGGAGCCAGAGGGACCAAGGTGGTTGGTAAAGAAATCAGAGTAGTGCAAATAGAATAAAGTGCTATACCACTTTTCTATTAAAGGCACACCACAAGCTCTTAGGTAGACAATATTATTTGTGGAATAGGTATTTGCACAAGCTAGAGTGGCCAAATGAACCCTAGGACCTAATCTTTAACTTTGGCCGCCCAAGAGTGTAAACCTTAGCACAGCTACATATGAGGAAAAATGTAACTCTCACCATGTATACTTTTATATGCATAAGTTAATAGAGTGCTCTTCTTCTCTACTTTATTATATTATTACTTTCTTGTTGTGTGTTTGTTTGATCTTTTATGTATGCTTTCTTGCATGTGTGTGAGAGAGTGAGTGTGTGTAGTAAGATAAAGTGGTGTGAGGAGGGTTGAGCTTCCATTGGAGTGTGGTGGGCAGTGGTTGGCAGTTGGGGTAGAGTGGAACTTTGCCACATGGATGCTTTTGCTACAGGAATTTGATTATACAATGTTGCATCCACCAGGAAACAAACATGCGGTGGCGGATTATCTTAGCAGATTGGAGCATGTGCAGGAGACTCCTGGAGTGTCAGATCAGCTTCCAGATGCGGAATTGCTTCAAATACACGGGCAAGCTTTTGACAACTAGTATGACCAAATGGTATAGTTTTTGACAGATGGAGTGTTGCCTTCTATTATGGCAACAAATCAAAGGAAGAAGTTTGCGTTGCGGAGTAGGCCATTCTTAATTATTGCTGGAGCATTGTATAGGAAAGGAGCAGATCAGATCATTAGAAGATGTGTTCCGGATGAGGAGCAAAAGGCGGTTTTGTAGGAGGCACATCATGGAACACCTGGAGGACATTTTTCAGGAGAGATTACAGGAAGAAAAATTATGCAAGCAGGTTTGTGGTGGCCATCGTCGTTGCTTAAGGATGCACATCAGTTTGCTAGGGAATGTTTGCAATGTCAGAAGATTGGACAACCATCTTCAATGGATAGGATGCAAGATCACCCTGTATTACCACTTGAGACATTCTAGAAGTGGGGATTAGATTTTGTTGGTCCCATAAAGCCAAAAGCTAGCAGGACAGGAGCAAGATACATTATGGTTGCAATAGATTATGCCACAAAGTGGGTAGAAGCAATACCTTTGAGGGACAACAAAGCAGCAAGTGTGGCCAGATTCTTGTACAAGTACATTATGAAAAGATTTCGATGTCCAATTGAATTAGTGTCAGATCAGGGTGTGCATTTTTTGAATTTAGTCATTGAAGAATTGACAAGCAAGCATATGATCATGCATAAGAAGTCAACCCCCTATCATCCGCAAGTGAATGGGCAAGCAGAGAGTACCAACAAGGTGTTGGTAAGGATCCTAAAAAGATAGTGGCAAAGAATAGGTCTAATCGGGATGACAAGTTGGATTCAACATTGTGGTCATTCCGTACACCATACAAAGTTGCAACAGGAATGACACCTTTCAAGCTAGTTTATGGGATTGAAGCAGTTGTTCCAATGGAATATGTAGTTCCAAGCTTGAGGTTAGCAGTACATCAGCATAGGCTGAGCCCAAAGGATTCAATTTTGCATCGACAAAGAGAGTTACTGAAGTTGGAAGAAGATTGGATTCAGAGTGCTTATGCAGTGGAAATAAGTGAGAACAGAAGACAAGCATGGATTTGAATGCAGGTGAAATTCAAGATATTTCAGAAAGGCGACTAGGTGATGCTATACAACTCAAAGCTGGGACCACATTCGAGTAAGCTGAAGCTGAGGTATTTTGGGCCTTATCTGTTGAGATATCGAGCTCGTCTAGTGAGGCGGTGGCCACTGATGACCTGCCTGGGGGATAGGCCCCACACTTACACCACTGGCATGGTTGGTGAGATTTTGGGTGATATGCGGCCAGTGGGATGACAGGCTGTGTGACAGCCATTCTAGAGACTGGCATAGTTATAGCGCCAGCTCATTTAGTCGGGTTCACACTATAAAGAACCCGTGTATGTATTGGTTGAGTACCTTTCATATTATGAGTACTCTTATCTTGTATATGGTGTGTTGAGTGTTGAGTGTTGAGTGTTGAGTAGAGAAGAAGAAGATTTTCAGCCTCTCACCTGCTGGTGTGTTCTCTATTAGGGTTTTGTGAGTGTGTGTGTGTGCTTGCAAGAGCTCAAGCTCTCTTCCCCCCTGCATCTTTTCATGGTATCAAAGCCTAGTTCGTGCTAAGGGCTGAGCTGCAAGCAAGAGAACCACAGGAAGTGGTACGAGGGTAAGAGCTTCAACTACTCTTCCCTATTGTGTTGGTGACTACACCCTTGTCGGGAGCTCTACGGGAGGCACCGGCAAACGGTCTCTGATTGAGGAGCTTTCTTCGCGGGAGTAAAGCTATAGGGAAACTATACATTCCTATTGGACTAAGATTTTCAGGCCGAAAACGCGTTTCGAGTGCATCTGGACCTCCGTTTTTCAGAAAGCAGGCGATTTCGAGCACTGCGGGTAAGTCATCGATTCTCTGCAGAACTCTGTTTTAAGAACTGCAAGAAGACAGATTGACTGTGCAGACACTGTGGGTGCTGCAAAGAGGTCTACAGTTGCCATTGGGTGTATGTATGCACATTGAAGTCAAAGGTTGTGACATTTGAGAGTACTACAGTACCGCTGTGCAGAAAATACAGTAGTTGTGCAGGAAAAACCAGAGTGCAGGTTCTGGTAAAATTGTGTGTTTGGCAAGATGTCTAATGATGGCATAACACAGATTGTGGCTGAGAAGCTGGATAAGAATAACTTCCATGCTTGGAGGTTCAGGTTGATGAATTTCCTGATGGGAAAAGGCTATTGGGACTACATAGAAGGTGAGCATGAAGAGGCACCGGAGATACCGGATATAAATCCGACTGCTGCAGATGTGAAAGAGTTTAAAGACTGGAACCAAGGAGCTAGGAAGGTTATGTATTGGCTCTCCATCAGTATATAGAACACCATGATTGGGTACATTCAGGATGCCAAGTCCCCCAAGGAGGCGTGGGACACATTGGTAAAGCTCTATGAAACAAATACCAAGGCACGTAAGATACAGTTGAAGAATGAACTTCATACTGTGGAGAAAAAGAGCATGTCTGTGAATGACTATGCGCTGAAGATAAAGGGTATTGTGGAATCCCTTGCATCTATTGGTGTGTCAGTAGATGATGATGACAAGGTGGAAGTCCGTCTACGTGGTCTCGGGCCACAATACAAGGCGTTCAAGACGTCCATTCAGACTCGGGAAAACATTCCCAACTTTACAGATTTGGTGTCTATGCTGATTATCGAAGAGAAGAGCTTGGGTGAAGACCAACAGTCTTCACAAAGCAAAAACAGTTCAGAGCAAGAGGCCTTCTACACGAGTTCAGGAAGAGGACGAGGTAGAGGAGGCCGTGGACGCGGTCAAGGAGGTGGCTAAACAGGTAATCAAAATTATGGTCAGCAACAGCAACAACAACAACAGTCCCAGAATCAACAACAACAACAACAACAACACGCAGGTGGAAGAGGCAAATTCAGAGGCAGGGGGAGTCAAAGAGGTCATGGAAATTGGCAAAGGCAATATAATGATGCACGTGAATGCTATTATTGTGGTAAGCCTGGCAGAATGTTATAAGAAGCAGGCTGACATGAAAATGGGAAAGTGCAGCAAAACAACTATGCATCCTCAAGCAGAAATAATGAGGATAATGAAAGGTTGTTTGTTATGCAGCATGTCGTGAATGCCATGTCTGAAAATGTTGATGCAACACAAAAAGAAAATGTATGGTATGTGGATTCAGGCGCTTCGAACCACATGACAAGTCATGGGGAGTGGTTCAAGGAGATGAAAAAACCGGAAAGACCAGGTTTTGTGGAAACAGGGGATGACACTGCTCATCCAATTGCCCATGTTGGAGATGTGCCATTGTCTATGCAGGATGGCAAAGTGAAGTACCTTGCAGATGTACTTCATGTACTAAACATAACAAAGAATCTGGTTTCAATTGGCCAGATGATTGAGTAGGGTTTGCAGGTTCGGTTTAACCCTGATGGGTGTTATGTTGAAGATTTCAAAGACAAGTGCAGGTTGGTTACAAAAGGCAACAGAGTGGGCAGAATGTTTACGTTGAATGTAGACATGCCTGAAATGAGTGCTGCGATGTTTGCAAATGGTTCAGGAATTGTTGCAGACATAGACATTTGGCATAAAAGGATTGGACATGTAAATGTTCAGAGATTGAAGTCTATGCAGACAAAAGGAATTGTGACAGGGCTGCCAAAATTTAAAGTGGAAGGTATGCAGAAAATATGTGAAGCATGCCAATTTGGGAAGCAAACAAAGCATATGTTTCCACGTAACAGATATGTGAGCAGAAATGCACTAGATGTTGTGCATTCAGATGTATGGGGTCCTACGAAGACCATATCTATGGGAGGCTGCAGGTATTATGTGACTTTCATTGATGACCACACAAGGAAAGTGTGGGTATATTTCATGAAAGAGAAGAGTGAGGTGTTCACTCACTTTCAGAATTTCAGAGTTTTGGTTGAAAAGCAAACAGGGAAATATGTCAAGTGCCTAAGGTCAGATGGAGGGGGAGAATACTTCTCTGAATTTTTGAAGAAGAATGGTATTCGGAGACAGTTTACATGTAGATACACTCCGCAGCAAAATGGAGTTGCTGAGAGGAAAAACAGGCACATTGCTGAGATTGCGCGAGCATTGATGGAAGAGAAGAATATGCCGCATTGCTATTGGGATGAGGCTGTTTCTACAACAGTATACATCATGAACAGGACTCCAACTGCAGCCATACATGATGTAACTCCAGAGGAGAGGTTTACTGGCAGAAAACCAGATTTGTCTCATCTTAAAGTTTTTGGATGCATTGCATATATGCATGTGCCAGATGAGCTGAGAACTAAGCTGGATCCAAAAGTTGAAAAATGTGTCTTTATTGGATACTCCCTTGAGCAAAAGGGATACAGGTGTTATAACCCTGCTACACGTGAGTTGAGGGTAAGCAGGGATGTTGTCTTTGATGAGATGAGCAGCTGGTATGCTACTGAAAAAGAAGCTATTGGGGCTGATTTGAGTGGAAGTGTGGTTGCACAGAATGCATGTCAGCAATCACAGTCTTTGAGTGGACCAGGAGAGTCCTCATCTAGTGGGTCTGTTGATAGACCATGGAGTGGCAGGCTGCGTCATAATACCAGCCCTGCAAATGTGATTAGTACATCACGTAAAGGAAAAGAGAAAGTGGTTGAGCCCCTTGGTATGCCTGACATTTCTGCAGGGCATTCTCATGTTGATGGAGAGTCTAGTGGCTCAGATATGAGCCTTGATGAGGAGCTTGGGATCCCAGCTATGAGAACACCTGGTGTAAAGAAGGCTATGGAAGCCATGAATGAAAAGCTGCGAAGATCTGGGAGAGTGAGAAATCTTGTGCAGAGATTTACCTATGATGGTTATGTGGCACATCACTATGCATATATGGCAAAGGTTGTGTAGGTTGTTGAGCCCACATGCATTGATGAGGCTGTCGGAAATGTGTGTTGGGAGAAAGCTATGGATGAGGAGATGGATGCACTATATGGAAATGAAACTTGGGATTTAGTGCAATTGCCTGAAGGCAAGAATGGATGCAAGTGGGTGTACAAGGTTAAACATAACAGTGATGGAAGCATAAACAGGTACAAGGCTAGATTGGTAGCCAAAGGATATGCGCAGACATATGGGATTGATTATGAGGAAACTTTCAGCCCAGTTGCCAAGATGGCAACGGTGAGAGTTGTGATAGCAGTGGCTGCGTCAAAGCAATGGTCTTTACATCAGATGGATGTAAAGAATGCATTCTTGCATGGGGATTTGCAAGAAGAGGTGTATATGTTGCAGCCACCTGGTTATGAGGATGTGAGTCACCCCGAGCATGTTTGCAGGTTGAAGAAAGCCTTGTATGGCTTAAAGCAAGCACCAAGAGCATGGTCTGACAAGATTTCTGAATATCTTGTCACTATTGGCTTTCATGTAGCCAATGCAGATTTCTCATTGTATGTGAGACATGGTGATAGAGGAGTTGTGCTTGTTGTCATCTATGTAGATGACTTGATCATTACGGGGGACCATGATGCAGAGATCTTTGATGTAAAGATCTTGCTAAGACAGAAGTTTGAGATGAAGGATCTGGGGGAGCTCAGATATTTCTTGGGCATTGAGGTGATTAGGTCACCACATGGTATTGGATTATTGCAGAGACAGTATGGCTTGGACATGTTGTCCAAGTATGGTATGACAGGCTGTAAGCCTATTTCTATGCCATTGGATCAGAATGGCAAGTTGAGTGCAGATTCAGGAGAGATCTTGGAGGATCCTACTATGTACAGGAGTATAGTAGGAAGTTTGATCTACATGACGATCACCAGACCAGATTTGAGCTATGCTGTTGGGTTGGTGAGTCAGTTTATGCAGGTTCCACGAAAACCGCATTTGGATGCAGTGAGACGCATACTGAGGTATGTGAAGTCTACTTTGCATTGTGGACTATTCTATGAGACTGGGACAGAGATATGTGTACATGGCTACACAGATGCTGATTGGGCTGGTAGTATCTCAGATAGAAGATCTACCAGTGGATTCATGTTTTCTTTGGGGAGTGCTGCTGTGACTTGGAGCAGCAAGAAGCAGCCTACGGTTGCTCTATCCAGTACAGAGGCCGAGTACAGAGGAGCTGCTATGGCAGCATGTGAGGTAGCTTGGTTGAGAAAGCTACTTGCAGATTTGGGTCTATCAGTGGATAGACAAGTTGTCATTTTCTGTGACAACATTAGCAGTATACAGTTGGCCAGGAACCCAGTCTTTCATGCTCGTACGAAGCACATAGAGGTCCACTACCACTTCGTCAGAGAGAAGGTCTTGGCAGGAGACCTTGACCTTGTTTATGTTAGCACAGAGGATCAGGTAGCTGACATCTTCACCAAAGCATTGGGTACAGAGAAGCTCCGCAGATTCAGGGCTTTGCTTGGTGTACATGAGATGGAGTTGAGCTCGAGGGGGAGTGTTGAGATATCGAGCTCGTCTAGTGAGGCGGTGGCCACTGATGACCCACCTAGGGGATAGGCCCCACACTTACACCACTGGCATGGTTGGTGAGATCTTGGGTGATATGCGGCCAGTGGGATGACAGGCTGTGTGACAGCCATTCTAGAGACTGGCATAGTTATAGCGCCAGCTCATTTAGTCGGGTTCACACAATAGAGAACCCGTGTATGTATTGGTTGAGTACCTTTCATATTATGAGTACTCTTATCTTGTATATGGTGTGTTGAGTGTTGAGTAGAGAAGAAGAAGATTTTCAGCCTCTCACCTTGTGTGTTCTCTATTAGGGTTTTGTGAGTGTGTGTGTGTGCTTGCAAGAGCTCAAGCTCTCTTCCCCCTTGCATCTTTTCATTATCAGATTGTTGAAGAATTGGAGCAAGGTACTTTCAGGTTGAAGGATGTGTTTGGGACTCCGGTTTTGAAACCAGTAAATGGATTCCGACTGAAGAATTCCGACTGAAGAAGTTCTATGGAAAGGTCCCTGAAATCCCTCATTGGATGGTGAATAAAGCTGAGGAGATAGCAATCAAATGGGTAGATGTTGTGCCAGAAGTTCTAGTGGAAGATTCAGTGGATGTGACTGATTGTTGTCAAGGCAGAAATGATGACATATGGCTACGGAGTTGCAGCGAAATGCGGATTGGATGCGGATGGAGGATTGTGGAAAAGTGCAATGGGTGCTCATATTGTGGAGTTTTGAAGCAATTTTGTTAGGGGAGATGTCACTAGGCTGGAGTGTGGAGTACAATTAAGGAAAGTTTAAGTGTGCGGGCCACATGTGCGGAGAAACTTAACTTTAGTTCACTCTTCGAGGCTCATCATCATTTGTGCAATCCGCCTAAAGAGGCAATGTCTCATGATAAATTTGAACGGGGGCATACGACGGCACTCTCTGCGAAGGCTATCAAATCAGTTGTGCAAGAGCCCTCAAGCCTTCAAATTGCAATGTTTTTGGGGAGCATGAAGCAAAAGCAGCTAGCCAGCACACAAGAGCTCACTAGCGAGTCGATGATGCACACAAGGTCCATGAAGACAGCGATGGAAGAACTCTTGTGCCCCAGGTGAGAGAGTTTGCACAGTGTAGAAGAAAGCGAGGAGGTGGAATCAAGTGGTGATGACATAGAAGAGATAGAAGTGGATGAAAAGTTTCATGTGCAGGACATGGAGACGGAGGTTTGGATGCGGCAGCGAATTGGGCTGTATGACTATGCTTGTTTGCCATGGGAGCTATGGGAGAAGAATGAATATGCAGAGAAGCAGCTCAGCTATCTTAGAAATAATGCAGGGCTCATTGCGGATGACAAATAAGTCACACCGCAGCAGCTGGTTATTGTTGCAGAGGTTTTCAAGGTGCCTTAAAGTCCAGGGTAGAAGGTGAAGAAGATCAGCGATGCCATCATGAAGGCAGAGTTTGGAGTGCCGGAAGGCACAAGATCTTTTTACATGGTTCGTAATTGTGGCAAACTCCACAGTGTGCATTTGTTTTGGTATCTGGACAAGGTTTGTTTGTTGGCAAAGATGGCTTATATGTCCAAGGAGGCATTTGCGCCTGTGTATCATGCAGAGAGAGGGTCAAAGATAGATTGGGCGACCTTCATTTTTGACAGGATGCAGTTGACAGAGCTAAAGGACAAGAGAAGATTACCTTCTATTGCAAAAGTATCACCTTACTTGGCGGCCTTGTTCTTTCATGTGCTGCAAGTCCCATTAGTTCCTGTGGTATCACCAACAAGTGTTGTGGGAAGAGCTAATCAGGGGAAAGTGAGTGAGTTCAAGAAGAGAAGTTGATTTGGGAGCCGATGTCTTTTGATAAGTCAAAGAGCGGAGTGCGGCATGGCTTGAAGAATTTGGAGGGAAGCCCTAGTAAAAGCAAAGAGATGTGGCGAAGATAACATTATTCCCTCAACAACCTGTGTGGTGCCTAGATCAGAATCCCAAAACAAAACCATCACTTTGTTTCCACAAAAAGTGGGGGAGAGCTCTAGGGAGCAGACTCCGATTACACAAGCAATCAAGGCAAATCCTTTTTCACAGGAATACAGTTCCCGACCAGTCGGAATATCTTCTGTGCAGGATGTAGTTCGAAGTTTTCAGTTTTGAATAGATTCATATGCAATCAAGATGCTATGATTCTAACATTGGAAGAGCAGAAGGCAGATGGACAGAAGGTTGATATGATGGAAAGAGAGATTAAAAGGCTGCAAGACACAGTAGAGGAGATGAGGGAAGAAGGAAAAGCTTTGCAAGAGAGGCGTTAGTTTGCGTGGACGTAGAGAGTCAGAGTCGCTATGCAGAACTGCTTACTGCAGCGCATGACTTCGAAAGTTGGGCGGATGGATTGAAGATGTCAACTCAAAAGTAGTTTCATTAATTGGAAGATAAGATTATTCAACTTATTTCAGATAACAACTTTCTGATGAATTGATTGACACCTTTGGTGGAACTAGAGAAGGCCACATTGGATGGGCAACACACCCTCATAAGTCACTTATATACAAGTAGGCCTTACCCAGCCTGCCACACTTATGGGGTGCTCAAACCATGTTCTCATTACATATACAAGCCCACAAAGACCTGAAAGATTCAAATAGCTATGAAGCAGGGGAAGAAGAAGAGGACAAGTGCAACAAGGGGCAAGATGATAAGAAAGGTGGAAAAGAGCCTGCATAGGATAAAGACAAAAATGGTCAAGGGTGAGGTGATCAAAGACCAAATCTAGGGACAAAGAAAGACTCCTAAGTCCAGCAAGTCGAGGAAAACCAACTAGAAGGAGGAAAATGCCACCCGACTGATAGGCCTACATAGGAAATGCATAAGGCTGAAGAACCCAAACCGTAACCAAAGGAAGAGGAACAACCTCAACACTTTGATTTCATAGATCTACCATCTCCCACAAGCCAACAAAGAAAACAACATAAACCTCATCACTACCCTAACCAAAGATTACTGAGGATCCCCAAGGAATTTTGAATGGTTGTTCCTAAGGAAGATCCATGGCTAGATCCCTTAATCCCTTGGCATGCACTATTAGAAACATGAGGAAATTGCATCACAGGAAAGTTGAGATGAGAAGGGGAAAATTCAGAAGTCAACCTTTTGTGCAAAACAGAGATTCTTAGGTATAATGATTTCATCATCTATTCCATAGCTTGTTACATAGAGTACAGTCTCTTGCGACACTTGACATCTACAAAATGGAGCTCTCTTTATTAAAAGAGTACCTACAATTTAGATGGCGATAGTGGAATATGGATCACATAGAATATGAATGACGGGCTACCATAGACCATTCAAGGAGAACTTTTTCACCAAAAACACCATGGAACACCATACGGCTTGGAGGCTCGACTATTAAGAGCGAGTCTGATACGTCCCCGTCCCATCATCAAAGGACGTTCGAGGAATGTTTTATGATATAGCTTTTCCAATGTAACATGTTATAGATTTTTTTGTTTGTTTCTATCAATACTCTACTTCAACCTGATGCCATCCAAAACTTCATGATCACACTGCCATATAGTAAAGCTTCGAAGGATGGAAGCTAGACTAGGTAGGGGGTTGTTACTCCTTTTTAATACACTCTGTTGGATAGGTGTCATCTCCAAATGGTGTCATGCTAGTGGCACACTCTTTAGCCTCTAGGCATTTTTGGGATTTATAGCATTCATTTCCATTTTTTCCTATTTACACATTTTTGGGTGGAGGACTTTTTCTAGAGATCCGTTCATCTTGTGCATATATATATGAGGTATTGTAGTTCATTTCTAATCAAGTTGACTAGTGGTTCATTGATGAATTCTTGAGTACATTGTCTCTGCTCTCTCACATGGTATCAAAGCAAGGTGTTGGCGCACATAGAGCCTCCTTATCCTTCTTCTTCTCTACCTCTTGTCCTCTTCAACAACCCCGCTTTCAATGGTGTTTTCTCATTTTTTGATTTTCTGCTAAACGAATGTGTTTTTTAGGATTGTGCTCGTGGCACCTACTCGAATCATCGTGGTCTACAACTTAGCAGAAGAAAGTTCTCGAAAATTCCTCACCGTTTTTGAGTTATTTATCGTAGACTGCCTGCATGCAGAATTTCTGCTTGCGTTTTTTGCAGAAGCCCTTACTCATCATCCTTGCACTCATTTAATGATGCAAAAGGCTTCAAACCAGCCCCTTACCATCCTCTACAAGTGTGTTTTTAAAGCACTTCAATCCGAGTCCCACAACTCTACTTGCGGTGAAAACATTGACAACTAGTTTTCCCTACATGCAGTAGCGTTTTTTGGAGGCTTCTTGTGGAGAGATTTGTAGCCATTTCTTGGCTGCGTTTTCATCATCAACTTCAGCCCTCTTCATGGTGTTTTGAGGTACATATTCATCCTCTTTTCTACACCTTTCTACTGGCTAAAAATTCCACTTTGCTACAAACTTTGTGTTTGCTTTTTTGTGGACAATCAGCTCCTCCATACTCCTTCTACCTAAGGCTACATTCTCAGCCCTCTTTTGGTGGTTTCTATGGAGTCTATTGGTTCATATATTGGCTGCGTTTTGTGGCTGTGTTTTCGCACTATCTTTGTGCATATTTTGGAGATACTTCCTTGGTGGACAGCCCATCTATTGGCTGCGTTTTTGGAGGTACGACACTTCTTCCCTTGTGTTTTTCCACCCTCCTCTCCCTATGGGATCTCGGAAGTCCTCTAATCCAAAAGACAAAGGCAAACTTGAAGATACTATGGATCCTACATCTCCTACGACCGGCAAAACTACTACAATGGAAGTTGGTGCAATTCCTTCTTCGGTAGGTGCTTCTACTTTCTCTTTTCCGTCATATCCACTACCTTCTACGGATCCTTTCTCTCTTTCTTCTTTGTCCTTTATGCCTTCCTATCCACATACTTCTATGCCCTCTATGGTATATCCCCCTACATCATCTATGCCTTTTATGGCAACTGCATCTACTATGATTCCTCTTTCTACTACTTTCGCTACTACTCCCCTCCCCACTCAATCATATCAGCCCTTTAACCCATTCACTCAATCTTTGAGCCTTCCAAGTCTTTCTGATTTCACAAAAGCTTACCCCAAACAACTACCACACTTGGTCCTTGTTTATGCAACTTCTTTTGGAAAGCGCCGAGGTGTGGTCTATAATCACTTCTCCTTATATGGTGCCTTCTCAATATCAAACCTATATGGATGCACAGGCCAAAGCTTTACTTGTGCATGGCATGTCTACATCGGTTGTGTCTCAATTTCTTTCTACAAGGAGTACGGCTCAACAATTATGGCACGCTATACAAATGCAATATGGAAGACTTTCACGGTTAAGATGGCTAAGTTGGAAGAAGATTTGGATAAGCTTTCTATCTCTGAATCCGACAACATAGTGGAGAAGCTTGGAGAATTCAATCGAATCAAGCGGCAACTTGAAGAGTTTGGTACATTGGTAAGCAATCCAGTCCACAAGCTACTTGGTAAATTGCCTTCTTCTTTTGAATCGTTCAAAGATAACATCTTTCTTTGAGTTCCTTTCCCTTCCTTTGAAGAGACTATGGGTCTTCTTCATGATAAGTGCCTTACTCGCAAGCAAAACAAAAAGGACTCGGCTTTTGTAAGCCAAGGCAAGGGCAAAGGCAAAGGCAAGGAAAATGATCAACGCAAAGGATCTAATTCCAATGCTAAAGATTCTTCACCCAAAGGCGACAAGGACAAATCAAAGGATTCTTCCAAGGAGTGCACTTTCTATGGTCGTAGTGGCCATACGGAGGATCGTTGTTTTGCTAAGAAGGCGGCATCCAAGAAGGTAAAAGAAGCTGAACTTGAATCCAAATCTAAGGGTTCTTCTACATCAACATCTTCTCACGATAAAGACAAAGACAAAGACAAGAAGGAAGACGGTAACGCCAAGGTTGCATATGTTGCTATGTCTTCTACTTCTTCATGTGACACATCACTTGTGGTAATCAAAGATCTTGATACACATACTGCGGATGAGTGGATTGCCGACAGTGGTGCTACCTCTCACATGACGAGTAGTTCTTCCTTATTGGAAAACCATAAGTCTATCTCTTCATCAGTACACATTGGTGATGCTTCGTCTCTCCCTGTGATTGGTATTGGTGATGTTTCTTTTGGAGATGCTATCTTACATGATGTTTTGCATGTGCCTAAGATGTCTGCCAACTTATTTTCTATCTCTAAGGCTACTTCTAAAGGTCTTGGGGTTTACTTTGATGATGAAGTGATTGAAATCATTGATAGACAGTCACTTTCTTGTGTGGCACATGGTTATCAAAATGCTGGGCTTTATCATATAAGCTCTTTTATAGCACAGTTGCCACCACATGAGTCTCATCTTCATCAATTATTTGCTTCTCCTAAAGCACTTGTTTCTAATGAAGATAGTGATCTATGGCATTTCCGCTTTGGCCATGTTCCTCTTGCTACTATGCAACATCTTGTCTCACATGACATGGTTACAAGTCTACCAAAGCTTTAGAAACCTCACCATCACAACATCGGGATTCTTTTCCAGAGGAGGCTACTCACATAGGGCCACACGCATACTTGAGCTTATTCATGCTGATCTTGCAGGACCTATGGAAGAACAATTGCTTGGTGGATCCAAGTATTATATGCTTCTTGTGGATGACTTCTCTCGCAAATCATGGGTTTATTTCTTACCTAAGAAGTCTGATGCTCTTTCTCATTTCAAGGTTTGGCTTGCCCAAATGGAGAATCAAGCAAGTTAAAAGGTATCTTTTCTCAGGACTGACAATGGAGGTGAGTTTACAGCATTTGAGGATTTTCTAGCTTCAAAAGGCATACAACGACAAACCACCATACCCTACACTGCTCAGCAGAATGGTGTGGTTGAAAGAAAGAATAGAACGGTGAAGGAAATGGCCCACTCCCTCTTACATCATGCAAAGCTACCTTCCTCCTTTTGGGGTGAGGCTATAGCTACTTCAGTTTATCTTCTCAATCGCTCTCTTATGAAAGCAATGGACGGCATGACTCCAGAGGAGGCTTTCACAGGCCACAAGCCTACTGTTTCTCATTTTCATGTCTTTAGTTGTGTTGCTCATGTGCATGTGCCTTCTTCTAAGAGGAGGACTCTTGATGCTAAGTCCAAACCTATGATATTCACAGGATATGCTTCTCGCTCCAAAGGGTTCCGTTTTTGGGATCCTTCTCATGAGGATATTGTTCTTTCATGTGATGCCATCTTTGATGAGCATGTTTTTGGTCTTGATGAGTTACCACCTTCTACATCTCTCTCAGATCCATTTCCATCTCTTGAGCTTGAGCCTCTCTCATTCCCTATAGTCTCATCCTCATCTACACCATCAGTTCCTACTTCATCCCCTTCATCCATTTCGATTGCGACACCTACTACTTCATTGGATTCTACACGGACTTCTTGTCCTCCACAATGGGTTCGCTCTCTACTTCAGGATCTAGGTATATCACTTTTAGATGCTCAACAATCTACTCTACGTGTCTTACGTACATGCCCTTCTAAATATTACCTTGATGTCTCATATTGGTGATGTGTTTGAGTCTGAAACGGTTAAGGAAGCTCTTTCCTTACCACATTGGTGTGAAGCAATGCAAGTAGAGATTTCTTCTATTGAATCTAATAACACATGGCAATTAGTTCCAGGACCTTCACATAAAAAGGTCATTGGTGTTAAGTGGATTTTCAAAGTCAAGTTTCATTCTGATGGTACTCTTGATAAGTACAAGGCATGACTTGTTGCTAAAGGTTATGCTCAAAAAGAAGGTGAAGACTTTGATGAAACTTTTGCTCCTACTGCTAGATATTCTACTATTCGTGTTGTTTTTGCTCTTGCTTCTCACTATGCCTGGCCTATATATCAAATGGATGTTAAATCTGCCTTCTTGAATGGAGATTTAGAGGAGGAAGTTTATGTGGCACAACCTGAAGGTTTTATTGCACAGGGTCATGAACATGATGTGTATTTATTACAGAAAGTTCTTTATGGTCTTAAGCAAGCTCCTCGAGCTTGGTATCAGAAGATTGACAGTTTTCTCCTTTCTCTACATTTTGCAAGGACTCATGCAAATCCTAATCTTCATGTGCTTATTGTGGATGATGATATATGCATTCTTGTGCTTTATGTGGATGATTTTGACACTCACTCTAATTTGGACCTACTCAAATTGTAAGATTTATCCCTCCCGCTTTTTGAGGTGTGCAGGTGTAAGAACCTCCCCTTCTGATCTTATAATTATTCTCCTCTCTGAAATAAAAGAAAGCTCTTGTTTTACCCTGTTTTGACCTAGAGAGAGAAAATATCTAGAGAGAGATAGTCCAAAATTGAGATATTTTTGGATATAAAAGTCCTCCTAGTGTCTAAAATGAATTCCCTTGAAATAGAAATTCGAAAAGAACTTTCCAATGTGCAATTGGAATTAATTGGAAATGGGTATAAAGGACCTTAGCCTAAGGATCTAGATTTTTAGAAATTTTTGGATTATGGTCCAATTAAGGTTCCTATGGGCCAATAAGATCAATCTATGTGTGGGGAGGAGATAAATCAAATTTGTAAAAGAAAAATACCCAAAAATGAGTAAATGCCCACATAAGATGAAGAGTTGACTATGTACAAGGTTTATTAGTAAAAAACTATGAGTATTACTAAAAAAATGAGATATTTTGGGTATAATGATTCCATTTTGACACATGTGTAAGGAAAGGGGATCCCTTCAAGGAGGCGCCTACTTCACATGCTTGAATGAGTTTTAAACTCAAAAATAATGTGATATTTTTATCTCTCCTCTCTCTTGGTTCAAACCGAATAAAAAAGGAACCAAACTAGGTCCAAATTTGGTCCAAATTCAACCAAACTGAAATCTAGAAAATTCTAGAAATTAGTTGGTCTTGGTTAGAGCCTCCCTCTCCTATAAATAGAACCTGAGTCTTTGTAAAAAATAGGAGAATTTTACTATACCAGAATTATGCTGAAATATTGATAATTTTTACTATTCTCTAAAATTCTCTCCAAATTGAAGAAATTAGAGCTTCCCTCTTTCTTCAATATCCATTGGTGGCTCCATCAACATACCAAACCAATTGATTAGTTGGGGGCCTCTACCGTGATCAAAGAATCAAGCAATTTGTAAGGTAAAGTGTGAATTTTGATCTTTTTTCATAATTTCTCAATGTTTCTCTCTTCTCAACCCCTCTCAAGCTTGAGAAGCTTAATTGGAATGGCTTTTGAATGCTATTGAAGTTAATTGATGAATGGTAGTAAAGGAATACATAAATTTTCATTTATGCTTAATTTTAATGGTTTTTATGTAATTTCTCTCTCTCACTCAAAGAATGGTCATCCCATGACCGATTCTCAATCCAAATGAAGCTTCTCATGAAGCTTTTCCCTAATCCAAGAATAAATTCTATGCTTGTTTAATTGGAGGCCAAATTAATGGCTTTTTTATGCTTTTAAGTTAGTTATTTCATGAGAGTTTATGATTCAATCTATAATGGGTTAATGATCCAATTAGGGATCATTCTAATCATATCTATAATGTTAAAGTTCGTTCTTTTAAAATAAACTGAGATTTATCAATAATAGCAGCGGAGCTATGGTGGCGAAATTTCTGTAAAATTTACACATAAAACATTTTCATTCAAAGTATGAAAAGAGGACTTCCTACCATATTCTAGGAATTATCATCCTAGATTAATTGAAAGATTTTCATAGTAATCATGGAGAAATGGACTTTTACGATTATGCATAATTATTGAATTAAGAAAAAGAGGAATTTCTATTAATTAAATTTTATATTAAATTTATCAATAATAGCAGCGGAGCTATGGCAAAATTTCTGTAAAATTTACACATAAAACATTTTCAATCAAAGTATGAAAAGAGGACTTCCTACCATATTCTAGGAATTATCATCCTAGATTAATTGAAAGATTTTCATAGTAATCATGGAGAAATGGATTTTTATGATTATGCATAATTATTGAATTAGAAAAAAGAGAAATTTCTAGTAATTAAATTTTATATTAAAAGAGTAATCCCCATGACCTTGGGAATCCATGTATTCCATTGATTTAGAGAAGAGAATTAAAAGGCTAAGATTATGTATAATTTATGTAAAAAAATTAAAGAAAGATTTTAGTTAATTTTATCTTTTTGTATAGATAAATTTTTATTTGTAAAAGAGGAATTCCCATTACAATTGGGATTCCATGATTAGATGAGAAAAGATAATTTCTTATCATTTTGGAATTATGAGATAATTCATTTAATTTCAATGATAAATTTTTTAGATAAATTTATTTATTTATGAGAAATAATTAAATGTTTAAAGAGAAATTTCCATTACAATTGGAATTCCATGATTTGATGAGAAAATAGAAATTCTAATCATATTGGAATTATGGGATAATTTATTTAATTTCAATGATGAAACTTTTAGATAAATTTATTTATCTATGAGAAATAATTAAATGTTAAAAGAGGAATTCCCATTACATTTGGAATTCCATGACTGGATGAGAAAAGAGAAATTCTTAACATATTGAAATTATGGGATATTTAATTTAATTTCAATGATCAAATTTTTAGATAAATTTATTTATCTATGAGAAATAATTAAATGTTAAAAGAGGAACTCCCATTACATTTGGAATTCCATGATTGGATGAGAAAAGAGAAATTCTTATCATATTGGAAATATGGGATAATTTATTCAATTTCAATGATGAAATTTTTAGATAAATTTATTTATCTATGAGAAATAATTAAATGTTAAAAGAGGAATTCCCATTACATTTGGAATTCCGTGATTGGATGAGAAAAGAGAAATTCTTATCATATTGGAATTATGGGATAATTTATTTAATTTCAATGATGAAATTTTTAGATAAATTTATTTATCTATGAGAAATAATTAAATGTTAAAAGAGGAATTCCCATTACATTTGGAATTCCATGATTGGATGAGAAAAGAGAAATTCTTATCATATTGGATTTATGGGATAATTTATTTAATTTCAATGATGAAATTTTTAGATAAATTTATTTATCTATGAGAAAAAATTAAATGTTAAAAGAGGAATTCCCATTACATTTGGAATTCCATGATTGGATGAGAAAAGAGAAATTCTTATCATATTGGAATTATGGGATAATCTATTTAATTTCAAAGATGAAATTTTTAGATAAATTTATTTACCAATGAGAAATATTTAAATGTCAAAAGAGGAATTCTTACGACAATTGGAATTCCCTCATTTAGTTGGGCAAAGAGAAATTTCTAACATATCGAAATAATGGATATTTTAATTTAGATGAATTTATTATATGAGAAATACTTGTTGGGAAAAGAGGAATTCCCAGAACATTGGAATGTAATTAATTAAACGCAAAAAGAGGAATTTCCTTTGGTAATTGGAAACCTAGAAATTAAATGGGAAGAAGAGGAAATTTTAGTATAAATTCAATTTACGGTTATTTTTACCAAATGAAGAAATCTGGGTAGAATTGATTTCTATAAATCCCATGAATTTCTTTATTCAAAAGAAGAATATGAAATAAAATTCAATTGAAGAATTGAGAAGCAATATGGAAATAGTCGTCAGAAAAGAATCTTTAATTTAAACCAAGCTAGAAGAAAAAAGTCCAAGTATCGGTATCAATCTAGAAAAAAGCTATTAAATAGTAATAACATGTAATAGTGATGTGATAAGATGTATATCTGATGTGATAGGATGTGTATCGGATGTGATAAGATGTGTAACGGATGTGATAAGATGTGTATCTAATGTGATAAGATGTGTATAGGATGTGATTAGATGAGATGATGTGATAAGATGTGTATGTGATGTGATAGGATATTATAAGATGCGTATGGGATGTGATAAGATGCGTATAGGATGTGATAAGATGCATATGGAATGACCTTGCTAGTCCTCAAAAACGGATGAGTCCTTGGCTCTTTTACATGGATTTGTTGGTTGATCATCCTGATCTATAACGGAGATTCCATCTTGATTTTTATAAGTGATTATATTACCGGGTACTATGAGCTAGGAACTATTGAAAAGGCCCCTGAGTGGACAGGTGGTGAGCGTTCTGGTTGCCAATGATGCCATAGATCCTCCGATGAAGGAATGATTGGAAATTAAGATTCAACCGGATATTTTGGAAGATTGTGATCAGTGATACTATGATTTCATTAAATGATTGTTTTAAAGATGGCTGAATGTGTGAAAAAGGTAATTTCATATTGGGGGTGTAAGTGTGGGTGTGTAAGTGGCATGACTGGTGTTAAATTTGCATGAATATCCGGCTAGGGGGCCTGGGAACTCTTATCCCTGGTACCCGAGACAAAATCTAACCAAATTCTAAATTGGATCCCATCACTACAGTGGTTGGGCGGTTGGCTAACCCATGGGACTGGATGGGGTTAGTAGGCTGGACTGATGGATCCATAAAATGAGACTCCTTTCTGTTCTTACGATAGATGAAGTAAATCACGGATAGTAATTGTTCTATGGATAGGAATCAACGGCTGTGCCTCTTGATGGAAAAAAAAGCGTTGATCTCTATGATCCAAGTGCAAGTTTCTTCCTTGATCTGGCTGAGTATCTTTATAGGTGCGGTCAGATCAGTTTGGTCAGTAATGATCTTGACTACGTTAGAGTAAAATTTTATCCTGGAGGAATCGCCTGTGCTTTCCGGGCAAGAGAAGTTTTTCCGAGTTCGGTTTTGGAAGAACTGAGGAATTAGTCACCTGTCCGGATATCCGTGGTGGGCGAGGCCCCGAGTGTAGGACCACCCTGCCCCGTGCTAGATGTACTACTTCTGCTGCTAGCACCCCGAATCCGGGGGACAGGGATCTTACAGTTGGTATCAGAGTGAATTGGCTAATGAGGATCAATTGAGAAGCCAAAAATGTCAAGAATTTATGAAGTAACAGTAAAAGGTTGGAATTGTTTCATGAAATTCATACAAATTGATATTTAGACTGAAATTCATAAGTTAGTAATTGGGTCTTCAGATGGAAGTACCACAATTGTATGGAATCCCTGACTTGCTTGAGGCCTAGACATAATAAATTTACTTGCTGATAATTCCAAGGACCATGACTACCCGTATATACCGAGGGTATAACTACAGCTCTTTACTACTACTGGTAGTATATACGAGTAAATCTAAGACCTTGAAATTATAAGCTAAAATGCTATCTAGATGATGAATTCGAATGTGGTTGATATGATTTTTAAATTCTGGTTGTGAACTGATGAGTTGATTTGGATTCTAATTGAAAAATGATGATTCCTGAAATTTGGTTGAAATGTAATAAGCCGAGCAAAACCACAATGAGGATGAACGGGACAAGTCCCTGTGCTAATATTCGTAACTGGAATGATGATAGTGACTTCAGCAAATCACTATGTGATTAGTGGATTGTGCTGTCAGACTGCTACTATTAGCACTTGACCTGGTGGATCAAGTTAATTGGATGACAAATTCAGGACTTGTTTGACTGAAATTCCCGTGGAGGAATGTTAAGAAAGAAATTTTTTTTTGGTCTAATGGACCATTATTGTGTTAAAAGTATGAATGTTATGATCTGAATGAATCGTTATCCGATAATGAGTTCTATATAAGGGATCTTTATCCCAAGATTTGTTGGGTTGACCAGAATATAAGGAACCCCAGAATCAATTGGATCTTAAGAGGAAGAGTTGTCCTCTAGTTGCGAGATGAGGACATCTCGCCTTTTTTAAGTGGGGTAGGATGTAAGATTCCTCCCTCCAGCTTTCTAAGGTGTGCAAGTGTAAGAACCTCCCCTTCTGATCTTATAATTATTCCCCTCTCTGAAATAAAAGAAAGATTCTGTTTTACGCTGTTTTGACCTAGAGAGAGAAAATGTCTAGAGAGAGATAGTCCAAAATTGAGATATTTTTGGATATAAAAATCCTCCTAGTGTCTAAAATGAATTGCCCTGAAATAGAAATTCGAAAAGAACTTTCCAATGTGCAATTGGAATTAATTGGAAATGGGTATAAAGGACCTTAGCCTAAGGGTCTAGATTTTCAGAAATTTTTGGATTATGGTCCAATTAAGGTTCCTATGGGCCAATAACATCAAAGGAGATAAATCCAATTTGTAAAAGAAAAATAGCCAAAAATGAGTAAATGACCACATAAGATGAAGAGTTGACTATGTACAAGGTTTATTAGTAAAAAACTATGAGTATTACTAAAAAAATGAGATATTTTGGGTATAATGATTCCATTTTGACACATGTGTAAGGAAAGGGGATCCCTTCAAGGAGGTGCCTACTTCACATGCTTGAATGAGTTTTAAACTCAAAAATAATGTGATATTTTTATCTCTCCTCTCTCTTGGTTCAAACCGAATCAAAAAGAAACCAAAGTAGGTCCAAATCTCGTCCAAATTCAACCAAACTGAAATGTAGAAATTTCTAAAAATCAGTTGGTCTTTCTTAGAGCCTCCCTCTCCTATAAATAGAACCTGAGCCTTTGTAAAAAATGAGGAGAATTTTACTATACCAGAATTATGCTGAAATAATGATAATTTTTACTATTCTCTAAAATTCTCTCCAAATTGAAGAAATTGGAGCTTCCCTCTTTCTTCAATCTCCATTGGTGGCTCCATCAACATACCAAACCAATTGATTGGTTGGGGGCCTCTACCGTGATCAAAGAATCAAGCAATTTGTAAGGTAAAGTGTGAATTTTGACCTTTTTCCATAATTTCTCAATGTTTCTCTCTTCTCAACCCCTCTCAAGTTTGAGAAGCTTAATTGGAATGGCTTTTGAATGCTATTGAAGTTAATTGATGAATGGTAGTAAAGGAATACATAAATTTTCATTTATGCTTAATTTTAATGGTTTTTATGTAATTTCTCTCTCTCACTCAAAGAATGTCATTCCCATGACCGATTCTCAATCCAAATGAAGCTTTTCATGAAGCTCTTCCCGAATCCAAGCATAAATTCTATGCTTGTTTGATTGGAGGTCAAATTAATGGCTTTTTTATGCTTTTAAGTTAGTTATTTCATGAGAATTTATGATTCAATCCATAATGGGTTAATGATCCAATTAGGGATCATTCTAATCATATCTATAATGTTAAAGTTCATTCTTTTAAAATAAACTGAGATTTATCAATAATAGCAGCGGAGCTATGGCAAAATTTCTGTAAAATTTACACATAAAACATTTTCATTCAAAGTATGAAAAGAGGACTTCCTACCATATTCTAGGAATTATCATCCTAGATTAATTGAAATATTTTCATAGTAATCATGGAGAAATGGACTTTTATGATTAAGCATAATTATTGAATTAAGAAAAAGAGAAATTTTTAGTAATTAAATTTTATATTAAAAGAGTAATCCCCATGACCTTGGGAAACCATGTATTCCATTGATTTAGAGAAGAGAATTAGAAGGCTAAGATTACCTATAATTTATGTAAAAAAATTAAAGAAAGATTTTAGTTAAATTTATCTTTTTGTATAGATAAATTTTTAATGTTAAAAGAGGAATTCCCATTACAATTGGGATTCCATGATTAGATGAGAAAAGATAATTTCTTATCATTTTGGAATTATGAGATAATTCATTTAATATCTATGAGAAATAAATAAATATTAAAAGAGAAATTCCCATTACAATTGGAATTCCATGATTGGATGAGAAAAGAGAAATTCTTATCATATTGGAATTATGGGATAGTTTATTTAATTTCAATGAGAAAATTTTTAGATAAATTTATTTATCTATGAGAAATAATTAAATGTTAAAAGAGGAATTCCATTACATTTGGAATTCCATGACTGGATGAGAAAAGAGAAATTCTTAACATATTTGAATTATGGGATAATTTATTTAATTTCAATGATGAAATTTTTAGATAAATTTATTTATCTATGAGAAATAATTAAATGTTAAAAGAGGAACTCCCATTACATTTGGAATTCCATGACTGGATGAGAAAAGAGAAATTCTTATCATATTGGAATTATGGGATAATTTATTTAATTTCAATGATGAAATTTTTAGATAAATTTTTTTATCTATGAGAAATAATTAAATGTTAAAAGAGAAATTCCCATTACATTTGGAATTCCATGATTGGATGAGAAAAGAGAAATTCTTATCATATTGGAATTATGGGATAATTTATTTAATTTCAATGATGAAAATTTTAGATAAATTTATTTATCTATGAGAAATAATTAAATGTTATAAGAGGAATTCCCATTATATTTGGAATTCCATGATTGGATGAGAAAAGAGAAATTCTTATCATATTAGAATTATGGGATAATTTATTTAATTTCAATGACAAAATTTCTAGATAAAGTTATTTATCTATGAGAAATAATTAAAAAATAAAAGAGGAATTCCCATTACATTTGGAATTCCATGATTGGATGAGAAAAGAGAAATTCTTATCATATTGGAATTATGGGATAATCTATTTAATTTCAAAGATGAAATTTTTAGATAAATTTATTTACCTATGAGAAATATTTAAATGTCAAAAGAGAAATTCTTATGACAATTGGAATTCCCTCATTTAGTTGGGCAAAGAAAAATTTTTAACATATCGAAATAATGGATATTTTTATTTAGATGAATTTATTATATGAGAAATACTTGTTGGGAAAAGAGGAATTCCCAGAACATTGGAATGTAATTAATCAAATGCAAAAAGAGGAATTCCCTTTGGTAATTGGAAACCTAGAAATTAAATGGGAAGAAGAGGAAATTTTAGTACAAATTTGATTTACGGTTATTTTTACCAAATGAAGAAATCTGGGTAGAATTGATTTCTATAAATCCCATGAATTCCTTTATTCAAAAGAAGAATATGAAATAAAATTCAATTGAAGAATTGAGAAGCAATATGGAAATAGTCGTCTTAGAAAAGAATCTTTAATTTAAACCAAGCTAGAAAAAAAAAGTCCTAGTATCAATCTAGAAAAAAGCTATTAAATAGTAATAACATGTAATAGTGATGTGATAAGATGTATATCTGATGTGATAGGATGTGTATCGGATGTGATAAGATGTGTAATGGATGTGATAAGATGTGTATCTAATGTGATAAGATATGTACGGGATGTGATTGGATGAGATGATGCGATAAGATGTGTATGAGATGTGATAGGATGTGATAACATGCGTAGGGGATGTGATAGGATGTGATAAGATGCGTATGGGATGACCTTGCTGGTCCTCAAACGGATGAGTCCATGGCTCTTTTATATGGATTTGTTGGTTGATCATCCTGATCTATAACGAAGATTTCATCTTGATTTTTATAAGTGATTATATTGCCATGTACGATGAGCTAGGAACTATTGAAAAGGCCCCTGAGTGGACAGGTGGTGAGCGTTCTGGTTGCCAATGATGCCATAGATCCTCCGTTGAAGAAATGATTGGAAATTAAGATTCAACCGGATATTTTGGAAGATTGTGATCAGTGATACTATGATTTCATTAAATGATTGTTTTAAAGATGGCTGAATGTGTGAAAAAGGCAATTTCATATTGGGTGTGTAAGTGGCATGACTGGTGTTAAATTTGCATGAATATCCGGCTAGGGGGCCTGGGAACTCTTATCCCTGGTACCCGAGACAAAACCTAACCAAATTCTAAATTGGGATCCCATCATTACAGTGGTTGGCTAACCCATGGGACTAGATGGGGTTAGTAGGCTGGACTGATGGATCCATAAAATGAGACTCCTTTCTGTTATTACGATAGATGAAGTAAATCACGGATAGTAATTGTTCTATGGATAGGAATCAACGGCTGTGCCTCTTGATGGGGAAAAAAGCATTGATCTCTATGATCCAAGTGCAAGTTTCTTCCTTGATCTAGGTGAGTATCTTTATAGGTGCAGTCGGATCAGTTTGGTCAGTAATGATCTTGACTACGTTAGAGTAAAATTTTATCCTGGAGGAATCGCCTGTGCTTTCCGGGCAAGAGAAGTTTTTCCGAGTTCGGTTTTGGAAGAACCGAGGAATTAGTCACCTGTCCGGATATCTGTGTGGGCGAGGCCCCGAGTGTAGGACCCTGCCCCGCGCTAGATGTACTACTTCCGCTGCTAGCACCCCGAATCCGTTGCGCAATGGGGGATAGGGATCTTACAGTTGGTAGCAGAGCGAATTGGCTAATGAGGATCAACTGAGAAGCCAAAAATGTCAAAAATTTATGAAGTAACAGTAAAAGGTTGGAATTGTTTGATAAAATTCATACAAATTGATATTTAGACTGAAATTCATAAGTTAGTAATTGGGTCTTCAGATGGAAGTACCGCAATTGTATGGAATCTCTGACTTGCTTGAGGCCTAGACATGATGGTATTTACCTGCTGATAATTCTAAGGACCATGACTACCCGTATATACCGAGGGTATAACTGCAGCTCTTTACTACTGGGAGTATATACGAGTAAATCTAAGACCTTGAAATTATAAGCTAAAATGCTATCCAGATGATGAATTCGAATGTGGTTGATATGATTTTTAAATTCTGGTTGTGAACTGATGAGTTGATTTAGATTCTGATTGAAAAATGATGATTCCTGAAATTTGATTGAAATGTAATAAGCCGAGCAAAACCACAATGAGGATGAACGGGACAAATCCCTGTGCTAATATTCGTAACTGGAATGATGATAGTGACTTCAGCAAATGACTATGAGATTAGTGGATTGTGCTGTTAGATTGCTACTATTAGCACTTGACCCGGTGGATCAAGTTAATTGGATGAGAAATTCAGGACTTGTTTGACTGAAATTTCCGTGGTGGAGGAATGTTCAGAAAGAAATTTTTTTTTCGGTCTAATGGACCATTATTGTGTTAAAAGTATGAATGTTATGATCTGAATGAATCGTTATCCGATGATGAGTTCTATATAAGGGATCTTTATCCCAGGATTTGTTGGGTTGACCAGAATATAAGGAACCCTAGAATCAATTGGATCTTAAGGGAAAGAGTTGTCCTCTAGTTGCGAGATGAGGACATCTCACGTTTTTTAAGTGGGGTAGGATGTAAGATTCCTCCCTCCAGCTTTCTGAGGTGTGCAAGTGTAAGAACCTCCCCTTCTGATCTTATAATTATCCCCCTTTCTAAAATAAAAGAAAGATTCTGTTTTACCCTGTTTTGACCTAGAGAGAGAAAATGTCTAGAGAGAGATAGTCCAAAATTGAGATAGTCCAAGTGTAAGAACCTCCCCTTCTGATCTTATAATTATTCCCCTTTCTGAAATAAAAGAAAGATTCTGTTTTACCCCGTTTTGACCTAGAGAGAGAAAATGTCTAGAGAGAGATAGTCCAAAATTGAGATATTTTTGGATATAAAAATCCTCCTAGTGTCTAAAATGAATTCCCCTGAAACAGAAATTCGAAAAGAACTTTCCAATGTGCAATTGGAATTAATTGGAAATGGGTATAAAGGACCTTAGCCTAAGGGTCTAGATTTTCAGAAATTTTTGGATTATGGTCCAATTAAGGTTCCTATGGGCCAATAACATCAAAGGAGATAAATCCAATTTGTAAAAAAAAAATAGCCAAAAATGAGTAAATGACCACATAAGATGAAGAGTTGACTATGTACAAGGTTTATTAGTAAAAAACTATGAGTATTACTAAAAAAATGAGATATTTTGGGTATAATGATTCCATTTTGACACATGTGTAAGGAAAGGGGATCCCTTCAAGGAGGTGCCTACTTCACATGCTTGAATGAGTTTTAAACTCAAAAATAATGTGATATTTTTATCTCTCCTCTCTCTTGGTTCAAACCGAATAAAAAAGAAACCAAACCAGGTCCAAATCTGGTCCAAATTCAACCAAACTAAAATCTGGAAAATTCTAGAA
This sequence comes from Cibotium barometz, assembly GCF_041138505.1. Classification (NCBI taxonomy): domain Eukaryota; kingdom Viridiplantae; phylum Streptophyta; class Polypodiopsida; order Cyatheales; family Cibotiaceae; genus Cibotium; species Cibotium barometz. The sequence continues at coordinate 60,326,491 of NC_141054.1, read as the reverse complement.
ATCAGTTGGTCTTGGTTAGAGCCTCCCTCTCCTATAACTAGAACCTGAGCCTTTGTAAAAAAATAGGAGAATTTTACTATACGAGAATTATGCTGAAATAATGATAATTTTTACTATTCTCTAAAATTCTCTCCAAATTGAAGAAATTGGAGCTTCCCTCTTTCTTCAATCTCCATTGGTGGCTCCATCAACATACCAAACCAATTGATTAGTTGGGGGCCTCTACCGTGATCAAAGAATCAAGCAATTTATAAGGTAAAGTGTGAATTTTGATCTTTTTCCATAATTTCTCAATGTTTCTCTCTTCTCAACCCCTCTCAAGCTTGAGACGCTTAATTGGAATGGCCTTTGAATGCTTTTGAAGTTAATTGATGAATGGTAGTAAAGGAATACATAAAATTTCATTTATGCTTAATTTTAATGGTTTTTTATGCAATTTCTCTCTCTCACTCAAAGAATGGTCATTCCCATAACCGATTCTCAATCCAAATGAAGCTTCTCATGAAGCTTTTCCCTAATCCAAGCATAAATTCTATGCTTGTTTAATTGGAGGCCAAATTAATGGCTTTCTTATGCTTTTAAGTTAGTTTTTTCATGAGAATTTATGATTCAATCCATAATGGGTTAATGATCCAATTAAGGATCATTCTAATCATATCTATAATGTTAAAGTTCATTCTTTTAAAATAAACTGAGATTTATCATAATAGCAACGGAGCTATGGCGAAATTTCTGTAAAATTTACACATAAAACATTTTCATTCAAAGTATGAAAAGAGGACTTCCTACCATATTCTAGGAATTATCATCCTAGATTAATTGAAAGATTTTCATAGTAATCATGGAGAAATGGACTTTTATGATTATGCAGAATTATTGAATTAAGAAAAAGAAGAATTTCTAGTAATTAAATTTTATATTAAAAGAGTAATCCCCATGACCTTGGGAATCCATGCATTCCATTGATTTAGACAAGAGAATTAGAAGGCTAAGATTACGTATAATTTATGTAAAAAAATTAAAGAAAGATTTTAGTTAAATTTATCTTTTTGTATAGATAAATTTTTAATGTTAAAAGAGGAATTCCCATTACAATTGGGATTCCATGATTAGAAGAAAAGATAATTTCTTATCATTTTGGAATTATGAGATAATTCATTTAATTTCAATGATAATTTTATTAGATAAATTTATTTATTTATGAGAAATAATTAAATGTTAAAAGAGGAATTCCCATTACAATTGGAATTCCATGATTGGATGAGAAAAGAGAAATTCTTATCATATTGAAATTATGGGATAATTTATTTAATTTCAATGATGAAATTTTTAGATAAATTTTTTTATCTATGAGAAATAATTAAATGTTAAAAGAGAAATTCCCATTACATTTGGAATTCCATGACTAGATGGGAAAAGAGAAATTCTTAACATATTTGAATTATGGGATAATTTATTTAATTTCAATGATGAAATTTTTAGATAAATTTATTTATCTATGAGAAATAAATAAATGTTAAAAGAGGAACTCCCATTACATTTGGAATTCCATGATTGGATGAGAAAAGAGAAATTCTTATCATATTGGAATTATGGGGTAATTTATTTAATTTCAATGATGAAATTTTTAGATAAATTTATTTATCTATGAGAAATAATTAAATGTTAAAAGAGGAATTCCCATTACATTTGGAATTCCATGATTGGATGAGAAAAGAGAAATTCTTATCATATTGGAATTATGGGATAATTTATTTAATTTCAATGATGAAATTTTTAGATAAATTTATTTATCTATGAGAAATAATTAAATGTTATAAGAGGAATTCCCATTACATTTGGAATTCCATGATTGGATGAGAAAAGAGAAATTCTTATCATATTGGAATTATGGGATAATTTATTTAATTTCAATGATGAAATTTTTAGATAAATTTATTTATCTATGAGAAATAATTAAATGTTAAAAGAGAAATTCCCATTACATTTGGAATTCCATGATTGGATGAGAAAAGAAAAATTCTTATCATGTTGGAATTATGGGATAATCTATTTAATTTCAAAGATGAAATTTTTAGATAAATTTATTTACCTATGAGAAATATTTAAATGTCAAAAGAGGAATTCTTACGACAATTGGAATTCCCTCATTTAGTTGGGCAAAGAGAAATTTCTAACATATCGAAATAATGGATATTTTTATTTAGATGAATTTATTATATGAGAAATACTTGTTGGGAAAAGAGGAATTCCCAGAACATTGGAATGTAATTAATTAAACGCAAAAAGAGGAATTCCCTTTGGTAATTGGAAACCTAGAAATTAAATGGGAAGAAGAGAAAATTTTAGTATAAATTTGATTTACGGTTATTTTTACCAAATGAAGAAATCTGGGTAGAATTGATTTCTATAAATCCCATGAATTCCTTTATTCAAAAGAAGAATATGAAATAAAATTCAATTGAAGAATTGAGAAGCAATATGGAAATACTCGTCAGAAAAGAATCTTTAATTTAAACCAAGCTAGAAAAAAAAAGTCCTAGTATCAATCTAGAAAAAGAAAGTCCTAGTATCAATCTAGAAAAAAGCTATTAAATAGTAATAACATGTAATCGTGATGTGATAAGATGTATATTTGATGTGATAGGATGTGTATTTGATGTGATAAGATGTATATTTGATGGATAAGATGTGTAACGGATGTGATAAGATGTGTATCTAATGTGATAAGATGTGTACGGGATGTGATTGGATGAGATGATGCGATAAGATGTGTATGAGATATGATAGGATGTGATAAGATGCGTATGGGATGTGATAGGATGTGATAAGATGTGATAGGATGTGATAAGATGCGTATGGGATGACCTTGCTGGTCCTCAACGGATGAGTCCATGGCTCTTTTATATGGATTTGTTGGTTGATCATCCTGATCTATAACGGAGATTCCATCTTGATTTTTATAAGTGATTATATTACCGGGTACTATGAGCTAGGAACTATTGAAAAGGCGGTGAGCGTTCTGGTTACCAATGATGCCATAGATCCTCCGATGAAGGAATGATTGAAAATTAAGATTCAACCAGATATTTTGGAAGATTGTGATCAGTGATACTATGATTTCATTAAATGATTGTTTTAAAGATGGCTGAATGTGTGAAAAAGGCAATTTCATATTGGGTGTGTAAGTGGCATGACTGGTGTTAAATTTGCATGAATATCCGGCTAGGGGGGCTGGGAAATCTTTTTCCTGGTACCCGAGACAAAACCTAACCAAATTCTAAATTGGATCCCATTTCTATAGTGGTTGGGCGGTTGGCTAACCCATGGGACTAGATGGGGTTAGTAGGCTAGACTGATGGATCCATAAAATGAGACTCCTTTCTATTATTACGATAGATGAAGTAAATCACGGATAGTAATTGTTCTATGGATAAGAATCAACGACTGTGCCTCTTGATGGGGAAAAAAGCGTTGATCTCTATGATCCAAGTGCAAGTTTCTTCCTTGATGTGGCTGAGTATCTTTATAGGTGCGGTTGGATCAGTTTGGTCAGTAATGATCTTGACTACGTTAGAGTAAAATTTTATCCTGGAGGAATCGCATGTGCTTTCCAGGCAAGAGAAGTTTTTTGGAATTAGGTTTTGGAAGAACCGATGAATTAGTCACCTGTCCGGATATCCGTGGGCGAGGCCCCGAGTGTAGGACCACGCCCCACGCTAGATGTACTACTTCCGCTGCTAGCACCCCGAATCCATTGTGCGGTGGGGGACAGGGATCTTACAGTTGGTATCAGAGCGAATTGGCTAATGAGGATCAACTGAGAAGCCAAAAATGTCAAAAATTTATGAAGTAACATTAAAAGGTTGGGATTGTTTGATGAAATTCATACAAATTGATATTTAGATTGAAATTTATACGGTAGTAATTGGGTCTTCAGATGGAAGTATCGCAACTGTATGGAATCCTTGACTTGCTTGAGGCCTAGACATCATGGTATTTACCTGCTGATAGTTCCAAGGACCATGACTACCCGTATATACCAAGGGTATAACTGCAGCTCTTTACTACTGGCAGTATATACGAGTAAATCTAAGACCTTGAAATTATAAGCTAAAATGCTATCCAGATGATGAATTCGAATGTGGTTGATATGATTTTTAAATTCTGGTTATGAACTGATGAGTTGATTTGGATTCTGATTGAAAAATGATGATTCCTGAAATTTGGTTGAAATGTAATAAGCCGAGCAAAACCATAATGAGGATGAACGGGACAAGTCCCTGTGCTAATATTCGTAACTGGAATGATGATAGTGACTTCAGTAAATGACTATGAGATTAGTGGATTGTGCTGTCAGATTGCTACTATTAGCACTTGACCCGGTGGATCAAGTTAATTGGATGACAAATTCAGGACTTGTTTGACTGAAATTCCCGTGTGGAGGAATGTTCAGAAAGAAAATTTTTTTTTTGGGTCTAATGGACCATTATTGTGTTAAAAGAATGAATGTTATGATCTGAATGAGTCGTTATCCGATAATGAGTTCTATATAAGGGATCTTTATCCCAGGATTTGTTGGGTTGACCAGAATATAAGGAACCCCAGAATCAATTGGATCTTAAGGGGAAGAGTTGTCCTCTAGTTGCGAGATGAGGACATCTCACGTTTTTTAAGTGGGGTAGGATGTAAGATTCCTCCCTCCAGCTTTCTGAGGTGTGCAAGTGTAAGAACCTCCCCTTCTGATCTTATAATTATCCCCCTTTCTAAAATAAAAGAAAGATTCTGTTTTACCCTATTTTGACCTAGAGAGAGAAAATATCTAGAGAGAGAGTCCAAAATTGAGATATTTTTGGATATAAAAATCCTCCTAGTGTCTAAAATGAATTCCCTTGAAACAAAAATTCGAAAAGAACTTTCCAATGTGCAATTGGAATTAATTGGAAATGGGTATAAAGGACCTTAGCCTAAGGGTCTAGATTTTCAAAAATTTTTGGATTATGGTCCAATTAAGGTTCCTATGGGCCAATAACATCAATCCATGTGTGGGGAGGAGATAAATCCAATTTGTAAAAGAAAAATACCCAAAAATGAGTAAATGACCACATAAGATGAAGAGTTGACTATGTACAAGGTTTATTAGTAAAAAAATATGAGTATTACTAAAAAATGAGATATTTTGGATATAATGATTCCATTTTGACACATGTGTAAGGAAAGGGGATCCCTTCAAGGAGGTGCCTACTTCACATGCTTGAATGAGTTTTAAACTAAAAAATAATGTGATATTTTTATCTCTCCTCTCTCTTGGTTCAAACCGAATAAAAAAGGAACCAAACCAGGTCCAAATCTGGTCCAAATTCAACCAAACTGAAATCTAGAAAATTCTAGAAATCATTTAGTCTTGGCTAGAGCCTCCCTCTCCTATAACTAGAACCTGAGCCTTTGTAAAAAAATAAGAGAATTTTACTATACCAGAACTATGCTAAAATAATGATAAGTTTTATTGTTCTCTAAAATTCTCTCCAAATTGAAGAAATTGGAGCTTCCCTCTTTCTTCAATCTCCATTGGTGGCTCCATCAACAAACCAAACCAATTGATTGGTTGGGGGCCTCTACCGTGATCAAAGAATCAAGCAATTTGTAAGGTAAAGTGTGAATTTTGATCTTTTTCCATAATTTCTCATCCATAATTTCTCAATGTTTCTCTCTTCCCAACTCCTCTCAAGCTTGAGAAGCTTAATTGGAATGGCTTCTGAATGCTATTGAAGTTAATTGATGAATGGTAGTAAAGGAATACATAAATTTCTATTTATGCTTAATTTTAATGGTTTTTATGCAATTTCTCTCTCTCACTCAAAGAATGGTCATTCCCATGACCGATTCTCAATCCAAATGAAGCTTCTCTAATCCAAGCATAAATTCTATGCTTGTTTAAGTGGAGGCCAAATTAATGGCTTTTTTATGCTTTTAAGTTAGTTATTTCATGAGAATTTATGATTCAATCCATAATGGGTTAATGATCTAATTAGGGATCATTCTAATCGTTTCTATAATGTTAAAGTTTATTAAATAAATTGAGTTTTATCAATAATAGCAGCGGAGCTATGGCGAAATTTCTATAAAATTTACACATAAAATATTTTCATTCAAAGTATGAAAAGAGGACTTCCTACCATATTCTAGGAATTATCATCCTAGATTAATTGAAAGATTTTCATAGTAATCATGGAGAAATGGATTTTTATGATTATGCATAATTATTAAATTAAGAAAAAGAGAAATTTCTAGTAATTAAATTCTATATTAAAAGAGTAATCCCCATGACCTTGGGAATCCATGTATTCCATTGATTTAGAGAAGAGAATTAGAAGGCTAAGATTACGTATAATTTATGTAAAAAAAATTAAAGAAAGATTTTAGTTAAATTTATCTTTTTGTATAGATAAATTTTTAATGTTAAAAGAGGAATTCCCATTACAATTGGAATTCCGTGATTAGATGAGAAAAGAGAATTTCTTATCATTTTAGAATTATGAGATAATTCATTTAATTTCAATGATAATTTTTTTAGATAAATTTATTTATCTATGAGAAATAATTAAATGTTAAAAGAGGAATTCCCATTACAATTGGAATCCCTTGATTGGATGAGAAAAGAGAAATTCTTATCATATTGGAATTATGGGATAATTTATTTAATTTCAATGATAAAAATTTTAGATAAATTTATTTATCTATGAGAAATAATTAAATGTTAAAAGAGGAATTCCCATTACATTTGGAATTCCATGATTGGATGAGAAAAGAGAAATTCTTATCATATTGGAATTATGAGATAATTTATTTAATTTCAATGATGAAAATTTTTAGATAAATTTATTTATCTATGAGAAATAATTAAATGTTAAAAGAGGAATTCCCATTACATTTGGAATTCCATGATTGGATGAGAAAAGAGAAATTCTTATCATATTGGATCTATGGGTTAATCTATTTAATTTCAATGATAAAATTTTTAGATAAATTTATTTATCTATGAGAAATAATTAAATGTTAAAAGAGGAATTCCCATTACATTTGGAATTCCATGATTGGATGAGAAAAGAGAAATTCTTATCATATTGGAATTATGGGATAATCTATTTAATTTCAAAGATGAAATTTTTAGATAAATTTATTTACCTATGAGAAATATTTAAATGTCAAAAGAGGAATTCTTAACGACAATTGGAATTCCCTCATTTAGTTGGGCAAAGAGAAATTTCTAACATATCGAAATAATGGATATTTTAATTTAGATGAATTTATTATATGAGAAATACTTGTTGGAAAAAGAGGAATTCCCAGAACATTGGAATGTAATTAATTAAACGCAAAAAGAGGAATTCCCTTTGGTAATTGGAAATCTAGAAATTAAATGGGAAGAAGAGGAAATTTTAGTATAAATTTGATTTATGGTTATTTTTACCAAATGAAGAAATATGGGTAGAATTGATTTCTATAAATCCCATGAATTCCTTTATTCAAAAGAAGAATATGAAATAAAATTCAATTGAAGAATTGAGAAGCAATATGGAAATAGTCGTCAGAAAAGAATCTTTAACCAAGCAAGTGACTGAAGATTAGAAAAAAAAAATCCTATTATTAGTATCAATCTAGAAAAAAGCTATTAAATAGTAATAACATGTAATAGAGATGTGATAAGATGTATATCTGATGTGATAAGATGTTTATCGGATGTGATAAGATGTGTAACGGATGTGATAAGATGTGTATCTAATGTGATAAGATGTGTACAGAATGTGATTGGATGAGATGATGTGATAAGATGTGTATGAGATGTGATAGGATGTGATAAGATGCGTATGGGATGTGATAAGATGCGTATGGGATGTGATAGGATGTGATAAGATGTGATAGGATGTGATAAGATGCGTATGGGATGACCTTGCTGGTCCTCAAACGGATGAGTCCCTGGCTCTTTTATATGGATTTGTTGGTTGATCATCCTGATCTATAACGGAGATTCCATCTTGATTTTTATAAGTGATTATATTGCCGGGTACTATGAGCTAGGAACTATTGAAAAGGCTCTTGAGTGGACAGGTGGTGAGCGTTCTAGTTTCCAATGATGCCATAAATACTCCGATGAAGGAATGATTGGAAATTAAGATTCAACCGGATATTTTGGAAGATTGTGGTCAGTGATACTATGATTTCATTAAATGATTGTTTTAAAGATGGCTGAATGTGTGAAAAAGGCAATTTCATATTGGGTGTGTAAGTGGCATGACTGGTGTTAAATTTGCATGAATATCTGGCTAGGGGACCTGGGAACTCTTTTCCCTAGTACCCGGGACAAAACCTAACCAAATTCTAAATTGGATCCCATCACTACAGTGGTTGGGCGGTTGGCTAACCCATGGGACTGGATGGGGTTAGTAGACTAGACTGATGGATCCATAAAATGAGACTCCTTTCTGTTATTACGATAGATGAAGTAAATCACAGATAGTAATTGTTCTATGGATAATAATCAATGGCTGTGCCTCTTGATAGGGAAAAAAGCGTTGATCTCTATGATCCAAGTGCAAGTTTCTTCCTTGATCTGGCCAAGTATCTTTATAGGTGCGGTCGGATCAGTTTGGTCAGTAATAATCTTGACTACGTTAGAGTAAAATTTTATCCTGGAGGAATCGCCTGTGCTTTCCAGGCAAGAGAAGTTTTTTCGAGTTCGGTTTTGGAAGAACCGAGGAATTAGTCACCTGTCCGGATATCCGTGGTGGGCGAGGCCCCGAGTGTAGAACCATGCCCCGCGCTAGATGTACTACTTCCGCTGCTAACACTCCGAATCCATTGCGTGGTGGGGGACAGGGATCTTACAGTTGGTATCAGAGCGAATTGGCTAATGAGGATCAACTGAGAAGCCAAAAATGTCAAAAATTTATGAAGTAACAGTAAAAGGTTGGAATTGTTTAATGAAACTCATACAAATTGATATTTAGACTAAAATTCATAAGTTAGTAATTGGGTCTTCAGATGGAAGTACCGTAATTGTATGGAATCCCTGACTTGCTTGAGGCCTAGACATGATGGTATTTACCTGATAATTCCAAGGACCGTGACTACCCGTATATACCGAGGATATAACTGCAGCTCTTTACTACTACTGGCAGTATATACGAGTAAATCTAAGACCTTGAAATTATAAGCTAAAATGCTATCCAGATGATGAATTTGAATGTGGTTGATATGATTTTTAAATTCTGATTGTGAACTGATGAGTTGATTTGGATTCTGATTGAAAAATGATGATTTCTGAAATTTGGTTGAAATGTAATAAGCCGAGCAAAACCACAATGAGGATGAACGGAACAAGTCCCTGTGCTAATATTCGTAACTGGAATGATGATAGTGACTTCAACAAATCACTATGAGATTAGTAGATTGTGCTGTCAGATTGCTACTATTAACACTTGACCCGGTGGATCAAGTTAATTGGATGACAAATTCAGGACTTGTTTGACTGAAATTCCCGTGGAGGAATGTTCAGAAAGAAAGAAAAAATTCGGTCTAATGGACCATTATTGTGTAAAAGTATGAATGTTATGATCTGAATGAATCGTTATCCGATGATGAGTTCTATATAAAGGATCTTTATCCCAGGATTCTGTTGGGTTGACCAGAATATAAGGAACCCCTGAATCAATTGAATCTTAAGGGGAAGAGTTGTCCTCTAGTTATGAGATGAGGACATCTCGCGTTTTTTAAGTGCGGTAGGATGTAAGATTCCTTCCTCCAACTTTTTGAGTCATGCAGGTGTAAGAACCTCCCCTTCTGATCTTATAATTATTCTCCTCTCTGAAATAAAAGAAAGATTCTGTTTTATCCTGTTTTGACCTAGAGAGAGAAAATATCTAGAGAGAGGTAGTTCAAAATTGAGATATTTTTGGATATAAAAATCCTCCTAGTGTCTAAAATGAATTCACTTGAAACAAAAATTCGAAAAGAACTTTCCAATGTGCAATTGGAATTAATTGGAAATGGGTATAAAGGACCTTAGCCTAAGGGTCTAGATTTTTAAAAAAAAATTGGATTATGGCTCAATTAAGATTCCTATGGGCCAATAACATCAATCCATGTGTGGGGAGGAGATAAATCCATGTGTGGGGAGGAGATAAATCCAATTTGTAAAAGAAAAATACCCAAAAATGAGTAAATGCCCACATAAGATGAAGAGTTGACTATGTACAAGGTTTATTGGTAAAAAACTATGAGTATTACTAAAAAAATGAGATATTTTGGGTATAATGATTCCATTTTGACACGTGTAAGGAAAGGGGATCCCTTCAAGGAGGCGCCTACTTCACATGCTTGAATGAGTTTTAAACTAAAAAATAATGTGATTTTTATCTCTCCTCTCTCTTGGTTCAAACCGAATAAAAAAGGAACCAAACTAGGTCCAAATCTGGTCTAAATTCAACCAAACTAAAATCTAGAAAATTCTAGAAATCAGTTGGTCTTGGTTAGAGCCTCCCTCTTCTATAAATAGAACCTGAGCCTTTGTAAAAAAATAGGAGAATTTTACTATACCAGAATTATGCTGAAATAATGGTAATTTTTACTATTCTCTAAAATTCTCTCCAAATTGAAGAAATTGGAGCTTCCCTCTTTCTTTAATCTCCATTGGTGGCTCCATGAACATACCAAACCAATTGATTGGTTGGGGGCCTCTACCGTGATCAAAGAATCTAGCAATTTGCAAGGTAAAGTGTGAATTTTGATCTTTTTCCATAATTTCTCAATGTTTCTCTCTTCTCAACCCCTCTCAAGCTTTATTGAAGTTAATTGATGAATGGTAGTAAAGGAATACATAAATTTCTAATTATACTTAATTTTAATGGTTTTTATGTAATTTCTCTCTCTCACTCAAAGAATGATCATTCCCATGACCGATTCTCAATCCAAATGAAGCTTCTCATGAAGCTTTTCCCTAATCCAAGAATAAATTCTATGCTTGTTTAATTGGAGGCCAAATTAATGGCTTTTTTATGCTTTTAAGTTAGTTATCATGAGAATTTATGATTCAATCCATAATGGGTTAATGATCCAATTAGGGATCATTCTTATCATATCTATAATGTTAAAGTTCATTCTTTTAAAATAAACTGAGATTTATCAATAATAGCAGCGGAGCTATGGCGAAATTTCTATAAAATTTACACATAAAACATTTTCATTCAAAGTATGAAAAGAGGATTTCCTACCATATTCTAGGAATTATCATCCTAGATTAATTGAAAGATTTTCATAGTAATCATGGAGAAATGGATTTTTATGATTATGCATAATTATTGAATTAAGAAAAAGAGGAATTTCTAGTAATTAAATTCTATATTAAAAGAGTAATCCCCATGACCTTGGGAATCCATGTATTCCATTGATTTAGAGAAGAGAATTAGAAGGCTAAGATCACGTATAATTTATGTAAAAAAATTAAAGAAAGATTTTAGTTAAATTTATCTTTTTGTATAGATAAATTTTTAATGTTAAAAGAGGAATTCCCATTACAATTGGAATTCCGTGATTAGATGAGAAAAGAGAATTTCTTATCATTTTAGAATTATGAGATAATTCATTTAATTTCAATGATAAAATTTTTTAGATAAATTTATTTATATATGAGAAATAATTAAATGTTAAAAGAGGAATTCCCATTACAATTGGAATTCCATGATTGGATGAGAAAAGAGAAATTCTTATCATTTTGGAATTATGGGATAATTTATTTAATTTCAATGATGAATTTTTTTAGATAAATTTATTTATCTATGAGAAATAATTGTTAAAAGAGGAATTCCCATTACAATTTTTGCTAGTCCTCAACACGGATGAGTCCATGGCTCTTTTATATGGATCTCTTGGTTGATCTTGCTGATCTTCAACGGAGATTCCATCTTGATTTTTATAAGTGATTATATTACCGGGTACTATGAGCTAGGAACTATTGAAAAGGCCCCTAAGTGGATAGGTGGTGAGCGTTCTGGTTGCCAATGATGCCATAGATACTCCGATGAAGGAATGATTGTGGAAATTAAGATTCAACCGGATATTTTGGAAGATTGTGATCAGTGATACTATGATTTCATTAAATGATTTTTTTAAAGATGGCTGAATGTGTGAAAAAGGAAATTCCATATTGGGTGTGTAAGTGGCATGACTGGTGTTAAATTTGCATGAATATCCGGCTAGGGGGCCTGGGAACTCTTTTCCCTGGTACCTGGGACAAAACCTAACCAAATTCTAAATTGGATCCCATCACTATAGTGGTTGGGCGGTTGGCTAACCCATGGGGCTGGATGGGGTTAGTAGGCAGGACTGATGGATCCATAAAATGAGACTCCTTTCTGTTATTACGATAGATGAAGTAAATCACGGATAGTAATTGTTCTATGGATAGTAATCAAGGGATGTGCCTCTTGATGGGGAAAAAAGCGTTGATCTCTATGATCCAAGTGCAAGTTTCTTCCTTGATCTGGCCGAGTATCTTTATAGGTGCAGTCGGATCAGTTTGGTCAGTAATGATCTTGACTACGTTAGAGTAAAATTTTATCCTGGAGGAATCGCCTGTGCTTTCCGGGCAAGAGAAGTCTTTCCGAGTTCGGTTTTGGAAGAACCGAAGAATTAGTCACCTGTCCGGATATCCGTGGTGGGCGAGGCCCCGAGTGTAGGACCCTGCCCCGTGCTAGATGTACTACTTCTACTGCTAGCACCCCGAATGCGTTGCGTGGTGGGGTCCGATAGGGATCTTACACAAATGGGTTCAAACTCAACACACAACATCATTTGCCATGACTGATCTTGGACTACTCCACTATTTTCTTGGTTTAGAAGTGTGGCAATTTGCTTCTGGCATCTTTCTTTGTCAAAAGAAGTATACTTTAAGGTTGCTTGAGAAATATGGCATGCGTGATTGTTCATCACTCACTTGTCCCATGGATCCTAATTCAAAATTATCCAAAGATGATAATTCCCTTGAGGTTGATTCTACAGAGTATCACCAACTTATTGGTTCTCTACTTTATTTGGTTAACAATCGGCCAGATCTCTCCTATGCTATGAGTATTCTCAGCCAATTCTCTTCACAACCTCGTCGATCTCATTGGCAGGCAGCTTTGAGGGTTCTTCGATATCTTCATGGAACTCTTGAGTATGGCATTTCTTATGCAGGTGGAGATACACTTATTGGTTACTCAGATTTTGATTGGGCAGGGTGTATTGATACTAGGCGTTCCATGTCAAGCTATTGTTTTATGCTTGGTAAAGGACTTGTTTCTTGGAAATGTCAAAAGCAGCGAATTACTTCTTCTTCATCAACAGAAGCAGAGTACAAGTCATATCTTGATGCCACTTCTGAAGCACTTTGGCTTCAGCAAATTCTGAATCACCTTGGATGTTCATCTACTCCGACACTCATCTACTCAGATTCACAGAGTGCTATTACTTTAGCCAAAAATCTAGTTATTCAAGGACGATCCAAACACATTGATGTTCATTTTCATTTTGTTCGTGATTGGATTTTTGAAGGTCGCATTCAGCTTGAGTATTGTCCTACCAAAGATAATGTTGCTGATTTGTTTACCAAGCCTCTTCCTCGACCTACCTTGGATTATCTTCTTCAGCGCATTGGCATTGGTCCTCCCATTTGGACCTGAAGAGGAGGTGTTGAATAGGTGTCATCTCCATATGGTGTCACGCTAGTGGCACACTCTTTAGCCTCTAGGCATTTTAGGGATTTATACTAGCATTCATTTCCATTTTTTCCTATTTACACATTTTTGGGTGGAGGAAAGGATGGAGGAACTTTTCTAGAGATCCGTTCATCTTGTGCCTATATATATGAGGCATTGTAGTTCATTTCTAATAAAGTTGGCTAGTGGTTCATTGATGAGTTCTTGAGTACATTGTCTCTTCTCTCATCTCTTCTTTCTCACACACACTCCTTGTAATCAGCACCCTAGATTAGATATTTCACATAGTATATGGCCAAAGTCTCACGTTTGTTATGAAATCTGGCCATTTAAGGCTTGTATATGCAATGAGAACATGTTTTGAGCACCCTATAAGCGTGGGCGACTGGATAAGACCCACTTGTATATAAGTGACTTATGAGGCTATGTGTAACGGAACTTTTCGTAATGAAATCTACTATTGAGCTCAAGATTGGAAGCTCCTTTCTTCTTGCTTGTCTTGTGATCTTGTTAATTCTTGCATGCTTCCATGTTCATGCTTGTATTTAGCTATAAAATCTTCTAGGGTTTTCTCACATGTTATGTACAATGTGAGTGCTTGAGTGTGTGTGTGGGTGTGTTCTTGAGGTGTGTGTGTGTGTGTGTGTGTGTGTGAGAGAGAGAGAGAGAGAGAGAGAGAGAGAGTAGAGAGGAAGCTTGTTAGCTTCTCCCTCTTGTCTGATTGGATTATGAAGGTCCAAACATTAGATCGATAGAGCTTGAGGGCTTGACCTCCCTTGAGGGTTTTTTTCTAACGAGTAATGCACTGCCTTGGTGTTAACATGCTTGCTACAACTTCTCTGCACATGAGTTATTTTAAGTATTCACTACGTTTCGTATGAATCAAAAACTATTAGTTCTAGAACCTAATAAGAACTCACACCCATACACAAAATGGAAAGGCAAGGAAAATTGCAATCATTTAGTGCATTAATAATCACAAAGAACTTAACCAAAAAAATCATTACAATATCGATCATCTTACCCAATATTATGCACCTTATCAAACCGCTTAGCTCTACGTTTTTCAACTTGAGGTACCTCATCTTGCTATTGCCTTCAGTTAATTAAAGATAAATAAATAAATAAAGGTGGTTTATAATAAGTAGGCATGTAGACATACATGCTGTTAAAATGCAAGCAAAGTGATGAGCTATGGTGGATCAAATCCAAGAATCAACATCATTAGCAAAGCGATTAGACAATGATTGAGACAATATTAGTGAGTAATTAATTGAGCTTAATGTAGGCGTGGATACTCAAAAACCAGCAAATACCTCAATTTATAGTGTTTACATCCACAAGATGCCAAGCATCTAATCCTACTGATCTCTCCTTGATTCACTCCACCTCTTTTGCTTGATTCTCTCCACCTCTTCACTTTTCCCAGAATATCTCCACATATCCTAGAACTTCTCATGCTACCCTTTATTCTCTCCTAGTAAATACCTCTCACCTTTTCACTGCTTCTCACTCATTTATAGACTCTCTTTTGTAGCCTCTTGATAAGGGCTTATTCTCGCACACACCCATTCACTTGTATATTTCAACACATGTAAGCAAGGAAGCCATTAACCAAATATATAGGTATGTGTGTGTGTGTGTGTAGATAGATGGATATGTAAATAAATAGATAGATAAATAGATGGATGGATGGATGGATGTATGGATAAATATGTAAATTGATAGATAGACAAACATGTCAATGAATGAACATACACATGGATAGACAAATCTACATTTAAATGGATTGATGGATATATTGATAAGTATGTAAATTTATAGACATACAAATATGTCAATGAATGAACATACACATGGATAGACATTTAGATGGATGGATAAATATGTAAATTAATGGATGCATGGATAAATATATAAATTGAGAGACAAACAAACATGTCAATGAATGAACATATACATGGATAGACAAATCTACATTTCTAGCTCAGGCAATATAGATAGATAGATAAAAAGATAGTTACATATATTCATTTGTTTTTACATATATATTAAAGGTGATTTTTTGTGTGCAATTTGTTAGACAAATATGAACCATGTATAGGTTGGTGACTGCACATGGAGGTACAAGGAAAGGGGTTTGTATCCACATGGCTAGAATTCCTTTTCATTCAAGGTATACAAATTTACTTTGTCTTATATATATAACATGTTATATGCCAATATAATGGTGACGTATAGGTTCAAATATGATTATCGACTTGTGCGCAATTAGCTTCTTTTTCATACACATCTTTCAATTTTCACCACCTAAATTATCTTATGTAAACACTTTGTAATTTCTTACATGTAAAAAAGTCCTCAACAACCCACACAAAAGGATTTGACATGCTCAAGTCTACAAGTTAAAAAATGTTCCATGTGCATGGAATAAGATGTTAACTTTTTAAAAGTGATCTAGCATAAAATTATTCTAGAAACAAATTGTCCACATAAAGTGCCTAGCCATGCCTACACTAACTAAGGTAAAGCATGCTATGAGAAATATACATAAATATTTAAAAAATCTCAACCCATTAACTTTAAATTGAGTTCTTATGTACACTTGGAGGAGGTTATAATGTTATTTCTCATAGCATGCTTTACCTTAGTTACTGTATTAATGTCCAAACACTCTATGTGGAGATTTTGTTTCTAGAATAATTTTATGCTATATCACTTTTAAAAAGTTGACATCTTATTCCATGCATGCATGGAACATTTTTTTACTTTTAGACTTGAATATGTCAAATCTTTTTATGTGGGTTATCGAGGACCTGTTTACATATAACAAATTACAAAGTGTTCATATAAGATAATTTAGGTGATGAAAATTAAAACATGTCACAAGTCCATAATCATCTTTGAACCTATACCTCACCATTATATTGGCATATAACATGTTATATAAATACCATAATGAAATTTAGGATATTTAGGAAATATTCACAATTTTGGCATAACTTTCAAACTCAAGTCATTTGAGGTCTTTGAAGAAGATGTAGCCTTAATGCTCCAAAACTTCCTATGTGATTAGCAAAGCCCATATATAATCGTATAAAGCTAATCAGATAGAGTCTTGGGCCTTGCTTTTATTTTCCAAGGAATGTCGCTCAATGAGCCCCTCTCTACGCTACAGTTTGCTAGACTATATAGGCAGGTAACCCAAGCACTAGAAGCTCATGTCACCATGATGTTCTTTCAAGGGGCCTTGGCCTTGAAATAATTTGTGAATTTATAAGGAGCTGAAATGCACCCGTGATTGTAAGGGGAAGAAAGAGGACAAGGGAAAAAAGGGGAAAGATGATAAGTAAGGTGGGAAAGAGCCCACAAAGGATAAATACAAGAATGGTCAAGGTTTAGGTGATCAAAGACCAGATCTAGGGACAAAGAAAGACTCCTAGGCCAGTAAGTCAAGGAAAAACCAGCCAGAAGGAGGCAAAGAGGCCACCCAACTAATAGGTCTACGTAGGAAATGCACAAGGCTGAAGAACCCAAAGAGCAATGAAAGGAAGAGGAAGAGCCTGTATAACCTCAACACTTTGATTTCATCGATCTACCATCTCCCACAAGCCAACAAATAAAACAACATAAACTTAATCACTACCTTGACCAAAGAACATTGAGGATCCCCAAGGCATTTCCCAATGGCTATTCCTAAAAGGAAGATCAAGGGCTAGAGCCCTCAATCCCTTGGCACACACTATTAGAAACATGAGGAAATTGCATGAGAAGAAATTTGAGATGAGGAGGGGAATATTCAAAAGTCAACCTTCATTGTTGTAAAATAGAGATTCTCAGGTTTAATGATTTCATCCTCTACGCCATAGCCTGCCATATAGAGTGCAGTCTCTTACAACCCCTAACATCTACAAACTAGATCTGTGTCTATTAAAAGAGTACCTAGAGTCTAGATGGCAGTAGTGGAATATGCATCACATATAATATGAATGATGGGCTACCATAGACCACTCAAGGAGAACTTTTTCACCAAAAACACCATAGAAAACCAGCCAGCTTAGAGGCTCAACTATTAATACCTCCCAATCCCAGCCTCAAAGTACATTAGAAGAATGTCTTATGATAGAGGTTGTCCAATGTAGCATGTCAAATATTTTTTAGTCTTTTTCTATCAATCCTCTACTTCAACATGATGCCATCCAAAACTTCTTGATCAGACTGCCATATAGTAAAGCTTCTGAGGATGGAAGCTAGACTAGGTAGGAGGTTGTTACTCCTTTTTCATACACTTCTTGTAATCCCCACCATAGCTTCAATATTTCACATTGTCTATGGCCAGAGACCCACCTTTGTTATGAAATCTAGCATTTAAGGCTTGTATATGTAATGAGAACATGTTTTGAGCACCCCATAAGTGTGGCAAGCTGGGTAAGGCCTACTTGTATATAAGTGACTTATGAGGGTGTGTAAGGGAACTTTGTTTTTAAATATTTATGTAATGTTATCTTTAGTAAGAAGACCGATTTTGGAATTTTGGCACTTATTCAAGTGCCATTTTTTAAAATCCTTATTAAATGCTCTATTTTTTGAGAGTGATGAAGAATGAACACAACTATAAAGATATTGTTAAAAAGATGATGTGGGTACATTATAGTTGCATGATGATTGTAATTGTATAATGTTCTTGTATCTCTTAGATTCTATTATGTTTTAGGAAATTATCCTTAATACTCAGTCAAATTTGAGCCTCATAGGAAATTTGGAAAATATTCACAATTTTGGCACAACGTTGAAACTCAAGTCATTTGAGGTCCAAACTAAATTTTGATCATCTCATAGTGTATTGTCTATAAAGGCAATGCTCCCTGAGGCCCAAACTTACACTTAAGCCATTCAGGGTCTATGTTATGTGAAGGAAATTTCCTTAGAGGCTCAAACTCAAGTTTGAGCCTCTCATATTTTATCATATGTGAAGCCTATTTCCCATGGCTCAAACTAGATTTTGAGCATTGTGGGCGATTGCCTTCAAATAGATATTATATGAGAGAGCCTCAAGTAGTAGTTTAAGCTTCTAAGGATTCCATTTTCACACACAATAGACTACAAGAGGCTCAAATTTGACTTTGATCATTAAGGATAATTTCCTCAAACACAATAGAATCTAAGAGGTCCAAGAACATCATACAATTACAATTATCATGCAACTACAATATACCCACATCATCTCTTTAACAATATCTTTATAGTCATGTTCATTCTTCATCATCGCTCTCAAAAATAGAGCATTTAATAAGGATTTTAAAAATGGCACTTGAATAAGTTCCAAAGGATAATATTACATAAATATTTAAAAAATCAACACTAACTTTAAATTGAGTTCTTATGTACACTTGAAGGAGGTTATAATGTTATTTCTCATAGCATGCTTTACCTTAGTTACCGTAGGGATGGCCAGGCAGTTCATGTGGAGATTTTTTTTTCTAGAATAATTTTATGCTAGATCACTTTTAAAAAGTTATCTTATTCCATGCATGCAACAAGGAACATTTTTTAACTTTTAGACTTGAGCATGTCAAATCCTTTTGTGTGGCGAGTTGTTGAGGACTTGTTTACATATAAGAAATTACAAAGTGTTCACATGAGTTAATTAGGTGATGAAAATTGAAACATGTGTATGAAAAAGAAACTAATTGCGCACACGTCCATAATCATGTTTTATCCTATACCTCGCAATTATATTGGCATATATGTTATATATATACGATGATGAAATTTAGGAAATTTGGGAAATATTCACAATTTTGGCACAACTTTCAAAATCAAGTCATTTGAGGTCCAAACTTTGAAAACGATGTAGCCTCAATGCTCCCAAACTTCCTATGTGATAAGAAAAAGCCCACATATAATCGTATAAAGCTGATCAGATAGAGTCTTGGGACTTTCTTTTTTTTCGAAGGGATGTCTCTCAGTGAGCCCCTCTCTAGGCTACATTTTGTCAAACCAAGCACTAGAAGCTTATGTCACCATGATGTTCTTTCAAGGGACCTTGGCCCTGAAAAATTTTACAAATTTGTTTGGAGTTGAAATGTACCCCATGATTACATGGATATTATTATTTACAAAGGTACCTTAAGATTTAGCCAAAGATTACATCGAGTTAACCAACTAAGGAGTACACAGCTAGAGTGCCCATGGACACCATATGCCATGCATATTTAAAACGGTTGGAGGGCATAGGAAAGATGTTGGCTACCAAAAATTACAAAAAGATGATAAGAATGGCATGCTGAGCATATAAACCTGCCAATTTTTTGTTACTTTCTCTCTCCTTCATCTAAGAGTCCATAGGTAGCTCACATTGAAAATAGAAGAGAACACTTTCTTCTTCGGGATAGAGCATGTAGATCATCCCAAAACCATCCCATAGGAAGAACAAGGGGAAATATAAGACTTCGTTGATGAGTTGGAGCACTCAAAAAATCATAAAGGCTTGAAAGATTCATATAGCTTTGAAGGAGGGGAAGAAGAAGAAGACAAGGGCTCGGGGATGTACTACTAAGAAACCCTAGGTATCACTTGAAAGGGGTATTAAAAAATCCCTTACTTATGAATATTTCATGAAAGAAAAATGACCCCTTTTTCTTTACGGATTTACCAGTTTGTTTTCAAAATTGATTAAAAAAAACTCCTTTTGTAAATACATTTCTGTAAATTACCTTAAGTTTTTGAAATAAAAAACCCCATCATTTGAACTCACGTGCCATACTTAAATATTTTTAGGTGAACCCCCTGAGGACAAGGGCAACAAGGGGCAAGATAATAAGCAACGTGGAAAAGAGCCCGCAAGGGATAAAGACAAAAATGCTCAAGGGTCAGGTGATCAAAGACCAGATCTAGGGACAAAGAAAGACTTCTAGGGCCAACAAGTCAATTAAAACTAGCCAGAAGGAGGTAAATGCCACCCGATTAGTGTGGTTGCAAGATCAGGGTGCCCAGTTTTGTCCACTCAAGCACCCTGTAAATAGTAAAAAAAATAGGCATTTGTTTACCTTTAGTAGCTAATCTCTCCTAGACAATGAAGGAGTTTCCTTTCAAGTTTTGTTGTTGGAACATCACATGCAAAGTTGGGAATATAGTTGCATAATCTGATTAAGCATTAGATAGTTGAAAGTCCTCATTTCCTTAGGTACAAAGTCAATGTATAAAACCTGTCCCAAATTTGGACTGATTCCATAAAATGCTAATGTCTTTTACATATAAACTCATATGAGATTCCCACTTTGGACCTTAGATCTTCACATAATATAGAGCTTAACTTGATTTTTTGGGAAACTTTTAAGCTATTTGTCTATCTTCTTTAAATATTTCAAGGTCTTTAAAGTGTTATAATATATGCCACTTTTTGTACCCACAATAACTACCACTTAAAATGCTCAATCTTGTAGATCAAAAGAGTGGTAGATAGTGAGACATTAGTAGAATGTTGTGGTTAGTCAAAATTGCAAATCCAATGGTTGGTTTTTTTTAAATCCCTTTTTTAAAGTTCCTTTAGACTATCATAAGGCCTGTAAATATTAATAATCTAATTAGAAAAACTACACTTTTGATGTAAATCATCTAAAAACTAGAGAGACTAGTGTACTTGTAATGGTGCATCTATGGAAAACAAATTGGAGCACTCTAAGTATAGAAAGATAACTTTTTTTTATCTTTCATCATATATAAGTAATATTGGGTTAATTTGAGTGTATATTTATTTTCAATGAGTTGCTCGATCTCATTTGAAGTATCCTGCACCCCCAAATTTGCTCTCCAAGCATTGTCCCAGTCCAGCATAAACTGGACAAAACTGGACACCCTGATCTTGTGACAACCCATTGATAGGTCTACATAGGAAATGCACAAGGCTAAAGAACACAAAGAGCAACCAAAGCAAGAGGAACAACATGTACAACCTTAACACTTTGATTTCGTAGATCTACCATCTCCCACAAGCCAACAAAGAAAACAACATAAACCTCATCACTACCCTGACCA
Organism: Cibotium barometz; assembly: GCF_041138505.1. NCBI lineage: Eukaryota > Viridiplantae > Streptophyta > Polypodiopsida > Cyatheales > Cibotiaceae > Cibotium > Cibotium barometz. Next base: position 60,304,700 of record NC_141054.1, on the reverse strand, counting down.
AAGAACATTAAGGGTCCCTAAGGCATTTCTAATGGCTGTTCCTAAGGAAGCTCCATGGCCAAAGCCCTCAATCCCTTGGCACAAACTATTAGAAAAAACATAAGGAAATTGCATGATAAGAAAGTTGAGATGAGGAGGGAAAAATTCAGAAGTCAACCAACTTCTTTGCAAAACAGAGATTCTTAGGTATAATGATTTCATAATCGATGCCATAGCCTACCACACATAGAGTGTAGTCTCTTACCACACCCGACATCTCAATTAAAAGAGTAGCTATAGTCTAGATGGAGTTAGTGGAACATGGATCACATAGAATATGAATGAGTAGGCTTGGCATATACCACTCAAGGATAAGTTTTTCACCAAAAACACCACGGAAAACCGGCCCACTTAGAGGCTTGACTATTAAGAGCGAGTCTGATACCTCCCCGTCCCATCATCAATGAAAAACCATCCGGCTTGGAGGCTCTAGTATTAAGAGCAAGTTTGATACCTCCCTGTCCCATCATTAAAGGACGTTTGAGGAATGTTTTATGATAGAGCTTTTCCAATGTAGCAGGTCAAATATTTTTCAGTCTTTTTCTATCAATCCTCTACTTCAACATGAGGCCATCCAAAACTTCTCGATCACACTACCATATAGTAAAGCTTCTGAGGATGGAAGCTAGACTAGGTAGGGGGTTGCTACTCCTTTTTCATATAGTTCTTGTAATCCCCACCCTAGCCTAGATATTTCACATAGTATATGGCAAAAGGCCTACCTTTGTTTTATGAAATCTGGCCATTTAAGGCTTGTATATGTAGTGAGAACATGTTTTGAGCACCCCATAAGCATGGGCATTTGGGTAAGGCCCACTTATATATAAGTGACTTATGAGGATGTGTAAGGGAGCTTTTCATAACTACTATTGAGTTCAAGATTGGGAGCTCCTTCCTTCTTGCTTGTCTTATAATCTTCTTAATTCAATGAATGAAATTACACATGGATAGACAAATCTACATTTCTAGCTAGGAATATAGATAGATAGTTACATAGATTATACAAAGATGGATTTTTTTGTACACATATATTAAAGGTGATTTTTTGTGTGCAATTTGTTAGAAAATTATGAACCATGTGTAGGGCTGGTAACTACACGTGGAGCTACAAGGAAATGAGTTTGTATGCCGATATAATGGTGAGGTATAGGCTCAAACATGATTATGTACTTGTGCAAAATTAGCTTCTTTTTCATACACATGTTTCAATTTTCATCACCTAAATTATCTTATGTGAACACTTTGTAATTTCTTATATTTAAAAAAGTCCTCAATAACCCACACAAAAGGATTTGACATGCTCAAGTCTAAAAGTTAAAGAATGTTCCATGTTGCATGCATGGAATAAGAGTACTCAATAACCCACACAAAAGGATTTGACATGATCAAGTCATCTAAAAGTTAAAAAATGTTCCATGTTGCATGCCCATATGGAATAAGATGTCAAGTTTTAAAAAGTGATCTAGCATAAAATTATTCTAGAAAAAATTTGACCACATATAAAGTGCTTGGCCATCCAAGCGTGCTATGAGAAATAACATTATAACCTCCTCCAAGTGTACATAAGAACTCAATTTAAATTTAATGTGTTTATTTTTTAATATTTATGTAATATTAGCTTTGAAAGTAACTTAGTTAATGAGTATTTTGATAAATAACATACAATTTCTACATGCTTCCCCCATGTTCTCCATTTTAACCCATCTTAATTTTCCTCAATTGTAGTTTTTAAGAAGACTTACTATGATTGTTCTCTACTTTAAGTGTGGGCATGGAGAAAAATGTACTTGATAGGGGAGAAAGTCTTACCTAAGAACTTATACCTTGATTGTAGATATCAAATATCTATATGTTTCTCGAATCTCTAACATTTCTCCCTATTTAGAGGCCCCCATCCTCTTTGTTTGGACTTTATGGATACTTATTTATCACGCTTTTCTACCAATGCACACCTCTATCTAGGTGCAGAAGAGTTTTTCTTATTCTTAGTATATAATCAATTTGCCTTTTCTTCAAGTCTTAGTGCCCATCTTTATCCTCTATTCTACTGAGATGTTAACACCTCAATTTGCCTTTTCTTCAAGTCTTAGTGCCCATCTTTATCCTCTATTCTACTGAGATGTTAACACCATAGCCTTGGACCACAAATCATTACTCCTATGGAAACATTCCTTTCCTTACAAATATTTAATTGGCATTTATTAAAGTCTTGGAGCCAATCTATGTTCACTATGCTAGAGACGTTAACACTAGGTTTCAACCACAAATCACTATTCCCTATATTTCATGCCTTTTCACCATATCACAGAAGCATCTACGTAGAAAAGTTTTAAAATGCACACACTACTTTAACAAGAAAGTGCCTTCCTTAGACAGTTTAATAGATTCATATTATATATCTGATGTGTAAGATTTTCTTGAAAATATATAGACTGTGGAATTTGGGAAACCTTATTTTTACATCAAATGTATGTATCCACATTTGAAGACTCAAAATCGATAAATGATATATGTAACAGACATATTATTCTTAAATATCTTTTAAGTAAAAAAGTAAAGTTACATATGGCATATTCATTTGGGAAAAGAAGAGATTATCTTGAAAACTAACAAACATAATAATAAAAAATAGCCTTGAATAGCTTAGTGATCCCCTCAAGATCTCACTATTAAGGTCCCAAATATTGTGTACTTGTAAAATCAATCATCAACAGGACTATGACATACATTTTTTCATGAAGATATATCATTTGAGTTGAATATAAAATTAATCATCAACAATGACTGGCTTATATGTTTTTACATAAATATGTATATGCATCATTTGAATTGCGTACATGTACTATATTCTATGATTTTATTACGATCATTGGACACTTAAGAAATACACCAATTGCTAATTGTATCCCATACTCGGGGGGGTCACTCACAAAAAAATGTGAATATCACGTGAGTTCAACAGAACCATAATTTTAATTTATGAAACTTACAGAAATATATTTACATAAGGGTATGATTTAAATTTTTTTCAAAAAAATTTACAGATTCATAAAGAAAAGGGGATATTATATAGATTTAAAAATTCACAAATAAGGGATTTAAAATATAGGCCTTGAACGCACGCGATAGGGATATTTTACATATAGTGACCCCCCCGAGATCCCATACATGTTGAGGAAATAAAATTTCCATACACCTTGTGTCAATCATTCTCGAAAAGGACATGGTAGTATTTGCACAAGACTTTTATTCATTCTTCCGACCAATTATAATTATTTTTAAAACATTTTAAAGACTTTTTTCTTTCTATCATCAATGTGAGGTGGAGTTTTTAAAACGTTGAGCTAGTTCTATGTTTAAGGGAACCTATTCTATATTTCAAACCCTATTGCGAGAGTAGATGATATTAGAAAACCATGTAGTGTGCACCATGTTAGAAAACCATTTGTGTGCACTCAAATGCTAGTATACATAGTTTCAACAAGCGATGCCTCTGTGCTTGAGCTACAGTCAAGTTTTGAAGTATTTGTCAAGAAAACACAATGGGATAAGCAAAGCATATAATACAAAGCACAGACTTATTCAAAGTGAATTTCAACATGCCTGCACGAGACTTAAGTTTTAAAGTGTTTAGTATGTTGGATACGGCACATGCAAGCCTAGAATGCAAAGCAAATAATACTTAACAAGGATACACTTGTGAATTTCAACTTGTCATCACCCCCATAACAAAATATTTGTTTATACTCAAGGTCTAAGTGATTATATGTCCATGAATGTAAGACTTAGGAAATTAGCTATCAAGATAGACAGATAAATAGATACATAGATTATACATAGATGGATTTGACTGTAGATAGATAGTAGACATGTGTTTCTTTTTTGGGGGGCTGAAATTTGTTAGAGAATTGTGAATCATGTGCAGGTTAGTGAGCGGGAGACTCCATGTGGAGGTAGAAGGAAAGGGGTTTGTATCCACTTGGATTGAACTCCTTTTCATTCAATGTATAAAAAAGTCATTCAATGTATAAAAAAGTCATTGTTATATATATGGCATATTATATGCCTACATAATGGTGAGGGATAGGTTCAAACATGATTATGCCCTTGTGAAAGTAGCTTCTTATGTGAACACTTTCTTGCTAAGCAAGTCACTAACAACCCACACACAAGGGATCTGGCATGCTCAAGACTAAAAGATAAAAAATGTTCCATGTTGCATGCATGGAATAAGATTCTAAGTTTTTAAAGTGATCCATCATAAAATTATTGCAGCAAAATAATCTCCTCCATAAAGTGACTGGGCAATCCCTACTGTAACTAAGATAAAGCATTCTATGAGAAATAGCATTATAACCTCTTCCAAGTGTGTACGTAAGAACTCAACCTTAAGTTAATGTGTTGATTTTTTAAAATATTGTTGTAATATTGTGTTTTGTCTTTAGTAAGGCTAGTATTATCGGGAAATAACATAACTACACCATAAGGAAGGGAGGATTTCCCAAAGACTTATATTTTGATTAAAAAAACATACAGTTTTTACATGCTTTCCCCATGTTCTTCATTTTTAACATGTCTTAATTTTCCTCAATTGGATTGTGTAGTTTTTAAGAAGACTTATATGATTGTTCTCCACTTCAAGTGTGAGCATCGAGGAAAAAATACATCATAGGGAAGTAATTCTTACCTAAGTAATTATATGATTGTTATCTACTTCAAGTGTGGGCATCAAGGAAAGAGTACATCATAGGGGAGAAAGGCTTACCTAAGTACTGATAACTTGATTGCAAATATCAAATATCTATATGTTTCTCTAAAATTTGTCACTATAAAGATGTAAAATAGGTAGATGATACATGTACCAAACATACTAGTCTTAAATATCATTAATGTAAAAGGAAAGTTACATATGACATGTTCAATATTTGGGAAAGGAAGTGACAAACACATCAATAAAAAACAACCTTGAATGTGAATGAGGTGGTAGATCAAGTGGTGAAGGTGTTTGTCTAGGACTAAAAGGTCCCGGGTTCAATACCTTACTAAGTGCTTCCTCCAGCGGCATCACCTACATGCGGACAAATAAGCCGCTATGGGTGAGCACCTATGAGCGATGAAAAACGGTAATTATGGGAGGATCTTGGGCCTCAGGGGAAAATAAACAAGTTTTAATAGCTTAGTGATCCCCTCAAGTTTTCACTTTTAAGGCCCCAATACTGTGTGTGTACTTGTAAAATTAATCATCAATGACTATGAATTATACATTTTTGCATAAAGATATATCATTTGAGTTGAGTATGAATTTAATCATCATTATAACTTATACGTTTTTGCAGAAAGATGTATCATATGATCTGAGTACATGTATTATATTCAATGATTTTATTACAATCGTAATAAAATTTTAAAAAAATACACTAATTCGCAACTGTATCCCATGTTGAGGGAAAGTATTTTTCCACAAACCTTTCGTAAATTGTTCCCACTAAGCGTTCAAGAGGAGATGGTAATATTTAAACAAGTATTTTCTTCATCCTAGTTCTAGGTTAAAGTGAACCTATGCTATTTCAAACCCTAAATAGTACGTATATTATGAGTAGACCATATTAGAAAACTATGTTATGTGTAGTAAAACACTAGGGTTGATTGTATTAGAAAACCACTTTGTGTGCACTCAAATGCTAGTATACATAGATGCCTCTATGCTCTAGCTATGGTCAAGCTTTGAAGTATTTATTTGGTTGTCAAGCAAACACGAAAGGATAAGAAAAACAAAGAATGGAAAGCACATATTTTTAAATTTATACTTAACTAGGATACCTCTCGTGAATTTCAACATGCCACAAGCAAACACGAAAGGATAAGAAAAACAAAGAATGGAAAGCACATATTTTTAAATTTATACTTAACTAGGATACCTCTCGTGAATTTCAACATGCCACAAGACACAGGATTTGAATTGTTTAATACTATGTTGGATACGGCATGAAAGCCTAGAACACAAAGCAAATAATTTATAGGTGTGAATTTCAACATGTCATCACCCCTAACGAAGGATTTGGTTATGCTCGAGGTCTATATCTGATCGTATCATGTGAATGTGAGACTTAGGAATTTGGTTATTTTAGGCTTGGAGGAATGCATTATGAACTAGTCGAGTAACTAGAAACCTATGCATGTCTTGTAACGTATTGGTTCCATGTTGTTAAGCATTGGCTCGACTACAAATGAGACGCTTAGACTTAAATGAGAGGTTCACATGGTTAGATGAGAAAAGACTCCAAATGGTTTTATTGTAAGATGAGAAAAGACTCCAAAAGGTTTTATTGTATGAAGCTAGAAATATCAAATATCTTGGGAGGTAGCACCAACAAGTTTCCACACACAAGGCATGGTTGGCAACAATTGGTTGGTAGATAGAGCACTATAAGCAAATCCTATGTGCTGAGTTTACAAGGTTCCAGTGGTTTTTCTTTTTTGGCAGCTAGTTGAAGCGTGGAAAGTGACCCTGCGAAATTGATCATATACACACCCCTTCCTTGGAGTGGGATTTGGTGAGGACTGAGGGTAGGGCATTGTAGGTCCCTCATTGTCATTATTTGAAGGGAATAGAGTTCCACATTGAGATTAGTGAGGGGAATGTATTAGGGAAAGGAGAATGTTCGGGGCATATCCTTCCTTGGAGTGGGATTTGGTGAGGACTGAGGGTACGGCATTGTTGGTCCCTCATTGTCGTTATTTTTCAAGGGAATAGAGTTCCACAGGGAAAGGAGAATGTTCGGGGCACATACTTCAAGAGTTCTTCGTTGTACCGATCATCTTTCGCCGGCCTTCTTGTTTGGTGGTGAGCGTTGTGCAGCTGTTTCTTCCAGAGAGTAAGGTGGCGTTGTATTCTCATAACATATAGCGGCGTTGTACACTTAAAGAAAGGAAAAACACACGCAGACATTAATCACCATGAAGTTTGGGAAACGCCTGTACAGCCAGCTAGAGGAAACCTTGCCTGAATGGAGAGACAAGTATCTCTCCTACAAGCAGCTCAAGAAGCACGTTAAGCTCCTTTCTAGCCCAGAGCCAGACACTATAACACAGGCAGTTGAAGGTCTTATTAGAGATGAAGGAGGAGATAATCGTGTAGATAACTCAGCTAGTTTTCCTGCTAATTGCTCTACATCATCAATATTGTCGGCTGTAGACAGCAAGAACCCATCTGTCGATGGGCGTGGAGCTGTGTTAGTGGAGAATGGAAAACTAAGTAGCTGCGCTAACAGCGCTGAAATTATCGATCCGTGCCATCCTCTTTTGTCTGCTGTGGACCTTAGAAGCTTGACAGCTGAAGAGATGGACTTCCTTCACCTTCTGGACGCAGAGCTCGACAAGTTCAACACTTTTTTCATGGAGAAGGAGGAAGAGTTTGTCATACGCTTGCAGGTGATGCACCAGGGTTACCTACATGGCATTGTGTGATCTATGCATTACATTTGAATGTATTGCAGATGATAGTCACTCCAATTACTGTTGCATTTGTTGTGATTATGTCGTCTCTCCAATTACTGCTGCATTGGTTGTGATTAGATCTGATTATGTACGATTCTCCATCTCAAGCTGCAGGCGGTGAAGGAAAGGATCGAATCTGTGAAAGACAAGCTTACCTCGGCGAGTGCTTCTTCTTTCCAAGGGGGTTCTTTATATGAAGAGATGATCAACATAGGGAAAGACATCGTCAACTTCCATGGAGAAATGGTCCTCTTGGAAAACTACAGCTCCTTGAACTACACAGGTGAAATCCCTACGCCTTTCCAGGCTAATTGCAGATGCCCTCCCTTCGCCTTGGTCTCATGTCCCCCCTGATTGAAGGTGGATTTCAAGAGCCACTAATATTAATTGCTCGAATCTTGCTTAGCCATCCTTACACATGATTTACTGTGCTGGTGGACGTAGGGCTGGTTAAGATTCTGAAGAAGCATGACAAGAGGACAGGTACCCTCCTTCGCATGCCTTTCATCCAGAATGTTCTGCACCAGCCTTTCTTCACCACAGAGCTGCTATCCAAGCTTGTTTGTGAGTGTGAGGTGAGCTTGCAGTTGCTTTTTCCAACCCCCTCTCTTTCTATCGAAGAGAATCGTAGTCCTTCCATGGCTTTCCAGATGTCTGATCAAGATCAAGCAGCCCAACTCCCAAAAGCAGACAATCATGATGCTACGATAATTGATTCAGCATCCTCTGATGAAAGGAAGCGAGCTCCTATAATTGACGCCGGATTAGAGCAAGTTAATTACTTCCATGGAGAAGACGTCCATAAAAGCATAATTGCTGCTCTAAGAACTATCAAGGATATTAGAAGGGGTAGTTGTACATAATACAGTATGTTTTCTTTACCCCCGTTGAGCGCAGAAGAAGACTATCGTAAGAAACTTGCAGTGCCTATCTGTTGTTTGTCATAAATAGGACTAGCGCTTGGACCATTTTGGTCACGGACCATGGTCGTGGTTGAACTCTCTCGTACTACTCAGCCCTAGATTTTGAAGGGTAGCCCTATTATTTGTTTTGAAGGACTAAAATACTGCCTTCCCTTCTTTTAAAAAAAAGGGGCTTCTCAAATTTAGTAAAGACCTTTCTTTTACATACCCTTCCAAGGTTTTATTATTCTCATTCTACAAATATTATGAATCTTTAGATAACATTTATTTTCTTCAACACAAAACCAGTAAAACAATCATAATTGAAAAATGAGATTGAGCAATATATGACGTATTCACACAATGGTGTAAAGATAGTATTTTAAAGTTTTGAAGGGGAGTCTACATTACAACTCATGTAAGATTTGAAGTCTTCTTTCTTTCTTTCAAACTTTTCCACACCTCAAGTATTTCACCCCAATCAACATCTTTCATGATATGTGGAGCAAAAAGTGAGATGAACCGCAAGCATGCCAAGAGTTTTGAAGTCCAAACCATATCTACGTATGCTTTTGATCTTGTTTTGTTTAGAGAAGCCTCCCTCACAAATACCAGAGCTAGCTGGTAGTGTCACAACAATTTGTCATAACGTGCATGAAACATTTATTGCCATTCTAATTCAGATCCGCATTGTTGCCATGCATCAATGAGTCTCAAAGATGGATAAGACTCATACAATGTACTGGAAACAAATCTAAATAGTTCCAAGTCACAATGTTTTTTATCAGTGATTGGCACTAATCTCACTCCATATTTGTCATTAAATCTCTTTAAGAATTCATTTTCTTGTTGTTGGTGAATATCTTCAGCTCTATGATAGGTTTTTTGTGAGAACAATTTTGCAGCATTGAACAAGACAAAATCGTAAAACCGTATCTCGAAGCTATATATAAGCCTTTTAATAAAAAGGCTTTAGCCAACAATATTGAGTCATTTGCACTCCCTCCCATCCCACTTGTAAAGATATGCATATTGAAGGGCATGGTGGTGTATTCTACATTCTTTATCCTTGTATGCAAGAACTCCATTTTGAATAGTTGAAAGCTAAGAAGATAATAATTCTGAGTTTGATTCAAACCTTTTCTCATCATAATATCTATCTCTTAATAGACTTGTTAGGGCATACACATCTCTCCCTATAATGGTTATGTCCACATTATCTTCTTGAAATTTCATGCAGCATCAACAATCATCAACTCAACGTGTTTCTCAATGATTTTTGTTGCATTTTTAACACTTTTTTACCTTAAAATGGCTTGCTTATGTTCCTCTGATGATTCATGAATTAGTAAAGGTTGTTTTTGGATGATTTTACTATCTTCATGGGGTAAAAATTATTTTCATTTGAGTTTCCGTGCATATACACTTTGTTCTCTTCACCTATTCGTGGAAAAACCCATTTAAATTGCAATTTCCACATAGGTAAAAATGTTTGTTTGTATGTATTCTTAACTTCATGATTTTCATTGCCATCATTACTCTAACATTGTTGCTTAATGCACCTCGCATCCTTCAGCTCTTCATCAATAAATTTTTATCATTTTTGCTATTAAATCATATTATTTTATGAGCTTTCAATATAAAATCATATGTAAATTGGCATGGAAAATATAGTGGTGGGTTTGTGTTTTAAAATCCATGTCCAATGTGTGTGTGTGTGTGTGTGTGTGTGTGTGTGTGTGTGTGTGTGTGTGTGTGTGTGTGTGTGTGTGTGTGTGTGTGTGTGTGTTATAACTTTTGAAAGGTTATAAGACACTTTTTGAAGTTTGTTAGTTGTAAAAATGAAAGGGTTTTAGACCTTAGGCTAAAAGACATGTACTCATTTTCTAATATCAAGAAACCAAAACGGAGGTGGTTGAGGAAGTTATGCACGACTCCTTTCTCATGAAAAGGGACTTGTGTCTTCTTTCTTTCTCTCTCTTGGTTGGTGGCTGAGAGAGTGAGTAAAAAAGAGAAAGGAATCTGTAGAAGTTGGTTGCAGAATCTAGCAGAGAAATTTGATGCTATGGAGATGAAGATGAGGATTTGAAGAGTTTCAACGGAGAATTGCCTACATGGTTCCCTCAAATTTTTAATGTTTATTTTCTCTCTTGTTTTTCCCAGGGTCTCAGGGCTGTTGAGACTAGTTTTGTTTTGCAAGTTTGAAGAAAAAAGAGTGCTTGACTTTGAGTATGTTGTGAGTGATGATATAATTTGTGATATGGTGTTTAGTTGTGATGGATATGTTGTTTTAATTGAAATTGTTGAGAAAACAAAATTGTGAGTGAAGATCTGAACTCTGCTCAGTCATAGGACTGAATCAATTGGTGTCCACTAAGAGTCAGAGGAAGTCAGCGAAAGGTATAGGGAAGTAGATATAATCTTTTTGAGTTGAGAGGAAACTAGTCAGAGGAAGTCAGCGAAAGGTATAGGGAAGTAGATATAATCTTTTTGAGTTGAGAGGAAACTAGTTAGAGGCAGATAGGGTCAACTGAGTGTCAAAGGAAGTCAGCTGAGTAGATATAACTTTTTAAGATGAGAGGAAACTAATAAGAGTCAAGTCTAACAGTCAATGGTCTGTCATAATTAGATAGACAGTTTTGTGAGTTTGAGGACGTAAAACAGACTCAACTGGAGGTCATCTGATATCAAACTAGGGGCTGTAAGGTTAAAGCATTGTGAAGTTCAAGGTGTTTGAGTGTTTGTGAGTGTTAGAGGACACAGAAGTAGTCAGGTCTGAGTCAGCTGAGTCAGCACAATAGTTAAGTGAGTCAGATAGGAGTTAGCAAAAGGATGCTGACATGATTATGAGAATCTAGAGGACAAGAGTTAGCAGCTTGTTAGCTAAATCAGACACAGTCAGCAGGTCAACTGAGAGTCAGCTGGGGTCAAATATAGTTAGTAGCAGATCAAAGGAGGTCAGCTGAGGTGTTAGGAGTGAAGATGAGAGTTTTTGAGATTGAGATCTGACTTAGGAGGACATTTTAGTGGGTCAACTGACTAAGAGGGTTCAGGTGTCCAAATCAAAAGCTATCAAGATCAAGAGTTATCTAGAGGTGCACTTAAGAAAATACCATTGAGCTAAAGAGAGGCAAGCCAAGGCCTTCACTTTGTGTGTTGTTTTGTTTAGTGTTTGGGGGTGGTGCCTTGTATACCTAATCTCATCCTACCTACCTATAGTGCTAGTTGTAGCTAGTGTGAGAGTTGGAAAATCCCTCATAGATTTGTGCCCCCACTCAAGAGGGCTCTGAATTGGGTATAGCTTGTGTTGTGAAGAAGCAGATATTACGGAGCACATATATATGTGTACCTATCTAGGGATTCCTTTGTTCTTTGGAGAGGAAGGGGAAGATGCTCATACATTTTTAGAAAATGTGACTACTTCATGTATTCTGAGGGAGCAACAAAGATACTCCAGCAGATAGGAGGGCTACCTTGCCTCAGGGCTAAGAAATGAGGCTAAGGAATGGTTTAATAGTTTGGATAGATAGGTTGAGCGGGATCCAAATAGGTTGGAAGTAGCCTTTAAAACTCAATATTGGAAAGGAAGAGATGGAGCAACCTTATGGTAGAAGATTTTTAGTCTAAAGTAAAAGAAATTGGATGAATATATTGAATATAAAGCTGAATTTTTGAGGTTATGGGGTAGATGGATAAGAGCCTTAACCAATCCTAGAGAGGTGGATTTACTATAGATCTGCAGCCTCTGCTGAAGGCCAAAGTAGAAGAGGTTGAACTTGTTGACTTTGAAGAAGTACAAACACAAGAAAATACATGCAAAAATACATGCAATGGGAAAAGGAGGATGAAGGACCATTAGCAAAAAAAGGAGGGGGAAGTAGAAAAAGAGGGCAAGGAAGAGCAGACTCTACAAGGAGAACACCCTCAGGGCATAAAAATGAGAGATGGTGAGCACAGAGAGAAGCAGATGGAGCAGAAAGAGATAGAAAAATGGAAAGAGGTAGAGGATCCATGATCCCTAATCTACAGTCTTGGAATTGTGAGGAACTAGGACATGGAACAAATAATTACCCTTAGCTTAGTATGAAGCCTAGTCAATCTGTCCCTTCTTATCCACAAGTTGTACCACAAGTACCACCGATTTTAGTAGGGGCCCAAGGACAAAATCAACAGAGTAATCCACGAGTTCTAGAACTACCACAAGAAATAGGAGAGAGGGTGGTACACTTGGTTTGAGTTGGAGAAGCCAAATGAAGAAATGGAAGATGATCTTCCTATGTTTTCATCCACAGATACAATGGACAAAGGTATATCAGTTAAGCATGACAATGAGAGTTTAGACAAGATGGGTGGTTTGTTTAAACTTTTCTCTATGGAATAAGAAGATGTGTTGGGTGAAACATGTCTCAATAAAAAGGATGTTAAATTGGGATCAATGTATGATAGTCAATTGGTGAATGGATGCATGGTTTTTGAGGATTTGTGTGACATTAATGGCTTGATTGATGAGGATGGTGAAAACAATAATGATGGTGAGTCCATATTGGAGATGAGATCTAATGCACAGGTAGGTCCAGGTAAGCCTTGTGTGTGTCTACAAGAAGAGATGCCCATGGTAATGGAAAACCAGGTGATGTGTTTGGATTGCCATCAAAGAGTGATAGCCATGCATTAGGTAAGGAGTATGGAGAAGAGATGCATCTTGAGGCTATGTGTATGGATTTTTCCACATGTTTTGAGAGTGTTGATACAGTTGAGCCGCGATAACCAGGACATAGATGGGGAACTTGACGTGTGTCAAGCAAAAATCTGAGAGGTGTTTTGGGTCTGTGTACATATGGAATGCGTGGTTGTGTGAATAAGCTTTGCCCTGAATGCCCTGGCAGATGTACAGAGTGAATGGTTTTGCAGTGAGTTGGTACACGCACGTTTTTTTTCGGAGCAGATGTTGGAGATTTGGAAGTTTTTTATTGCAATAGTATGGTGTGCGGGTGGTTGCTAAATGCAGGGCACCGACTGGAATGGTCGTGTTTGGTAATCATGATGCTGATGATGATGGCCGTGGGAAGCTCTTGTCCGTTTTGGAAGGTCGTGGGTATTGCACGTGAATTTGAGGCACAAGGTAATGAAAAGGGAGTGGTGACCATTATTGAGGCTTTAAAGGATAAAAGAAATATAATATTAACATGGCCAAATAAAAATAGCCATATGGAGGTTTATTTGGGCTGCCAGCGTGCCACCTCTAGAAGGTTGGCGGGCGTGGCTGCTGGCGACAGAGATGGAAGGGGTGCCGCCTTGCAGGATAGAGGACGGCGGGAAAAGAGAGAGGGCCGCCGGGTAGAGAGTGAGGGTTGCTGCAGCAGACGGGCGTGAAGAGTTTGAGTAGCCGCCGGGTGCTCGCAGGGCTCTGGAGTGCAGTTGCAGACGCTACCGGCAGCAGGTTGTGTGGGAAGGGAGCCGCTGGAGTGAAGGACCTTGGTATCTGGTGTTGCTGCAGAGAGGCGAGGAGAGGAGAGAAGGAAGTGGGCCGCGTGGGTGAAGCCTTGGTGCGAAGGGCTGGTCGTCAAGAGAGGAAGGCTGGCTATAGAGAAGTTGCAGCTGCCGCTGCCTAGTAAGAGAGAAAGCAGCGCTGGTAGTCTGCAGGCACCGACCAGGGGGGCTCTGGAATAATCGAGGGGAGCAGGAGTGAAGCTGGCGGCTGGGAGATGCCAATTCAGCGAGTACATGGGCTGGTGATTGGAGCAGCAAAGAGAGATAGCAAGGGACTGAAGTTGATGTGGCTTGGGCTGGATGCAAGAGAAGGTGATGCTGCGTTGAGCAGTTGGTGTTGGTGCTGAAGAGAAAGCTGCAGAGGCTTTGTGGTTGGCGAAGCTGCTGGTCACGACACACAGAGAGAGAGAGCTACTGAGTGAGGGTTGCTGGCGTGGGCGCCTTCTGAAGAGAGAAGTGGCTGGTTTTGTGTGGGCGATGATTGCAGACAGAGAGTGGATGCTGACCAGAGAGAGAGCCTTGGTTTTTTGTGTGTGTTGGCTGCAGTAGAGGTACTGATGTGTGGGCTGGAGACAGGTGGGACTCGCCTACGACACTTAGCAGGTAGCAGCTGAAGCAGAGAAGAGGGGACAGAGTGGAAGTGAAGGAGGGTTGCTGGTGGGGTGCCCTCTGAAGAGAAGCAGAGACCGGGAGACAGAGGCTTGGTTGTCAGACGCAAGGGTGTAATTCCCTTGGCAGTAAATCCTGGCCGGAGTCCTGGTTTTCGGTGTAATTGCTGAGTTGGTTTATACAGTGTGTATGGTGCTGTGTATGTTTTTTTGCTGAATGATCATTGAGTGTGTTGGTTTTGAGCTGATCTTCTTGGTGTGGGTGGGTGGTGAACTGTGAGAAAGTGTTCCAGCCGGTGGCTAGTGGTGCCCCCGTTCGTGTTGTTGTATCCAAGTTTGGGAGGTGAAGGGCTATAGAGGCAAGTTCTTTTTTCTTTTTTTCACCTCACATTCTTCTGGCTCCCCCACTGAGGAAAGCTCAAGTATTTCTCTTACGAGGTTGTATTCCCCAGAGTAAGAGATTGAAGGAAGGTGTTTCTAATTTTTCTTGGGATTTGAAGGGAAGCTTGGGGAATAAAATGATGTCATATCCAGAGTTTTTTGGTGGGCCTAATGAAGATGTAGCAGATTTTCTTGAGAGGTTCGAGGTTGCTTGCATTAGCAACCTTGTTGATAATGAAGAGCAGGTGTTGAAACTTTTGAGGATCTTTTTGAAGAGTGATGCTAGAGATTGGCTCAAAGGTTTTGAATCAAAGGAAGCTAAGGCTGTACCACCTAGTGTTTTGACATTAGACAGGTTGACAGAGGCTCTTTTGGAGCGGTTCCAGTGAGTTAAAGACTCAAGTGTGCTATGGCAGGAACTCAATGATTTGCGACAAGGACAAGGACAAAACGTGGATGATTTTTTGCATGTGTTCACAGGGTTATGGGATCGATGGTGCTTTTCTTTGCAAAGTGAGGCTCTCCCGATGTTTGTGAAGAAAGGATTGTTTGTAAGTGGTTTGCTTCCTGCGTTGAAGCTCAAGGTCAAAGGGAAGAAACCCAAAACGTTTGAGGATGCTGTGCAGATTGTAAGGGACAAGGAGTGGAAGATGAAGAAGATGGCAGAGTGCAGTATGCATTCAGAGGGTGTGCATGAGGATCTCTTTAATGCTGGAAAGGATGCCAAATGTTTTTTGCTGGAAGGAATGCCTTCAAGGTCAAAGCAGGTGAATAAATGTATGCTTGATAAGCCGTCAGGGTTCTTTTCGTGGTTGAAAGGGTGTCCAAATGAGGATTCCATACAGGTTAAAAAGCCAAAGCAAAAGGAGTGCTTGACAGGTCTTGAAGAGAAGCCATTGTTCTTGGAAAGCGGGGTAGTTGAAGACGTTATTATGCCGAATGAAGAGATGGAGGTGCCAATTTGTGTAGAGGAAGAGATATCCTTGCAATCGAATGTCCATGCTGTTGTGGAAAGTAATTTGGAATGCTCTCTTGGTGACGACTTGGTTGTGGTTGTGGATGTTGAACATATGTGTGATAACACACCCATGTGGGAGGGTAAGCAGGTTCTTTTGGCCAACAAAAAAGATGCTTTTCCGAATGATATTTGTTTTGATGATTCTTCTATACAAACCATTACCAAGGAGGACAGGGTAGAGAGCTTTTCACTTGAGGATGATGATGTGAGTGCTTATATGTGTGGACAAGATGTGGACCATGAGCTGATTGCTTTGAAGAATGAAGAGGAGCAGGTCATTGCGGACTTCTTGGATGAGCATGTTTATGATTGTGAGAATGTGATTGATGCTGTGGATGTTTCCTTGTCTGATGAGCCAAGTGATATGGATCTTATGCATGAAGATGAAACCTGGATGGGCATAGACAAGAATGTTATGGATGATTGCTTTGATGTGACTTTGGACAAGAAAGATGATGATCCCCTGTATGCTTTGATTAGAGGATGGTGTTCACAAGTGGTCTTGAATTTGATGATGAGTGCTGCCATACAACAGGTTAGACAGATGAGTCTATGCATTGTGGGTTATCACTTATGTGATGCTTTGAAGCAGGAATCGACCAAATTCTTGGACAAAGAAGACAGGATGTGTGATGAGGATGTTACAAAGGGGCTTTTAGCTGCTATGGGTGAGAATGATGTGGTGATAAAGGAGAAGCTTTCAATGAAAAAGATGGATATATGGTCAAAACAGGTACTCTTGGATGTTAAAGTTGAATGGTGGTCTATGCGTTTTGGACATGGTTTGCATGCAGATGTTGAGGGTGCTTATCTTCTCAAGTGGTGGCAGTGTATTGATCAGTCCTTGTTCTTTCAAGAGCCTTTATGCTGGCATGGTGAATTTAAAAGGATGCTCTTTGACCCAGGTGGGTGGATGTGGTATGCTATGATGTTAAGTTGGGTGATACAACTTTGGCCGTTTGATCCAGGAATATGAATGCAAGTTCTTGTTTACTGCTAGGACATGAATGTCCTGCAGGCTCGGGGGTTGGCAAAGTATGTCAAGAAAAAATCTGAGAGGTGTTTTGGGTCTGTGTACATATGGAATGCGTGGTGTGTGAATAAGCTTTGCCCTGAATGCCCTGGCAGATGTACAGAGTGAATGGTTTTGCAGTGAGTTGGTACACGCACGTTTTTTTTTCGGAGCAGATGTTGGAGATTTGGAAGTTTTTTATTGCAATAGTATGGTGTGCGGGTGGTTGCTAAATACAGGGCACCGACTAGAATGGTCGTGTTTGGTAATCATGATGCTGATGATGATGGCCGTGGGCAGCTCGTGTCCGTTTTGGAAGGTCGTGGATACTACACGTGAATTTGAGGCACAAGGTAATGAAAAGGGAGCGGTGACCATTATTGAGGCTTTAAAGGATAAAAGAAATATAATATTAACATGGCCAAATAAAAATAGCCATATGGAGGTTTATTTGGGCTGCTAGCGTGCCACCTCTAGAAGGTTGGCGGGCATGGCTGCTGGCGACAGAGATGGAAGGGGTGCCGCCTTACAGGATAGAGGACGGCGAGAAAAGAGAGAGGGCCGTCGGGTAGAGAGTGAGGGTTGCTGCAGACGGGCGTGAAGAGTTTGAGTAGCCGCCGGGTGCTCGCAGGGCTCTGGAGTGCAGACGCTACAGGCAGTAGCAGGTTGTGTGGGAAGGGAGCCGCTGGAGTGAAGGACCTTGGTATCTGGTGTTACTGTTGCAGAGAGGCGAGGAGAGGAGAGAAGGAAGTGGGCCGCGTGGGTGAAGCCTTGGTGCGAAGGGCTGGTCGTCAAGAGAGGAAGGCTGGCTGTAGAGAAGTTGCAGCTGCCGCCGCCTGGTAAGAGAGAAAGCAGCGCTGGTGGTCTGCAGGCACCAACCAGGAGGGCTCTGGAATAATCGAGGGGAGCAGGAGTGAAGCTGGCGGCTGGGAGACGCCAATTCAGCGAGAACACGGGCTGGTGATTGGAGTAGCAAAGAGAGGGCTGCTCTTAGCAAGGGACTGAAGTTGATGTGGCTTGGGCTGGATGCAAGAGAAGGTGATGCTGCATTGAGCAGTTGGTGTTGGTGCTGAAGAGAAAGCTGCAGAGGCTCTGTGGGTGGTTGGCGAAGCTGCTGGTCACGACACACAGAGAGAGAGAGCTGCTGAGTGAGGGTTGCTGGTGTGGGCGCCTTTTGAAGAGAGAAGTGGCTGGTTTTGTGTGGGCGATGATTGTAGGCAGAGAGTGGATGCTGACCAGAGACAGAGCCTTGGTTTTTTGTGTGTGTTGGCTACAATAGCGGTGCTGATGTGTGGGCTGGAGACAGGTGGGACTCGCCTACGACACTTAGCAGGTAGCAGCTCTGAAGCAGAGAAGAGGGGACAGAGTGGAAGTGAAGGAGGGTTGCTGGTGGGGCGCCCTCTGAAGAGAAGCAGAGACCGGGAGACAGAGGCTTGGTTGTCAGACACAAGGGTGTAATTCCCTTGGCAGTAAATCCAGGCGGGAGTCCTGGTTTTCGGTGTAATTGCTGAGTTGGTTTATACAGTGTGTATGGTGCTGTGTATGCTTTTTTGCTGAATGATCATTGTCTGTGTTGGTTTTGAGCTGATCTTCTTGGTGTGGGTGGGTGGTGAACTGTGAGAAAGTGTTCCAGCCGGTGGGGCTGGTGGTGCCCCCGTTCGTGTTGTTGTATCCAAGTTTGGGAGGTGAAGGGCTATAGAGGCAGGTTCTTTTTTCTTTTTTTCACCTCACAACGTGCTCATCAGAGACTGATAGCCATGCGTTAGGTAAGGAGGATGGAGAAGAGATGCATCCTGAGAGGCTATGTGCATGGATTTTTCCACATGTTTTGAGAGTCTTGATACAGTTGAGCCAGATAACCAGGATATAGATGGGGAACGTGACGTGCCAATGGATGATGCTATTTGGGAATTTTTGGCAAGAATAAATACACAACAATATGAAGAGAAAATTATTGGGATAAGTAACCAAGTGCAGAAGATAGAGTGTTTGCATATGAATAAATGTGTTGATTCTTTATTACTTTCGGTGGAAATGGATAACGATTTGTATGAATGTTCAGATGAGTTGGATGCGGATGATCCGGGTTTGGAGGTACTTCAAAGATGAGGCATTGCATGACTTGTTAACTCATGAGAGCAGGAAGGGAGTAATTCATCCTTTACCTATGCAAGATGAGGATGTTTTTAATATTGAGGAAAATGTTTCAGAAATGATCCAGGTTGGGTTGGATATGGACACAGATGAAAGTAAATTTTAGGAGAATGTTGGAATGAAGGCCAGTTTGGATAATGCACAACAGATTTTTTGAGTTTGGATTATGATCCTTATAGGAAAAATATGTTTGATGAAATGCCTGATGAGCATGAATTTGAAATTACACATATTTTGAAAAACATGATGTTTGAAGTTAAAGACTTCTTTACTACAGACAGGTGTATGCATATGCCATATACCTGTATGTTGCAGATTGTTATGATGTTTGAAGTTAAAAACTTCTTTACAGATAGGTGTATACATATGCCATATAATTGTATGCTGCGAATTGCTATGATTTCTAATTTTCCATTTTATCCTGGAGAGTATGCATGCTTGTTGATGGCACTTTGATTGGTTGTCATAATTCCATTTGATCCTGGAGTATCATGACAGCAATTGTCCATAGCAAAAAAGCTATCTAGAGCGGGAACATCAAGAAAAGATCAAGATCATAAGAGCAAAATTTATAAGGGGGGATGGCTACTATGATAAAAGAACAGATGCAATTACACATTGTGGCATTAGGGAAAATTTGGACTCATGTACCTATGGCATCATTGGCAACCAGAACGCTCACCACCTGTTCACTCACCACTACATATACCTATCTGCATTCCCTCCTCCACCCACGACTCTCGGAAAAAAGAAGACTCCTTAATACCAAAAACAAAAGCACCCCTAGAATTTTCCTACCTTCCTTCCTAAAGAAAAACTTGCCATTCTATATCCTCTAGCTCCCTCGCTTCTCTTTCTTTTTTCATTCTCCATGTTCTTCTGGATCTCTCCCTGCATCAACGTGACCTCTTGTCTTTTTTAAGTAGGAGAATGGCCTTATACATTATTCACCCATTTATTTTCTGTAAGATTCCTCCCCAGCCTCTCAAAATGTCCAGCATCTTCTCCTATAATCAATCCCTCTTCAGAAATATAAAAGACCTTGTTTCTAACTGTTTTAACCTAGAGAGAGAAAATATTCTAGAGAGAGAATATTCAGATTTTTAATATTTTTGGATAGAAAATTATCTCATCTTATTAAAATAAGTTCCCCTTAAACAGAAATTCAAAAAGAACTTTCCAATGTGCAATTGGAATTAATTGGAAATGGGTATAAAGGACCTTAGCCTAAGGGTCTAGATTTTCAGAAATTTTTGGATTATGGTCCAATTAAGGTTCCTATGGGCCAATAGCATCAATCCATGTGTAGGGAGGAGATAAATCCAATTTTGTAAAAGAAGATACCCAAAAATGAGTAAATGCTCACATAAGATGAAGAGTTGAAAATGTACAAGGTTTATTAGTAAAAAACTATGAGCAATATTAAAAATATGAGATATTTTGGGTATAATGATTTCATATTGACACTATGTAAGGAAGGGGAGTTCTTTAATGGAGGTGCATATTTCACATAAGATGAAGAGTTGAAAATGTACAAGGTTTATTAGTAAAAAAACTATGAGCAATATTAAAAATATGAGATATTTGGGTATAATGATTCCATTTTGACACATATGTAAGGAAGGGGAGTTCTTTAAAGGAGGTGCATATTTCACATGCTTGAATGAGTTTTAAACTCATAAAAATTGAGATATTTTATCTCTCCTCTCTCCTAATTCAAGTCTAGTTACAAAAAGTTAGCTCAACTGACCTAAAAATGGTCAAAAATTGACCAAACTGAGTTGGAAAATTCTAGAATCAGTTTGTTTGGTTAGGAGCTCAATTTTTCCTATAAATAGAAGCCTCCCCTTGTTGAAAAATAGATAGTGTTTATGCATCGTTACTCTACTCCACCTAAACCAAGAACTATGAATTCATTAATAATTCACTAGGTTTTGGAGCTTCTCTCTTTCTTCAATCCCCATTAGTGGCTCCATCAACATACTTAACCAATTGATTGGTTGGGAGCCTCTACCGTGAACAAAGAATCAAGCAAATTGTAAGGTAATTAGTGAATATTGATCATTTTCTATAATTTCTCAATGTTTCTCTCTTCTCAACCCCTCTCAAGCTTGAGAAGCTTAATTGGAATGGTTTTTGAATGCTATTCAAGTTAATTGATGAATGGTAGTTAGAAGTTACATAATTTGATGAATGCTATTGAAGTTAATTGATTAATGATAGTTAAAATTACATAAATTTCTATTTATGCTTAATTCAAATGGTTTTTATGAAATTTCTCTCTCTCACTCAAGAAATGGTCATACTCATGACCCATTCTCAATCCAAATGAAGCTTTTCATAAAGCTTTTCCTTAATCCAAGATTAAGCTATGCTTGAGGCCAAATTAATGGCTTTTTTCTATGCTTTTAGTTTATGTATATTGATGATTCAATCCATTATGGATTGATGATCCAATTAGAGACCATTCTAATTATTTCCTTAATGATAAGCTTTATTCCTTAGAAAATTTGAGATTTATCAGTCATAGTAGCGGAGCTATGGCAAAATTTTTATAAAAATTACGCATAAAATAATTTCATTCAAAGCATAAAAAGAGGACTTCCTACCATATTCTAGGAATTATCATCCTAGATTAATTGAAAGAATCTCATTATAATCATGGAGAAATTGAATTTTAATATTATGCATAAAGGATAAGTTTTTATATCAAAAGTGTTATTTTTACCATTTTTATTTCATGCATAGAAGTATACATAATGGATAAATTTTTATATCAAAAGTGTTATTTTTACCATTTTTATTTTCATGCATAGAAGTATGCATAAAGGATAAATTTTTATATCAAAAGTGTTACTTTTATCATAATTGAATTTCATGCATAAAGGTATGCATAAAAGTTGATTATTTTATTATAAAAGTGTGACTTTTATCATAATTGAATTTCATGCATAAAGGTATGCATAAAAGTTGATTATTTTATTATAAAAGTGTGACTTTTATCATAATTGAATTTCATGCATAGAGGTATGCATAAAAGTTGATTATTTTATTGTAAGAGTGTTACTTTTATCATATTGGATTTCATGCATGGAGGTATGCATAAAAGATATTCTTTTTATACTAAAAGTTTGATTTTCATCATAAATGGATTTTATGCATAACTTAGATGCATAAGAGAAATTCTTTTATTCTAAAAGTGTAATTCCTACCAAATTGAATTTATGTATAAGAAGATGCATAAAAATTTAATTTTTAAGTCAAAAGTGTCATTCTCATCTAAATTGAATTTATGCATAGGAAGATGCATAAAAGATTGATTTTTAATTCAAAAGTGTCATTCTCATCTAAATTGAATTTATGCATAGGCAGATGCATAAAAGATTGAATTTTAATTCAAAAGTGTCATTTTCATTTAAAATGAATTTATGCATAGGAAGATGCATAAAAGATTGATTTTACTTCGGAAGTATTAATCTCCTTAAATGGAATTTATGCATAAGTAAATGTGTAAAGAAATCTTATATCAAATATAAGAAATATCTTGTATTCTATAAATAGATATGAGATGTGATAGAATGTGATAAGAGGTGTATAAGAGGTGATAAGAGGTGATAAGATGAATTAAGATGTGATAAGATGTGTATGGGATGAGGTAAGAAGTGTATGTGATAGGATAAGATGTATATGGGTTGTGATAGGGCGAGAATGGATGTGATGTAAAAGATTAGATGTGAAGGCATATGGGGTTATATGAATGGGAATGTGGAAATGGATGTATGTATGTGGATGTGTGGATGTGGAGATGGGAGTATGGATGTATGAATGTCAAAATGGATGTATGCATGAAGATGTATATGCAAAGATGTGAATGTGGATGTAGATGTGGATGTATAGATGTGAATGGGAATGTGGATGTGAATGTGGATGTGGATGTATAGATGTGAATGGGAATGTGGATGTGGATGTATGTATGTATGTGGATGTAGATGTGCATGTATAGATATGAATGAAAATGTGGATGTGAATGTGGATGTGGATGTATGTGAATGTGGATGTAGATGTGGATGTATAGATGTGAATGGAAATGTGGATGTGGATGTATGTATGTATGTGGATGTAGATGTGGATGTATAGATGTGAATGGGAATGTGGATGTGGATGTATATGAATGTGGATGTAGATGTGGATGTATAGATGTGAATGGGAATGTGGATGTGGATGTATGTATGTATGTGGATGTAGATGTGGATGTATAGATGTGAATGGGAATGTGAATGTGGATGTGGATGTATGTATGTATATGGATGTGGATGTATGAATGAGGACGTGATAATGGATGTATGCATGTAGATGTGGATATATGGATGTGAATATGAATGTGGATGTGGATGTGGATGTGTGGATGTGGATATGGATGTGTATGTATGAATGTAGATATGGGATGTGGATGTATAAATGAGGATGTGAAAATGGAGGTATGCATGTAGATGTGGATGTATGGATGTGAATGTGGATGTGGATGTGGATGTATGGATGTGGATATGGATGTGTATGTATGAATGTGGATATGGGATGTGGATGTATAAATGAGGATGTGAAAATGGATGTATGCATGTAAATGTGGATGTATGGATGTGAATGTGAATGTGTATGTGAATTAATGTGTCGTCGATATGAGGGAATGGATGAGAATGAGTACACATTGAATGGAATGTGGAATAAGTAATGTGGACTAAGGAGGGATAATGTGGAAAGACGAGAGTTCGATTTAGAAACTGTATTTTGTGACTGTTTGTAAATGACTGTTTTATGTTAAGAATGCTGGGAAAGCATTTTGACCGTCTTGTGGATTAAGGTCATGAAGACCTAACTGTTAAAGTTGCAACTGCTGACGGAGAGTCAATGGAGGACGTCTCGCGTAGCAAGGTCGACCGAGGTCTTGACGAGCCTCGGTTCGATTTAAATGGTGAGCTTCCAGTACGGTGGATGAGGGACCAAGGAAGCGGCCTATGAGTGAAGCGCTAGGTCACCTGCGAAGGATCCTAGAGAGTGCTGACCATACGGTGCTCGGGCTCTGGGTCGTCGAAGATACCCACACGTGCGTCGTGGAAGATATTGGAACAAGGAGTAAGAGTTGTTTTGTGAAACCGGGCATGGATCTGGTTGATTGACCTTGCTGGTCTTCAATGGATGAGGAGTCCATGGCTCTTTATATGGATCTGTTGGTTGATCTTGCTGATCTTCAACGAGAGTCCATCTTGATTTTTATAAGTGATTATATTGCCGAGTATTATGGGCTAGGAACTATTGAAAAGGCCCCTGTGTGGACAGGTGGTGAGCGTTCTAGTTGCCAATGATGCCATAGATACTCTGATGAAGGAATGATTGGAAATTATGAATCAACCGGATAAATTGGAAGATTATGATCAGTGGTACTATGGTTTCATTAAAGGATTGTTTTAAAGTTAGCTGATGCTAAGAAAAAGGCAATTTCATATTGGGTGTGTAAGTGGTGTGGCTAGTTTTATGTTTGCATGAACTTCCGGCTAGGGGGCCTTGGAACTCTTTTCCTTGGTACCCGGGACAAAACCTAACCAAATTCCAAATTGGATCCCATCACTACAGTGGTTGGGCGATTGGCTAACCCATGGGATCGGATGGGGTTAGGCTGGACTGATGGATCCGTAAATCGAGACTCAATTTCCGTTATTACGATAGATGAAGTAAGTCCCAGATAGTAATTGTTCTATGGATAGGAATCAACGGTTGTGCCTCTTGATGGGGAAAAAAGCGTTGATCCCAATAGGTGCAGTCGGATCAGTTTGATCACTATTAATGGTCTTGACTACGTTAGAGTAAAAAGTTATCCTGGAGGAATCGCCCGTGCTTTCCGGATAAGGGAAGTTTTTTCGGGTTCGGTTTTGGAAAAACCGACCGATTAGTCTTTTGTCCGGATATCCATGGACGAGGCCCCGAGTGTGGGACCCTGCCTCACGCAAGAAGTGCTACTTCCGCTGCTAGTACCCCGAATCCGTTGTGCGGTGGGAACAGAGATCTCACAGTTGGTATCAGAGCATTTGGCTAATAAAGATCAACTGAGAAACCAAATATGTCAAAAATTTATCAAGAAGCACAAAAAGGTTATAATTGTGTGATATAATTCATACAATTTGATATTCAAACTGCAATTCGTAATTTGGTAATTGGGTCTTCAGATGGAAATACCGTAATTATATAGAATCCCTGACTTGCTCGAGGCCTAGATATGATGGTATTTACCTTATAATTCCAAGGGCCGTGACTACCCGTATATACCGAAAGTATACTGCAGCTCTTTACTGACAGTATATATGAGTAAAACTAAGACTTGAAATTATAAGCGTTAATGCTATCCAGATGATGATTTCGAATGTGGTTGATATGATTTTTAATTCTATTTGAGAATTGATGAATTGATTTGGATTCTGATTGAAAAATGATGATTTCTGAAATTTAGTTAAAATATAATAACCTGAACGAAACCACAATGAGGATGAATGGGACGAGTCCCTTTGATGATATTCATAACTGGAATGATGATAATGAATTCAGTAAATCACTATGAGATTAGTGGATTGTGCTGCCAGATTGCTACTGTTAACACTTGACCGGTAGATCAAGTTAAGGGATGACAAATTGAGAACTTGCTTGATTGAAATTCCCGTGGAGGAATGTTCAGAAGGAAATTTTTTTGGTCTAATGGACCATTATCATGTTAAAGATATGAATGATATGATCTGAATGAATTGTTGATGAGTTCTAAGGGATATTTATCCCAGTATTCTGTTGGGTTGACCAGAATATAAGGAACCCCAGAATAAAATTGGATCTTAAGAAAAAGAGTTACCCTCTACCTTGCGAGATGAGGACATCTCGCACTTTTTTAAGTGGGATAGAATGTAAGATTCCTCCCCAACCTTCGAGGTATACAGGAGTAAGAATCTCCCTTTTTGATCTTATAATTATTCCCTCTCTAAAATAAAAGAATCTCCCTTTTTGATCTTATAATTATTCCCTCTCTAAAATAAAAGAAAGATTCTGTTTAAAAAAGGAAGACCCTTTCCCTAGAATACTTCTCAGGAGTTCCACCTGTTTTAAGGATTCAGAACAATGAGTTCAGAAGTGAGAATCGATGTTTTGGATATCAAGGTTTTGGTCTTCATTCGAGTACGGCCCAAAAGAAGTTCTTTATCTCTTGGGAAGTATAAGAAGTTATCTCCCAGATATTGTGGACCAAAGAAAGTAGGTGATTTAGCTTACGAACTTCTTTTATCTCCTCATCTCAAAGTTCTGAATGCCTTCTATAGAAAAATGTGCCAAACCCAAATCATGGAAAGATGGTAAAACTTCAGTGTGGCAAGTTATCGTTGGCTTCTAAGTTACGCTAGCTCCTTCCTTTATATAAGTCGTAACTTTTACTTGTCGTTCACAGTAATCTTACTCCCATCGATCTCCTTTCTTTCTTAATCTCCTTCATGGCTTGGCAACAAGAATTAGTTTTATCCATAATGATTCCTCACCTTCAAGACGCAAGTGAGTCTGTGAAGAAGGATTTTATAGAACAGTATGAGCGTTCACTTTTCCCTCACTTGGGAACTTCTGTAGCTCAGACCAAATGGCGGACCTATCAAAACATAACTAGGGTAACACCCTGGGGTCAGCAGCACTTTCGTAACAATGTCCGCTTAGCCATGGTTATTGAAGCTTTGGGTTTGGGTCCCCGATACTACTGCGTCATGAGATCAAGGCATCTTGGGTTTTCTGAGCGGGTCTTCTTACTGGCGTGTTTTCTTCCTCATGAGAAGATATGCCTTTACCCCGTTTTTGGCTTGCCTCTCAAAGGTCCTTTTGTTAGATCACCTCATACCACTGAGATAGGTGCGGCAATAACCAACAGAATTATTCCCATAGATGAGTTACCTTATACGTGCGCAGCTTGTGAGTGCTGCTTTTGTGACCATATGATGGACGGGCTTATGGAAGTGTAAAGAGTTCTTCTATCTTTACTGCATATGTTTCGAGAATGAATAAAGTTTAAATCTTGTTCTTATCTTGAATCTTGCTCTTTTTGAGACTTTTTTTAATTGGTGGTTAATCTTAATTAAAAATTTTCTCTCAGTCTCTTACTTGTGCATCTTGCGAAATTACCCCCAGTTTGCGAGATGAGGGCATCTCGCATTTTTCAAGTGGGAGAGAATGTAAGATTCCTCCCCAGCCTCTCAAAATGTCCAGCATCTTCCCCTATAATCAATCCCTCTTCAGAAATATAAAAGACCTTGTTTCTAACTGTTTTAACCTAGAGAGAGAAAATATTCTAGAGAGAGAATATTCAGATTTTTAATATTTTTGGATAGAAAATTATCTCATCTTATTAAAATAAGTTCCCCTGAAACAGAAATTCAAAAAGAACTTTCCAATGTGCAATTGGAATTAATTGGAAATGGGTATAAAGGACCTTAGCCTAAGGGTCTAGATTTTCAGAAATTTTTGGATTATGGTCCAATTAAGGTTCCTATGGGCCAATAGCATCAATCCATGTGTAGGGAGGAGATAAATCCAATTTTGTAAAAGAAGATACCCAAAAATGAGTAAATGCTCACATAAGATGAAGAGTTGAAAATGTACAAGGTTTATTAGTAAAAAACTATGAGCAATATTAAAAATATGAGATATTTTGGGTATAATGATTTCATATTGACACTATGTAAGGAAGGGGAGTTCTTTAATGGAGGTGCATATTTCACATAAGATGAAGAGTTGAAAATGTACAAGGTTTATTAGTAAAAAAACTATGAGCAATATTAAAAATATGAGATATTTGGGTATAATGATTCCATTTTGACACATATGTAAGGAAGGGGAGTTCTTTAAAGAAGGTGCATATTTCACATGCTTGAATGAGTTTTAAACTCATAAAAATTGAGATATTTTATCTCTCCTCTCTCCTAATTCAAGTCTAGTTACAAAAAGTTAGCTCAACTGACCTAAAAATGGTCAAAAATTGACCAAACTGAGTTGGAAAATTCTAGAATCAGTTTGTTTGGTTAGGAGCTCAATTTTTCCTATAAATAGAAGCCTCCCCTTTTTGAAAAATAGATAGTGTTTATGCATCGTTACTCTACTCCACCTAAGCCAAGAACTATGAATTCATTAATAATTCACTAGGTTTTGGAGCTTCTCTCTTTCTTCAATCCCCATTAGTGGCTCCATCAACATACTTAACCAATTGATTGGTTGGGAGCCTCTACCGTGAACAAAGAATCAAGCAAATTGTAAGGTAATTAGTGAATATTGATCATTTTCTATAATTTCTCAATGTTTCTCTCTTCTCAACCCCTCTCAAGCTTGAGAAGCTTAATTGGAATGGTTTTTGAATGCTATTCAAGTTAATTGATGAATGGTAGTTAGAAGTTACATAATTTGATGAATGCTATTGAAGTTAATTGATTAATGATAGTTAAAATTACATAAATTTCTATTTATGCTTAATTCAAATGGTTTTTATGAAATTTCTCTCTCTCACTCAAGAAATGGTCATACTCATGACCCATTCTCAATCCAAATGAAGCTTTTCATAAAGCTTTTCCTTAATCCAAGATTAAGCTATGCTTGAGGCCAAATTAATGGCTTTTTTCTATGCTTTTAGTTTATGTATATTGATGATTCAATCCATTATGGATTGATGATCCAATTAGAGACCATTCTAATTATTTCCTTAATGATAAGCTTTATTCCTTAGAAAATTTGAGATTTATCAGTCATAGTAGCGGAGCTATGGCAAAATTTTTATAAAAATTACGCATAAAATAATTTCATTCAAAGCATAAAAAGAGGACTTCCTACCATATTCTAGGAATTATCATCCTAGATTAATTGAAAGAATCTCATTATAATCATGGAGAAATTGAATTTTAATATTATGCATAAAGGATAAGTTTTTATATCAAAAGTGTTATTTTTACCATTTTTATTTCATGCATAAAAGTATGCATAATGGATAAATTTTTATATCAAAAGTGTTATTTTTACCATTTTTATTTTCATGCATAGAAGTATGCATAAAGGATAAATTTTTATATCAAAAGTGTTACTTTTATCATAATTGAATTTCATGCATAAAGGTATGCATAAAAGTTGATTATTTTATTATAAAAGTGTGACTTTTATCATAATTGAATTTCATGCATAAAGGTATGCATAAAAGTTGATTATTTTATTATAAAAGTGTGACTTTTATCATAATTGAATTTCATGCATAGAGGTATGCATAAAAGTTGATTATTTTATTGTAAGAGTGTTACTTTTATCATATTGGATTTCATGCATGGAGGTATGCATAAAAGATATTCTTTTTATACTAAAAGATGGATTTTATGCATAACTTAGATGCATAAGAGAAATTCTTTTATTCTAAAAGTGTAATTCCTACCAAATTGAATTTATGCATAAGAAGATGCATAAAAAATTGATTTTTAATTCAAAAGTGTCATTCTCATCTAAATTGAATTTATGCATAGGAAGATGCATAAAAGATTGATTTTTAATTCAAAAGTGTCATTCTCATCTAAATTGAATTTATGCATAGGCAGATGCATAAAAGATTGAATTTTAATTCAAAGGTGTCATTTTCATTTAAAATGAATTTATGCATAGGAAGATGCATAAAAGATTGATTTTACTTCGGAAGTATTAATCTCCTTAAATGGAATTTATGCATAAGTAAATGTGTAAAGAAATCTTATATCAAATATAAGAATTCTCTTGTATTCTATAAATAGATATGAGATGTGATAGGATGTGATAAGAGGTGTATAAGAGGTGATAAGAGGTGATAAGATGAATTAAGATGTGATAAGATGTGTATGGGATGAGGTAAGAAGTGTATGTGATGATAGGATAAGATGTATATGGGTTGTGATAGGGCGAGAATGGATGTGATGTAAAAGATTAGATGTGAAGGCATATGGGGTTATATGAATGGGAATGTGGAAATGGATGTATGTATGTGGATGTGTGGATGTGGAGATGGGAGTATGGATGTATGAATGTGAAAATGGATGTATGCATGAAGATGTATATGCATAGATGTGAATGTGGATGTAGATGTGGATGTATAGATG
The DNA here is from genome assembly GCF_041138505.1 of Cibotium barometz. Taxonomy (NCBI): domain Eukaryota; kingdom Viridiplantae; phylum Streptophyta; class Polypodiopsida; order Cyatheales; family Cibotiaceae; genus Cibotium; species Cibotium barometz. Next base: position 60,274,437 of record NC_141054.1, on the reverse strand, counting down.
TTGATGGGAATGTGGATGTGAATGTGGATGTAGATGTGGATGTATAGATGTGAATGGGAATGTGGATGTGGATGTATGTATGTATGTGGATGTAGATGTGGATGTATAGATGTGAATGGGAATGTGGATGTGAATGTGGATGTGGATGTATGTGAATGTGGATGTAGATGTGGATGTATAGATGTGAATGGGAATGTGGATGTGGATGTATGTATGTATGTGGATGTAGATGTGGATGTATAGATGTGAATGGGAATGTGGATGTGGATGTATATGAATGTGGATGTAGATGTGGATGTATAGATGTGAATGGGAATGTGGATGTGGATGTATGTATGTATGTGGATGTGGATGTGGATGTATAGATGTGAATGGGAATGTGAATGTGGATGTGGATGTATGTATGTATATGGATGTGGATGTATGAATGAGGACGTGATAATGGATGTATGCGTGTAGATGTGGATATATGGATGTGAATATGAATGTGGATGTGGATGTGGATGTGGATGTGTGGATGTGGATATGGATGTGTATGTATGAATGTAGATATGGGATGTGGATGTATAAATGAGGATGTGAAAATGGAGGTATGCATGTAGATGTGGATGTATGGATGTGAATGTGGATGTGGATGTGGATGTATGGATGTGGATATGGATGTGTATGTATGAATGTGGATATGGGATGTGGATGTATAAATGAGGATGTGAAAATGGATGTATGCATGTAAATGTGGATGTATGGATGTGAATGTGAATGTGTATGTGAATTAATGTGTCGTCGATATGAGGGAATGGATGAGAATGAGTACACATTGAATGGAATGTGGAATAAGTAATGTGGACTAAGGAGGGATAATGTGGAAAGACGAGAGTTCGATTTAGAAACTGTATTTTGTGACTGTTTGTAAATGACTGTTTTATGTCAAGAATGCTGGGAAAGCATTTTGACCGTCTTGTGGATTAAGGTCATGAAGACCTAACTGTTAAAGTTGCAACTGCTGGTGACGGAGAGTCAATGGAGGACGTCTCGCGTAGCAAGGTCGACCGAGGTCTTGACCAGCCTCGGTTCGATTTAAATGGTGAGCTTCCGGTACGGTGGATGAGGGACCAAGGAAGCGGTTTATGAGTGAAGCGCTAGGTCACCTGCGAAGGATCCTAGAGGGTGATGACCATACGGTGCTCGGGCTCTGGGTCGCCGAAGATACCCACACGTGCATCGTGGAAGATATTGGAACAAGGAGTAAGAGTTGTTTTGTGAAACCAGGCATGGATCTGGTTGATTGACCTTGCTGGTCTTCAATGGATGAGGAGTCCATGGCTCTTTATATGGATCTATTGGTTGATCTTGCTGATCTTCAACGAGAGTCCATCTTGATTTTTATAAGTGATTATATTGCCGAGTATTATGGGCTAGGAACTATTGAAAAGGCCCCTGTGTGGACAGGTGGTGAGCGTTCTAGTTGCCAATGATGCCATAGATACTCTGATGAAGGAATGATTGGAAATTATGAATCAACCGGATAAATTGGAAGATTATGATCAGTGGTACTATGGTTTCATTAAAGGATTGTTTTAAAGTTAGCCTTTTTCTTAGCTGATGCTAAGAAAAAGGCAATTTCATATTGGGTGTGTAAGTGGTGTGGCTAGTTTTATGTTTGCATGAACTTCCGGCTAGGGGGCCTTGGAACTCTTTTCCTTGGTACCCGGGACAAAACCTAACCAAATTCCAAATTGGATCCCATCACTACAGTGGTTGGGCGATTGGCTAACCCATGGGATCGGATGGGGTTAGGCTGGACTGATGGATCCATAAATCGAGACTCAATTTCCGTTATAACGATAGATGAAGTAAGTCCCGAATAGTAATTATTCTATGGATAGGAATCAACGGCTGTGCCTCTTGATGGGGAAAAAAGCGTTGATCCCAATGATCCAAGTGCAAGTTTCTTCCTTGATCTGACCGAGTATCTTTATAGGTGCAGTCGGATCAGTTTGATCACTATTAATGGTCTTGACTACGTTAGAGTAAAAAGTTATCCTGGAGGAATCGCCCGTGCTTTCTAGATAAGGGAAGTTTTTTCGGGTTCGGTTTTGGAAAAACCGACCGATTAGTCTTTTGTCCGGATATCCGTGGACGAGGCCTCGAGTGTGGGACCCTGCCTCGCGCAAGAAGTGCTACTTCCGCTGCTAGTACCCCGAATCCGTTGTGCGGTGGGAACAGGGATCTCACATTTTTCTTGATTGGGTTGATTTCATACTTTGCCCACGTCCTCATCTTGACAAAAGAGTGTATAGTTACATCCTAGAGTAACATGCATACATGTTTGTGCTAGCTCCTAGCACCACCTATAAAAGAAAACGAATTTCCAAAAAATTACATCATGGACAACCATCCCCCTGAAGATGGTACATTCCTGTACCATCACATTAGGGGAAATTTAGACTCAAATTGGTCCCTTTAAGGATTTGTACACATTCTCTCTCTACAAAATAGGCTCATGCTGAAATTTTTGTAAATCAACTCAAATGTGAGTGGAGTTTGGACATTTGGAATCTACTCCTCGAGACCTCTCCAATGATATATAGCATGACGGGTAATTTTGCATACTCAAAAAGTTTCCAAATTCGGTGATGATGTTGCATGCTATGTGCCACATCATCACTAAATTTGGGGACTTCTTGAATATGCAAAAATGCCCATCATGCTATATATCATTGGAGAGGTCCGAAGAGTAGATTCCAAGTATCCAAACTCCGCTCACTTTTGAGTTTATTTGTAAAAAATTTACCATGAGACAATTTTTTGTAGAGAGCGAATGTATGCAAATCCTTAAACGGCCCAATAAGGATTCAACCGGAGATTTTGAGGATTGTGATCAGTGACACAATGGTTTCATTAAATGATTGTTTTAAAGATAGCTGATGCTGAGAAAAAGGCAATTTCATATTGGGTGTGTAAGTGGTGTGACTAGTTTTAAGTTTGCATGAATATCTAGCTAGGGGGCCTGGGAACTCTTTTCCCTGGTACCCGCCGCGACAAAACCTAACCAAATTCTTAATTGGATCCCATCACTACAGTGGTTGGACGGTTGGCTAACCCACAGGACTGGATGGGGTTAGGCTGGACTAATGGATCCTTAAATTGAGACTCAATTCTGTTATGGTACGATAGATGAAGTAAATCTGGGACAAAAAATATTCTATGGAAAAGAATCAACGGCTGTGCCTCTCAATGAGAAAAAAAGCGTTGGTCTATATGATCCAAGTGCAATCTTTTCCCTGATCTACTTGGGACTTACGAGTTCAGTCAGATCAGTTCAGCTAGTTAAGGCTTTTGTCTACATTAGAGAAAAGTTATCCTGGAGGAATTGCCCTTGCTTTTCGGGCAAGGAAAGTTTTTTCGGGATCGATTTTGGAAGAACCGATGGATTAGTCTCTTGTCCGGATATCCGGAGGCCCCGAGTGCCCCGCACAAGAAGTGCTACTTCCGCTGCTAGAACCCCTGAATTCGTTGCGCATTGGGGATAGGGATCTCACACAGGGACTATGGGGTGTCACAAATGGAAAAGAGAGAATGCCTACCCACTAAAGAGGATAAGGCCATTTGGGTAAGTAAGGATAAAAAGGCACTAGCAATCATCTTAGGACTTAGTGACACTTATAATGACTCTTACATCCATTACATAGATGGAAAATAAACTTCCTTAGGGGCCTAGAATACTATTGATATATTGTTTAAATCTCAATCCAAAAACTTAAAGATCAGCCCACTCCTAATTATAAAAAAAAACTTAAGATGAATTCAGATGAGTCTCTTCCAACATATTAAACTACACGAAGACTATCGTAACTTAACTTATAGCTATAATGAAACACATTGAGGAAGACATCATCATAGCAGTTATTTTAAAGAGTCTTCCTCAAGATGAGTATAACAACATTGTTATTACTCTCACTAACTTTCCATCACCTACACTGGATGTTGAAGCATCTTTACTAGATGAGTTCAACAAAGTCAAGAAAAGGAAAGGGAACATGGAAGGGGATTTCTTCAACAAAGGAGGCTTTAGAAAAAGCTCCTTTAAAGGTTCATATTAGAAAAAACTCTTTTCTCAGAAGTTTTACAACTTCTATGGAAAACTAGGTCATGATGAGAAGGATCGATTTTGACACGAATCCATTTCTAGGAAAAACAAGAGAAAATAGAGACTTGCAAAAAAATGTATTATTCAACCCAATCAACTGATCAAAAACCACAAGTTCAACATATTCAAGAATTGAATAAATAATATGCAAAATACTTAGCTCATGAAAATAACTCAACATTGGGTGCAATCTTCCTCCTCATGTGTGTGGTCTCTCCCCACACATGAATATTTAAGTAATTTTCATTTTAAGAATAGGCCATAGCCTTCAAAAATAAAAAAAGGTGCTTTTCCTTGCACGACAATCTCTTGTTCTCAAAATAGAGTGTCCATAAATTGAGGCTAGGGTTAAAGCATATCACATTTTACAAAAGTATTAAAGTTTTAATGTTCAAGACTAAGATTGATAAATCTAAGCCTCCAAAATAAATCAAAATGTGCATAAACTAGCACACACACACACACACACACACATATACAAAGCTTGTTTCTAAAAATGTGTGCCAATAAATAATATTGTGCGCATCCTCCTCAATCTTCTAAATCCTCCTCACCTATAAAATAACCAACAATAAATTGGTAAACAAATATTCCATAAGTATACAAACCATCACCACACATATTATAATGGTAGCACCCATCATATTAACATGATTTGGCATGATGCAAAGATAATCCAAGCGTCCTTGAATTATCTAAGAGGGTAGAATAATATTTTTAAGAGAGCTTAAAATAAATTCTCATAACATTCCCTATTTCTTGAGTTTGTAATTGTCCTCAATTATAGGTTTGTTGGAAAGAACGGAGGATCTCAAGGGAAGGTACGAAAATATTTCTCAGGCACCCATCTTGCATCTTCACGAGGATGATTTTGAAAATTCACCAAGTATTTGATATATTGATTTCCAATACGAGTTGATGTAATCTATTGGTCAATGATAGTATCTGGAATCAAAATTTCTTCCTCTCTCAATAAGAGGTGAATCCTCATATATAGGATGAGTGGAAAGTGATCCCTTTAAAGGTTTTAGCAAAATCACATGAAATGAGTCAACGAGAAGGTAATTCTAGTCTCTAAGAAACATCATTAATTTTTTGAATTACCTTAAAAGGTCCATAAAATCTTGGGGTGAGCTTAACAATTGGAAATTTATGTCACTGCCATGAGCTTAGTAATCTAAAAATTGAGCTTAAGCCTCCTTCAATTTCTAGTTCCATCTTTACGGTCAAATCATGGAGAGTTTAAGAGTTGAGAAAAAACACTTTTCATGAAAGAGGGTCATTTTGTAGTTTTTGCAGTGGTTTACCACCTTCATTACCTTGTGGACTTTTCCCTTTGGGTAAAAGCTTACAACTCTTCAAACCTCAATTTAATCCTTCAAGATTTTAAATCTTGCCTCCATCTTCCTAGACCCATAGCTCTAATACCAGTGACACGGATCTACTTCTAGGAAAATAGAGACTTACAAGAAAATATATTATTCAACCCAATCAACTCATCAAAATCTACAAGCTCAACATATTTAAGAATTGAATAAATAATATGCAAAATACTTAGCTCATGAAAACGACTTAACATTTGGTGCAATCTTTCCCCCCCATGTGTGTGTCTTCTCCCCACACATGATTATTTACATAATTTACATTCCAAGACTAGGGCATAGCCTCTAAAAATACAAAAAGGTGCTTTTCCTTGCACGACACTCTCTTATGCTCAAAATAGAGTGTCCATAAATTGAGGCTAGGGTTAAAGCATATCACGCTTTTCAAAAGTATTAAAGTTTGAATGTTCAAGGCTAAGCTTGATAAATATAAGCTTCAAAAATAAATCAAAATGTGCACAAGCTAACACATATATATCTACAAAGCTTGTTTCCAAAAATGTGTGCTAACAAATAATATTGTGCGCATCCTCCTCAATTTTTTGAATCCTCTTCACCTATAAAATAACCAACAATAAATTGGTAAACAAATATTCCATGAGTATATGAACCATCACCACACACATATTGTTAGGTGTAAGTAACCCATGAATCACCCTTCTATACAAACCAACTATAACGAACATTGGAGGCCCCAAACATGTGTTAATATACACCAAACATAATAATATTTATAATGGCACCCATGATATTAACATGATTTGGCATGTCACAAAGATAATCCAAGAATAATATTTTAAAGAGAGCTTAAAATATATTCTCATAACAGTTTCTTCAAAAACAAAGAACAAAAAGCACTTCTTGTATAGGTGAAGAAGACTCAAGTGGAGAAGAAGCAGAGGAGGAGAAAGAAGTAGAGACCTCAGCAGAGGTCAATTTTATTCAAAACAATTGGGCCTTCTAGACTAGCTTGAACCTACCCACATATGGTAACCCCTCTATCCTAAGTGAATTGTTATCATAACTAGAAGTATAGCATTTGTCATCATAACTGGCATTGTAAACAACCATGAGTAAAACCTATGCACACTTGGATGGTTATCATACCCAACCTTGTAAATAGTAAGTAGAGCTAGCATTGACATCATAATAGCCATGGATATTTTGTTGAGGGATGATTTTGAAATAATACACCAAAATATCATGCATGTGACATTGGGGATATGGGTATATGGTTCATAGGTCTAAAGCTTGTATTAGACTTTCATAATATGATGCTTTAGGTTCATTTATCATCTAGAAAGGAGATGCCTAGAGCAAGTGGTTAATGGATCTAGGTAGCACCCAATAAAGGCTTTTGGTTCTCTCTTTAATGGTGTTAAATTCTAGGAGAGTTTAGGTAGAGGTTAGCACCTAATCCTTTTGTATTGTTGTCTGTTTAAAGGATCCTATCTAATGAAAGGAGACACTATCATTCTCCTCTTTCATGTTGTGCTTATGCTATCATCATACTTAATCCATCATCATGAAAGGAGTAACTATCATTCTCCTCTTTCATGTTGTGATTATGCTATCATCATACTTAATCCATCATCATGAAAGGAGTAAATATCATTCTCCTCTTTCATGTTGTGATTATGCTATCATTAAACTTAATCCATTTTTATTAGCCTTATTATCTATCTTAAGTAAGTAGCCATAATTCTTCCATATGATTAGCCTCATGATTACATAAGCCATGTTTTTAATAATTACTTTACAAAGTGGGCAGAAGCTGGGGTAACTAGGAAGGCCAATGCTCATACCACGTCTAAATTTTGATATGAGCAGAACATTTCTAGATTTCAATATCCTTTGAGACCAAGGGTCACACTTTGTTAGTGAGGTGATTTATCGTCTCATGAATGGCTTTATGATAGTTCACATAAAGTCTTTACCTTATCTACAAGCCAATGGGTCTAGAAGCTAATGGCTAGGAAGAGAGCACAAAAATATCTTATGTGGAATTATAACAAAAACTATTTAGGTAAGCAGAACGGACCGGGAACACAAGCTTACAACTACTCTATGGGGTTATCGAACATCATAGATGGTAACAAATGGGTTACACACCATTTTGGTTGACCTACAGGGTTGGCATGTATAGTAGTGTAGTGATGCCCATAGAGTACATAGCTCCCATCATGAAAATCATAGTCAACAAGAGCTTGATTGAAAATGCAATTGATGAAAGGCTTATTGATCTAGAAAAGTTAAAAGAGACTAGAATAATACCCATGTGTGGGTTAATGGTAGAAATGCCGAGCATAAGAAATGATTTGACTAAACATGAAGGTTACGGAGCTCAAGGAGGGAAACTTAGTACAGTTGTTTGGAACGGGGAGTAATAAAAAAGAAGAAGGTAAAACTCCTTGATTTGACTAAACATGATTTGACTAAACATGAAAGTTAAGGAGCCCAAGGAGGGAAACTTAGTACAGTTGTTTGGAACCGGGAGTATTAAAAAAGAAGAAGGTAAAACTCCTTGATTTTGGGAACCTTTTAGATCACATATATTACTCCAAAAGACCCTTGATAGTATTAAACCCAACGGGTACATTAATGGGATAAAACTAGAAAAATGTTATGAACCCTTGACTCAAGATATGCTTGCCCAAATAGAAAAAACAAAGGATGAAAAGAAAGGGTAGGTTATGATAAAAAGGCTCGCCCAAGAAGAGATTGTGGCCAAAATCAACAAAGCAAAATGGACGATGGATAAAACATTATCAACCAATATGGCTACATTATCATCCATGGAAGATGAAGACTTGGATATTAAACTTGCAAGGGTCATTATTCAAGTGTTTGTGGCTAGAAACACTAACAAAAGCATAGCTCTACTCGACATAAGAGACAATCACAAAAATGAATTCTCATATGAAACATGGGATTCTTTGGGTAAACTAGAGGCAATACAAACCAACGCAAATGCTCAAAGTTTCCATGGATTGGGAGGTGAAGGGGCTCAAAGCTTAGAAGACTTTGAAAAAGGAGAGGCAGATGACTAAGTCCAGTTTTGCATATCCAAAAAGTGGCCCAAGTGGAATAAGACTCATCCCAATGCCATCACAAGGTCAAGGGGTATGATATAAAAATATATATTTAATGTGGAAAACTAGGGATTCACGGCCCGTGAGTACCTTGATTCTTTCTCGCCCAAAAACTTTCTTCCCATAAGCAAGAAATGTATATCCACAACAAGTCAGTAGGATTACATGATATAAAAAATCACTTCAAGGGGATGGAAAGTCATTAAAAATCAATAGACACAACTGTGAGTATCTCAAGTTTTTCACACCCAAAAAAGTTGTTGTAAATGCATGGTATTTCACATTCATCATGGAATCTTGAGTCTGAGCTCAAATTACAGAAAATCAAAAGTTTTTTGGCATGAAAAATATAGACTCGTGACTGTGGATATCTTGAGTTTCATGCCCAAAAGAGTGCATCACAAAAAGATGATCTGAGTAACAAGATGGTTCTAAGGGGTGTGGGGAGGCTCTGCATCTAGTTAAAAGAAAAACAAAATGGGAAATTCTTGGTGTGAAAATACAACTTTTTCATGACCATAAAAAACCAAGGTTTTCACGGTCAAGAAAAACATTTTTTACACATAAAAAGGTACCGATGGTGACATATGTTGCTTGCCCTTATTTATGAGTCAGATGCCCATACTTGTCACTCATTGTTTGCTAATATTTAAACTTGCATGTTCTCTCTTTCAATCATCTTTTTTGCTTATTTTCCATTTACACCTCTTGTTGCTCATCGCATGCACAAAAGCTTTTGTCGCTTCTTGCTTTTTGTCGTCTTCTATAGATCGTCTTTGCCCTGAGTAAGGTAGGTGGTCTCTTTTAACCTTTTGCTACATTTTTTCCAAGAGTCCTCTACTTTATGATGGAAGTTACCTTCATGGTTTGAGTCAATAGAGGTGACTTTTCTTGTGTTCTCCTTCTTCTTCTTCTTCCTCTCTCTCTCTCTCTCTCTCTCTCTCTCTCTCTCTCTCTCTCTCTCTCTCTCTCTCTCTCTCTCTCTCTCTTCACTTTGTGAACTATCACTAGCACTTTAAACAACCCACACTAAGAAGCTATCACAATGTTATGCTTTTCTATAAGGAAGAAACCCTAACAGGTTATGATCTCATCGTACTGACACTCAAACTCTAAAACTTAGATTTTTTATTCTGACCATGCTTGAGGTCTAATCTTCACCTCTGCTAAACCTGAATCATAAGTGTGTCAAGGGTTTAGGTCGTGAAAAACCAATTTGGTTTTTCACACCCATGAAAAGTGAGGCTGGTTTTTCACGGCAGATCAACCATCTTATATGAAAGGGAAAATTCCCTAAAAAGACCATTAGCAACCCCCAAAAGGTATTCCTTATGATTTCATCACACAATTTTTGACATGAATATCTCTATATATTCATGCCCATGAAAAACCCTAAGTGGTTTTCTACACTCATGGTGGGTTGATCCCATCAAGAGCTATCAAGAAAGCCACATGTGATATCTAGCAACTCTTACTAACCTCATCTTTTGCCCCACAAAAATAACTCTTCTTTGTTATGACTTTCTTTATATTAAAAAACCATTTTGGTTTTTAAAGTGAAAAAAAACATTGCTTATGTTTCTAGATGTCCACCATATACAATGATTTATTTAGATGTCTTCATGGATGACCTCTATGTTTTTTTTTGGGACTAATATATGTATGTATGTATGTATTAATAAAAAAACATTACATCTCATCAATATTACAACAGCTAATTTATCATTCAAGACCTATTAAGCAAGTTTCATATCAGATCCCATCTATCATCCTCAAATACAAAAGAAGATTTCTCCCAAGATATCTGATATCCAAGCTAAATACATGCTTCAACCATAGCTTCACTGGTGCATCCTCTGGGTGCCTGTTTTTCCAACACATCCTCTTTCTTGGACCAAACTTTTATTGTAGGTTTGGTGCCAGCTGGATTCTCAATAAAGGCAATAAAAGTGTAGTTTATTTGTTTCACCTTCCTATACCATCTCTTAGTCTTTGGTCCATATTTGATTGGTTTAGTCTTTAACTTTAGCTTTGAGAGACTCTGAAAGAAAATACGCCAAACAATTAGGCAAAGCCTAGTATGAATGAAGGTATCTCCCAAAGGAAAAGATCAAGTGACGGTTGTTTGTAGGGCCTGAATCATCTGAACCAGCTCCACCATATTCATTTAGTTAACCAAACATATGGACCAGCACATACATATACACTTATGCATCAACCCAGTTACATCAATTCCTATGTCACAAGCCTTTTGAAATACAACACCATTCTTGGAATTCTAGATCTCCCGCAAGGAACAAAACATGATTATGTTAAAAATTAGATCCACATGTCCAACACTGGCTACTATCCATCTTCCTAATAACCAGTCCCCCCATCGACCTTGTACCCCTAAGTTACTATGGAACCATTTCCCAATCTTGGTCCAAGTACTCCTAATGGCAGGGCAATCCCAAAAGGCATGCTTTCCATCTTCCAAGCAATTTTGCATCTAGGACAACATCCACTGGTAAAATTCATCTGTAGTACCAACTTAGATCCAATAGGCAAGGCTCCCATGCACACTCTCCATAAAAAAACCCAAGATTTTGTAGGAATTAAAGTCTCCCATATTTCCTTCCATTTCATTCTCCAGCAACTAGAACTCTAGCTCACTCTCCAAATTTTATTACAATAAATAACATTATCCTCCTCACTCTTTCTCGATGCTTTGTACAGAGCCTTGTTTGATCCGCTGTCTAGTTTAGACCTATTAAACCAGACCCAATCCTTTATCTAACAAGACTCATCCATAGCTGTGGAGGTCCATCCCTTTTGTACCTCATCTAATACATGTCTAACAAGTTGCCTTTCCCTGTAAGACAAACCAAGTTTCACTAGTCAGAAAAACTTCTCAAACCTTTGTTGTTCCAAATTTTGGCTATTCTAGGATCTTGCAGAGCTAAAGGAGGATTAAACTTTGAGTCCACCAAATCCCTAGACATAACAGAGAATTTCCTAAAGCCCTACCACATCCATCCCAAACCGTTAGTTCCAAAACCTCTTTCCATTTGGTGCAAAGCATTCTGCAAAATGAAGACCCTGTAATCTTAAGAGGAACATGAGAGAAGATTTTATATTTCCATCCTAGGCCTTGCCAATTACCTTCAAAATAGATAACCGAAAAATCCACTACCTCTTTTAGTATCCTTGTCCAAATCTCCTTCTGTTGAAGGCACTTGGGTCAAAGAAGTGCCAACCTAGCAATTGTGTGAGAGGGAAGATGAAGAATACCAAGGCCTCCTTCACATCTAGGTAGGCTAATTCTGTCTCAAGCTAGCCTAAACCCTTTTTGTTGGAATCATCATTTCTCCATACAAAGTCTCTTACATGCCTTACAATCCTTTGCCAATGACCTTTTCCAAAATCCAACATTGGGCATAAAAACATAATGTACGCATGCATTCAACACTGTGTTACATATAACCACCCTATCATGGAAAGGGATTGTGATGCCTTCCCATTTCTTTAGTTTAAAATAGAATATGTCCAATTCCCAATCAATTAATTGTTTGTTGGTCACCTCAACCCCAAAGGGGACCCCTAGATATCTAACAATTTGTCCCCTCTTAATACCCTCACACCTCCATCTTTCTAAATCAAAATCATTATCCTTAGAAAGGATTATTAATTTATATTTATGTATATTACATTTGGATCCAAAGGCATCAACAAACTCTTGAATGATGCTTAAAGCTAATCCGACATTATCATTATCAGCACTCAAAAAGAGTAAGGAGTCATCTGCAAAAAGCATTGACTAACCAGCTGTTCCCCATTACTCAGCTGTTCCCCATTACTCAGCTGTAGCCCAGTTGCCCTTCCCTCAGCATCAAAGGATGAGAAGCAATAGCAAATAATAGAGGAGCAAGGGGACAGCCTTGTCTAACTGACCTATTCACTTCAAATCCCCCTACCACACTCCCATTCAACATCAACTTGGAATTTCCTCCCAAAGTAAGGGTGTATATGCAAGAGGCCATTCTACATCCAAACCCTAATTTTTCCATTACTCTAGCCACAAATGACCAGTGTACCTTGTCTCATAAGCCTTCTCTAGATCAAGTTGTAGAAGAATGCATTTTTGCTTTGTTCTTAGAGCCAAATCTCTCCCCAACATAGCAGCATAGATATTGTCATATATAGACCTTTCCTTGATAAAACCATGTTGTTTCTTAGATATAACCTTTTGTAAAGAAGGAGTGATCTTGATGGCAATGATTTTGGCCAAAATTTTGTATATAATAGTCAACAGTGTAATAGGACTCTAATGGTTAAATCTATCACAAGAATTTTGTTTAGGAATGAGTTTCACCAACCCTTCCTTCAAATCCTTATCCAAATTACCTGTCCTAAATGCTTCTCTACAAATTTTCCATACAAATTCCTTTAATGATGGCCAAAAGGCAATGAAGAACTCTACAGATAGTCTATCCCACCTAGGTGATTTCTCTCTTCCCAGGCATCCCAGCATTCATCTATCTCAATATTTATCTCCAACCATTTAGCCCTATCAGGATCCAATCTATTGCTAATTTGTTCTAGCAATTTGGCCTCATCTTGAAATCTTCTAGAGACTGAGAGTTGAACCCAAAAACTCTACCCATTTTTTTTGGCTAAATCCCCTATATATCTTGGCCATTTTCATAAAGAACCCTACCCATAACCTCCTTACCCCTCTTCCCCTTAGTCAACTTAAAGAAATACCCATCAGGATTCCTTTTGTTATTAAATCTTTTTCATTTGTATCTAATTTCCTCCCTCCAAGTGCTCTGAAACATGCCCTAGGAAAAGGCTTAAATTTCAAATTCAGTTCCAATTTTCCTAGCTTGCCTAGATCCGCCTCAACTATTTTAGGAGTCTCTATTGAGATGTTCTAGGAAATGTACACATTATTAGCCTGGCGGTTTCTTGCATCCTCTTTTGGAAAATACAAAAATGGACCAATAGTGCTAGCTATTTCACTCAGCACTGGTCTACCCAGACAAGATAGGCCTCAGACAAGCTCTTATTTAAATCAAAGAATGGGTCAAATGATATTGCATGCATCAACCTATGATCCATAAACCGAGGGGCTCTTGAAAACAGCTTAGAGACGGCATGGGCCTTAGTGAACAAGATATTAAAAAATCCCTTACCTAAGTAGAAAACTTGGGAGACAATGCTACCATGGAAAACATCGTCTTGCAACCATTTAGCAATATCAGCTTTAGACGGAGGCTTACCAGAGCATAATAGAATTGCGCTACACAGAGAAAACAAACCAAATTGACTCCTCAACCAACCAAGTCAGGTGAGACCTTCAAACATACCTTACCACTCCTCATCTGGGGTCTTTGAGCATGAGTGATGATCCTATTTGCTACCCACTCCGAAGTCGCCTTCTTTCATTTCATTCCCTCATCCTCATGCACTCACGCCATATCTTCGAAGCACTCCTCCCCAACCCCCCCAACCCCCCACATCCTCCTCTGGGTGTTGAGTCTAATCCTCCTCCATTTTAACTCAACCTGACGCCCCACTGAACTAAAACTACCTTATGTTTATAATCCTAGCAGGCACTTGGATGACCTCTATGTTAACTCAAAGTTGAGAAGAGAGCATAGTCCTCATCTCCGTATTTTAGAGACATGTAGACACTATAGGCTATGGGGCGTGAACCTAGGAAAATGTAAATTCATGGCTAGGCATGGGAGAATCCTAGGACAAGTGGTGTGTCCACCAAGAATGGGATCACAACTGTTGGAGAAAAGATCCAAGTTAGAGTAGAACTTGAGAGACCATAAATCCCAAATGTTGTCCAAAAGTTTATGGGGCACATGGGGTATCATAAAAGGTATATATTCACACATGCCAAAATTTCAAGACCTCTATATGCCCTATTGGTCTATTTTTTATGGAAAAAGGAATGTGAGAAAGTGTTCCATAAGCTAAAGCAATCTTTGATCTTAGATCTAATTCTAAGAGCACCAAGGTTAGATATTATCTTCCATGTGCACATTGACACACCAAATTATGCCATAGGATGCATATTAACTCAACCAAGAGAAAATAACATGGATCTCCCACTTTGCTATGCTGCCAATAGATAATTGAATGAGCCAAAGAAGATAGTTGGATGATCTAGAGAAGAACACACAGAGAGAGAGGGTTTGTCAATGGTTTATGATGTGAAGAAGCTTCACCATTATCTTCTAGAAAACAAGTTTGTATTTTATGTTATGAGATCATCAAGCCTTACTCTATCCAGTCAATAAATCGTGCACCACGGGGTAGACCACTAGGTGGATATTGCTTCTTCTCAAGTCTAATTTTACTATCTCGATAAGAAAAGGATCAACACATGATGGAAAAGCTAACCATATTTCAAGAATCTTGAATGGAGAGCATGGAAGTTGAGGATGATCTTCTAGATGCTCCTCTATTCCAAAATCAATTTAGTGCCAAGATGGAGCTATGAGATTGCTCAATTCTTGAGCCATGGATTTCCATTGGAGGAATCTATGTCCTTAGAAAGGAAGAGACATTAGTAAAGGAAGCAACCCCCTACATGCTTATCCCCAGGGTAACTTTATAAAAAAGGGAGAGATGATATTCTAAGATTGTAAATGTGTGAGGATGAGGACATCAATATTCTTGAATAGCCTCATGTAGGATTTACTAAAGGACACTATGGGAGTGAGATCACTACTTGTAAAGTCCTTTATTTCATATTGTGGTGTACCCCCGACATTATTTGGAGATGCAATAAAATATGTCAAAAGATGTGTGCGAATATCTCACAATGCCCCAATAAAGAGAGACAGGATGCCCTTAGAACCAATCATGCATGTCAAGCTATTTTCTAAATAGGGAATGGATTTTATTGGACCCCCTTTATGCTTGAAACAAAAAGAATGCAAGTATAATATATCATCATGGCTATGGACTATATGTAACCAAATGGGTTGAGGCTAGGGCCATAGTGAAGGCTAACACACTATGATGGCTTCCAAGTTTCTCTATGAGAACATCAACACTCACAAGATTTGGATGTCCCTTATAACTCATAAGTGACCGAGGAACTTATTTCTTAAATGATGTCATGGAGATTCTTTTAGAAAAACTTACGGTTGTCCACCAGAAGTCTTCCCCATATTATCCACAAAAAAATGGACAAGATGAGAGCACAAATAAGGTCTTATGTGTAATGCTCTCAGAAACAATTGAAGCTTCTAGGAGACAAACGGGGAACAAAAAATTCATCTCGATAACCACCTACATAACATCTATAGAGGGACTACATCTTACAATATTTGGTCTTTGAACTAGATTTATATTGAATTAATGATCCCAACTTTGAGGATGGATAAACAAATAGAATGGACAGGCCATGAGTTGTTGAAATGACTCAAAGAACTCAAAAAACTAGATGAGGCTAGGTTACACTCATTTGTGGGCATGTATGTTGAAAAGAAGAGAAGAAAAAGATGGTTTTATTTGAACATCAAAACCAAGAGGTTTAATATTAGGGACTTGGTCTTGATTCATAAACTCAAGCTTAGAGAAATGGGTCCTATAGGATCTATGAAGTAACTTCCGGAGGAGCTATCTGTTTAGAAAACATTGGACAAAGAGGATTCCTCAACAAGAGGAAACTTAGAAAATTATATGGACCTCTCTCCTCTGAATAACTCGAATCCATCCACCTCGCTAAGGACACAAAAAAAGGAAATATAAAGGAAAAAACAAGCTTGATGAGAAGCCAAGGGTTGCAAGGAGAAAGCTAAACAATGGAGAGGCATTATGCCCATCCACATGACTATTGTAGACAATGATGATGGAGAAGAAAATGTGAAGCCCAAAAAGTTTTGCTTGGACTTCCTCACACAACCACCACACAAAATGTATAGCCAAACTTGCTCTATGAGACATTGGAGCTGGAAGAAAATTAATGTCTTATGAAACATGAATCTCAAAAGGAAAACCAATCCTTGAGCCTACAAAGGCATTAGTGCAAATAATTTCAAGAATCTACAATGAATATGAAGATGTTGTGAAGCTTAAATTTCACATAAACTATTATCCCATGGAAGATTGTTTCTTTGTCATGACTATAGTAGAAACTATGAAAGGAAGAGATCATTCTCAAAAGAGGGTGGATCGCCAAACATGACTGCAATATTAACTGAAGGACAAGCACCGCAACCATCAGATATGAGTAAAGAACCATGAATGTTCTTAACCATGGCAAGTCTCCTTGGAGATCAAGAAATCACTCACTTTATTACAAGCATGTCCAATCAAATCAATAGGTTTGATTGTCTGCAAACTCCAAGCCTCATTGAAACAACCACAACCATAACCCTTCCTAACTTCATCATCATAAACATGGGCCTATGGGCCAAAATCGAGACCCAAGGAGGAACCATAGACAAAAGATTAAAAAAACCAAAGAAGTAGCTTTGCAAGTAAACACACACACAAGAGTAGATAACCACAAAAGAAGTAGCTCCTTACAAGTAAAAACACACACAAGAGAAGAAAAACACAAAAGAAGTAGCTCCTTACAAGCAAACACACACACAAGAGCAGCACAAAAGAGAGATGGATGGCTAACTTTTCTTCTATTAACATAAAGTAATAAGAGTACATATATTTTAAGGAAAATTACTCTTCTGCTATAACATTAAAAGGTTGGTTCATAGTGTGAACCTAACTATATGAGTTGGCACTATAGCTATGCCATACTCTAGTAATCCAAATGTGGCTATCATATAGCCATATACTCTAGTAATCCAAATGTGGCTATCATATAGCCATATACTCTAGTAATCCAAATGTGGCTATCGCATAGCCTCCCATCCACTAGTGGCATATAAAAAGCATGCCAACTTGGCAAATTATGCCAAATATGCTTTCCCACATCAATGCAAAGGCCATTGGATGTTATACATTCTAATGAATGGGGACTAACCAAGACTGCAATAGTTACAGGTTGGAGGTACTATGTGGGTTTTCTTCATGAAGGAGAAAAGTGAGGTGTTTTATCACTTTTAGAGATTTAAAGTCTTGGTTAAGAAGGAAAAAGGTATGCAGATAAAATGCATAAGATCAGATGAGGAGTTCAATGATTTCTTGAGAAAGCAGGGAATCAAGATAGATAAACTCCAATGAGTTCAGTGATTTCTTAAGAAAGCAAGGAATCAAGACATATAAACTCCAGAATAGAATGGTGTTGTAGAAAGGAAAAACATGTACATTGTAGAAGTTACTTATACCTTGATATCTAAAAAGAGTATGTTGGATTTATTTTGGGCTGAAGCAGAAGAAATTTATAAACATAACCCTCATTGTAGCTATTCATGGTATGACACATGAACATAAGTTTATAGGTATAAAGCTAGATGTATATCACTTGAAAATGTTTGGATGTATTGCATATATGCATGTTCTTGCCTGCTGATAAAGTGAGAACCAAGTTAAATTCAAAGGTAGATAAATGCATCTTGATTGGTTATAATTTCAAGAAGAAAGGTTATAGATGCTAAAACCCTACCACTCGTGAGACATGAGTAAGCAAATATGTCTTCTATGAGATGAATAATTGATATGCACCAGTGAAGGCAACCAAAAATACGTATATAAGAAGTAATGATGTTGCCCCAGATGTAGAGTAGAAATCATAGGTGCTTTGTAGACCTTGAGAGTCCTCTAGCAGTGGATCTAGTGTTAGCTAGCTAGGTTGAGGATAGATGCAAGGAATGGAGATGCAACATCATTTCGTGGTACTACACATGTTTCATGCAAAGGGAAGGAAAAGGTAGATCAAATGTTTATGCCCAATATGTGAGCAAGTCACTCTTATGTGGATGGTCACTCTAGTGGCTTTGAGAAAAGCCTTGATGAGGAACTTTTAGTATTCCATCAGTGGTTACTAGTTCTCTCGATGCATGGAGAACTAGGACCATTTTGAGGACACATGGCAAAGATCATCCAAGTGTCCACATGTCTACTTGGGTTAGATACCTTATTGACTCATTAATGGATATGCAACCTGAGTAGATATGTAGACACATGGCAAAGATCATCCAAGTGTCCACATGTCTACTTGGGTTAGATACCTTATTGACTCATTAAGATATAATGGATATGCAACCTGAGTAGATATATAGACACATGGTAGTGTCCACATGTCTACTCTGATTAGATACCTTATTGACACATTGATGTAACCTATCTTTATGCTTACATGGTTAAAGAAATATAGGAGGTAGAGCCCACTTTTTTTTTATTAGGCACTGGGAAGATGCCATGGATGAGGAGATGGTAACATTGGATACAAGTGGATATACAAGGTCTAGCATAACTTAGATCGATCTATGAAAATAGGTATAGGCAAGACTAGTTACCAAGAGATATGTGTAGACATATCGCATTGACTTGAGGAGTCATTTAGCCTGATTATACAAATGGAAAATTGTGAGAGCTATCATTGCTATGGCTACAAT
Source organism: Cibotium barometz (assembly GCF_041138505.1). NCBI lineage: Eukaryota > Viridiplantae > Streptophyta > Polypodiopsida > Cyatheales > Cibotiaceae > Cibotium > Cibotium barometz. Next base: position 60,255,284 of record NC_141054.1, on the reverse strand, counting down.
AAAGGGTTAGTTGTTGCACTAGATGGATCTAAAGAATGTGTGTTTACATGGTGCTTTGTAAGAAGGAGGCAAGAAGGAGTTTATATAATGTACCCACCAAGTTATGGGAGCCATATTTTATGTGTAGGCTACACAAAGCCTTGTAAGAAGGAGGCAAGAAGGAGTTTATATAATGTACCCACCAAGTTATGGGAGCCATATTTTATGTGTAGGTTACACAAAGCCTTGTATAGCTTGAAGCATGCTCCTAGAGCATGGTCAAACAATCCTCCTTGAGTTCTTTGCTGCTCTTCTCCTCTACTCCCATCTTTCCTTTCTTCCCCTTCTTCTTTCCTCCAAACTCGAATGCCTGCTCCTTCCAGACTGCATTTTTCTAAACTCCCCTCTTTGTGGGGCCTTGCAGTAGATTCTTCCTTATGCTCTATGCTCTTTTTCTAGCCTGCTTTCTCCTTCTTTGCATCTTTCTATGCATAAAATCAAAATTGATGAGAATAACTCTTTTGAAACAAAAATAAATTTCTTTATGCATCTTTCTATGCATAAAATCAAAATTGATGAAGAATAACTCTTTTGAAATAAAAATAAATTTCTTTATGCATCTTTCTATGCATAAAATCAAAATTTGATGAAAGTAACGCTTTTATTAAAAAAAATTCTTTTATGCATAAATTCAATTTTAATGAAAGTAACACTTTTATAATAATAAAAAAATCTTTTATGAATCTATTTATGCATAAAAATCAATTTTAATGAAAGTAACACTTTTATAATATAAAAATTCTTTTATGCATCTATTTATGCAATTAATGAGAATAACTCTTTTGAAATAAAAATAAATTTCTTTATGCATCTTTCTATGCATAAAATCAAAATTGATGAGAATAACTCTTTTGAAATAAAAATAAATTTCTTTATGCATCTTTCTATGCATAAAATCAAAATTTGATGAAAGTAATGATTTTATTAAAAAAATCTTTTATGTTGTAGGCATATGCTCACTTATGGTAGTGCTATGTGTGAACAGGGCTTAACCAAGGGCACTTTTTCCCATGTGGTTTTTCCCCTTGGACATCAAGTGTGAAAGGACACTCTAACATATAATATTTTGTACTTCTATATTATATGGATGTGGCACACATGCAAGGGTTGACTTGCATTTTGTTGATACCACACTTTTGGCTCTCCCTCTCTCTCTCTCATTTTTGTGTGTGAGCTTTTCTACCCTGCACTTAACCCTAATGTGCAGGTTTGTGTGTGTGAGTGTGTGAGTCCAACACCCAACAATTGGTATCAGAGCTGGGAGCTGGCCCTGAAATTCTGCTGCTGAAAGAAACCTGTGAAATTCCCTCGACGCTGTGTTTTTCCGTCGCCTGCAAAATTCCGTCACCGTCTGTCTATGGATTCCATCCGACCGTCTGCTGTTGCTCCACCATCCGGCCGCCAGAAACGGGCGGCACCGCCCTCTCCAGCCCAGCGGCTTTAGGGCCGACTGCAACTCCGTCTCGACTGTTCCGTCCCCGTCAGCTCCGTCCATCAGTCTTCTGATCCGACTGCCGAGCGACGGCTTCTGTTGCTGCTTCGTTCCCATGGCTTCCGGCCGTCGACTACCATGCGTGCCTGTCGACCCGTCCGTTCACTCCCGCCACGCACCCGCCAGCGACTCGTGCTAGGTAACGGCTTACGGCTCCAGCGCCTTACTCGCCTCCCTCTGCCCGTCTCGCTATTCGCAGCCTCCGCTCGTTGTCTCCGCTCGTTGTGTATTCCGCTGCCCGCCGGGTCCCTGGTGGGTGCCGCCTGGCTCGGCAGCTGCGTGCACACTCCTCGACACATGCAGCTCAGGCGCCTCTGCTAGTCCGCCGCCCAGAGGCCACCACCTCCGTCTGCCCAAGCTCAGCACCCAGGCTTCGTCTCACGACTGGACTGCACGTCCCCATTTGCAATAGGTAACGCTGCTGCTTTCTGTCGTCTGCACATCAACCAATGGTGGGCGAAGAGTCCTCGAAGTGTCTCCTGGCCTAAGTTCATTCTTCCCGACTGTGCATCAGTGCTGCCCACACGTGCAGGTACCTTTGTTTCAGCAAACAGAAAAATTAAACAAAGTAAACAAAATAAGCTTTGCAGGCACTCCGCTCCAGATTCAACAAATTTTGGGGGTTTGCCAGGAAGATTTGAAAGCTTGCAGGTGGTACAGGATTCAAGCAAATTGGGGGATTTCTCAAATTGAGGTCAAAATCAGCAAATTGAACCTCTTTCATTTGCAAAAATTTGGGGGTTTTTCAAAATTGAGGTCAAAATCAGCAAATTAAGCCTCTTTCAGTTGCAAAAAATTGGGGCTTTTGTGAAAATTGGCCAATTAGATGCACATTGAAGCAATTGGAGTGCATAAAAATTGGGGATTTTCAGATTGGAGCATGTAATTGGGAATTACAGCTGCGATTTGTCGCGTATGTATACACATTGGGTGTAATTGGAGAATTTGGTGCAGGTTTACACTTGCTTTGGTTTGCAGGCATACATTTGCACAGGACATTTGGTTGCCTGGCAGTGCACATTGGTGCTTGGTTTGCTTGCAGCTATATCTTGTTAACATGGCACAGAATGCTACAGATGTATTTGGTGTGCTCACCCAAGAGGACAAGCTGGATGGATCTAACTACTCCCTCTGGAGTTCCATGATCCGTAATTTTCTAGTAGCCAAAGGGCTTTGGGGCATCGTGTGTGGTGATGACACATGCCCACTTACCATACAGCCAGCCACGCCTCAAAGGGGAGGTTCTCAAAGAGCTCCTGATGTCGAACCTGCTCCCACACAAGAGCAGAAGAGATGGGACTCTAGAGATGCATAGGCCATGTCATTGATAGCCCTTTCAGTGAAAAGGACTATTATTCCGCACATTCGTTCATGCAAGACATCGAAGCTTGCATGGGACACAAAGCAATGTATCAGGTACGCAACGAGGCAAGAGTTGCCTACTTGAAGAGGCAATTGGGATCTTCTTTCTATGGATGAGGGTGACTCCATGGCAGATCATCTCACCAAAGTGAAAGATTTGCAGGAAAATTGCTCAACATTGATGAGGTTATCCTAGACAGACAGATGGTCACCAACACTCTTCATTCTTTACCGCCTTCCTACTTGAGTTTTCACACCTCTCTCAACCTCTCAATGCGAGGAGGTGCTGATCCCGTCACTTTTGAAGAGCTCGTGGGTTTACTCTTGCAGGAAGAGCAAACAAGAGCAAACTTATCGAGCAACCGTGGTGGAGAAAAGGCATTTACAGCCAAGGATAAGGGTAAAGCAAAGAGCTTTAGGCATGGGGGACAATAGTCTAGCAAGGTTGGTCATGGAAAGCCCTCTTCTAGTGGTGAAAAGTCTGACAAAGGGGATGCAAACAAGCCCAAAAAGAAGGGCAAATGTCACTACTGCCATAAGCCTGGACACTACATCAGTGAATGTAGGAAGCGGATTGCAAAAGAGAAAAGGAAAGAAGCAGGCAATGTAGTAGCAGACTCTTCTGATGAGACAAAGCACAGTAATCAAGTAATGTAATCCAGGAAGAGTACACTTTTTTGGTCACATGCACTAGTGACACACCAAGTGCTTCAGACACTGATATGTCTTGCATTGCATCTGACAGACATAATGCATCATCATGGTATTTTGATAGTGGTGCTTCGCGCCACATCACTTCATGCAAAGATGTATTTCAGCACTTGGTTTATGCTTCAAATGGCCACACTGTATCATGTGCAGATCATACCACATATCCAGTAAAGGGAATTGGTAATGTCATACTTATTGCAGCCAATGGTGCCAATATATGTATGAAAAATGTATTGTATGTTCCAGGGATAAAGAAAAATCTACTCTCCATCTCAGCCATAAACGACCAAGGTTTAAAGGTTGAATTTGAAGACGGGAAGTGTTTGGTAAAAAACCCATCAAAGGGTTATGATATAGTCACTTCTGGAACACGATACAAAGGCTTGTATAAGCTGGACAGCTATGACAAGCGCACTTATGATGCAAATACAGTGGCTACCCACACTCCTGCTATGCATGATGCAGCAGAGCTATGGCATGCTCATTTTGGGCATGTAAATTTTCAAAGTTTGATGCTTTTGCAGAAGCATCATATGGTTGATAATATGCCACCTCTTGAGTCTCCACCAAGACATGTATGTGAGGGGTGTATTTTGGGAAAGATGCAACGAAAACCATTCCCCAAAGATGGATCTGTTAGAGCTGAAAGTAAATTACAGCTCATACATAGTGATGTATGTGGTCCAATGCGGACACCATCTATAGGGAGGCATCTTTACTTTGTCACATTCATTGATGACTACTCCAAGTTTGCTTGGGCTTACCCCTTGAAAGCAAAAGCAGATGTGTTTACATGCTTTTGACACTTTGTAGCAATGGCTGAAAATATGTGTGGATGTAAAGTCCAAACACTCCACTCAGATAGGGGGGATTTTTTTTTTGCGAGCTTTTTTTGCCGAGCTTTTTGGAGCAATGAACAAGGAGTCCGAGCTTTGCAAAGGACCATGAACTTACTATGAGCTTTGTAAAGGACCAAGAACTTACTTACATATAAATAACAAGCTTCGAAAGATCAACATACAAAATATACATATACATATACCTATCTAAATTCATGCACCTCATACATATACACATATAAAATATACATATACATAGATACATGCAAGAGGTACCTACATACTAACATATATACATACATACTTTCTTACTTACTTAAATATGTATAATAATTTACATATATACATATACCTATCTAAATTCATGCACCTCATACATATACACATACAAAATATACATATACATACATACATGCAAGAGCTACCTACATACTAATATATATACATACATACATACATACATACTTTCTTACTTACTTAAATATAAAAAACAATCCTTTAAAGATAAAAAATGTATATACCGATCTTTAAAGTTCCAAACCATGAAAATCTTGATTACAAAGTCTTTTGATTCACATCATACTTATTGATATAATTATATATATACATATATCTACCTAAATTCATACACCTCGTACAAATACATATACATACATACATACAAGAGCTACCTACGCATCACTAACATATATACATACATTACATACATACTTTCTTACTTACTTAAATATATAACACAATCTTTAAAAGATAAAAAATGTATATATCGATCTTTAAACTTCCAAACCATGACAATCTCAATTACAAAGTCTTTTGATCCACAAATTATAGCATTCTTCTACGTGTCATTCCCGACCTAATGAGAAATCTCCCAGACATGCTTTAGCTATCTCCATATCATTCTCTATCCCCATATAGTGCCTTTTTAACTCTTGGCATGCATGTCCCAAGCCTCCACATCCCGCAAAAACATGCTTTGGCTACCTCCATATCATTCTCTATCCCTATATAGTGCCTTTTTAACTCTTGGCATGCATGTCCCAAGCCTCCACATCCCGCAAAAACGTCCAAGACACCATCTCCTTCACTTGAGAAGGTCTCCACTAGCCACCTACAATGAAATGCAATCATAAATGTGCATCTAAGTATTTTGAAAAAGTAGCTATGAAAATGAACAGAATAAAAATTGTCTCACCTAAAGAACATAGGAGATCTTTCTGCACCACCTCGAATGTAGCACTCCAAGACCATCGTGCGTTGGAATGGATGCTTCTTATTCTTCTCAAAAATGAAATTTCGTTGAGCGTTGAATAACTTCTTTGAAACATTTTGCCTAGCCTCACGATCAATAATAGGGACATGGCAATTTACTCGATAGAACATACTAAGCGCCAATGTATCCACCTACCATAACGAGAAAACATTATGTTTGGATATCCATACCACATAACATGTATACATAAAGGGAAATATTTGAGAGATTATGACTTACCCGTTCTCCATTCTCATACAAATAACTTGATTCCACATGAACAGACATTGTTCGATGCATGACCAATCCAACTTTCTTTCTCATGGAATATATTTTAGGAAGTTGATCCATTAGACTCAAACACACAAACCAACCCTCATCAGCCACACAAACAAACCAACAAAACTAAGTGTGGCACGTATCAATGATGAAGAAACTTGATTCCATGAGGGACACCCATCTGTATCTACATCAACAACCTATAAACTTGTAGGAAAGTCAGCCCATACGAGGCGAGCCACTATATCTGAGGGAGCACCTCTATGAGATAGAGCCTTGGGAATCTTCATCAAGAATTCTTCCACACTATACAAAAAAGATTCATGATGTTTGGTTTTGGTAAGTATAACTTGGAAAACTAATTATATGGTGAAATTATTCTTTTTACCTATCTGAGCCCTCCGAAAGAGTGTGGACGTCTACCAGCAATATGTGTGAAGAACATCTCTCACCTGCAAGTAAACAAGACAAAAAATGAGATGTATTTCGAAAGCACACTCTTCTCAAAATAAATTTGCGATGGAAAGTACTCTTACTAGTCATGTCCATGATGTCATGTTTTCCTGACACCTCCCCCTCTTGAAGATGCTCTGGAGGGTCTCTCTCTTGAAGATGCTCTGGACGATGATTGCTATCCCAAACAAGAAACTTCTTACCACTGAGATCCTCCCACTCAGTTCCTCTGATTTCATCCTCAAATCTGTCATGTTGTACCACCCAGTATGGTCCCCATTCTTGCAAGTCTATTTGTGTGACCGCGAAATACATAGAGCTTCTGGGACGTGTAAGTGAAACTAAAAAAGGAGGAGATGCTTCGACATAGCCATGGCAGTCAAAGGAATCACGAAACACCTCAAGTTGGCTAGAAACTGTACGGATGGCTTCATTTGGAATCAGCCTGCATAAAGGGACCAATGGGGTAGAGGAATTGCGTTGCACAAAAAACTTACTGAATACATCACCAAGCAATCCCAATTCAATAGATTTTCCAAGAAGCCTTCTATGGGTCTCCCCTTGACCAGTACTAGATTCAGGCATCTCCATGTGAGTTGGAGGAGGTGAGCTCATTGAGCCAATTTCGTTCTCCAACACAAACGCTTCTTCCTCATAAACAAGAGAATTATGCGCTTCTGTTTTCTCTCTAATAGGAGAGATACATGTGAGGACATAGGTGTCCGTGATTGAGCTTCCTCGCTAAGAGTCAAACAAACACGCCCAGATCTAAGTGAGTATCCCCCCCTGTTGTCTGTAAGACACACACACCAAGCCCAAGTAAGCATATCTAAAAACATTAAAACACAATCTCATTAGAATCTTGTCTATTCACATCATATACCTTTCTTAGTCTTTGCTTGTTGTTTTCCTGCTTTTCTTGGAGCCATCTGTCTCTCTTTTGCCCTGAATATGAGTAGCAAACAGCTTGAGCTGAATGACAGATAGAGATGATCAACCTCACACATAAACCCTACTTCATGTCTATAGGAAAACATCAACCTCACACACAAACCTTACTACATGTCTAAGAAAACATTCACGATGGTGAAAGCTCTAGAGGCTAGCACACAACTTCAAAGAGTAGATCAGTAAGCTCACAAGGCATGATACCAAAACCAAGATCGGGCCATAACTATAGGCTCTATTCAAAGAAACCTCTAGGAAAGAAACACTCACCCATCATCAACTAATGGGCCCCACTGTGCTGGATCCACCATGCCCAAACCAGCCCCAATAGTGCCAGGCCCATCTAGTTTTTTGGAAACCATAGAATTGGACTGGATGTAGGGAGTATTAGATTACTTGAATAAATGCATGACAAATGTCCCCAAAAATAAATGTCCAAACTACAAACAATCATAAGGAAAAAAGATGTGGCATGTTCTTAGAGCACAAAGTCACAGAAGAATTGAGGAGCTAGCAAGAACCACCATAGGAAGAACTGCATAATCTTGAAGAGAGCATAAGCCAATCAAGTGGAAAACCTACAAAGGCAGCTAACAGAGATCCAAGGGGCCAAGAAAGGGCTAGGACAAGATCACCCACCATAGCCTCATCTCCATCCTCCACCTATAGTAGCCGAGGGATACTACCAAGGGAAGAGTCAAATATGGGTACCAAGGAAGGGGGGTGACATTCATTTTTAAAGGTATCCTTATAAGCTTAAATAGGGGCCTATTAGTGAATCCCTCGGGATCTCATCAAATCAGTCTTGAGTGAAATTGTCCAAGAGTAGGGTTGTTAAGCTGAGTGGAATCATTGAGTTGAGTGGGATTGTCATGATTTGAGTTCACAGAGTGCTACGATCCTAGAAAATAGAATCTTTATGGAGCTTAGATTTACAATCATTTTATATCCATACATGCACATTGGGATTAGTTGTATTGATGATTACCTTGTGAGAATAAGAAAAAAACATAGATTTACAATCATTTTATATCCATACATGCACATTGGGATTACATTGGGATTAGTTGTATTGATGATTACCTTGTGAGAATAAGAAAAAAACATAGAGTTTGAAGAATATACACATGCTTGCAAGCTTAGTATCTGAATTGAATTCGACAACTATACACATGATGCCTTAAAACACATAAAAGACTACACATCTCCCCCCTTGCCCCCGTTGCTCCAGCCACCCCAGGCTCCCGGCAGAGCCTGGGGATGGTCTGCGCTAGCCATCCCCAGGCTCTGCTGGAGTGGCTGGAGGGATAATTAACTGGATGGACAAAAGGCTTGCAACCCAGCCCACCATAGTGCGTTTGCCAGGCCAGCCAGATGTGGAGTTCGAGCAGTTCGCGGGCTACGTGAGCGTCGCCGACGATGCAGACACTGCCGGAGAGGGCGGACGGGCACTCTTCTATTGGCTCACGGAGGCAACCACTAATGCGGCCTCAAAACCTCTCATTATGTGGCTCAATGGAGGTGATTATGTGCAATTGATGAATGATCGTTAGTCTTTAGGATGAGTAAATACGGCGTTTTACGGCATGAGTAAATACGGCATGCTCTGCGGTGTGAGTGCAGGTCCCGGGTGCTCCTCGCTAGCGTTCGGAGCGATGGGCCATTCCACATCAATTCAGACTCTAGTTCCCTCTACATGAACGATTTCTCGTGGAACAAACGTGATCAGAAGCTTGGTTCATGACCTACCGTTCGCTGACACTGTAAGCATGCTTTATTTTACGCACGAGAAAAACACATCTTACGATCCTTTTTGTTCTTCCCTGCAGTCGCTAACGTGCTCTTCTTGGAGGCTCCTGCTGGTGTGGCTGCCTCCGTGAGCCAGTAGTAGAAGAGTGCCCGTCCGCCCTCTCCGGCAGTGTCTACGTTGTCGGCGATGCTCACGTAGCCCGCGAACTGCTCGAACTCCACATCTGGTTGGCCTACGCACTAGTCCTCACCAGCCTTAGCGTCGCCGAACGTCTCAGAGCTGTTGTTAGTGTAAGAGAAACCCACACCAGCAAGAGCCACCCCAGGCTCCCATCGCCAGGCTCTGCTGGGAGCCTGGGGTGGCTGGCCAAGTGCAGCTTTGATTCTCAACAAAACCCTTTGTTTGATATGACAAAGACTTAGAAAGCTTTACAGGGTATGCAAAAAAAAAAAAGTTGATTATTGCTCAAAAGAAAATGCCAAAGCATGCGTTTGTTGGACTCTGCGTTTTCTTTTTTTCTTTTTTTTTTCTCAAGTGATGATAGGCACCGACGACTGTGTGGTTGAGGCCAAAAATACGAGTCTACAAGGCTGACTGGGCATAGAAGGAGTCGGTGGCAGGCAGAGCGAGGCGAATGTGGTGCTTGTTGAGAATCAAAGCTGCACGTGGCCAGCCACCCCAGGCTCCCGGCAGAGCTTGGGGATGGTCTGCGCTAGCGCAGACCATCCATGTACTGCTGGATCAGCTTCATGTCTCGGACGGGCAGGGACGTTTGCAAGCATGGAGCGAGGGCCTGCATAGACGCCTGTGTGGAGAGCAGCATACCCACAGCACTGGAGAGCCAGCTCAGACCGAGGAGGGACGACTTGGAGTCGCCAGCCTGTGTAAGAAGTTCCTGGAAGCAGTGTGCCAGATCAGCCTCGAATGCTTGCGAGGCAGATGCAGTCTCGGTGTAGACGCGGGACTGGCGCTTGTTACACTGAAGGCGGCAAAGAAGGGAGGAGAGGAAAGACCTGGAAGCCATAGTACTGATGGTCTGCGCTAGCGCAGACCATCCCCAAGCTCTGCCGGGAGCCTGGGGTGGCTGGCCACGTGCAGCTTTGATTCTCAACAAGCACCACATTCGCCTCGCTCTGCCTGCCACCGACTCCTTCTATGCCCAGTCAGCCGTGTAGACTCGTATTTTTGGCCTCAACCACACAGTCGTCGGTGCCTATCATCACTACCAGCTTGCATTGAAGGCCATCATCATCTCGACTTCTTGAGAAAAAAAAAAAGAGAAAAAGAAAACGCAGAGTCCAACAAACGCATGCTTTGGCATTTTCTTTTGAGCAATAATCAACATTGTTTTTTTTGCATACCCTGTAAAGCTTTCTAAGTCAGCTTTCTAAGTCTTTGTCATATCAAACAAAGGGTTTTCTACATCATCAAACATCAGCGTCTACATCATTATCATCATGTGCATTAACCTTCAGATGATCCTCGGGTAGTCGCCAAAGGCCAATGCTCCCTTTTCCATGGTATTCACCAAAGGCTGGCCTCACGTATGTCCATGGCTGCTGTAGGTATTCACCTCCTACAAGTTCCCAAGACTGTAGAGACCACTCCTTCTGCTAGCATAACACCCAATACGTGAAGGCCCACTACTATGACTTCTACTGGAACTACCGTAAATCTCCCCTTGCCCCTGTTGCTCCAGCCATGCGCTAGCATCGCCAGGCTCTGCCTCGGGAGCCTGGGGTGGCTGGCCACAGGCTGCTTGCCTACGCAGCCACTCCTACGCTCCCTTGTCCAAGAGTATTCGCCAAAGGCACTCCCTTTTCCATGTTATTCACCAAAGGCTGGCCTCACGTATGTCCATGGTTGCTGTAGGTATTCACCTCCTGCAAGTTCCCAAGACTGTAGAGACCACTCCTTCCGCTAGCATAACACCCAATACGTGAAGGCCCACTACTATGACTTCTACTGGAACTACCGTAAATCTCCCCTTGCCCCCGTTGCTCCAGCTACCCCAGGCTCCCGGGGCAGAGCTTGGGGTGGCTGGAGCACCACCTCCACCTCCACCTCACCCTCTCCCTCACCATCGCCGCCGCCACCAACATAGCCGCCACGTCCAACATAGCCGCAATCTTCTCCACCGCCACCTCCAACATAGCCGCCGGCTCTCAATTTAACAGAAAAAGAACAGCAGAGAGAACAGTACCTCTTTTCACAGATGCGTTCGCCCGTTGGCCCGTTTGCCTGCTGAGTTGAGAGTACCCTAAAATATATGTACCATATATGTGTGTGTGTGGCCTAAAATATATATAGCCTAAAGATAGATACATACATATACGCACATATATATGGCTAAAAATATATTAAGCTATAGATAGACACACACACACATTTTTCAATGGTTCAATATGTGTGGCATACTTTTTTAAAACTTTTATATTATTTATGTTATTGAAATTGTGTGTGTGTGTGTGTGTGAGTGTGTGTGTGTGTGCGTGAGAGAGAGAGAGAGAGAGAGAGAGAGAGAGAGAGAGAGAGAGAGAGAGAGAGAGAGAGAATATGTGATGCACAACAAAGAGAAAACTCATGCTCTTTTAAAACTTTTTTAAACATTTAGGCTCAAAAGAGAGAGAATATAGTTTAGTCTAGGTATTTATATATTGATGTATATATATATATATTAGTCTAGGTATTTATTAGGTTACACACACACACACACACACACACACATATTAAACTATATGTATTTTAATAAATGTGTGTGTGTGTGTGTGTAGCCTAATAGATATATAGTCTAATATATCTATATATCCTAAAATAGATAAAAGGCTAGTCTCTTTGTAAATACACACACACACACACTAAAATATATATATCCTAATAGATTCTTAGCCTAAAATATATACAATATAATATATCCTAATAGATTCTTAGCCTAACATATATACAATATAATATATAAATATAGACATGTGTGTGTGTGTGTGTATTTACAAAGAGACTAGCCTTTTATAAAAATAATACTTACCAATAAATGTATATATTTGTATATTTTTTTATATATTTGTAGATACATATATATTTGTATATTTTTTATTAAAAAAAATTTATCGTCCATTCTCAATCGTGATTGCTCTACCTTGTTTTATCATTTCAACCGCCTTCATTCTCAATCGTGATTGCTCCGCCTTGTATTATCATTTCAACCGCCTTCATTCTCAATCGTGATTGCTCCACCTAGATACCTGATCTTCTATTTTTGTTTCATAAAGTCCCACCTGTTCCTTCGTTTTTATATTTTCATTTCACATTTTTGTCTCTCCTGTCCTTTCTACATCTTCGTATTGCCTTCCCTATGGAGCCACACTGTCACCTTTGAGTGGGAGCTTGATGGCTGCAGCAAAAAATCTCAAACTTTAATACTTTTCCACCAGACCACGCTCCTATGGACATGTCCAGTAACATCAAACATGTCTGTAAGTTGTACCGTGCATATTAGATATTGTGTTGGTACTTTGGAGTGCCATAGGCTCAGGTGTCCTTTTTACTTGAACAATAAAAGGTATAACAACACCTTCTTTCATGGACATTTGACAAAAAAGATTGCAATTGGACTTCTGACAGAGGATGAGAAAACTAAAATAGTTTGTCACTTTTGTCGCAAAACTACACACTGTGTGCAAGTGTGTAGATGTGTTGCGTATTACGTAATGCCTCGTGACATAACTATTACAAGAATGATGCTCCACACTGGGCTGCATGAACATCCAATTCAGCCAGGAACTTCAAGGTCAATGTTGAAGCGCGTGAAAATGTTTGTTTCTCAAGTGTTGAAAGCCCAGAGAAGTGCAGATCCTCGAAAAATACAGATGGATATTGTGAAGGATATGCTGTTTTTCTCCATGATGAATCAAAATGATGAGCTACCTATAAGTACTGGGGATCATGAGCTCTGTAATTTTTTGGAGGAGTTGAGTCCTTTTGTGGAAAACCAGAGGTGAGTATCCATTCTGTAACTTAATTATATTTGGATGTATTATCAGATGGGGAAGCACAAAAGTGAGGGACCAAGCTTGAGCAAGTTGCTGGACAGGGTGGCAGTAAGGTCAAGACCAACACCACCACAAGTGGCTCGCATGGCCCATGAAATAGTAGCTAATACTCCTATGTATGAGGAATCAAGGCCTCTACATGAAGATAAGGAGACTATTCAACGGAAGAGGGTGAGGACAATGGAAGTAGACCAATGCTCACATCGTCCAGGTTATGTCATGCAGAGCAGACATCGTCAAAACTGGGGAACAGCAAGAAGAGTAAGTTTTGGTGATAGATCTCTAGAACAAACGGTGCAGCAAGTCACGCTTCAAGGGGAGGACCAAAAAGTCCAATGACTGGAGGAAACAAAGATGTCGGACATGAAGAGCCTAAACAACATTATGGCACAATGAGCGGAGAACAAATGCATATAAAGGAAGAGGCCGTTGGGACGCACAATGTGGGCCATTAGACGAACCCCATTGAACTCAAAAGTCAAATGTTTGGGAGGTATTGATGGAAGACTTAAGTGCAACTCATACATACAGGAAAGCTCTTTTGGAGTTGTTGCCCCTAGCTTCTACTCAGAGAGACGACATCCTGGTCTGGGAGGGCCAAAAGGCTCAAATGATGTGGTTTTGTCCTTCAGATGTTTCACACACATGGCATGTAGATCCAAACATAATATACAAGCCATCATACCCAGATATGTGGAAAGTGGATGTTGGGACCAACATAACCAGCCAAGAGGTAGAGAAATTAGTAAAGGCAGGGTTCAAGTTAGATGTTACTCATGAAGAACCTTTTGTGTCAGGGGTGGGAGAAACGTCCACACAAGCAGCGGGCAACAAAGAAAGTGACAAGAGGCCACATCATGCTATACAGAATACAAAGAGATCAACCAAGTGGCGGCATTGGATTTCCAAAGAAGCAGAAAAGAAGATTGGTAGTGCCGAGGCCATGACAGCGATAGTCCTTAATGAGAGTGCAATGCAGCCGTCCCCCTACTCTATTTTTCATTTGGCATGTGAGAGTGGAGAGGACTATTTTATACACATCAAGGTACAACCTTGGTGTACATGTCCTGTTTTCAAGATGCAAAGAGAATCTAGAGGAAAGTCTTACGTTGCATGTAAGCATATCTATTTTGTCTTCTTGCGAGTTTTGGGATTACATAAGAATGAGGATATGGTAATGCATCAACCGACACTATCACCAAAGGAAGTAGGCAATATACTATCACGTCCTCAAAGCAAGGATGTTTGTGCCTATACTTAAGCTTTAATCAAGCCTTTCATGTTCGTGCCTACTTAAGCTTGTAAGGAAATGTGAAGTCAATCTTTTTGTAAGAAAATTTGAACCCAATATTTTTGTCTTGCTTTGGGATGGAGTATACTGTCACGTACTCTAAAGTCTTATTTTGTAGGTAGCTTGTGACGCTATGGTTGTACCAACCATATATCTTCTTGTAAGAAAATGTGAACTCAATCTTTTTGTAAGAAAATATGAGCCGGGTATACTTGTTTTTACTTGTGTTGAAATAAATATTGGAAGAAAGGTACATAGATAGGTATGTTTGTGCCTACATTTAAGTTTCTTTGACATAAAATGTGTGTTTATATGTAGGAAGGTAGGTAGGTAGGTATGTAGGTATGTATGTATGCATGCATGTATATGTTTGGGAGTATGCATGCATGTATATGTTTGGGAGTATGCATGCATGCATGCATGCATGTATGTATGTATTGTACAAATGTGTGTATATATGTATGTATGTATATATGTAGGAAGGTAGGTAGGTAGGTAGATAGGTAGGTGTATTTGAGAATATGCATGTATTTATGTATGTATGTATGTGAATGTATTTATTTCTCTTTCATAAATACTTACTATATAAAAGCTCACCAAAATGTATCATTTTTCTTACAAGCTCACATAAAACTATCTTATCTCCAAAAAGCTCGCCAAATAAAGCTCGCAAAAAAATCAAACCCCTCAGATAGAGGTGGAGAATACATGTCAAATGCATTCAAGGATTATATGCTACAAAAGGGCATCAAACACCAATGTACTGTGCCTTATACACCGTAGCAAAATGGTGTAGCTGAAAGGAAAAATAGATCTCTCATGGAAATGGCAAGATGCATGGTGAAAGCACAAAAGTTGCCTCACAAATTTTGGATGGAAGCTATAATGTGTGCAGCTCATGTGTTGAACAGGTGTCCAACAAAAGCTTTGAAAATCATAACACCATTTGAGGCTTGGTATAGCCGAAAGCCAATAGTGGATTATATGCGTACATTTGGGTGTTTGGCATATGCACATGTGCCAGAACCACCCATTGCTAATGCAAACTCCCCACGATGTATATTCAAAGCATTGCTGGTACTAGCCCTTGTTCTACCTGTGAGTGGAGCTACAAGTTTGCTTTCTTGCAAAGTTTTCAGCAACCATCTTGGCACTGACTTGGCTGTGTCTATGGTTGTTTGCTCTTCCCTGACAAGATCATCCACTTCTTCCATAGAAGGGGGCTGAATGGCTGGCTGTTCCACATGTTTTACATGAGGATTTTCTTGTGTAGGGGCTGGCTGATCTGAATCCCCCCTAATTGCAATGGGTAAAAGTCCATCAAACATGTCCTGTATGCCTGTATCATTGCTTTTATACAAGCTATACATGGGATGTTCTGAATTTTCAACAAATACCACATCTCTACTGACAAAAATCCTTCGTGTAGTTGGATTATAAAGACGGTATCCTTTGCTCTCATTGCTGTAGCCCACAAAAATGCATTTAATTGCTTTGTCATCTAGCTTTGTTCAGAGTTGATTCAGAAGAGCCTTCTTCTCTTATGAAGAAGCACATGAGAATGAGCATTGGTTGCAAGCTATGCAAGCTGAAATTTCTTCTATCATGAAGAACAATACATGGGATCTTGTGGAATTGCCTAAAGGCAAGCATGTAATTGGAACAAAGTGGGTGTACAAAGTCAAAAGAAAGTCTGATGGTACTATTGACAGGTACAAAGTAAGACTTGTGGCAAAAGGCTACTCCCAGAAAAAGGGAATAGATTATGAAGAGACTTTTGCTCCTACTTCGAGAATGACCACAATAAGATCTGTGATTGCAGTGGCTGCACATAAAGGATGGAAAGTACATCAATTGGACATCAAAACTGCATTCATAAATTCAATTTTAATGAAAGTAACACTTTCATAATTAAAAAATTCTTTTATGCATCTATTTATGCATAAAAATCAATTTTGATAAAAGTAATACTTTTATAATCAAAATATTCCCAATATGCATCTTTCTAGGCATAGAAATTAATTCTAATGAAAATAACACTTTTGTTATAAAAATATTTCTAATATGCATTTTTCTATGCATAGAATAAAAATAACACTTTTAGAATACACAAGCGGTGGGGATTACTCTTTTTGAATAATAAAAGATAAAACTTATTTCACAAAATTTAAGAAAATTTTACCATAACCTCCTTTGTATGGCTGACCATTTTTCAATTTTTTTCATTCTCAAGTTACTTAGAAATTATCCCAAATGGTTTAAAGCATTCTAAACTAATCAAATTCCACTTTTTTAAAGAGAAACAATATGAAAAGTTTAATTCTAACAATTTGATTACACATCTAGGATAAAGAAAGGCTGAATTCAAGAATGAAGAGAGGGGGAAAGCCTTTCCAACAAGGCATAGCATCAATTTTTTATTTAAAGAAAACAAAAATTAGAAAACCAATAAATGGAATAAAGAAAAAGTAGGATTTCTAGCTTACATGAATTTTTGTGAGCTTTCCTTTGGCTTGATGGTTTGAGGGATCTACTCTTGTTTGCAACAAGAGTGGCCACCAATTCGTTTGAAGAGGAAATGGTCAAAAACTAATGAATTATCAATAAATTCACTGTTTTTGGCTCTGGGGAGGAGGAGTAGAGTAACAGTGCATAAAACACTATTAACTATTTACAAAGGGGGAGGCTTCATTTATAGGAAAAAGTGAGCCTCTAACCAAGCAAACTGATTCTAGAACTTTCCATATGAGTTTGGTCAATTTTTGAGCATTTTTAGGTCAGTTTAGCTTACTTTTTGGATCTAGTTGAAGTAGGAGAGAGGAGAGATGAAAATATCTCATTATTTGTGACTTTAAAACTCAACCACACATGTGAAATAGGCGCCTCCTTCATGAGGGGAATTCCCCCACATTGAGGTGTCAAAAATACATCATTTCTTCTAAATATCTCTTCTTTTTCAACTAATAACCTTGTCCTTAGTCAACTCTTCATCTTATGTGAGTATTTACTCATTTTTGGGGGGATTTCCTTTTATTCTTCAATTTATCTCCTCCCTACATTTGGATTAATCTAATTGGTCCATAGGAACCTTAATTCAAAAATTTTAAAAAATATGGACCCTTAGGCTAAGGTCCTTTTTATCTGATTTCAATTTATTCCAATTGCACATTGGAAATTTCTTTTTGAATATCTGTTTCAGGGGAAACCATTTTAGACACTAGGAGTATTTTTATATCCAAAAATATCTCAATTTTAAATTACCTCCCTCTAGATATTTTCTCTCTCTAGGCCAAAACAAGGTAAAACAGGATCTTTCTTTTATTTCAGAGGGGAATAATTATAAGATCAGAAGGGGAGGTTTTTACACCTACACACCTCAAAAGCCGAAGGGAGGAATCTTAAAGTCCCTTCCTCATTAGTGTAAGCTTGATTTTGGTTTGCCATGTATGGAAACCATTTCTCTCAAACTTATCATTCTTAAATATGTTAGACTAGAGGCACGGGGAGCCAGAGAGGCCGAGGTGGTTAGAAAAGAAATCAAAATTTAAATAGCATAGAGTTCTATTACTATGGCAAATCAAGGCACATAGCAAAGGATTGCTATAAAAAGAAGAATGATACCAAAAGTAAAAGGTTAAAACAAGATAACTATACATCATCAAGATGAAAGAAGTGAGTAGCTGTTTGTGATGCTCAGTTCCACAACATAAGATATGTCAGGTGTTAAAAATCCTAATATGTGATTTATCATGGTATTGTACATCATAGATTAAGCATAAACTATGGTGGGTTATACCACACCAAGAACTCCATGACTAAAGAGAGAGAGAGAGAGAGTAGCACACTCAATACTCTATTGAATATGATATGCCTTCTTTGCATAAAATCAAGAGTTCTTTCTTCATGGATTTCTTGCAAAGAAAACCTGACGTGCATAACCATTGTGAAAGCCCAAATTACTTTCACCCAACATTGCCCATACTTATAAGCATACCAATGAGCATCTTCCCTTTCCAATGTGCTCAACCATGAACTTCTTCCAAGACCATAACCACTTGTCCCTTCTTAGACAAGCATTGCACCTCCATACCCTTTGCCAAATTTCAAGGAATCAAGGAATGAATCCACATCCCTTTCTAATAGCAACCCTTTACCAATAGTTGAGCATTCCTACATACTCAAACCAAACTTATGAGTTATTTTCAGCTTCCATGGACAGCTTCAATTCTCCAAATGCAAGGTTCTCTTCTTGCAACTCCATTGGCAACTTCATACTCTCTCTAATGCAATCTTAATGATAATAGAGTGTGCTTAAATTTTCTCATAAGAAAATGCTGAAAATATAGCATATGCTTAATCAAATGGACTCTCATAAAAAACTACTATACATAGATATCACACACGAAAAGATGCAAGGGAGAAAAGAGCTTGAGCTCTTGCAAAGCACACACACACTTACACAAACCCTAGAAGAGAACACACAAGTTTAGAGGATGAAAATTCTTCTTCTTCTTAACACAACAAAAGATGTCTACAAAGAAGATAAAGTGACTAACACACATAATAGAGTATATACAAGCAGTCCATAATGTGAACACGCTAAGAGGAGTAGGTAGATGTGGACTAGTCAGTGTAGTCTAGCTGTAGAATCTCTGGCAAAGATATGTCGGTGCCAGCTACCAAACTCACCAATGATATAAATGTCGAACGGTCATGTAGGTACCTCGTGAGTGTCAACTCATGTTGAGCTTGACATCTTAACACTCTCCCTCAAGCTCAACTCTAGCTCATGAACTCCAAGCATATCTCAAAATTTGTGGAGCTTCTCATCTCCCAAAGCCTTCATGAAGATGTCAACAACCTGATCCTGTGTGCTGACGTAGGCCAAGTTGATGTCACCTACCAAGACTCTCTCCCTGATGATGTGGTAATATACCTCAATGTGTTTCATCCACGCATGGAAAACTGGGTTCCTGGCCAACTATATACTGCTAAGATTGTCACAATATATGATAACCTTTCTCTCCACATGCAACCCCAAATCAACAGCTTGCATAACCAAGCTACCTCACATGTTGCCACCACTGTAGCTCCTCTGTACTCTACCTCTGTGCTCGACAAGGCAACTATGGGCTACTTCTTGCTGCTCCATGTCACAGCAACACTCCCCAACCATGAAAACATAAATCCACTGGTAGATCTCCTGTTTGAGATGCTACCTGCCCAATCTGCATGTGTACTCATATAGCTCTAATGGTACACCTGCTACATAAAATAATGCATAATCAACATTGGCCCTCAAATACCGAAGTGTGCATTGCACATTGTTAAGATGTGGTTTGCGCGAAACCTGCACATAAAATGGCTTTCTAAGCCAACACTGTAGCTCAAATCTGCCTAGTGATGTGGCATAGATCAAACTCCCCACAATCTTCCTGTACATAGTGGGATACTCCAACACATAACCTTCATTCTGCACTAAGTTTGCCATTATGATCTAATGGCACCAAGATTGGCTCACAATCAGCCATCCCATACTTGGACAACATGTCCAATGCATACTATCTCTGTGACAGCCAACTATCCTCAGGTGTGCGAATGACCTCAATTCCCAAAAAGTAACACAGATCTCCCAAATCCTTCATCTTCAAACTTCCTTTTGAGAAGACTTTTCACATGCTCAATCTCTTCCAAGTTGTCACCCCCAACAATAAGATCATCTACATATATGGTGATGATCACAATACCCTTATCACTCTTGCACACATACAAAGAGTGATTTGCATCTGCCATATGAAAACCAATAGTGACAAGATACTCAGCAATCTTGTCATGCCATGCTCATGAAGCTTTCTTCAGCCCATACAAGGCCTTATGAAGCTTACACACATACTCTGGGTGACCTGTATCCTCAAAACCTGGTGGCTGATCCATATACACCTCTACTTTGCAAGTCACCATGCAAGAACACATTTTTGACATCCATCTAATGTAAAAACCAACCTTTAGCTGTAGCCACCGCAATCACAACTCTCACAGTTGCCATCTTTCCAACTGGGGTAAATGTCTCCTCATAATCAATCCCATGTGTCTGCGCATATCCTTTGGCTACCAATCTAGCCTTGTACCTGCTTATGCTACCATCACTGTTATGTTTCACCTTCTACACCCACTTACAGCCAATAGCTTTCTTGCCTTCAGGCAATGGCACCAAATCCCAAGTCTCATTTCCATACAATGCATCCATCTCCTTATCCATAGCTTTCTCCCAACACACATTTCCAATAGCCTCATCAAAGCACAACTTTTGCCATATACGCGTAGTGATGTGCCACATAACCATCATAAGTCAACCTCTACACAGGATTTTTGACTATTCCAGATCTTCGCAACTTTGCGTTCATGGCTTCCATAACCTTCTTCACATCAGGTGTCCTCATTGCTGGAATCCCAAGCTCCTCATCAAGGCTCATCTCCAAGACACTAGAATCTCTATCAACAAGAGAATGCCCTACAGAAATATCAGGCATACCAAGGGGCTCAACCACTTTCTCTTTACCTTTATGTGATGTACCAACTACATTTTTAGGACTAGTATTATGACGTAGCCTACCACTCCATGGTCTATCAATAGAACTGCTCAATGAGGACTCTCTTGGTCCACTCAATGACTGTGATTGTTGCTGACTTGCATTCTGTGCAACCACATTTCCACTTACATTATCCCCAACAACATCCTTTTTAGCAATGTACCAAGCTACTCATCTCATCAAATACAACATCCTTGCTTACCCTCAATTCACGTGTAGCAGGATTATAACATCTATATCCCTTTTGCTCAAGGGAATACCCAGTAAACACACATTTTTTTGCTTTTGGATCCATCTTGGTACGTAACTCATCTAGCACATGCACATCTTGGTACGTAACTCATCTAGCACATGCACATATGCAATACATCCAAAAACTTTCAAGTGAGACAAATCAGGTTTCTTGCCAGTAAACTTCTCCTCTGGCATTACATCATGTATGGCTATAGTAGGAGTCTTGCTTATGATATAAACTGTTGTAGACACAGCCTGAGCCCAATAGCTATGTGGCATATTCTTCTCAGCCATCAATGCTCATGCTATCTCTGCAATGTGCTTGTTTTTCCACTAAGCAACTCCATTTTTACTGTGAAGTGTATCTACATGTAAATTGTCTCTGAATGCCATTCTTTCATAAGAATTCAAAGAACTCATTGGTGAAGTATTCTCCCCCTCCATCTGACCTTAGGCACTTCACATGCTTTCCTGCCTGTTTTTCAGCCATAACTCTGAAATTATGATAATGAGTGAACACTTCACTCTTCTCCTTCATGAAGTAAACCCACACTTTCCTCGTGTGGTCATCAATGAATGTTACGTACAGCCACCCATAGACATAGTCTTCGCAGGACTCCATACATCTGAATGCACAACATCTAGTATATTCCTACTCACATTTCTGTCATGTGGAAATACATGCTTTATTTGCTTTCCAAATTGACATGCTTCACAAACTTTTTGCATACCTTCAACTGTAAACTTAGGTAACCCTGTCACAATTTGTTTAGTCTGCATAGACTTCATTCTTTGCACATTGGCATGCCCAATTCTCTTATGCCAGATGTTTGTATCTGCAACAACTCCTTAACCATTTGCAAACATTGCAACACTCACTTCAGACATATTTACATTCAATGTAAACATTCTGCCCACTCTGTTGCCTTTTGCAACCAACATGCACTTATCTTTAAAGTCTTCTACATAACAGTCCCATTAGGGTTAAACCGAACCTGCAAACCCTGCTCAATCATCTGGCCAACAGAAACCAAATTCTTTTTAGTGTTTGGAACACCACCATGACTTGTCATGTGGTTCAAAGCACCTGAATCAACATACCATACATCATCCTTACATGATTCTACATCATTTCCAAACACAACTTTAACCATATGTTACATAACAAACAACCTCTCATTATCCTCATTATTTTTGCTAGAGGATGTAATGGTTATTTTGCTGCACTTTTCCATTTTGCATGTCACTCTGCTTCTTATAGCAACCTGCCTACACATGCCCAGGCTTACCACAGTAAAAATAGCCTCGTATATCATTAGGTTAGCTTTGCCGATTACCACGACCTCGTTGACTCCCCCTGCCTCTAAACTGGCCTTTTCCACCTTATGTTGTTGTTGTGAATCCTGGGACTGTTTTGCTGATGCTAACCACAATTCTGATTACTTGTTCAGCCACCACCTTGGCCCCATGTCCACAACCTCTACCTGCACTTGTGTAGAAGGCATGCTGCTCTAAATTGTTTCTGTTTTGTGAAGATTGTTGATCTTCACCCAAGTTCTTCTCTTCAATGATCAGCATTAACACCAAATCTGTGAATTTTGGAATGTTCTCTCTCGAGTCTAAATAGACGTCTTAAACGCCTTGTATTGTGGCCCGAGACCACACAGACACACTTTCACCTTGTCATCTCATCATCAATCATCAACAGAAACACCAATTTATGCAAGGGATTCTACAATGCCCTTGATCTTCAAAGCATACTCATTCATATATATATTCTTCTTTTCCACAATATGAAGCTTATTCTTCAATTGAATTTTTTGTGCCTTGGTGTTGGTTTCATACAGCTTCACCAAGGTGTCCCATTCCTCGTTAGGTGACTTGGCCTCTTTGATATGCCCAATCATAGTGTAAGATTCCTCCCCATCCCCTCAAGATGTCCAGTTTCTTCCCCTATAATCAATCCCCTTTTCAAAATAATAAAAGATCTTGTTTCTACTTGTTTTGGCTTCTTGTTTTGGCCTCTAGAGAGAAAATGTTCTAGAGAGAGGTAACTCAGTTTTTAGATATCTTTGGATGGAAAAATATCCTTTCTTATTAAACTAAATTCCCCCAAAATAGAAGTTTAAAAGGAATTTCCTAAGGTGCATTAGAAATAAATTATAATCTGCTCAAAAGGCCTAAGCCTAAGGGTCCAGATTTTCTGAAAATTTTGGATTAAGGTTCTGAGGGACCAATAAGATTAATCCAAATGTAGGGAGGAGATAAATTGAAGAAATAAAGAAAAACCCCCCAAAAAATGAGTAAATACTCACATAAGATGAAGAGTGGACTAAGGACCAAGGAAAATAGTTAAAAATTTGATTTTTGACACTTCAAAATGGGGATGGATCCACTAGGTCAAGTAGCAATCTGTCAACACAATCCACTAATCTCGTAGTGATTTGCTGAAGTCATTATATCGTCATTCCAGTTACAAACATCATCACAGGGACTCGTCCCATTCATCCTCATTGTGGCTTTGCTGAGCTTATTACATTTCAACCAAAATTTAGGAATCATCATTTTTCAATCACAATCCAAATCATCTCATCAATTCTCAACCAGAATTTTAAAATCATATCAACCACATTCGAATTCATCATCTGGATAGCATTTATGCTTATAATTTCAAGTCTTAGATTTACTCGTATATACTGCCAGTAAAGAGCTGCAATTATACCCTCGGTATATACGGGTAGTCATGGTCCTTGGAATTATAAGGTAAATACCATCATGACTAGGCCTCAAGCAAGTCAGGGATTTCCATACAATTGCGGAATTTCCATCTGAAGACCCAATTACCAATTTATGAATTTTAGTTTGAATATCAATTTGTATGAATTTCATCACACGATTCCAACCTTTTAACTAATACTTCATAAATTTTTGACATTTTTGGCTTCTTAGTTGATTCACTTTAGTCAATTTGCTCTGATACCAGCTGAAAGATCCCTGCCCCCTCTGTGCGACGAATTCGGGGGTGCTAGCAGCGGAAGTAGCACTTCTTGCGCAGGCCAAGATGTTACGAAATCGGGGAGACCATAGAGTGAGGAGGGAGAGAGAGAAACAATGTGTGGCACCAAACATGAACTGAATAATCTCTCACCAAGTGGTGAGCTCTCACACCATACAACGAAAGATAGCACACTTATATGCATGGATAAGGCCTCTTGCCATGTGTCACAATCCTAGACACAACCTAATGTGCACAATCAACTATAGGATAAAATACCACACATCTAAAGCTTGGATTTCCTACTTCAACACCCCCCCTGAAATCCAAGTAACTTTATTCTTGAAATCTAGTTCCCCCCCTTAACCTATGCCAACTCTTGCAAACTCATGCTCATATGGCTGAGTCACAAATATACACATAACAATTGATATCTTGGACAACAAGAGATGAAAATACAATGCAACATCAATATGGAGGTGAATAAGGGGTATCGTCAAACCATATGTTGATGGAGCATCAAAGATTGAGGGCATTCCCCCCCTCTCACGGGTCTTCATCCATACTTGGTGCTCATAAATACACCATGAAATGATGGAATGTCTCCAAGTCTAGACACACGCCTATACTCAATCCAATCAATAAGCTTCAAGACAAGCTCATACTCCAAACTGTGAATGCTAATCAAGCATGCACTCTTACCATCACATGACTCATCATGATCATGTATCACCACATCCAAATCATCAACGCATGCATTACTGCAAATCTCACTAGCACATGCATCATGCTGCATCACATAGGTGTCAATGTCACCATACAAAAGATCAAAACCCTTGGTGATCTTAATTTCACCATCCTCGATAATCTCCCAGTCAATCTGCATGCCATTTTCCTTCAACTCTATGAGAGGTCGAAGGCGAAATTCCAAAATCTCTTCCTTGGTCATCGTGGGTACATCATTCCAAGCGTGTGCATCATTCTCAATGCATACATCCTCCTCCTCACCATCAAGCCATTATGGGTCATCATAACGCCCATCATCATACACATATATATCCTCATCGTCCATAGATGCAACATGATGTTTCTTGTTTACGATTATTCCCACCACAACAAGTGATCCATCAAAGTAATCACTACAAACACCACAAATATCCATGTGGACAACTAAAGGTCCATTTACACCAAAAAGGAGAGGATAAGATTTTGGCTGCTGCTCGATTCAAGCATGCCCGCTCCTGCATCTCTTGAATGATGTGCTCATGCCTTCTTCCACAAATAGCTCATCATCATTTTGCAAGTCGTCTCTGTCGCCAACCATGCCTGTTCTTTCTTTTCACGAACAGCACCACTGCTCTGTTCACAGCAGGTTTCCTTGGATAGCTCTCAGCCGGTCCTTCTTCTCGTTCTTTTCCTTATTCTCTTATCTTACGAGGGCATCAAACTCCCTGCAATATAAACTGAACACATTGTGCCTACTTCCGAGGCATACCAAACCAAAATCAGAAACTGTAAAAAAATTGCATACCAGAACTCCCAATGCAAGATTCTAGAATTTAGTTGTCGACGACTCCAAGATTTTTGTTGTAGACTTGCCACACTTGGTGTTGAATCTGCTACACTCCTTGTAGCACCATGCGTGCCAACGGCTGCACTCTTCCTCCCATTATTATGAGAGATGTGGAGGGATATCTATAACCTCACAGCCCTAAGAAAGTAGCTCTGATACCATGTTACGAAATCGGGGAGACCATAGAGTGAGGAGGGAGAGAGAGAAACAATGTGTGGCACCAAAACATGAACTGAATAATCTCTCACCAAGTGGTGAGCTCTCACACCATACAACGAAAGATAGCACACTTATATGCATGGATAAGGCCTCTTGCCATGTGTCACAATCCTAGACACAACCTAATGTGCACACTCAACTATAGGAGGATAAAATACCACACATCTAAAGCTTGGATTTCCTACTTCAACACAGGATCCTTCACTCGGGGCCTTACCCACCACCACGGATATCCGGACAAGAGACTAATCCCTTTGTTCTTCGAAAACCAAACCCGAAAAAACTTCCCATTGCCCGGAAAGCACGGGCGATTCCACCAGGATATTTATACTCTAACGTAGTCAGGGTCATTATTGACCAAACTGATTCGACCGAGCCTGTGAGTCACTTGGTCAGATCAAGGAAGAAACTTGCACTTGGATCATAGAAACCAACGCTTTTTTCCCATCGAGAGGCAAAGCCATTGATTCTTTTTCCATAGAACAATTACTATCCGAGATTTACTTCATCTATTGTACTATAGTAGAATTGAGTCTTATTTTACGGATCCATCAGCCCAGCCTAACCCCATCCCAGTCCCATGGGTTAGCCAACTACCCACCAACCACTGTAGTGATGGGATCCAATTAGTAATTTGGTTAGGTTTTGTCCCGGGTACCAGGGGAAAGAGTTCCCAGGCCCCCTAGCCGGATATTCATGCAAATTTAACGCCAGTCACACCACTTAC
The DNA here is from genome assembly GCF_041138505.1 of Cibotium barometz. NCBI lineage: Eukaryota > Viridiplantae > Streptophyta > Polypodiopsida > Cyatheales > Cibotiaceae > Cibotium > Cibotium barometz. The sequence goes on along the minus strand of NC_141054.1, from coordinate 60,228,481 downwards.
ACACCGAATATGAAATTGCCTTTTTCACAGATTCAGCTGTCTTTAAAACAATCATTTAAAACAATCACAGATTCAGCTATCTTTAAAACAATCATTTAATGAAACCATAGTGTCACTGATCATAATCCTCAAAATCTTCGGTTGAATCCTTTTTTCCAATCATTCCTTCATCGGTGTATCTATGGCATCATTGGCAACCAGAACGCTCACCACCTGTCCACTCAGGGGCCTTTTCGATAGTTCTTAGCTCATAGTAACCGGTAATATATCCACTCAGGGGCCTTTTCGATAGTTCCTAGCTCATAGTAACCGGTAATATATTCACTTATGAAAATCAAGATGGAATCTCTGTTGAAGATCAGCAAGATGGAATCTTCGTTGAAGATCAGCAAGATCAACCAACAGATCCATATAAAAGAGCCATGGACTCATCCGTTGAGGACCAACAAGGTCAATCAACCCGATCCATGCCTGGTTTCAGAAAATAACTCTTACAACTTGTTCCAATACTTCCACGACGCACGTGTGGGTATCTTCGGTGACCCAGAGACCGAGCACCATATGGTTAGCACCCTCTAGGATCCTTCGGAGGTCACCTAGCGCTTCACTCATAGGCCGCTTCCTTGGTCCCTCATCCACCGTACCGGAAGCTCACCATCTGAATCTAACTGCGGCTGGTCAAGACCTCGGCTGAACTTGCTACGCGAGACGTCATCCGTTGACTCTCCGTCAGCTGTTGCAACTTTATCCGCGCTAGGTCTCCACGACCTCATTCACAAGACGGCCAAAATGCTTCCCCAGCATTTTTGACATAAAACAGTCATTTAAAAACAGGTCATAAATACAGTTCCTATAATGAACTCTCCTCTTTCACATTGTTCTACATCCGTCCACATTACTTAATCCATATCCAATTCATATGTATACCCGTTCTCATCCAATCACATCATCTTCCATCTCATCCAATCACATCATATGTATACCCGTTCTCATCCAATCACATCATTTTCCATCTCATCACATCTTTCCTCATTTATTCTCATCACATCTCATCCACTCGCATCAACCCATATTCACACCTCATTCATTTCACATCTATCTCAATTTACATCACATCTCATCTCATTCATTTCACATCTCATCTCATTCGTTCTTATCCCGATTCACATCACATCACATCTCATCCATTCACATCCCATATCATACATTTACATCCGATTCGCATGACATCACATCTCATTTCATTCACATCCCGATTCACATCACATCACATCTCATTCATTCACTCACATCGATATCACATCCTTTCACATACACATCCACATCCCTTCTTCCACATACACATCCACATTCATTCTCATTACATCACATCCTATTTTCATCTTATCACATCCTATCGCGTCCCCTGCACATCTTATCACATCCATTCACATTCTATCACATCCCATACACCTCTTACAACATCCATTCACATTCTATCACATCCCATACACATCTTATCACATCTATTTTCATTCTATCGCATCCCGTTTACATCTTATCACATCCTATCACATCCCATACACCTCTTATCACATCCATTCACATTCTATCACATCCCATACACATCTTATCACATCCCATACACATCTTATCGCATCTTATTTTCACCTTATCTCACTCATTCACATGCTATTCCCATTTAATAGCTTTTTCTAGGTTGATCTCGATAATGGGATTTTTTCTAAATTTCTACCAATTCCTTGACCTAATTAAAGGTTCTTTTTCCCGACAACTATTTCCATATTCATTCTCAATTGAGATTTCTCAATTGAATTATATTCAATATTCCTCTTTTGAATAAAAGAATTCATGGGATTTACAAAAATCAATTCTACCCATATTTCTACTTTTGATAAATATTGGGAGAGAGTTGGCCAGTTCAAGAGAGGTAGAGAGTTAGCGAGAGTAAAAGAGTTGGAGAGAGAGAGAGAGAGAGAGAGAGAGAAGTAGAGAGAGTTAGAGAGAGAAAATTAGAGAGAGTGAGAGATGCAGAGACTAGAGTTACAAAGAGTTAGAGAGAGAGAGAGAGAGAGAGAGAGAGAGAGAGAGAGAGAGAGAGAGAGAGTTAGAGATGGGTAAAGTGAGTAGGTTAGAGAGAAAAAGTGAGTGTTAGAGAGAGACAATTAGAGAGAACTAGAAAGAGAGGTGGCAAGTTCGAGAAAAATAGAGAGTGAAAGAGAGTAGAGAGATTAGAGCATTAAAGAGAGAGATAATTATAAAGAGAGATTTAGAGAGAGTGTCAATTTAAGAGAGATAGAGAGAGTTAGAGAGAGAAAGAGAGTTTGAGAGAGTTAAAGAGAGAGAGAGAGAGAGAGAGAGAGAGGGAATGCTAGAGAAAGTTAGAGAAAGAGAGAGAGGGACTTGGCCAGTTTGAGAGAAATAGACATTTAGAGAGAGAGAGAGAGAGAGAGAATTGATTATGCAAGGGCTTTGAGGCAATAGGTGGTTATGATTCAACTGGATATCGAAAAGGCTTATGATCATGTTAGTTGGTCTTTTCTTTCACAGCTTATGCAGGCTATGGGATTTGGCCCTCATATGTCTTCTTTGTTTTATACCATTAGCCAACATGCAGTGGCTAGGCTTATGATTAATGGTGGGGTGATTGAGCCCATTCATTTGACGAGATCGATCAAGCATGGATGCCCACTTAGCTCACTCTTGTTTGCAATTCTTACACATCCAATCTTATCTCGCATGGATAAGCTAGTGGAAAACAGTGAAATTGTTGTTGGAATTAAGGTTAGGGTTGTAACAATGCACACACACAAGATAGAGAAGCTTGAGAGTACACAAACTCACTAGATTAGAATGAACAAATGTGTGCCAAATACAAAAGATAAGTACACACCCCAAGATGAGTAGATAAGAGGGTGTACATATGCACGTAGGAAAAAACCTCCTAGTGAGGGGAAAAGTGCCCCGGCGGTCCTAAGTGTGTTCACACACATCACTACCATATAATGCTACAAATCCCCCCTGGAAGAAGTGATGATGTGAACATGTATAGGGTATGGCCGATCAATCTTGAAAAGGAAGTAAGCCCAAAGCTTTACGAAAAGCTTCAAACTTTTCACGAGGAAGAGCCTTCGTGAATAAATATGCCATGTTGTCGTGTAGGCACATAGACCAAGATGATCTTTGTTGTCTTTCCCTGACATAGTGGTAATGCACCTCAATGTGCTTAGTGCGAACATGAAACACTGGGTTTCTTGCAAAACTGCTAATGCGCTCTGGCTGTTAGTGAAAATCATAGTGCTAGACGACTTTCCAACGCCCAAATCAGCCATAAGACATCTGAGCCACACACTCAATTGTAGCTGTAAAAGCTTCCCTGTACTCAGCTTCACAACTGGAAGTGGCCACTGTAGGCTGCTTCTTGCTAAGCCATGACATACATGAATCACCAAGTCGAAAGCAAAACCCACTAGTGGACACTCCTGTGTCATAACATCCAACCCAGTCTGAATCACTAAAAGCATGTAGCTGTGACTCACCCCCTGTTGGATAAAACAATCCAAAATATTGAGTGCCTTGTAAATAGCGAAAAACCCGCTTAACAACCTACCAATGCTTCGTACTTGGGCTATGCATAAATCTTCCAATGCTTCGTACTTGGGCTATGCATAAATCTGTTCGCCACATACTGTATATATGGCCTCGTGTTGCATACATAAAGAAGGGATCCATAGCCTGCTAATATAAACTAGCATCAAAAGAGTCTCCTGCATCTTGAAGACTAAGTCGAGTACCTGTCTCCATAGGTGTAGCCATAGGTTTACAGTCTTCAAGATTAAACCTCTTCAATATCTTCTGTATATATTTAGATTGCAGCATAACAATGCCATCATTGCGCTGCATAAACTGAATCCCCAAATAGTAATGCGACGGCCCCGAATCTGACATCTCAAACGATGATTGCAAATCAGCCTTGCAAATCAGCCTTAAAGGCTGAAATCTAATCTATATCGGGTCCCGTGAGCAACATGTCATCAATGTATAGAACTATGACCAAAAATGTGTCCTTACTCCTCTTTACATAGAGGGGACTATCTGTTGGACTGTTGCAAAAATCATTTGTAACCAAGTATGTATGAATCTTCTCATACCATGCTCTAGGAGCCTGCTTAAGGCCATAAAGAGCCTTTTTCATCCTGCATACTTTAGACTTTAGGAGCCTGCTTAAGGCCATAAAGAGCCTTTTTCAACCTGCATACTTTAGACTCTTCTCCTTTCACAACAACAAAACCAGGAGGCTGCGATACATACACCTCCTCATGTAAATCACCATTCAAGAATGCAATCTTAATGTTCAACTGATGTACATTCCACCCATGATGTGCTGCCAAAGTAATGAGACACCTAATGGTAATCATATAAGATGTGGGTGCAAAGGTCACATGATAATCAATGCCCTTTTGCAACAAGTCTGGCCTTGTAGCGATCAATGCTACCATCTGCTTTGTTTTAACTTATAAACCCACTTAATACCAATGGCCTTGAGTATAGAGGTGTCATTCTTGAGTATAGAGTTATACTCATCCTGCATAGCATGCATCCAATGATCATCATCATGTGCTTCCTCAAAGGAAACAGGTTCCTCCTCATTACATAAAGTGGAAATGTGAACATGATTCACATGAGAATAATCTGCATGATGAAAACCTACATGAGCTTCTAGGTAAAGGAGCTGCCAACTTGTTATCCCTCAATGTCTGCACAAGATATTTGGCATACGCCTAGATTCTTCTATGGCTGCTCTCTCCTCATCCACTACATTCTCAATAATTGCCTCATCAAAAGGCTGATTTGTAGGCTAATTTTGCACCTGCAAAGGCTGAATTTTAGCACTTGGTTGAGTATTCAATTGCCCTACATATGGCTGCCCTCCATTAAACAAAGATGGGAGCGAATCAAACATGTCCCGTGAGCATACATTCTGCTATTTTTTGCATGATAGTATGGGCTGAACGGAGTTTTCAACAAAAACAACATCTCTAGTTACCAAAATCCACTTTGAGGCCGGATGGTAGAGTCTATATCCCTTGCTTTTTGAACTATATCCCACAAATATGCATTTAAATGCCTTATCATCAAGCAAACTACGTTGTTGCTCAGGCACAAGAGCATAAGCAAGATAACCAAAAACACATAAATGAGCCACATAAGGCTTTCTACCATGCCAAGCTTCATAAGGAGTTTTAGACTGCAAGGCCTTGGTAGGGTATTTGTTCAACACATAGTTTGCGCACATAGTGGCCTCTAACCAAAAATCATGAGGTAAATCTTGGGATTTCACCATACATCGTTCTATCTCCATGAGAGACACGTTCTTCCTCTCAGTCACACAATTTTGCTGAGGTGTGTATGGCACTGTACATTGATGCTCGATGCCTTTTTCAGCCATATATGCATGAAATTCCTTGGACATATACTCCCCCCCTCGATCTGAACGAAGGGTGCCAACTTTACATTCACATGCATTTTTAACCATGGATACGAAATGCCTAAAGCACATAAAAACCTCTGACTTCTGCTTTAATGGATACACCCAGCTTTATTTGGAGTAATCATCAATAAAAGTGATGAAGTAGAGATATCCCCCAATAGATGGTGTCCTCATAGGACCACATACATCACTATATATAAGGTGTAATTTCTTAACAGCTCTCACAGATCCATTCTTTGGAAATGATGCCTGATGCATTTTACCAAGAATAAACCCCTCACATACATGTCTAGTAGGGGTCTCAAGAGTTATGCAGACACCATATCATGCCTTTGAAGGCGTAACAAACTGCCATAATTCAGATGGCCAAATCGTGCATGCCATAATTCTACATCACTCATAGCACGAGTCGTAGAGATTGAGAAAGCATCATGCTGTAACTTCTCAAATTTATCCATCTTGTATAGGCCATGAAACAAGGTACCTAAGGCAATGATATAATAACTATCATTTCTATCGTGAACTGTACATCTCTCATCCACAAATTTCACCGTCAAGCCTAACAAGGCTAAGGTTGAGGAACCTGACAGCAAGTTCTTCTTAATGCCTGGCACATATAAAACTTTAGAAAGAGTAAATGCGCCCCCATTTATAGTAATGAGCACAACTCTACCAACTCCTTTGATAGGATATGAGGAACCATTTGCACATGTGATAGTTCCTGCACTTGGGACAGATTCCAGATATCAGAACAAATTTTTTTGTGAAGTAATGCTCTCACTAGCACCACTGTCAAAGTACCAAGCATCCGATTTTGCCCCACTGACATGCATACATCATGCACAGAAGGGTCATAACTGCAATGTACAGTCTGCGCGCCCAATCATCTTGAGCAAAACTTGCAGATTTTCTTATATGGTATTTACCTTATAATTCCAAGGACCGTGACTACTCGTATATATCGAGGGTATAACTGCAGCTCTTTACTGGCAGTATAAAACTATGTTTCTTTCTATTTATAACTCTGTTTCTTTCTATTTCGAACACAGCCCATCAGAGAGAGATATCCCATTTTATTCTAAGAGCCACATTCCCTACGCCAGATCTTTGAGGCAGCAGACCACCAGGGCATACTGGGGGGAGATTCATTCTAGACATACAGCGTCACAGAGAGACATCATTACAGGCTCAGACAGCTCCAGAGGGGGGACGACAAACAAAGGTTACTACATTTTTTCAGAGATCCATCCCCCTCCCAGCCCCTACACGGCAGGGAATTACTCTCTAGAGAGCAGAGACACTCAGAGCCCGCAAGAGACAGAGGACACCTGGCTTTCGGACACCACGCCTATACCAGAGAGAGATGACAGAGATTAGAGCTCAATTTCACAGAGAGGGTGCGGAGTGACTGGCTCGCTTCAGAGCAGACCCAGGCATGTTCCTCAAGGGACTGTGGACACCCCCTTCATTGATGTATACCATTTTATACCCCCAGTATGGTACAGGATGGAGCTAGCTAGGTTGCATATCATGATTGTATACTCCATGCATATAGCTTTGCATTCTCCTAGTAGTAGAGCTCCATCCCCTCCCCCACTCATTGTACTTATTGCACACCCAGATTCAGCTTTTTAGTTCAGTACTTTTTCATTTTGTTGGGATGACAGAGGATACCCCATACAGGTACACCGATTTGTCTCATAGGCCGAGTTCGGTCTTTTGGAAGACGTTAATAAAATCTTTCTTTCTTTCTATCTCTAACATTCATTCTTTTCCCCCCTCAATTTACCTTTCTCTAACACACTCTCTCTCTCTCTCTCTCTCTCTCTCTCTCTCATCTAACACTCAAATAATATATATATATATATGTATAGCGGTATGGTATAGAAGAGTAGTAGTATTATGTATAATATAGAGGAAGAGAAGAAAGGAGGAACGGTCACATGGCAGCTCCCAAGTAAGATATAAAAAGTGTGCAATTTATGAGAAAAATAAGCTATCTGATCAATACAATAAAGCTTATTAAAATGACAAGCAATTCACACATGAAATGAAGGACAACCTTATGGAAAAGCCGTCATTCAAACTGTGAGGCAAGCCAAAACATTTTTATGTCGGCCGAGGACCCTATCTATAGAGAGGGAATTTGAAAAGCGGTTTGAAGCGGTTAAACGGAGGAAGTGCAGCGCCCTCGCCTCCGCGCTCGCTCGCCCCCGATCTCTCTCTCTCTCTCCCCTTCCTGCAGCCCACAGAGCGATCTCCCTTTTGTTGAATCCCAACTCTTCAATCGATCAATCAATCATTCAGTGGTGCAGATTTGGAAGAGAAAGAAAGCGAAAGGCTTTGGCATGGAAAGGCTTATAATCAACAATGCACGCGGAGAAGGATTGGCAATGATGCATGCAGAGATGATTTGCCTTTTCGCTCCATAACCTCGACTTGGGGAGAGGAGAGTCTCATTGCTCTCTCGCCACAGGTTGCAGAAGGAGCGTTCGTCGATCAAACTAGAGCTGCTACATGAATCATGGATGTCTCGAACGACGAGCTTCCCAGCCTCTACTCTTGGGTTCGCATGTTTATCTCGTTCTTATACTATGCGTGTATGTGCGCGCACGCACGTGTGTGTGAGAGTGAGAGAGAGACAGAAAGAGAGAAAGAGAGGATTAATGATGAGATGTCTTTTAATGTCATAGTCAACCTATCAGACCACATACTGGTCACTTTTAGCCGGCGAGAGCAAACAATAAGGTCGTCTATCAGAAGATAAGATCTGTCGCTTAGGAGCGTGTTTCCTTAACCGCTACAAAAGAGAGAGAGAGAGAGAGAGAGAGAGAGAGGGAGAGAGAGAGAGAGAGTCTACAAAAGAGCCCAAGGGTCTGAGACCATGAGTGATACAATAATACCATGGGAATACTACTTTGCACCTTGCTTCCCATACTATCCTCCACAACCTTTGCTGAGAGGGGTGTACCTTGGAGTTTCGAGTATATATTGACCAAAGGGAAACTTCTCCTTCCACTTCTCAAGGGGAAAGACGAGCCTAAGGGGTTTTCTGGTTTGATGAGCTTCATTAGGGGAATGATAGGGTTACACAGACGTCAGACAGACACCTCTGGAGACCCAATGAGACGAAAAAGAGTCTTTTGTGCTGGTGGGCATCCAACTTCGATTGGGATATCTCATATTGGGGCCTTAGCAGTTTGTCTCTATGTCTCTGTACCCTATGTAAGTATAGGGCCACACATCTTTAATCGTCATACTCAATGACTCAGCATAGGGTCACACATCTTTGATCGTCATATTCAATGACTCAGCGGAGAGGATCATGTCCCTATTAAAAGAAGCAATGGAATATTGAGAGAGAGAGAGAGAGAGAGAGAGAGAGAGAGAGAGAGAGAGAGAGAGAGAGAGAGAGAGAGAGAGAGAGACGGTCACTCTATTCTCCTCACACTTGCAGGTTGATAGCATACCCTTATCACGACCAAAGCGAAACATTGCAAGGGACTTCAGTGATGGAGGTAACTCTAGCCCTTATTTTTTAGCTTCTTTGTTATTCTTCTTGTCAAAACCTCCAAAAGTTCCTTTCGGGATTCGTTTGTGGGTGCAGTGCTTGCAGCTGAGGTGGTGGCCAACTACTGTCCCAAACTGGTTGAAATACACAACTACAGTGCAGCGAACAGCTTGGCCCAAAAGATCTATAACTGGAATACTCTGAACAGTATGATTTTGGCACCCTGTAATCTAGTGCAGCCATTAAGTTTTATGTTTGTGAACCCGATTTCTCACTCAGTTTGCATGTGAAACTCTGGCCAGTCAAGGTGTTCAGGCGTCTAAATTTTGCACTATCAAAGGAGGACATTGAAGCTGTGGCAAATGCCGAACACATGGCTATAGAAAGAATATTGAAATTAATGAAGTACAAGGTATGTGACATGCAAGGCTTATGCTTAGTTTTCTGTTGCTTGATATGAGCTTTTGTCCAAGGCTCCATTATAGTCTTAAATTTTTGGCATTGTTTGTGTATAAACCTATTCATGATTTTACAGATTGCCAAGCACAAGCCTAACTCAAATAAAGGTTATAAAGAGAATGCTAAAGAAGAAATGAACAATTCACATAGCAGTGCCCCAGGTGAGGTGTTAGTATGTTTATACTCTGTTTAATGGTGATGTATTGATAGCAGTTTGCTCATTTAGATAGAAGAATGGTACAAATCTTAATGAACTTTGTACTAGCCCCACATGGCAACAAGAGTGCTCCATAAGTTATAAGATCAAGTTCCTCACTTGGGATGAGATATAAGGAATGCAATCCTGTGCCATGCTCTCTGGGCCTCTATACATCATTATACACACTGCTGAATGGCACTAAAAAGAAGGGGTCTACTCCTCCCCTGTAAAGGTCAAGGGTATGGCCAAAATTAACGTGTGATAAATCTCTAGATCCCATGCAGCCCTACAGTCAACTCTCTTTTCTTTAGATTTGGAAGGCTTTGCATCAAGGGAGCAAGCTGGCCCTTAATCCCATCTAGACTATGCATATATCCACTAGGCTTCCCTATCTTAACATGCTTCACATAATGTTCTTCCGTAGGGGAGTCCGGGAGTCCATGGAAGTCAATTTACACCTGTTTGGAAGTGTTTTTTTCTCGGGTGCTGTGGAGGATCGCCTTTGCAAAGGGTTCTTTGGCAACGTTAGAAAGTTCACGTTTCCAGGCTTACTTTCAGGACTCACAAATGAAAGTTTGTTGTCCAACCCACCAGAAACTTTGTATGGCACCCTTGCTAGGAAGAGTGGAATAGGATAGAGAGACTATAGGTTATGATGTTATCCAGGCTTATCCTAAGTAAACCAATCTGTTTTGCATGATATTACATTGCTGAGTTGGGGTTCCACAGTTACTGAGTGTGACCGATGGAGACTGCCAAACGCAAGGACGTTGGCTGAACCATCAAGCAGGTTGAAGCCAACTTTGAAGCCACTTTGGATAGCCTTATGCACACCCAGATCTGCTGAGGGAGATGCACTACTGAAGGCTGGATGCTGAAGCACACTGCTGCCTATGGACTGAAGCACTGAGTGCTTGACTGAGATTTATGCATGCAAAAGAGCAAGGTCTTTAGGCACACATGTTCTGCGCTGGGGCTGAATTATAAGATGATTAATGCAATGAAATATGGGGCTGCTTATATAATGCCTTCAAGCTGTTGGTCGGCTCTTTTTGGCTGCTGTCCGCCAGATGCAAATGCTCACAACCTGCTGAAAAATAGCATTAAATGCTGTAAAATGCAGATGCGCATTTCCTATTACTGGCCGACTGCTGTTCTAGGTTGCACATGGTGGCCAATTGCGGTTCTATTGCCCATAAAGGCTGCCGACTGGATGTATGGGCTGCCTAGCATCACATGAGAGGTACACACCATGCCTTATGGCTGGCCAATGGGCTGGTCCATGTACCTATGCTTTTACATGCTGTTATGTGCTTTATGTATGCACCTAAAGGACTCACTTCTCATGCCCTAGCCTCAGATGACCTAAATGATTGTTCTCCAAGTGGGTTAAGGGACTGACCCCAACACCTAAGGCTCGGAGACTGTCCAGGACTAGGGATCACAATGGTGTCATGATGTACGACAATTATCCCTAAAAAGATACTGATTTCTATATAAGTATAGCACTGATGATGAGCCAGCGTGTCACACTGCAGCTCAGTGGATGGTGCATGTGGCATTCCCTCCTTCACTTGGCGGTAGTTGCATGGCCTCCAAGTAGTCCGCCAATAACTGTGAGGGCAAAAGAGACCAAAGGACCAAATATACGAGAGATCAGAGCAAATCACACAGCATGCAGTGGGGATATATATATAAATGATAAAATCCAGTACAGGAGCTTTATGTGAGACTCCGAAGGAGCAAAGAGGGCTGCTGTCCCAAAAACGCAGATAACAGTCCCGAAGTAAGCCTGATGTAAGCACCGATATATGCCTGATGTAAGGCTGATGTGAGCTGAGATGTAAGCGCTGATGTAAGAACAGATGTAAGCGTTGATCTCCTGATGTAAGACAGATGATAAACGCAGATGTCTGCTGAAGTGAAATGCTGATGACTGCTGAAGTGAAACTTAGATGTATGCTGAAGTGAAACGCTGATGATCAGCCCTGATGTAGGCGACCAATCCAGCAGAAGAGAATGCAGGTTCCACCTGTCGTAGGTGGCTTGCACCAACAACAGCAGCCGGAGAGGTATGCATTGATGGTGACCCAGATGTGCCTAGCAACCAGCAGAGGAGGTACTTGTAAGTGAACTGAATGAAGATGCACTTCCTATATATAGGAAGGGAGGGTGCTGGTCGGCCAGCATAAAAAGGTAAAGTAAAAATAACCAAATAACCCTTTTTGGGTTGGGTAAAATACCCTTTTGGGTATATTTTCACACAACCCCTCTCATACCAAAAAGGGATCATGAGAGAAGATGAGGGGAAAAAACTTTGGTTGTCGAAGATGAGGACCATGTGTTTTGAGACCGGAGTAGAGGCTTCTGAGTTTGGGAGGTATTGGAAAAATGCCACGATGCAAGAGGTTTTCATGAACGCCCATTTTTGGGTTTTCATCCACACATGTGTCCCAAACACAAAAACAAAATGCTATGCATAGGGAATGCAAGATGGAAAAAAATGCAATGCAGTGGGTTTTCACATGAGCCATGCCCTCATGGGGTTTTCACTGACTCGTGCCCGATACAATGATGATAAAAATGTGAAAGGAGAGGAAGATCCCCCTCTCAATGTGCGGAGGATGATGGTGGTGGACCGATGCCGATCCGATCGCGAAGACGCTCAAGGATGGGGCGGTTGACGGACTTTGTAAGGATGTTTGCATGGTTGTCTGCCAAGGAATGTACTGGAGTCGGATGGTACCAAGCTCAACTTGTTCCCTGGTAAAATGAAAATGGACACCCACGTGCTTGGTACGGCTAGAAAAAATAGGATTGCTAGCAAGGGCAATCGCACTCTGATTGTCCATGAAGATGATAGAAGCGGTGTCAATGGGGACGCGCATCTCCATAAGAAGCTGACGAAGATACATAGCCTCAGTGGTGGCGTCATAGAGGGCCCGATATTCGGCTTCAGCGGAAGAACTTGCAACGGTATCTTGCTTTTTGCTAGACCAAGAGAAAGGGGCAGATCCGAGGGAGTACAAATAACCACCATGAGAATGTCGGGAATCGAAATCACCAGCCCAGTCAGAGTCCGTGTAACCACGCAAGGTGATCCCACGACTGTAGTGAAGTCCATACAAATAGGTACCTTGAAGTCCATACAAATAGGTACTTGCTAGATAGCGAACAACCCTCATTGCTGAACTCCAGTGTGGCCCCTTAGGAGCATTGAAATACTGACTTAAAATGGATGTGCAATGGGATATATTCCGACGAGAATTTGTGAGCCAAATAAGTTTCCCAACCACTTGGCGGTAGGCTCGCTCTTCATGTGGAGGTGAGTCCACTTCCTTTGATAGTTTGACGGTGGGATCCAATGGAGTAGCCACAGGGATAGCACCAGTAGGAAGTAATGAGTTGGAGACAATACTTTTGTTGAGACACAAAAATACCATCAGGATGTTGGACCGCCTCCATGCCAAGGAAATATGAGAGAAGATCGAGATCAGTCATCTCAAAAGTTCGTCTGAGCTGTGCCATGATATCAGCGATTTTGGCTTGATGTGACCCAAAAATAATGAGGTCATCGACATACAGGACTAGGTAGCAAACCATCCCCTGATCAGTGTGAATATAGATATTGGGGTCATAGTGAGATGGTTGAAAACCTTAGCTGCGGAAAAATTTATCGATGCAATGATACCACGCTCGGGGGGACTGGCTTAAGCCCATACAGAGCTTTTTGCAAGCGAAAGACTTTGTCCTCAAACCCGGGGAGCGGGAAGCCTGGAGGTTGGGCAACGTAGACCTCCTCTTCGAGAATTAAAAAGGCACTCTTAACATCCATCTGATAGACTGGCCATTTGTGGTGGTGAGCAACCAGATTGAGTAAAAGACGGATTGTTGTCATTCGAGCAGTGGGTGCTAAGGTCTCGTCGAATCAATGCCTTCTTTCTAGTGAAAGCCTTGCACGAAAAGCCGGGCTTTGTATTTGTCCAAGGTACCATCGGCTTTAAATTTGGCTTTAAATTTGGTGCGGATGATCCATTTGGTTCCAATGACCTTCTTATGACGAGGGCGATCCACAAGGGACCACGTGCCATTACAGTCAATGCTTTTGAGTTCAAGTTCCATAGCCTTTTTCTAGGATGGAAGTTTGATAGCATCTTTCCATGATGTTGGCTCATCATGCACCAAATAGTCTGCGGAAAAGACAGAGGAGAATGAGGCATGAGGAGCGAGTTTGGTGGACCGACGAGGACCATCCAAAGGGGTATCATGGGGAAGCATGCCAGAAACACGCATGGTTTGTTGATACCAGCGAGGTAAAGGGTCCCTGGGTGGCTGTCGGGAGGAGGAAGCCTCCTCAAGAGGTGAAGGTGTAGGTGATTGATGGGGTTCATGTGGCACAGTCTGAGATTCTTGTTCAGTTGGTATGGGCAGCGGAAGGTGAAGTAAATCTCGCTCATTGAGGACAACGTCTCGATGAACGAAGACTTTGTTTGATCTTGGATCAAAAACTTTGTAAGTCTTTGATTTAGAAGAGTAGCCCACAAAAATGAGCAACTCACTCCTTGGTTCAAGCATGCCGCTTGTGTCATTCGGAGTGAGTGTATGCACGACACACAAAGACACGGAAATGGGAAACGGTTGGATTTTAGCAAAAAACATGCCTCAAACGGAGTCCTGTGGGGAACAACAACCGTGGGGCAACGGTTCAGAAGGTACACCGCAGTGTTGACCGATTCTGACCAAAGGCGTTCAGGCAGCTCAGTTGCAAAAAGCATGGAGCGTGCCATAACTATCACAGTTCGGTTCTTGCGCTCGACCACTCCATTTTGTGAGGGAGAGTTGGTGGCGGTGAGTTGGCGTTGAATGCCCTCGGCTTGTAAGAACTTAGTAAATTGGTGGGAGATAAATTCACCACCATTGTCACGAGCAATCCCAATTGAGACCCCCATTTGATTAGTGACTAACCGAACCCATGTGGAAAAGTATTGGAAAGCGTCGAACTTATGCTTTAGGAAATATACCCACGTGTACCTTGAATAATCATCACCAATCAGCATGTAGTAGAGAGATCCATTCAAGGAAGGGGTTGGGGATTGGCCACTTAAGTCGAAATGAATCAACTTGAGGATTCCCGAAGCACGATGAGTAGCATGTTGTGGGAATGGGGAGCGATGTTGCTTACCCATTTGACAGGGCTGGCAGACATCCTTTGTCAGTTTCAGGCTGGGTATGCCTGCAACTAACTGGTCTCGAGGTAACTCGTAGAGTGTCATAGGGTAGATGACCATAGCGAAAGTGCCATAGTCGTTCAATGTTGGATGGAGCTTGGATCACATAGGCACGAACTCGATGAAACTCTGAACCATTAGAAGAAAGCTTAGTTAAAAAAGTAGACATCCGGTACAAACCATCCTTTTGAGCTTGACCTTTGGTAACAACAAGACCAGCAGTCTCATCAATTACGTCGACAACTCGTTTGTTGAAGTAAACTCCATGATCGATTTGGGTTAGTTGGGATATAGAAAGTAAGTTGAGGCCTAAATTAGGGACAAGATAAACATTGTCCAAGGTAGCCTGGTTGGGGCCAGTGTTAGTGTCAAATAAGACGGTGCCAACAGATTTGATGGGCATCATTGTGTTGTTGCTACATTGAACTTCTCCCTTTGCGGGACGCTGAGAGATGAAAATGTCGGCATTGCGTGCCATATGGTGAGTAGCTCCATTGTCAACTACCCAAGTGACCGGAGGACCACAGGGAAGAGAGTTGGATGGGCCTCAATGATGGGCACAAAAGGATTGTCAGGTAACTGACAGATCTGAATGAAGGCAGAGGCTTTCCCCCGTGAAGGACCTCGTCTAGGCCTTTGTTTCTTCTTCCTTCTGGAGGAGTGGCCAGAGTCAACCTTAAATGTGACCTGAGCAATATTGGCTGAGGGGCCGAGATGAGGTGTAAGGGAAGACCAGTCAGATATCTCTTCCAGGGTGGTGAAAGAAACTGACTGGGAGGGTGGGGCTTGAGCAACTTTACCAGTGGATCGCCACTGAGAGGATCGTGGCCAAGTCGAACCATTGCCTTGTTGCCGGGTCCTTGGCGGGGAGCTCTGCAGAGTAGGTGCTGGAATATTACCCCCTCTTGATCTCCAATTTGGGGCATTGCTACCACCTTGGTTGTTTTGGCGGGTGGAGGTAGTGGTGTTGGAGGTGTTGCCTCTATTTTCCTTGGCTTTAAAAACACACTCATCATCAAAATGTCTAGGCATTTGGCAATAAGTGCAAAATCTATTCTTTTTGGGAATATTTTGCCATTGGGGAATGGGTGTTGAGGCAGGGTTTTTGGAATCAGTATTGTTGCCGGAAGGTTTGCCTTGATAACCTGAGTTGCTGTTCCCCTTCCCTTGTCCTCCTTTTTGATTAGAGGTAGTATTTGTTCACAAGGGCCCCCTCTTGAGTGGAGGAGGAAGTGGATGACTTCTTGGGATGAAATTGGTCATGCAACCGAGCGAAGCGCAAAAGTTGGCACTCACACTCATTATACAGGGCGGGCACACCCACAACAGAGGCCCTGGTGTATAAATATAGACAGGAGATGACTTCTAACACCCCCTCTTAGCTCCTGGCTGTGAAATCAACCCAAGGGAGCTAGAGTGCCGCCTGAGCGTAGCTTGAGGTAGAGACTTCGTGAAGAGGTCCGCCGCACAGTCCTCCGTCGAACAATAAAGTAGCAAGATGTCACCAGCCAAGATCTTCTCACGTACAAAGTGATACTGTATCTCTATGTGCTTGGTCCGGGCATGGAAGACCGCAATAGCTATACAACTCTGGTTATCGCAGGTGGATGACTGTGGGCTCCTTCTGTGGAAACCCAATCTCGCCTAGCAGCCTCCGCAGCCACACAACCTCACAAGCAGCACCACAAGCAGCCCGATACTCTGCCTCTGTCGAAGAAAGGGCAATAGTTGGCTGCCTCTTGCTGCTCCAAGAAACTGCTCCTGAGCCGAGGGTAAAACTGTATCCTGAAGTAGATCTCCTCGTGTCTGGATCTCCTCCCCAATCTGAGTCACTCCAACCTTGGAGCCTGACTCCATCCCCTCCTGTGTAAAAGAGTCCTAGATCCTTCGTACTTTGCAGATACCGCAAGATCCGCAATCCTGCGTCCCAATGAGACTTCAATGGCGTCTGCATGAAAGAGCTCAACAGCCCCACAGAGAAGCTCAAGTCCAATCTGGTGTTCAGCAACTAGATCAATGAACCAACCAACTTCCGGTACTGCGAGGCATCAACTGGCTCACAAGGATCAGTAACGGTTAACTTTGTGTTCGGGTCCATCGGCGAAGTAATAGGCTTGCAGTTCTCCATCCCAAAGGCCTCAAGCAACTCATGAACATACCGCTGCTGAGAGACGAAAAACCCCCTCTGGGTCTGCCACATCTCCAATCCCAAAAAGAAGTGGAGTAAGCCTAAGTCGGTCATCTCAAACTCCTTTGACAAGGCAGCCTTCGTCACTCTAATGTGCTCCACATGACCGCCAGTGAGAATGAGATCATCCACATAAAGGATGATAAGCGTGACCATGCCGCGTTCCCGAAAGAGATACAGGTTTGGATTTGCAAACCGATCTCTGAAATCCAGTCCGAATAAAGAAGGAATCAATCTTCTGATTCCAAGCCCTGGGAGCCTGCTTAAGACCATACAAGGCCTTACGTAACCTGTAAACCATCCCTTCAGATCCTGGAACAATAAAGCCTGGAGGCTGCTCAACATACACCTCCTCCTGCAGGTCACCATTAAGGAACGCAGATTTTAAATCCATTTGATACACGGGCCACCTCCGAGAAGAAGCAAGGGCAAGAACGGTCCGAATCGTGGACATCCGTGCTGTCGGTGCAAAGGTATCCTCATAGTCGATGCTTGGCCGCTGAGCATAACCTTTAGCCACAAGTCTGGCTTTGTGTTTGTCTACCGACCCATCAGACGCATATTTGGTCTTAAAGACCCATTTGACACCAATGATTGACCGCTTTGACGGCCTCGATACCAACTCCCAAGTGTTGTTCTTCTCGATGGCATCAAGTTCCACCTGCATGGCTTTCCTCCAAGTATCCTGTGAAAGGGCTTCCTTTACGGAAGTGGGCTCTTTGTCCCGCATAATACGAGACATCAAAGCATAGTTCACCTGAAGAAGCTCCGTTGTATTGCTTTTATCTCGGACTCTGTGTGATCTTCGAGGGCCGTCCTCTGTGGTCCACTCGGAGGGTAGCTCCGTGACACCTGACTCCCGAAGGGTGTCTAACAACCACCTAGGTACTCGAACAGATCGTGGAGCCTCCTGTAAAACACTGGTGTGCTCTATGTACCAGAGAGAGCTGTTGTCCCATGAGCTGATGTAAAACGCTGGTATGCTGGAGCAGAGAGCCGATGATGATGAAGTAGATGTATTGAAGGCCTTGGTAGCAGCAACAACAACAGATATGGTACCTGATGTGGTCTATGAAGTGGTACGACTGGTGAATGGTCAAGCGAATCTATGTATAGTATATGGGTTGCTGGTCGGCCCAGTGCAAGGGGCAGTCGGCCAGCAACAAGACCAAAAAAACAAGAATGAAACCTAATAAATCCAATAAAATCCCCTTTTTAGGGTTAGACAAAATGCCATTTTCGCACACCCCCTCTCAGTCCAAAAAGGGGACCATGAGAGAAGATGAGAAAAAATGAAGGATGCCAGTATCCCACACTAACACACTGGCAGAAGGAAAGTATCCCCCTTTGGAAGCAAAGTCTGATACAGTCAGAGAGGTGTCAAAGGTAGTGAAGGTGAGTTGATGTTGATGGGTTGATCGTCTCCCAAAGTAAGATCTTGAATGGGGCTCTCCTCTGAGTAAGAAGTCCCATTCCCTACGTGGTCCTAATGAGAGTTTGGAGAATGAACTTCTGGTGAGAAACATTGGTCGTCTGGGAGTGCGGGTAGACGATCCATGTTGTGTGCTCTCGAGGTCTTCAATCCCTTTGCTCACGATAGCTTTGATACCATGTGAGGGAAAAAGCACCAGATGTACGAGAGATCAGAACAAAAAAGCACATCATAAAATGAGTGAGTGAGTGTATATATGATGGTGAGCGAAATTATGTACAAGAGGCCCTCTGATGTGAGGAGACTCTGAGTGGAAAACTAGTGTGCAGAAGCAAAGATGATGTTGGAGTTGAAGCACGGTGTCACAAATCCCTATATTCTAGGGACATGCAGATGCGTGTCAGGCCTAGAAACATGCGGATGCATGTATGTATTATACCTGGGCATGTGTATGGATCATATGAGTGGATGCATATGAGTCCAAGGACATGGCAGGACATTTGTGGACTTTCGGGCGGTGCCCGTGTTGATTTCGGCCATGCACACATGGTGTGTTATGATGGCAGGCGGAATATTTTCAAGTACAAGAATGATGATAGGTGGTTCTCCAAGTTTACATATGCACAATGCATAAATGATGCATGCCATAACTTTATTTTACTTTGTGTGACATTATCTTGCTGCCTGGACAATGCTTGTTATTTTGGCTTGTGAAGCCCGAGGGACCGGGGACGCCCGGGCACCTTGTGGACACGTGTGTGCACTCCTGCTTGGGCCTAAAACTGTGGGCTTATGGGTTTTGCAGGTGGTAAGTGCGTCCACACTCAATTTACAGCTTATTTCATTTACTACTAAGGTTTATTGGTTTGCAGGTCCACACTCATTAATAAGTGGCCGGACAACTTATAATGCGTTCGCATTTGGTTGGACCAAAATTAATGAAGTCCGGACAGCTTATGGCCATTTCCCATTTGGTTGGACCTAAACTTATACAAACAGGACAAATGGAGCACTATGGGCTGGACACCTACCTGGACACCTTATGGGGACACTTGTCAGCCTGAATGTGTACCCACCAAGCCCCTTAGGTGGCACTGGAGAAAGGCGCCTCCTTCAAGAGGCCATTTGGGCTGTTTTATTCATAACTCAACACATTGGAGAGCTGGTTGAAGCTTTGGGAGTTGCTACAGGGCTGGTTGCTTGCTTCCCGGACTCACACAAGCTTGGATATCGATCCCCACACTCTTCTAAAGGGCTGGTTGGTAAATTTCAGACCTGCAATTTCTGGTTATTGCAAGTTTTGGGCTGGTTACAGGTGTCCAAAGTCAACTTGGACAGTACAGGACAGCTCTAGGGACCTCCACAGGGCTGTAGGACCCTTTACAGGTGGATTTCTCGCGATGGAAAGTTGCTGTTTTGGACTGGTTATTGCACAAAACAGGCCGGACAGCAATGGAATATGTGAGCATGGATGTGTCTCAAGGATTCCTGGTGTAACAGGTGCTTAGGGCAAGCATTGGGGACACTTGCTTGCGGAGAACACAGGTTTCTGGATCAGTTTCTCGCGTGGAAACAGGGCCTAAAGATCCATTTACATCTTATGCAGGGCGGAGTACCTGTGAAGATTGTGATACTCTTGTGCAGGGCGGATGTACCTGTGAAGAGGCTTGTGCAGGGCGGATGTACCTGTGTGTAGGGCGGATGTACCTACAAATTCTCTTGTTTGAAATGTATTCATTCATGATGTATTTGGAAGAATCAGGTGCAGGCTGGTGGTGAATCCCCAGGCACCCGTAAACTTGTACTTGCAGACTCTTTTGGTAATATAACCTAAAGGGGGGGGGTCAGCCTATCATCGGCCCCTTTATGTGGTGTACTGTCATTTTCAGCTTTGTGGTTGTAATGCTCAAGTGTTAAGTGCTCAGAATCTTGTTCACATTTATACGATTCCAATACAAGCGTCCGCCTCCCGTTACATTGGTATCAGAGCTCAGTTTTTCCCCTTATTGGAAAACGGTCTGAGGCTTGGAATCATAAGTGGTGACCTGATTTGAGTGTCATGGACGGCCACATTTCTGACAGTGTGGAGAACACACAGGATCGTGAATTTCATGGTACAAGGGATGCAAGAGATGCTGCAGGCAATGATGTCTATGGAGATGCAGGTACTCATGACACTATGCATTTTGATTTGGAATCTTTGAGGCGTCAAGTGCGACGCTATAGGACTGAAACCGAAGAGCTTAGGTCATTGAAAAATGACCCGGATGTACAAAGGGTGTTGGCTGCGAAGGCAAAGGCTTCGGTCCATGAAGTCACTTTTGAAGCAATTGCAAAGGAAATGGATGTTGAGAAACCCTGAGAGCTTGCACTTGCATACCTAATGGTTAAGGGTGATGTATACACTGAAGCAGATGGTAGTTTGGCTTTCAAGAAGCCACCCCTCATGGCTGCCCGTGGTGATGCACATGATGCACAACAAGCAGAAAGAGCACAGCAAGTGCCAAATGCTGAAAGGACAAGAGTCCCTGGTGCTAGGCTTGATGCAGGTCAAGAGAAGAGTAAGGATGAGGGATCCTCTACTCATTCCCGCTTTGCTCCAAGAAGACGTTCTTGTGTTGAGCTTTCCACTCATTTGGAGAGTGTGGCTCAAGAGAGAACGAAGAGGGATCGTGAATCTTCATCGCGGCATCATCATCATGCAGATGGATGAACATGATGTACATAGGGATGCATATAGAAGGAAGAAGCCTCGAGAGTTCAAGTCCGGTGACAAGGATGTAAAGTTTGAAAACTTTCAGGGACGGATGGACTCTACCAAAGCACTTGCTTTCATTAGACAGTTTGAGATAGCTTTTTTCAATGAAGACTTTTCGGAAAAGTCTATGCTCAGGCATGTGGGAATGCATCTCAAGGATACGGCAAGTGATTGGTGGCTTGCAAAAATACTTGATGGAAGTGCTGCCCCAACTTGGTCTTCTTTCAAAATTCAGTTTTATGATCAATTCTTACCACCAAACTTTGCAAAGGATGTACGCAAGGAGTGGGATTGGCTGTCCCAAGATGAGGGAGAGTCCGTTGCTTCATACATAGCAAAGTTTTGGAAAGTCCTTCTCAAGGTTACTCCCTTCATGAAGATTGGAGAGGACGAGAAGAAGAGAAAGTTTGAATCGGGGCTCCATCACATCATCCAACAAAGCTTGGGAGTGTACCCAAATAAGACCATACAAGAGCTTATACACTCAGCCATGATTGCGGAGAACTTGCACATAAAAGCACCCACAAATAAGCCATTTGCAGGTCAAAACAAGAGCAAATTCAGGGCTGGTTATGACCAGAAAAAGGGTGGACAGCCACCTAAGAATGCTCCCAGAGATGGCCGAGATGCAAAGGATGACTCCGAAAAGAAGCCGGGGGGGTAAACGCCACAATTTTGGGCTCTCAAAACAGCAATTGGAAGAGTACAGGAAGGCTGGAAAATGCTTTAAGTGTGGCAGTAAAGATCATATATATCCTAAATGCCCACAGAATCCTAAGAATGCTGAGCCTAATGTGCAAAAGCCTCTTGTGAATGTTGTACCCGATGTGCAGGGTAATATAGGGCATGAGCCCAAGAGTAGAGTCATATGCAAGGCTTGGGGCAAATTGAAGGATCAGCCCGCTTTGTTTCTTTTTGATGATGCTTCCACAGATAACTTTATATCCGTACAAATGGCTGCCGCCATAGGTCTCAATGTGGAAGACATGGGAATGCAAATGAATGCAGATGCCGCCTTTGAGGGCAAACAGGTTGATGTAACTCCGGTCATTGGTAAGCTCCGTGTACATATACAAGACTACCTCGACTATGAGAGCTTTCTAGTGGCTCCTCTTACAGGTTGTGATGTTTTGTTGGGGATGCCCTGGCATCACCGTTTAGAGCCTGTTAAGGCTTACAAAGAGAAGAAAATCAGCTTTGTACATAGAGGCCGTGAGCACTCTATAGATGCTGGTACTACTGGAAGTACCATACCTCTTGTAAGCCATGTACAAATTAATAAGGCAATAAAGAAATCAGCTTGTTCTTACTTGGTTTTTGTACGTGATACCATTGAACATTCTAGTGTTGATGTTAGTGCATTAGATCAAGACAAGCTTAACTTTTTGAATGACTTCAAAGATTGTTTTGCAAATGCTTTGCCTGCAAGGTTGCCACCAGAGAGGCCGGAAGATCATTGCATAGATCTAATTCCCGGTAGCTCTCCACCTAATAGGCCACCATACAGGGTGAGTGCTAGTCAACAAGAAGAGATTATGGCACAGGTGAATGAACTTTTGGAAAAGGGTTTGATTCGGCCTAGTTCCTCGCCATATTGCTCGCCGGTACTTCTTGTTCAAAAGAAGGATGGTACTTACAGGATGTGTGTTGATTACCGTGCCCTCAATAAGATAACCATCAAGAATCGGTTTCCGATTCCGCGCATTGATGACATCTTCGATAAGCTTGAAGGTTCGGCATGTCTCAGCCGAATAGACCTCAAGAGTGGGTATCATCAAGTGAGAGTGGCACCTCAAGATGTACACAAGACTGCATTCAGGACAGCTTTTGGTCTTTATGAGTTTTTGGTGGTGCCTTTTGGCCTTACAAATGCACCCGCTACCTTCAACAGGATGATGGACAGGGTGTTCAGAAAGCATAGAAAGTTCACAGGTATATTCTTTGATGACATTATTGTATTCTCAAAGAATGAAGCCCAACATCGTGAGCACCTGGCTATTGTGTTTAAAGAGCTTAAGGAAAATCAGCTCTACATAAATGCAAAAAAGAGTGAATTCTTCCTCCCAGAAATTCACTATCTTGGTCACATTGTATCAAAGGATGGTGTGCGCATGGATCCCGCAAAGATACAAACCATGCAAGAATGGCCAGAGCTGAAATCAGTCCATGAAGTGAGGAGCTTCCTTGGTTTATGTGCTTACTACAGGAGGTTCGTCAAGCATTTTGCTTTTATTGCCGCTCCGTTACATGACTTAACGAAGAAGAAAGCAATCTTTAAATGGACACAAGAAGAGAGAGATGCCTTTCAAAAGTTGAAGAGTGCAATCATCTCGGGACCGGTACTCATTATTCCGGATTCGCACAAACCTTTTGTGGTGGAATGTGATGCATGTGGGGACTGCATAGGGGCTGTTTTGAACCAAGAAGGACATGCCATTGCCTATGAGAGCAGACGCTTGCAACATGCAGAGCTTCACTTACAGGTTTATGAGAAGGAGTTGTTGGCTGTAATTCATGCCCTTACTATTTGGAAACACTATCTTTTAGGGGCTGATTTTATGGTCAAAACTGATCATCAAAGTTTGAGATACTTTTTGACTCAAAGTAAGCTCTCAGAGAAGCATATGAGATGGGCAAATTTCCTCTCAATGTTTCATTTTCAGATTTTACATACTCCAGGGAAAAAGAATGTGGTGGCGGATGCCTTATCTAGACGACCACAGGTTCATGCTATTACAGTTGCATACCATCAGGACTTATCGGATATGCGTAATACTTATCATTTGGATGAGGATTTTGCACAGGTATGGGCTGATTTGCAAGAGGGTATTGCTGTCCCATCTTATGCCATAAGAGATGGATATCTCATGATGCAAAATCGTATGTGTGTGGTAAAGAACCTTCGCCATAAGGTTATGGATGAGTGCCATGCTCCTCCATATGCAGGTCATAGAGGCATTTTGGCCACAGCACAAGCTTTGGAGAGGTATTTCTTTTGGCCACATATTCGCAAGGATATTGAAGCATATGTACGTGAATGTATGGTATGTCAAAAGGTCAAGTTTGACCGACATAAAGCACCTGGATTGCTTCAGCCTTTGCCTATACCAAATGAACCATGGGAAAGCATTGCTATGGATTTCATTATGGATTTGCCAAGAACGCCACAGGGAAATGATGCTATTTGGACCATCATTGACAGGTTTAGCAAGCAGGCACATTTCATTCCCGTGCGCAAGACAATAAAGCCAGATCATATGGCTAGGATGTTTTTGGCACAGATATTCAAACACCATGGCATGCCTAAATCTATTGTGGGGGATAGAGATCCTAGAACCACAAGCTTATTTTGGCGCGCATTGTTTGACAATATGGGTACAAAGCTGAACTTCTCATCAGCTTACCATCCACAGACAGATGGGCAAAGTGAAATAGCAAATTCAGCCGTCCTCGACTTGCTGAAATCTTATGTATCCGACCGCAAATCGGATTGGGAGAAGTATTTACCACTTGTGGAATTTGCCTACAACAACACGGTACATACTTCTACGGGCAAGGCGCCCTTTGAGATTATCTATGGCAAGGTGGTACTACCACCCATCCTTCGTACAAAGGATGAGATTTTTGCAGTAGATGAGTATGTCAGAGACTTGGATACAGCATTTCCTGTGAAGATTGTGATACTCTTGTGCAGGGCGGATGTACCTGTGAAGAGGCTTGTGCAGGGCGGATGTACCTGTGTGTAGGACGGATGTACCTACAAATTCTCTTGTTTGAAATGTATTCATTCATGATGTATTTGGAAGAATCAGGTGCAGGCTGGTGGTGAATCCCCAGGCACCCGTAAACTTGTACTTGCAGACTCTTTTGGTAATATAACCTAAAGGGGGGGGGTCAGCCTATCATCGGCCCCTTTATGTGGTGTACTGTCATTTTCAGCTTTGTGGTTGTAATGCTCAAGTGTTAAGTGCTCAGAATCTTGTTCACATTTATACGATTCCAATACACGCGTCCGCCTCCCGTTACACACGGTTGGTGAGACGAAGGCTGCATCGATGTGAGGCAAAGACACTCGGTGTCGAAGGCTCACGTTGGTGAATGCACAGGCACTCCGAGGTGGTAGTGGGCAGTGGAAGGTGAAGTGATGCAAGCTCGCGTGTCGAAGGTTCGCGCGTCGGTGAATGCAGAGGCACTCTGAGGTGGTAGTGGGCAACGGAAGGTGAAGTGATGCAAGCTTTGGTGACAAGGGTGCTGCGGTACCTGAAGGGTGATGAAGAGCAAAGAGGGTTGCCGTGCCGAGTGGTGTAGTGGTGCAAGCTCTGGTGACAAGGGTGCTGCTGTCCCGATGATGTGAGATGGTGAGCAGAGAGGGCTGTTGTTCCAAGGTAAACTGTAGAAGAATAAACGATGATGTACTATAGCAGAGAGTGGGTTGCTGTCCCAAGATATGTACTGATGATAAAACGCTAACGTGCTGTACTGTAGTAGAGAGTGGGTTGCTGTCCCAAGATGTGAGCTGATGTAAAATGCTGGTGTGCTCTATGTAGCAGAGAGGGCTGCTGTCCCATGAGCTGATGTAAAACATTGGTGTGCTCTACGTAACAGAGAGGGATGCTGTCCTATGAGTTGATGTAAAACGTTGGTGTGCTCTATGTAGCAGAGAGGGATGCTGTCCCATGAGCTGATGTAAAACGCTGGTGTGCTGGAGCAGAGAGCCGATGATGATGAGGCAGATGTAGTGCAGGCCCCGGCAGCAGCAACAGCAGCAGATGTGGTACCTGATGTGGTCTATGAAGTGGTACGACTACTGAATGGTCAAGCGAATATATATATAGTATGTGGGCTGCTGATCGGCCCCAGTACAAGGGGCAGTCGGCCAACAACAAGACCCAAAAAACAAGAACAAAACCTAATAAATCCAATAAAATCACCTTCAAAAAAAGAAAGAAAAAAAAGAAAGAGACTTCTATTAAGTATGAGAAAAACATACAACAATCACAGCTATAAGCCGGAAGAGAATAGAATCACCCCAATATGTAAGGTGATTTCAACCACTGAGGAGCATCATGATGCCATGCAAGACCTGTGGTACTAGAGGAAAAGAAGATGCCATGGTCCCATTCCCGCATAAATATCACACGCTTCGCCTGCGCACAACGAGAGGGCCCCTGAATGCGAGCCCAAGTAGCCATAAGAGTGTGGATGATATCACCCCATATAGTACTAATGCAGTGAGACCCAAAAATCTGGACACCCTCAATAGCCTCCGTGCATCTAGCTCTCCTGATCTGCCATGTTGTAATACTGGCAATAATCTCCCAACTGGTGTCAATCCTCTGTCTAGGGGGTGTATAATTAGAGTGAGGAACATCCTGCAATAAACCATGCTGGGCAATACCTCTATGAATGAAAAAAACAAAATCTGTACCATTGCCCTCATAAAAAAGGTTACGGACCGGACTGGGAGAGCCAAGCAACCGCCCCCATAAGTTGGGCTACAGGACCCCAAATCTGCTGTGCAATGTTGCATCCCCATAGACAATGTTGTACGGACTCAGAATCTGCCGCACATCTAGGACAGGAAGGTGCTACACCGAAAACTGATCTCCACTGATTGGTGGGGAGACCACCATGTAAGAATAACCAAAAGAAATGAGAGATCTGGCTCCTTCTGTATGAGTGCCAAAATCTATACCAATATTTGCGTTGTATCACTGGAGAAATATCATAGCTCTCCCAATGAGGCCTGAGAGTAGGTGTAACACGCGGAAGCTCTGGGAGTCTTCTTTCAGCCCTAAACACTCTTGAAAACCATCTGATGCAAAAACGCAGGTATAGAGAGAGAGTAGAGAGAGAGAGAGGTGCTGGAAAATTCAGTATATTCTATGGTACAAAAAGGTACCTAAATCTGTAGCCATGGGCTGCCTTACATAAAAGGTGGTAACATACCAAAATCTGTCCCCTATGGGACCCCTAATGATCCAAACCCCTAGAGGGAGTGAATGCCTAGAACAATGAGCAAGTGGGCCTATTTATAGCCCTTGGGATCCTTGGGGAACTGGCCGACTGCTGGTCGGCTAGTAATAAATGCATAAAATGCCATTTAATACATCCGACGACTCCTTGTTCATGATGCGCAGCCGACTGGTCCTCCTTCCTGTTCATGATGCGCAGCCGACTGCTCCTCCTGCTTGCGCCTGCTGCTGCCCCTATTTCTGGTTCAGCTTACCATGTCCATGAGCAGCCGACAGCCATCTGACCTTCAGCTCCAGTCTACACTGCCAACAGTTGCTGTGTGCTCTATTACCCTGGTTCTGCTCTTTATCTGGCTGCCTCTTCTGGATCTAGCCCTGAGAATGTCCATGGCATCTATGATGCACATGACATCCCCCTCTGCTAAACTTGATGATGGGATTCCAACCTGCTCTTGGATGACTGTCATCATCCCAATCCTGTCCCGAAGTCCCTCTGTCATCATCCATCCCTGGCAACCCTTTTTCTCTGAACATCCGGCCTGGATTGCCTTTTGGAAATCTCTCACTACATTGATGCCTCTTGTCGACCATTGGATTATTGGTGGGGATTTTAACATGGTTGAGATGCCAACGGATAAAAGAGGTGGACATGAGGGCTTGGTGCATCCTCTTGAAAGAGCGTCTTGGGAGAGGTTTATACTCTCCATTCATGGTAAAATCACCTTTTTAGGGTCGGACAAAATGCCATTTTCACACATCCCCTCTCAGGCCAAAAAGGGGACCATGAGAGAAGATGAGACAAAATGAAGGATGCCAGGGTCCCACAATAACACTCTGGCAGAAGGAAAGTATCCCTCTCTGGAAGCAAAGTCTGATAAAGTCAGAGAGGTGGCAAAGGTAGTGAAGGCGAGTTGATGTAGATGGGTTGATTGTCTCCCAACGTAAGATCTTCAATGGGGCTCTCCTCTGAGTAAGAAGTCCCATTCCCTATGTGGTCCAATCAGAGTTTGGAGAATCAACTTCTGGTGCGAAAAATTGGTCCTCCGGGAGTGTGGGTAGACGATCTATGTTTTGTACTCTTTGTCAAAATACGCAGCGGAGATGATAACAAAATCTGAGATCACAAGAGCAAGTAGAGTGCAGAAAATAGACAGCACAAGAGAAGGAGAGAGATAGGCGTGTAACTCTTCTCTATACACAAGATCCCACAATGAAAACTGAATACAACAATGTGGGGGCAATGGGGCCTATTTATATGGCCTCAAACTGCAGTCGGCCAGTGCTGAGATGCGCCGCCAGCCGACACGCGGCTGGGTACTTCGAGTCGGCCAGCATAGAAATCACCCACGACCCCTACTGAGCCCAAGATATGTACCGATGATAAAATGCTGAGAGTGGACTGCTGTCCCAAGATATGTACCAATGATAAAATGCTGAGGTACAATACTTTAGCAGAGAGTGGGCTACTTTCCCAAGGTGTGAGCTAATGTAAAACGCTGGTGTGCTCTATGTAGCAGAGAGGGCTGCTGTCCCATGAGCAGAGGTAAAACGCTGGTGTGCTCTATGTAGCGGGGAGGGTTGCTGTCCCATGGGTTTATGTAAAACGCTGGTGTGCTCTATGTAGCAGAGAGGGCTGTTGTCCCATGAGTTGATGTAAAATGCTGGTGTGCTCTATGTAGTACAGAGGGATGTTGTCCCATGAGCTGATGTAAAACGCTCGTGTGCTGGAGCAGAGAGCCGATGATGATGACGCAGATGTAGTGGAGGCCACGGTAGCAGCAACATCAGCAGATGTGGTACCTGATATGGTCTATGAAGTGGTATGACTACTGAATGGTCAAGCGAATCTATATATAGTATGTGCGCTGCTGGTCGGCCCAGTGCAACAGGCAGTCGGCTAGAACCAAGACCCAAAAAACAAGAATAAAACATAATAAATCTAGTAAAATCCAGTTTTTAGGGTTGGACAAAATGCCATTTTCACACATCCCCTCTCAGATCAAAAAAGGGACCATGAGAGAAGATGTGAAAAAATGAAGGATGCTAGGGTCCCACACTAACACTCTGGCAGAAGGAAAGTATCTCTCTGTGGAAGCAAAGTCTGATAAAGTCAGAGAGGTGGAAAACGTAGTGAAGGAGAGTTGATGTAGATGGGTTGATCGTCTCCCAAAGTAAGATCTTGAACAGGGCTCTCCTCTGAGTAAGAAGTCCCATTCCCTATGTGGTCTAGATTAGAGTTTGGAGAATCAACTTCTGGAGCGAAAAATTGGTCCTCCGGGAGTGTGAGTAGATGATCCATGATGTGTGCTCTCGAGTTCTTCAATCCCTTTGCTCACGATAGCTCTGATACCATGGGAGGGCAAAAGGACGAAAGGACCAGATGTACGAGAGATTAGAGCAAAACAACACAGCATAAAATGGGTGAGGGAGTGTTTATATGATGATGAGTGAAAATATGTACAAGAGGCCCACTGATGTGAGGAGACTCTGAAGCACGGTTGGTGACGAAAGCTCGCATCGATGTGAGGCAAAGGCACTCTGTGAGGTGGTGAGTGTCGAAGGCTCACGTCAGTCAATGTAGAGGCACTCCGAGGTGGTAGTGGGCAGCGGAAGGTGAAGTGATGCAAGCTCTAGTGACAAGGGTGCTGCGGTACCTCAAGGGTGATGAAGAGCAGAGAGCGCTGCCGTCTCGTTTGGTTTAGTGGTGCAAGCTCTGGTGACAAGGGTGCTGCAATACCTGGGTTAGAGGGAGGAGCAGAGAGGGCTGCCATCCCGAGTGGTGTTGATGGTGAAGATAAGCAGAGAGGGCTGCCGTCCCGATGATGTGAGATGGAGAGCACAGAGGGTTGTTGTCCCAAGGTAAAACTGTAGAAGAAAAGACAATGATGTACTATAGCAGAGAGTGGGCTACTGTTCCAAGATATGTACTGATGATAAAACGCTGAGGTGTTGTCCTGTAGCAGAGAGTGGGCTGCTATCCCAAGGTGTGAGCTGATGTAAAACGCTCGTGTGCTCTATGTAGCAGAGAGGGCTGTTGTGTCCCATGAGCTGATGTAAAACGTTGGTGTGCTCTATTTATGTAGCAGAGAGGGCTGATGTCCTATGACTTGATGTAAAACGCTAGTGTGCTCTATGAAGCACAGAGGGCTGCTGTCCCATGAGCTGTTGTAAAACGCTGGTGTGCTGGAGCAGGGAGCCGATGATGATGAAGTAGATGTAGTGCATGCCCCGGCAGCAGTAGATGTGGTACTCTATGAAGTGCTACGACTGTCGAACGGTCAAGCGGATCTATATATAGTATGTGGACTGCTGGTTGGCCCAAAGCAAGGGGCAGTTGGCTAGAAGCAAGACCCAAAAAACAAGAATAAAACCTAATAAATCTAGTAAAATCCCCTTTTTAGGGTTGGACAAAATGCCATTTTCACACACCCCCTCTCAGGCCAAAAAGGGGACCATGAGAGAAGATGAGAAAAATGAAGGATGCCATGGTCCCACGCTAACACTCTGGTAGAAGAGAAGTATTCGCCTCTGGAAGAAAAGTTGATAAAGTCAGAGAGGTGGCAAAGGTAGTAAAGGTGAGGTGATGTAGGTGGGTTGATCGTCTCCCAAAGTAAGATCTTGAACCGGGCTCTCCTCTGAGTAAGAACTCCCATTCCCTATGTGGTCCAGATCAAAGCTTGAACAATCAACTTCGGGTGAGAAAAAATGGTCCTTCGGGAGTGCGGGTGGACGATCCATGCTGTGTGCTCTCGAGGTCTTCAATCCCTTTGCTCATGATAAGTTTGATACCATGTGTTGGCAAAAGGATGAAAGGACCAGATGTACGAGAGATTAGAGCAAAACAACACAGCATAAAATGGGTGAGTGAGTGTATATACGATGGTGAGTGAAAATATGTACAACATGCTCTCTGATGTGAGGAGACTCTGAGTGGAAAACTAGTGTAGAAGCAAAGACGATGTCGGAGCTGCAGCACGGTTGGTGACGAAGGCTCGCGTCGATGTGAGGCGCAAAGGCAGTCCGTGAGGTGGTCGGTCTCGAAGGCTCGCGTCGGTGAATATTGATGCACTCCGAGGTGGTAGTGGGTAGTGGAAGGTGAAGTGACGCAAGCTCTGGTGTGACAAGGGTGTTGTGGTCACGATTGTTTCCGTGTGGCGTACGACGGCTTGTCGTACAGTACGATACCGTACGGACTTGTACGGATTTTTTCAAAAAAAAAAGAACTAATATTTTCAAAAAATTTTTTTTTTGGGGATGTAATGGTCATTTTTTTTCTTATCTATGGCTGTTTGAGCTTCCTCTGTACTATGATGCTTCCCTCGTTTCTAAAATACTCCATATGAATTGAAAATACCTAAGTTTAAGTATTTTTTTAAAACACCGTATTTTATCGTACGATAAGAAAAAAAAATTATATTGTACCGTATTTTTTTGCGCGGTATTGTATCGTATAAACCGTATGGTAACCGTATCGTACTGACAACTATGGTTGTGGTACCTGAAGGGTGATTAAGAGCAGAGAGGACTGCCGTCCCGAGTAGTGTCGATGGTGAAGATAAGCAGAGAGGGTTGCCGTCCCGATAATGTGAGATGGTGAGCAGAGAGGGCTGGTGTCCCAAGGTAAACTGTAGAAGAAAAATCGATGATGTACTATAGTAGAGAGTGGGCTGCTGTCCCAAGATATGTACTGATGATAAAACGCTGAGGTGCTGTATTGTGGCAGAGAGTGGGTGCTTTCCCAAGGTGTGAGCTGATGTAAAACACTGGTGTGCTCTATGTAGCAGAGAGGGTTGCTATCCCATGAGCTGATGTAAAACGCTGGTGTGCTCTATGTAGCAGAGAGGACTGTTGTCCCATGAGTTGATATAAATCGCTGATGTGCTCTATGTAGCAAAGAGGGCTGCTGTCCCATGAGCTGATGTAAAACGTTGGTGTGCTGGAGCAGAGAGCCGATGATGATGAAGCAGATGTAGTGCAGGCCCCGACAACAACAACAGCAGCAAATGTGGTACCTGATGTGGTCTATGAAGTGGTATGACCACTGAATGGTCAAGGAAGTGCGGGTAGACGATCCATGCTGTGTGCTCTCGAGGCTGCTCACGATAGCTTTGATACCATGTGAGGGCAAAAGGACGAAAGGACCATATGTACGAGAGATCAGAGCAAAACAACACAGCATAAAATGGGTGAGTGAGTGTATATATGATGGTGAGTGAAAATATGTACAAGAGGCCCTCTGATGTGAGGGGACTCTGAGTGGAAAACCAATGTAGGAGCAAAGACGATGTCGGAGCTGAAGCACGGTCGGTGGCGAAGGCTCGCGTCGATGTGAGGCAAAGGCACTCGGTGAGGTGGTCGGTGTCGAAGGCTCGTGTCGGTGAATGCAGAGGCACTCCGAGGTGGTAGTGGGCAGTGGAAGGTGAAGTGATGCAAGCTTTGGTGACAAGGTATGTAGTGCAGGCCCTGGCAGCAGCAACAACAGTAGATGTGCTACTTGATGTGGTCTATGAAGTGGTACGATTGCTGAATGGTCAAGCGAATCTATATATAGTATGTGGGCTGCTGGTCGGCCCAGTGCAAGGGGCAGTCGGCCAGCATCAAGACCCAAAAAACAAGAACAAAACTAATAAATCCAGTAAAATCCCCTTTTTAGGGCTGGAGAAAAGGCCATTTTCACACACCTGTTACCCAAAGCATTAGAAGCATGTGTACCACTTGGCTGGCCATGTGAACTAGGCCCTTGCCCACTCTGTGCATGGCCATCCATAGTGTATGGTTGCTGTTCACACGGAGCCCAATGCCCGAACGAATGTTTCCCCACTAAGAAGAGGGAAGCAACTGTGCTCTGATACCATTGTAATACCACCAGTTAGGTGTGAAGGTTCTTGGGCATTGTCTTGTGAACAACAAGCTCGTCAACACTTAAATATGGACCAACTACAAATGCAATAGATAGCTGAAAGTACACAATGCTGATCAACACTACAAAGCTAGAGATTGCACAATACACCACCACCGGGGCTGCGACCTTCCCCCCCTCCCTCCCCTCTCTCTTCCTTCAATACTGTTGTATATTATTGGAGTATTTAATGTGTGTGCAAAGTTCCAAGGGCTTTCCAGCCAAATACTCCATGCAATGCAAATAATGAGAAAATGTTATACCCCTCTTTCATCACATAAGAGGCATGTACATAACCAACCACTAGATCAGTTCATATATGCCCAAAATCAGCATTTGTATGGTACCTTTCACGCATGGCAGATAAGTCCCCATGTGAGGCAACTGCCACTGCAGCCGCATATGGCTTTCTAGACAATGCATCTGCCATGCATGATTTGAAAATGAAACATAGACAAGAAGTTTGCCATCGTCATATGCTTCTTTGAAAGCTTTGTTTGCATTAGGAAGTACCTTAGGCTTTGATGGTCCACCTTTTTTGGTGCCACGAAGGTAGTGTTTCCATATGGTCAAGGCATGAATTACAGCCAACAACTCCTTCTCATGGATGCCCAAAGAAAGCTTGACATCATGCAAATGACGGCTTTTATAAGCTATGCATGTCCCTCGTGATTTAGGACAGCCCCAATGCAACTTCTTGATGCATTACACTCCACACAGAAAGGTTTCTGCAAGTCTAGAATGACTAACACTGGCCCACTCATAATGGCATCCTTGAGGCGGAAGAAAGCCGCTTTCTCATCAACGGTTCAGTTGGAAATTGCCTTCTTCTTAGTGACCTCATGCAATGGCGAAGCAATCCATGCAAAGTGCCTGATAAAATTCTTGTAGTATGAACATAAACCCAATCTTCAAACTTCATGTATGGAAGATAACTCACGCCAATTTCAAATGGCTTTAATCTTTGCAAGATCCATCCCCATGCCATCCTTAGATAGATACAATGTGCCACAAATAGTGAATCTTTGAGAGGAAAAATTCGCTCTTCTTCGCATTGATAAAGAGCTTTTGCTTACAAAGCTCTTCAAACACAATAACCACGTTAAGTGTTAGCGGTGTTCCTTCTCATTCTTGGAGAATACTAAGATGTCATCAAAAAACACACCTCTGAATTGTTGATGCTCATGGAAAAAGTGATCCATCATTCTGTTAAACGTGGCTGGGGCATTCGTGAGTCCAAATGGCATAACCAAACAACTCATACAAACCAAATGATGTACTGAATGTCGTTTTGTGTACATCCTGTGGTACCGCATGCACCTGGTGATATCCACTCTTAAGATTGAAGTGACAAACATGTAGACCCATCAAGTTTATCGAGGATATCATCTATGTGTGGGATTGGAAACTAGTTCTTAATGTTAAGCTTGTTTAACATTAAGAGGATATCATCTATGTGTGGGATTGGAAACTAGTTCTTAATGTTAAGCTTGTTTAAAGCCCGGTAATCCACACACATGCGGAAGGAATCGTCCTTCTTCTGCTGTTGTATGCACGGAAGCTTTATTGCCTAATCCATAGCCCTAAGCTTGATTAAGAACAAGATGCTAATTAATGAAAATGATAAAATAGAGGAGAGAAGAGAGAGAGTATTGGTGTAGAGTTTTCTTTGTATTATGGTACAAACAGGTGACATAAATGTATGTACATCTGTCAGGCCCTTGGTCTACCCAATAGTGTGACCTCTGGCCTTCTACATGCTTTCTACTGACTTCTATGCTTCTTCAAAAGGGTATGATCTAATGCAAATGATGACTTATGCTGCAAGTCGGCCATATTAACTATTGTCGTCCAGTCTTGGACAAACAAATATAAGAAAATTACTTAAATATGCTGGTCGGCCTGTATGGAATTTGATCGGCCAGGTCCTCATGCCCACAAATGCCTATGCTAAGCCTTAATCTTGCCCTAAATGTTGTCCTAACATGGATTTACTGTAGATATGCTGAGATTGTGCCATGCCCACTGTTGTGCATGTGACATCCCCTCTTGCTAAACTTGATGATGTGGTGGACACTGGCATCCTTCCTTCCTCCCTAGACTAGTGACTTTGACTTACTACTCTTACTTTGACACTTTGCTTGAACACCTTCCAATTCTGATCTCCACTTCCAAGTTTTGCTAAAGAATTGAGCATGCCATGTCCATTGTTGTGCACGTGACATCTGCACTAGCAAGACAGGTGACTAGTATGGCGAAGATCTTGGCTGAACCAAACCTCGGTCCAACAATGCGGTCACCTATTTCATGATCTCTTCTTGCTGTGCTCCACTTATCCTATATATGCGGGTCTATTTTGCGGGGAACTACCCGGCACCAAATCAATGTAGTGATCCTCCGGTCTTTTAGAAGGTGATTCTCCTGGCAACGCTTCTGCAAAACAATCCTTGAACACATCCAAGAATTTCAGCCTATTGCCTTCCATGTCTAGCATAGACATCATCTCTTCCCCAGTCTTCAGTTCTTGCAAACACATACTCTCTTCATCAGTAAAGCCATGTACATGCACTATTTCCCTTAGGGGAGAGCAAATCTCCCTCACATTCCATGTCACGATGGAGAAGGGATTTGTAGGCATTTGGCCCCCTTTAGTTTTCTTGTTGCATGCATTCATTGCCTTTTGCATCCACCACAATAGCAAATCTATTGGCATCTTCCAATTCTTTATTAGCATGTGCTTCCTCTTTGATGACGGATGTTTAATTGGGAAACAGAGGTTCAATATTGACATTCTTTGACTGAAGAGGGGGTATAACTACAGAAGGGCAATTACTTCTAATCTCTGTGTATGCAACAAGCGGTCCCTCTTTTTAATGGCTTCCCTACGTGACTAGTTGATGAGTAGTTAGCTGCACTTGCATCGAAACCTGGCTATCCCCCATTGGAGATCTGAACCTTGAAGCTTCAAAACTAGGACTTGGTTGGGGTATGTCCATCCGCTCTATTTTGGGAGCTGTTGTTATCTCCTAATGTGCGTAGTCTTTGGCAAAGTGGCCTACCTAGTATGCGAGATTTCGAGGTAAACTTGGGAAGAAAAAGTAAACTGGGGACATTAGAATTTTTTGGACCCAATTTCCTGCTGGTAAACTTGGGAAGAAAAAGTAAACTAGGGATGCTAGAAAATGGTGGAGGTTGTCGCTCCCTACTTCAGTTTTTTTCCCTAGTTTACTTTTTGAGCTGATGCATCTAAAATGGTGGTGGATTGTACGTGATTTCGCACCTATTGATGCCATCTGACAAGGGTCTTCTTTGTGGAGAGTGGAGTATTTCCATCAGCTCACAAAGCACCCCCGTCGCACAATTCGATGGTATCGAACCTGGGTCCTACCCGACCGCTCTACCAACTCGCCTATGTGCCCGTGAGCAATCTGACAAGGGTCTTAAAGACCCCGTGCCATATAGTACTGAGGATCATTCTGCATGGAATCTGGAATCCGGCTGGCCACTTTTTGGTTTGCTTGCATGTCTCCATCACTTCAAAATTTGTGCTCTCAATCGCCATCACCTTGGAATTTGAGCTCCCACCTCTTATGAGGAGATAAGATAAGTGTGCCATGTGTCATATGCTTATCTATCACCATAACCATCTGTGATGGTAGTGAATGGCCATTGGTTGGCCAACATTTAAAAAAAAAAAGGGGTGCTCCTTGCATGTGAGAGAGAGAGAGAGAGAGAGGGGTATTAACGTCGATAGAATGCAATATGAGGGTAGAGAGATGTTTAAGTAGCATAGGCAACTCTTAGAGTCACATATGCGACTCAAATTCAGTCTCTCCATGCATGGCTTGCATTCAGTCTCTCCATGCATGGCTTGCTACTCTCCACATCGGCCTTGCTCACTTCTACATGGGTCTCATTTCATTGCATATAAAGACATATTGCAAAGGTTTCATTTCATTGAAGATAGAGACTATCTAGCTAGCTATTCTCAAATATAGAGGTCGAAAAACAAAACAAAAAAGCTAAACAATTTTGCTGTATTGGAGATAGACTAAGGCATAATATAAGAAGTAGTCATAGTTCTTGGTTTGGTAATCAAATTAATTCCCTAAGGAGGAAAATGTTTTTGATGATTATCCACAACAGGACTTCTTCCGAGATCCCACGCCAAGGACCCACCACCGATACAGTTTCAGAGTGCGAGTTACTTAAGAGCCTCCCCTCCCAGACACACTTCTCCAAATAAACAGTAAAACTACTCGTCCCAAGCACTAACTTGCAATCTTCTTCTTCTTCTTCTTCTTCTTCTTCTTTCAAACTCTTAGTAGATGCATGCACTGCGCTGCACTGATCTCTCCTCTTTACTCGTTTGCCGCAGGTCAGCTTCACAAGACCGGCCGCAAGCCTGCAGAGGCTCCGAAGTGAGTTTGCTACTGCAGGATTTCTTTGTTTCGCTACATTGGTATTGCATCAAGGTCCACTTTAAAGCAAAGCTTTGTACCTTTTTTGTTTGTAGAGTCCATTGCAATGCTCTCAAGACCCTGGTTTGGAGAGCACACAAGAGAAGGACATGCAGAGAGAGCTACAAAAGGATGCCCAAATTCGAGAACTTATGGAAACTGTTGAAGTAAACGACGCTATGTCAAGCAAGCTTTTTGATTTGTAACGCAAGGTTTCCTGTGCGCAACCTCACGAGGCAACTTTGTGTTCCCTTTCTGTTGTTGCAGTTGTTGGAAGCAAAAGTAATGAAGCTTGAACAGCTCGTGAGGCTCAAAGACCATAAAATCCAAGTGTTGAGTGGAAGGGGGGCTAAGAATGGAAATGTTTGAACGCTTCTGGAAAGTAGAATGCCATTTATTTCTCTGAAGAAGGTGACGCTTGAACAGCTTGTTAAGCGCACATTTTAGAAATGGAGTGGGGTTTCGGTTTCATCCATGTGTGATCATGCTTTAAAATCTTACAATTGTATCAAACTAGAACACTTGCTTTCCCCTCTTTTTCCAAGATCTTTGGGGATGCCATGTATCTATTTGTTGTTGGATCTTAAAAAAGAAAGAAAGAAAGATAATAAAGCAAGTACCAAATGATGTGCCATAGATTACTTCATAAAAGGTGAGATATGTACTCCTCACTATGAACATTCTAATTTCAAGCTCATTGTTGTTGTCTTTCCCCAAAGCGGGTACAATGCACACATACCTGTGAAATGAACTTCGATCAAAGATCCCAATGGAGGTCCTCTTCCATAGCCAGCTATTGGATACAACATAATGTTGGTTTCTTAAGAGAGGCTTGGTTCCTTTCACTCTCTTAAGCAATGTCTACTTTTTTATTTGTATATTACAAGATGCCTTTCTATTGAAGTCCTCTGCATGAAAAATTACATGCTCTAAAGTATTAAAATTTGTTGTGTTGCTTTAGGAAGGTAAGTAGCTTTGTACCTTATGTCGATGTAGGATATGAGGTTGAAGATACAAGTGCACTAATTAGTCTCTAGAGGTGCGTACGCACTAAATAGTAAAGCTTATTATGTAGGACTTTGCATGTGAGGTTGAAAATAATAGGGCACTAATTAGTCTCTAGAGGTTGAAAATAATAGGGCACTAATTAGTCTCTAAAGGTTGAAATCAGCAGTGCACTAATTAGTCCCTAGAGGTGTACACTCTACTTTGAAATTTGAGGTTGCCAACAACCACCCAATACCCACTCATGCTTTGGCTCTTAACCGCTCTCCCACCCCTAATGTTGACTTCTATCCATCTTTTAACAATGGTTAATTTATTCCCTTTCTATCTCTTAACCACACTCGCACCCCTAACGCTGCCTTCCATCCACCTCCTAACAATGGCTCATTTTCTCCCTTTTACCTTATTACACATGCACGAAAAGCGACGGTCTTTATCGACATTAAGAGGAGAAGAGGATAAATGTTTAAGAAATTTCAGACTCGGAATTAACACAATGCAACATGATCTTCATAGAGGATCTTCACAATTTATGAAAGGTGTAAGAAAATATAGATTGTGCATAAGATCTTCATAAGAAATCTTCATAGAATAAGATTGAGAGCAATAGATATAGTGTTAACACTATTTTGGGTTACCTAGATGCTCCACCGTACATCAGAGTGAAGAATAAGTGTCATACAGAGAAAATATACGACTAAGAGCAATAGATATAGTGTGTTAACCCAATTTGGGGTTAACTAGATGCTCCCCTTGTCGTACATGAGAGTGAAGACTAAGTGTCATGTAAAGACACTATAAAAGTTATAACATTTAAGAGAAATTTGACCATAACAGACTCAACTAGTGAACTTGGGTTTTAGGTATCCGAGTGTGAATAAGGGCCAGTTGTATATAACATATTATTTCATAATGAATGGACACAATCCCCCCTTTGTGCTAAAAGAGTTCTCTAGTTTTTTGCTCTCTGTTGTGAGTGAAAGAGAGAGGGTTGAGATTAGAGATTAGGTTTCTCGTTAGCTCATACTTCATATCTATCATTTGTGCGAGAGAGAGTAGATAGAGAGAGGTGGGTGAGTCCTTGTTGTTGCAAGAAGGTGAAGCAACTTCCTTTGTGGATAGAGAGGAAGAGAGAGCTTGAAGAAGAGAAGCTAGCAACAACCATCAGTCAAGCTTGGGGATGGCTTTAAGAGACCTAATCTTGGAAACAAGGTAAGTTTTCCACAACTGTTGGTTTCTTGTTCGTGAATCTAGGAGCTCTAGAGAGAGCTAAAATGGGCCATAAAAATTTTGGCACCGTTGTCGAGGAGGTAATCTTGATTTCTCCACTCTTTTTAGAGCACCACTGCTTTATGCAAGCATCTTTTCCATAGCCATTTTGATAGCATTGTTGTGTTGGTTGAGAAGACGATTAGATTGTGTTTTGTGAGAAAAAAAAGAAAAGGTTAGATGTTTTTATGTTTGTTGTTGTTTTCTAGATTTATGAATACTTGGGAAACCTTGAGACAGGAACAACAAGTTTATAATCTTTGAAGAAGGAGATGCAGTCCTATAATTCAATTCAAGAATGGGGCCACACTGTTGGAAAACAGAAAATGAGGTGGAGTGGACCATATAGAATCAAGAGGAAGTTAGGGATTGGAACCTTTGAGCTAGAAACATTATATGGGCAAACCAGTTAATGATACATGCTCAAGCCATATCATGGTCTTATACCAAACATGAGCATCAAAAACCCTAGTCTGAAATTTACCAAAATGGGTTAATTCCCAAAAGAAGAAACAACTCAAAATGAGATGGGTGTGCTGATGATGATTGAGGTATGCTGGGAAGAGCCATATGTAAAAATGGGTGCCTATATGCCTACTCATTGCTCGAGGGTATTATGTGGAAATTCCACCATCTTGGTGTTGCCCAAGGCCATGAAAGAAAGAATTATCTCACCACCACCAATATTTGTGCCAAGAAGAAGCACACCCACGTCTCGAATGATGTGGCGGCCAAAGAAATAACAAGAAGACCACAAGAACCCTCTCCCAAAAAAAGAGAAACCAAAAGAACCTGCTTCTCTTTGAGCAACAAAAATATGTATCAAGTCATCTCATTAGATTAATCAAAATCTAGAGAGCTACTCGTCAAAGCTTCAACTTAAACAACTAATCTAGCAAAATCAACTGAATGATCAATGGCACAATTCAAACTATTTGCCAACCCACTTTGGGAGTCATTCTTAGAGGTCCTTGAAATTTAGCAACATGCATAAGGAAGGGCCCCAATACCCATGAAAGGCAAAGATACACAAATAAGGTATGAATGTTCACGCATGATTTTTCTCAAATAGTCATGCCGTGAGTATCTCTTGTTTTTCATGCCCAAAAAAAATCACTCAAGAAGGATCATAAATCATTCTTAGAAAAAGTCAGAGGAATAATGAAGGCCACTCAAAAGCATGAAGTTCAGAAAATCAGTTATGGCGTGAAAAACCAGTGATTCACATCTTAAAAAACTCAAGTTTCTCATGTCCATGAAATTGGCTCAAAAAATATTAGGTACTATTTCTAGATCTTTAAAATGATAGGTGAACCTAAAATCACCTCACAACAAGCAGGGAATACAATAGAATAGCTAACACGAAAAACCAGTGAAAACTCACGACTGTGAGTATCTCGAATTTTTCATGTAGAAAAAAGTTGTTCCAAAAGCATTGAAAATCCTACCCAGCCTTTCCAACAAATCATACCCA
Organism: Cibotium barometz; assembly: GCF_041138505.1. Lineage (NCBI taxonomy): Eukaryota > Viridiplantae > Streptophyta > Polypodiopsida > Cyatheales > Cibotiaceae > Cibotium > Cibotium barometz. The sequence goes on along the minus strand of NC_141054.1, from coordinate 60,187,133 downwards.
ACCTTTCCAACAAATCAATTGACCACATAATAATCTCAAAAGAAGAAAACTCAAAAATTCAGTTGATGTGAAAAACCAATCAAAGTTCAAGATCGTGAGTATTTGGAGTTTTTCATGTCCAAAATAGGTGGTTCAAAGGCAATGTAAATCATGTAAAGGTCTTTACAATGATCAAGTACTAAAAATTAGCCTCAGAGACATGAAACTCAAAAGTTTTTTTGACATGAAAAACCCAAAAAAATCACAGAAGTGAATATCTCAAGTTTTCATGTCTAAAAAAGTGCTTCAATTCTCTCAATTGAGTGATCACAAGCTTCCAGAAGGCTTAAAGAAACCCTACATCTGGTCAGACGTATAAATTAATAATTTTTCTTTTACGTTTATACTTTAAGATATTCACACCGAGAAAAACCAGTTTGGTTTTTCACATCAAAAAAATGTTCAAGAATGGTACTTTTCACATTGATCATAGCTTATTTTTCATAAGTGAACCATTATATCATAATTGTGACTCAAGATGATATTTTTCAAACGTAAATATCTTAAGGTATTCATGGCCATGAAAAACTAGCCTAGTTTTTCATGCCAGAGGGAACTCTTCCAGATCAGTAAAAGAGCATATAAGGGAGAGGGAGAGCTTGAGTTCCTTGCAATCAAGCACACACACACAAGAGATAGCAAGACATAAGAGAGAGATGGATGGCTGAATCTTCTTCTATCTTCTCTTCTCTACAACATCATAGAGCTAAAGAGATAAGAGTACATACTATAAGGGAAAGTACTCTCCTACTATAACACACAATGGTCGATCCATAGTGTGAACCCGACTATATGAGCTTGCATTATAACTATGCCATACTCTAGGAATCCAAATATGGTTGTCACATAGTCTCTCATCCACCACTAGTGGCATATCAACCATAATCTCACCAACCATGCTAGTGCTATAAGTGCCAAATCTATCACCTAGGCAAGTCACCAATATTTACAACACTAGTTAAGCTCGATATCTTAACACTCTCCCTCAAGCTCAACTCCATCTACTACACTCTAAGTAAGCTCCTAAACCTATAGAGCTTCTCTATACCCAATGCCTTCGTAAAGATGTCAGCCTCCATGCTGACATACCAGATCTACATCACCTACCTATAGAACCTTCTCCCTCACAAAGTGATAATGCACCTCAATGTGCTTTGTCCTAGCATGGTATACTAGGTTACTGGTGGCCATGCTACTCATGTTGTCACAAGAGGTGACAACAACCCTATCCATGTGCTTACCCATATCACCAAGTAGCTTCTGAAACCAAGCTACCTCACAAGTTACCAGAGTAGCACCCTTGTACTCGACAAGGCAAACTCTAACATATAGCAGCACTCCCAAAAGAAAACATAAAAGTCATCTCTCTCTGGTATAGGCGTGGTGTCCGAAAGCCAGGTGTCCTCTGTCTCTTGCGGGCTCTGAGTGTCTCTGCTCTCTGGAGAGTAATTCCCTACCGTGTAGGGGCTGGGAGAGGGATGGATCTCTGAAAAAATGTAGTAATCTGTGTTTGTCGTCCCCCCTCTAGAGCTGTCTAAGCCTGTAATGATGTCTCTCTATGACACTGTATGTCTAGAATGAATCTCCCCCCAGTATGCCTCAAAGATCTGGCATAGGGAATGTGGCTCTTTGAATAAAATGGGATATCTCTCTATGATGGCTGTGTTCGAAATAGAAAGAAACAGAGTTAGAGAGAGTGAGTGAGAGTTAGAGAGAGAGAGAGAGAGAGAGAGAGGGGGGGGATTAGAAAGAGAAAGAAAGAGAGTGAGAGTTCTTGAGAGTTAGAGAAAGAGAGTTAAAGAGAGTGTTATAGAGAAAGAGAGAGGGTGTGTGTGTGTATGTGTTGAGAGAGTTGGCTAGTTCGAGAGACTTAGAGAGAGTAACAGAGTTAGAGAGAGAGAGAGAGAGGGTTGGCCAATTCGAGAGACAGAGAGATTGAGAGAGAGAGAGAGAGAGAGAGAGAGAGAGAGAGAGAGAGAGAGAGAGAGAGAGAGAGAGAGAGAGAGTAGGTTAGAGAAAGGTAAAGAGAGAGAGTTAGAGATAGGCAAGAGAGAGTTATAGAGAGAGAAGAGAGAGAGAGAGAGAGTTGGCCAATTCAAGAGAAATAGAGAGAGTGAGTGCTAAACAGAGAGAGAGTTGGCCAAATCGAGAGAAACAAAGAGAGTTAGAGAGTAAGAGATGGAGAGAGTTAAAGACTAAGTGAGTGAGTGAGGTAGAGACTAGAGAGTGAGTAAGAGTGAGGTAGAGAGAGAGAGAGAGAGAGAGAGAGAGAGAGAGAGAGAGAGAGAGAGAGAGAGAGAGAGAGAGAGAGAGAGAGAGTCAATTCGAGAGAAACAAAGTGTTAGAGAGAGAGAGAGAGAGAGAGAGAGAGAGAGAGAGAGAGAGAGCCAATTCGAGAGAAATAGAGAGTTAGAGAAAGTAAGAGAGATTGAGATAGTTTAAGAGAGAGAGAGAGAGAGAGAGAGAGAGAGAGAGAGAGAGAGAGAGAGAGAAATGAAATGAAAATGAAATGATATATTAATGTCTTCAGAAGGCCAAAGTGACCTATGAGACCAAAAAGGTTACAACAATTGGTGGATCTGATACAATGTCTGTGTAAGAAAAGCTAAAAACAACTAAACAACTAACTGAAACTGAAACAACTATGAGGAAAAGTAAGGTACTAGGAGCTCCTAATGGATAACATCTGGGAGGAAAACTCCAGCAACAAAGGTAAGCATCATACACATCACTATCCAAAGATGTCTCTCATTGGTCGATGGCGGATATCCTCAATGTCCTCCATGGTGAGTACTCTGACTGGACGTCTCCCATGCCATGCTGATCCTCTGTTGTAGTCTCCGTCAGTGTCGAGATGGGCCTCTCATCTTAGGTGCCTGGACCGCCCCAACTCTATAGCCCGATGAATCAGTGTACCTCTGGTGCGGCTATACTCTGGGGGGCTAGCTGCAATGCCTGCTCGCCTGACTGCTCAATCTCTGGTCAAAAGAAGTCTGTAATCTGCCTCTGTAGGTTAGAGAACTAGAGAGAGAGAGAGAGTGTTAGAGAGAGTTTGGGAGAGAGTTGGCCAATTCAAGAGAGGTAGAGTTAGCGAGAGTAAAAGAGTTGGAGAGAGCAAAAGAGAGAGAGAGAGAGAGGAGAGAGAGAGAGAGAGAGAGAGAGAGAGAGAGAGAGAGAGAGAGAGAGAAAATTAGAGAGAGTGAGAGATGCAAAGACTAGAGTTACAAAGAGTTAGAGAGAGAGAGAGAGAGAGAGAGAGAGAGAGAGAGAGAGAGAGAGAGAGAGAGAGAGAGAGAGAGAGAGAGAGAGAGAGAGAGTTAGAGACGGGTAAAGAGTAGGTTAGAGAGAAAAAGTGAGTGTTAGAGAGAGACAATTAGAGAGAACTAGAAAGAGAGTTGGCAAGTTCAAGACAAATAGAGAGTGAAAGAGAGTAGAGAGATTAGAGCAGTAAAGAGAGAGATAATTATAAAGAGAGATTTAGAGAGAGTTCGTCAATTTAAGAGAGATAGAGAGAGTTAGAGAGAGAAAGAGAGTTTGCGAGAGAGAGAGAGAGAGAGAGAGAGAGAGAGAGAGAGAGAGAGAGAGAGAGGGAATGCTAGAGAAAGTTAGAGAGAGAGAGGGACTTGGCCAGTTTGAGAGAAATAGACATTTAGAGAGAGAGAGAGAGAGTGTGTGTGTGTGAGGTAGAGATAGAGAGAGAGAGAGAGAGAGAGAGAGAGAGAGAGAGAGAGTTACAAAGAGTTAGAGAGAGTGAGATACAGAGTTACTAAGAGTTAGAGAGAGAGTGAGTGAGATAGATAGATAGAGAGAGAGAGAGAGAGAGAGTGAGTGGGTGAGTGAGATAGATAGATAGAGAGAGAGAGAGAGAGAGAGAGAGAGAGAGAGAGAGAGAATTGGAGAGATATTTTTGCTGGAAGAGGTGGAAGATGTGTTGAAGCATTTGCCTAAAGGGAAAAGTCCAGGATGGGATGGGCTCCCCAATGGGCTTTTCAACGAAGTATGTTGATGAGTTGAAGGTCCCTCTCGCTTCTATTTATGGATATCATGCCTGCGAGAGTTGAAAGATTGGGCTTGTATGTTTATTGCCTAAAGTTCCATCCCCAGAATCTACGATGGAGATCAATCACATTGATGGGGGCCATGCATAAGATATTTGCAAAGGTCTTGGCGAGCATGTTGCAGTGATTTCTTTCTACTTTGATTCATCCAAGGCAATATGGATTTATTAAAGGTTGGAATATTTTGCATAATATATTGAATGTGCAAATTGGAATTGATTATGCAAGGGCTTTGAGGCAATAGGTGGTTATGATTCAACTGGATATTGAAAAGGCTTATGATCATGTTAGTTGGTCTTTTCTTTCACAGCTTATGCAAGCTATGGGATTTGGCCCTCATATGTCTTCTTTGATTTATACCATTAGCCAACATGCAGTGGCTAGGCTGATTAATGGTGGGGTGATTGAGCCCATTCATTTGACGAGATCGATCAAGCATGGATGCCCACTTAGCTTACTCTTGTTTGCAATTCTTAAACATCCAATCTTATCTCGCATGGATAAGCTAGTGGAAAACAGGCTAGGCTTATGATTAATGGTGGGGTGATTGAGCCCATTCATTTGACGAGATCGATCAAGCATGGATGCCCACTTAGCTCACTCTTGTTTGCAATTCTTACACATCCAATCTTATCTCGCATGGATAAGCTAGTGGAAAACAGTGATTTAAGGTTAGGGTTGTAACAATGCACACACACAAGATAGAGAATCTTGAGAGTACACAAACTCACTAGATTAGAATGAACGAATGTGTGCCAGATACAAAAGATAAGTACACATCCCAAGATGAGTAGATAAGAGGGTGTACATATGCACGTAGCAAAAAACCTCCTAGTGAGGGAAAAAGTGCCCCGGCGGTCCTAAGTGTGTTCACACACATCACTACCATATAATGCTACAAATCCCCCTGGAAGTGATGATGTGAACATTGATTTCAGCCTTTAAGGCTGATTTGCAAAATCATCGTTTGAGATGTCAGATTCGGGGCCGTCGCATTACTATTTGGGGATTCAATTTATGCAGCACAATGATGGCATTGTTATGCTGCAATCTAAATATATACAGAAGATATTGAAGAGGTTTAATCCTATACATGTTCACATCATCACTTCCAGGGGGATTTGTAGCATAAAGTAGAAATGTGAACATGATTCACATGAGAATAATCTGTGTGATGAGAACCTACATGAGCTTCTAGGTAAAGGAGCTGCCAACTTGTGCAGACATTGAGGGATAGCAAGTTGGCAGCTCCTTTACCTAGAAGCTCATGTAGGTTCTCATCACACAGATTATTCTCATGTGAATCATGTTCACATTTCTACTTTACTTAAAGCCATATCCTATACATGTTCACATCATCACTTCCCAGGGGGATTTGTAGCATTATATGTGTGTGAACACACTTAGGACCGCCGGGGCACTTTTTCCCTCACTAGGAGGTTTTTTGCTACGTGCATATGTACACCCTCTTATCTACTCATCTTGGGATGTGTACTTATCTTTTGTATCTGGCACACATTCGTTCATTCTAATCTAGTGAGTTTGTGTACTCTCAAGATTCTCTATCTTGTGTGTGTGCATTGTTACAACCCTAACCTTAATTCCAACAACAATTTCACTGTTTTCCACTAGCTTATCCATGCGAGATAAGATTGGATGTGTAAGAATTGCAAACAAGAGTGAGCTAAGTGGGCATCCATGCTTGATCGATCTCGTCAAATGAATGGGCTCAATCACCCCACCATTAATCATAAGCCTAGCCTGTTTTCCACTAGCTTATCCATGCGAGATAAGATTGGATGTTTAAGAATTGCAAACAAGAGTAAGCTAAGTGGGCATCCATGCTTGATCGATCTCGTCAAATGAATGGGCTCAATCACCCCACCATTAATCAGCCTAGCCACTGCATGTTGGCTAATGGTATAAATCAAAGAAGACATATGAGGGCCAAATCCCATAGCTTGCATAAGCTGTGAAAGAAAAGACCAACTAACATGATCATAAGCCTCATTACATAAAGTAGAAATGTGAACATGATTCACATGAGAATAATCTGTGTGATGAGAACCTACATGAGCTTCTAGGTAAAGGAGCTGCCAACTTGCTATCCCTCAATGTCTGCACAAGATATTTTGGCATACGCCTAGATTCTTCTATGGCTGTTCTCTCCTCATCCACTACATTCTCAATAATTGCCTCATCAAAAGGCTGATTTTGCACCTGCAAAGGCTGAATTTTAGCACTTGGTTGAGTATTCAATTGCCCTACATAAGGCTGCCCTCCATTAAACAAAGGTGGGAGCGAATCAAACATGTCCTGTGAGCATACATTCTGCTATTTTTTGCATGATAGTATGGGCTGAACGGAGTTTTCAACAAAAACAACATCTCTAGTTACCAAAATCCACTTTGAGGCCGGATGGTAGAGTCTATATCCCTTGCTTTCTGAACTATATCCCACAAATATGCATTTAACTGCCTTATCATCAAGCAAACTACATTGTTGCTCAGGCACAAGAGCATAAGCAAGATAACCAAAAACACATAAATGAGCCACATAAGGCTTTCCACCATGCCAAGCTTCATAAGGAGTTTTAGACTGCAAGGCCTTGGTAGGGTATTTGTTCAACACATAGTTTGCGTACATAGTGGGGCCTCTAACCAAAAATCATGAGGTAAATCTTGGGATTTCACCATACATCGTTCTATCTCCATGAGAGATACATTCTTCCTCTTAGCCACACAATTTTGTTGAGGTGTGTATGGCACTGTACATTGATGCTCGATGCCTTTTTCAGCCATATATGCATGAAATTCCTTGGACATATACTCCCCCCCTCGATCTGAACAAAGGGTGCCAACTTTACATTCACATGCATTTTTAACCATGGATACGAAGTGCCTAAAGCACATAAAAACCTCTGACTTCTGCTTTAATGGATACACCCAGCTTTATTTGGATGTGATAAGATATGTATGGGATGTGATAGAATGTGAATGGATGTGATAAGAAGTGTATGGGATGTGATAAGATGTAAACGGGATGCGATAGAATGAAAATAGATGTGATAAGATGTGTATGGGATGTGATAGAATGTGAATGGATGTGGTAAGAGGTGTATGGGATGTGATAGAATGTGATAGAATGTGAATGGATGTGGTAAGAGGTGTATGGGATGTGATAGAATGTGAATGGATGTGTAGGGGATGCGATAGGATGTGATAAGATGAAAATAGGATGTGATAAGATGTGATGTAATGAGAATGAATGTGGATGTGTATGTGGAAGAAGGGATGTGGATGTGTATGTGAAAGGATGTGATATCGATGTAAGTGAATGAATGAGATGTGATGTGATGTGAATCGGGATGTGAATGAATGAGATGTGATGTCATGCGAATCGGATGTAAATGTATGATATGGGATGTGAATGGATGAGATGTGAATCGGGATAAGAACGAATAAAATGAGATGTGATGTAAATTGAGATAGATGTAAAATGAATGAGGTGTGAATATGGGTTGATGTGAGTGGATGAGATGCGAGTGGATGAGATGTGAGTGAGAATAAATGAGGAAATATGTGAAATGAATGAGATGAGATGTGAAATGAATGAGATGAGACGTGATGCAAATTGAGATAGATGTGAAATGAATGATGTGTGAATATGGGTTGATGCGAGTGGATGAGATGTGATGAGAATAAATGAGGAAAGAAGTGATGAGATGGAAAATGATGTGATTGGATGAGAATGGGTATATATATGAATTGGATATGGATTAAGTAATGTGGACGGATGTGTGGACAGATGTGGACGGATGTGGAACAATGTGAAAGACGAGAGTTCATTATAGGAATTGTATTTATGACTATTTTATGTCAACAATGCTGGGGAAGCATTTTGACCGTCTTGTGAATGAGGTCATGGAGACCTAGCGGATATGGATTTGCACAGCTGATGGAGAGTCAACGGAGGACGTCTCGCATAGCAAGGTCAGCCGAGGACCAGCCCCCGCAGTTCGATTCAGATGGTGAGCTTCCGGTACGGTGGATGAGGGACCAAGGAAGCGGCCTATGAGTGAAGCGCTAGGTGACCTGCGAAGGATCCTAGAGGGTGCTGACTATACGGTGCTCGAGCTTTGGGTCACCGAAGATACCCACACGTGCATCGTGGAAGATGTTGGAACAAGTAGTAAGAGTTGTTTTCTGAAATCGGGCATGGATCGGGTTGATTGACCTTGCTGGTCCTCAACGGATGAGTCCATGGCTCTTTTATATGGATCTGTTGGTTGATCTTGCTGATCTTCAACGGAGATTCCATCTTGATTTTCATAAGTGAATATATTACCGGTTACTATGAGCTAGGAACTATCAAAAAGGCCCCTGAGTGGACAGGTGGTGAGCGTTCTGGTTGCCAATGATGCCATAGATATACCGATGAAGGAATGATTGGAAATAAGGATTCAACCGGAGATTTTGAGGATTATGATCAGTGACACTATGGTTTCATTAAATGATTGTTTTAAAGGTAGCTGAATCTGTGAAAAAGGTAGCTGAATCTATGAAAAAGGCAATTTCATATTGGGTGTGTAAGTGGTGTGCTTGGCGTTAAATTTGCATGAATATCCGGCTAGGGGGCTCGAGAACTGTCCCCTGGTACCTGAGACAAAACCTAACCAAATTACTAATTGGATCCCATCACTACAGTGGTTGGTGGGCAGTTGGCTAACCCATGGGACTGGATGGGGTTAGGCTGGACTGATGGATCGGTAAGATAAGACTCAATTCTGCCATAGTACGATAGATGAAGTAAATCCCGGATAGTAATTGTTCTATGGAAAAAGAATCAATGGCTTTGCCTCTCGACGATAAAGAAAAAAGCGTTGGTTTCTATGATCCAAGTGCAAGTTTCTTCCTTGATCTGACCAAGTGACTCACAGGTTCGGTCGGATCCGTTTGGTCAGTAATGACCCTGACTACGTTAGAGTACAAATATCCTGGTGGAATCGTCCGTGCTTTCCATGCAATGGGAAGTTTTTTCGCGTTCGATTTTCGAAGAACCAAGGGATTAGTCTCTTGTCCGGATATCCGTGGTGGGTAAGGCCCCGAGTGAAGGATCATGGCCCTCGCAAGAAGTGCTACTTCTGCTGCTAGCACCCCCAAATTCGTCGCACGGAGGGGGCAGGGATCTTTTAGCTGGTATCACAACAAATTGACTAAAGTGAATCAACTAAGAAGCCAAAAATGTCAAAAGTTTATGAAATATTAGTAAAAGGTTGGAATTGTGTGATGAAATTCAAACAAATTGATATTTAGACTGAAATTCATAAATTGGTAATTGGGCCCTCAGATGGAAATTCCACAATTGTATGGAAATCCCTGACTTGCTTGAGGCCTAGTCCTGATGGTATTTACCTTATAATTCCAAGGACCATGACTACCCGAATATACCTGTAAGATTCCTCCCCCACCCCCTTTTTGATGTCTAGTATCTTTCCCTGTAATCAATCCCTCTTCAGAAATATAAAGACCTTGTTTCTATCTGTTTTAGCCTAGAGAGAGAAAAATATTCTAGAGAGAGAATATTCAGATTTTGAATATTTTTGGATAGAAAAATATCTCTTCTACTTCAGATGAGTTCCCCTGAAACAGAAATTCAAAAAAGAATTTTCCAATGTGCAATTGGAATTAATTGAAAATAGGTATAAAGAACCTTAGCCTAAGGGTCTAGATTTTCAGAAATCTTTAGACTATGGTCCAATTAAGGTTCCTATGGACCAATAGCATCAATCCATGTGTAGGGAGGAGATAAATCCAACTTGTAAAAAGAAAATACCCAAAAATGAGTAAATGCTCACATGAGGTGAAGAGTTGAAAATGTACAAGGTTTATTAGTAAAAAACTATGTGCAATATTAAAAATATGAGATATTTTGGGTATAATGCTTTTATTATGACACATATGTAAGGAAGGGGAGTCCCTTAAATGCTCACATAAGATGAAGAGTTGAAAATGTACAAGGTTTATTAGTAAAAAACTATGAGCAATATTAAAATGATTCCATTATGACACATATGTAAGGAAGGGGAGTTCTTTAAAGGAGGTACATATTTCACATAAGATGAAGAGTTGAAAATGTACAAGGTTTATTAGTAAAAAACTATGAGCAATATTAAAATGATTCCATTATGACACATATGTAAGGAAGGGGAGTTCTTTAAAGGAGGTGCATATTTCACATAAGATGAAGAGTTGAAAATGTACAAGGTTTATTAGTAAAAAACTATGAGCAATATTAAAATGATTCCATTATGACACATATGTAAGGAAGGGGAGTTCTTTAAAGGAGGTGCATATTTCACATAAGATGAAGAGTTGAAAATGTACAAGGTTTATTAGTAAAAAAACTATGAGCAATATTAAAATGATTCCATTATGACACATATGTAAGGAAGGGGAGTTCTTTAAAGGAGGCGCATATTTCACATGCTTGAATGAGTTTTAAACTCATAAAAATTGAGATATTTCATCTCTCCTCTCTCCTCATTCAAGTCTAGCTCCAAAAAGTTAGCTTAACTGACCTAAAAATGGTCAATTATTGACCAAACTGATTTAGAAAATTCTAGAATCAGTTTGTTTGGTTAGGAGCTCAATTTTTCCTATAAATAGAAGCCTCCCCCTTGTTGAAAAATATATAGTGTTTATGCATCGTTACTCTACTCCACCTAAGCCAAGAACTGTGAATTCATTTAATAATTCACTAGTTTTTGGAGCTTCCCTCTTTCTTCAATCCCCATTAGTGGCTCCATCAACATACTTAACCAATTGATTGGTTGGGGGCCTCTACCGTGAACAAAGAATCAAGCAAGTTGTAAGGTAATTAGTGAATATTGATCTTTCTATAATTTCTCAATGTTTCTCTCTTCTCAACCCCTCTCAAGCTTGAGAAGTTTAATTGGTATGGTTTTTTTTAAATGCTATTGAAGTTTGAATAGTAGTGAAGAGTTACATAATGCTATTGAAGTTAATTTTCATTTATGTTTAAATTCTAATGATTTTTATGTAAATTCTCTCCCTCACTCAAGAAATGGTCATACTCATGACCCGTTCTCAATCCAAATCAAGCTTTTCATAAAGCTTTTTCTTAACCCAAGATTAAGCTATGCTTGAGGCCAAATTAATGGCTTTTTTCTATGCTTTTAGTTTATGTATATTAATGATTCAATCCATTATGGATTAATAATCTAATTAGAGATTATTTTAATTATTTCCTTAATGATAAGCATTATCCCTTAGAAAAATTGAGATTTATCAGTCATAGCAGCGGAGCTATGGCAAAATTTTTATAAAAATTATGCATAAAATAATCTCATTCAAAGCATAAAAAGAGGACTTCCTACCATATTCTAGGAATTATCATCCTAGATTAATTGAAAGAATTTCATTACAATCATGGAGAAATTGAATTTTAATATCATGCATAAAGGATAAGTTTTTATATCAAAAGTGTTATTTTTACCATTTTTATTTCATGCATAGAAGTATGCATAATGGATAAATTTTTATATCAAAAGTGTTATTTTTACCATTTTTATTTCATGCATAGAAGTATGCATAATGGATAAATTTTTATATCAAAAGTGTTATTTTTACCATTTTTATTTCATGCATAGAAGTATGCATAATGGATAAATTTTTATATCAAAAGTGTTATTTTTACCATTTTTATTTCATGCATAGAAGTATGCATAATGGATAAATTTTTATATCAAAAGTGTTATTTTTACCATTTTTATTTCATGCATAGAAGTATGCATAATGGATAAATTTTTATATCAAAAGTGTTATTTTTACCATTTTTATTTCATGCATAGAAGTATGCATAATGGATAAATTTTTATATCAAAAGTGTTATTTTTACCATTTTTATTTCATGCATAGAAGTATGCATAATGGATAAATTTTTATATCAAAAGTGTTATTTTTATCATTTTTAATTTTCATGCATAGAAGTATGCATAAAGGAAAAATTTTATATCAAAAGTGTTACTTTTATCATTTTAATTTTCATGCATAGAAGTATGCATAAAAGTTGATTATTTTATTATAAAAGTGTGACTTTTATCATAATTGAATTTCATGCATAGAGGTATGCATAAAAGTTGATTATTTTACTATAAAAGTGTGACTTTTATCATAATTGAATTTCATGCATAGAGGTATGCATAAAAGTTGATTATTTTATTGTAAGAGTGTTACTTTTATTATATTGGATTTCATGCATAGTAGTATGCATAAAAGATATTCTTTTTATACTAAAAGTGTGATTTTCCTCATAAATGGATTTTATGCATAACTTAGATGCATAAGAGAAATTCTTTTATTCTAAAAGTGTAATTCCTACCAAATTGAACTTATGCATAAGAAGATGCATAAAAGATTGATTTTAATTTCGAAACTGTTAGTCTCCTTAAATGGAATTTATGCATAAATAAAAGTGTAGAGAAATCTTATACTAAATATAAGAATTCTCTTAAAAAAGATATGAAATGTGATAAGATGTGATAAGAGGTGTATGAGATGTGATAAGAATTGATAAGATGCATATGGAAAGTGATAGGAGGTGATAAGAGGTGTATGAGATGTGATAAGATTTGATAAGATGCGTATGGAAAGTGATAGGATGTGATAAGAGGTGTATGAGATGTAAAAAGATGTGATAAGATGTGTATGAGATGTGATAGAATGTGTTAAGATGAGTTAGGATGTGTTAAGATGTATATGGGATGTGTTAGAACGAGAATGAATGTAATGTGGTTGTATGAATGTGATGTGGATGTATACATGTAGATGTATATGTATGAATGTGAATGTTGATGTGGATGTGGATGTATGTGAATGTGGATGTGAATGTGGATGTATAGATGTGAATGGGAATGTGGATGTGGATGTATATATGTATATGGATGTGGATGTGGATGTATAGATGTGAATGGGAATGTGGATGGGAATGTGGATGTATAGATGTGAATGGGAATGTGGATGTGGATGTATATGAATGTGGATGTATAGATGTGAATGGGAATGTGGATGTGGATGTATGTGAATGTGGATGTAGATGTGGATGTAAAGATGTGAATGGGAATGTGGATGTGGATGTTTGTATGTATGTGGATGTATAGATGTGAATGGGAATGTGGATGTGGATGTATGTGAATGTGGATGTAGATGTGGATGTATAGATGTGAATGGGAATGTGGGTGTGGATGTTTGTATGTATGTGGATGTAGATGTGGATGTATAGATGTGAATGGGAATGTGGATGTGGATGTATATGAATGTGGATGTATAGATGTGAATGGGAATGTGGATGTGGATGTATATGAATGTGGATGTAGATGTGGATGTATAGATGTGAATGGGAATGTGGATGTGGATGTATGTGAATGCGGATGTAGATATGGATATGGAATGTGAATGTGGATGTAGATGTGGATGTATAGATATGAATGGGAATGTGGATGTGGATGTATGTGTGTGGATGTGGATGTATGTGTGTGGATGAGGATGTATGAATGAGGACGTGATAGTGGAGGTATACATGTGGATGTGGATGTATGGATGTGAAAATGGATGTGTATGTATGAATGTGGATATGAGATGTGGATGTATAAATGAGGATGTGAAAATGGAGGTAAACATGTAGATGTAGATGTATGGATGTGGATGTGGATGTGGATGTGGATGTGGAGATGGATGTGGATATGGATGTGTATGTATGAATGTGGATATGGGATGTGGATGTATAAATGAGGATGTAAAAATGGATGTATGCATGTAGATGTGGATGTAGGGGTGTGAATGTGAATGTGTCTGTGAATTAATGTGTCGCCGATATGAGGAAATGGATGAGAATGAGTACACATTAAATGGAATGTGGAATAAGTAATGTGGACTAAGGAGGGATAATGTGGAAAGACGAGAGTTTGATTTAGAAACTGTATTTTGTGACTGTTTGTAAATGACTGTTTTATGTCATGAATGCTGGGGAAGCATTTTGACCGCCTTGTGGATTAAGGTCATGAAGACCTAACTGTTAAAGTTGCAACTACTGACGGAGAGTCAATGGAGGACGTCTCGCGTAGCAAGGTCGACCGAGGTCTTGACCAGCCTCGGTTCGATTTAAATGGTGAGCTTCCGGTACGGTGGATGAGGGACCAAGGAAGCGGCCTATGAGTGAAGCGCTAGGTCACCTGCGAAGGATCCTAGAGGGTGCTGACCATACGGTGCTCGGGCTCTGGGTCACCGAAGATACCCACACGTGCGTCGTGGAAGATATTGGAACAAGGAGTAAGAGTTGTTTTGTGAAACCGGGCATGGATCTGGTTGATTGACCTTGCTGGTCTTCAATGGATGAGTCCATGGCTCTTTATATGGATCTGTTGGTTGATCTTGCTGATCTTCAACGAGAGTCCATCTTGATTTTTATAAGTGATTATATTGCTGAGTATTATGGGCTAGGAACTATTGAAAAGGCCCCTGTGTGGACAGGTGGTGAGCGTTCTAGTTGCCAATGATGCCATAGATACTCTGATGATGGGAAATTATGAATCAACCGGATAAATTGAAAGATTATGATCAGTGGTACTATGGTTTCATTAAAGGATTGTTTTAAAGTTAGCTGATGCTAAGAAAAAGGTAATTTCATATTGGGTGTGTAAGTGGTGTGGCTAGTTTTATGTTTGCATGAACTTCCGGCTAGGGGACCTTGGAACTCTTTTCCTTGGGACCCGGGACAAAACCTAACCAAATTCCAAATTGGATCCCATCACTACAGTGGTTGGGTGGTTGGCTAACCCATGGGATCGGATGGGGTTAGGCTGGATTGATGGATCCGTAAATCGAGACTCAATTTCCGTTATTACGATAGATGAAGTAAGTCCCGGATAGTAATTGTTCTATGGATAGGAATCAACGGCTGTGCCTCTTGATGGGAAAAAAAGCGTTGATCCCAATGATCCAAGTGCAAGTTTCTCCCTTGATCTAACCGAGTATCTTTATAGGTGCAGTCGGATCAGTTTGATCATTATTAATGGTCTTGACTACGTTAGAGTAAAAAGTTATCCTGGAGGAATCGCCCGTGCTTTCCGGATAAGGGAAGTTTTTCCGGGTTCGGTTTTGGAAAAACCGACGGATTAGTCTTTTGTCCGGATATCCTGGGACGAGGCCCCGAGTGTGGGACCCTGCCTCGCGCAAGAAGCGCTACTTCCGCTGCTAGTACCCCGAATCCGTTGCGCAGTGGGAATAGGGATCTCACAGTTGGTATCAGAGCAAATTGGTTAATAAAGATCAACTGAGAAGCCAAATATGTCAAAAATTTATCAAGAAGCACAAAAAGGTTGTAATTGTGTGATATAATTCATACAATTTGATATTCAAACTGAAATTCGTAATTAGTAATTGGGTCTTCAGATGGAAGTACCGTAATTATATAGAATCCCTGACTTGTTTGAGGCCTAGACATGATGGTATTTACCTTATAATTCCAAGGGCCGTGACTACCCGTATATACCGAGAGTATACTGCAGCTCTTTACTGACAGTATATACGAGTAAATCTAAGACTTGAAATTATAAGCATTAATGCTATCCAGTTGATGAATTCGAATGTGGTTGATATGATTTTAAATTCTGTTTGGGAACTGATGAATTGATTGGGATTCTGATTGAAAAATGATGATTTTTGAAATTTAGTTGAAATATAATAACCTGAGCAAAACCACAATGAGGATGAATGGGACGAGTCCCTGTAATGATAAATGATGATAATGATTTCAGCAAATCACTATGAGATTAGTGGATTGTGCTGTCAAATTGCTACTGTTAATACTTGAGACGGTAGATCAAGTTAAGGGATGACAAATTGAGAACTTGCTTAACTGAAATTCCCGTGGAGGAATGTTCAGAAGGAAATTATTCGGTCTGATGGACCATTATCGTAGGAATGATATGATCTAAATGAATTATTATTTAATGATGAGTTCTATATAAGGGATATTTATCCCCATATTCTGTTGGGTTGACCGGAATATAAGGAACCCCAGAATAAATTGGATCTTAAGCAAAAGAGTTGTCCTCTACTTGCGAGATGAGGACATCTTGCACCTTTTAAGTGGGGTAGAATGTAAGATTCCTCCCCAACCTTCGAGGTATACAGGAGTAAGAATCTCCCTTTCTGATCTTATAATTATTCCCTCTCTAAAATAAAAGAAAGTTTTGTTTAACAAAGGAAGACCCTTTTTCTAGAATACTTCTCAAGAGTCCCACCTGTTTTAAGGATTCAGAACAATGAGTTCAGAAGTGAGAATCGATGTTTTGGATATCAAGGTTTTGGTCTTCATTCGAGTACGGCCCAAAAGAAGTTCTTTATCTCTTGGGGAGTATATGAAGTTATCCCCCAGATATTGTGAGCCTTATATCTGAATTCAATGAAAGTAGGTGACTTAGCCTACAAGCTTCTTTTATCTCTTCACCTCAAAATTCTTAATGCCTTCTATAGAAAAATGTGTCAAACCCAAATCATGGAAAGATAGTAAAACTTCAGTGGCAAGTTATCGTTGGCTTCTAAGTTACGCTAGCTCCTTCCTTTATATAAGTCGTAACTTTTACTTGTCGCTCACAGTAATCTTACTTCCATCGATCTCCTTTCTTTCTTAATCTCCTTCATGGCTTGGCAACAAGAACTAGTTTTATCCATAATGATTCCTCACCTTCAAGACGCAAGTGAATCTGTGAAGAAGGATTTTATAGAGCAGTATGAGCGCTCACTTTTCCCTCACTTAGGAACTTCTGTAGCGCAAACCAAATGGCGGACCTATCAAAACATAACTAGGGTAACACCCTGGGGTCAGCAGCACTTTCGTAACAATGTCCGCTTGGCCATGGTTATTGAAGCTTTGGGTTTGGGTCCCCGATATTACTGTGTCATGAGATCAAGGCATCTTGGGTTTTCTGAGCGGGTCTTCTTACTGGCATGTTTTCTTCCTCATGAGAAGATATGCCTTTATCCCGTTTTTGGCTTGCCTCTCAGAGGTCCTTTTGTTAGATCACCTCATACCTCTGAGATAGGTGCAGCAATAACCAACAGAATTATTCCCATAGATGAGTTACCTTATACTTGTGCAGCTTGTGAGGACTGCTTTTGTGATCATATGATGGACGGGCTTATGGAAGTGTAAAGAGTTCTTCTATCTTTACTGTATAAGTTCCGAGAATGAATAAAGTTTAAATCTTGTTCTTATTTTGAATCTTGCTCTCTTTAAGACGTTTCTTGGTGGTTAATCTTGATTAAAATTTTTCTTTAAGTCTCATATTCGTGCATCTTGCGAAATTATCCCAGTTTGCGAGATGAGGACATCTCGCATTTTTTAAGTGGGGTAGAATGTAAGATTCCTCCCCCACCCCCTTTTTGATGTCTACTATCTTTCCCTGTAATCAATCCCTCTTCAGAAATATAAAGACCTTGTTTCTATCTGTTTTAGCCTAGAGAGAGAAAAATATTCTAGAGAGAGAATATTCAGATTTTGAATATTTTTGGATAGAAAAATATCTCTTCTAATTCAGATGAGTTCCCCTGAAACAGAAATTCAAAAAAGAATTTTCCAATGTGCAATTGGAATTAATTGAAAATAGATATAAAGAACCTTAGCCTAAGGGTCTAGATTTTCAGAAATCTTTAGACTATGGTCCAATTAAGGTTCCTATGGACCAATAGCATCAATCCATGTGTAGGGAGGAGATAAATCCAACTTGTAAAAAGAAAATACCCAAAAATGAGTAAATGCTCACATGAGGTGAAGAGTTGAAAATGTACAAGGTTTATTAGTAAAAAACTATGTGCAATATTAAAAATATGAGATATTTTGGGTATAATGCTTTTATTATGACACATATGTAAGGAAGGGGAGTCCCTTAAATGCTCACATAAGATGAAGAGTTGAAAATGTACAAGGTTTATTAGTAAAAAACTATGAGCAATATTAAAATGATTCCATTATGACACATATGTAAGGAAGGGGAGTTCTTTAAAGGAGGTGCATATTTCACATAAGATGAAGAGTTGAAAATGTACAAGGTTTATTAGTAAAAAACTATGAGCAATATTAAAATGATTCCATTATGACACATATGTAAGGAAGGGGAGTTCTTTAAAGGAGGTGCATATTTCACATAAGATGAAGAGTTGAAAATGTACAAGGTTTATTAGTAAAAAACTATGAGCAATATTAAAATGATTCCATTATGACACATATGTAAGGAAGGGGAGTTCTTTAAAGGAGGTGCATATTTCACATAAGATGAAGAGTTGAAAATGTACAAGGTTTATTAGTAAAAAAACTATGAGCAATATTAAAATGATTCCATTATGACACATATGTAAGGAAGGGGAGTTCTTTAAAGGAGGCGCATATTTCACATGCTTGAATGAGTTTTAAACTCATAAAAATTGAGATATTTCATCTCTCCTCTCTCCTCATTCAAGTCTAGCTCCAAAAAGTTAGCTTAACTGACCTAAAAATGGTCAATTATTGACCAAACTGATTTAGAAAATTCTAGAATCAGTTTGTTTGGTTAGGAGCTCAATTTTTCCTATAAATAGAAGCCTCCCCCTTGTTGAAAAATATATAGTGTTTATGCATCGTTACTCTACTCCACCTAAGCCAAGAACTGTGAATTCATTTAATAATTCACTAGTTTTTGGAGCTTCCCTCTTTCTTCAATCCCCATTAGTGGCTCCATCAACATACTTAACCAATTGATTGGTTGGGGGCCTCTACCGTGAACAAAGAATCAAGCAAGTTGTAAGGTAATTAGTGAATATTGATCTTTCTATAATTTCTCAATGTTTCTCTCTTCTCAACCCCTCTCAAGCTTGAGAAGTTTAATTGGTATGGTTTTTTTTAAATGCTATTGAAGTTTGAATAGTAGTAAAGAGTTACATAATGCTATTGAAGTTAATTTTCATTTATGTTTAAATTCTAATGATTTTTATGTAAATTCTCTCCCTCACTCAAGAAATGGTCATACTCATGACCCGTTCTCAATCCAAATCAAGCTTTTCATAAAGCTTTTTCTTAACCCAAGATTAAGCTATGCTTGAGACCAAATTAATGGCTTTTTTCTATGCTTTTAGTTTATGTATATTAATGATTCAATCCATTATGGATTAATAATCTAATTAGAGATTATTTTAATTATTTCCTTAATGATAAGCATTATCCCTTAGAAAAATTGAGATTTATCAGTCATAGCAGCGGAGCTATGGCAAAATTTTTATAAAAATTATGCATAAAATAATCTCATTCAAAGCATAAAAAGAGGACTTCCTACCATATTCTAGGAATTATCATCCTAGATTAATTGAAAGAATTTCATTACAATCATGGAGAAATTGAATTTTAATATCATGCATAAAGGATAAGTTTTTATATCAAAAGTGTTATTTTTACCATTTTTATTTCATGCATAGAAGTATGCATAATGGATAAATTTTTATATCAAAAGTGTTATTTTTACCATTTTTATTTCATGCATAGAAGTATGCATAATGGATAAATTTTTATATCAAAAGTGTTATTTTTACCATTTTTATTTCATGCATAGAAGTATGCATAAAGGATAAGTTTTTATATCAAAAGTGTTATTTTTACCATTTTTATTTCATGCATAGAAGTATGCATAATGGATAAATTTTTATATCAAAAGTGTTATTTTTACCATTTTTATTTCATGCATAGAAGTATGCATAATGGATAAATTTTTATATCAAAAGTGTTATTTTTACCATTTTTATTTCATGCATAGAAGTATGCATAATGGATAAATTTTTATATCAAAAGTGTTATTTTTACCATTTTTATTTCATGCATAGAAGTATGCATAATGGATAAATTTTTATATCAAAAGTGTTATTTTTACCATTTTTATTTCATGCATAGAAGTATGCATAATGGATAAATTTTTATATCAAAAGTGTTATTTTTATCATTTTTAATTTTCATGCATAGAAGTATGCATAAAGGAAAATTTTTATATCAAAAGTGTTACTTTTATCATTTTAATTTTCATGCATAGAAGTATGCATAAAAGTTGATTATTTTATTATAAAAGTGTGACTTTTATCATAATTGAATTTCATGCATAGAGGTATGCATAAAAGTTGATTATTTTATTATAAAAGTGTGACTTTTATCATAATTGAATTTCATGCATAGAGGTATGCATAAAAGTTGATTATTTTATTGTAAGAGTGTTACTTTTATCATATTGGATTTCATGCATAGTAGTATGCATAAAAGATATTCTTTTTATACTAAAAGTGTGATTTTTCTCATAAATGGATTTTATGCATAACTTAGATGCATAAGAGAAATTCTTTTATTCTAAAAGTGTAATTCCTACCAAATTGAACTTATGCATAAGAAGATGCATAAAAGATTGATTTTAATTTCGAAACTGTTAGTCTCCTTAAATGGAATTTATGCATAAATAAAAGTGTAGAGAAATCTTATACTAAATATAAGAATTCTCTTAAAAAAGATATGAAATGTGATAAGATGTGATAAGAGGTGTATGAGATGTGATAAGAATTGATAAGATGCGTATGGAAAGTGATAGGAGGTGATAAGAGGTGTATGAGATGTGATAAGATTTGATAAGATGCGCATGGAAAGTGATAGGATGTGATAAGAGGTGTATGAGATGTAAAAAGATGTGATAAGATGTGTTTGAGATGTGATAGAATGTGTTAAGATGAGTTAGGATGTGTTAAGATGTATATGGGATGTGTTAGAACGAGAATGAATGTAATGTGGTTGTATGAATGTGATGTGGATGTATACATGTAGATGTATATGTATGAATGTGAATGTTGATGTGGATGTGGATGTATGTGAATGTGGATGTGAATGTGGATGTATAGATGTGAATGGGAATGTGGATGTGGATGTATATATGTATATGGATGTGGATGTGGATGTATAGATGTGAATGGGAATGTGGATGTATAGATGTGAATGGGAATGTGGATGTGGATGTATATGAATGTGGATGTATAGATGTGAATGGGAATGTGGATGTGGATGTATGTGAATGTGGATGTAGATGTGGATGTATAGATGTGAATGGGAATGTGGATGTGGATGTTTGTATGTATGTGGATGTAGATGTGGATGTATAGATGTGAATGGGAATGTGGATGTGGATGTATGTGAATGTGGATGTAGATGTGGATGTATAGATGTGAATGGGAATGTGGGTGTGGATGTTTGTATGTATGTGGATGTAGATGTGGATGTATAGATGTGAATGGGAATGTGGATGTGGATGTATATGAATGTGGATGTATAGATGTGAATGGGAATGTGGATGTGGATGTATATGAATGTGGATGTAGATATGGATGTATAGATGTGAATGGGAATGTGGATGTTGATGTATGTGAATGTGGATGTAGATATGGATATGGAATGTGAATGTGGATGTAGATGTGGATGTATAGATATGAATGGGAATGTGGATGTGGATGTGGATGTATGTGTGTGGATGTGGATGTATGTGTGTGGATGAGGATGTATGAATGAGGACGTGATAGTGGAGGTATACATGTGGATGTGGATGTATGGATGTGAAAATGGATGTGTATGTATGAATGTGGATATGAGATGTGGATGTATAAATGAGGATGTGAAAATGGAGGTAAACATGTAGATGTAGATGTATGGATGTGGATGTGGATGTGGATGTAGAGATGGATGTGGATATGGATGTGTATGTATGAATGTGGATATGGGATGTGGATGTATAAATGAGGATGTAAAAATGGATGTATGCATGTAGATGTGGATGTAGGGGTGTGAATGTGAATGTGTCTGTGAATTAATGTGTCGCCGATATGAGGAAATGGATGAGAACGAGTACACATTAAATGGAATGTGGAATAAGTAATGTGGACTAAGGAGGGATAATGTGGAAAGACGAGAGTTTGATTTAGAAACTGTATTTTGTGACTGTTTGTAAATGACTGTTTTATGTCATGAATGCTGGGGAAGCATTTTGACCGCCTTGTGGATTAAGGTCATGAAGACCTAACTGTTAAAGTTGCAACTGCTGACGGAGAGTCAATGGAGGACGTCTCGCGTAGCAAGGTCGACCGAGGTCTTGACCAGCCTCGGTTCGATTTAAATGGTGAGCTTCCGGTACGGTGGATGAGGGACCAAGGAAGCGGCCTATGAGTGAAGCGCTAGGTCACCTGCGAAGGATCCTAGAGGGTGCTGACCATACGGTGCTCGGGCTCTGGGTCACCGAAGATACCCACACGTGCGTCGTGGAAGATATTGGAACAAGGAGTAAGAGTTGTTTTGTGAAACCGGGCATGGATCTGGTTGATTGACCTTGCTGGTCTTCAATGGATGAGTCCATGGCTCTTTATATGGATCTGTTGGTTGATCTTGCTGATCTTCAACGGGAGTCCATCTTGATTTTTATAAGTGATTATATTGCCGAGTATTATGGGCTAGGAACTATTGAAAAGGCCCCTGTGTGGACAGGTGGTGAGCGTTCTAGTTGCCAATGATGCCATAGATACTCTGATGATGGGAAATTATGAATCAACCGGATAAATTGGAAGATTATGATCAGTGGTACTATGGTTTCATGAAAGGATTGTTTTAAAGTTAGCTGATGCTAAGAAAAAGGTAATTTCATATTGGGTGTGTAAGTGGTGTGGCTAGTTTTATGTTTGCATGAACTTCCGGCTAGGGGGCCTTGGAACTCTTTTCCTTGGTACCCGGGATAAAACCTAACCAAATTCCAAATTGGATCCCATCACTACAGTGGTTGGGTGGTTGGCTAACCCATGGGATCGGATGGGGTTAGGCTGGATTGATGGATCCGTAAATCGAGACTCAATTTCCGTTATTACGATAGATGAAGTAAGTCCCGGATAGTAATTGTTCTATGGATAGGAATCAACGGCTGTGCCTCTTGATGGGGAAAAAAGCGTTGATCCCAATGATCCAAGTGCAAGTTTCTCCCTTGATCTGACCGAGTATCTTTATAGGTGCAGTCGGATCAGTTTGATCATTATTAATGGTCTTGACTACGTTAGAGTAAAAAGTTATCCTGGAGGAATCGCCCGTGCTTTCCGGATAAGGGAAGTTTTTCCGGGTTCGGTTTTGGAAAAACCGACGGATTAGTCTTTTGTCCGGATATCCGTGGACGAGGCCCCGAGTGTGGGACCCTGCCTCGCGCAAGAAGCGCTACTTCCGCTGCTAGTACCCCGAATCCGTTGCGCGGTGGGAATAGGGATCTCACAATACCGAGGGTGTAACTGCAGCTCTTTACTGGCAGTATATACGAGTAAATCTAAGACTTGAAATTATAAGCATAAATGCTATCCAGATGATGAATTCGAATGTGGTTGATATGATTTTAAAATTTTGGTTGAGAATTGATGAGTTGATTTGGATTCTGATTGAAAAATGATGATTCCTAAATTTTGGTTGAAATGTAATTAGCTCAGCAAAGCCACAATGAGGATGAATGGGACGAGTCCCTGTGATGATGTTCGTAACTGGAATGACGATAATGACTTCAGCAAATCACTACGAGATTAGTGGATTGTGCTGACAGATTGCTACTGTTAACACTTGACCTAGTGGATCCAGTTAAGGGATGACAAATTAAAAACCTGCATAACTAAAACTTCCATGGAGGAATGTTTAGATGGAATTTTTGGTCTCATGGACCATTATTGTGTTAAGAATATGAATGGACCACCGTCTAAGAGATATAAGGGTCAAGCCTAGGATATGGGAAGTTCCAGAATGGAAGAAATGTCCTTTTCTCGGAACTCAATCCCTTGGAATTCAACTTCAGAAGTTCCACCCTTGAACAAGGGAGTGAAATGCTATAAATGTCAAGGATTTGGACATCGCAGTATGGATTGCCCAACTCCTTTTGGAACAAGGTTTTGAGGGCGAGAAACTCAGGGATCAAGATTCCAGACTCCAGCGACTCCAGCTCCTTCCTTCCATAGTAATCAAGTTTCCTTCCACCAAAATCAGAGAAATCCTAGAAGTAGCCCCTCTAACCAACCCGCAGTTTTAATCCAAAGTAATGCAAGACCTCCGCCTCAGAATAGGGGAAGTCAAAGAGTGATGTTCCCAAATCGACCATCCACTTCCAAGGCAGTAACGCTGGAAGTGATTGAAGAAAAGGAAGAAGATGAAAGAGATCATACTCCACCTACGAGATGAGGACATCTCGTAGGTGGTAGGATGTAAGATGAGGACATCTCGCATTTTTTTATGTGGTAGGATGTAAGATTCCTCCCTCCAGCTTTTGAGATGTACAGGTGTAAGAACCTCCCCTTCTGATCTTGTAATTATTCCCCTCTTTGAAATAAAAGAAAGATTCTGTTTTACCTTGTTTTGACCTAGAGAGAGAAAATATCTAGAGAGAGATAATGCAAAATTGAGATATTTTTGGATATAAAAATCCTCCTAGTGTCTAAAATGGTTTGGAAATAGAAATTCAAAAAGAACTTTCCAATGTGCAATTGGAATTAATTGAAAATAGGTAAAAAGGACCTTAGCCTAAGGGTCCAGATTTTCACAAAGAATTATGTTCCAATTAAGGTTCCTATGGGCCAATAGGATCAATCCAAGTGTGGGGAGGAGATAAATCCAATTTAAAAAAGAAATACCCCCCAAAAATGAGTAAATGCTCACATAAGATGAAGAGTTGACTAAGGACAAGGTTTATTAGTAAAAAACTATGAGTATTACTAAAAAAATGAGATATTTTGGGTATAATGATTCAATTTTGACACCTTGGTAAGGAGAAGGGGGCTCTTCAAGGAGGCGCCTATTTCACATGTGTGGTGGAGTTTTAAATTCAAAAATATTGTGATATTTTTATCTCTTCTCTCTCCTAGATCAAACCAAATCTCAAAAGGGAGCCAAACTAGGTCCAAATCTTGTCCAAATTTAGCCAAACTGAACATGGAAAATTCTAAAAACTAGTTGGACTAGGTTAGAGGCCTCCCTCACCTATAAATAGATCCTTAGCCCTTTGTAAAAAAATACGATATACTGAAATAATGATATTTTCTATTTTCTTCTAAAAATCCTTTACAAATTGAAGAGATTGGAGCTTATCTCTCTCTCTTCAATCTTCCTTGGTGGAGACTTCATCAACATACCAAACTAATTGATTGGTTAGGGGCCTCTACTTTGATCACAAAGAATCAAGCAATCTAGGAGGTAAATTGTGGTTTATGGTCTTTTTTCTTTAATCTCCAAATGTTTCTCTCTTCTCAACCCCTCTCAAGCTTGAGATGCATTCAATTGAATGGCTTTTCAATACAATTGAAGTTCTTTAATGAATAGTAGTGATTAAACCCATAAATTTTCATTTATGCCTAAATTAAATGTTTTTTTAAAAGCATGTCTCTCTCCCCCCCAAAGAATGGTCATTCCTATGACCTACTCTATATTCAAATGAAGCTTCTCATGAAGCAATTCTCTAATCTAAAAGTAATTTCTATGCTTGTCAAATTGAGGCCTAAAAAGTGGCTTTTTAATGCTTTTATGGTATTTAATTTATGAAAAAATTAAGAATCAAGTACATAATTGGATATTGATCCAATTAATGGTTATTCTAATCATAGGGATATTACTAAACTTTATGCTTTCAAATTATTGAGAATTAGCAGTAATAGGAGTGGAGCTATGGCAAAATTTTTAAAAAATTAACACATAAATCATTTTCATTCATAATACGAAAAGAGGACTTCCTACCATATTCTAGGATTAATCATTCTAGATTAATTGAATGATTCTCATTATAATCATGAAAAAATTTATATTTATATTTATGCATAAATAGTTAATTAAAAAAAAGAGGAATTTCTAGTAATCCATTTTTATGTTAAAAGAGTAATCCCCATGACAATGAAAATCCATGTATTCCAATGAAGTAAGAGAAAAATTGGGATGCTAAAATAATGTATATTTTACTTAAAAATTAAAGAAAGATTTTAGTTCAATTTATCTTTTTGCATAGATAATTTAAATGTTAAAAGAGGAATTCCTATGACATTTGGAATTCCATCATTTAGATGGGAAAAGAGAAATTCCTAGCATATTAAAATTTATGAGTATTGTATTTAAATTCAAAGATGAGTTTTCGATAAATTTATTTTATCTATAAGAAATATTTAAATGTTAAAAGAGGAATTCCTATGACATTTGGAATTCCATCATTTAGATGAGAAAAGAGAAATTCCTAGCATATTGGAATTAATGAGTATTTTTAAATTCAAAGATGAATTTTAGATAAATTTATTTTATCTATGAGAAATATTTAAATGTTAAAAGAGGAATTTCTATAACATTTGGAATTCCATTGTTTAGATGGGAAAAGAGAAATTCCTAGCATATTGGATTAATGAGTATTTTATTTAAATTCAAAGATGAATTTTAGATAAATTTATTTTATCTATGAGAAATATTTAAATGTTAAAAGAGGAATTCCTATGACATTTGGAAATCCATCATTGAGATGGGAAAAGAGAAATTCCTAGCATATTGAATTAATGGACATTTTATTTTAACTTTATGTGAAATATTTAATGATAAAAGAGGAATACCCATGACATTGGAATGCAATTAATTAAATGCAAAAAGAGGAATTCTCATGGTATTTGAGATCCAAGAAATTAAATGAGTAGAAGAGGAATTTTTAGTATAATTCAATTTATGATTATTTATAAAAAGTGAAAATATGGGTAGAATTGATTTCTATAGATCCCATGAATTCTTTTATTCAAAAGGGGAATATTGAATATAATTCAATTGAGGATGAAGAACCTTTAAATAGGCCAAGGAATTGGCAAAAATTTAGAAAAAGTTCCATTATCGGGATGAACCTAGAAAAAGCTATTAAATGGGAATAGCATGTGAATGGATGAGATAAGGTGAAAATAGGATGCGATAAGATATCTATGGGATGTGATAGGATGTAAAGAGGATGCGATAGAATGAAAATCGATGTGATAAGATGTGTATGGGATGTGATAGAATGTGAATGGATGTGATAAGAGGTGTACGGGATGTGACAGGATGTGATAAGATGTAAAAACGAGATGCAATAGAATGAAAATGGATGTGATAAGATGTGTTTCAGATTGAAATTCATAAATTGCTAATTGGGTCTTCAGATGGAAATTCCACAATTGTATGGAAATCCCTGACTTGCTTGAGGCCTAGTCATGATGGTATTTACCTTATAATTCCAAGGACCGTGTTTACCAGTATATACCGAGGGTATAACTGCAGCTCTTTACTGTGGCAGTATATACAAATAAATCTAAGACTAGAAATTATAAGCATAAATGCTATCCAGATGATGAATTCGAATGTGGTTGATATGATTTTGAAATTCTGGTTGAGAACTGATGAGTTGATTTGGATTCTGATTGAAAAATGATGATTCTTAAATTTTGGTTGAAATATAATAAGCTCAGCAAAGCCACAATGAGGATGAATGGGACGAGTCCCTGTGATGATGTTTGTAACTGGAATGATGATAATGACTTCAGCAAATCACTACAAGATTAGTGGATTGTGCTGACAGATTGCTACTGTTAACACTTGATCTAGGGGATCCAGTTAAGGGATGACAAATTAAAAACCTGCATAATTGAAACTTCCATGGAGGAATGTTTAGATGGAATTTTTGGTATGATGGACCATTATTCTGTTAAGAATATGAATGTTATGTTCTAAATGAATTGTTATCTGATAATGAGTTCTACCTGAGGGATCTTTATCCCATGATTATGTGGAGAGCTGACCAATCTAAAGAACCCCAGAATCAGTTGGATCTAAAGTCGGATTTGAACTGTAAATAAAAGGATTTAACAAGAATTTTCGTATTGATAGGATCATGGATTGAGGTCGTCATGAGAAATGATAACCCCCAACTCCATGAGGAAGAGCTCGACTTGGATGTTCGTAAAACCCTTCATAGATCGCAGCTTGGACCTTTCAAGGGTGAAGGGGAAACCTTGGGCGAGACTGTGGAGAAGTGGATCAAAGCAATGGAAGAGTACTTCGATGTCACCGGGTATAATGAGAAGAGCAAAATGGCTGTTGCAAGGTTGAAGATAATAGAAACAACCAGAGTAGCATGGAAAAACCACTGCGAGACAAATCGTGTGGATCAAAACACTCAGACATGGAATGATCTCAAAATTTACTTAAGGAAGAGATTTTGTCCTCTCGGCTTTTTGAAAACAAAGATGAACGAATTCTTAGAGTTAACCCAGGGGAGCAGAACTATTGAAGTATATCACCAAGCGTTTGCTTTCCTCCTTAAATACTCGCCGTCGCTGGATGAAGAACAATTGATGGCCAGTTTCATTCGGGGACTGAACGAACCTTTGAATATCCTAGTGAAGAATGCAAAGCCAATTTCCATGGCCGAAGCAGTGCAAATGGCGAAGGATTTCGCCAAGGCCTTTGATGTCAAGGTCCTGCTGAAGCCAGCACCATCACCTTTCAAAAGGTTTTTAGCTCCAGAAGGTGATTCCAACCTTCCACTGTCTAAGAGATATAAGGGTCAAGCCCAGGATATGGGAAGTTCCAGAATGGAAGAAATGTCCTTCTCCCGGAACTCAATCCTTTGGAATTCAGCTTCACAAGTTCCACCCTTGAAGAAGGGAGTGAAATGCTATAACTGTCAGGGATTTGGAGATCACAGTATGGATTTCCCAACTCCTTTTAGAACAAGGTCTTCAGGGCGAGAAAATTAGGGATCAATATTCCAGACTCTAGCTCCTTCCTTGCAGAGTAATCAGGTTTCTTTTCGCCAAAATCAGAGAAATCCTAGAAGTAGCCCCTCTAACCAACCCGCAGTTTTAATCTAAAGTAATGCAAGACCTTTGCCTCAGAAAAGGGGAAGTCAAAGAGTGATGTTCCCAAATCGACCGTCCACTTCCAAGGCAGTAACACTGGAAGTGATTAAAGAAGAAGAAGATGATGAAAGAGATCATACTCCACCTACGAGATGAGGAGATCTTACGTTTTTTTAAAGTGGGGTAGGATGTAAGATTCCTCCCTCCAGCTTTTGAGGTGTACAGGTGTAAGAACCTCTGCTTCTGATCTTGTAATTACTCCCCTCTTTGAAATAAAAGAAAGATTATGTTTACCCTGTTTTGACCTAGAGAGAGAAAATATCTAGAGAGAGATAATCCAAAATTGAGATATTTTTGGATATAAAAATCCTCCTAGTGTCTAAAATGGTTTCCACTGAAACATAAATTCAAAAAGAACTTTCCAATGTGTAATTGGAATTAATTGATAATAGGTAAAAAGGACCTTAGCCTAAGGGTCCACATTTTCAAAAAAAAATTGAATTATGCTCCAATTAAGGTTCCTATGGGCCAATAGAATCAATCCAAGTGTGGGAAGGAGATAAATCTAATTTATAAAAGAAAAACCCCCCAAAAATGAGTAAATGCTCACAAAAGATGAAGAGTTGACTAAGCACAAGGTTTATTAGTAAAAAACTATGAGTATTACTAAAGAAATGAGATATTTTGGGTATAATGATTCAAATTTGACACCTTGGTAAAAACAAGGGGGCTCTTCAAGGAGGCGCCTATTTCACATGTGTGGTGGAGTTTTAAACTAAAAAGTATTGTGATATTTTTATCTCTCCTCTCTCCAAGATCAAACCAGGGAGCCACAAATCTTGTCCAAATTTAGCCTAACTGAACCTCGAAAATTCTAGAAACTAGTTGGACTTGGTTAGAGGCCTCCCTCACCTATAAATAGATCCTTAGCCCTTTGTAAAAAAATACGAGAACTATACTATGCTAGTATTATTCTGAAATAATGATATTTTCTATTATCCTCTAAAAATCCTCTACAAATTGAAGAGATTGGAGCTTATCTCTCTCTCTCTCTCTTCAATCTTCCTTGGAGACTTCATCTAAACCAATTGATTGGTTGGGGGCCTCTACTTTGATCAAAGAATCAAGCAATCTAGGAGGTAACTTGTGGTTTATGGTCTTTTTTCTTTAATCTCCAAATGTTTCTCTCTTATCAACCGTCAATTGAATGGCTTTTCAATACAATTGAAGTTCTTTAATGAATAGTAGTGATAAAACACATAAATTTTCATTTATGCCTAAATTAAATGTTTTTTTTAAAGCATCTCTCTCTCTCTCTCCCCCAAATAATGGTCATTCCTATGACTTATTCTATATTCAAATGAAGCTTCATGAAGCAATTCTCTAATCTAAAAGTAATTTCTATGCTTGTTGTCAAATTGAGGCCAAATAAGTGACTTTTTAATGTTTTATGCTATTTAATTTTTGGAAAAATTCAGAATCAAGTCCATAATTGGATATTGATCCAATTAATGGTTATTCTAATCACAGGGATATTACTAAACTTTATGCTTTCAAATTATTGAGAATTATTAGTAATAGCAGCGGAGCTATGGCAATTTTTTTGAAAAATTAACACATAAATCATTTTCATTCATAATAGGAAAAGAGGACTTCCTACCATATTCTAGGATTAATCATCCTAGATTAATTGAATGATTCTCATTATAATCATTGTAAAATTGATATTTATGTTTATGCATAAATACTTAATTAGGAAAAAGAGGAATTTCTAGTAATCCATTTTTATGTTAAAAGAGTAATCCCCATGACAATGAAAATCCATGTATTCCAATGAAGTAAGAGAAAAATTGGGATGCTAAAATAATGTATATTTTACTTAAAAATTAAAGAAGGATTTTAGTTAAATTTATCTTTTTACATAAATAAATTTAAATGTTAAAAGAGGAATTCCTATGACATTTGGAATTCCATCATTTAGATGGGAAAAGAGAAATTCCTAGCATATTGGAATTAATGAGTATTGTATTTAAATTCAAAGATGAGTTTTAGATAAATTTATTTTATCTATGAGAAATATTTAAATGTTAAAAGAGGAATTCCTATGATATTTGGAATTCCATCATCTAGATGGGAAAAAGAGAAATTCCTAGCATATTGGAATTAATGAGTATTTTTAAATTTAAAGAGAAATTTTAGATAAATTTATTTTATCTATGAGAAATATTTAAATGTTGAAAGAGGAATTCCTATGACATTTGAAATTCCATCGTTTAGATGGGAAAAGAGAAATTTCTAGCATATTGGAGTTAATGAGTATTTTATTTAAATTCAAAGATAAATTTTAGATAAATTTATTTTATCTATGAGAAATATTTAAATGTTAAAAGAGGAATTCCTATGACATTTGGAATTTCATCATTGAGATGGGAAAAGAGAAATTCCTAGCATATTGAATTAATGGATATTTTATTTTTACTTTATGTGAAATATTTGATGAATAAAAGAGGAATACCCTGTTGAAAGAACGGTAGAGGGGGAGGAGACACACACACAGGAGCAAACCCTAATGTATATTGCAAACCCTAACCATAGAGGGAAGCCATCTCCACTCTCACACAAAGCATAATGCCATAATCCATAATACACACAACACACTATGAGTTGTGTCCACACACATCTAATCCTAGCTAATGTCCACACACTATGACCAGCTGGACACGCGGTCATTTATGTCTCACACATGTTCCTACCTAACATGCCAGCACATAGCATAGCTGGCTCACACCACTGACATCGAGCTTGAATCTCAACAGCCCCTCTCAAGCTCATGATGTACTGTGCCGATGAAGATGTAGATGAGCTTGGGATATCAAGACTCTCAACACTCCCCCTCAAGCTCATCCCATGTACTCCCAACATAGTACAGAAGTACTCAAACTTCTCCCTGCTAAGTGGCTTTATAAAGATGTCTGCCACCTGCTCATCAGTCTTCACATACTGTAGATCAACTGTACCATCCACCTTCTCTCTGACAAAATGATAATGGACCTCTATGTGTTTGGTCCTTGCATGAAACACTGGATTCTTGGCCAGCTGTATACTGCTCATGTTGTCACAATGAATGACAACTTTGCCATCAATAGGCTCACCCAAATCTGCCAAGAGACTCTTTAACCAAACTGCCTCACAAGTAGCAATGGCTGTACCCCTGTATTCAGCCTCTGTACTGGATAAAGCAACTGTAGGTTGCTTCTTGCTACTCCAACTCACCACGGCACTTCCAAGTGTAAAAGCATAACCACTAGTAGACCTCCTGTCATATGAGCTACCTGCCCAATCAGCATCTGTGTAGCCATATATATCCAAGCTTTTACCACTCTCATAAAGTAGACCATAATGTGCAGTGGTCTTCACATATCGCATGATGCGTCTCACTGCATCCAAATGTGGTTTTCTGGGGCTCTGCATAAATTGGCTTACTAGCCCCACAGCATAACTCAAATCCGGGCGTGTGATAGTCATGTAAATGAGACTACCAACCATCTTTCTGTACATAGATGGATCATCCAATTCATCACCATAATCAGCCCGCAACTTCACATTTTGCTCCAAAGGTGTACTCATAGGCTTACACCCTGTCATGCCATACTTTGCCAACATATCCAATGCATATTGGCGTTGTACTAACCATGTACCTGCATGATCTTTGACCACTTCTATTCTAAGAAAGTATCTCAACTCACCAAGATCTTTCATGTCAAATTGCCCACTCAAAGCTTTCTTGACATGCATCACATCTGCACCATGATCACCTGTGATAATCAAGTCATCCACATAGATGACGAGTAAAACAATCCCATGCTCTGTCTTCTTCACATAGATGACGAGTAAAACAATCCCATGCTCTGTCTCTTCACATAAAGTGAAGAATCTGCTGTAGAAATCTGAAAACCAAGAGAGATAAGATATCTGCTCATCTTATCACTCCAAGCACAAGGTGCTTGCTTCAGACCATATAATGCCTTTTTCAATCTGCATACGTGAGTGGGATATCTTGGGTGTACATACCCTTCTGGCTGTGCCATATACACTTCCTCTTGTAGATCTCCATTTAGAAATGCATTCTTGACATCCATTTGATGCATTTCCCAGCCATTAGTAGCTGCAGCCATAGCAATGACTGCTCTCACTGTGCCCATCTTAGCCACTGGACTAAACGTCTCATCATAGTCCAATCCTTGGGTTTGTGCATAACCCTTTGCTACTACCAATCTAGCTTTATGTCTCTCAATAGAACCATCAGATTTGCACTTCACTTTGTAAACCCATTTACAGCCAATAACATTCTTGTCCTTTGGTAATGCAACCAAATCCCATGTGTCATTATGAACCAATGCGTCCATCTCAACATCCATTGCTTTCTCCCATACATGCTCTCCAATAGCCTCTGTATAGCATGTAGGTTCCACATGCTTCACCATAGATGTCATATATGCATAATGCATAGCAAAATCTCGATATGTCAATCTGTCAACAACTGGATATCTGACTCTCTGGGATCTCCGCAATGCATGCGGGTCACTCTGAACACCTGTAACTCTAGCATGTGGTGGCACATATCTATCCTGCCTAGCACCAGGTGTGCGTAAAACAGGTATGCCAAGCTCCTCATCCAAACTCTCTGAACTAGATGACTCATAACCTGTGATTCCAATTCCTTCGACTTTCTTTTTGCCTTTGTCTATAGCACTACTCCCAGTGCTCACACTCTCATGCCTCAAACGTCTTGACCATGGATGTACACTGCTACTCTCAGCCTCTACAGACATAGAAGTAGAACTAGAACTTGCTTGTGGCAAGTTCACAGGCATATCTGCTTCAAGTGACTCAATGACACCCTCATCTTTTCCTTTGTACCAACTAGCAAGTGACTCAATGACACCCTCATCTTTTCCTTTGTACCAACTAGCAAGCTCATCAAACACCACATCTCGTGAGATGACCACTTGTCTAGTTTGTGGGTTCTAACATTTGTATGCCTTTCGATCCTGTGCATATCCAACAAATACACATTTCTCTGCCTTAGGATCCAACTTCCTTCTTCTTTCATCACGCACATGTACATAAGCTATGCATCCAAAAACTTTAAGGTGTCCAATGTCTGGCCTATAACATGTAAGCCGCATCTCTGGCGTGCTTCCATGAATGGCTGCTGTTGGTGTTTTGTTCAGTATATACACTGCAGTAGCACATGCTTCTGCCCAATAGTAATCTGGCATGCTCTTTTCATTAAGCATTGCCCTGGCCACTTCACATATGACTCTATTCTTTCTCTCAGCCACACCATTCTGCTGAGGTGTATACCTGTAAGTCAATTGTCTTCTTATTCCATGCTTCCTCAAGAAATGCTCAAAAGCTTTTGAGGTGTATTCATCACCACCTCCATCTGTCCTCAAACATTTAATCCAACAGCCATATTGCTTTTTTGCAAAAGCTTTGAAATCCATAAACTTTTCCAACACTTCACTCTTCTCTCTGAGAAAGTATATCCATGTCATCCTGCTGAAATCATCTATGAATGTCACATAGTATACACTGCCTTTGATAGATGGGTTTTGTGCAGGACCCCATACATCACTATGTACGATCTCAAGTGGCCTGCTACTCATATTTCCTTCTCTAGGAAACCGCAACCTTGCCTGCTTTCCAAACTGACAAGCTTCATAAACATGCATATTCCCATCATATTTGAATCTAGGCAATCCACTGACAATGCCTCTTGTCTGCATGTTCTTCAATCTTTGTATATTGACATGTCCAATCCTCTTATGCCACATATCAATGTCCTGTACCACATTCCTGCTTTTAGAGAACATGGCTGATTTTAACTCAGGAATTCCAGCATCCAGCTTAAACAATATGCCTTCTTTCTTGCCTTTAGCAATAACTGTACATCCATGTTTAAAATCCTCAACGAAGCAACCATGCTCGTTGAAACAAACCTGTAATCCCTGTTCCACCATTTGACCAACTGAGGCCAAGCTCTTTGTGATAGAAGGCACGTACAATACAGCAGACATAGATTTTGTTTGACCATTGTGCATAACCAATGGTACACTACCAACATGTGTAATGGCATGCTGGGTATCATCACCTATTTCCACATAGCCTTTCACATCCATAGGCTTCATATGCTCAAACCATTCACCATGACATGTCATATGGTTTGATGCTCCAGAATCCATATACCAAGTATCATCA
Source organism: Cibotium barometz (assembly GCF_041138505.1). NCBI lineage: Eukaryota > Viridiplantae > Streptophyta > Polypodiopsida > Cyatheales > Cibotiaceae > Cibotium > Cibotium barometz. The sequence goes on along the minus strand of NC_141054.1, from coordinate 60,151,792 downwards.
TTCTCAGCATTTGTCATCATCGATCCCACAACATGTTTCATGGCAAACAAATGATTTGCAGTGCCATCATTACTGGTTGATGCATAATTTCCACCACCATGTTGTGCATAATTTCCACCATAATGACCACCACGTTGTGCTCTACCCCCTCTCAAATCATTCTGTTTGCGGAAACAATCTCTCGCCATATGACCATATTTGCCACAGTAATGGCATTCCACATCTTTCATAGATGTTTGTTGGCCTTGCCAACGTCCTCTACCACGGGGGTTACCTCTGCCTCTCTGAGGTGCATATCCACGACCACCTCGAGCACCATATGAAGGCTGAAAATTCTGTTGTGGTGACCTGTCCTGCCATCCACGACCATTACCACCACGACCACGTGATGCGAATCTCCCCCTGCCTCTAAAACCTCTCTGAGAATAGAAAGCCTGATTTCTGCCATTATCATCATGGCTAGTAGATGCATCCAGAAATGAATCACTGAGTTTGATTTCCTCAACAAGCAAGAGCGAAACCAACTCATCAAAGTCTGGTAAACCTGTACTCCTCACTGAGATGGATGCATCAAAAGATTTATATTCCTTGCCAAGACCACGCAAGGTAATATCCACCAAATCATCATCAAGCATGGGGGCATTTATTGTTGCCAATGCATCTGCAAACTTCTTTATTTCTTGCACATAATCATGGATGCTCCTTTTATTCCGCTTCACATTATGTATCTATTGTCGCAAAACTGAGACTTGCGAGCACTCGTGTCTGTATCAAACATCTTTACCAAAGTATCCCATGCATCTTTGGGATTCTCAGCATTCTGTATGTGTATGAGCATAGCATCAGAAATACATATAGACAGATAATGCAGCACTTTGAATGCTCTTTCTGACCATTGCTTATGAGCAATAACCTGCTGCTGTGTAGGTTGTCGGGGTAGCTCAGGCTCTGGCTCAGCACCTGTAATGAGATTCCAAAATCCTTTTCCTTTCAAGAAACTTTTTATCCTGTACTTCCATGCCTGGAAGTTCTTCCTATCCAGCTTTTCACCAACAATCTGTACTGGATTATCCGACATGTTTGCTCAATGTGCACCTTCCGCACTCGTCCAAATCTGTAAATGAGCCTTCCTCAGCTCAACCACACTCCAATGAATGTTCTAGATACTCCAAAGTAGCCAACAATCTTCAGATTTGATGTAGAAAATCAACCTGTATGCATCCAAAATGAACTGGCTCACGCAGTCCGAGATACCCTATTTTGATGCGCTTTCCACGGCTCCAAATCACAATGTAGTGGTGCAATCAAGTATGGACAACTTGTATTGACACCCAAACAACCTCAATGTAGAATATCAACACCATCTGACATGTGTACAGATCAATTTTTGAAAACCCCTTTCTCTGTTTTGGGAAAAACTAGAAAAACCAGGAAAACCAGTAGTAAAATGGCTCTAATTTCTTCAATATTTGTCCAAATTGAGCAACCAGGCATTCAATAGCTTAGCAATAGTGTCCATCAACTCCATGTAAGAGGAATTTATCCAGTTATATAAGACCAAAGATTAATTGCTCAATTAAAAATACTCTGTTTCTCTGCACCAGTGGTGGGGACAGCCTGTTTAATCAGCTCATTCCCAGCTCAATTGATGATAATTGATCAATCCAATCACATAGCCCTCTTCTCCAATGTGTGTAGCAACCAATTGCTAAAGCAATTGTGAAATATATCAAGCACCAAGGTGAAATTTGATCCTCCACTTTGCAAAATAGTCAAGATTTGCTCTGTTTCTACTGTCCAATCATTGCCGCCTGCATTTGAGGGATTTGGGAGTTGTTTAAGTGTTAATTGAAGATGGATATAGGTGCCCAACACACTTGGGTATGTGTGCAACCAATCAATGGTTGGATTTTAGCCAAAACCACGCTCCAAATGCATCAATTTTCGACTTGCTTTTCTTTGTTTTGTGAGAGCTCAAAAACCAGAGTTTTTCACACATCCAAATGCTTCTAAAATGCTCCAAAATCACAGTAGGGCTTGCATAGGAGTTGTCAATCACAGTAGGGCTTGCATAGGAGTTGCCAGATTTGCATGTATTTCCACCATACATCAATGCTTTCAAGCTTTAATGGAAAGCTTCCAAAAACCAGAAATTTTCTTTGCTTTGATTTGCTCTAACTTGCTTTGTTTTTGCCTGTATCACCTGCAATCCGCTCAAGGATGTTTAGAAGACCTTACCCGATAGGCCAAGCTCTCAGATCTGATAAGAATCGGTGTGCTCCAAGCTTCACAGCTCCAATGGCTAGCTTCACAGCTTCTCTTCACAGCTTCTTCTCCCTCTTCTCTTACTCACTCATAAACCCTAATAAACAGCACAAGGCTCTGATACCATGTTGAAAGAACGGTAGAGGGGGAGGAGACACACACACAGGAGCAAACCCTAATGTATATTGCAAACCCTAACCATAGAGGGAAGCCATCTCCACTCTCACACAAAGCATAATGCCATAATCCATAATGCACACAACACACTATGAGTTGTGTCAACACACATCTAACCCTAGCTAATGTCCACACACTATGACCAGCTGGACACGCGGTCATTTATGTCTCACACATGTTCCTACCTAACATGCCAGCACATCTATAGCATAGCTGGCTCACACCACTGACATCGAGCTTGAATCTCAACATACCCATGACATTGGAATGCAATTAATTAAATGCAAAAAGAGGAATTTTCATGGTATTTGAGATCCAAGAAATTAAATGAGTAGAAGAGAAATTTTTAGTATAATTTTATGATTATTTATCAAAAGTGGAAATATGGGTAGAACTGATTTCTGTAAATCCCATGAATTCTTTTATTCAAAAGAGGAATATTGAATATAATTCAATTGAGAATGAATATGGAAATAGTCGTTGAGAAAAAGAACCCTTAATTAGGCCAAGGAATTGGCAGAAATTTAGAAAAAGTCCCATTATCGGGATCAACCTAGAAAAAGCTATTAAATGGGAATAACATGTGAATGGATGAGATAAGGTGAAAATAGGATGCGATAAGATGTGTATGGGATGTGATAAGATGTAAAGGAGATGCGATAGAATAAAAATGGATGTGATAAGATGTGTATGGGATGTGATAGAATGTGAATGGATGTGATAAGAGGTGTATGGGATGTGATAGGATGTGATAAGATGTAAACGGGATGCGATAGAATGAAAATGGATGTGATAAGATGTGTATGGGATGTGATAGAATGTGAATGGATGTGATAAGAGGTGTATGGGATGTGATAGAATGTGAATGGATGTGATAAGATGTGTAGGGGATGTGATAGGATGTGATAAGATGAAAATATGATGTGATAAGATGTGATGTAATGAGAATGAATGTGGATGTTTATGTGGAAGAAGGGATGTGGATGTGTATGTGAAAGGATGTGATATCGATGTGAGTGAATGAATGAGATGTGATGTGATAATGATTGAGATGTGATGTCATGTGAATCGGATGTAAATGTATGATATGGGATGTGAATGGATGAGATGAGATGTGATGTGATGTGATGTGAATCGGGATAAGAATGAATGAGATGAGATGTGAAATGAATGAGATGAGATGTGATGTAAATTGAGATAGATGTGAAATGAATGAGGTGTGATGGGATGTGAATATGGATTGATGCGAGTGGATGAGATGTGATGAGAATAAATGAGGAAAGCTGTGATGAGATGGAAAATGATGTGATTGGATGAGATGAAAAATGATGTGATTGGATGAGAATGGGTATACATATGAATTAGATATGGATTAAGTAATGTGGACAGATGTGGAATAATGTGAAAGACGAGAGTTCATTATAGGAACTGTATTTATGACCTGTTTTTAAATGACTGTTTTATGTCAAAAATGTTGGGGAAGCATTTTGCCCATCTTGTGAATGAGGTTGTGGAGACCTATGAAAAGATGCAGGGGGGAAGAGAGCTTGAGCTCTTGCAAGCACACACACACACTCACAAAACCCTAATAGAGAACACACAAGGTGAGAGGCTGAAAATCTTCTTCTTCTCTACTCAACACTCAACACACCATATACAAGAATAAGAGTACACACAATATGAAAGGTACTCAACCAAATACATACACGGGTTCTCTATAGTGTGAACCCGACTAAATGAGCTGGCGCTATAACTATGCCAGTCTCTAGAGTGGCTGTCACACAGCCTGTCATCCCACTGGCCGCATATCACCCAAGATCTCACCAACCATGCCAGTGGTGTAAGTGCGGGGCCTATCCCCCAGGCGGGTCATCAGTGTCCACCGCCTCACTAGAGCTCGATATCTCAACACTCCCCCTCGAGCTCAACTTTATCTCATGTACACCAAGTGAAGCCCTGAATCTGCGGAGCTTCTCTGTACCCAATGCTTTGGTGAAGATGTCAGCTACCTGATCCTCTGTGCTGACATAAACAAGGTCAAGGTCTCCTGCCAAGACCTTCTCTCTGACGAAGTGGTAGTGGACCTCTATGTGCTTCGTACGAGCATGAAAGACTGGGTTCCTGGCCAACTGTATACTACTAATGTTGTCACAGAAAATGACAACTTGTCTATCCACTGATAGACCCAAATCTGCAAGTAGCTTTCTCAACCAAGCTACCTCACATGCTGCCATAGCAGCTCCTCTGTACTCGGCCTCTGTACTCGATAGAGCAACCGTAGGTTGCTTCTTGCTGCTCCAAGTCACAGCAGCACTCCCCAAAGAAAACATGAATCCACTGGTAGATCTTCTATCTGAGATACTACCAACCCAATCAGCATCTGTGTACCCATGTACACATATCTCTGTCCCAGTCTCATAGAATAGTCCACAATGCAAAGTAGACCTCACATACCTCAGTATGCGTCTCACTGCATCCAAATGCGGTTTCCGTGGAACCTGCATAAACTGACTCACCAACCCAACAGCATAGCTCAAATCTGGTCTGGTGATCGTCATGTAGATCAAACTTCCTACTATGCTCCTGTACATAGTAGGATCCTCCAAGATCTCTCCTGAATCTGCACTCAACTTGCCATTCTGATCCAATGGCACAGAAATAGGCTTACAGCCTGTCATACCATACTTGGACAACATGTCCAAGCCATACTGTCTCTGCAGTAATCCAATACCATGTGGTGACTTAATCACCTCAATGCCCAAGAAATATCTGAGCTCCCCCAGATCCTTCATCTCAAACTTCTGTCTTAGCAGAATCTTTACATCAAAGATCTCTGCATCATGGTCCCCCGTAATGATCAAGTCATCTACATAGATGACAACAAGCACAACTCCTCTATCACCATGTCTCACGTACAATGAGAAATCTGCATTGGCTACATGAAAGCCAATAGTGACAAGATATTCAGAAATCTTGTCAGACCATGCTCTTGGTGCTTGCTATAAGCCATACAAGGCTTTCTTCAACCTGCAAACATGCTCGGGGTGACCCACATCCTCATAACCAGGTGGCTGCAACATATACACCTCTTCTTGCAAATCCCCATGCAAGAATGCATTCTTTACATCCATCTGATGCAAAGACCATTGCTTTGACGCAGCCACTGCTATCACAACTCTCACCGTTGCCATCTTGGCAACTGGGCTGAAAGTTTCCTCATAATCAATCCCATATGTCTGCGCATATCCTTTGGCTACCAATCTAGCCTTGTACCTGTTTATGCTCCCATCACTGTTATGTTTAACTTTGTACACCCACTTGCATCCAATGGCTTTCTTGCCTTCAGGCAATTGCACTAAATCCCAAGTTTCATTTCCATATAGTGCATCCATCTCCTCATCCATGGCTTTCTCCCAATTCACATTTCCAACAGCCTCATCAATGCATGTGGGCTCAACAACCTGCACAACCTTTGCCATATATGCATAGTGATGTGCCACATAACCATCATATGTAAATCTCTGCACAGGGTTCTTCACTCTCCCTGATCTTCGCAGCTTTTCATTCATGGCTTCCATAGCCTTCTTTACACCAGGTGTTCTCATAGCTGGGATCCCAAGCTCCTCATCAAGGCTCATATCTGAGCCACTAGACTCTCCATCAACATGAGAATGCCCTGCAGAAATGTCAGGCATACCAAGGGGCTCAACCACTTTCTCTTTTCCTTTACGTGATGTACTAATCACATTTGCAGGGCTGGTATTATGACGCAGCCTGCCACTCCATGGTCTATCAACAGACCCACTAGATGAGGACTCTCCTGGTCCACTCAAAGACTGTGATTGCTGACCTGCATTCTGTGCAACCACACTTCCACTCACATCAGCCCCAACAGCTTCTTTTTCAGCAGCATACCAGCTGCTCATCTCATCAAAGACAACATCCCTGCTTACCCTCAACTCACGTGTAGCAGGGTTATAACACCTGTATCCCTTTTGCTCAAGGGAATATCCAATAAACACACATTTTTCAGCTTTCGGATCCAGCTTAGTTCTCAGCTCATCTGGCACATGCACATATGCAATGCATCCAAAAACTTTCAGATGAGACAAATCTGGTTTTCTGCCAGTAAACCTCTCCTCTGGAGTTACATCATGTATGGCTGCAGTTGGAGTCCTGTTCATGATGTATACTGCTGTAGAAACAGCCTCAGCCCAATAGAAATGCGGCATATTCTTCTCTTCCATCAATGCCCGCGCAATCTCAGCAATGTGCCTGTTTTTCCGCTCAGCAACTCCATTTTGCTGCGGAGTGTATCTGCATGTATACTGTCTCCGAATACCATTCTTTTTCAAAAAATCAGAGAACTCATTGGAGAAGTATTCTCCCCCTCCATCTGACCTTAGGCACTTGACATATTTTCCTGTTTGCTTTTCAACCAAAATTCTGAAATTCTGAAAGTGAGTGAACACCTCACTCTTCTCCTTCATGAAATATACCCACACTTTTCTTGTGTGGTCATCAATGAAAGTGACATAGTACCTGCAGCCTCCCATAGACACGGTCTTCGTAGGACCCCATACATCTGAATGCACAACATCTAGTGCATTTCTGCTCACATATCTATTACGTGGAAACACATGCTTTGTTTGCTTCCCAAATTGACATGCTTCACATATTTTCTGCATACCTTCCACTTTAAATTTTGGCAGCCCTGTCACAATTCCTTTTGTCTGCATAGACTTCAATCTTTGCACATTTACATGTCCAATTCTTTTATGCCATATGTCTGTGTCTGCAACAACTCCTGAACCATTTGCAAACATCGCAGCACTCATTTCAGGCATGTCTACATCCAACGTAAACATTCTGCCCACTCTGTTGCCTTTTGCAACCAACCTGCACTTGTCTTTGAAATCTTCAACATAACACCCATCAGGGTTAAACCGAACCTGCAAACCCTGCTCAATCATCTGGCCAACTGAAACCAGATTCTTTGTTATGTTCGGTACATGAAGTACATCTGCAAGGTACTTCACTTTGCCATCCTGCATAGACAATGGCACATCTCCAACGTGGGCGATTGGATGAGCAGTGTCATCCCCTGTTTCCACAAAACCTGGTCTTTCCGGGTTTTTCATCTCCTTGAACCACTCTCCATGACTCGTCATGTGGTTCGAAGCGCCTGAATCCACATACCATACATTATCCTTTTGTGCTGCATCAACATTTTCAGACATGGCATTCACAACATGCTGCATAACAAACAACCTTTCATTATCCTCATTATTTCTGCTTGAGGATGCATAGTTGTTTTGCTGCACTTTCCCATTTTGCATGTCAGCCTGCTTCTTATAACATTCTGCCTGCACATGTCCTGGCTTACCACAATAATAGCATTCACGTGCATCATTATATTGCCTTTGCCAATTTCCACGGCCTCTTTGGCTCCCCCTGCCTCTGAATTTTCCTCTTCCACCTGCGTGTTGTTGTTGTTGATTTTGGGACTGTTGTTGCTGCGGCTGCTGCTGATCATAATTCTGATTACCTGTTCGGCCACCTCCTTGACCGCGTCCACGGCCTCCTCTACCTCCTCCTCTTCCTGAACTCGTGTAGAAGGCCTGTTGCTCCGAATTGTTTTTACTTTGTGAAGACTGTTGGTCTTCACCCAAGCTCTTCTCTTCGATAATCAGCATAGACACCAAATCTGTAAAGTTGGGAATGTTTTCCCGAGTCTGGATAGACGTCTTGAACGCCTTGTATTGTGGCCCGAGACCACGTAGACAGACTTCCACCTTGTCATCATCATCTACTGACACACCAATAGATGCAAGGGATTCCACAATACCCTTTATCTTCAACGCATAGTCATTCACAGACATGCTCTTTTTCTCCACAGTATGAAGTTCATTCTTCAACTGTATCTTACGTGCCTTGGTATCTGTTTCATACAGCTTTACCAAGGTGTCCCACGCCTCCTTGGGAGACTTGGCATCCTGAATATGCCCAATCATGGTGTCCTGTATACTAATGGATAGCCAATACATTACTTTCCTGGCTCCTTGGTTCCAGTCTTTGAAATCTTTCACATCTGCAGCAGTCGGATTTATATCCGGTATCTCCGGTGCCTCTTCATGCTCACCTTCTATGTAGTCCCAATAACCTTTTCCCATCAAGAAATTCGTTAACCTGAACCTCCAAGCATGGAAGTTATTCTTGTCCAGCTTCTCAGCCACAATCTGTGTTATGCCATCATTAGACATCTTGCCAAACACACAATTTTACCAGAAACTGCACTCTGGTTTTTCTGCACAACCTGCAGTATTTTCTGCACAGCGGTACTGGAGTACTCAAATGTCACAATCAGTGACTTCAATGTGCATACATACACCCAATGGCAACTATAGACCTCTTTGCAGCACCCACAGTGTCTGCACAGTCAATCTGTCTTCCTGCAGTTCGTAAAACAGAGTTCTGCAGAGAATCGATGACTTACCCGCAGTGCTCGAAATCGCCTGCTTTCTGAAAAACGGAGGTCCAGACGCGCCCGAAACGCGTTTTCGGCCCGGAAATTTCATTCCAAAGGACTATATAGTTGCCCTGTAGCTTCACTCCCGCGAAGAAAGCTCCTCAATCGGAGATCGTTTGCCGGTGCCTCCCGTAGAGCTCCCGACAAGGGTGTAGTCACCAACACAATAGGGAAGAGTAGTTGCAGCTCTTACCCTCGTACCGCTTCCTGTGGTTCTCTTGCTTGCAGCTCAGCCCTTAGCACGAACCAGGCTCTGATACCATGAAAAGATGCAGGGGGGAAGAGAGCTTGAGCTCTTGCAAGCACACACACACACTCACAAAACCCTAATAGAGAACACACAAGGTGAGAGGCTGAAAATCTTCTTCTTCTCTACTCAACACTCAACACACCATATACAAGAATAAGAGTACACACAATATGAAAGGTACTCAACCAAATACATACACGGGTTCTCTATAGTGTGAACCCGACTAAATGAGCTGGCGCTATAACTATGCCAGTCTCTAGAGTGGCTGTCACACAGCCTGTCATCCCACTGGCCGCATATCACCCAAGATCTCACCAACCATGCCAGTGGTGTAAGTGCGGGGCCTATCCCCCAGGCGGGTCATCAGTGTCCACCGCCTCACTAGAGCTCGATATCTCAACAACCTAGCGGATAAAGTTGTAATAGCTGACGGAGAGTCAACAGAGGACGTCTCGCGTAGCAAGGTTGACTGAGATCTTGACTAGTCGCGGTGGATGAGGGACCAAGGAAGCGGCTTATGAGTGAAGCGCTAGGTGACTTGCGAAGGATCCTAAAGGGTGCTGACCATACAGTGCTTGGGCTCTGGGTCGCCGAAGATACCCATGTTGAGATATTGAGCTCATCTAGTGAGGCAGTGGACAGTGATGACCCGCCTGGGGGATAGGCCCCACACTTACACCACTGGCATGGTTGGTGAGATCATGGGTGATATGCGGCCAGTGGGATGACAGGCTGTGTGACAGCTGCTGGCATAGTTATAGTGCCAGCTCATTTTAGTTGGGTACACTATAGAGAACCCTAGTATGTATTTGGTTGAGTACCATTTCATATGGTGTGTACTCTTATCTTTGTATATGGTGTGTTGAGTGTTTTGTAAAGAAGAAGAAGATTTTCAGCCTCTCACCTTGTGTGTTTTCTTTTAGGGTTTTTTGAGTGTGTGTGTGCTTGCAAGAGCTCAAGCTCTCTTCTCCCCAGCATCTTTTCATGGTATCAGAGCTTGGTTCATGCTAAGCGCTGAGCTGCAAAGCAAGAGAAGCATAGGAAGCGGTACGAGGGTAAGAGCTTCAACTACTCTTCCCTATTTGTGTTGGCAACTACACCCTTGTCGGGAGCTCTACGGGAGGCACTGGCAAATGATCTCTGATTGAGGAGCTCTATTGGACAAATTTTTTCGGACCGAAAACACGTTTCAGGTGCGTTATGACCTCCATTTTTCAGAAAGCAGGCGATTTTGAGCACTGCAGGTAAGTCATTGATTCTCTGCAGAACTCTGTTTTAAGAACTGCAGGTAAGTCATTGATTCTCTGCAGAACTCTGTTTTAAGAATTGCAGGAAGACAAATTGGTTGTGCAGACATTGTGTGTGTTGCAAGGAGGTCAATAGTTGCCATTGGGTGTATGTATGCACATTGAGGTCACTGGTTGTGACATTTGAGTGTAGTACAGTACCGCTGCAGAAAATACAACAGTTTGTGCAGGACAAACTAAAGTGCTATTTTTGGTAAATTTATGTGTCTGGCAAGATGTCAAATGATGGCATAAACCAGATTGTTGCTGAGAAGCTTGATAAGAACAACTTCCATGCTTGGAGGTTCAGGTTGACAAATTTCCTAATGGGAAAGGGTTCTAGGACTACATAGAAGGTGAGCATGAAGAGGCACCGGCGGAGATACCGGAGATCAATCCGACTACTGCAGATGTGAAAAAGTTCAAGGATTGGAACCAAGGAGCCAGAAAAGTTATGTATTGGTATACAGGACACCATGATTGGGCACATACAGGATGCCAAGTCCCCCAAGGAGGCATGGGACACCTTGGTAAAACTCTATGAAACGAATACCAAGGCACGAAAGATAAAGTTGAAGAATGAACTTCATACTGTGGAGAAAAAGAGTATGTCTGTGAATGACTATGCATTGAAGATCAAGGGTATTGTGGAATCCCTTGCATCTATTGGTGTTTCAGTAGATGATGATGATAAGGTGGAAGTCAGTCTACGTGGTCTCGGGCCACAATACAAGGCGTTCAAGACCTCTATTCAGACTCAGGAAAACATTCCCAATTTCACAGATTTGGTGTCTATGTTGATTATACAAGAGAAGAGCTTGGGTGAAGACCAAGAGCCTTCACAAAACAAAAACAGTTCAGAGCAACAGGCCTTCTACACAAGTTCAGGAAGAGGATGAGGTAGAGGAGGCCATGGACGTGGCCAAGGAGGTGGCCGAACATGTAATCAAAATTATGGCCAGCAGCAGCAACAACAACAACAGTCCCAGAATTCACAACAACAACAACACGCAGGTGGAAGAGGCCAATTCAGAGGCAGAGGAGTCAAAGAGGTCAAGGAAATTGGCAAAGGCAGTATAATGATACACGTGGATGCTTTTATTGTGGTAAGCCTGGACATGTGCAAGTAGATTGTTATAAGAAGCAGGCTAACATGCAAAATGGGAAATTGCAGAAAAACAACTATGCATCCTCGAGTAGAAACAATGAGGATAATGAAAGGTTGTTTGTTATGCAGCATGTCGTTTAATGCCATGTCTGAAAATGTTGAAGCGGCACATAAAGATGATGTATGGTACGTTGATTCAGGTGCTTCGAACCACATGACAAGTCATGGGGAGTGGTTCAAGGAGATGAAAAACCTTGAAAGACCAAGTTTTATGTGGAAACAAGGGGGATGACACTGCTCATCCAATTGCCCATGTTGGAGATGTGCCATTGTCTATGCAGGATGGCAAAGTGAAGTACCTTGCAGATGTACTTCATGTTCTGAACATAACAAAGAATCTAGTTTCAGTTGGCCAGATGATTGAGTAGGGTTTGCAGGTTCGGTTTAACCCTGATGGTTGTTATGTTGAAGACTTTAAAGACAAGTGCAGGTTGGTTGCAAAAGGCAACAGAGTGGACAGAATGTTTACATTGAATGTAAACATGCCTGAAATGAGTGCTACGATGTTTGCAAATGGTTCAGGAATTGTTGCAGACACAGACATTTGGCATAAAAGAATTGGACATGTGAATGTGCAGAGAATGAAGTCTATGCAGACTAAAGGAATTGTGACAGGGCTACCAAAGTTTAAAGTTGAAGGTATGTAGAAAATATGTGAAGCATGCCAATTTGGAAAGCAAACAAAACATGTATTTTCACGTGACAGAAATGTGAGAAGAAATGCACTAGATGTTGTGCATTCAGATGTATGGGGTCCTACGAAGACCATGTCTATGGTTGCAGGTATTATGTGACATTTATTGATGACCACACAAGGAAAGTGTGGGTATACTTTATGAAGGAGAAGGGCGAGGTGTTCACTCATTTTCAGAATTTCAAAGTTATGGTTGAAAAGTAAACAGGGAAATATGTAAAGTGCCTAAGGTCAGATGGAGGGGGAGTACTTCTCCAATGAGTTCTCTGAATTTTTGAAGAAGAATGGTATTTAGAGACAGTTTACATGCAGATACACTCCACAGCAAAATGGAGTTGTTGAGCGGAAAAACAGGCACATTGCTAAGATTGCGCGAGCATTGATGGGAGAGAAGAATATGCCACATAGCTATTGGGCTGAGGCTGTTTCTACAGCAATTTACATCATGAACATGACTCCAACTGTAGCCATACATGATGTAACTCCAAAGGAGAGGTTTACTGGTAGAAAACCTGATTTGTCTCATCTGCTGAAAGTCTTTGGATGCATTGCATATGTGCATGTGCTAGATGAGCTGAGAACTAAGCTGGATCCAAAAGCTGAAAAATGTGTGTTTATTGGGTATTCCCTTGAGCAAAAGGGATACAGGTGTTATAACCCTGCTACACATGAGTTGAGGATAAGCACAAGGATATTGTTTTTGATGAGATGAGCAGCATGCTGCTAAAAAAGAAACTATTGGGGCTGATGTGAGTGGAAATGTGGTTGCACAAAATGCAAGTCAGCAATCACAGTCTTTGAGTGGACCAGGAGAGTCCTCATCTAGTGGTTCAGTTGATAGACCATGGAGTGGCAGGCTGCGTCATAATACCAGTCCTGCAAATGTGATTAGTACATCAAATAAAGGCAAAGAGAAAGTGGTTGAGCCCCTTAGTATGCCTGACATTTGTGCAGGGCATTCTCATGTTGATGGAGAGTATAGTGGCTCAGAGATGAGCCTTGATGAAGATCTTGGGATACCAGCTATGAGAACCCTGGTGTAAAGAAGGCTATGGAAGCCATGAATGCAAAGCTACGAAGATCTGGGAGAGTGAAGAATCCTGTGTGCACAGAGGTTTACCTATGATGGTTATGTGGCACATAACCATGCATACATGGCAAAAGTTGTGCAGGTTGTAGAGCCCACATGCATTGATGAGGCTATTGGAAATGAAGTGATGAAGAAGATTCAAGGGATGAAGAAAGTGAATCAAACTCTAGCTACGAAAGTGATGTGGATGTCTCCTCCTTGTTTCTTGAAGAAGAAGGGAAAATGAATCATAAACCTATCTACCTTATGGATGATGAAGGCACTTCTGGTCCCCCTTATGAGCAAATTGAAGGGCTGATGCAACCCAAAGTTCAACCTCATGTGAAGAAGGAGCTTCTCGAAAGCATGTTATCTGCGGATTTGACTAGTCATGAGAGAGGTGAGTACTTACATATGCTAGAGCAGTTCCCTGATTTGTTTATCACTTCTTATGAGGAGATTAGAGGTTTTAAGGGAGAGGATATTCACATTCCACTCAAGGAAGGGGCTCAGCCCATACGTCAAAAGTTAAGAAGGATGGGACAGGTACAACTTGATGCTCTTAAAGAAGAGGTAGACAAGCTTCTTAAAGCCGGCTTCATCTATCCTGTGAGTATTACAGATTGGGTAAGTCCTGTGGTTGTTACACCAAAGATTGGGAGAAAGCTATGGATGAGGAGATGGATGCACTATATGGAAATGAGACTTGGAATTTAGTGCAATTGCCTGAAGGCAAGAAAGCCATGGGATGCAAGTGGGTGTACAAAGTAAAACATAACAGTGATGGAAGCATAAGTAGGTACAAGGCTAGATTGGTAGCCAAAGGATATGCACAGACATATGGCATTGATTATGAGGAAACTTTCAGCCCAGTTGCCAAGATGGCAACAGTGAGAGTTGTGATAGCAGTGGCTACGTCAAAGCAATGGTCTTTACATCAGATGGATGTAAAGAATGCATTCTTGCATGGGGATTTGCAGGAAGAGGTGTATATGTTGTAGCCACCTCGTTATGAGGATGTGAGTCACCCCGAGCATGGTTGCAGGTTGAAGAAAGGCTTGTATGGCTTAAAACAAGCACCAAGAGCATGGTCTGACAAGATTTTTGAATATCTTGTCACTATTGGCTTTCATGTAGCCAATGCAGATTTCTCGCTGTATGTGAAACACAGTGATAGAGGGGTTATGCTTGTTGTCATCTATGTAGATGACCTGATCATTACGGGGGACCATGATGTAAAGATCTTTGATGTAAAGATCTTGCTTAGACAGAAGTTTGAGATGAAGGATCTGGGGGAGCTCAGATATTTCTTGGGCATTGAGGTGATTAGGTCACCACATGGTATTGGATTACTGCAGAGACAGTATGGCTTGGACATGTTGTCCAAGTATGGTATGACAGGCTATAAGCCTATCTCAGTTGTGCCATTGGATCAGAATGGCAAGTTGAGTGCAGATTCAGGAGAGATTTTGGAGGATCCTACTATGTATAGGTGCATAGTAGGAAGCTTGATCTACATGACGATCACCAGACCAGATTTGAGCTATGCTGTTGGGTTGGTGAGTTAGTTTATGCAAGTTCCTCGGAAGCCGCATTTGGATGCATTGAGACGCATACTGAGGTATGTGAGGTCTACTTTGCATTGTGGACTATTTTATGAAACTGGGACAGAGATATGTGTACATGGGTACACAGATGCTGATTGGGCTGGTAGTATCTCAGATAGAAGATCTACTAGTGGCTTCATGTTTTCTTTGGGGAGTGCTGCTATGACTTGGAGCAGCAAGAAACAGCCTACGGTTGCTCTATCCAGTACAAAGGCCGAGTACAAAGGTGCTGCTATGGCAGCATGTGAGGTAGCTTGGTTGAGAAAGCTACTTGTTGCAGATTTGGGTCTATCAGTGGGATAGACAAGTTGTCATTTTCTGTGACAACATTAGCAGTATATAGTTGGCAACGAGGAACCCAGTTTTTCATGCTCGCATGAAGCATATAGAGGTCCACTACCATTTTGTAAGAGAGAAGGTTTTGGCAGGAGACGTTGACCTTGTTTATGTCAGCACACAGGATCAAGTTGCTGACATCTTCACCAAAGCATTGGGTACAGAGAAGCTTCGCAAATTCAGGGCTTCGCTTGGTGTACATGAGATGGAGTTGAGCTCGAGGGGGAGTGTTGAGATACCGAGCTCATCTAGTGAGGCGGTGGACATTGATGACCCGCCTGGGGGATAGACCCCACACTTACACCACTGGCATGGTTGGTGAGATCATGGGTGATATGTGGCCAGTGGGATGACAGGCTATGTAACAGCCATTCTAGAGACTGGCATAGTTATAGCGCCAGCTCATTTTAGTTGGGTTCACACTATAGAGAACCCTAGTATGTATTTGGTTGAGTAGCATTTCATATGGTGTGTACTCTTATCTTTGTATATGGTGTGTTGAGTGTTGTGTAAAGAAGAAGAAGATTTTCAGCCTCTCACCTTGTGTGTGCTCTTTTAGGGTTTTGTGAGTGTGTGTGTGCTTGTTACAAGAGCTTAAGCTCTCTTCTCCCCAACATCTTTTCAACCCACATGTGCGCCGTGGGGAAGATATTAGAATAAGGAGTAAGAGTTGTTTTCTGAAACCGAGCATGGATCTAGCTGATTGACCTTGCTGGTCTTCAACGAATGAGTCCATGGCTCTTTTATATGGATCTGTTGGTTGATCTTGCTGATCTTCAATGGAGATTCCATCTTGATTTTTATAAGTGAATATATTGACGGTTACTATGAGCTAGGAACTATCGAAAAGGCCCCTGAGTGGACAGGTGGTGAGCGTTCTGGTTGCCAATGATGCCATAGATACACCAATGAAGGAATGATTGGAAATAAGGATTCAATCGGAGATTTTGAGGATTATGATCAGTGACACTATGGTTTCATTAAATGATTGTTTTAAAGATAGCTGGATCTGTGAAAAAGGCAATGGTAAGTGGTGTGAAAGATGTTAAATTTGCATGAATATCCGGCTAGGGGGCCTAGGAACTCTTTCCCCTAGTACCCGGGACAAAACCTAACCAAATTCCTAATTGGATCCCATCACTACAGTGGTCTAACCCCCATGGGACTAAATGGGGTTAGGCTGGACTGATGGATCCGTAAAATAAGACTCAATTTTGTTATAGTACGATAGATGAAGTAAATCTGGGATAGTAATTGTTCTATGGAAAAAGAATCAACGGCTTTGCCTCTTGATGGGGAAAAAAGCATTGGTTTCTATGATCCAAGTGCAAGTTTCTTCCTTGATCTGACCAAGTGACTCATAGGTTCGGTCGGATCAGTTTGGTCAGTAATGACCCTGATTACATTAGAGTGCAAATATCGTGGTGTAATCACCCGTGCTTTCTAGGCAATGGGAAGTTTTTTCGGGTTCGGTTTTTGAAGAACCAAGGGATTAGTCTCTTGATCGGATATTTGTGGGCGAGGCCCCGAGTGAAGGATCCTGGCCCGTGTAAGAAGTGCTACTTCTACTGCTAGCACCCCCGAGTTCGTTGCACAGAGGGGGCAGGGATCTTTCAGCTGGTATCAGAGCGAATTGACTAAAGTGAATCAACTAAGAAGCCAAAAATGTCAAAAATTTATGAAGTATTAGTAAAAGGTTGGAATTGTGTGATGAAATTCATACAAATTGATATTCAGACGACTCAAATTTGATGGTATTTACCTTATAATTCCAAGGACTGTGACTACCTGTATATACCGACTTGTATATACCGAGGGTATAACTGCAGCTCTTTACAGTATATATGAGTAAATCTAAGACTTGAAATTATAAGCATAAATGCTATCCAGATGATGAATTCGAATGTGGTTGAAATGATTTTAAAATTTTGGTTGAGAACTAATGAGATGACTTGGATTCTGATTGAAAAATGATGATTCCTAAATTTTGGTTAAAATGTAATAAGCTGAGCAAAGCCACAATGAGGATGAATGGGACGAGTCCCTGTGATGATGTTTGTAACTGGAATGACGATAATGACTTCAGCAAATCACTACGAGATTAGTGGATTGTGCTGAACAGATTGCTACTGTTAACACTTGAGCTAGTGGATCCAGTTCAGGGATGACAAATTAAAAACCTGCATAACTGAAACTTCCATGGAGGAATGTTCAGGTGGAATTTTTGGTCTGATGTACCATTATTGTGTTAAGAATATGAATGTTATGTTCAAAATGAATTGTTATCTGATAATGAGTTCTACGTGAGGGATCTTTATCCCATGATTCTGTGGAGAGCTGACCAATCTAAAGAGCTGACCAATCTTTATCCCATGATTCTGTGGAGAGCTGACCAATCTAAAGAACCCCAAAATCAGTTGGATCTAAAGTCGGATTTGAATTGTAAATAAAAGGACTTAACAAGAATTTTCGTATTGATAGGATCAGGGATCGAGGTCATCATGGTAGGAATGATAACCCCCAACCCCTCTTTGAAATAAAACAAAGATTCTATTTTACCCTGTTTTGATCTAGAGAGAGAAAATATCTAGAGAGAGGTAATCTAAAATTGAGATATTTTTGGATATAAAAATCCTCCTAGTGTCTAAAATAGTTTCTCCTAAATTAGAAATTCAAAAAGAACTTTCCAATGTGCAATTGGAATTAATTGAAAATAGGTAAAAAGGACCTTAGCCTAAGGGTCCAAATTTTCAGAAATTTTTGAATTATGCTCCAATTAAGGTTCCTTTGGGCCAATAGGATCAATCCAAGTGTGGGGAGGAGATAAATCCAATTTATAAAAGAAAAACCCCCAAAAATGAGTAAAGCTCACATTAGATG
The DNA here is from genome assembly GCF_041138505.1 of Cibotium barometz. Lineage (NCBI taxonomy): Eukaryota > Viridiplantae > Streptophyta > Polypodiopsida > Cyatheales > Cibotiaceae > Cibotium > Cibotium barometz. The sequence continues at coordinate 60,133,531 of NC_141054.1, read as the reverse complement.
AAGAGTTGAGTAAGGACAAGGTTTATTAGTAAAAAACTATGAGTATTACTAAAAAAATGAGATATTTTGGATATAATGATTCAATTTTGACACCTTGATAAGGAGAAGGGGGCTCTTCAAGGAGGTGCCTATTTCACATGTGTGGTGGAGTTTTAAACTCAAAAATATTGTGATATTTTTATCTCTCCTCTCTCCTAGATCAAACCAAATCAAAAGGGAGCCAAACTAGGTCTAAATCTTGTCCAAATTCAGCCAAACTGAACCTGGACAATTCTAGAAACTAGTTGGACTTGGTTAGAGGCCTCCCTCACCTATAAATAGATCCTTAGCCCTTTGTAAAAAAATATGAGAACTATACCATGCTAGTATTATATTGAAATATTGATATTTTCTATTATCCTCTAAAAATCCTCTACAAATTGAAGAGATTGGAGCTTCTCTCTCTCTCTTCAATCTTCCTTGGTGACTCCATCAACATACCAAACCAATTGATTGGTTGGGGCCTCTACTTTGATCAAAGAATCAAGCAATCTAGGAGATAAATTGTGGTTTATGGTCTTTTTTCTTTAATCTCCAAATGTTTCTCTCTTCTCAACCCCTCTCAGGCTTGAGAATCATTCAATTGAATGGCTTTTTAATACAATTGAAGTTCTTTAATGAATAGTAGTGATAAAACACGTAAATTTTCATTTATGCTTAAATTAAATGTTTTTTTAAAAAGCATGTCTCTCTCTCTCTCTCTCCCAAAGAATGGTCATTCCTATGACCTATTCTATATTCAAATGAAGTTTCTCATGAAGTAATTCTCTAATCTAGAAGTAATTTCTATTCTTGTCAAATTGAGGCCAAATAAGTGGCTTTTTAATGCTTTTATGCTATTTAATTTATGAAAAAATTAAGAATCAAGTCCATAATTGGATATTGATCCAATATATGGTTATTCTAATCATAGGGATATTACTAAACTGTATTCTTTCAATTTATTGAGAATTATCGGTAATAGAGCGGAGCTATGGCAAAATTTTTGAAAAATTAACACATAAATCATTTTCATTAATAATATGAAAAGAGGACCTCCTACCATATTCTAGGATTAATCATCCTAGATTAATTGAATGATTCTCATTATAATCATGAAAAAATGGATATTTATGTTTATGCATAAATAGTTAATTAGGAAAAAGAGGAATTTCTAGTAATCCATTTTTATGTTAAAAGAGTAATCCCCACCATGACAATGGAAATTCATGTATTCCAATGAAGTAAGAAAAATTAGGATGCTAAAATAATGTATATTTTACTTCAAAATTAAAGAAGGATTTTAGTTCAATTTATCTTTTTGCATAGATAAATTTAAATGTTAAAAGAGGAATTCCTATGACATTTGGAATTCCATCATTTGGATGGGAAAAGAGACATTCCTAGCATATTGGAATTAATGAGTATTGTATTTAAATTCAAAGATAAATTTTAGATAAATTTATTTTATCTATGAGAAATATTTAAATGTTAAAAGAGGAATTCCTATGACATTTGGAATTCCATCATTTAGATTGGAAAACAAAATTTTTTAGCATATTGAAATTAATGAGTATTTTTAAATTCAAAGAGAAATTTTAGATAAATTTATTTTATCTATGAGAAATATTTAAATGTTAAAAGAGGAATTTCTATGACATTTGGAATTCCATTGTTTAGATGGGAAAAGAGAAATTCCTAGCATATTGGAATTAATGAGTATTTTATTTAAATTCAAAGATGAATTTTAGATAAATTTATTTTATCTATGAGAAATATTTAAATGTTAAAAGAGGAATTCCTATGACATTTGGAATTCCATCATTGAGATGGGAAAAGAGAAATTCCGAGCATATTGAATTAATGGATATTTTATTTTTACTTTATGTGAAATATTTGATGATAAAAGAGGAATACCCATGACATTGGAATGCAATTAATCAAATGCAAAAAGAGAAATTCTCATGGTATTTGAGATCCAAGAAATTAAATGAGAAGAAGTGGAATTTTTAGTATAATTCAATTTATGATTATTTATCAAAAGTGGAAATATGGGTAGAATTGATTTTTGTAAATCCCATGAATTCTTTTATTCAAAAGAGATAGAATGAAAATGGATGTGATAGGATGTGTATGGGATGTGATAGAATGTGAATGGATGTGATAAGAGGTGTATGGGATGTGATAGAATGTGAATGGATGTGATAAGATGTGTAGGGGATGTGATAGGATGTGATAAGATGAAAATAGGATGTGATAAGATGTGATGTAATGAGAATGAATGGCTGACATCTTCGAGCCATTGAGATCCATGCGACAAATTCACCTCCCAATGCCATTGGCCATGCCTATTATAAGCGTGTCATCGGGTTTTACACCCCCTATGACTTCGATCCCACCAGGCTTTGGTCCTTTGCCTAACATTCCCGCAAATCCTATAGGTACCAACTCTTTCCTGGATGCCCACACCTTGGACATACTGACTAGTAGGAAGGGGGGTGGCCCAAGGACTCAGTGAGTCTCTTCCCACAAGAGCACTCACATACGGCCTCAATGACTCATACAAAGTTACGGCAGTACAAATTTCCAAAATTATGGAAAAATACAACGGAACAACAGACTCTGTTCAATTCATTCAAATGTTTGAACAGAGATGTGAAACCTTTGGAAATCCCAACTGCCCCACTAAGGTACATGCATTGAACTTATGCTTAAAAGGAAAAGCTAGTTTTGCTGGTTCATCACATTGATGCCGACGATCAAGACCAACTTCAAAACCTTGAAATCAGCCTTTATACATGGCTTTTCTAGACAAGGTGATTGGTGGAGTGCAACAACTGAACTCTATTCAATTGAACGCCAACCCAATGAATCCGTTAGAGATTTTATCCTTCAGATAAAACTCTTGGACTCACGTTGTGAGTCATGGGAAAAATTAAACGATGTTCAATTGAGGAGACGTTTCATGATGGGCTTAAAGAATAACAGCTTACATAACTTGATCATTGTATTCAATCCGGAAACATTTGATCAATGTTACAAAGAAGCAATACGTTTAGATGACAACATGCTAGAAGATGATCATGCTACGAGATGTTCCTCATCTAAACCAAGTAAAGCAATGGCAAACGAAAGATTGATCTCGGAATTGACATTTCCAGAATTTTATGCAGCCTTGCTTAAAACCTTACAGCCAACATCTCTAAGAGAGGATGAAAATCCCAAACATACATCCTTAATGCCTATTAAAGAGACGAGCGAAATGCCTTGTGTTGAGTGCAATCATTACGACCATCCCAATCCTCATTGTGCATACAAGGCGCCTGTTTTTCTATAGTGCATATATTGTAAAACTTTTGACCATGATACTAAAAAGTGTCCCGCTTCATCCATAATGGACTCAAAACCTCCCGTGCACCAAACAGAAACAATCCAAAGGTAGAAACTGATCAAGAAGCAGTTAATCGTACACTTCAGTGTTTCTATTATCATGGACCTCACAAGGTGGCAAACTGCACAGTTTGGAATACTTCCATGCCCATAGTCACTGACACCTTACGACCAATGTGTTTACAGTGTGGCATTGATCACATGTTTCAAGATTGCCCAAGATGAGTTGCTTCAATGCAACTTGTCTCACAAAATACAACTCTTAACATCTTAAGTGTGCAAAACGGGCAATTGTCCATAGTGCCCTTGAATGTGCTTACACGCTTACAAGCCAAGGCATGATAAACAGTCAAGAAGAATGCAAAAGACAATACCTCAACATAGGTAGAAGAACATGCTTCAAAACAGAACCCAAAAGAGAAAACAAAACCTTCTAAACCCAAGAAAAATAAAGGACAACAAACTGTCGAAACCAAGGTCAAATTAAAAGATAGGGAAAAGGAGTCTGTATGGACAGAAACCCATAACGGGACATAAACACGATAGAGCCAAAAGCTATACATGATGCAAAAAGCATCCACATCAAAGACTACCACACAAACTTCAACACCCATATGTGGGACACAGGATACAAAAACCCAAAAGAAAATTCGATCTTGTCGCATGGGTAAACATAGTGAAAAACTGACAAAAATTCGATCTTGTAAACATAGTGAAAAACTGACAAAACAATGGAAGTCAAATAATGAAACAAGTTCTAGTACATCACTAAGTGAGGATGAGACAAGTTCTTACTCTTCACTCAGTGCATCACATAGACCAATCAAGAAACTAGAACCCACCCAACCACCCCAAATGGATAATAATGATCACGACATATGCAGCAGAACGCAAAAAACGAGCTCAGGAGTGCATGCTTAGCATGGTTGAATGTCTTATAGGGTGAAAGATCCCTGCCCCCTCCACGCGACGAATTCGGGGATGCTAGCACAGCGGAAGTAGCACTTCTTGCTGCACGGGCCAGGATCCTTCACTCGAGGCCTCACCCACGGATATCCGGTCAAGACACTAATCCATTGGTTCTTCAAAAACCAAACCTGAAAAAACTTCCCATTGCCCGGAAAGCACGGGCAATTCCACTAGGATATTTGTACTCTAACGTAGTCAGGGTCATTACTCACCAAACTGATCCGACCGAACCTGTGAGTCACTTGGTTAGATCAAGGAAGAAACTTGCACAAACCAACACTTTTTTCCCCATCGAGAGGCACAACCGTTGATTCTTTTTCCATAGAACAATTACTATCCGGGATTTACTTCATCTATCGTACTATAACAGACTATAACAGAATTGAGTCTTATTTTACGGATCCATCACCCCATCCAGCCCCATGGGTTAGCCAACCGCCCCCAACCATTGTAATGATGGGATTCAATTAGAAACTTGGTTAGGTTTTGTCCCGGGTACCAGGGAAAAAGAGTTCCCAAGCCCCCTAGCCAGATATTCATGTAAACGCTAGTCACACCACTTACTCACCCAATATGAAATTGCCTTTTTCGTAGATTCAGCTATCTTTAAAACAATCATTTAATGAAACCATAATGTCACTGATCATAATCCTCAAAATCTTTGATTGAATCCTTATTTCCAATCATTCCTTCATCGGTGTATCTATGGCATCATTGGCAACCAAAATGCGCACCACTTGTCCCTCAGGTTCCTAGCTCATAGTACCTAACAATATATTCACTTATAAAAATCAAGATGGAATCTCCGTTGAAGATCAGCAAGATCAACCAACAGATCCATATAAAAGAGCCATGGACTCATCTGTTGAGGACTAGCAAGGTCAATCAACCAGATCCATACCCGGTTTTAGAAAACAACTCTTACTCCTTGTTCCAATGTCATCCACGACGCACGTATGGGTATCTTCGATGACCCAAACCCCGAGCACCGTATGGTCAGCACCCTCTATAGGATCCTTCATCACAGGTGACCTAGCGCTTCACTCATAGGCTGCTTCCTTGGTCCCTCATCCACCGTACCAGAAGCTCACCATTTACATCGAACCAAGGCTGCTGGCCAACCTTGCTATGCAAGACGTCCTCCGTTGACACTCCATCAGCTATTGCAACTTTATCTACTAGGTCTCCACAACCTCATTCACAAGACGGTCAAAATGCTTCCCCAGCATTTTTGACATAAAACAATCATTTAAAAACAAGTCATAAATACAGTTCCTATAATGAACTCTCGTCTTTCACATTGTTCCACATCCGTCCACAGTACTTAATCCATATCTAATTCATATGTATACCCATTCTCATCCAATCACCTCATTTTCCATCTCATCACATCTTTCCTCATTTATTCTTATCACATCTCATCCACTCTCATCCACTCGCATCCATCAACCCATATTCACAACTCATCACATCTATCTCAATTTACATCACATCTCATCTCATTCATTTCACATCTCATCTCATTCATTCTTATCCCGATTCACATCACATCACGTCTCATCCATTCACATCCCATATCATACATTTACATTCGATTCGCATGACATCACATCTCATTCATTCACATCCCGATTCACATCACATCACATCTTATTCATTCACACATCAATATCACATCCTTTTACTATTTTCATTCTATCGCATCCCCTTTACATCTTATCACATCTTATCACATCCCATACACATCTTATCGCATCCTATTTTCACCTTGTCTCATTCATTTACATGCTATTCCCATTTGATAGCTTTTTCTAGGTTGATCCCGATAATGGGATTTTTTCTAAATTTCTACCAATTCCTTGGCCTAATTAAAGGTTCTTTTTCTCGACAACTATTTCCATATTCATTCTCAATTGAGATTTCTCAATTGAATTATATTCAATATTCCTCTTTTGAATAAAAGAATTCATGGGATTTACAAAAATCAACTCTACCCATATTTCCACTTTTGATAAATAATCATAAATTGAATTATACTAAAAATTCCTCTCTTACTTATTTAATTTCTTGGATCTCAAATACCATGAGAATTCCTCTTTTTGCATTTAATTAATTGCATTCCAATGTCATGGGTATTCCTCTTTTATCATCAAATATTTATAAAATATCCACTAATTCCATATGCTAGGAATTTCTCTTTTCCCATCTCAATGATGGAATTCCAAATGTCATAGGAATTCCTCTTTTAACATTTAAATATTTCTCATAGATAAAATAAATTTATCTAAAATTCATCTTTGAATTTAAATAAAATACTCATTAATTCCAATATGCTAGAAATTTCTCTTTTTCCATCTAAACGATGGAATTTCAAATGTCATAGGAATTCCTCTTTTAACATTTAAATATTTCTCATAGATAAAGTAAATTTATCTAAAATTCATCTTTGAATTTAAAAATACTCATTAATTCCAATATGCTAGGAATTTCTCTTTTCCCATCTAAATGATGGAATTCCAAATGTCATAGGAATTCCTCTTTTAACATTTAAATATTTCTCATAGATAAAATAAATTTATCTAAAATTTATCTTTGAATTTAAATACAAAACTCATTAATTCCAATATGCTAGGAATTTCTCTTTTCCATTCTAAATGATGGAATTCCAAATGTCATAGGAATTCCTCTTTTAACATTTAAATTTATCTATGCAAAAAGATAATCTTAACTAAAATCCTTCTTTAATTTTGAAGTAAAATATACATTATTTTAGCATCCCAATCTTTCTTTTACTTCATTGGAATACTTCTAAAGTTGAATTCCAAGGGATTGAGTTCCGGGAAAAGGACATTTCTTCCATAGTTAAAAACCTTTTGAAAGGTGATGGTGGCTTCGGCGGGACCTTGACATCAAAGGCCTTGGCGAAATCCTTTGCCAATCCGCACTGCTTCGGCCATGGAAACTGGCTTGGCATTCTTCACTAGGATATTCAAAGGTTCGTTCAGTCCCCGAATGAACCTGGACACCATCAGCTGTTCTTCATCCAGTGGTGGTGAGTATTTGAGGAGGAGAGCGAACGCTTGGTGATATACTTCAATAGTTCTGCTCCCCTAGGTTAACTCTAAGAATTCGTTCATCTTTGTTTCCAAAAAGCCGAGAGGACAGAATCTCTTCCTTAAGTAAATTTTGAGATCATCCCATGTTTAAGTGTTTCGATCCACACGATTTGTCTCGCAGTGGTTTCTTCATGCTACTCTGGCTGTTTCTACTATCTTCAGCCTTGCAAGAGCCATTTTGCTCTTTTCATTGTACTCGGTGACATCGAAGTACTCTTCCATTGCTTCGATCCACTTCTTTACAGTCTCGCCCAAGTTTTCCCCTTCACCCTTGAAAGGTCGAGGCTACGATCTATGAAGGGTTTTACGAACATCCAAGTCAAGCTCTTCCTCATGGAGTTGGGGGTTATCATTCCTACCATGATGAGCTCGATCCATGATCCTATCAATACAAAAATTCTTGTTAAGTCCTTTTATTTACAATTCAAATCCGACTTTAGATCCAACTGATTCTGGGGTTCTTTAGATTGGTCAGCTCTCCACAGAATTATGGGATAAAGATCCCTCACGTAGAACTCATTATCAGATAACAATTCATTCAGAACATAACATTCATATTCTTAACACAATAATGGTCCATGAGACCAAAAATTCCATCCAAACATTCCTCCATGGAAGTTTTAGTTATGTAGGTTTTTAATTTGTCATCCCTTAATTGGATCCACTAGGTCAAGTGTTAACAGTAGCAATCTATTAGCACAGTCCACTAATCTCGTAGTGATTTGTTGTTCCAGTTACAAACATCATCACAGGGACTCATCCCATTCATCCTCATTGTGGCTTTGCTGAGCTTATTACATTTCAACCAAAATTTAGGAATCATCATTTTTCAATCAGAATCCAAATCAACTCATCAGTTCTCAACCAGAATTTTAAAATCATATCAACCACATTCAAATTCATCATCTGGATAGCATTTATGCTAATAATTTCAAGTCTTAGATTTACTCGTATATACTGCCGATTAAGAGCTGCAGTTATACCCTTAGTATATACGGGTAGTCATGGTCCTTGGAATTATAAGGTAAATACCATCATGACTAGGCCTCAAGCAAGTCAGGGATTTCCATACAATTGCAGAATTTCCATCTGAAGACCCAATTACCAATTTATGAATTTCAGTCTGAATATCAATTTGTATGAATTTCATTACACAATTCCAACCTTTTACTAATACTTCATAAATTTTTGACATTTTTGGCTTCTTAATGGATTCACTTTAGTCAATTCGCTCTGATATCAGCTGAAAGATCCCTGCCCCCTCCGCACGACGAATTCGGGGGTGCTAGCAGCGGAAGTAGAACTTCTTGCGCGGCCCAGCATCCTTCACTCGGGGCCTCGCCCACCACGGATATCCGGTCAAGATACTAATCCCTTGGTTCTTCCAAAACCAAACCCGAAAAAAGTTCCCATTGCCCGAAAAGCATGAGCGATTCCACGAGGATATTTGTACTCTAACATAGTCGGGGTCATTATTTACTGACCAGACTGATCCGACCGAACCTGTGAGTCACTTGGTCAGATCAAGGAAGAAACTTGCACTTGGATCATAGAAACCAACGCTTTTTTTCCCATCGAGAGGCACAGCCGTTGATTCTTTTTCCATAGAACAATTACTATCCGGGATTTACTTCATCTATTGTACTATAACAAAATTGAGTCTTATTTTACGGATTTATCAGTCCAGTCTAACCCCATCTAGTCCCGTGGGTTAGCCAACTGCCCAACCACTGTAGTGATGGGATCCAATTAGGAATTTGGTTAGGTTTTGTCCCGGGTACCAGGGGAAAGAGTTTCCTGGCCCCCTAGCCCGATATTCATGCAAATTTAACGCCAGTCACACCACTTACACACCCAATATGAAATTGCCTTTTTCACAGATTCACTTATCTTTAAAACAATCATTTAATGAAACCATAGTGTCACTAATCATAATCCTCAAAATCTCTGGTTGAATCCTTATTTCCAATCATTCCTTCATTGGTGTATCTATGGCATCATTGGAAACCAGAACGCTCACCACCTATCCACTCAGGGGCCTTTTTGATAGTTCCTAGCTCATAGTAACCGGTAATATATTCACTTATGAAAATCAAGATGGAATCTCCGTTGAAGATCAGCAAGATCAACCAACAGATCCATATAAAAGAGCAAGATCAACCAACAGATCCATATAAAAGAGCCATGGACTCATCCGTTGGAGGACCAGCAAGGTCGATCAACCCGATCCATGCCCGGTTTCAGAAAACAACTCTTACTCCTTGTTCCAATATCTTCCACGACGCACATGTGGGTATCTTCAGCGACCCAAAGCCTGAGCACCGTATGGTCAGCACCCTCTAGGATCCTTCACAGGTCACCTAGCGCTTCACTCATAGGCCACTTCCTTGGTCCCTCATCCACCGTACCGGAAGCTCACCATTTGAATCGAATTGCGGCTGGTCAAGACCTCGGCCGACCTTGCTACGTGAGACATCCTCCGTTGACTCTCCGTTAGCTGCAACTTTATCTGCTAGTCTCCATGACCTCATTCACAAGACGGTCAAAATGCTTCCCCAGCATTTTTGACATAAAACACTCATTTAAAAACATGTCATAAATACAGTTCTTATAATGATCTCTCGTCTTTCACATTGTTCCACATCCATCCACATTACTTAATCCATATCAAATTCATATGTATACCCATTCTCATCCAATCACATGATTTTCCATCTCATCACATCTTTCCTCATTTATTCTCATCACATCTCATCCACTCGCATCAACCCATATTCACATCCCATCACACCTCATTCATTTCACATCTATCTCAATTTACATCACATCTCATCTCATTCATTCTTATCCCAATTCACATCTCATCCATTCACATCCCATATCATACATTTACATCCGATTCGCATGACATCACATCTTATTCATTCACATCACATCACATCTCATTCATTCACTCACATCGATATCACATCCTTTCACATACACATCCACATCCCTTTGTCCACATACACATCCACATTCATTCTCATTACATCACATCTTATCACATCCTATTTTCATCTTATCACATCCTATCACATCCCCTACACATCTTATCACATCCATTCAAATTCTATCACATCCCATACACCTCTTACCACATCCATTCACATTCTATCACATCCCATACACATCTTATCACATCTATTTTCATTCTATCGTATCTTGTTTACATATCACATCCTATCACATCCCGTTTACATCTTATCACATCCTATCACATCCCATACACCTCTTATCACATCCATTCACATTCTATCACATCCCATACGCCTCTTATCACATCCATTCAAATTCTATCACATCCCATACACATCTTATCACATCCATTTTCATTTTATCGCATCCACTTTATATCTTATCACATCCTATCACATCCCATACACATCTTATCGCATCTTATTTTCACCTTATCTCATCCATGTTCACATGCTATTCCCATTTAATAGCTTTTTCTAGGTTGATCCTGATAATGGGACTTTTTCTAAATTTCTGCCAATTCCTTGGCCTAATTAAAGGTTCTTTTTCTCGATGACTATTTCCATATTCATTTTCAATTGACATTTCTCCATTGAATTATATTCATTATTCCTCTTTTGAATAAAAAAATTCATGGGATTTACAGAAATCAATTCTACCCATATTTTCACTTTTTATAAATAATCATAAATTGATATATACTAAAAATTTCTCTTCTACTCATTTAATTTCTTGGATCTCAAATACCATGAGAATTCCTCTTTTTGCATTTAATTAATTGCATTCCAATGTCATGGGTATTCCTCTTTTATCATCAAATATTTTACATAAAGTAAAAATAAAATATCCATTAATTCAATATGCTAGGAATTTCTCTTTTCCCATCTAAATGATAGAATTCCAAATGTCATAGAAATTTCTTTTTTAATATTTAAATATTTCTCATAGATAAAATAAATTTATCTAAAATTCATCTTTGAATTTAAATAAAATACTCATTAATTTTAATATGCTAGGAATTTCTCTTTTCCCATCTAAATGATGGAATTCCAAATGTCATAGGAATTTCTCTTTTAATACTTAAATATTTCTCATAGATAAATTAGATTTATCTGAAATTCATCTTTGAATTTAAAAATACTCATTAATTCTAATATGCTAGGAATTTTTGTTTTTCCATCTAAATGATGGAATTCCAAATGTCATAGGAATTCCTCTTTTAACATTTAAATATTTCTCATAGATAAAATAAATTTATCTAAAATTCATCTTTGAATTTAAATACGATACGCATTAATTCCAATATGCTAGGAATTTCTCTTTTTCCATCTAAATGATGGAATTCCAAATGACATAGGAATTCCTCTTTTAACATTTAAATTTATCTATGCAAAAAGATAAATTTAACTAAAATCCTTCTTTAAGTTTTAAGTAAAATATACATTATTTTAGCATCTCAATCTTTCTTTTACTTCATTGGAATACATGGATTTCCATTGTCATGGTGGGGATTACTCTTTTAACATAAAAATGGATTACTAGAAATTTCTCTTTTTTCTAATTAACTATTTATGCATAAATATAAATATTGATTATAATGAGAATAATTCAATTAATCTAGGATGATTAATCCTAGAATATGGTACGAAGTCCTCTTTTCCTATTATGAATGAAAATGATTTATGTGTTAATTTTTCAAAAATTTTGCCATAGCTCCGGTGCTATTACTAATAATTCTCAATAATTTGAAAGCATAAAGTTTACTAATATCCCTATGATTAGAATAACCATTAATTGGATCAATATCCAATTATGGACTTGATTCTTAATTTTTCCATAAATTAAATAGCATAAAAGCATTAAAAATCCACTTTTTGGCCTCAATTTGACAAGCATAGAAATTACTTTTAGATTAGAGAATTGCTTCATGAGAAGCTTCATTTGAATATAGAATAGGTCATAGGAATGACCATTCTTTGGGAGAGAGAGAGACATGCTTAAAAAAAACATTTAATTTAAGCATAAATGGAAATTTATGTGCTACTATTCATTAAAGAACTTCAATTGTATTAAAAAGCCATTCAATTGAATGCTTCTCAAGCTTGAGAGGGGTTGAGAAGAGAGAAACATTTGGAGATTAAAGAAAAAAGACAAACCATAATTTACCTCCTAAATTGCTTGATTCTTTGATCAAAGTAGATACCCCCAACCAATCAATTGGTTTGGTATGTTGATGGTCTCCAAGGAAGATTGAAGAGAGAGAGAGAAGCTCCAATCTCTTCAATTTGTAGAGGATTTTTAGAGGATAATAGAAAATATCATTATTTCAATATAATACTAGCATGGTATAGTTCTTATATTTTTTTACAAAGGGCTAAGGATCTATTTATAGGTGAGGGAGGCCTCTAACCAAGTCCAACTAGTTTCTAGAATTTTCTAGGTTTAGTTTTGCTGAATTTGGACAAGATTTGGACCTAGTTTGGCTCCCTTTTGATTTGGTTTGATCTAGGAGAGAGAAGAGATAAAAATATCACAATATTTTTGAGTTTAAAACTCCACCACACATGTGAAATAGGCACCTCCTTGAAGAGCCCCCTTCTCCTTACCAAGGTGTCAAAATTGAATCATTATACCCAAAATATCTCATTTTTTTAGTAATACTCATAGTTTTTTACTAAATAATAAACCTTGTCCTTTCTTATGTGAGCATTTACTCATTTTGGGGGGTATTTCTTTTTTAAATTGGATTTATCTGCTCCCCACACTTGGATTGATCCTATTGGCCCATAGGAACCTTAATTGGAGCATAATTCAATTTTTTTTAAAATTTGGACCCTTAGGCTAAGGTCCTTTTTACCTATTTTCAATTAATTCCAATTGCACATTGGAAAGTTCTTTTTGAATTTCTGTTTCAAGGGAAACCATTTTAGACACTAGGAGGATTTTTATATCCAAAAATATCTCAATTTTGGATTATCTCTCTCTAGACATTTCTCTCTCTAGGTCAAAACAGGATAAAACAAAATCTTTATTTTATTTCAAAGAGGGGAATAATTACAAGATCAGAAGGGGAGGTTCTTACACCTGTACACCTCAAAACCTGGAGGGAGGAATCTTACACAGGGTCACCGATTGTGATTGAGCCTCATAATGCCAAACCTAAAACAGCAAACCAAGATACAAAACCTAGAACAGTACTGCTTTCCCTTTCAAGAGGAAGACATACTCTCTACAGAACAGTCATTTAAGGTAGAATGTATAAACTATAGGCTTGAGAAAGCACGCACAGAATTCGATAATTCCCTTACAAGATTAAAACAGTCTCTTAAAACCTCATACGAAGAAATGCTCTTCTCTCAAAACCTCATACGAAGAAATGCTCTTCTCTCATGATAAAGCTAGAATCATATCAACACGTGCACCTTTAATGGATCAACCTGAGTTATACAAGGACATAACGAACTACATAAACCAGGACTGTGAGGATTCACAAGTTTCAAAACAGCCCTCATTAAGAATTGTCAGAGGGCCAAGTGTGCCATTGTACGCATTGGGTACTCTTGAAAAAGCTGAGACCCAAATAGAGGATGAAAGTGAATGGGAATATGAGGCAGACAGAGGATTTGAAAGCTAAAACACTAACCGAAACACACATGGTTTCTTTGGAAGACTCTATCATGGTATGGTTGGATTTCCCTACAGGAAATGATGTTTAGCACAAATGCGCATTGATTAGCCCTCGAGCAAGTCATAACATCATGACAATAGACACTTGGGTGTCATTGGGACAACCTGAACTCACCCCGACAAGCAATGGTCTTGCAAAAGGAACCAATGAACAAAACATTGAAGTTATAGGTTACTTTAGATACACTACTCGAATAATCAATGGCGATATGGAATTTACATTTCATGTCACCCTAGATCCCCTTGAGTATAATGTCATCCTTGGCGGACCGTGGATAAGGGAATCATTGTATTCACTCGATGAATCCATGCAAACAGTTACCTTGAACACTCCTACATGCAATGTACAATTGCTATTACGGGAGGAAGAAACCTTGCAAGAGCTGGAACTTCCAACATATCTTACTGAAAAGATCCCAAGGATTCTGGTTGGATTGGAAATTGTAAATAAAATCACCACAGCTCAAGCACAGCTTTATCCAACACGAGAACACAATCTCATGACCCTCGAGCTATGGGATTTGTTAGGTCAACTAACACTCACGGCACATCTTGAAAGGATTACCTTTACACAAGACTTGAACATGTCGTGTTTGGGGTACTTTGAACATACAATGTATATTGAAACTAACCCCCTCACTTTGTAAGTTTTTTGTGGTTGGAAGCAGATTTGATCTTGGGGCATAAATGGACTGTTGCTACCCAAGCACCACTGTGCTTTGCTAGTAGCAACCACTGTGAGGAAGAGGATCCAACTTTAATGGATATCTATGATGCTAAACGCAAAAGGATACAAGCCTCTTCCACAAAAGCCCCTCTTCACAATGACCTATCATCTATATCAACAACAACCAACTCCGATAGCCTCTACTCCATCAACCCCATCCTCACCTATGAAGTTCGATGCCAAAACCTCGCACAATCAGCAGCTATTCTTGAAGAATTTCCCAGAGCCCAACCATCTAACTCTAACAGGGAACTCAAAGGAAAGGCCCTAGCTCCTATGCATCTTCATCGACAAACCTCACCAAAGGAGACAACCACATGCTCAAAGGCCTTGTCATCAAAAACCACTCCACAAGAGACTCTAACCTCATCATCAACAATGCTAATTATTAATGAGTCTCAAACCTGCAGCCTCAGCGCCAACCGAAGTTAAGGAGGGCCCCAAACCTTCCACATGAACCCAAAAGAAAACTCCCTCGAGACTACCACAATCACGATACCTTAATAGTATCAAAATGTGGGTGGAGAAGCAACCACTTGTAGCTCAAGGCTACTATGAAGGTGCCAATCACATTTGGGTTGCCTCGATAGTCAAAACCTCTTCCTCAACAAAACACTCAAAAGCCAAGAAAGAACAAGAGTACTCCACAACACCTTCCACAAAAGCCTATGCGAGTTCTTCAAAGAACTCCACCAATGCAACAAGTGTGGGTAACAAAAAAAAACATTGCTGCAAGCACAAGGGTACTACTAAAGAAATAACAAAGCTTGGATCCCCAAGTGCATCACAAAGTCTCCTAAGCATGCACAAAGAAGGAAGCCTCAACACCAAGCACATCGGCCACCAAATTATAGTGTTCATCAAATATGGGTACATGTGCCTGTGCTTCAACAACAAGGATACTATGATGGTAATTCCATCATATGGTTGCCAAAATAGAACAATGTGAAGAAAACCTCACCACCCACGGACTTCAACCCCAACAACTTCACCTAAAGTTCGATAAGAATAGAAGCCCAAGCAACAGCAAGCAAACAAAACTACACTCGTGCATTCAGCACCAACACAAGAGCTTGTCTATTCAAGTAGACAATTAGCAGTCTTCTCTACTGCCTCGACATCATTTCAGCAAGGGCATCAAGGAAAAAAACAAGAATGCCTTATTTTGGGGATTAGTAAAATCTTGGGGTAGAAAGAGAAGTGTCTCCTTCACCCTCTTCTTGCTATGGAAGACCTTTCTAGCTCATGCTTGTAACTACTAGAAAGAACCCTCGCCCCGCCCCGTGGTGGGTTACCCAATGAAGGTAGTTTTCTCGATAACTAAGTATTTCCAAATTCGGTCGCCCTAGGTGGGGAGTACCCAGTTGCCCCAAACTGATCACTAAGTAGATCACATCGGAATGGTTGCCCCAAACCAATCTAGTCGGAATGGTTACCCTAGGGTGTCAACCCTATGAAGTAGCTCAAGATTTCCTAGCTGTGCAATAAGTGCGTCAAGTAGAGGTGCCATGACATGAGTGTAGGGCTGAGTTTCTTATATTTCCCAAGTGATAGAGAACTTCGTTTGGGTCGCACTCGTAGAAGAACTCTATCTCCTTCCTTGAAGATCCTTTCAGACCTCTTGGTGTCAGCATAATGCTTTTGTCGATCTTGGGCAGCTTTAATATCCTTTTGGATTGCCTTGGTTTGTTCCTCCATCTCTTCGAGCATATTCTTGGATGCCTCTTATGGTCGGATCAGAGAAATTTAGAGGAGACAAGCATTCTTACCCATAGAGTGCTTTGAATGGTGACATTCCTATGCTTTGATGATAAGATGCATTGTAGGCGAATTCTACCAGAGGAAGGTATTGAATCCACCTTCTTGGTTCCCGTCCACAATATGCTCTGAGAATGTCTTCAATTACTTGATTGACTCTCTCACTCTGGCCATCGGTCTCTGGATGATAAGCTGTGCTAAAGCAAAGTTGCGTTCCCAGGGCTTGAAATAAGGACTGCCAGAACTTTGAAGTGAAGTCAGAATCCCGATCACTTACTATCCTTTTTGGGAGACCATGAAGTTTGAGGACTTCCTTGATGAGTATTCGAGCAAGATCAGAAGCTTTGAAGGTCTTCTTCGCTGGTATAAGTGTTGAAAAATAGGTAGAGGGAGAGGAGACACACACACAGGGGCAAACCCTAATGTATATTGCAAACCCTAACCATAGAGGGAAGCCATCTCCCTTCTCACACAATGCATAAAGCCATAATCCATAATACACAAGACACATAGTTATGAGTTGTGTCCACACGCATCTAACCCTAGCTAATGTCCACACAGTATGACCAGCTGGACGCGGTCATTTATGTCTCACACATGTTCCTACCTAACATGCCAGCACATAGCATAGCTGGCACACATTGACATCGAGCTGGAATCTCAACAGCTGTAAGATTCCTCCCCCACCCCCTTTTTGATGTCTAGTATCTTTCCCTGTAATCAATCCCTCTTCAGAAATATAAAGACCTTGTTTCTATCTGTTTTAGCCTAGAGAGAGAAAAATATTCTAGAGAGAGAATATTCAGATTTTGAATATTTTTGGATAGAAAAATATCTCTTCTAATTCAGATGAGTTCCCTTGAAACAGAAATTCAAAAAGAATTTTCCAATGTGCAATTGGAATTAATTGAAAATAGCTATAAAGAACCTTAGCCTAAGGGTCTAGATTTTCAGAAATCTTTAGACTATGGTCCAATTAAGGCTCCTATGGACCAATAGCATCAATCCATGTGTAGGGAGGAGATAAATCCAACTTGTAAAAAGAAAATACCCAAAAATGAGTAAATGCTCACATGAGGTGAAGAGTTGAAAATGTACAAGGTTTATTAGTAAAAAACTATGAGCAATATTAAAAATATGATATATGTAAGGAAGGGGAATTCTTTAAAGGAGGTGCATATTTCACATAAGATGAAGAGTTGAAAATGTACAAGGTTTATTAGTAAAAAATTATGAGCAATATTAAAAGTATGACATATGTAAGGAAGAAGAGTTCTTTAAAGGAGGTGCATATTTCACATAAGATGAAGAGTTGAAAATGTACAAGGTTTATTAGTAAAAAAATTATGAGCAATATTAAAAGTATGACATATGTAAGGAAGGGGAGTTCTTTAAAGGAGGTGCATATTTCACATAAGATGAAGAGTTGAAAATGTACAAGGTTTATTAGTAAAAAAATTATGAGCAATATTAAAAGTATGACATATGTAAGGAAGGGGAGTTCTTTAAAGGAGGTGCATATTTCACATAAGATGAAGAGTTGAAAATGTACAAGGTTTATTAGTAAAAAACTATGAGCAATATTAAAAATATGACATATGTAAGGAAAGGGAGTTCTTTAAAGGAGGTGCATATTTCACATGCTTGAATGAGTTTTAAACTCATAAAAATTGAGATATTTCATCTCTCCTCTCTCCTCATTTAAGTCTAGTTCCAAAAAGGTAGCTTAACTGACCTAAAAATGGTCAAATATTGACCAAACTGATTTAGAAAATTCTAGAATCAGTTTGTTTGGTTAGGAGCTCAATTTTTCCTATAAATAGAAGCCTCCCCCTTGTTGAAAAATATATAGTGTTTATGCATCGTTACTCTACTCCACCTAAGCCAAGAACTGTGAATTCATTTAATAATTCACTAGTTTTTGGAGCTTCCCTCTTTCTTCAATCCCCATTAGTGGCTCCATCAACATACTTAACCAATTGATTGGTTGGGGGCCTCTACCGTGAACAAAGAATCAAGCAAGTTGTAAGGTAATTAGTGAATATTCATCTTTCTATAATTTCTCAATGTTTCTCTCTTCTCAACCCCTCTCAAGCTTGAGAAGTTTAATTGGTATGGTTTTTTTTTAATGCTATTGAAGTTTGAATAGTAGTGAAGAGTTACATAATGCTATTGAAGTTAATTTTCATTTATGTTTAAATTCTAATGATTTTTATGTAAATTCTCTCTCTCACTCAAGAAATGGTCATACTCATGAACCGTTCTCAATCCAAATCAAGCTTTTCATAAAGCTTTTCCTTAACCCAAGATTAAGCTATGCTTGAGGCCAAATTAATGGTTTTTTTTTCTATGCTTTTAGTTTATGTATATTAATGATTCAATCCATTATGGATTGATAATCCAATTAGAGATTATTTTAATTATTTTCTTAATGATAAGCATTATCCCTTAGAAAAATTGAGATTTATCAGTCATAGCAGCGGAGCTATGGCAAAATTTTTATAAAAATTATGCATAAAATAATCTCATTCAAAGCATAAAAAGAGGACTTCCTACCATATTCTAGGAATTATCATCCTAGATTAATTGAAATAATTTCATTACAATCATGGAGAAATTGAATTTTAATATTAGGCATAATGGATAAATTTTTATATCAAAAGTGTTATTTTTACCATTTTTATTTCATGCATAGAAGTATGCATAATGGAAAAATTTTTATATCAAAAGTGTTACTTTTATCATATTGGATTTCATGCATAGAGGTATGCATAAAAGTTGATTATTTTATTATAAAAGTGTGACTTTTATCATAATTGAATTTCATGCATATAGGTATGCATAAAAGATATTCTTTTTATACTAAAAGTGTGATTTTTCTCATAAATGGATTTTATGCTTAACTTAGATGCATAAGAGAAATTTTTTTATTCTAAAAGTGTAATTCCTACCAAATTGAATTTATGCATAAGAAGATGCATAAAAGATTGATTTTTTAATTCAAAAGTGTCATTCTCATCTAAATTGAATTTATGTATAGAAAAATGCATAAAAGATTAAAATTTAATTCAAAAGTGTCATTTTCATTAAAAATGAATTTATGCATAGGAAGATGCATAAAAGATTGATTTTACTTTGAAAGTATTAATCTCCTTAAATAGAATTTATTCATAAATAAATGTGTAAAGAAATCTTATATCAAATGTAAGAATTCTCTTGTATTCTATAAATAGATAAGAGATGTGATAGGATGTGATAAGAGATGTGATAAGATGCTTATGAAATAAGTTAGGAGGTGATAAGAGATGTGATAAGTGGTGTGATAAGAGGTGATAAGATGCTTATGAAATAAGTTAGGAGGTGATAAGATGAATTAAGATGTGTATGGGGGGATGAGGTAAGAAGTGTATGTGATAGGATAAGATGTATATGGGTTGTGATAGGGCGAGAATGGATGTGATGTAAAAGATTAGATGTGAAGGTATATGGGGTTATATAAATGGGAATGTGAAAATGGATGTATGTATGTGGATGTGTGGATATGGAGATGGGAGTGTGGATGTATGAACATGAAAATGGATATATGCATGAAGATGTATATGCATAGATGTAAATGGGGATGTGAAAATGGAGGTAAGCATGTAGATGTGGATGCATGTATGTGAATGTGAATGTAGATGTGAATGTGGAATGTGGATGTATAGATGTGGATGTATGGGAATGTGGATGTGGATGTATGTGAATGTGAATGTAGATGTGGATGTATAGATGTGAATGTGGAATGTGGATGTGGATGTATGTGAATGTGAATGTAGATGTGGATGTATGCGAATGTGAATGTAGATGTGAATGTGGAATGTGGATGTATAGATGTGGATGTATGGGAATGTGGATATGGATGTATGTGAATGTGAATGTAGATGTGGATGTATAGATGTGAATGTGGAATGTGGATGTGGATGTATGTATGTATGTGGATGTAGATGTGGATGTATGGATGTGTATGTATGAATGTGGATATGGGATGTGGATGTATAAATGAGGATGTGAAAATGGAGGTAAGCATGTAGATGTGGATGCGTGGATGTGAATGTGGATGTGGATGTGGATGTGGATATGGATGTGTATGTATGAATGTGGATATGGGATGTGGATGTATAAATGAGGATGTGAAAATGGAGATAAGCATGTAGATGTGGATGTATGGATGTGAATGTGGATGTGGATGTGGATGTATGGATGTGGATATGGATGTGAATATATGATATGTGATGTGAAGGAATCTGAAGTGAAGAGATGGAAAAGGAGGTGATTGGATGAGTACACATATACATGGAATGTGGAATAAGTAATGTGGATTAATGAGGGATAATGTGGAAAAATGAGAGTTAATATAGAAATTGTATTTGTAAACTGTTTGTAAATGCTGTTTGTAAATGGCTGTTTTATGTCAAGAATGCTGGGGAAGCATTTTGACCGTCTTGTGATTAAGGTCGTGGAGACCTAACTGATAAAGTTGCAACTGCTGACGGAGAGTCAATGGAGGACGTCTCGCGTAGCAAGGTCGACCGAGGTCTTGACCAGCCTCGGTTCGATTAAAATGGTGAGCTTCCGGTACGGTGGATGAGGGACCAAGGAAGCGGCCTATGAGTGAAGCGCTAGGTCACCTGCGAAGGATCCTAGAGGGTGCTGACCATACGGTGCTCGGGCTCTGGGTCGCCTAGGATACCCACGCGTGCGTCGAGGAAGATATTGGAACAAGGAGTAAGAGTTGTTTTGTGAAACCGGGCATGGATCTGGTTGACTGACCTTGCTGGTCCTCAACGGATGAGTCCATGGCTCTTTTATATGGATCTGTTGGTTGATCTTGCTGATCTTCAACGAGAGTCCATCTTGATAAATGATTATATTGCCGAGTATTATGGGCTAGGAACTATGGAAACGGCCTCTGAGTGGACAGGTGGTGAGCGTTCTAGTTGCCAATGATGCCATAGATACTCTGATGATGAAGGAATGATGAGAAATTTGAGAATCAACCGGATAATTTGGAAGACTGTGATCAGTGGTACTATGGTTTCATTAAAGGATTGTTTTAAAGTTAGCTGATGCTAAGAATAAGGCAATTTCATATTGGGTGTGTAAGTGGTGTGCCTAATTTTATGTTTGCATGAACTTCCGGCTAGGGGGCCTTGGAACTCTTTTCCTTGGTACCCGGGACAAAACCTAACCAAATTCCAAATTGGATCCCATCACTACAGTGGTTGGGCGGTTGGCTAACCCATGGGATCGGATGGGGTTAGGCTGGACTGATGGATCCGTAAACCGAGACTCAATTTCTGTTATTACGATAGATGAAGTAAGTCCCGGATAGTAATTGTTCTATGGATAGGAATCAACGGCTGTGCCTCTTGATGGGGAAAAAAGCGTTGATCCCAATGATCCAAGTGCAAGTTTCTTCCTTGATCCGACCGAGTATCTTTATAGGTGCAGTTGGATCAGCGTGATCAGTAATGATCTTGACTACGTTAGAGTAAAAAAATTATCCTGGTGGAATCGCCCGTGCTTTCCGGGTAAGGGAAGTTTTTTCCGGGTTCGGTTTTGGAAAAACCGACGGATTAGTCTCTTGTCCGGATATCCGTGGACGAGGCCCCGAATGTGGGACCCCTGTCCCGTGCGAGAAGTGCTACTTCCGCTGCTAGTACCCGAATCCGTTGCTCGGTGGGAACAGGGGGATCTTACAGTTGGTATCAGAGCATTTGGTTAATAAAGATCAATTGAGAAGACAAATAGGTCAGAAATTTATCAAGAAACACAAAAAGGTTGTAATTGTGTGATATAATTCATACAATTTGATATTCAAATTGAAATTCGTAAATTGGTAATTGGGTCTTCAGATGCAAGTACCGCAATTATATAGAATCCTTGACTTGCTTGAGGCCTAGACATGATGGTATTTACCTTATAATTCCAAGGGCCGTGACTATCCGTATATACCGAGAGTATAACTGCAGCTCTTTACTGACAGTATATACGAGTAAATCTAAGACTTGAAATTATAAGTGTTAATGCTATCCAGATGATGAATTTGAATGTGGTTGATATGATTTTAATTCTGTTTGAGAACTGATGAATTGATTGGGATTCTGATTGAAAAATGATGATTTTTAAAATTTAGTTGAAATATAATAACTTGACCAAAACCGCAATGAGGATGAATGGGACGAGTCCCTGTAATGATAAATGATGATAATGATTTCAACAAATCACTATGAGATTAGTGGATTGTGCTGTCAAAGTACTACTGTTAACACTTGACTCGGTATATCAAGTTAAGGGATGACAAATTGAAAACTTGCTTGACTGAAATTCCCGTGGAGGAATGTTCAGAAAGAAAAAATTTCGATCTGATGGACCATTATCGTGTTAAAGATATGAATGATATGATCTGAAATGAATTTATTTAATGATGAGTTCTATATAAGGGATATTTATCCCCGTATTCTGTTGGGTTGACCAGAATATAAGGAACCCTAGAATAAATTGGATCTTAAGAAAAAGAGTTGTCCTCTACTTGGTGAGATGAGGACATCTCACACTTTTTTAAGTGGGGTAGAATGTAAGATTCCTCCCCAGCCTTCGAGGCATACAGGAGTAAGAATCTCCCTTTTTGATCTTAAAATTATTCCCTCTCAAAAATAAAAGAAAGATTCTGTTTAAAAAAAAAGGAAGACCCTTTCCCTAGAATACTTCTCAGGAGTCACGCTGTTTTAAGGATTCAGAACAATGAGTTCAGAAGTGAAAATCGGTGTTTTGGATACCAAGGTTTTGGTCTTCATTCGAGTACGGCACAAAAGAAGTTCTTTATCTATTGGGGAGTTTAAGAAGTTATCCCCCAGATATTGTGAGCCTTATCTGACTTCAAAGAAAGTAAGTAACTTAGCTTACGAGCTTCTTTTATCTCCTCATCTCAAAGTTCTTAATGCCTTCTATAGAAAATTGTGCCAAACCCAAATCATGGAAAGACGGTAAAACTTCAGTGGCAAGCTACCGTTGGCTTCTAAGTTACGCTAGCTCCTTCCTTTATATAAGTCGTAACTTTTACTTGTCGCTCACAGTAATCTTACTCCCATCGATCTCCTTTCTTCCTAATCTCCTTCATGGCTTGGCAACAAGAATTAGTTTTATCCATAATGATTCCTCACCTTCAAGACGCAAGTGAGTCCGTGAAGAAGGATTTTATAGAACAGTATGAGCGCTCACTTTTCCCTCACTTAGGAACTTCTGTAGCGCAGACCAAATGGCGGACCTATCAAGACATAACTAGGGTAACACCCTGGGGTCAGCAGCACTTTCGCAACAATGTCCGCTTGGCCATGGTTATTGAAGCCTTGGGTTTGGGTCCCCGATACTACTGCGTCATGAGATCAAGGCATCCTGGGTTTTCTGAGCGGGTCTTCTTATTGGCGTGTTTTCTTCCTCATGAGAAGATATGCCTTTACCCCGTTTTTGGCTTGCCTCTCAGAGGTCCTTTTGTTAGAACACCTCATACCACTGAGATAGGCGCAGCAATAACCCACAGAATCATTCCCATAGATGAGTTACCTTATACTTGTGCAGCTTGTGAGGACTGCTTTTGTGATCATATGATGGACGGGCTTATGGAAGTGTAAAGAGTTCTTCTATCTTTACTGTATAAGTTCCGAGAATGAATAAAGTTTAAATCTTGTTCTTATCTTGAATCTTGCTCTCTTTGAGACTTTTTCTGGTGGTTAATCCTGATTTAAATTTTTCTCTAAGTCTCATAATTCGTGCATCTTGCGAAATTATCCCAGTTTGCGAGATGAGGACATCTCGCGTTTTTTAAGTGGGGTAGAATGTAAGATTCCTCCCCCACCCCCTTTTTGATGTCTAGTATCTTTCCCTGTAATCAATCCCTCTTCAGAAATATAAAGACCTTGTTTCTATCTGTTTTAGCCTAGAGAGAGAAAAATATTCTAGAGAGAGAATATTCAGATTTTGAATATTTTTGGATAGAAAAATATCTCTTCTAATTCAGATGAGTTCCCTTGAAACAGAAATTCAAAAAGAATTTTCCAATGTGCAATTGGAATTAATTGAAAATAGCTATAAAGAACCTTAGCCTAAGGGTCTAGATTTTCAGAAATCTTTAGACTATGGTCCAATTAAGGCTCCTATGGACCAATAGCATCAATCCATGTGTAGGGAGGAGATAAATCCAACTTGTAAAAAGAAAATACCCAAAAATGAGTAAATGCTCACATGAGGTGAAGAGTTGAAAATGTACAAGGTTTATTAGTAAAAAACTATGAGCAATATTAAAAATATGATATATGTAAGGAAGGGGAATTCTTTAAAGGAGGTGCATATTTCACATAAGATGAAGAGTTGAAAATGTACAAGGTTTATTAGTAAAAAATTATGAGCAATATTAAAAGTATGACATATGTAAGGAAGAAGAGTTCTTTAAAGGAGGTGCATATTTCACATAAGATGAAGAGTTGAAAATGTACAAGGTTTATTAGTAAAAAAATTATGAGCAATATTAAAAGTATGACATATGTAAGGAAGGGGAGTTCTTTAAAGGAGGTGCATATTTCACATAAGATGAAGAGTTGAAAATGTACAAGGTTTATTAGTAAAAAAATTATGAGCAATATTAAAAGTATGACATATGTAAGGAAGGGGAGTTCTTTAAAGGAGGTGCATATTTCACATAAGATGAAGAGTTGAAAATGTACAAGGTTTATTAGTAAAAAACTATGAGCAATATTAAAAATATGACATATGTAAGGAAAGGGAGTTCTTTAAAGGAGGTGCATATTTCACATGCTTGAATGAGTTTTAAACTCATAAAAATTGAGATATTTCATCTCTCCTCTCTCCTCATTTAAGTCTAGTTCCAAAAAGGTAGCTTAACTGACCTAAAAATGGTCAAATATTGACCAAACTGATTTAGAAAATTCTAGAATCAGTTTGTTTGGTTAGGAGCTCAATTTTTCCTATAAATAGAAGCCTCCCCCTTGTTGAAAAATATATAGTGTTTATGCATCGTTACTCTACTCCACCTAAGCCAAGAACTGTGAATTCATTTAATAATTCACTAGTTTTTGGAGCTTCCCTCTTTCTTCAATCCCCATTAGTGGCTCCATCAACATACTTAACCAATTGATTGGTTGGGGGCCTCTACCGTGAACAAAGAATCAAGCAAGTTGTAAGGTAATTAGTGAATATTCATCTTTCTATAATTTCTCAATGTTTCTCTCTTCTCAACCCCTCTCAAGCTTGAGAAGTTTAATTGGTATGGTTTTTTTTTAATGCTATTGAAGTTTGAATAGTAGTGAAGAGTTACATAATGCTATTGAAGTTAATTTTCATTTATGTTTAAATTCTAATGATTTTTATGTAAATTCTCTCTCTCACTCAAGAAATGGTCATACTCATGAACCGTTCTCAATCCAAATCAAGCTTTTCATAAAGCTTTTCCTTAACCCAAGATTAAGCTATGCTTGAGGCCAAATTAATGGTTTTTTTTCTATGCTTTTAGTTTATGTATATTAATGATTCAATCCATTATGGATTGATAATCCAATTAGAGATTATTTTAATTATTTTCTTAATGATAAGCATTATCCCTTAGAAAAATTGAGATTTATCAGTCATAGCAGCGGAGCTATGGCAAAATTTTTATAAAAATTATGCATAAAATAATCTCATTCAAAGCATAAAAAGAGGACTTCCTACCATATTCTAGGAATTATCATCCTAGATTAATTGAAATAATTTCATTACAATCATGGAGAAATTGAATTTTAATATTAGGCATAATGGATAAATTTTTATATCAAAAGTGTTATTTTTACCATTTTTATTTCATGCATAGAAGTATGCATAATGGAAAAATTTTTATATCAAAAGTGTTACTTTTATCATATTGGATTTCATGCATAGAGGTATGCATAAAAGTTGATTATTTTATTATAAAAGTGTGACTTTTATCATAATTGAATTTCATGCATATAGGTATGCATAAAAGATATTCTTTTTATACTAAAAGTGTGATTTTTCTCATAAATGGATTTTATGCTTAACTTAGATGCATAAGAGAAATTTTTTTATTCTAAAAGTGTAATTCCTACCAAATTGAATTTATGCATAAGAAGATGCATAAAAGATTGATTTTTTAATTCAAAAGTGTCATTCTCATCTAAATTGAATTTATGTATAGAAAAATGCATAAAAGATTAAAATTTAATTCAAAAGTGTCATTTTCATTAAAAATGAATTTATGCATAGGAAGATGCATAAAAGATTGATTTTACTTTGAAAGTATTAATCTCCTTAAATAGAATTTATTCATAAATAAATGTGTAAAGAAATCTTATATCAAATGTAAGAATTCTCTTGTATTCTATAAATAGATAAGAGATGTGATAGGATGTGATAAGAGATGTGATAAGATGCTTATGAAATAAGTTAGGAGGTGATAAGAGATGTGATAAGTGGTGTGATAAGAGGTGATAAGATGCTTATGAAATAAGTTAGGAGGTGATAAGATGAATTAAGATGTGTATGGGGGGATGAGGTAAGAAGTGTATGTGATAGGATAAGATGTATATGGGTTGTGATAGGGCGAGAATGGATGTGATGTAAAAGATTAGATGTGAAGGTATATGGGGTTATATAAATGGGAATGTGAAAATGGATGTATGTATGTGGATGTGTGGATATGGAGATGGGAGTGTGGATGTATGAACATGAAAATGGATATATGCATGAAGATGTATATGCATAGATGTAAATGGGGATGTGAAAATGGAGGTAAGCATGTAGATGTGGATGCATGTATGTGAATGTGAATGTAGATGTGAATGTGGAATGTGGATGTATAGATGTGGATGTATGGGAATGTGGATGTGGATGTATGTGAATGTGAATGTAGATGTGGATGTATAGATGTGAATGTGGAATGTGGATGTGGATGTATGTGAATGTGAATGTAGATGTGGATGTATGCGAATGTGAATGTAGATGTGAATGTGGAATGTGGATGTATAGATGTGGATGTATGGGAATGTGGATATGGATGTATGTGAATGTGAATGTAGATGTGGATGTATAGATGTGAATGTGGAATGTGGATGTGGATGTATGTATGTATGTGGATGTAGATGTGGATGTATGGATGTGTATGTATGAATGTGGATATGGGATGTGGATGTATAAATGAGGATGTGAAAATGGAGGTAAGCATGTAGATGTGGATGCGTGGATGTGAATGTGGATGTGGATGTGGATGTGGATATGGATGTGTATGTATGAATGTGGATATGGGATGTGGATGTATAAATGAGGATGTGAAAATGGAGATAAGCATGTAGATGTGGATGTATGGATGTGAATGTGGATGTGGATGTGGATGTATGGATGTGGATATGGATGTGAATATATGATATGTGATGTGAAGGAATCTGAAGTGAAGAGATGGAAAAGGAGGTGATTGGATGAGTACACATATACATGGAATGTGGAATAAGTAATGTGGATTAATGAGGGATAATGTGGAAAAATGAGAGTTAATATAGAAATTGTATTTGTAAACTGTTTGTAAATGCTGTTTGTAAATGGCTGTTTTATGTCAAGAATGCTGGGGAAGCATTTTGACCGTCTTGTGATTAAGGTCGTGGAGACCTAACTGATAAAGTTGCAACTGCTGACGGAGAGTCAATGGAGGACGTCTCGCGTAGCAAGGTCGACCGAGGTCTTGACCAGCCTCGGTTCGATTAAAATGGTGAGCTTCCGGTACGGTGGATGAGGGACCAAGGAAGCGGCCTATGAGTGAAGCGCTAGGTCACCTGCGAAGGATCCTAGAGGGTGCTGACCATACGGTGCTCGGGCTCTGGGTCGCCTAGGATACCCACGCGTGCGTCGAGGAAGATATTGGAACAAGGAGTAAGAGTTGTTTTGTGAAACCGGGCATGGATCTGGTTGACTGACCTTGCTGGTCCTCAACGGATGAGTCCATGGCTCTTTTATATGGATCTGTTGGTTGATCTTGCTGATCTTCAACGAGAGTCCATCTTGATAAATGATTATATTGCCGAGTATTATGGGCTAGGAACTATGGAAACGGCCTCTGAGTGGACAGGTGGTGAGCGTTCTAGTTGCCAATGATGCCATAGATACTCTGATGATGAAGGAATGATGAGAAATTTGAGAATCAACCGGATAATTTGGAAGACTGTGATCAGTGGTACTATGGTTTCATTAAAGGATTGTTTTAAAGTTAGCTGATGCTAAGAATAAGGCAATTTCATATTGGGTGTGTAAGTGGTGTGCCTAATTTTATGTTTGCATGAACTTCCGGCTAGGGGGCCTTGGAACTCTTTTCCTTGGTACCCGGGACAAAACCTAACCAAATTCCAAATTGGATCCCATCACTACAGTGGTTGGGCGGTTGGCTAACCCATGGGATCGGATGGGGTTAGGCTGGACTGATGGATCCGTAAACCGAGACTCAATTTCTGTTATTACGATAGATGAAGTAAGTCCCGGATAGTAATTGTTCTATGGATAGGAATCAACGGCTGTGCCTCTTGATGGGGAAAAAAGCGTTGATCCCAATGATCCAAGTGCAAGTTTCTTCCTTGATCCGACCGAGTATCTTTATAGGTGCAGTTGGATCAGCGTGATCAGTAATGATCTTGACTACGTTAGAGTAAAAAAATTATCCTGGTGGAATCGCCCGTGCTTTCCGGGTAAGGGAAGTTTTTTCCGGGTTCGGTTTTGGAAAAACCGACGGATTAGTCTCTTGTCCGGATATCCGTGGACGAGGCCCCGAATGTGGGACCCCTGTCCCGTGCGAGAAGTGCTACTTCCGCTGCTAGTACCCGAATCCGTTGCTCGGTGGGAACAGGGGGATCTCACAACAGCCCCTCTCAAGCTCATGATGTACTGCCATAGATGAAGATGTAGATGAGCTTGGGCTATCAAAGCTCTCAACACTCCCCCTCAAGCTCATCCCACGTACTCCCAACATAGTACTACGGAAGTACTCAAGCTTCTCCCTGCTAAGTGGCTTTGTAAAGATGTCGGCCACCTGCTCTTCAGTCTTCACATACTGTAGATCCACTGTACCATCTAGCACCTTCTCTTTGACAAAGTGATAATGGACCTCTATGTGTTTGGTCCGCGCATGAAACACTAGATTCTTGGCCAACTGTATGCTGCTCATGTTGTCACAATGAATGACAACTTTGCCATCAATAGGCTCACCCAAATCTGCCAAGAGATTCTTTAACCATATTCCTTCAAAAGTAGCATGGCTGCACCCCTGTATTCAACCTCTGTACTAGATAAAGCAACAGTAGGTTGCTTCTTGCTACTCCAACTCACCACGGCACTTCCAAGTGTAAAGGCATAACCACTAGTAGAACTCCTGTCATATGAGCTACCTGCCCAATTAGCATCTGTGTAGCCATGTATATCCAAGCCTTTACCACTCTCATAAAGAATACCATAATGTGCAGTGGTCATTACATATCGCATAATACGTCTCACTGCATCCAAATGAGGTTTTATGGGGCTCTGCATAAATTGGCTTACTAGCCCCACAGCATAACTCAAATCCGGGCATGTGATAGTCATGTAAATGAGACTATCTTTCTGTACATAGATGGATCATCCAACTCCTCACCAAAATCATCCCGCAACTTCACATTTTGCTCCAAAGGTGTACTCATTGGCTTACACCCTGTCATCCCATACTTTGCCAACATATCCAATGCATATTGGCATTGCACTAACCATGTACCTGCATGGTCTTTGATCACTTCAATTCCAAGAAAGTATCTCAACTCACCCAAGTCTTTCATGTCAAACTGCCCACTCAATGCTTTCTTGACATGCATCACATCTGTAGCATGATCTCCTGTGACAATCAAGTCATCCACATAGATGACAAGTAAAACAATCCCATAATCTGTTTTCTTCACATAGAGTGAAGAATCTGCTGTAGAAACCTAAAATCCAAGGGAGATAAGATATCTACTCATCTTATCACTCCAAGCACGAGGTACTTGCTTCAAACCATATAAAGCTTTCTTCAATTTGCATACATGAGTGGGATACTTTGGGGTGTACATATCCTTCTCGCTGTGCCATATACACTTCCTCTTGTAGATCATCATTTAGAAATGCATTTTTCACATCCATTTGATGCATTTCCCAACCATTTGCTGCAGCCATAGCAATGACTGCTCTCACTGTTCCCATCTTTGCCACTGGACTAAATGTTTCATCATAGTCCAAACCTTGGGTTTGTGCATAACCCTTAGCTACCAATCTTGCTTTATGGCGTTCAATGGAACCATGTGACTTGCATTTCACTTTGTAAACCCATTTGCAACCAATAACATTTTTGTCCTATGGTAATGCAACCAAATCCCATGTTTCATTATGAACCAATGCGTCCATCTCAACATCCATTGCTTTCTCCCATACATGCTTTCCAATAGCTTCTCTATAGCATGTAGAATCCACATGCTTCACCAAAGAGGTCATATATGCATAATGCATAGCAAAATCACGATATGTCAACCTGTCAACTTGATATCTGACCCTTTGGGATCTCCGCAATGCATGCAGATCACTCTGAACACCTGTCACTCTAGTATGTGGTGGCACATATCTATCCTGCCTTGCACCAGGTGTGCGTAAAACAGGTATGCCAAGTTCCTCATCCAAATTCTCTAAACTTGACGACTCATAACCTGTAATTCCAATTCCTTCAACCTTCTTCTTTCCTTTATCCACAGCACTACTCCCAGTGCTCACACTCTCATGCCTCAAGCGTCCTGACCATGGACGTACAGTGCTACTCTCTGACTCTGCTGGCCCAGACATAGAAGTAGAACTAGAACTTGCTTGTGGCAAGTTCACATGCACATCAGCTTCAAGAGAATCAATGACACCCTCATCCTTTGCTTTATACCAACTAGCAAGCTCATCAAACACCACATCTCGTGAGATAACCACTTGCCTAGTTTGTGGATTGTAACATTTGTATGCCTTACGATCTTGTGCATATCCAACAAACATACACTTTTCTACCTTGGGATCCAACTTCCTCCTTCTCTCATCAGGCACATGTACATAAGCTATGCATCCAAACACTTTGAGGTGTCCAATGTCTGGCCTAAAACCTGTAAGCCGCATCTCTGGCGTACTTCCATGTATGGCTGCGAGTGTCTTATTCAGTATATACACTGCAGTGGCACATGCTTCTGCCCAATAATAATCTGGCATGCTCTTTTCATTGAGCATTGCCCTAGCCACTTCACAAATGACTCTATTCTTTCTCTCAGCAACACCATTTTGCTGAGGTGTATACTTGCAAGTTAATTGCCTTCTTATGCCATGCTCTCTCAATAAATACTCAAAAGCATGTGAGGTGTATTCACCACCTCCATCTGTCCTCAAACACTTTACCCAAGAGACATATTGCTTCTCTGCAAAAGCTTTGAAATCCATAAACTTTCCCAACACTTCACTTTTCTCTCTAAGAAAGTAAATCCATGTCATTCTGCTGAAATCATCAATAAATGTCACATAATATAAACTGCCTTTAATGGATGGGTTTTGTGCAGGACCCCATACATCGCTATGTACTATCTCAAGTGGCCTGCTACTCATGTTGCCTTCTCTAGGAAACCGCAACCTCACCTGCTTTCCAAACTGACAGGCTTCACAAACATGCATATTCCCATCATACTTGAATCTAGGCAGCCTACTAACAATGCCTCTTGCCTGCATGTTCTTTAACCTTTGTATATTCACATGTCCAATCCTCTTATGCCACATATCAATGTCCTGTACCACATTTTGGCTTTAAGAGAACATGGCTGATTTCAACTCAGGAATCCCAGCATCTAGCTTAAACAACCTGCCTTCTTTCTTGCCTTTAGCAATGACTCTACATCCATTCTTGAAATCCTCAACGAAGCAACCATGCTCGTTGAAACGAACCTGTAATCCCTATTCCACCATTTGACCAAACTTTTTGTAATAGAAGGCACATATAATACATCTGACATAGATTTTGTTTCACCATTGTGCATAACCAATGGTACACTTCCAACATGTGTAATGGCATGTTGAGTATCATCTC
This sequence comes from Cibotium barometz, assembly GCF_041138505.1. Taxonomy (NCBI): domain Eukaryota; kingdom Viridiplantae; phylum Streptophyta; class Polypodiopsida; order Cyatheales; family Cibotiaceae; genus Cibotium; species Cibotium barometz. The sequence goes on along the minus strand of NC_141054.1, from coordinate 60,100,662 downwards.
CTGTCTCCACATAGCCTTTCACATCCATAGGCTTCATATGCTCAAACCATTCACCATGACAAGTCATATGGTTTGATGCTCCAGAGTCTATATACCAAGTGTCATGATTTTCAGCATTTGTCATCATAGATCCCATAACATGTTTCATGGCAAACAAGTGATTTGCACTACCATCATTACTGCTTTTGATATATAATTTCCACCATGTTGTGCATAATGTCCACCATGTTGTGCTCTACCCCCTCTCAAATCATTTTGTTTGCAGAAACAATCACGTGCCATATGACCAAATTTTCCACAATAATGGCATTCCACATCTCGCATAGATGTTTGTTGGCCTTGCCAACGTCCTCTACCATGAGGATTACCTCTGCCTCTCTGAGGTGTATATCCACGACCACCTCTAGCACCATATGTAGTCTAAAAATTCTATTGTGGTGACCTGTCCTGCCATCCACGACCATTACCATGTCCACGTGATGCGAATCTCCCCTTGCCTCTAGATCCTCTTTGTGAATAGAAAGCCTGATTTCTGCCATTATCATCATGGCTAGTAGATGCATCATGAAAAGTGTCACTGAGTTTTATTTCCTCAACAAGCAAGAGTGAAACCAACTCATCAAAATCTGGTAAACCTGTACTCCAAACCGAGATAGATGTATCAAAAGATTTATACTCCTTGCCAAGACCACACAAGGTAATGTCTACCAAATCCTCATCAAGCATGGGGGCATTGATTGTTGCCAATGCATCTGCATACTTCTTTATCTCTTGTACATAATCATGGATGCTCTTTCTATTCTGTTTCACATTATGAATCTATTGTCGCAATTGAGACTTGCGAGCACTAGTATCTGTATCAAACAACTTTACCAATGTATCCCATGCATCCTTGGGATTCTCAGCATCATGTATGTGTATAAGTATAGCATCCGAAATACATATAGACAGATAATGCAACACTTTGTATGCTCTTTCTGACCATTGCTTATTTTATGAGCTATAACCTGCTCTGCTATGTAGGTTGTCAGGACTCTGGCTCAGCACCTGTAATAAGAGTCCAAAAACCTTTTCCCTTTAGAAAACTTTTGATCCTGTACTTCCATGCGTGGAAGTTCTTCCTATCCAACTTTTCACCCACAATTTGTACTGGATTATCCGACATATTTGCTCAATGAAATGCACCTTCCACACACATCCAAATATGTAAACAAGCCTTCCTTAGCTCAACCACACTCTAATGAGTGTTCCAGATACTCCAGAGTAGTCAACAAACTTCAATTTTGATGTAGAAAATCAAACTGTATACATCCAAAAGGAACTGGTTTACGCAGTCCAAGTACCCTGCTTTTGATGCGCTTTTTGAGGCTCAAAATTGCAATGTAGTGGTTCAATTAAGTGTGGATACTTGATTTGACACCTAAACAACCTCAATGTTGCATATCAACACCATCCAAGATGCGTACATACCAATTTTGTCAAACCCCCTTCTCTGTTTTCAAGAAAAACCAAAAAAACCAGTAGTAAATTTGCTCTAATTTCTTCAATCCTTGTCCAAATTCAGAGACCAAGCATTCATTAGCTTAGCAATGATGTCCACTAACTCCATGTAAAAGTAATTAGACCAATTGTTTAAGACCAGAGAGTAATTAGTCAATTAATCACACTCTGTTTCACTGAACTCAATAGACAGCCTGTTTCATCAGCTCATTTCCAGCTCCATAAGGCATAATTGCTCAAGCAAATCATGTAGCCTCCTCCTCACTAGTGTGAATCACAAATTTGCTAAGCCAATTTGGAAGTTAACCAGTCACATCAGTTGATTTGAGTCCTCCACTTAGCAAAAAATTGAAAAAGTACTCTGTTTCTGCATACCAAGCTGCGTCGCCTGCTCGTCCTGAGGGATTTTGGGCTGATTTAATTGTCAATTGATGGCATATATTGATGCTCAACACTCCTATGCAAGTGTACAACCCATCAATGGTATGATTTTTACAAAAAACTAGGATTAATTTCATCAAAAGTTCTCTACAGTCATTCTTCTAACTGTTTTTTGACTCAAGTTTAATTTTTGCAAACACCTAGGAGAAAGAAATGAATGGGTACTACCACAATCAAAAGCTGAAATGGCTTACCGTGATGAGTGGCTGGGGTTTGGATTACACCAAATTGTTTATTCGGACCCTGGTGTTCTACTGCCGCATGGACGGTGGCGCGCTCTTCTTCAGCCATTTCCAAGGTCGGTTCTTCACTTATAATATAGGCGGTCCTAGCAACAACTGCTCCTCTGTGCGGCCTCTGCCATGCCCACCGCCTCTTGCACCTTGGTGGATAGGGATTCCACGGCCTTGATTTCCTCTGCTACCTTGGGAAAATGATGTTGCCATCTTGGGACAGTTGGCTCTAAAGTGTCCCGGCTCATTGCACTTAAAACACAGAGGGCCTTCTCTGGAAGAAGCAGCATACGAGCGGGGGACAAAAGAGTTGCCTTGTCGCCCTCTGTTGTAGTAGGGGAAATTCTATTGGGGTTTCTTGTAGGGTTGATCTTTAGGATTTGCCTCAGGGGGGTAAGACCTCTTTTGATGCTTAGGTTTGTCAGTCTTCATTTCTTTCACAAGGGGCTTTGCTCGTATGAGAGCATCCTGTAATGTGCTTGGCCTCATTGCTTCAAGGTGGGAATCTAAGGGTTCATTTAACCCTTGGCAGAAACGAGCCACTTGCTGGGAAGTAGTCATAGCTGGGGCATACTTTTGAAGAGTGATAAATTTGGAATAGTAGTCCTCAAGAGTTAAGCTGCACTGCCTAAGACTAAAAAACTCATTCATCTTTATGGATTCATGAGATGGGGGAAGATATCTTTCCTGCTCGATGTCTTCCCACGTTTGAGAATGATCGATGACTTCCTTGTCTCACGGCACCACTGTTTCCACCAGAGTTTAGCATCTCCGACGATGAGGTGAAATCGTGCAAGCATAGACTGATTTGCTACTCCAGTACCGTCGAGACAGAGAAATAATCGTCCATTGCCTCAATCCAGACGTCAGCATCCTTCTCAACCTTTGAACCTTCTCCTTTAAAGGAGGGAGGTTGCATTTGCTTGAGCAGGAGCTTCTTCTCCTGGGTATCAATGTAAAGTGCATTGGGAAGTGGAGAGTGATCATCCTGGCCATCATTGTAAAAATAATTTTAAGGTTACAAGATTCATATTTGCACAACGCTTATTTTTTGAGAGTAAAACATTGAAATCATTTTATTTCTAAATATTTACAAGGACGAGTTTTATTACAAAGATCTGAGACTAATATAATTAGTCTTATTTTCCATCAAGGGAAATTCCTAAGCTTGACTATGACATATGGGTAGAGCGGTCCACATAGGTGAAATATGGGGGTTCTGCTGTAGTTTCTACTAAGACTCTAAAAACTGATGGTAAGGGTGGTAGACTCTGGACTGGGGTAGGTCCCAACACAACTACTCTATCAGCAGGTAAGATCTGCATCACTTGTTCATACACCCAGTGATCCTGAGGTATGCGAATCCTATCTATAGTCACAGAGGTGTCGGCCCTAGGGGTACCGACGAACCAAAATAAACGGATCATCTTCCACTTTTCAATCCAACGAATCATCCGCTTTAGGTCGGTGGTAAGGTTCCCAATTCGATCTGCTCAGATGAAGAAATATCTCGGCTCACGACTCCAGAAATATCTACCGCATTCTCTTTCAATACGAGAGAAATGAGGGAGGGACATCTTCTCTAGTATATCTGCACCATGGTGTCACGGAACTCAAAATTTGAGGAGTGACTTAGCAGTCTCGAAGATGCATTGGAAAACTAGAAACTTCGAGTAGGCATCTTCCTCTTCCTACAATCATTCAAACATCAATTCAACTTGTTTGTTTTAGTAGGATGTTTTTATTAATTAGCATTATGTGGTAAAACATTCATTGCAAAACAATCCTTAAATAGGAGCTAAGATCGTCTCTGATACCAATTGTAAGGTTCCCCCCTTCTAAAATAGGAGAAACACTTAAGATAGTCTACTAAGTCTTAACTTGGAGAAAATTTTCTATTTATCGACACCTTGATCATGTAGAGATTCAAGGATATGATTCATAGGTAAGACCTAGACCTATCGCGCAGGGGAAGCGTGATCTTCTAAAAGTCAAATCACCCATAGGGTAATTTATCATAAATTGGGCAACTACTAGACTTGATTTCTAGAGGCAACGCTTTTTTCCTCATCCATGCAAGGCACAGCCACACTGACCTAGTCTTCTAGAATAGAGTTGCCCAAGAACCTAATTATCTAGCATAGGGCTTTCACTGGTGGAAGGCTACCCGACTAATCGGGTCCACCCGTCCTCCGTAGGATGGTGCCATCGGGGCATTCCATCCTCCCACTTTCCACCCTACTCACGCGTCAATTTGTTTTCTAATTAATCCTACCACATTGTTTGACATAAATAAACATGTTCCTTAATTAAGACCCTTTTCACAAGGTTTGTTAAAATAGCCTTTTTACACAATACAATCATGCCAAAGACAAGATATATATATAAAAAGTTTATACATGAATCAATTTCATACAAGCCAAACCGGCTCTCTTATTCTTTTCCTTTATTCTGTCGATGATCTAGAATTCGGCCTTCCAGCCTCTACATGCTGGGAAAACATGCTGGGAAAACCCTACGAGACCATACACCTCATCGTCGGCTCGCGAGGACTCAAGCCGTCCTGTCGCCCTCTCAGGCTCCATCACTCGATCCTCCCGCCTCTCATAGGAATGTTTGCACACTAGGGTGGGCTTATTCACCACACTAGCCTGGGCCCTCAAAACTAGGCAGCATCATAATCTCTCACCTCAATCGACGAACCTTTTTCTCCCAATGGTATGAGGGATACCTTGGGCCATTCCCGAGATTTACTAACGACGCCGCCTGACTACACAAGCATGGAACGGAGTTAGCGTTGAAGCCAGGAAAAACTTGCACTCTTTAACGATAACAATTTCAATGCAATTTATTGAATACAGCATCACACAATTCATAACTTCATACAATTTTATGTCATTATTTTAAAAGGAAAAGATACACATTTATTAGCACTAATATATTTTAAAAAAATCTTTTTTAAAATATAACCAAGCTAACCTGGCCACCCACCATTTCTTTGAGGAGCTTGAAAAGGGAGGATTGGAGCCGCATCGCGAGAGCATCTTCCCTAATCTCGTTGTTGCGCGCTCCTCTCGAGGTAATATTCTGACGTTTTTGGGATGGGTCCATCTTGGATGTCGTCTTGTAGGGCTCGCTGTCGTGGTCGAAATGCTTCAGTCGGAACTCAATTCTGTGATCATTTGCTCACCGTATGAGCAAAAGCCTATTGTGAGATCCCTGTTCCCACCGAGCAACGGATTCGGGATACTGGCAGCGGAAGTAGCACTTCTTGCGCGAGGCAGGGTCCCACACTCGGGGCCTCGTCCATGGATATCCGGACAAAAGACTAATCCGTCGGTTTTTCCAAAACCAGGCCCGGAAAAAAACTTCCCATATCCGGAAAGCATGGGCGATTCCACCAGGATAATTTTTACTCGAACGTAGTCAAAACCCTTACTGATCAAACAGATCCGACTGTATCTATAAAGATACTTGGTCAGATCAAGGAAGAAACTTGCACTTGGATCATTGGGATCAACGCTTTTTTCCCCACCAAGGAGGCACAGCCATTGATTCCTATCCATAGAACAATTACTATCCGGGATTTACTTTATCTATCGTAATAACAGAAATTGAGTCTCGATTTACGGATCCATCAGTCCAGCCTAACCCCATCCGATCCCATGGGTTAGCCAACCGCCCAACCACTGTAGTGATGGGATCCAATTTGGAATTTGGTTAGGTTTTGTCCCGGGTACCAAGGAAAAGAGTTCCAAGGCCCCCTAGCCGGAATTTCATGCAAACATAAAACTAGCCACACCACTTACACACCCAATATGAAAATTGCCTTTTTCTTAGCATCAGCTAACTTTAAAACAATCCTTTAACGAAACCATAGTACCACTGATCACAATCTCCCAATTTATCCAGTTGATTCATAATTTCCCATCATTCCTTCATCAGAGTATCTATGGCATCATTGGCAACTAGAACGCTCACCACCTGTCCACACAGAGGCCGTTTCCATAGTTCCTAGCCCATAATACTCGGCAATATAATCACTTATCAAGATGGACTCTCGTTGAAGATCAGCAAGATCAACCAACAGATCCATATAAAAGAGCCATGGACTCATCCGTTGAGGACCAGCAAGGTCAGTCAACCAGATCCATGCCCGGTTTCACAAAACAACTCTTACTCCTTGTTCCAATATCTTCCTCGACGCACGCGTGGGTATCCTAGGCGACCCAGAGCCCGAGCACCGTATGGTCAGCACCCTCTAGGATCCTTCGCAGGTGACCTAGCGCTTCACTCATAGGCCGCTTCCTTAGTCCCTCATCCACCGTACCGGAAGCTCACCATTTTAATCGAACCGAGGCTGGTCAAGACCTCGGCCGACCTTGCTACGCGAGACGTCCTCCATTGACTCTCCGTCAGCAGTTGCAACTTATCAGTTAGGTCTCCACGACCTTAATCACAGACGGTCAAAATGCTTTCCCAGCATTCTTGACATAAAACAGCCATTTACAAACAGCATTTACAAACAGTTTACAAATACAATTTCTATATTAACTCTCATTTTTCCACATTATCCCTCATGCAATCCACATTACTTATTCCACATTTCATTTATATGTGTACTCATCCAATCATATCATTTTCCATCTCTTCACTTCAGATTCCTTCACATCACATATCATATATTCACATCCATATCCACATCCATACATCCACATCCACATCCACATTCACATCCATACATCCACATCTACATGCTTATCTCCATTTTCACATCCTCATTTATACATCCACATCCCATATCCACATTCATACATACACATCCATATCCACATCCATATCCGCATTCATACATACACATCCATATCCACATCCACATGCATACATTCATTATCACGTCCTCATTCATACATCCACATCCACATACATACATACATACATCCACATCCACATCCACATTCTCATTCACATCTATACATCCATATCTACATGCACATTCACATCCATACATCCACATCTATATCCTCATTCACATCCATACATCCACATTCATGCATCCACATCTACATGCCTACATCCATACATACACATCCACATTTACATCCATGCATCCACATCCACATCCTCATTCACATCCATACATCCACATCCACATCCACATTCACATCCATACATCCACATCTACATGCTTATCTCCATTTTCACATCCTCATTTATACATCCACATCCCATATCCACATTCATACATACACATCCATATCCACATCCACATGCATACATACATCCACATCCACATTCCCATTCACATATATACATCTATATCTACATGCACATTCACATCCATACATCCACATCTATATCCTCATTCACATCCATACATCCACATTCATGCATCCACATCTACATGCTTATCTCCATTTTCACATCCTCATTTATACATCCACATCCCATATCCACATTCATACATACACATCCATATCCACATCCACATGCATACATACATCCACATCCACATTCCCATTCACATATATACATCTATATCTACATGCACATTCACATCCATACATCCACATCTATATCCTCATTCACATCCATACATCCACATTCATGCATCCACATCTACATGCTTATCTCCATTTTCACATCCTCATTTATACATCCACATCCCATATCCACATTCATACATACACATCCATATCCACATCCACATGCATACATACATCCACATCCACATTCCCATTCACATATATACATCCATATCTACATGCACATTCACATCCATACATCCACATCTATATCCTCATTCACATCCATACATCCACATTCATGCATCCACATCTACATGCATACATCCATACATCCACATCCACATTTACATCCATGCATCCACATCTACATCCTCATTCACATCCATACATCCACATTCATACATCCATACATCCACATTCATACATCCACATCCACATCCACATTCACATCCATACATCCACATTCATACATCCACATCCACATCCATACATCCACATTCATACATCCACATCCACATCCACATTCACATCCATACATCCACATTCATACATCCACATCCACATCCACATGCATCTTATCATATCTTATCACTTCCCATATCTTTTATGCATACCTCTATGCATAAAATTCAATTATGCTAAAAGTAACACTTTTATAATAAAATATTCAACTTTTATGCATACCTCTATGCATGAAATCCAATATGATAAAAGTAACACTTTTGATATAAAAACATTATCCTTTATGCATACTTCTATGCATGAAAATGATAAAAGTAACACTTTTGATATAAAAAATTTTCCTTTATGCATCCTTCTATGCATGAAAATTAAAAATGATAAAAATAACACTTTTAATATAAAAAAAATTATCCTTTATGCATACTTCTATGCATGAAAATTAAAAATGATAAAAGTATCACTTTTGATATAAAATTTTTTCTTTATGCATACTTCTATGCATGAAAAATTAAAAAATGATAAAAGTAATACTTTTGATATAAAAATTTTTCCTTTATGCATACTTCTATGCATGAAAATTAAAAATGATAAAAGTAACACTTTTGATATAAAAAAATTATCCTTTATGCATGATATTAAAATTCAATTTCTCCATGATTATAATGAAATTCTTTCAATTAATCTAGGATGATAATTCCTAGAATATGGTAGGAAGTCCTCTTTTTATGCTTTGAATGAAATTATTTTATGCATAATTTTTATAAAAATTTTGCCATAGCTCCGCTGCTATGACTGATAAATCTCAATTTTTTCTAAGGGATAAAGCTTATCATTAAGGAAATAATTAAAATGATCTCTAATTGGATCATTAATCTATAGTGGATTGAATCATCAATATGTATAAACTAAAAGCATAGAAAAAAGCCATTAAATTGGCCTCAAGCATAGCTTAATCTTGGGTTAAGGAAAAGCTTTATGAAAAGCTTGATTTGGATTGAGAACGGGTCATGAGTATGACCATTTCTTGAGTGAGAGAGAGAATTTACATAAAAATCATTAGAATTTAAACATAAATGAAAATTAACTTCAATAGCATTTATTAACTTATGTAACTCTTCACTACTATTCAAACTTCAATAGTATTTGAAAAAAAACCATACCAATTAAACTTCTCAAGCTTGAGAGGGGTTGAGAAGAGAGAAACATTGAGAAATTATAGAAAGATCAATATTCACTAATTACCTTACAACTTGCTTGATTCTTTGTTCACGGTAGAGGCCCCCAACCAATCAATTGGTTAAGTATGTTGATGGAGCCACTAATGGGGATTGAAGAAAGAGGGAAGCTCCAAAAACTAGTGAATTATTAAATGAATTCACAGTTTCTGGCTTAGGTGGAGTAGAGTAACGATGCATAAACACTATATATTTTTCAACAAGGGGGAGGCTTCTATTTATAGGAAAAATTGAGCTCCTAACCAAACAAACTGATTCTAGAATTTTCTAAATCAGTTTGGTCAATATTTGACCATATTTAGATCAGTTAAGCTAACTTTTTGGAACTAGACTTGAATGAGGAGAGAGGAGAGATAAAATATCTCAATTTTTATGAGTTTAAAACTCATTCAAGCATGTGAAATATGCACCTCCTTTAAAGAACTCCCCTTCCTTACATATGTGTCATAATGGAATCATTTTAATATTGCTCATAGTTTTTTTTTTTCTAATAAACCTTGTACATTTTCAACTCTTCATCTTATGTGAAATATGCACCTCCTTTAAAGAATTCCCCTTCCTTACATATGTCATATTTTTAATATTGCTCATAGTTTTTTACTAATAATCCTTGTACATTTTCAACTCTTCATCTTATGTGAAATATGCACCTCCTTTAAAGAATTCCCCTTCCTTACATATGTCATATTTTTAATATTGCTCATAGTTTTTTACTAATAAACCTTGTACATTTTCAACTCTTCATCTTATGTGAAATATGCACCTCCTTTAAAGAATTCCCCTTCCTTACATATGTCATATTTTTAATATTGCTCATAGTTTTTTACTAATAAACCTTGTACATTTTCAACTCTTCACCTCATGTGAGCATTTACTCATTTTTGGGTATTTTCTTTTTACAAGTTGGATTTATCTCCTCCCTACACATGGATTGATGCTATTGGTCCATAGGAACCTTAATTGGACCATAGTCTAAAGATTTCTGAAAATCTAGACCCTTAGGCTAAGGTTCTTTATAGCTATTTTCAATTAATTCCAATTGCACATTGGAAAATTCTTTTTGAATTTCTGTTTCAGGGGAACTCATCTGAATTATAAGAGATATTTTTCTATCCAAAAATATTCAAAATCTGAATATTCTCTCTCTAGAATAATTTTTCTCTCTCTAGGCTAAAATAGTTAGCAACAGGGTCTTTATACTTCTGAAGAGGGTTGATTACAGGGGAAGATACTAGACATCAAAAAGGGGTTGGGGGAGGAATCTTACATTCTACCCCACTTAAAAAACGCGAGATGTCCTCATCTCGCAACTTGTGATAATTTCGCAAGATTCACGAATATGAGACTTAGAAAAAAATTTAATCAAGATTAACCACCAAGATAAGTCTTAAAGAGAGCAAGATTCAAAATACGAACAAGATTTAAACTTTATTCATTCTCGGAACTTATACAGTAAAGATAGAGGAACTCTTTACACTTCCATAAGCCCGTCCATCATATGGTCACAAAAGCAGTCCTCACAAGCTGCACAAGTATAAGGTAACTCATCTATGGGAATGATTCTGTGGGTTATTGCTGCGCCTATCTCAGTGGTATGAGGTGTTCTAACAAAAGGACCTCTGAGAGGCAAGCCAAAAACGGGGTAAAGGCATATCTTCTCATGAGGAAGAAAACACGCCAGTAAGAAGACCCGCTCAGAAAACCCAGGATGCCTTGATCTCATGACGCAGTAGTATCGGGGACCCAAACCCAAAGCTTCAATAACCATGGCCAAGCGGACATTGTTACGAAAGTGCTGCTGACCCCAGGGTGTTACCCTAGTTATGTTTTGATAGGTCCGCCATTTGGTTTGCGCTACAGAAGTTCCCAAGTGAGGGAAAAGTGAGCGCTCATACTGCTCTATAAAATCCTTCTTCACAGATTCACTTGCGTCTTGAAGGTGAGGAATCATTATGGATAAAACTAGTTCTTGTTGCCAAGCCATGAAGGAGATTAAGAAAGAAAGGAGATCGATGGAAGTAAGATTACTGTGAGCGACAAGTAAAAGTTACGACTTATATAAAGGAAGGAGCTAGCGTAACTTAGAAGCCAACGGTAACTTGCCACTGAAGTTTTACCGTCTTTCCATGATTTGGGTTTGACACATTTTTCTATAGAAGGCATTAAGAATTTTGAGATGAAGAGATAAAAGAAGCTTGTAGGCTAAGTCACCTACTTTCATTGAATTCAGATATAAGGCTCACAATATCTGGGGGATAACTTCATATACTCCCCAAGAGATAAAGAACTTCTTTTGGGCCGTACTCGAATGAAGACCAAAACCTTGATATCCAAAACATCGATTCTCACTTCTGAACTCATTGTTCTGAATCCTTAAAACAGGTGGGACTCTTGAGAAGTATTCTAGGAAAAGGGTCTTCCTTTGTTAAACAGAACTTTCTTTTATTTTAGAGAGGGAATAATTATAAGATCAGAAAGGGAGATTCTTACTCCTGTATACCTCGAAGGCTGGGGAGGAATCTTACATTCTACCCCACTTAAAAAGTGCGAGATGTCCTCATCTCGCAAGGTAGAGGACAACTCTTTTTCTTAACATCCAATTTTATTTTGGGGTTCCTTATATTCTGGTCAACCCAGCAGAACACTGGGATAAATATCCCTTATATAGAACTCATCATTAATATTCAGATCATATCATTCATATCTTTAACATGATAATGGTCCATTAGACCGAAAAATTTCCTTCTGAACATTCCTCCACGGGAATTTCAGTCAAGCAAGTTCTCAATTTGTCATCCCTTAACTTGATCTACTGATCAAGTGTTAACAGTAACAATTTGACAGCACAACCCACTAATCTCATAGTGATTTACTGAATTCATTATCATCATTCCAGTTATGAATATCATCACTGGGACTCGTCCCATTCATCCTCCTTGTGGTTTTGTTCAGATTTTTATATTTCAACTAATTTCAAAAATCATCATTTTTCAATTAGAATTTTCAATCAGAATCCAATTCAATTCATCAATTCTCAAACAGAATTAAAAATCATATCAACCACATTCGAATTCATCATCTGGATAGCATTAACGCTTATAATTTCAAGTCTTAGATTTACTCGTATATACTGTCAGTAAAGAGCTGCAGTATACTCTCGGTATATACGGGTAGTCGTGGCTCTTGGAATTTTAAGGTAAATACCATCATGTCTAGGCCTCAAGCAAGTCAGGGATTCTATATAATTGCGGTACTTCCATCTGAAGACCCAATTACCAAATTACGAATTTCAGTTTGAATATCAAATTATATGAATTATATCACACAATTACAACCTTTTTGTGCTTCTTGATAAATTTTTGACATATTTGTCTTCTCAGTTGATCTTTATTAACCAAATGCTCTGATACCAACTGTGAGATCCCTGTTCCCACCGAGCAACGGATTCGGGATACTGGCAGCGGAAGTAGCACTTCTTGCGCGAGGCAGGGTCCCACACTCGGGGCCTCGTCCATGGATATCCGGACAAAAGACTAATCCGTCGGTTTTTCCAAAACCAGGCCCGGAAAAAAACTTCCCATATCCGGAAAGCATGGGCGATTCCACCAGGATAATTTTTACTCGAACGTAGTCAAAACCCTTACTGATCAAACAGATCCGACTGTATCTATAAAGATACTTGGTCAGATCAAGGAAGAAACTTGCACTTGGATCATTGGGATCAACGCTTTTTTCCCCACCAAGGAGGCACAGCCGTTGATTCCTATCCATAGAACAATTACTATCCGGGATTTACTTTATCTATCGTAATAACAGAAATTGAGTCTCGATTTACGGATCCATCAGTCCAGCCTAACCCCATCCGATCCCATGGGTTAGCCAACCGCCCAACCACTGTAGTGATGGGATCCAATTTGGAATTTGGTTAGGTTTTGTCCCGGGTACCAAGGAAAAGAGTTCCAAGGCCCCTAGCCGGAATTTCATGCAAACATAAAACTAGCCACACCACTTACACACCCAATATGAAAATTGCCTTTTTCTTAGCATCAGCTAACTTTAAAACAATCCTTTAACGAAACCATAGTACCACTGATCACAATCTCCCAATTTATCCAGTTGATTCATAATTTCCCATCATTCCTTCATCAGAGTATCTATGGCATCATTGGCAACTAGAACGCTCACCACCTGTCCACACAAAGGCCGTTTCCATAGTTCCTAGCCCATAATACTCGGCAATATAATCACTTATCAAGATGGACTCTCGTTGAAGATCAGCAAGATCAACCAACAGATCCATATAAAAGAGCCATGGACTCATCCGTTGAGGACCAGCAAGGTCAGTCAACCAGATCCATGCCCGGTTTCACAAAACAACTCTTACTCCTTGTTCCAATATCTTCCTCGACGCACGCGTGGGTATCCTAGGCGACCCAGAGCCCGAGCACCGTATGGTCAGCACCCTCTAGGATCCTTCGCAGGTGACCTAGCGCTTCACTCATAGGCCGCTTCCTTGGTCCCTCATCCACCGTACCGGAAGCTCACCATTTTAATCGAACCGAGGCTGGTCAAGACCTCGGCCGACCTTGCTACGCGAGACGTCCTCCATTGACTCTCCGTCAGCAGTTGCAACTTATCAGTTAGGTCTCCACGACCTTAATCACAGACGGTCAAAATGCTTTCCCAGCATTCTTGACATAAAACAGCCATTTACAAACAGCATTTACAAACAGTTTACAAATACAATTTCTATATTAACTCTCATTTTTCCACATTATCCCTCATGCAATCCACATTACTTATTCCACATTTCATTTATATGTGTACTCATCCAATCATATCATTTTCCATCTCTTCACTTCAGATTCCTTCACATCACATATCATATATTCACATCCATATCCACATCCATACATCCACATCCACATCCACATTCACATCCATACATCCACATCTACATGCTTATCTCCATTTTCACATCCTCATTTATACATCCACATCCCATATCCACATTCATACATACACATCCATATCCACATCCATATCCGCATTCATACATACACATCCATATCCACATCCACATGCATACATTCATTATCACGTCCTCATTCATACATCCACATCCACATACATACATACATACATCCACATCCACATCCACATTCTCATTCACATCTATACATCCATATCTACATGCACATTCACATCCATACATCCACATCTATATCCTCATTCACATCCATACATCCACATTCATGCATCCACATCTACATGCCTACATCCATACATACACATCCACATTTACATCCATGCATCCACATCCACATCCTCATTCACATCCATACATCCACATCCACATCCACATTCACATCCATACATCCACATCTACATGCTTATCTCCATTTTCACATCCTCATTTATACATCCACATCCCATATCCACATTCATACATACACATCCATATCCACATCCACATGCATACATACATCCACATCCACATTCCCATTCACATATATACATCTATATCTACATGCACATTCACATCCATACATCCACATCTATATCCTCATTCACATCCATACATCCACATTCATGCATCCACATCTACATGCTTATCTCCATTTTCACATCCTCATTTATACATCCACATCCCATATCCACATTCATACATACACATCCATATCCACATCCACATGCATACATACATCCACATCCACATTCCCATTCACATATATACATCTATATCTACATGCACATTCACATCCATACATCCACATCTATATCCTCATTCACATCCATACATCCACATTCATGCATCCACATCTACATGCTTATCTCCATTTTCACATCCTCATTTATACATCCACATCCCATATCCACATTCATACATACACATCCATATCCACATCCACATGCATACATACATCCACATCCACATTCCCATTCACATATATACATCCATATCTACATGCACATTCACATCCATACATCCACATCTATATCCTCATTCACATCCATACATCCACATTCATGCATCCACATCTACATGCATACATCCATACATCCACATCCACATTTACATCCATGCATCCACATCTACATCCTCATTCACATCCATACATCCACATTCATACATCCATACATCCACATTCATACATCCACATCCACATCCACATTCACATCCATACATCCACATTCATACATCCACATCCACATCCATACATCCACATTCATACATCCACATCCACATCCACATTCACATCCATACATCCACATTCATACATCCACATCCACATCCACATGCATCTTATCATATCTTATCACTTCCCATATCTTTTATGCATACCTCTATGCATAAAATTCAATTATGCTAAAAGTAACACTTTTATAATAAAATATTCAACTTTTATGCATACCTCTATGCATGAAATCCAATATGATAAAAGTAACACTTTTGATATAAAAACATTATCCTTTATGCATACTTCTATGCATGAAAATGATAAAAGTAACACTTTTGATATAAAAAATTTTCCTTTATGCATCCTTCTATGCATGAAAATTAAAAATGATAAAAATAACACTTTTAATATAAAAAAAATTATCCTTTATGCATACTTCTATGCATGAAAATTAAAAATGATAAAAGTATCACTTTTGATAGAAAATTTTTTCTTTATGCATACTTCTATGCATGAAAAATTAAAAAATGATAAAAGTAATACTTTTGATATAAAAATTTTTCCTTTATGCATACTTCTATGCATGAAAATTAAAAATGATAAAAGTAACACTTTTGATATAAAAAAATTATCCTTTATGCATGATATTAAAATTCAATTTCTCCATGATTATAATGAAATTCTTTCAATTAATCTAGGATGATAATTCCTAGAATATGGTAGGAAGTCCTCTTTTTATGCTTTGAATGAAATTATTTTATGCATAATTTTTATAAAAATTTTGCCATAGCTCCGCTGCTATGACTGATAAATCTCAATTTTTTCTAAGGGATAAAGCTTATCATTAAGGAAATAATTAAAATGATCTCTAATTGGATCATTAATCTATAGTGGATTGAATCATCAATATGTATAAACTAAAAGCATAGAAAAAAGCCATTAAATTGGCCTCAAGCATAGCTTAATCTTGGGTTAAGGAAAAGCTTTATGAAAAGCTTGATTTGGATTGAGAACGGGTCATGAGTATGACCATTTCTTGAGTGAGAGAGAGAATTTACATAAAAATCATTAGAATTTAAACATAAATGAAAATTAACTTCAATAGCATTTATTAACTTATGTAACTCTTCACTACTATTCAAACTTCAATAGTATTTGAAAAAAAACCATACCAATTAAACTTCTCAAGCTTGAGAGGGGTTGAGAAGAGAGAAACATTGAGAAATTATAGAAAGATCAATATTCACTAATTACCTTACAACTTGCTTGATTCTTTGTTCACGGTAGAGGCCCCCAACCAATCAATTGGTTAAGTATGTTGATGGAGCCACTAATGGGGATTGAAGAAAGAGGGAAGCTCCAAAAACTAGTGAATTATTAAATGAATTCACAGTTTCTGGCTTAGGTGGAGTAGAGTAACGATGCATAAACACTATATATTTTTCAACAAGGGGGAGGCTTCTATTTATAGGAAAAATTGAGCTCCTAACCAAACAAACTGATTCTAGAATTTTCTAAATCAGTTTGGTCAATATTTGACCATATTTAGATCAGTTAAGCTAACTTTTTGGAACTAGACTTGAATGAGGAGAGAGGAGAGATAAAATATCTCAATTTTTATGAGTTTAAAACTCATTCAAGCATGTGAAATATGCACCTCCTTTAAAGAACTCCCCTTCCTTACATATGTGTCATAATGGAATCATTTTAATATTGCTCATAGTTTTTTTTTTTCTAATAAACCTTGTACATTTTCAACTCTTCATCTTATGTGAAATATGCACCTCCTTTAAAGAATTCCCCTTCCTTACATATGTCATATTTTTAATATTGCTCATAGTTTTTTACTAATAATCCTTGTACATTTTCAACTCTTCATCTTATGTGAAATATGCACCTCCTTTAAAGAATTCCCCTTCCTTACATATGTCATATTTTTAATATTGCTCATAGTTTTTTACTAATAAACCTTGTACATTTTCAACTCTTCATCTTATGTGAAATATGCACCTCCTTTAAAGAATTCCCCTTCCTTACATATGTCATATTTTTAATATTGCTCATAGTTTTTTACTAATAAACCTTGTACATTTTCAACTCTTCACCTCATGTGAGCATTTACTCATTTTTGGGTATTTTCTTTTTACAAGTTGGATTTATCTCCTCCCTACACATGGATTGATGCTATTGGTCCATAGGAACCTTAATTGGACCATAGTCTAAAGATTTCTGAAAATCTAGACCCTTAGGCTAAGGTTCTTTATAGCTATTTTCAATTAATTCCAATTGCACATTGGAAAATTCTTTTTGAATTTCTGTTTCAGGGGAACTCATCTGAATTATAAGAGATATTTTTCTATCCAAAAATATTCAAAATCTGAATATTCTCTCTCTAGAATAATTTTTCTCTCTCTAGGCTAAAATAGTTAGCAACAGGGTCTTTATACTTCTGAAGAGGGTTGATTACAGGGGAAGATACTAGACATCAAAAAGGGGTTGGGGGAGGAATCTTACACCTATAGCGCATGAACCCTTTCTTAAGGCAAAAACCTCATATTAAAGTCTACGCAAATGGGGGGGGAATTGTGAGATGTCCTTAAGATAAAAACGTTTTGCTAAAGGAGACAAGGGCTGAGGGCTGCTGTAAGTCTCTTCACACGGGGGGGAGAAGAGTTAAGGACACTGCCTCCTTAGTAGCAAGAGGGGAATAGAGAAAAATTGCCTTATCTGAAAAGAGGCAAATGAGGGGGTGTGAGAGGGGTGGCTGTACTATAGCAAGTACACTGCATAGGGACAGACGGCGGTACAACAGGGCATCACTGCATAGAAATGCGTGTGGCCTGTGGAGCACCCGAGGGATTTATATAGCTGTGGGGTATGGGTACGGGCGCTGCGCAAAGCAAGGACGAAAGGACGGTGTACCATCAAAGGCTATGGATCAGTGGCCTGCATGGCTCTAGGGAAAAGGTACGGTGTCGGTTATCAGGGAAAGGAGTGGTACACGCATGTACCTTATCTGGTCTAAGGCGGCATGGGTGCCCACGTAGCTCTACTACGTGTGGACCACACAGTGGGCGACCGTCCTTTGGATCATGTCCGGCCATCGTACGGGCACCCTAGTAAGTGTGTATGGTCTAAATTTTGGGGTGGGGTCCCCAAATTTGGGATGCCCACCTCGATTTACGTGCCGGACCGCCCCAGGGGGCAAAAAGTTTTTTTGTCCGGGAGTGAGGGGCTATGAGACCAAGCTACAGAAAACAAAATAAAGATATTACAATATATTACTTTTAATGTTGCATAAAATCACTCTATGGCATTCAAAAGAACATACCTTCACGCACTCGAGACATCCATGCCTTCACACGATGATTGCCATCCCAAACAAACTTCTTACCACTAAGATCCTCCCACTCAGTTCCTCTGATTTCATCCTCAAATCTATCATATTGTACCACCCAGTATGGTCCCCATTCTTGCAAATCTATTTGTGTGACCGCAAAATACATAGAGCTTTCGGGATGTGTAAGTGAAATTAAAAAAGGAGGAGATGCTTCGACATAGCCATGGTAGTCAAAGGAATCACGAAACACCTCAATTTGGCTGAAAACTATACGGATGGCTTCATTTGGAATCAACCTGCATAAAGGGACCAATGGGGTAGAGTAATTGCGTTGCACAAAAAACTTAGTGAATACATCACCAACAAGCAATCCCAATTCAATAGCTTTTCCAAGAAGCCTTCTATGGGTCTCCCCTTGACCAGTACTAGATTCAAGCATCTCCGTGTGAGTTGGAGGAGGTGAGCTCATTTCATTCTCCAACACAAGCGCTTCTTCCTCATGAACAAGAGAATTATGCACTTCTATTTCCTCTCTAACAGGAGATACATGTGAGGACATAGGTGTCCGTGATTGAGCTTCCTCGCTAAGAGTCAAACAAACACGCCCAGATCTAAGTGAGTATCCCCTGTTGTCTGTAAGACACACACACCAAGCCCAAGTAAGCATATCTAAAAACATTAAAACACAATCTCAGTAGAATCTTGGCTATTCACATCATATACCTTTCTTAGTCTTTGTCTGTTGTTTTCCTGATTTTCTTGGAGCCATCTCTCTCTCTTTTGCCCTGAATATGAGTAGCAAAAAGTTTGAGCTGAATGACAAATAGGAGATGAAAACCAAGATCGGGCCGTATCTCGAGGCCCTATTCAAAGAAACCTCTAGGAAAGAAACATTCACCCATCATCAACTAATGGGCCCCACACTGTGCTGGATCCACCATGCCCAAACCAGCCCCAATAGTGCCAGGCCCATCTAATTTTTTGGAAACCATAGAATTGGACTGGATGTAGGGAGTATTAGATTACTTAAATAAATATATGACAAATGTTCCCAAATAAATGTCCAAACTACAAACAATCATAAGGAAGGAGGAAAGAGGAAGACATACTCTATACTACAGAAGAGTCATTAGTGACAGATTGCATGAACTATGTGGTTGAAAAAGCACGTGAGGAATTCGATGAATCCCTTATGAAATTCAAGCATTATCTCAAAACCTCATTTGGAGGAATGCTCTTCTCTCATGGTGGTGGTGAAGCCAACATAGCATCAACACTTGCACCTTTACGGGCTCAACATGAGTTATACCAAGACATAAAGAGCTCCATAGAACAGGATTGTGAGGATTCACAAGTTTCCAAATAGAACTTAGTTAGAATTGTCAGATGACCAAGTGTGCCATTGTACACATTAGGTACTCTTGAAAAAGCTGAGAGCCAAAAAGAGGAAGAAAGTGAATGGGAATATGAAACAAAAATGGGATGTGAAGCTACAACACAAAGTGAAACATCCATGGTTCCTCTTGAAGATTCTATCATGGTATGGTTATATTTCCCTACAAGAAATGATGTTAAGCACAAACGCGTGTTGATTAGCCCTCGAGCTAGTCATAACATCATGACAATAGACACTTGGGTGTGAGATCCCTGTTCCCACCGAGCAACGGATTCGGGGTACTAACAGCGGAAGTAGCACTTCTCGCGCGGGACAGGGGTCCCACACTCGGGGCCTCGTCCCACGGATATCCGGACAAAAGACTAATGCGTCGGTTTTTCTAAAACCGAACCCGAAAAAACTTCCCTTATCCGAAAAGCACGGGCGATTCCTCCAGGATAACTTTTTACTCTAACGTAGTCAAGACCATTAATAGTGATCAAACTGATCCGACTGCACCTATAAAGATACTCGGTCAGATCAAGGAAGAAACTTGCACTTGGATCATTGGGATCAACACTTTTTTCCCCATCAAGAGGCACAGCCATTGATTCCTATCCATAGAACAATTACTATCCGGGACTTACTTCATCTATCGTAATACCGAAAATTTAGTCTCGATTTACGGATCCATCAGTCCAGCCTAACCCCATCCGATCCCATGGGTTAGCCAACCGCCCAACCATTGTAGTGATGGGATCCAATTTGGAATTTGGTTAGGTTTTGTCCCCGGTACCAAGGAAAAGAGTTCCAAGGCCCCCTAGCCCGAAGTTCATGCAAACATAATACTAGCCACACCACTTACACACCCAATATGAAATTGCCTTTTTCTTAGCATCAGCTAACTTTAAAACAATCCTTTAATGAAACCATAGTACCACTGATCATAATCTTCCAATTTATCCGGTTGATTCATAATTTCCAATCATTCCTTCATCATAGTATCTATGGCATCATTGGCAACTAGAACGCTCACCACCTGTCCACACAGGGGCCTTTTCAATAGTTCTAGCCCATAATACTTGGCAATATAATCACTTATAAAAATCAAGATGGACTCTCGTTGAAGATCAGCAAGATCAACCAACAGATCCATATAAAGAGCCATGGACTTATCCATTGAAGACCAGCAAGGTCAATCAACCAGATCCATGCCCGGTTTCACAAAACAACTCTTACTCCTTGTTCCAATATCTTCCACGACGCACGTGTGGGTATCTTCGGCGACCCAGAGCCCGAGCACCGTATGGTCAGCACCCTCTAGGATCCTTCGCAGGTGACCTAGCGCTTCACTCATAGGCCGCTTCCTTGGTCCCTCATCCACCGTACCGGGGAAGCTCACCATTTAAATCGAACCGAGGCTGGTCAAGACCTCGGTCGACCTTGCTACGCGAGACGTCCTCCATTGACTCTCCGTCACACAGCAGTTGCAACTTTAACAGTTAGGTCTTCATGACCTTAATCCACAAGACGGTCAAAATGCTTCCCCACCATTCTTGACATAAAATAGTCATTTACAAACAGTCACAAAATACAGTTTCTAAATCGAACTCTCGTCTTTCCACATTATCCCTCCTTAGTCCACATTACTTATTCCACATTCCATTCAATGTGTACTCATTCTCATCCATTTCCTCATATCGACGACACATTAATTCATATACACATTCACATTCACATCCATACATCCACATTTACATGCATACATCCATTTTCACATCCTCATTTATACATCCACATCCCATATCCACATTCATACATACACATCCATATCCGCATCCATACATCCACATCCGCATCCACATTCACATCCATACATCCACATCTACATGCATACCTCCATTTTCACATCCTCATTTATACATCCACATCCCATATCTATATTCATACATATACATCCATATCCACATCCATACATCCACATCTACATCCACATTCATATTCACATCCATATATCCACATCTACATGCATACATCCATTATCACGTCCTCATTCATACATCCACATCCATATACATACATACATCCACATTCACATTCCCATTCACATCTATACATCCACATCTACATCCACATACATACATACATCCACATCCACATTCCCATTCACATCTATACATCCACATCTACATCCACATTCATACATACATCCACATCCACATTCCCATTCACATCTATACATCCACATCTACATCCACATTCACATACATCCACATCCACATTCACATCCACATTCCCATTCGCATCTATACATCCACATCTACATCCACATACATACATACATCCACATCCACATTTCCATTCACATCTATACATCCACATCTACATCCACATTCACATCCACATTCCCATTCACATCTATACATCCACATCTATATCCACATTCACATCTATGCATATACATCTTCATGCATACATCCATTTTCACAATCATACATCCATACTCCCATCTCCACATCCACACATTCACATACATACATCCATTTCCACATTCCCATTCATATAACCCCATATGCCTTCACATCTAATCTTTTACATCACATCCATTCTCGCCCTATCACAACCCATATACATCTTATCCTATCACATACACTTCTTACCTCATCCCATACACATCTTATCACATCTTAATTCATCTTATCACCTCTTATCACCTCTTATACACCTCTTATCACATCTTAATTCATCTTATACACCTCTTATCACATCCTATCACATCTCATATTTATTTATAGAATACAAGAGAATTCTTATATTTGATATAAGATTTCTTTACACATTTACTTATGCATAAATTCCATTTAAGGAGATTAATACTTCCGAAGTAAAATCAATCTTTTATGCATCTTCCTATGCATAAATTCATTTTAAATGAAAATGACACTTTTGAATTAAAAATCAATTTTTTATGCATCTTCTTATGCATAAATTCAATTTGGTAGGAATTACACTTTTAGAATAAAAGAATTTCTCTTATGCATCTAAGTTATGCATAAAATCCATTTATGATGAAAATCACACTTTTAGTATAAAAAGAATATCTTTTATGTATACCTCCATGCATGAAATCCAATATGATAAAAGTAACACTCTTACAATAAAATAATCAACTTTTATGCATACCTCCATGCATGAAATTCAATTATGATAAAAGTCACACTTTTATAATAAAATAATCAACTTTTATGCATACCTTTATGCATGAAATTCAATTATGATAAAAGTCACACTTTTATAATAAAATAATCAACTTTTATGCATACCTTTATGCATGAAATTCAAATATGATAAAAGTAACACTTTTGATATAAAAATTTTATCCATTATGCATACTTCTATGCATGAAATAAAAATGATAAAAGTAACACTTTTGATATAAAAATTTATCCTTTATGCATACTTCTATGCATGAAAATAAAAATGATAAAAGTAACACTTTTGATATAAAAATTTATCCTGTATGCATACTTCTATGCATGAAAATAAAATTAAAAAAATAACACTTTTGATATAAAAATTTATCCATTATGCATACTTCTATGCATGAAAGTAAAAATGATAAAAGTAACACTTTTGATATAAAAATTTATCCATTATGCATACTTCTATACATGAAAATAAAAATGGTAAAAATAACACTTTTGATATAAAAATTTATCCATTATGCATACTTCTATGCATGAAATAAAAATGGTAAAAATAACACTTTTGATATAAAAACTTATCCTTTATGCATAATATTAAAATTCAATTTCTCCATGATTATAATGAGATTCTTTCAATTAATCTAGGATGATAATTCCTAGAATATGGTAGGAAGTCCTCTTTTTATGCTTTCAATGAAATTATTTTATGCATAATTTTTATAAAAATTTTGCCATAGCTCCACTGCTATGACTGATAAATATCAATTTTTCTAAGGGATAAAGCTTATCATTAAGGAAATAATTAAAATGGTCTCTAATTGGATCATCAATCCACAATGGATTGAATCGTCAATATATATAAACTAAAAGCATAGGAAAAAGCCATTAATTTGGCCTCAAGCATAGCTTAATCTTGGATTAAGGAAAAGCTTTATGAAAAGCTTCATTTGGATTGAGAATGGGTCATGAGTATGACCATTTCTTGAGTGAGAGAGAGAAATTACATAAAAACCATTAGAATTAAGCATAAATAAAAATTTATGTAATTCTTAACTATCATTAATCAATTAACTTCAATAGCATTCATCAAATTATGTAACTCTTCACTAACATTCATCAATTAACTTGAATAGCATTCAAAAACCATTCCAATTAAGCTTCTCAAGCTTGAGAGGGGTTGAGAAGAGAGAAACATTGAGAAATTATAGAAAATGATCAAAACTCCCTAATTACCTTACAATTTGCTTGATTTTTTGTTCACGGTAGAGGCCCCCAACCAATCAATTGGTTAAGTATGTTGATGGAGCCACTAATGGGGATTGAAGAAAGAAGGAAGGTCCAAAAACTAGTGAATTATTAATGAATTCACAGTTCTTGGCTTAGGTGGAGTAGAGTAACGATGCATAAATACTATATATTTTTCAACAAGGGGTAGGCTTCTATTTATAGGAAAAATTGAGCTCCTAACCAAACAAACTGATTCTAGAATTTTCCAAATCAGTTTGGTCAATTTTTGACCATTTTTAGGTCAGTTGAGCTAACTTTTTGTAACTATACTTGAATTAGGAGAGATGAGAGATAAAATATCTCAATTTTTATGAGTTTAAAACTCATTTAAGCATGTGAAATATGCACCTCCTTTAAAGAACTCCTCTTCCTTACATATGTGTCAAAATAGAATCATTATACCCAAAATATCTCATATTTTTAATATTGCTCATAGTTTTTTACTAATAAACCTTGTACATTTTCAACTCTTCATCTTATGTGAAATATGCACCTCCTTTAAAGAACTCCCCTTCCTTACATAGTGTCAATATGAAATCATTATACCCAAAATATCTCATATTTTTAATATTGCTCATAGTTTTTTACTAATAAACCTTGTACATTTTCAACTCTTCATCTTATGTGAAATATGCACCTCCTTTAAAGAACTCCCCTTCCTTACATAGTGTCAATATGAAATCATTATACCCAAAATATATTATATTTTTAATATTGCTCATAGTTTTTTACTAATAAACCTTGTACATTTTCAACTCTTCATCTTATGTGAGCATTTACTCATTTTTTGGTATCTTCTTTTACAAAATTAGATTTATCTCCTCCCTACACATGGATTGATGCTATTGGCCCATAGGAACCTTAATTGGACCATAATCCAAAAATTTCTGAAAATCTAGACCCTTAGGCTAAGGTCCTTTATACACATTTCCAATTAATTCCAATTGCACCTTGGAAAATTCTTTTTGAATTTCTATTTCAGGGGAATTCATCTTAATTATAAGAGATATTTTTCTATCCAAAAATATTCAAAATCTGAATATTCTCTCTCTAGAATATTTTCTCTCTCTAGGTTAAAATAGTTAGAAACAAGGTCTTTATATTTCTGAAGAGGGATTGATTACAGGGGAAGATACTAGACATCAAAAAGGGGGTGGGGGAGGAATCTTACATTGGGTGTCATTGGGACAACCTAAACTCATCCCTACAGACAATGGTCTTGCAAGAGGATCCAATGGACAAAACATTAAAGTTCCTAGTTACTTTAGCTATGCTACTTAAACAATCAGTGGAGATGTGGAAATTAGATTCCATGTTACCACAAATCTCCTTAAGTATGATGTCATCCTTGGTGGAACTTGGATACATGACTTGTTGTATTCAATTGATGAATCCATATGCAAACAATCGCCTTGAACACTCCTGTAGACATTGTACAATTGCTTTTACGAGAGGAAGAGACCTTGGAAGAGGTGGAACTTCCAACATATCTTACTACTAAAAAGATCCCTAGGATTCTGGTTGGATTGGAACTTTCCAATAAAATCACCACAGCTCAAGCAAAGCTTTATCCAACACAAGAACGCAATCTGATGACTCTCGAGTTATGGGATTTGTTAGGTCAACCAACACTCACTGCTTATCCTAAAAGAATTCCCTTTACACAAGACTTAAACATGTCTTGTTTGGGATACTTTCAACATAAAATGTATATTGAAACAAGTTTGATTTTTTTTGCGAGCTTTATTTGGTGAGCTTTTTGGAGATAAGATAGTTTTATGCGAGCTTGTAAGAAAAATGATACATTTTAGTGAGCTTTTATATAGTAAGTATTTATGAAAGAAATAAATACATTCACATACATACATACATACATACATACATACATATATACATGCATATTCTCAAACATACCTACCTACCTTCCTACCTTCCTACATATATACATACATACATACATATATACACACATGCCTTGAACCCTGCCTTTACTAATTTCTCTACCTCTTGGCTGGTTATGTTGGTCCCAACATCCACTTTCCATATATCTGGGTATGATGGCTTGTATATTATGTTTGGATCTACATGCCATGTGTGTGAAACATCTGAAGGACAAAACCACATCATTTGAGCCTTTGGCCCTCTTGGACCAGGATGTCGTCACTCTCAGTAGAAGCTAGGGGGGCAATATCTCCAATAGAGCTTCCCTGTATGTATGAGTTGCACTTAAGTCTTCCATCAATACCTCCCAAACATTTGGCTTTTGAGTTCAATGGGCTTTGTCTAATGGCCCACATTGTGCATCCAACGGCCTCTTGTTGAGATTCAAGCTCGATGTCAGTGTGAGCCAGCTATGCTATGTGCTGGCAGATTAGGTAGGAACATGTGTGAGACATAAATGACCGCGTGTCTAGGGACATTAGCTAGGGTTAGTTGAGTGTGGACACAACTCATAGTGTGTGGACATTAGCTAGGGTTAGTTGAGTGTGGACACAACTCATTGTGTGTTGTGTGGATTATGGATTAGTGCATTATGCTTTGTGTGAGAGTGGACATGGCTTCCCTCTATGGTTAGGGTTTGCAATATACATTAGGGTTTGCTCCTGTGTGTGTGTCTCCTCCTCCTCTACCGTTCTTTCAACTTGGTATCAGAGCCTTGTGCTGTTTATTAGGGTTTATGAGTGAGTGAGTGAAGAGGGAGAAGAAGAAGCTGTGAAGAGAAGCTGTGAAGCTGCCATTGGAGCTGTGAAGCTTGGAGCACACCAAATACTATCAGATCTGGAAGCTAGGCCTACCGGGTAAGGTCTTCTAAACATCCTTGAGCGGATTGCAGGTAATACATGAGCTTAAGACCACTTGCACACAAGAGGTTTCATACATGAATTCACAAAATTGACTCCAATGCAAATACATCCATACAACATATCATTTCTCCATAAAATTTCTCACCCTTGACATGAGGTTGCCCCAATGTGCTATTCGTACTTCCCACCAACTCATCCATGTATCCATTACTGATAGTTTTCCCTCATGAACATGTCCATTTCTCCACCACTCATGAATCTCTTTACTTTTTAAGAAAGCTGACTCCTTATTGGTTGCCAATCTCCATTTTTCACACAAGTCAATATGGTGTTGTCGACTTTTTGCCTTCACGCATTGTTTAGCATACTTTATCAAACTTTGTTTCCAATGGAATAAGCACGTTCGCTCCCTGTCCTCCATAATGTTGTGCGGACTCCCATTGAAAATGGTCCTAACTGCACACCAATTTGACCTTGCTTCATCAGCCACATAAACCCATAGAAGTGTGCGGGTGCATAACCGCATTGCTCCATTGTGCTATTCAGCATTTCCCAAAATAGTACTTGGCTTTTTGTATCCTCCTCCTTCATTTTGCATGTGGCAATTTTCAACAGCTCTTGAACACTGTAGGATTTTGGAGAGAATTTTTTTCAATCAGCAATCATTCAAGGTAAATGAAAGAAAGGAAAAAATAGAAGTAAGTAGTCTCACCTTGGGTCGTAAACATGACAAGCCATTGTTGACCAACCAAAAACTCGATGAGTGTGATCAAACAAAATCCAAGACTTTGCCAAGTCACCTCCACTATCACACCGCATGCGATTCACCAAGTCCACGCCTGATGCTGGTTCTCGTCTCGCAAAGACATCTTAAAGACATAACATTTATCATCAGGGCCACCTTGTCCTGGGAAACGGCTACCTTGTATAAATGAATAGCGAAATCTTCTATGTATAAGAAGGATGCTATCAAAGCCCTCTCCTGCCGGCATAAATTTTCTTTTCTCTTGGGATACAATGCGTCTAAACCTAAAAAACATAATTTCACAATAAAGAGAGGACCGAATGTAGAAAAATACATCCAAATATAATTAAGTTACAGAATGAATACTCACCTCTGGTTTTCCACAAGAGGACTCAACTCCTCCAAAAAATTGCAGAGCTCATGATCCCCAATACTTGTAGGTAGCTCATCATTTTGATTCATCATGGAGGAAAATAGCATATCCTTCACAATATCCATCTGTATTTTTCGAGGACCTGCACTTCTCTGGGCTTTCAACACTTGAGAAACAAACATTTTCACACGCTCCAACATTGACC
This sequence comes from Cibotium barometz, assembly GCF_041138505.1. Lineage (NCBI taxonomy): Eukaryota > Viridiplantae > Streptophyta > Polypodiopsida > Cyatheales > Cibotiaceae > Cibotium > Cibotium barometz. The sequence goes on along the minus strand of NC_141054.1, from coordinate 60,071,746 downwards.
TTGAAGTTCCTGGCTGAACTGGATGTTCATGCAGCCCAATGTGGAGCATCATTCTTGTAATAGTTGTGTCACGAGGCATTACATAATACACAACACATCTACACACTTGCACACAGTGTGCAGTTTTGCGACAAAAGTGACAAACTATTTTAGTTTTCTCATCCTCTGTCAGAAGTCCAACTGCAATATTTTTTGTTAGATGTCCATGAAAGAAGGTGTTGTTATACCTTTTATTGTTCAAGTAAAAAGGACAGCTGAGCCTATGGCACTCCAAAGCACCAACACAATAGATAATACGCACGGTACAACTTACAAACATGTTTGATGTTACTGGACATGTCCATAGGTGACCATCATATTTTTGCTCCATTCCATCCATATTGTTATACCTTTTATTGTTCAAGTAAAAAGGACAGCTGAGCCTATGGCACTCCAAAGCACCAACACAATAGCTAATACGCACGGTACAACTTACAAACATGTTTGATGTTATTGGACGTGTCCATAGGTGACCATCATATTTTTGCTCCATTCCATCCATATTTCCTATTTTGCCATATGTTGGTGGAAACTCTAGCATGGAATCACCATCATAATGTCTTGGCACCTCCTAGATTTGGATGACTCGAGTAACCTTTTCCAGCAATGAATGTAGAAGAGAAGGTTTCTCCTCGAAGAACTGAAAGTATACTCTCTGAAGCAATACATTCATCTTCAGAGATATTGTGCTTAGAAGCTTTTGGATTGCTTGTGCCTTCACCTGGTTGCAAAACAGTTGCTGAGCCATTCAAGTCACTCTCAGAGGAGGAGCTCGAGATATGAACATGGGTGTTTTGTGTCCCTAATTCTTTCTCCACTGAGGTCTCCAAATGTCGGACATCTTGGGCAATGTCATTAGCACTAGAATCAAGACTATCAGCAGCATAGAGAGGACTACATTGTAGCATATATGTTTTACTTCGAGTAATATCTACAAAGGTAGTTTTTATTACCCTCCATGTCATAATGAGCAATGATTTCTTGTAGGCTTCCATTGGTCCTAGTAGCTTTCACTCCAGAAAGGGCGTGTGATGAAGACAGAAACCCTTGTAGATATCCATGACTGACAAGTGTGGTCTGGTGGAGAAGTATTAAAGTTTGAGATTTTTTGCTGCCATAAGCTCCCACTCAAAGGTCACAGTGTGCTCCATAGGGAAGGCAATACGAAGATGCAGAAAGGACAGGAGAGACGAAAATGTGAAATGAAAATAAAAAAACAAAGGAACACGTGGACTTTACAAAACAAAAATAGAAGATCAGGTATCTAAGCCGAATCAATCATTGTCAGGTAAGGCGGCTGAAATGATAAAACAAGGTGGAGCAATCACGATTGAGAATGGTCATGATAAATTTTTTTTATAAAAAATATACAAATATATATATAAATTCTAAGTTAAATATGTATCTTTTTATATTAATTTATTATATGTATGTTTTAAATTATACATTTATTGGTTCTAAGTATTATATGTATCTTTTTATATTAGTTTTTTATATGTAAGTAACCTTTAACATGAAAATAATATGTAATTGTCTATAGGCCCTATTTATTCATTGAGTTTGAATAGGAGAGAAAAATAGAGAGACCGAGACCAGAGAGCGAAAAGGAAGACAGAATCTAGAGAGAGGTGGAGAGATTTGCTGACAAGGAGGGATGTGGAGGGAGGTGGCAAACTTTAATACAATCTCCTTAGAAAGGAACACTTCTTTCCTGCATGGGCTTGCTTATTTTTTCTTAGGCTTTTGTTTCTGTGTTCTCCATCTTCTCTGGCTATAGAGACCACCTCTGCGAAGCTTGGGGCAGCAGATCTTGATCTTCTCCTCCAGTTCGGAGCTTGGGCCAAGAAGGTAAGCACTCTAGATTTCCTCTTGTTGTTCCTGAGCTACTTTTGGAGATGACATCTATGTGGTTCCCATCCCCCTGAGGGGTCCCCATAGCCAGCCGCCATGGCCGGCGGCCTGAGGGGGATGGGAGGAGTCCCTCACAGGGGGGTTGTGAGAGGGGCGGCGATGATGGTGAGGGGGAGGAGGTGGCAGCGGTGGAGGTGGAGGTAGAGGGCAAGGGCGAGGGATCTTTCACTACACAAGCTTGTAGGATTTGCTTAGTGAAAGCAAGGGCCAGACGCGGGAGCAGCTGTGGTGCGACATGTCACAAGTGGAGCTAAAGAACAAGCTATTGGAGCAGGCGACCAGGGTCTACCTCCAGGCAGGTGTGATCCCCCCCTTGCCCCCCGTTGCTCCGGCCAATCCAGGCCCCCGGCGGGGGGCAAGGGAGGGATGTGCAGGCTCCCGGCAGGGCCGGGGGCTTGCACATCCTGGTGATCCCCCCCTTGCCCCCCGTTGCTCCGGCCAGTCCAGTCCCCTGGCAGAGCCGGGGGCAGGTCTACGCTAGGATGTGCAGGCCCCCGCCAGAGCCGGGGGCTTGCACATCTTGGTGATCCCCCCCTTGCCCCCCGTTGCTCCGGCCATTCCAGGCCCCGGGTAGAGCCGGAGGGCAGGTCTGCGCTAGCGCAGACCTGCCCTCGGCTTTGCCGGGGGCCTGCACATCCCCCCGTTGCTCCGGCCAGTCCAGGCCCCCGGCTTTGTCAAGGGCTTGCACATCCTACACATCCCCCCCTTGCCCCCCGGCTTTGTCAAGGGCTTGCACATCCCCCCCTTGCCCCCCGTTGCTCCGGCCAACAGTCCAGGCCTGTACTGCCCCTTTCAGCCCCCTGAGGGACTCTTCCCATCCCCCCCATCCACCTGAGGGGCCCCCACAGACAGCCTGAGAGAGATGTACTGACCTTTCGTCTCTTATCTATCATTTAGCTCAAAGTGTTTGCTACTCATATTCAAGGCAAAAGAGAGAGAGATGGCTCCAAGAAAAGCAAGAAAAAAACAGGCGAAGACTAAGACAGGTATATGATGTGAATAGCCAAGATTCTACTGAGATTGTGTTTTTATGTTTTTAGATATATATTTGGGAAACTACTAGTCTTGATTCCTAGAGACAACGCTTTTTTCCTCATCCATGTAAGGCACAGCCGCCGCTGGCCTAGTCTTCTAGAATAGAATTGCTCGAGAACCTATTTATCTAACATAGGGCTTTCATTTAATATGTTAGAAAGCTACCCAACTAATCGGGTCCACTCGTCCGTAGGATGGTGCCGTCGGGGCATTCCATCCTCCCACTTTCCACCATACTCACGCGTCAATTTGTTTTCTAATTAATCCTACCACACTGTTTGACATAAATAAACATGTTCCTTAATTAAGGCCCTTTTCACAAGGTTTGTTAAAACAGCCTTTTTTCACAATACAATAATGCCAAAGACAAGATTTATAAAAACAAAGTTTAATAATGAATCAATTTCATACAAGCCAAACCGGCTCTCTTATTCTTTTCCTTTATACCGCCGATGATCTAGAATTCGGCCTTCCAGCCTCTACATGCTGGGCAAAACCCTACGGGACCATACACCTCATCGTCGGCCGCTGGCGAGGACTCAAGCCGGCCTGTCGCCCTCTCAGGCTCCATCACTCGATCCTCCTACCCCTCAGAGGGATGTCTACACACTAGGGTGGGCTAATTCACCGCACTAGCCTGGGCCCTCAGAACTAGGCAGCATCACAATCACTCGCCTCAATTGGCAAAACTCATTCTCCCAATGGTATGAGGGATACCATGGGCCAACTCCGGGCCTTATTAACGTCTCCACCCTCCGGCTACACAAGCACAAGAACGGGGCAGCGTCAAGGCAGGGAGAAGTTGTACCTGTACCTTAATTTAACCAAGATAACAATCCATTTACTCACTAAACCATAGGACTATGATCCATGTCACCTTCATTAAGAAAACAATCCTTTTCACACAGATTTTAGCATTTTAACTTGAGATTGCGCGATAAGACATTCTTTATTAAGGCATATGCTATTGCTTAAAAGAATACAAACTTTAAAAAGTAAATCAATTAAATAGATCACTATTAATAATTAATAGAGAAGTCGGGGCCATACCTCAACCCCTAAGAATGATATATAATTGAAAAACAAAATATGTATATACCTTATAGAAATTTATCGTTTATCGTTGCCTTTGCTCGTTAACAAGAGCTTTAGAACTTGAAATATGAGAATAGAGTCTTCGAATACCTTCGCTTACGATTGAGATCATCCAATCATCCCCAAGCTTTATCTCCTCTTACTTGTACTGTGACTCTTCTCTCTTTCTAAGGTCTATGGCAAAATAGCCTTCTCTTACAGGACAGGGCTTCGGCATACTATTCCTTCTCTAAAAGAAAAGCTATGGAGTTTTGGTCTCTTCCTTCGAAAGACCATAGCAATCTAAGCTTCTTTTTTAAGATATTAGATAAGAATGAGGATATATACATCTCAAACTCTAGGATTACCTTGAGGCTACTTGCTGCTTCTCACTGTTTTCTCTGTGTAGAGACCCTGACAGAAACAGCAAATTGTTTCGGCCATAACTCTCTGATAAAAACTCAGAATATGGTTGTATAACCAGTCAAAAGAACGGGAAGGCATCTAGTCTACAAGCCCACACGGGCAGAATAGGCAAAAGCGTCTGTATATAGCCACAAACGTGCCATCGTTTTAGAAACGCATTTTTTTTCCATATTTTTAGTATGCATGGACTCTAAATGTGTAAAAGTACTCTAAATATGACCTCTTATCACCTAAATTCGAAATTCTATTTTTGGAGATACTTATCTCTTAATAGAACTATTCTTATGTTCTTTATTTCTTTTAGGTTTTTTGGAGCTAATATTTTTATTTTAACACTTTCCTAATGTTTCTAGCCTTATTGTCTCACTCTTCTCTAAGTGCACTCTCTTTCCTTCTTGAAATCTATATTAAAAGAGACACATACATACGTGGCTTGGGAGGGACCTTACAAAATGAGCTGGCACTATAACTATGCCAGTCTCTAGTAATCCAAAATGGTTGTCACACAGCCTGTCATCCCATTGGCCGCATATCACCCATAATCTCACCAACCATGCCAATGGTGTAGATCCGGAAGCTATCACCTAGGCGGGTTATCAATGTCCGCTGCCGTAGTACTAGTTGAGCTCAATATCTCAACAAATGGTAGGCCTCCAACTAGCATGCACCATAGGAACACCTTCCCTTGATATGGAATCTTAGACCACCAACCCTGTAAGATTACTTCCTCCCACCAGGCCCTACTTTTTTTGATGTTCCATACCATATTAGTCTTCTGTGTGATCCAGCGCTTCTCTTCCATCATCATATGGTACACTTGATTTGTTGTACGCTAGACAATGTCCTCAGGCTTTCGAAATGCCCAATCTAACCAAGGTTGTTGATCCTCCAACTAAAGAATATCACCAAACGGTGTAAGTCATGCCCTCACCTTATCCCATAACTGTACATATCCACATGGAACTCAAAAATATTGATGGATTTTTTGAAAATACAATAAGCGGCCTCTACGTGGCAACAAACCTTCCATAATTCTCACTAGTCCCAATCGAGCCCTCATCAAGTTTGTCAAGCTACTCCAGAAGTGGTGAAGTAGCCAACACCTCATTTTCCTTAGAATTCAACTACAATCGCTGATCTAAAGGCTTCCATTTAGTGTGTAAGATCATCGAATGAGAAAGGAGAGGTGAAGCCACCACTTGAACCTATTGGGAACCATTCACTACATCCCACCATGTACCATCAATCCTGGTATTACCATGCACAAGTGCGACCTCCTCTATGAGGGCCTTAGCCATTACCATCCATGGCTCTTGAGATACACACATATCTTGCAATAAAGGCAATCTCCTAGCGACCATATGTAATCTGGCATCTAATAGGGCTTCCCCTCCCCTCCTCTCTTCGGAGTAGTAACATGTTCCCAAGAAATTCACGTCTGCTTGGCTTATTTCTTGTTCTTTCCATAGCATAAATCTAATTGGCTGTTGTATCTGATGCAAAGATTTGCCCATCCATGGAAATAAAGGCAAGAAAAGAGATATCATGCTAATCATAATAGATTGTGCCACTTTGAGCCAAACATGCATAAGCCAACCCTGATATTTCCAATACACAAACTTATCATTTATCCTTGGAGAAATCCATGCCAACAAAGACTGTGAATCAACATCAACTCCAATCGGATAACCCAAGTGGTGTGTGATGCTTCCTCTTTGTATGACCTATCCATTCAATCCCAAACCAAGAAAGTCTCTCTCGGTACAGCTTATCAGAGCAAATTTCTGCATATTAATGTATAACCCTAAAGCAAGACCAAAAGAATTCCAAATAGCCATAGCCTTTTGAACATTATCTCTTTGAGCCGCCTTAAGGAACATGAAAGAATCATCTGCCAATTCCTAGCTGACCAACTGCTCTCTTCTTGGAAGAGCAAGCCCTAAAATTGTAGCATTATATAGTAGTGATGTGTGTGAACACAGTTAGGACCGCCGGGGCCCTTTTTCCCTCACTAGGAGGTTTTTTTCCCTTTGCACATGTACACCCTCTTATCTACTCATCTTGGGGTATGTACTTATCTTTCGTATCTGGCACACATTTGTTTATTCTAATCTAGTGAGTTTGTGTGCTCTCAAGATTCTCTATCTTGTGTGTGTGCATTGTTACACCACTAACCCTAATTCCAACAATTGGCATTAGAGCTACTTCCTTGACGCTTGATCTAGTAGTCAGCCTCCTTCCTCCTCACCAACTGCTCTCTTCTTGGAAGAGCAAGCCCTACAATTGTAGCATTATATGGTAGTGATGTGTGTGAACACAGTTAGGACCGCCGAGGGGCCCTTTTTCCCTCACTAGGAGGTTTTTTTCCCTTTGCACATGTACACCCTCTTATCTACTCATCTTGGGGTATGTACTTATCTTTTGTATCTGGCACACATTTGTTCATTCTAATCTAGTGAGTTTGTGTGCTCTTAAGATTCTCTATCTTGTGTGTGTGCATTGTTACACCACTAACCCTAATTCCAACAATTGGCATCAGAGCTAGTTCCTTGACGCTTGATCTAGTAGTCTGCCTCCCTCCTCCTCACAACCTTGTTTTTTTGTTCCGATTGAGATACCCTCTTAGGAGAAGAAGGTATATACTGTAGTGTGCTATATCAGGGTTTTCGGGATCCGCACAACGTAATTCGAGCATGTTTTGGCTACCGCAAGGTTTCTATAGACGTTATGAAGAGGTGTCATTTTGGATTGGTTCTGCTCGATTTTGGGTGTTTGGGCTATGTAACGGCAATGATTTAGTGTGCAGCACATCTACAATGTCTTCAACAACATTGACCATCACACTTTCGTGCACTAGTAACACTCTATTCTCTACTCTGTGTTATTTTTCATACACTTTGTAGGTGATTCAATCAGTTGGAAGCCATCTAGGGTTGCATTTAGTGAATACTGAGTACTTGCAGTGTGTTGAAAGATTTTGCATTTAGTAGAAAGTCATGGTGGCTGACAGTAGTGATGTATTCAACATGTTATCTGCTGCTCTGCTGAGGACAACAAACTTGATGGGACTAACTACCCATTGTGGTCCTATATGATGAGGCATGTGCTGGTTACGTGTTACATATCTGTGCAAACAGTTGGAGTCTGAGCACATGAATGAAGGAGACTCAATGGACGGCTTCTTGACCAAAATGAAAGATTTTAAGGAGCAGCTTGCTAGTGTGGATGAGATATATCCTGATAGTACATTGGTGCCCACAGTTCTCAATGCATTGTCGGATTCTTATCAGAGTTTTGCCTCTACCCTTAGACTCATGATGAAAGGAAATCCAAATGCCCTTACATTTGATGAGCTGGTTTAGTACTCTTGCCAGAAGAGTAGTCTAGGCAAAATAGATCTGTTATGCGAGTTGGTGACTAAGCTTTTGTTGCCAATCAGAAAGGCAAAGGTAGGCAAAGGTAAAGCTTCTTAGCACGGTGGCTATAAGCCAAAATCAGAATCCTCACGTAAGAATGCAGATGTTAATCCCATTCTAGGATTAACAAGAGCTATCGCTATTATCTTACATCAAGAAGTCACGATAGATACACCAAAGGGTCATACATTCAAGATATGAAGCAAAAGTGTCCAAAGCTATAACTTGGATGGGCGCTCGTAATGGTGTGATGGAGTATTTATGGCAATTTCTGCTTCAAGAGCGTGTGGTAGCAAGTTAGGATGAAGTCCTAAGTGATGTACTTCATGGATATATTATGAGAGTAGTCATTGTAATAGAATTAGGCCTCTTATGAGCCTAAAGTGCCCGACCGACCATAGTTTAAGTGAGTGTGAACACTTATGGCCATGTATATAAGTGAATTTCTCTCATAATACAACATACTCTCCCAGTGTGCAATTGAGTCTTGCTCTTCCTAATCTCTCTCCCTAATGCATGCTAGTGAGTGTGTGTGAGTGAAGTGAGGTGAGAGGAGGGATGAGGACCGGTAGTGCAATGCGGCGGTGTGACAACGCTCGCGGCGGCGGGAGACACAGTGGAATTGCTTCTCAAGGGGTTGTGGAGCTTGGAGACCTGGAGGGTTACGAGCTCAGCCATTGGAAAGATCCTCAGGATAGTTGGGGTTCACCAGGTAATCTCTTTTTGGATGTGTTTCAAGGAAGGTTAGCGTGAGCCTTTACATTTTTTATGCCGTTGTCGGGGAGCCATCCCTTGTCTTTTTCCAGTGTTTTGTCTCTAATCTATGCATAACCTATTGCCCATTATCTTGATTAGTGGTTTTCCATGAAAAAGATGTGGATTTGATGGTGATTTGTGTGAGATTTGGTGTAGAATAGCTCTCTTTTTTGTTTTTGAAAAGAATGCTTTTTACTTAATTTTTAGATTAATTTGTTGTTTTTGTGGTTTTTCATGTTCTTAGGGCTTGCACATAGTTTGTATTAGGCTTAGTTTGCATCCATTGCATCAAACCATGCAAAAGAATGCATTTCTTAGTGAATGTTAGCTCTATTTAGTTTAAACATAGATTTGAGATCATTAATTTTAGTTTAATTGTGTGTTGTTTGTTGAAATTATTTGGATTAGAATGTTAGCAAGCATTAGGAGTCGCTTAATCTTTCAAAAAATTTCTTAAAACCATTAAAAAATCCTTGAATTTGACTAATTTCTCTTAATGGACTAGTTTTTGTCATTAAGAGTGATTAATCTTGTTCAAAGAGGCTAAAATTTTAGAAAATATGTAAATTGGGGTCTAAATTGATCATATAAGCAGTCGAAATCAGGATTTTTGAGTGTTTTGAGAGCATCTAGATGCATCAAAACACCTAATCACATCAATTGTTTGATCAATTGGAGAAATTTGACTCTCTTTGCTTAATTTTGCCTTAAAAAGGAGACTATAATCAGGAGTCTAATTAATCCTCTAGTTTAAATTAATTTACACAATTGTTGATGCACAAAGATTAGTTTTTCCTTGCTCTATGCAATGGTGTGCTCAATTGTGTGAATTAATTAGGGATTAGTGGTTAATTAGAGTTCTTGATTAGTGTAAAAGAGGAAAAGATTAGTGAAAGGATTAATCTTGGATTAATCCTTGATCAATTTTTTACATAACTCATTAAGGCTAATGAGCATTCAATGAGAAGATGCTCATGAGTTGTCAATTTGTCCATTTTGGGAGTCATTTTATGAAGGGTGTAAGGTGTGTCATTAAAGGGTTGACTTTTTTGATTCCACTTATCCCTTTCATTCTAAATTCAAAAAATATTCCACCCAAATAGGAAAATTTGTATTTCCCACTAGACTCCAAAAAAAAACCACGTGAACGAAAAAATAAGGTGAACGAAAAAATCACGTGCAGAAATTCGATGCAAAATAAAAAATCAAAAATCAAAATTAATTCCCACGTAAAGTCTGGTTCACGTGGGAAGACGTGAAATAGCAGTTCACACGAAAAAAAATTGAAATTAATTTCCACGTGAAGTCCGGTTCATGTGGGAAGACGTGAAACAGTAGTTCATGTGGAAAAAAAATCGAAATTAATTCCCACGTGAAGTCCGGTTCTTACGTAAATTTCAGTCATTTTAGTTAAAAAGCGACGACCTTTAAACCTTAATAAATGCACGAGCGAGCATCCGATTGACGAACGGTCTGAACCCCAACGACCAGGAGAACCTCCCGGACAAAAAAAAAATTTACCTCCCGGGGCGGTCCGACACGCAAATCGAGGGCAGATGCCCCAAATTTGGAGACACTACCCCAAAATTTGGACCGTACACACTTACCAGGGTGCCCGTACAATGACTGCACAAGAACCAAAGGACGGCCGCCCACTGTGTGGTCCACACGTACAGCTACGTGGACACCCATGCTGCCCAAGACTAGATAAGGTACATACGTACCACTCCTTTCCCTGATAACCGACATCGTACCACACCTTTCCCTGATAACCGACATCGTACCTTTCCCCTAGACCCATGCAGGCCACTGATCCATAGCCTTTGATGGTGCACCGTCCTTTTGTTCTTGCTTTGCGAAGTGCCCGTACCCGTACCCCACAGCTATATAAACCCCCGGGGTGCTCCACAGGCCACATGCATTTCTGTGCAGCGTATGCCCTGTTGTACCGCCGTCCGTACCGCCGTCTGTCCCTGTGCAGTGTACTTGCTGTAGTATAGCCACCCCTCTCACACCCCCTCATTTTCCTCTTTTCAGATAAGGCAATTTTCCTCTATTCCCCTCTTGCTAGGAGGCAGTAGGCAGTGTCCTTAACTCTTCCCCCCCCCCATTTTGCGTAGACTTTAATAAGAGGTTTTTGCCTTAAGACAGGGTTCATGCGCTATAGTCTTTTGCTCATACGGTGAGTAAACGATCTTAGAATTGAGATCCGATTGAAGTGTTTCAATTGCGACAGCGAGCCCTACAAGACGACGTCCAAGATGGGGCCCCATCCCGAAAACCTCATAATATTGCCTCGAGAGGAGCGCACAACAACGAGATTAGGGAAGATGCTCCTGATGCGGCTCCAACCCTCCCTTTTCAAGCTCCTCAAGGAAATGGTGGCTAGGTTAGCTTGGTTATATTTTAAAGAAGAGTTTTTTTTACATATATTAGTGCTAATAAATGTGTATCTTTTCCTTTTTAAAATAATGACATAAAATTATATGAAGTTACGAATTGTGTGATGTTGTATTCAATAAATTGCATTGAAATTGTTATCTTCAAAGAGTGCAAGTTTTTCCTGGCTTCAACGCTAACTCCGTTCCGTGCTTGTGTAGCCGGGCGGCATTGTTAGCAAAGCCTGGGAATGGCCCAAGGTATCCCTCATACCATTGGGAGAAAAAGGTTCGCCGATTGAGGCGAGAGATTATGATGTTGCCTAGTTCTGAGGGCCCAGGCTATAGTGCAGTGAATAAGCCCACCCTAGTGTGCAGACATCCCTCTGAGGGTGGGAGGATCGAGCGATGGAGCTTGAGAGGGCGACAAGCCAGCTTGAGTCCTCGCCAGCGGCCGACGATGAGGTGTATGGTCCCGTAGGGTTTTGCCCAGCATGTAGAGGCTGGAAGGCCAAATTCTAGATCATCGGCAGAATAAAGGAAAAGAATAAGAGAGCCGGTTTGGCTTGTATTGAATTGATTCATGTATAAACTTTATATATATATATCTTGTCTTCGGCATGATTGCATTGTGTAAAAAGGCTATTTTAACAAACCTTGTGAAAAGGGCCTTAATTAAGGAACATGTTTATTTATGTAACAGTGTGGTAGGATTAATTAGAAAACAAATTGACGCGTGAGAAGGGTGGAAAGTGGGAGGATGGAATGCCCCGATTGATGGCACCATCCTATAGACGCGTGGACCCGATTAGTCGAGTAGCTTTCCAACAGATTAAGTGAAAGCCCTACGCTAGATAATTAGGTTCTTGGGAAACTCTATTCTAGAAGACTAGGTCAGCGGTTGTGCCTTGCATGGATGAGGAAAAAAGAGTTGCCTCTAGAAATCAAGTCTAGTAGTTGCCCAATTTATGATAAATTACCCTATGGGTGATTTGACTTTTAGAAGATCACGCTTCCCCTGCGGGATAGGACTAGGTCTTACCTATGAATCGTATCCTTGAATCTCTACATGGTCAAGGTGTCGATAAATAGGAAATTTTCTCCAAGTTAAGACTTAGTGGACTATCTTAAGTGTTTATCCTATTTTAGAAGGGGGGAACCTTACAAACGGGCTGTAAGAGAACCTAAGACACACACTCATTTGACCCAAAGAAGGGTGCACTAGGCCTCCTGAGACTATAATGGGCTGTATGAAAACCTAAAAAGCAAAAAAAAAACATGTATGCTTGCTCATTAAGGAGAAATTGGCAACAATAGAGGGATTATGTGGCCCCCCACACCTAGACTAAACCCAATGGCTAAAATCTTCGAGCCATTGAGATCCATGCTTCAAATGCAACTCCCAATACCATTTGCCATGTCGACAACAAGCGAGCGTGTTATCGGGTTTTATATCCCCTGTCACATCAATCCCTCCGAGAGTTGGTCCCTTGCCTAGCACTACCACAAGTCCAAAACCTTTAGAAGGGCTAGGTATCAACCTTTTGTAGTTCCTCAATGCCCAAACCTTGGACATATTGACTAATCTAGGAAGGGGGGTTGCCCAAGGATGAAATGAGGTCCTAACCACACAACAGAACCCACACATGAGCTTAGTGACCCCTCCAACAACACGGCCGTACATATTTCCAAAGTCATGGGCAAGTACGGTGGAACAACTGATCCTATTTAATTCATGCAAATGTTTGAACAGAGATGTGAAGCCTTGGGAAATCCAAAATGCCCCACTAAGGTACATGCGTTGAACCTTTTCTTAGTGGGAAAGGCTAGTCGATGGTTCATCACATTGATTCTTGTGCGATTAAGACTAATTTTAGGACCTTGAAAACAATTGATCCTATTTAATTCATGCAAATGTTTGAACAGAGATGTGAAGCCTTGGGAAATCCAAAATGCCCCACTAAGGTACATGCGTTGAACCTTTTCTTAGTGGGAAAGGCTAGTCGATGGTTCATCACATTGATTCTTGTGCGATTAAGACTAATTTTAGGACCTTGAAAACAACTTTTATCCATGGCTTTTCAAGACAAGTGATCGGTGGAGTGTGGCAAGAGAACTCTATTCAATAGAGCGAAAACAAAACGAAACCATTAGAGATTTTATCCTTCGGGTAAAAATCTTGGACTATGAGCCATAAGAGAAACTAAATGATGCTCAATTGAAAAGATGTTTCATGATAGGAATAAAGAATAACAGCTTACACAACTTGATCATTGTATCCAATCCAGAAACAGTCGATCAATGTTGTAAAGAAGCAATACGTTTAGATGACAACATGATGGAGGATGACCATGATATGAGATGTTCCTGATCTAAACCAAGTAAAGCAATGGCTAAGGAAAAATTGGCCTTGGAATTGTCACTCCCTGAATTCTACACAGCCTTGCTTTAAAAGCTTTGAACCAAACATTATAAATTGGTGGGCTAATGCTTTTGGTGCTGAGGTTTATTTATTTTTGTAGGCTTAGAGGACTTTTTAATGCACTTGGGAATCCAAGCTTTGGTATTTCCTTGGTAGTACCCTTGTGCTTGCAGTAAATGTTTTGGTAACCACACTTGTTGGGTTGTTAGAGTTCGTTAAGGAACTCTTATAGACTTTTGTTTATGGTGTTGTGGAGTACTTTTATTTTTCTTTGGCCTGTGCTGCATTGAGGAAGAGGCTTTGACAGTTGAGGCACCCAAATTTTATTGGCACCTTTATAGGAGCCTTGAGCTACAAGTAGCTGCTTCTCCACCCATATTTTTATACCATTAAGATACCTTGATTTATGTTGTCTTGGTGGATTTTTCTTTTTGGTGGAAGTGGAAGGTTTTGGGCCCTCATTCACATTGGTTGACATTGAGGCTGCAGGTTTGAGACTCATGGGCATTGTTGACGTGAGGTTTGAGTCTCTTGCAGAGTGGTGGTTTGCTGATGTGGAGGCTTTTGAGCTTGAAGCCCCCTCTTTTGGGGCGAGGTTGGTTGATGAAGAGGCATTTGCCTCCAAGGCTTTTTCGTTGAGTTCTTTCTTTGAGATAAATGGTTTTGGTTGGGAATCTTCTTTAGGAATAGCAGTTAATTTCGTGGTTTTGGCATGAGACTTTTTTGGTGAAGATGGAGTGGAAGGGACAGATGCTTTTGGTCATTAATGCACATGGAGTGCACATGGTAGGTCATTGTGTAGAGGGATGTCTATGGAAGAAGCTTGTAACTTTTTGCGTTCAGGAAATCTATTAGGGTCGGATCCTCTTTCATGTAGTATGGTATAGTCAACTCTTTGTTGTTGATTGTCCCCAAGATCAAATCTACTTCCAACACATACTCAACCACAAAAAACTTACATATAAGGGAGTTAGTTTCAATATACGTTGTATGTTCAAAGTACCCCAGACATGGTATGTTCAAGTCTTGTGTAAATGAAATTCTTTCAAGATGAGTCATCATGAGTGTCGGTTGACCTAACAAATCTCATAACTTGAGGGTCATGAGATTCTACTCTCATGTTAGATAAAAATGTGCTTGAATTGTAGTAATTTTATTGGAAAGTTCCAATCCAACCATAATTCTTGGGATATTCTCAGTAAGATATGTTGGAAGTTCCAACTCCTCCAAAGTCTCTTCCTCTCATACGAGCAATTACACAATTCCTGCAGGAGTGTTTGAGGTGACTGTTTGCATGGATTCATCAAGTGAATATGAGTCATGTGTTGAAATATACAAGTGAATAGGGTGTGTGTGGGAACAAGCTCTTGGATAGAGGCTGTAAAAGAGGAGATGTAATTGTGAAAGAACCTGTGAAAAGGTGAGAAGAATCTACTGGGAGAGAATAAAGGGTAGCATGAGAGAATTTAGGAGTGTGGAGTTATTCTGGGAGATATTCAGGGAAAAGAGAAGAGGTGGAGAGAATCAGGCAAAAGGTGGAGATATTCTGGGAGCGAATCATGGAGAAATCAATGGGATTAGATGCTTGATGTAAACTCTATAAATTGAGGCATAGCCCTAATGAGAATTTGCTGGTTTTTGAGTATCCATGCCTACTTTAATCTATGTGCTAATTATTCACTAATTACGTCTTAATCACTTGCTAATCACTTTGTTAATTATGTTGATTCTAGTGTTTGATCCACCATAGCTCATCATTTTGCTCAAATTTCAACATGGTATCAGAGCCATGCCTAGAATCAATTAGATTTATGAGCCCATTAGTTAATTAATTAGGATTAGTAGATAATTAGCAAAAAATCAAATTTTTAGTGAGTTTTCACTTCTCCCCTTCACCCCCAGCCAGTGGAGGATCTCTAGCACCTTGCACACATAGAGTTAGGGCATAAGCTTCTAACACAAGCTAGCTAACCCATAGGAGCTTCAGCCCATCGAATCAGAAGCGCAAACCGCCCACGGAAGCTCCCGATTTTTGCTGATTAAAAAGCTACGTTTTTCTGAGATGATTTGGTGATTTCTACTTCCACAGATCAAAGGTCTCTAATTCCTCTTAGCCCAAGGGGTAATCAAGCATGCTCTACAAGCTGGTGAAGACAGAATTCAATTTCATCAAGTCTACATTGAGATCAAAGCTCTTCATCAAATCTGCAGGTGACTTTGGTAAAACAGAGATTAAGCTTTCATTATTTGGTCAAATCTTGTGTTTCTTGGCTTAATCATCTACTAGACTCATTGCTATTGATGCCTTTGAAAGCATTTGAGCTCATTTGAAGTGGAAGGCACCGGATCTGGACTCCCGGCATACTCTGTTTTCTACACACAAAACAGAGCATTAATTTGCTAATCAGTGATTAATCAATACTAATCACTATATTTTGGTGCAATTGAGGGTTCAAATTAACCATTAGGTATCTGATACAGATCCCTATAACTTTAGATTTCAAATCGGAGTTGGTTTGATACTCCAACCATCGCGTACAAATTGGTTATCCTTGATTTAATGTAATTTCTGGGAAAATTGTGCTGATAAAATTTATGAAAATCATCATTTTGCATTTAACCCTTGGTTAATGCCTGTAAATCTCACTCAAATTCAAGATTATTCACAGCCAGAGTTGCATTTGGAATGTGCATGAGAATGAATGCTATACGCATTATGTATTGGGCACATTGCATCAGTGTAAAAATGGGAACAGACACTGCCCTTGAATAAGACAAGAGGTAAGACCTCCCGCATAATTTTGGGTTTGCATTGCATAATGACACAAGATAAAAAGAAAAAGCCCAAAGGAACTGTCAGCAAAACATTGAAACATGTTGCTCACATGGAGCAAAATGACCTGACAGACGAGCTCATGGCCCCAGCCATGGAAGAAGAAGAATATCTCTTCCCAAGAAGAGGATCCACACCAAGAAGATCTGAAGGAAGACATGGACACGAGAAGAGAAGCTGCCCCCATGAGAAGAGAAGCTGCCCCAAGAAGATTGAAAGAAGAGACGGACGCGTGGAGAGAAGCTGCCACGACAAGAAGACTGAAGAAAAGAGAAGATGTGAGGCTCCAAAGAGTGAGGAGCCATGTGAAAATCTCTGAGAGAGAGAGAGAGAGAGAGACCCCACAACCCAATGTAACCTGCCCCAATAAAGTAAAACCACCTCTGAGGAGCCACCGATGATGTAGGCCACGTGGTAGATGTATGTGTGAGCACTTTAGTCAAGGTCGCGGGAAACTATAGTAAGCCTTGGACACATAGAGAGAGAGAGTGTCAAGGACTATGGGTTTAGGGACCCGAGGCACTGGTCGCAGGCTATCAAGTAAGAAAGAAACTTGATACAGGGTCCAGGTGTGCTGAGATAACTTGAGGGGAGGAGTAGACACTGGTCAAGTAAGGGGAGGCAAACTTGGTATAGGGTCTAGGTGTACTAGGAGTATTCACTTAAGGGGAGGTGTTGAAATATACAAGTGAATAGGGTGTGTGTGGGAACAAGCTCTTGGATAGAGGCTGTAAAAGAGGAGATGTAATTGTGAAAGAACCTGTGAAAAGGTGAG
The DNA here is from genome assembly GCF_041138505.1 of Cibotium barometz. Lineage (NCBI taxonomy): Eukaryota > Viridiplantae > Streptophyta > Polypodiopsida > Cyatheales > Cibotiaceae > Cibotium > Cibotium barometz. The sequence goes on along the minus strand of NC_141054.1, from coordinate 60,054,681 downwards.
AAGAATCTACTGGGAGAGAATAAAGGGTAGCATGAGAGAATTTAGGAGTGTGGAGTTATTCTGGGAGATATTCAGGGAAAAGAGAAGAGGTGGAGAGAATCAGGCAAAAGGTGGAGATATTCTGGGAGCGAATCATGGAGAAATCAATGGGATTAGATGCTTGATGTAAACTCTATAAATTGAGGCATAGCCCTAATGAGAATTTGCTGGTTTTTGAGTATCCATGCCTACTTTAATCTATGTGCTAATTATTCACTAATTACATCTTAGTCACTTGCTAATCACTTCACTAATTACATCTTAATCACTTGCTAATCACTTTGTTAATTATGTTGATTCTAGTGTTTGATCCACCATAGCTCATCATTTTGCTCAAATTTCAACATCATGTATCCAAGTTCCACCAAGGATCACATCATACTCGAGGGGATTTGGGGTAACATGAAATCTAAATTCCACATCTCCACCGATTGTAGCATAGCTAAAGTATCCTATAACTTCAATGTTTTGTCCATTGGCATCTCTTGCAAAACCATTGTCTTTAGGGATGAGTTTAGGTTGCCCCAATGACACCCAAGTGTCTATTGTCAAGATGTTATGACTAGCTCAAGAGCTAATCAATGCGCGTTTGGGCTTAACATCATTGCACACACAGGGAAGTCTAACCATACCATGATATAATCTTTAAGAGGAGAACCATGGATGTTTTAGTTTTTTTTCCAGCTTCAAATCCCGTTTTGGTTTCATATTTCGATTCACTCTCATTCTCTTGTTGGCTCTCAGCTTTTTCAATAGTACCCAATGTGTACAATGGTACACTCGGTTCTCTGACAATTCTAACTCAGGTCTATTTGAAAACTTGCAAATCCATGTAGCTCTTGATGTCTTTGTAGTATGGCTCATGTTTAGCCGTTAAAGGTGTAAGTGCTGACGCCATGCTGGCTTCATCTCATGAGAGAAGTACACTCCTCCAAATGAGAATTTGAGAGACTGCTTTAATTTCGTAAGGGATTCATTGAATTCCTCACGTTCTTTTTCAATTGCATAATTTGTGCAATCTATGTCTAATGACTCTTTTGTAGAGAGTACATCTTCCTCTTGAAAGGGGAAGCAATACTTCTCTGATTCTTGTATTTTGGTTGCTTCTTTAGGGTTGTCATTATATGAGGTTCAATCACAACCAGTGATCCTGTATGACACTCAACCATGCTAACCATGCTCTCGTGAGCTTGCTTTTTACGTTCTGCATATGTCATGTGATCATGATTTTCAATTTGGGGTGGTTGGGTGTGACGTACTAGAACTTGTTTTATCTTCTAACTTTCTTTGGATTGTGAGGTTTTTATTATGTTTACCCATGCGATGAGAATAAATTTTCTTTTGAGCTTTTGTATTCTATGTCGCACATATGGGTGTTGTGGTTTGTGTGGAAGCCGTTGAGGTGGATGCTTCTGCATCATGTGTAGCTTTTGGCTCTTTTGGAGTTATGTCCTCCACATGATCTTTTTCCTTGTCCTTTATTTCAGCTTTGGTTTTGTTAGTTTGTTGCCCCTTGTCCTTCTTGGGTTTAGAAGGTTTTTCTCTTTCTTTTGGTTCCTGTTTTAAATTATGTTCTTCTACCCATTTCAAAGTGTTTACTTTTGCATTCCTTTTTACAATCTCTCGTGCCTTGACTTATAAGCGTGTAAGCACATTCAAGGGTACCATGGATAATTGCCCGTTTTGTGTACACTTAAGATGTTAGAAGTTGTATTTTGTGAGACAAGTTGCATTGAAGCAACTCGCCTTGGAAAATCTTGGAATATGTGATGCCATATTGTTCACATAGGGGTTGCAAGGTGTCAGTGATTATGGGCATGGAAGTATTCCAAACTATGCAGTATGCCACTTTGTGAGGTCCATGACAATAGAAACATTGAAGTGTTTACTTAATTGCTTCCTGAGCAGTTTCTACCCTTTGGAATGTTTCTGTTTGGTGCACGGGAGATGGAGGTTTTGAGTTAATTTTTGATGAATTAGTACATAGGGTTGTGTCATGATCAAAGATTTTTCAATATATGTAGTATAGAAAAACAGGTACCTTGTACATGCACAATGGGGATTGGAATGGTCATAGTGATTCCACTAAACACAAGGCATTTTGCTCATCACTTGAAGAGGCATTAAGGATGTTTGGTTTTGAAGGATCTCATCCTCTCTTAGAGATGTCAGCTGTAAGATTTTAAGCAAGGATGCATAGAATTCAGGGACTTACAACTCCGAGATGAATTTTTTGTTAGCCATTGCTTCACTTGGTTTAGATGAGGAACATCTCGTATCATGATCATCTTTCATCATGTTGTCATCTAACCGTATTACTTCTTCACAACATTGATAGAATTTTTTCGGGTTGGATACAATGATCAAGTTGTGTAAGCTATTATTCTTTAAGCCCATCATGAAACATCTCTTCAATTTAGCCTCATTTAGTTTCTCCCATGGCTCACATCATGAGTCTAATAGTTTTATCCAAAGGATAAAATCCCGAATGGTTTTGTTCTACTTCCGCTCAATTGAATAGAGTTCTATCGCTGCACACCACCGATCACCTTGTCTTGAAAAGCCGTGGATAAAGGCTTTTGTCATGGTCCCGAAGTTTGTCTTGATCGTCGGCATCAATGTGATGAACCATCGACTAGCCTTTCCCACTAAGCATAGGTTCAACGCATTTACCTTGGTGGGGTAGTTTGTGTAAGATTCCTCCCCAACCCCTCAAGATGTCTAGTTTCTTCCCCTATAATCAATCCCCTTTTTAGAATAATAAAAGATCTTGTTTCTACCTGTTTTGGTCTAGAGAGAGAAAATATTCTAGAGAGAGATAATTAAGTTTTTAGATATCTTTGGATGGAAAACTATCATTTCTTATTAAAATAAATTCCCTCAAAACAGAAGTTTAAAAAGAAATTCCTAAGGTGCATTAGAAATAAATTATAATCTACACAAAAGACCTTAGCCTAAGGGTCCATTTTTTAAAAATTTTGGATTAAGGTTTTGAGGGACCAATAAGATTAATCCAAATGTAGGGAGGAGATAAATTGAAGAAATAAAGAAAAACCTCCCAAAAATGAGTAAATGCTCACATAAGATGAAGAGTGGACTAAGGACCAAAGAAAATAATTAAAAAATTGATTTTTGACACCTCAGAGTGGGGACTCCCCCTCATGAAGGAGCCGCCTTTTTTTCTCATCATTACCACCCAATTTTAAATCAGCTTAATGCGATATTTCATCTCTTCTCTCTGCTATTTCAAGTCTAGTTCCAAAAAGTAAGCTGAACTGACCCAGAAATGGTTAAAAATTGACGAAACTGATCTGGAAAATTCTAGAATCAGTTTGCTTGGTTTGAGGCTCTCTTTTTCCTATAAATAGAAGTCTCCCCCTTTATAAAAGCTTAATAGTGTTTATGCACTGTTACTCTACTCCTACCCAGAGCCAATTACTTTGAATTTTCTTGATAATTCAATTGTTGTTGACTTAATCCTCTCCAAAGTAATTGGTGGCCACTCTTGATCCAAACAAGAGTAGAACCCTCAATCCCTCAAGCCAAAGGAAAGCTTACAAACTCCATGTAAGCTAAATTCTTCTTACTTTTTAATTTTAAATCTATGGTTTTCTTGATTTTCTTGTTTGTTTTAGTTGATTAAAGTAAATTCTGATGCTATGCCTTGATGAAAAGGCCATCCCCTTCTCTTCTTTACAATTCAGCCTTTCTTTATCCTAGAATGTTTAACAAAAAGATTAATTAAACTTTTCTTATTGTTTACTCTCTTGGAAATTAAAAATTATGTAGATTAGAGTCCTTTATATCTAATTGGGTTTAATTTAAATTGAAAATAGAATGTTAAAAATGAGAAATGGTCAGCCATACAAAGGAGGTTATGGTAAAATTTTCTTGAATTTTGTGGAAAAGAAAGTTTATTTTTATGTTATTCTTAAAGAGTAATTCCCATCGTTTGTGCATTCTAAAAGAAATATTCTAATTTACTCCATGTACATATTCACCTATTAATATGCATGGATATCACTGATATTAATTATTAAATTTAATTTCTATGCATAGAAAGATGCATAATGAAAATTTTATTTATTACAAAAGTGTTGTTTTCATTTAATTTAATTTGTATACATAGAAAGATGCATAACGGAAATTTTTTTATTATGAAAGTGTTGTTTTCATTGAATTTAATTTCTATGCATAGAAAGATGCATAATGGAATTTTTTTAAATTATAAAAGTGTTATTTTCATTGAATTTAATTTGTATGCATAGAAAGATGCATAACAGAAATTTTTTTATTATGAAAGTGTTATTTTCATTGAATTTAATTTCTATGCATAGAAAGATGCATAATGGAAATTTTTTTATTATAAAAGTGTTATTTTCATTGAATTTAATTTCTATGCAAAGAAAGATGCATAATGAATTTTTTTTAATTATTGAATTTAATTTATATGCATAGAAAGATGCATAATGGAAATTTTTATTACAAAAGTGTTATTCCTATTGAAATTGATTTTATGCATAAATAGATGTATAAAGAAATTCTTTTTATTTTAAAAGTGTTATTCCCATTGAAGTTGATTTTTATGCATAAATAGATGCATAAAGAATTTTTATATTAAAATTAGATTTCTCTTTAATTCTATGTTTAATTTCTATGAGTATTTGATAAATGAATAAGTAAATACTCTAAGAGAGAAATTTCTATCGTTTTATACTCTCACGGGTTGTAAAAAAAAATAATCAAAAAATCTATTGAAGTCAAAATATTCAGATAAATGATTAATTTATTCGTCATTTGAATTTGTATTTAATTTAGAAATCAGTTAAGTGAAAATTCAAAGAATGAAATTCAATAAATTCGTAACTGAATTATCAATCGTTTTTGAGAAAGATAGTTGAGGAAAAATCCTATCAGACTCGAACCCTGAATCAGACTATGACCAAGACCAGCTAGACTCTTTCGACAGTTTAAAGGAAAGAAGATGTGACCAGTTCAAGAAAATACACTCAAAACTCCCGCCAAACCTAAAACTAAGTTTGAGACCAATCAAATTGATATGTGGATCAAGGTTACAGAATTCGAGAAATTTTGTTATGGAATTCAGAATTACGATCAAGAAGTTTTGGGGATACTGATTTAAGATATACTCATTGTATTCAAAAGAAAATCAAACTGAAAACTTACATAGAAATCCTGTTTTCTTAAAGGACTGTCTTATGCTAGAATGCTGGAGGAAGCATTTGGTATGTGTTTTTCTAAGGGAAGTTCGGTTGCAACAGCAAAGCTGGCGGGGAGTGTTCAAAGGACAGCTCACACGGCAGCCTCAGTACGGTTAAATGGTGCGCTTTCAGTACGATGGATGAGGGCCGATGAAGCGGTCCCTGAGTGAAGTGCCAGGACACCTAAGGAGGATCTTGGAGGGTTCTAACCAACCACAGGCGATGCACGGGCTCGCGGTGCCTAGGAAACCCATGCGTATGTCGTGGGGGAAGATTGTATGATGGAGACAAATGATTATTGTAATTTCTTAATGGATCTCGTTGTTGCTGTGACCAGTTGGTCTCAACGGAGAGTCCAGAGTGATACTATTTTTTTTTAGAAACAAGGGACTGAATGGAAATTTTGAGTTATGATATCTGTAACCAATAACTGTTTGTCAATGGATTGTTTTATAAGTTAAAGTTTTAAAGAGGAGTGTGTGCGTATCTGTATTTGAAAGCAAAAGTTAATAAAGGCATTCAATTATGGGTGTGTGAGTAATTGTCTGGTTCTACCGATTCTAGTGGTTGGGTGGTGGCTAACCCATGGGTCGGATGGCCAAGAGAGATAAGATATTTTCTCATCTTATCACTCCAAGCACGAGGTGCTTGCTTCAGACCATATAATGCCTTTTTCAATCTGCATACATGAGTGGGATATCTTGGGTGTACATAACCTTCTCGCTATGCCATATACACTTCCTTTTGTAGATCTCCATTTAGAAATGCATTTTTGACATCCATTTGATGCATTTCCCAACCATTAACTGCAGCCATAGCAATGACTGCTCTTACTGTTCCCATCTTTGCCACTGGACTAAATGTTTCATCATAGTCCAAACCTTGGGTTTGTGCATAACCCTTTGCTACCAATCTTGCTTTATGTCGCTCAATGGAACCATCAGATTTGCATTTCACTTTGTAAACCCATTTACAACCAATGACATTTTTATCCTCTGGTAATGCAACCAAATCCCATGTATCATTATGAACCAATGCGTCCATCTCAACATCCATTGCTTTCTCCCATACATGCTTTCCAATAGCTTCTGTGTATAGCATGTAGGTTCCACATGCTTCACCAAAGAAGTCATATATGCATAATGCATAGCAAAATCACGATATGTCAACCTGTCAACTGGATATCTGACCCTTTGGGATCTCCGCAATGCATGCGGATCACTTTGAACACCTGTCACTCTAGCATGTGGTGGCACATATCTATCCTGCCTAGCACCAGGTGTGCGTAAAATAGGTATGCCAAGTTCCTCATCCAAACTCTCACAGCACTACTCATAACCTGTAAGTCCAATTTCTTCAACCTTTTTCTTGCCTTTATCCATAGCACTACTCCTAGTGCTCACACTCTCATGCCTCAAACGTCCTGACCATGGACGTATAGTACTACTCTCACCTCTACTGGCCCAGACATAGAAGTAGAACTAGAACTTGCTTGTGGTGGCAAGTTCACATGCACATCAGCTTCAAGTGACTCTATGACACCCTCATCCTTTGCTTTTTACCAACTAGCAAGCTCATCAAACACCACATCTCGTGAGATAACCACTTGTCTAGTTTGTGGATTGTAACATTTGTATGCCTTTCGATCCTGTGCATATCCAACAAACACACACTTTTCTGCCTTAGGATCCAACTTCCTCCTTCTCTCATCAGGCACATGTACATAAGCTATGCATCCAAAAACTTTGAGGTGTCCAATGTCTGGCCTATAACCTGTAAGCCGCATCTCTGGCGTACTTCCATGTATGGCTGCTGTAGGTGTTTTATTGAGTATATACACTGCGGTAGCACAAGCTTCTGCCCAATAATAATCTGGCATGCTCTTTTCATTAAGCATTGCCCTGGCCACTTCACAAATGACTCTATTCTTTCTCTCATCCACACCATTTTGCTGAGGTGTATACCTGCAAGTCAATTGCCTTCTTATACCATGCTTTCTCAAGAAATGCTCAAAAGCATTTGAGGTGTATTCACCACCTCCATCTATCCTCAAACATTTAATCCAACAGCTATATTGCTTTTCTGCAAAAGCTTTGAAATCCATAAACTTCTCCAACACTTCACTTTTCTCTCTGAGAAAGTATATCCATGTCATCCTGCTGAAATCATCAATGAATGTCACATAATATAAACTGCCTTTGATAGATGGGTTTTGTGCAGGACCCCATACATCGCTGTGTACTATCTCAAGTGGCCTGCTACTCATATTTCCTTCTCTAGGAAACTGCAACCTTGCCTGCTTTCCAAACCGACAGGCTTCACAAACATGCATATGTCCATCATACTTGAATCTAGGCAGCCACTAACAATGCCTCTTGCCTGCATGTTCTTTAACCTTTGTATATTGACATGTCCAATCCTCTTATGCCACATATCAATGTCCTGTACCACATTTTTGCTTTTAGAGAACATGACTGATTTTAATTCAGGAATTCCAGCATCCAGCTTAAACAACCTGCCTTCTTTCTTGCCTTTAGCAATGACTCTACATCCATGTTTGAAATCCTCAACAAAGCAACCATGCTCGTTGAAACGAACCTGTAATCCCTGTTCCATCATTTGACCAACTGAGGCCAAGCTTTTTGTAATCGAAGGCACATACAATACATCTGACATAGATTTTGTTTGACCATTGTGCATAACCAATGGTACACTTCCAACATGTGTAATGGCATGTTGAGTATCATCTCCTGTCTCCACATAGCCTTTCACATCCATAGGCTTCATATGCTCAAACCATTCACCATGACAAGTCATATGGTGTGATGCTCCAGAGTCCATATACCAACAAGTGTCAGATCTTTTTCAGCATTTGTCATCATAGATCCAACAACATGTTTCATGGCAAACAAGTGATTTGCGCTGCCATCATTACTGCTTGATGCACAATTTCCACCATGTTGTGCATAATTTCCACCATAGTGTCCACCACGTTGTGCTCTACCCTCTCTCAAATCATTCTGTTTGCGGAAACAATCACATGCCATATGACCAAATTTTCGATAGTAATGGCACTCCACATCTTGCATAGATGTTTGTTAGCCTTGCCAACGTCCTCTACCACAAGGATTACCTCTGCCTCTCTGTGGTGTATATCCACGACCACCTCTAGCACCATATGTAGGCTGAAAATTCTATTGTGATGACCTATCCTGCCATCCACGACCATTACCACGGCCACGTGATGCAAATCTCCCCCTGCCTCTAAATCCTCTTTGGGAATAGAAAGCCTGATTTCTGCCATTATCATCATGGCTAGTAGATGCATCCTGAAAGGAATCACTGAGTTTGATTTCCTCAACAAGCAAGAGTGAAACCAACTCATCAAAGTCTGGTAAACCTATACTCCGAACCGAGATGGATATATAAAAAGATTTATATTCTTTGCTAAGACCACGCAAGGTAATATCTACCAAATCATCATCAGGCATGGGGGCATTTATTGTTGCCAATGCATCTGCAAACTTCTTTATCTCTTGTACATAATCATGGATGCTTCTTCTATTTCGCTTCACATTATGTATCTGTTGTCGCAACTGAGACTTGCGAAAGCACTCATGTCTGTATCAAACAACTTCACCAATGTATCCCATGCATCCTTGGGATTCTCAGCATCATGTATGTGTATGAGCATAGCATCTGAAATACATATAGACAGATAATATAACACTTTGAATGCTCTTTCTGACCATTGCTTGTTGTGAGCTATAACCTGCTGCTGCTGTGTAGGTTGTCGGGGTAGTTCCGCCGGCTCTGGCTCGGCACCTGTAATGAGATTCCAAAAACCTTTTCCCTTCAGAAAACTTTGATCCTGCACTTCCATGCCTGGACAACAATTTGTACTGGATCATCCGACATATTGCTCAATGCAAAAACACCTTCCGCACAATTCCAAATCTGTAAATGAGCCTTCCTCAGCTCAACCACACTCCAATGAGTGTTCCAGGTACTCCAAAGTAGTCAAGAAACTCCAATTTTGATGTAGAAAATCAACCTCTATGCATCCAAAATGAACTGGCTCACACAGTCCAATTTTGATGTAGAAAATCAACCTGTATGCATCCAAAATGAACTGGCTCACACAGTCCAAGATACCCTGTTTTGATGCGCTTTCCAAGGCTCCAACACCATCCAACATGTGTACATATCAATTTTGTCAAACCCCCTTCTCTGTTCTGAGAAAAACTAGAAAAACCAGAAAAACCAGGAGTAATTTTGCTCTAATTTCTTCAATCTTTGTCCAAATTGAGCAACCAGACATTCATTAGCTTAGCAATGATGTCCACTAACTTCATGTAAAAGGAATTAGTCCAATTGTTTAAGACCAATGAGTAATTGTTCGATTAAACTCACTCTGTTTCTCTGTAACCAGTGGATAGCCTGTTTAATCAGCTCATTTCTAGCCCAATTGATGATAATTGATCAATCCAATCATGTAGCCTCCTTCTCAAGTGTGTGTAGCAACTAATTGCTAAACCAATTTTGGAATTAATCAAGCACCCAAGTGGTAATCGACCTCCTCGTATCAAAAAATAAAAAATTCTGCCCTGTTTCTCTGTAGGAGCTGTGCCGCCTGCTCTTGAGGGCTTTGGGAGTGTTTATAGTGTTAATTGATGATGGAATTAAGTCCCCAACACACCTAGGCAAGTGTGCAATCCATCAATGCTTTGATTTTTGCCAAAAAATTGCTCCAAATGCATCAAAATTTGGCTTCCTTTTCTCTGTTTTGTGAGAGCTCAAAAACCAAAAATTTTCACTCATTCAAATGCATCAAAAATGCTCCAAAATCAGTGTAGGGCTTGCATATGAGTTGCCAATTCATTCCTGCTTGTTAGATACATGTGTCTTTGCCAAATTTACATCTATTTTCACCATACATCACCGCTTCCAAGCTTTAATGGAAAGCTTCCAAAAAACCAGAATTTTTCTTTGCTTTGAGTTGCCCTAATTTGCTTTGTTTCTGTCTGAATCACCTGCAATCCGCTTAAGGATGTTTAGAATACCTTACCCGGTAGGCCAAGCTCTCAGATCTGATAGAAATCGGTGTGCTCCAAGCTTCACAGCATCAAATGCAGCTTCACAGCTTTTCTTCACAGCTTTTCTTCACAGCTTCTTCTCCCTCTTCTCTCACTCACTCATAAACCCTAATAGACAGCACCAGGCTCTAATACCATGTTGAAAAATAGGTAGAGGGAGAGGAGACACACACACAGGAGCAAACCCTAATGTAAATTACAAACCCTAACCATAGAGGGAAGCCATCTCCCTTCTCACACAATGCATAAAGCCATAATCCATAATACACACAACACACTATGAGTTGTGTCCACACACTTCTAACCCTAGCTAATGTCCACACACTATGACCAGCTGGACGCGGTCATTTATGTCTCACACATGTTCCTACCTAACATGCCAGCACATAGCATAGCTGGCACACACTGACATCGAGCTTGAATCTCAACACTTTTGCCTCCTTATCTCAAAGTACATAATGTATTTCATGTCAGCCTACTTAAGAAGTATGTACCGAGCCCGAATCGTGTGCTTAATGATGAATTCTTAACTTCTTCAACCCAAGGGCTGATGGAACTCCAACCTGAAGAAATCCTTGATGTTCGAGAGAAGGTTCTCAGGAATAGAATTCTAAGAGAATTATTAGTCAAATGAAAGTTCTATCTTTTTGAAGACGCCACTTTGGGAGAAAGAAGCCGAGCTGATACGGGATTACCCCTAGTTTACGAGATGAGGACATCTCAATGTAAGATTCCTCCCCAGCTCCTCAAGATGTCTAGTTTCTTCCCCTGTAATCAATCCCCTTTTTAGAATAATAAAAGATCTTGTTTCTACCTGTTTTGGCCTAGAGAAAGAAAATGTTATAGAGAGAGGTAATTAAGTTTTTAGATATCTTTGGTTGAAAAAATATCCTTTCTTATTAAAATAAATTTTCCCGAAACAGAAGTTCAAAAAGAAATTCCTAAGGTGTATTAGAAATAAATTATAATCTGTACAAAAGACCTTAGCCTAGATAAATTGAAGAAATAAAGAAAAACCCCCCCAAAAATGAGTAAATTCTCACATAAGATGAAGAGTGGGGACTAAGGACCAAAGAAAATAGTTAAAAAATTGATTTTTGACACCTCAGAGTGGGGATTCCCCCTCATGAAGGAGGTGCCTTTTTTCTCATCATTACCCCCCAATTTTAAATCAATTTAATGAGATATTTCATCTCTCCTCTCTCTTATTTCAAGTCTAGTTCCAAAAAGTAAGCTGCACTGACCCAAAAATGGTAAAAATTTGACCAAACTGATCTTGAAAATTCAAGAATTAGTTTGCTTGGTTTGAGGCTCACTTTTTCCTATAAATAGAAGCCTCCCCCTTTGTAAAAGCTTAATAGTGTTTATGCATTCTTACTCTACTTCTATACAGAGCCAATTACATTGAATTTTCTTGATAATTCAATTGTTTTTGACTTAATCCTCTCCAAAGTAATTGGGGCCACTCTTGATCCAAACAAGAGAAGAACCCTCAATCCCTCAAGCCAAAGGAAAGCTTACAAACTCCATGTAAGCTAAATTCTTCTTACTTTTTAATTTTAAATCTATGGTTTTCTTGATTTTCTTGTTTGTTTTAGTTGATTAAAGTAAATTCTAATGCTATGCCTTGATGAAAAGGCCATCCCCTTCTCTTCTTTACAATTCAGCCTTTCTTTATCTTAGAATGTTTAACAAAAAGATTAATTAAACTTTTCTTATTGTTTACTCTCTTGGAAATTAAAAATTGTGTAGATTAGAGTCCTTTGTATCTAATTGGGTTTAATTCAAATTGAAAATAAAATATTAAAAATGAGAAATGGTCAACCATACAAAGGAGGTTATGGTAAAATTTTCTTGAATTTTGTGGAAAAGAAAGTTTATTTTTATGTTATTCTAAAAGAGTAATTCCCACCATTTGTGCATTCTAAAAGAAATATTCTAATTTACTTCATGTACATATTCACCTATGAATATGCATGGATATCACTGATATTAATTATTAAATTTAATTTCTATGCATAGAAAGATGCATAATGGAAAATTTATTTATTACAAAAGTGTTGTTTTCATTGAATTTAATTTCTATGCATAGAAAGATGCATAATGGAAAAAAATTTTATTACAAAAGTGTTGTTTTCATTGAATTTAATTTTTATGCATAGAAAGATGCATAATGAAATTTTTTTTATTATAAAAGTGTTATTTTCATTGAATTTAATTTCTATGCATAGAAAGATGCATAATGGAATTTTTTTTATTATAAAAGTGTTATTTTCATTGAATTTAATTACGATCAAGAAGTTTTGGGGATACTGATTTAAGATATACTCATTGTATTCAAAAGAAAATCAAATTGAAAACTTGCATAGAAACCCTGTTTTCTTAACTTACGCCAGAATGTTGGAGGAAGCATTTGGTATGTGTTTTTCTAAGGGAAGTTCGGTTGCAACAGTTGGCACAGGGAGTGTTCAAAGGATAGCTCACGCAACAAAGCTTGCTCAGGTCGTCTTGACCAGCCTCGGTACGGTTAAATGGTGCGCTTCTGGTGTACGATGGACGAGGGCCAACAAAGCGGTCCCTAAGTGAAGTGTCAGGACACCTAAGGAGGATCCTGGAGGGTTCTGACCACAGGCGATGCATGGGCTCACGGTGCCTAGGACACCCATGCGTATGTTGTGGAAGATTGTATGATGGACAAATGATTATTGTAATTTCTTATTGGATCTCGTTGCTGACCAGCTGGTCCCAACGAAGAGTCCAGAGTGATACTGTTTTTAAAAAAAAACAAGGGGCTGAATGGAAATTTTGAGTTATGACATCTGTAACCAATAACTGTTTATCAATGGATTGTTTTATAAGTTAAAGTTTTAAAGAGGAGTGTGTGCGTATCTATATTCCAAAGCAAAAGTTAAGAAAGGCATTCAATTATGGGTGGGTGAGTAATTGTCTGGTTCTACCGATTCCAGTGGTTGGGTGGTGGCTAACCCATGAGGCTGGAATCAGTGGAGTTTTAATAATGAAATTGAATAATAGGAATACACTTAGAACTTGAGTAGTCAAATAAAAGCCTGAAGACTTTTCAAATGATTAGATCAATGGCTGTGCCTGATTTCGGTTAGGAAAAAAGCGTTGATTTCTTCAAGTTAAGTCTGTAATAGTTTCCCTTCTATTTGGTTTAATCAGGTGAAGGATACTTTACCCTCTTTTGTTAGAAAATTCGTTAAGAAAATAAAAAAGGTGGAATCGTCCCCGTTTTCCGGGCAAGGAAAATTTTTTGGTTTTGGTTTCGGAATGACCACCAGATTAGTCTCATGTCCGGACATTCGAGGGCGAGGCCCCAAGTGAGAAACCCTGCCCCGCGCATGATGAAGCTACTTCCGCTGTTAGCAATCGGGAATCTAGTGCGCGGAGGGGGCAGAGGGGTCTCACAGTTTGGATTTCCAAAGGCTTCACATCTCTGTTCAAACATTTGAATGAATTGAACAAGATCAGTTGTTCCATCATATTTGCCCATGATTTTTGAAATCTGTACAGCCTTGTTTTTGTACGAGTCACTGAGGCCATGTGTGTGAGTGCTCTTGTGGGTAGGGACTCACTTAGTCCTTGGACAACCCCCTTCCTAGATAAGTCAATATATCCAAGGTGTGGACATCCAAGGGTTGCAAAGGATTGGTACCTATAGGATTTGTGGAAATGTTAGGTAAAGGACCAAAGCCTGGTGGGATTGAAGTGACAAGGGGTAACAAACCTAATGACATGCTTGTTGTCGGCATGGCCAATGGTATTGGGAGATACATTTGGGGTATTGATCTCAATGGCTCAAAGATGTCAACCATTGGGTTTAGCGAGGGTGTTGGCCCACGTAGTCCCTCTATCGTTTGCCATGTCTGACGCTGCCAATTGCTCCTTAATGAGCAAGCACACTCTTTTTTTTTTCTTTTTAGCATTTATGATAGCTTGTTATAGCCTCAAGAGTCCTGGCATACCCTTCGTTGGGTTAAACGAGTGTCCGTTTTCCCAAATTAGCTTAGATGCTACACACACGTGAACGACCTCTTATACATATTTTTTCGAAAAAAGTAAATGTTTGTAGCATCCTAGATGGAAGAGGAGGTCTCAAAACCTATTTTCCTTCAATGTTTGTAGCATCCTAGATGGAAGAGGAGGTCTCAAAACCTATTTTCCTTCATTGTTTGAGGATGAAATTTTTTCTTGAGAAGATTTTCCCTGTTTCGCAGCCCGTTAGGTGTTCCAAATGGAATTTGAAAAAACTCTCTATAAGAGAGTTGTAAAGGAATTTGAAAAAACTCTCTATAAGAGAGTTGTAGTATTTTTGGAGTACTACAACTTTGTGTCTCTTAGTTTCTCATGATTTTATCATTTAGTCCCTCAAAAAGTAGCCTAAATATAGTTTGCGATCGTTTTCCCGCTGTTTTGGGTGATTTTTAGTGCTTTAAGGACCAATTTTTTTCTCGATTTCTGAGTCAAATTTTGATGCTGCTGGCGGTCGGAGGCCAAAATGATGGATTTTTTCCTTAGACGTTGAAGACCAATTTGGAAGAGCTCAATGCCCGCTTTCTAATGAGCACTAGAGTGTGTTTATCGGGTTCACGGTTTAGGAGATACGAGTCTCCAAACAAGGCTGTTTTCCAGACAGCGGACCCCCTTTCACGTCATGAAACAACAGGGTGCAGTTCACGTCGTGAAATGAACTTCACAAAAAGAATTATTTTTTATTTTTTTTATTTTTTGCTCGGGGACTTGTTTCACACTGTGAGACGCTTAAGGGTTTCATGCTGTGAACCCTTAAGGCATGAAACGGACTTCACAGATTTTATCAAATTTGATTTTTTTTTCGCTTGAGGCTGTAAGGCGTGAATGGATTAAGGCATGAAACATCGACTTTTTATTATTATTATTATTATTATTATTATTATTTTGGCATCGAGGACTGTTTCACGCCATGAGACGTTTAAGGGTTTCATGCCATGAACCTTAAGGTGTGAAACAAACTTCACGGATTTTATCAAATTTAATTTGATTTTTTTTGGCGTCTAGAGGGAAATTCGAGTTTCCTTGTTTGGGGGGGATATTTTTTGAATTTTAAATGAGGGAGATATGGAAATTTTTCCATAAAGGCAAGTGGAAATAAAAAAAGACAACCTTTTTATGACACCCCCTTACACCCTTCATAATTACCCTTAAAATGAACAATTTGACAACTCATTGGCATCTTTTCATTCAATTCTCATTAGTCTTAATGAGTTATGTAAAAAAGTGTTTAGAAATTAATCAAAGATTAATCCTTCCCCCTTTTAGACTAATCAAGAGCTCTAATTAACCATTAAGATTTCACTAATTAATTCATAACATTAAGCACATCATTAGATAGAGCATGGAATTGCTAATATCTAAATTAATATATAATTAGATATTAATTAAACTCTTAATTTTAGTCTCCTCTCTTTATCCAAAATTAAGTAAAAGAGAGTCAATTCCTCAAATTAATGAAGAAATTGATATAATTAGATGTTTTAATGCATCTAGATGCTCACAAAAGACCTAAAAACACTAATTTCGACCTCTTATATGATCAAATTTGAGCCCAAAAAATATATTTTCTAATCTTTTTACCTATTGAAATGGATTAATCCCCCTTAATGACAAAAATTAGTCTTGATTAAGAAAGGATTAAGCTACTCCTAATGCTTGCTAACACTCTAATGCATACAAATCAAACAAAAAATACACAATTTAAGTAAAAATTAATGATTCTAGTTCTATGTTTAACTCTAAAAAGAGGTAAAAATCACTAAAAATTATATTCTATTGCATTGTTTGATGCAATGGATGCAAACTAGGCCTAACACACTCTATGCATAAGCCCTAAGAACACTAAAAACCATATTAACAACAACAAAAACAACAATTTAAGCTAAAGATTAAGCAAAAAAGCATTCTTTAACAAAACAAAAAAGAGAGCTATTCTCACCAAATCACACACAAATCTCCTCCACATCTTTTTCATGGGAAACCATTAATCAAGACAATGTGTAATGGTAATGCACAGATAAGAGAAAAAGGATGGAAAAGTCCAAGGGATGGCTCCCTGAAAACGGTGCCAAAAATGTTATGGCTCACTCTAACCCTCCTTGAAACACGTCCAACAAGAGATTACCTAGTGAACCGCAACAACTGTCATGAGAATCTTTCCAATGGCCAAGATCGTAACCCTCGAGATCTCCAAGCTCTACAACTCCTTGAGAAGCAATTCCACCACGTCTCCCACGAGCATTATCACACCACCACGTTGCCCTATGTGTACTTGTCCCTCCTCTCACCTCAGATCACTCACACACACTCACTAGCATGCACTAGAGAGAGAGAGATTAGTAAGAGAAAAACTCTATTACACAACGAGAGAGTATCCTTCTACTAGCATAGCTTCCACCTTTGCACCTTTAAAGGCTAACCATGCATTGTACGAAGCTATCAAGAGCTACATGAAACAGGACTATAAGGATTTGCAAGTCAAACAGACCTTAGTTAAAGTGGTTAAAGGATAGAGTATGCCATTGTACACATTGGGCACTCTTGAAAAAGCTGAAAGCCAAAAAGAGGATGAGAGTGAATGGGAATATGAAACTCAAGCTGAAACTGAAACTGAAACTTTTATGGTTCCGCTTGAGGATTCTATCATGGTATGGTTAGATTTCCCTATAGGCAATGATGTTAAGCACAAACGCGCATTGATTAGCCCTTGAGCTAGTCATAACATCATGACGAAAGACACTTGGGTGTCATTAGGACAACCTAAAATCATCCCTAAAGACAAGGATCTTGCAAGAGGTGCCAATGGACAAAACATTGAAGTTCTAGGTTGCTTTAACTATGCTACTCAAATAATCTATGGAAATGTGGAATTTAGATTCCATGCTACTGTTGAAAGAATGGTAGTATGCTACTGTTGAAAGAACGGTAGAGGGGGAGGAGTCACACACACAGGAGCAAACCCTAATGTATATTGCAAACCCTAACCATAGAGGGAAGCCATCTCCACTCTCACACAAAGCATAATGCCATAATCCATAATACACACAACACACTATGAGTTGTGTCCACACACATCTAACCCTAGCTAATGTCCACACACTATGACCAGCTGGACACGCGGTCATTTATGTCTCACACATGTTCCTACCTAACATGCCAGCACATAGCATAGCTGGCTCACACTGACATCGAGCTTGAATCTCAACAGCCCCTCTCAAGCTCATGATGTACTGCCGATGAAGATGTAGATGAGCTTGGGATATCAAAGCTCTCAACACTCCCCCTCAAGCTCATCCCATGTACTCCCAGCATAGTCCGGAAGTACTCAAACTTCTCCCTGCTAAGTGGCTTTGTAAAGATATCAGCCACTTGCTCATCAGTCTTCACATACTGTAGATCAACTGTACCATCCAGCACCTTCTCTCTGACAAAGTGATAATGGACCTCTATGTGTTTGGTCCTCGCATGAAATACTGGATTCTTGGCCAACTGTATACTGCTCATGTTGTCACAATGAATGACAACTTTGCCACATCAATAGGCTCACATAAATCTGCCAAGAGACCCTTTAACCATACTGCCTCACAAGTAGCAATGGCTGCACCTCTATATTCAGCCTCTGTACTAGATAAAGCAACTGTAGGTTGCTTCTTGCTGCTCCAACTCACAACGGCACTTCCATGTGTAAAAGCATATCCACTAGTAGACCTCCTGTCATATGAGCTACCTGCCCAATCAGCATCCGTGTAGCCATGTATATCCAAGCTTTTACCACTCTCATAAAGTAAACCATAATGTGCAGTGGTCTTAACATATCTCATAATGTGTCTCACTGCATCCAAATGTGGTTTTCTGGGGCTCTGCATAAATTGACTTACTAGCCCCACAGCATAACTCAAATCCAGGCGTGTGATAGTCATGTATATGAGACTACCAACCATCTTTCTGTACATAGATGGATCATCAAGCTCATCACCATAATCAGCCCGCAACTTCACATTTTGCTCCAAAGGTGTACTCATAGGCTTACACCCTGTCATGCCATATTTTGCCAACATATCCAATGCATATTGGCGCTGTACTAACCATGTACCTGCATGATCTTTGACCACTTCAATTCCAAGAAAGTATCTCAACTCACCAAGGTCTTTCATGTCAAATTGCCCACTCAAAGCTTTCTTGACATGCATCACATCTGCACCATGATCACCTGTGATAATCAAGTCATCCACATAGATGACGAGTAAAACAATCCCATGCTGTGTCTTCTTCACATAGAGTGAAGAATCTGCTGTAGAAATCTGAAAACCAAGTGAGATAAGATATCTGCTCATCTTATCACTCCAAGCACGAGGTGCTTGCTTCAAACCATATAATGCCTTTTTCGATTTGCATACATGAGTGGGATATCTTGGGTGTACATACCCTTCTGGCTGTGCCATATATACTTCCTCTTGTAGATCTCCATTTAGAAATGCATTCTTGACATCCATCTGATGCATTTCCCAACCATTAGCTGCAGCCATAGCAATGACTGCTCTCACTGTGCCCATCTTAGCCACTGGACTAAAGGTTTCATCATAGTCCAAACTTTGGGTTTGTGCATAACCCTTTGCTACCAATCTTGCTTTATGTCTCTCAATAGAACCATCAGATTTGCACTTCACTTTGTAAACCCATTTACATCCAATAACATTCTTGTCCTTTGGTAATGCAACCAAGTCCCATGTGTCATTATGGACCAATGCGTCCATCTCTACATCCATTGCTTTCTCCCATACATGCTCCCCAATAGCCTCTGTATAGCATGTAGGTTCCACATGCTTCACCATAGATGTCATATATGCATAGTGCATAGCAAAATCTCGATATGTCGATCTGTCAACTGGATATCTGACTCTCTGGGATCTCCGCAATGCATGCGGATCACTCTAAACACCTGTCACTCTAGCATGTGGTGGCACATATCTATCCTGCCTAGCACCAGGTGTGCGTAAAACAGGTATGCCAAGCTC
Organism: Cibotium barometz; assembly: GCF_041138505.1. Classification (NCBI taxonomy): domain Eukaryota; kingdom Viridiplantae; phylum Streptophyta; class Polypodiopsida; order Cyatheales; family Cibotiaceae; genus Cibotium; species Cibotium barometz. Next base: position 60,035,256 of record NC_141054.1, on the reverse strand, counting down.
CTCATCCAAAATCTCTAAGCTAGATGACTCATAACCTGTGATTCCAATTCCTTCGACTTTCTTTTTGCCTTTATCCATAGCACTACTCCCAGTGCTCACACTCTCATGCCTCAAACGTCCTGACCATGGACGTACAGTGCTACTCTTAGCTTCTGCTGCATGCTGGCCCAGACATAGAAGTAGAACTAGAACTTGCTTGTGGCAAGTTCACAGGCACATTTGCCTCAAGTGACTCAATGACACCCTCATCTTTTGCTTTGTACCAACTAGCAAGCTCATCAAACACCACATCTCGTGAGATGACCACTTGTCTAGTTTGTGGATTATAACATTTGTATGCCTTTCGATCCTGTGCATATCCAACAAATACACATTTCTCTGCCTTAGGATCCAACTTCCTTCTTCTTTCATCAGGCACATGTACATAAGCTATGCATCCAAAAGCTTTAAGGTGTCCAATGTCTGGCCTATAACTTGTAAGCCGCATCTCTGGCGTGCTTCCATGAATGGCTGCCGTAGGTGTTTTGTTCAGTATATACATTGCAGTAGCACATGCTTCTGCCCAATAGTAATCTGGCATGCTCTTTTCATTAAGCATTGCCCTGGCCACTTCACATATGACTCTATTCTTTCTCTCAGCCACACCATTCTGCTGAGGTGTATACCTGCAAGTCAATTGTCTTCTTATTCCATGCTTCCTCAAGAAATGCTCAAAAGCTTTTGAGGTGTATTCACCACCTCCATCTGTCCTCAAACATTTAATCCAACAGCCATATTGCTTTTCTGCAAAAGCTTTGAAATCCATAAACTTTTTCAACACTTCACTCTTCTCTCTGAGAAAGTATATCCATGTCATCCTGCTGAAATCATCTATGAATGTCACATAGTATAAACTGCCTTTGATAGATGGGTTTTGTGCAGGACCCCATACATCACTATGTACGATCTCAAGTGGCCTGCTACTCATATTTCCTTCTCTAGGAAACCGCAACCTTGCCTGCTTTCCAAACTGACAGGCTTCACAAACATGCATATTCCCATCATATTTGAATCTAGGCAATCCACTGACAATGCCTCTTGTCTACATGTTCTTCAATCTTTGTATATTGACATGTCCAATCCTCTTATGCCACATATCAATGTCATGTACCACATTCTTGCTTTTAGAGAACATGGCTGATTTTAACTCAAGAATTCCAGCATCCAGCCTAAACAATCTGCCTTCTTTCTTGCCTTTAGCAATGACTCTACATCCATGTTTGAAGTCCTCAATGAAGCAACCATGCTCGTTGAACCGAACCTGTTATCCCTATTCCACCATTTGACCAACTGAGGCCAAGCTCTTTGTGATAGAAGGCACGTACAATACATCTGACATAGACTTTGTTTGACCATTGTGCATAACCAATGGTACACTTCCAACATGTGTAATGACATGCTGGGTATCATCACCTGTCTCCACATAGCCTTTTATATCCATAGGCTTCATATGCTCAAACCATTCTCCATGACATGTCATATGGTTTGATGCTCCTGATTCCATATACCAAGTATCATCATTATCAGCATTTGTCATCATCGATCCCACAACATGCTTCATGGCAAACAAATGATTTGCAGTGCCATCATTACTGCTTGATGCATAGTTTCCACCACCATGTTGTGCATAATTTCCACCATAATGACCACCACGTTGTGCTCTACCCCCTCTCAAATCATTCTGTTTGTGGAAACAATCTCTCGCCATATGACCATATTTGCCACAGTAATGGCATTCCACATCTTGCATAGAATTTTGTTGGCCTTGCCAACGTCCTCTACCATGGGGGTTACCTCTGCCTCTCTGAGATGCATATCCACGACCACCTCTAGCACCATATGAAGGCTGAAAATTCTATTGTGGTGACCTGTCCTGCCATCCATGACCATTACCACCACGTCCACATGATGTGAATCTCCCCCTGCCTCTAAAACCTCTTTGAGAATAGAAAGCCTGATTTCTGCCATTATCATCATGGCTAGTAGATGCATCCAGAAATGAATCACTGAGTTTGATTTCCTCAACCAGCAAGAGTGAAACCAACTCATCAAAGTCTGGTAACCTGTACTCCTCTCACTGAGATAGATGTATAAAAAGATTTGTATTCCTTGCCAAGACCATGCAAGGTAATATCCACCAAATCATCATCAGGCATGGGGGCATTTATTGTGGCCAATGCATCTGCAAACTTCTTGATTTCTTGCACATAATCATGGATGCTCCTTTTATTCCTTTTCACATTATGTATCTGCTGTCGCAGAACTGAGACTTGTGAGCACTCGTATCTGTATCAAACATCTTGACCAAAGTAACCCATGCATCTTTGGGATTCTCAGCATCCTGTATGTGTATGAGCATAGCATCAGAAATACATATAGACAGATAATGCAGCACTTTGAATGCTCTTTCTGACCATTGCTTATGAGCAATAACCTACTGCTATGTAGGTTGTCGAGGTAGCTCAGGCTCTGGCTCAGCACCTGTAATGAGATTCCAAAATCCTTTTCTTTTCAAGAAACTTTTTATCCTGTACTTCCATGCCTGGAAGTTCTTCCTATCCAGCTTTTCACCAACAATCTGAATTGGATTATCCGACATGTTTGCTCAATGTGCACCTTCCGCACTCTTCCAAATCTGTAACCGAGCCTTCCGCAGCTCAACCACACTTCAATGAGTGTTCCAGATACTCCAAAGTAACCACCAATCTTCAAATTTGATGTAGAAAATCAACCTGTATGCATCTAAGATGAACTGACTCACGCAGTCCAGGATACCCTGTTTTGATGCGTCTTCCAAGGCTCCAAATCACAATGTAGTGGTGCAATCAAGTATGAGAAACTTGCATTAACACCTAAACAACCTCAATGTAGAGTATCAACACCATCTGACATGTGTACATATCAATTTTTGAAAACCCCTTTCTCTGTTTTGGGAAAAACCAGAAAAACCAGTAGTAAAATGGCTCTAATTTCCTCAATATTTGTCCAAATTGAGCAACCAGGCATTCAATAGCTTAGCAATAGTGTCCACTAACTCCATGTAAGAGGAATTTGTCCAATTGTTTAAGACCAAAGATTAATTGCTCAATTAAAATTGCTCTGTTTCTCTGCAACCAGTGGACAGCCTGTTTAATCAGCTCATTCCCAGCTCAATTTATGATAATTGATCAATCCAATCACATAGCCCTCTTCTCCAATGTGTGTAGCAACCAATTGCTAAAGCAATTGTGAAATGTATCAAGCAACCAAGTAGTAATTGATCTCCTCGTACCAAAATAAGTAATTTTCTGCCCTGTTTCTCTGTTGGAGCTGCACCGCCTGCTCTACAGGGATTTTGGAGTGGTTATACTATTAATTGATGATGTCTACAAGTGCCCAAGACACCTAGGTAAGTGTGTGACCAATCAATGGTTTGATTTTAGCCAAAAACACGCTCCAAATGCATCAAATCTTCACCTCCTTTTCTCTGTTTTGTGAGAGCTCAAAAACCAGAGATTTCCATACATTCATATGCATCCAAATTGCTCCAAAATTTGTTTAAGGCTTGCATAGGAGTTGCCAATACATCCCACTTTGTCAAGTACATGTGTCTTTTGCCAGAATCACTTCTATTTCACCATACATCAATGTTTCCAAGCTTTAATGGAAAGCTTCCAAAAAACCAAAATTTTGCTTTGCTTTGAGTTGCTCTAACTTGCTTTGTTTTTGCCTGTATCAGTTGCAATCCGCTCAAGGATGTTTAGAAGACCTTACCCGATAGGCCAAGCTCTCAGATCTGATAAGAATCCGTGTGCTCCAAGCTTCACAGCTCCAATGGCAAGCTTCACAGCTTCTCTTCACAGCTTCTTCTCCCTCTTCACTCACTCACTCATAAACCCTAATAAACAGCACAAGGCTCTGATACCATGTTGAAAGAACGGTAGAGGGGGAGGAGTCACACACACAGGAGCAAACCCTAATGTATATTGCAAACCCTAACCATAGAGGGAAGCCATCTCCACTCTCACACAAAGCATAATACCATAATCCATAATACACACAACACACTATGAGTTGTGTCCACACACATCTAACCCTAGCTAATGTCCACACACTATGACCAGCTAGACATGCGGTCATTTATGTCTCACACATGTTCCTACCTAACATGCCAGCACATAGCATAGCTGGCTCACACTGACATCAAGCTTGAATCTCAACAGCTACCCTAGATTCTCTTGAGTCTGATGTTATCATGGGTGAAACTTGGTCACATGACTATGACCACTCCACTCTCACACAAAGCATAATGCCATAATCCATAATACACACAACACACTATGAGTTGTGTCCACACACATCTAACCCTAGCTAATGTCCACACACTATGACCAGCTAGACATGCGGTCATTTATGTCTCACACATGTTCCTACCTAACATGCCAGCACATAGCATAGCTGGCTCACACTGACATCAAGCTTGAATCTCAACAGCTACCCTAGATTCTCTTGAGTCTGATGTTATCATGGGTGAAACTTGGTCACATGACTCGTGGTATTTAATTGAAAAATCCATGCAAACAGTCACCTTAAACACTCCTGTGCAAGCATTGTGAAATTGCTATTACAGGAGGAAGAGACCTTGGAGGAGATGGAACTTCTAACATATCTTACTCAAAATATCCCAATAATTTTATGGTTAGATTGGAGCTTCACAATAAAATCACCACAATCCAACCATAGCTTTAACACGAGCGACGACGGTAACACAATATCATGACCCTCGACTTATGGGATTTGTTACGCCAACCAATACTCATGGCTCATCCTAAAATAATTACATTCACACAAGAATTCAACATGCCATGTTTGGGGTTCTTTAAACACATAATATATCTATAATATAACCCCCTTACTTGCAAGTTTTTGTGGTTGAGTATGTGTCGAAAGAAGATTTGATCTTGGGGCATAAATGGACTATTGTTGGCCAAGCACAACTGTTCTTTGCTAGTGATAGGGTCATCATAATGGTTAACGACACAAAGTTGACAATACCATACTGAAGGGAAGAGGATCCAACCCTAATGGATTTCTATGATGCTGAACGCAAAAAGCTACAAGCCTCTTCCTCGTCGTTGGAAACCCCTCTACACAAAGATCTACCATCTGCATTAATGACCTACTTCGATAAAGCATCTACCCCATCAACTCCATCCTCACCAACAAAGTCTAATGCTAAAACCTCGTAATCAACAGATATTCTGAAGAAGTCCCCTATCGTGCAACCATCTATCTGTAAAAAGGAACTCAAAGGAAAATCCTCAACCTCGACAACTCCTCATCGACCAACCTCAACAAGGGAGAAAGATACAAGCTCAAAAGCCTCAACATTAGTAGAGCCACCACTCCACAAGAGACTCAAGCCTCATCGTCAACAACGCCCATGAGTCTCAAACCCATAACCTCAACGCTAGCCAATGTGAAGGAGGTCCCCAAACCTTCCATTGTTGCAACCAAATGAAAACTCCACTATGATAGCCAAAATCAAGTTATCTTAATGGTATCAAAATGTGGGTGGACAAGTAGGTACTTGTAGCTCAAGGCTACTACGAAGGTGTCCATCCAATTTGGGTGCCTTGATCATTGAAGGCTCTTCCTCAATGCAAAACTCGAAGGCCAAGGAATAATAAAAGTACTCCGCAAAGTTATCCACAAATGCCGATGTGAGTTCCTCAAAGAACTCTAGCCACTAAACAAGTGGGGGTACCAAAAGAATTAGTGCAAGCTCAAGGGTACTACCAAGGTAATACTAAAGCTTGGATTCCCAAGCACATTAAAAAGTTCCCCAAGCCTACTCAAATCAAGAAGCCTCAAAGGCATCAACCATTAAATCCTAAATTTCATCAAATATGGGTTCCTATGCACGTGCTTCAGGAACAAGGATACCATGATGGAAATCCCATCATATGGTTGCCAAGATTGTACAAAGGTTGGAACGCTTCACCAACACCTTCAACCCTAAATGCTTCACCTAAAGTTCAACAAGAATGGAGGCCCAAGCAACACCAAGCAACACCAAGCAAGCCACTCAACCCATCTTGTGCATTCACCACATACACAAGAGCCTACGTGTTTGATCACCACCAATGGCAACCAACCAGAAACTATACCTACCGCCTTGACAAAAATTGAGCCACAAATTAAAGAATCAATCCCCACATCTGTGATGGAAACTTATGAGTACATCAAGGACAAATTCACAATGCTCTTTTCACCCCTTTGGGTGAGTGTAGAAGCTATGCGATAGACATAGAACCTATTCTCTCAAAACGAAGAGTAGCCACAAAAACCTGTGTTGCTCGCAAGGTGGTAACAAAAAAAAGTAAAATAAAAAGGAAAAAAAAGGAGAAAAAAAATGAAAAAGAGACAAAAACACAAGGGAGTCACACAAATGGCCTATCTAAAAATGGTTCAATATCACAAGAAACTCCCAAAAATCTTCAATAGCCAATACATTTTTGTTAAGCTTATAGATTACTATTCTTTTGTTGGCAAAGTTATTGTAGCCACTTCTCCATGGATTATTTTCAAGCTAACCTGGCGATTGCCTCCATGAGGGACTACTAAAGGAAGAGATAGGGCCGCGTTCGGAGCGTTCCCTTTTGTGTCGTTGTCATGCATGCTTCTGGAGGAAACATTTTGGCGTCTTTGAGGAGGAGCCATATTGTCAACTCACACAATCACGAACTTAACGATCTAGATAGATCCCAATTTGGAGTCCGTTCGCTCACTTTATGAGAGTAAAAGACTCACCCACCCATGGGAACCACCTCTTAAGGCTAGAGCGAGCTTTCTTAAGTCTCTTTATATGGGGGGGGGAATTAGTGTCCTTAAGTGGAAAACAAGGTTGGGTGGAAATAAGACCAGAGGGTTAGGGGGAGGAGAAGGGTTCTTCCCTTAAGTCTATTCACACCGGGGTGAGAGGTGGAAACCCCCTCCACAACACAAGGGGGGAGGCTGCTAGGAGCTTAGCTGAGGAGGGTTTTTGTGAGGTTGGCCTGCAGAGGGCTATCAGGGAGAGCTTCCACCAAGAGAGGGGGTTGCTGGGCATAGAGGTTGGTGCTAGGTCAGATGGATTTATATAGAGACAGGTTACAAGTATGCATAAGGAGAGAGCAAAGAGACCGTGTACATGAAAGTATTTTGGTCTATGGTTGCATGAGCCTATGGAAAGGGTGGTTCCTGTAAGTGGGCTAAAGATGGGGTACGCCTTGGTCTTCCAGGGGGCAGTGGCCACATGGGTGTCCACGTGGCCAAGGGAGTCCTTATGTTATGGTGGTCAGTTTTTGGTCCATGTGTAGCCATTTGTGTGGGTGCCCTAGTACGTGTATGGTCTAGGGTGAGGTCCTTTGATGCACGCTTCCCAAGTGTAACATGCCCATCTTCATTAATTAAAAAATGTTCCTGTAATAGATAAATTTATGAGTTTTTATGGTGTAAAAATCAGTGATTTTATTAAACAAGCCATTTTCACTTAGAACCTTCAAATTTTGAGTCAAAATTTGAAATTTGTGCCCCATTTTACCCTAATATAGGATTTTACAGCATCCAAAACAAACACTGGATCAAGCTTATACATGAATTTTAGTTATTTTTAGTTTAAAAAAACAATGACCTTTAAAAACAACGACCATTGCACTTTGATGGTACATCGTCCCTTCACCCGTACTTTTCTTAGTACCCAAAACTATACCCTACACCTATATAAACCCCCGAGTACTCCATGGCCAGTAACTCATTATGTAGGACACACCCTTAACTCTCTAGTCTATAGGGGCAATATACTTAGCATTGTATAAAAATATCTATTTATTAATGAAAAAGCAGATGATTGATCAAAAAATAATACTTTCCCAAGATCAGCATACATGGCTTCAAAAGTCCTAGTGAATGACTTCATAGGTTGCCACTCAATGCTTGTTGACAATGCTTGTTGATGGATAAACATCTATCACATATACAACACATGAATAAACCATAGAATCATAAAGAACATAAATAAAATTACAAAAAATATCTTACAATGAGCTTGCAATGCAGATGTTGGAGTAGAAGGATGCATGTGCATGTCTCTTGTCGTATACACATGTTGCACCTTTGCCTTCCACCCATCTTTCGCTATCTTGAATTCCAAGATACGCGTCCCTTCCACTGGTATTATACTAAGCCTCTTCTTTGCCTTTTTATCCTATGAGGACCATTGCTGCTGGATAGTCACCCAAGCATTTAATTTAAAGTTTACACCTTTCCACACACCCTGATCATCTTTAACATTATGAAGAATGCATGATGAAAAGGCATTAGGAGTGCGCCTTGGGTTAGATTGTTGTCTTGACATTGTTAGATGATGAATAGAGGAGAGGATGATGCAAAAAGATGACTGAAAGAGGTGCAATATGGTAGATTAGGGAATTTCAAATGCATTTACTCATTTTGGGGGGAACCTAAATTTTAAATTTTACTTTTTGAAGTACTTACATTTGGTACGTGAAGACAGGCCCTTGAATTTGGAACCCACTAATGTGGCATTGAAATAGCTACTCCATATCACATTAAAGTGGTGAGATAACCCACTAAAATAGCCAAAACTAGTGAAGTTAGTAAAAAGTGGATATGACACCCCACGTCATGTTTATGGTTAAATATCACATTTCTATATTACAAGCAATTAAAATGCGACCCCTTTTTAAACATTTTTGGCCCTAACGGTCTCTTTTAAATACATTAGTATCAAATCCTTGTAATCAATCTTGTCCTTGTAAATATTTGAATCAAGCAATAAAATTCTTTCAAGGTTTTATTTTTATATCATGAGCGTAGTGTAAAGTATAAGTCTCATGATCCGAAATTTAGTCTTGCAATGATGGCTAGGATGATCAATCTTCTCCCCCCAATGCTTTATACACAAACACCCAGGAGAGGAAGCTCTTACTCAAATAGATGAAACCTCCCTCCTTTAAAGGGGAAGATTCAAAAATTGAGAAGGATTCCGAGGTATGGATTGAAGCAATGGATGATTACTTCTCAGGCTGCCGGTACTAGAGTTACAAACTAATCCATGCTCGCACAGTTTTTCCTTGTTGGGGATGCTAAGCTCTAGTGGAAGCAATGATGCCATGATAAGGAAGTTACTGAGAACACTCCTAAACCTAGGATGACATCAAACAAGCTATAGAGGTATCTTCCCCCATCTCATGAGTCTATTAAGATGAATGATTTCTTTAGCCTTAAGCATCTTGGCTTAACCCTCGAGGAGTATAATTCTAAGTTCATCAACTCTTCGGAAGTATGCCCCACCCATGACTACCTCCCAGTAGGCTCCCAATAGGTGGCCCTCTTCAACTAAGGCTTGAATGAACCTTTGGATTCCCGCCTTGAAGCAATGAGGCCGAGTACATTATTGCAAGATGCTTTCATATGAGCCAAAACTCTTGTGAAGGAGCTGAAGTTTGGAAAAGCTAGGCCCCAAAAGAGATCTCACCCTTAATCAAACCCTAAGGACCTGTATTGCAAGAAGCCCTAGCCAAACACTCCCAATTACAACCAAGGTCAGCCAACCAATCTCTTTGTTCCCCGCATGTATATTACTTCTACTAGTAGCGAGTCCCTTGTGTGTTTCTATTGCAATGAGCCTGGAGACTTTAAAGCCCATTGCCCCAAGATTGCAACATTCTTTCCTCAAAGTGGTTGAACAAATCAGCGTTATGGATCCCCATCCACCAAGGTAAAACAGATGGTGAATATGATAGAGGTGTCTCTCCTAGAAACCATTGAACTCAAGAAGGAACTTTGCCAACTCATTGAGCAAGTATTTGTACGCCCAACCAGCTCTCCTTGGGGAGCACCCATTTTTTTTCCAAAAGAAGAATTATCTTTGCATGGATTATCGGGGATCAAGAACAAGTACTCTATCCCTTGTATATCGACAAGATTCTTGATAGGCTTCATGGGGTCAAGGTTTTCTCTAAGATGATTTAAGATCTAGCTACTATCAAATCATAGTCAAGGAAACAGATATACCCAAGACAACTTTCAATACTCATTATGGTCACTATGAGTTTAATGTGATGTGATTTGGGTTAACCAATGCTCTTACAACTTTCAACTGCCTAATGCAAGATATATTATGTCCCTACTTTGATGAATTTGTTCTTTTCTTTTCTGACAACATTCTAGTCTACTCCAAGTCAGTGGAAGAACATGAGGAGCATGTGCATAGAGTGTTACAATTACTGCATAGACATAAACTCTATTTAAAGAAAAGTAAATGTAACTTCTTTACGCACCAAATTAAGTATGTTGGATTCATTGTCTCCCAAGATGGTATGTCAGTACTTTAATATGAGGAAAAGAGGATAAGTTGAAATCCTACAAGAATGACTTTGAGGTCAAATTCCACCTTGGGAAGGATAATGTGGTAGCAGACGCACTTAGTCGCAAATCTTTCTTGAGTGAAATTTCTATGCCAAATGATCCCATACTAGTCAAGGTGAAAGAAGTCTCATTTCATGATCTTGACTACCAAAGGATGGTGAACCTATTCAAATAAGGGGGAACCTTGGCGAAGGAGAGAAATCTAATCAAGGTTTACTGCACCCATCATGGGTGCCTCTAATTCAATCACATGCTATGTATTCCTTAGGACCCTTCCCTAAAGAAGCTAATCCTCCATGAAGCTCATGATAGCCCTGCTCGTAGGGCACCTAGGCTATGCATAGATCTTTAATGATCTAAGGAGGGGGTATCATTGGGTAGGCTTGAAAAATTATGTCCTATGATACTTGAAGCAACATTGTCTCTCATGTCAAAGGATCAATGCTGAAAGAATCAAGATGCCTTGAAAGCTTCAACCCTTGGATATTCCTCAAATGAAATGGGAATGCATTAGTATGGATTTTTTCACATGTCTCCCCACTATACAAGGATGATATGATTCCATTTTTGTAGTGGTGGATTTGCTCACACCAAAGTAGCTCACCTTATACTAGCAGAGAAAACCTTTAAAGCTTCTGATGTTTCCCAATTATTCATCAAGGAGGTATTCAAGCTTCATGGTTTACCGAAAAGGATAGTCAACAATCGAACTCTTACTTCACTTCAAAGTTTTGGAAAGTCCTTATTTCAGGCCTTCGGTACTCAACTTTACTTCAGTACAGCTTACCATCCAAAGAATGATCGCCAGACTAAGAGTCAACCGAGTAATTGAAGACATTCTCATAGAATATTGTAGGTGGGAGCCAAGAAGATGGATTAAATACCTTTCTCTAGTAGAATTTACATAAAATACATCAAGGCACTCTATGGGCAGGAATGCTTATCTCCTCTAAATTTCTTTGATCCAACCTTAAGAGTTAAAACCTCCAAAAAATGCTCAAGAAGATGTAAGAGCAGACCAAGGCTATCCAAAAAGATATTAAAGCTACTCAAGATTGGTAGAAACATTACACCAACACAAGGAGGTCTAAAAGGATCTTTAATGAAGGAGACAAAGTTCTTCTAACGGGTGCTGTAAGATCCCTGTCCCCACCGCGCAACAAATTTAGGGTGCTAGCAGCGAAAGTAGCACTTCTTGCGCGGGGTAGGGTCCCACACTCGGGGCCTTGCCCATGGATATCTGGACAAGAGACTAATCCATCGGTTCTTCCAAAATCGAAATCGAAAAAACTTCCCTTGCCCGGAAAGCATGGGCGATTCCTCCAGGATAAATTTTTCTCTAACGTAGTCAAAAGCCTTAACTAACCGAACTGATCTGACTGAACTCGTAGTATCAAAGTCAGATCAAGGAAAAGATTGCACTTGGATCATAGAGACCAACACTTTTTTCCTCATAGAGAGGCACAACCGTTGATTCTTTTCTCCATAGAACAATTTTTATCCGGGATTTACTTCATCTATCGTACCATAACAGAATTGAGTCTCTTTTTAGGGATCCATCATTCCAGCCTAACCCCATCCAGCCCCATGGGTTAGCCAACCGCCCACCAACCAATGTAGTGATGGGATCCAATTAGGAATTTGGTTAGGTTTTGTCCCAGGCCCCCTAGCCGGATATTCATGCAAACTTAAAAACTAGTCACACCACTTACACACCCAATATGAAATTGCCTTTTTCACAGAATCAACTATTTTTAAAAACAATCATTTAATGAAACCATTATGTCACTGATCATAATCCTCAAAACTTCCAGTTAAATCCTTATTTCCAATCATTCCTTCATCGGTGTACCTATGGCATCATTGGTAAGAACACTCACCACCTGTACACTCAGGGGAGGGGCCTTTTCGATAGTTCCTAGCTCATAGTAACCGGCAATATATTCACATCAAAATGGAATCTCTGTTGAATATCAGCAAGATCAACCAACGGATCCATATAAAAGAGCCATGGACTCATCCGTTGAGGACTAGCAAGGTCAATCAACCAGATCCATGCCCGAATTTAGAAAACAACTCTTACTCCTTGTTCCAATATCTTCCACGAGGCACGCGTGGGTATCATCGGCGAGTGACCCAGAGCTCGAGCACCGTATGGTTAGCACCCTCTAGGATCCTTCGCAACAAGTGACCTAGTGCTTCACTCATAGGCCGCTTCCTTGGTCCCTCATCCACCGTATCGGAAGCTTGCCATTTTAATCGAGTAAAGACCTCGATCGACCTTGCTATGTTAGACGTCCTCCATTGACTCTCCATCAGCTGTTGCAACTATCAAAGTAGATCTCCACGACCTCATTCACAAGACGGTCAAAATGCTTCTCCAGCATTCTTGACATAAAACAGTCATTTAAAAACAGTTCAAAAATACAGTTTCTATAACGAACTCTCATCTTTCCACACTTCCACATCAACCCACATTATATAACTCCACAAACCATTTCAAAAGGATTCCTATTCTCATTCAATCACACAAATTTTCATCTCATCACATCTTTCCTCAATTTATCCTCATCAGATCTCATCCACTCGCATCTACCCATATCCACATCTCATCACATCACATTCATTCACATCTCATCCATTCAAACCACATCACATTCACTCACATCTCATCCATTCAGACCACATCACATCTCATTCATTTTACCTCACATCTCATTTATTCACATCTATCCCGATTCACATCACATTCATTCATATCCATCACATTCATTCTCATCCCCATTAATTCACATCACTTCTATCCACATCATATCTTATTCATACACATCCCCATTAATTCACATCACTTCTATCCACATCATATCTTATTCATACACATCTCATCTCATTCATCCACATCCATCCAATCGTTCACATGTACGACTACTCGCATCTATCCATATATTCATATCTATCACTTCACATCCACATATATTCATGTCACATCTCATCTCTTTACATCGTATCACATTCTTTCACATACACATCTATATCCATTCTTTCACATACATCCACATCCATTCTTTCACATATTCATCCACATCCATTCTTTGCATACAAATTCACATCCATTCCTCACATACACATTTATATCCTTTATCATCACATACATTCACTCACATCTCATATCATTCATTTACATTCTGATTCACATGACATCACATCTCATCACATTTATTAATCTCAAATCCTTTATCATCACATACATTCACTCACATCTCATATCATTCATTTACATTCTGATTCACATGACATCACATCTCATCACATCTATTAATCTCAAATTCTCATCACTTCTATTCACATCACATCTATCCAATCATCTATCTGATTCGTATCACATCTCATCACATCTATTCATCTCATATTCTCATCACTTCTATTCACATCACATCTATTCAATCATCTATCTGACCTCTATTCATAGAATTTAAGAGGATCCTAAATTTTTTTAATAAAGATTCTTTACGCATCTATTTATGCATAATTCAAATTTAAGAAAAATAACACTTTTGAAATCAAATTAAATCCTTTATGCATCTTTCTATACATAAATTTGATTTTAATGAGAATAACACTTTTGAAATAAAAATAAATTCCTTTATGCATCTTTCTATGCATAAAATCAAAATTAATGAGAATAACTCTTTTGAAATAAAAATAAATTCCTTTATGCATCTTTCTATACATAAAATCAAAATTAATGAGAATAACTCTTTTGAAATAAAATTAAATTCCTTTATGCATCTTTTTATGCATAAAATCAAAATTAATGAGAATAACTCTTTTGAATTAAAAATAAAATTCCTTTATGCATAATTTTAATTTTAATGAGAATGACACTTTTGAAATAAAGTAAATCTTTTAGAATGCACAAACGGAAGGAATTACTCTTTTAGAATAACCTAATGAAAAACTTTAGTTCCACAAAATTTAAGAAAATTTTGCCATATCCTCCTTTGTATGCCATTTCTCAATTTTAACATTCAATTTATGACTTGAATTAATCCAATTTGAATTCTAATATCTCTAATCTACTCCATTTTCTAAAAATTAAGAGAGTAAACAATGAAAAGAGCTTAATCAATCATTTAATTAAACTTTCTAAGATTAAGAAGGGCTGAATTGTAAAGAAGAGAAGGGGGTGGCCTTTCCATCAAGGCATAGAATCAAATTTTAATTCAAACATTTTCAAATCATAAAATTTAAGAAAACCATAGATTTAAAATTCACAATAAGTAAGAATTAAGTTTACATGGAGTTTGTAAGCTTTCCTTTGGCTTAAGGGATTGAGGGTTCTACTCTTGTTTGCAGCAAGAGTGGCCACCAGTTCTTTTGGAGACGATTTAGTAAAAAACAATTGAATTATCAAGTGAATTCAATGTATTTGACTCTATGGAGGAGTAGAGTAATAGCGCATAAACACTATTAACCTTTTACAAAGGGGGAGGCTTCTAATTATAGGAAAAAGTGAGCCTCTAACCAAGCAAACTGATTCTAGAATTTTTCAGATCAGTTTGGTCACTTTTTGACCATTTTTAGGTCAATTTAGCTTACTTTTTGGATCTAGTTGAAACAAGAGAAAGGAGAGATGAAAATATCTCATTATTTGTGAGTTTAAAACTCATCCACACAAGTGAAATAGGCGCCTCTTTCATGAGGGGAATTCCCCACACTGAGGTGTCAAAAATGCATCATTTTCTCTAAATATCTCTTCTTTTTTAACTAATAAACCTTGTCCTTATCTTATGTGAGTATTTACTCATTTTTCGGAGATTTTCTTTTATTCTTCAATTTATCTCCTCCCTACATTTGGATTAATGTTATTGGTCCATAGGAACCTTAATCCAAAATTTTTAAAAAATCTGGACCCTCAGGCTAAGGTCCTTTTTACCTATTTTCAATTTATTCCAATTGCACACTAGAAAGTTCTTTTTGAATTTCTATTTCAGGGCAAATCATTTTAATAAGAAGGGATATTTTTCCATCCAAAGATATCTAGAAACTGAATTACCTCTCTCTAGAATATTTTCTCTCTCTAGGCCAAAACAGATAGAAACAAGATCTGTTATTATTCTAAAAAAGGGTATTGATTACAGGGGGAGAAAATGGACATCTTGAGGGGCTGGGGGAGGAATCTTACATCCTATCCCACTTAAAAAATGTGAGATGTCCTCATCTCGCAGGTGGAGTATGATCTCTTTCATCTTCTTCTTCTTCTTCTTCAATCACTTCCAGCGTTACTACCTTGGAAGTGGACGGCCAATTTGGAAACAACTCTCTTTGACTTTCCCTATTCTAAGGCAAAGGTCTTGCATTACTTTGGTTTGAAACTGCGGGTTGTGTTAGAGGGTCTACTACCTCTGGGATTTCCCTGATTTTGGCGAATAGAAACCTGATTACTCTGGAAGGAAGGAGGTGGAGTCTGCTAGAATCTTGATCCTTGATTTCCCTGCCCTGAAAACCTTGATCCAAAAGGAGTTGGACAATCCATACTGCGATGTCCAAATCCTTGACAATTATAGCATTTCACTCCCTTGTTCAAGGGTGGAAACTCTGAAGTTGAATTCCAGGAGATTGAGTTTTGGAAAAAGGACATTTTTTCCATTCTGGAACTTCCCATATCCTGGGCTTGACCCTGATATCTCTTAGGCGGTGGAAGGTTGGAATCACCTTCCGGAACTCAAAACCTTTTGAAAGGTGATGGTGCTGGCTTTGGTGGGACCTTGACATCAAAGGCCTTGGAGAAATCCTTCGCCATCCGCACTACTTCGGCCATGGAAACTGGCTTGGCGTTCTTCACCAAAATATTCAAAGGTTCGTTCAGTCCCCAAATGAACCTGGCCATCAGCTAGCTGTTCTTCATTCAGCGCGGTGGCGAGTATTTGAGAAGGAGAGCGAACGCTTGGTGATATACTTCAATAGTTTTTCTCCCCTGGGTTAGCTCTCTCTAAGAATTCGTTCATCTTTGTTTCCAAAAAGCCGGGAGAGGACAAAACCTCGTCCTTAGGTAAATTTTGAGATCATTCCATGTTTGGGTATTCCGATTCAGACGGTTTGTCTCGCATTGGTTTCTCCATGCCACTCTGGCTATTTCTACTATCTTCAGCCTTGCAAGAGCCATTTTGCTCTTTTGGTTGTACCCGGTGACATCAAAGTACTCTTCCATTGCTTCGATCCACTTCTCCACAGCCTCGCCCAAGTTTTCCCCTTCACCCTTGAAAGGCCCAGGCTGCGAACTATGAAGAGTTTTACGAACATCCAAGTCGAGATCTTCCTCATCGAGTTGGGGGTTAGGATTAATCCAAGTGTTTCAATAAGAAAAATGCAAATAATAAAAGAAAATTTTCTAAAAATGAGTAAATGCTACATAAGATGAAGAGTTGACCAAGTACTGGGTTTATTAGTTAAAAAGATGAGGTTTATTAGTTAAAAAAATGAAATTTTGACCCCTCAGTGAGGGAGGGGGCTCATGAAGGAGGCACCTATTTCACATCATTACTCCACATTTTTAATTCAAAAAAATTGAGATATTTTATCTCTCCTCTCTCCTCTTTCAAACCGGATCAAAAAGTGAGCCAAACTGGTCTAAAACTTGTCCAAAAATGGATCAAATTGAAGCTAGAAGCCTCTAGAGCAAAGTTGGACTTGGTTGGAAGCCTCTAGAAAATGTTCCAGAGAGAGGTAATTCAATTTTGAGATATTTTTGGATACAAAGTTTCTCCTTATATTTAAGATGAATTCCCCTGAAACAAAAGTTCAAAAAGAATTTTCCAATTTGCATTAGAAATTAATTGAATATATGAATTAGAGACCTTAGCCTAAGGGTCCACATTTTCAGAAATTTTTGATTAAGGTCCAAATAAGGTTCTAAAGGGACAATAGGATTAATCCAAGTGTTTCAATAAGAAAAATGCAAAGAATAAAATAAAATCTCCCAAAAATGAGTAAATTCTCACATAAGATGAAGAGTTGACCAAGTACTGGGTTTATTAGTTTAAAAAATGAGGTTTATTAGTTAAAAAATGAATTTTTGACACCTCAGTGAGGGAGGGGGATCATCAAGGAGGTGCCTATTTCATATCATTATTCCATATTTTTAATTCAAACAAATTGAGATATTTCATCTCTCCTCTTTCAAACTGGATCAAAAAGTAAGCCAAACTGGTCCAAAACTTGTCCAAAATGGATCAAACTGAAGTTGGAAGCCTCTAGATCCCATTTGGACTTGGTTGGTGGCCTCCCTCACCTTTAAATAGACCCTCATTCCTTTGTATTTTCATCTTTGTGTATTTACATGCCAGTTGGTGGCTGACTGTCCATAATAGGAGCTGGCCGATAGCCTCACTACCTATTAAAAGGAGAAACAATGGATAAAACCCAATAAACTTAGGCAAAGCCTCAATACACTGAGATGCGCAATATTCTAACACCCCCTTTGCAGCTCAGTGTGCAAGAGTTTGAAGAAGATAAGCTGATGAAGATGCAACCATGGACCCTTCGTAGTACTGCAGATATCGGAATCACCTTGGAGAGAGCACCTGCCAACCTGTTTCCTCGAAACACAATGCCACCACAAACAACAAAGAACACTACTTGGCTCCAGATTCCCACACCAGTGTGCAGTGAACTCCAATAATAGAATGATGAGTTACCATGGCACACCGCACCCATTATCCCCCAGAGTGGAGTGTGAACACATCACATCCAAAAAACCTTGAACAATGAACTTGAAAGTCCATAATCTCTGTTACTTCATTTTAGTGTAATTTTAGTATCCCTCTATTTTGCCTCTACTTTGGGAAGCTTTGAAGCTTCACAAACCTCCATCCTCCCTTAGCGATTACCCTCCCCATCTTGGTGGCCAAGCTTTCCTTGTGGGCTTCACTTCTTTTTAAAAGAATCAAGCCAAAAACCAAGGGTAAGCCGCCTTAATGCATGGTGTTTTTTCTATCTTTCTCAATGGTTATCTTCTTCCAACCTCTCTGGGAAGCTTTTTAATCAATGGTTTTTTCTTGAAATCAAGCTTTTTAGTGATTCATAATGTTTAATTGGATTAGTAAATCTCTCTTTTTGAAAGATTAATCACCTTTTTGGGTGGATCCTTATTAGAAGGATGGATCTTAGTGCTAATCTCATTATCTTAATCAAAACTCTAGGCTTGACAAGCTAGAGAAGAAGATTAAGTATTTTTATGATTTTAATCTAGATAAAATGATGATTAATTCTTTTAAACTTGTTTATGATTAAGAAAAATCATATTAATTCATTTTAAGATTGAAAAAGAGTTATGCTAACATTTTTTTAAGTATTTTCATATAGGAATGCTAAATGGATATTTTTAAGATTAATCAAGAGGTTTAATTATAATGATGTTTTTAATTATGTTTATAATTATGCTATGCATAATAAATTTTTTAGTTTAAAAGAGAAATTTCCACCACATTTCATAATTATGGGTATTTATTTAAAAGTAGAATTTTGAGAATTCTTAAAAAATGTAGCAAAACTATGGCAAATTTTTAAAAAAATAAATTTAATTTTATTCATAATTATTTTAATACAAAAAGAGGAATTCCCATCATATTCTAGGCATAAAAATTTTTATGCTAAAAGAATGATTTTTGTTACATTTATGAAAAATACTTTTATAGTATTTATGCATAATTGTTTAAATAGAGAAAAAAGGAATTTTTGTTATATTTATCTTTACATATGTACATGCATAAAAATTTAGATGGTTACAAATGTTGTAGTGTTAGAGGGATTACTAGATGAAGCCATAACCATAGATTTCATAAGGACTCTGTTGCAATATGAAGATATAAGGGGAGAGTGGTATGGGATGTGTCTAGAAGAACATGGCAATCTCTGCTGTTTTTATAACTTCAAAAGGAATAAAAAATTTCTTTTTCGAGCACTAGAATTCTTATTTCAAGCATAACAAAAAATACTTTAATCACAATTGTTATTGTTTTAATGTCTCCATCATATGCTCTCTCTCTCTCTCTCTCTCTCTCTCTCTCTCTCTCTCTCTCTCTCGTGTTGTTGAGATCTCACTCCAATTGCATCATCTCTCTCAAAAATCTACGCCATGAAAGAAGAAAAAAACATGGCCATTGTCATAATATGAGTGAACGACAATAATGTCTAAAACCAATATATTTCAAACATTACAAGCTACTGAAATACATCAGTATGGATGTTGGACTCCCCGGTGGAAGAAGGGAGGTGGTATGGGGTAGGGACCTCTACCAAATGGTGCAAGTGCGCAAGTGGAAAAAGTGCCCTTGCAAAATCAGGTTGATATATTATGTACAAACCTTTTAAATATTAAAAAAGGAATTTTGGTCATAATTCAAATTAGGTATATTCATATATATATATATATATGGATATTTTTGTTTTAGAGAAATTTTCATCGTACTTTAATTAGGAAAATGCCTAAAGTAATTTTGGTGTTAAAAGAGAAGGTTTCACCATAATTCTACATAGAAATTTAGGGCATGTTGATGCCGAGTTTCAATTGGAGAGAAAAGAATAATTTAGAATAATTCTATGAGAATAGTTCAATAAAATGATGTATGCATATTCACAAATGGATCATTGGAAAAAAGAATTATCTTTATAAAATTCCATTATTCATAAATAGAATTATTTATACTTCTATTATGTCCAAGAAAGAATGAATTCTCATAATTTTGGATCTTCCCTTATGAATGGAAATCACAGCCAAATTATCAAAAAAAATGAAGAATATTTAGAAAATATCTTTAGGATTAATTCGAGTAATTTAAGGTTAAGACTACGACCGTGTGAGAAAGGTGGGCCAGTAAGATGCTTACCCATCTCTCGAATCAAAAATTAAGCAAAACCTTGTGACCATTCCCATTTCTTTAGTATGATGAATGGATTACCGGTGATTTAGATAAGTTTTTCTTAGACCCAAAATCATCGAGAAATAAGTCAGAAATTCATTGTAATTGATGGGTGTGTTACCGAGATACTAGAATTGTGATTTTCATTAAGAAAGTCTAGATTCTGAGAAAAAGGGTCTTGTGGAATCAAACTCAACAGGAAATTCTTACTTGCATAGAAACTCTGTTTTTGAAAAAGGACTATCTTACGCCAAAATGCTGGAGGAAGCATTTGGCTTATGGTTTAATCTAAGGAGAGTTATGTTGCAACAGCTGGCAGCGGGGAGTCATCGAAGGACATCTCCCATGTGGCGGCAAAGCCTGCCAAGGTCTTGACCAGGCTCGGTACGGTTAAAATGGTGCGCTTCTAACGAAGGGGTCCCTGAGTGAAGTGCTAGGACACCTAAGGAGGATCCTAGAGGGTTCTGACGAGGCGATGCATGGGCTCGCGCGCAGTTGCTAGGACACCCATGCGTATGTCGAGGAAGATATGGATGGACTGGCAAGGAATTATCTATGTGAACTGGAACTTGAAATTGGATCTCGTTTGGTTGACTAGCTGGTCTTCAACGGAGAGTCTGGATGACATTTTGATTGTAAAACAATGGACTGGAATTTTGAGGATACGATGGAAATACTATGGTTTCATTTCAATTCTTTTTTAAAGACATCTGAATCTGTGAAAAAGGCAATTTCATATTGGGTGTGTAAGTGGTGTGTCTATTTTGTATTTTGCTTGAGTGCCGGCTAGGGGGTCTGGGAACTCTTTTCCCTGGTACCCGGGACAAAACACAACCAAATTTTTATAAAAAGGGACCCCCACCAATTCAGTGGTTGGGCAGTTGGCTAACCCAAGTTACGCTAGTTAGAGTAAGTTCCAGGAAGATTCTTGTTCTATGGGAAAGATTCAACGGCTGTGCCTTGCTTAAGGGAAAAAAACGATGATTTCTATGAACCAAGTGCAAGTCCCTTCCTTGATCTGGCTATGTGACCTACGGGTTTGGTCAGAATAGAAAGGATAGTTAAGGCTTTGACCTGTTAGATAAAATTTTTATTAGAAGATTTTTCCTCGATGAATCGCCTATGCTTTCTGGGCGAGGGAAGTTTTTTTCGGGTTTGGTTTTGGAAGAACCGTCGGATTAGTCTCTTGTCTGGACATTCGTGGGTGAGGCCCCAATGTAGGAAACCTTGCCCCATGTGAGAGGTTGCTACTTCCACCTCTCCTAGCTCCCTGGATTCCGGTGCGCAGAGGGGGCAGGGGTCTCACAGCTAGTATCAGAGCTTTGTTGAAAGCTTAATAATAAAAGACCAAATTTGACAGAGATTTATAATAAAATATTGGAAAAGAGAATTCACATATTGTGTTTTCATTCAAATTAAGTTCATTATTAAATACTTTCAATTAATGAATTGAATTTTATAGATGAACGCCCCGTGTTTACCTGGTATACCCAATCTTACTCAAACTCAGGATATGACTGCTTTTGCTTTTGAGCATATCCTCTCCTCCACTCTACGACTCAAACGAGCAAGGCAAGGCTCGCTAATCATTTCAAGGAGCTATATTTTCTAGAACCAACTGAGAGACGACAACATAAGTGGTTTGCATAGCACAATATATCCACGTCTCTTGCAACCTGATGCTAACGCAGAACATCTCATTAGCCATGGTCTTATTAAGGTTAAAGGTGGTTCGTGGTATTATCCTTTATCACCCCACACCTCGAGATTTTAGGGTTACTTGTCAACTTTTCAAACTTCTTAGCCTTTTTATCCCGAGAAGTAAGATTATAGCACCAATAGCGGTAAGGGAACACTTGTATCACGGCATGTCCATAGCCCAGTATCGTCGTATCATGCGTATACATTGAGGCATTGATTTTTCGGAGCCATGTTGCTTTATGTATATATTGCAAACCTTATGTATATAAAGAATGTTTTGTGAAAGAATTTCTAGTTGTCTATGTGATTTTGACTATCAGATATTGAGTTTAAAGAAATAAGATCTGTTTTCTCGGACATATGTCGTAGATCTCTAGTAAGAACGATTACCTTGTTTAAAGTAATTAATTTTGAGCTTCTTAAGTCTTAGGATCTCGAGATGAAGTCAAATAGGAATTTAACGATGTATCGTTTTGGCAGAATCATGAGACGTGCGAATTGTGGTAGACAGCCAGATCCTCACGGATGAGGAAGAGCTTGACCCTGATGTTCGCAAAGCTCTTCACAGATCTCAGCCAAGTTCCTTCAAGGCTGAAGGGAAAAACTTAGGCGAGGCTATGGAAAAGTGGATCTAAGCCATGGAAGAATACTTCGATGTCACTAGATACAATGAGAAAAGTAAGATTGCACTTGCCAGGCTAAATATTATAGAAACAGCTAGAGTAGCATGGAGAAATCATTGTGAAACAAACGGTCTGGATCGGAACACCCAAACGTGGGACGATCTCAAGGCATACCTTTGGAAGAGATTCTGTCCTCTCGGCTTCCTAGAAACTAAGATGAATGAGTTCCTGGAGCTAACCCAAGGAAGCCGTACCATGAAGGAATGCCACAACCAGAACTTCCCAAAATTGTCAAAAATACCTTGTAGTGACTGAATG
Organism: Cibotium barometz; assembly: GCF_041138505.1. Classification (NCBI taxonomy): domain Eukaryota; kingdom Viridiplantae; phylum Streptophyta; class Polypodiopsida; order Cyatheales; family Cibotiaceae; genus Cibotium; species Cibotium barometz. Next base: position 60,012,242 of record NC_141054.1, on the reverse strand, counting down.
GAGACAAAGATGCGATTCAGGTCATAAAATTGTAGTATAAAGTACTATGCACCACACATGCACCTAGCATGCGAAGATAGCTCCTTAATCGGAGATGTGTAGCTCCTGGAGCTATCGAGGGGTGTTGTACCCAAACCAAGAAGGGAAAGAGATGGTGATGCTCTTACCTGTGTACCACTTCCTTGCTTGTTTGTTCTTGCCTCTTGCTTGCCTCCTTAGCTCTCACACAAACCAAATCTCTGATACCATAAAGAGAATGTGGGGGAGAGAGAGAGAGCTTGAGTTCCTTGCAAGAGAGTGCAAGACACAAGAGAGAGATGGATGGTTGAAATTTCTTCTATCTTCTTCTCTTCTCTACAACCATATAACTAAAAGATAAGAGTACATACATAAAGGGAAAGTACTCTCCTACAACAACATACAAAATAGTTAGTCTATAGTGTGAACCTGACTATATGAGCTGGTGTTATAACTATGCCATATCTCTAGTACTCCAAAGTGACTATCACACAGCCTGTCATCCACTGGTGGCATATCGACCATAATCTCACCAACCATGCATATTGAGCCCATGCCCTAAAAAAGGGATCCTTGCCACAAAAGATGCCTCCTTTTAGTGTAAAGTTCCCCCCTTCCAAAATAGGGGAAACACTTAAGATAGTCTACTAAGTCTTAACTTAGGAAAAATTTCCTTCTCATCGACACCTTAACCATGTAGAGATTCAAGGATATGATTTGTAGGTAAGACCTAGTCCTATCCCGTAGGGGGAGCATGGCCTTCTAAAAATCAAATCACCCATAGGGTAATTGATCATAATTTGGTCAACTACTAATCTTGATTCCTAGAGACAACACTTTTTTCCTCATCCATGCAAGGCACAGCCGTTGGCCTAGTCTTCTAGAATAGAGCTGCCCGAGAACCTATTTATCTAGCATAGGGCTTTCACTTAATCTGTTGGAAAGCTACCCGACTGATCGGGTCCTCCCATCCATAGGATGGTGCCGTCCGGGCATTCCATCCTCCCACTTTCCACCCTACTCAGGCGTCAGTTTGTTTTCTTATTAATCCTACCACATGATTGACATAAATAAACATGTTTCTTAATAAGGGTCCTTTTACAAACAACCCCTTTTCATAGTATAATAATTCTAAAGACAAGATATATATATATATAAAGTTTATACAAGAATCAATCCCATACAAGCGAAACCGGCTCTCTTATTCTTTTCCTTTATATTACCGATGATCTAGAATTAAGCCTTCCAGCCTTTACATCCTGGGCAAAACCCTATGGGACCATACACCTCATTGTCTTGGTAGTTGGTGAGGACTCAAGCTAGCCTGTCGCCCCCTCAGGCTCTGTCGCTCGATCCTCCCGCCCCTTAGAGGGATGTCTATGCACTAGAGAGGGCTTATTCACTGCACTAGCCTGGGCCCTCAGGACTAGACAGCATCATAATCACTCGCCTCAATTGGTGAACCTCATTCTCCCAATGGTACAAGGGATACCATGGGCCAATTTCGAGCCTTCTAACAATGCCGCCGCCCGGCTACACAAGCACAGAAACAGAGTTAGCGTCGAAGCCAGGAGAAAATACATGTACTCTTTCTTTTAAAAATAGCAATTTCAATACTAACCATTGATTACAAAATACAACATCACTTCAAATAATAGCTTCATAGAATTTCTAACATTTTTCAATGGAAAATATTCTATTTCTTTCTTGATTTATTGATATTAATATTAAAGAATAATTTAAAACTCCTTTTAAATTATTGATATTAATTGATATTAATATCAATAATTTAAACTTCTTTCTTGATTTATTGATATTAATATTAAAGAATAATTTAAAACTCCTTTTCTTGATTTATTGGTTTATATAGGTGTAGGGTATGATTTCGAGTATTGAGAACAGTACGGGTGAAGGGACGGTGTACCATCAAAGTGCACCATCACTGGTCTGCATGAGCTTGGGGAAAGATACGGTGGTGGTGCACAAGCAACGATGCGGTACGCATGTACGCTTTTGGTCTAAGGCAGCATGGACATCCCCATGGTGGTACATGCAGACCATACAATGGATGGTCGGCGGCCTTTGGTCCTTACACGGCCATTGTATGGGCGCCCTAGTGAGTGTGTACGGTCCTTTTTGGGATGGGGTCCCCAAATCTGGGACACCGGCCTCAATTTGTGTACCAGAGCGTGGGGGGGTTATTTTTTCAGTGAAAATGTCTAAGATGTTCCCCTGGTCATTGGGGTGTAGACCGTCCGTCAATCGGACGCCTGGTCGTGCATTTATTAAGGTTTAAAGGTGATCGTTTTTTAAACTAAAAATAACTAAAATTCACGTATAAGCTTGATCCCGTGTCCGTTTTGGATGCTGTAAAATTCTATATTAGGATAAAATCACGCATAAATTCTAAATTTGGACTCAAAATTTGAAGATTCTAAGTGGAAATGTCTTGTTTAATAAAATCAATGATTTTTATACCATAAAAACTCATAAATTCATCTATTACAGGAACATTATTTTAATTAATGAAGATGGGCATGTTACATCCTTCCCCCCCTAAGGAAATTGAGATGTCCTCATCTCATCCATGAATTAGGGGTAATACTTTAAGAGTGTAGCTTCATCTTCCCAAGTTGCATCCTCTTTCAGGGTAGTCTTTCCACTGTACTAGATGTTCTACAAGAGTTCTATTACAGAGTTACCTTTCTCTAGAATCTATGATCCTACTAGACTGTAATTCAAGGACTCTTTGAGTATGAATTAAAACTTGGTCATCATCAAGAATATGATTGAGACTGGGTACATAAGGCTTTAACAAACTTACATGAAATACATTGTGGACTTTGATATGGGCTGGGAGCTAGAGTTTATAGGCACTTTAACCTAGACACTTGATAACTGTATAGGGACCACAATACCTTGGGCTGAGCTTCTTATATTTCCCAAGTCACAGAGAACTTTGTTTGGGTTGCACTCGTTCCTTAAAGATCCTTTCAGACCTCTGGGTGTCAGCATAATGGTTTTGTCGATCTTGAGCAGCTTTAATATCCCTTTGGATTGCCTTGGTCTGTTCCTCCATCTCTTCGAGCATTTTTCTGTGGATGCATCAACTCTTATGGTTGGATCAGAGAAATTTAGGGCAGATAAGCATTCTTTCCCATAGAGTGCTTTGAATGGTGACATTCCTATGCTCTGATGATGAGATGTATTGTAGGCAAATTCCACTCGTGTAAGATTCCTCCCTCCACCTTTTGAGGTGTACATGTGTAAGAACCTCCCCTTCTGATCTTGTAATTATTTTCCTCTTTGAAATAAAAGAAAGATTCTATTTTATCCTATTTTGACCTAGAGAGAGAAAATGTCTAGAGAGAGGTAATCCAAAATTGAGATATTTTTGGATATAAAAATCCTCCTAGTGTCTAAAATGGTTTCCCTTGAAACAAAAATTCAAAAAGAACTTTCCAATGTGCATTTGAAATTAATTGAAAAGAAGTATAAAGGACCTTAGCCTAAGGGTCTAGAATTTTAGGTAATTTTGGATTATGGTCCAATTAAGGTTCCTATGAGCCAATAGGATCAATCCAAGTGTGGGGAGGAGATAAATCCAATTTATAAAAGAAAAACCCCCAAAAATGAGTAAATCCTCACATAAGATGAAGAGTTGACTACTAAGGACAAGGTTTATTAGTAAAAAACTATGAGTATTACTAAAAAAATGAGATATTTTGGGTATAATGATTCAATTTTGATACCTGGAGATATTCAAGGAGGCACCTATTTCACATGTGTGGTGGAGTTTTAAACTCAAAAATATTGTGATATTTTTATCTCTCTCCTCTCTTCTAGATCAAACCAAATCAAAAGGGAGCCACAACAAATCTTGTCCAAATTCAGCCAAACTGAACCTGGAAAATTCTAGAAACTAGTTGGACTTGGTTAGAGGCCTCCCTCACCTATAAATAGATCCTTAGCCCTTTGTAAAAAAATATGAGAACTATACCATGCCAGTATTATACTGAAATAATGATATTTTCTATTATTCTCTAAAAATCTACAAATTGAAGAGATTGGAGCTTCTCTCTCTCTTCAATCTTCCTTGGAGACTTCATCAACATACCAAACCAATTGATTGGTTGGAGGCCTCTACTGTGATCAAAGAATCATGTAATTCAGGAGGTAAAGTGTGGATGATTGTCTTCTTTTTCTTAAATCTCCAAATGTTTCTCTTCTCAACCCCTCTCAAGCTTGAGAAGCATTAAATTGAATGGCTTTTGAATACTATTGAAGTTCTTTAATGTATTGTAATGAAGAAATACATAAATTTTTATTTATGCTTAATTTATAATGGTTTTTAAGCATTTCTCTCTCTCCCCTAAAGAATGGTCATTCCTATGACCTATTCTCAATTCGAATGAAGCTTCTCATGAAGCATTTCTCTAATCTAAAAGTAATTTCTATGCTTGTCTAATTGGAGGCCAAAATAATAGCTTTTTAATACTTTTATGCTATTAAATTTATGGTAAAATTAAGAATCGATCCATAATTGGATAATGATCCAATTAGTGGTTATTTTAGTCACATGAATAATACTAAACTTTATGCTTTCAAATTATTTGAGAATTATCAGTAATAGTAGGCAGAGCTATGGCAAAAGTTTTGAAAAAATAAACGCATAAATCGTTTTCATTTATATTATGAAAAGAGGACTTCCTAGGATTAATCATCCTAGATTAATTGAATGATTCTCATTATAATCATGGAAAATTTGATTTTTATGTTTATGCATAAATAGTAATTAGCAAAAGAGAAATTTTGTAGTAATTCATTTTTATGTTGAAAGAGGAATTCCTATGACATTTGGAATTCCATCATTGAGATGAGAAAAGAGAAATCCCTATCATATTGGAATTAATGAGTATTTTAATTAAATCCAAAGATGAATTTTAGATAAATTTATTTTATCTATGAGAAAAGTTTAAATGTTAAAAGGGGAATTCCTATGACATTTGGAATTCCATCATTTAGATGGGAAAAGAGAAATTCCTAGCATATTGGAATTATTGGATAATTCATTTAAATTCAAAGATGAATTTTAGATAAATTTATTTATCTATGAGAAATTTTTAAATGTTAAAAGAGAAATTCCTACGACATTTAGAATTCCATCATTTAGATGGGAAAAGAGAAATCCCTAGCATATTGAAATAATGGATATTTTATTTTAGATGAATTTATTTCATGAGAAATAATTGACGAAAAAAGAGGAATTCCCATGACATTGGAATGTAAATAATCAAATACAAAAAGAGGAATTCCCATGGTAATTGAGATCCAAGAAATTAAATGGGAAGAAGAGGAAATTTTAGTATAATTCAATTTATGATTATTTACTAAAAGTGAAAATATGGGTAGAATTGATTTCTACAAATCCATGAATTCTTTTATTCAAAAGAGGAATATTGAATATAATTCAATTGAGGAATTGAGAAGGAATATGGAAATAGTCGTCGAGAAAAAGAACCTTTGATTTAGGCCAAACAATTGGTAGAAATTTAGAAAAAAGTCCCATTTATCGGGATCAACCTAGAAAAAGCTATTAAATGGGAATAGCATGTGAATGGATGTGAATGGATGTGTATGGGATGTGAATGGATGTGATAAGATGTGTATGGGATGTGATAGGATGTGAATGGATGTGATAAGATGTGTATGGGATGCAATAGGATGTGAATGAATGTGATAAGATGAAAATAGGATGTGATAAGATGTGATGTAATGAAATGGATGTGGATGTGAATAATGAGATGAGTGGGTATGTGAAAGGGTGAGATGGGAAGTACATGGATGTGGATGTGGATGAGCATGTGGAAGAATGGATGTGGATGTATGGATGTGGATGTGTATGTGGAAGAATGAATGTGGATGTAGAAGAATGTGTATGTGGAAGAATGAATGTGGATGTGTATGTGGAAGAATGGATGTGGATGTATGGATGTGAATGTGTATGTGGATGTATGGATGTGGATGTGGATGTGTATGTGAAAGAATGGATGTGGATGTGTATGTGGATGTATGGATGTGGGAGAATGAATGTTTATGTGTATGTGGAAGAATGGATGTGGATGTATGGATGTGGATGTGTATGTAGATGTATGAATGTGGATGTGTATATGGAAGAATGGATGTGGATGTGTATGTGGATGTGTATGTGGATGTATGGATGTGGGAGAATGAATGTTTATGTGTATGTGGAAGAATGGATGTGGATGTGGATGTGTATGTAGATGTATGAATGTGGATGTGTATATGGAAGAATGGATGTGGATGTGTATGTGGAAGAATGAATGTGGATGTGTATGTGGAAGTATGGATGTGGATGTGTATGTGGATATATGGATGTGAATGTGTATGTGCATGTGGAGAATGGATGTGGATGTATGGATGTGCATGTGCATGTGAGAGGATGTGATGTTGATGTGAGTAAATGGATGAGATGTAATGTGATGTGAATCGGGATGTTATTCGGGATGTGAACGAATGAGATGTGATGTAAATTGAGATAGATGTGAAATGAATCGGAGATAGATGTGAAATGAATGAGGTGTGATGGGATGTGAATATGGGTCGATGCGAGTGGATGAGATGTGATGAGAATAAATGAGGAAAGATGTGATGAGATGGAAAATGATGTGATTGGATGAGAATGGGTATACATGTGATTGGATGAGAATGGGTATACATATGAATTGAGTAATGTGAACGGATGTGGAACAATGTGAAAGACGAGAGTTCATTATAGGATTTGTATTTATGACCTGTTTTTAAATGACTGTTTTATGTCAAAAATGCTAGGGAAGCATTTTGACCGTCTTGTGAATGAGAACGTGGGGGTGACCTAACTGATAAACTTACAATAGCTGACGGAGAGTCAACGGAGGACGTCTCGCGTAGCAAATCGGCCGAGGTCTTGACCAGCCTCGGTTTGATTTAAATGGTGAGCTTCCGGTATGATGCCAAGGAAGCAGCCTATGAGTGAAGCACTAGGTCACCTACGAAGGATCCTAGAGGGTGTTGACCATACGGTGCTCGGGCTGCTCTGGGTCGTCGAAGATACCCACACGTGCGTCGGGGAAGATATTGGAACAAGGAATAAGATTTGTTTTCTGAAACCCAGCATGGATCTGGTTGATTGACCTTGCTGGTCCTCAACGGATGAGTCCATGGCTGTTTTATATGGATCTGTTGGTTGATCTTGCTGATCTTCAACGGAGATTCCATCTTGATTTTTATAAGTGAATATATTTGTAAGATTCCTCCCCAGCCTCTCAAGATGTCCAGCATCTTCCCCCTGTAATCAATCCCCTCTTCAGAAATATAAAAGATCTTGTCTCTACCTGTTTTGACATAGAGAGAGAATATTCAAATTTTGAATATTTTTAGATAGAAAAATTTCTCATTTTATTAAAATATTTTCCCCTGAAACAGAAGTTTAAAAAGATTTTTAGAAGGTGCATTAGAAATTAAGTATAATCGGTTCAAGAGGCATTATCCTAGGGGTGAAGATTTTTTCAAAATTTTAAATTAAGGTTCCTATGGACCAATAAGATTCATCCAAATGTGTGGAGGAGATAAATGGAAGAAATAAAGAAAATCCCCCCAAAAATGAGTAAATACTCACATAAGATAAAGAGTTGACTAAGGACAAGGCTAATAGTTAAAAAGGGAAAATATTTAGATGTAATGATGCATTTTTGACACCTCTGCATGGGGATTTTTTCCTCATAAATGAGGCACCTACTTCACATGTGCAGTTGACTTTTAAATCTTCAAAAATTGAGATATTTCATCTCTCCTCTCTCCTAATTCAAGTCCTAATTCAAGTCTAGTTCCAAAATGTTAGCTCAACTGACCTAAAAATGGTCAAAAAGTGACCAAACAAAGCTGGAAAATTCTAGAATCAGTTTGTTTGGTTAGGAGCTCAATTTTTCCTATAAATAGAAGCCCTTCGCTTTGTTGAAAACTCAATAGTGTTTTATGCACTGTTACTCTGTTCCTCCCAAGCCAAGAACTGTGAATTTATTAATAATTCACTAGTTTTTGACATTTTCCTCTTCCAAAGATTGGTGGCCACTCTTGTTACAAACAAGAGTTGAACCCTCAAACCATCAAGCCAAAGGAAAGCTCCAAGGAACTATGTAAGTAAAGATTCTTTTAATTTTCTTTATTGATTTTATGTTTTTCTAATGTTTATGATTGTTTGAAGTGATAAATGGAAGCTATGCCTTGATCGAAAGGCTTTTCCCCTCTCTCTTCTTAGAATCAACCCTTCTTTATCCTAGTTAAAGTGATAATTATTGGAATTAAACTTTTTATAAAGTTTTCTCTTTTATAAGTGAATTTTGATTAGTCTAGATTACTTAAATCAATTAAGAGTTAATTTTTAAGACAAATTAAGTAGGAAATTTTAAAAAATGGTCAGCCATACAAAGGAGGTTCTAGCGATTTTTTTGTGGAAATAAGTATTATCTTTTATTATGCTAAAAGAGTAATTCCTATCAATTCTACACTCTAAAAGTGTCATTTTCATGCATAGATGATGCTCCATGTTCCAATATCTTCCCCGACGCACGTGTGGGTATCTTTGGCAACCCAGAGCCCGAGCACCGTATGGTCAACACCCTCTAGGATCCTTCGCAGGTGACCTAGCGCTTCACTCATAGGCCGCTTCCTTGGTCCCTCATCCACTGTACCGGAGGCTCACCACCTCGGCCGACTTTGCTACTACGCGAGACATCCTCCGTTGACTCTCCGTCAGCTATTGTAACTTTATCAGTTAGGTCACCACGACCTCATTCACAAGACGGTCAAAATGCTTCCCCAGTATTTTTGACATAAAACAATCATTTAAAAACAGGTCATAAATACAGTTCCTATAATGAACTCTTGTCTTTCACGTTGTTCCACATCCGTTCACATTACTTAATCCATATCCAATTCATATGTATACCCATTCTCATCCAATCACATCATTTTCCATCTCATATGTATACCCATTCTCATCCAATCACATCATTTTTCATCTCATCACATCTTTCCTCATTTATTCTCATCACATCTCATCCACTCGCATCAACCCATATTCACATCCCATCACACCTCATTCATTTCACATCTATCTCAATTTACATCACATCTCATTCATTCACATCCCGATTCACATCACATTACATCTCATCCATTTACTCACATCGACATCACATCCTCTCTCATGCACATCCAAATCCATTCTCCACATGCACATCCACATCCATACTTCCACATCCATTCTTCCACATATACATTCACATTCATTCTTCCACATACACATCCACATCCATACATCCACATACACATCCACATCCATACATCCACATACACATGCACATCCATTCTTCCACATACACATCCACATTCATTCTTCCACATACACATCCACATCCATACATCCACATACACATCCACATCCATTCTTCCACATACACATCCACATCCATACATCCACATCCATTCTTCCACATACACATCCACATCCATTCTTCCACATACACATCCACATCCATACATCCACATACACATTCACATCCATATATCCACATCCATTCTTTCACATACACATCCACATTCATTCTTCCACATACACATCCACATCCATACATACACATACACATTCATTCTTCCACATACACATCCACATCCATACATACACATACACATTCTTCTACATCCACATTCATTCTTCACCATACACATCCACATCCATACATCCACATCCATTCTTCCACATGCTCATCCACATCCACATCCATGTACTTCCCATCTCACCCTTTCACATACCCTCTCATCTTATTATTCACATCCACATCCATTTCATTACATCACATCTTATCACATCCTATTTTCATCTTATCACATTCATTCACATCCTATCGCATCCCATACACATCTTATCACATCCATTCACATCCTATCACATCCCATACACATCTTATCACATCCATTCACATGCTATTCCCATTTAATAGCTTTTTCTAGGTTGATCCCGATAAATTCTCAAATAATTTGAAAGCATAAAGTTTAGTATTATTCATGTGACTAGAATAACCACTAATTGGATCATTATCCAATTATGGATCGATTCTTAATTTTACCATAAATTTAATAGCATAAAAGTATTAAAAAGCCATTATTTTGGCCTCCAATTAGACAAGCATAGAAATTACTTTTAGATTAGAGAAATGCTTCATGAGAAGCTTCATTCAAATTGAGAATAGGTCATAGGAATGACCATTCTTTGGGGGAGAGAGAGAAATGCTTAAAAACCATTATAAATTAAGCATAAGTGGAAATTTATGTATTTCTTCATTATAATACATTAAAGAACTTCAATAGTATTCAAAAGCCATTCAATTTAATGCTTCTCAAGCTTGGGAGGGGTTGAGAAGAGAAACATTTGGAGATTTAAGAAAAAGAAGACAATAATCCACACTTTCCCTCCTGAATTACTTGATTCTTTGATCACAGTAGAGGCCCCCAACCAATAAATTGGTTTGGTATGTTAATGAAGTCTCCTTGAAGAGAGAGAGAAGCTCCAATCTCTTCAATTTGTAGAGGATTTTTAGAGGATAATAGACAAGATTTGGACCTAGTTTCCCTTTTGATTTCGTTTGATCTAGGAGAGAGGAGAGATAAAAATATCACAATATTTTTGAGTTTAAAACTCCACCACACATGTGAAATAGGCGCCTCCTTGAAGAGCTCCCCTCTCCTTACCAAGGCGTCAAAATTGAATCATTATATTCAAAATATCTCATTTTTTTAGTAATACTCATAGTTTTTTACTAATAAACCTTGTCCTTATAGTAGTCAACTCTTCATCTTATGTGAGCATTTACTCATTTTTGGGGGTTTTTCTTTTATAAATTGGATTTATCTCCTCCCCACACTTGGATTGATCCTATTGGCTCATAGGAACCTTAATTAAACCAGAATCCAATTTTTTTTGAAAATCTAGACCCTTAGGCTAAGGTCCTTTATACTTCTTTTCAATTAATTCCAAATGCGCATTGGAAAGTTCTTTTTGAATTTCTGTTTCAAGGGAAACCATTTTAGACACTAGGAGGATTTTTATATCCAAAAATATCTCAATTTTAGATTACCTCTCTCTAGACATTTTCTCTCTCTAGATCAAAACAGGGTAAAACATAATCTTTCTTTTATTTCAAAGAGGAAAATAATTACAAGATCAGAAGGAGAGGTTCTTACACCTGTACACCTCAAAAGCTGGAGGGAGGAATCTTACATCCTACCCCACTTAAAAACACGAGATGTCCTCATCTCGTAGGTGGAGTATGATCTCTTTCATCTTCTTCTTCTTCTTCTTCAATCACTTCCAGCGTTACTAACTTGGAAGTGGACGGCTGATTTGGGAACATCTCTCTTTGACTTCCCTTATTCTGAGGCAGAGGTCTTGCATTACTTTGGATTGAAACTGCAGGTTGGTTAGAGAGTCTACCTCTGGGATTTCTATGATTTTGGCAGAAAGAAACTTGATTATTCTGGAAGGAAGGAGCTAGAGTCTGGAATCTTGATCCCTAATTTTCCCACCCTGAAAACCTTGTTCCAAAAGGTGTTGGGCAATCCATACTGCGATGTCCAAATCCTTGACAGTTATAGCATTTCCCTCCCTTGGTGGAACTTCTGAAGTTAAATTCCAAGGGATTGGGTTCCGGGAAAAGGACATTTCTTCCATTCTGGAACTTCCCATATTCTGGGCTTGACCCTTATATCTCTTAGATGGAGGAAGGTTAGAATCACCTTCTGGAGCTAAAAACCTTTTGAAAGGTGATGGTGCTGGCTTCGGCGGGACCTTGACATCAAAGGCCTTGGCAAAATCCTTCGCCATCTGCACTTCTTCCGCCATGGAAACTCGCTTAGCGTTCTTCACTGGGATATTTAAAGGTTTGTTCAGTCCCCGAAATGAACCTGGCCATCAGCTGTTCTTCATCCAGCGGTGGCGAGTATTTGAGGAGGAGAACGCTTGGTGATATACTTCAATAGTTCTGCTCCCCTGAGTTAACTCTAAGAATTCATTCATCTTTGTTTCCACAAAGCCGGGAGGACAGAATCTCTTCCTTAGGTAAATTTTGAGATCATTCCATGTCTGAGTGTTTCGATCCACACGGTTTGTCTCGCAGTGGTTTCTCCAGGCTACTTTGGCTGTTTCTACTATCTTCAGCCTTGCAAGAGCCATTTTTCTCTTCTTATTGTACCCGGTGACATTGAAGTACTCTTCCATTGCTTCGATGACATCTCCTATCTTCAGCCTTGCAAGAGCCATTTTGCTCTTCTTATTGTACCCGGTGACATCGAAGTACTCTTCCATTGCTTCGATCCACTTCTCCACAGTCTCGCCCAAGTTTTCCCCTTCACCCTTGAAAGGTCTAGGCTACGATCTATGAAGAGTTTTACGAACATCCAAGTCGAGCTCTTCCTCATCAAGTTGGGGATTATCATTCCTACCATGACGACCTCGATCTATGATCCTATCAATACAAAAATTCTTGTTAAGTCCTTTTATTTACAATTCAAATCCGACTTTAGATCCAACTGATTCTGGGGTTCTTTAGATTGGTCGGCTCTCCATAGAATCATGGGATAAAGATCCCTTATATAGAACTCATTATCATATAACAATTCATTCAGAATATATCATTCATATTCTTAACACAATAATGGTCCATCAGACCGAAAATTCCATCTGAACATTCCTCGATGGAAGTTTCAATTATGCAGGTTCTCAATTTGTCATCCATTAACTTGATCCACCGGGTCAAGTGTTAAAGTAGCAATCTGACAGCACAATCCACTAATCTGATAGTGATTTGCTGAAGTCAAGAATCATCTTTTTTCAATCAGAATCCAAATCAACTCATCAATTCTCAACCAGAATTTTAAAATCATATTAACCACATTCAAATTCATCATCTGGATAGCACTTTTGCTTATAGTTTCAAGGTCCTAGATTTACTCGTATATACTGCCAGTAAAGAGCTACAGTTATACCCTCGATATATACGGGTAGTCACGGTCCTTGGAATTTTAAGGTAAATACCATCATGTCTAGGCCTCAAGCAAGTCAAGGATTCCATACAATTGCGGTACTTCCATCTGAAGACCCAATTACCAAATTACAAATTTAAGTCTAAATATTAATTTGTATGAATTTCATCACACAATTCCAACCTTTTACTGTTGCTTCATAAATTTTTGACATTTTTGGCTTTTCAGTTGATCCAGTTTAGCCAATTCGCTCTGATACCAGCTGAAAGATCCCTGCCTCCTCTGCGCAAACTCGAGGGTGCTAGTAGTAGAAGTAGCACTCCTTGTGCGGAGCAAGATCCCTCACTCGGGGCCTCAACCACGGATATCCGATCAAGGGACTAATCCCTTGGTTCTTCAAAAACCGAACCTCGAAAAACTTCCCTTGCCCAAAAAGCACGGGCGATTCCTCCAGGATATTTATACTCTAACGTAGTCAGGGTCATTACTGACCAAACTCATCCAACCCAACCTGTGAGTCACTTGGTCAAATCAAGGAAGAAACTTGCACTTGGATCATAGAAACAAACGCTTTTTTCTCCATCGAGAGGCACAGCCGTTGATTCTTTTTCCATAGAATAATTACTATCCAGGATTTACTTCATCTATCGTACTATAACATAATTGAGTCTTATTTTATGGATCCATCAGTCCAGCCTAACCCCATCCAGTCCCTTGGGTTAGCCAATCACCCCAACCACTGTAGTGATGGAATCCAATAAGGAATTTGGTTAGGTTTTGTTCCAGGTACCAAGGAAAAGAGTTCCCAGGCCCCCTAGCCAAATATTCATGCAAATTTAATGCCAGTCACACCACTTACACACCCAATATGAAATTACCTTTTTCACAGATTCAGCTATCTTTAAAACACTCATTTAATGAAACCATAGTGTCATTGATCATAATCCTCAAAATCTCCGGTTGAATCCTTATTTCCAATCATTCCTTCATCGGTGTATCTATGGCATCATTGGCAACCAAAATGCTCAGCACCACCTGTCCACTCAAGGGCCTTTTCGATAGTTCCTAGCTCAGTAAACCGGCAATATTGTGAGATCCCTATCCCTACCATGCAATGGATTCGGGGTGCTAGTGTTAGATTTGATAACTAAGCTATGAAGATTGATCAAAACATCCTCAAGGTGGATCAAAGATTGTACAAGACATCATGAATATGAGGGACAAAAATTGATATATGCAGAAAATTGATATGAGATTAACACAAGAAGACACTAATTGTGATTAGACATGAACCAAACTTACATAATCACTTGATCACGACTTGTACCTTATTTAGAGACTCCTCTACCCTATTTTAGTTGCATGAGTTGCATGAACAACATGCACCAACCATTTGTAGGCTTTACACACCAACCACTGACCACTAGCCTATCAACCACATTAAAATTGGACTAAGGAGTTGGGATTACATTTATCCAACAGCTAGCAACAAAAGTAGCACTTCTTGCGCGCGGGGCAGGATCCCACACTCGGGGCCTCGCCCACGGATATCCGGACAAGAGACTAATCCGTCGGTTTTTCCAAAACCGAACCCAAAAAAACTTTTTACTATCCATAGAACAATTACTATCCGGGATTTACTTCATCTATCGTAATAACAGAAATTGAGTCCCGATTTATGGATCCATCAGTCCAGCCTATCCAGTCCCATGGGTTAGCCAACCACCCAACCACTGTAGTGATGGGATCCAATTAGGAATTTGGTTAGGTTTTGTCCCGGGTACCAGGGAAAAGATTTCCCAGGCCCCCTAGCTGGAAGTTCATGCAAACATAAAACTAGTCACACCACTTACACACCCAATATGAAATTGCCTTTTTCTCAGCATCAACTAACTTTAAAACAATCCTTTAATGAAACCATTATGCCACTGATGACAATCCTCGAAATCTCTGGTTGAATCCATATTTCCAATCATTCATTCATCAGTGTACTTATGGCATCATTGGCAACCAGAACGCTCACCACTTGTTCACTCAGGGGCCTTTTCAATAGTTCCTAGCTCATAGTACCCGGCAATATTTTCACATATAAAAATCATGATGGAATCCTTGTTGAAGATCAGCAAGATCAATCAACAAATCCATATAAGAGAGCCAAGGACTCATCCGTTTGAGGACCAGCAAGGTCAATCAACCAGATCCATGCCCGGTTTCAGAAAACAACTCTTACTCCTTGTTCCAATATCTTCCACGACGCACGTGTGGGTATCTTCGGCGACCCAGAGCCCGAGCACCGTATGGTCAGCACACCCTCTAGGATTCTTCGCAGGTCACCTAGCGCTTCACTCATAGGCCGCTTCCTTGGTCCCTCATCCACCGTACCGGAAGCTCACCATTTAAATCGAACCGAGGCTGGTTAAGACCTCGACCGACCTTGCTACGCGAGAGGTCCTCCAGTGTATGAGGAATCAAGGCCTCTACATGGAGATAAGGAGACTATTCAACGGAAGAGGGTGAGGACAATGGAAGTAGACCAATGATCACATCATCCAGGTTATGTCATGCAGAGCAGACATCGTCAAAATCGGGGAACAGCAAGAAGAGTAAGTTTTGGAGATAGATCTACAACAAACAGTGCAGCAAGTCACGCTTCAAGGGGAGGACCAAAAAGGTCCAATGACTGGAGGAAACAAAGATGTCGAACATGAAGAGCCTAAACAACATTATGGCACAATGAGCAGAGGACAAATGCATGTAAAGGAAGAGGCCGTTGGATGCACAATGTGGGCCATTAGACGAACCCCATTGAACTCAAAAGTCAAATGTTTGGGAGGTATTGATGGAAGACTTAAGTGCAACTCATACATACAGGGAAGCTCTATTGGAGTTGTTGCCCCTAGCTTCTACTCAGAGCGACGACATCCTGGTCCGGGAGGGCCAAAGGCTCAAATGATGTGGTTTTATCCTTCAGATGTTTCACACACATGGCATGTAGATCCAAACATAATATACAAGCCATCATACCCAGATATGTGGAAAGTGGATGTTGGGACCAACATAACCAGCCAAGAGGTAGAGAAATTAGTAAAGGCAGGGTTCAAGTTAGATGTTACTCATGAAGAACCTTTTGTGTCAGGGGTGGGAGAAACGTCCACACAAGCAGTGGGCAACAAAGAAAGTGACAAGGGGCCACATGATGCTACACAGAATACAAAGAGATCAACCAAGTGGAGGCATTGGATTTCCAAAGAAGCAGAAAAGAGGATTGGTAGTGCCGAGGCCATGACAACGATAGTCCTTAATGAGAGTGCAATGTAGCCGTCCCCCTACTCTATTTTTCATTTGGCATGTGAGAGTGGAGAGGACTATTTTATACACATCAAGGTACAACCTTGGTGTACATGTCCTGATTTCATGCAAAGAGAATCTAGAGGAAAGTCTTACGTTGCATGTAAGCATATCTATTTTGTCTTCTTGCGAGTTTTGGGATTACATAAGAATGAGGATATGGTAATGCATCAACCGATACTATCACCAGAGGAAGTGGGCAATATACTATCACGTCCTCGAAGCAAGGATGTTTGTGCCTATACTTAAGCTTTAATCAAGCCTCTCATGTTTGTGCCTACTTAAGCTTTAATCAAGCCTCTCATGTTTGTGCCTACTTAAGCTTTAATCAAGCCTCTCATGTTTGTGCCTACTTAAGCTTGTAAGGAAATGTGAAGTTGATCTTTTTGTAAGAAAATTTGAACCAATATTATTTTTGTCTTGCTTTGGGATGGAGTATACTGTCACGTACTCTAAAGTCTTATTGTAGGTAGCTTGCGACGCTATGGTAAAGGAGTTGTACCAACCATATATCTTCTTGTAAGGAAATGTGAACTCAATCCTTTTGTAATAAAATATGAGCCGGGTATACTTGTTTTTACTTGTGTTGAAATAAACATTGGAAGAAAGGTACATAGATAGGTATGTTTGTGCCTATATTTAAGTTTCTTGGACATAAAATGTGTGTTTATATGTAGGAAGGTAGGTAGGTAGGTATGTAGGTATGTATGTATGCATGCATGTATATGTTTGGAAGTATGCATGCATGTATGTATGTATGTATTGTATAAATTTGTGTATATATGTACGTATGTATATATGTATGTATATATGTAGGAAGGTAGGAAGGTAGGTAGGTAGGTGTGTTTGAGAATATACATGTATATATGTATGTATGTATGTGAATGTATTTATTTCTCTTTCATAAATGGTCAAATCAAAGCTCCAACATGGTGATTTATTCAGTGCGGCTCACGCTTCTTCCACGGCTATGCCCGTATCCTCTCTGTGCTCAATTTTTTCTCTTCAGTGCTGCCTGCACGTTGGGCTCTACACCACGATTCTCTTACCTCAGCCGGCTGCACTCCTCTGCGCACTCTCCAGAGCACTCTGTGGATAAGGCTGAGAAGAGGCGTTCCCACGCCGGCTATCTATATAAAAGCTCACCAAAATGTATCATTTTTCTTACAAGCTCGCATAAAACTATCTTATCTCCAAAAAGCTTGCCAAATAAAGCTCGCAAAAAAATCAAACCCCTACCACACGCTCTTGAAGCGAAAATCGCCATAAGTATTCCATCAAACCATTACGAGTACCCGTCCAAGTTGTAGATTTGGACACCATTGCTTCATATCTTGAATGTATGACCTTTTCATGTGTCTACCTTGACTCCTTAATATAAGATAATGGCAGTAGCTCTTGTTAACCCTAGCAATGGGCTAACAATTGGGTTGAACTATTGTGTTGCTATCTTGCCTAAATTAAAGTATAGGTATATCTTCTTCCTGCCTTGATGCTAACCCCGTTCTCGTGCTTGTGTAGCCGAGCGACAATGTTAGCAAGGCCCAAAGTCAGCCCAATGTATACTCCCTACCATTGGGAGGTTGGAACTGGTTGGTTTGGCGAGAGTTATGGATGCTGCCTAGTTCTGCGGGCCCAGGCTAGTGCGAGAGTTATGGATGCTGCCTAGTTCTGCGAGCCCAAGCTAGTGCGATGAATAAGCCCACCCTAGTGTGTAGACATCCCTCCAAGGACCGAGATGATTAAGCGATGGATCCTAAGAGGGAGACAAGCCAACTTGAGTCCTTGCCAGGTACTACAACGATGAGGTGTATGGTCTCATAATAGGGATTGTCGAGTCTATGGAGACTTGAAGGATGAATTCTAGATCATCGGTGGAATAAACATGTAATAAGAGGACTTGGATCTGGCTATAGTTGGATTTGAACCTCTGTAATTATTTTTAATTAAGTATCTTATTTTCTAGTATTATTGTATCATTGAACAAAGTTAAGTGGCTGTTCTAATGAACACCATTGTAAGATCCCTTGTTTTCTAGTATTGTTGTATCATTGTTCTAAGTTAAGTGGTTGTTCTAAATGAACACCGTGTAAGATCCCTATTTAGATTCTTAGAGTATGACATACTTATAGTGCAAGCTCATATAGTCAGGTTCACACTATGGATTTACCCTTGTATGTTATAGTAGGACGAGATTACTTTTCCTTATAGTATGTACTCTAATCTCTTTAGTTTTATCATTGTAGAGAAGAGAAGAAGATAAAAGAAAATTCATCCATCCATCTCTCTCTTATATCTTACTCTCTCTCTCTCTCTCTCTCGTGTGTTTGCTTTACAAGGAACTCAAACACTCCCCCTTGTGTCTTGCTCTATTGTGTGTGTGTGTGTGTGTGTGTGTTTTCAAGGAACTCAAACACTCCCCCTTGTGTCTTGCTCTATTGTGTGTGTGTTTGCTTTCAAGGAACTCAAGCTCTCCCTCTTGTGTATTGCTTCCTTATATGTGTGTGTGTGCGTGTGTTTTCTTGCAAGGGACTCAAGCTCTCCCTCTCCCCCTCGTTCTCTTTGTGGTATCAAAGCTTCAGTTTGTGTGAGAGCTAAGGGGTAAGCAAGATGCAAGAATAAAGCAAACAAGGAAGCAGTACATGGGTAAGTGTATTCTCGTCTCATTTTCTCTTTGATTTTTGAGAAATACCTTTAGCTCTGAGAGCTATAGGCAGATAGGGAAGTCATTGTCTCAAATTGGGGAATTCTCCTTGGTGAAGGAAGAAGGAAGAAGACCATATTTTGTTAAAACTGAAATTTTATGCATTTTAGCACGATCTCGAGGTGTTTTGGACCCTGTTTTGGCTCTGTAAGTTTTTTCGCAGAGCAAGCACTTTGTGAAGTTTTGATTTTGGCTGCCCAATTTCTAGTTGGAACAACATTGCAGTAAAAATTTGGCTGCAAGATAGTAGAGAATCTATGATTTTCAAGTTGTTAGATGTATGTTTATGTGATTGTTTTATACATAGTTGTAGTATAGTAGGTGTTTGGAGCTCAATCTACACCTATGTTTTCTACAAGGTGGCTGCATTTTCTACTTTATCAACCCCTCTTCATCTACATTTTCTGTTTGTTGGCTGCCTTTGCTATTGTGTTGCATGTTGAGCAGCATTAAGGCAAGCTTCAAAGTGTTATTTTTAGCAGTTTCGCACAATGAAGGGCTATTCTTTAATCTTGGACAACCAACTGAAGGTGTTTTGTTCGCATGTGGAGGTTCCCGAGACAAGTGGCTCTTTCTGGTCCTTTTCATCCTTGGCTTCCCCTCCCTCGAGTTAGGTGTTTCTGGTGTGTTTTGTTGGACTATTTTGCTACCGTTCAGCCTCTTTCTCTTTCAAATTTGAGAGGGGACGGATTGATCCTCGTGCCTCACTTCATTGGAAAGTACTTGAGTTACTTTGCACGGGAAACTCTATGGTCGATTATTTCTTACTAGTAGTTCTATGCAGTCATTCCTCTCATGAAGGCCAAGGTGCTGGCAATGGGTGTTACTTTGTCCTTTGTGCAGTTGGCTTTGTTTATCAAGGTAAGATCAAGGTGTCTCTTAACAGTTTAGATTAGGCACTTACTTTAGTTCAGAAGAAAGGTCGGAGCCATTACTTCTCATGTGGGAAGGGATTATATCTATCTAAGGATTGTTCATCCAAGAAGAAGGACAAGACCAAGGGCAAGTCTTCACCTCAGAAGAAGGCCCAGGGGATCCACTAAAGAATATGCAAGATAGCATGTGCATTTAACAGAAGGGGTTTTTTCTTAGATGGACTTACAGAAATGTTTACATACATAAGGGGTTTTTAATTGAAAAAGTGAAAATTTCCATACAAAGGGTTAGTTTTATTACAAAAATCCATACATAAGGGGTATATTTAATATACAAAAATGTATTAATAAGGGTATTTTTTAAATACTCCTTGAACACAAGTGCTATAGGTAGTGTTTACATAGTGGAGCCCCCGAGGAAGAAAGGCAAAGACACAACACAAGACAGTGATACATATGCTTCTAGTGACTTATCTAGGGCTCCCACGGTGCTTCCGACTTGTTGAGAGGACCAAGATGGTGTTCTTGTCTAGTATACATGCAGTTTACCCCCATGTGCTTCTAGCTAGAGGAAGCTTGTGGGCGGGAGAGGGGGCTGGTAGCAGCTCCATTTTCTAAAGCATGGGAATTGTGAGTTGGAGTTCCAAGCATTAAAAATTTGGCAAGACAAGGTTAGCTTTTAGTGGAAAAAAGTTCTAACCCTACAATGTTACACTCCACGAACATTGCCTCCATTTCAAATGGATTTAACTACTAGCAACAAGCATTTGAATTCTTCAATAACAAAGTCTCAACATTGACACAAAATCCAATGTCATTCCGTCCCCATCGACATCCACTTCACCACCACAAGGTTCTTCATCTTCAAGCTCCACATCTACATTTACCTCCATACCATACCAACTACCAGTAAAGTATCAGAGCAAAGATAACCACATCCTTAAGTGGGTCCCTTAAGCCTCTTTGCCATTTTTCAATCGCCAACCCACTATCAAAAAACCTAGAAGGATCCGTCTCGCAAAAAAAAAAAAATCAATGCAAACCACAGGTTACCTCCTCTTGATGGATTCCAACTCATCTTCTTGAAGCTCAAGGCTACTACAAGGGTAATACATGGATTTGGGTGCTGAAGAGGACTAAGATGTTTATAGCCTTATCATTCACAGATGCATCTATTGACCAATCAACAATCTCTACTAACCCTAATGTCAGAGAAGATAAGGAAAAACAAATTGATATACCTTCATTGCCAACATCCCACAAGATTTGGACTCCAAAAGCTGTTCGAAAGATGGCTTGGGCCTTAAGAAAAGAAGACTCTGACAAAGCCTCCAGCTCCCATGAGGCCCCTACAAGTTCTTCAATGCCTACTCAGCCTTCATTTTCAAAAGTACTTCAGGAGAGCCTATTACTTGAGGAAAGGCCTGCTACCCAACAAATTTTCACATCAATATCAACACCTCTCCACGAGCTTGCAAGTCCTATCTGTGCTTATGAAAGCATATTACCACCTTTAATCCTCGATTACTCAATAACATCAACAACCAATTGCACCCCAAACCAAGACCCCCAAGTGGATAAAAGTTGGAGAGGATGGATACAGAAAGCTTACATAAGCCTCTATGAAGTCCAAGGATGACCTACAGGAAAGGGGCTTTTTCATAAAGTGTAAATCTTTACCCCCCACGTGGATAAAAGCTGGAGAGGATGGCTACATAAAGCTTACATAAACCTCTGAAGTCCAAGGATGACCTGCAGGAAGGTGGCGTTTCCATAAAGCGTAAATCTTTACCCCCCACATTTTGCTTTGGGATAAATTTCATGTCCATGGATGGCTTTAGAAAGACTCCCAAGTGGATAAAAGCTAGAGAGGATGGCTCCAGAAAGCTTACATAAGCTTCTGTGAAGTCTAGGGATGACCTGTAGGAAGGGGGCATTTCCATAGAGCATAAATCTTTACCCCCCACGTTTTGCTTTGGGACAAATTTCATGTCTATATCAAGAGGGATCCTGTTGGAAAAAGCTAACCCATGGCAATATACCTTGCACCAACATGTACAACAATATAGCACCTATACATATACTAAAAATCCAACTAACCATAAAATTTTTCTAAAAAAGGATGATGAGAAAGAGCACATGTCAAAATAAGAGAATGAAGTACAGCTCTGCTATGACTACTACAGGCCATGAGCATGGACTTTTTGTGGATTGATACACGTGATCCTATCCTAGACTCGGATTGCCTGGAATGGTACTATCAAGGGAAACTAAGTATTGCTCTTTTCCAAACCCACTAGGGGAGCAATGTTGTGGAGGAGCCACCTTTGTGGACATGTTCTACCTACAATTTCATCCCCTTGCACCATGTTTTAACTATGAGAGTTGCATGTTGTACGCACAATGTAATACTTATGCTGGCATTATAGCACTTATTTTAAGCGCTATGGGACATGACTCTTGTAGTTCATGGTGGGAGAGACACCACAATGACATGATGACGTGAGTTTACTTTACCTAGTGGGAGGACCCTATCAAGTAAGAAATCCACAGGAAGAGCTTGTAGAGGATGGGACGAGGACAAGAGCTTATGCACTTACGTTATTATTTGAAATAATGTTACTGGCTCCTTGTCCTTTTAGAGCATGTAGGGTGATTTCCTAGGCAGCTTAGCTCGAGGTAGCTACTTAGCTCACTTACCTAGAGTACCCATGCCATATCACAATGAGGAAGCACGCAGACCCTTACTTCGTATACCAGAGGAGACATATATATTAGAAACAAACCATGATGATAATGAGCTTAGTGACATTGAGTATGGCCCATTGTATGAGTTACGATTATCTAATAACAATCTTGTGGCGTTAATTTTTAAAGAATTTTTAAGGTTTACAGGATGCACAAGGGAAGTTCACAACATTACAAGTACAATTTGCAACACTGACTTCCCAACCATACAACAAACCAGGTGTATTCTAAACCTATCTCAACTAATTCTATTGTTTTGAATTTCAATCTTTTTTATAATTCTCAATTTAATGTTTTTTCAAGTGCTTGCTTTTGCATTGTTCTATGATTGGTCTATCACTTTTCTAGTTATTACTTGGATAACCATTTAGGATTTGGTCCTAGTTATTACTTGGATAACCATTTAGGATTTGGTCCTAGTTCAACCCTTTCTGAGATTGATTTTAAAGTACACCAAGTATCCACCTTACTTAGTGTGCCCTCTTTAGTTAGAATAGAGCCTTCTAGGTGAATTGTGAAAATGTGACTAGTTTAAACAAAATACAAAAATTAAAAAAAAACCCAAGAAGGTAACCATGACCATGTGCGATCTAGGTAGGACTTTTGGCTCTTAGTGATGCAGCCTTGGGATTGAAGCCTTGATCTCCATGGGATGGCAATTTGTGGTTAAAAACCTACCAATAAAGGACTTAAAAAAAACCATCACTGTAGAGGTACATATCGGTTCTTAGATACTATTGTATGAGGTCTCTAGACCATTTCTTGGGCCTTTGTTGCTGCAGGTAGTGCCCTACCTTTACATTTTTATCTTCTTATTAAATTTTAAAAAAATCACAAGGAATGCATTTAATAATCACTTATCAATTTCATTTATGAGGCTAGATAATAGTTAGAGATGGTTTCACCAAAGTGATTTTGTGTAGAGACTAGGGTCATAACCCAAGGCATTCTCTTTGTTCCATCTTAGTATAGATCAAATTTGGACCAACCTTGATATTACCCTTGTCTTAACTAGAAAAATTGACCTCGGCACAACAATATTTTCTCACTACTTGATTAGATGTTTGCATTGAGATTCAATTGTAATTATTTTCTACAAGAACACCTTACTGGTACCATGTGGCCTTATAGACCTTACAGGACTTCTGACATTTCCAATGCCACCATGCATTCAACATACGGCCTCAATGCATCTTCATCAACATATTCCGAGGACGGAATCTGCATCAGGAAGGGGGGGTATGTTAGACTTTGCCACCAAAGACCTTTATAGCGTCGATGTTGGGCACCGTATTATTATCACTTATTTTGGGCCACAAGCGTCAGAATGGCTGGAATTCATGGGAAAACCATGTATTGTATATTTTACATGTTTTCTCACCGCTTGTTTGTGAAAGGCACACCACAAGATCCTAGGTTGAGAGTGCTAGCTTCAGAATAGGTGTTTACACTAGATAGAGTGGCCAACTGATCTTGAGAACGAGAATTAACTTTGGTCACCCAAGAGTGTGAGCCCTAGTGGTTACCTACAAAACCTAAATTGTAACTCTCACCACATGTGTGCTAACATGTGTGGTGAATGAGGACATGTTAGCACACCACAAGATCCTAGGTTGAGATTGCTAGCTTTAGAATAGGTGTTTACACTAGCTAGAGTGGCCAACTGATGCTGAGAACGAGAATTTTAACTTTGGCCGCCCAAGAGTGTGAGCCCTAGAGGTAACCTATACAAAACCTAAATTGTAACTCTCACCACTCATTCCCTTATGCATAATCAATAGAGTGCTCTGCTCTACTCTCTTGCTCTTTATATGCTCATTGTGTATGTGTGAGAGAGAAATTGAGTGAGAGGAGAGTTGAGGTGTTTTTGGAGTGCAGAGGGCAACGGGCAGAGTGGAGCTCTTGGGTGCTCCTGCGAGACGGTGCCACCTACAAGGATCCCAAGCACAAGTATTTACAAGATGAGTGACACACCTTGCCCCTGTATTTGTGAGCTAGAGCATGGAACGTTGACTTCTCATTGAGCTATTTTATGCTCCCAAGTGTGGATGGACAAAGCCCCACAACAAGTGGTTATTTCCTACATCTTTTTCATGGTGCAAGGGCCTGCACAGGGTTTAAGGGTTTTATGTCTTGAGCTAATTCATTTGTACCATATTTCATTGAGTTAAAGATGATGTACCAATCAAACAAGGTTGGTGCATAATGTGTGTTTGTGATTTAGTTGGTTCAGTTGCATAAACCTTAGGACAAAGTGTGGTTTCATGGCCTTGTTTACAATGATTGCAATATAAAAGCATTGGTTTTATGCCCCCAAGTGGTGGAAGAGGTTTCAAATTTTGTTGATGTTTAGCTCATTTTCCTTCCCACGTTTCTCTCTCCTTAAAAGCGGTGTAAAGCTACTAAGTGGTAAGCTTCGAAACCAATTTGTTTACAACCCTTTATTTGGTTAAGGGATTCTCCACATCTAGATCCTCATCCAACATGGTTTCATCCAAAGATCTCAGGATTTGATACAAGGATAAAATTGTGCAAGCCATTTTTCTTTAGCCCCATCATAAAACATCTTTTCGATTGAGAATTGAAATTTTCCCACATTTCACACCATGAATCTAGAGTTTTATCCGAAGGATAAAATCTCATACGGTTTCAACATTTTTTCACTCAATTGAGTAAATTTCACGCGATGCACACCACCAATGACCTTGCCTCGAGAACGTGCCTCTTTTAGGGTTCTAAAATTAACCTTTATCTTTGTCCTTAGAGTTTGAAACCATTGTCTTGCTCTACCTTCTAAGCACAAATTTAAGGCTTGGATCTTAGTGGGAGAGTCTGGATTTCCAAAAGCTTCACAAATTGTGTCAAACCTTTTTGAAGATACTTAAAAGGATCTCCACTCGCATATCAAACTTATTCATAAGCTTGGAAATTTTCACTAAAGTATATTTAGGTGGCTTATAAGGGTTCAGTGTGTGTAACAAACCTTGTGCTACCCCCTTCTCAGATCTCGCATGCAAAGAGTTTGTTTACTAAAGGATAAAGGGGGTTGAGAAGTGATTGGGTTGGAAGTAGTGTTATGCAAGGGACTTGGGACTAGTGGCAGTGGCATATTACAGGTTTGGTAAAACCTAGTGGAGCACTTATGTGTTTGTCCAATATGCCAGTATGAATTCCCTAAAGAGTGTGATGTGTCATGGGCCTGAATGTGTAGCACAGGTCTCAATGTTTTGATAAAAGACTAATAAAGAGAGAGCACACACACACGAGAGAAAACCCTAATCCATTAGTGTAACCCCAACTATAGAGGGATGCCATCACCACTCTCACACAATGCATAATAAAAGAGAACAACACACCACACACTAAATGTGTTGTGTTCACACACCAAGTAACCCTATCTAATGACCACACACTATGGCTAGCTGGACGTGAAATCTAAGACTTTATCATGCTCATAAATAAGACCATAATGTGATGTGGTCTTTACATAACACATGTGATGCATTTCCCAACCATTTGTCGCAGCCATGGCAATAATTGACCTCACAATTTCCATCTTTGCCCCTAGACTAAACGTCTCATCATAATCTAAGCCTTGGGTGTGTGCATAACCCTTAGCAACCATCCGTGCTTTATGATGCTCAATCAAACCATCTGACTTGCATTTCACCTTATAAACCCATTTACAACCAATGACATTCTTACCTTGTGGAAGGCAACCAAATCCCAAGTATCATTAATGAACCAATGCGTCCATCTCCTCATCCATTACCTTTTCCCATACATGCTTTCCAATAGCTTTTGCATAACATGTAGGTTCCACATGCTTAACCAAAGAAGTCATATATGCATAGTGCATAGCATAACCACGGTATGTCAACCTGTCACCACTGGATACCTGACTCTCTGTGATCTCCTCAAAACTTGTGGATCACTCTGGACACCTGTCAC
This sequence comes from Cibotium barometz, assembly GCF_041138505.1. NCBI lineage: Eukaryota > Viridiplantae > Streptophyta > Polypodiopsida > Cyatheales > Cibotiaceae > Cibotium > Cibotium barometz. The sequence continues at coordinate 59,985,500 of NC_141054.1, read as the reverse complement.
TCTAGCATGTGGAGGCACATATCTCTCTTTCTTCGTACCTTGTGTGCGTAAGACTGGTATGCTAAGTTCCTCATCGAAACTCTCTGAACTAGATGACTCATATCCTGTAATGCCAATACCTTGAACTTTCTTGTTTCCTTTGTCCATAGCACTACTGCTAGTGCTTGCACCATCATGCCTCAAATGCCCTCACCATGGACGTACACTACTACCACTTGACTCTTCTGTCCCAGCAGACATAGAAGTAGAACTTGCTTGTGGCAAGTCCACATGCACATCATCATCAGTGGAATCACTGGCATCCTCATCTTTTGCTTTGTACCAACTAGCAAGCTCATCAAACACCACATCTCGTGAAATAAGCACTTGCCTAGTATGTGGATTGTAACATTTATATGCTTTGCGATCCTGTGTATACCCAACAAAGATACACTTTTCTACCTTTGGATCAAGCTTTTTCCTCTGCTCATCTGGCACATGCACATAAGCAATGCTACCAAACACTTTTAGATGCCCAATGTCTGGCCTATATCTTATAAGATGCATCTCTGGCGCACGTACTCTCATGTATGGCAGCTGTAGGTGTCTTGTTAAGCAAATACACACTGTGGCACATGCTTCTGCTGTGTAATAAAAGTTTGGCATGCTCTTCTCATTTAGCATTGCCCTAGCCACATCACCAATGACCCTGTTTTTTCTCTCAACAACACCATTTTGCTGAGGTGTGTACTTGCATGAAAGCTACCTTCTAATGCCATTCTTCCTCAAGAAGTCCTTAAATGCATGTGAGGTGTATTCACCACCTCCATCTGTCCTCAAGCATTTGATCCAACAACCATATTTCTTTTCTGCAAATGCTTTGAAATCCATGAACTTTGCTAACATTTCACTCTTCTCTTTGAGAAAGTAGATCCAAGTCATCCTGTTATGATCATCAATGAAGGTTACATAGTACCCGCTGCCACTAATGGATGGGCTTTGTGCAAGCTCCCATACATCACTATATGAACAATCTCAAGTGGCCTGCTACTCATGTTGCCTTCTCTAGGGAATGGCAACCTTGCTTGCTTTCCAAACTGGCAAGCATCACATACATGCATACTCCCATCATATTTGAATCTGGGCAGTGCACTAACTATGCCTCTTGACTGCATATTATTCAACTTCTGTATGTTCACATGCCCAATACGTTTGTGCCACATCTCAATATCTTGTACCACATTACGGCTTTTAGAAACATAGCCGACTTCAACTCTGGAATACCTGCATCCACCAATTTGAATAACGTGCCTTCCTTCTTGCCCTTGGCAATAACTCTACAGCCATTCTTAAAGTCTTCAATGAAGCATCCATGCTCATTGAAGCGTACCTGTAATCCTTGCTCAACCATTTGACCAACCGAAGACAAACTCTTTGTAATGGAAGGCACATACAAAACATCTCACATAGACTTCACCTTGCCATTATGCATCACAAAAGGCACACTCCCAACATGAGTGATAGCATGCTGAGTGTCATCACCTGTCTCCACATATCCTTTTTCATCCATTGGTTTCATATGCTCAAACCATTCACCATGGCAAGTCATGTGATTTGATGCTCCTGAATCCATATACCATGTATCACCACTATCTCCATGTGTCATCATGGAACCCACTACATGCTTCATTGCAAATAAATGATTTGCACTTCCATCATGACTGCTAGATGCAAAATTACCGCCATGTGCTGCCACCATGTGCTCTACCCCCTCTCAAATCATGCGGTTTGTGATAACAATCACGTGCCATGTGACCAAACTTTCCACAATTGTGACAATCCACATGCTACATAGATGATTGCTGGCTGCCCAAGGACCTCTTCCACGAGCATTACCACAACCTCTTTGAGGGGTATAACCAACCACGACCACCTCTAGCACCAAATGATGGTGGCTGAAAATTATGTTGATACTGTGGGTGACCTATCCTGCCATCTACGTCCACCTGCACGTCCTCTTGAACCTGAATCTGCCCCTACCTCTAGCACCACGATAAGTGCTTGATCCCTTGCATTTTCATTTGTGCTAGATGAGGCACCTGTTCCAAGTTTCATCTCTTCCACAATAGGTAATGAAATCAGCTCATCCAAGTTTGGGGAGTCTCCACCTTTAACCCTGATAGAGGTTTAAAATTCCTTGTACTTTTTACCCAAGCCATTCAATGTAATGGCTACCAAGTCATCATCATCCATAGGAGCACCAATAGATGCTAGTTCATCATAACACAATCTTTGTTCTCTTGCACATAATCATTTACACTTCTATTGTTGCGAGTTACACCATGAATCTTCTGCTTCAATCGCATCTTCTTTGGTGTTGTAGTCATATCATACAACTTTACCAAAGTATCCCATGCATCCTTGGGAATTTGTGTGTCCTGTATATGGCATAACATGGTGTTTGTAACACATATGGAGAAGTAATGCAACACGTTGAAGGCCCTCTCAGTCCAATTTCGATGTGTTGTAAGCTGGGCAGGTGTTACATTCATTTGGGGAACCCTTGGCTCTGCCTCATCGCCTGTCACCAAGTTCCATAGGCCTTTGCCTTTGAGAAAATTTATCATACGATACTTCCAAATTAGGAAGTTGTGTATGTCAAGCTTCTCACCAACAATTTTATCAAGATTGTCACTCATTTTGTTTACCACAATGGTCGCTGAGGATTTCCAATAATCAACTCAGACATGCACATACGCACATAAACCTCGACACCAATGCTATCCACACAACCCATAATTTTTTATGGCCATAACTTCTTGGACTCAAAAACACTGTTTGCAAATGCTGAAAACAACCTGGTGCCACTCACAAACTTTGAGAAATGCATCCAAAACAGTCCTCCACTTTTCAGAAACCTTTAATTTGCTCGTATTATCCATACAAGATCATCCACATAACATTTGAGCTCAACTATGTACAAACAGTCCACTTTGCCTTGTTGTGACTGGTTTTTCCAAGCCTTCCAATCTTCCAAAACACTAGGAAATGATCAAATCAAGTGTGGACGATATGCATTGACATCCATACATCCTTTATGTAGCATATAAACATCATCCAAGCTCACAAAATGCCAAGTACATGCCAAAAATAGCTCTCTATTTTGGTCGGGAACTTGTAAACTGTTAATTATTGACACTAATCTGCTTCCAATTCACTTGATATGTATCGGAATTTTAGCCCTGGGCATTCATTGGCTTTGTATCAATGTCCTCTAACTAGGTATACGAGGAATTAGTCCAATTTTGAAAGAGGAGATAGTAATTGCTAATTTAGTGAAGCTCTATTTAATAATCTCAGTTAATAGCTCTGATAAACCTATATTAATATAGCTTATTTTGCACCATTGCACCCAAATTGGTACTTGTAGGTTCTATCAAAAGATACATACATATGTAGGGTCCAATTACTAAGCTCATTATGCACGATATACATCCATTTGGGTTTGCTTCAATTTTTCTTCTCCATAGTAGATTTTTGCGCTGATTTTTGGCCTCTTTGTTGATGATTTAATTACTCCACAATAGCATGGTTGAGTGTGGTAAGTATATGGGATGAGATATGGTACCTTGTGCTATACTCTAATCACACCAATGTGCATAGGTTGACCCTCCAATGGCTCCAAATTCTTGCATACATCCTCTGTTCTTGTGTAGCTCAAAAACCATAATTTGACCTCTTTAATATCACATAGATTTGCTCCAAATCGAACAAGGGATTGCATATGCATTGCTATTCCATTCACCAATGCTAGATACATGTGCCCTTCAGCTAATACATGCATTTGCCTCTTCTAATCAAGCTCTCAAGCTTTCCTTTAAAGCTTGGAAAAAACCAAAATTTTCACTTGCTTTGGGCAACTCAAATCTGCTTTGCTTGTGTCAAATCACTTGCAATCCACTCAAGCGTGTTTAGCTTTCCTTACTCGTGGTCCTTGTCCTAGCTTTTAGATCTGTTGTGAGTAGGGGTGTGCTCCCAAGCTTCTCTTTGCTCCAAGCTCTAATGGATAGCTCCAAAACATAATTTTTCCCTTTTCTTTACTCACTCACAAAACCCTAATAGAGAGCACCATGCTGTGATACCATGATAAAAGACTAATAAAAAGAGAGAGCACACACATAAGAGAGCAAACCCTAATCCATTTGTGTAACCCTAACCATAGAGGGAAGCCATCTCCCCTCTCACACAATGCATAATAGAAGAGAACTACAGACCACACACTAAATGTGTTGTGTTCACACACGTTAATGTGCTGTGTTCACACACCAAGTAACCCTATCTAATGTCCACAAACTATGGCCAGCTGGACATGGCCATTTATTGCCACACATGCTACTATCTACCATGCCACACATGCTACTATCTACCATGCCAGCACATATCGTGCCTGGATCTAGCTACCATCGAGCTTGTAATCTCAACATGTTTGCCTAAGGTTGGTGGCTTTATGTCTAAATCAGATATCTACATGTGTACGAGTAAGCGTTAACCTCCTAGACTAGCCATTCTTTCCTCTTTTGACCTTGTTCTTGCAAGTCTTTTGGCTTAGACTGGCCATTATTTCCTCTTTTGACCTTGTTCTTGCAAGTCTTTTGGCTAAGGAGCTCCCTTTTCTCTCAGGTTTCTATCCACTCCCTTCTGCTATTTTAGGCTCCATCTACCTACTTTTGACCTTTTTCTTGCACCGTGATCGATAACGTGGTAGAGGTGTGATAGGTGACGTGGTTGGCATGATCGGGTGACATGGTGGACCATGATCACTGGTGTGATCGATGATGTGATTGTCATGATTGATGACATGGCAATCGTGATCAATGATGTGGTAGCTATGATCGGTGATGTGGCAATCGTGATCAGTTATGTGGTGATCCTGATCGATGATGTGGCATCCATGATGATCACAGGCATGATTGGTGATGTGGTACCGTGACCGATGATATGATAATCGTGATCGGTGATGCAACGACCGTGATCATGGGCACGATCAATGATGTGGTGAGACCGTGATTAGTGATGTGGTAATCGTGATCACAGGTGTGTTTGATGATGTGGCATCATGATTGGTTATGTGATGGACATGATCAATGATTTGGCAATCGTGATCATCACTGATGTGGCATCATGATTGGCGATGTAGCAATCGTAATCGATGATTTCGCGATCGTGATCATCACGAGTGTGATCGATGATGTGGCATCATGATTGGAGGTGTAGCAATCGTAATGGATGATGTGGTGATCATGATCACTGGAGTGATCGATGATGTGGTAGCATGATTGGTGATGTGGACCATGATTGGTGACATGACACAATCATGATCACGGGCATGATAGATGACGTGGTGTCGATGATGTGGTGGCCGTGATCACGGGCATGATTGGTGACGTGATGATGTTTGTGATCGGTGACATGACGATCATGATCATGGGTGTGATCGGTGATGTGGTGGACGTGATCATGGGCGTGATTGTTGGTAATGTGATGATGGTCGTAATCGGTGACATGGTGATCATGTTCACAAGCGTGATTGATGATGTGGCAATCACATGCCGTGATTCTATACAATCATGTCAATCAAGATAAGGTGGAGCAAAAAGAAAGCAAAAATCACACCATTTTCACATCTCCATCAAATCCCACTCTCGTTCATGGCACTCCACTATTCAAGACAGTGAGCAATGGGTAAACCATAGATTAGAGAAAAACAAATGATAAAGCAAAGGGAACTCCCGGTTCCCTCTTTGCTATCTCTAAGCTTTAATATTTTTGGTGCTGTTTTCTGACCCTTGAGGTCTCCAAGCTTAATACTACCATGGGTAGCTTACCATTTGCCTTCTCTCACGAGCAATGTCACACTGCCGCGTTGTACTATGGACACTACTCCCTGCCCTCACATCAAATCACTCACACAAAATCACTATCATGTATTAGAGAGAAGATTCAAGAGAGGTTTAGCAAGAGGGAAAGCTCAATTGCACACAATGGGAGAGTGTTCTTACATTATGAGAGAAATTGCCTTATATGCATGGCCATAAGCATTCACACACACTTAAACTATGGCCTATTTCATGTACATTTATTTATCTCATAATACATTGATGCATTACAACATCCTAGCTCACACTCACATGCTCTTAGAGTAGAAACACCATTTATTATTCATCGGGCGCCCGTCCAAGTTTGATATTTAGACACCATTTCTTGATGGCTTGTTTTGTACATGAGTTTGGTGTGTCCATACTCTCAACATTTGATGTAGATTACTCATGCTTTGGCATATAATTGGGTGTGGGAAACCTTGTTAACCCTGAAATGGGTTAACAATAAATAAAGTTCTCTCGAATGCCAATTGAGGTCTGAAACTGTTTGTATTCCTTGCCAAGACCATTCAAGGTCACTGAAATCATATTATCATTGTTTAATGAGGATCTAATAGATCTAAAAGCCCTTTAACCTTCACCGAGTAATCATTTATACTTAGCTTCCCTTTGGTCACATTATGTAGCTCCTACTTTAGCTCTATCTTTTGAGCTTGATATTTGTGTTGTACATCTTCACCAAGGCATCCTAAGCCTCCTTAAGCATTTGTGCATCTCGTATATGCATAATCATAGAGTCTATCACACTGACTAGTATAACACCTTTCTGGCTCTTTCATGGGATTTTCTTTACCAATCTCTTGCTCTTTCATGCCATGCTTTGTAGAGGAGTGGGATTTTCTTTACCAATATATGGCTTCTTTTTATCAATTGTGAACTCCTAATATTTTGTTTTCAATAAGGAAATCGTTCATCTTGAACTTCCATGCTTGGAAGGTATTCTTGTCTAGCTTCTCGCTTACAATATGAGATAAATTGTGTAACACAATTACCTATATGCAACTTACCAAATGGTGATTTTAAAAAACTTTTACACTTATAGCAAACCGGTAATCTTCAATATAGTGGTACCGTATATAGTGCAACTATGTACGGAATAGTCACACAAACATACATTTACCAATAACCTGTAAATATGAGATTCTCTACACAGATTGTCCTCTCCAACCAAATTTTTGCAACTTTTCTCCAACTAAAAATTGGGCATACATAGTCAAAATTGACACTTCCATAAAGTGCATGTGAAAACATTTGTAGATCCAAAATGGAGCATGAAATGTGCTTGAATAGTGTCAAAATGTACAAAATAGCAGTTAACAATGTTAACCATACATAATAGGATCTTCTTTCACCCAACAAGAGAATGCCTCAATCTAAGATAATGACTTCTTTGTCTACTGTAGCTCTCACAACAACTACCAAAGATGTTGCTCCAAAATCAAAGAGAAAGAGATGAAAATATCCTTACCTAAGTACTGCTTCCTTGCTTGCCTTGTTCTTGCCTCTTGCTTAACTCCTCAACTCTCACATGAACTGAAGCTCTGATACCATAAATGGAACGTAGGGAAGTGGGAGATCTTGAGATCCTTAATCGAACACGCACACACAAAAGAAAGCAAGACACAAATGAGACATGGTTGACTAAATTGTTTAATGTCTTCTTCTTCTCTCAATATATGAGCTGGCACTATAACTATGTCATACTCTAGTAATCCAAAATGTGGTTGTCACACAACCTGTCATCCACTGGTGGCATTCCATAATCGCACCAAATTCCACCACTAGCATAAGTGTAGAAGCTATCACCCATGTAGGTCATCAATGTCTGCAGCATTAGTTGAGCTCGATATCTTAATAGACTTCACATGCCGATACAAGGAAGGGGTTTTAGATCCATGTAGCTTGAACTCCTTTTCATTCAAGGTATATAAATTTTTGTTATCGTATATATAACATGCACTACTACAGGATGATCCATTTTTGACGCTTAGTTTCGAACGGTGGCCGTGTCGTCGAAATGAGCATCGATAAAAACGTCGCAAAGGGATGTCTAAATAGGTGTTGAAATAACTGCCAAAATAAAAGTCAAATTAAGCATCGAAAAGTGCATAAAAGGTGTCAGGCCGCCCAAAAATTAAAAATTTGAATGAGAATTTGCATAAAAAAGTGAACTAGCGGACACGAAATAAGCGTTAAAAACATTTTCGATCTTCGACGTTTGTTTCAATGAAAGTATTGACACATATTTCGACGTCTATATCAAGTTTGGGAAATTTTCAACAAAATCGCAGCACCTCACTTTTAGCATTTTCGAAAATCTGTGAAGGTTCACCTCTCTCCCCAAATTTCTACAGCTTCTCTCCTCTCACCTCCCCCATCCCTTTCTTGCTTCAGATTTTTTTATGTGTGTGTGGTGCTAACATGTTGTGTTTTTGTTTGTTTTGCAGGTTCTATTCTCTCCCTTAATTTCTGCAAGTTTTCTACTCTGACCTCTGACCTTTGACCTCCCCCATCCCTAACCCCTAAACCTAAGCCCTTCCCCCATCCTTTTCTTGCTTCATATTTTTTGTATGTGTGTGGGCTAACATGCTGTGTTTTTTGATTGTTTTGCAGCTTCTAATTGGCCTCATGTTGCACCTTTGAGATTCCAGGTACCCCTTCTCCTTTTCTCTTGTTTTCGATTTATCATTTACCTTGCTTTTGATTATATGTGTAGTGTGGTGTGTGGTGTGTGTGGTTTCCAAAATTAGCTAATATGTTGTGTTTTGTATGTGTTTGTTTTGTAGGTTTTCAGTCATTTTCAGCTCTCTCTTGGTCTCTCCCGCTCAAGCACTCCCTCAGGACTCCAATTAGCAAATAATATCTCCAATAAGTGCCCTAATGTCATTGTCTTTGGTTTTTCTTTTGAAGTATCTTCTTGGTTTTTATGTTTCCCATGTCATGGCATAAGCATGGGCATGTTGTTGGGAAAACCCGTGAGACCCCCGCCCCCTCTGCGATGCCCCCTCTGAGGGCGCTGGCGGCGGAAGCAACGTCAACCTCTTGCACGGGGCAGGGATCCACACTCAGGGCCTCGCCCACCATGGATGTGCGGACAAGAGACTAGCCCAGTGGTTCCTCCAAAACTGAAGCCGAAAAAACTTCCCTCACCCGAAAGGCACGGGCGATTCCACTAGGGAAATCATCTAACGAGAGAATTGATCTAACGAGTCAAAGTCTTAACTATCCAAACTGATCCGACCAAACCCGAAAGTCACATGGTCAGATCAAAGAAGAGACTTGCACTTGGTCCATAGAATCATCGCTTTTTTCCTCCTTTAACGAGGCACATCCGCTGATTCCCTCCCATAGAACAAGGGTCTTCCTAGGACTTAATCTAACTAACGTAACCTAATCGTAACTATTTGTATCGTAGGAATCCCCCATTTCATTCCATAATAGATTAAGAATTGGTTCTGTGCATTTTATTTTTGTTAATAAGTATTCATGCTTCATGCTTCCACAGCAACAAAGAGTGGTTGGTTGTGCGCACAGCAAGTGATGCAGAGGAAAGGTACGCCCTAATGCACGGCACATATGCCCTCCTCGAGAGCAACTTGAGTGAGAGGGCATCAACGTCGTGAACTGGACGGATGTGACTGGACGGATATGGTGAATATTGCAAACCTCTACATTTTCCACCCATCAAATATTTTTTTCCTCACTTCTCATTTATGAGTTATTGCCTTATGAATACTCTTTTGTAGGGACCAATGCGAAACCCTGAGGACAACGACGATGATTAGGTTCTAGTCGGGCCTCTAAATAATTTTTGTCAGCTCTATGTAAAAGTATATTTTGTGTACATATTTTTGTTGGTTCCATAAGCTATGTAACTTCTTCTACTTAATAAATATTTAAGTTTTGTGATCTTTGAGTACAAAACAAGGAAGAACTCTTTAAAACTGGCATATTGGTACATTCAACTGTAGGACTACACCTAGGTATACCATTATTCAAAAATTAAATAAAACCTACATCCGTCGAAATAGACGTCGTTGTAAGTGTCGAAATCCTAGACAAAATAAGTGTGACAGTCGGTGTTGCATCAAAAAAGGTGTCGCGAAACAATAAGCGTAAGAAACAATGTCATAAAGTAAGATCTCTTTTTGACGTTTTTAACAACAAGTATTACGACACATATTTTCACGCGTATTTCAACATAGATATCGACGTTTTTATTGACGTGCAATTCGATGCTTTTGGAGATTTTTTACATGTTCATTTTCATAAAAAAAACATCAAAATTACACCCGCCTGTAATAGTGATGTTATATGCCAACATAATGGTGAGGTATAGGTTCAAACATGATTATGCACTTGTGCAATTAGCTTCTTGTTAATACACATGTTGTAATTTTGATCACCTAAATATCTTATGCAAACACTTTGTAATTATATGCTAAACAAGTCAGTAGAAACCCACACAAGGGATTTGACATGCTCAATTCTAAAAGTTGAAAAACAATGTTCCATGTTACATGTTGTAATTTTCATCACCTAAATATCTTATGCAAACACTTTGTAATTTCTTATATGCTAAACAAGTCAGTAGCAACCCACAAAGGGATTTGACATGCTCAAGTCTAAAAGTTGAAAAACATTCCATGTTGCATGCATGGAATAAGATTTCAACTTTTTAAAAGAAGCGATCCAATTTCTAAATTATTCTAGCAAAAAATCTTCTCATAAAGTGCCTACCCATCCCTACACTAACTAAGGTAAAGCATGTTGTGAGAAATATCATTATAACCTCCTCCAAGTGTGCATAAGGTTTCAATATAAAGTGAATGTGCTGATATTTTAAAATGTTCATGTAATATTGTCTTTATGGAGACATAACTACACAAAAGAGAAGGGAGGATTTCCTAAAGACTTATGTTTTGATAAAGAACATACAATTTCTACATGCTTCCCCCATGTTCTCCATTTTTAACACACCTTAATTTTCCTCAATTAGATTGTGTAGTTTTTAATTGTTCTCTACTTCAAGTGTGGCCATCCTGAAAAGGTACATCATAGAGGGAGAAAGTCTTACCCAAGAAAGTCTTGTAGATATCAAATATCTATATGTTTTTCTAACATTTTTCACTATTTAGAGGCCCCCCATCCTCTTTGTTTGGACGTTATGGATACAGTTATCACACTTTCTACCAATGCACACTTCTATCTACATGTAGAAGTGCTTTTCTTTTTCCTACGTATATTCAGTTGTCTTTTCTTTCAAGTCTCAGTGCACATCTCTATTCTTTATTGTTCTTAGTCATTATGAGATGTTAAGACCATAGCCTTGGACTACAAATCATTACTCCTAGTCTCTCTCTACATGTGGAAGAAGTTTTTTCCTTAGAAATATCTAATTGATATCTTCAAGTCTTGGAGCTAATCTGTGATCACTATTCTATTTAGTCAAAATGAGATGTTAATGCCATAGCCTTGGACCACAAATCGTTATTCCCTAGATTTCGTGCCTTTTATAACCATGCCATACAAGGGGCCATGAAGAAAAGTTTTAAAATGCCTTAACAAGAAAGTGCCTTCCTTAGATGGTTTGATATCCTATCATGTTTGTGATGTGTAAGATTTTGATGAAATACAGGATCATGAAATTTGGGCAACCTTACTTCTACATCAAATGTATGTATCCACATTTGAAGATATAAAATAGGTAAATGATACATGTACCGATCATATTAGTCTTAAATATCATTAATGTAAAAGTAAAGTTACATATGGCACGTTCACTTGTTGGGAATAGAAATGATTAACTTGAAAAGTAACACACATTAATAAAAAAACAACCTTGAATAGCTTAGTGAGCCCCTCAAGTTCTCACTATTAAGTCCCCAAAATATTGTGTGTACTTGTAAAATTAATCATCAATGACTATGACTTATACACTTTTGCATAAAGATATATCATTTGAGCTGAATATAAAATTAATCATCGATAACTATGACTTATACATTTTTGCTTAAAGATGTATCATTTGATCTAAGTACATGCATTATATTTCAAGTTTTTTATTACAATCGTACTATGGGTGGATTAAAAAATACACCAATTGGCAACACTATATCAATCCCATGTTGAGGAAACTATTTTTCCATAAACCTTTCATCAGCAAAGTCGTTCCCACTAAGGGTTAAAGAGGAGATGGTAATATTTGAATAAGCATTTTCTTCATCATCCCAGTTCTGGGTTAAAGGGAACTATGCAATTTCAAAACCAAAATAGTATTTATATTGTGAGTAGACCATATTAGAAAACCATGTAGTGTGCACTAAAATGCTAGTATTGACCATATTAGAAAACCATTTTTTGTGCTCTCAAATGCTAGTATACATAGTATCAAGCGATGCCCCCATGCTCGATCTATGGCCAAGTTTTGAAGTATTTTATTTGGTTGTCAAGCTTAGGATAAGAAAAACGTACAATGAAAAGCATGGATTTGTTCAAATTATTATACTTAATTAGGATATACTATCGTGAATTTCAACGTGCAACAAGACTCAAGTTTTGAAGTGTTTATTATGTTGGATACGACAGAGGCAAGCCTAGATTGCAAAGCAAATAATACTTAACTAAGATACACTCGCAAACTTCAACATGTTGTCACCCATAACGAAGTATTTGGTTATGCTCGAAGTCTAAGTGATCGTACAATGAATTTCAACATGTAGTCACTCATAACTAAGTATTTAGTTATGCTCGAGGTCTAAGTGATTGTACCATGAATGTGAGACTTAGGAATTTGGTTATTTTAGGCTTGACCGAATCTACTTGAGTAACTGGAAGCCTATGCATGAATCTCTCTCTTGTTATTGGTTGCCAACTGGTTAAGCATTGGCTCCACTACATGAGAGACTTAGACTTAAATGACATGCTCACATGGTTGGATGAGAAAAGACTTGAAAACATTTTATTGTATGAAGCTGGAAATATCTTGGGGGGTTAGCACCAACAACTTCCAAGGACTGGTGCCAATTTCCACACACAAGACATGGTTGGCCACAACTGGTGGTTAGATAGAGCACTAATAAGGAATTCCTAGTATGTGTTGAGTTAACAACCACACTGAGAAACAGTGGACGATTTGTCTCTATCTCCTTTGTTGCTCAACCAGTTTTTTTTTGGCAACTAATTGGTTTTTTGTTTTTGTGTTTCGAGTCAGGGTCAGAAACGAGCAAGCTCGTTTTGAGACTCGAATAGAGAAATGCTTTTGTCATTAGCTTTGTTGTCTCCGAGGCAACTAATTGGAGCGTGGCAATGGCCCTGTAAAGTTGTGTTCATATACACACCCTTGGTTGGAGTGGGATTTGGTGAGGACTAAGGGTAGGGCATGTGTAGGCCCCCATCGTCGTGTGGAACACACAGTCGACGGGAATAGGCTTCCACATTCAACGAATTGAGATTATGGGGGGGAATATACCTGGGAAAAAGGGGGAATGTTCGGGGCATATACTTGAAGAGTTCTTTGGAAGAAGATTCGTTGCGCCTAGCGTTTTCGCCGGCCGCCTTGTTTTGTGGTGAGCGCTGTGCTCTTTCTTCCAATGAGTTTGGAAGGGCAGATATAATTATGTGTAGGAGAGTATTACCTTGACATATAGCGGCAAAGAAACCCAGACATTCATCACCACCATGAAGTTTGGGAAACGCCTGTACAGCCAGCTAGAGGAAACCTTGCCTGAATGGAGAGACAAGTACCTCTCCTACAAGCAGCTCAAGAAGCACGTTAAGCTCCTTTCTAGCCCAGAGCCAGCAGGCACTTTCACACAGGCAGTTGAAGGCCTTATTAGAGATGTAGGAGGAGATAATCGTGTAGATAACACAGCTTGGTTTCCTGCTGTTAGTTGCTCTTCATCATCTATATTCATGTCGGCAGCAGATTGCAGCAAGAACCCATCTGTCCATGGGGGTGGGGCGATGTTAGTGGAGAATGGAAAATTGAGTGGCTGTGCTAACAGTGCTGAAATAATCAACCCGTGCCAGCCTCTTTTGTCTGCAGCTGTGGACCTCAGAAGCTTAACAGCTGAAGAGATGGACTTCATTCGCCTTCTGAACGCAGAGTTGGACAAGTTCAACACTTTCTTCATGGAGAAGGAGGAAGAGTATGTCATACGCTTGCAGGTAATGCACGCGGGTTACCTGATCTTTGCATTACACTTGAATGTACTATTGCAGACGACACTCACTCTGTTTAATACTGTTGCATTTGTTGTGATTACATCTGATTATGTATGAGTCTCCTTCTCAACAAGCAGGAGGTGAAGGAAAGGATCGAATCTGTGAAAGACAAGCTTATGAGCTCGGCCAGCGTTTCTTCTTTCCAAGAAGATTCTTTAAACGAAGAGATGGTCAACATAAGGAAAGACATCGTCAACTTCCACGGAGAAATGGTCCTCTTGGAAAACTACAGCTCCTTGAACTACACAGGTGAAATTCCTACATATGCTGCCCTCCCCCTTGATTTTGAAGGTGGATTTCAAGAGCTTATTTCCCTACCAATTATATTAATTGCTCGTCGAATCTTGCTTAGCCATAACCCAACGGTAGCCTTACACATGATTTACTGTGCTGGTGGACGTAGGGCTGGTTAAGATTCTGAAGAAGCATGACAAGAGGACAGGTACCCTCCTTCGCATGCCTTTCATCCAGAATGTTCTGCACCAGCCTTTCTTCACCACAGAGCTGCTATCCAAGCTTGTTTGTGAGTGTGAGGTGAGCTTGCAGTTGCTTTTTCCAACCCCCTCTCTTTCTATCGAAGAGAATCGTATTCCTTCCATGGCTTTCCAGATGTCTGATCAAGATCAAGCAGCCCAACTCCCAAAAGCAGACAATCGTGATGCTACGATAATTGATTCTGCATCCTCTGATGAAAGGAAGCGAGCTCCTATAATTCACGCCGGATTAGAGCAAGTTAATTACTTCCATGGAGAAGACGTACATAAAAGCATAATTGCTGCCCTAAGAACTATCAAGGATATTAGGAGGGGTAGTTCTACATACAGTATGTTTTCTTTACCCCCGTTCAGCGCAGAAGAAGACACAGAGGTAGGTGAGACTATCGTAAGAAACTTGCAGTGCCTACCTGTTGTTTGTCAGAAATAGTATCGACAGGGCACATGCTGTGCCCTGTGCTGCCCTCTTCTACAGGTTACATGCTGTGCAGCACACTAGCCCTTGGGCCATCTTGGTCATGGGGGATGATGGTTGAACTCTCTTGTACTACTTGCTGATACATCATTTTATATGCATGTATATTGTATTAGAATGAGCCCATACACATTCTTACATCATATTAACCAGGCCATGAGCTACAAACGTTTCATTATTGTTGCATTCCCACGCCAATTCCTTAGTCATAGCCACGAATTCCTCTGCTAAGCCACTGTTTTTCCAACTGTGCCAAAATCCAAACTGTTGGAGGAAAGAATAAGTCTCCATTATTAAGAGGATCTGGCTAATCTATACCACGATCTATTCTAAAATAAAACCGTGCCTTCAATGTCCACATGGCGCTCTTCTGTTTTGTGAATCGAATTAAGTAATGGTTATTGGTGGCTAACCTGTATGCATGTAAAAAAACCACACATCGACAGGAATTATTAATGCTTCTTGACAGTGGCATACTACCAACATGGTGACACTAAGGCTAGGACTCTTTGTTTTTTTCTTTCTTGCGAACATTTATCCACCCCCTTTTTTGATCCACCCCTTATTGGAGTGAGTGGGTCGGTGGGTGGGTGAGTGGGTAGGAGGGACGGAGGGAGGGGTGAGTTTTCCTCAGCTTCCATAGGGAAAGCTTCCAGAATACAAATAAAAGCCCTGACACCAACTCTCCCTCATTCTTCCCTCCTCTGTCCTAATCATGCTCATGCAAAATCTTGTTCTTAATTAAGCTTAGGATTATGGATTAACACAGTAAATATTTCATAGTTATAGTGTATATTAATAGGAGTTAGACAAAGGTAGTGAGAGGAATGACACCTCAAGAAGCTTATTCGAGTAAGAATTTCGAAGTTACATATTTCAGGACATTATGACTGATTTTTGCATTCCAGACTCATCCAGAACTAATGGTGGGATTCCAAAACCAAAAAGTGTATCTTCTTGGGGTACAAAAAGGAGTCAAAGGATAGGCAAAGAAGATAATTATCAGTTGTGATGTGGTATTCAAGGAATAGCCTCATCAGGTGGAGGAAAGGGCTCTCTCCACACTATCCTTCAATGAAGAAGTAGCCTAGCCAGCAGACACTACCACCAGTGATAGTACCAAGTCCACAAGAGGTGGATTCATTAGATAATGATGAAGAAGAGAAGTATGCCATAAGGGGCCATATCCTAAATGGTTGAAATAGCTCTTAGATGGGAAAGCTCCACCAATCACAAAAGAGCTAGTAGCCAACTACTCGTCGTAGAATCTAAGAGAATAGAGCTAGAAAAGCAACTATTCTCAGATCTAAGAGAATAGAGGAGAAGAAGAGCTAGTACAGCAGATCGTCCTCGCAGATCAAAGAGAATAGAGTAGAAGAGGGCCTCCACTCTCATTATCAATATAGCCTTGCCGATGGCTGAGATAATGAAAGTATAAGAGCCAGCTAGCTTGGAGGAAGCATTAGAACAAATCCAAACCAGAAGAGGGCCATGGAGTCAAAGTTTAACTCAATTTTGAGAAACCACACCTAGGATCTTGTGGATTGTCGTGTAAAAAGAAAGGTTATTGGCACTAAAGTGAGTTTGGAAGGCCAAGTAAAAGTCTAATGATACAAGGCAAGGCCCATCATAGGCGAAATGTTTTTGCACAAGTCGAAGGGTACAACTTTCAGGAGACATTCACCCCCATAGCCAGATTGACCACTATTTGTATAGTACTTGGCTACTCATAGGAATTGGCCAGTATTGCAAACAGATGTGAAGTTAGCTTTTTTGAATAGCCATCTCAAGGAGGAGGTCTATGTGGCACAACCACTCAGGTTTGAGATACTTGGTTTTGAAAACAAAGTGTCAAGACTTTGAAAGGCATTGTACAAGCTAAAATAGGCCCCTCAACAAGCATTGTACTAGCATGGGTAGATGCTTTCATTATAAGTATTAGTCTTTCTAAATTACCATCAGATATAAATTTATATATTTTTTCTGAATAGGGCAATTACATGATCACTATCCTACATGTGAATGACCTCATTATGATGGGGAACCATGAAGAGAAGATTCGGCATACACAAGGGGTGTTAAGTTTAGAGTTTGATATAACAAACCTTGGGCTTATACATTTATGTTTGGGGATACAGATTTGGCATGATTTAGATAGAATCTTCATTGCTTAACAAAAGTATGCAGGAGAAATTCTAAAGGCATTCGGCATGGCTAAGTGCAAGTTAGTGGTTATACCCATGGAGGTTGGTGCAAAGCTTTCTCTTGAAGATGCTTCTCCACTTATGGATATGAAGAAGTACAAGAATCTGGTGGGGAGTTTGATCTTCCTCTATAGTACACGGCCTGACATCAGTTTTGTAGTTGGTGTCCTTAGTGGTTTCTCAACAATCAGCCCTAAGAGAACCATTGGAAAGTAGGGATGCAGCTATTGAATCAAAGGTACCTCTAGATATGGCATCACTTATGAATTGGGCAATTCCTTGACTGGATTTTATGACTCAGATAGGGCAGGAGATTATTATAGCAAGAAATTATCTTCTGGTTTACTATTTTCTAGTTAGGTCTGGAACTACATCTTGGATTAGCACAAGAAGTAGCCTACAATGGCACTTTCTTCTACAGAGGTTGAGTATAAGAGGTAGCATGCTTTGGTTTACGTGAAGCAGTCTGGTTGAGGAGGATCTTAGGAGACTTTGGTGTTTCTCAAAAAGGGAGCAACAAATGTTATTGTGTGACAAAATCAGAATTGCATGGCTATTGCCAAAGAACTCGGTGTTTCATGCTTGCACAAAGCACATTAAGGTATAGTATCATTACGTACATAAGATAATTATGGATGGAGAGGAGGATCTTGTCTACTACTTGATGATAGAGAATTGTGAAGACATTTTGACAAAGGCTTTGTGTGGAGAGATTTGCTAAAGTGTAATATTCATCGAGACTGAAGAGGTAGTTCACCTTCAGGTGAACATTGAAGGAGGGGTGCTCTATCCTTGTGTTGTTTTTGTAGGTGACGGATGTGATCTATTTTATAAGGACCTCTTCATGAGGAGTAGCTATTGAGGTGAGCACCTGGGCAGCACTTGGTAGTTCCCAGTTTAGATACTGGATGGTGGCCAAGTGTGGCTAGATGGTTAGGAGATGGTTTATGTAGACTTGACCATTAATGAGCATTTAAGCAGTCATAGATTGGCCTGAACCAAAGACAGTGAAAGAAGTCAGAGGATTCTTGGGATTGACTAGTTGGTATAGAATTTTTATACCAAAGTATGCTCTCATAGCTTCCCCCCTGACTAATCTTCTCAAAAAGAATATTCTGTTTCAATGGTCTGCCAGGTGCCAGAGTGCTTTTGATAAGCTAAAGACTGCCTTGGTAACCAATCCCGTTCTGAAGCTGCCAGATTTCTCTCTACCCTTTGAGGTAGTAACTAATGCTAGTGGTTTTGCCCTAGGAGGTGCACTCATGCAGGAAGGTCATGCAGTGGTTTTGCCCTGGGAGGTGCACTCATGCAGGAAGGTCATGCAGTGGCCTATGAATCCCGAAAACTCAGAACGCATGAGAGGAACTATGCTGTCCACGACTTGGAACTACTTTCAGTAGTATATGCTCTAAAATTGTGGAGACATTACCTACTGGGTCAGAGATTCACTTTGATGTGACTGATCATTAGCGCTTAAAGTGGATCTTCACTCGGAAGGATCTCAACATGCGCCAAAGAAGGTGGATGCAGACCCTACAGGAATTTGATTTTGAAATCAAGTATCGCCCAGGCAAAGAAAATGGGGTAGCAGATGCCCTCAGCAGGAAAGCCTCCTTGCTTGCAATTACTGTAGTGTCAAATCCTTTGATTATTGAAGCAAGAGAGAAGATCATGCAGGATAGATTCTTTGGCCCTATTGCTACCCTACTTATGCAGGAAAGCAAAACTCCTCAAGAGTTGAACAGAGTTCAAGGGTACAGCCTGGATGATGGAATTATGTATTATAATCGCACGTTATGCATTCCCAATGATGAGGGAACCAAAGGACAAATTCTGAATGAAGCCCATGACAGCCTTATTGCAGGACATCCAGGTTTCATCAAAACCTACATGTCTGTAAAGAAAAGCTTCTTTTGGCCTGATCTGAAAAAGGATGTACTGAATCATGTACGCCAATGTCTAACATGCCAGAAAGTCAAAGCTAAAAGAGTAAAAATGCCTGGGAAGTTACATCCATTGGACATCCCCCATATGAAGTGGGAATGTATCAGTATGGACTTTATTACTGGATTACCTTCAGTGCAATCAGGTTACAAGTCCATTTTCGTGGTAGTTGACAGACTAACCAAAGTTGCCCATCTGATTCCAGTAAAAGAAACCTACACTGCGGGTGGATGTGGCCAGAGTGTTCCTTAAGGAAATCTTCAGATTGCATGGCCTACCTACTAGGAGAATAGTAAGTGATCAAGATCCCAAGTTTACTTCAAGGTTCTGGACTGCATTTTTTGAAGCAGTGGGAACTTTCTTGGATCTCAGCACAGCTTATCACCCTGAGACCGATGGTCAAACTGAAAGGGTAAACCAAGTAATCGAAGATATACTTCGGTCATGCTGTGGTGGCAGGGAATCCAAGAAGTAGCTAAGCTATCTGCACCTAGTCGAGTTCGCCTACAATGCTTCTTATCACTGAAGTATCGGGATGAGCCCTTTTAAAGCTCTATATGGACAAGATTGCTTAACTCCATTAACTTGGTCCGACCCATTGATTAGGGTCGAGATGTCCAGACAGATGCTTGACGACATGGAACAGCAGATGCAGGCAATTTGTAAAGATATTAAAGCTGCCCAAGATCGACAGAAGCAATATGCAGATAAGAAGAGGACAGACAGAGAATTCAAAGAAGCAGATATGGTCTTCATTCGAGTACGCTCCAAAAGAAGTTCTCTATCCCTTGGGAAGTACAAGAAGTTATCCCCCAGATATTGTGGGCCATATCTGATTACAAAGAAAGTAGGTGACTTAGCCTACGAGCTTCTTCTGCCTCCTCATCTTAAAGTACATAATGTATTTCATGTCAGCCTTCTTATACCAAGCCCGAATCATGTGCTTTGATGAAATCTTAACTTCTTCAACCCAAGGGCAGATGGAACTCCAACCTGAAGAAATCCTTGATGTTCGAGAAAAGATTCTCAGGAACAGAATTCTGAGAGAATTATTGGTCAAATGGAAGTTCTATTCCTTTGAAGATGCCACTTGGGAGAAAGAAGCCAATCTGTTTGCGAGATTACCCCCAGTTTGCGGGAGATCTCGCGTTTTTCAAGTGAAAGAGAATGTAAGATTCCTCCCCAACCTCTCAAGATATCCAACATCTTCTCCTGTAATCAATTCCCTCTTCAGAAATATAAAAGATCTTGTTTTAACCTGTTTTAGCCTAGAGAGAGAAAATATTCTAGAGAGAGAATATTCAGATTTTGAATATTTTTGGATGGAAAAATATCTCTCCTTATTAAAATAAGTTCCCCCGAAACAGAAGTTCAAAAAGATTTTCAGAAGGTGCATTAGAAATTAAGTATAATCTGTTCAAGAGGCATTATCCTGGGGAGGGGAAAGATTTTTTCGAAATTTTAAATTAAGGTTCCTATGGACCAATAAGATTCATCCAAATGTAGGGAGGAGATAAATGAAGAAATAAAAGAAAAATCTCCCAAAAATAAGTAAATACTCACATAAGATGAAGAGTTGACTAAGGACAAAGTTAATAGTTAAAAAGGGAAGATATTTAGAAGTAATGATGCATTTTTGACACCTCTGCATGGGGAATTCCCCTCATGAATTAGGCGCCTACTTCACATGTGCAATTGAGTTTTAAATCTTCAAAAATTGAGTTATTTCATCTCTCCTCTCTCCTAATTCAAGTCTAGTTCTAAAAAGTTAGCTCAACTGACCTAAAAATGGTCAAAAATTGACCAAACTGATTTGGAAAATTCTAGAATCAGTTTGTTTGGTTAGGAGCTCAATTTTTTCTATAAATAGAAGCCTCCCCCTTTGTTGAAAAATAATAGTGTTTATGCACTGTTACTCTACTCCTCCCAAGCCAAGAACTGTGAATTTATTAATAATTCACTAGTTTTTGACATTTCCCTCTTCCAAAGACTGGTGGCCACTCTTGTTACAAACAAGAGTTGAACCCTCAAACCATCAAGCCAAAGGAAAGCTCCAAGAAATTATGTAAGTAGAGATTCTTGTAATTCTCTTTATTGATTTTATGTTTTTCTAATGTTTATGATTATTTGAAGTGATAAATGGATGCTATGCCTTGATCGAAAGGCTTTTCCCCTCTCTCTTCTTAGAATCAACCCTTCTTTATCCTAGTTAAATGATAATTGTTGGAATTAAACTTTTTATAATGTTTTCTCTTTTATAAGCAAACTTTGATTAGTAAAGATTACTTTAAATCAATTAGAGTTAATTTTTAAGACAAATTAAGTAAGAAAATTTAAAAAATGGTCAGCCATTCAAAGGAGGTTATGGCAAAAAATTTTAAAAATAAGAATTATCTTTTATTATGCTAAAAGAGTAATTCCTATCAATTCCATACTCTAAAAGTGTCATTTTCATGCATAGAAGATGCATATTGATTATTATTTAGATTTTTAGGCATAAAGGAATAATTTTCTTTTATTATGAAAGTGTTACTTTCATCAAAATAGATTTTTATGCATAAAGGAATAATTTTCTTTTTATTATGAAAGTGTTACTTTCATCAAAATAGATTTTTATGCATAAAGGAATAATTTTCTTTTTATTATGAAAGTGTTACTTTCATCAAAATAGATTTTTATGCATAAAGGAATAATTTTCTTTTTATTATGAAAGTGTTACTTTCATCAAAATAGATTTTTATGCATAAAGAAATAATTTTCTTTTATTATGAAAGTGTTACTTTTATCAAAATGGATTTTTGTGCATAAAAGAAATTTTTTTATTATAAAATTGTTACTTTTATCATTATTGAATTCTATGCATAAAAGTATGCATAAAAGATTATTTTTTTATTATAAAAGTGCTACTTTTATCATAATTGATTTTCATGCATAAAAGTAAGCATAAAAGATTATTTTTTATTATAAAAGTGTTACTTTTATCATAATTGATTTTCATGCATAAAAGTATGCATAAAAGATTATTTTTTTATTATAAAAGTGTTACTTTTATCATAATTGATTTTCATGCATAAAAGTATTCATAAAAGATTTTTTTTATTATAAAAGTGTTTCTTTTATCATAATTGATTCTCATTCATAAAAGTATGCATAAAAGACTATTTTTTTATTATAAAAGTGTTACTTTTATCATAATTGATTTTTATGCATAAAAGTATGCATAAAAGAATATTTTTTTATTAAAAGTGTGATTTTCATCATAAATGACTTTTATGCATAAAAGATATTTTTTTAAATCAAAAGTGTGAATTTCATTATAAATGATTTTTATGCATAAAAGAAATTCTTTTATATTAAAAGAGTGATTTTCATCATAAATGATTTATATGCATAAACGTATGCATAAAAGAAACTCTTTTATGATAAAAGAGCGATTTTCAACATAAATGATTTTTATGATGATAAAAGTGTGACTTTCATTAGAAATAGATTTTATGCATAAATAGATGCATATAGAATCTTTATAATAAAATAAGGGTTCTCCTTAATCCTCTGTTTAATTTTCACAAAAATTAGAAAAAAGAATAAGTAGATAATTTGTGAGAAGAAATGCTACCGTTTCATATTCACTAAGATGGTAATGAGAAAGTTGAATTAAACTATCGAAGTCGGAGATCGAGATAAATGATTATTTTATTCCTCATAAGAAATTCATGTTTTAGAAATCTATAAGTAAATATTCGTCAAATGAAATTTAGAAAAAGAGAAATTGAAATAGTACCTTTCGAGAAAGATAGCTTAGGAGGAACCTTTACAGACCCAAACTCTGATTCAGACTATTGACCAAGACCTAATTCCTTCGTCAATTTCAATCAATGACGATGTGCCCAGTTTAGGAAAAATATACTCGAATCCCCCTCCGAATCTAAAACTAAGTTAAGACTTTGATTTTGATCTGAGGATCAAGTTAACAGAATTCGAGGAATTCTATTTGGAATTCAGACCTGGATCTAGAAGTATTGGGATACGGATTTAAGATTTATTCATGGTATTCAAACAAAATCAAAACTGAAAACTTGCATAGAAACCCTGAAAAGGACTGTCTTACGCCAGAATGCTGGAGGGAGTATTTGGCATTTATGTTTTCTAAGGGAAGTTCGGTTGCAACAGCTGGTGGGGAGTGTTCAAGGGATAGCTCACGCGGCAAAGCCTGCCCAGGTCTTGACCAGCCTCGATATGGTTAAAATGGTGCGCTTCCGGTACGATGGACGAGGGCCAACGAAGCGGTCCCGAGTGAAGTGCTAGGATACCTAAGGAGGATCCTGGAGGGTTCTGACTAGGAGATGCACGGGCTCGCGGTGCCGAGGACATCCATGCGTATGTCGAGGAAGATATTATATGATGGACCTATGTTTATTGTAATCTATCACTGGATCTCGTTGTGGACTCGCTGGTCTCAAAACGGAGAGTCTAGAGTGATACTGTTTTGTGAGAAACAAAGACTCAATGGAAATTTTAAAGTATGACGTAACCAGTAAATCGTTTGTCAATGGATTATTTTATAGATTAAAGTTTTAAAGAGGAGTGTGTGCGTATCTGTTTTCTAAAGCTAAAGTTAAGAATGGCATTTCAATTATGGGTGGGTGAGTACTTGTTGGTTCCTCCGATTCCAGTGGTAGGGTGGTGGCTAACCCATGGGCCAGATGGGGTTAGGCTGGAATCAGTGGAGTTTTAATAATCAAACTAAAAAATCTTAAGATTACGTTAGGATTCAAGTAGCTAGTCAATTCCCTGATAAATTTCTCAAATGAGTGGATCAGTGGCTGTGCCTGATCTTGATCAGGAAAAAAGCATTGAATTTACTCAAATGATCAAATTATATCAGTAATAGTTTCCTTCTATCTGGTTTATTCAGGTGAAGGATAGCTTAGAAATGATCACGTTAGAAAAATTCGTTAAGAAAATCCAAAAAGGTGGAATCGTCCCCGCTTTCCGGGCATGGGAAATTTTCTCGGTTTCGGTTTTCAGAGTGACCACCAGCCTAGTCTCGTGCCCGGACATTCGTGGGCGAGGCCCTGAGTGAGAAACCCTGCCCCGCGCATGAGGGGGCTGCTTCTGCTGTCAGCTATTGGGAGTCCGGTGTGCGGAGGGGACAGAGGAATCTCACACCATGTCTAGGTGTTCCGATCCACACGATTTGTCTCGCAGTGGTTTCTTCATACCACTCTAGCTGCTTCTACTATCTTCATTCTTGCAAGAGTCATTTTACTCTTCTCATTGTACCCAGTGACATCGAAGTATTCTTCCATTGCTTCGATCCACTTCTCCAGAGCCTCGCTCAAGTTTTCCCCTTCACCCTTGAAAGGTCCAGGCTGCGATCTATGAAGAGTTTTACAAACATCCAAGTTGAGCTCTTCCTCATAGAGTTGGGGGTTATCATTCCTACCACGACGACCTTGATCCATGATCCTATCAGTACGAAAATTCTTGTTAAGTCCCTTTATTTATAATTCAAATCCGACTTTAGATCCAACTGATTATGGGGTTCTTTAGATTGGTCAGCCTCCCACAAAATCATGAGATAAATATCCCTTCTAACAGAAGAACATACATAACTCATTATCAGAGAATAATTCATTCATATTCTCCCACAGAATCATGAGATAAATATCCCTTCTAACAGAAGAACATACATAACTCATTATCAGAGAATAATTCATTCATATTCTAACACAGTAATGGTCCATCAGACCAAAAATTCCATCTGAACATTCCTCCACAGGAATTTCAGTTATGCAAGTTCTCAATTTATCATCCCTTAATTAGAGTCACTGGGTCAAGGTCAACAGTAGCAATCTGTGAGCACAATCCACTAATCTCATAGTGATTTGCTGAAGTCACAACAATCATCATTCCAATTACTATCATCATCACTGGGATTCGTCCCATTCATCCTCATTGTGGCTTTGTTAAACTTATCTTCTTTCAACTAGAATTCAGGAAAATCATTATCTTTCAATCAGAATCCAAATCAACTCATCAATTCTTAACCAGAATTCTAAAATCATATCAACAAAAACCAGCATTCAAATTCATCATCTAGATAGCATTTTTGCTTATAATTTCAAGGTCTTAGATTTACTCGTATATATTGTCAGTAAAGAGCTATAGTTATACCCACGGTATATACGGGTAGTCACGATCCTTGGAGTTATAGGGTAAATACCATCATATCTAGGCCTCAAGCAAGTCAGGGATTCCATACAATTGTGATACTTCCATTTAAATACCCAATTACCAATTTATGATTTTTTTTAATTTTTCGAATATCAATTCGTATGAATTTCATCACACAATTACAATCTTTTATTGGTACTTCATAAATTTTTGACATTTCTTGCTTCTCGGTTGATCCACTTTAGCTAATTTGCTCTGATACCAGAGCTGAAAGATCCCTGCCTCCTCCACGCAACGAATTTGGGGGTGGGGCCTCGCCCATGGATATCCGGACAAAAGACTAATCCCTCGGTTCTTCCAAAATCGAACCCAGAAAAACTTCCCTCGCCTAGAAAGCACGGGCGATTCCTCCAAGATTTTTTTATTCTAACGTAGTCAAAAGCCTTAACTAACCAAACTGATCTGACCGAACCTATAAGTCACATGGTTAGATCAAGGAAGACACTTGCACTTGGATCATAGAGGCCAACACTTTTTTCCTCATCGAGAGGCACAGCCATTGATTCTTTTCCATAGAATAAGACTATCCGAGATTTACTTCATCTATCGTACCATAACAGAATTGAGTCTCATTTTAGGGATCCATCAGTCTAGCCTAACCCCATCCAGTCCCATGGGTTAGCCAACCATCCAACCACTGTAGTGATAGGATCCATTTAGGAATTTGGTTATGTTTTGTCCCAGGTACCAGGGAAAAGAGTTCCCAGGCCCCCTAGCCGCGGCACTTCATGCAAACTTCAAGATAGTCACACCACTTACACACCCAACCAATATGAAATTGCCTGTTCCACAGATTCAGCTCTTTAAAACAATCTTTTAATGAAACCATAGTATCACTGATCATAATCCTCCAAAATATCCGGTTGAATTCTAATTTCCAATCATTCTTTCATCGGTGTGCCTATGGCATCATTGGCAACCAGAACGCTCACCACCTGTCCACTCAAGGGCCTTTTCAATAGTTCCTAGCTCATAGTACCTGAAATATATTCACTTATAAAAATCTAGATGGACTCTCCATTGAAGATCAGCAAGATCAACTAACAGATCCATATAAAAGAGCCATGGACTCATCCGTTGTGAGGACCAGCAAGGTCAATCAACCAAATCCATGCCCGAGTTCAGAAAATAACTCTAACACCTTAACAAGGGCTCTTCCTCTATCATTATAATTGTTACCTATTCCGAGGCTAGGTTCAAGGTAGCGATTCTTGAGTCCAAGTCCATTTGGCATCAGCTATGCCCCATCCATTGTCTTCTAAGAAGTACTTCTTTCCTACATGATGGTACTTGCAGGAATGAGCAGCACTAGCTTTTGCTCGAGACCAATTTTTGTGGTCATGCAGAGCTAGAGTCTAGTAGGCTTCACCTCCCATTCGTCCTCTTCTAAGTCAATGACTTGGGCCATATTAAGGGAGATGCGCAGTGGCGTAGCTTGTCTTGTCTTGCCTAGCCTTAGCTTCACATTGGGTCGCTCGTTTCACTACAACCTCTTTTATTTTATCTTCTTTCTTTTGGTGAATGGACTTCAAAGCATTTGTAGTCAAAGGACCATAGTGGTGGCTAAGTTTGTCATTGAAGAATTCTTTCATTTCCACATTGTCAAGTGTTTTGATGTGTGTGGATCCTTAAGGGGTGAGTTTGCACACTAGGAATGGTCCTATTCCCTTGTATTTAGCTTGCACTTTTGGTTTTTAGTGTTGTACATGAGAACTATATTGCCGACTCCCACTTCCTTGTCTTTGAGCTTCTCATCATTGAGCCATTCCTTGTGTTTGAGCTTCTCATCAAACCATTCCTTACATGGTAGCTTTTCAATGATCATTCCATAGACTGCACGTACTCTGGCTTCTCCTAAGTGTTCAAGCATAAATAATCAATCAGTCTTTCAGAGGTTCCCTATCAACCTTTCCTTGACAGCAATCCTTAAGCTGCTTTGGTACTTATAATTCTATGGGCATGACAACATTTATTCCATATGTCAAGTTGAAAGGTCATTACTTGAGGCTTCAATTGTCTTAATCAGGATAGCACATAAATCCCTTGGTGCTTTTATCGTGGCAATTAGCCTAGGGCTAGTAGGGTGAAGATTTGTGGTAATTCACTCATCATGAACTTGATCACGTCATTGATGAAGTGAGTCCCCTCTTGCTTTCTAGTTCGACGAGTGGACACCCAAATCTAGTAGTTATACTCTTATAAAGGAATTTGGTTATTGCTTAGGCATCAGCCTTTGTGGTAACACAAGCCTCAACCCATTTGGTATAGTAGTCCATAAGTAGCAACGATATAATGCACTTGAGTTCTCGAGCAGCTAGACTAATTGGTCCAAAAAAGCTGATAGCTCATTTCTTAAATGATTTGTTGCAAGGAAACTACAAGGTACATAGGCATTCTATCACACCCCATCTCTCAAATGGCTACACGAAAAATACAGGGTGCAGGGGAATCTTGTCACAATTGTGAACCTCAACAAAACACTAACATTCATCGTGCAACCTGTTACAAATTATGTTGCATCTCCAAACAATATAGGCCACCACATGCCTTTTGGTAGGAATTTGTTTGCAATGGTGTCTGCTTCTCTTGAGAAATGTCCACTAGCCACATCAGAGTGGGCTTTCTCACATTAGGAAATTTTTGAGCTCATTTTGGGGCCCTGTAAGGAAGTTTGACCGGAATATTCCCTCCAAAAAGGGGCACTGGATAAAATTTTTGCAAACGAACTCCAAATTTGTCGGACCTCACATATTTAGATTCTACTCTTCAAACGCTATCCATTGATATATAACACGATAGGGTTCGGAGAAGGGACAAGATAGATACCTAGAAGATTCCTTTTTGCCTAGGAAAGATTCACGTAACCTACTCTTCAAACGCTATCCATTGATATATAACACGATAGGGTTCGGAGAAGGGACAAGATAGATACCTAGAAGATTCCTTTTTGCCTAGGAAAGATTCACGTTACGTGAATCTTTCCTAGGCAAAAAGGAATCTTCTAGGTATCTATCTTGTCCCTTCTCCGAACCCTATCGTGTTATATATCAATGGATAGCGTTTGAAGAGTAGAATCTAAATATGTGAGGTCCGACAAATTTGGAGTTCGTTTGTAAAAATTTTATCCAGTGCCCCTTTTGGAGGGAATATTCCGGTCAAACTTCCTTACAGGGCCCCAAAATGAGCTCAAAAATTTCCTAATGAGGACATCAACATATTTGATATCTTGAGGACGTTGCCTCATTATTCTATCTTGACCTATCTTGTGCATTTACCTCACAAAATCATAAGTGATAGGGGGTTGCCATGTCCTAGAATCTCTCTCGAGGAAGACTATTAGTTAAATAATGGGACTATCTGTACAGTTTATTCTCTAGAACAA
This sequence comes from Cibotium barometz, assembly GCF_041138505.1. NCBI lineage: Eukaryota > Viridiplantae > Streptophyta > Polypodiopsida > Cyatheales > Cibotiaceae > Cibotium > Cibotium barometz. Next base: position 59,956,620 of record NC_141054.1, on the reverse strand, counting down.
TGTAGAGCTTGAATAGTGGGGAATTAAGCAATTCATCCTCCACTCTGACTAGTGGTTCTCCATTTGGGATGCACGATAAGTGGTCGGCATGCACATGCTATGAGCCTTTTTGCATAGTCATAGTGGAATCAAACTCTAGTAAGATCAAAAGCCATCGGATTATCCTTCCCATAGTTAAAGGCTTATTAACTAAGTAAATAATCATGTGATGGTCTATAAAAAATGCAAAGTTTCTCAACCAAAATATAATGATGGTACTTCTTTACTAAGTAGACCATGGAAATCCCTTCTCTTTCCGTGGTGGTATAGTTTTGTTCAACATCGTTCAATAGCCAATGAAGCTAATAGGAAAATTCAAGTTATGCTCTCATGGTTATGCCAATACACAACAAATTGCAAAGGCCAAAGCATCAATGTGTACATGGAAGATAGTCTCCTAGTTAGGAGATCCTAGGATTGGTGTAGTTACTAAGGCTTTTCTTAAGAGAGTCATAGGCTCTTTGACACGTCCATTCAAAGATCACCTCCTATAGCAAAAAACAACCAAAATCACCATAAATCTCTATGAAGCAACTCTTTTTTGTGAGAATCCACTACTACTAGAGAGTATGGGCAATGGGTTATTCATAGATTTAGAGAACAAATAACAAAAAGATCCAAAGGATTGCTCCGCCTGGGCAACGGTGCCAAAAATGATATTGCTCACTTTGGCTTTTCCTAGAACCGTCAATCACAATAGATTACCTTAGCAAGCTACAACCGTGGGGATCTTTCCAATGGCTAAGCTTGTAACCCTCAAGGTCTCCAAGCTCCACACATCCTTGGGTAGCAATTTCCATCACCGTCTCCTTCGAGCATTGTCATACCATCGTGCTCGCATTGAACTATGGGTCCTCTTCCCTCCTTTCACCTCACACCACTCATATAAGCTCACTAGCATGCAGTAGAGAAGAAGATTAGAGAGAGGATTACCACCATAAGAGAAAGACTCTATTGCACAATGGGAGAATATATTGTATTATGAGAGAAAGGGACTTATATAAAGGCCATAAGTGTTCACACACTTAAACTGTGGGCTGGCTAGATGTGCCCAAGGCTTATAAGTGGCCTATTGCATGTAGAATGCTTAATCTTATATTACGTGCATGAAGTAAATTCACAACGAATTCATTCTAACTCGTTGTCACATGCTCTTAAATGCTCTTAAAGCGGGAGTCACCATAAATATTCTATAATACCATTCCCAGTTGTAGATTCAGACACTATTGCTTCATAGATGGTTTTGGTGTCTCTGTCTTTATTATTTGATGTAGAATTATAATGGCAACTCATGTTAATCCCCAAAATGGCTTAACATAATCTTAGCCAGTGTTTGCACCTTTGTAACCAGTATTATAGGCATCACATACCTTTGTTCACAAACATATATGTGCTACCACTATCCACCAATACATATGCCACCCTTCCATTAACCTTAGCCTCAAGTCTCAAAGTGTTTTCACCTTCGCAACTAGAATAGGCATCATAGGAAAAAGTACATAGAGTAGTATCATGCCTTGATGCATCCATAACACACGTGATAGACAATCCATCATCATTATTTGGTTCCATCATACATGACACACCCAGATCAAAAGGAACCTCACCCTTAGTAGATTCAATATCTTCCTCTTCTTCCATCATCTCATAGTAATTATCATAACTTTTAGATTCTTCACCCACATCCTCTTACTCAATGACAACTTCTTTGCTTTGCAAGTCTTGAAGTGGTATTTGTTCCACTCCCCCCCCCCATTTGTAGCATAGACAATTTCTCTTCATGTATGATTATATCTTCCTTCATAACCATGCTCTTGTTAGCTCCATTTGTGGGCTTCCCATTACCAATAGCAGCTTTTGTGGATTGGTTCCACATCTAAAATTTAATATTTCACTCTTTCCATCAACCACTGGTGGGTACCTTGGAATGGTATTAGTTGATGGAGCTTCTCTTGTAGACTTTCGAGTAGAATAAACATTCACTTAGCTCCATTTGTGGGCTTCTCATTACCAATAGCAGCATGCTCTTGTTAGCTCCATTTGTGGGCTTCCCATTACCAATAGCAGCTTTTGTGGATTGCTTCCACATCTGAAATTTAATGTTTTACTCTTTCCATTGACCACTTGGTACCTTGGAATGGTATTAGTTGATGGAGCTTCTCTTCTTGTAGACTTTCGAGTAGAATAAACATTCACTTATGGCCTTCCAAAATACTTAAACGTGTATTTCTCCTTAGATCTCTGCTCTAACAACATAGCTTCTTTAGGAGTTGTGGGTTGTTGGGATTTGACATCACCCCCAATGTACCTATTGAGTCCCTTTGATGTACTTTAAGACCTTGAAGTGCTCACTTAAAGAACCCACACGTAGCAAAAGCATAAAGAATTTGTATGAATACTCCTTTATACTCCCAGTTTTCTTTAAGCCATCCTATTCACAAACTAAGTGATAATTATGTAATGGGGAGAAAGGCATCCCTCATCTCATCCTTGAAAGCTTACCAAGATGGTAATGGTGAAGCCATTTGCAGAAGATGTACTCTTCCAAATGAAAATCGGCAAAATGTACTTTGGCATGCTTGCTTTCTGGGTTGATCTCAAAGTAGAAATTCATTTTATTGATCCACTTTTCAAAGTCATCATTAGAAGTTCCTTCTCGCTTGAACTTTGTGAAAACAACCTTGTCCTTGACTCCCTTGAATTAATATTTGTCTTCATTGCTAGAATGACTCATCCTTATCTAATGTCCCATTGATGGGAGCAAAGTCCAAGGTTACCTGTTTACCTCTACCTTCACCTCTTGATGATGATGATGGTTTTGATGGTGCATGCCTCCAAGAGAGAATAATGATGGAAGGTTCCCTTTGTTCACATTATCTTCCAATTCATCCAAGAGATTTGATTTCCTTGTTGATGCATCACCCATCAATTTCTTACCTTTGTGGTTGCCTTGTTAATGCATCACCCATGAATTTCTTACCTTTGTAAGGTGCATCAACATTATGCATAGATTTCTTTCCTTTATATGCATCATCCTAGACATAGAAGCACCCAAATCCTTATTCACCTTCACCTGGGTAGCAGTGCCAAGTATTTCCCCAGGTGTGGTGAATTCTCCTTTGATTTCTTGAACCATATCTCTTCGTTCGTTCTTAAGATCTTACACAAAGTCATCCATCATCATGGTCTACATCGTCATCATCATTACTTGCATACCATTGTTCAATTGTGGAACCTAATTGGCATAATGCACATTCATGTTCACTTGAAACCTTGGATTGAAACCATTACTATGAGTGTGATCGTTTGCTATTGGCTCATCCTCATGCATGATATCTTGCTCTTCATCAACCATTTGGACACTAGAACTTTCATTTTGAAGGCTTTGTTACATTTGAGCTTTACTTGAATGACCCTGGTTACCCATAATTGAGTAATTTTTTAAGGCTTTGTTACATTTGAGCTTTACTTGAATGACCCCGGTTACTTGAATGACCCCGGTTACCCATAATTGAGTAATTTTTCAAGTTGACCAAGCTTCCAAATTCTGAATAATTGAGTGATCTCCAGCTTGTTAGGAAGGTATTAATGAAGATTTCTTCTTAACTATGTGATCACTTCTAGTTAGGAAGGTATTAATGAAGAGTGATTCTTAACTATGTGATCACTTTTAGTTCAGTCCAAGCACTATACCTCTCTGTTTTGACAAAAAGTCAAAACTATCACTTGTCGGTTGGACTAGTTCTTGATCTCTGAATGGAGTGTGCTCCACGTTGCTAGAGAGGGGTTGGAGATTACTTTTCATTCATACAATCCATTTTGGTTTATTCTAGATCGAAGACTTATTTGTTTTGACTTTTCTAAAAAAAGTCAACTATGTATGGTTGACTACCCGAATGATGTCCAAATCAAATGCTTGATGGCTCAAAATGTAGCCATTAGATATGTGTGTAGTCTAGTTAATGAATGAAGCCATCATTCTCAATCCCAAGGTCCCTTCCTTGCATATATTCATCACATCACTGAAGCAAAGAGTTGTACTCCCTTCATGAGTACAAGCTGATGTGTATACTCTAGTTAATGAATGAAACCATCATTCTCAATCCCAAGATCCCTTCCTTTCATATATTCATGGTGGTAATCCATGTGCAAGTTGTGGGTACTCTAATTAATGAATAATACCATCATTCTTAATCCCAATATCCCTTCCTTGCATATATTCATCACATTGCTGAAGCAAAGAGTACAGCTGATGCTTGGGACACACTTGATAAAATCTTTGGGGAAAAAGGTAAAAACTCTAAAATAAGCGTAAAAAATCGATTCTTTGAAGTCAAAATGAAGCCCACTAACACCTTTCCAAAGAATTTGAATAATATGACAAGCCTTATTACTCAACTAGTAGCTATTAGTGCTCCTTTTGTTGATGAAGGTGATGTCATAGTAGTGCTCCTAAAGAGTATGCCTAGTGATGAAGACTATGGTCACTTGTCACCACCTTAAAAAAGTTCCCAGATCCGACATTGGATAGTGTAGAAGCCGCATTGTTTGAAGAATACAAAAGAAAGATGTAGCACATTGGCTCCTCCCACACTCATAACAATGAAGAAGCTTTCTACTCAAGGAAAAAATTCTCCAACAACAAGAGCTTCAACAAAAAGGGTTGCATCGACACCAAGACAAAGGACAAGCAGCCTTGTGGTCTTTGTGGTAAAAGCAACCATCTAAAAGAGAAAAATAAAGTACAAGGTCTCCTGGTAGGAGCAACCATCTAGAAGAGCATTACTTTCTAAAGAAGAAAGTACAAGGTCTCCTGGTAGAGCAAAAGGATGAAGTAGAGGAGCAGCTTAAAGAGGCCTCCAATGAGGCTAACTACATCAAAGATCATTATGCTTTCTATGTACCAAGGACATTGGCCCTCACTATTGGCTAGTGTGGGACCTCACTCTGTTTGTTATGTACTAGGAGGTAACAGCCTACTTTCCTTCCCATAATGTGGAGCCTCACTATTGGCTAGTGTGAGACCTCACTTTGTTTGTTATGTACTAGGAGGTAACAGACTACTTTCCTTCCCATAATGTGGAATCTGGGTAACTGACCACCACTAGGCATAATGTGGGACCAAGGTAATGAGATATGAATTGCAAAGACTCAATGAGAAATATCCACTTGACTCAAAGAATATTTCAAACAATGCGCGCACATCAAATTTTGAACAGAAAACATAAACTTAAATACCACAAGAGGAGAGAGAGATTGCAAAGACTCAATGAGAAAATATTTCAAACAGTGTGCACATATCAAATTTTGAAGAGAGACAAACAAAGAGCCATTCTTGAAACTAAATCTCCTGATACTGTTAAATTACAAAATTGGGGTGAATGACACCGATAGCTCTACAAGAGGACGTTGTGCCCTCGCCGGGTCAGTATTTAGTGATCTAAAAAATTCTGCTACTTGCAAAACAGATTTTTACTCGTCCTAGACACATCCAATTTTTGACTCTATAAATAATAGTATCCATGGTAACTTTGTCGTAGGAACTATTGTCCATCCACAACTCTTGTACTTTCTGCCAAAAGTCATATAAAATTTGTAATAAATACCCTAAAGCAAAAACATCAGATGCAGGAGTGTATGCATCTTCCAAAAACGGATCAAAAATTTTCGGGGCTATCCACGGCCATTTATTTCGCTCTCTGTCTGCGTAGGAGACCACCTCTGCCACCTTCTCAGGGTTCTTGTCTGCTTTAAATACAAAATTGAGAGACATCCATTTTTTGGGCACTCTCAGCAGTAACCCCCAATCGATAATACCTACACGTGGCTTCAACTCTTTTGTAAAATCCAACACTACATTGAATGGATGTAGGTCGGTATGTACAATTCTTGCCAAATGTGCTGCCGCTAGGCCTTCCACCAGGGCATGCATGATACGTGGCATGGTTATTACTATTTGTTTTATTTTAGAAAGTTCTAGATGACTTAAAGGAATATTATCGAGTGGGGGTTTTCTCCATACTCGATCCAAACAGAAAATTGCTCTAGTAAACTCACTGAATCTGAAGGGGACCTTCAGAAGAGTATCACCAAGCGAGCCGCCATTATAGTATGGAAAAATAGTGATCCAAGGAGATTCTTTTGTGAAGGCAATACACCTGACAATTGATGGGTGTAGAACCTGCATGCCCTGCTCTGCCTAGAAGCTCTCAAACTTGGCGCTGCCTTCTCCTTTGTAGTGCTTTCCGCAAAAAGTAATGTGCTCTGGCAAAAATGATATACCTCTAACTGTATACTCTTTTACTGTGCCAAAAACACCAGAGCCTATTGTTCGCCCTTCGACCAGAGCCTCGTGCGGGACGCCAATGAGGTGTGTGCACATAGAATTGTAGATTGTGCGATTAATGACACCCGTCCCACTCGCATCTGGCTGGCTGAACGTTGCAGCGACGTCCTGGGCAATGCGCACTCTTTTGGGGAGTGACTCTGCATCCAGCGCCTTCATGCGCTTGCTCTTGGCTCTTTGCTCGCTCCATACAGCGTCCCATAACTGTAGGCAGAGAGAAGCTGGGAGTTATGGGATAAATGCTCGATGGAGAACAAATCCCTAACTCAGTACATCTCAGACTATAGGGAGATAGTACTCAAGCTAAAGGGAATCGATGCATTCCAGACATTGTGAGGCTTTAAGAGAGGCCTCAAAGATGATTACCTTGAGTACGTAGAGCCCTTACAGCCTAAAGACTTAGCAGAGGCAATTAAATATGCGCAGATATTTGATGACATCAAGCGCCGTAGTGCACGTGGTGGTTCTAGCAGGGCCGAGGGTAGTGAAAAGAGGAGGTCAGGCCTCAAAAGAAAAGGGTTCCGCAGTGATAAACAAGGGGATAGGATGGACCAGGAAGGACAGGGTGGTCATTGGTCTAAAAAACCGCGACCATCCAAGAAGAAAAGAGTCAGCGAAATCCAAAAGAAAGAGCAGTATATTAAAGCGCGAAAGGAAAATCTCTGCTTTAATTGCAATGAAGTAGGGCACACGAAGGCTGAGTGTCCAAAACCTAAAGCCAGCACGAGTGGCAACGAGCCCAAAAAAGATGGTAAATCTTCTAGGCAGTTGCATACAGTGTAGAGACTCCCTCTCAGTTCTACAGAGTTCAGAGAGGTGACAGTGTGTCATTGTGATGAGCATCACGCTTGTTGAGTGACACCAGTGATGTGGCAGTCTACTGTAGGTCCGCATGACATGGTGCGCATGTATGGCACCATAGGTGGCCGTAGAGTCACAGTTTTTATTGATGATGGAGCTAGCCACAACTTAACTTCTTGAACTACTCGTTAGTCAAGAAGTTGGGATTGACTGAGACCCGAAGTGATCATGAATATACTGTTGGCCTAGCCAACGGATATGATAAAACGGTATGGAATACCATAGTATTGGGGGTCCCATTATCTATGCAGGACTACGAGGCTCCGCTTGACTTTCAAGTCATGCACTTAGCCAGAGCAGACGTATATCTAGGCAGGGAGTGGCTGTATGGCTTAGGCCCTAGTCTAGCTCGGAATTACTTACATAATACGCTATGTTTTGAGCACGGAGGTAGAGTCATTACCCTGCAGGGCGACCGTACTGTCCCTGCCACACCACTTATTTCCTCCATGGAACTGTGTACAGCTGTCTGCAGAGACCAGATAGCAGAGGTATATGCTTGTTACCCTCTTTTGAATTCTGTTTCCGTAGATGAAACAATAAATGATGTTTGCGTAGACAAACAAGGAAAACAAAATAACCTTGGACGAGACCCACTGTTTGAAAACCCTGTTTGGCATGCATGTGATTCAAACAAGAAAAAATCCAAGGTGAATGAGACATTAAAGAAAAAGTATGTAGATACTTTAATGAATTTATTAGAGGAATTTCAGGATGTTTTTCCTGATGATTTACCAGATGGTTTACCACCATCTAGAGAAGTAGACCATGGCATCGAAGTTATGCCAGGATCAAAACCTATAAGCAAACCTGCTTATAGATTAAGCCACTCCGAGACACAAGAGGTGGAAAAACAATTGACAGAATATTTGAACAAAGGCTTCATTCGGCCTAGTTCAAGTCCGTGGGCATCGCCTATTCTTCTGGTAAAGAAGAAAGACGGATCTATGCGGATGTGCATAGACTATAGGGCTCTTAATCACATAACGATTAAGAACAAATATCCAATGCCACGCATGGATGAGTTGTTTGATCAAATCTATGGATCAAGATACTTTACAAAAATAGACCTGAGATCTGGGTATCATCAGGTTAGAATTAAACAAGAAGATGTTGCGAAGACAGCATTTAGGACCCGTTTCGGGCATTTTGAGTTTTTGGTTATGCCATTTGGGCTAACCAATTCTCCAGCGACATTTATAACGCTGATGGACAGTATTTTACGTCCATATTTGGGAAAATTCGTAGTAGTTTTCCTAGATGATATTCTTGTGTACAATAAGACACAGAAAGAACACATAGAGCATTTGCGTCTAGTGTTCGAGTTGTTGCGAAAGCACAAACTATTTGCGAAGAAGAGCAAATGTGAATTTTTTGAAACAAAAATTCACTACCTTGGCCATATTATATCCGCCGATGGTACGCGGATGGAGCCAAAAAAAGTAGAGGCTATTCTTAAATGGCCAGCGCCGAAGAATCTCGAGGAACTGCAGATTTTTCTTGGCATGTCGGGGTTTTACCGACAGTATGTAAAGGACTACACGAAGATCGCAGTCCCGTTGTTGACTGACCAGTTACGGTCAAAAACTAAAAACATTAGTTGGGGGGACGCCCAACAGAAAAGCTTTGATAAGGTCAAGGTGACCGTAGCAGCTACACCTATTTTGACTATTGTCGATCCAAATGAGCCGTTTATTTTGGAAACAGACGCTAGTAATGAGGCCATTGGGGCCATATTTATGCAAAGGGGACGCCCAATTGCATTTGAGAGTAAAAAGTTAGATCGTGCGCAACGTAACTACTCGGCTTACGAGCGAGAGTTACTAGTTCATGCACTAAAAAAGTGGAGACACTATTTATATGGTGCTACTTTTGAGGTCCGGACGGACCATGAAAGTCTGAAATGGCTTTCAAGTCAAAATGAACTGAAGGGTAGAAAAGCTCGGTGGGCGGAGATTCTACAGGAGTTTGACCTTCAGATACGTTACCAAAAAGGTAAGTATAACGTGGTGGCAGATGCACTTAGTCGCATGCCACAGATTAATAAACTTAGTTTCACAGTCTTCAAGAATGATTTCTTGGAGTCCCTACGTGGTTTATGTGAGCACGATCCATCTTTTACAGAGGTCTGGCGCGCTGTACGCATACGCACTACTTCACAGACGCGACCACCTCCCTCGTTGGCACATATTGCTAGTCCGGAGAGACTGGCCGAAGGTGCAACGAGAAGGAAAGCGAGAGTTAGTCCGGAGCGACTAGCCGTGTCTTCTGGGTATAGTTTGGAGCCAAAGAGCTCTGATGTAGGCCCTTCATCACCTTTGACTGCCACGGCTTCAAAGGGGAGTGATAAACTTCATCGGGGGGAGAAATATGCTAATTACTCCATTGACGACGGGTACTTACTCTACAAGGGTAGAGTATGTGTACCAACTATTGGTGACTTTCGGGCCCACATTCTTAAAGAAAGTCATGATAGTCCAAGTGCGGGTCATCCTGGGATTCAGAAGACCTATGCACTAGTAAAAAGATAGTTTTATTGGCCTAGTTTGTTTAAGGACATCCAGACTTATGTGCTGAAATGCAATAAGTGCCAGGTCAATAAACATAAACGTCTTAAGGTTGGAGGACTACTCCATCCGCTGGAGATTCCTCAAGGGAAATGGGAAAGCATTTCCATGGATTTCATTACCGGTTTACCCAAGACGAGTTGAGGGAATGACTCGGTGTGGGTGGTAGTGGACAGGTTAACTAAAATGGCAAAGTTTATTGCCACGAAGAAAACTGTTAAAACGCCAGAGTTGGCAAAACTCTTTATTGAACATCTCTACAAGCTATATGGCCTGCCCGCAGATATAGTGTCGCATAGAGATAGAAAGTTCAACAGTCATTTTTGGAGGGAAGTCTTCAAAAAGTTGGATACTACTCTGAGTATGAGTACGGCAGATCATCCGGAGTCTGATGGTCAAACTAAAAGAGTTAACCAAATTCTAGAAGATATGTTGCGTTCTTATGTTAGTAAGAAGCAATCTAATTGGGAAGAGTACTTGCCCTTATTGGAGTTTGCCATTTACACCATTCATGTTAATGTATGGATTCCAGCCGAGATCTCCGATGGCTGTAGGCCTAGAAAAGGAGAAGATTCAATCTGTCAAGGATTTCCTTGAAGATATGAATGATATGCTCAGAGCCACACGTGAGAGCATTCGTAGCGCTCAGGATCGCGCTAAAACTTATGTGGATAAAGGACGAAGAAAGGTGACCTTTGCAGAAGGTGACTTTGTATTCCTCAAGGTTCCTGCACAGTCAGAAACCATGAAAACAGGAAAGTGTAATAAACTTTCTCCGAGATATTGTGGTCCTTTTAAAATCCTTAAGAAGATTGGGGACGTAGCATATAAACTTGAGTTACCGGAGAGTTCTCAAGTCCATCCTGTCTTCCATGTCAGTAAACTGAAGAAATCAGTTCACGGGTTAGAGAACGCAGTTTCTCCAAAGATTTTGGTGGACTTGATAGAGCCACCAAAGATACCACATGAACCTGAAAAGATTCTACAGTATCGTGATAGACAAACCCGACATAAAGTGTACCAGGAGGTACTTGTTAAATGGACAGATAGGGATGAGGAGGTAGCTACCTGGGAACGCCGTAGTGTAATTTCCAAAAGGTTTCCCCAGTTTGTTTTCGAGGACGAAAACTCTTCTTAAGGGGGGGGGTAATGTCACGTAGTAGGCTGTAACGCCTGTGAGACCGACGGCCGGCAGACCGGATGGCCATGTTCGAGGTTCAGTGGGAGAGGATGCCCATGCGGAGTCATGGGCGGCCAGGCTAGTATGGACGGCAGGCCACACACTATATAGCCTGGGGGATGAGGGGCAATCCTCATTCTTCCTCTATGGCTGGGTGGTGAGCCAGAGGCCGTCCCCTCTCGTGGTAACGCCCGTAGTGGCGTTACGGATATCTAACACAGCATCTCTAAGATCATTGCATGCTACATGCATGCTCCCCAAAATAGTTCGTGTTATATGTTAATGGTTGAAGTGTGCTATCTTTTGTCTATCAAGCAACTCAGCATTGCCTCTGCTTCAAAGTCGACGCTATGCATTTTCCCATACCTGCTCTAAAAGATCTCGCATGAGTATCTCAGACTCATTGATCTTTTTGACGATGTCTTCTGAACATTGTGACACTGCGATGACTGCTTCAATGCGAATTGCTCGTAGAACGATTTTACGCTCTTCAGGGGAAAGCATGGTGGTCGTCTTCGCAAATCTAGCAAATATCACAAAACACAACAAAAACGGAATATCAAACAACATTACTGAAATCAACATCAAGCAATACATCATCGAACGTGAGAGAACCGCATCAAGTGTATCATTACTTATCAATGATCGAACAAAAACGGAATATCAAATAATATTACTGAAATCAACATCATGCAATACATCATCAAACGTGAGACAACCGCAACAAGTGTATCATTACTTATCAATGATCAAACAAAAATGGAATATCAAACAATATTACTGAACTCAACATCATGCAATACATTATCGAACGTGAGACAACCGCAACAAGTGCATCATTACTTATCAATGTTCATCAAACGTGAGACAATTGCAACAAGTGTATCATTACTTATCAATGATCGAACAAGTACATCAGACATAAGCTTCTATACATAATCACTAGAGAGCATCATACATGAGCTTCATTACTAAAATCGAGAGAGAGAGAGAGAGAGAGAGAGAGAGAGAGTTGTGGAGTCGTGTGTATCGATAGGTGTGCAGATGAGAGAGTCAACATTGAGTGACTAGAGAGAGAGAGATGATAAAGCCAAAGTTAATGCAACTAATAGTATACATTAAGACAAGTTGTAAAAGTGTTTAAAAGAGGATCTTGCTAGAGTGAGTGGCACACACTTTACCCAACTCCCTCTCTCTATCTTCTTTTCATGTGCCTGCTCCTCTCTCTTTCTACTACAGTCATTTTACTTTTTGTAAACATCTTCTATGTATCTCAAAAGTCTATTTTTGACAAGAAAGTGCCATACCCAAAAACCTACACTTACATAATAAAAGCTATCGTTAGATTTTGGAGTGTCTTATATATGTTGCACTCCTCATCTACACACCTACCATGACAGAGAGAGAGAGAGAGAGAGAGAGTTGTGAAGTGTATCATGAGAGAGAGAGAGGGGGAGGAAGAGAGAGAGAGTCGTGTGACAGATAGAGAGAGAGGGAACATTAGATGACATTTTTAATAGTTTTGTGAGTTCCTAAAGAGAGGAAAATAATGTTTAGTATTGTTTTATATTTTAAGAAAATAGAGAGAGAAAAGGTAAATTTATTAGGGATTATGTATATTTTAAGAGAGAAAAAAAGCACTCCTCATCTACACACCTATCGTGACAGAGAGAGAGAGAGAGAGAGAGAGAGAGAGTTGTGAAGTGTATCATGAGAGAGAGAGAGATAGTTGTGAAGTGTATCGAGAGAGAGAAAGAGAGAGAGAGTTGTGAAGTGTATCATGAGAGAGAGAGAGAGGGGGGGAGGAAGAGAGAGAGAGTCGTGAGTGACAGATAGAGAGAGAGGGAACATTAGATGACATTTTCAATAGTTTTGTGAGTTCCTAAAGAGAGGAAAATAATGTTTAGTATTGTTTTATATTTTAAGAAAATAGAGGGAGAAAAGGTAATTTATTAGGGATTATGTATATTTTAAGAGAAAAAAAAGAACTCCTCATCTACACACCTATCGTGACAGAGAGAGAGAGAGAGAGAGAGAGAGAGAGAGAGAGAGAGAGTTGTGAAGTGTATCATGAGAGAGAGAGAGAGAGAGAGTTGTGAAGTGTATCGAGAGAGAGAGAGAGAGAGAGAGAGAGAGAGTTGTGAAGTGTATCATGAGAGAGAGAGAGGGGGGAGGAAGAGAGAGAGATATATATATATTCATTTTTACGAGTCACGACATCATGAAATTAAACTTCCATGAAATACTCATGCCGCGTTACCAACCAAGTATCGCATGGATCACACACAATAAAAACAATACAAGCTGCATCAAGCAAATTTATGACATTTTTCGACCGCGTTAACGATCAAATGCCGCAATATGCAAAAACAATATATGCACTAGCGGACGACACCAACTTGCCGCGTTAACGACAAAATGCCGCTCGAATCTATGGGAATACGAATAGGATACGGGCATACACTGGCCGCGTTACCGACCATATGCCTGCATTTGACAAAGGGAAGGGAAGGGAAGGTGATATCGCCATAACGATACTATGCTTGCCGCGTTACCGACTAGTACCGCTACGGCGTGCCATACTTACCATAGGACACAAACCAGTCGCGTTACCGACTATGTGCCCCACGATAAGCACCATTCCGAAGAATGGCCTTACACACACACACACCCCCCTCGTGTGGCGGACCACCCACATCCTGCCGTGCATTGCGACCATGGGCGGCTGCCCGCACGAACACACACACACACACACCCACAACTGTCATTACCTGTGTATACTGTCATCAATGAACTCCCAAAGGGTCCCCCGGGCCCGTATATATACAAAAATGTAGCCCGTCGGGCTAAATGAGACCCCGGCGGCCCGCCGGGGTTTTAAAATTCCCGCCGGGACCGTCGGGTATTGCAAAAATCCCGGCGGGATTTTAGCCGGTTACCAGGGAACCTCCCACCGGCTTTTTTGGGAACATGTTAACATGTTAATAACATGTTAACACATGCTATTAAAACAAAAAAAAATTTGTGATCACGTGAATATAAAATCATTGCACCCAACTTATACACAATAACACTTAAGTTCTTAATGATGGAAAAAACCTCTTGATCATTCATATGTATAAAGATTCTATGATAGGACAATGTCATTAGGGAAACCATAAATGGAACCTCCTATGGGCAACCTCACTACAATACAATCACACGATGTGCTTGTATTGACACCTTTAATATTTAAGGTCCAGTTTCCCTCTTTCACGATCGGTAACATATCAAAAAGATGTAATAGCTCCTCTTGACACTCCTAGTTCTGGATTATACGGCCTATCTTCAAAGGATCCCCCTCAAGTGCCCTCACCTTTGCAAAATCATGTCTTGCTACACCATGTTGAGAAGAGTTACACATTAATTGTCATTACACGATATAAAAGACACACATTTATAGTCCTTACACGTGTTCACAATTGATTAGTACACCTGTCAATGCTGAGGCTTCTATAATAGTAGAGGAACTAGCACTTTAATGTTGCAACATGCTCGGAACTCCGAGGACTATTGTCGAGGGCATACGACAAGACACTCCTACAAAGCATACATTTTGTAAAAAGTGCATACACTACACATATACATTACATTATGATTACCAAATGAGTAAAATCATACTCGACAAATTCATTTGAATTGGTGTCAGAACACCTAGGCTAGGTGGATTATTATGTCGTAATGGTGCATTTGGCGCTTCACCTCTTGCCAAGCTTATCTGGATCCATAACTTATTCATCTAAGTTAGTATTCCAAACCTGTAATAATCAAACCCCTCACCTTTTGGTTAAAATTACAGCAATGTGATGAGCTATGGTGGATCCAATACTAGAATCAACATCATTAACAAAGAGATTAGATGATAATTAAGACGTGATAGTGAGCAATTAATTGATAGCTTAAAGTAGGCATGATAATTTAAGACGTGATAGTGAGCAATTAACTGATAGCTTAAAGTAGGAATGATAATTTAAGACGTGATAGTGAGCAATTAACTGATAGCTTAATGTAGGCATGGATAATCAAAAACCAGCAAATTCTCATTAGGCCAATGCCTCAATTTATAGTGTTTACATCCAAGCATCTAATCCCACTGATTTCTCCTTAATTCACTCCACCTCTTTTGCTTGATTCTCTCCACCTCTCCCAGAATATCTCCACACCTCCTAAATCTCCTCATGATACCCTTTATTCTCTCCGAGTAGATTCTTCTCACCTTTTCACAGGTTCTCTCACATTTACAGATTCTCTTTTACAGCCTCTAGCCAAGGGCTTGTTCCCACACACACTCTATTCACTTGTATATTTCAACACCTCCCCTCAAGTGAATAATCCTAGCACACCTAGACCCTATACCAAGTTTCCCTCTTACTTGTGATAGTCCGCCACGACCAATGCCTCAAGTCCCTAAACTCATAGTCCTTGACACTCTCTCTCTCTATGTGTCCACGGCTACTACAAGTGCCCGTGACCTTGACTAAAGTACTCACACATACATCTACCACATGGCTTACATCATCGGTGGCTCAGAGGTGGTTCTACTCTGTTGGGGCAGGTTACATTGGGTTGTGGGGTTTCTCTCTCTCTCTCTCAGAGATTTTCACATGGCTCCTCACTCTTTGGAGTCTCACATCTTCTCTTGTCTTTAGTCTTCTTGTCATGGCAGCTTCTCTTCACGCATCCATGTCTTCCTCTTCTTTCAGTCTTCTTGTTGTGGCAGCTTCTCTTCACGCGTCCATGTCTTCCTTCAATGCTTCCTCTAGCTTTTCTTCTTGGTGTGGATCTTCCTCTTGGAAAGAGATGTTCTTCCTCTTTCATGGATGGCTGGGGCCATGAGCTTGACCGTCAGTTCTTGCTCCATGTGAGCAACATCTTTTAATGTTTTGTTGACAGCTCTTTTGGGCTTTTCATGTTTATCTTATGTCATTATGCAATGCAAACCCAAATCTATGCGGGAGGTCTTGCCTCTTGCCTTATTCAGGAGACAAGGGTAGTGTCTGATCCCATTTTTACACTAATGTAATGTGCCCAATACATAATGCATATAGCATTCATGCTTATGCACATTCACAAATGCAACTCTGGCTGTGAATAATCTTGAATTTGAGTGTGATTTGCAGGCATTAACCAAGGGTTAAATGCAAAATGATGATTACCATAAATTTATCAGCATAATTTTACCAGAAATTACATTAAATCAAGGGTAACCAATTTGTACGGAATGGTTGGAGTGTCAAACCGTCTCTGAATTGCAATCTAAAGTTATAGGGATCTTTAATTTGAACCCTCAATTGTACCAAAATATAGTGATTAGCATTGATTAATCATTGATTAGTAAATTAATCCTCTGTTTTGTGTGCAGAAAACAGAGTATGCGGGGAGCCCAGATCTGAGGCCTTAGAGTTCAAATGAGCTCAAATTCTTTCAAGGCCATCAATAGCAATTAGTCTAGTAGAGGATTAAGCCAAGAAACACAAGATTTGACCAAACATTGAACACTGAATCTCTGTTTTACCAAAGCCACCTGCAGATTTGATGAAGAGCTTAGATCTCACTGTAGACTTGACCAAATCAAATTCTGTCTTCACCAGCTTGTAGAGCGCCCTTGAAAACCCCTAGGGCCAAGAGGAATCATACCCATTGCATCTGGTGAAGCAAAGATTTCAATTTCTCCTGAGAAAAACGATGCCTACAAATTAGCAAATTTCTCCAGCTGTGCGTGGCAGTTTGACCTTCTGTTTAGATAGGCTGGAGCACAAGTGTGTTAGCTATGTTTGCCTAAAGTGGCTTGAGCTAATTTGATGTATGATGGGAGATAGAGCTCCACCACCAACTGGGGGTATAGAGGGTTTGTTGCAAAAGAGAGAAAAATTTTTAATTATCTACTAATCCTAATTAGCCAGGTGATTAGCAAGATAATGGGCTCATAAATTGATGGATTCTATGCTAGGCTCTGATACCATGTTAAAATTACAACAATGTGATGAGCTATGGTGGATGAAATGCTAGAATCAACATCATTAACAAAGAGATTAGACGATAATTAAGACGTGATTAGTGAGCAATTAACTGATATCTTAATGTAGGCATGGATAATCAAAATCTAGCAAATTCTCATTAGGCCAATGCCTCAATTTATAGAGTTTACATCTAATCCCACTGATTTCTCCTTGATTCACTCCACTTCTCTTGCTTGATTCTCTCCACCTCTCCCAGAATATCTCCACACCTCCTAAATCCCCTCATGCTACCCTTTATTCTCTCCCAGTAGATTCTTCTCACCTTTTCATAAGTTCTCTCACATTTATAGATTCTCTTTTACAACCTCTAGCCAAGGGCTTGTTCCCGCACACACCCTATTCACTTGTATATTTCAACACTTTTGTCAAGCATATCTGGTCGTATAACCAAACCATGTACGTTAGTATCCGAACTATTTAATAATAAAACTAATCAATCACATGAGTAAAAGAGTGCCTTGGCTGTGTTGCTGCATGACCCACTTTGTCAACTTTTAGGGTTACCTCGATCCTTCGAGTGCTATCCTCTCAGAATTGCTTTTGTCATACTCTGATGTAGAGACATCAGAGTCATCTTCTTCCCCTCTTGTCTTTGCTTTTTCTCTTCCTTCATGGCATCCTTCTTTGGCACTTTTTCTCCTTCATCATCATCATCCTCTTCATCTTCATCAACCCCTTCACCTACATAAGACCTTTTTCCTTGTCTTGAACATGTGATTAGTCACATAGAATTCTAGTCTTCACAATAGAAATCACGATTTGAAAAGGTATAAGAAATAATACTAAAAAATAATTGAAATACCTAATTGTATAATACGTACCATCTTTGATTGCTTTGATTTACAAGGTCGAGTATACATCTCCTTATCACTCTTAGGATATTTCCCATTTGGAAAGTCAAGGAATAATGGGCATCTCTTATATATCCCTACATCCCAAAGGTCTCAAAGTTGTTACTGTGTATACATTGTGCTCTCATGTCGTGGATTGTGCTAGTCATTTATAATGGCAACAAGCACAGCTACAATATATTTCTTGGCATGGCACTTATGAATCCACCTACATATAATTATTTTTATTCAGTTTACGAATCTAAGAGCACAATAAAGTAGTAAGTAAGCTTTCTATAATGTTATGCACCTCAACACAACACGCTTAGTAGCTTTGATGACATCAGGGTTTGAAGCTACCATGCCTTGTTTTTCTAAGAACCCCACCATTTCCTCAAACATCTTCCCAAAATACAGTCTCTTGAGATCGACGAGGTCCTCCTAAAATGTATTTGGGAAAATCATTTTGTACTTATCTGTTATTTCTACAAGGATGGCCACACCTTGTGCTCCAATCTCATGCCATATGACTTCTCTTCTTAGCCAATCCCTGAATAAACTTGCATTTACTACGTTGCCATTGAAATTGTTATTCATAAAAAATACAGTACTTTGTATATATACTAAGAAAATAGGGGAAGTAAGTATTACTTACTTTGGATTTGTAAGTCCTTGAGCCTCTGCAAATATCCATCAATCAAAATATCTAAAATCATTGCATTATGGTCATTTGGCAATGAGCTAGATGCTAAGCTATACAACTTATCCTCCGTCAAACAATCTGGTTTCTCATCCCGATTTAGTTGCACTAGTCATCTATAACACAACACACAAATTAAACCGCAACATTAAAACCATAATATGTCATTGCCTACCAAAAAAGAGAGGCAAGAGTGTAGGCTTTCCTACTCAAAGAAACCTTCTCCTTGTGCAGGGTTTGCAATCACTGCTAGTACCAGTCGTCTAGTAGCATGCCTCCACTTTCTCTCATCTTTATAAAATGTAGTTCTCCATTTGCCTTCGAACTCATTTGCAGGCAAGCTATATACTAGGGGGTCAGTATCTCGGGCAGCTGTGAGGTACTCATCATATTATTCATAGGTTATTAAATTAGTTTAACGATACGTAAATGTTAATCATATATTGCAAGTGTTAGAAGATAGAAGATTGTACCTAGAATACTATTTGGGATAGTTCTGAAAGCTCGTAGTTATACCAGGATGGGTGACCCTTTTTTTTCTACATCGAGGCATGCTTCTCCATCCATGCCTTGTTCATTGCTCTTGTGTGCTTCATAATTGTTTCTTTATTTACTAATCCAAGTTCCCTAATGAGGCACATACATAGCCCACTTCATTCATTCTATGGCAAAACAATTATGAGCTATATGAAGAAAGATAAAACATACTACACTTGGACCTGATAAAGTCAAAGAGATTTAAGACATATATTCTCGTAATGTGTACATTCCCCTCCCCCTCGCTATCCTCATTGAGTTCAATAAGAATAGCATCAACACATGGATGTCTTGATACAACATTCTTGAATGCTATAGCCAGTGCAAATCTAATAAATCCCAAGACTATTTTTAAAAACTTAACACCGCGTTCAAAAATATAGCAATTTAAGATGACTTACATTTACTAATCTCCTCCATCTGTGCCATAACGCGCTAATTGTTGTCCCACACATAAAACATCTTGTTGGACATAAATGCCCACTTTGTGTCTTTGATCACATTCTCGAGCTTCTCGTTTTTCATTTGACATATGTCATCCCATGCATTAACATCATCTTGTGATACTTCTCTAACATGAAGCAATGGCATGAAGTCACATGTAAAGGCAATCCAATGACGTGCGCATGCGCATTAATACATGCAATACTCCTGAAGTGCATGCAATGAACAATTTTTGCATTACGAGCACCTATGTATATGAAACACATGAATCCTTATTTGAAATGGGATGTACAAAAAAATACAATACATACTCTCTCTTCCCCAAAAAGGTAAGAAAAGATGCCTTCATTATTGGGGTGTAGGATTTTGAGGGAAGATGCCTTTATTATTAACATTAAAAAAAGAAGAAAGGTAATTTTTTTTTGTTTGGTGCAAAAGTAAATTACACCTCTCCCACTACTATAAATATAGAGATAACCTCCATACAACTTTGTTAACCACCATTTAGCTTAGCCTCCCTAGTAGAGCACACCAACCACAACCCTCCTTCGCATTGTTTGTGATGGCCTCATCGAATATTAGCATTGAATTTGTTGCTGCACGTATTTCTAGGGATGCCACCAATGTGGGGGTCAAGCAAAACACTGTAGATGGTGCACAAGAAGCATGGAAAGCTCTCACAACCTTACCACTTCCTGGTAGTGATGATGATATTTCTCAAGTGAAGACCAAAGTGGTGGGATTGATTGCCATATGGCAAGCTCGTGGTTTTATTGATGATGCATCTGAGTGTCTCTTATTATTTGAGGAAGTGTGGAAGGGGACGAATGTCATTCGCTTACTTTGTGCCTTCACCCTAGAGGATAAGCGACACCCATAGAAGTAAAGATGATGGTGAACAACAATTATGATAGAAGATTTATATTTGAAAGTTTTATGTGAATGAACTTGGTTTATTTCCACTTAGAATAAGTAACCTCAATCTTGAGGATGTAATGTTGTCATGTTTTTCTCTCTCTCACTCCCTCTCGCTGTCTCTCGCCCTCGCCTTCTCAAATAATTATGTCATGGCTCTATTTCCCTCTCTCTACCACTCTCTTTGCTCCTCCCTCCCTTGATTGAGGGGGGAGGGAATATCTTTATTTCAAAAAAGTGAGTGGGGGAGGGGGAGAGAGAGGAAGGTGAGAGAGAGGGGAGAGGGTGGGAGAGAGAAAGGGAAGAGGGGGGGAGGGGAGGAGAGCGAGAGGGAAGGAGAGAGGGTGGGTGGGGGGTGGGTGGGAAAGAGAGTGTGGGTGCGAAAGAGAGAAATAGTGGGGGAGAGGGAAGGAGAGATGATGCATAGGAAGGGTGAGGGAGAGTGAAGGAGAGATTATGCATAGGAAGAGTGAGGGAGAGGGCAAGGAAGGAGAGAGGGATGAGGGAGGGAGATAGAAAGGACGAGATTGGGAGAAGGGGAGAGGGAATAGGGTGGGAGAGGGAAAGGGAGAGGGAGAGGGAGAAGTAGAGTGAGAGGGAGAGAGAAAGGAACAAGGTTGGGAGAGAGAGAGAGAGAGAGAGAGAGATTGAGAAAAGGAGAGAGATTGAGAGGGAGGGTGGGAGAGAGATAGAGTGGAAATATGGTGGGAGAGGGAGAGATAGAGGAGGGATTATGCATAAGGAGGGAGGGAGAGAGAGAGAGAGAGAGAGAGAGAGAGAGAGAGAGAGAGAGAGAGAGAGAGAGAGAAGGGGGGGAAGGAGAGATTATGGATAGGGAGAGGGAGAGATAGAGGGAAGAGGAGAGGAGAGATTATGCATGAGGGAGAGGGAGAGAGAGAGGGGGGGGGGAAGGAGAGAGGGTGGGAGAGAGAGAAAGAGAGAGAGAGAGAGGGGGGGGGAAGGAGAGAGGGTGAGAGAGAGAGAGGGGGGGGGGGAAGGAGAGAGGGTGGGAGAAGGAGAGAGAGAGAGAGAGAGAGAGAGAGAGAGAGCAAGAAATAAAGGGAAGAGATTGGGAGAGGGAGATAGAGGAAAGGAGAGACGGAAAGGACATAGAGTTAGAGGGAGGGCGGATAAGGGGGAGAAAGAGTGAGAGGGGGAAGAGGGTCAGAGAGGGAAGAGATTGGGAGAGAGAGAGAGATAGAGGAAAGGAGAGACGGAAGGACATAGAGTTAAAGGGAGGGCGGATAAGGGGGAGAAAGAGTGAGAGGGGGAAGAGGGTCAGAGAGGGAAGAGGGTAGGAGATTGGGGGAGAGAGAGAGAGAGAGAGAGAGAGAGAGAGAAGGGAGGAGATAAGTTGGGCTAGAGGGGAGAAACTGGACTAGGTTGAGAGGTGATGGAGGTTGTAGGAGTTAGTGGTAGGTTGGGCTGGAGGTAGTGGTGGAGGTTGTAGGAGTTAGTGGTAGGTTGGGCTGGAGGTAGTGGTGGAGGTTGTAGGAGTTAGTGGTAGGTTGGGTGGGCTGGAGGTAGTGGTGGAGGGACTGGAGAGAGAATGTCCACATTTTTAAGAGAGAAGAGTTACCAGTAAAAGCTTCCTCCACCAAGTTCCTTCAAAAAACACACTCGTAAATTAAAGCTCAATATAATCTTTGTCCAGGTGCCTAATGCAAGTGGGTGTGTAAGAGGTTTCAAAGCTTTGAATATGGCTATCACCCTAGATTCAAGGAGAATTTGTGGAGATGTGTGACATCATCAACGATGTAGCTTTGTATTCACAGCCTATATCATTAGATGATGAACAAACTGTGTGAGTTCCTTTCTCTCTTATCCACTCGGTGTTTTGTGCATTGAACTTAATCATTCTCTCTCTTACTTGTTCTCATCTACTCCAATAGTCATGAGGTTATTTGATCTTTCTTAGCTACATTACACAATCCTAATACCATCTTCACACTTATAATCCATTTCATTAAAAAAAATTTAGCATAACTCGTGCCATTATGTCCCATTGCAACTGTTGAAATATACAAGTGAATAGGGTGTGTGTGGGAACAAGCCCTTAGCAAGAGGCTGTAAAAGAGAATTTGTAAATGTGAGAGAAGCTGTGAAAAGGTGAGAAGTATCTACTGGGAGAGAATAAAGGGTAGCATGAGAAGATTTAGGAGGTGTGGAGATATTCTGGGAAGAGGTGGAGAGAATCAAGCAAAAGAGGTGGAGTGAATCAAGCAAAAGAGGTGGAGTGAATCAAGGAAAAATCAGTGGGATTAGATGCTTGGATGTAAACTCTATAAATTGAGGCATTGGCCTAATGAGAATTTAATCATTCTCTCTCTTACTTGTTCTCATCTACTCCAATAGTCATGAGGTTCTTTGATCTTTCTTAGCTACATTACACAATCCTAATACCATCTTCACACTTATAATCCATTTCATTGAAAAAAATTTAGCATAACTCGTGCCATTATGTCCCATTGCAACTGTTGAAATATACAAGTGAATGGGAACAAGCCCTTAGCAAGAGAATCTATAAATGTGAGAGAGGCTATGAAAAGGTGAGAAGTATCTACTGGGAGAGAATAAAGGGTAGCATGAGAAGATTTAGGAGGTGTGGAGATATTCTGGGAAGAGGTGGAGAGAATCAAGCAAAAGAGGTGGAGTGAATCAAGCAAAAGAGGTGGAGTGAATCAAGGAGAAATCAGTGGGATTAGATGCTTGGATGTAAACTCTATAAATTGAGGCATTGGCCTAATGAGAATTTGCTGGTTTTTTATTATCCATGCCTACATTAAGCTATCATTTAATTGCTCACTAATCACATCTTAATTATCATCTAATCTCTTTTCTAATGATGTTGATTCTAGCGTTTGATCCATCATAGCTCATCACATTGCTGCAAATTTAACATGGTATTAGAGCCTAGCCTAGAATCCATCAATCTTATGAGCCCATTATCTTGCTAATCATGCACGAGATAGAAGGAGCTCTACTAGAGCAAGAGACCAAAGTCAAAGAGAAGAAATGGCTGGACTCAACAGCAGGAGAAGAGAAAGCATACTTCACCCGAGGAGGATTCTCTCGAGAACGAGGACGAGGAAGAGGAGAAAGGACCTTCACTTGCCACCACAACTGTGGAAAGCCAGGACACATGGCAAGAGACTGCTACAGCAAACCCAGTGGAGAAGGAATGACATCGGCAAACTTCATGGAGGCTCCTTAGGAAGTGGAGTCAGATCATCTTTTCTGAGAGAGAGAGAGAGAGAGAGAGAGAGAGAGAGAGAGAGAGAGAGAGAGAGAGAGAGAGAGAGAAACCCCACAACCCAATGTAACCTTCCCCAACAGAGTAAAACCACCTCTGAGCCACCGATGATGTAGGCCATGTGGTAGATGTATGTGTGAGCACTTCAGTCAAGGGTGTCACAGGCACTTGTAGTAGCCTTGGACACATAGAGAGAGAGAGTGTCAAGGACTATGAATTTAGGGACTTGAGGCACTGGTCGCGGACTATCAAGTAAGAGGGAAACTTGGTACAGGGTCCAGGTGTGCTAGAATTATTCACTTGAGGGGAGGTGTTGAAATATACTTGTAAGTGAATAGGGTGTGTGCGGGAACAAGCCCTTAGCAAGAGGCTGTAAAAGAGAATCTGTAAATGTGAGAGAAGCTGTGAAAAGGTGAGAAGTATCTACTGGGAGAGAATAAAGGGTAGCATGAGAAGATTTAGGAGGTGTGGAGATATTCTGGGAAGAGGTGGAGAGAATCAAGCAAAAGAGGTGGAGTGAATCAAGGAGAAATCAATGGGATTAGATGCTTGGATGCTTGGATGTAAACTCTATAAATTGAGGCATTGGCCTAATGAGAATTTGCTGATTTTTTATTATCCATGCCTACATTAAGCTATTAGTTAATTGCTCACTAATCACATCTTAATTAGTATCTAATCTCTTTTCTAATGATGTTGATTCTAGCATTTGATCCACCATAGCTCATCACATTGCTGCAAATTTAACAGTAACATCATCTCTCCATAGCTCCATGTTTCCCGTCAAAATGTCAAAGCCTCTTACTAATAGGCTCAAAAGAAATAAAGGATGACACAACAATGTACCCAATCTTGTTTTTTTTAATCAAACCATAGTAAGAGAACTTCCACCTATAGGTGATAACAAGAAAGCAATAGGGAATTCACATAAGCCACATTATGCATTTCCACACTTCAATTAGCATCCATAAGCATCATTACACATCCATTGGCATTAATGAAGCCAAGAATGCTTGCAACTTCTAAGAAATCTTGCTTTACCTTTTAATCTTGCCAAATCGAATGAATGGTCACCCATGCTTGCAACAAGAAGCAGGCTATGGGTTTTTTTAAAGTTTCATGAAATCCATCACATAGCATCAAATCAAGTGCTAATCAAGCCATTGCTACTCAATCTTGCAAGATTATTGCCATTAAGTACCATTACAAGCATAATAACCACTAATATAGTAAAATCTCTTTGATTAAGCAGCCCTAGGGTTAAGGTTTGCTCTCCAAAACACCATAGCCACCATGAAGCTTGCAAGAAACACCATAGCCATGAAGCTTGCAAGAAACCCCAAATCTTTGCCCATTTGCCTCAAGAAAGCTTCAAATCTCATAAGAAATGGCTTAAATGCTTCAAATTTTCTTCGAAAGGCTTATAGAGTATCAAGTTAGAAGCACTTAGAAGCACTTAGAGGCACATGGAATCACTAGCAAGCACTTAGAAGCACTTGGAAGCACTTAGAACCAAGCATGAAGCATGAATAGGAAGGGGTGATTTGCAAAACATAACTCCATATTCGCAGCCATATATGCTTATAGAAGAGGTGAAGCTTACCCAATCACCAAGAAAGGCTCATAAAATTATTGGCGGCCATATATCCTTGTAGAAGAGGTGAAGCCTTCTCCTAATCACCAAGAAAGGCTCGCAAAAGACTTAAGAATGGCTCAATGTTGGTCCTTCTTGCTTGCTAGGAAGCATGGGAGAAGGCTAGGGTTGGTTTTTCTGGCTACTAGAGAAGCGTGGAAGAAGGCTAGGATTGGAGAAAATGGCCTTGAGGAAAAAATGATTTCAGATTTGTGAAAAAAAAATGCTCAAACATGGATCAAATGCCAAGCTCTGATACCAATGAGAGGAATAATGCCCTCATTACATGGAGTACCACATGCTTGCACGCTTGAGGGAGTATGACCATGGTAGCTTGCATGAATTAAGAAGATGATTAATGTTTGACTAGTAAAAGTGATTGGGTACATGATTAAGCTCATAGTTGTCTTTATTACTAGAGCTCCATTTCACACTTCTTTATTAGGTAAAAGATGATTAAAAATGACTAGTAAAAGTGATTAGGTACATGATTAAGTTCATAGTTATCTTTTATACTAAAGCTCCATTTCACACTTCTTTATTAATGTCCACACCTTTTATTCATGTCCCATGGCTTTTGGCCCATATATCTTAAGATCATATGCTTATTAACATGGGTATTGACTTTCCGCCATGTTACATTAAGGGAGAATGGCTCATACCAATCCCAAGATTAAAGGACTTCCAATTGTAATAGATTGTGCAACCCATATGATAAGTAAATATTTACAAGGTTCTTCCATCCACATTGTGAAGGAACCCACTAAGCAAAAGCTAAAAAGGAGAAGAAGCTTATAACCTAGGAATCCAAGGTTGTGGGAATCAAACCCTTACAGATGAATACACAACTTGTAATCTTTCCTCTAGGTGAGCTCTAGGTTTTACTCTCATTTCTAAAAATGAGGGTTCTATTATTATGCCCAACCACCCTTCTAGGGTTGGTCAACTGAAAGCTTGTGCGCATTTATAAAGGAAATCCTTTCACATGGCAGGGATAATTTGAATTAGTTAAGTAGTGAGAAGGGATAATTAATTTCTAAGTCATGTACAAAGTGACCCACCCTTCTTATAAGAGTAACAGGAGTGAGATTTGAACCCTCGTGTTTATACAGCCACATTATCTATAATTTTGAATTATAAATATAAGTTTTGTTTTTGTTTTTGCTTGCTAAATTTATAAGTCGTGTTTATTTATTGTAATTATTTTAATAAGGTGAACGATTTGTTTAATAAAATCCTACACCCTTACCTTAGCTAAACATTTTAAATCCTAATATCAATTGATATGATTTCAAGCCTTTGATCAATATCAAGGAACATTGTTTCCAATGGGTAAAGCCCCAAGATGATGCTTGATCATCAACAGAAGCCAAGAGCCTACGTGTCTAAGTTGGTTCAAGCTTTAGATTAAGAGTAATCTCAAAACCTCAAGGGCATATGGAGCTGAGGTGAAGGCAAGCAAGGTTGATTTTTAATGGGTGACGAGTCCCTTCAAGCTATGGGTTTTATCGGTATCACATATGGCTAATGTCTCGGAATGCAATAAATCGAGATGCCATTCACTGTATAGTCAATGTTTGCACCATCGGATGGTGTATTTGATGGGGGAAGATTAGTGTTAAACAAACACATTGTCTTTTATTTTTCCTAGCTATTATCTCTTGAATCTTGATTTTCAAGGGACAAATTTTTTATATATTCTAGTTATAATCCTAGATCCTGGTACTTTCTCTAATTTAATATTGGCTACCTTATTGGATCGTCTTTATTTTGATTGGTGTCCTTGAGGCAGTTTGACTTTTCGTGTTTTGGCTTGCAGTTTCACACATTTATGATGCATGTTGCTGAGTCATTGTTGACCTTGTTGGTATGTAGGTAGAGGTATGGGCAGACGTATGGGCAGACGTATGTGGTCACTTGTGTGTCACCGTGTGTGACAACACTGTGGGTAAATGATGGGAACTTGGACGTTCGGTGGAAAGCGCAACGGTCGACTTGTTTTCAAAGTGTGTGGAAAAAAAGGGGGCACAAGTTCACCAAAAAAAAAAATACACCATCTCCCTCTCTCTCTCTCTTTCTCTCTCACACACACACACAAGCCAAACCCAGACGACCAGAAGAGGAAATTTTATGCAGACCGTATTAACATCTTCTTTCTGTATCTTGTACTTAGGTCACAGAGGTTTCTCTTCTGCAACTTCACACATAGGGTTTCTCTTCTCCAACTTCACACATAGGGTTTCTCTTCTGCAGAATTTGTATGTTCTCCTGCTCGCCAGAGCTCCGGCTTTCAACTGGCTTTTTCTGTGAGAAAGTGCAGAGCTCCTGCCGACACCATTAACTCTTTCAGTGCTCTTAATGAAGGTAAGCTTTCATCCCGAAGGCAATCTTCTTTTGCCGTCCTTGTCGCAGCTCTCTTCCTGGTAGTCTCTGGATTTTCTGTCTGCTCTGTGCTTGAATTCTCGTGTTTCTGTTGTCTGTGTGCATTCTTCCAAGTATTTCAACCTCTGCCTGGATTTGTGAAAGGATTCGCCGAAATTTTCAGAGCCTTACTGCGAGGAAGACATTCTATCAGTCTCTTGTCCCATAGCTTCTTAGAAACGTGGACTGTGTATAGCCCAGACAAGCTCATTTTTATGAAACGCAGAATTCTCGTCATGATGGAATGCAGGTGACAAACAGAAATAGAAAGCGAAACGCAAAGGAATAAGGCACGAGTTTGCGTTTTTTCGATGCTGATGGTGTTTGCACTCCCATCGATGGAAAGTCTGGTACGTTAGATGGTTTTGGAGTCTCTTTGCAAGCGCATTTCTCTGTGAGATTGAACGCAATGCACCTTCCTCTTTGCATAGCCATGCCTCCCTCTGTGTAATCTAACGCAATGCACCTTCCTTTTTGCAGATTGTGACGCTGCACAGCGTGAACTAGTCATGAAACGCCAAAAGTCTGAGCTCAAACCATCGAAAGAGAAGCTGCATACAGAGCTCAGGGCCAGGATAGCGAGAAGCTCCCGCATTGCAGGTAATAAATTTCCCTTGATAGGCTTTTCCTTCTCGGCTCGCAGAATTTCTTGGAACGTTAATGGAGGAAGTTTGCAGATTATGGCAGTAAAAAAACTGTTCCGATGTTGGTGCCAGAACTGAGCAATACCGGTAAAGACAGGGAACCGCTGTACGATGTTGCTGAAAGGAGAAGAAGGACAAGGTCACAGGTTCTGCAAGAAAAACAAGCGAAAGCCATAGATACGGGAGCAGAATACTGCGAGGTTTCTATTGAAACTCTCCATTCAATTTGTGCACCTGCAACGCATCAGGCAAGTAGCTCCTCAATCTCGATTTTCGGCACCAGGCGGTGACCTGATGGAAAGTAACAGATTAGGAAAGACATGCAACAGGGATAGAAGCTAAACACAGTTTCTTCTGTTGAAAAGCCCTCCGTACAGGACAAATTTATCCAACTAGTACTTGGTAAAGCAGGTTCATATAAACAAAACAGCATTAAGACAGGATAACTAGGTAATTTAGGCACAACACTGTCTATAGTGGACTTTCTTCATCTTTAGAATCTACGTCAAAGTTTTTCTGAATGGGAGTTTGGCTTGTTTTGGTGATGATTTCTCTGTGGACCTTTGGTGAAGTAGATGTGTGGCATTCAGGTGAAGTAGATGAGTGACGAGTATTCAGGTGAAATAGACGTGTGAGACAATTGAGGTGAAGCAGACGTGTGAGGTGAAGTAGATGTGGGAACAGTATAGAGGTGAAGTAGGTGTGTGAGAAGAGTAGATGGTGTGAGACAATTGAGGTGAAGCAGATGTGTGAGAAGTATTGAGGTGAAGTAGATGAGTGACCAGTATTCAGGTGAAGTAGCTGTGTGAGACAATTGAGGTGAAGCAGACGTGTGAGAAATATTTAGGTGAACAGTATACAGGTAAAGTAGAGGTGTGAGAAAGAGTAGATGGTGTGAGACAATTGAGTTGAGGAAGATGTGTAAGAAGTATTTAGGTGAAGTAGATGTGTGAACAGTATACAGGTAAACTAGGTGTCTGAGAAGAATTCAAGTGAAGTAGATGGTGTAAGAATTCAGTTGAAGTAGATGTGTGAGAGTGATTATGGTGAAGAACATATGTTAAAACGATTTTTCAAATATACTCTGGGAATCATTCCTGTCAACACTATATGTGTGAGAAGTTTCAATCTTGAAAGGTTTTCAATTTATTTGAAGTACCTTATGTCGTGATAGCTTTTATACTTCTTTTGGAAATGCAGGCAGAGAAGCGTCGGCAAAAGCAGCCGCCTAGAAGTAAGCGCACATCCCAACATACTGAACTTGGAACTGCACCTCATGGTTTGTCTTCATGCTCTGAACAGTATTTGTGCAACACATCAGAGGCCCATTCACTTGAAGAAAGCAGACTGCAAGTTGAACACAGTATAGACAGGTTGAAGCAAGTGACGGGGACTGATGATTCTCCTCAATCATCAGCCTTCAGAGCAGATACCCTGTCTCTGAAAACATGGTTAGAATTCTCTGTAGAGAGTGAGGATGGAATCGACCTTTTCATAGACCTTGATTCTGATGGCACTATGGATTGGCTCTTGGAGAAGAATCCTAACATGGTGGTACCCCCAAATACAGCAGATGACTCTCAGAAGCAATATGGTACAGATTTCCATGTAAATGATCACTTTACCATCTCTGATGTTGCATGTTATGGTTCAAGCAACACAGAAGTTCCTAGTGATAACACTGCATGTTATGATTCAAGCAACACAGGAGTTCCTAATGACAACATTGCTACATTCTGCAATGCAGTAGATGGTACTATGCGTTCTGCTCAGGTGGAATCACTAGATGGCCATGTTGGCAGATGCAAGCTTGCAGAATTGCTGGATTCACAGGAGAGTTCATCTTCAGAGATAGAAGAGCTAAGAGCAGATGGATTCAGTTTGGCTTCTCTTGGACGGATGCCCAGTTTTTTTGCTGCAGGCCTAAAACCGTCAGCACAAGAAATCAAGGTAACCTGCAACATTAACTGGATGGTGCTTCTGCATTGAGGTGTAATGTCTAGGTAATGGATGGTGCTCATTCTCTGCTTTTATGTAATCATTGTTTTGTAGTCCCTTTTTGCCGAATGAAACACAGGCACAGATTTGTATATGACATGAGATTGATGTGGGGTTAATGTCTAGTATCTATGCTTTGTTGGGTATTCGGAGCCTCGTGTGTGTGAAACAGCTAAGTCTCAGATGGCTTGCTGTGTTTGTGTGTGAACAACCTCTTATAGCCATTTTATGTGTGAGTGTGATAAGGAGTGATGACATATATGTAGCCATGTGTCATTGCCCTAGTGTATGTGATGTGTCAATAAAAGTACTGTACTCCTTGAAGCTTACTACACATCTAATCATAATCATTGAGGCATGCAAATTTGTTGATTACTTGTGCTTCACTCTCTCTCTCTCTCCCTCTCTCACCACGATGCCTTCTCTAGATCTCCATCCACCATAGCTGCTGCTTCTACTCTCTTACATACCCATAAATGGTATCAAAGCTAGGTTTGGCTTCAGCAGCTTGTCTCGCCAGCCACCGAGAGCGCCACTCCAGAGCTGCCACTGCCGAGCCTGGCAGCGCTAGTGGGGATCACTCCACCGCCGCCGGCTTTTCGGGTGGCACTACTAGGGAGAAGGTCGGCCAACTGCTCAATCGTCGTTCCTTGGGCTCCTCTCCCTGGACCTCCTCCTCCTGCACCTATCTGTTTGTGAGTGTCCACTTCATGCTTGCATAAAGGTACTATGCATTCAAGGGGTAAACCTTCTTTCTCATCATGATGTCTACACCATCCATTGAAAAGTTTTATGGTATTGGGTTTCCAACTTGGCAAACCAAGGTGCAACTTCTTCTCATGTGGGAAGGAGTATGGAGTATCGTTTCCGCTGATGATGTAGTAGATCAAGGATCCAAAGATCCAACCGAGTGAACATCATGGCAGCAATGGAATGAGAGAGCTATTGCTCTTATCAGACTCAGCCTTTCAGACTCTCTTGTGCATCATATTGACTTCAAGTCTACTTCTAAGGAGTTCTAGGAGACGCTAGAAGCAATCTTTGGTCATCGTGTCATTAACCCTAAAGTTTTTCTCAAGCTCAAGTTTTATTATCTGAAGCTGTATGAGAATGAAGAGTTAAGTGATCATTTGGCCAAGCTTGGATCATTAGTGTAGCATGAAATATCTATCTTCAGTCTACTAAGTAACAAAATGGATGCAGGAAAGCAGGTGAGAGAACTAAAAAATACATAGTTTAAATTTTGTTTTCAAAATCCTGATCATTACATCACATGAAGCTTTGCCAGTAGTGTGTAGGCATAGAATTATATGGTATAAGGTTGATCATACAACAGGACATTGCTGATACGTATTTAAGTAATCTATTTAACGTTGTGATTGTACAGTTGTCTGTGACTTCAATTACATAAGGACCTGGTAAAATCGTTTGCGTAGAGCATGAAAAAGGCATAGACAAGGTAAACATAAGAATTTGAAGCCCTCAAATTTGTTCTCAGAAGCATGGAGGCTTCTATTTACTCTAGAGTTGAAGGAGGGTGTTAGGCCTAGAGATGAGGGAGAGCCTTATTTTGGGAGATGTGAACTGAGAAATCACTGCATTAAGCTATGCAGGAAATCGAAAACATTTGCTGAAGAATTTGAAAAGTCCATTGGAATTCAGACCATCAATTTTCGCATGTACTTCTGACAATTGTGCTCTGTTTTGAGAAGAAATGAGTTTTTGTGAAGAGTACATTGATCGTCTTGAAAGATGAAATCAAGTGTTAAATCCAAGAAATTGGGAACAAAATTGGCAAAAAATTTGGAATGAAATTCTTCGGAGTGATGGTTACCGCTTTGCCATTATGAGGGTCAAAAAGAGATTCCAATCAGTCCAACACCTTAACGTAAAAATTAGAGATTTTGGACTTGTATTGACATACTTTGGTTTGGCTCTCTGATACCTTTGACAGAATCCTCTCCAGAGCAAACGACTAACAGAGGACATTTAACATGCATGAACACTTTCCAAAACCAGGTAAACTACATTCATATACTGTTCCCACGTAATTACTCCTGAACCATCTGATTCAGAGCCACAATTTCCCTCAGCCTTTTTATGTCGTTCATATTGTGAGCTTCTGCAGGCTTTTCCATGTGGACACATCTGCAGGCCTTTCAATTTTTATTCACTGAGCCTTTCAGACTTCAGTTAGCACATCCGAAAAACAGGGCACTGCTCATACAAGAACTGGGGGTGTCAACTGTCAAGTATCTCTCAAACTCCATGAATCAATAATCAGCTCCCTTTAAGTTTCTGGTATCTGTAAGATTGTAGATATGAGTGTGTTCCCGCTTGAAGGACAGACGATTTGCCACCCTTTAGTTGGGCATAACCCCTTAGTTATCTAACATAGTTAGGTTCTAGGTGTTATAATAATGTCAAAGTTCCCCAAAAAAAAAAATTGTCTTTATTTTAAAAAAATTTGAAATAACCTTATAATCCTTTACAAGCGAGCCTCAATTCTGAACTTTTTTTTTGAGGTGCATTTGTGCTTGTCTTGTGTGCTACCTTCCTTTTCATAACCTGGATTTCATCATATGGAACCCAAGAGTTCTACCAATTGAGCTACATCCCCATCACCCATCGTTGTTGCTACAAGTAGTCCTCTCTAGTGCTCTAAAAAAATAAGTGTTTGTGCCCGATAGAAAAAAGAAAAACAGACTCAGATATTAAGTAACTCTTATTTTAAAGAATAATTTTTTATATATTTTAATTATAAAACTAGCATATAGTAAAGATTTCAGAAACAGATTTAAACGTTGTCTTTATTTTGATTGGTTAAAAAAATGTTTTTTTTTTTAGCAGTGGTCATCTCCTCTTGCCTTCATCAAGATTATACCCTCTCTGGGACGTGGTCGCCTTTCTTAGATGCCTGAAATTTGACTTGCGGAATGTCTCGTTATCACTTTCTCAAAGCCAGGTCAGCTACTTGTGCCTTCACACAACTGCTTTCAAAAAACCATGCGTGCCTTAGAGTCAGACTACACGTCCGCCTACTCGTCCTTTTTGATATTGACTCTACTGTCTCAAAAAATTCTTATTTCCCAAACGGCTACAGCTATGAAAAACTTCTATGGATTCCAACCCTCCACTCACACCCACCATCGTTTTCTGGCTTCTCCTTTGCACACCCTTCCAACATATACTGTGGTTGAGCAGCGCACAGTGGCACCTTGCTCTGCCATCCACCTTTCATGATGGCTCGCTCTCCTCTCCTATAAGGGACGCATTTCTCTTGTCTTGGACAAAAGCGAAATTTGATTTTCTACAAAACTTCCTATTCGGTGTTGAATAATAATATCAAAAGGTTTAACCTCGATTTTTTGTAGCACAAATTTACAATCGATTAGTATTTTTTTAAATCATTCTTCACATTGATACCAATAGGGAACGAATGCATGCTCACTTAAGTTACGTACTGGATGGTGTAAAATAGTCCTCTGCCTCATGAGACACATCTTAGCCTATAGCTTTTGCTCTTGGCTTATCGGTGTGCAAGTCAGGTACATGTGTTGACTCCACAAATACTCCATGAGGGTGTCGAGTACCAGATCATCGTCCATGGTTCACTGTGTTGACTTCATAAATAATCAATGAGGGTGCTCTATCTAAGTATGGTCCTTCACAACAGTGTTCAGGGGAAAAAAATATTTATCGAGCTTTAAATCAATCATTTTCACCATGGTTGAAGAGGAAATTGTACTTTTGAACAAGCATCTTCTTCATACTTCAACTTATTATAACTAAAGTTTTAAAATTTTAAAGGTCCCATCAATTTGAGAAGGTTTTTTTAAAATTGATCATATTCTAACCACACTATAAAATTTAAGAATGGTTATAAAATGGGAGAATGGGCTCTTCACATGGAGCAACAATTGTTACACGTTAATGATTAATTATCAATCGTTAACGATCATTAATACATGGTCGATGGTGGTCAAATGGTCATAATGATTAGTCATTGCAGCTTCTTAGTTCTAAAGAGATGTTTTCATTTGCTTTTAGGGGGCCTTTTGAGGTTTTGAGATTGCTCATAATTCAAAATTGGAACCATGTTAGATAAGTAGGCTCTTTGCTTCAACGTGACCATAGGGGCCTTTGGAGGTTTTGATATTGCTCATAATTCAAAACTAGAACCATGTTAGATAAGTAGGGTCTTGGTTAGTGGTCACATTGAAACATAATCAAGCCTTATTTTGGGATTTCACACATCAAAAACAGAAGTTGTATTGTTTTCGATATTGATAAAGTGTTTGAAATAGATCAATGGTTATAGGTTTTGATATTGCTCATAATTCAAAACTAGAACCATGTTAGATAAGTAGGGTCTTGGTTAGTGGTCACATTGAAACATAATCAAGCCTTATTTTGGGATTTCACACATCAAAAATAGAGGTTGCATTGTTTTCGATATTGATAAAGTGTTTGAAATAGATCAATGGTTATAGGTTAGCCAAGGTTGAGCAATGGTTATACATTAGCTTTCATTTTTGATTGCATAATAGAGTTTAGTCTTATTATTATTAATTATGATTCGGTTTTGTTGAGTCCACAATAGTGCTTGTTTGCATGTGATTGAAAGTTGAGTGTTCTTCTCATATTTCACACATATTGCATGAGCAACCTTGAAATCTATGAGTTTGTCCGTGAGTTGACTATAAATATGTCTTCTTCATTAATAAAATGAAAAAATCATAAGAATCTTGTCCCCCTAATGGCCTTCTTCAATATATTACATGTTGAAAGTTCAAAATGAATAAGGCTCCCCAACCTTTTTTTTTTGGGTCTATTTAATTTATTTCTTTGTTTCGATGAGGACACGCGTCCGACATGTGATTTATGTGCTATGGTTGAACGTTCGCTTCTGGATGCGTGTCACTATGCCGCTTATGGACACATGTCGCTCTTCCTTCTTCGTTCTATTTTATTGCATGCACGCTTTCTTCTTTTTTTTTGGATGACCGCGTCTTCTAGAATGCTAGTATTCGGGCATGGCCTATCTCCGCCTGCTTCTGGAGGTCATTCGTGGCCGTTTGTGTCTTCTTCGCGTCGTTGCTGATGCCAGGCACGTTTCGGATGTTGTTCGTGGTCATCCTTGCTTTTGGCAAGTTATGGTGCTTCTCCCTATTTAATTAAGAGTGTGGTCATCTTTTGCATGTATCTACGTCTTCTGTAATTGCTGTTTGCTATCACAGTTGCTCTAGCCATCTTCACTGAAATGGCTCCTAAAAGGAAAGCCTTGAATGATATTACAAATTTTATGCGTGTTGATCGCCCCCCTTCTACTTTCACTTGTCGTGAAGGAGACCCCTCCACGTTCGATACCCCCATGACTACTACCGATGTTTCTTCTCGTCGTTCTAATGGAGGTGTTCCCTGCATGCATAATCCTCCACGACCAGCACAAACTTTCGATTGCCCTATGGCATCTACTCTGCCCAGAGAGGTCGCTGTGGCGCCCCGCATTACAACTCCATCGGATGGCCCTTCCACAGTGCGTAATCTCCGTGCCGTCAAGCAAAGAGCAAGGTCCTCCCCAGTGTGAATATTTTTTTTGAAACTTTGTTTCCGAATATTGCTTCCTCAAAGTCATTTCTGCTTCGTTAATGAGCCTTATTTCTGTTGTGCATGCAGGAAAATGAATAAATATCCATTTCTTTCATAATGAAAAAAAGCTTGGAGCATGTGCATGCAGTGGTTCGCATCTGTGAATTAATAATATTTCTTGTTGATTTCCTATAAAAACCCGTCTACATTCGTAAATGTTACGTTGCTTTCATTTTCTACGCATGGTCCACTTAATAAGGCTATAAGACCTCCCAACTTTTTTTAAATGCATTCATATGTATGCTGTCTGTTTGTTTACTTAACAAGGCTCCCCAACGTTTTTTAACAATGAATAAGGCTCCCCATTGTTTTTTGATGCATTCATATGTATTCTCGTCGTTATGTTGTTCACGGGTTTGTTTATTAGCAATAAACAAGGCTCCCCAACATCTTCTTTGAATATAACACTGTCGAGATTATTGCTTCGAATGTAGTATTTAAAATAATAGATTATTAAAAAAAAAATTTCCACACTCTGCAGGATCGACATACTCTGATAAGAAAGGCAAAAAGCCAATAACAACCAACAAAAATGTCGACTACGAACCATCGATTCACAAAATACCCAAATTCCCATTTGAGAAAAAACAAAGCTATTTGAGGTGTCTGTCACTATAGGTATCAGGAATGGAAATATTAAATTGTCTTCTTGAGAGCCATTAGAAGAGTTCATTAGAATGGAGTGCTTAAAAGGTCTATTTGCATTAGAGAAAGGGGACACATTGAATCACTTGCACTTTCAAATGGTTGCTAGTTTAATGGCACCATCGTTCATTAGCATAGGAAAAACCATAAAGAGATACCTAGGTTGGGATTTGTTTAAGTTGGAAGGTACCTTGGTGATGTGTAGAGGCCTTAGACAGATTAAGATGTGCACATTAGAAGGAATGTTAGGCTATTGTATGAAGGATTTGCACAAACCGCACTTTAAATTTTTCTGGCACAATATTTCGAGTGAAGAGATAACTCAAGATAGGCAGCTGTATGCTTTATACGGACAAGCAGACTTAAAAAATAAAGTTTGCCTCTCGCATGTAAACTTGTTTGAGAGAGCCTATGTATCTATGGACAACTGCATAGCTAATAATCTAGGATTCTCATTGCAAACCACTCTTCTCTGAAGATCATGCATATGGGTAAGTACTACCCGGCTGCTTCATGGATCATTCCCAAAACTGGTTCAGGCATGAGCAGACAAAGATCATTGCTGTTTGGAAAAGATAAGCAGCTGTATGCTTTATACCGGACAAGCAGACTTAAAAAATAAAGTTTGCCTCTCGCATGTAAACTTGTTTGAGAGAGCCTATGTATCGATGGACAACTACATAGCTAATAATCTAGGATTCTCATCCCAAACCACTCTTCTCTGAAGATCATGCATATGGGTAAGTACTACTCGGCTGCTTCAGGATCATTCCCAAAACTGGTTCAAGCATGAGCAGACAAAGATCATTACTGTTTGGAAAGTAATGAAACTCCCTCACCTAGCCCAGTGTATCAATATCAAAGAAATATTCTTCTCCGAAGAACCTGCTCGAATATATTTTAACCAAATGAATCCAGCACCTCGAGCTCAACATGAAGATGATGATAGTGACAATGCTAAAGAAGACCAACATGTGAACAGCAACGACTTGGGAACTCATAGCAACCCGATTGTCATTAATGACGATGTGCCAAAACAGTCACAACAGAGCTACAACACTTCGTTTCTTTTTGTGTGGGAAAGAACCAAAAACTTCAAAAGATCTATTGTGGAAGGGCATACTTTTGTGCCTTTGTCTCCTAAAGTATGTAAATATGTAGGCCTCAGTGAGGAAGATGGTTGCTTCCTCTAGTTTTTTTAAAAATTTCCTCTTACGCTGTGAAATCGAGAGTGTTTCACCTATAATTAAATTGTTTCCCTTTATGTAAATACAATGCAGCTAGCTTTCCTCTCTTACCTCTTCTATTCTGATCGATTATGCCAACATTATGCCAACTATCAGCTTTTTTAATAATATTCTTGAATTATACGCTTAACTAATATTCTTGAATTTTGTATTTTAAACCTTTGAAATGAAACTTCAGTTTGCTCTCACAAACCACGCAATACCTTAGAAAAACTAAGTTTACTAACCTTCTCTACGGATATGCACCAACAAAAAAAAATTAATTAATATACAAAGAGTGAATATGAAAATGTCCTATTTTAGAATGGGCAGTATGTTTTTTGTGCATCTTTCTTTGTCTGCTATATAGGCATCTCAAGCACGCTCATGAAGGCTCTCTCTCTCTCTCTCTCTCTCTCTCTCTCTCTCTCTCTCTCTCTCTCTCTCTCTCTCTCTCTCTCTCTCTCTCTCTCTCTCTCTCTCTCTCTTTGTGTGTAGCCCATTGCCCAACTGAGGGGGTTATAGTTTCAGTTATCGTGGGCATGTATTAAGACTACTCCAGCCTCTTACTGTTTGACGTGTTTAACTCAACAACAAGCGACTGACTACTTTGTTGACACTTGTCGTGGACACGTACTAAGACTACTCTAGCCTCTCCCACACCTTACTATTTTGACGTGTTTTGACTTAGCAACAATAAGCGACTAGCTGCTCTATGAGACCTAAGCAACATGTTAACCACATTTGTTAAAATTACTCTAGATGCACGACTACACCTATTTTGACATATCTTTTTGTACCATGCAATGTGCTTTATGTAATAGATTTTGAGAAATCTCCAAGCTTATGACTTATGTGATAATGCCGGATGATATATGAATACCAAGCTTATTAGTGTAAGCCTATTCTGGCTATTAACGTGGGTAAATATAAGGCTTGTATATAAGTCATTTTTCACCAATGAGCAAGCATCATCACTCATACACTCACACATAATCCCATTATGTGTGAGTGTATGAGGGTAAATATAAGGCTTGTATATAAGTCATTTTTCACCAATGAGCAAGCATCATCACTCATACACTCACACATAATCCCATTATCACAATTGAGCCTAGCTTTGTGCTCTTGTGGTGATGCTTGCTTATATGTTTGCTCTCTCTCTTTGATGCATGCTTGTTTGCTAGGGGATTATGTGTTAGTGTACGAGTGGTGATGATGCTTGTTGTTGTTAACCACTCCATTGGCTAGCATGGTTCTGCCCGCCTAACCTACTATTGTAAGGCACTTTGTCATCTTACCCATGCAAACGGGCACATAAATTTTGTAAGACGTCCCCAAAACATATAAAGCAGGCTTATCCTGTGCTTAGTGTCAAATAGGAAAAGTCTATGGATTTAGTGAATGTAGTTGTTGTTGAAGGCAGCAAAGGGAAACAATCCTCTATAGCATCCTCTACTCCCTCACTGAAAGGCAACAACCTTGACAAGATGCACACACACTCTTAAAGTAAGAGCAAAACCCAATGGTTCACTGACGCAAAAGATAAAAGGCAAGGAAGGGGAAAGAGAAATGATGAAAGGTTCATAGGAAGACTTGGTATGATGAGCAAGAAATTTATGAGTATATATGAAAGAGGTGTCATGTAATCAGTGTTTGGAAAGTTGCCAATACATAAAGAGGTGTCATGTAATTACTGTTTGGAGAGTTGCCAATACATAAAGAGAGCTCTTAGGATTTTTGAAAGGAAAACACACACCCCCATAGAGGTATCAAAAGTCAGCTCTCAAGTACACACATGTAGGCTTTCTTGATGGACGAAGACCATCATATTACTGCAAAAGACGGGCTAAATAGATGGCTTGGTTTCTTTTTTTTTTTTTTTAAACTTAGCACAAGCGCTATGGAATCCGGGTGGAATAAGCCCTTGAGAGGAAAAAAAAAAAGTAGGAATAACCAACTTGGGAAAAGCTTAATAAGAGCAAAAACACTATCAAAAATACCCCACAGGCATCAAACACGTGACCTTCAGATATGGATATGACACGATTCTTCTATTGTTTTTTATCCCCAGGCCATCGAGTCACATCAGCAAACACGTTTTTGTGTGTTAACAACACACACAGGTGACAGATGCATCTACATAGCATTGCGCACGCGGCTCATATTCAAAAGAAAGGAAAAAAATAGGGCTTCAAAAGCCCTAAGCTTATGTTGCACATTGAAGCCCATAGACGACGCCATTGTTGCTGCAATGGATCGTTGCAGAAACAACGTCTTTTTTCTATGTACCTGCCTACGCGCACTACCCGACGACGTGCTGCTTTAATTGGAGGTCATCAGACCTGCGCCCCAGGGTATTCTTTGAGCTCCCAAGAGCTCACGGTCAGTAGTTGCCTCTATGCTCCACAAGAAGGCAAACCCTAGCTGCCATTGATGCTCCTCAACGTATCTTGAGCTGTTTTAAACTCAAGCTTAATCTTGTCATTAAGTTTTTTAACCCTGGCCTTAATCTAGGTCATTAGAGAGCCAATTGGGTGTGTCTTCTAAAGTATATTACCATATTGTCCTCCATTATTTGGGTTTCCTCAAGAGAAAGTGTTCCTAAACACTAAGGCATTACTTGCACTTCAAGCATATCTCAAGCATATGGCAACACTTATGCCACATGCATCAAAGCACATTAATCCACTAAAGTTGAGTACTCATAAGCATTTACATTTTCTCTTGTATTGATATTAGACACTGACCTTGAGTAGTACTCGAGTGTTAAGACCTTCTGAAACCCAAAAATGACTACTTCGTTTATGCTTGATAAGTTCAAAGGGGAGTCATTCCACACATGGCAAGTTAAAATCAAATTTATGTTAATGAAGGATGGGCTATGGGGCATTGTAAACGAGAGGGAAAAATGTCCGGAGGATGAAGGGGATATGAAAAGAACAAATGGTTAAGCCAAAATGAAAAGGGATTAGCTATCATTGCATTAGGATTGGGAGATAGATTTATTCATCACCTTGTATCACAAGATACATCTAAGGGTGCTTGGGATGAGCTAGAGAAATTGTTTGGAGCAAAGGAAAAGAATTCAAAAATAAGCTTAAAATACAATTCTTTGGCTTGGACATTAAAGATAGTGAATCATTTTCAGGACACCTTAATAAAATGAAGAGTATAACTCAATAATTGGTTGGCATTGGAAACCAGTATAAACTGTCATCATTGCGAAAAAATTGGTCACATAGCAAAGGATTGCTTGCATAAAAAGAGAGCCGAAGAAGCCAATGTAATGTCAAAGAAGGAAGATAGTGATGAGGCCTCACAGGATGGAGGCAAGACAGATCACCTCTTCTAGATAATATCAGGATCATGGCTCCTAACCCCTAGTTGTAACCCCACTCTCCCAGTGTGTAAAGTGTCAAGACAAAGCCAACCTTGTAGCTCATATAGCAACATAGACGAACTGCTCCAACCATATGAGTATAGAGTGTAGGTTAGGTCAATACATGTTAGGTATTAGATCCTTATCACATTGAGGAGAGGTTTGAGAAATGCAATGTGTGAGGGTGCAACATGAGCAACATATGCTAAAATGAATCTTCATCATCATAGACGACGTTGCACACAGTCGAGACACCCAACAAAAAATCAAGGGTAGCTCTAGTTAAAAAAATGCTTGCAAATGGTGATCATCCACGATCTATACTTTTCACCCCAGACGTGTTTCTTCATTGCACTTCTCCTTGCTTTGGAGACAAAGTGCTGAAACTCTCCACACACACACAACCTTTTTTACACATAAGCATGCAAACGCTTTGTGTTCTTCCTCTCTCATGCCAAAACTTCACTTCCCAGTGCGGCTGGGCAAAACCCCATGATATTGGGTTATTCCTTGCATCCTTTCTATGGTGCTAGGGATTTCCAAATCCTTTAGCGAGGTTGGCATTATGATCAGAGGGTCTATTAATATTGAAGGACGTAAAGGGTCACCATTGCCAGAGTAAGATTCAATCTATTTTATTGGTGTAGATAGGGTATAAGAATTAAAAGTGGTCGATACTGCAAAGCTGTGAAATGAGAGGTAGACGCTTGTTCTTTTGATGGTGTGAGGATGAAGTTGAAGGAATAGAAGTTTTATCAAGAAGGTAGGTTTTCAGGCTAAGAAGTTTCTGAGAGGAGCCTTATAGCCTTGATCCTTTAGTGTTAGATTCTCTATATCACAAAATGGTATCACCATGTGTTATGGACCTCAAAGTGATTGTATTACTAATGAGGAATAATTATCCATTCCCATCCTAGAACTAAGTCTACTTCCAACATATACTCAACCACAAAAACATTGCTATTAAGGGGGTTAGTTTGCATGTACATTGTATGTTCAAAGTATCCCAAACATAGAATATTCATATCTTGTGTGAAAGGGATCTACTTAGGATGAGCTTGTAGTGCGCACGTTGACTTACTAGCTCCCATAGTTTAAGGGTCATAAGATTATGTTCATGCCATGGATAAATTTGGGCTTGAATTATGTTGATACTTCCAAAGACTTTAAATCCTACATCCAATCTTGGAAGATTTAGAATTTGGTCAAAGTTAGGTGTTGGGGTTTCAAGCTCCATGGGTTTAGGTGGCGAAGATTTTCTTTCTAGCAATGTCTCCTTTTCCTATAAGAGCATTGCAAACGTACTCATTGGGTGCTCTAAAGTGACATTTTACATTGATTGGTCAATACAGTACTGAGAACTACTTTATGCAAAATCCACCCAAGATGACTTCATAAAGGTGCTCTAGGATAACCTAGAACTCCCATTATATGTCAACACCCTCAAGGAGAAGATTGAAATAACCGTATATTTTCATGTATTCCCCATTAGCATCTATCACTTCAATTTTTCTACAGGTGATCGTGAGTTGTCCCAACAATACCCAAGTTTCCATGGATACGATGTTATGACTAGCTTTAGGACTAAGCATTGCTTATTTTTGTCAAAACAATCTAGCTAAACTTTGATAGGACTTTCAAAAGGAACCATAGATGTTTCAGTTTTAGTTTCCCATTCACTTTGAGATGCCTGCATGGAATCTCATTCTTTGATGTAATCCCAAAGACTAAAGCATAATCTTCCTCATTTCAACTCTCAACATTCTCAAGATTGCCTAATGTGGCACTCAATGTGAACAATGGAACTGAAGAATCCCTTATTTTGTTTACTAAGACTTGTTCAGAACCATGTGAAGACCTTGGAGGTTCATGTGCGGCCTTTGAATACCCCTTGGTTTTATTAATCTTGTGGACCATTATAGAGATTGCCCAATGTGGAAGGAGTTAGAGAAGCAGTGTATGGCTTCTATTGTTGTGGACCATTGTAGACTACCCAATGTGAAACATGTAGTCCCTGCTCTACTGATACCACATAACCCATGTGTGATTGATGTGCCATTGACCACGTCCATAGACTACCTGAGGAGAGATATCTTGTTATATTGCAAGCAACCTCGTAATACCCAACACTCAATACCTTAAGTGTATAGAATGGAAACTTGTCCACAATTTTACTTAATGTGCTTACCCATATGTAAGCCATGGTGAGAGCAAAAGCCAAAAAGCTTACAAAATATGAGAGTGACTTGAAACAAGAACCAAAAAACTATTCACAACTTCCTAAACCTAAGAAAGCCAAAACTATACAAATTAAAGAGGTTAAGACTAAACCTCAAAACAAGGAAACGATGTCTAAAGAGAGTCACTAGGCCCGAGGAAGGTTAGGACTAAACCTCAAAACAAGGGAAATATGTCTAAAGAGAGTATAAGCCCAAGTGAGCTTAAGAAAACGTATTGCACAAGAATTAACTCCAAGAATCCAATGTATGCGACAAGGGCTCAAAAGAAAATTCTCTCTCATCATGCATATAATGGGAACCTACTAGTGATCCAAGAAATATCAAATGAAGAAACGGATCTAGTACCTTATCTAGTGCAAGTGAAAGTCAAATCAAGACACTGAGACTCGACCCATCACCCCATAATAAAAACAAGAACCTTAGCAAATAACATGTTCAAGAGACCATGCTCTAAATTGTTGAGGTGTTGATTGGGTCTCTAGTTGACGTTGACCCACAACTTGTTTAACCCAAAAGGATTCCCAAAAACTAACAAGAATAGAAGAACCGATGTCCTTTTCAAGAGGAAGAGACATTGTGTAGTACCAAAACCAATACATTGAACGAAGGTGAGGATAAATCAAAAGAAGAATCTACAAATGATACTGCAGGTCAATATTCGTCCGAGGATATAGAAGCCATGCACTACTTCCACATTGTGGGCAGTCTCTAGGTCCTTGCTTTTCTAACTACTGCCTTGGTCATTTCAATCCTTGGTTTTGTTTTTGTTTGAGTCCAAGAGACTAAATGTGTGTGCATGGGTCTCCTTAGTTTTAAAGTGATTGTTGTGCACTTGTTGTATGGTAATGTGACGTGAAAAATTGATATCTTTCATTGTTAATTTTGTGCATATTTTGATGGTTTCGCAATGGTAATAAGGTGGAAGCTTGTCCAAGAAGATTGCGCCGCCCACAATGGAATAACGGCGTGGTGATGCGGCAGCTTGGCGGCTACCCCGATAACAGCATTCTATCTTTAAATATAATGGTTTTACTTGATTTAGGGTGCACACATTGTAAATGCCACAAGTATGCTTGATAAATACTTTGGTATGGTAGATAGGCTAGTGATGTGGAAAA
Organism: Cibotium barometz; assembly: GCF_041138505.1. Classification (NCBI taxonomy): domain Eukaryota; kingdom Viridiplantae; phylum Streptophyta; class Polypodiopsida; order Cyatheales; family Cibotiaceae; genus Cibotium; species Cibotium barometz. Next base: position 59,911,930 of record NC_141054.1, on the reverse strand, counting down.
TAAAAGTGGGCCTTCATGCTCACATGGATTTTTATTGTATTATTAATATGGTATTCACCATAAGGCTACAAGTTGGGGAGTGTGGAAGGCATGTGGAGGAGTGTATGTAGGTGCATAATTGGGAAAGATTTTTCTAGAATGCCTACATGGAAGAGGAGAATTCCGCCATGTGTAAGTGGGATCTCCACCTACATGCCACTTAGGCTTGGCTATTATCTTATCACACTCTCAAAGTCAAAAAGTCTTCAATTTAATAATCAATAGAAGACTTAGCCTAAGAGGACAATTGATGGTGACATCTACCCTTATGTCACTGAAGGGTTGAAGATTTTTATGTTGTAATTTGTAACAATGGAAGAGAGGGTGATTCTCCACCTATAAAAGGAGCCCTCCTCTCCCTTTCAAATCAAGGAATGAGCCTCCTCAATTGAGCATTTTGTGTCATTGCCATTCTCTTATCTTCAAACCCTTATTCAAACACTCTCTTTACATGTGAATGTCTCATTTAGCATTAGCTCCTCATGCTTAACCCAATTTTGGACCTCTTTGATGATTCATGATAAGTGGGATAAGGAGTTATTATCTTGGCGGGCCTGTGACTTCTCAAGGTAGCCCTTGCCTTATTGCCGCCCTCCTTTGGAGATACCAATGGTTTTAGCGGTAATGAGCATATGGAAAGACTTTGGGGACCATAGGTAAATCTTTACGATTGTCTGCTGAGCAATGTTAACCCTTACCTTCTAGCTTGAATCATGAAGGAGATGAGAAGCAAGAGGCTATGTGAAAATTGAGGTTTCATGCAAAGAGAGGGAAGTGCAGTTTTTGTGATCCAATACCCAAATTTCAATCGGTAATTACTCATCACTCAGGTGTTGGTTTCTTAAATTGATCATATGGCTAGGAAGCACTTTATATGCTCTTTCCACTCATGTAACTAATTTTTTAATCCCTCACTTCATTGATGATCAGAATTTCTCCCAAAGTTGCTAACTTTCAGGCGAATTTTGGCAGTTTTATAGTCCTGTAGTAAAATGCTCATAACTTTTCGCTCGGTTGTCCGTTTTTGAAAGTTTTTATATAGACGCGAAGCTCTCTTCAAGCTCTACGTAGCTATGTAATCCTCTCTTGCACAGCCTATATGGATTTAAAACTGCAATTCTCTGTGTATCTCTGTTTTTATAGACTTTTGGCCATTATTTCTTCTTAATCATGATTAATTCCTCCTAATCTCTTATCAAAAGGCAAACCCCATATGTCTTATCCTCTTGTAAGTGATTGCTATATTCTTTTGCTTTAATATGTTCCATCTAAATCGCCCAATTCGAACGGATGAACCTTACCAACATTCCCCATATGTTTGCGTTCACATAATCCTGAGTCGGAAGATTTTCTTCCAACAAAGAATTGCCCTCTTGTTCGGAGCTGCGAGACTGGCACAAATTCTTGCTGCTCCTGAGCCTTTCATCTTTCCTTCCATGAATTATGATCTCACCTTTGATGTGTATATCTTTATCTTAACCTAGGGAGAGAAAGGGAGGTGAGGAGGCTGTGAGGTTTCATACAAGTGTGTTTTGATTCTGAGAAGTGACCGAAGTCAAAACCCCAACTTCGTGTCACATCTTTTGGTAGAGATGATGGGCAGGTTTTACTTAGAATTATTCTATTTTAACCTCAAGGTCCCGCATGATTAAAGTAAAGTTATTTTGAAACAAGTAAATTTCCCTTGTTTTGCTACTCATCTTTTGGTGCAAGATGTTTAACATTCCGGTGTTCCAAGGATCGGAAGGAGAAGACCCGAGGAGTTATCTCCGAGAGTTTAATCGAGCATGCCTCTTGACGGGTTGGTCTATGAAGGAGAGGGCAGAAATACTCCCAGATTTCTTGGAGGGTGTGGCCTTAACTTGGCATGAGGCTTTGCCAGAGGAGTCCAAGAATGATTGGGAAAGGTTGACCAAAGCAATGAAGGAGAGATTTGGGACAGTGGAGTCGCCAAATACTTTACTATTGCAATTGGATCAAATTTTCCAAAAGGATAGAGAGTCAGTTTCTGCCTTTTCAGTGAGGTATGAAGCCTTATTCATCAAATATCAACAAGCTGCTTTACATGTTGTTGCTTCTTCTTCTTCACCTTCTATGGAAGATTCAAAGAGTTCTTTAGCAATGGAGCACCTTAAGATGAGCAAGTTTATCAGGGCTTTGGATCCCCGCTTGCATGGAAAAGTTCTCAGCAAAGATCCCACTAATTTTAAAGAGGCTCTTCGTATTGCTTTGAAGAAGGAGGCCACTCTTCATATTGAATCCACATTCCAATCTTCTCCGAATGTGCCAACCCCACCGCGAGTAGAGATAGCCTCAACATCTCAGGTACAAGCTCCATCCTTGGATCATAACATTGCACAACTTATGGCAGAATTTGCTGATTTGAAGTTACACTTAGTCAATGCAAGGCCACCTAGGGTTCCACGAGTTGAGGATAAACCTAGGGATAGAAGTAGTGTCACATGCTATGAATGTCAAGAGAAGGGGCACTACCGCACTGAGTGTCCAAAGTTGAGGAAAAGTGAGGATAAAAGTTTAGCACTTTTAGAGGAAAGATGCTCAGAAGAAGAGGAAACATTGATGCCATTAATGGCAAAAAGGGGTCGTAAAACTATGAGTCAGGACGAAGAAGAACAAGAAGATAAATCTGAAGAAGAGGAGAAAAATAAGAAGAAGAAGTCGTCTAGGAGAAAAATTGGACAATCTGACTTTCCTCTTGGACAAGGATCTCTTAGTTATGACCTCTTAACAGATCTTAGGGAGAAAACAACACAAATTACCTTTGGGCAGCTTTTGGCACTCTCTCCAAAGCTCAGAAAGGAATGGGGTAAGCTGGCTAGCACAAGGGAATCTAAGAAAAAGAAGAGGGATAATGGGACTCCTATGGTTCAGAAGGTGGATATTGATGTAGGAGATGATGTGCCTGTGATTGATGTCATCATTGAGGGGCAAACAATTTCTAATGCATACATTGATGGAGGTGCGTCAATCAATGTCATGAGTGAAAAAACAATGAAAGATGCTGATTTAAAGTTGTCTTCTACTAACTCTCCCTATCGCATCAAACTTGCTGATAATACTAGGGTGAAAACCTTAGGAATTGTCAGGAATTTGGGAGTGGATGTATGTGGTATTTCTGTGCCTACAACTTTTCAGGTCATTCCTACAAAGCTTGATGCTAGGGCTTACCCATTGATATTGGGTAGGCCATGGCTTACCCATTGATATTGGGTAGGCCATGGCTTCGCCAAGTGAAGGCAATTCAAAAGTGGGAGACAGGTGATCTTATTCTACAAGGTGAGAATAAGAAGGTCCACTACAACATCAAGAGTCGTCGCAAGAAAGTGGTAAGAGATGAACCTTCAACTTCCGAAAGTTCAGAGTCAGAGTCATCCGATGAAGAAGAGACAAGTGGTAGCTCCGAGGATTCCATCTCAGAAGGGGAGGTGGAGGGAGTTGCATTTGGTCTTTCCCTGAAAAAGGGATCGATGGGATGCTGAAGACAATGGAGCCTTGGAAGGGGAAGCTTCTTCAACCATGTGCAAGAAAGGAGATGTGGACCTCACTAGTCTTCACCCCAACAGAATGAACTTCTTCTTGATGAGTCCATAGTAGGTACTGAAAGGGAGAATTACTTAAAAATGTTGGATGGATTTCCTAACCTTTTTGCAAACAGCTACTCACAAGTACGCCAAGTTACCCTAGTAGAGCACAAGATTGATCTCAAGCCACAAAAGTAAGCCAGTGGTACAGCGGCTAAGGCGTTTGGAAGTAGTGCAAGCGGAGGTGCTTAAGAAGAAGGTAACTAATTTGCTTGAAGCTGGATTTATTTTTCCAGTAGAGAATTCAGAGTGGATTTCCCCAGTTGTAGTCACTTCCAAAAAGGGTGAAAAATGGCGTGTGTGTGTGAACTTTCGCCCTCTGAATGCATGCACAAAGAGGGATTATTATCCTCTACCCTTTCAGGATGAGATTTTGGATCAAGTTGCAGGTCATGAGTTGTATTTGGATACTCTGGATACTTTCAAATCCGGATTTGTGAAAAAGATCAAAGGAAAACCTCATTTATCACCCCTTGGGGAGTGTATGCCTATAGGGTGATGCCATTTGGCTTGACCAATGCACCAGCAACTTTTCAACGCTTCATGAGTCAGGTATTTGCACCTTACTTGGGAAAGTTTATAAGGGTCTTTCTCGATGATTTTTACATTTATTCAAGTCGCATGGATCACTTGAAAAAGTTGAGGTTGGCCTTGCAAAGTATTGATGATGCAAAAGGGTGTCTTAATCCTGGAAAATGCCGCTTGGCACGAAGGAAGGTGGTTCTCTTGGGACATGTTATCTCAGAAGAAGGCATAGAGATGGATCCTGAGAAGGTGCAGGCAATTGTGGCTCTCCCACCACCTACCAATGTAAGGGAGGTAAGGAGGATTTTGGGTAAAACAAAGTATTACCAACGCTTTGTTGACATGTTCTCTGAGAAGATGTATCCTATAAATCTGTTAACAAAGAAGAATGTTTCTTTCCAATGGGGGCCCGATCAAATTCAATCTTTTTGTTTGCTCAAGGAATGCATGAGTCAAAGTCCAATTGTGCAGCCTCCTAGGTGGGGGGAGGACTTTTATGTGAACCCAAGTGTCTCATCACATTCAGTGGGTGCTATACTCTTGCAAAAGGGAGAGCAAGGGCGTATGCAACCAGTGTATTATGCAAGCCGACAACTCACTGATGCCGAGGAGAGGTATGGTGAAATGGAGAAAGGTGGTTTGTCTCTTGTTTTTGCAGTAAAGAAGTTCAGGTCATACTTGTTACCTCGCCCTTTTTTCTTCCTCACATCTCAACCTTCTTTACAATTCTTGGTCCGTAAACCCAATCCTACAGGAGGGAAGTTTGCAAAGTGGATTTGTGAGCTTCAAGAATTCTCTTTCACTTTTATTACAGAAAACACCACTAGGGCCTCTCTTGCAGATTTGCTTACCAAGAAGGAAGAGGAAGAAGGAACAGGAACAAAGGAAGAAGTGTATGAAGATTTGGAGACACCACCAACTGCTTTCACTATGCATTTTGATGGAGCCTTTAGCCCTTCCAGGCAATGTGGGGCTGGGGGGGATAGTTTTATTTGATCCAGAAGGAAAAGAGGTATGGGCCAAGGGTAGGGAATTTCCAAAGGCTATATCAAATAATGTGGCTGAGTAAAATGCATTAATTTGGGGATTAGAAGATTACATAAAAGATGGAATTGAAGAGGTAGAGGTTAAAGGGGATTCACAACTGGTCACCGACAAATGAAAGGAGAATATAAGGCAAGGAGTCCTAATCTCCAAGAATTGTATAAAAGGGCAATGGAGTTAAAAAAAGCTTTTGAGTTTTGTAAATTTGTGCATATGAATAGGAAGGATAATCAAAAGGCTGATGAATGGGCTGCTAGAGCCTTGGCTTCTTTCAAAGAAGCTACTCTTGCATTAATGGATACAGGTTGGCCTGAGCTCCAAGATGTTCAACACTATTTAGATACAGGATACTTCCCTCCTAGATTGAATCCTCAAGAGAAACAAAGGCTTACCAGGAAAGCTCATCCTTACACAATTCTAGGGGGTGTTCTTTACAAGCAAAGTAAGGATAAGATTCTTAGGAGGGTAGTGAGCCTGGAAGAATCTAAAAGGATTATGGAATTATGTCATGAATGTTCAGGTCACTTTGCCTCAGCCAGCACAACTCGGAGGATCCTTAACACAGGTTATTTTTGGCCTCGACTCAGCAAAGATGTCTATGAGTGGTGCAGAAGCTGTGAAGTATGCCAGGCATATGGGCATAAGCAATTGGTTCCTGGACCCTTAAACCCTATCCCAGCATATGGTCCATTTGAAAGGTGGGGATTAGATTTTGTGGGCCCACTTCCTCGTTCCTGACATGGGAAGTATTACATATTGGTGGCCACAAATTATGCAACAAGGTGGGCAGAAGCAAAGGCAATGGTCAATAATAAAGCAGTGGCTGTGGCATCTTTTCTCAGGGAAGCCCGATTTGGGTGTCCATTAGAAATCCTTACGGATGGGGGGAGGTCTTTCAGGAATGACTTGATTGAAGCTTTGGTGCAGAAATTAAAAATAAAGCATGCTATGTCAACTCCCTATTATCCCCAATGTAATGGTTTAGTAGAAAAAACTAATGGACTGCTTTGTGAATCTTTGTCTAAGCTAGTGGATACTATGAAGAGAAAGTGGGATGTGCATTTGCCAGAGGTCCTATGGGCCTATAGGACAACTCACAAACTCTCTCTTGGTTTCACACCTTTTCAGTTAGTTTATGGAATGGAGGCTATTTTGCCAATAGAATTGGAAATCACAAGCCTTCGCACATCTTTTGCACGCTTGAATAATGAAGAAGAAACACATGCCCAACGCCTAGCACAACTGGAGATCTTGGATGAGAGGCCACTTCAGGCACTTCAAAATTTGGAGGCTGCACAACAACGGCGTAAGGCAAGGCATGACACTCTCACAAAGAAGAAGAAGAAGCCAGAACTCAAGCAAGGAAGCTTAGTCATGAGGTATGATGGCCGTGTGAAGAAACGGCTAGATAAGAAGCTTCTTCGACGATGGGAAGGCCCCTTCAGGATAAAGCAAAAGTTCAAAAATAACACCTATCTTCTAGAGGATGCAAGTGGCCAGGAGGTTCCCGGAGCAATGAGTACCGGCTAAAGATATTCTACCCTCCAGTACCATGGCCAGCAGACCCCCCAGACAAGCATGGAGGATCTGCTGGGGGGGAAAGATGTGACGTGAAAAATTGATATCTTTCATTGTCAATTTTGTGCATATTTTGATGGTTTCGCAATGGTAATAAGGTGGAAGCTTGTCCAAGAAGATTGCGGCGCCCACAATGGAATAACGGTGTGGTGATGCGACAACTTGGCGGCTACCCCGATAACAGCATTCTATCTTTAAATATAATGGTTTTACTTGATTTAGGGTGCACACATTGTAAATGCCACAAGTATGCTTGATAAATACTTGATTTAGGGTGCACACATTGTAAATGCCACAAGTATGCATATATTTGAAGATAGAATGTTGTTATCAAGGTAGCCGCCAAGCCGCCACATCACCATGCCGTTATTCCATTGTGGGCGCCGCAATCTTCTTGGACAAGATTCCACCTTACTACCATTGAGAAACCATCAAAATATGCACAAAATTGAAAATGAAAGATATCAATTTTTCATGTCACATCTTCCCCCCCCCCAGCAGATCCTCCATGCTTGTCTTGGGGGTCTGCTGGCCATGGTGCAGCTCGAGGGTAAAATATCTTTAGCCGGTACTCATTGGCACGTCCGGGAACCTCCTGGCCACTTGCATCCTCTAGAAGATAGGTGTTATTTTTGAACTTTTGCTTTATCCTAAAGGGGCCTTCCCATCGTCGAAGAAGCTTCTTATCTAGCCGTTTCTCCACACGACCATCATACCTCATGACTAAGCTTCCTTGCTTGAGTTCTGGCTTCTTCTTCTTCTTTGTGAGAGTGTCATGCCTTGCCTTGCGCCGTTGTTGTGTAGCCTCCAAATTTTGAAGTGCCTGAAGTCTCCTCTCATCCAAGGTCTCCAGTTGTACTAGGCGTTGGGCATGTGTTTCTTCTTCATTATTAAAGCATGCAAAAGATGTGCGAAGGCTTGTGATTTCCAATTCTATTGGCAAAATAGCCTCCATTCCATAAACTAACTGAAAAGGTGTGAAACCAAGAGAGAGTTTGTGAGTTGTCCTATAGGCCCATAGGACCTCTGGCAAATGCACATCCCACTTTCTCTTCATAGTATCCACTAGCTTAGACAAAGACCACAAAGCAGTCCATTAGTTTTTTCTACTAAACCATTACATTGGGGATAATAGGGAGTTGACATAGCATGCTTTATTTTTAATTTCTGCACCAAAGCTTCAATCAAGTCATTCTTGAAAGACCTCCCCCCATCCGTAAGGATTTCTAATGGACACCCAAATCGGGCACATATGTATTCCTTGAGAAAAGATGCCACAGCCACTGCTTTATTATTGACCATTGCCTTTGCTTCTGCCCACCTTGTTGCATAATCTGTGGCCACCAATATGTAATACTTCCCATGTGAGGAACGAGGAAGTGGGCCCATAAAATCTAATCCCCACCTTTCAAATGGACCATATGCTGGGATAGGGTTTAAGGATCCGGGAACCAATTGCTTATGCCCATATGCCTGGCATACTTCATAGCTTCTGCACCATTCATAGACATCTTTGCTGAGTCGAGGCCAAAAATACCCTGTGTTAAGGATCCTCCGAGTTGTACTGGCTGAGGCAAAGTGACCTGAACATTCATGACATAATTCCATAATCCTTTTAGATTCTTCCAGGCTCACTACCCTCCTAAGAATCTTATCCTTACCTTGCTTGTAAAGAACATCCCCTAGAATTGTGTAAGAATGAGCTTTCCTTGTAAGCCTTTGCTTCTGTTGAGGATTCAATCCAGGAGGGAAGTATCCTGTATCTAAATAGTGTTGAACATCTTGGAGCTCAGGCCAACCTGTATCCATTAATGCAAGAGTAGCTACTTTGAAAGAAGCCAAGGTTTTAGTAGCCAATTCATCAGCCTTTTGATTATCCTTCCTGTTAACATGCACAAATTTACAAAACTGAAAAGCTTCTTTTAACTCCATTGCCCTTTTATACAATTCTTGGAGATTAGGACTCCTTGCCTTATATTCTCCTTTCATTTGTCGGATGACCAATTGTGAATCCTCTTTAACCTCTATCTCTTTAATTTCATCTTTTATGCAATCTTCTAATCCCCAAATTAATGCATTGTACTCAGCCACATTATTTGATATAGCCTTTGGAAATTCCCTACCCTTGGCCCATACCTCTTTTCCTTCTGGATCAAATAAAGCTATCCCCCCAGCCCCACATTGCATGGAAGGGCTAAAGGCTCCATCAAAATGCATAGTGAAAGCAGTTGGTGGTGTCTCCAAATCTTCATATACTTCTTCCTTTGCTCCTGTTCCTTCTTCCTCTTCCTTCCTGGTAAGCAAATCTGCAAGAGAGGCCCTAGTGGTGTTTTCTGTAATAAAAGTGAAAGAGAATTCTTGAAGCTCACAAATCCACTTTGCAAACTTCCCTCCTGTAGGATTGGGTTTGCGGACCAAGAATTGTAAAGAAGGTTGAGATATGAGGAAGAAAAAAGGACGAGGTAACAAGTATGACCTGAACTTCTTTACTGCAAAAGCAAGAGACAAACCACCTTTCTCCATTTCACCATACCTCTCCTTGGCATCAGTGAGTTGTCGGCTTGCATAATACACTGGTTGCATACGCCCTTGCTCTCCCTTTTGCAAGAGTATAGCACCCACTGAATGTGATGAGACACTTGGGTTCACATAAAAGTCCTCCCCCCACCTAGGAGGCTGCACAATTGGACTTTGACTCATGCATTCCTTCAGCAAACAAAAAGTTTGAATTTGATCGGGCCCCCATTGGAAAGAAACATTCTTCTTTGTCAATAGATTTATAGGATACATCTTCTCAGAGAACAACAAAGCATTGGTAATACTTTGTTTTACCAAAATCCTCCTTACCTCCCTTACATTGGTAGGTGGTGGGAGGGCCACAATTGCCTGTACCTTCTCAGGATCCATCTCTATGCCTTCTTCTGAGATAACATGTCCCAAGAGAACTACCTTCCTTCGTGCCAAGTGGCATTTTCCAGGATTAAGACACCCTTTTGCATCATCAATACTTTGCAAGGCCAACCTCAACTTTTCCAAGTGATCCATGCGGCTTGAATAAATGCAAAAATCATCCAGAAAGACCCTTATAAACTTTCCCAAAGTAAGGTGCAAATACCTGACTCATGAAGCGTTGAAAAGTTGCTGGTGCATTGGTTAAGCCAAATGGCATCACCCTATAGGCATATACTCCCCAAGGGGTGATAAATGAGGTTTTCCTTTGATCTTCTTCACAAATCTGGATTTGAAAGTATCCAGAGTATCCATCACACACTGAATACAACTCATGACCTGCAACTTGATCCAAAATCTCATCCTGAAAGGGTAGAGGATAATAATCCCTCTTTGTGCATGCATGCAGAGGGCGAAAGTTCACACACACACGCCATTTTTCATCCTTTTTGGAAGTGACTACAACTGGGGAAATCCACTCTGAATTCTCTACTGGAAAAATAAATCCAGCTTCAAGCAAATTAGTTACCTCCTTCTTAAGCACCTCCGCTTGCATTACTCCCAAACGCCTTAGCCGATGTACCACTGGCTTACTTTTGGGGCTTGAGATCAATCTTGTGCTCTACTAGGGTAGCTTGGCGTACTTGTGAGTAGCTGTTTACAAAAAGGTTAGGAAATCCATCCAACATTTTTAAGTAATTCTCCCTTTCAGTACCTACTACTATGGACTCATCACTCAAGAAGAAGTTCATTCTGTTGGGGTGAAGACTAGTGAGGTCCACATCTCCTTTCTTGCACATGGTTGAAGAAGCTTCCCCTTCCAAGGCTCCATTGTCTTCAGCATCCCATCGATCCCTTTTTCAGGGAAAGACCAAATGCAACTCCCTCCACCTCCCCTTCTGAGATGGAATCCTCGGAGCTACCACTTGTCTCTTCTTCATCGGATGACTCTGACTCTGAACTTTCGGAAGTTGAAGGTTCTTACCACTTTCTTACGAGACGACTCTTGATATTGTAGTGGACCTTCTTATTCTCACCTTGTAGAATAAGATCACCTGTCTCCCACTTTTGAATTGCCTTCACTTGGCAAAGCCATGGCCTACCCAATATCAATGGGTAAGCCCTAGCATCAGGCTTTGTAGGAATGACCTGGAAAGTTGTAGGCACAGAAATACCACATACATCCACTCCCAAATTCCTGACAATTCCTAAGGTTTTCACCCTAGTATTATCAGCAAGTTTGATGCGATAGGGAGAGTTAGTAGAAGACAACTTTAAATCAGCATCTTTCATTGTTTTTTCACTCATGACATTGATTGACGCACCTCCATCAATGTATGCATTAGAAATTGTTTGCCCCTCAATCATGACATCAATCATCACAGGCACATCATCTCCTACATCAATATCCACTTTTTGAACCATAGGAGTCCCATTATCCCTCTTCTTCTTTTTCTTAGATTCCCTTGTGCTAGTAGCCAGCTTACCCCATTCCTTTCTGAGCTTTGGAGAGAATGCCAAAAGCTGCCCAAATGTGATTTGTGCCGTTTTCTCCCTAAGATCTGTTAAGAGGTCATAACTAAGAGATCCTTGTCCAAGAGGAAAGTCAGATTGTCCAATTTTTCTCCTAGACGACTTTGTGAGATCCCGGTCTCCACCGCGCAACGGATTCGGGTACTAGCAGCGGAAGTAGCACATCATGCGCGCAGGTAGGGGTCTCACACTCGGGGCCTCGCCCACGGATATCCGGACAAGAGACTAATCCGTCGATTTGTCCAAAACCGAAACCGAAAAAAACTTCCTTTACCCGGAAAGCACGGGCGATTCCACCAGGTAACTCTTTACTCGAACGTAGTCAAGATCATTACTGATCAAACTGATCTGACTGCACCTTTAACGGTACTTGGTCAAATCAAGGAAGAAACTTGCACTTGGATCATTGGGATCAACGCTTTTTTCCCCATCAAGAGGCACAGCCGTTGATTCCTATCCATAGAACAATTTCTATCTGGGATTTACTTCATCTATCGTAATAATAGAAATTAAATCTCGATTTACGGATCCATCAGTCCAGCCTAACCCCATCCAGTCCCATGGGTTAGCCAACCACCCAACCACTGTAGTGATGGGATCCAATTAAGAATTTGGTTAGGTTTTGTCCCAGGTACCAAGAAAAAGAGTTCCAAGGCCCCCTAGCCGGAAGTTCATACAAACATAAGACTAGTCACACCACTTACACACCCAATATGAAATTGCCTTTTTCTTAGCATCAACTAGCTTTAAAACAATCCTTTAATAAAACCATTATGTCACTGATGACAATCCTCAAAGTCTCTAGTTGAATCCTTATTTCCAGTCATTCTTTCATCGGTGTACTTATGGCATCATTGGCAACCAGAACGCTCACCACCTGTTCTCTCAGGGGCCTTTTCCATAGTTCCTAGCTCATAGTAACCGGCAATATATTCATATAATAGAATGGAATCTCCGTGGAAGATCAGCAAGATCAACCCACAGATCCATATAAAAGAGCCATGGACTCATCCGTTGAGGACCAGCAAGGTCAATCAACCAGATCCATGCCCGGTTTCAGAAAACAACTCTTACTCCTTGTTCCAATATCTTCCACGATGCACGTGTGGGTATCTTCGGCAACCCAGAGCCCGAGCACCGTATGGTCAGCACCCTCTAGGATCCTTCGCAGGTGACCTAGCGCTTCACTCATAGGCCGCTTCCTTGGTCCCTCATCCACCGTACCGGAAGCTCACCATTTAAATCGAATCGAGGCTGGTCAAGACCTCGATCGACCTTGCTATGCGAGACGTCCTCCATTGACTCTCCGTCAGCAGTTGCAACTTTATCAGTTCGGTCTTCATGACCTTAACCTCAAGACGGTCAAAATGCTTCTCCAGCATTCTTGACATAAAACAGTCATTTACAAACTGTCACAAAATACAGTTTCTATAACGAACTCTTGTCTTTCCATATTATCCACTCTCGGACCACATTACTTATTCCACATTCCATTCAATGTGTACTCGTTCTCATCCATTCACTCATATAGACTACACATTATCTCACATATACCTTCATATTCATTATTCTACATACATATCCATGTTCGTACGTCCACATCATACATCCAATTTCACATTCATACATACGCATCTACATGCATACATCCACATCCACATTCATACATCCATACCTCCATTTCCACATCCACACATCCACATTCATATTCATACATCCACATTCACATGCATACATCCATTTTCACATCCTCATTCATACATCCACATTCACATACATACATCCACATCCGTATCTACATCCATACATCCACATCCACCTCTTCATTCACATTCACATCCATACATCCACATCTACATACATACATCCATACATCCACATCTACATACATACATCCATTTTCACATCCTCATTCATACATACACATCCACATACATACATACACATCCGTATCTACATCCATACATCCACATCCACATCAACATTCACATTCATACATATACATCTACATACATACATCCACATCACATTCATACAATCATATTACATCCATTCTCGTCCTAACACATCCCATATACATCGTAACACATCCTAACTCATCTTAACACATTCTATCACATCTCATACACATCTTATCACATCTTTCTACATCTCATACACCTCTTATCACATCCTATCACTTTCCATACGCATCTTATCAAATCTTATCACATCTCATACACCTCTTATCACATCTTATCACATTTCATATCTTTTTTAAGAGAATTCTTATATTTGATATAAGATTTCTCTACACATTTATTTATGCATAAATTCCATTTTTAAGGAGACTAATACTTTCGAAATTAAAATCAATCTTTTATGCATCTTCTTATGCATAAATTCAATTTGGTAGGAATTACACTTTTAGAATAAAAGAATTTCTCTTATGTATCTAAGTTATGCATAAAATCCATTTATGAGGAAAATCACACTTTTAGTATAAAAAGAATATCTTTTATGCATACCTCTATGCATGAAATCCAATATGATAAAAGTAACACTCTTACAATAAAATAATCAACTTTTATGCATACCTCTATGCATGAAATTCAATTATGATAAAAGTCACACTTTTATAATAAAATAATCAACCTTTATGCATACCTCTATGCATGAAATTCAAATATGATAAAAGTAACACTTTTGATATAAAAATTTATCCATTATGTATACTTCTATGCATGAAATAAAAATGATAAAAGTAACACTTTTGATATAAAAATTTATCCTTTATGCATACTTCTATGCATGAAAATAAACATGATAAAAATAACACTTTTGATATAAAAATTTATCCTTTATGCATACTTCTATGCATGAAAATAAAAATTGATAAAAATAACACTTTTGATATAAAAATTAATCCATTATGCATACGCATGAAAATAAAAATGGTAAAAGTAACACTTTTGATATAAAAATTTATCCATTATGCATACTTCTATGCATGAAAATAAAAATAATAAAAGTAACACTTTTGATATAAAAATTTATCCATTATGCATACTTCTATGCATGAAAATAAAAATAATAAAAGTAACACTTTTGATATAAAAATTTATCCATTATGCATACTTCTATGCATGAAAATAAAAATGGTAAAAGTAACACTTTTGATATAAAAACTTATCCTTTATGCATACTTCTATGCATGAAAATAAAAATTGATAAAAATAACACTTTTGATATAAAAATTTATCCATTATGTATACTTCTATGCATGAAAATAAAAATGGTAAAAATAACACTTTTGATATAAAAATTTATCTATTATGCATACTTCTATGCATGAAATAAAAATGGTAAAAATAACACTTTTGATATAAAAACTTATCCTTTATGCATACTTCTATGCATGAAAATAAAAATTGATAAAAATAACACTTTTGATATAAAAATTTATCCATTATGCATACTTCTATGCATGAAAATAAAAATGGTAAAAATAACACTTTTGATATAAAAATTTATCCATTATGCATACTTCTATGCATGAAATAAAAATGGTAAAAATAACACTTTTGATATAAAAACTTATCCTTTATGCATGATATTAAAATTTAATTTCTCCATGATTATAATGAAATTCTTTCAATTAATCTAGGATGATAATTCCTAGAATATGGTAGGAAGTCCTCTTTTTATGCTTTGAATGAAATTATTTTATGCATAATTTTTATAAAAATTTTGCCATAGCTCCGCTGCTATGACTGATAAATCTCAATTTTTCTAAGGGATAAAGCTTATCATTAAGGAAATAATTAAAATGATCTCTAATTGGATCATTAATCCATAATGGATTGAATCATCAATATACATAAACTAAAAGCATAGAAAAAAGCCATTAATTTGGCCTCAAGCATAGCTTAATCTTGGGTTAAGGAAAAGCTTTATGAAAAGCTTGATTTGGATTGAGAATGGGTCATGAGTATGACCATTTCTTGAGTGAGAGAGAGAAATTACATAAAAACCATTAGAATTTAAACATAAATGGAAATTAACTTCAATAGCATTTATTAAATTATGTAACTCTTCACTACTATTCACCAATTAACTTCAATAGCATTTAAAAAACCATACCAATTTTCTCAAGCTTGAGAGGGGTTGAGAAGAGAGAAACATTGAGAAATTATAGAAAAGATCAATATTCTCTAATTACCTTACAAATTGCTTGATTCTTTGTTCACGGCGGTAGAGGCCCCCAACCAATCAATTGGTTAAGTATGTTGATGGAGCCACCAATGGGGATTGAAGAAAGAGGGAAGCTCCAAAAACTAGTGAATTATTAATGAATTCATAGTTCTTGGCTTAGGTGGAGTAGAGTAACGATGCATAAACACTATATATTTTTCAACAAGGGGGAGGCTTCTATTTATAGGAAAAATAGCTCCTAACCAAACAAACTGATTCTAGAATTTTCTAAATCAGTTTGGTCAATATTTGACCATTTTTAGGTCAGTTAAGCTAACTTTTTGGAACTAGACTTGAATAAGGAGAGAGGAGAGATGAAATATCTCAATTTTTATGAGTTTAAAACTCATTCAAGCATGTGAAATATGCACCTCCTTTAAAGAACTCCCCTTCCTTACATATGTGTCATAATGGAATCATTTTAATATTGCTCATAGTTTTTTACTAATAAACCTTGTACATTTTCAACTCTTCATCTTATGTGAAATATGCACCTTCTTTAAAGAACTCCCCTTCCTTACATATGTGTCATAATGGAATCATTTTAATATTGCTCATAGTTTTTTACTAATAAACCTTGTACATTTTCAACTCTTCATCTTATGTGAAATATGCACCTCCTTTAAAGAACTCCCCTTCCTTACATATGTGTCATAATGGAATCATTTTAATATTGCTCATAGTTTTTTACTAATAAACCTTGTATATTTTCAACTTTTCATCTTATGTGAAATATGCACCTCCTTTAAAGAACTCCCCTTCCTTACATATGTGTCATAATGGAATCATTTTAATATTGCTCATAGTTTTTTACTAATAAACCTTGTACATTTTCAACTCTTCATCTTATGTGAGCATTTACTCATTTATTTTTGGGTATCTTCTTTTACAAATTGGATTTATCTCCTCCCTACACATGGATTGATGTTATTGGCCCATAGGAACCTTAATTGGACCATAATCCAAAAATTTCTGAAAATCTAGACCCTTAGGCTAAGGTCCTTTATACCCATTTCTAATTAATTCCAATTGCACATTGGAAAGTTCTTTTTGAATTTCAGTTTCAGGGGAACTTATTTTAATAAGATGAGATAATTTTCTATCCAAAAATATTAAAAATTTGAATATTCTCTCTCTAGAATATTTTCTCTCTCTAGGTTAAAACAGTTAGAAACAAGTCTTTTATATTTCTGAAGAGGGATTGATTACAGGGGAAGATGCTGGACATTTTGAGAGGCTGGGGAGGAATCTTACAGACTTCTTCTTCTTATTATTTTTCTCCTCTTCTTCAGATTTATCTTCTTGTTCTTCCTCTTCTTCCTGGCTTCTAGTTTTACGACCCCTTTTTGCCATTAATAATGGCATCAATGTTTCCTCTTCTTCTTCTGAGCATGTTTCCTCTAAAAGTGCTAAACTTTTATCCTCTCTTTTCCTCAATTTTGGACACTCAGTGCGATAGTGCCCCTTCTCTTGACATTCATAGCATGTGACACTACTTCTATCCCTAGGTTTATCCTCAACTCGTGGAATCCTAGGTGGCCTTGCATTGACTAAGTGTAACTTCAAATCAGCAAATTCTGCCATAAGTTGTGCAATGTTATGATCCAAGGATGGAGCTTGTACCTGAGATGTTGAGGCTATCTCTCCTCGTGGTGGGGTTGGCACACTCGGAGAAGATTGGAATGTGGACTCAATATGAAGAGTGGCCTCCTTCTTCAAAGCAATACGAAGAGCCTCTTTAAAATTAGTGGGATCTTTGCTAAGAACTTTTCCATGCAAGCGGGGATCCAAAGCCCTGATAAACTTGCTCATCTTAAGGTGCTCCATTGCTAAAGAACTCTTTGAATCTTCCATAGAAGGTGAAGAAGAAGAAGCAACAACATGTAAAGCAGCTTGTTGATATTTGATGAATAAGGCTTCATACCTCACTGAAAAGGCAAAAACTGACTCTCCTTCCTTTTGGAAAATTTGATCCAATTGCAATAGTAAAGCATTTGGTGACTCCACTGTCCCAAATCTCTCCTTCATTGCTTTGGTCAACCTTTCCCAATCATTCTTGGACTCCTCTTGCAAAGCCTCATGCCAAGTTAAGGCCACACTCTCCAAGAAATCTGGAAGTATTTCTGCCCTCTCCTTCATATAGGCCAACCCGTCAAGCAGCATGCTCGGTTAAACTCTCGGAGATAACTCCCCGGGTCTTCTCCTTTCCGATCCATGGAACACCGGAACGTTGAACATCTTGCACCAAAAGATGAGTAGCGATAAGGGAAATTTAATTTTTTAAAAATAATTTTTCTTTAATCATGCGGGACCTTGAGGTTAAAATAGAATAATTCTAAGTAAAACCTGCCCGTCAACTCCACCAAAAGATGTGACATGAAGTTGGGGTTTGGACTTCGGTCACTTCTTAGAATCAAAACACACTTATATGAAACCTCACAGCCTCCTCGCCTCCCTTTCTCTCCCTAGGTTAAGATAAAGATATACACATCAAAGGTGAGATCATAATTCATGGAAGGAAAGATGAAAGGCTCCGGAGAAGCAAGAATTTTTGCCAGTCTTGCAGCTCCAAACAAGAGGGCGATTCTTTGTTGCGGAAGAAAATCTTCCGACTCAGGATTATGTGAACGGAAACATACGGGGGAATATTGTCAAGGTTCATCTGTTCGAATTGGGAGATTTGGTCAGAATATATTAAAGCAAATGAATATAGCAATCACTTACAAGATAATAAGACACATGGGATTGGCCTTTTGATAAGAGATTAAGAGGAATTAATCATAATTAAGAAGAAATAATGGCCAAAAGTTTATAAAAATAGAGATACACAGAGAATTTCAGTTTTAAATCCATAAAGACTGTGCAGAAGAGGATTACATAGGTGCGTAGAGCTTGAAGAGAGCTTCATGCCCATATAAAAACTTTCAAAAACGGACAACCGAGCGAAAAGTTATGAGCATTTTACTACAAGATTATAAAACTGCCAAAATTCACCTAAAAGTTAGCAACTTTGGGAGAAATTCTGATCATCAATGAAGTAAAGGATTAAGAAATTAGTTACATGAGTTGAAAGAGCATATAAAGAGCTTCCTAGCCATATGATCAATTTTAGAAATCAATACCCAAGTGATGACGGTTGAAATTTGGGTATTGGACCACAAAAACTGCACTTCCCTCTCTTTGCATGAAACCTCAATTTTCACATAGCCTCTTGCCTTTCATCTCCTTCATGATTCAAGCTAGAGGGTAAGGGCTAACATTGCTCAGCGCGGACAATCGTAAAGATTTACCTATAAATCTCTCCTTCATTGCTTTGGTCAACCTTTCCCAATCATTCTTGGACTCCTCTGGCAAAGCCTCATGCCAAGTTAAGGCCACACCCTCTAAGAAATCTGGAAGTATTTATGCCCTCTCCTTCATATAGACCAACCCGTCAAGCGGCATGCTCGGTTAAACTCTCGGAGATAACTCCCCGGGTCTTCTCCTTCTGATCCATGGAACACCGGAATGTTGAACATCTTGCACCAAAAGATGAGTAGCGACAAGGGAAATTTAATTTTTTTAAAATAATTTTTCTTTAATCATGCGAGACCTTGAGGTTAAAATAGAATAATTCTAAGTAAAACCTGCCCGTCAACTCCACCAAAAGATGTGACATGAAGTTGGGGTTTGGACTTCGGTCACTTCTTAGAATCAAAACACACTTGTATGAAACCACAGCCTCCTCACCTCCCTTTCTCTCCCTAGGTTAAGATAAAGATATACACATCAAAGGTGAGATCATAATTCATGGAAGGAAAGATGAAAAGCTCTGGAGAAGCAAGAATTTTTGCCAGTCTTGCAGCTCCAAACAAGAGGGCGATTCTTTGTTGGAAGAAAATCTTCCGACTCAGGATTATGTGAACAGAAACATACGCGGAATATTGGTAAGATTCATCTGTTCGAATTGGGCAATTTGGTCAGAACATATTAAAGCAAATGAATATAGCAATCACTTACAAGAGGATAAGACACATGGGATTGGCCTTTTGATAAGAGATTAAGAGGAATTAATCATTATTAAGAAGAAAGAATGACCAAAAGTCTATAAAAACAGAGATACACAGAGAATTTCAGTTTTAAATCCATATAGGCTGTGCAAGAGAGGATTACAAAGGTGCGTAGAGCTCGAAGAGAGCTTCATGCCCATATAAAAACTTTCAAAAACGGACAACCGAGCGAAAAGTTATGAGCATTTTACTACAAGACTATAAAACTGCCAAAATTCGCCGAAAAGTTAGCAACTTTGGGAGAAATTCTGATCATCAATGAAGTAAAGGATTAAGAAATTAGTTACATGAGTGGAAAGAGCATATAAAGTGCTTCCTAGACATATGATCAATTTTAGAAATCAATACCCAAGTGATGAGTAATTACCGGTTGAAATTTAGGTACTGGACCACAAAAACTGCACTTCCCTCTCTTTGCATGAAACCTCAATTTTCACATAGCCTCTTGCCTTTCATCTCCTTCATGGTTCAAGCTAGAGGGTAAGGGCTAACATTGCTCAGCGGACAATCATAAAGATTTACCTATGGTCCCCAAAGTCTTTCCACATGCTCATTACCGCTAAAACCATTGGTACCTCCAAAGGAGGGCGGCAATAAGGCAAGGGCTACCTTGAGAAGTCACAGGCCCGCCAAGATAATAACTCCTTATCCCACTTATCATGAATCATCAAAGAGGTCCAAAATTGGGTTAAGCATGAGGAGCTAATGCTAAATGAGACATTCACATGTAAAGAGAGTGTTTGAATAAGGGTTTGAAGATAAGAGAATGGCAATGACACAAAATGCTCAATTGAGGAGGCTCATTTCCTTCATTTGAAAGCAAGAGGAGGCCTGCTTTTATAGGTGGAGAATCACTCTCTCTTCCATTGTTACAAATTACAACATAAAAATCTTTAACCCTTCACTGACATAAGGGTAGATGTCACCATCAATTGTCCTCTTAGGCTAAGTCTTCTATTGATTATTGAATTGAAGACTTTTTGACTTTGAAAGTGTGATGAGATAATAGCCAAGTCTAAGTGGCATGTAGGTGGAGATCCCACTTACACATGGCAGAATTCTCCTCTTCCATGTAGGCATTCTAGAAGAATCTTTCCCAATTATGCACCTACACACACTCCTCCACATGCCTTCCACACTCCCCAACTTTTAGCCTTATGGTGAATACCATATTAATAATACAATAAAAATCCATGTGAGCATGAAGGCCTACTTTTATTTTCCACATCACTAGCCTATCTACCATACCAAAGTATTTATCAAGCATACTTGTGGCATTTACAATGTGTGCACTCTAAATCAAGTAAAACCATTATATTTGAAGATAGAATGTTGTTATCAAGGTAGCCGCCAATCCGCCGCATCACCACACTGTTATTCCATTCTGGGCGCCGCAATCTTCTTGGACAAGCTTCCACCTTACTACCATTGAGAAACCATCAAAATATGCACAAAATTGAAAATGAAAGATATCAATTTTTCATGTCACATCTTTCCCCCCAGCAGATCCTCCATGCTTGTCTTGGGGGTCTGCTGGCCATGGTGCTCGAGGGTAAAATATCTTTAGCCAGTACTCATTGGCACGTCCGGGAACCTCCTGGCCACTTGCATCCTCTAGAAGATAGGTGTTAATTTTGAACTTTTGCTTTATCTTGAAGGGGCCTTCCCATCGTCGAAGAAGCTTCTTATATAGCCGTTTCTCCACACGGCCATCATACCTCATGACTAAGCTTCCTTGCTTGAGTTTTGGCTTCTTCTTCTTCTTCATGAGAGTGTCATGCCTTGCCTTGCGCCGTTGTTGTGCAGCCTTCAAATTTTGAAGTGCCTGAAGTCGCCTTTCATCCAAGGTCTCCAGTTGTACTAGGCATTGGGCATGTGTTTCTTCTTCATTATTCAAGCGTGCAAAAGATGTGCGAAGGCTTGTGATTTCCAATTCTATTTGCAACATAGCCTCCATTCCATAAACTAACTGAAAAGGTGTGAAACCAAGAGAGAGTTTGTGAGTTGTCCTATAGGCCCATAGGACCTCTGGCAAATGCACATCCCACTTTCTCTTCATAGTATCCACTAGCTTAGACAAAGATCCACAAAGCAGTCCATTAGTTTTTTCTACTAAACCATTACATTGGGGATAATAGGGAGTTGACATAGCATGCTTTATTTTTAATTTCTGCACCAAAGCTTCAATCAAGTCATTCCTGAAAGACCTCCCCCCATCCGTAAGGATTTCTAATGGACACCCAAATCGGGCACATATGTATTCCCTGAGAAAAGATGCCACAGCCCCCACTGCTTTATTATTGACCATTGCCTTTGCTTCTGCCCACCTTGTTGCATAATCTGTGGCCACCAATATGTAATACTTCCCATGTGAGGAACGAGGAAGTGGGCCCACAAAATCTAATCCCCACCTTTCAAATGGACCATATGCTGGGATAGGGTTTAACGATCCGAGAACCAATTGCTTATGCCCATATGCGTGGCATACTTTATAGCTTCTGCACCATTCATAGACATCTTTGCTGAGTCGAGGCCAATAATACCCTATGTTAAGGATCCTCCGAGTTGTGCTGGCTGAGGCAAAGTGACCTGAACATTCATGACATAATTTCATAATCCTTTTAGATTCTTCCAGGCTCACTACCCTCCTAAGAATCTTATCCTTACCTTGCTTGTAAAGAACATCCCCTAGAATTGTGTAAGGATGAACTTTCCTTGTAAGCCTTTGCTTCTGTTGAGGATTCAATCTAGGAGGGAAGTATCCTATATCTAAATAGTATTGAACATCTTGGAGCTCAGGCCAACCTGTATCCATTAATGCAAGAGTAGCTACTTTGAAAGAAGCCAAGGTTTTAGTAGCCAATTCATCAGCCTTTTGATTATCCTTCCTGTTAACATGCACAAATTTACAAAAGTCAAAAGCTTCTTTTAACTCCATTGCCCTTTTATACAATTCTTAGAGACAATTCTTAGAGATTAGGACTCCTTGCCTTATATTCTCCTTTCATTTGTCAAATGACCAATTGTGAATCCTCTTTAACCTCTACCTCTTTAATTTCATCTTTTATGCAATCTTCTAATCCCCAAATTAATGCATTGTACTCACATTATTTGATATAGCCTTTGGAAATTCCCTACCCTTGGCCCATACCTCTTTTCCTTTTGGATCAAATAAAACTATCCCCCCAGCCCCACATTGCCTGGAAGGGCTAAAGGCTCCATCAAAATGCATAGTGAAAGCAGTTGGTGGTGTCTCCAAATCTTCATATACTTCTTCCTTTGCTCATGTTCCTTCTTCCTCTTCCTTCCTGTGGTGGTAAGCAAATCTGCAAGAGAGGCCCTAGTGGTGTTTTCTGTAATAAAAGTGAAAGAGAATTCTTGAAGCTCACAAATCCACTTTGCAAACTTCCCTCCTGTAGGATTGGGTTTGCGGACGAATAATTGTAAAGAAGGTTAAGATGTGAGGAAGAAAAAAGGACGAGGTAACAAGTATGACCTGAACTTCTTTACTGCAAAAACAAGAGACAAACCACCTTTCTCCATTTCACCATACCTCTCCTCGGCATCAGTGAGTTGTCGTCGGCTTGCATAATACACTGGTTGCATACGCCCTTGCTCTCCCTTTTGCAAGAGTATAGCACCCACTGAATGTGATGAGACACTTGGGTTTACATTAAAGTACTCCCCCCACCTAGGAGGCCGCACAATTGGACTTTGACTCATGCATTCCCTGAGCAAACAAAAAGATTGAATTTGATCGGGCCCCCATTGGAAAGAAACATTCTTCTTTGTCAACAGATTTATAGGATACATCTTCTCAGAGAACATGTCAACAAAGCGTTGGTAATACTTTGTTTTACCCAAAATCCTCCTTACCTCCCTTACATTGGTAGGTGGTGGGAGGGCCACAATTGCCTGCACCTTCTCAGGATCAATCTCTATGCCTTCTTCTGAGATAACATGTCCCAAGAGAACCACATTCCTTCGTGCCAAGTGGCATTTTCCAAGATTAAGACACCCTTTTGCATCATCAATACTTTGCAAGGCCAACGTCAACTTTTCCAAGTGATCCATGCAGCTTGAATAAATGCAAAAATCATCCAGAAAGACCCTAATAAACTTTCCCAAGTAAGGTGCAAATACCTGACTCATGAAGCGTTGAAAAGTTGCTGGTGCATTGGTTAAGCCAAATGGCATCACCCTATAGCCATATACTCCCCAAGGGGTGATAAATGAGGTTTTCCTTTGATCTTCTTCACAAATCCGGATTTGAAAGTATCCAGAGTATCCGTCACACATTGTATACAACTCATGACCTGCAACTTGATCCAAAATCTCATCCTGAAAGGGTAGAGGATAATAATCCCTCTTTGTGCATGCATTCAGAGGGCGAAAGTCCACACACACACGCCATTTTCCACCCTTTTTGGGAATGACTACAACTGCGGAAATTCACTCTGAATTCTTTACTGTAAAAATAAATCCAGCTTCAAGCAAATTAGTTACCTCCTTCTTAAGCACCTCCGCTTGCACTACTCCCAAACGCCTTAGCCGTTGTACCACTGGCTTACTTTTGGGGCTCGAGATCAATCTTGTGCTCTACTAGGGTAACTTGGCGTACTTGTGAGTAGCTGTTTCAAAAAGGTTAGGAAATCCATCCAACATTTTTAAGTAATTCTCCCTTTCAGTACTACCTGCTCTATAGACTCATCTCAAGAAGAAGTTCATTCTGTTGGTGAAGACTAATGAGGTCCACATCTCCTTTCTTGCACATGGTTGAAGCAGCTTCCCCTTCTGAGGCTCCATTGTCTTCAGCATCCCCTCGATCCCTTCCCAGGGAAAGACCAAATGCAACTCCCTCCACCTCCCCTTCTGAGATGGGATCCTCGGAGCTACCACTTGTCTCTTCTTCATCGGATGACTCCGACTCTGAACTTTCGGAAGTTGAAGGTTCACCTCTTACCACTTTCTTACAACGACTCTTGATGTTGTAGTGCACCTTCTTATTCTCACCTGGTAGAATAAGATCACCTGTCTCCCACTTTTGAATTGCCTTCACTTGGCGAAGCCATGGCCTACCCAATATCAGTGGGTAAGCCCTAGCATCAGGCTTTGTAGGAATGACCTGGAAAGTTGTAGGCACAGAAATACCACGTACATCCACTCCCAAATTCCTGACAATTCCTAAGGTTTTCACCCTAGTATTATCAGCAAGTTTGATGCGATAGGGAGAGTTAGTAGAAGACAACTTTAAATCAGCATCTTTCATTGTTTTTTCACTCATGACATTGATTGACGCACCTCCATCAATGTATGCATTAGAAATTGTTTGCCCCTCAATGATGACATCAATCACAGGCACATCATCTCCTACATCAATATCCACTTTTTGAACCATAGGAGTCCCATTATCCCTCTTCTTCTTTTTCTTAGATTCCCTTGTGCTAGCCAGCTTACCCCATTCCTTTCTGAGCTTTGGAGAGAGTGCAAAAAGCTGCCCAAATGTGATTTGTGCCGTTTTCTCCCTAAGATCTGTTAAGAGGTCATAACTAAGAGATCCTTGTCCAAGAGGAAAGTCAGATTGTCCAATTTTTCTCCTAGACGACTTCTTCTTCTTATTATTTTTCTCCTCTTCTTCAGATTTATTTTCGTGTTCTTCCTCTGCCTGGCTTCTAGTTTTACGACCCCCTTTTTGCCATTAATGGCATCAATGTTTCCTCTTCTTCTTCTGAGCATGTTTCCTCTAAAAGTGCTAAACTTTTATCCTCTCTTTTCCTCAATTTTGGACACTCAGTGCGATAGTGCCCCTTCTCTTGTTGACATTCATAGCATGTGACACTACTTCTATCCCTAGGTTTATCCTCAACTCATGGAACCCTAGGTGGCCTTGCATTGACTGAGTGTAACTTCAAATCAGCAAATTCTGCCATAAGTTGTGCAATGTTATGATCCAAGGATGGAGCTTGTACCTGAGATGTTGAGGCTATCTCTCCTCGTGGTGGGGTTGGCACACTCGGAGAAGATTGGAATGTGGACTCAATATGAAGAGTGGCCTTCTTCTTCAAAGCAATACGAAGAGCCTCTTTAAAATTAGTGGGATCTTTGCTAAGAACTTTTCCATGTAAGCGAGGATCCAAAGCCCTGATAAACTTGCTCATCTTAAGGTGCTCCATTGCTAAAGAACTCTTTGAATCTTCCATAGAAGGTGAAGAAGAAGAAGCAACAACATGTAAAGCAGCTTTTTGATATTTGATGAATAAGGCTTTATACCTCACTGAATAAGGCTTCATACCTCATTGAAAAGGCAGAAACTGACTCTCCTTCTTTTTGGAAAATTTGATCCAATTGCAATAGTAAAGCATTTGGTGACTCCACTGTCCCAAATCTCTCCTTCATTGCTTTGGTCAACCATTCCCAATCATTCTTGGACTCCTCTGGCAAAGCCTCATGCCAAGTTAAGGCCACACCCTCCAAGAAATCTGGAAGTATTTCTGCCCTCTCCTTCACATAGACCAACCCGTCAAGCGGCATGCTCGGTTAAACTCTCGGAGATAACTCCCCGGGTCTTCTCCTTCCGATCCATGGAACACCGAAATGTTGAACATCTTGCACCAAAAGATGAGTAGCGACAAGGGAAATTTAATTTTTTCAAAATAATTGTTCTTTAATCATGCGGGACCTTGAGGTTAAAATAGAAAAATTCTGAGTAAAACCTGCCCGTCAACTCCACCAAAAGATGTGACACGAAGTTGGGGTTTGGACTTCGGTCACTTCTTAGAATCAAAACACACTTGTATGAAACCTCACAGCCTCCTCACCTCCCTTTCTCTCCCTAGGTTAAGATAAAGATATACACATGAAAGGTGAGATCATAATTCATGGGAGGAAAGATGAAAGGCTCCGGAGAAGCAAGAATTTCTGCCAGTCTTGCAGCTCCAAACAAGAGGGCGATTCTTTGTTGGAAGAAAATCTTCTGACTCAGGATTATGTGAACGGAAATATACGGGGAATAGTGGTAAGGTTCATCTGTTCGAATTGGGCAATTTGGTCAGAACATATTAAAGCAAATGAATATAGCAATCACTTATAAGAGGATAAGACACATGGGATTGGCCTTTTGATAAGAGATTAAGAGGAATTAATCATTATTAAGAAGAAAGAATGGCCAAAAGTCTATAAAAACAGAGATACACAGAGAATTTCAATTTTAAATCCATATAGGCTGTGCAAGAGAGGATTACAAAGGTGCGTAGAGCTCGAAGAGAGCTTCATGCCCATATAAAAACTTTTAAAAACGGACAACCGAGCGAAAAGTTATGAGCATTTTACTACAAGACTATAAAACTGCCAAAATTCGCCTAAAAGTTAGCAACTTTCGGAGAAATTCTGATCATCAATGAAGTAAAGGATTAAGAAATTAGTTACATGAGTGGAAAGAGCATATAAAGAGCTTCCTAGCCATATGATCAATTTTAGAAATCAATACCCAAGTGATGAGTAATTACCGGTTGAAATCTAGGTATTGGACCACAAAAACTGCACTTCCCTCTCTTTGCATGAAACCTCAATTTTCACATAGCCTCTTGCCTTTCATCTCCTTCATGATTCAAGCTAGAGGGTAAGGGCTAACATTGCTCAGCGGACAATCGTAAAGATTTACCTATGGTCCCCAAAGTCTTTCCACATGCTCATTTTACCGCTAAAACCATTGGTACCTCCAAAGGAGGGCGGCAATAAGGCAAGGGCTACCTTGAGAAGTCACAGGCCCGCCAAGATAATAACTCCTTATCCCACTTATCATGAATCATCAAAGAGGTCCAAAATTGGGTTAAGCATGAGGAGCTAATGCTAAATGAGACATTCACATGTAAAGAGAGTGTTTGAATAAGGGTTTGAAGATAAGAGAATGGCAATGACACAAAATGCTCAATTGAGGAGGCTCATTTCCTTCATTTGAAAGGGAGAGGAGGGCTCCTTTTATAGGTGGAGAATCACCCTCTCTTCCATTGTTACAAATTATAACATAAAAATCTTCAACCCTTCAGTGACATAAGGGTAGATGTCACCATCAATTGTCCTCTTAGGCTAAGTCTTCTATTGATTATTGAATTGAAGACTTTTTAACTTTGAAAGTGTGATGAGATAATAGCCAAGTCTAAGTGGCATGTAGGTGGAGATCCCACTTACACATGGCGAAATTCTCCTCTTCCATGTAGGCATTCTAGAAGAATCTTTCCCAATTATGCACCTACACACACTCCTCCACATGCCTTTCACACTCCCCAACTTGTAGCCTTATGGTGAATACCATATTAATGATACAATAAAAATCCATGTGAGCATGAAGGCCCACTTTTATTTTCCACATCACTAGCCTATCTACCATACCAAAGTATTTATCACGCATACTTGTGGCATTTACAATGTGTGCACTCTAAATCAAGTAAAACCATTATATTTGAAGATAGAATGTTGTTATCAAGGTAGCCGCCAAGCCACCGCATCGCCACGCCATTATTCCATTGTGGGCGCCGCAATCTTCTTGGACAAGCTTCCACCTTACTACCGTTGAGAAACCATCAAAATATGCACAAAATTGAAAATGAAAGATATCAATTTTTCATGTCACATCTTTCCCCCCCCCAGCAGATCCTCCATGCTTGTCTTGGGGGTCTGCTAGCCATGGTGCTCGAGGGTAAAATATCTTTAGCTGGTACTCATTGGCACGTCCTGGAACCTCCTGGACACTTGCATCCTCTAGAAGATAGGTGTTAATTTTGAACTTTTGCTTTATCTCCTGAAGGGGCCTTCCCATCGTCGAAGAAGCTTCTTATCTAGCCGTTTCTCCACACGGCCATCATTCCTCATGACTAAGCTTCCTTGCTTGAGTTTTGGCTTCTTCTTCTTCTTCGTGAAAGTGTCATGCCTTGCCTTGCGCCATTGTTGTGCAGCCTCCAAATTTTGAAGTGCCTGAAGTCGCCTCTCATCCAAGGTCTCCAGTTGTACTAGGCGTTGGGCATGTGTTTCTTCTTCATTATTCAAGCGTGCAAAAGATGTGCGAAGGCTTGTGATTTCCAATTCTATTGGCAAAATAGCCTCCATTCCATAAACTAACTGAAAAGGTGTGAAACCAAGAGAGAGTTTGTGAGTTGTCCTATAGGCCCATAGGACCTCTGGCAAATGCACATCCCACTTTCTCTTCATAGTATCCACTAGCTTAGACAAAGATCCACAAAGCAGTCCATTAGTTTTTTCTACTAAACCATTACATTGGGGATAATAGGGAGTTGACATAGCATGCTTTATTTTTAATTTCTGCACCAAAGCTTCAATCAAGTCATTCCTGAAAGACCTCCCCCCATCCGTAAGGATTTCTAATGGACACCCAAATCGGGCACATATGTATTCCCTGAGAAGAGATGCCACAGTCCCACTGCTTTATTATTGACCATTGCCTTTACTTCTGCCCACCTTGTTGCATAATCTGTGGCCACCAATATGTAATACTTTCCATGTGAGGAACGAGGAAGTGGGCCCACAAAATCTAATCCCCACCTTTCAAATGGACCATATGCTGGGATAGGGTTTAAGGGTCCGGGAACCAATTCTTATCCCCATATGCCTGGCATACTTCATAGCTTCTGCACCATTCATAGACATCTTCGCTGAGTCGAGGCAAATAATACCCTGTGTTAAGGATCCTCCGAGTTGTGCTGGCTGAGGCAAAGTGACCTGAACATTCATGACATAATTCCATAATCCTTTTAGATTCTTCCAGGCTCACTACCCTCCTAAGAATCTTATCCTTACCTTGCTTGTAAAGAACATCCCCTAGAATTGTGTAAGGATGAGCTTTCCTTGTAAGCCTTTGCTTCTGTTGAGGATTCAATCCACGAGGGAAATATCCTGTATCTAAATAGTGTTGAACATCTTGGAGCTCCTCAGGCCAACCTGTATCCATTAATGTAAGAGTAGCTACTTTGAAAGAAGCCAAGGTTTTAGTAGCCAATTCATCAGCCTTTTGATTATCCTTCCTGTTTAACATGCACAAATTTACAAAACTCAAAAGCTTCTTTTAACTCCATTGCCCTTTTATACAATTCTTAGAGACAATTCTTAGAGATTAGGACTCCTTGCCTTATATTCTCCTTTCATTTGTCGGATGACCAATTGTGAATCCTCTTTAACCTCTACCTCTTTAATTTTATCTTTTATGCAATCTTCTAATCCCCAAATTAATGCATTGTACTCAGCCACATTATTTGATATAGCCTTTGGAAATTCCCTACCCTTGGCCCATACCTCTTTTCCTTCTGGATCAAATAAAACTATCCCCCCAGCCCCACATTGCCTGGAAGGGCTAAAGGCTCCATCAAAATGCATAGTGAAAGCAGTTGGTGGTGTCTCCAAATCTTCATATACTTCTTCCTTTGCTCCTGTTCCTTCTTCCTCTTCCTTCCTGCTGTGGGTAAGCAAATCTGCAAGAGAGGCCCTAGTGGTGTTTTCTGTAATAAAAGTGAAAGAGAATTCTTGAAGCTCACAAATCCACTTTGCAGACTTCCCTCCTGTAGGATTGGGTTTGCGGACCAAGAATTGTAAAGAAGGTTGAGATGTGAGGAAGAAAAAAGGACGAGGTAACAAGTATGACCTGAACTTCTTTACTGCAAAAACAAGAGACAAACCACCTTTCTCCATTTCACCATACCTCTCCTCGGCATCAGTGAGTTGTCGGCTTGCATAATACACTGGTTGCATACGCCCTTGCTCTCCCTTTTGCAAGAGTATAGCACCCACTGAATGTGATGAGACACTTGGGTTCACATAAAAGTCCTCCCCCAACCTAGGAGACTACACAATTGGACTTTGACTCATGCATTCCTTGAGCAAACAAAAAGATTGAATTTGATCGGGCCCCCATTGGAAAGAAACATTCTTCTTTGTCAACAGATTTATAGGATACATCTTTTCAGAGAACATGTCAACAAAGCATTGGTAATACTTTGTTTTACCCAAAATCCTCCTTACCTCCCTTACATTGGTAGGTGGTGGGAGGGCCACAATTGCCTGCACCTTCTCAGGATCCATCTCTATGCCTTCTTCTGAGATAACATGTCCCAAGAGAACCACCTTCCTTCGTGCCAAGTGGCATTTTCTAGGATTAAGACACCCTTTTGCATCATCAATACTTTGCAAGGCCAACCTCAACTTTTCCAAGTGATCCATGCGGCTTCCACAAAGACCCTTATAAACTTTCCCAACAAGTAAGGTGCAAATACCTGACTCATGAAGCGTTGGTGCATTGGTTAAGCCAAATGGCATCACCCTATAGCCATATACTCCCCAAGGGGTGATAAATGAGGTTTTCCTTTGATCTTCTTCACAAATCCGGATTTGAAAGTATCCAGAGTATCCATCACACACTGTATACAACTCATGACCTGCAACTTGATCCAAAATCTCATCCTGAAAGGGTAGAGGATAATAATCCCTCTTTGTGCATGCATTCAGAGGGAAAAAGTCCACACAGACACGCCATTTTCCACCCTTTTTGGGAGTGACTACAACTGGGGAAATCCACACTGAACTCTTTACTGGAAAAATAAATCCAGCTTCAAGCAAATTAGTTACCTCCTTCTTAAGCACCTCCGCTTGCACTACTCCCAAACGCCTTGGCCACTTGGGGCTTGAGATCAATCTTGTGCTCTACTAGGGTAACTTGGCGTACTTGTGAGTAGCTATTTGCAAAAAGGTTAGGAAATCCATCTAACATTTTTAAGTAATTCTCCCTTTCAGTACTTGCTATGGACTCATCTCAAGAAGAAGTTCATTCTGTTGGTGAAGACTAGTGAGGTCCACATCTCCTTTCATGGTTGAAGAAGCTTCCCCTTCCAAGGCTCCATTGTCTTCAGCATCCCCTCGATCCCTTCCCGACCAAATGCAACTCCCTCCACCTCCCCTTCTGAGATGGAATCCTCGGAGCTACCACTTGTCTCTTCTTCATCGGATGACTTTGACTCTGAACTTTCGGAAGTTGAAGATTCACCTCTTACCACTTTCTTACGATGACTCTTGATGTTGTAGTGGACCTTCTTATTCTCACCTTGTAGAATAAGATCACCTGTCTCCCACTTTTAAATTGCCTTCACTTGGCGAAGCCATGGCCTACCCAATATCAATGGGTAAGCCCTTGCATCAGGCTTTGTAGGAATGACCTGGAAAGTTGTAGGCACAGAAATACCACATACATCCACTCCCAAATATTCCTGACAATTCCTAAGGTTTTCACCCTAGTATTATCAGCAAGTTTGATGCGATAGGGAGAGTTAGTAGAAGACAACTTTAAATCAGCATCTTTCATTGT
The DNA here is from genome assembly GCF_041138505.1 of Cibotium barometz. Lineage (NCBI taxonomy): Eukaryota > Viridiplantae > Streptophyta > Polypodiopsida > Cyatheales > Cibotiaceae > Cibotium > Cibotium barometz. The sequence continues at coordinate 59,880,017 of NC_141054.1, read as the reverse complement.
TTTTTCACTCATGACATTGATTGACGCACCTCCATCAATGTATGCATTAGAAATTGTTTGCCCCCCTCAATGATGACATCAATCATCACAGGCACATCATCTCCTACATCAATATCCACTTTTTGAACCATAGGAGTCCCATTGTATTCTTCACTTCATGAAAACGTAGGAGCAACACCTTCTGAGAAGAGAAATGTCTCTATGAAGCTGTTAAACAATTGTAGAAAATTCTGTGCAGAATTTGATATTTCTGACATCATCAGTAGCTCCAAAACGCCCCAAAACGATAATATTGTAGAACTTGGTGAAGTAGCTTTCTTCTTCTTCCTGTGCTTTTTGGAAACCTTCTCTGCCTGCAGTTTCCAAAGCCATGTTTCGCCCCCCATTTTCTGCAACACAGGCAGACTCTGGTTTTTGTCACTGTGGTCGTTGTGCTGCACAAAGCCAGGAGAAGTCTGTTGAGAAGCAAAAAAATGCCTGCGGTGTCTTTCTTTGCCCCTTACATCGAAGCTTTCTGCTTTCCTCGACATTGACTTCTCCAAGGCTTGGGCTGCATTGGCCACATAGCCTCTGGCGAAGGAGTCGGAGCATGCATCGTTGGACAAAAAGCGCTGCAACCTTGCGTAGGGAACCACTTCTCTTCGAAAGCTTTGCAAATCGTTCCTGTTGGAGAAAAAAATGCACCAAACGCTGCCTTGCAATCTTAATCTTGGAGCTCTCACACACGAGACGATAGCACAGCTTCACTGATGACGATGCTTGTAGAGCAGCCAAGTGATTCAAAACCTTTGTTGGTGAGGCTAGCAAGCCTAACGCAGCCTCACGCTCATCTTCAGGCGCCCTACACTTGACATGCTGGAGGTTTAATCATCTCCTGCTCTGATACCATTGTTAGGCGATGAAGATGGAGA